>NC_064626.1:197179497-199679497 GCF_023864275.1 Schistocerca cancellata | reverse complement strand
TTCGAGCAAGAGCTTCCGGGACAAACAAACTTCAAAGGAGCTTTCTTTTGCGCCGCGGACCCGCATTCCAGGAAAAATATGCGAGTTTCAGTCACAAATGGATAAGCATCTTGCCAAGCCACAAGACGAGGCTGCCTTGCTTTCTGAATACATATTCTTTTCTCTTTCGGTGCTCCTGCTCACGCAGCTACAATTAAAAACAAGTTTTCTTCTTTTTTTGGCTTCAAGTTTTTAACTAGAAATTCGTCAATGAAATTGTCCAGGAGAAATGATTATAAGTCACATTTAAAACCTGTTTTGCTACCTGTCAGAGATTTTACGTTGTTGGGTAGATGATCAAAACTTTTTGCTGTCGCATATTTCACTCCTTTCTAAGAGACTGACCACTTTATTAATGGGTAATAAAGGTCATTTTTCCTCCTAGTGTTGTAGCTGTTGAATTTACTGTTCTTCTCAAACTGTGATGACTTACTTGTGACGCATTTCATTTGAGAATAGTGAAAACCACATCATTCTTACCGTCCGGAAAACATTAGTGTCTTTGTAACTGACGAGTTACCCCAGAAAATTATTCCATAAGCTATTATTGAGCGGAAATATGCAAAATATGTCAGGAGGTAATTTCGATTGTTTCCAAGATTAGCAGTCATACGATGAGGAAAAGTAGCTGAACTTGTTTGAGAACCTCAGTAATACGCTACTTTCAGTTCAGATTTCCATAGCTATGTGCAATGAAAAATTCGGAGTATTCTCTCCTGTTTACCAACTTCTGCTCATGTGCTGTGTCAATTGTTGGTATGGCTCTGCTTGTTGTGCAGAACAGAATATCGTACGTCTCTTTCAAAATGTAAGGAGGCTGCTTTTCTGAGAACCACTTCATAATTCTTTGGAAAATATCCTTTACCATTTCTTCTGTTGCTTTCTCTCCTATGAGATTTTTATTAACACTAGTATCACTGAGAAAAGTACAAATTCAGCTTGTTCAATATTACGTGGAAGGTCATTCACATTTATAAGGAACCGGATTTGACCCAAAACTGAATACACTGAGACTCCATTTGTAATTTCTTCCCCGACAATGACATTTTCTACCCTCCCAACAATGTTTCAGTTATTCACCACAGCCTTTTGCATTCTGTTAGTTAAATATGATTCGAAACAGAGCTGCATCAAGCCATCAACTTCATAAAATTTGAATCTTCTAAAAGAGTGGTATGATCTACACAATCAAAATACAAACTGGCGATATTTTATTATTTAAGGGTTCTACTATTTTAGGAGTGAGTGTCTGTAAAGCGTTCTCAGTCCAACAACCCATCTGGAATCAAAACTGTAATATACTAAGCAATTACTTCTGTTTAAGTGTGAGACTTCTCGTCAGTACATCACTTTTTCGAATATTTTGGAAAACGATGTAATTAAGGAAAATGGGCTGTATTTGTGTATGTATTGCTTGTGACCTTTTTTCATGTGATTTAGCCATTGCATATTTTAACCTCTCTGGAAAAATTTTTGTAGTGTACAAGTAATGTCAAACCTTGGCTTACTCGGTCCATCTTATAAATGACCCCCATTCTCCATTAGTCATCCATGGCTTACTTGTTTCTTTTATGTATTTTCTGAAAGCATTTTATGAAATCCACTTTCAAATAATGACATGAATGTACCACAAAATAAACTGATTTTGATCTTAGAATTTCTATCTCTAAATAACACATCGTATAACTTTGCGATAATACATTGTATCCTGTTCTCTTTAATAATCCTCACTGCTTTATGTAGAACTTGTAGATGAACAGAAAGCGTTTGACAGTGTTGACTGTAGTATGCTCTCTGAAATTATGAAGGCTGCAGTGACCAGATACAGTTAGTGAAAAGTAAGTTATTTACAATTTGTACAGGAACCAGACTATGGTTGTGAGGGTCGATGAACATGAAAAGGAGGTGGTGTTTGAAAAGGGAGTAGAGAAAACTATATCATGTCCCCGATTTTGTTCAGATTATGAAAGTTGCAGTGATCAGATACAGTTAGTGAAAAGCTATCCACAACTTGTACAGAAACCAAACTATGGTTGTAAGGGTCGATGAACATGAAAAGGAGGTGGTGTTCCAGAACAGAGTAGAGAAATTTATAGCATATCTCCTAACTCGTTGAGTATATACATTGTGCAAGCAGTAAAAGAAGCTAAGGAGAACTTTGGAAAGAGAATTAAAATTCAGGGAGAAGAAATAAAAAAGTTAAATTTTGCTGGCAACGCATATGGCAGAAACCGACTAAAGGAAATGATCTGTTCATTGCGCACACTGTGAGGCATCAATTTATCGTCATAGCTTGAAAAGTCTTAACAAATCGTCAGTTGGCTAACAGAAGAAAGTCTCTGAGGAACAAATTATAGAGGGAGATTAGTTGATGGATAAAGTAATTAGGTTCAAAATTAGGTTGCAATAGTTGAGTATCGAAGGATAGGAATATAGCAATCAGTCACATCCCCATTTTTTTATTATTATTATTCGTGCATATACAAATTTCAACTATAAGTAGTCATCTTCAGTGCATTTCATTGAGCTATAAATCAACAAACTCCCTGGAGTATATGTCACCATACAAAGTTATAGGCGTACAGGCAGTAGGAAAACTACTACCTATTTACCTGTAAAGTTGTATGGTGACATGTACTGCTGGGAGTTTGATGGGTTATAATTAACTCAAATGCATGGAAGATGCCTATTTATAACTGAAATCTGGATATGGAAGAATAATAAAAAGCCAACGGGCTTGCGACTGATAATAACATACAGTTGCTGTATACAACAGTTGGCTATGTAGAATTGAAGAGGCTTATGTGGGATGGACTAGTTTGACAGCAACATCAGTCTAGACTTTGTACTGAAGGTTTAAATAACAATAAGTTGAGAAGGTCAATCTCGGAAGAAACACAGCGTGCCTTGTAGCGGACAGTAGGTGCCGAACTACAGAGCCGGTGGCCGCGAGACGCTGCTTCCACCTGATAAGCCGGCGAGGCTGCACTGGGTGTAGCCGCCACTGCCGGCTGCTGGCGCCCGGGCGCCGGTGGCGCTCGCCTCGTCCTCTCCCAGACAGATGAGCGCCGCCGCTGCCTCCCCTCCCTGCGCTTTCCGCAATCAGCGCCTGGCAGCGCGGCAACCCGCAGCGCGCCTTCTGCCCGATTGCTCTGCCTGCAGGTCTCACTGGCGTCGCAGCGGGCCGCACCGCACCTCGCCTACGAATTCCCTGAGTGCGCGATCTGTTTGCTCTTCCCGTGGCTCTAGCACTCGGCTCATGTCGCAGAAGCTCGTCCTGTCCAACAGGAGATAAATGAGGGGAATTATCCTCTATCGATTTCATACATTACTACAATCCGGTTAAAATCACCATGCATAATGCATGAGACTGGAGATATTCTATAGAATTTCCCGAAGAATATCGACTACACAGTCTCGGCGATAGAGATGGTAGATACCTCTACAATTATGGCGCCAGCTACTGAATGGCTCATGCATTCTATTTGCTGGCAATAATATTATACAGCTGGATGACCATGGATTTGCTTCAGAAAAGTAATGGCTCCAGAGTTACCGTTACGCTTGATAATGCAAGCAAATGAATACACGATTCAAAGATTTATTTTTATAGGAACAGTTACACGACATTTAATGGTGTATGATGTTTGAAATTGTCAGAAGAATATATATAAGCTATAAAATCACTTGGTAGCATATGTACAAGAACCAAAAAGAGAAAAAAACTGTATCAAAAAGGGTGCGAGTTTTGGTGTGATCATTGGCACCAACTTCTACATCGGAGGAGAAATGACGCATATGAAAGAAAGATTGAGGAGTTGGATTAAATTTCAGGATGAAAGGATATCAATGATGTGATTTGTTGACGATACTGCAATAGCCAAGAAAATGGTGAAAGTTGCAGGATCTTTAAAATGGTATGGTGTATTCAAAGTAGAATATGAATTAATGCGACACCAAAGAAATCAAACAGGAATGAGCAGTTTCGCACATGCGACTGGCGAACAACAGAACTTCAAAACTTGGGACCAAGTTGCAATCGAATTTCAAAATTACGCTGGGTGGACGAAGCAAGTAAAATACAAGAAGCAGAGTGGCCCAGGCCAAGAGGGCATCTCTCACTAGGATCAAACTGATGCCATAATTGAGAATTGACGCATATGAAAGAAAGATTGAGGAGTTGGATTAAATTTGAGGATAAAAGTTCACCATTGAGACTGTGGAAAAAAAACAGTAAAGAAAACACTTGAAGTATTTCAGATGTGGTACATTATTAGGGGTAGTTAAATGAAAAACACCCACCAAAGCGGGACCGTCCAATGGTTCCTTTCAAAAGTATCACAACACGTGTTGGATTTATCCTGCTGGGAGACGAGACGATCAATTCCGGTTTCGTAGAACGCAGTAGGTCGCTGATGTATCCAGACTTGCACATGTCCCACTGAAACCGACGTCCACGCATGTATTTCTTAAGTCCGTCAAAGATGTGAAAAAGACACGACGAACGATCCCGGCCGGCCGCAGTCCCCGATTGGTTTTAGGTGCTACAGTCTGGAACCGCGCGACCACTACGGTCGTAAGTTCGATTCCTGCCTCGGGCATGGATGTGTGTGCTGCCCTTGGGTTAGTTAGCTTTAAGTAATTCTAAGTTCTAGTGGACTGATGACCTCAGAAGTTAAGTCCCATGGTGCTCAGAGCCATTTGAACCATATTGAACGATCCGGAATTTACAGAGGATATTGAAGTCTTTCTCAAACAAAGTGTTGAAGCCTTCGTCCGATGGTGGCGGCAGGCGTTATTTTGCAACAGAATGATTTCAGCTAACAGTATTCTTGGGCATTTTGACTTTAAGGTGCAGTTTCTACACAGTGTCTTCGTAGCGCTGTGTGTTGATTGTGGGTCCACCCTCCGGGAACTCCACGACTGGAAGACCCCTGCATTCGAAGAAGGTAACGCAAGGTTGTCAAGAGAATAACGAAGAGATGTCCACAGGGCTCGATCTGCGGACCAATATTCTGGGATATCGCAATCGAGCCCTTGTTGAACACGCTGTACGGTGACGATAGGGTAAGAGGTGTGGTGGTGTACGGAGATGACATTCTCGTAGTGGTGGCAGCCAACTCGAGAGCAGCACTAGAGACAAAAGGCACGCAACTGTTTCAGGAAATTGACAATTGGTGCAAAGAAAATAAACTAAAAATTGCTCCCAACAAAACTGTATATTTGTTTACTGCTCAGAGGGACCCTACAAACGAATCCCATTCGAAAGCTGGACGACACAAGCACACAAACGAAGCAAGCCACACGTTATCTACGACTGTAACTTGATGAAAAACAGACATTTAACTGTCATATCAAATTGACAAGTGACAAAGCCACCAAAATTATGCGCAAACTAGCAAAACTGAACACAGTTCAGTGCAAATTACCTATTAAGACGATAAGAACCTACCACATTGCGATATTTGAATCCATCACATGTTTCGCCGCAAGTACGTGGACTCACAGATTGAACATACAAACCAACGAGACAGTTGCAAGACGACGTCAACGTAGTGCCCTCCCAAGAATGAGTGGAGCTTTCAACACCACATCACTAGAGACGGTGTGATGGGATCTTCCCCTGCAGACATAACAATACGTTATAGAGCTGCACTTTACTGGCTTAAGAGGGTCAAGCTTGATAAGGTCACCGAATTTACAGGAACCGACATTATGAACAAAACACAAATGAAACAATGGAGGGTTCAAAAATGGCAGAGACAGTGGGACGCATCCAACAAGGGTCGCCGAATACACTTTTTCTCTCCTGACGTACGTGAAAGATTACAACTGAAACATGTCAACCCAAGCTTGTGGATGGTCCATTTCCTGACAGACCCCGGGCCGTATCCGGTACTTTTAAACCACATGGGACTAACTAACGATGATATATGCTTATGCGAAGAAACTGGGACACCAGAACACGTCACACTGCTATGCAACATGCTTGCACAAGTGAGACCTATACAGAACGACAGTGACATCATCAGAACATTACGTAATCCCGATGATTGGAACGCAATAACTGGCGTAGCCGATATTGTATCGAACACATTGCATGAAGAATACAAGTGCCAAAATCTATATGGAAGGAGGCGTAGATAAGCACAAGCAACACAACAAACGACATGGGAGGACAGAAGCTCGGCCACATATTCCGAAACCGAGGAAGGAACCAACAGACTAAGTGAACATGGCTCAAAAGGGATTAACACGTAAGGGACCCAAACCAACAACGCATGACACTGCATGCTACAACACAGTCACAAACAACACAACAGGCAGTAACAATCATAAAACAAACACCGACATCACATGCTCTGACTCTAGTTATAACGTAACGTCACTTGGGAAGAGAAGGCTCGAAGAACTTTTATTCCGAGGCTCCTACTACCCAAACGACATATTGCATATTTTTTAAAGTTTGCTGCACACAAGCGGTAATGCGTTGTTCGTGTTATTACGTGTAGATAGAAGTATATTCTCATCTCTATTTAAAGCTACAGTGAATTAATTTTGTACATCTAATGTATTTTCTGCATAAAGTATGTCTTTCTCTCTTTCTTGCGCTTGCGCCATTGTCCTGCAGTTTTGGCTAGGTCGACATTGTTACTATCGGATTTGGCATGGTTAGTTTGAAGGGGTGGCCGCATGCCCTTCCTGCCGCCACCCCGTACACCCCGGGACGAAATCTGTGGTGTCACCGCCAGACATCACACTTGCTAGGTGGTAGCCTTTAAATCGGCCGCGGTCCGCTAGTATACGTCGGACCCGCGTGTCGCCACTGTCAGTGATTGCAGACCGAGCGCCGCCACACGGCAGGTCTAGAGAGACGTCCTAGCACTCGCCCCAGTTATACAGCCGACTTGCTAGTGAAGCTACACTGACAAATACGCTCTCATTTGTCGAGACGATAGTTAGCATAGCCTTCAGCTAAGTCATTTGCTACGACCTAGCAAGGCGCCATTTATCCTTTGCTATGTATCTAATGAAGCATGTACCGTCAGACCAATGTTCACCAATTATGGAATAAAGTTAAGTATTACATCAACTACGTACTTTATTTGCTATATTAATTACATTGTAATGTTCCAGACCTCACGCCAGCCTGCGTGAGTTAAAAGCGTGCATTTCGGCCTCCTTTAGCAACACGGTGTTGTCTCTTCTGCCAACACACCAAAATCAGTATACCGCAACAGTCTGTGTCCAGTGTAAATCATGAAATAGTGCGAGCGTGTTGCAAATGTCTGCGAGTCGTGTAACTGAGGCGGGACTTGGAGAACAGCCCAGTATTCACCTAGGTGGATGTAAAAAAACTCCTAAAAACCACATCCAGACTGACCGGCACAACCGGCCGCTGTGGCCGACCGGTTCTAGGCTACAAATGCGCACGGTGCATACCGCAGAGAGCGAGCTTTGTTTTCGGCCCTGTACTTCTGCCTGCGGTGGGATACAAGAGTTCCTGCCGGTACCTGTGAACTGATTCTGCCGCACGGCCCTGCTCCCCTGATCTGAATACTACTGGTGCTCTTGGCGCGACCATTTCGTCTGACGCTCTGGGTTTCGCTGCCTCCAATACAAAATACGGTAGGCTCTTGACTATCCGCCCCAATTTGCTAAATGTGAAGTCGCATAAAAAGATGCTGGATAGGCCGGATTTCTGTAAATCCTCTTTTCTACTTCCAGCCGTACCATCTGAGAACACCCAGTTTTTATACCAAAACCTTATTTTGTTAACATTATCTGCCTTCTTACGTAATACATATCACCAGATTCGGATTCTTTATTAAAACACGAAGGACCGCACAAAACAACAGTTTAATACTGTGCACAGTTTATGCGTCTAATATACGAGGGTTATTCCAAAAGTCAGGTCCGATTGATTGCCAAATTGAAACCACAGTGAACATCAGAAATGTTTTACTTGTAACAATTATCTACACCTTTCAGCTACTTCTCTACGTAGTCGCCGTTCTGACTTCGACTTTTGTCATAGCGTTGTACCAACTTTTCAATAGCCTCATCATAGAAGGCAGTCGCCAGTGCTTTCCGCCAATTCTCCACGCTGGCCTACACCTCGTTGTCTGTGTCAAAATGTTGTCTTCAAAGACAGCGGTTCATGTGACCAGAGATGAAACTCAGGGGGAGACAATTGCGGACTGTATTGTGGGTAATCTCACATTTCCATTTGAAAACGATGCAGGAGCATCTTCATTGCCCCTGCAGAATGCGGCTGAGAATTGTCGTGAAGAAGAAACAGCACGACAGTTATGTAATGTTAGCTGCATAGCTTCAGGCGAAATTTCTCACCAGGCCCTCGTACTTGGCGGCAGACACTATTTTCTAGACATCTTTACGCACTCACTGCGAGCTCAGAAATGAGAAGAGCGACGTGATGCTAACTGGGGTTATACTAGAGACACTACCCAACACATCTGTGCAAAGCTTTATCGGATTTTCATAGTCGTTTCCATTTCGCGACCGATCGGACCTTACTTTTGGAATAACCCTCGTAGAAATGGACAAACAAAGAACACGGCGATGCCAGAAGAACTGCTCTCTACGTGTGTTCATTGTTTCTAAGCGCTGGAAGAGAGCTTTAACTATTATTTGTTGAAGAATGGTTTCGGTAAATTATTTAGTATTAACAATACAGTACGTACTTTATAAATGTGACTCCAGATGTGCTAGAAGCGCAAAATACTAAAACACATTTCTAAGTCACTCAACACCCGGCGCCCGCATCCTGTAGTTTTGGGAAAGTTCAGTAATACGTTAAATTAATCCTTATTTTACCAGAGAGGAGTATTATTATGAAGCAGGCCGGATAGTATGGGTGTTGGAAAGTAACGAACTGGATGGTCAAGAATCTACTGTAAATACAGTTCTGTAAATACAGTTACTCGAACACCTTAAGCCGGCCGGAGTGGCCGTGCGGTTCTGGGCGCTACAGTCTGGAGCCGAGCGACCGCTACGGTCGCAGGTTCGAATCCTGCCTCGGGCATGGATGTGTGTGATGTCCTTAGGTTAGTTAGGTTTAATTAGTTCTAAGTTCTAGGCGACTGATGACCTCAGAAGTTGAGTCGCATAGTGCTCAGAGCCCTCGAACACCTTAAGTTTTGGACTTTAAAACTCCTATAGAAGTGAACCACTGCTTACAGAAACCGCAGGTATGTCAACATTGTTCCACCCCTAAGAACTACATCTGCCCTGGAGTTTTTAGTGGGATGTTAGAGGCCTATTCCGAAGGTGAAATGTCACTTTCGATTCATCTCAGCAACCTAGTGTTCTTTCGTAGTTACTCTTCCATAAATCTGCTGTCCTACATGTATTCGTAACTCTAATAACTCAAAGGAAGAATGAATCGGTCAGTGATATCCCTCTAGTACATCGGCAGTCGGTAGGAACTACTGTACGGTAATAACTTCAGCTCTCTACGTTTGTTAATTTCGTTCACGAATCGTCAGCGGTACGGCTGAGTGAACATGCAGGCCACTAATAAAATACTTACCATCCGATTTTAAGTAAATTATTTGGCGAAAAAATTACATGATATATTCGCTCGATAAATTCGTTATTCGTCCTAGGTACTGTGTGTATCTAATGAAATAAAGCATTGCACGACATTTTAAAAATTTGCTGAGACTTCGCATAGAATATGCGTATAGTTCGTTTTACGTCGTAGATCGCAGATCCCCTTTCATTATTATTTTATTAGCTTTCCGTTTCACTTTGCATCCTACAGAACAATTCGTGTGTTTTTGTTGCTAAATTTCATACCAGAGAAGAGAGCTATGATTCAATCTAGCCGTAGCCTATTTCTTTCTACGATTTGCAAGCATCATATGGCTGTTAGGTTCGTTCTTTTCAGGCTTGCAAATGCGTCAATAACGTCATTATAAGTCTTCCATGTTTTTATATGTATGTAACCCAACTCACGACTATGATACCATAATATGTTTATTCCTTGTTCTCCTATTCCAAAACTCTCTGGCATGCGTGAGTGAATGAATGTGCTTGTGTTTAATTGTACTGGAAGGTGATTTAGTCTGCTGCAGAGAATCAACGGTAGTCTTACAGAACGGTCAACCCCTGTAGTTTTCAGGTAGGCAAAGAGGATTTTTCCCCTTGTGTGAAAATTACCGGTGTTAGGTTGGTGGCGGAAGCCTCATCTCTGGGCTTTCCTGGCCACGTGGTTGTGTGGGAGAGGTTTCAGTGTGAGATAGGCAGTCTGCTTCCAGCTCTCCGAGGGTCCGCAGCCGAGGTCTCTTCCAAGAAGGGTGAGTGATTTAACCGCGTGGCTCGTTGTCTCTTAGCGAGATGGGAGCCTCACGTTTTTTCTTATGCAGATTATTTTGCTGGGTCGCAGCAAGGAATGCAAGGCTTTTGCAGACTTTCAATTTGATTCCTAATGCAGACTTTGGTCCGTAAGAAGAACGTAGCACAAAGGTGTTGCATATGTTGAAGCTATCTCACGTAGGAAGTGCGCCCTCGGTTCAGTGTGAATGTTTGCGTGCCTGCGACTGCGTGTGTATACATTCTAAACTTTTCTGAACCTTGCTAATTTCTGCTTGTTTCATTACTACATGTTCGTTGAAAACCATCCACGTGGGTTAATATTAGAGTTTGCTGACCCTCTGCCATTACCCTTTGTCTATTCAAATGTGTTCTCTGTAAAACGTTAATTGTTCGCTGTTGCGTGGTTTAATGTTGCTAAAATTTGGCCACGGTACCTAGAAATTGTGTTTCCGGGAACCACGTGGCCACAGGAGATAACTGTGAGCCTAACTCTCCTGTGACCCCCTTTCTCTGTCCAAGAGTTTGCTTAAAGCTGTGATTTTGGAATATGAAATACATCCTGTCCGGATTATTCAGTTGCATTTGTGGTTTGTGATTTCATGTTAAGCGCGTAGGCGTGTGTGTGTGGCCCTCGCTGAGGCTGTTTCTTCAAACTGAGGTTCAACTTTAAATGCAACCGTGATATTCAGATTTACTCTTTTATTTAACCATTTCTCAACACAGCGGAACAAACTTCCTAACTTCGTTGCATGTTGGTGTTGGGGCCGTCCTTGCTGTTCTTTGAGTGAATGTGGATCTGAATGCGAGTATTAAACCTTTTCCGTCCACCTCTGATTACGACTGCGATTCTAAATTAAGAGATTCTGTTGTGAATCATATAGCGTTTCACAAGCAATCGTAGGTAGTTACCAGGTAACAGCAGTTAAGCTGTTATGAAGATGTCTTACATCAATGTCTTGTGGTTTCCTTGTTAGACCATCCCTAGCGTTTCCATGCGGCACAGGTCCAATAATTAATGTTCCTTTTTTATTTAAAACAAATTCTTTAGAATAGATCATGTTCTCAGGAATGTTGCTGCAAGCTGCTCTTATTCACAGTGTTCACACACTTTTCACTTTATTTTAATATTTGATTCATGTGAACAATCCCTGGATCATATTGATAATTGCATCCCATTTTTTATGCGTAGCGTTACAATGAATGTTCTTTTGGGAGTTTCTTTTCTTATGACTAAATAAATTAATTTTCCAACTCAGTCGAACCTCTTGTTTTTCGTTTGGCTGGAGTTGGTGGCGACCCAATCTTTTACTTTGATTTTAATGTCAGATAGCATTTCCATTTGTATGTGGCTTTTTCAGCCATCAGGATATAGCAAGGGCTCCACTCATTTGATAAACACCACTTAAGTGCACGTCACATACACAGTGTATGAAATGTAGCTATGGTATCAGACTGTATTTAAAGCTCGGTTCTACATTAACATCTACATCTACATGGATACTCTGCAGATCACACTTCACACCTTCACAACAATTCCCTATTATTCAACTCTCGTACAGCGCGCGAAAAGAACGAACACCTCTATTCCTAGGGGACCAAACTGCTGAGGTGATCGGTCCATAGGTTTAAACAGTGCTCAATCTAACCTAAAGTAAGTACAACACACACACTCATGCCCGAGGCAGGACTCGAACCTCCAACGGGGGGAGCCGCGCGAACCGTGGCAAGGCGCCTCGTACCGTGCTGCTACCCCGCGTGACACACAAACCAAATCTTGCCTGGTAGTGAGCGGTCGCCTTACTGCTTGCCTATCCGTGCGCGACTCACGGCCAGACCCAGACTTCTACATGTCGTCAACCATGCGTGTACATTCCGCTGTTGCTTATAACCAGGAATTTGCTACCTCGAAATACAATTGACTTACTTGGAAATTGTTGTCTACAAAACACATTATTTATAACAAGCAGCCTATTTCGAAGAAACAGGTTACCACATGGCTTGAAAAAATTCGACACAACACATCCAGTGTGAATATATATTTCTTTTCTATATTATACTTGTTTAGCATAATACTACTTCTCATGGAATAAACTCAACCACATGAGATCTATTTGAAGGGCTTATTTCAATAGTGGTACAAGTCCATTACCTCAACTTTTCTGTCTGTAATGCTTCGGAAATTAATGAGCCAAACAAACAGAAAGAAAGGTTCATCACTAGCAAGAAGCCATATGCTTGAATATTTCTGGTATCTCAACTGCAGATTTTTCAGCGCTCATTAACTTTAGGACTCTGTATCTCAATACGAACAAAACTGGACTTGTACCACTATTGAAATAAGCCCTTCATTTCTACTCAGCGGTCTTCGTACATGTAAACACTAAGGACATAAAATGAAAATTGTACCTAAACATACACTAACTACTTTGTCTGGAGCGGCAGCGAAAGACGGTACATGTATTGTTGCAACATATCAACCTCTGTACAATATGTGAAGCATGTTTTGTCAGCTACAATGACATGGATTTTCAGTTACGTATCCTCACTAATATACGGGGTGCCCCAAATAAGAGTCATCAGGCATTTACTTTCTATTGCAATTTGCAATTATTTGCAATTTCTTTCTTGCAGTGTGTAGCTAGAGTCCGCCCTAACAAATAGTGTCAATCACGTTTTTCTTGCGACATCCATTTAGACAGAATAGTGGGAGTTTGTTTCCAGTTACCAATAAAATGATTTCTGTTCCGGAATTTTGCGTTCCTATTCGATACGGCTGTCCCATATTCCCGTAGTAGTGATATTAGATTTAGGGGTATTTATTAACAACGACAGTAAAAAAAGAAGAATAACAAGTACTCCAGCAACAACAGAGCAGCACTGCTGCGTGGCAGTAGGAGCCATCGCGGACCAGGGCGGTTTTGTCGCTGCTAGAATGCCTGTTTTACAGTCCCTCTTCATGCATATCGGTAAACCGAATTTCACTAATACACTAATCTGACACCGATCCGTAGAATGGACACGTAACATTCCGCTTTAAAAATAATTTCGTTCGTAACTGGCATCAAACCGAAGCTTACTCTGCGCTTCGCATCAAGGACGCTGTAGAGTCTTGGTTTGGGTTGAGCAAGAACGAAACTGCAACTAACTGCCGAAACTCCAGAGAAAATGCGCCTGGCGACTCGTAGGAGGAACGCGCTTCATACGATTTTTGTCGATTGCTAAACAAGTGACTGATATTAATCCCCAAACACCAATAATTCGGAAAACCATTTGACGCAGTAACTGAGTATTTTTTGTTGCCTCAGTAGCACTGCATTAAACTACAGCGTGCAATCCAGTGGCACTGTAATCTTGTTGAATTACCTGTACAGAAGGTGAATCAGAAATTCGCTCACAGAACTTCGGAGCTAGTTCAGGAATGCGTTCTGGGTATTTCGTTATGAGTGAACTCTGGTCTCTGTTACCTCCCTAGACAGCATACTGCATTTCGTCTCACTTATTACCATTTATTTTTGTATCGCACTGCAAATGTTTGCACTATGTCCTAGTTGTAAAAAAAAACTTGTATAATAAACTCACGGCAATTGCTGTTGACAACCGTAATGGTCCATTTTACTCTTCGTCCTTAACGTCACATCCAGTACTGCTCTCATTTGTCGCTTTAATCGGGCGGTTTCAGTTTCACACAATAACACACAGCAGCATGGATACGTTTGCCAATGAAGAGTGACTCGATGTGTACTTAATGTATGGGTTTATTCAACTAATGGAATAGAACCAAAACGACACTGTGCATTGACGGAACAACGACAAAAGTTTCTTGGCAAATAACTCTGAGTATATTTCTGAATTTTCTCGGTGGAGTTCAGGTTCATTCCAAACAATCTCTAGGTTACTGTCTAAAGGTGGGATGACCATTTGTAATGTAAGACTGGCAGCACAAATATGGAGTAGCCAACGTGCTCTAAAGGTGTAAAAATAACAACTGACTGCCAAACTGCAGCAGTTTATCGGCTGATTGGAAACATGCCCTACTCAAAGATACTATGGAGATTGTACAAGATTATTCATCTTCTTCTACGTATGGGTTTGATGCAACCCGCAACACCTTAAAGTAGCATGTACATTATTTTCAGATTCTCTCGCTTAATACGCGCAAACTACTAATCCTACAGAAAAATGAACAGGGCATTTTTTTAGCAAATTTTGTATTGACATACGTTTACGCTGGAGGCCACAGTTTTCGAGTTATTCAACAAAATAGTGTGTGAAGGTCACTTTTGAAGGTTTCTCTTGAATAATTGTAAAACTACGGCATTTAGCTAAAACGTATCGTAGCACAAAAATTAACTCATTAAATTTCCTACAGAAAGGTCCTGTTCAGTTATTGTGTAAGACTAATAGTTTGCATGTAGAGAGTGAGAGAATATGGAAATCTTGTACATGGTATTTGAGGATGCTGTGGGTTGCATAAAACCTGTAGACACGGACAGCTGAGCCAACCTGTATTTCTTCTGTCGTTACTATTCTGTCTACCTGAAATATAAATACATAAATTCTGCTCTTCGCAAAGAGAATACAGAAAGGCTCCCAAGACCGAAATGACGAGACAATGTACATTCATAAAGGAAGACTACACATGGTGATGAAATATCATACTTTCTGTCTCTTGTGTCCGTGATTTATTCTGAACATCTACTGGAAACTACAATAAATTTGTTTCTGTAACAAGAATCTTGTATACTATCGTTGTACTTTACGTTTCTCAGAACCCTCGGAGAAAATATGTAATTTCAACATTTGTTTAGTAACGTAATGGTGAACACATTTATTCAGCTATCAATTTCCTGTGATTGATGTAATTCAGAGTAGTAATATAAATAAAACTCTGTGATATATGTCTTAACGTTCAGCTTCTTTCTCACCACACAAGATCAACAATTCAATACCTGTCATCCTTACTCAATGTTTTCATAATGTTACAAATGTCACAAAGTACGTTACACGTCGGATGGTGCTACACTATACTGGAGTCTTCAAGTAAAGACTTTATGCCGGCCGGAGTGGCCGAGCGGTTCTACGGGCTACAGTCTGGAACCGCGTGACCGCTACGGTCGCAGGTTCTAATCCTGCCTCGCGTGTGGATGTGTGTGATGCCCTTAGGTTAGTTAGGTTTAAGTAGTTCTAAGTTCTAGGGGACTGATGACCTAAGAAGTTATGTCCCATAGTGCTCAGAGCCATTTGAAACATTTTTGAAAGACTTTATCTACAACTGCAGCTGACTGATTTTACGTCTGTAATATTCTTCAAATAAGTCGAAATATTTCGTATGGAAACAATTTATTTCATTCTGGAGCTGTCCTAATTAAGCTAAGGCATGTTTAATTTCATTTTGTACGAAGGTGAGCGGCCTTCGCTCATGACAGATTTCTGCCACAGAATTCCTTCGTCGTGGGTCTCTTTTTGTATGAAAAATTTATTTTCATTTAATAATAATTAAATAGACTCAAAGTAATAATTACCTACATAACTTTACACGCTAGTGAGGACGAAAGCAAAACAAAAGTCAAAGATGTTAACTGAGTGATTAAATTTTTTTCCAGGTGATAATTAAAATCCAATCTCTATTCCTCGCATACCTAACAAAACAGCTCACGTTCCGTGAGGACAAAAGTAACGGGTATTCTGACATTTATGTTGGAAGACGGGTGTCACGTAGTGAAAAAGTATTAGTGGGCTTCGTATCTGAAATTCGAGTGGGTCATTCAATGAAATGGTCCCCGATGGCAACTTGCTGGATTTAGTAGGAGTTTATTCAGGAGAGCAGTCTGTAATTATTAATGGTCGTGAAACGACGTATCGGAAAAGCAGCCGCGTCCTCTATAGAGGAGGCAGTTATCTCAGGAGCCTCCAGGGTTCTATAAGCCGGCTGGCCTTCTGGCTGGCTTCGTTACAGATTCATAGAGGAAAGATCGGAGCAGCCCGGCAGATTGGGGGCGGAATGGAATGGCGGACGAGGCGGGATTGGCTCTTAAAGATGAGCGTATCGGGGGCGGAGGGCCTAGCCAGAGATGTGGCCGGAAACCGAAGTCAATATTCCGCCCTGGCACATTATCAGCGAAAGTCGATTTGTATGCATGGGAACTTTAACATGCTGTGCTAAGTGAGCACCAGTCGGTCTGATGGTAAATGAAAAACAGAGACACGGACTGCCTTTCACTGGTTATTCATGACGTATGATCGTCATTTCAATGTTAGATATCGCCAGTCTATCTATCTATCTATCGTTCATTCTTTTACTGAATACATTGTCTATCCTGTCGACTCTGTGGCTGGTATTCGACGATATGTTGTCGAGGGAGACTGCAAGCAGCCACAAATAATGTTAATAAACGTACTTCTATTAATTTTCTTCGTGTAGGGTACCACAGCCGTAAATTTGTTGAAGGAGATTGTAATGGTGTCTGCCTATGTAGCTAAGTGGTTAGTGCGGCCACGGAGAGGAACGGGGTTCGACACCCAGTTTCCTGATAGGAGGGCAGGAACAGTGTGCACTAAGCCTCTTGATGCCAATTGAGGAATTGTTTGACTGCTTTATGTCGGCTATACGTGACGAAAAACGACAACGAACTCGACAGCAGTATGCAGAACCCACTCCTCTACATACATCCTATGACGCAATTGGCAGAGGATGACACAATGGTCTGTCAGAACTGAAGTGTCCGTGAGAGCATGTGGACAGATAGTCCATCAAATTTCGGGTGTGCAGCCGCGCAAATAAAATTTCCTCCACTAATATTTCGGCCGCGTATCGTCTAGCCATCAGAGTGAGTCACAAGACTGACGACAAGATGCCAAGCGCGGCCTTACACGCTCCACCCTGGTGGTACTGCGCATGCGGGTCACAGATGCTGGTCGGCGGCAAAGAAATACCTTACACATGCGCCGCCTACGGCGAAGGCGTACAGACATTCGATTCGCTTATCGACTCCATGACGACTTCTCTGCGGTTTAATTACCCCAAGAGCCGGATTCCATACTTTGATCAAACAAAACCATTTTCCTATTTATTAAATTATTAGCTAATCTCATCCCTATAACTTCCTTGAAGACAGATTCCCAGAAGGAAGAGGTAGAGGTTAAAAATCTTCACATCACTGTAATTCATGGAATGCCCTGTATCAATACAATGTTCGGCCACAGCTGACTTGTCTGGCTGTAATAAGCGTGTGTATCTTCGAGACTCCACACATCTCTCATGAACGGTGCGTGTTGCTTGACCTATGTACGTCTTTTCACAATTTCCGCAAGGAATCTGATACACGCCCGCTTTACGAAGCTGTGAATCGTTCTTCACAGAGCCGAGTGAAGTTACAATCTTCGTGGGCGGCCGGAAGATCACCTTAACACAGTGTTTTTGAAGAATATGTAGAGTTTCCTCTTCGATGAAAGAGCACTCACATAGGGCAAAAAACGCACTAGTTCTGAAGGAATTGATATCTTCTTCCCCATCACATATCTGCATTCTAGGTTTTGCATTGAATGCTCTACGAATTTGTTGCTGAGAAAATCGATTCAATTTAAAAATTCTCTTGAGTTATTTGAGCTCTTCTTGCAAGTTATCTTTATCGGATACACAGTGAGCCTTATGCACTAAGGTCTTGAGGACACCTATAGTCTGTGAAGGGTGAAGGCAGCCACTGGCATGAAGACATAGATTTTTGTGTCTAGGTTTCCGATATACGGTATGTCCTAATGTGTCATCAACTTTACGGCGAACGGCAATACCCAGAAACGGGAGGCAGCCCTCTTTCTCTATTTCCATAGTAAATTTGATACTAGCATGTATAGAATTCAAATGATCAAGAAGTCGATGTAATTCATCCATACCACAAATGTGACGTCCACGTACCTCCAGAAGACCGTTGGTTCAAAGCTTGCTGAGTCCATTGCCTTGTCCTCGAAGTCTTCCATGAATAAATTAGCTACCAGAGGGGAGAGGGGGCTTCCCGTAGCAACGCCATCAGTCTGCTCATAGAATTCACCGTTAAACTGAAAATAACATGATGAAACCACATGTTCAATAAGGTCGTAATGTTCTTATCAAAATGTTCGCCGATAAGAGATAAAGAGTCCTTTAAAGGTACCTTTGTGTATAATGATACCACGTCAGAACTAACAAGCATATCCGTACTATTTAGTCTGACATTGCTGAGTCTCTGAATAAAGTCCATAGAATTACGAATGTGGAGACTACATTTTCCTACCAATGGTTTTAATATGGAAGCTAAATATTTGGCAGAAATATACGTTGGTGAGCCAATAGTGCTCGTTAAACGTCTCATAGACAAGTCATCTAGAAACTCATCCTTACCCATCTTGTAAAATTTAGGGAGACCATAAAATCTCGGGGGTACTGCACCTCGCACTTTTAAATTTATAATGACTTTCGTTGGTAGTGATGAAGCGTTCAGCAAGACAGCAGTTCTTATTTTCACCTTGTTAGTAGGATCTTTATTAATCTTCCGGTACGCACCAGAACTAAGTAGACCACATATCTTTTCCTTGTAGACTTCCTGAGGCAAAAGGACGGTAGCATTACCTTTATCAGCACTCAGGACGACTGTGTCAGTATCCTCACGCAGCTTTCATATCGCACATCTTTCTTCCTTGCAAACATTGATTCTTTGTGGACGATGTTTCGTAATTGCTCGACAGGTTTTCCGTCTGATTTCTTCAGCAGAAGCCTCTGTTAGTGGTCGTACAGCTTCTTGAATGGCACTGATGAAAGATGATACCGGCAAAGTCTTTGGAGTAGGGGCAAAATTTAGCCCTTTACTTAAGGCAGATAACGTAGCTTCGTCCAGATCCTTACCCATCAAATTTATGACAGGACGTCGAATAACAGAGTCCACCTGACAAGGCTGGTCCAATCGGTTGTACTTGGTAATCTGTGTTTTTGCGGCCACTTCGCGAACCCTGTCAGACATAGCCCATGTCGTTCCTTCAATCCAGTCACATGAGTCAGGAGATAAAACAGCTGCTACCTTCAAATGCAGATGATACAGGTGTTCAGAAACAATGTCCAACTTCCGACGAGTAAAACGAATTCTTTCTTTCACAATAGCAGAACCAGCCCTATGTAAAATTCTATTTACTGCAGCGCTCTTAACACAGTGAACCAACCTTGCAAATTTTGGGACAACTCCATGGTCCCGGCACTTCAGAAAGCAACTCAAGGAGCTAAATAGTCTTCCTCTCTGGTATCGTAATTTGTCCAAACTATGGACCCATGAAACGATCTCCTCCCCGAATAGGTACTTGATGTGGACGGAGTTTACGTTTGCGTTTTGCATTTTAACAGTTCTACCTTGGATGTTGCTTGATTAACACGTATTTACTTTATTTCATTGAGAGTGAATGGCCATCTTTCGGACAATAGTAAATGTTTTCCACAAAACTCATAAAATAAACAGGAAGTTAATGTTTACCTTAGCAACAGATAAAAAATATTTTTAAATATAGTAGCCGAAATTTCGTGCTTATTGGTCCTAACACGCGATAATACACTGAAGAGCCGAAGAAACTGGTACACCTGCCAAATACTGTTTAGGGCCTCCGCGAGCACACAAAAGGGCCGCATCGTGACTTGGCATCCACTCGACTAATGTCTGACGTAGTGCTGGACGGAACTAACACCACGAACCCTGCAGGGCTACTCATAAATCCGTAACAGAACGAAGGGTTTGGGAGTTTGGTGGTCAGCGTCTAAACATTCAGCGTGGTGTCTGTTTGTTCTATATCGTGTCTCCCTACCACTTTCGCGCAACGACGCTCTGAGGGTGTTTTTTAGGGAATTGAATAGTTTGAACCTGGGACCTGTTGCTGGTAAGGAGAAGCCGGACCACACATGACATGTAGAATTCAGAAGAGTTCAGTGAGACTAGCGATGATATAACCAAATACTTAATGATTTCAGCGTCAGCTCCACTGCACTCCCTGTAAACGAATCTTAATACTAACTAAATTTAGTGGAAGGGGTTCAAGGATTTCCTATTTTTAGTTAGCTGGTAAAATAACGTCGAAAAAGCAGTTAAGTTTACCATTGGAAATTTTATTCTACTCACAAAACATCGTTTATAAATTGCACTATTGATAAAAGGAAATGTTTTAATACAGGATGGTAAAAACCAACTGCGTTCAACAAAAAATGTGAACGAATATTCCCTGAATGGGTTTCCAAGTTCTACAATGGATCGAAGGATGACCTATGCCATATCACATCTATTATCCAGGTTTAAATTAAGTTTCACAAAAGAGAAAACTATCAAAATGGTCTACAGTGACCCTCAATTATCTTTAATTACTTATCTAACTTGTCGTAAATTACAGTGGCTGATGTGGCATCTCAATAACTATATAACAGAAAAATCATCGCATTTCAGATTTTTACTTCAAGTGGCAAATGTGAACACCATGAGCTTTAACTGACGATCGACACTAGTATTACGTAAAGGGGATGTAACAGATGAGACTTCTGCAGTTCTGAGTGAAGCCTTATGGGATCAAAAATGCGGCATCGCGTGCATTCATTACCTTGTCGGTGTTCGTCTGGGGGCGGCGGCCGGCGCAGCCCCGTCCAGCTCGCCCTCTCGGAAGCAACTCCCCTAGCTACTCTCTCCTAACTTCTCCTTACGATAATTTACCGAAGTTGGTTTAAAAAAACCTATCTGGCTGTGTTTTCATCTGACCAATCAGGGTCTCAATGTTAACCTTAAGCTCCACCTACAAAAATTCTGTCTATCCAATGAGAAACGTTATACTTTTCGTGGTGGGGCAATGTTTTTAAAGTTTGCAACGTAACACAGAAGCGAAAAAGTCTCACGCTAAAACTTGCAGCTGGTGTGGTCCTTTTAGCGTTATCGTAAGATCTATACTGTTCTTCTGGAGGGCTCTAGCTTTTAACATGGGCTGGGGGGTGGTCCTAACGTAACAGAGACGTGAAAAAGTCTCACGCTAAAACTTGCGGGTGGTGTGGTCCTAGCAGTTAGCTGGCGACGTGGGTGTCTGTCCGTCCCTTATCGTAGGGCCTTCCAGCTTAACACTTCTGCTCTCGGCTTCTGTTCTCGCTTCTCCACTCGGAACTGCGTCTGTCTCACGGTGGGAAGGTATGTCATGCATTTAGGCATTCTTGTGTTAGTCTGTGGTATTCCATTTGCTCACTCGTTGCTCGTATTACTGTGGTTAATTTAATGTCACGATTTATTCAGAGCTATGTGACATACTACTGGATTTGCTTATCATGTCAGGGTTTTCATGGAAGGTGTTGGATTTGCCTGACACCTTACAAGCGGAAGTGTTTAAACTCAGAAGAGTGTTCCTGGAATCAATCTGTGACAATAATGGTCGTGTGGGGTGTAGCACTGTTCTGCTGGAATTTCCAAAGTGCCTCAGAATGCACAGTGGACATCAAGGGATGCCCGTGATCTTACAGGATGCTTACGTACGTGTCAACTGTCAGACTCGTATCCAGACGTATCTGTATCCCCACGCCATTACAGAGCTTCTACCAGCTTGAACAGTCCCCTGCTTACATACAGGGTCCATGGATTCATGAGGTTGGCTCCATACCCGTACACGTCCATCCGTTCGATACAATTTGCAACGAGACTCGTCCGACCAGGCAACAGGTTTCCAGCCATCAACAGCGCAGTGGTGTTGACGGGTCCAGGAGAGACGTAAAGCTTTGTATCGAACAGTCACCAAGGGCATCTAATGGACCTTCGGCTCCAAAAGCCCTTATTGACGATGTTTCGTTGAATGGTTCGCACGGTGAGACTTGCTGATGGTTCAGCATTGAAATCTGTAGCAATTTGCGGAAGAGTTGCACTTCTGTCACGTTGATCGATTCTCTTCAGTCGTTTTTGGTCCCGTTCTTGCAGGATCCTTTTCCAGCCACAGCGATGTCGGAGTTTTGATGTTTCACTGGATTCCTGATATTCACGGTACATTCGTGAAATGATCGTACGGCGAAAATCCCACTTTAACGCTAGCTCGGAGATGCTGTGTCTCATAGCTCATGTGCCGACTATAACACCATGTTCAAAATCACTTAAACCTTGGTTAACTGTCACTGTAGCAGCAGTAAACGATCTAACAACTGCGCGGGACACTTGTTGTCTTATACAGGCGTAGTCGAACGCAGCATTCGCCTGTTTACAAATCTCTGTATTTGAATACGCATGCCTATACCAGTTTCTTTGACGCTCCAGTGTACATCCGACTGCTTAGCAGCCAACACAGCAGCTCCCAAGGTGAGCACCTACACGTTTAACCGTCACCATCCCATTCTAAATACTACGCTTGAACGTATATATTCACTTTCCGAAGAGCCATGTCCGTTGCTTAGTAGCCGTATATACTACGAAATGTTGGCGACAGTAATTACGAGTTTAGGCTGTTCTATTTAAAAATAAATTTTGTCTGTTAATGAGCCGAAAATAAACTGGTTGCATGTGTAACACTGTCTTTTGTAGGTATCACTTGAGAATAGCATGTAAAGCTGAAATTGCCCAATCGTGCTAAACGAAGTACAGTGAATACCTTTAATGAAGCAACAGCCGACGTGAAGCCACTACAACATCTTTCAAATTTATTTTATTTCCGTGACTGTTACTGGGCCATTATGGCCAACGTTAGATGGCTACACTTGTTGCAATACAGTTTTAAAATCGTCAGAAGCATTTTCTCTTCTCTATGTACACGCAGGCTGTAGTGATACAAGAGTTGGGCAGTATCACCGAGAACATCTTCACCTGCATGATGTATGGTACTGTATACAGTTACATTACTGATAGTCTTCTAATGGTATTTGTGTTTAATGTATATTACAAAATGTTTACTTTTTCTGGTTACGTGTAACGTTGCAGATATGTGGCAGGAAACATGAAATAACTGAATTAATAAAGGATGAAATGAATGTCTTACAAACTATATTCAGTCTCTCTCTCTGGCCGCCGCAGAATTATGTTTAATTTTTAAGAAATGAGTTGGCACTTTTACGTACATTGTACACTGAAGAGCCAAAGAAACTGGTACACCTCCCTAATATCATGTATGGTCCCCCGAGCACGCAGAATTCCCGCAACACTACGTGGCGTGGACTCGACTAATGCCCGAAGTAGAGCTGGAGGGAACTGACACCATGAATTCTGCAGGGCTGTCCATAAATCCGTAAGAGTACGAGGCGTGGAGATCTCTTCTGAACAGCACTTGCCGCGCGTCCCAGATATGCTCAATAATTTTCATGTCTGGGGAATTTGATTCTCATCGCAAGTGCTTAAACTCGGAAGAGTGTTCCTGGAGCCACTCTGTAGCAATTCTGGCTGCGAGGGGTGTCGCATTGTCATGCTGGAATTGCCCAAGTTCGTCGCAATGCACAATGGACGTGAATGGAAGCAGGTGATCAGACAGGATGCCTTCGTATTTTTCACCTGTCAGAGTCGCATCTAGACCTGTCAAGGGTCCCGTATCACTCCAGCTGCACAAGACCCACAACATTACAAAGCCCCACCAGCTTGAACAGCCCCTTGCTGACATGCAGGCTTCATGGGTTCATGAGGTTGTCTCCATACCCGTACAGTCCATCCACTCGATAAGATTTGAAACGAGACTTGTCCGACCAGGCAACATGTTTCCATTCAGCAACAATCCAATGGTGGGAACAGGTGAGGCGTAAAGATTTGTGTCGTGCAGTCATCCTTGGTACACGATTCGGCCTTCGCTTCCGAAAGCCCACTCGACAATGTTTTGTTGAATGATTCGCACGGTGACATTTGTTGATGGCGCAGCACTGAAATCTGCAGCAATTTGCAGAAGGATTGTACTTCCGTCACATTGAACTATTCTCTTCAGTCGTCATTGGTCCCTTTTTGCAGTAACTTTTTCCGGCTGCAGCGATTTTGGATATTTGATGTTTTACCGGATTCCTGACATTCGAGGTACATACTTGAAACGGTCGTACGGGAAAATCCCCATTTCGTCGCTACCTCAGAAATGCTGTCATTGTAGCAGCAGTAACTCTTCTGACACTTGCGCCAGACACTTGTTGTCTTATATGGGTGCTGCCCGACGCAGCGCCGTAGTCTCCCTCTTTTCAGATCTCTGTATTTGAATACGCATGCCTATACCAGCTTCAGTGTATACAGGGTGTAAACGGTATAAGGCACCAAAATTATACAGATGGCACATCTCGCAATGCTTGACAAAAAAGTCTAGTAACATGTTTGTGTACTTCCTACGGTTGTCCCAGAAAAATAACAGTTCGTCTCAGGATAATGGTTTTTGAAAAGTAGACACTTAGCCGTGCACGTACGTAAGCAATCGGTTCCTGTTATTGCCCGCTGGGCGTATTGACATCGCGAGCGTAAATCGTAAACATATAGGCAACTGCGGCCTGAGTGGCTGCGTCATTGTAATACGCCGAGCGACGAGAGTAGGCGAGTAACCTGTGCAGATGTTATTGCAACTCTGTTAACTGTTAGGAAGGAAAGGAGATTTACTATAGCTGAACTATGCGATATGCACCTAATTTATGGCGAGGCAAAAGGTCTTGCGAGGGCAGCTGGACGAATTTATCGAGAACGCTTCCCACAACGACTACGTGCACGAAAGACATTTGCTGCTGTGCACCAAAGGTTTGTGTCATTGTAATTCTCTACTTGTATGCGATTATTATGCATTTACATCTCAATAAAGTACAGTAGTTATCTGCACCTTTGTAAATTTTCGTCCGTATTCGAATATTCGAAAGGTATCTTCTGTTCTGATATGCTTTCCGTTTTTGTTACATCATGACAGAATACAACTGACGAGTACGTATTTAATTTCCTTAGATTGAGAGATACTGGCTCTTTAATGCGCCGCGCAGAAGGCAGAGGCCCACAACGCGCCGATCGTACATTGGAAGCTGAGGAAAGAATTCTGGACCGCATCCAGGAGGATCCTTCTCAGAGTACTAGAAGCATCGCCCGCCACGTGTGTACATCGCACACTGTCGTTCATCGCACTTTGCAAGAGGAGCGTCTGCGGCATTACCACATTCAACGCGTACAAGTATTGGAAGAACAAGATTTCCCTCCACGACGTGAATTCTCAGAGTGGTTTTTGTTGCACAGTGCGCAGCATGATTTTGTCAACAAAATACTCGTCACAGATGAAGCGTGTTTCACCCGCGACGGAATAACGAATTTCCATAACATGCACACGTGGAGTGTACACAATCCTCGCCACGTAGTGGCAACACATTTTCAGCGTCGATTTTCCGTAAATGTGTGGGCGGGTATGCTCGATAAATACATTATTGGGCCCTGTGTTTTACCTGCACGGTTGACTAGTAACTATTACGGAACGTTTCTAGAGGAAACATTGTTACCAACGTTGTTAGAAGACATTCCGTTACGCATACGTCATAACATGTGGTTCCTCCACGATGGTGCTCCAGCCCACATTGGTCGCAGAGTACGCAGATTTTTGGATAGTCGATTTCCAGGACGATGGATCGGGAGTTCGGATCCACATCGATGGCCAGCACGCAGCCCTGATTTAAATCCACTGGATTTTTACTTTTGGGGCCATATGAAGGAGCTTGTTTATGCTGAGCCAGTAAATAATGTGGACGAATTGACGCAGAAGATTTTAGATGCTGCCCGTACCATAAAGGCCAATGTGCATGTGTGTAAACGAGTGCGACGAAACTGGGTTCGCCGTAATGAAGCATCTGTAGAAGCGAATTGTGGCCGTTTCAAACATTTATCGGAGTATTGGTGTAAGAGGAAACGAAGTAATGGGTTTTCTTTTCGTTACGATGTTGTTGTACAGAAGGAAAATAATGTGAATTTAGTATTCGTTATGGCATAGCCGTAGAAAGGTGAAACAGTTGATTGTAATTAATGCACAACTATCTACTTGGTGATTGACTGAATTTGTACTAATGGAAATAGATTGTGTTTGATATTAGCTTGTCATTACTACTACGACCTTCGTTATCGACTTCTTGAGAAACAGACTGGTTGTATTCAATTCACGAAAGCGAATTACACATTCTTGACAACCCGAAAACTGTTTACATTCCTTTTTTCGGTACCACCTGATTATCTCACCACGTCGTTGTACACGTCTAATGATTTCAATCCTCTGGTCGGCTCGTTGCCTTTCTCTGGCCGTCCCGTCATTGTAGGCAATAAGCTCGGTACGCCGTGTACTGTCGGTTGACTACGTAAACAGAAATGCGTATACTATCTGTCCTACGAACATTAGGTTTTAATAATACAAAAATAAAGTACATGATACAAGAAAATGTCATTAGACTTTTTTTGCCAAGCACACCGAGACGTACCATCTGTATAATTTTGACGCCTTATACCGTTTACACCCTGTATATCTGGTGTAAATAAATCCAGTCGAAATGTTTGTGAAAATAACTAATAACTTGATCATTGAGTACTATCTAATGTATCTATGCGGATTCAGTTGTGACTATCATGTAACTACTTGTTACTTATAATTCGCAAAATCTTTAAATTCTGGAAAGACGTAAGGAATATTTTATCTTTTATAATGTGTGTCCGAAAAACTTTTCAAAAATAGTACATTGGTGACTGAAAGATAGGAATGAACTATAAACTGAATGTTGACGAAAAATACATATTGCGATTACAGCGGCGTTGAAAAACTTAATTTCACTTGTAACATCTATTACACAAGCGGGAGGTTCACCGATTTTGATTGAATACCTGATAATATATTGCCGTTAGTTGTCTGGGTAATGAACAAAAATCACCAGGTATACGTTATGATAATTTTTGGTATTCATGAGTGAAAAGAGGTTTTGTTTCATGGTTTTTTTTCCTTAAATGAGGCAAGCTTGCAAATAATACCGTCATTAATGACATGTAGTCAGAAACCACTAAATGTGGTGCAGATGGGACAGCACATAGTCGATTCATAAACTAGACTCCTTATCAACGTTACATATTGTAGTTTGCTATAGGGATGACTTACATAACGCAGCAAAACATAGTAATTCAAAACACATGAATTGAAATAATTTTGAGGACTTATATTCATTCTGGAGAACCATGATTTATTCCTTTTTTGCTCTATGAAAAGGGTAAAAATTCGTTGACTACAACAAATGTAACCTCGCATAATTCATTCTCTTAGTTTGTGTATCCGTCAGGATGTGATTCCTTGGCCTTTTTCGTCTGGCTCATACGTGCGACATTTCGCAATCCTGTTGACACTGTAGTGACGGACCGAAACGACGCCCCAGTGTCCTCTTCTGGTCATAATCCTGTCACATCCTATAATATAGACACATAATCTTGTTCTGTATCGAGCAAGAGGTTCACAACAAATACTGCGAGCAGTCACCTCCACACGGGCACAACCACTAGGCTGCCACATCTCAGCTCCATGCAGCAGCCTCCAAATAGCGCTAAAAAATCCGAAACTCTTCCTGTCTCCGTGTCACTTCCGTCAGCGTGTCGTGTACATCAGCCGATAGTACGGACAGCCAGTAGGGAACACAATCAACTGCGGACCTCATTGCTTTCGTCTCGGCGGACATGGAAATACTTCTGCAGACAGGCACCAAAGCACTTTCTACAGACACACATACAGTTCCGCACCAGCAATCAGAGTAACTGCTCGACCAAGACTCGAACCTCAGATGTATATCTTTTGTGAGCAAGTTCTCTACCGACCCTACACGCGAAAGATAAAAGTCACACTTTCGAGTCCCGGTTCCACATGCAGTTTTGATCTTCCATTATGCTTCACGTCACATATTGTTTCCTGATTTCGAAAAGTCCTTTGCTGATGAAGTGAGTGTGTATTGGGAAACATTTTCTAAATATTGTAAATGTAGGAACACACTACAAGTAATAAATCAATGCCATTACTAAACACATGTACAGAGATTAAATTTCTATATGAAACCAAGGTCGTTCACCTCATCTGAAAATTTTTTGTTCAGTGATGTACACTGCGGGGTAGCAAACATTGATATTGAGCTGTAGAGAATTTCCTTGAATGGTACGTCTGGCTCTTAGTATGGTATAATGGGTAGACTAAACTATGTACGCTGTATGAAGTTCCGTTTCTTGCTGCTACTAACGGTGGGCACCCGCTATTTTCTTTGATGTGGCATTGGCGATCAATCTGATCGTAATTTCACAGCCGGAAACAGTGATTGACTGTGATTATCCCCACTGAGCCGGAAATAAGGAATTCACTCCTAGTTATTGTAGATATACAGGGTGTTCCATTGACAGTGACCGGGCCAAATATCTCACAGAAATAAGCGTCAAACGAAGAAACTACTAAGAACCAAATTCGTCTAACTTGAAGGGGGAAACCATATGGCGCTATGGTTGGCCCGCTAGACGGCGCTGCCATAGATCAAACGGATATCAAGTGCGTTTTTTAAAATAGGAACCCCCATTTTTACTACATACTCGTGTAATACGTAAAGAAATATGAATGTTTTAGTTGGACCACTTTTTTCCTTCGGGATAGATGGCGCTGTAATAGTCACAAAATATGGCTCACAATTTTAGACGAACAGTTGGTAATAGGTAGGTTTCTAAATTAAAATACAGAACGTAGGTACGTTTAAACATTTCATTTCGCTTGTTCCAATGTGATACATGTACCTTTGTGAACTTATCATTTCTGAGAACGCATGCTGTTATAACGTGATTACCTGTAAATACCACATTAATGCAATAAATGCTCAAAATGATGTCCGTCAACCTCAATGCATTTGGCAATACGTGTAACGACATTCCTCTCAACAGCGAGTAGTTCGCCTTTCGTAATGTTCGCACATGCATTGACAATGCGCTGACTCATGTTGTCAGGCGTTGTCGGTGGATCACGATAGCAAATATCCTTCAACTTTCCCCACAGAAAGAAATCCGGGAACGTTAGATCCGGCGAACGTGCAGGCCATTGTATGATGCTTCGACGACCAATCCACCTGTCATGAAATATGCTATTCGATACCGCATCAACCACACGCGAGCTATGTGCCGGACATCCATGATGTTGGAACTACATCGACATTCGGTCGTGCAGTGAAACATCTTGTAGTAACATCGGTAGAACATTACGTAGGAAATCAGCATACATTGCACCATTTAGATCGCCATCGATAAAATGGGGGCCAATTATCCTTCCTCCCATAATGCCGCACCACACACTGAACCCGCCAAGGTCGCTAATGTACCACTTGTCGTAACCATCGTGGATTTTCCGTTGCCCAATAGTGCATATTATGTCGGTTTACGTTACCGCTATTGGTTGAATGACGCTTCGTCGCTAAATAGAACGCATGCAAAAAATCTGTCCTCGTCCCGTAATTTCTTTTGTGCCCAGTGGCAGGACTGTAGACGACGTTCAAAGTCGTCGCCATGCAATTCCTGGTGCATAGAAATATTATACGGGTGCAATCGATGTTGATGTAGCATTCTCAACATCGACGTTTTTGATATTCCCGACTCTCACGCAATTTGTCTGCTACTGATGTGCGGATTAGCTGCGACAGCAGCTAAAACACCTACTTGGGCATCATCATTTGTTGCAGGTCGTGGTTGACGTTTCACATGTGGCTGAACACTTCCTGTTTCCTTAAATAACGTAACTATCCGGTGAACGGTCCGGACACTTGGATGATGTCGTCCAGGATACCGAGCAGCTCACATAGCACACGCCCGTTGGTTATTTTGGCCACAATAGCCATATATCAACACCATATCGACCTTTTTCGCAATTGGTAAACGAGTCATTTTATACAGGTAATGTATCACGAAGCAAATACCGTCCGCACTGGCATGTACTTATACCTTTGTGATTATTACAGCGCCATCTATCGCAAAGCAAAGAAAGTTGTCCAACTAAAACATTCATATTTCTTTACGTACTACAAGAATATGTAATAAAAATGGGGTTCCTATTTTAAAAAAACGCAGTTGATATCCGTTTGACCTATGGAAGCGCCACCTAGCGGGCCAACCATAGCGCCATCTGGTTTCCCCCTTCAAGCTAGACGAGTATCGTTCTTTGTAGTTTTTTCGTTTGATGCTTTTCGTGAGATATTTGGCCCAGTCACTATCAATAGACCACCTTGTATATTGAGTAATGGTGTTCAGAGTATAAAACACTGGCCAGTGACGAGAGTACTAAGCGTGAGTAGTGTGAAACCTACTTGAGTCGTTCTATAAGAGTGCGCAGGCCGTGTTATGTATTAAAATATTGGGTTTCTACTTAAGTATCTTGTGATTTATACTTTGGCCTCCGTTCGAAGTGACCGTGACCTTGGCGTCTTGTCTTATAGTTTTCATATTCTTGGTTTGACAGGCCGTTAACTTCTCCTGACTTTATGCTCGTTAATGGGAGGTCTGTCAGCAAAATTCTGAATTATGATCTGTAAGAAGTGAATAATTTTCCGTGTAATTTATTTGAGGTTTTTTTTCTGTTAAGGATTTTAAATTTAAAGTGGGTATAACCTTGACATTAGAGTGTTTCTTGTTACCTCCTATGGTTTGGCTGTCTGTTCTTGCTTTGTTTTAAATATGTTTCAGTGTACTACCAGCGCCGTTCTCACCAGTTCCGGATTGACCGATACAGGAGGCGGCACCTTGGTCGAAATGGCGCTCAGACGCCGTTAGCTCGGCCAGCTATGTTTTGATGACGTTACACGCTACTTGGCTGTATCCTGTCAAAGTCGCTGCTCGTCCCAGTAGTTAACACGAGTATTTTTCACTCGCCGTTATTTGGGGATTTGTCTCGTTAGGGTGTTAGAGTTACAGCAAGGTGCGTCCTGTGTTTCTAGTAATTGGCTTCTCTTGCAATTGTGTGGGACATCCGTCGTGATGTGCTCGCTGTTGCATGGAATTTAAAGTGACTATTACAATAACTGTTTTGCACATATTTGGTGTTGTACTTGGTAGGAATTCTACGAGTGAGTTCTGTGGAATATTCATTATATTATTAGTGGGATTTCGTTAATCTCTTTAATGGACTAAGCTTCCCACTGCTGAAATTATACCTTTGTGGGGAATTACGATTCTCATTCATATTCATGTCGTCCGTTTATTTGTTTAATCAAACAGGAGGTATGTTTACTTGTTTCGTTTTTTGTACTCATGTAAATATCGTATAAGGCCTTTGATTATGCTTGTTATTGGTGGATACTAGAAAGACGGTTTTGTAAAAGATTTTTTAAAACTGTTTTGGGAATATGCGTAATAAATCTTTGTGAACTACAAGCCTGTGTTTGCGTTTTCTAGTGATTGCTCTTGGTGAGTGTTGAATTTTAAATTTCAGTTCCCATACATAATGTGCAAAACAAGACGTAAGGGATGTTTGCTTCAGTAACTGTGCAGAGATGTAAAGGTTAGCATGAAACCCTGCATCGTACACTATAACACGCCTTGGCACATAAAAACATAGATGCAGATGACGCAAGTACGCCTAATATGGAAACACGCTTCAGATGCTACGCTGAAAAAAGAGGGAGCCCACATGTGTATTTTAGTAGAGGAAAGTATCTAAATCCGGACCCCGGCCGCAAAGTAGACCCCTAGGGCTCCAGACTCTGCTTTGTGCTGATCCCTCTAAACGTTAGTTTAGGCTTGTGCCACTATATAGTGGACAGCTCTCGTCATCCGCTCAAGCTGACGCTTGCTCAGATGTCAACACGCGTTTTTCGTGAAATCGAAGTTCCGAGGCAGTGCTACTTATTGCTACTTTTCGTTAGGATACTGGAAGGTGAGTAATAATGTCTATACACGTTAATGAGAAGGATTGGGGATCATGTTTATATCTAAGTTATGGTATTTTGACGTTTATCATAAAAGTTATTTTAATTATAAATCTGATAGTATGGGTGCCTCAAATCGGACCCCTTCTGGTTCCCGAATCAGACCCATTATTTTGTAATGTATTCTTTTAGATTTCTGTTCCAGTATCCAAGGGAATAAAATGGTGAAAACATAGCAGAAAGGGTGCAGTCCAACCAAAATGAAAGACGCTATAGATGTTATTAGAAGTAAAAAGGTGTGCTGGAAAAAAGCAAGTAAGCAGTTTACTGTACCGAAAACTACGTTAATGAGATTATCTAACATGAAATACGGCACTCCAGAGGAACCAGCGAATATTAAAAGGGGCACACGTAAAATTTTAGGCAGTACCCTTGATGATGAGCTTGTCAATTATTGTCTTGCAGTGGAAGCCTCGTTTTTCGGGCTTACTCGTAGTGATCTGAGGAGAATGGCTGTTCAGTTGGCAGAAAACAATGGCCTTGAACGTCCTTTCAATAATGATATCGCTGGAAGAAAGTGGGTTAGACCTTTTTTAAAACGTCATCATGCTAAATTATCACAAAGGAAACCTTCTGGTACCTCTTGCAGCAGGGCCTTTGGTTTCACCATATGAAATACACACAATTTCTACAAACTTCTAGAGGAAGTTTACGATAAAGGGAAGTTCACCCCAGACAAAATCTATAATGCAAAAAGCGGAGTCACTGTCGTAAAATCCAAAGTTGCGAAATTAATCGGCTAGACGGGGAAAAAACAAAAAGCTGCTTTAACATCACTAGAAAGAAGAGCTCTTATAACTATGGTCTGCTGTATGAATGCTGCTGGTTCATTTGTACCTCCTCTGGTAATTTTTCCGCGCAAAAATATGAGTGACCAATTGAAGAAAGGGGCACCGCAAGTCGCAATATTTGCAGTGCATCCTTCTGGTTGGATCCAAACCAATCTATTCACTCAATGGTTCCAACACTTCACTGAAAACACCAATCCTACAAAGGAAAAGCCTGTGCTACTGCTCTTGGACGGGCACTTTAGCCATACGCAGAACATTGACTTAATTGATCTGGGGAGAGCAAACCATGTTACCATAGTGTCATTGCCTCCTCATAGCTGGCATAAGTTGCAGCCTTTGGATAGGACGTTTATGAGTCCTTTGAAAGTCTACTACAGCGAAGAAGTCAGGCAGTGGCTGAGACAAAATCAACGGTCTCTCTGTGCTTATGACATCATGGAGCTTTTTGACAGAGCTTATGTCAAACAGCTCAAATTGCTGTCAATGGTTTTAAAGTTACAGGGATATACTCCTTGAACAAAACGCTTTTGTCAGATGCAGAATACATTGACGAAGCAAACAAGAAGCAAACATCCTCTTTTTTATGAAAGCGCTAAGACAACCGTTGATATCAGACAATCCATCAACTTGTTTGACAATCCAGGCACAGCCATTCGATCTAAACGAGCCATCGACATCTTCAGCAGCTCAGCCAGAGCCATTCTATCCAAACAAGCCATCAACATCTTTGGTAGATCAGGGGTTGACTCCACCACCATGTGGTACATCATCAGAATTTAGCTCGTCTACCAAAAAAAGTCCATTCGACATATTTCCGGTCCCGCATATCAATTAGCGGACGTCTAATAGGGGACGAAATGGTTGTAGTTCTAATGTGATCACTTCCTCGCCCTACAAAACACAACTGGTTGAAACTCAGAAAGCTAAAGAAGAAAAAGAAGCTACAAAGCAACAGAGAAGTGGTCAAGGACAAAAGGGCAGACGTGGTCGTGGTCACGGTTCCTTATCAGTCAGGTCTTCAGGAAAAGGAAAAGTACCAGTAAAAAAGAGACTTCATTTCAAGAAACAAGACGATAAATACGGCAATGAAGATGACCATGCCAGCATCTCTAGTGGAACGTCTGAATTAGAAGTCATTCCAGGAGTTAGGCCTTCCCAAGTTGATGAAGACGCTGAGTGCATCTTCTGTTCCGGGAAGTTTTCAGAGGACACAAATGGAGAGTTGTGGGTCATGTGCCTGATGTGTGGCTTGTGGGCAGGGGCTGAAAAAGACAATTACATTTCTGACTTCTGCCGCTAAAGGCAATGTATTCATAAACTGTTCGATTTTTGTTTCATTTTGTAATTTTTTCTACTTCAAAAAACGTACATGGTTTCATTAAAGTAATACTTCTATCCTCAATTGTGTTTTATTTCACTGTAACATCTCTGTGATTCATTTTCATTGCTGTTTAAAATATTTTAAAAGGGAGTCCGAATTAGGCACCGATTCGCCAAAAAGAAAAGTAATTTTTTAGAGTGAGAAAATTATTTCAAACTGTTAAAAATTTCACTGAAGCAAGTTGCCTACTAAATGAAGGATATACAGGGTGGTCAGAAAATGTCTGAAACGCTTATCGTGGTGTTATAGGGGAGATTGTAATGAGACATAAATGTTAAGAAAAAAATGCGATACGTTGCGCCGTTTCCGAGTTATTTAGCATTGAAGTTAGCCAATCGGGGCGTCGCGCGCTGACATTCAGATGGCCTGCCAGGGGCGGTGTTGCCCAACGAGTGCTTTGTTTGGTTAGCAGAAATTTGAATTCGCGCGCGCAACGACCTTATTGGCTAACTCCAATGCTAAATAACTCGGAAACGGCGCAACGTATCGCATGTTTTTCTTAACATGTATGTCTCAGTACAATCTGCCCTACAACATCACGACAAGCGTTTCAGACATTTTCTGACCACCCTGTATAGAATGCTCATAAAGCGTAAATTTCAGATATTATATATTTTAAAGAAATTAAAAAAGAATGTGGGTCCACTTTTGTGTACTTTCCTCTATGTCCTACAGCTTGGTGCAGTTTCTTAAAATCGCCTTTCTCTTTGAAGTGATCTTAACGGTACAAAAGAGAGGAGGGGTCGGGATTTCAGATTATTCAGTCAATGCGGATGGTGATGAGTAATCTAGATACCATACGGAATTCAGCAGGGTTCTGTCAGAAAACAAATCATTGGCTTCAGCAAAAACAGCGCAAATGAAAAGTTAAATTTGAGAATATCTGTTAAATGTTTTGTGAAGTGAATACTCTAAGAGCAAGAAATAAAATAGATTAGAGAAACATCTGATCATCTTGTTTCCCCTACATGATATCGAATATCATTCAAATGTGCGTCAGATATTCCCCTCATCTATTTCCTTTCTTACTTTTAGATGAATAATTTCACAAAATATTTGCTTGATTTTTCTCCAAATTTGTTTTTTAATTTTATTTTGAAGTTTTGTTCAGGAAGCACAACCCTATTGGCACCTCCTTTAGGCCCGCCTGTTCTCAAAATGTGCTAAATTTAGCACCTGATGGAAAGCATTTTAAAAATCAAATGTCCCATCAATGCTACCTTTTCTACGCAAAACTGCCACCCTTTGAAGAGATAAACTTCTCAGCACCTCATTTGTCTTTCTTAGAGTACTCTGTCCTCGAAATATCCTAAGCGGAAGCGAGTGGCAACAGAGGCAGTCGTGGGCGGACGAGAGTGTTCAGCGTTGCAAAGCAAAACACGACCAACTGGCGTCACGAAGCCGAGCCAGCTGGGTACTGCATAACAAAAGCCAACGCTGCAACGTGCTAGTGGAAGGACGGGAGCTTTTCCTCACTTGACACCATGACAGCTGTTTAGAGTACGTGCCTTAAGCCCTGAATAAACATAGCCATTTGTGTAGGAAAGCATTCTCGTCCCAGTATCACAGCCTACACCACAATCCTGTGACATCGGGGAGTACAGTATGGGGTCCACTGTTCGACCACGAGACAAGGCAGCCTGCCCGGAGTTGTGATAGAGTCGATTGCTCACTGGAGGAAGTTCACGGCCATCGTCAGCTCCACTGCCTTGCTGTCATCACGATCGCAGCTGGATACATTGTTGACAGCAGTACCAGACATCAATTGTATTGCCTGCGACACCTCCAACAAGCCGTTCCTGATGTACTACCGCTGAGGGCAGGAATTGAGAAATTAAATGAACAAATCTACTGTCGTCCTGACGTCTCATTACACTTTCCGTGGGTGACAATTTCTACAGAAGGAATTTTTTTTGACAGTTAAATAACACACAAATGTAACTTTTTATGCACGAAAAAGCTAGGCCTTAAAGAGATGAAATGAAATGATCGTATGGCATTGATGGTTGGGAGGCCCCATCCGGGGCAGCTCGGCCACCAGGTGCAAGTCTTATTTCAGTCGACGCCATATTGGGCGACTTGCGTGCCGGTGATGATGATGAGGACAATACAACGCCCAGTCCATGAACGGGGAAAATCTCCAACCCGGCCGGGAAACGAACGTGGCCCCGCTGATAGGAGGCAAGCACGTTACCACTCAGCCGAGCAGGCGGACGCCTTAAAGAGATGAAAATCATTTACATAATTAATAAGTTTTTCTTAATAACTGTTAGCATTTATAAACAATAAAATATTATTGTGCAAAACTGGATTTCAAATGGTTCAAATGGCTTTGAGCACTATGGGACTTACCATCTAAGGTCATCAGTCCCCTAGAACTTAGAGCTACTTAAACCTAACCAACCTAAGGACATCACACACATCCATTCCCGAGGCATGATTCGAACCTGCGACCGCAGCGGTCGCGTGGTTCCAGACTGTAGCGCCTAGAACCGCTCGGCCACTCCAACCGGCTGGATTTCACGCTAGTCAATATAATAACGCGCCTTTTCATTTCCCCCTCTTCATCTGACCGTGAAAATTCAGACAATACCCATTGCCCGATATATAGGGAGCCTTTTCAATCCGCTCAGCATTTGAGCATTGGTGGAGAAGACCACAACTTAACAATTTAATAGAAATAACATAAGTTTGATGATTTCAGTCCAACTGATTTATTAGTTCCTAAGGAACAAAGTTCAGAAATCACAGGCAACTTTCAATCCTTAATTGTAAGAATTAATAAGAGTAATAGAGAATTAGAGAAATCACTTATTATTATTTCTTACTTAGTTAAGTCTTGATTTAGTGGAGTATGTACGTTTGCTGAGAAAATACAACAGTTTTCAAAAACGCTTAAGCGACTGGATACAAGAGGAAGAGAATTAACACTGCCTAAATATCGTGCAGGCAAAATTACGAGGGAAAAGAAAGCTAGCAACTGGTGGCAGTGGTAACATCTCATGAAGACTAAGAGTCTGGCGTGCTCTCTACAGACCAGCGCTTCGCGGAGCACGTGTATGATAATTGGGAAACCATTCCCACTTAATACTGACGATCGCTTGTAAATTTCTGAGCACCAAGAACTTGTTCCCACTTCTCACTCGACAGAGACTTCGCAATCTAAATGTTGTTTTAGTATTTCCGTCACTGCAGCATCCACCTTGAATCGGTGATGCGATCACGTCCGTAAAACGTAAGTGATGTGCGTAATGTGAAGCCGCAAGAGACAGAGAAAATAAATTCTTCCTTTTGAAACCTCATTCCTAGAGGACTGGCGTAAGGAATTAGCCCCTGCCGATTCAGCCAGAACTGCTGAATGCTAAGAGATGTACTCTTTATTGCTATAAGGACAGCTTCGGTGCAGCAACGTCCCCGGAGTACTTGTAGATACGAAGAAAAATAGAATGGGCTGGAGCGGTGCGTAATTGTTAGGAGGCTTCCAGCCATTTCTTCACGTGAACCGCCATGATATCGCTCTGCGCAGCGCTCGTTTCTGGCGTGCTCGGTCGTGTCCCAGGAGGACAAGACTTCTGAAATCAGTTGTCTACCATAGTTGGTGATTTATGAAACAACGCAATGTGAGATGTCAACTATCCAGAAACCTGGAAAACAGTTTACTGATTCTTCAGGATCATAATGAGATTGTTAGTTGAATTCTAATTCTTCCAAGTGATCACTAAATTAATCTATGAATTTTACAAATTAACTAATCAAGTAATTCGAATTTTAGTATGGGTGATCTGTTACGCATTCATTTCTGAATAAACCGTTACACCTGTGGTCTGCCATTAAAATTCCATTCTACTCAAAGAAATACGAATTAAGATTATAGCCACCCATAGCTAACAACTTTACAATTAAAGCTAGTGACAAAGCCAATTTTTCTTTCTTTGATGAGTCTCCTTTCTGTCTGCATGAGGCGTGGAGGGAGGCAGAATTTTGGAGTAGAGGGAGGAGAAGATCTCTACCGCAATAGATCACGCAAACTCTTCTTTGTATACTCACTATACTCACTTATTTTGTCCCTCAGGCGAAAATGTAGAATCGTTTAGCCATTGGGCTAGACTGAATTGGAGAGTCGTCAAATAGCGACCTGATTAAAACATTCAGAAAGAGCATGCATTAGAACGAAATGGCCCAGTTCTCTATTTCGGAAGCTCTAATTTAATGAATTAGTTACTAATGCGGCTCATCATTCCCGTAACAGAACTACAGTGGAAGGCTCTCTTAAGACAGACGCCTTCAATGGCAGAGAAGCTGTGAGGTGATGAAGTACGACGTCTCTCAGGAGATACTCATCGATCACGTTAGGAGAAGAAGCCGTCATAAAACATACCTCTCGCCACTGGCGGCCCGACGAAGAAGAATGGAGCACTCGAGTGGAGCGTTCGATAACTCAAGGCAGCAGAGGGTTCTCTCGTGTATGAGCGATGCTTCCTGCTCAGAAAAGTCCAATTACTACTGCTCCATCTCTTCTTCTTCTTCTTCTCGTCCACACTGTTATTCAAGAACTGAAATGTTGTGTAGATAATTTTAGAAATGTAATTAGGAAGAGAAGCTCAAAGTACTGGTCATCAAGAGACTATCCATTAGATACGAGAATATTACTAGGGAAAGATCAACCTCCAAGTAGAAAATCATGGGATGAATGAAGCGAATGAGACAGGATGATGTGGCTGTTTTCCCTAGTGTTTGGCTTTGACTATCTGGATCTCTTACCTTGCTTTGAAGGCCGGTTGATACATTTCCCAGATGCTTTTGCTTTGTGAGATCACTGGGAATGATCTGAGTGCTCGTGTAGGTGATTGTAGGGCTAGTGACGGCACTGGTCGCTGCTGAAGGATGGCCATGTACTAACGCTGCAGTTCTATTTGTCGTTGCAGATTTTAATCTGCTGATGTTGTTTTAGTATTCCCTTCACTGCAGCATCCGCCTTGAGTTACTGACACTTGCTAGTCGTCGTCGACGCCGATATGTCATAGAATCACCACGCTGTATTCTGCAAAATGCACACAAATTTCAACGACAATTTGCACTCATGAGGCCGTTTTCGTAACCATTCCAAGAGCAGCGCAAAAATCAAGCGTCTAATAGACACCGCCAGAAAAAAAATTTGTGCGTCTGGAAACACGACATCGATTTCGATCCGATGACGTCATGCTCCACTGCTTTAAATAGTAGATGTACTGACAATGATTTCAAAGTGCCGCCAACAGAGATAGTAGTAGCATCGCTGTCAGAACGCCATCTCTGTCTGTCCTTCAATAGCGAACTCTCACTGCCAGAAGACTCAGTGTGGTACACACGTGTGAAGCACGCAGGCAACTGTGCCACGGAGACACTTCCTACAAACAACTGAGCTTCTTCGAAAGGGTGAACTGCCACAGAAGTTGGAAGCGCTGTGTCACTCGATATCAGTCGTCACGTGAACATTCTCACAACCCTAGACGAGGTTCTGGAAGTCCACGCAGCACAGACGTGCTCGCCGCGCGGGGTAGCCGCGCGGTCTTGGCGTCTTGCCACGGTTCGTACGGCTACCACTGCCGGACGTTCGAATCCTCCCTAGAGGCACGGGTGAGTGTGTGTTGTCCTTAGCGTAAGGTTATTGTAAGATTATGTAGTGTGTAAGCTTAGGGACCGATGACCTCAGCACTTTGGTCCCACAGGAACCTACCACAAATTATCCGCGAAGAGCGGCCGCGCGGCTTGACGCGCCATGTCAAGGATTGCGCCGTCCCGCCCCAGGTTCGAGTGCTCCCTCGGGCATGGGTATGCATGTTGTTCCTTCCATAAGTTAGTTTAAGCAGTGTGTAAGTCTAGGGACCGATGACCTCAGCAGTTAGATCCCTCAGAAATTCACACACACTCAGATCACCGTAGTGTAAGCACAGAAGTGGCACCTCGTACACATACCACAGAAAGAGGACTTGTGAACCCAGACGTGTTAACATGGTGGCGAACTGGTTATTGGCAGTAGGTTCACGATTACACACACCTCTAACCGGTCCTCCACAAACGCCACTTCATCGACATGCACGGTTCGACTGGTGCCGTCAGAGGATCACTTGCAACAGCGTGCCGTGATCTACAGCGGTGAAGTCAGATTCTGCCTACACACAAGTGATGGTCGTTTTCGCATACGATGTAGACCTACAAGGCCCTGTCTCGTAGAGTGCACTAGCCGAGGTATATCTTACCCTACTCCAGGCATCACGGTATAGGGCGCGATAAGCTACAACTCTCGTTCATCACAATTGTTTCCAGAGGCGACGCTAATCAAGGCTAAGTTCGTGCATAATGTTGTTAGACCCGTTCATTTTCCGTTATCAACTGAATGTTGTGTATGGTTTTAACAGGATAATGCTCTCCGACACACGGCCTGTGAAACTCAAAGTGCTCCGCAAGACGTTGTAACATCCACGAGATAAATTTTAGCTACAGTCCGACGAGAGGAAATTATGCCTCTAACAGTTAGAAACATTATCTATCCGACATTGAAAAAAAAAACAGTGAAAACGATGATAAATATTAATTATTTATATAATATTTTATGATGAAATCGGACATATCGATGTGTATCATACAAAGACAATGATAAATGTAAATTCCTTTTATGATCTGCGTTTGTCTTCCTTTGCTTTTACCTTTTGTTGGTTGGCTTTTGTAGGTTGCGGACGCAAGACGCATATCAAACTGAGGTCTGTTAAGGAATTGTAATTATTTGTTAATTATTATTTGAGAATAGAGTTCATTATTATTATAAATATGAGTGAATAATTATTTGTAACTTTAATTCCTCTCTCAATAAGCATTATCTGTGTTAATTATTTCTTTCCGCTGCAATGAGCGCAGCCATTGATGATAGCGATTTATATCACGTTTTTATCTGTGTTTTCCTTAAGAAAAAATCAAAAGTTTGCTTTATGAAAATTAGTGTAAATAGTCCACAATATGAAAGTAAAGTTTAATAAGCATTTGAAATACTTATCCTATTAAAAAGAAAATTTACTCTAACAATTGAAAGTCTCTATCAATTTTCTGCCGCCATCTTAACAATTATCTCAGCGGTAATTTCAAATTACGCAACACTGTAGACATAAATGCCGAAGGTAATAAAATTCTGTAAAAATAAATGTGACCGGTGGTCCCGAACTCATTTTAAGGAAAATAATTCGAATCAGATTGGTTCTTTAAAAACAGTGCTCATAGCACGATCCATATAACAAACTTTTCTAGCTGATGTATGGAGCCGAAATTAATTACGCACGAGTTGCGAAGAATAATGTTTCAGGTAACATGCGTCAGTGTTGTGCGCGGCTGATATTCGGTGGTTTTAATGATCATTTTGCTGAAGATAACTGTTTCCATCATAATCCATAGTTGTATAGAATCTGTTGTATGAACTGTGATTCAGTGACACTTACAGACGACACTTTAACACAACGTTAACTTGGAGTTCTTTAGCAACTTGGCCAAATCTTTAGCCGCGAGAAAAATTATTTACTAATTACTCACTGTAATAAAATAAGATTATCATTTTCATTTACAAATTAGTTAAATACCAAACCAGTGAATAACACAGCGAATGCCGCAACGTGCAGCTTCTTCCCTGGCCAACATGATCTCTGGACTTGTCTCCATTCGAAGTCATGTAGGGTATGAGGGGACGACAAGTGACTCGTGTCACTCCTTAATCAGCAACTCTTACAGAACTACGTGAACGGGTCGAGCAAGCGTGGCGAAACGTATCCCGGCACAGTAGTCGTCATCTGTACGATCGACTTGACGCCAGAGTCAGTGCCTGCATTCTCGCCCATGCAGACTGCACCACGCACTAATACAGATGTTCAGCATTGGTCAATACGCTGTACCTCAGAACCGCTTGTGCTATTGATCTGTAAATGTTTCATAAACTCAATATGCACTGATGTAACAACAAGTCTTGATCACTTAGAAACTACTAAAACGGGTGTGAAAATTTTTTTCCTGCAGTGTACTTGCGATGTGGTTGTTTTCCGAGCAGATCTGCTCTAATCTCGAGTCTTGACCCTTCTGATGCCTATCGAACTCTATAAGAATATTTTTAGTGTTCTGGCTTCCACCCGGGAACATGAAAATAAACGAAAGGATCAGATGGAAATGTAATGAAGGGGGGAGGGGCGAATCGAAAGAAACTCTGTAAATTCTCTCGCGTGTGTGTATGAAGTGCGTTTAGTGAACATTGTGCGCAACACATTATGCGTACGACCAAGTCGGCAACACACACAAAAATGGATTCGAATGTATCTCAAACAAGTCTGTTCCACTTTGCATACTTTTATATCCTATCTTCTGGCTTTCAACAAGATACATTTTGTAACTACGAAGCCGGCCGGAGTGACCGAGCGGTTTTAGGCGCTACAGAATGGAACCGCGCGATCGCTGCGGTCGCAGGTTCGAATCCTGCCTCGGGCATGGATGTATGTGATGTCCTTAGGTTAGTTAGGTTTCAGTAGTTCTAAGTTCTAGGGGACTGATGACCTCAGCAGTTAAGTCCCATAGTCCTCAGAGCCATCTGAACCATTTTGAATATGTAGCTACGAAATGTAAAAATGTTATATCCAAGTGCAATTTTAATGAGGATGCTTTTTATCTCGTATTTATTGAAGTTGTCTCTTATATGACAATGCACCAAAATATGCGGACGATGCAATCTTACCTTACTGTATGCGATTTGTGTAACATAGCCAGCCGGTTGCAACAAGGTGTAGCTTAACCTGGTTTTTACAACAGTTATGGGTGTCTTCATCAGAAAATCCAAAAAATTTACCTAAAACGATTACAGAGCCATTAACATAGAGGAAACCAGTAACACGCGGTTACTATACCTAACAAATTTATGTGGCGACTACACTCACATGTAGTGACAGATGAACTAATTTACAATCAAAATGCTCTCGTCATTTAAAATTGCTTCTTAAAATTATATAAAAATTAAAGGTATCATATTTTGCAGACTATAAGACGCACTTTTTTATTCGAAAAATTGCCTACTAAATATAGGCGCCTCTTTTACTCTAAATTAATATAAATATCTCCACTGTTGGTTTTAAAATACCAGTCACTCTAAGAAATGGCCATATATTCGATGTCACGGCAAGGCTGTTTCTATCTGGCAACAGTGGATTCAACTGGCAATAGCAGTGCAGCGATGTGACGAACATGAGGTGCGCGCATTCAGAAGCTTGTTAACGCTGTCTCCCTCCCACCCCGCCGTCACAAACCCAAAACATTGTCTAGTCTATAACGTTTCATTACAGTCTACGGTGTCAGTGAATTTGAACTGAAGGTGATTTGTGTTATTGGTAACAGTTCAATATTTTTGTTAGTAGCTAGTTCCGTAATGGAAAGAAATAGAAGGTATTCCTATGATGCGGGCTATAAATTGAAAGTAGTGTATGTAGAAGAGCATTACAACAGAGCAGCTGAGCGACATATCTGCCATCCACCAACAGAAAAAAATTCGCGATTGGTGCTCTAATAAAGAACAACTGAAAAAATGAGAATGACTAAATGTGCAAATAGTGGACTGAATGCAAAATGACCAAAACTAGAAGATGACATACTGAAACGAATTGAAGGACACCTTCAAATGGCATTGAAATCAATACGCTGGTAAGTTAGTGCTACAGTGGAATTTTACAAACTTAAGGATTGGAGTTTGTTGGTTGATGTTACAGGTTTATAAAGCGAATTGGACTTATCATGCGCACAAAAACCAAAATATCTCAGAAAATGCCATAGGAGTATGAAGAGAAAAATTATCTTTTCGTCGCTTTATTATTCAACATCGAATGAAACCAGTGTGGAACTCAGACAAATAGCGAATATCGACGAAACTTCTCAGACATTTGATGTGCCGAGTAACAGAACTGTTGCCATGGAAGGTGCTAAAATTGTAACTACAGAAACTTCAAATTATCAATAAGATTATTCTACTGCCAATAGATAGTGATATTTTCCAATCCTATTCATTCTGGAGGAGACGTGGAATTCCGCAAGATGCAGACCCTAAATTCCAGAGAAAGATTGTATACGTTGACACCATGTCTTTGCCATAATGGTACCGAACAATCGTAAGTAGTTACCAGATTTAATGTCGTGTATTGTTTGCGATATAGACAGCTTAAGGATTTTGAATAATTTTTTTTATATTTTGTGTGAACGCAAAGAGGATACTTTTTAAAACATAAAATGATAATAGGCAACTGAATATTAATACACAGTGGCTTTGTAGCTATAGCCTACAGCAATTCGTATTATCCCCAAAAAGGAAGCATAACACTGTATTGAAAAATGATTGTGAACTAGCTCCATCCAAAGTGCCTGTCGTACAGGCGCTTCCATGTTCTTTCTCATAATACCCAGAGTTCTTCCGCACCTCGGTGCAGAGATACATATATGACTCGTTGGCGCCAGTGATCACTTAGAAAACTCCCTATTATGCTAAAAACTTGACTGACTCTGTGACCAGACTATGAAAAGTGAGACTATCACCTTGCATACGCAGAAAAAGCGCCAGGCATGCCGGCTTGGACACCTTTCAATGTCAACACCACACATAACCAACACCAACTCAAGACCATATGAGAGGATCTTAAGTACATAAACACTAGACACTCCTGGGTCTTTCTGCTGCCAGATGGATGGACTAACAATCTGAGGTGTTCGAGACCAATTACGTCGAAGGTTTGGGCATCAAGGCTTACTCTTTATTCCCGAGATTAAGGTTTCAAAAGTGTCGGTTCGGAATTCATTAGTATTGTTTTAGTTTTGTTTTTTATATCGCACTGTGTACAAAGAGCAGTTCTGGGGAGTTCTGGAGGAGGGCAGTATTGTTTTATGGAACTGAAAATTCGATAAGGGGATGATTCTACCTCTTGTTAAATGTTTGAGCTTGATGCAGTACAGCTACGTTAATTTGCGGTATGTGAATGACTGCGTTAGTTATGTAATCGGATGCAAATGTTGTCATTCACTGAAATTTCTTTTACGTAACTTGAATGTTCTTGAAGTTTATTTTTGCTACTAAGGATGACGTTTCAAAGCCATAACAGAGCACGGGTAGGAGAAATCTGAAAATTTTCAGTTTGGTCTTGATGTTGATTGAACTGCCTTTGATCAGCGGGTGCATTTGATATATCAGTTGATTTCATTTGTTGCAGATATATGCGAAGTGGTTTTGAATGTTAATTTAGAACCTATGCTGAGACCTAAATATCTGAAGTTGGTTTCCCATGTGTAAGACGGTTGCATACAGAATAATTGCAATGTCCAGAGTTCTTCGTTTCTTGCTAAAAATAATGGCATGAGATTTGTTGACGTTAATCTTAACTTTACAATGAACAACTCAGTTCTGGATTTCTTCAGGGTGGTGCTGTAATTTTCGTGCGATGGATGTTTGGTTTGAGCTGCTTCTGTAGATAGTTGTGTTGCCCGAAAACAACGAGAGTTTTCCCCCTGCTCGTTGTGGCATGTTTTTTCAACGAATTGAATAAAGAGTTTGGCCCATAAGGGATAGCTGAAGTACTCCGGCTTCATTTTGACTCACTTCACTATTGCATTTATGAATTGTTACACAAAATTGCTAATTTTTCAGAAAATATGAATTCCGTGCTCAAGTAATTTATATATGTTTCTCAGATGCTACACTTTATAGAAAGCTTTCTCGAAATCAAGAAACACGACTCTTATTGCTGTGTTTGGTATGCAAGGCTAAATGAATGCGTTTAACAAGACGCACTGCTTGACAAATGTCGTCGTGCTTTTCGCGGAAAGGGAATTGCTGGGAATTGAAGATTTTTCTCCATTTTAGAAAATTGCTAAGGAATTTTAGGGCCATCGCAGAATACTCCCGATTTACTCACTACAGTTTCATGACGTTCCGGTAGGATGCCGTGCTATACATAGCCTTTAAACTTTCGCCTGTGACGGAAGTGTGTTCCTGACAGAAAGCTGTCACTGAGTTTCATTTGCTGGAAACCAGAGCACCTAAGATATTCATAGGCCTTTGCAGAATATCTAGGCGACCTTGCAGCGAGTAAAAGCGCGGTCAGTCGTTCAGCGAGGCGTCACCACAAGGTTGCGCAACCCTGTCCGATCTTCTGCCTGCCGGCCGGTAGCTGTGACTCCTGCAGTGTTAGAACGTGTGGACACTCTTATTCGAGGTGATCGACGAATCACAGTCAAACACCACGCTACACAACTGCACGTCTCTGCTGGTAGTGCCGACACACTCGTCGACCATTCGAGGTACTCAAAGGTGCGCGCCTGCTTGGTTCCTCGCCGCCAAACAGAACATCATATCGCGCAACGGAGGACCATCTGTGAGGAAATGTCTGTACATTACGAAGGCGATCGCGAAAATTCTTTGTCGAACGTTGGTTACCGTTGCACGCCGGCACTGTAGCTCAGAGTGTTCGGTAAGAGAGCCGGTTGGCCTCTGTAATAAAAAAAAACTAAGTGTAAGGATCATCAAACGAACTTGAACGGAAGTCATGTGACGTCCGCAACGAACAAACACGACGGTCAACAACGAAAAAACAAAAGTGGACAGCGTGACGGATTGCCGTCCTACGGGCCCGGGTTCGATTCCCCGCTGGGACGGAGATTTTTCGCTGAGGGACTGGGTGTTGTGTAGTCTTCATCATTATTTCATCCCCATCCAGCGCGCAGATCGATCAATATGGCGTCGAATGTAGTAAGAACTGCACCAAGGCGGCCGGACCTGCCCCGCAAGGGGCCTCACGGCCTATAACGCCAAACGCTCATGTCTATTTCCAGAGTGGTAGCATGCGGGCATGTAGGTACTCCCAGTAAAGTGCCGTAAGGACGGCGCATTGAACGGAGGAGAAATAGGTTTTTTCTGGCAAAAGAGTGGATAACATTGTTGTGAATCCTGAAGAAAACAACCTGCTTTGACAAGAACAGGGTTTCCTTACTTATTGAACTCGCCTCGTGCCACTTTCTTCTATGCAGTGCATGTAATAATAAAACCTTATTAGCCTAAGTATCGCATTATCTTTCACAGAACAATATCCCTGATGAGTGAGGCGGCACAGCACGTGATGAACTACACGCAGTATTTCTCCAGAGGGCACTCGTGAACGAGGAACGTAGGATGTGCAACTTTTAGCGAGGCAGAATACGTTGTGCATGGTCCTCATACGTTATCGGCACTCCAGCAGTGAATGCTAATGCCGGCAGGACGAGGCGGCTGATCGCCGAGGGCCAGCCTTCTGCTGCCCACGCCCTGCCCGGGCGCTGCTCGCTGCCAGTCGTACGTAATGAAGGCCCATTTGCATCACATCCGCCACCATTACCGCCTCTCCTGTATGCATTAAATGCCGGAGGTGGGGAGTCCAGCATCGGGCAACTGTTGCTCTCTTGCGGTTCCTCGGTCAGGCTCTCTCTCCCTCGCTCTCTCCCTCTCTCTCTCTCCCCCTCGCTCGCTCGCTCTCTGACACACACACACACACACACACACACACACAACACACACACACCACACACAGTCACAAATACACACACAAGCAAACTCATAGTCCCGTGCGAAACACGTTAATATATGATGAGCCGTAGTGTGGACAAAGTTCATAACCTAAGCACTTGATAAGTAATGGGCGATTAGAACAATAACCTAGCATACGTGGAATGAGAAGACAGTGAACTGGTAACATCAAAACGGTACAGTCAAAAATACCACACTGTCATTGAATACACAACGCTATTAACTAAATCCCAATCTAAATTGTTTTATACAAAGTGACGGCTAAATTTTTTATGAAGTCTTTTATCGTTTTTTTTATCGTAACTAATTTAGGTCCATGAAGCCCCCTCACACAACGAACAAGGTTTTCTTCATATTTTACTCTGAGTTCACAAAAGTCATGGGATAGCTATACTACTGCCCATTAAAACTGCTACACCAAGAAGAAATGCAGATGATAAACGAGTATTCATTGGACAAATATATTATACTAGAATTGACGTGTGATTACATTTTCACGCAATTTGGGTGCATAGATCCTGAGAAATCAGTACCCAGAACCACCACCTCTGGCCGTAATAAAGGCCTTGATACGCCTGGGCATTGACTCAAACAGAGCTTGGATGGCGTGTACAGGTACAGCTGCCCATGCAGCTTCAACACGATACCACAGTTCATCAAGAGTAGTGACTGGCGTATTGTGATGAGCCAGTTGCTCGGCCACTATTGACTAGACGTTTTCAACTGGTGAGAGATCTGGAGAATGTGCTGGAGATGGCAACATTTGAACATTTTCTGTATCCAGAAAGGCCCGTGCAGGACCTGCAACATGCGGTCGTGCATTATCCTGCTGAAATGTAGGGTATCACAGGGATCAAATGAAGGGTAGAGCCACGGGTCGTAACACATTTGAAATGTAACGTCCGCTGTTCAAAGTGCCATCAGTGCGAACAAGACCTGACCGAGACGTGTAACCAATGGCCCCCCATGTCATTACGCCGGGTGATACGCCAGTATTGCGATGACGAATACACGCTTCCAATGTGCGTTCACCGCGATGTAGCCAAACACGGATGCGACCATCATGATGCTGTAAACAGAACCTGGTTTCATCCGAAAAAAAGACGTTTTGCCATTCGTGCACCCAGGTTCGTCGTTGAGTACACCATCGCAGGCACTCTTGTCTGTGATGCAGCGTCATGGGTAACCGCAGCCATGGTCTCCGAGCTGATAGTCCATGCAGCTGCAAATGTCGTCGAATTGTTCGTGCAGATGGTTGTTGCCTTGCAAACATCCCCATCTGTTGACTCAGGGATCGAGACGTGGTTGCACGATCCGTTACAGCCATGCGGATAACATGCCTGACATCTCGACTGCTAGTGATACGAGGCCGTTGGGATGCACCACGGCGTTCCGTATTACCCTCCTGAACCCACTGAGTCCATATTCTGCTACACCAACGCGAGCATCAATGTCGCGATACGATAAACCGCAATCGCGATAGGCTACAATCCGACCTTTATCAATGTTGGAAACGTGATGGTACGCATTTCTCCTCCTTACACGAGGCATCACAACAACGTTTCACCAGGCAACGCTGGTCAACTGCTGTTTGTGTATGAGAAATCGGTTGGAAACTTTCCTCATGTCAGCACGTTGTAGGTGTCGCCACCGGCTCCAATCTTGTGTAAATGCTCTGAAAAGCTAATCATTTGCATATCACAGCGTCTTCTTCCTGTAGGCTAATTTTCGCGTCTGTAGCACATCTTCGTGGTGTACCAATTTTAATGGCCAGTAGCGTACATGCACATACACAGATGGAGGTACTATCGCTGAGAAGGCAGCGTTTGAGGCATTACCTGTCACCAACCACAACGCAATGGCCGTAAGCATTCAATTAATGACCGAGAGTAGCGGCGTTTGCGTAGTCGGTGCTAGCAGACAAGCAACACTGCATAATTTAATTACATAAATCAATGTTGGACTTACGACGAACTTACCCGTTACGATAGTGCGGCAAAATTTGGCGCTAGAGGGCTATGGCAGCAGACGACCGACACGTCTGTCTTTGATGACAGCATCCCATCGCCTGCAGCGTCCCTCCTGGGCTCGTGATCATATCGGCTGCATAGACACCTTGAAGACTGTGACCTGCGCAGATTATTACCGACTTAAATTGGTAAGAGCTGATGGTAGGGTTCGAGTGTGGCGCAGACCCCACGAAGCCATGGACCCAAGCTGCTAACAAAGCACTGTCCAAGCTGGTGTTGGCTCCATAATGGTGTGGGCTATGTCTACATGGAATGTACTGGCTCTTGTGGTCCAACTGAACCGATCGCTGACGGGCAATGTTTACGCTCGGTTACCTGAAGATCATTTGCAGCCATTCAACGACGTTCTTTTTATGGATGACAATGTGCCATGTTATCACGCCACAACGCTATCGATTTGAAGAACGCTCTGGACAATTTGAGCGAATGGTTAGGTCACCAAAATCGTCCGATATGAATCGCATCGAATGGTTATGGGACATAATGGGGAGGTCACTTCGTACATAAAACCTTGCATCGGCAAAACCTTCGCAATTATGGACGGCCATAGAGGCTCCATGACTCAATAATTCTGCAGAGGACTTCCAACGACATGCCGAGTCCATGTCCCGTCGAACTGCTGCACTGTGCCAGGCAAAAAGATGTCTGACAGCATATTAGGAGATTTTGCATGATTTTGTCACTTCAGTGTATGTTGTTTATGACACACAGTTTGAAGAGGTCTTACTCATGGGATCCAGTAATCGGAAATACGAACATAGATGTATCAAAGTGTAGAAACATAAGCTTCAGTAGAACTAATGCCGTTTACACTTTCATGAAATGTTCATTAAGGGACATAAATTACAAGCAGAAAGAGTTAGATTGTGGGAAGTGGCAGCAACAGACGGGAGACGAGATGGAAAGGAAGAGCAAGACGAACTTGGCAGACCTCTAATAATGAATTTGGGAGGAGGAAAATGGTGAGACGAACTGAGAAAAGAAGAGAAAAATGTGACAAAGAAAGCATTACCTTTACTTTTTGAAGGAGAGAAATATGTACATAGTATGAACTGAAATTCCACCGTCAAATTGTCAGTGGTTGTTCAGGGATGTTTCTGTGCGGTCGGTATTAAGGTTTTTGGTGTTTGCGTGTTCGTTACAGTGTAATAAGGTAGTTACGATTGAGTCTGTTGCTGTCCCAGTTATTATTGTTTCCACGAAAACATCATCACAGCAGCGGAAAAGACCATAATATAACAATTAAATGATACAATTGTTCTCTTCAGAATCGACAGCAAACCAGCTACGTCAGCAGTAGTTCAGGTGTACGTGCCGACGTCGCATGCAAAGGATGAACAGATAGAGACAGTGTGTGAGGATATTAAGCGGGTAATTCCGTACGTAACAGGAGATGGAAATCTTGTAGAGGTCGGGGATTCGCCGCGCGGGATTAGCCGAGCGGTCTAGGACGCTGCAGTCATAGACTGTGCGGCTGGTCCCGGCGGAGGTTCGAGTCGTCCCTCCGGCATGGATGAGTGTGATTGTCCTTAGGATAATTAAAGTAGTGTGTAAGCTTAGGGACTGATGACCTTTGCAGTTAAGTCCCATAAGATTTCACACACACATTTTTCGGGGATTTGCGGTTGTAGAGAGAGGAGTAGAAGAAGGGGTTACCGGAGAATTTAGGGTTGACTGTAGGAAGGAGAAAGGAGGAAGACTGACGGAGTTCTGCAATAATTTTCAGATGGTAATAGGGAACACTCTGTTCAAGAATCACAAGAAGAGGAGGTATATTTGGAAAAGGCCGGGAAAACACGAAAATTTCAGATAGATTACATCATGGTCAATCAGAGATTCCGATACCAAATACTGGGTGGGAAGGCATACCGAGGGGTAGATATAGACTCATACCACAATTTGGTACTGACGAGGATTAGGCTGAAGAATCAATGCCCAAAGAAGTGGGATACGTAAGTACTAAGGAATGTAAGAATGCGCTTTAAGTTCTCTGAGGCTATAGATCTCCGATAATGAATAGCTCAGGAGGAATTTCAGCTGAAAAGGAATGATCTCTGTAATAAAGGCAAAGTTGGAGAGAAAAACGCACGTACAAGGAAGGTAACTGCAAAGATACCATGGGTAACGGAACAAATACTTCATTTGGTCGACGATAGAAGGAGGTACGAAAACGTTCAGGGAAAAAAGCAAGTCATTCAGAAATGAAATAAAAGGGATGGGTATCTAAGGCCTAAAATATGAAGAAATCGAAAAAGAAATGATTGTTGGAAGGACTGACTCAGTACGTATAAAGGCCTAAACAACCTTCAGTGCAGTTAAACGCAAGGGCTATAACATTAACAATGAGATGGGAAATCGACTCTTAAATGCAGAAGGTAGTGCAGACAGGTGGAAAGTGACATACAAGATCCCTATGAGGGGAGGACTTATCTGAATACAGAAGAAGAAGTAAGAAGAGTCGATAGGGAAGAGAGTCGAGGTGCAGGATAAAAATCTGAATACAGAAAAGCTTTCGTAAATTTAAAATCAGGTAAGGCAGAGGATATAGATGACATTACATTAGAATTTCTAAAATCATTGGGGAAAATAGCAACGAAATGATTATTCACCTTGGTATGTAGAATACAAGCATCTGGCGATATGCCATCAGATTTTCGGAGACACGAACCCACGATTATTCGCCTTGGTCTGTAGAATACAAGTGTCTGGCGATAGGCCATCAGACTTTCGGAGGCACATACCGACAATTCCGAAAGTTGTAAGAGCCGAAAAGTACGGTATTTATCGCATAATCATCTTAACAGCTCATGCATTCAGATTGCTGACAATAAAAATATACGGAAGAATGGGAAAGTGAGAATCTGTTAGATGACGAACAGTTTGGCTTTAGGAAAGGTAAAGGCACCAGCGAGGCAGTTCTGACGTTGCGATTGATAACTAAAACATGACTGAAGAAAAATAAAGATACGTTCATAGGTTTTGTCGACTTGGAAAAAGCGTTTGACAATGTAAAGTGGTACATGAATCACGAAATCCTGCGAAAAATAGGGTTAAGCTATAGAGAAAGACGGGTAAAGTAAAATATGTACAAGAACCAAGAGGCTACAATAAGAGTGGAATACCAAGAACATCGGGCATACATTAAAAGGGTGTGCTGTTCAATCTGTACCAAGCAACGACATGAATAAAACAAAGATTCGTGAGTGGGAATAAAAATCAAGGTGAAAGGATATGAATTTTAAGATTCGCTGATGACATTGCAATCCTCAGTGAAAGCGAAGAAGAATTACAGGAACTGTTGAATGAATTAAAGTGTCTAAGGGGTATAGGATATGGACTGAGAATAAATCGAAGAAAGACGAAAGTAATGAGAAGCAGCAGAAATGAGAACAGTGAGAAAGTTAACATCATAATTGGTGACCACGAAGTAGATGAAGTTAAGGAAATCTGCCAGCTAGGCGCCAAAAAAAGAAAAGCAAACATGACAGACGAAGCAAAGAAGACTTAAAAGGAGACTAGAACTGGGGAAAAAAGGGCATGCGTGGCCCAGAGAGCCGGCCAGTGTGGCCGAGCGTTTCTAGGCGCTTCAGTCTATGCTCCCTATTAAGCCCTTCATAGGTGCCTTCAGTAGTGGTTATAAAGATTGTGTTATCGCGTTATCCGTTGCCTTCAAATTTTTACCGGTAGTTTAAACCCACCCGTTAGAATTTATTAATACACCAGCAGTAGCTCGCAGGGGCCTGTAATTTCGTGGAGCACACGAATTTGTTAAACCAGTACTACAGAGAGTAACTTGTAGAAGTAGTAGGACAAGATAAGTGGCTAAATATCCTACCGTTAGGATGGTTTCGTTGCAAGATATTTATTCATTTCTTCAGCTTCCATCATTATCGTTTGTTAACTGGTTCGGCGTTACTTTGCCTTCACATTGCAAACGAAGACACAGGTACGCGAAAATTTATTCTCGTCTACCTGGTCCTCTAACGGCAGTTCATTAAAATACCACAACTTGGGAACGTATAGACACCATCGTCCGTGGAAGAACCAGAGAACTTCGTTTTGTTTCATTTCATTCCCCTCAATTTGTACGTTACTGAATGAGTAAAATATTGATTTTGTTCATAACTTCCTTCATGAGTAATATATGGCTCGGAAGGATGTGATACCTCCACCATTTTACTAACGGTCATTGCTATTTTGTCGGTTCTAGGCGCTACAGTCTGGAACCGCACGACCTCGGTCGCAGGTTCAAATCCTGCCTCGGGCATGGATGTGTGTGGTGTCCTTAGGTTAGTTAGGTTTAAGTAATTCTAAGTTCTTTGGGACTGATGACCTCAGATGTTAAGTCCCATAGTGCTCAGAGCCATTTGAACCATTTTTGGCCCAGAGAAATCTACTAGTCTCAAAAATGTATCTTCGTTAGAGGAGGATATTTTTGAGAATGTACATTTCGAACACAGTATCGTATGGCAGTGAGGCATGAATTATGGCGAAACTGGAACAGAAGCATTTGGCTTGCGGTGCTATAGACGAATGTTGAAAATTAAGTGGACTGATAATTTAAGGAATCGACGAGGAAAGGAATATATGGAAAATACTGACAAGAAGGAGGGACAATACGGTAGGACATCTGTTAAGACATCAAGGAATAACTTACATTTTACCAGAGGAAGCTGTAGAAGGTGAAAGCCGTAGAGGAAGACAGTGATTGAAATACATCCAGCAAATAGGTCACGACATAGGTTACAAGTGCTACTCTGAGATGTTGGAACAGCAGAGGAATTCGTGGCTGGCCAGGCAGTCAAAAGACTGCGCACTCAGAAAAAAAAAACAATATTTTTAGGTCGTTTATAGACCTTTTTGAAGTACACGATGAGTCGCATTAGATGTGATACCTATCGTATTCGTAAATGGTTCAAGATACCGAAACGAGATATTTAGCAAATGTTATATACTATTGTTGAAAGGGTCTCGTCACGTTTCAAAAATTTGGGCGTTTGAAGAGATATTTAAAATTAAAAAGTTGGTTAAAATCTAATCAAACCAATTTATTCAGTTTCCGGTATAGAAATGGCCATGTCCAGGTCGGTCTTTGAGGCCACTAGTCGGTCTTGGCGAGTCATAAGATGAAGTTAATCTTGTGTCGGAATCAAGTCCGAGAAAAGTATAGGAACGGATTTCCGTCGTTGTTAGCTGAAAGTCAGAGCACGAGAGAACACTCCAGGTGGCGACAGGAAGTCAACACACGATTTCTCTCCCACGATTCACTTTGTAGTGGCTGCCCACAACAGGTGCACTGTGGACGTATTGTTGGACAGGAACAAACAAACTCAGCTGCAGCAGGGACCACAACAATGTGTTTAGGGCACACCGAGGCCTGAGTGGCCGGCGGCGTTAACACGTCAGGAGCACAAAGGCAGCAGCAAGGGGTTCGCGCGTATACACGCCTACAGCACGTAACAGAAGGACGAAAGACGAACTTAAACATGTTTAGAGGCTCTGGGGGCAGTATCGGCGGCAGTTTTAACTCGTCCAGAGCAGTCAAAGGGCTAACAATACTAGCGGTTCGGTATCTGCAGCAGTCGTATCAAAGTTTATGAACGCTACACTATGGGAACACAAAATGGCTCTGAGCACTATGGCACTTAACTGCTGAGGTCATCAGTCCCCTAGAACTTAGAACTACTTAAACCTAACTAACCTAAAGACAACACACACATACATGCCCGAGGCAGGATTCGAACCTGCGACCGTAGCGGTCGTGCGGTTCCAGACTGTAGCGCCTAGAACCGCTCGGCCACCCTGGCCGGCATGGGAACACAAATAAAGTTATAATGGAACAGTTCCTTGAAACCGAACTTCATTACACAAAATTCAGTTTGAGATGGCAAAAGCGTATTCTGACAACTAGTTTCCTTTCCGTGATAATTTAACTTCCGTGGATAAATCCGACAATAGTGGTTTTAATTTTTTATTATTAATTAAACTTTGATTACAAAAAAAGCTCATCAAATGCTAAGAGCTACTAAGGTCCCTTAAGACGAAATTAAGTTCCCTGTAGTGGCTGAGTTATCCGTGTGGCTGCCTGCCATCCGTCGGACTCTGGTTCAATCCCCGATACTACCAAACGGTAATCCTCTGCGAGGAATTTTTGAGAAAGCTGTGACCGTGAGATAATCTAATGGGAACAGAGCAGTCAGACTGGGATTCGTTACCGAAACACTCCTGCAGAGTATAACCAACAGTAAACAGGTGGGTCAGGAACAGACGTTTTGCCAGCGCCAAAGCAAGTTGTAAACAGGAACAGACGTTCTGCCAGCGCAAAAGCAAGTTGTAATATTACGTATTAATATTGGTCGCGAGCGTAATTAAGCATTCTTGTATCAAACAATACAATAAAGCACAAGCCAGTGCTAAGGCTTACCTAAGCTTCCTTGACACACACACTAAACTCTTTCTGCATATCTGTTTCCACTACAACACAGTAACTTAACCTTGCAGATAAATGTACTACTAACTAGGAAGTCAGACAAACAGATGGCCAGTGAGATAACATACAGTAACATATGCCTCTCAAGAACCGGTACCGGTACCTAAAATGAACTAGATGTAGCAGTTTACAGAACCAATCATCAACACACACGAAGCTAATAACAATACTAAACAGGGAAGAGCATGAAATGATTCTCACTTAAAGCAGGGGGTCTATGTATGATTATACTCCATAACACGATTTCATAGTACAGGGTCTCTCTGCCCGTACATTAAACGACTTGCAATAGAATAGCTATCGCAGTAAATATTTCTTTCCTTAGCTCAGTTTGAAGGATTTAAACAGAATGCAAATCACTGGCTTTGAAGGACCCTCTGCTTTGCTTCATTAACTAACTAGCCTAGCCCATGAAGGCCCTTAAACTTTCATGGTTTGAAGAACCATGCTCATTAACAAAACTACACAAGTATGTATGAGAAATGGTAAATATTGTCATCAATAATCATTAATTAAGTAAAGTACAACACACTATAACTCTTTAAATAACAAATGTGCTTTGATAAGCAGTCTTTTAACCCACTCAAAACATAGCTGGCAGTTCAAATACCAACAGAACATTATCCTGTGACCGTAATGAGGATGAATGATGATGAGTCAACAACACCCATTCATCTCGCGGCAGGTGAACATACTGGTACCCCCTGCTCGGAAAGCAAGACCACGAGCGGCGCCCAAAGCGCATAAATGCTACAATTAACAATCTTTTTCACTTCAGACCAATATTATTATTTTATGTAAAGGTTTTTCTAAATTACCGCTACCAGTCACAAACTTTGTCAACTAATGTATTATTTATTGTGCGACATGTTCGAGGGAGGACCTCATCGTGAGGCTAAATGGCATAACAAAAACAATTTAATAATAGGATCATACAGATGTTACACAGTCTTCTCGTAAATGCTGTTGTTCTCTTTGTTTTTCTGGCGTGGCAGTCTCGTTGTGCGAGGTAAGGTGTTATCACTTCCCTGGCTGTCTTCGTTTATTTTTATCACTGTTCACAAATTTTCACACATGTAACAGTAACTTGGAAACACAATCACAAAAACAAATATGTAGTGCAGTGGACAAGATGGCGGTCAAAAAACACTGCACTACATATAGACTCGAACTCGGGACCTTTGCCTTTCGCGGGCAAGTGCTCTACCATCTCAGCTACCGAAGGACAACTCACGCCCGGTCCTCACAGCTTTACTTCTGCCAGTATCTCGTCTCCTACCTTCCAAACTTTACAGAAGCTCTCCTGCTAGCCTTGCAGAACTAGCACACCTGAAAGAAAGGATACTGCGGAGACATGGCTTAGCCACAGCCTGGGGGATGTTTCCAGAATGAGATTTTCACTCTGCAGCGGAGTGTGCGCTGATATGAAACTTCCTGGCAGATTAAAACTGTGTGCCCGACCGAGACTCGAACTCGGTACCTTTGCCTTTCGCGGGCAAGTGCTCTACCATCTGAGCAGGTGAGCTTCTGTAAAATTTGAAAGGTAGGAGACGAGATACTGCCAGAAAAACATGGTTCATATGGCTCTGAGCACTATGGGACTTAACATCTTAGGTCATCAGTCCCCTAGAACCTAGAACTACTTAAACCTAACTAACCTAAGGACATCACACACATCCATGCCCGAGGCAGGATTCGAAACTGCGGCCGTAGCAGTCCCACGGTTCCGGACTGCAGCGCCTAGAACCGCACGGCCACTGGCAGAAGTAAAGCTGTGAGGACCGGGCGTGAGTCGTGCTTCGGTACCTCAGATGGTAATAAAAAAACTGAGTGAATGGATCAATAACGAACTTCAAGGGGCGTCTGGGGACGTCCGCCACGAACAATTGCAACGAACTATAACGAACAAAATGAGGTTAAAAGAAAAAAAAAAAAGATGGTAGAGCACTTGTCCGCGAAAGGCAAAGGTCCGGAGTTCGAGTCTCGGTCGGGCACATAGTTTTAATCTGCCGGGAAGTTTTATATCAGCGCACACTCCGCTGCAGTGTGAAAATCTCATTCTGGAAACATCTCCCAGGCTGTGGCTAAGCCATGTCTCCGCAGTATCCTTTCTTTCAGGAGTGCTAGTTCTGCAAGGTTAGCAGGAGAGCTTCAGTAAAGTTTGGAAGGTAGGAGACGAGATACTGGCAGAAGTAAAACTGTGAGGACCGCGCGCGAGTCGTGCTTCGGTAGCTCAGATGGTAGAACACTTGCCCGCGAAAGGCAAAGGCCCCGAGTTCGAGTCTCGGTCGGGCACACAGTTTTAATCTGCCAGGAAGTTTCATGTCAGCGCACACTCCGCTGCAGAGTGAAAATCTCATTCTGGCTACTCAGATTGTCTCCTATGTCGTTAATATACACTCCTGGAAATTGAAATAAGAACACCGTGAATTGATTGTCCCAGGAAGGGGAAACTTTATTGACACATTCCTGGGGTCAGATACATCACATGATCACACTGACAGAACCACAGGCACATAGACACAGGCAACAGAGCATGCACAATGTCGGCACTAGTACAGTGTATATCCACCTTTCGCAGCAATGCAGGCTGCTATTCTCCCATGGAGACGATCGTAGAGATGCTGGATGTAGTCCTGTGGAACGGCTTGCCATGCCATTTCCACCTGGCGCCTCAGTGGGACCAGCGTTCGTGCTGGACGTGCAGACCGCGTGAGACGACGCTTCATCCAGTCCCAAACATTCTCAATGGGGGACAGATCCGGAGATCTTGCTGGCCAGGGTAGTTGACTTACACCTTCTAGAGCACGTTGGGTGGCACGGGATACATGCGGACGTGCATTGTCCTGTTGGAACAGCAAGTTCCCTTGCCGGTCTAGGAATGGTAGAACGATGGGTTCGATGACGGTTTGTATGTACCGTGCACTATTCAGTGTCCCCTCGACGATCACCAGTGGTGTACGCACAGTGTAGGAGATCGCTCCCCACACCATGATGCCGGGTGTTGGCCCTGTGTGCCTCGGTCGTATGCAGTCCTGATTGTGGCGCTCACCTGCACGGCGCCAAACACGCATACGACCATCATTGGCACCAAGGCAGAAGCGACTCTCATCGCTGAAGACGACACGTCTCCATTCGTCCCTCCATTCACGCCTGTCGCGACACCACTGGAGGCGGGCTGCACGATGTTGGGGCGTGAGCGGAAGACGGCCTAACGGTGTGCGGGACCGTAGCCCAGCTTCATGGAGACGGTTGCGAATGGTCCTCGCCGATACCCCAGGAGCAACAGTGTCCCTAATTTGCTGGGAAGTGGCGGTGCGGTCCCCTACGGCACTGCGTAGGATCCTACGGTCTTGGCGTGCATCCGTGCGTCGCTGCGGTCCGGTCCCAAGTCGACGGGCACGTGCACCTTCCGCCGACCACTGGCGACAACATCGATGTACTGTGGAGACCTCACGCCCCACGTGTTGAGCAATTGGGCGGTACGTCCACCCGGCCTCCCGCATGCCCACTATACGCCCTCGCTCAAAGTCCGTCAACTGCACATACGGTTCACGTCCACGCTGTCGCGGCATGCTACCAGTGTTGAAGACTGCGATGGAGCTCCGTATGCCACGGCAAACTGGCTGACACTGACGGCGGCGGTGCACAAATGCTGCGCAGCTAGCGCCATTCGACGGCCAACACCGCGGTTCCTGGTGTGTCCGCTGTGCCGTGCGTGTGATCATTGCTTGTACAGCCCTCTCGCAGTGTCCGGAGCAAGTATGGCGGGTCTGACACACCGGTGTCAATGTGTTCTTTTTTCCATTTCCAGGAGTGTAGATCAGGAACAATAGAGGGCACGTAACACTTCCTTTGGGAACGCCGGATATTACTTCTGTTTTACTCGATGACTTTCCGTCTGTTACTACCAACTGTGACCTTTCTGACAGGAAATCACGAATTCAATCGCACAACTGAGGTGATATTCCATAGGCACACAGTTTGGTTAGAAGACGCTTGTGAGGAACGGTGTCGAAAGACTTCTGTAAATCTAAAAATATGGAATGTACTCGATATCCCCTGTCGATAGCACTCATTACTTCATGACTATGAAGAGCTAGGTGTGTTTCGCAAAAACGATATTTTCTTAATCCGTGCTGACTATGTGTCAATACATCGTTTCTTCGAGGTACTTCATAATTTTCGGATACAGTATATGTTCCAAAACCCTACTGCGAATCGACGTCAGTAATAATTTGCCTCTAATTCAACGGATTACTCTTGCTTACCTTTTTGGATACTGCTGTGACTTGAGCAATTTTCCCGTCTTTCGGTGCGGACCTTTATGCGAGCGAGCGGTTATATATAATTGCTAAATATGGAGCTCTTGTATCAGCATACTCTGAAAGGAATCTGACTGTTATACAATCTGTACCGAAGGCCTTGCATTTATTAAGTGATTTAAGCTGCTTTGCTACACCGAGGACATCTACTTATATGTTGCTCGTCTTAGCAGTTGTTCCTCATTGGAATTCAGGAATATTTTCTTCGTCTTCTTTGGTGAAGGAGTTTCGAAAACCGTGTTTAATAACTCTGCTTTAGTGATACTGTCATCAGTGACTTCACCGTTGTTATCCCGCAGTGAATGTCCTGCCACTGGTGTGCTTTATGTATGACCAGAATCTCTTTGAGTTTTCTGCCAAATTCCGAGACAGAGTTTCACTGTGGAAATTATTAAAAGCATCTCGCATTGGAGCACGCGCTATATTTCGAACTTCTGCGAATCTCTGCCAATCTTGGGGATTTAGCGTTCTTTTAAATTTGGCATTCTTTTCTCGTTGCTTCTGCAACATCGATCTGACCCTTTTTAATGAGGTGCTCCCTGGAAACATGTCGCACAATAAATAAATAATACATTAGTTAAGAAAGTTTGTGACTGGTAGCAGTAATTTAAAAAAAAAAAAACCTTTACATATTTCTTGAGACAGTCACGATCGAAAGAAATAAAATGGCTTAAAATATTATTTTCCTTTTAACTAACAACTTTACTATTCTCAGGCAGCTTTTGAAGTAAGAAAAATGATATAAGAAAGTGACTGCAGATTGATTTAAAAATGGTCTGGAAGTGCTGTACTTTCAAACTGTAAAACTAATCTTTAAACGCTATAATTACACACATTATAAAGGAGTCACAACTATTTTTACAGCTACCAAATAAATCTTTCCATAATACATAAGGACACCCGGAATTATGTTCACTAGATAGGATTCCTCTCCAGGTTTTTGATTTGGGATAATCACAGGTGAAATATAGAGTTTTTTCAACACAACGATTGTTATTAAAGTCAACCAAATTTTCGCGAATACTTGGTCCATCTCCAAAGTGCCAAATACAAACAATTTAGTGGAAACGATGGTGGTGTAATTTGCAGTGGCTGTTAACATGGCGGCGATGCATTCATGGCAGTACTGATGGCCTCGCCCTGTTACAGATCTTCTTGGAGTCGGAATTATATTTTTACATGGGCAAAAAGCATGCCATGATAATAGTATCACCAAATGCAGCATCCGAGTTCCATACATACTGCTCTTAAGCTCCTCTGGTCTCAAAACGTCAAGAATATGAGCCACAACGATCCGAAACTACCCACGAGATGTGCACCACAGCACTGCTCAGCCTAGACTCCTTACCCGTCACATAGGACGTGCTGCCACTTGCACGCCAACCACACCTTTTCCACTACGCCAGGCTACCTCTGTAGCTACGGCGCTTCCCCACATCCAACCCTACATTCCCTAACTATGGACCAAGTCATATACAGTACATTATATAACAATAATTCCAGTAATTATTTAAATCCACAAACACAGTTTAAACAACATCATTGGTTCAAATGGCTCTGAGCACTATGGGACTCAACATCTTAGGTCATAAGTCCCCTAGAACTTAGAACTACTTAAACCTAACTAACCTAAGGACAGCACACACACCCATGCCCGAGGCAGGATTCGAACCTGCGACCGTAGCAGTCCCGCGGTTCCGGACTGCAGCGCCAGAACCGCTAGACCACCGCGGCCGGCAAACAACATCATTCAAAAAGTTCACATAACTAAAATATGTGTTCATAGCCAAAGAATTTCCATGACAGATACAACACTCTACATAAGCAACACTACAAATTGACATAAAAATATCGATAGAGATACAAAATAGGTCGAAAACAGGTGTTACAGGAGGACTGGAATGGTGTGCACTCAGCCTCATGATGACAACTGAGGAGCGACTGGACCGACTATTGGTATCATTAGGTCACGACAGCATTTACTGATGGATGACACGGCGGGCAGTAGGGGCTACTGACCCATCCGTTGCCGGAATACCAGTGCTTACTTGCTTGCTTACTAGTAATCACACATAGCAAGTGTGGATCAACAAAAATATTTAGAAAATAGGATACAAAATCTACTGCTAGAGTGGCATTTCAGGAGTGAGTATACAAAATTAAAGCAAGAAACTGCAGTTTTCCCGTCCTGTGTCTAATTCTCGATGTACATAAAAACAGTCAACAAATGTAGTTACGACTGTGTTCTGCACTGAAGATGGCATTCCAGTCAACGAACAACCAAGCCGCCAATGACATCAAGCGGGGTAGTGTTTGCAGGGTGGTCCATATCCATAATCGCTGTGTACACAGTCACAGACGGTGCATTTTGGCACAGAGAAGAAGTCTGCAGAGTCTCTGCTATGGAGGGCTATAGCAAAAATGGAAACAGGAAATCCGCAAAGTGATGTGGCCCAATAGCGTAATGTCACTCGCTCTGTTGTTTCTCGGATGAGGCATGAGTTTATAGAGACCGAGACTGTATCCGGGAGACCAGGTCACGGCGAACCACATGTGATATAAGAAAGAGTGAGGCGTTATTTGGCTGTAAGGGCACGACAGTCCACCTTAGTACTGCGCTGTAACTGGCATCTGACCTCACAGCATCCCCTGGACATGTGGTATCGAGGCAAACGGCGTATAGAAAGTTTCAGCAGAGTGGCCTTTATCATTGTAGACCTGCTGTCTGGTTACATCTGCTGTGTCTTCACAGAAGGGAACGTCTAGATTGGAGCCGTCGAAATGCCACCTGGATGGGTCGAAGGGTAGGCCAATGTTCTTTTCACAGACGAGTCCTGGTTTTGTCTGGAGAGTGATTCTCGACTGACTCGCATCTGGAGAGCACGTGGAACACGGTTTCAGACCGAAACATTATGGAAAGAGACTGATATCAAGGAGGATTCCAAATGGTGTCGATAGGGATTATGTTGACCACTCGAGCACCTCTTCATGAAATTGTACAGGTGAATCAGCAAGATTTAACTGCTGTATACATCTACATCTACATCTGTGGCTACATCTGTGGCTACATCTACATCTACATCATACTCCGCAAGCCACGTAATGGTGTGTGGCGGAGCTTGCTTTCGGTGCCACTTGGAAGATTGCAGGGCACTCTCATTTCTGATTCGGTGTTGTGCCACTTCATGTTCTTAGGGAATATGATCTTTATTGCGATTTGACTTCATACATAAAGATGAAATGGTTGGCAGTAGTTAATTGCTCTTGCTTGCGTGCTCTAGTTAAGGAATAATGGTAATCTTTACCTACATTCAAAGGAATAGCATGCCGATTTAAACGACTCCTGTAAAAGAGCACGGTGACGGTCGGCCGAGGGAAGCGCGTTTTTTCTGCGCAACGTGGGTGGAAACATTTCTGGACGGCCAAGTTCCACTGCCTCATTGTGGAGGCAAGTTGGTTGGCACTGGTCGGAAGGCAGCCGCGGCCAGGTAGACTGACTGGCCAGCACATTGTAGACCAGCAATAAAGCAGAAGATGGGCCCTTGTTAGGCAGGAAGCTGACAAAACAACTGTGAGCGTTCTGTGAATTTCCATGGGACAGGCCACTCGCACCCAGACGTCCAGACTCTGTTAAGAAACATATTTCTGGAAGCACGAGTCTTTTAGCGAGTTTATTGCCGTTCTTTGGAAACTTTGAAATGGATGCAACAACGGGGATAACAAGTTTTTTTATGGAGGGTTAGCAAAAGACATGGCGTAAACGCGCGGGAAATAGGCCACAAAGCTGAATCTTTTTTCCTTTTCACCCAATTAACTTTAATGTCCCTGATTGGTCAAATAAGTGTATGCAAAGCAAGGGGCGCTCTCTGAGCTTCAAATGCCGTACTCCAACTCGTGATTGTCTTGTGCTAAAGTGGGAGAAGTCTAAGATGTAAATGTGCTTTGCTACTGAGCTGAGGAGGAAAGCAGACAGAAAGAGAAGCTCACTCTTGTACTGGCACTTCACTAGTAAAGAACTGCAGGTCTCTACCTCAACGGTGAGTCTTGTGTCCTTAGATAGTGTGTCACTTAGAGCCTGTGCCAGTCACCTTCTGAACCATCAGAGGCACTGCATCTAGCATCACGCAAACAATGAGTGATGCGTGGGTGTACATATTTGTCTTGAGTTGGCTGTCTAAAAATTTGACATATTCCGTCACGCATAGTCATGGCAGAGAGTCGAATTGGTTTGGCAGAACAGCAAACTGGTCCACCTGGACACTGGAATCCACCAGGCTTTCAGAGACTCAGAGGAAAGTAGCTGCGTTCCGAATTAACCGAACACGAGACTGGAGACGGCGTACTTGCACTTTTCGGGCCAGCGGCATTAGTAGCAGATTGCGGCCGTCCTTAACTTCAGTTTCCGAACGCCTCCTGGTGTACCGCCCTGACCAGCAGGAGGGTAAAGTATTCGCTGCTACGGCATAGGACTCCAATATATCTCAGCACCCTGTTCTTTTGAACCATATTTTTCTTTTTGGAATGGTAGAGTATAGATGCTTCATTGGAGGGTAGTTATTGTGCCATACCCCGGATTCACGTGTATGAAGTCAGATAAAGCGATTGGTGTTCCAGTTAGTGTCGTGTGTCCATCCCCAGCTGATCACTTTGCCCACCATAGATCCCATGTTAGTGAAGGCATTTGTCAAATTAAAATATTTTTGTGGCGTTTCTTTCGTCATTTTTGTTGTCTTGTTGTGTTAAGGACGAATAAATCGTCATTTAGATCACAACATCTCCCTGTGTTCTGATTAACATTACCTTGCCATTTTTATTAAAGACCAGATTCAGAAAGAGAGTAGCAAGCTTGCACACTCTCTGATCACTGCAACCCTGTTCCACTCGCGAATAATGTGTGAGAAGAATCATTGTTGGTAATCCTCTGTATTGGCTCTAATTCCTCGAATTTTCTCCTCGTGGTCAATATGCGAGATGTATGTGGGGGGAAGTAATATGTTGTCTGACTCCTCCTGAAAAGATCTGTCCGAAATTTCAATAGCAAATCTCTCCATGGTCCACAACGCCCCTCTTGTAACATCTGTCAGAGGAGTTTGCGTCTCTGTAACGCTCTCTCACTAGCTAAACGATCCCGTGACGAAACGCACCGCATTTCGTAGGATTTGCTGGTGTCTGCTTTTTCCGCTATCTGTTTTATATTGTCATTCCATTTAAGGTCGCTCTGGATAGCTACGCCTAGATATTTTACGGCAGACGCTGTCTCCAGCTGTTTGTTATCAATAACGTAGTTGTACAATAGTGGATCTATTTTCCTACGCATGCGCAATATGTTACATTTGTTTACGTTCAGGGTCAACTGCGAGAGTCTGCACCATTCATCAATTCTTTGCAGGTCGATCTGAAAATTCTTACTATCTTCTGGCGTTGCTACTTTGGTATAGGCAACTGCATCATCTCCGAATAACCTTAAAGACCATCCGACGTTTTCTACTAGATCGTTTATATATATTGTAAACAGCAGCGTTCCTGTCGCACTTCCCTGTGGTACTCCGGATATTCGGATATTACCTTTACATCTGTCGATTTAGTTCCGTTAAGAGCAACGTGTAGAGTTCTATCTGCAAGGGAGTCTTGAATCCAATCGAAGGTCTGCTCCGTTACTCCGTTGTTGTTGTTGTTGTTGTGGTCTTCAGTCCTGAGACTGGTTTGATGCAGCTCTCCATGCTACTCTATCCTGTGCAAGCTTCTTCATCTCCCAGTACCTACTGCAACCTACATCCTTCTGAATCTGCTTAGTGTATTCATCTCTTGGTCTCCCCCTACGATTTTTACCCTCCATGCTGCCCTCCAATACTAAATTGGTGATCCCTTGATGCCGCAGAACATGTCCTACTAACCGATCCCTTCTTCTGGTCAAGTTGTGCCACAAACTTCTCTTCTCCCCAATCCTATTCAATACTTCCTCATTAGTTATGTGATCTACCCATCTAATCTTCAGCATTCTTCTGTAGCACCACATTTCGAAAGCTTCTATTCTCTTCTTGTCCAAACTATTTACCGTCCATGTTTCACTTCCATACATGACTACACTCCATACAAATACTTTCAGAAATGACTTCCTGACACTTAAATCTATACACGATGTTAACAAATTTCTCTTCTTCAGAAACGCTTCCCTTGCCATTGCCAGTCTACATTTTATATCCTCTCTACTTCGACCATCATCAGTTATTTTGCTCCCCAAATAGCAAAACTCCTTTACTACTTTAAGTGTCTCATTTCCTAATCTAATTCCCTCAGCATCACCCGACTTAATTCGACTACATTCCATTATCCTCGTTTTGCTTTTGTTGATATTCATCTTATATCCTCCCTTCAAGACACCGTCCATTCCGTTCAACTGCACTTCCAGGTCCTTTGCTGTCTCTGACAGAATTACAATGTCATCGGCAAACCTCAAGGTTTTTATTTCTTCTCCATGGATTTTAATACCTACTCCGAATTTTTCTTTTGTTTCCTTTACTGCTTGCTCGATATACAGATTGAATAACATCGGGGAGAGGCTACAACCCTGTCTTACTCCTTCCCAACCACTGCTTCCATTTCATGTCCCTCGACTCTTATAACTGCCATCTGGTTTCTATACAAATTGTAAATAGCCTTTCGCTCTCTGTATTTTACCCCTGCCACCTTTAGAATTTGAAAGAGAGTATTCCAGTCAACATTGTCAAAAGCTTTCTCTAAGTCTACAAATGCTAGAAATGTAGTTTTGCCTTTCCTTAATCTTTCTTCCTAGATAAGTCGTAAGGTCAGTATTGCCTCACATGTTCCAGTATTTCTACGGAATCCAAACTGATCTTCCCCGAGGTCGGCTTCTACTAGTTTTTCCATTCGTCTGTAAAGAATCCGTGTTAGTATTTTGCAGCTGTGACTTATTAAACTGATTGTTCGGTAATTTTCACATCTGTCAACACCTGCTTTCTTTGGGATTGGAATTATTATATTCTTCTTGAAGTCTGAGGGTATTTCGCCTGCTTCATACATCTTGCTCACCAGATGGTAGAGTTTTGTCAGGACTGGCTCTCCCAAGGCCGTCAGTAGTTCCAATGGAATGTTGTCTACTCCGGGGGCCTTCTTTCGACTCAGGTCTTTCAGTGCTCTGTCAAACTCTTCACGCAGTATCGTATCTCCCATTTCATCTTCATCTACATCCTCTTCCATTTCCATAATATTGTCCTCATGTACATCGCCCTTGTATAGACCCTCTATATACTCCTTCCACCTTTCTGCTTTCCCTTCTTTGCTTAGAACTGGGTTTCCATCTGAGCTCTTGTTGTTCATACAAGTGGTTCTCTTATCTCCAAAGGTCTCTTTAATTTTCCTGTAGGCAGTATCTATCTTACCCCTAGTGAAATAAGCCTCTACATCCTTACATTTCTCCTCTAGCCATCCCTGCTTAGCCATTTTGCACTTCCTGTCGATCTCATTTTTTAGACGTTTGTATTCCTTTTTGCCTGCTTCATTAACTGCATTTTTATATTTTCTCCTTTCATCAATTAAATTCAATATTTCTTCTGTTACCCAAGGATTTCTAAGAGCCCTGGTCGTTTTACCTACTTGATCCTCTGCTGCCTTCACTACTTCATCCCTCAAAGCTACCCATTCTTCTTCTACTGTATTTCTTTCCCCCATTCCTGTCAATTGTTCCCTTATGCTCTCCCTAAAACTCTGTACAACCTCTGGTTCTTTCAGTTTATCCAGGTCCCATCTCCTTAAATTCCCACCTTTTTGCAGTTTCTTCAGTTTTAATCTACAGGTCATAACCAATAGATTGTGGTCAGAGTCCACATCTCCCCCTGGAAATGTCTTACAATTTAAAACCTGGTTCCTAAATCTCTGTCTTACCATTATATAATCTATCTGATACATTTTAGTATCTCCAGGGTTCTTCCATGTATACAGCCTTCTATCATGATTCTTAAACCAAGTGTTAGCTATAATTAAGTTGTGCTCTGTGCAAAATTCTACCAGGCGGCTTCCTCTTTCGTTTCTTAGCCCCAATCCATATTCACCTACTACGTTTCCTTCTCTCCCTTTTCCTACACTCGAATTCCAGTCACCCATGACTATTAAATTTTCGTCTCCCATCACTATCTGAATAATTTCTTTTATATCATCATACATTTCTTCAATTTCTTCTTCATATGCAGAGCTAGTTGGCATATAAACTTGTACTACTGTAGTAGGCGTGGGCTTCGTGTCTATCTTGGCCACAATAATGCGTTCACTGTGCTGTTTGTAGTAGCTTACCCGCTTTCCTATTTTCCTATTTATTATTAAACCTACTCCTGCATTGCTCCTATTTGACTTTGTGTTTATAACCCTGTAGTCACCTGACCAGAAGTCTTGTTCCTCCTGCCACCGAACTTCACTAATTCCCACTATATCTAAGTTTAACCTATCCATTTCCCTTTTTAAATTTTCTAACCTACCTGTCCGATTAAGGGATCTGACATTCCACGCTCCGATCCGTAGGACGCCAGTTTTCTTCCTCCTGATAACGACATCCTCTTGAGTAGTCCCCGCCCGGAGATCCGAATGGGGGACTATTTTACCTCCGGAATATTTTACCCAAGAGGACGCCATCATCATTTAATCATACAGTAAAGCTGCATGCCCTCGGGAAAAATTACGGCCGTAGTTTCCCCTTGCTTTCAGCCGTTCGCAGTACCAGCACAGCAATGCCGTTTTGGTTATTGTTACAAGGCCAGATCAGTCAGTCATCCAGACTGTTGCCCTTGCAACAACTGAAAAGGCTGCTGCCCCTCTTCAGGAACCACACGTTTGTCTGGCCTCTCAACAGATACCCCTCCGTTGTGGTTGTACCTACGGTACGGCCATCTGTATCGCTGAGGCACGCAAGCCTCCCCACCAACGGCAAGGTCCATGGTTCATGGGGGGGCGTTACTCCGTAAGCTCACATTTTTTTTATTGAACGGCAATGCAGGACGGTGTCAAGTGCCTTACTGAAATCAAGTAACACGGCATCAACCTGAGCGCCGTTGTCCACTGCGCTGTGGATCTCGTGGAGGAACAGTGCGATCTGAGTTTTGCAGGATCTCTGTTTGCGGAATCCATATTGATTTCTAAAGATGAGGTGTTCATTTTCCAAGGATGTCAGAATTCCTGAGCATAAAACATGTTCCATAATTCTACAACAGATTGCCGTCAACGATACAGGTCTATAATGCTGTGTATCTGTCTTACCGCCTTTCTTAAAAACGGGAATGACCTGCGCTTTTTTCCACTCGTTACGTACCCTTTGTTGCTCAAGCGATCTACCATAAATTACTGCTAGAAAGGGAGCAAATTCTTTCGCATAATCTTTATAGAATCTTATAGGTATCTCGTTTGGTCCTGAAGCCTTTCCACTACCAAGCGATTGTAGATTTTTTTCAATTCCGCTATCGGTTATTTCAATATCTGCAATTTAGATTTTCGTGCGACGATTGAAAGGAGGGACAGTGTTACGATCTTCCGTTGTCAAACAACTTCGGAAGATCAAATTCAGTATTTCGTTCTTCTCTCTGTTATCTTTCATTTCGGTGCCGGTGTGGTCACTGAGACACTGAATAGATGATTTTGAACGCTTCTCTCGTTATTTTCCTTACACTCATTTTGGCTTCGCTCAGCTGTGGTTTGCCAGCTAGGTTTTACTTCTCTTGAATCTGAGATGAAGTGCTCTTTGTTTACGTAGCGCTTTTCTAACACGACTATTAAACCATGGTGGATCTTTCCCATCCCTTAAAACCTTACTCGGAACATACTTGTCTAGGGCATATTGAACGATGCCTTTGAATAACTTTTTTTCTATTTGTTCTCCACATCTTCGTCCTCATCGCCAAAAATTTGATGCTGTCTGCTGAGATATCCCTTTACGTTAACCGGTTCGATAAGTTCAGGTCTCTTTGTTGCCAAGAGGTCTATACATTACCCTCACGAGTTGTTTTTATAGCTATCTGCTCAAGGTAATTTTCGGACAAGGCATCCAGAACAATGCCACACGATTCCCTGTCTCTGGCACCAGTTTTGATGGCATAACACTCCCAATCTATAACTTGCCAGTTGATCTCACCCCTTATTATAATGGCATGATCAAGAAAATTACTAATTCTGCAAGTTCTGTCTGAAGCGCTCTACAACTACAGATCCTAACCCAGGTGGTCTATAAAAGCATCCAATCAAAATTTTTGACCTTTCTTTGACACTCAGTTTCACGCAGATTAATTTACATTCGGAATCCGTAATGCCCTCGCTAGATTTTATCGAATTTTTTTTACAGCAATAAACAAGCCGCCACCATTGGCGATTTAACTATCCTTACGTTAAACATTCCAGTCTGAACTTAGAATTACGTTGTTATTTATGTCTGGTTTCAACCATCTTTGTGTTCCCAAGACTATCTGTGCATTATAACCTTCAGCAAGCGATACTAATTCTGGGACCTTTACTTGGATGATCCTGCAGTTTACTAAAATCGTATTGATCTTTTCTGTCTCTGATCAGCGAGGACCAAAATTGTCCGAGGTCGCTATGGCTGATTTAACAGGCAAATCGTCTTTACTCCTAAGGGAGGGGTTTTCTTACCTAAAAAAGACCCACGTGCACGCCGCACGTACTCCTCTAACCTAGTAGCCGCTTCCTGCGTATAGTGCACGCCTGACCTATTAAGGGAAACCCCACAATTCAACACCGGATAGCGGAGGTCGAGAATTCGCATCCGATACCGTCCCAGTGCCGTCTGAGCCACTGGTTTTGGCCTTCCACTCCGACCCAAACCAGAGAACCGCTATCAACCCTGGGTACGATGGTACAAATAGACAGCTCAGCCTGCACCCCACGTGCTTTGCTAGTTGCCTTCACCAAATCAGCCACCCGCCGAAAAGAGCCAAGGATGGCCTCAGAAGCGGCAGGCGTCATTCGTGCCGACATGAGCGACTAGATGCAGCCGCTGGCACCCAGTGCACTCGATAACGCCGGCAGGGCCTCCTCCACATCATAGATGAGACCTCCCGGCAAACGTACCGAACGCACACTGGAATTATTTCCCGCCTTGCCTACTATCTCTCTGAGGGGCTCCATCACCCGACAAACATTGGAGATCCCAATGGCTAGCATGCCCACCCTCTGTATTTGTCCGGACTGGGTAGGAAAGCCGACGGCTGGCCCAACAGGAGAGGCTTACCGTGCTGGCTTATTAAAACTGTGTAGCACCTCGTACCTGTTGCTATGACGTAGGAAGTCACTCGCACGACCTGCTCCCTCCGTCGCCTTCCACCCAGTGACACTCGAACCCACCACTGTCTGCCACCCACCCTGGAGTGGGGACGAATCGGTCAGACGTTGCGCACCAGTAGCCGCAGCGACGTCTGGGTCAGCAGGGGATTCCAGCGGCACCAAAGGTAGCCAACGCAGCTTCCACCTGTTTACAGACAGCAGCCAACTCTCCTTGTGTCCGCTCACAACAAGCACAGTCCCTAGCCGTATCGTACTGTGTATAAGATAGAGATAAGGTCTCAGATACAATAAATGTAAGGTGTCAAATAATAAATCAATCATCTGTCAGGTGCTGTGAGAGATATTGAGACCACCCCCGCTGTTGTTGTGAGGTGCTGTGGGCCAGACTTCATATTGGTGGAAGATAATACTCGACCTCATAGAGCGTGGGTTGTTAACATTTTTTTGGATACAGAAAGCGGTTCTAGGCGCTACAGTCTGAAGCCGAGCGACCGCTATGGTCGCAGGTTCGAATCCTGCATCGAGAATGGATGTGTGTAATGTCCTTAGGTTAGTTAGGTTTAATTTGTTGTAAGTTCTAGGCAACTGATGACCTCAGAAGTTAAGTCCCATAGTGCTCAGAGCAATTTGAACCATTTTTGATACAGAAGATATTGCACACATGACATGACCTGCTCGCTCTCCCGATTTGAATCCCATAGAGTATATGTGGGATGCACTAGGGAGACTGCTTGCATCACGTCAGCGATCAGCATCCACCAACCACTTTCCAAGACTTGTGAGTAGCTCTGCAGGAGTAATGCGCGTTATTGCGTCAACATGAGTTTTATGACGCCATTCACAGCATGTCTCGTCGTTGTCAAGCCTGTATTGGTCCCAGAAGTGGTCACAGTCCATACTGAGCACATTAACCAGTTGTCAGAAGTGTGTGCAAAACCGTTAAGTTTCAAAAAAAAGAAAAACTTATTTGTCCACCGTCATGCATGTTGCAGTTGATTACGTTCTGTATTCTTTACATTTTTTCTACTTTACCATCAACTGTTTATTCTGTTTTGTGCCAAAATAAATGCAACCCTATTATATTTCTGTTAATTGCTTTAATTTTGGGTACCAGTGTTAAAAAAAAAGATGTAATGATTTGCCTGAGCTCAGCAAGTATTCATAGTTAAAATTAATGTACTCATGGATCTAAATTAAAGAACATTCACTCAGTGGAATAAAAAAAGTAAAAAAATGCAATTCAACGCAGTTATGAAGCAGGGACCGTTGTCTTGCATGAAAGAAAATGTAAATGTAAGGATTGTTAGTCGCCTTGACGAACGCTGTTACTTGAAATTAAAAAACGCAAACAAATTCTTTCCATGAGGATAGGGTAAGGTACGTTAGCGTAAATTAAAGAGAATTTAATTATAGATGACCCACAGCTTCACCATGAATTATTGGTTTTTTAAGAATGAAGATTACATATAGTAGTACGATGATTCCGAGGAGTTGAGCACTAAAAGGTTCATGGGATTTTTAGGTAGTCAGAACACGCGGTAAGGTTGTGCAAACGACAGATGTAATTGCCGCTGTCTTGCTCACAGTGCTATCGAAAACTTGTACGCTACAGGCTGCTCACTTCAGTTCGTTCAATGATACAATAAAATAAAAGGGATGATCCAAAGAAATAAAATCGCAAATTCATGACAAAAACTTGTTAACATAAAACTAATGTAAATGTTTTATAGAACAAATGTAATAAAAACAGTTGTCACAGTTACCTGATATTTTCTTATACAATCCTGGAAATGGAAAAAAGAACACATTGACACCGGTGTGTCAGACCCACCATACTTGCTCCGGACACTGCGAGAGGGCTGTACAAGCAAAGATCACACGCACGGCACAGCGGACACACCAGGAACCGCGGTGTTGGCCGTCGAATGGCGCTAGCTGCGCAGCATTTGTGCACCGCCGCCGTCAGTGTCAGCCAGTTTGCCGTGGCATACGGAGCTCCATCGCAGTCTTTAACACTGGTAGCATGCCGCGACAGCGTGGACGTGAACCGTATGTGCAGTTGACGGACTTTGAGCGAGGGCGTATAGTGGGCATGCTGGAGGCCGGGTGGACGTACCGCCGAATTGCTCAACACGTGGGGCGTGAGGTCTCCACAGTACATCGATGTTGTCGCCAGTGGTCGGCGGAAGGTGCGCGTGCCCGTCGACCTGGGACCGGACCGCAGCGACGCACGGATGCACGCCAAGACCGTAGGATCCTACGCAGTGCCGTAGGAGACCGCACCGCCACTTCCCAGCAAATTAGGGACACTGTTGCTCCTGGGGTATCGGCGGGGACCATTCGCAACCGTCTCCATGAAGCTGGGCTACGGTCCCGCACACCGTTAGGCCGTCTTCCGCTCACGCCCCAACATCGTGCAGCCCGCCTCCAGTGGTGTCGCGACAGGCGTGAATGGAGGGACGAATGGAGACGTGTCGTCTTCAGCGATGAGAGTCGCTTCTGCCTTGGTGCCAATGATGGTCGTATGCGTGTTTGGCGCCGTGCAGGTGAGCGCCACAATCAGGACTGCATACGACCGAGGCACACAGGGCCAACACCCGGCATCATGGTGTGGGGAGCGATCTCCTACACTGGCCGTACACCACTGGTGATCGTCGAGGGGACACTGAATAGTGCACGGTACATCCAAACCGTCATCGAACCCATCGTTCTACCATTCCTAGACCGGCAAGGGAACTTGCTGTTCCAACAGGACAATGCACGTCCGCATGTATCCCATGCCACCCAACGTGCTCTAGAAGGTGTAAGTCAACTACCCTGGCCAGCAAGATCTCCGGATCTGTCCCCCATTGAGCATGTTTGGGACTGGATGAAGCGTCGTCTCACGCGGTCTGCACGTCCAGCACGAACGCTGGTCCAACTGAGGCGCCAGGTGGAAATGGCGTGGCAAGCCGTTCCACAGGACTACATCCAGCATCTCTACGATCGTCTCCATGGGAGAATAGCAGCCTGCATTGCTGCGAAAGGTGGATATACACTGTACTAGTGCCGACATTGTGCATGCTCTGTTGCCTGTGTCTATGTGCCTGTGGTTCTGTCAGTGTGATCATGTGATGTATCTGACCCCAGGAATGTGTCAATAAAGTTTCCCCTTCCTGGGACAATGAATTCACGGTGTTCTTATTTCAATTTCCAGGAGTGTATTTCAGTCAAGGAGGTCCACGTGGGAGAAGCGTGAACATTAGTAAGAAATGAAACGTCCCCTTAGAAAAATTATGAATGACTATGCTTAAACTGACACACATTATTTTTGGCGCAACGCAATCTGACTTTCAAAAATCCCCACGTCCACCACTGCTGGCGGCTCACCTCCAACTGCGCAACGCTACCCGCTGTTCACCTCCAGCTGCCCAACACTACAATAGCAAAAACAACAACGCAAACCAGCCACAGACTGCACACAGCACAGCCAGTGATTTTCACACAGAGCGATACGTGGGGTTACCAATAAAAAAACTTAAACTGCCTACTTACATAGTCCCCATGCTCTCCACAAGCAAATTTTGCTTGTTTTGGACAGTGGCCAACACAGATTTGAAAAAATTTTTACATAATTACAGTAACAAAGAATTCAAATGCACACACTTATTGATACAATGTTGGTCAAAAGCTAAATTTTTTTTTACAGTCCATAAAGACAGTCCTGATAATTCATCACAGTAAAATAGCAGTGTTTTTTTTTTTTTTTTTTTTTTGAAAGTCTGAACAGTAAAAGAAAATGCACACGGAAGTAGTGGATTGGGTTCAAATGGCTCTGAGCACTATGGGACTCAACTGCTGTGGTCATTAGTCCCCTAGAACTTAGAACTACTTAAACCTAACTAACCTAAGGACATCACACACACCCATGCCCGAGGCAGGATTCGAACCTGCGACCGTAGCAGCAGCGCGGCCTCGGACTGGAGCGCCTAGAACCGCACGACCACCGCGGCCGGCCAAAGTAGTGGATTTCCATGCAGTCTTGAAGAAGTACTGTTGTCCTTCCAGCGGAAAGACAATGCTGACTCTTGACATGCAGACAGGTAATGGGTCAATGGGTCACAACAGAGCAAACCCACAGCAGAGTCAGTCGAAGTTTTGAAGAATATTGACAGGTAGGTCATCACAGAGCAGACCACTGTAGTCCCAGTAGAGATTACGGTATAGGTGGGCCACCAGAGGTGCAGACCCACTGCAGTCCTTGTAGAAATAATGGTATTGGTGGGCCATCAAAGATGCAGACCCACTGTAGTCCTTGTAGAGACGGCCAGCAGCCATCTGTTGTGACTGTGCAGGTGCACAATCATCATCGAAGAGTCTTGCGGACAATATAGCAAGTCCATAAACCACCACTTGTGCATTCACAAAGTTTTTGGAATTGTCCTTAGAACCAGCAACGCTGTTAACCAGTCCCTTGCTGAATTATTAACAGATGTGCAAACATTAACAGTCCCAACTTGTCACATATTGTGCATATACTACAACCAACAGAAATGTATGCAATGAAATGAAGGCTTACAAGTTACTTAATTAGATGAACTGGTGTCACTTACAATTTTAAATTTACGACATGAGAATACAATTACAAAGGTACAAAATACATCATTAAAGCACATAACAATGCAGATGACATTTGTGGTAATACGGGCTTTACATAAGAATAGAAGAAACATATACATCTGTGTTACAGGAATTATGACATAAGTAAATACATAAAAGGTCAGAATAACTTTCGAAACATCAACTTCACACTTGAGCATTAAAACAAAGCAGAATAACTAATGTCTAAACATCTTTACAAAGTAGATAACATATTATAATTATATTAGAGGATAACCGTATTCCTCATCATAGTGAATGCAGCTGAGTATTAGAAAAATTATACAACATAAGTCTTGTAACTCTTCAGGCTTTCCCGGCGATCTAATGACAGCGTCGTACGACGCTGATATCCGGCAGAACACCAGACAACCCAAGATGTCAACATAAGTCTTATCATATAAACGCATAAAGACAGGAAGTCAACATAAGTCTTATCATATAAACACATAAAGACAGGAAGAACACAAATACACAAGGTACACAGACACATAGTGGAATAACACAAAAGGACAGGTCAGGGTTTGTTTTCAGTGTGACATATGGTACTGCAGTCCAACCCAAAACTTCATTTCATAGATGTTGCCTCTTATTTCACTATTTTTATACCTTGTCAGTGCATTGCTTCCAATTCATCGCAACTCATTTCCTTATATAGCCTCCCGTGCTCTTAAGCTAACTTAAATCTACTGAGCTCAGATGCTAAACTAAGGAACGAAGCAATGCAGCAGCACAAAACAATTAACACAAACAGCAATAACAAAAAATGCAAATTGGCAAAGCAAGCAGCAATAAATATAAATTAGCAAAACAAATGCAACATTATCACTAATATGAGCCAATGTGCAGCAAAAACAAAAATAAATCAGTAGTAAAACTGGCTTAATATAATGTAAAATTCAGTAGAACTAGACCAGGCAAAAATCAGCAGCAAATGCTATAACTTATACCTAAACATGACAAAGCTCAAGACACTAAAGGCAGCAATGCAGATAAGGGAAATGTCTATTCAGATCTTAATGCCTGTGTAATGAAAGTGGTGCACCACAACTTATTCTACCAAAAAAAATTACCAAGTACTTGAAAAGAAAATTATGTATGCTGTTACTGTTATTAGTCCCTTCTTATTGGTCTTTCCTTTCTAAGTGCACCTTTATTGAAGAATGTGGATCTTAAAATTATTATTAAGAGATCTGTTGACAGATAGTCTTCACATTAGCAAATTCATTTAATTTTATTTTATAGAACCAATGCTGCAACACAGCTGGAAACCAGATATCAAATGAAATAAGCAACTACGTACAAAGCATAAAAACATCATTCAATAGGCATGTGGCATTTCATAAGTCAGTAAAAAATCTCTCAACTAGAAAGACAGTAGTCATAATCAGGTGTATAGACATAAAATATTTATCATCATTTAATTAGGCATTTCAGTAAATATCAGAAATTATGAGCTCAAAACTGTAATCATATGTTTCAAGTATGAGCGTGGCTTATTTGAAATGATTTCTACAAAGAAATGTCAATAGCGAGATTAATGGCCTCCTATTTTTTCACCTAATGGCTTTTTCTCCAGGCGACTGGCACAGCTGGTCGCCCATAAGGCATTATGTCAAGGTCACTTAGCTTCCTTACCGAATTATTTACTACATCAGTTTGCACTACAGTGACAGTCTCATATAAAAAATTTCACAGGTCGAGAATTTGCATTGCAAATGCGTAGAAACTAAATGCTATAAATATAACAGTGTCCAAAAAATTGTCATCGGCATTGTAATACATTCACGCATTTACACACATTTCATAACTCTTAAAGTACGACTCTTGGTTTCCAACATCCTTTTTCACAAATCAGCGTCCCTAACCACTACTCATTATTCCTTACCTTATTACACATATACATATTCGGCGATACTTCTTCAATATTTCATCATAATAAACACATAGCATAATCAAATTCCTCATATAGAATCAGCTTATTGATCATAAACATACGTCAAGAGCATAATACACATCGTCGTCATAATAATATCATAACACCTCAGTCAAATTTCAAAAACGTCGTAGCCTTCTGCAATAATTTCGAAACCTAAAAAAAATTCTCTGCTCATTTCAGTAGTGTCATCTACCTCAAACGTACTTTAAAAATCATGATTCCATACCAAATACATCATTCAAAGCTCTCATAGTATCACAATGGTTCCGAAACATATATGAACAGTTCACAAAGTACATACAAAATACAATTTCATAAGTGTGAAGTTATCCAACTGTGTAACTACGTAAACATCTCTCAGTGATGTAGTAAAATAAATGTTTGTCTCTCTCAGTTAAATGATCAGATAGCTGTGTAATTTATGTCATAGAGAAATGTGGTACCGTTGTGTAAAGTTGTATAGGCAAATACCATATCAGCTAGGGCTCCTTGTGCTGCCAGACACATGGTACACAAGGTAAGTGTGTACCCCCCCCCCCCGAGGATTAATGTTATTATACCCTCAGGTGTTACAGATTACAGCAATGGAATTAAATGTATCACGGAAACCTTTGTATCATTGTAATTCAATAATCTTTAAAAATAAATGTTTTATGTACAAAATTAATCACTCAAACACGTGTACTGTAGCGCTAAACTGTGCGTCTTGTTGTAAGATAATCTCTGTCATTACTTAAGGGTAAAAATGAAAAATGTGCCAAGTGTCGTAATTATCGTCGCCTGTAAGCAAAGTTATCTAGAAGTCAATGTACTTACCTTGTAATAAACAAAAGTGAAATGCTTTGCCTATAGATATCGTAGTTATTACGCTTATTGCTGTGATGAAGTAAGTACTGTACTGTAACGTATTGTTGCGCTACGGAAAAGGCTGTCTCATCGTACCTATACCACAAAGTTACTACTAAAACATTACTTTCCAGAATAATACAGAAAAACTGTGCAGATATAAAACAGATACAACGCAAAAGCAACAATGTAAATTGTGTCACATATTAATAGCGTCGTGATATAATCGTGTAGCTGTCAAAGAAACCAAAAGCTAAGTCATCTTTACTCTCACAGAATGTACTTCAAATAAAGAATATCTTTCCAAGTAAACCAAAATGTTGCATTAAAATCTCATTAGCAGTATATGTTCTAAGTATTTAAGCCATATATTCGTTACGTAATCGTGCAACTAACAAGCCAGAATGTACAAATAACAACACTGTGTCGTCTGTTCACTATAACAATGCATTCGTAAATACTGTCTAAATATGTACCCTAGGTTCTAGAGTGGATAGTTCACTTCCAAACATTGTTGCATGTTAACAGTTTCTAAGTGTGACAAATTGTGCTAGCAGTGTGAAGTGAAAAATTTTATGGCAAAGACGAAGTTAAAAAGCAGATTTTCTCTCAATAAACGGTTTTACATGTGAAATATGGTGTAATCTTTTACCCTTTCTCGTGCGCAGAGTTTCAACTTCAAAGCAATTATCATGTTGTGTACGTCAGTAAGGAATGCTAGTCCGCAGCTCGTGGTCGTGTGGTAGCGTTCTCGCTTCCCACGCCCGGGTTCCCAGGTTCGATTCCCGGCGGGGTGGTGGATTTTCTCTGCTTCGTGATGACTGGGTGTTGTGTGATGTCTTTAGGTTAGTTAGGTTTAAGTAATTCTAAGTTCTAGGGGACTGATGACCATAGATGTTAAGTCCCATAGTGCTCAGAGCCATTTGAACCATTTGATTTTTAAGGAATGCTAAAATTTTTCTCAAGGTTAGCGTCTTATGTTATTTTTCTTGAGCCAGTGGGCGCACGTGGCTGCCTGCAGTGTGAGTCATTGTCCGTCTCTTTGTTGGCGCGCGTCGTTATTAGGATAAGGAGACCTAACTTCTACAAATTCACCTTGTCGAGAGGGCCCTGCCCTGTTTAAATCCCACCAGTTCTGATGAAATTCAGGTCTGTCGTTACGATTATATCGTCATGTCGGTAGATACCATAGTTTCTCTTTTGTCGGTCGTGTGGTGGTGAATGTCTCCCGGAATCGAAACTGCGTGCTGGACCATTGCGTCCGAAGATATTCTGTCTTGATAACAATTATTCTGGTTCCCATATTGCCTGTTTCTCTGATTGTCTCTGTGATAGTCATTACTGCGGAGAGGTGATCTTTCCCTGTAATTATTACTACTCTGCCAACGGTTGTCATATGGGTGGTGTCTGTTTTGGTTAGGGTTTACGTTGTAAGAATAGCCTTGTCGTGTCCAGTTATTATTTCTGTTGTCGCGGAATTCTGACGGATGTGACCTGTAATTGTTGTGTTCCTTTTTTCGTGTTCCGCGATTGCCAGTGCCAATTTACAATTCTTGTAAGAGTTCCTCGAAAGTTTCAATGTCGTCTTTGCAACGTCCTGCCAAAATAATATGTCGTAAATGTTCAGTCAATTTGATTAAGCAAATGTGGATGTGTTCTAAGGGGCTGTATGGGTTTGACAGGTACTGATTCTTGTGCAACATGTCTTCAAAATATTTCATAGGACTGGAAAATTCAGATTGTTCGAAATGTTTCATCATTATGATGCTATGTTTTACTCGGTCTTGTTTAGCTTGTGACCAATATGCTGAGAGGAAGGCATGATAACATTCTCCTTCACTGTGACAATCGTGAATGACTGATCGCAGTCTTGCAGCTGGTTCATTCTCTAAATAGCCACACATAAATTCTAATCTGTGCTCTAATGACCAGTAGGGAGCAAAACAATGAGAGAATTGATGAAGCCATGCTTCTGGATGAATGTCGTTCCCAGAATTCTTAAATGTTTTGAATTTACGTGTAGTAAAGAACTGCTTATAGTCAAAATCATCGTGTCGGCGAGTCGCATATCGGTCATTGTTACGTCGTGTTGGCGGTTCCATCTCAAAATTCGGTGCACCTGCCAATTTCTTTCATAATTACTGAAATTCCCTGTGTTATTATTTTGTGGCTTTTCCGTATTTCTAAGTCCCTCTTTCCGTATTGGAGTGCGAGTGTCCTCTGAAATATGTAATTCTTGTATTACCTGTGTCAGCTGATCTTGTACTTCCCGAATTTCTCTTTTGTACTGTGTATTGATTTGATTCTGATTTGGTTTGAATTTTCTAATTTTTTCACACTCTTCTGTGTCATTAAAGACTACTGGTCTTGTGTCATTCAGAGTATCATCTACCTTCGTAAATAAATTATTTAGTTGATCCGAAAGTTCGACTACTTTCTCGGATAATGAACTAATTTCCTCCGTGTGTCTTTCTGAACCAATTTTCAGAGTATCTACTTGTCCTTTAAGTTTTCCTGAGTTTTTGCAAGTTGCGTAACCGAATCGGTAGATGCAACTGAATCAATTTTAGCCCGCAAGGTCTCGTGATTTTCATGAACAATAGTTTGCAGTTCTTTTATGGTTGCTTCGTGATTCTGTAATTCATTTTCATGCCGTGAAGAAATAGGTTCAAAATGCTCACAGATTTGTGTTTTTACGTCATTACAGATTTTTTGACATTTCAGTTCGATGTTATGTAACTCAGTAGTTAAATCTTCACGTGTTTGTTGAAATGTTTCTTTAATTTGTTTCTGATTTTGTTCAAGCGTTGTGTCTAACTTTTGTAGACTTTGTCCCATTTGTTGCATTAATTGTAATAACAATGCACTGGTGTCTGAAACATGTTCCTCAGTGCTATTCGGCAGTGCATTTGAACTGGCCATATTCGCATTTTTAAATGCAGAAAATGTGTCGTGACTTATTTGAGAAAAACGTGAGGACGCAAAACCTGAATCTACGGTATTTGCAAAATTTTGTCCTGTCGCTTCGGATTCATGAGTTGAGCTGCTGCCGACCGATCGATCGACAATTCTTCCCTTTTCACTAATTGTTTCACTGTGTACACCATTATTTATTGCCTGGTCCATTTCCCTATGCACAGTTACCAAATTACTATTCTGAATATTTGTTAATTGATTACACAGTGGCGCTAACACACTACTCTCGTCTTCACTGTCATTTCTTAATTTACTTTGGAGCCTAGTGTTACGTTTTTCACACCCCATAATTATCACGTATTTCACACGATAACAAGAAAAGCACAATTTGAAGAGCAAAAACAAGAAAACACATTAGCATAGCACTGAAAATAATATCTCGTTAATTGCAAGCGCAGCTGCGAAATACTTGGAGCAAATCTACATGCATGCCACATCTATTTTACGGTACAACAATGAAAGACTACTACAAAGGAAATTCTCTCCATAATTACGCGCTAGCAGTAAACAATAGCTACACTAATTACACAAACTACAAGAAAAATCAGAAGATTCCAGTGAGGTATCTTCGGCTAAGGGACGACATATGAAACGTCCCCTTAGAAAAAGTATAAATGACACACAATATTTTTAGCCAACGCAATCTGACTTTCAAAAATCGCTACAAAAGAATGGCCCTGACTAACAATAACCTATACCTTTCATGAATCACTTACCTCACAAAAATCTTCGTTACTCAAACTACTGCAATACAGTGTGCGCCAATACTGCCAGCTAAATAAAAGATTCTAACTACTGAAGGCACTAACTACTGATAGGCATAGTTAGCAACTGAAAGATTTTGATAGAGAACAAACAATATATTTACCTTAATAGTGTTCAAAAGTCATAATATACATATCTTTTCATGACCTCCAGTCCTACAAATTTAATGTCTCTGATGGACACTGGTCCAGATCATCCGCTTTCAAGATTCCGCCATCTCACCCCCCCCCCCCCCCCCCCCCCCAATCCACCACTGCTGGCGGCTCACCTCCAACTGCGCAACGGTACGCGCTGTTCACAGCCAACTGCCCAACACTACAATAACAATGTTCCAACAATGCATATCAGCCACAGACTGCACACAGCACAGCCAGTGATTTTCATACAGAGTGCCACGTTGCGTTACCAAGTAGCCTACTTACAGAAATTACAAGTTTATTCACAATAAGTACCAGAAGGATGAGGTCTGGGGACAACCTCAGGTGTGGGAATGCAAAAGCGTTTCCATTACTCCCTTCATATAAAAAACGGACAGCCGCTGCCAACAGGATTATGAATAGTAATACAGGAAAGGGAGCGGAATTGCTGTATAGAACACAGTATTTTGCTGATGGGGATCAGTAACATGAGGCATGGTTCAGTATGAGAATTTGTGTGGAGCATTTAAAAGTACATGTCAAGAAAAGGCCATGTTGAACGAGAGGCTGAGAGTAGGATGGAGCCCACGATAGTCCTCTAAATCATTATGGCTGTCAAAGACAGGGAAGAGGACACGAAGACTCCTCTGGGCACCAAGGAAACATCTTCGTGGGTAGAGAGGTGAAGTGGGGTAAGGAGTGCGTAACGTGGGCAGAAATGTGGAACACCTCAGGTGCTTGCTACAAGAATGAGCTTAACTGTAACACAGTGAGTATTCTGTATCCGTGAATTAGCAAACTACTTTCTGTCCATGCATGGGTATCAGGAGATAGGGGAAGTGCAGTTACTAAAGCTGCGAAATACAAAGCTGCTGATACAAAAAAATATAGTAATTCAGTCGAGCTGCAATACTATTTTAAGCAAGCATTTTAAGTGAATACTAAAAAATACAACGAAAAATTTACACCCATCATCTCTTTATCCTAAAGTGCTTTTTTACTCTCTGATTTGAACATTAAAAGCGCGTTTCGAAGAAGCCAGAAAGTGCTCCGGTGCAGGAATCGTTTACATATTTTCCAAAAAAAATGTTCAAACGTGTGTGAAATCTTATGGGACTTAACTGCTAAGGTCATCAGTCCCTAAGCTTACACACTACTTAACCTAAATTATCCTAAGGACAAACACACACACCCATGCCCGAGTGAGGACTCGAACCTGCGCTGGGACCAGCCGCACAGTCCATGACTGCACCGCCTGAGACCGCTAAGCTAATCCCGCGCGGCACATATTTTCCAGACACGTTTAATATTGCTATATAAGTACATTTTTAATGCGTATAGTTTATCAGTAGAAACAACAATTTTAATGAGCAGTCACTGACATTTATCTTTCTCCACATCATCCAAAATAATTTCTATCACAGGAAATGGTACTGAAAATATGTCTATCACACATTACTATTCCATAATGGTAACAGAGAATTTGCTGAAGAACTACTTGTACTATTCAGCTCCATCTACAGACAAATAAAATTAATAATTCAGCATGAGGATAACAAAGGCACAAATTCTTTTGATCACGGAATCACCAACATCATTCAGCACAACTACGAATTCAACATATCTGTTACAGTAATAGAAACAGCGTCGACTCGTCAGCTACACGTCATAGTACCCTTTAGGGACATGATACACACAGAACGCGAACTAAGAAAGAGAAAAGAAGAATACAGACAGCTAAAAAGAAATTTCAAAGGAAAATTAAGAAATATACTATCAGAGATCAAATAGAAAATAATATTATGTGAGAACTACTGAAGATATACTGTATAAAAGAACCAGAGAGAGTATAAATGAACAGCCGGGTGACGTCGTCGACAGCCGCCGATATTTCGACAGGACCACACCGTGCCATTTACAAGGCAAAACTGCAGTAAGTACGCGCTGTGTAAGAAAATTTAAAACCACGATTTGCAGAGCAACCCCGAAAGATAAAACACACACACACAATCTACCGTCACCACACAACCAAAGATGACCGACGTCAGAAGTTATCGATAATTGTCAAAAATCAGAGAAACAGAGTTAGAGCTACCTCAACAGCTGATTATTAATTTAACTATCGATAGCTTGTGTGATGGCACTACTGTTTACTCTGTGTGTGTGTGTGTGTGTGTGTGTGTGTGTGTGTGTGTGTGTTGGCTCAAATGGCTCTGAGCACTATGGGACTCAACTTCTGAAGTCATCAGGCCGCTTAAACTTAGAACTACTTAAACCTAAATAACCGAAGGACATCACACACATCCATGCCCGAGGCAGGATTCGAACATGCGACCGTAGCGGTCGCGCGGTTCCAGACTGTAGCGCCTAGAACCGCTCGGCCACCTCGGCCGGCCTGTGTGTGTGTGTGTGTGTGTGTGTGTGTGTGTGTGTGTGTGTGTGTGAGAGAGAGAGAGAGAGAGAGAGAGAGAGAGAGAGAGAGAGTATTTTATCTTTCTGATGTTTCTCTGCAAACTGAGATTTTAAATTCCCTTGCACAGTGTTCACTTGTAGCTATGCCTTGAAAATGGCAGGATGTGATCCTGCAGAAATGTCAGCGCTTGTAGACGACGTCACCCCGCTGCATCTCCTGATTTATTTGAACATCGTGTACGCCGGGAGAAGCTCGGGTCTCATAGAGAGCACAGATTTTTAAAATAGTGCAGCGTATCAACATAGTGGAGGAAGGCAGATTGGTTAAACAAATAATCAGTAATAAACCGTCAGCAAAAAGAGGTGTACAGCCACCAAGACACAGGTGGCTTCAGTGAAGACAGAATAAGCCGAAAGCCTACTGCATTAAGTGAAGAAGAAGAAATTCAGTGATGAAGAGAATTTGTGCCTGTGTTATCCTCATGTTGAATTACTAATTTTATTTTCTTATAGAAAGAGCTGATGGTGCAAGTAGCTCTTCAAATTGTCTATTACCATTATGTAGTAGTAATGGGTGACGGATATGTCTTCAGTACCGTTCCCGTCGATAGAAATTATTTTGGAAGATATGGAAATCATATCTGGCTGTTACTCCTCATTAAAATCGTTCTTCCCTTGCAGATTTTATGAAGCTTCTCTAAGTACTACTGCAATTTCCGAACAAATTTTTTGCTATCATTATTGAATTATCCACTTAATTTTCAATCTTTTTAGCCCTAAACTAGTTGTTTGAGCAACATTTAATTCACACTGATGTCCTTCGTTAACTTTTCACTGATTTTGTTCTTTTTCGAATTAAGCTTCTAGCGAGAAATGTACATTAGGCGTATCGCTACACCTTCCAAAATAAACTAAGAAATATGAGTAACAGAGCTTAGCATTCACGTTTGGAAGGTTCGTAAAGGTCTGCCGCAAAGTATACGACCGTAAGTATGTTTGTGCTATGAAGGAAACACGATGAGCTTCTTTCTGTGATCTATCAACTCCATACAACCACCAATCGATGTAATTTAGTGATATTTAGCGTGAGCTGTGCGTGTCAATTGTTGGGCGGAACTTGATTGCGAAGGTACAGCACGTGTCGCACAAGATTAGCTCACGATTTACCTGAATTAATGGAGCTTTATAGCAGTTTATCCTCCGCTACCGATTTTCGGATACTGTGGAATTAGTCTGCAGAATTTCGCCGAATCGTGCGCGTAATTGCTTTCCGCAGCAGCTTCATTAACAGCAAATTCATTTCGCACTCACTCCGCTTCGATCGCCACTGGGAGGAGGTGGGGGAAGGTTGTTAATGAGTTCGTTCTGAATTGTCTGAAATCACGGAATTTAATTTCTGTAATCCCGGCGTGCTTGTAGCCAGCCAGTCCAACGCGCAGGGCTGAACACAAGCACTCGCAAAGGGATAAAGCGGAAGGAAGCGATTCGCGCCGTCGCGGAGTGGCGGAGGCGGAATAAGAGCTCGGCTGCTGTACCTCCACTGCTCGGCGTTTTCAATGTTTGATCAAGGTTCTCTCAAAAATAAATTTCCTTTCATGCCGTTAACTTTTCACTCCTGCATTAAAAGGAAATGTTTCTCTGTATTTTCACCAGAGTAGTTGAGAAAACAGTTGTTACGTACCAGCCTCCAAACATTCCATGGATGACTTTGTTAATGGAATGGAAACGACGCAGTATTTATTTTCGTAAAGTCGTAAATTGCGAGCGGTCAAGTAGGTAAATTGAAATAATCGCAACAGTGAGTAGAGCTCGCGCTCTGAGGGTTTTGCGTCGATCCCAGGAATCGAGAATTTCGACGATTTTTGCCTGGTATCGATATCAACAGCTGTATATCGGTCGCAGAAAGCCCAAGACCTTCAAGAGTGTTTTAATTTTAATTTTTTTGTGTAGTGTTTCATACGATACTGTGATTTTTATTTATTTTATTAACTTTGGACTGATAATAACATGCTATGTTAAACTGCAAGTTCATGTGCCTTATCTTTCTCTGCTTTCGTTTCTGTTGCGACTGGTGATAAAACTTGACGGATGTTTCCAGAGAAGAAAACGCCACAGGCTGTTGTTACGCAAATGTGTAATTTTTCTGCGGAATGCTGGGATATCGAAACCTCATCCCAAACAATGGAAGTTCAATCACTATTACTTCGCTTTGAAACATTTCAGGTGCTGTACACGTCGCAGGGATAGACTGTCAGGGTATATTTGTACGTAGAACGAGCAGTTCGTAAAAGACCCGCAATGTTAGCGCCGGTGTGGCGCTATAATCGGTCGCTCGTACGCCTGTCGACGCTAGAATGAAGAAAGGAAGGAAGGAAGGAAGAAAGATTTGGTTTAACGTCCGGTCAACATCGAGGTCGTTATAGACGAAGCAGAAACTCAGATGGTGTCAAGGAAAGGGAAGGAAATCAGCCGTGCCCTTTCAAAGGAACTATCCCGGCATTTGCCAGGCGCGTTTTAGCGAAGACAGAGAAGAAGTAAATCTGGATGGCCGGACGCTGGTTTGAACCCCCATCCTCCAAAATGCGAGTCCCGTGTTATCAAAGCTAGATGCCAAAGGCAATAATTTCACAGCGGCAGGAGACTTCAGTTGATCGTAGCTAAGCCAACTAACACAAAATACGCTGGTGTCCAAAATTAAAGCAACAAAAAAATCGTTCAAATGGCTCTAAGCACTATGGGACTTAACATGTGAGGTCATCAGTCCCGTAGTCTTAGAGCTAATTACACGTACCTAACCTAAGGACATCACACACATCCCCGCCCGAGGCACAATTCAAACCTGCGACCGTAGCAGCAGCGCGGTTCTGGAGTGAAGCGCCTAGAAAGCAACAAACGAAAATGTTACAAGGTCGGGTTTATTTCGCCTCGAAACAGTATAAACAGGCGATAATAAAGTAGAAACAATGTAAAGACCCGGAAACAACGATAGACAAATTTTTCTTCGTTTTTCCCAACTTCACGGATTAGCAAACACATTTCGAAAATGGTTCAAATGGCTCTGACAAGGGAACCTCCCCATCGCACCTCCCTCAGATTTAGTTATAAGTTGGCACAGTGGATAGGCCTTGAAAAACTGAACACAGATCAATCGAGAAAATAGGAAGAAGTTGTGTGGAACTATGAAAAAAAATAGTAAAATATACAAACTGAGTAGTCCATGCGCAGGATAGGCAACATAGAGGAGAACGTCTGCTCAGGAGCGCCGTGGTCCCGTGGTTACCGTGAGTAACTGCGGTATGAGAGGTCCTTGATTCAAGTCTTCCCTCGTCTGAAAATTTTACTTTCTTTATTTTCGCAAAGTTATGATCTGTATGTTCGTTCATTGACGTCTCTGTTCACTGTAATAAGTTTAGTGCCAGTGTTTTGCGACCGCACCGCAAAACCGTGCGATTAGTAGACGAAAGGACGTGCTTCTCCAGTGGGAACCGAAAACATTAGATCGCAAGGTCATAGGTCAACCGATTCCTCCACAGAAAAACACGTCTGATATATTATATACGACACTGGTGACGGCATGTGCGTCACATGACAGGAATATGTTGTCGACCCACCTAACTTGTACACTTTGCGAATGGGTAAAAAGATTCTTCTACCTTGCTCGATTTAGGTTTTCTTGTGGATGTCGTAATGACTCCCAAAAAAGTGATGAAAGTATGAGTTTGTCACATAAACTGAAAATAAAAAACTAAATTTTTCACTCGAGGGAAGACTTGAACCTAGGTTCTCTTGTTCCGTAGCTGCTTTCGCTAACCACGGGACCACGGCGCTCCAATACGTTTGTTCGCCTTGATGTTGCATATCTTCGCATGGACTACTCAGTTTGTATATTTTACTAATTTTTTTCATAGTTCCACACAACTTCTTCCTGTTTTCTCGAATGATCTGTGTTCAGTATTTCAAGGCCTATCCACTGTGCCAACTTACAACTAAATCTGAGGGGGGTGCGATGGGAAGGTTCCCTTGTGAGCACTATGGGACTTAACATCTGAGGTCATCAGTCCCCTATAACTTAGAACTACTTAAACCTAACTAACCTAAGGACATCACACACATCCATGCCCGAGGCAGGATTTAACCTGCGACCGTAGCGGTCGCGTGGTTCCGGACTGAAGCGTCTAGAACCGCTGGGCCACTCTGGCCGGCAACACACTCCGACAACTGGTTAATGTGTTCATCATGACGTGTGACCACCTCTGGCAGCAACACCGGCCTGACAACGACGGCGCATGCTGTGACTGATGTCATCAGTCTCGTGTCGAGGTAATTACGCCCATCCTTCCTACGGAGCTCCTTGCAGTCTTGTGGTTGGAGGATGCTGAAGTGACGCAAGCCGTCTCCCTGGTGTATCCCAGACGCTCTATGGGAGAGCGAGCAGGCGACGCCACACGTGCATTATCTTCCAACGAAGTATCAACCAGCTGTGCTATATGAGGTCGAGAATTATCGCTCACCGACGCGAAGCCTGGGCGTACAGCACCTCGCATTAACCGCAAATGAGGTCCCAAGATGCCGTCACGATACCTGACAGCACTTAAATCTTGCCTATTCATCCGTACAATTTCATGAATGGGGTTCGAATGGTCAACATAATCCCCGCCCACTCCATTGGGGATCCTCTTCGATATCGGTCTCTTACCACAAGTTTGGGTCCCGAAATCGTGTTCTACGTTCCCTCCACGCGCGAATCCGTTGAGAATCACCCTTCAGACTAAGTCGGGAGTCATCTGTGAAAACAACATCGGTCTACTGTTCGTACGCCCAGGTGCCATGTTGATGACTACACTCTAGACGTAGACTTCTGTGAGGACATGTCAGGGACATACATACAGCAGGTCTCCGGGCTACCATGCAAACAAAACTTGTTTCGTACGTGACCTGCCGTCATCGTTAGCATGGTTGTCCGTTGACTTCCGTGCAGAACACGATCGTAACAGCATCTGGTTGACAGTTTCTATAATTCATTCTTGAATTATACACAGGACGAGAAAATAGTGGTTTGTTGCTTTAATTTTGGACACCAGTATATTTGTAAGTTATATACAAAATCATTTCTCTTCAATCACCATACCTACTACTGAAAATCTGATCAAAATCCCTGCAGTTTTTAAGATTTTTGATGGATTACGAATGCAATGGCAAATTTCATGATTTATAGGCCAATGGCAAGAACGCTATAGGTTTTGATAAGCGAGTTTGATTACATTGACTTAGAATCCTCCAGCCAAGTTTCTTTTTCAGAGAAGGTTTCAACTTGAGCTTTTTAATACTCAAATTGAAAAAAATATTTGACCGGCAGTGCCAGCGCAATACCGCTAGCCTACTACATTGACTTAGAATCCTCCAGGCAAGTTTCTTTTTCAGAGAAGGTTTCAACTTGAGCTTTTTAGTACTGAAATTGAAAAAAAAATTTGACCAGCAATGCCAGCGTGTAAGTAGGCTGTTTATGTTTTCTTTATGTAAGTTTGCTGTTTATGTTTTCTTATTGGCAACGTTACGTAGCGCTCTCTGTATGAAAATCACTGGCTGTGCTGTGTGCAGTATGTGGCTAGTTTGCATTGTTGCCTGCCATTGTTGTCATGAACTGCTATAGCTGGATGTGAACAGCAGATAGCGTTGGGCAGTTGGAGGTGAGCCGCCAGCAGTGGTGGACGTGGGGAGAGAGATGGCGGAGTTTTGATAATCTGTAAGACTGAATGTCAATTATGAATATTAAGGTAAATACATTGTTTGTTCTCTATTAATATCTTTCATTTGCTAACTATCCCTATCAGTAGTTAGTACCTTCAGTGGTTTGAATCTTTTATTTAGCTGGCAGTAGTGGCGCTCGCTGTTTTGCAGTAGCTTGAGTAGCGAAGATTTTTGTGAGGTAAGTGATTTGTAAAAGGTATAGGTTAAAGTTAGTCAGGGCCATTGTTTTGTAGGGGTTATTGAAAGTCAGATTGCGTTGCGCTAAATAATATTGTGTGTCAGGTTAAGCACAGGCTTGTATAATTGTTCTAAGTGGACGTTTCACATGTAAAATTGTTCAAAGGGGACGTTTCATATGTCGACCTTTAGCCTAGGATACCTCACTGGAATCTTCTGATTTTTTTCTTGTAGTTTTTGTATTTAGTGTAGCTTTTGTTTATAGCTAGCGCGTAATTGTAGAGAGAATCTCCTTTGTAGTTGCAGCCTTTCATTGTTGTACTGTAAAACAGTTGTGGCATGCATGTAGATTTGCACCAAGTATTTCGCAGCTGCAATTAACTAGATATTATTTTCAGTGCTATGTAATGTGTTCTCCTATTTTTGCTCTTCAAATTGTGTTTTTCTGTGTTATCGTGTGAAATATTGTCACAATAATGGCGTGTGAAAAACGTAACACTCGGCTCCAAAGTAAACTGAGAAACGACAGTGAAGACGAAAGCAATGTGTTAGCGCCACTGTGTAATGAGTTAACTAATGTTCAAAGTAGTAATTTGGTAACTGTGCATACGGAAATGGAGCGGACGTCAAACAATGGCGTAGACAGTCAAACAGGTAGTGAACAGGGAAGCATTATCGATCGGTCGGTCGGCAACAGCTCGCCTCAGGAATCCGAAATGATAGGACACAATATTGCAAATACTGTAGATTCAGGTTTTGCGTCCTCACCGTTTTCTCAAATAAGTCAAGACACATTTTCAGCTTGTCAAAATGTGAATGTTGCCGGCGCAAATGCACTGCCGAAAAGAGTAGAGGAACAGATTCCAGACACTAATGCATTGTTATTACAACTAATGCAACAAATGGAACAAAATCAGAGACAGATGGGACAAAATCTTCAAAAGTTAGACACAATGGAACAAAATCTTAAAAAGTTAGACACAGTGGAACAAAATCTTAAAAAGTTAGACACAGTGGAACAAAATCTTCAAAAGTTAGACACAATGGAACAAAATCTTCGGAAGTTAGACACCACACTTGAACAAACACGTGAAGATCTAACTACTGAATTACATAACATTGAATCGAAATGCCAAAAAGTCTGTAATGACGTAAAAACACAAATTTGTGAGCATTTTCAGCCTATTTTTTCGCGGCATGAAAATGCATTACAGAATCACGAAGCAGCCATAAAAGAGCTGCAAACTATTGTTCATGAAAATCATGAGACCTTGCAAGCTAAAATGGACTCAGTTGCATCTACCGATTCGGTTACGCAACTTGCAAAAACTCAGGAAAACTTAAAGGACACAGTAGAAAGACACATGGGGGAAATTAGTTCATTATCAGAGAAAGTAGCCGAACTTTCGGATCAGGTCACTAACTTATCTACAAAGGTAGATGATGATCTGAATGACACAAGACCCATAGCCTTCACTGACACAGAAGAGTATGAACAAATTAGAAAATTCAAACAAAATCAAAATCAAATCAATACACAGTACAAAAGAGAAATCCGGGAAGTACAAGATCAGTTGACACAGGTAATACAAGAATTACATATTTCAGAGGATACTCGCGCTCCAACACGGGAAGAGGAACTTAGAAATACGGAAAAGCCACAAAATAATAGCACAGGGCATTTCGGTAATTATGAAAGAAATTGGCAAGGTACACCGAATTTTGAGATGGAACCGCCGAAACGACGTGACAATGACCGACATGCTACTCGCCGACACGATGATTTTGACTATAAGCTGTTCATTACTACACGTAAATTCAAAACATTTAAGAATTCTGGCAACGACATTCATCCACAAGCATGGCTCCATCAATTCTCTCATTGTTTTCCTCCCAACTGGTCATTGGAGCACAGATTAGAATTTATGTGTGGCTACTTAGAGAATGAACCAGCTGTAAGAATGCGATCGGTCATTCACGATTGCCACAGTGAAGGAGAATTTTACCATGCCTTCCTCTCAGCATATTGGTCTCAAGCCACACAAGACCGCGTAAAACATAGCATCATGATGATGAAACACTTTGAACAATCTGAATTTTCCAGTCTTGTCAAATATTTTGAAGACATGTTGCACAAGAATCAGTACCTATCAAACCCATACAGCCCCTCAGAACTCATCCGCATTTGCTTAATCAAACTGCCTGAACATTTACGACATATTATTTTGGCAGGACGTTGCAAAGACGACATTGAAGCTTTTCAGGGACTGTTACAAGAATTAGAAATTGACACAGACAGTCACGGGATGCGAAAACAGGAAAACAATCACTACAGGTCACATCCGTCACAATTCCGTGACGACAGAAACGATAACTGGACGCGACAAGGCTATTCTCACCACACAAATCGTGACCAAAATAGACACCACCCGTATGACAACCGTTGGCAGAGTAGTAATAGTTACAGGGAAAGATCACCTTTCCGCGGTAATGACTATCACAGAGACAATCAGAGAAACAGACAATATGGGAACCAAAATAACTATTATCAAGGGAGACAGAATAACTTTAGACGCAACGGTCCAGCACGCAGTTACGACTCAGGCAGAAATTCTCCACCACATGACCGACAAGAAAGAAACTATCGAACCTACCGACATGACGACAGACGATATGATCGTAACGACAGACCTGAACTGCATCAGAACTGGCGAGTTTTAAACAGAGCTGGGCCCTCTGGGCAAGGCGAATTTGTGGAAGTTAGGTCTCCAAATCCCAGTAACGGCGCGCGCCAACAAAGAAACAGACAATGACTCGCACCGCAGGCAGCTGCGTGCGCCGGCTGGCTCCGAGAAAAATAACATTGACGCTAACCTTGAGCAAAATTCCCGTATTCTTTACGGACGAATACCGCATGATAATTGCATTCAAGTTGAAACTCTGCGTACTAGGAAGAGTAAAGGTTTATACCACATTTCTCATGTAAAACCATTTATTGACAGATAATCTGCTTTTTAACTTAGTCTTTGCAATTGTCACTTCACGCTACTTGTACAATTTGTCAGACTTAAGAAACTGTTAACATGCAACATTTTGGTTTGCTTACGAGTGGATTCTGGATTTGGTGCTTTCTGTGAAATGCCAGATGACACAGTGGTTGGTTTGTGTGGCAGCTACACGATTATATCACGACGTTACTAATGAGTGACAATTTACAATGTTGCTTTTGCGGTGTATCTGTTTGATATCTGCACAGTTTTTCTGAATTCTTCTGTAAAGTAAAACATGTTTTAGTGGTGACTTTTGTGCTATTGCTACAAGGAGACAGCCTTTTCCGTAGCACAACAATACTTTACAGCACAGTAATTTCTTCATCGCAACAATAAGCATAATAACTAAGTTATCTATACGCAAAGCATTTCACTTTTGTTTATCATGAGGTAAGTACATTGACTTCTGCAGAACTTAGCTTTCGGAGGACAATAACTACGACACTTCCCAGAGATTATCTTACAGCAAGACGCACATTTAGCGCTACAGGACACGTATTTGAGTGATTAATTTTGTACTTAAAACATTTATTTTTAGAGATTTTTGAATTACAAAGATAGTTTTTCGTGATACATTTCATTCCATTGCTGTAAGCTATTATACCTGAGGATACAATTACAATAAACCTCAGGGGGGTACACGCCTACTTTGTGTACCATGTGTTTGGCAAGCACAAGGAGCCCTAGCTAATATGGTATTTGCTTATACAATTTAACACATCGGTACCATATTTCTCTAGCACATAAATTACACAGCTATCTGATCATTTAACAGAGAAACAAACATCTTTTTACTACGTCAGTGACACATGTTTACGTAATTACATAATTGGATTATTTCACACTTAAGAAATTGTATTTTGTCTATACTGTGTGAACTCTTCATATTTTTTTGGTACCATTGTGATACTATGAGAGCTTTGAATGATGTATTTTGGTATGAGATCATAATTTTTAAAGTACGTTTGAGGTAGATGACACTACTGAAATGAGCAGAGAATTTTCTTTAGGTTTTGAAATCATTGGAGGCAGCTACGACGTTTTTGACATTTGACTGAGGTGTTATGATGTTATTTTTACGACGACGATGTGTATTATGCTGTTGAGGTATGTTTATGTCAATAAAATTCTTGACCTGTGAAATGTTTTTATATCAGACTGTCACTGTAGCGGAAACTGCTGTCGTAAATATTTCCGTAAGAAAGTTAAGTGACCACCTGCACATAATGCGACGTGGGCACCCAGGTGTGTCAGACACCTGGAGAACAAGCCTTTTCAGACGCTCAGGTAAGCCATTAGGGTGTGCCAGAGGCACAGGTGGAAGAGAAGGACAAAGAGAGGCCTATATACCTGTTAATGACATTCCTTTGTAGAGGGCATCGCTAATGCGACACCCTCGTTACTTAAAAACATATGATTACTCGCACTTTGTGCTAATTATTGAAATGCTTATGAATTGACAAGAAATATTTTTACATCTGCACACCTGATTATGACAAGAGTCTTTGTACGAGAGTTGAGAGCAATTAACTTATGAAATGAAATGTCACATGACTACTGAATGACATTTTTATGCTTTGGTTTGCGTAATTGCTTATTTCATTTGATATCTGGTTTCCAGCTGTGTTGCAGCATTGCTTTTATAAAATGAAATGCATTTGCTAATGTGAACTCTTTCTGTCAACAGATTTATTAAATAATTATTTTATGATCCACATTCTTTAAAAAAGGAGCACTTGGAAAGGAAAGAACAATAAGAAGGAACTAGCAACAGTAAAACAAAATTTTCTTTTCAAGTACATGGTAATATTTTTTTTACAATAAGTTGTTATGGTGCACCACTTTAATTACATAGACATTAAGATGACCACTTTAATTACATAGACATTAAGATGTGAATATGCATTTCCCTTGTCTGCATTGTTGTTTTTACTGTAATATTTTTTCTGCTTGAGCTATGTCATGTTTAGGTATAAGTTGCTGCTGTTTGCCAGGCATAGTGTTATTGAATTTGACTTTTGCTAATTTATGCTGCTAGCTTTGCCAATTTGCATTTTTTGTCATTTCTGTTTGTGTTGATTTGTTGTCATGCTGCATTGCCTCGTCCCTTGGTATATATATCTGAGCTCAGTAGATTTAAGTTAGCTTAAGAGGGGGTAGACTATATAAGAAACTGACTATGGAGAATAGGTAAAGAATGCATTGCGAAGAAAGATTTGGGCCCCAATGAGTATTGTACAATCAGAAATAATTATTTTGAAAGAAAGATGAATAGAATACAGGAACGAGGTATAGGTAGGATTTTCTTGTAAATAAATGATGAGGTAAGCAATATGTGAACATATAAATACAGAAAGCATGCTTGGATAGGATTTTTTTTGGTGGAAACAAATGTTGAAATAAGACGAAAGATCTATCGAATGAAGTTGTGGGGTGGACTGCAGTACCAAATGTTACACTGAAAACAAACCCTGTCCTTTCCTTTTGTGTTATCCCACTATGTGTTTGGGTACCCGTGTGTATTTGTGTTTTTCCTGTCTTTATGTGTTTAGCTGATGAGAGCTATGTTGTAGAATTTTTCTAATACTCTGTTATTTTCTTTGTAAAGATGCTTAGACTTTATTTATTCTGTTTTGTTTTAATGCTCATGTGTGAAGTTGACGTTTCAAAAGTGATTCTGATCTTTTATTTTTGTACTCATGTCATCATTCCTGTAACACTGATGTATATGTTTATTTCTATTCTTTTGTAAAGCCCCTATTACTACAAATATTATCTGTGTTGTTATGTTTTTAATGATGTATTTTGTATCTTTGTAATTGTATTCTTATGTTATATAATTGTAATTGACACCAGTTACTCAAATTCAGTAACTTGTAAGCATTCATTTCACTGCACACATTTCTGTTGGTCATAGTATATGGACAATATGTGAGAAGTAGGGACTGTTAGTGTTTGCACGTGTGTTAATAATTCAGCAAGGGACTGGATAACAGCATTGCTGGTTCTAAGGACAATTCCCAAAAACTTTGTGAATGCACAAGTGGTGGTTATGGACTTGCTCTATTATCCGCAAGACTCTTCAATGGTGATTGTGCACCTGCACAGTCACAACAGATGGCTGCTGGCCATCTCTACAAGGACTACAGTGGGTCTGCATCTTTGATGGCCCACCAATACAATACTCTCTACCAGGACTACAGTGGGTCTACTCTGTGATGACCTACCTACCAATATTCTTCGAAACGTCGACTGACTCTGCTGTGGGTTTGCTCTGTTGTGGCCCATTACCTGTCAGCATTTCAAGAGTCAGCACTGTCTTTCCGTTGGAAGGACAACACTACTTCGTCAAGACTGCATGGAAATCCACTACTTCTATGTGCAATTTCTTTTACTAATGAGACTTTGTGAAAAACAAAAACTGTAATTACTATTATGATGAACAATCTGGACTGTCTTTATTGACTGTGAAAAAAATTTTAGCTGTTGACCAACATTGTATCAATAAGTGTGTGCATTTGATATCTTTGTTATTGTAATTATAAAAAATTTTTTCAAATCTGTATTGGCCACTGGCCAAAAACATTTTGTAAAATTTTTTGTGGGGAGCATGGGGGCTATGTAAGTAGGCTGTATATGTTTTCTTTATGTAAGTTTGCTGTTTATGTTTTCTTATTGGCAACGTTACGTAGCGCTCTCTGTATGAAAATCACTGGCTGTGCTGTGTGCAGTATGTGGCTAGTTTGCATTGTTGCCTGCCATTGTTGTCATGAACTGCTATAGCTGGATGTGAACAGCAGATAGCGTTGGGCAGTTGGAGGTGAGCCGCCAGCAGTGGTGGACGTGGGGAGAGAGATGGCGGAGTTTTGATAATCTGTAAGACTGAATGTCAATTATGAATATTAAGGTAAATACATTGTTTGTTCTCTATTAATATCTTTCATTTGCTAACTATCCCTATCAGTAGTTAGTACCTTCAGTGGTTTGAATCTTTTATTTAGCTGGCAGTAGTGGCGCTCGCTGTTTTGCAGTAGCTTGAGTAGCGAAGATTTTTGTGAGGTAAGTGATTTGTAAAAGGTATAGGTTAAAGTTAGTCAGGGCCATTGTTTTGTAGGGGTTATTGAAAGTCAGATTGCGTTGCGCTAAATAATATTGTGTGTCAGGTTAAGCACAGGCTTGTATAATTGTTCTAAGTGGACGTCTCACATGTAAAATTGTTCAAAGGGGACGTTTCAAGCGCAATACAGCTAGCCTATTTTTCGCCGATGGCGAAACGCTCTCATTTACACGAAATTATATCGATTAACGGGCTACCGCTCACCAATCAAAGCGTTTTTTGCACAATGGAGATTAGTTTTCGAACCTCCTCTATTCCTATAATACATTTCTTTGTCATTTTTTTTAGCACACGCGGTTTACTGCGTTTGAAAAGCAAGCGAAATGACATGTTACGCACCGCGAGACAAGCAAGTGCTTTCAGACTCTTTACCATATACCAATCGCGTTACGAAGAAAACTCTGGTTGAGATTAGTATTTTAGTTGATACTAATGGCCTCTGTGATACTGTCCGAAACTAACCGGAGCCCTGTTCCGTCGGTAACTATTATAGAATTACATCGGTTGCATTCAAGCTCTCCGATGAGCCAGAACTCCATACAGTAATTCACGCTTTTAACGTATTTTAACATTTATGGCACACTTTATGTGAATGACAAAGGACTCAAAAGGAACATATTAACCAATTTAAAAAATTTGGCTCAAAAAAATTTCTACCCGTCCCTTCAGGTCAGTTTCTTATCCCGTATAACGTGGCTACAAATTCTACACCGTTCGTTGCAGACGCGTTGGATAGTCCGCTATGATACTCTAACAAATCTGGCAGCTTATTCACTGTGTGGTCAATGGCTTCTTCAAACTCATGAGAGCTCCATCCTCTCATTTTGTAACGCCTGCGCATCGACACATCTGACTACGCTGCTTCCATATAACCGGGCTGTAGCCGGGTGTTTTTCCGCCCTAGACGAGAACTGAAAAGACCTCTCTCCTTTTCACTATCATCCGTCTCCGTGACATCCCCATTCCACCACCAAGAACATACAACGGCATAACAATGCAAGTCCCCTATTATACTTTCAATCACTTAACTATGATGACCAGACGTCCACGTTTTCTGGGGACAATCCCCAGTTTTCATGTTTTGCCCTCAATTCCTTGTAAACTGATTGAGAACAACAAAAGTCCTCAACAGTACGGAATTCGCTTCTGCAATTCTATCGCACCTGAAGAATTATATTTAAACTTGACTAATCAGTCAGCAACTTCGTCAAAGTTTCGGATAACATGGCAAATTCATTTATAACTTTATCATAAAACACATCATAAGTGATATTAATAATATCTTTTGCAATGTTTAAGATAACCCACATGCTTCTAAGAGTTCTTCATCACGAAGCTTATACACTTTGAAGAAGAAAATGTGCTTTTCAACATAACTTGTGTAAATGCAACTGTCAGCAAAGTGCAATATGCAATATAGAGATTGCAGCATGCACTAATGTGTAAATTATAATGAGAGAACAGCTTGCAAGCACAAGACTCACAAATCCCACAAATATCTCCCGTCGATAAACAATTCATGACACTCTCTTCCAGGTTATTATTTCCGTATACATCAAATTTTAATAAAATTCAGTTCTACATGTACATCTACGTTTATACTCCGCAAGACACCCAACGGTGTGCGGCGGAGGGCATTTTACGTGCCACTGTCATTACCTCCCTTTCCTGTTCCAGTCGCGTATGCTTGGCTGGAAGAACGACTGCCGGAAAGCCTCCTCTAATTTTACATTCATGATCTCCCCGGGAGGTATAAGTAGGGGGAATCAATATATTGGATACCTCATCCAGAAACGTACCCTCTCGAAACCTGGACAGCAAGTTACACCGCGATGCACAGCGCCTTTCTTGCAGAATCTGCCACTTGAGTTTGCTAAACATCTCCGTAACGCTATCACGCTTACCAAATAACCCTGTGACGAAAGGCGCCGCTCTTCTTTGGATCTTCTCTATCTCCTCGTCAACCCGACCTGGTACGGATCCCACACTGATGAGCAATACTCAAGTATAGGTCATACAAGTCTTTTGTAAGCCACCTCCTTTGTTTATGGACCACATTTTCTAAGGATCCTCGCAACGAATCTCAACCTGGTACCCGCCTTACCAACAATTAATTTAATATGATCATTCCACTTCAAATCGTTCCGCACGCATACTCCCAGATATTTTACAGAAGTAACTGCTACCAGTGTTTGTTCCGCTATCATATAATCATACAATAAAGGATCCTTCTTTCTATGTATTCGCAATACATTACATTTGTCTATGTTAAGGGTCAGTTGCCACTCCCTGCACCAAGTGCCTATCCGCTGCAGATCTTCCTGTATTTCGCTGCAATTTTCCAATGCTGCCACTTCTCTGTATATTACAGCATCATCCGCGAAAAGCCGCTTGGAACTTCTGACACTATCTACTAGGTCATTTATTGTGAAAAGCAATGGTCCCATAACACTCCCCTGTGGCACGTCAGAGGTTACCTTAACGTCTGTAGACGTCTCTCCATTGAGAACAAGATGCTGTGTTCTGTCTGCTAAAAACTCTTCAATCCAGCCACACAGCTGGTCTGATATTCCTTAGGCTCTTACTTTGTTTATCAGGCGACAGTGCGGAACTGTATTGTACGCCTTCCAGACGTTTGAGAAAAGATACAGACTTACAGGCAGACTTACAGACAGAAACCAACTAATTTTTATGCATGAGTATCATTAACTGCTCATACCTTTTACTACTTCTAGTTATGTTCAAAGTCAACGGCCTTGCAGCAGTGTTAACACCGGCTCCCGTTATATCACCGAAGTTAAGCGCTGACGGGCTTGGCTAGCACTTTGACGGGTCACCGTCCCTATCTGCCGAATGGCGCTGGTAAGTGGGGTGCACTCAGCCCTTCTGAGGCCAATTAAGGAGCTTCTTGAGCGAGGAGTAGCGGCTCCAGCCACGAAGACTGACAACGGCCGGGAGAGCAGTGTGCTGACCATATGCATCTCCGTGTTCGCATCAGCTGACGCCTAAAGGCTGAGCAGGACACGGCAGCCTGTCGGTACCGCAAGTCCTTCAAGGCCTGTTCGGACGATCTTTGTTTTTCTAGATATGTTGAAAGAGAATTATGTGATTGGTTATCCACGGGAAACCAGAAATATCAACAGAATCACTCAATACTACAGATGCTTAACAAATGATCTGCTGAAAGAAAAACAAAAAGAAACAGAAACAAAAAGAGGGACTGAGGAAGGTATGATATCAAGTCAGCACACGAGCCATGCTCCAGAGCTCGACGGGGATGAATCGAGGTCACGTTTGTTTCCTTTTCACAGTCAATAGCGGCTGATGTAATTTTGACGTAGGTAGAGCCAAAGTGTATACTTCCGTCGAAGGAACTGCGTGCATGCCTTTGAAAAGAATTCAGTGTTCCAGTTCTTAAAAAGCACTCCGTGTTCAGGCCACAAATGGCCCATCGGGACCATCCGACCGCCGTGTCGTCCTCAGTTGAGGATGCGGATAGGAGGGGCGTGTGGTCAGCACACCGCTCTCCCGGTCGTTATGATGGTATTCTTGACTGAAGCCGCCACTAATCGGTCGAGTAGCTCCTCAATTGGCATCACGAGGCTGAGTGCACCCCGAAAAAGGGCAACAGCGCATGGCGGCTGGATGGTCACCCATCCAAGTGCCGACCACGATCGACAGCGCTTAACTTCAGTGATCTCACGAGTACCGGTGCAGCCACTGCGGCAAGGCTGTTGTCCTTTCCAATTCTTAAACTCTTTCATTTTTCTCCTAATTTGCTCAACTGTTTCGCTGTTTTACTTGCAAAAAATTTTCCGCCCTTGTTGACCCTAGGCGTCTGCCTAGTCTTGCATATAACTAACTGGCACTTCACAGCCTTCACTTACGGTGCCTGCCCAGCACCATCTGCAGCACACTCCAAAACGACCAGTGTTCTCTGTGGTGTCACCGCCAGACACCACACTTGGTAGGTGGTAGCCTTTAAATCAGCCGCGGTCCGTTAGTATACGTCGGACCCGCGTGTCGCCACTATCAGTGATTGCAGACCGAGCGCCGCCACACGGCAGGTCTAGTCTAGAGAGACTCCCTAGCACTCGCCCAGTCGTACAGCCGACTTTGCTAGCGATGGTTCACTGTCTACATACGCTCTCATTTGCAGAGACGACCATTTAGCATATCCTTCAGCTACGTCATTTGCTACGACCTAGCAAGGCGCCATATTCAGTTACTATAATTACTATATTCAAGAATGTATTCTGAATAGATAATATTGTGAATCATGTACCGCCAAGAGCGACGTTCATTATTAATGGATGAAAGTTAAATATCAAACTAATTACGTCCGCTTTCTGAATTCTCATTCCTTGTCATGTTCCAGACCTCACGTCAGTATAGTTCATCCCTCCTCACGCCAGCCTGCGTGAGCTAAAACGCGTGCATTTCGGCCTACACTCGTAGCACGGTGTTAGCTCTTCTGCTAACACAAAATTCTCCTTTAAGGTAAAAGTAAAAAGTGACGTTCCGCGTCCTGCTAATAGACTGACCAATCGCCGCCGACCGACCGCAGCCAGTGATATCATTGGATGAGGCACGGAGGGCCATGTGGTCAGAAAACCGCAATCTCGGCCGCCACTAATCGGTCCAATAGGTCCTCGGTTGGCCTCAAGAATCGGAGAGTGCCCAGTCCTGCCTCTAAGGAGAAGTCCCTGGCAGTATCAAGAATCGAACAGGGGTCTTACGCGTGGCAGTCAGCCGCGCTGACCACTCAACTAAGGAGACGCACATCTCTTTTACGGTGCTGACCAATATTTTGTCCGGACAGTTTACCTTTTACGGCAGAAATATATCAGACACTAAAAATGTGACTATCTAGTTATATGTACAACATTATAATCGCTACTGAATTAAGATAAAATACAAGAATTACGCATCTGAACTGGAACAGAGGAGACAGCGGACACATTAATTCTGGGCAATTCGTATTATCTGGACAGCTACGGAGATAACTCCCAGCGCCTATCGGTAATTGATTTCCTCGCTGCTGGAACAATCGCAGTTTCTCTCTTCGGAAACATCTGTCTCTGGAGTTTATCACCGTCACCTGCGCTGCAGGTATTGGCTTCCCATTTGTCTTCATAAAGGATGTTCAGCCATTTATCTGCACTGCTACACAGACTCCCGCACTTTATTCTGATAGTGTTATTGACTAATGAGGCATGAGCAATTTCTAGCAGTAATGAATAATGAATTATGTCATTCCCCTTAAAAGTAGTTCTTTGTGTTTTAGTTTGTAACAAAATTAATCTCATTGACCTTTGCGCTTTTGTGTTGTCTTGAGGGCCAACTGCTTTTTGGGATGTGCTCTGCTCTATAAGAGCTTACAATTTCTCATGTAGTAGGATTGGCGCTGTATGACATAAAACGATTTGAATATTGTTCAATATATGACAGTTGTTTATACCGGGTCCATAATTTAACGAAACTACACAACTGTTTCCAAAGTACGTTATGACAGCCCCAAAAGTGGGTGAAGCTCATCTGCAGTTGCTACTGCAAGGCCCCCATCGTTTTCCACTTGCATTTATATATCCTTTATTTCCTTTACTCTGCACTGTGTAGCTTCCATCTCATTTGTTTTCGTATAGAATCAAGACTCCAACACTTATTTGTACAGCAGAGAGCTCTTCTCGTTCTTCAGGATATTCTCCATTATTATACAAGGAGAAAGTTGTGTGTGGGTGTATAACTGATAAAGTATTATTCTCTAAATAGCAATTCCAGTACAATATTCAGTTTTTCATGAATTTATTGCTACACGTTTTGGGGTGAGATCCACATTCTCAGGTTCTCCTTTCAATTTGATCACACAATCTGAGAGGCTGGAAAGTCACATTACCACTAGTTGGTAGGCATTAATAACGTCCCTGAACGATTTATCATATTGTCCGATTTAAAATAACATACGTATTTGAGAATGCGCGAGAGACACCAAAACGAGTAGCAAGAAATTCATTAAAATATTAAGTGTAGCACTGGAAAAGCTATTTCAATAAAACACACCTCATTTCCTTGACATGGATCACTTCTTAATACTGTTACATCGTTACTTTTCTTATTTGGTGTGAACGCTAAAGACTATCTGTATAGTGCGTAATTACTGTAGTTCATTACCCACGAATTGAATATTTATTCCTTTTCTTCGTTAAAAGGGGTCGTGTGATGTGTTCAGTGGTATCGGTATTATGACGAAGGTCGTTGGGAATCTCATTTCCTTGCACGTCACATTTCCAAATTTGCGATGCCCCTTCAAGATCACATTCTTCGATAGAGTACTAAATAGAAAATATTTTCTTTTTGCATAAATTGTTCAATGCTGCCTATTTATGAAGAAAATGACGTATTCATGTCGAACCCTGATTAATAATAACTACTAAAAATCAACAGTTTGTCAATGAAAGCAACTAAATACGTCGAAGGTGAAAGAAGACCAATGCTAAGACAAATGATACTAATATGTTGCCGTGCGAGGTAGCCGCGTGGTCTAAGGCGTCTTGTCACGATTCGCGTGGCTCCCCCCGTCGGAGGTCCGAGTCCTCCCTCGGGCATGGGTGTGTGTGTTGTCCTTGGGGTAAGTTAGTTTAAGTTAGACTGTAAGCTTAGGGACCGATGACGTCAGCAGTTTGGTCCCGTAAGTCCTTAACACAAATTTCCAAAAACTAACAGGTTGCTGTAAAGTCGTGCCGTTACTGAAAATACACTAACAGAAACTGAAACAATTTGACTGAATTTCATCAAACTGATGCTCCGACTGGAACTTAATTTTTCAATGAATTTTGTTCGAAAGTTTGTAAGTGTCTAGGGAGTTCAGACTGAAAACTTTCACTTTTATTTTTCGTCCATCGGAAAATGGAAAATTTATGAAATGATGGAGCAGCGATGCATCTCAGTAGGTAAAGTGACAGGGACTGTTTCTGTATTCAATAGTTTTTCAAAGTTCTTTAATTTATTATATTACCAAAACTCAATAGCGGGTTGCGAGTCTTACGTATAGTCTACACGACTATTATTGACAGCTCGACTGTTCAGTTCACTATTATAGTTCTGTTTCGCAATATATAAAGTACAATCACTGACAAATTATTTCAAATTCCAATACTGTTTGCGTAAAATTGTTGTTTCCGTGACTTCGACAGAGTGCAAGTCCAGCGACGGTTGGAAATCTCCTAGTCTCTCATCAATCGGAATATTTCGAAGTTCCACCATCTAGCAGCATACCTCCAGTTCAGCAGCTTGGCAGTTACACCGCTGACCACTGAAGACACCTCACTCACACGTACCGTATCGCCGAGAGACTGTCAGCCACACTGGGCAGCGAAAGACTGACTCCGGAACGCTCTTTCCCGCCGTTATTTACATTCGCCCGTTTTCGAACCATCAGAACCGCATTTTGCGTCGCGGTTTGAAAGTTTTTCATTTTACGTATAAATAATACATTTAAGATGACGTGCCCTCTCAGCATGCATATGCTATGAATTTTCTACAATAGTTACATTTCTCAGAATCTTTAAAATAGTTAGCAGCGTTGAAGTTCACACAAAAGAGTTGCTTGAAATTAGTACCGTCACATGATGGCGGATAACCAGGTGTTATGTGGAACGTGTGCATTTTTTTATATTTTTGTACTATTTCAGGCGACTACAACTGCGATCGCTAGATTTGGTACAGATCAACGGCGACGTTTCGAGTCAAACTGAGATGCTCCATAGGCTGTAGCAGTACCATCGACACGTCTTCACATCTAAATTTTCATGCTGAATTGAGATCCTTACTTGTAATTTTCATTTACGTCATTTTGCCGAAGTTACGTACAAGATGCAGAAAAGTGCTATGAACACATAGGCCCAAATAACTTCGGGCTTGGAGATCTGAAGATGAAGCGCGTGTCGGGAAACCGAAAGGTCGCAGGATTCGGGCTCTAATTCGGGTCGGACCACAGATTTTTCAGACTTCCTTCAACCTCTCGGTGATCTGGAGACCATATATAAATTGAAGGAGATTACTGCTGTCAGCTGCAGCGGGACATTATGCAGAATCAGCGGCAACGAGCGAAAACGTATAAATGACAGGGAATCGAACCAAGGATCTTTTCACGGCCGATTCATATTCCCACCGAACACCACCTATCCGAACTCCCTGTACGCAGACTCCATGTTCGCCACTCTTGATATTCTAATGCATTCATATTTCTGGAGATTCGCCAGAATCGACACGTGGTTCCGATTCCACGTTAGACTGTAGGGCCCCTTTCCCCGGCTGGATAACTGGTATAGGTTAGGGACACGCAAATCACCGGAGCGGCGTACAATTGAAAGACTTCCATCAGGCCATTGAGCCACACGAAATTGTCATTTTTATTAAATAACAACTCATTGCCCGTTTTTGATATTGGGTGAGTATTCTGCACTGCTTTATCCTTCTTTTAAGTTACGACTCCGCCATTGAAGCTTATACAGGGTGGTCCATTGATCGTGACCGGGCCAAATATCTCACGAAATAAGCGTAAAACGAAAAAACTAGAAAGAACGAAACTTGCCTAGCTTGAAGGGGGAAATCAGATGGTGCTATGGTTGGCACGCTAGATGGCGCTGCCATAGGTCAAACGGATTTCAGTTGCGTTTTTTTAAATAGGAACCCCCATTTTTTACTACATACTCGTGTAGTACGTAAAGAAATATGAATGGTTTAGTCGGACCACTTTTTTCCTTTGTGATAGATGGCGCTGTAATAGTCACAAAGATATGGCTCACAATCTTAGACGAACAGTTGGTAACTGGTAGGCTTTATAAATTGAAATACAGAACGTAGGTACATTTGAATATTTTATTTCGGTTGTTCGAATGTGATACATGTATCTTTGTGAACTTATCATTTCTGCGAACGCATGCTGTTAGAGCGTGATTACCTGTAAATACCACATTATTGCAATAATTGCTCAAAATGATGTCCGTCAACCTCAATGCATTTGGCAATACGTGTAACGACATTCCTCTCAACAACGAGTAGGTCGCCTTCCATAATATTCGCACATGCATTGACAATGCGCTGACGCATGTTGTCAGGCGTAGTCGGTGGATCACGATAGCAAATATCCTTCAACTTTCCCCACAGAAAGAAATCAGGGGACGTCAGATCCGGTGAACGTGCGGGCCATGGTGTGGTGCTTCGACGGCCAATCCACCTGTCATGAAATATGCTATTCAATACCGCTTCAACCGCACGCGAGGTATGTGCCGGACATCCATCAAGTTGGAAGCACATCGCCATTCAGTCATGCAGTGAAACATCTTGTAATAACATCAGTAGAACATTACGTAGGAAATTAGCATACATTGCACCACTTAGATTGCCATCGATAAAATGGGGGCCAATTATCCTTTCTCCCATAATGCCGCACCATACATTAACCTGCCAAGGTCGCTGATGTTCCACATGTCGCAGGCATCGTGGATTTTCCGTTCGCCAATAGTGCATATTACGTTACCGCCGTTGGTGAATGGCGCTTCTCGCTAAAAAGAACGCGTGCAAAAAACCTGTCATCGTCGCGTAATTTCTCTTGTGTCCAGTGGCAGAACTGTACATGACGTTCAAAGTCGTCGCCATGCAATTCCTGGTGCATAGAAATACGGTACGGGTGCAATCGATGTTGATGTAGCATTGTCAACAGCGACATTTTTGAGATTACCGACTCTCGCGCAGTTTGTCTGCTACTGATGTGCGGATTAGCCGCGAGAGCAGCTAAAACACCTAGTTGGGGATCGTCATTTGCTGCAGGTCGTGGTTGACGTTTCACATTTGACTGGACACTTCCTGTTTCCTTAAATAACGTAACTATGCGGCGAACGGTCCGGATACTTGAATGATGTCGTCCAGGATACCGAGCAGCATACTCATGACACGCCCGTTGCGCATTTTGACCACAATAGCCATACATCAACACGATATCGACCTTTTCCGCAATTGGTAAACGGTCGATTTTAACACGGGTAATGTATCATGAAGCAAATACCGTCCGCACTGGCGGAATGTTACGTGATACCACGTACTTATACGTTTGTGACTTTTACAGCGCCATCTGTCACAAAGCGAAAAAAGTGTTCCAACTAAAACATTCATATTTCTTTGCGTACTACACGAATATGTAATAAAAAATGGGAGTTCCTATGTAAAAAAACGCAGTTGATATCCGTTTGGCCTATGGCAGCGCCATCTAGCGGGGCAACCATAGCGCCATCTGGTTTCCCCCTTCAAGCTAGGCGAGTTTCGTTCTTTGTAGTTTATTCGTTTGATGCTTATTTCGTGAGATATTTGGCTCCGTCACTATCAATGGACCGCCCTGTATAATCGAAGATACAACTTTTTAATTTTACTGTAAGTGATATGTCTTTATCATTCTGTTTCTGCTAAGCTCCACCGTTGCCTCATTTGTTTTGACTTGAAGAGAGCTTTAATTTGATACGCGTATATCTTACCTAGCTTTAGTGCATCATGAACTTCGATTCTAGGCTCAGATCTCGAGTTCACGTGGGTTGCTTACCACTCACACCACACCACAAACAACAGAGACTAACCGTGTGTGTAGAAGCAGAATCAAATGGGACGATGAGTGGCATTTTACGGTGTTCAGATAAGAGTCTCACGGCGTCAGAACAAATCGAGATTTGCTGTACATGTCCTGCTGAAACGTCACCGAAGGCAACTACACTCCTGGAAATGGAAAAAAGAACACATTGACACCGGTGTGTCAGACCCACCATACTTGCTCCGGACACTGCGAGAGGGCTGTACAAGCAATGATCACACGCACGGCACAGCGGACACACCAGGAACCGCGGTGTTGGCCGTCGAATGGCGCTAGCTGCGCAGCATTTGTGCACCGCCGCCGTCAGTGTCAGCCAGTTTGCCGTGGCATACGGAGCTCCATCGCAGTCTTTAACACTGGTAGCATGCCGCGACAGCGTGTACGTTTTTTTTTTGTGGTTTTAGGGCGCACAACTTCAATGGTCATTAGCGCCCTGACGACGTTAAGAATGCACCGCGAGGCACAAGTTTAAAACAACAACTAAAAGGGAAAACACGATAAAAGACAGACTGACAGGCATAGGATTAAAAAACAGCATCATCAAATGTCCTTAGTGAGGTTTGTCAAATTGATAAAACGAAGAACACGAGCAGCTGCTCGTGGGTCATCCGCTAAAACGGCATCTAAAGTACATGGCAGGTTAAGATCGAGACGCAGTGCGTTAAAATCCGGACACGACATTAAAATGTGGCGGACCGTCAGCAATTGCCCACATGGGCAGAACGGCGCCGGCGCAGCCGTCAGCAGATGGCGATGGCTGAACCGGCAGTGTCCAATTCTTAACCGGGCCAAAACTACCTCCTACCGCCGAGAAGGGCGTGAGGAGGACGTCCAAGCCGCGGGAAGAGGTTTCAAGGCCCGAAGTTTGTTGGCTGTCAGGGCAGCCCAATCGGCATGCCACAGCGATAAAATGCGCCGACAAATAACCCTGCTAAAATCTGACGAAGGGACACAACAAGAAGCTGTCCGAGGCTGGAGGACCGCAGCCTTGGCCGCGGCATCTGCAGCTTCGTTCCCAGGGATACCGACATGGCCAGGGACCCACATAAAGCTAACCGGAGAACCGACGTCCACCAGCTGCCGAAGAGAGCGTTGGATCCGGTGCACGAAAGGGTGAACCGGATACGGATCACTGAGGCTCTGGATGGCGCTCAGGGAATCGGAGCAGATGACATAAGCAGAATGTCGGTGGCAGCAGATGTAAAGAACAGCCTGGTAGAGGGCAAAGAGCTCAGCTGTGAAGACCGAACAATGGCCATGGAGCCGGTATTTGAAACTTTGTGCCCTGACAATAAAAGAACACCCGACCCCGTCATTGGTCTTAGAGCCATCTGTATAAATGAAAGTCATATTGATGAACTTCGAACGAAGTTCCAAAAAACGGGAGTGGTAGACCGAACCGGGGGTAACCTCTTTTGGGAGCGAGCTGAGGTTAAGGTGAACGCGGACCTGAGCCTGGAGCCAAGGTGGCCTGTGGCTCTCGCCCACTCGAAAGGTTGCAGGGAGTGAAAAATTAAGGTGTTGAAGGAGGCGACGAAAGCGAACTCCAGGGGGTAGCAGGGCAGAGACATACAACCCGTATTGACGGTCGAGAGAGTCGTCAAAAAAGGAACGATAAGACGGATGGTCGGGCATTGACAGTAGCCGACAGGCATACCGACAAAGCAGTATATCGCGCCGGAAGGTGAGTGGCAATTCGCCAGCGTCAGCATGAAGACTCTCTACGGGACTAGTATAAAATGCTCCGATCGCATGTCGTAAACCCCGATGTTGTATGGAGTTGAGGCGGCGTAAGATGGATGGCCGTGCAGAGGAGTAGACGAAGCTCCCATAATCCAGCTTGGAGCGGACGATCGACCGATATAGACGAAGTAGGACGGTTCGATCCGCTCCCCACGACATACCACTGAGAACACGGAGGACATTTAAAGAACGGGTACAACGGGCGGCCAAATATGACACATGTGGAGACCAGCTAAGTTTCCTGTCAAATGTAAGGCCTAAAAATTTGGTTGTCTCCACGATTGGGAGAGCAACGGGACCGAGTCGTAAGGACGGTGGGAGAAACTCTTTGTAGCGCCAGAAGTTAATACAGACCGTCTTCTCGGCAGAAAAACGGAAGCCATTGGCGACACTCCAGGAGTAAAGACGGTCAAGAGAACGCTGAAGACAGCGCTCCAGGACACGTGTACACTGCGCGCTGCAATAGATGGTAAAATCGTCCACGAAAAGGGAGCCTGATACATCAGCTGGGAGGCAATCCATTATTGGATTGATCGCGATGGCGAAGAGAGCGACGCTCGAAACTGAGCCCTGTGGCACCCCATTCTCCTGGCGAAAGGTGTCGGATAGGACAGAACCCACACGTACCCTGAACTGTCGATCCATTAAAAAGGAACGAATAAAAAGAGGGAGGCGACCGCGAAGGCCCCATGTATGCATGGTGCGGAGGATGCCCGCCCTCCAACAGGTGTCGTAAGCCTTCTCCAAATCAAAGAACACAGCCGCGGTCGGGCGCTTCCGCAAGAAGTTATTCATAATGAAGGTCGACAAGGTAACCAGATGGTCAACAGGAGAGCGGCGCCTACGAAATCCACATTGTACATTGGTAAGTAGGCGTCGAGACTCGAGCAGCCAAACCAATCGAGAGTTAACCATTCGCTCCATCACTTTACAGACACAGCTGGTAAGCGAGATAGGTCGATAACTGGAAGGCAAGTGCTTGTCCTTCCCCGGCTTAGGAATCGGGACAACAATAGAATCGCGCCAGCATGCGGGAACATGTCCCTCAATCCAGATGCGATTGTATGTACGAAGAAGAAAACCTTTACCCGCAGGAGAAAGGTTCTTCAGCATCTGAATATGAACAGAATCAGGCCCTGGAGCGGAGGACCGTGATCGGCCAAGTGCGTTTTCGAGTTCCCGCATGATGAATGGGGCATTATAACTTTCACAATTCGAGGAGCGGAAGTTAGGTGGCCTAGCCTCCTCTGCCTGTTTGCGGGGGAGGAAGGCAGGGTGGTAATGAGCGGAGCTCGAAACCTCTGCGAAAAAGCGGCCGAAGGCATTGGAGACAGCCTCAGGGGCCACAAGGACGTCATTCGCGACCTTCAAGCCAGAAACTGGTGAGTGGACCTTAGTGCCAGATAGCCGGCGGAGGCTACCCCAGACAACAGAAGAAGGAGTAAAACTGTTGAAGGTGCTTGTGAAAGCAGCCCAGCTGGCTTTCTTGCTTTCTTTAATAATACGACGACACTGAGCACGTAATCGTTTATAATTGATACAATTCGCCACTGTAGGGTGGCGTTTAAATGTGCGTAAAGCACGTCGACGAGCACGTAAAGCGTCTCTACATGCTGCGGACCACCAGAGGACCGGTACGCGACGTGGAGAAGAAGTAGGTTGAGGGATGGAATATTCAGCAGCAGCGAGAATGACTTCCGTGAGGTGTGCGACCTGACGATCGCACCTTGGGAAGGTTTGATCCTGAAAGGTCGCCCTGGAAGAGAAGAGCCCCCAGTCTGCCTTGGAGATGGTCCAACTAGAGGAGCACGGAGAGGGGGTATGCTGCAGGAGATGGATAACACACGGGAAGTGGTCGCTCGAATATGTATCAGAAAGTGCATACCACTCAAACCGGCGTGCAAGTTGGGGAGTACATATAGAGAGGTCTAAATGGGAATAGGTGTGACATGTGTCCGAAAGAAAAGTAGGGGCGCCAGTATTGAGGCAGACATGATTGAGCTGGTTGAAAAGGTCTGCTAACAAGGAGCCCCTCGGGCAGGATGCTGGAGAGCCCCAAAGGGGATGGTGGGCATTGAAGTCTCCAGTTAGCAAAAATGGTACAGGTAGCTGAGCAATAAGTTGCATCATGTCTGCCCTGGTAACGGCAGATGACGATGGAGTGTAAACGGTACAAATGTAAAATGTAAAAGTGGGGAGAGTAATGCGGATGGCAACTGCCTGCAGGCCGGTGTGCAACGTGATGGGATCGTAGTAAATATCATCCCGGACCAGCAACATAACCCCTCCATGAGCTGGAATACCTACCACAGGGGGTAGGTCAAAACGCACAGAGGTGTGGTGTGCCAAGGCAATTTGATCGCATGGGCGTAGCTTCGTTTCCTGGACGGCTACGACGAGCGGACGGTGCAAGCGGAGCAGCAACTTCAAGTCATCTCGGTTGGAGCGAATGCTGCGAATATTCCAGTGAATAAGTGCCATCGTAAGAAAAGGAAGATGAAAGAAGGGGTCACCTCGAAGGCCGCTGAGGGCCTGGCTTCGAGCGAGCACTGCCGCCGCTATCAGTAGGCGGACAGTCATCGTCCATTGGGTCTATAGGTTTATCGGCCATCTTGGGAGGATGGCCGGGAGGGGGGCGCTTCCTCCGCTGGTGAACGGCCAGATGTTCGGCTACCAGCGGTGCGGCCAGGCGAAACGGATGACGGCCTGGGGCGGCAACCGCTGGGTGGCGCAGGAGAAGAAATGCGCCGTGGCGGAGAAGGAGAACTGTGCTTCCTATGAGCCTTCTTGGAAGGACGTTTGGTGGAAGTACCTGTCGAAGGCTGGGAGGTCGAGGTACGTAGGAAGTCTGCACGGGATGGTTCCTTCTTGAAGGCCCGTGCATCTGACTTCGGGGTCTTCGTCTTAGCAGAAGCCGATGAAGGGGCTGGTGTCTGTGGGGTGATGGGAGGAAGAGGAGACGTCGACCGCGCGATCTTAGCACTGGCCGAACGGACGACCGTGGTGCTGAAGGTCAGATCGCATGTCTGGGTTGCCACCTCCCTGGTAGTCCGAGTAGAGGCGAGGACAGTACTTCATTCCCCCGCTGGGAGCAGCGCGGGCTTCCTACTAGCCAATAGCTTGCGAGCAGCCGAGGTGGACACTTTCTCTTTGACCCGAATTTTTGGATACAGCGTTCTTCCTTATAGACAGGACAGTCGCGGGAGGATGCGGCATGGTCACCCTGACAGTGCACACAACGAGGAGACGGAGGTGGACAGTCACCCTCATGGGCATCCCTGCCACAAGTGACACATTTAGCCGCATTGGAACAAGACTGTCGAGTGTGATTGAAACGCTGACACTGGTAGCAGCGCGTAGGTGTCGGGACATAGAGGCGAACAGAAATAACCTCGTAGCCCGCCTTGATGCGCGATGGCAGCTTAACACTATCGAAGGTCAAGAAAAGTGTCCGGGTCGGTACAAGGTCATTGTTGACCTTTTTCATAACCCTATGGACAGCCGTCACGCCCTGCTCAGCGAGGAAAGATTGAATCTCCTCGTCAGTCAATCCGTCGAGGGAGCTAGTATAGACTACACCACGAGACGAATTGAAAGTTCGGTGGGCCTCCACCCGGACAGGGAACGTGTACAGGAGTGTGGCCCGAAGCAGTTTTTGTGCCTGAAAGGCACTCTCAGTTTCTAGTAATAAGGTACCGTTACGCAACCTGGTACAAGATTTGACAGATCCGGCTATGGCATCTACGCCCTTCTGGATAATGAAAGGGTTGACAGAGGAAAAATCCTTTCCGTCCTCAGATCGAGAAACGACGAGGAACTGTGGGGCAGGCGGTAGTACTTTTGTCACTGGTGGCTGGTCACGTTTCCGTTTTTGGGCAGAAGTCGAGAGAGATGGAGTGGAATCCATTGCGGAGGAATCCCCCATGATTGCCAGCGTCTCCGATGGCGCGCTCCTTCCTTGTGGGGACCCTCTCAGAGGGCACTCCCGCCTTAGGTGAATGTTTACACCTCAGGTCACACCTCCCGAGAAACAGACGGAGGGACCAATCGGCATGGTCAGAAGGTATCAGCTCAGGCAATCACCCCTCCCCGGGCCTGGCCTTTACCAGGGGGTACGCGCGTGCCTTACATGTCTACCCAGGGCGGGGAATTACGCGTTACCCCGTCACCGGCTACGCGTGCGAACGCGTGGGTCGGCCTTCAGGCACGCACAGGGAGGAAGGAAGAAGAGGAAAAAGAAGAGAGAGAGGGAGAAAGAGGACAGACTGTCTCAAACGCCGAGGCGGAGACCAGAGAAGGCAAGGAGAAGAAGGCAATGAGAAGGTAAGGAGAAGAAGGCAATGAGAAGGCAAGGAGAAGAAAGCAATGAGAAGGCAAGGAGAAGAAGGCAATGAGAAGGCAAGGAGAAGAAGGCAATGAGAAGGCAAGGAGAAGTCAAGGGAAAGAGTAAGGAAGACAGTGAGGTGGAGAAGAGCAAAGAAATGAACCAACAAAAGGAAGGAAGAAACGAGAAGTGAAAAACCAAAAAGACCACAATCATAGGTCGTGAAACCGTCCGTCTCCGGACGCAGGCGCTAACTACCCCCGTGAGGGGGATGGACTCCTTTTAGTCGCCTCTTACGACAGGCAGGAATACCTCGGGCCTATTCTAATCCCCGGACCCGCAGGGGGGACAGCGTGGACGTGAACCGTATGTGCAGTTTACGGACTTTGAGCGAGGGCGTATAGTGGGCATGCGGGAGGCCGGGTGGACGTACCGCCGATTTGCTCAACACGTGGGGCGGGAGGTCTCCACAGTACATCGATGTTTTCGCCAGTGGTCGGCGGAAGGTGCACGTGCCCGTCGACCTGGGACCGGACCGCAGCGACGCACGGGTGCACGCCAAGACCGTAGGATCCTACGCAGTGCCGTAGGGGACCGCACCGCCACTTCCCAGCAAATTAGGGACACTGTTGCTCCTGGGGTATCGGCGAGGACCATTCGCAACCGTCTCCATGAAGCTGGGCTACGGTCCCGCACACCGTTATGCCGTCTTCCGCTCACGCCCCAACATCGTGCAGCCCGCCTCCAGTGGTGTCGCGACAGGCGTGAATGGAGGGACGAATGGAGACGTGTCGTCTTCAGCGATGAGAGTCGCTTCTGCCTTGGTGCCAATGATGGTCGTATGCGTGTTTGGCGCCGTGCAGGTGAGCGCCACAATCAGGACTGCATACGACCGAGGCACACAGGGCCAACACCCGGCATCATGGTGTGGGGAGCGATCTCCTACACTGGCCGTACACCACTGGTGATCGTCGAGGGGACACTGAATAGTGCACGGTACATCCAAACCGTCATCGAACCCATCGTTCTACCATTCCTAGACCGGCAAGGGAACTTGCTGTTCCAACAGGACAATGCACGTCCGCATGTATCCCTTGCCACCCAACGTGCTCTAGAAGGTGTAAGTCAACTACCCTGGCCAGCAAGATCTCCGGATCTGTCCCCCATTGAGCATGTCTGGGACTGGATGAAGCGTCGTCTCACGCGGTCTGCACGTGCAGCACGAACGCTGGTCCAACTGAGGCGCCAGGTGGAAATGGCATGGCAAGCCGTTCCACAGGACTACATCCAGCATCTCTACGATCGTCTCCATGGGAGAATAGCAGCCTGCATTGCTGCGAAAGGTGGATATACACTGTACTAGTGCCGACATTGTGCATGCTCTGTTGCCTGTGTCTATGTGCCTGTGGTTCTGTCAGTGTGATCATGTGATGTATCTGACCCCAGGAATGTGTCAATAAAGTTTCCCCTTCCTGGGACAATGAATTCACGGTGTTATTTATGTTATTTATGGCGACAGGACTGATTCAACAATTTTTAAAGCAACATTGCATGATCACCAGCATGTGGGTAGTGTGGTAAACCATGTTGTGATGCCCTTCGTGTTCGCGGCACGAAATATGCCATCGAGACGACGCAAGATTTATCATCCATTGAGTATGTCTGGGACTTACTGGGAAAAGGTATATATTCCAGTCAGCTGTCTCCATAAAATAGTATAGAAGTTGTGTCCGGTATGGTAAGAAACGGCACAAAATATTAAGCGGAGGCTCTTCGCTTCCATGCCAAAACAAAGACGTGGATTCATCGCATGGGGCTGACAACTCATACTGAGGTTCCGATTGTGATGAAAGTTTATGGGTTAAATTTGTGAGATGAACATCTTTATGAAACTTCCTGGCAGATTAAAACTGTGTGCCGGACCGAGACTAGAACTCGGGACCTTTGCCTTTCGCGGGCAAGTGCTCTACCAGCTGAGCTGCCCAAGTACGACTCACGCCCCGTCCTCACAGCTTTACTTCTGCCAGTATCTCTTCTCCTACTTTCCAAACTTTACAGAAGCTCTCCTGCGAACCTTGCAGGACTAGCACTCCTGAAAGAAAGGATACTGTGGAGACATGGCTTAGCCACAGCCTGGGGAATGTTTCCAGAATGAGATTTTCACTCTGCAGCGGAGTGTGCGCTGATATGAAGCTTCCTGGCAGATTAAAACTGTGTGCCGGACCGAGACTCGAACTCGGGACCTTTGCCTTTCGTGAGCAAGTGCTCTACCAACTGAGCTGCCCAAGCACGACTCACGCCCCGTCCTCACAGCTTTACTTCAGCCAGTATCTCGTCTCCTACCTTCCAACCTTCCGGAAAACCAAAACTTTAATTTCTCACTGTCACTGGTTACCTGAAACTATCCTCACACTGGATACCCAGGCTTCCGTGTTACAAACAGATGAGCAGTCCCGGTTGTCACTTGCTCGCAGATTAAAGGCGATAAAAGCTAATTTCAAAAGAAGACAGAGTGATCGGAAGAAAAAATAAGAGCAAGTGAAAAGTCAGCACGATTATTAAAATAACGCTGCGAAGTACCAGAAATAAAAAGAATTACTTTAAAACCTGTTAACTGAATTGATTAGATTTAGAAGAATTAAAAAATTTCGTTCCAGCTTAAGAGATTTAAACTTACGATCTTTCACACATCAGGTTTATACGCTAACCACTGCGCTACACCATTTATCTGCGAGAAGCTGTTATACTCCTGACTGGTGACACATTCGCAACGATTAATTGCAGTCTTGATAAATTCGGCTTCACGCAATGTCGTACGCAGTTTACGTTATTTAAGCCGATCTCTGTGATTATAATAAATGTATGTGTGACACTGTTGTCAGACGAGTCCAGCAGTGTTTGGTTAGGGCTGTGTATGAAATGTGTGAATTTCGTTAGCATCAGAAAATGTGTGAAATGCTTGTAGGGATGTTACAGGGCAGGTTGCACTGAGACATAAATATTAAGAAAGAAATTCGATACGTTGCCCCGTTTCCGAGTTATTTAGCATTGAAGTTAGCCAATCAGATCGTCGCGCGTAAATTCAAGTTTCAGCTAACGAGACAAAGCACTCGGGCAACACCGCCCCTGGCAGGCCGCTTGATGACTCATTTAGCTACGGTTGACGGTAAACGATTTGGGTGTAACATCGAGCGCTGTGATAGAAAGAAACCAGCTGCAATGCGTGAAGTGTCAACTGTAACTTATTTAAATCTGACTTACTCCACTGTACATGAAAGTAAGACACGTATAGGGATGGGAGGTGCGTGCTGAGTCACTATAGGGATGCAGCGGACTTTGAAAGTAAATACATGTAGCTAAATCACAACAAGTGATATTTCTCGCAATTATTTCATGTAATTCGATGATTTAGGTTGAAGCAAAATAAGACAATGGGACGTTCGCCAGACGCTATGTAAGAGAAAAAAAGCTTGGCACTTGGTAAATTAAATGATTCGAAAATACACCCGAGCCCCTACACAGCCCGGACGTGAATGCATTGTGAGCCACGCGGGAATTGGAAGCAATCAAAGCTATCCGCCGGTTCTGCCTGCAGCCTGCAGCAGACCTCATTAGGTGCGCAGCTGTTGCATGTTTGGCCGCGTTCCCAGTGGCCCCCACGCTACCTGCTGGAAACAACCTCTCTGTTTGCTCGAGGTCGATTCGATAATAGCTGCAGCCTAACCTTCCTGCATTTACCCGCTGTCGCCCATGTCCGTCGGCAGCAATAATTGCGAGGCTTCAATTAAAGGCCATCTACGGAAGTAGTAGAAAATTTCCCACCGGGGCAATTATTGTACAAGCAGTATTTCTCTCTTTTCACGCATACAGTAACAGGTATGTGGTACGACCATTGACACCTGTTTCACCACTCTTCAAAGATTTAACGTTTTTCGTATACCTTCTTTTTCCTGACATGCCATACCACCGGGAGATCGGCATGTTAATCTGGATTTTGCAGTCTCGGTCTAGTAATGTGTGAGAACGTTTCCGACAAGTCTGTGAAACCGAAGATGACGAGGGAATTGGATACCGGCCCGGTGTTCACCGAGATGGATCTGGAAAACCGCCTACAATCCACACACAGGCTGGCCGGCAGAACGGCCCTCATCGTAAATCCGCCAGGTGGAATCGATTCCCGAATATCGGATGCAGCATGCTAACGCGTGCGGCTATACCTGAGGTTCGTTTTTGTGTATGATATAAAAGTGTTTGTATCTCGATTCAAGCACGGTAGAAATGTATCCAGCAGTTCTTGGTATCTCATGGAGATGGCGTTACTATCGCTGTGTCATGTTATAATATAGTATAATATAACGTGGTTGTCAACCTGAAGTGTGAAGAACTAGTTTTTTACATTGCCAATGGGTATTCTTTGCGTTGCGCAGTTTATAGTAATCAACTCACCTCGTCGGTCGAGTTCGCTAATGCCTGTCTGTGTAATGGTGGTCGAGTAGGAGGTACCGGACCATATTCTAGTGGCCGAAGAAATTTTCGCTGCGTGTATTTGAACGGCAATATAAAGTTCCTATTCCAGAATTTGTGCCGATATAGTGAATAAATTTTCCACCTCTACGCGTCTCTTCGTACAGTGACGATAGCGCTACTACTGACCATGATTCGTCTGTTGAGACATTGATCTCAAAAGGCCGGAATATGCTAGAGCTGCGTTTCATCTTCTCTCTTGTCCTACCATCATATGGTGCAAAATGATACCAAAGTATACGAGGATCCCCACAGTCACCAGCACTCAACAAACACGCAGCAGGCAAAACTTTCATAAGTTTTGAGGAAATGAACCATTACACGTAGAGGAACAAAACACTTTCTGATTATACGCGTATATATATGCCTAAGGGTCTTCCACGTGTCGATGAAATACAGCTACTTTTATTCACCAGCAATTTATCCATATTTAAAGGTTTCTTTAAATACAACCAGTCGCCTTTTGTTTTGTTTATCAGTTCATTTACCATCCCATTACCGGGTTCGAACCGCCTACTGATCCATCATTAGATGGTACGTACTTATTGACTGTCTGCAGCAGTGTGGGAGTCGTGTAATGAAGCTTTATCCATATTTAGAGACAAGTTATATAGAGTCTGGTATGTTATTTACAGCAAAGTCAGTAATTGTTCCTTCGAGATGATCATCTGCATTAAGGAAAATGGAAATCACACTCCTGTTGCCTTTGAGGAGGCGCATTTCAAACAATGGCTATTTTACAGCAACAATTGCTGGGACAGATAAAGTTGTTGACTTAAAGATATGTACTAAACGTTGCCATGGAGGGTCAGTGTGTAGGGAAGCAGCCTACTCACGCTGTAGTAAATTCACATCAGTTTCCATTGTGTGCCAGCCTGTCTGCTGTAACTAGCTCTGACGTCATAAATGTTGCGCAATACCTTAAAAATCAAGCAAATGACCTAAAACTTTTCTAGCATGTCAGGAATAATATTAAATTGATGTGTGTTAAATATCAGTTCGATAACTTCAGCCATTTTCGAAATTTGGACGTTTTTCTAAAAAAATCATTGGCGCAACAGAAATGAGCTAGAGACTTCAAAATTTATATTTAGATTCATCTTTCATAATGATTTAATAAAAACAGTACTTTGGATTTCACAAATTAAGACTTTAGTGGAAATTCATGATTTTCTGGTTTTCGTCTCAAAACTGAAGGAAACAAGATAGATTAAGTAGGCTAATAAATAAGGCTAGGATGTTTATATTTAAATAGGTTGGAGGTCCGCTATGACTGTGAAGATGTGAAAAGTTTCTTTTGAATACCTATAAAATTATAGCGATAGCGGATCTCAAAAGGGCCAGTTCAGAGCTCATCTACTGCGTGCAGTGTAATTTAATTAATTCTCTCGCCCAAAATATTTAACTTAGCCACGTCAAAATTTTATTATCAATACTTACCTGCGTGCTGAATGCACGTTTAAATTAAGAGCTTCATCGGACATCAGCAAAAGAAGCTATAAATTATTATGTAACTTGAAGTGGTGCGTTACTAGCCCAGCGGCTAGTCGGGAGAGCCGATTTGATCAGGCGTTCCCTTAGCCATTCGCTCCGCGGCTATATATATAAGAACGCTGCGCGAGGAAGGAAGGCCCCAGTTCTCTCCAGACGCTGAATAGCACGACATCTGTGTCGGGAGTCGCGTCGCTTCGGTATCTCTGCTACAAACAGCCTCGGGTGCCGTATTAAGTTACTAGAGATACGCGGAACCATGAAATCATTTCAAGTGAAGGATTAATTCTGGGATGATTTTCATTATCTAGCTTAAGTTTGCGTATTGTCTTATTTTCACGTGCCGTCGCGGGACAGACATTCTACCAATTATTTAGCGTGGCGTTTGATGAAATATTCTCATCAAATTTTGGCGAGCATTCTTTTTAACATTTAATTCGGACATTTATAGTTGCATCAGCGCATTAGACTCTGAACTGCTCTGTTAGTTAGGTTGAAAGGATACTTGTGTTTTATCAGTGAACTTCAGAATATACTCAACTATTTTGGAAAATCGTTTTTGATTAGAAATCCCGGACAATCTCCTAATTCCTCAGAGCTATAAGCTGCAGCTATAATGGTATTCTCAGATGAAGTGGGCACTAGGAACTCTAATTACAGGCTTCACGTTTTGTTAAATCACTTTCTGGGTGCTAAAAAGTAAATAGAGAGCCAGTGTTGAGAACGGCGAAAGACAGCATTAACAACATTCTAAAAGCCTGAAACTGATTCAACGTTTGTATTGCAAGCATTTATACAGCAATTTATTATCACAAGTTAACCGCCGCCCCGCATATGGTGCATCGGCCGGGAAATCAACTAAGTGAAAGTGATTTTTTTTTTAACTATTCGGATTCGCGAGTGAAATGCGACACGCAACTGAGTATAGAACAGTGAAAGTGTTACGTGTGCATGTGGACGACACAATTGGATTAACAACGCATCTGGATTGACGGAGCTAGCACTGAGTCTAGCGGTGCTGCCGGCATCGCGAGAAGCCAGTTTTGCCGCACCGCAGTCGTCCGCTGGAGCAGCCGGCGCAGCGCCTGCAATTGCGGGCCACGCAAACCCACAACAGCCGTTGGAGAGCCGTCTGCAGTTCAACGTGCCACGTCGCATCAGTAATCCTGGTACGCCGCGCCGGCAACGCCTTACGTCGTGCATAAGGAACTAACTTAAGTGAAAAGCTGTTAAAAATTTTACTAACCTGCACTAAAAGACTGTCGGCGATGGAACCGCCAAAAGAAACTAAGGTTAAACTTATATCAGAACCTATGTCTGTTGAGCGAACTGTAAATCCAGACCACGGTTCAAGTGTAAATATGCATGAAAGTAGTAATGTTAAGGTGAAATATGAAGTATTGTCTCCTGACAGTAGTGTGGGAAGGGGCAATGATTCAATAATAGAGACCCCTGTAGTAAAGCAGAAAGTAGAAATTGTAAATTTATTGGATGATAGTTTCTCTGATGAATTAAAAATGAAACAGTCATCAGAGATGGTAGAGTTTAAGAAGGAGAAGTTAGATATGACTAATCAATCAGAAGTGTCATTTAGTTTTGATGATTCTGGTGTTGGAGCTAGTTTTTCGTCACCTGAGTGTGATAAAAAGCCAGCTCGTGAGCAACCCAAAGATGCTGGGGCTGTTGATTTAAATGTTATATTACAAGCAATAGCTGCCAGTAATGCAAAAATAGCTGCCAGGAATGCTGAATTAAAATCTGAAATAAGTGAACAGGTCAAAAACAGTAATGCTGAATTAAAATCTGATATAATAGAGGTAAATAACAGGATTGTGGCCAGCCAAACTAATTTTAATAAACGATTGGAGGTAATGGACGATACCTTCAAGGCTGGTTGCAATAAGGATCTAGACAGTTTGAATTGTAAAATTTATTACAATCATGAGGATATTAAGAAAGAGGTTGCTCAACAGTTTTCTGAAATGTATAAAACAGTTAAATCCGAAGTTGCTGAGGTTCGCAAAGATTTCCAAATGGAAGATGCGAAGCTGGAGCACAAGTTAACAGAAAAGATCGAGGCGGAATCTGAACTGTTGTCAGATAGATTTAAAGATGTTAATATTAAAGTAAACATATGTCAAGCAGACGTAGATGCAAATAAAACTGATACTACTCATATTGTACAAAGAGTAGATAATGTTGAATTGAGAGTAGAAAATATCAGTACTAACATTGCTAACATTGAGAGTAAAGTAGCTTCAGTAGCTTCTGGTAATGGTAATATACAACAAGTTGTAGCTGCAAACGCCGCTTTTATCGGGTGTCGGCAGTTCTTGCGATTCGATCCAGATAAAAATATCCACCCGCTAGATTTCTGGAACGATTTTGAAGATGTGATTCCACCAACTTGGTCTGAACGAGAGAAAATCTCATTTATTAGAAGCCATTTAGCAGGTGACGCCATGCGTTGGTCAGCTGATGTTATGTTGAAGTGTAAAACATTAGCGGAGTTTAAAACAGCTTTCATTAATGAGTATTGGTCTAGCGATAAGCAAAATGAAGTGTTGAGAGAATTTTGGAGTGGAAAACGCTTCAATGCAGGCAAGGAATCAATTAAAGAGTTTGCTAGGTCATGGATTTCACGTTTGTCACATTTGGCGGAAAAGCTAAAGCCAGAAATGATTATACTAGGTCTTGAAGCCAAACTGCCATGGTATTGGCAAACTAGAATTATATCTGCCCCTAGAGACAATCTAGATCGTTTCATTGAGTATCTGGAACGTGTAGAACGTGTTGCTGCCAATGAGGAGCAAGCACGTAATAACAGAAATGCCAATAACAATAATAGTAATTTTAGGAACGAGCAAAATGGCAATGTAAACATCAGAACAGTAGGTATTCGCCATCCTAAGAGAGGTAGGAATTGGGGAAATAATTATCAGAACCAACAATGGCGTCCAAGGGATAATAATTTTGTTCCAAACAGAAATATGCATGTCAATAACAGTACGGAAAGTAATGCTGTGCCAGTCAACTATAATGAAACTAAAGGAAACAGCAGTAGGCCGAGGCAGGAAAACTAGTTCCCGTCTATATGAGGACACTGGCGCTCACCAGGCGGTTACTTTTCCTAAGCCAGTAGTTAAGGGAATTGGTAAGACAGATCAGAATACTCAAACTGAACATGTGGATGAAGAGTCGGTAGCATCTAAGGATACAACAGAAGTATTAGATCACTCACAGTATTTGATAGATACCGTGTTAGAGACGCTTTCTAAGTGGGAAGAGAAAGAGAAGGCGCAGCAGTGTAACGATAGGGAGGAGCTACAAAATACTGAATTGACAGGTGAAGAGGCAGAAGAAATTCATGCTTATATTTACGATGAAGATGATGTGCTCTTATCTAAAGTGCCTGTGCAGGATGTTGATAATGTACTAATAGATTTAGGACAGGAGATAAGTGAGAATGTAGAGGGTAGGCTGTTGGGGGTCGATGAACCCAGTAGCTGTGACCAGTTGTCACTTGAGAAGGAAACCGACGATAATGGTAAAAGTGGTTTAGCTGTAACTAGTGTTAGGCCCGGTCTGGAGGCGCAGAATCGCTCAGACTACAGTAATTTGGGTTATGTTCAGCAAACTAAATGTAATGAAGTCGTGCGGTGTTTCGATTTAAAACTAATAGACCGACTGGAAAAGGCAGCTGAAAATGTAATTCAGGAAACCCCTACACACTGTGACCTAAATTTAATGAAGACAGATGTCGATCACTTTAGTTGGAGACAAATCCAAAAGGAACTACTAGATGAATTTGAGGAACCACCTGTACAACCTAGAATAAGCCACCCTATAATAATAGTGAATATGTTGGGTATCAATGTACGTTGTCTCTTAGACAGTGGAAGTGAGGTGAGTGCAATATCTCAGTCCTTCTTTGATGCATTACCTGGTAAAGACAAGCTTACAGTAATGAGGGTATCAGGACTAAGAATAATTGGTGCTACTGGAAAGGTTTCAAAAACGGTAAAGCAAGAAGCTTTACTACCCTTTAACATTAATGGTAATTTAATTGATCATCCATGTTTAATTGTAAACAATCTCAGTATTGAGGTTTTAATTGGCATAGATTTCTTGTCAAAATATCAGAGTGTTGTAGACTTTGAAATAAGCCAGTTAAAAATGGTCTTGCCAATAACCGGAGTAATTATAGTACCTTTTAGTGATAAACATGTAGTAACTGATCATGAAACTTGGGAGCTGCCTATACGAGTTCTGAAAAATAGGAGGTATTGGGACGAAGGTGTTAATCTTAGTAACAGTAAGCTGAACACAGAAAAAGAAGAAGAAGCAATTATTGTGGACAAAATAGAAGCTAAATTGCAGGAAATCGAGAAAATTTCCGCCAATCAGAAGGAAGAACTGAGACAGGTTCTAAAAAGGCATCATAAGGTATTTTCAGGTCGACGTGGCGTGATCAAAGGTTATGAATGAATGCTGTAGGGAGGAGGTTGTTCTGTAACCTCTACACAGTGTGGCAGCTGTGCAGTCCCAGCTGTGTGAGATGTTCTTTCCTTTTCAGGTCTCACTCATTCTTCCTCTTTCCTGTCCTCAAAAATTTCGACCTCTTCTTTCATACATTAAATTTTCCGGTATGGTTATCAATACAGCATTAAACTAATGAATGCTGTAGGGAGGAGGTTGTTCTGTAACCTCTACACAGTGTGGCAGCTGTGCAGTACCAGCTGTGTGAGATCTTCTTTCCCTTTCAGGTCTCACTCATTCTTCATCTTTCCTATCCACAAAAAAAATTTCGACCTCTTCTTTCCAGACATGAAATTTTTCTGTCATGGCTATCAAGCCATGAGTTCTGCAACCATTCTATCCACCGATTAGTGAAGAAAAATACCTAATGTGACAAACCTAATAGTGACAAACAATAGAGAAGTATGATGTAATTAAGATACAATGTATTTGAGTAACAAGTATGTATAGAACCCTGAAAATATGGTAAGTACAAAGTGTTGTTTTATTGGAAATGGTCCACCAACAGTAATTTAAAAAGATATATGAATTCATATACAAGCAGGATCTGAAGTGGTAGTGAAACCTAGTGTATGCATTAGAGCTAACTAAGAAATAGTAAAAGAGATTGCTTAGTGTTAGGAAAAATATGCAGATAAGTTGTAAGATTAAACTCACCTGGTGTAGCAAGGAAAGGCAGTGTAATAGAATTGAGCAGTGTTTGAGGTTGAGACGTGAAGGACACGTCCCTGAAGTATTTATAAGGTTGGAGCTGGCCATTATTTTAGTGTAGGGTGTGACAGGATACACCTGCACGTATTGAGGTTATGAGTTGGAGGCGTGAATGCGACCATAGGTACCCTTATGTTAGATGAGACAGAGCAGCTCATGGTGTCCTATAGGTTTAAGGAATTTAGCATTTCGCTCGTCCATAATTACTTGATGCACTTTAGTGGTAGGTCTGAGAGAGACTACCTGAGATTTCAGCGTCCGATCAAGTGGAAATGGATTGCCATGTGAGCAAACTAATCAGCTGCAATACACTATGAATATGAAATAAATGTGCTATCCTATGCTTTAAATATTTATAGAGTGAGTGTTAAATAAGTACATACACTAGCAAAATAAATAAGTAACATACTGACAGACGTGAAACATTAATTTTAGCTCAGCATAAATACACTTCAAAGTAAGTAAGTACCTAATTGCAGATGTGGAACTGACAACAGCAGAGGACCAATAAGTGGATTTTGTAGTCAACTAAACGTAGTGTGTTTTGAACACTCAGAACTGTACTATTACCAAAAGTTACTCACATGTACAAAGAAGCTGAGAAAACAACCACTAATCAAATATACTCATACTATCTCTAAGCTTAAGGTAATCAAAGATGAGTCAGTTAAGTAAATAAAATGCAGATTTGTCAGAAATGTACCGAGCATTGGTTCAGTGTTCCGGCCCAGAAATAATAAATTGAAATTAAATAGGATTCATGATTGTATGCCTTGAGCATAAATTTTCTCTAGTAAGTGACTAACGGCGTTCTGAGCCATTTGTTTACCGATTTTATGACAATTAAGTAACCGCGAGAGTAATGTTGAAAAAGTTCTGTTAACTTTGTTCCAGCAAAATATTGAAGGATAAAATGTATATATACCCATTTCATTGTGACCCACCCTTAGATGTTAAGTGAACAGAGTCTGAGGCACTCTTTTTGTTTGTTCTACAGGTCAAACCAGATAATGGCAGCCTGGTAGCTGCGTGAAAGCGTGGAGTGACTTGGACACAACTCACAGTGACCCCTCCCCTTTCCCCCATGTAATTTAGAGAGAACGTGAAGGACGCACATCATAGCAACTTCCCCTCCTCTACCCTTGTGAATGGAAGTGTAGGACGCCAGCCAAAGCGGCTACAACCACGTGTGTAAAAATTATTTGTGAACTTTTCTTTCAGGTTTAGAAAAGACTGCTAAGAGATAATCATCTGTTTATGTATCATGTTATTTTCTTTGAATTTGTGTATGTAAAAATGTATTTAATGTATTTAATGGATCTAAGATTTTCATAATTTTTCAATTCGTATGTGTTTGTTTGTCTAAGGCAATATGTATGGCAAAATATTTCATTGACTTTGCTTAAAATTTTGAGTAATGACATTGTTTAAAAAGGCAGTGAATATGCCCACAATTTAAATAATTAATGTAGGTAATCAGTTTTCTTTAATGTTTCTACATGTTTATATTTCAATTTTGATTTTTTATAGAGAGTTAAACTGTACTCTTGCTTCCCTTTTTGTTATTAAATTTTTTTTCATTCATTAACATTCATAAACAAAAAAAATTTAAGTAGAGGGTGATGTAGGGAAGCAGCCTACTCACCCTATAGTAAATTCACATCAGTTTCCATTGTGTGCCAGCCAGTCTGCTGTAACTAGCTCTGACATCATAAATGTTGCACAATACCTTAAAAATCAAGCAAATGACCTAAAACTTTTCTAGCATGTCAGGAATAATACTAAATTGATGTGTGTTAAATATCAGTTCGATAACTTCAGCCATTTTCGAAATTTGGACGTTTTTCTAAAAAAATCATTGGCGCAACAGAAATGAGCTAGAGACTTCAAAATTTATATTTAGATTCATATTTCATAATGATTTAATAAAAACAGTACTTTGGATTTCACAAATTAAGACTTTAGTGGAAATTCATGATTTTCTGGTTTTCGTCTCAAAACTGAAGGAAACAAGGTAGATTAAGTAGGCTAATAAATAAGGCTAGGATGTTTATATTTAAATAGGTTGGAGGTCCGCTATGACTGTGAAGATGTGAAAAGTTTCTTTTGAATACCTATAAAATTATAGCGATAGCGGATCTCAAAAGGGCCAGTTCAGAGCTCATCTACTGCGTGCAGTGTAATTTAATTAATTCTCTCGCCCAAAATATTTAACTTAGCCACGTCAAAATTTTATTATCAATACTTACCTGCGTGCTGAATGCACGTTTAAATTAAGAGCTTCATCGGCCATCAGCAAAAGAAGCTATAAATTATTATGTAACTTGAAGTGGTGCGTTACTAGCCCAGCGGCTAGTCGGGAGAGCCGATTTGATCAGGCGTTCCCTTAGACATCCGCACCGCGGCTATATATATAAGAACGCTGCGCGAGGAAGGAAGGCCCCAGTTCTCTCCAGACGCTGAATAGCACGACATCTGTGTCGGGAGTCGCGTCGCTTCGGTATCTCTGCTACAAACAGCCTCGGGTGCCGTATTAAGTTACTAGAGATACGCGGAACCATGAAATCATTTCAAGTGAAGGATTAATTCTGGGATGATTTTCATTATCTAGCTTAAGTTTGCGTATTGTCTTATTTTCACGTGCCGTCGCGGGACAGACATTCTACCAATTATTTAGCGTGGCGTTTGATGAAATATTCTCATCAAATTTTGGCGAGCATTCTTTTTAACATTTAATTCGGACATTTATAGTTGCATCAGCGCATTAGACTCTGAACTGCTCTGTTAGTTAGGTTGAAAGGATACTTGTGTTTTATCAGTGAACTTCAGAATATACTCAACTATTTTGGAAAATCGTTTTTGATTAGAAATCCCGGACAATCTCCTAATTCCTCAGAGCTATAAGCTGCAGCTATAATTGTATTCTCAGATGAAGTGGGCACTAGGAACTCTAATTACAGGCTTCACGTTTTGTTAAATCACTTTCTGGGTGCTAAAAAGTAAATAGAGAGCCAGTGTTGAGAACGGCGAAAGACAGCATTAACAACATTCTAAAAGCCTGAAACTGATTCAACGTTTGTATTGCAAGCATTTATACAGCAATTTATTATCACAAGTTAACCGCCGCCCCACAAGTGGTATTCATAGATCTAAGCGGAATCGCGCTTCACAAACCTAGGTGTGTGAAAAATTATAAAGGCTCAGGTGGGGGATGGAAATTTCTGCTGCTGTAGCTATCTTCTGTAGATCTTAGTCTGAGAGAGCTGCACGTATAATGAATGCCAGGGCTATGGAGATAATAAACCATTCAGTGTTGTCTGCCACAGTAAACCTTACGATGTTCCAGTAACAAGATTAAAACGTGTGGCGCACGTTAAAAAGAGAATGAGCATCAGCCTTCGTACACTTAACAGCAAATTCGGTGGAAGTATATGGTTGACGGGTAAAATTAAACGAGTTGCAGGATTATTATGGGAGTGCCGTTAGGTAAAATTCTGGAGACCTGGAGACAATGAAGAATACTGGATGTCCTTACTCTTCCGCCGTATGACAACTGACAAGAAGTCAACACATTTTCTATGTCTGTTATCCTCTGATACACGGAGCAAGTTTAGGAAGGCACAGAGACAGAGAACCTCAACATATTCACACATCAGCATTCTATGCCTGATTCGATAGTAGACCAAATAAAGCCAATCTACAGAGAGACCTTGTCCACCATGACCTACTAACAAAGTGCTTGCACGGCAAGAGTCAAAACATAAATGAGGCTTTCAACAACGTTATGTGGAACCGCTTCCCTAAACATGTATTTGTCGGTTACAGAACTCTATTACTAGGAGCGTCAGATGCCGTGATAACGTGGAACAATGGAAACATTGCTAGACTAAAAGTCTTAGAATAGTTAGATATATCACTTGGACATGAAACGTCCCCTTAGAAAAATTTATGAATTACTGTGCTGATAAACCTCTTACATTATTTGCTTTTCAAACAGCTGAGCAAAACTGAACGTACTGAAACATTCACTAAAGTGACACACAATATTTTTATCGCAACGCAATCTGACTTTCAAAAATCCCTACAAAAGAATGGCCCTGACTAACATTAACCTATACGTTTCACAAATCACTTACCTCACAAAAATCTTGGTTACTCGAACTACTGCAATACAGCGAGCGCCACTACTGCCAGCTACATAAAAGATTCAAACTACGGAAGGCACTAACTACTGATAGGCATAGGTAGCAAATGAAAGATTTTAATAGAGAACAGACAATGTATTTACCTTAATAGTCATCAAAAGTCATAATATATATAGCAGTTCATGACATCCAGTCTTACAAATTTCAAAATTCCGCCATTTCTCTCCCCACATCCACCACTGCTGGCGGCTCACCTCCAACTGCGCAACGCTACGCGCTGTTCACATCCAGCTTCCCAACACTACAATGGCAGACAAAAATGCAAACTAACCACCGACTGCACACAGCACAGCCAGTGATTTTCATACAGAGCGCTACGAGGCGTTACCAATATAGAAACCTGAACAGCCTACTTACTGACAGAATACTGTGGCTGTTCTAAGACAACTTGACATCTTGCGTATTGTCAAACCAAATTTTGCTGCTCTCTAAATGTCTAAGTGTCATGAATCAGGAAAAGGAAACTAGCAAGTGAACCCGTAAGATAAGGAGGACCCTGATTATGGTGCAGCCTGCTTCTAACCACATAGCATATACAGGGTGTTTCGAAAGTGATGGTCAATAACTCGCACATGGAAAGTACAGGCCAAAAGTACCTAAAAAGCTCCAATAAACATGGGTCCGAAAAACAACCATTGCCGAGGAACCGCATTAATTCGAGTTGGGAACTAACTGTAAACGCTCCTGGATACCGCGGTATTTACGTGGGTACCTCACAGTTCGGGATCGACTGTCTGTTTGTTTACGCATGCACAACTACTTCCCTGGCTCCATCTGTGCACTGTGGCGTACCGGCCTCACAAACAGTTACCAACGTGAAGGCAACATGGACAGAGGTTACAAAAATGAAGGGGACGCTGACATGCACTTAATGTATGTCAAAGCGAATGGCAGTACCCTTGAGGCTGCACGATGGTATGAAGAAGCATTTCCTCTCTGCAGGCAGCCCGACAGGCGTACATATATCCGATTACATCAACGCCTTAGAGAAACTGGTAGTTTCGCACACCATGTATGAGAAGATCTACCCGGCTCCGTAACACCCGATGTTAAGAAAAGTGTGTTACACGTTACACACGAACGTCCGACCACTTCAACAAGGAGGATTGCTGCTCAAGAGCGAGTCCAGAGTCATAGCAGCGCGTGGCGTATTTCACATCCGTAAGTACTCTATCCGTATCACGTCCAGCGAGTGCAAGCCCTCAACAATGCAGACTGCCCTTCTAGAGAGAATTTATGCAACTACTTCTAGAGGAACGGAAGGTTCCAAATGATTGGAAAAGAGCACAGGTAGTCCCAGTCTTCCAGAAGGGTCGTCGAGCAGATGCAGATATCTCTGACATCGATCTGTTGTAGAATTTTAGAACATGTTTTTGCTCGCGTATCATGTCATTTCTGGCAACCCAGAATCTACTCTGTAGGAATCAACATGGATTCCGGAAACAGCGATCGTGTGAGACCCAACTAGCTTTATTTGTTCATGAGACCCAGAAAATATTAGATACAGGCTCCCAGGTAGATGCCATTTTCCTTGACTTCCGGAAGGCGTTCAATACAGTTCCGCACTGTCACCTGATAAACAAAGTAAGAGCCTACGGAATATCAGACCAGCTGTGTGGCTGGATTGAAGAGTTTTTAGGAAACAGAACACAGCCTGTTGTTCTCAATGGAGAGACGTCTACAGACGATAAAGTAATCTCTGGCGTGCCACAGGGAAGTGTTATGGGACCATTGCTTCTCACAATATATATAAATGACCTAGTAGATAGTGTCGGAAGTTCCATGCGGCTTTTCGCGGATGATGCTGAAGTATACAGAGAAGTTGCAGGATTAGAAAATTGCAGCGAAATGCAGGAAGATCTGCAGCGGATAGGCACTTGGTGCAGGGAGTGGCAACTGACCCTTAACATAGACAAATGTAATGTATTGTGAATACATAGAAAGAAGGATCCTTTATTGTATGATTATATGATAGCGGAACAAACACTGGTAGCAGTTACTTCTGTAAAATATCTGGGAGTATGCGTGCGGAACGATTTGAAGTGGAATGATCATATAACATTAATTGTTGGTAAGGCGGGTACCAGGTTGAGATTAATTGGGAGAGTCCCTAGAAAATGTAGACCGTCAACAAAGGAGGTGGCTTACAAAACACTCGTTCCACCTATACTTGAGTATTGTTCATCAGTGTGGGATCCGTACCAGGTCGGGTTGACGAGAAGATAGAGAAGATCCAAAGAAGAGCGGCGCGTTTCGTCAAAGGGTTATTTGGTAAGCGTGATAGCGTTACGGAGATGTTTAACAAACTTAAGTGGCAGACTCTGCAAGAGAGGCGCTCTGCATCGCGGTGTAGCTTGCTGTCCAGGTTTCTAGAGGGTGCGTTTCTGGATGAGGTATCGAATATATTGCTTCCCCCTACTTATACGTCCCGAGGAGATCACGACGTATTACAGAGATTCGAGCGCGCATGGAGGCTTTCCGGCAGTCGTTCTACCCGCGAACCATACGCGACTGGAACAGGAAAGGGAGGTAATGACAGTGGCACGTAAAGTGCCCTCCGCCACACACCGTTGGGTGGCTTGCGGAGTGTAAATGTAGATGTAGATGTACCCCGAATCCCCCGTTTGTAAGCAGTATTCTGTTTACGGACGAGGCTGAATTTGCCCGTGACGCTATTTTTAGCTAAAATAACTGTCACATTTGACCCGATGTCAATATTAATGCAACACACGTGACATGACACCAGCAGCGTTATTGGTTGAACGTCTGTGCAGGATTGCTCGGGGACCGCATAATTGGACCACAATTCCTACTACAGAGAGTAGACGGACAACAATATATGCAGTTTCAGCGGACTGTACTTAAGATGTACAATAATGATGTCCCACTGGACCAACAGTTGAACATGTGATTCATGGATGACAGTGCTCCAGCACATATTCGATTACAAGTACGCTGGCTTCTAACTCAACCGTATGGTCAAAATTGGATAAGTAGGGGCATGTTCCAGGCTTCCAAGGTCTCCTGATTTAAATTCCATGGATTTCTGCATGTGGGGTCATGTAAAAAGTCTTCTATACGCTGCTGAGGTCAACTCTGTTGAGGAATTACGCTTGCGGATTGAAGGAGCCTTCCGGCATTTACAGAATTTCCCATGACTGCCTGAGAGTATTCGCAACTCATTTCAGAGACGATTTTAACGTTGCATTTAGACGCATGGACGACATTTCCAACACCTACATCAACGTTCAGAGATGCCATGCGGTCCTAGACACAGGTGAACCGCAACAGAAAATGTGCTGTACCTCGACAACGTTTGATTTGCGGTCCCATGTTTATTTGAGCTTTTTAGCTACTTTTGGCCTGTACCTTCCGTGTGTGAGCTATTGAACATCACTTCTGAAATACCCTGTATGTGTTGTAAAGCTTTATGTTTCATTATCTCAAAACCATGGATTCTGAAACATCCGTCCCGTTTTCTCAGAAACTGTATGAGAAACTTTGATGAAGATTTCACGGTTTGTAAACACCACTCTACTGCAAAAATATGGAATCCATGGAAATTAAATTTATTAGTATATTTTGACTTGCAGTACCATAGCCTTTTGGGATTAGTTAATTGCCGAAATATAATTTAACTTTCTAATTAACTTCAACATTTCGGACCGCAAGTTCCCATCTACTGGTACCTCCTGCCCTCTACAATTCTCCTCATGCACTACTCGTTCAGCATTAACCTGTTGCACCAATTTGGAATTTTTGTCCTCTACATTAAAACTACAATGAGCATTGGGTGATACCCTCATCATTTCGTTCACAGTCCGGCTGTCATCAAGCTCGTCATATGAAGGCCAGTCTAACACTTTCATCTTCAGATTTATCTTTACTTACTACTTTATGCTCGTCTACTATGTGAAAGTCTCCCGTGTCGTCCCTAATTACATTACTCTCCCCGTGTCTATCCCCAATGATTACTCCCTGTCCGCACACTGTCTTTAACCTCCTGTCCCTCATTTTTACAAATACTTACAATGCCAGACTTTAAAAGACCTACACACCAGTTGCGGCTGCCGTTACGCCGTCTGCTGACTGCTGCAACTCGAATTCTCCGCGTTGGCTCAGCTGTTCTTTGTTTACATTTGCTCCGTCTCGCGTTTTTCGATTGTCTTGCTGCGGGCTGCGACGTCAGTTGCACACTGATCGCTGGCTATGGAGGAGTCGAAACTGATGACGTCACAAAGTACTGCGCTACTTATTGGGCAAAGATGCATCTCCAAGTGGCCTCCGTTTCCACTCGCAAATTCAGATAATCAAATCTTCCACTGTTCTTAAAAATTGTCTGTGCATCATTCCTTTTACTGTCCATACACAATTTCAATAACTTACAAGACACACGAAAATGTTCTTCTTGTCGCTGTAAACACTGTCTCTCACTTCGTATTGTCACAGTCATTGTCTATTATTTCGCCACACGCTTTTTAGCCTTAATTGTGTCTGGGTGTTAATATCCTCACCAGAAAACCGCACCATATCTAAGATTACCGTATTTATCTGCGCCAGTATGCCATCAGTAGTTGCGCCTCCGTCGAATGTGACGGAGAAGAGATTGTCTCAGAAAGACTGAGATTGTCTGAATAAGTTATTTCAAATTATGTAGTCCACACAGGGTTTAATAGCATTTTCATTTTTAATTACTTACGGTTTATGGTCTTTTCGGGACTCATTCACTATAATTTATGCACAGATAAACGGGTAAGTTGATGTTCTAAAATGATGATGACTGTTCGAGTGCAATAATGAACCCTAAGCTGACAGAAGCTTACGTATGACAGATATTGTTAAATCACCGTCCTTTCAAGTAGGTAATCACACAGAAAAGAAAACGGTATGCACAGTAAATACCATTTGGAATAACAAAGTTCACAGTCTGATGTTACTGTCACAGTAAGCATTATTTAAGATAAATATAGCTGTTGGGATTAATTGCCACTTCACAGTCAGCCACTGAAAAACAGTCACTGTAGAAACTCTTCGGGCTCGGAATTTAGATAAAATTCGGCACCTTCTTACAACTGGTGATTTGCGCAAACTCGTCTGCGTACATAGTCCAATCATTTTTGCCACACGTTTTCCTCACATTATACAGTTCCGCAGACTGGCTGACATGGCTCCCAGCTAGGTCTCTTTCGTAATAATGTGTTAATTAACACTTGATGCACCTATTGTTGTTTGCTACATTCTTACAGGTTAGCCGGCCAGGATGGCCGAGCGGTTCTAGGTGCTACAATCTGGAACCGCGCAACCGCTACGGTCTCAGGTTCGAATCCTGCCTCGGGCATGGATGTGTGTGATGTACTTAAATTACTTAGGTTTAAGTAGTTCTAAGTTCTAGGGGACTGATGAGCTCAGCAGTTTTTTCTTACAAGTTACAATTAAAGATACGTGTCTCTAGGCAAGATTCCTGTAAATGTAGACTTTTAGATAAAGCAATAACTACTGTTGAACTATGCTGTGTAGTTTGTCAAAATATGGGATTCTGCTTCTGTAATAACGCTTTAGATAAGAATGCTCAGTAATCTGGAACTAAATGAGGTGAAGGCACACGTTTACATAGGAACAATGATAACGAAGTTTGAATTATTACTATTTGTAATCAGCACAGTTTTTACGTAAACGAATTACACCAACAGATTCTGATTAACAAAATAGCTAAGAACTGAGCTAAAATTTAAGATTTTTGATATGTACTCATGCTATATAAGTTACAACCACGAAGATATTTAAAACAAATTAGACAGGGAGAAACTGGGTGGAAGAAAAACATAACAAGCGGAAAGCATCCATCTGCTTTGTTACAACTGTATTTACTATTGAACAGCGTCGTGTAGAACACGAACGATGTTTTCGCCTACAGCCTCCTGAGAAATCCTCTAGAAAGGACACCGTACAGCATTTTCAGAGACATCTGTTACTAAACGGTGTAATAGTCTCTGAGACAGCGTCATAAAAGAAGCGATCGAGAAAATCATTTCTGACAAGACCCTCAATAAGGATGGCGAACTGCAGCTGAGTAAAGCTTGGAATCTGGCCATCGGAAGACCGAAAAGGACACGGCAAGTGCACAACGAAAACATTACCATATATGGTGCTGGAGCGAGTCCCAGTGACGTCACTGCAGCCCGTGCAGCTATTTCAGGACGGCAGCAGCCATCAGTTTACAGCCAGTATTTGACAGTGGCCGATGAGCGCTAGGCTGGAAGCTTGTGCATATTATACCGCTAGACGCGGCTGGTAGCCCGAGACAATTTTTTTAGTATATATCGCCACAAAACTATGCATTTTTATAGCATATTATTTAATTTTTTAATGATACGTTAGGCTAGTGTTTTCTTATTTTGTGTGTAGGTATTATAGAGAGGTAAAACATTTATCTTAGCATAGAACTAACTGATAGTAACGGAATGAGAGTAACCGAAAGTGGCAAATTTTTTTGTGAGTTTATTTTATGCTATATACTGCAAGCCTAATTACATCTTCCCGCCATCTGCCTAAGGAGGTGCAGCAGTGAAGAGATATGCGGATGACATTAAGAACAGTAATAGTTAAATGCTATGTTTTAGTTACTACCAATGTTTTACAGATAATGCTGCAGTAGGTACGAGCCGAAACTTCATGTAGTAACCTACTTTCATCCAACCATGAAAAAGACCTCTGGAAGATACTCGTAAGAGCGAAAGAAACTGGTGCACCTGCCTAATATCGTGCAGGTCCTCCACCCCCCCCCCCCCTCCCTGAGCACGCAAAAGTGACGCAACACGACGTGGCATGGACTCAACTAATGCCTGAAGTAGTGCTGGAGGGAAGAATTGACACCATGAAGCCTGCAGGGCTGTCCATAAATCCGTAAGAGTACGAAGGGGTGGAGATCTCTTCTGAACAGCGTATAACAGTCCTGTCCGCTACTGCTATACCATAACCTTAAAGTTGGAGGCAGTTTGTAAAATGGAACTATTTTGTTAGAGTAATTATGGTATAAAGCAACAGAGCAGTGTTACCCTCTGAGAAGAATTTTGTTATGTTGACCGTGATATACCTAACGGAGGTGGCGTATCGGAAGCGAAAGTCAGAAATACGTAAATATTTAAACAGTAATAAATTATATTTAACATATCCACGTTGTTTAAAGGATAAAGAAAACGGTCGCCAGCCTAATTAGGCAAGAGAATGTTTAACATTCTTGTTCAAGAAAATAGTTATTAGTAACTTTAACGGACAAACACAACTTATACTTTACCACACGCGAGTGCAATGAACTCTGACACCTGCATATGTCAACAATAAGATTGTAACTAACAGCTAGAGCAGCACAATCTACACTCCTGGAAATTGAAATAAGAACACCGTGAATTCATTGTCCCAGGAAGAGGAAACTTTATTGACACATTCCTGGGGTCAGATACATCACATGATCACACTGACAGAACCACAGGCACATAGACACAGGCAACAGAGCATGCACAATGTCGGCACTAGTACAGTGTGTATCCACCTTTCGCAGCAATGCAGGCTGCTATTCTCCCATGGAGACGATCGTAGAGATGCTGGATGTAGTCCTGTGGAACGGCTTGCCATGCCATTTCCACCTGGCGCCTCAGTTGGACCAGCGTTCGTGCTGGATGTGCAGAACGCGTGAGACGACGCTTCATCCAGTCCCAAACATGCTCAATGGGGGACAGATCCGGAGATCTTGCTGGCCAGGGTAGTTGACTTACACCTTCTAGAGCACGTTGGGTGGCACGGGATACATGCGGACGTGCATTGTCCTGTTGGAACAGCAAGTTCCCTTGCCGGTCTAGGAATGGTAGAACGATGGGTTCGATGGCGGTTTGGATGTACCGTGCACTATTCAGTGTCCCCTCGACGATCACCAGTGGTGTACGGCCAGTGTAGGAGACCGCTCCCCACACCATGATGCCGGGTGTTGGCCCTGTGTGCCTCGGCCGTATGCAGTCCTGATTGTGGCGCTCATCTGCACGGCGCCAAACACGCATACGACCATCATTGGCACCAAGGCAGAAGCGACTCTCATCGCTGAAGACGACACGTCTCCATTCGTCCCTCCATTCACGCCTGTCGCGACACCACTGGAGGCGGGCTGCACGATGTTGGGGCGTGAGCGGAAGACGGCCTAACAGTGTGTGGGACCGTAGCCCAGCTTCATGGAGACGGTTGCGAATGGTCCTCGCCGATGCCCCAGGAGCAACAGTGTCCCTAATTTGCTGGGAAGTGGCGGTGCGGTCCCCTACGGCACTGCGTAGGATCCTACGGTCTTGGCGTGCATCCGTGCGTCGCTGCGGTCCGGTCCCAGGTCGACGGGCACGTGCACCTTCCGCCGACCACTGGCGACAACATCGATGTACTGTGGAGACCTCACGCCCCACGTGTTGAGCAATTCGGCGGTACGTCCACCCGGCCTCCCGCATGCCCACTATACGCCCTCGCTCAAAGTCCGTCAACTGCACATACGGTTCACGTCCACGCTGTCGCGGCATGCTACCAGTGTTAAAGACTGCGATGGAGCTCCGTATGCCACGGCAAACTGGTTGACACTGACGGCGGCGGTGCACAAATGCTGCGCAGCTAGTGCCATTCGACGGCCAACACCGCGGTTCCTGGTGTGTCCGCTGTGCCGTGCGTGTTATCATTGCTTGTACAGCCCTCTGGCAGTGTCCGGAGCAAGTATGGTGGGTCTGACACACCGGTGTCAATGTGTTCTTTTTTCCATTTCCAGGAGTGTATATCCAAAAATATAACAGATAACGGAACGCACTATTACTTTCAGGGCTTATCCAAACTGAATAAGCTTTATAACATTACTATTAATATTCACTGCAGAATCATATATAGGACATAGGTTAAGTGTTATGTTTCAAACACTTTCCTACTTGACATAAATTTATAAATGTAGTTCACTGCAAAATTATGAACTGGTCACAGGCTAAGTCTCTCTCAGTTAAATACTTTACTATTTAAAATGAAAGTCAATTGGAATTCACTAACAGGTTACTTCTCACTGTCTTTTGAATAAAGAAATTTTTGTTTTCATAAATAGTGGTCTTTCTATTTAATTGTTATTTATCGTGAGCATAAAGGATAACCTGCGAATCCTATTACACTATTAATATGCACTTTCATTATCCAGAAGAAACAATTACTTAGCAAGCATGAGTATATAACTTTCCACTTTTGCATTTTTCCAACACTTTTACTACAGTGTGACACAATGTTGACGAATCTGCAAGAAACTGATTCACCTTTTTAAGTTTACTACAGGCAGCACTATGATCATTAACTAAGCAAAACTTTATAAGCCTCAGTTTTAAGAACTTTTAATCTTTAAAATAAACAGCAAATTATCTTTATTACCACAGTCTTCTACTTTCAAGTAAATGATTAAATAGGTGAATTTGAAACTCCACAAACTTTAAATTGGACTGTTTCCATCACTGGGAAGCTTTCACAAAGCTACATTTACTACCTCCCAAAATTTCACTAAATCCACAGTAAATATGAATACTCCCTTCTTACCAAAGATCAAACAACATTATTTTATTAACTATTTGGCTTTGAGGCTTTCAGTTTTTTCACAAACTAGGACACTCGGTAATCATAGTTCAAATGGAGAGGAACCTGAGAGGTGCTGTGATAGGGAAAAAATCAAGGTAGGTACATAAATTCAGTTATAATTTATCTTATATTTGAGAACACTAAAACATCCAATGAACTGATCCTTCACTGTACATTACTATAGTGCTCCATTACAGTGATTGAGGAATGTGGTGGCGATTGCATGTTGGTAGATGGAATTGCAGGTAGAATTGCTAGACTCTGTCATTTCTTGGTGGCGATTATAGATACCAATTTTACAATAGTTCCAGCTCTTTATCCATCCATCCAAGGCATTGGAAAGCATCAGGTAAAGCCTCTCTGGGAACTAGCACAATACACAACTTTTAGATGAGTAGTTCATAGTTTGATAGCTCGTCCCCGACTGACTCTTGGTTCCACCTTTCTATCCATGCCAACCACAATTTGCGCGCGCTGCTAAGTTCCGTTCCCAAGGGAAACCACTATACCTTTAACATACAAACTAACTAAGAACCCTAAGTGAAGGTCAGCAGTTTACATAACAGCAAACAACCATTTTAAATAAAATAGAACCTTTGCACATATTAACATTTCTATAAAAAATGTTTAAACAAATTCCAAATATATACAGTCAATTTTGTCTCCCTCCAATTGGGACAAAGAATTCAAGTGACAGATACACTACATTGCATAGAATCAAATCATGACATCAAAGTTTTTACAAAGAAAAGAGTGTACAATTTTATGTTATCTATTCAATCAAACACATTTACAGAAGCCCAACGACGTAACATTAAATAAAACAAAAGGCAAAATAAATCAGTAGGGCATTAGAGCTGTGGTGTTACAAGCGTGTTGCAAGGCATCCGAGATATGCTCAATAATGTTCATGTCTGGGGAGTTCGGTGGCCAACGGAGGTGTTTAAACTCAAGAGAGTGTTCCTGGAGCCATTCTGTAGCAATTCTGAACGTGTGAGGTGCCTCACTGTCCAGGAGGAATTGCGCAAATCCGTCGGAATGCAAAATGGACATGAATGGTTGCAGGAGATCACACACGCACTTACGTACGGATCACCTGTCAAGAGTCGTATGTAGACGTATCAGGGGTCCTAGATCACTCCAACTGCACACGCCCCACACAATTACATAGCCTCCATCATCTTGAACAATCCCCTGCTGACATGCAGGGTTCCATGGATTCATGAGGCTGTCTCCATACCGTTTCACGTCCATCCGGACCAGGCGAGGCGTAAAGCTTTGTGACGTGCAGTCAACAAGAGTACACGAGTGGAGCTTCGGCTCCGTAAGCCCAAATCGATAATGTTTCGCTGTATGGTTCGCACATTGACTCTTGTTGATGGCCCAGCATTGAAATCTGCAGCAGTCTGCGGAAGGATTGCCCTTCTGTCACGTTCAACGGTTCTCCTGTCGCCGTTGGTTCCGTTCTTAGAGGATCTTTTTCCGGTCGCAGCGATGTCGGAGATTTGATGTTTTACCGGATTCCTGATATTCACGGGACACTCGTGAAATGGTCGTATGGGAAAATCCCTATTTCATCACTACCTCGCAGATTGCTGTGTCCCATCGCTCGTGTGGCGACTATAACAGCACGTTGAGACTCGGTTAAATCTTGATAACCTGCCATTGTAGCAGCAGTAAACGATCTATCAACTGCGCCAGACACTTGTTGTCTTGTATAGGCGTTGTCGACCGCAGTTCCGCATTCTGCCTGTTTACATATCTCTGTATTTGAATACACATGCCTATACCAGTTTCTTTGGCGCTTGAATGTAAAATGCTTGGAGCATATGGCCTAACACAAATCAGCTGTCTTGTTATTTTTACGTAATCACGGATTTATTATCATTATGTGACAATATAATCGAAGACTAGTCTATCTCAATAAACGTTAAGGAATACGTGGATGTAATTTTCATCACTCGCCTTAAGAACAGTAAAAAGTAACGAACATCTGGATACTCGGTGAAAAGTTAAATAAGATATCTGGACAAAGTCTTGTGCACTATCACAAGAACGGATTTCTCTCTGATTTTTCCGTCTCTGGCAACGTGTACGTTCTTCGTCCTAGCAGCCGGATTTCAAAGCGTCACGTTTTTCGCGGGACGGATAAGGTTTCTGCACCAAACTGGAAGAAGTGCTGGATTCCGATCACGCGCGTTGAAGCTGCTATTGAGTGAGATGTAATGCATCCGGAATGAGGGGAACGGCTCCATTGTGATCGCTGACGTGCGGCGAGCCGGCGGTGGCTACAGCTCCGGGGCTCCCCAGACACGTGGCGGCGGCGCCGGCTCACAATCAGAGCGAAAAGCACCGCAGTGCAGGCGCGATACACGGACACGACAGAGTTCGTTCTCCTCGTCTTCTGTTTTCCGTGGATGCTCGCCTGCTGCGTTCCGCTTTGGAGCGGTACTGCAAATATTTACTGACCGGATTTCATCTAGCGCGCAATGCACTGCGCCTGCAAACAAGTTAGCCCCTAAGTAATCCGAGAAAATCCCGTAGGAAATGCAATTATGGAGAGAGTGAAGTCATATCTTTTAGAAAGTTTTCTATATTTCCTGTTAAATTTGATAGCCTGAAATAAAAATTCTCCAAATGTAACATGAACATGAAGATCAGCATAGAGTAAGCGCGAAACGCCAGCGCATGACTACTTGTAACTGTTGTAAAAGCACTAGGTATAATCATCGGTGGGAACCAAGATAGTATAGTGTACTTTACAGCGCATTTCACGTAGATATTTGGAATATTTCGGTGTAAGTCTTTGTTCTACTGTTAAAGATGAAATAATATCTTGCTGTTCGGACCATTTCCTATTTTTTAAAATTATTATTGCTGTTTTATCAAAAACGTGGTATCATGTTACAATCCGATGCTATAAAAGTTACATCTTAAATTGGTTTTTACTATAAATTTATGTTTAACATGACATAAAATGGAGTAATAAAATAAAATAAAATTGCGTTAAAGTCATTGGTAACGAAAGAATACTAGGTTAATAATATTATAAAACTTTATTTCCTTTCTAATCACGTTCAAGCTTTTTGGCAGTTTCGGAGAGCAAATCTTGCGTCCCTTGCCTAATAAGCTAACCTAAGAGAGTATATCAAATATAAACTTCTCTTTTTTCCGTGTTCCGGCACTAGTGTGTTGCCAATATTTTATTTCTCTGAGTTATTTCACTGCTTTTACTGTGTTGTATCATTACACTATCCTTGGTAAAACTACGCACATCATCAACTTTGTGCCTCTTTGCGATTGGTAGTGAGTTACATGACAGATAATTTCTGTATGTTTCTCTTCCGCCTTTTCTACGTTGTAACTATAGTCCGATTCACGAACAATCGCGGTTAGCGTTGGTCGAGGAACGGTCGGGGATTGCTTTGTTGCCGGTTTCAAGCGACAGTTGCGGTACGCGCATACACCTGTTTTGCTCTTGAATGCGTGTGTCAAAATGGTTCACAGGGCTCTAAGCACTATGGGACTTAACATCTGAGGTCATCAGTCCCCTAGACTTAGAACTACTTAAACCTAACTAAGGACATCACACACATCCATGCATGAGGGAGGATTCGAATCTGCGACCGCAGCAGCCGCGTGGTTCCGGACTGAAGCGCCTAGAACCGCTCGACCACAGCGACCGGCAAAGCTTGTGTCATCCGAATTACACATGGGGCGCTCCGCGGAACTAACGGACTTCGAACGTGGTCAGGTGATTGGGTGTCACTTGTGTCAAACGTCTGTACGCAAGATTTCCACACTCCTAAAAATCCCTACGTCCACCGTTTCTGTGAAGGGACACCCAACGCACAAAAGCGTACAGGCCGATCTTGTCTGTCGACTGATAGAGACAGCAGACAACTGAAGAGGGTAGTAGTGTGTAACAGGCAATCTATCCAGACCATCACACAGGAATTCTCAACTGCATCAGGATCCACTGCAAGTACTATGACAGTTAGGTGAGAGGTGAGAAAACGTGGATTTCATGATCGAGTGGCTGCTCATGGGCCACACATCTCGCCGGTATGAGGAGCGTAACATTGGACGATTGAACACTGGAAAAACGTTGTGTGGAGTGACGAATCAGGGTACACAATAAGGCGAAAGCCCGGTGAACGTGATCTCGTTCTTGCTTCCCACTGTTGAAGAGCAATTCGGAGATGTCGATTGCATCTTTCAACACGATCGAGCACCTGCTCATAATGCACGGCCTGTGGCGGAATGCTTACACGATAATAACATCCCTGTAATGGACTGGCTTGTACAGAGTCCTGACCTGAATGCTATAGAACACCTTTGGGATGTTTTGGAACGCAATTTCGTGCCAGGCCTCACTCACCGACATCGATACCTCTCCTCAGTGCAGCACTCCGTGAAGAATTGGCTGCCAGTCCCCAAGAAACCTTCCAGAACCTGATTGAACGTGTACCTGCGAGAGTGGAAGCCGTCATCAAAGCGAAGGGTGGGCTAACACCATATTGATTTCCAGCATTATCGATGGAGGGCGCACCATCTTATAAGTCATTTTCAGCCAGGTGTCCGGATACATTTGATCTCTCGCTTGCTTACGCAGACGTTGCCGCTTACCACCAACATCAGCGATGGCCACCCGCAACAAATGGAGTAACAATTCTCGACGTAACTTGGTACCATCACGTTTAATGTCCGTGCTGCATGCGACATTCAAACAGAGCGCTCACTGGCTGTCGCAGAATATAATGACTTATCAGAACAAGTCTTCACCCGCCATTGTTCGTCACTGCAACTACAGTATGGATTGTTGGGCTTTCTATTTTGAAATTGTGAGTTGGTGGCAGGCAACAGTCGAGGTGTTTCTAAGCCGGCGCGCTGATCGGAACGCTATTATCACTATACTCAGCATGAGTGGCGAAGGTAGTCCGCAGAGGGCTAGATCACGTTACCGATCGAGGCAGCAGCGTAAGACATTTATAGGTGGAAATCATTAGCTGATTATATTCAAGAAGTCTGCTTACCTAGGAGTAATAAATGTGAGACAGTGAAAGTAGTAGAATTGTGTGTGTGTGTGTGTGTGTGTGTGCGCGCGTGTGTGTGTGTGTGTGTGTATGTATGTGTGTGTGTGTTAGTGTGTGTGTGTGTGTGTGTATGTGTGTGTTTGTGGAGAGTGCATTAATAATGTTACATAGCAAAGCGTGCTTGTAATAAAATTGAATGAAAGAATAGGACTCCGTTTAACGGCATTAGAGCGCAAAGATGAGGAAGTAAGAGATCCTACGTCATAATCCTGTATAACAGCTTGAACAATAACGAATTCACCTTTTTAGAAACAATAGCACTATTCAATTCTGCGTCGGTCTACCGCCTTCTCCAATTCTCACAGCTGACCAACAAATACAAGGGACAGAATTCAAACACACAGTGATGAGCAAATCACTGTGATACTAAATGCTGTATGGTGGTGGTGCTGGAAAAAGCCAAGGGAAGTGTGTAAGAGGAACGAGCAGTCAATGTAGCAATACGGGGAGCAAATGGGAAAATGCGCTGATGTAAGCGACTCTAGTAAAGGGCGAATTTCATCGTCCGGTGCCTGAGAACGAACTTCCAGGAATTGGCGTAGTTGGTCTGCTGTTCCCATGCTAACACCGCGAGCACCTATGGAAAGTACTGGGACGGTGAGACCACAGGAAGACGTGACACACACACACGTCCGTACCTCATGACGATATGTGGCGGATTTGACGGTAAAGTACAATGTTAGTGCAGACGATAGTCTTATTGAGCATAGCGTTCATCGCCCGTTGTTCAAGATGGGGCTTCGCTATGTACGTATTGCCATGCTGACCCAGCGTCATTTATGATTAAATTATCATAGTATTATGGAGAGCAGACGGTGGATCATGGAAACCGTGTCGCCCACTCGGACGAATCATGTTTCTAGTTACAGCAGCTCAGTGATCTCGTCCAGATACACTTTTATCCTGGCGACCTGTTCCTCAAACAGGGCATCGCACCGCGGTCTTTAGTCAGTAGGACAGTGTTATCTTGTTGGGGACATTCATCTGAGCTTTTGTGGCAACTCTGGACTAAGTGAACGTTATTGCCTATCACCTGCATTGCATCATGTTTCGTGTATTCCATGAGGGCGATAGTATCGTGCAGCAGGAAATCTGTCCATTGTCAGAATCGCACGACAGTGGTTTGAGGGCCGGCCGAAGTGGCCGCGCGGTTCTGGCGCTGCAGTCTGGAACCGCGAGACCGCTACGGTCGCAGGTTCGAATCCTGCCTCGGCCATGGATGTGTGTGATATCCTTAGGTTAGTTAGGTTTAACTAGTTCTAAGTTCTAGGGGACTAATGACCTCAGCAGTTGAGTCCCATAGTGCTCAGAGCCATTTGAACCATTTAGTGGTTTGAGGAGTATGATAGTGAACCTTGGCTGACATCATGGCCACCAAATTCGCGTGATCTGAACGCGATGGAACGCATCTGGGAAACCATGGGATGACGACTCCGCGCCCACAATCCGCCTGCCTCCAGCTGACGGGAACTGCGAAACACGTACTACCAGAAACCTACCAAGGACGTTTCGAATCAATTTAACTCAATATCTACGCTATACTGCGTTCCAAAGGTGGACTAACGAGGTATCAACGAGGTGATCTTAGCGTTTTGCATCACCACTGTTAAAAATAATCATCACGTTTGATGAAAGCGGATCACCTCTCCTTATAACAAGGACTTCGGGTAACTGTGCAGAAACAATGTTTTTGACGTTATGGTTTCAGCACTGAGAGACAATCTGCCCGGAGTTCTGTGAAATTTCAGTTGATTAGTAGCCGTAATCTCTCTCCCTCAGAAAAAACTGCGCAACGGAATTTTTATACTTGAATACCAGAACGACCGATCAGGGATCACGTTTTTTTAACGTATTAAGTAATTTTCACACACACGGTACATGACGCTAAACATTACAGGACATGGAGACATGTGATGGAGTGCACTTTGGTGGAGGAGTTTAACAAATTCACGAGCTGCATTATTGACACTTACACTCTAAGAGAAAAAAAAAAGCGACGCACCACGGAGGAAATATCGGAATGGCACAAGAGGCGGTAGAAGTGATGTACGTGTTAAGACAAACAAATGATTACAATTTCAGAAACTTGGGTGATTTACTCAAGAGAAAAAGTTTCGCAAATTGAGCAAGCGAATAATGCGTTCGTCATCCCCTGATGCCTACACAAACGGTTATACCGCTTGACCTTCTTTGACAGGGTTACCGGATGTCGTCCTGCTGAAGGATATCATGCCAAATTCTGTCTAATTGCGGTGTTAGATAGGCAAAATCGGGAAATGGTTCGAGGGCTCTGCCATATTGCTCCAAACGTCCCTAACTGGAGAGAGATCCGGTGACTTTGGCGGGCTAAGGCAGGGTTCGATAAGGACGAAGACAAGCAGTAGAAAATGTCACCATCTGCCGGAGAGCATTATTTTGCTTAAATGTCAGCCCAGGATGGCTTGCCATGAAGGGCAACAAAACGGGGTATAGAATACCGCTGTGCTGTAAAGGTACCACGGACGACAACCAAAGGGTCTTGGTGTCAACAGAAACAGCACTTCAGACGATGACTCATGGCAGACGGGCCGTATGGCGAAGCCGACCACTGTCCAGAGCGTCTACAGATCTGTCTTCGTTGGTCATCGGGGTCTAATTTGCAGCAGGACTCATCGGTGAAGACAATTGTACTCCAGTCAGTGAGAATCCAGGCCAAAGACGTGACCGGAGACGCCTCGAACAGTGGTGTGACACCAACCCGATTGTCGCCCACCCTACCGTAACCCAGCATCTACCTGGATCTCTCCCCAGCTGGGAACGTTTGGAACATTATGAGCAGGGCCCTCCAAACATCTCGAGATTTTGGCGATATAATGCACCAATTGGAAAGAATGTGCCACGATATCCCTCAGGAGGAAATCCCTCTGTCAAAGAGTGTCAAACTGAATAACTGCCTGCATAAGTGCCAGAGGTTAACGAACGTGCTATTGACTTCCTCAGATTATGAACATCATTGTCTTGAGTAAATAACCCAAGTTTTTGTAACTGTAATCATTTGTTTGTCTGAACATGTGCATCACATCTACCAATTCCCGTCCCACTCGGATAATTCCTTCGTGGTGCGTCATTTCTTTGTCCTTCTTTTTTATCTTAGAGTGTGTTCCACAAGTGGAGCGTAGTCCTGAGACTACATTTACAAAGAAAAGGCTTCAACATACTAAAACAATGGTTCCGTAAGAGTAAACAATACTAAGGTACTAATCGCTTGCCAGTATAAGAACGAATGTGATAGGAGGGCGAAACCAGGGCACACAATTACTTACGGACAAAGAATCGAGAACAAAATTCACCACTTTCCATTATTATTGAACCACCATGACCAGATCATGAGCCAGACCCAAAAGAACCATGGTAATCAACTGGGTAGAGTTCTCGCTTCCCGCGCCCGGGCTCCCGGGTTCGATTCCCGGCGGGGTCAGGGATTTTCTCTGCCTCGTGATGTCTGGGTGTTGTGTGCTGTCCTTAGGTTAGTTAGATTTAAGTAGTTCTAAGCTCTAGGGGACTGATGACCATCAAATGGTTCAAATGGCTCTAAGCACTATGGGACTTAACATCTATGGTCATCAGTCCCCTAGAACTTAGAACTACTTAAACCTAACTAACCTAAGGACATCACACAACACCCAGTCATCACGAGGCAGAGAAAGTCCCTGACCCCGCCGGGAATCGAACCCGGGAACCCGGGCGTGGGAAGCGAGAACGCTACCGCACGACCACGAGCTGTGGACGACTGATGACCATAGATGTTTAGTCCTATAGTGCTCAGAGCCATTTGAACCATTTTTGAATCAACTGGGCATACTTTGCATGAGATGCTTCGTAACCGATCAGACACTGATTTCTTTTCCATCTCAATTTACGTAGAAACGATTCCGCACTGCTCGTAACGACTGACTTGCATCGTCACGGAGAAATCGAGCTAATTCCCGTCAAAAAACTACTAATTACTAAATCATGAGGCAGCACTTCCTTGATGCGATTGCTGTTGTGTAGGGCTCTGTAATTCTCTTCAGAAGATTAACTGGCTCGCCTCAGTATACAGAGAGTGACAAAAACTGGTCGGTGCATATTGACCAATCACCAGACCGCTTCTTTTAGTGAGAGCTGACGTTTCCTCCAGTCAGAAGACAGGAGAGAAAATGTCTGCTTCTCTCGGCCTAAAATCTTCCAATCTGTTCAAGACCTGAAACTCTAACGATGGCGTCCCAGAGCATGGATATGAAACGGCCAGTCACACAGCGGCTCGTGCGGTCGCTTCTTGGCGATACGGAGTAGCGCCGACTTGACGCCACCGGTGCTGACTTAGGAAATAACGTTCAACTGCTTTCCCAGATTGCTACTGCAAAGCTCAACCGGGAGCCTCCACCTTGTAGTTGCATGCATTTTTATTACGCCCACATTAACTCGATGTGAACAGGCATTCATGTTTGGGGTAGGTGATAAAATGTACATTTTATACTGTCAACTGTAATTATGGTGAGACTGAAGACACAGAAATTCACGTTCCCAACGTGGTATTCCTCCCCGGCACGAAAAATGTGAGCATCAATAATATTAACAAATGCAGGCAGAGAAAATATACTGTGCCGAACCAGTTAAGGCAAAAGCATCACGGTTATATGAGAGGCGGAATGACAGATACCTTTCAGTATGTATCAACTGTAAGTAGGCTCTTTATGTTTTTATGTTGGTAACGCCATGTAGCGCTCTGCATGAAAATCACTGGCTGTGCTGTGTGCAGTCTGTGGTTGGTTGGCATTGTTGAAATATTCGCTATTGTAGTGTTGGGCAGTTCGATGTGAACAGCGCGTAGCGTTGTGCAGTTGGAGGTGAGTCGCCAGCAGTGGTGGATGTGGGGACAGAGATGCCAGAGTTTTGAGAGCGGACGATATTCGACGTGTGTCGAATGTGTGTATATATATGATGACTTTTGAACATTATTAAGGTAAATACATTGTTTGTTCTCTATCAAAATCTTTCATTTGCTAAGTGTGCCTATAACTAGTTAGTGCCTTCAGTAGTTAGAACCTGGCAGTATTGGCGCTCGCTATATTGCCGTAGTTTGAGTAACGAAGATTTTTGTGTGGTAAGTGATTCATGAAAGGTATAGGTTATTGTTAGTCAGGGCCATTGTTTTGTAGGGATTATTGAAAGTCAGATTGCGCTGTACTAAAAAATATTGCGTATCAGTTTAGTGATGATCAGAATAAGTAAAGAGAAAACTGTTTGAGTACGGTGAGTTTTGCTCACCCGTTTGGAAATCAAATAACTTAGGAGGTTTACGGGCATAGTAATTTTTAATTTCCAAAGGTGACGTTACACAACACATAGTCAGATGCCGCGGAGGTAAGTCGAGATATTGCCACTTATTTTGGATTTACGGCTGATCTGTAGTTCCATTTGTAGCAGAGAGATTTTCCAAAGTCACCATGAAAGCCACATAATGTTGTGCGGGAGTCACCTCCATATAGAATACTCTTCCTTCTTCAGGTACAGTATTCATATTAGCTTTCATTTGTTGCACTGATGTGACACTCAAATCTTTACCAGAGAGGATCGATTGCTGTGAAGAATTCACAGAGGTAGGTTACCGAGCTCTATTTTCGATATTATGTGCATCTGCACCTACTTCGTACCCTTACAAAGCAGTGATAATCTTCTGCATATTACGTAACGTCCACCGTAAATGAGGCACCTAATACTTTGGTGAAGGGGGTCCATACCAATAAATTTATGTGCTCTGGCTTCTATTAAAGTCTTTCATTTGTAGTCCCCTTCTTAATGCAGAAAAGAAATGTTATCAGGCTCTGAGGACCGTCCGTCTATGTCAGGCTTAGGCGGCATTTGGACAGTTTATGAAGGAGCGTGGGGCCAGCTCGCCACTCTCTTGGCCGCTGTCAGATGTCTGGATCTGGACCTGCTACTCCTCATACAAGCTGCTTCTCGATTGGCCTTGCCAGTTGGAGACACAGACTCCTACGTATTCTTGTTTGCCAGTTTCTATCCCTCAAGACGCCTTACATTCGACATAATGGCCTTTTTGGGGCAAATCGAAAACAGAGAAATGTTATTCTCCAGAAGAGATAAAACTGATGAGAATCCATTGTGATAAGATTTTGTTGACGACAATTAAATATTTGAAAAACTAAATACACGTTCCGGAACAGAGATACGTAAAGGGAAAAAGTCGCCAAGCAGGTTAGAGACATATCGTCGACCAGCTACTGAAGTGATGAAATTCCTAAGTGCTGATGGAAGTATCATAATGAGTAATATATACAACAGACAATACCAGAACAAAGAACAACATATCTGGTTCTCACGTAGTTAAAAGGAATTGATGGAAAAAATTGCAGCACCAAGAATGAGTTGTGCGACATGAACGAAAGTTGGTAGACGTGTTGAAACACGTATGTAACATAGCAGCGATGGCGAGGCATTGTAGCATCTGTGACCAGAGAGTATGCGCTTGACCGCGCGAGTGTTGCGAGCGGTTCTCAGTCTGTCAGTCAGTCGTTGCGAGTCTGTAGCTCTGTCTAGTTCAGTGGTAGTCGTCGTGGAGTACGCTAGTAGTCGTCATGCAGAGCAGTCTGTGGGCAACACTGGTCAAGATGCTGAATGAGGTATATTGTTAATTAAGGTAATCATCAGATAATGTAAAGTTTATTTATTGTAATTAATTTCCAACAAGTGCCCCAATAATAATTTTGATTTCAAAAGCAATTTTACAAAAAAAAAAAAATTTATTTAATTGAAGTTCCACTTCCCTTAAACAAAAGTCTCAGTTAAATTAAAAAAAAAAAAAAAAAAAAAAGGAATATTATTATTTGCAATGCAGTTCCTCCAAGCTGTGCGCAAGAATAAGAGCAGAAATGTGACTAGCAGTTACAATGAGGTAAGAATTTAATTCTGATTTGCACAGGGCCAAAGACCGATATTTCGGTTTAATTGAATTTTCACTGCCACTGATTTTCATTACCACTGAATTGTTTTTCATTTTTATTTGTGAGTCAGATTGCTAATTTTTGTTTAATTGTCGTTGACAGTAAATTTCATTACGGGAGGTTACACTTGGCTCCGATTTGTATTAAATAATGTCATTTCTTTTAAAATTTTTGTGGGGAGGTTACACTTTTTTTTTTTTTTTTAATTTAATTGAGACTTTTGTTTAAGGGAAGTGGAACTTCAATTAAATAAATTTTTTTTTTGTAAAATTGCTTTTGAAATCAAAATTATTATTGGGGCACTTGTTGGAAATTAATTACAATAAATAAACTTTACATTATCTGATGATTACCTTAATTAACAATATACCTCATTCAGCATCTTGACCAGTGTTGCCCACAGACTGCTCTGCATGACGACTACTAGCGTACTCCACGACGACTACCACTGAACTAGACAGAGCTACAGACTCGCAACGACTGACTGACAGACTGAGAACCGCTCGCAACACTCGCGCGGTCAAGCGCATACTCTCTGGTCACAGATGCTACAATGCCTCGCCATCGCTGCTATGTTACATACGTGTTTCAGTGTCTCTCGCATACAAATTGTATGACTCCCATACAGGAGGGCAATGTCTGTATTTCCATGTCTGTATAGTTCGATGCAATGTTCTTTCGGACAGTCAAATCTAAAGGCCATAAATTCAAGTAAATATGTAGGAATTACAATTACGAAAAGTTATCTGGAAAGAACACGTAGAAAATGTTATGGAGAAAAGCAAAGACTTTGTTTTATTGGCTGAACACTTAGAAAATGTAACAGATCTGCTAAGGAGACTGCCTACACTATGCTTGTCTGTCCTGCTTTGGAGTACTGCTGTGCAGTTTGGGATGCTTGCCAGACAGGGTTAACAGAGTACATCGAGAAAGTTGAGAGAAGGGCAGCACATTTTATATTACCGCAAAATAGGCGGAGAGTGTCTTTGACATGATGTGGGATTTGAGGTGGACATAATTAAAAGAGAGGTGTTTTTTGCTGCGGTGGAATCTTCTCAGAAAATTTAAGTCACCAACTTTCTCCTCAGAATGCGAAAATATTTTGTTGACGCCGACCGACAAGGGGAGAAACGATTATCATCATAAAATAAGAGAAATCAGAACTCGCACGGAAAGATACGGGTGTTTTTTTTTTGCATGCTGTTCGAGATTGGAATAATATAGAATTATTATTAAGGTGGTTCGATGAACCTTCTACCGGGCACTCGAGAGTGATTTGAAGAGTATCGGTGTAGATGTAAATATAGGTGCATTTACCGTGAGAATTTTGAAACCACATGATGTCTGTTCAAATTTCGCGCCAGTCGGATAAGACCTGCTGTAACTGTCGTGAGCGTTAGTTTTAGATCTGACGTGAAGGGTCGATGTTAGTCAAGAGTGTCTTTATGCAGACAAAAACGCCATTATCATCACCTCTCTGAGTGTGGACCAGGTAGTGTAATAGGCTTGTACGTGTAACAGACTTGACAGGAGTGTAGCCACTGTACAAGATTGCTGGCAGCGGTAGTCACAGAGAGGGAAGGCCATCGTGATCAGCGTTTCGTACTGCATCTGTAGCAGCATTCTCAGCAGCACTTTGCATGACAATCATGCAAGAAACTGTTACAAATCACCAACTGTGACATAATCGCGTGTACAAACAGTGATCCAATACTGTAAAATGCTTTTTTGTTCCAGTCTCTGATCACAAATCAATTGTTTAGACGATGACCGGTTTCAGTCTGTAATGACCATCCTCAGATCTTTTTTACACCATGTCCTAAAGTGATACGGCCATAATGGCATCGTCAAAACATATAAATATAATCAGCATAGCATCGCCACATAATTTTAAAATATGGTGTAGAATAGGCCACATCGTCCATTATGGTCGTATCACTTCTGGACATGGTGTAAAAAAGATCTGAGGATGATCATTACAGACTGAAACCGGTCATCGTCCAAAGGATTCATTTGTGATCAGATACTGGAATAAAAAAGTCTGTTACAAATCAGTTACTTTGAAAGGGTACAGTACTTGCAGATAAACAAGGGGCATTAGACAGCGTGGATGCTCAAGTCACCCGGCAGGAAGTGGCGCTAAATAAACACAGGGATGAAGTTGCGGAGGTAGTGGTCAGAATGAATACGATTAGCGCAGATGTAGAAAAGATCGGTATAAGAGGCGAAACAGGCTCTGATAGTACGCAGCGAGAGGTTTATGCCGACCAGGAGGAGATACAATCACTATTACAGTTTAAAGAGGCACAATTAGAAACAAATAGGAAACATAGGGAAGAACTTGCACAGTTGCAATTAGCGTGCAGAAGCGAAGGTGAAGGACCACCAGGTAGATTGCAGAGGGAGAGGGAGATAAATTCAAAAAACGAAAATAGGCAGAAAGAGGAAGACGAACTCAGAGAGTTAGAAGAACGGTTGTGTCGGTTAAAACAGGTGGCAAACCCAACTGGGTATAGTCCAAGGTCGGAAAACATAAATGCGGAAGAAGAATGTAGGAGGCACTTCGTGTCGGTACAAACGTACACTTGTTTTCCGGATCCTGATAACTACCAACATCCATGCCTGTGGCTGTCTCAATTTCAAGATTCATTACTTTCATCGTGGGGACCGCTCCTCAAAATGAAGTTTGTGTGTAACCATTTGAGGGACGAGGCTAGAGCGAAAATGCAGGAAGTTATTAAAGACTGTAGTAGCTACAAGATATTTTGTGACAAGTTTTTAAATGAATTCTGGTCGAAAAGTAAGCAGGACCAGGTTAAGCAAAGCATATTGATGATGCCAAATTGTAACGAAGGTGGTATAAGAGATCCAGTGTCGTGCTATCAGGAAATGCTGAGACGAAATAGATATTTGGATGTGCCATACGAAACTGGGGAGCTCATTAGGATCTGTATAATGAAGTTGCCAGTGAGATTGCGCAGAGATATAGTGATAGCAGGCAGAGGCTTAGACGATTCAGCGTCATTTCAGCACTTGTTACAGGAACTGAGTTATGAGAGCAACATTGTGAACGGCGACACGACTCATAGGTCAGACAGAGTCGAGGATAGGAACGGCAGAAACTATCAGAATGACAGGAGAGCATGGAATCAGAGGAATGACGGAAATGGAAGGTGGCGAGGAAATAGGGGGCAGAATTCATGGGGATATCGACCAGCAAACCGGGAAAATAGAAGATGGGACAGAGATGGAAGAAGAAGGGAAAATGAAAATGATGGGCGAAGGGAGGATAGGCAGTCGTTGGGTTCACGACAGGACAATCACTGTCACAATGATGGAGGGACAAGAAGGTGACTACATGATAGGCGGGTACAAACCAGGACTATTAATGATGTAAATATTAGGTATATCGATTACGGAAAACTAAGGGAGAATCTGTTAGAGGAGGTAGGAGATATGGGGAGTGAAGTCCACCCAATAATTAGCGTAGAAATAAATAATGTAATCGTACCATGTGTCATCGACACAGGCAGTGTAATGAGTGTTTTGAGGGAAGATGTGTTTAAGTGTTGTAGCCTTACAAAACCATGGCCAACGTTGCCATTGCAAAGGACAACAGTGAGAGGGGCATTTACAGGAAAGGGAATTGAGGTGAAGTTACAAGCGCAGGTAGACTTCGTGTGCCAGGCGAAGAGGTTTAGTACAGTGTTCATGATTGTGTCATCTCTAACTGTTGAAGGGATATTAGGCGTTAATTTTTTGAACCAATATAAAGCAGTCGTTAACATGAGAAATGGTTCGATGGAGTTGAAACGAGATTCGGAGGACATTACATTAAGATTCGACGATTGCTTATATGCTAAAGATAACGCACACTTAGCATTATGTCTGGCGGTAAAGTCCGGTAGACAGACACAGAATACGGGGTTCGAACAAGAGAAGAAGGAAATTCGTAAATGTTTGGAGGAGGAGATCAGGGAGAAAATCTGGCATTTACGAGGGACCACGATTTACGGGGAATTGCAGAAAATTTTATACGAGAATAGAAAGGTATTTAAACATGCTGCGGGTACAATAAGAAATTTTGTGTATAGATTCAAGGTCAAGCCACATAAACAGTTTAGGGCCCAAGGTTACCCGATACCTGTTGTGTACAAAGAAAGAGTGGAAGCTGAGATCGAAAGCATGCTACAACAAGGGATTATCGAACCAGCATCCAGTCCGTACAACAGCCCTTTAGTTTGTGTTGAAAAAAAGGATGGGTCAATTAGATTAGTTTTGGACGCAAGAAGGATTAATAAGATAATAGAGCCAGAGACAGATCGGCCGCTGACACTTGACAAATTGCTACAAAAGTTTCACGGGATCAGAGTTCTCAGCTCAGTTGATTTGAGAATGAGTTTCTGGCAGGTAGAGTTAGATAGGGGGTGTAGAAAATACACTGCTTTCTTGTGCTACGGGAAATCGTATCAATTCCGGAAACTACCTATTGGGTTAAAAGTATCATCCGCGGCATTTATCAGAGCGCTAAATACTGTCATTCGTAATGAAATAAAAGATAAGGTAACACAGTACGTGGATGATGTCCTGATAGCCGAAAGAAACTGGGAAGACCACAATAGAACGTTAAGCATATTGCTCGGTGCATTGGAGAGACATGGGGTAACCGTGAATTTGGGAAAGTCAGAATTTGGACGAAAAGAAATCGAGTTTCTAGGTCACATTGTGACACCAGAGGGAATAAGACCAAATCCAGACAAACTCGAAGCAATCAGAGACTTTCCGGTGCCAAGAACAAACCGTCAGCTACGGGGTTATTTAGGATTAATCAATTTTTACAGGAGGTTCATTAAGATTGGGGGTGCAGCGACACCCAGACTATGTCAGCTGACTGGAAAGAAAACGGTATGGAATTGGGACTCTGTCGCACAGGAAGAGTATGAGGCGTTAAAGAAGGCACTGCTATCGGCACCTCTTCTCGGGCATCCAGACCTAGGGAAAGAGTTATGTATGGCCACGGACAGTTCCCGTAGTGGACTTGGGGTAACATTGTTCCAAGAGCAAGAGCAAGGAGGAGAAGTAATACAACAACCTATTGCATTTGCGAGCCGAGTGCTTAGCAAAGCTGAGAGAAATTACACGGTAACTGAGCTTGAAGCTTTGGTAATAGTATGGGGTTCTAGTAAGTTTAGATACTATTTGTATGGGAGGCATACTAAAATCTATACTGACCACAAGTCACTACAGTTTCTGATGTCGGCCAAACTTAACCATAGACGACTCGCTAGGTGGGCACTCTATTTACAGGAGTTTCAGTTTTCGGTCATGTATATTCCTGGGCCACAGAATATAGTGGCAGATGCGTTGTCAAGGAGCCCAGTAGGTCATGGTCAATGCTTTGATGAGGAGATAAACGAGAACAGATATGATACATTGTATATGCATGGCGTGCCGTTCGAGAAATACATAGGGGCGGTACTCACAAATATCGCAAAAGAGCAGGATAAAGACGCGTCATGGAGAATGGTGAAGGACAGAGTTAGAGCGAACTTAGATGCCAATATAGCGCGCTTTTATACAATTCAGAACGGGTTCCTTTTCTACCGTAGAAATCCGAACACACAGGACTGGGTGTTGTGTATACCAAATGAAATAGTCAACAAGTTGATCTGGTACACGAACCTAAGTTACGGGCATTACGGGGCAAGGAAATGCTGTAAGAAGTTAAGGGAATCAGTTTATTTCATTAGTATGGAAAGGAGGATCAAGAACGTGCGTGGTAATTGCAAACTGTGCCAGAAGGCAAAATCGTTAAGTATCTCATGCAAAGCACCACTTTTTCCGATAGTGCCAGGTAGATTGAGGGAATTCGGAGCAACAGATTTGTTTGGCCCGCTACCTAAGTCAGTGCAAGGATATAGATATGTTTTAGTAGCAGTGGAATTGGTGTCAAAGTATGTGACTTTTACCGCATTGAAACGTGCGACGGGAAGGACAGTAGCAGCAGCGATCGTTAAAAACTTTTTGCGAGAAGTAGGAACTGTAGAAAAGTTCATAGCTGACAATGGACCACAATATAGATCCAGACAATGGCTAACCACACTGAAGAGAAGAAGGATAAAACCGGTGTTCATATCCCGATACCATGGTGCAAGTAACCCCAGTGAAAGAGTGGTAAAAGAACTGGGAAAATTGTGTAAGATCTATTGCCATACGCAACACAGAAGTTGGAGTATTTTTCTCAGTGATTTTCAGGACATCCTCAATGAGCTACCACATGGAGCAACTGGTTTATCACCAATTACGGTACTAAAGAATGAACCACCACCAGATCGAGTCAGGGAGCTGGTAGATTTTCCGCGATCAGGAAAGCAGAGGCACACAGAAATTGTCAAGGTTGCGATAGAGCGTATTAAGAAAGCAGCTAAGGATAGGCAGGAGAAGCAGAAAGGAAAGATCCGTAAGATCGAATTGGCAGTAGGAGACAAGGTTCTAATTAAAACTCACCGATTATCAAAGAAGCACAGATTCCTAACTAGCAAATTCTTTACGGTGTATAGTGGACCATTCAGAGTGAGGTGGATTGTCCATGAAAATGCTGTACTGATTGAGACGATCAAGGGAAAACAATCTCGAGGGCTTCATCACATTTCTAACATCAAATTATGGAAAAGTTAAGGATAGATCTAAAGTAGGCAATTTATGGTAGATAGTCAGTGTATTTATTTGTGGTGTGTAACGTTGTGCAGGGTCATATCGAACATAACAATTTTCAGGCGGGATGTCAGGAAGTATGACGGAATAGACTGGTCGAATGAGTCATGAACAGGAGTCGACAGAGTGGTGTATGTACGTACTTTTTTGTCATATGAATAAGGATCTAGCAGAAACGACGTGTTGAGTAATGAGAGGATAAAGATGGTAGATAGTGAGAGAAGCGACGTGATAAATAGTAGTTGATAAAGGTGACATTTAAGGAGAGAAGCGACGTGAAGCAGTGTGATTAATAAAGAGAGATTCGACGTGATGAAACAGTGGTAAATAAAGGTGAGTAGAATTGAATAATGTGGAGATGTCTTAGATGTATGTTACAGAGAGGCCGGTGTATGCTGCAATCGAGATAGATGCGAATGGCGAAGGAAGACCAGGAAATGATGGAGTAATGGACGGACGGAGAACCGAAATAAGAATGAAGAGATGAGGACAACTGCACAACGTGAAAGGACATAAAGGGAGTATGAGATCCAGATAGTAAACGTTGTGGAATACTGACGTAAGATGTAATATAAGTGTAAATCTAATTCTTACCATAACAGTTGCTATGTGAAAAAAATAATTTTTGTTGTTGTTGATGTTGAAGCCTAGGTACCAGTATAACTAATCAAAACGGTACCAAGAATGTGTACAGTTATTTTGCAGGATGAATAATTTGTGTATTTTTTGTTCTTAGATGAAATGTCGCAATTCTAAGTTGATATTTAGCATGATGAATAATCGGTAAAGTGAATGCAGAGGTAATCCGATGGAGAGAGGTGCCAGAGTGAAAGGACGAATTCGGAGACTGGAATGCTATCTCCGAAACAGCTTCATGTGTTATTTGGTTGAGTATCAGGGAGCAAAGGTAAGGTATGTTGTCGTGAGAGTGGTGGTGTTATGAGTATAAGGGAGCAAAGGTATGGTATGTTGTCATGAGTGTGGTGGTGTTAAGGTTAGCTGACTTCTAGACCTATTCTGTTAGTGTATTAATGGATTGAATGAGAAGGGAAATGTGATGTCTGGTGAGTGAGAGTCGTAGAATTTAGTGTGATCAATGCGCACATTCCTGTAAAGGGGATGCTACCGATCCATAACTAAAACATTATTGTGTTTTATTGTTTGATTGGGATGAACCTCGATGTCAGGTCAGGATCTGACATGTGGATGGTACATACGTGTCCTAGAAATGTTGTTATATATAATAAAATGTAAAATATATAAAGAGATACTAATTTCAGTCTGTCACAAGCACAAAGGTGCATTGTATATTGTAGTTTTAGGATCAACAGTTTCTAATATTTTCACTGTGATAGGATGTTAAAGTAGTCTACTATTTGATGTTGTAATTATGAGCTATATAGATTATTTCTTATTCCTTTTTTTTAATGCTTTCATGTTTTGTATGAGGGACGACAGGTACAACCAGTAGCACAAATATGGGCTGTATATAGAAAAGGGATAAATGTTGATGTTGTATGTGTAGAAAACTAGGGTGTATAATTTTATGTTTGTAGAACAAAGATTCTTTTATTACCAGTGTATCTAACAGATCATACATGTAATCAATGAGTATTTAAATACTGTAAGAATATCCTTTTGTCTGTAATGTTGCGAGATGCACGGAAGGGTCTGACTGATTGGGTGTCGTAGCGCTGAGGGCTACACCGAACGCGCCCGTACCACATAAGCCAAGCAGACGTCGGCGACAGAGCCGGTGCGCTCCCCACTCCACTGCCGGTCGGGGTACTCTCCACGCGCCCCCTACAGCAGGTCAACGGCCTGGGGCGACACGCACGTACCACTGGCCATTCATAAGTTCCGCCACCCTTACGACTGGGGAAAGTATCCCGCGGAGGCAACAGCGGGTGGTTTCTTCTGCTCAACGGCGTGCGCGGCAGCGCCAAGGCAGAATGAACGACGCGGGGCAGAGTCCGGCGGGCATTTGTTACCAGCAACTATTAACTAGTACTGGACTGTGGAGCCGTGAAACAAGACGACTGCTCGTATGTCTCCATAAGTTGGAAAGTGAAGGACTGGTGTTTCCACGTTGTGAGTGGTGGAAAAGATTTTGTCTTTAGCAGACAGGACGATTGTTTTGTTTTGTCTTGACCACTGGACGGTGGGATCCATAAACTTTTGGCAGTGACTTGTTAAGTGTGCTTTGTGAATTTCATGTGGGACGCTTGGTATTCTTGAAGAGGACAGTTGTCGTTTGGTGACTAATTATTGTATGAACGCAAGAAACTAGAGTGGGACATTGACATTTGCGTCTGTAGTAGGAGACATTTCTTGAATTGGTGCGGGAATAAGTGCTGTTTGTTGCAACTTACGACTTTTAATTACACCATGAACTGAAAGGACAGAACCGTGGGTAATAGTAGTTGTAGGGCCATTTCTGGACGACCAGATTCGTGTGGATGGTACGCTGAGTGTGACTATGACATTTGTGTTTAATGTGAGATACAGTTTACTGTTCAGTGCGTGTTCAAAATGCCGATTTGAGTGACTTAAAGACTTTCGTCCGGGTAACCATGGGAGAGCTTTGACACCGAGACAGTGTTTCTAGGAAAACTATCAGCAACTTTTTGACCCCAAGAAAATCACAGAATGAAATGATTCCGTGTGACTCGCAAGATAGGGAATAATGTATTTGTAATTGTGTAAATGTTTTTTTATATGTTTCATTCATGAAGGGACAGCAAGTGTAATTGTATTTTATTAACATTTGTGTGTAGAATAGTTAGTGTGTTCTTTTTTTTTTGTTCTGGGTTATCAAGTACACGTAACATGTTTATTAGAATATTTGGTACAATGATGCTTTAATTATTAGCCAGTGGCGCAATACTAACGTAGCGGCTCTTGTTGCATTGGTCAGTAAGGTTGTCACAGGGGACAAGAGTTTGCATTGCACAACAAATATCGGAATCAACTGATGTATTTTGATGTCGTGGACAGTAATGATCTTGTTGGTGTGTTGACTGAAGCCACTTATTTGCATTATCACAGTGGTGATATGTCACATTAAAGTGTAAAGAAGACTAGTCGAAATGCAAGTTCTTGTCGTATAAATGTGTGACAACAGAGAAATGAGCAGTAGTGTAAGATACAAGAGCTACTGGTGGATTCAACCACTTATTGCTAAACTATTTACTGCGTGTACTGATCAAAGGTGATGGACTGACTGGCTCAGCAGCAGGTATTTGTACTGGTGGATAAGGATAAGTCGAGTAGTTGTGGCAATTGCTTAAGTGATGATAGTTAACGAGGTATGACATGATGTCTTAGGTTGACTATATTACGTAACAAGTATGTAACTTGTGGTATATTTCATTGTTTTTCTTCTCAGTTTTATTTCTCTGTAGGTTTGATGTATATTTTAGAGTAATGGTATGGAGCCTGACGTTCTACATGTAACTGGTGTACGCAGTGTTTTTCTTTTGTTGATTTTGTTTTGTATTTAGACTTTGCTGTGTAAAGGTTTTTACCCCGCAATTTATGAATGTCAGATTACTTGCTCTGTGTTTGGACAGAGAGCTATTTAAAATTTTGTGAGTACAATTAGTATTTTTTTATTTGTCATAGAATTAGTAAAGTTTGGATTACTCATAAAAATAACGAAGATCCCAGTAACTAAGCAAAATTTTATCTCACCATTATTTTTTATTTGTATGATGTAATGTTTTATTTGTCATGTGGATTGTTGTAAATTTGTATGTGTACGTTACTACGGATTGTGGAGAGTACAATAATGCAACAACTGTGTCAATAATTTGGTAAAGTAACGACATTTGGTCGTCAATTTGAGGTCACCAGGGGCTAAGGTCTCCTCCTGGTTATTTTGATGACTTGCTATGTTTGTTCTAATACAGTTGTCAAAAAAAAAATGTTTGGAACTACCCTCGCATTGCAAGGATAGTACTGTGCCATTTTTTTCTGCATGGGTAGCCGGTGGTGAAAGGGTACAGTACCGCCCGACATTGAAAATAGGTACAACATACTTCATTATTTTTGTCAGAACAACACATTTTTTTGTAAAATAACTCAATTTCAATTAATACAGCGAAGCCGGATACCAGTGTGGGAAAGAATGACAATTTATTTATTTAATTGATCACATGTGCACTCCCACAAAGTAAATCCCTACGTCCAGTTTGGTGAGATCTTTTGAAATGAATGAATGTATGGTCGTCTGCTAACCACAGATAGTGAATGTGAATATATGATCATCTTTGAGTCGATCCTTTGGCCACCTTTGGTGGGACCAAAGAGATGAAATTTACCTGAGCTTTGAGCGCCTGAAATGTGGCTGACCAATAGGGTAGTTAGGTGCTCCCCCACTTCGACAGAGTTGTGAGAGGACCTCGAGAACGGCCATGTTTCAGCACTCTGCCGCTGGATCTTGTGCTGTTAAGACCTGTTTTAGTTGTTCTCCGCAATGACGAAAGAGTGGAGACATGGTATGCATGTGGAATATTTAAGAGTAGTTTGAAATAATAATTTCTCTATTTCAGGAACTTTTGTGGGGAGAATTAAATGCCAGGCAGGTAATATTAATGGGATTGTAGTAATCTTCGGAAGTGACCAACGGTCACAATGAAACCACGTCTAGCAATAAGTTGAAATACTTCCGTTTGCTTAAGTTAAGCTGAATTACTAGCGTGTGTACAATAAGTTGAAATATTTAAGAAATAGCGTGTGTACCATAAGCTGAAATATTTAAGTAATGGCGTGTGCAGGACTTGAAATTAGAGACGAGTACTTCCACGTGGTGAGTACTGTGTGAGTCTCAAACTGTGTATGAGACAAAGGATAAAGAGAAGTACTCGTCCATGGTATCAGTTGAGGACTCGCGTGTGTGATGAATATGTTTCTTAACATTACTTTGCGCGATATGATTCCGTGTGACGCTAGATTCAAACTCTGAGAGAGAAACAAGGTGAGTCGGCCGTCTATCCAGCAACGCCACTTGGCTTGCATTGCACAGGAAGACGTGCAAATATCTCCGGAGTTCACAGTAGGAAAGTAGAATTACAAAGTGGGGCAGTGTCGTGTGAAACTGGGATAAATACTAATTCAAGTGGGAAAGCTGAAAGTGATGGTATTGTGACTATTTAGTGTTTTGTATTCCATGTCGTAGTGTGGTGTATGTCATGTAATTTGGGTATGTGTGGTTTGCATGGGAGAGTAGCAAGGTAGTTTCAAAAGATTAGTGGGTTATGCTTGTTCCTTCTGTACCGCTCGGTCTGGAGGAAAGTTTCGTGATGATGATTGTGAGAGTCGAAGTGTGAGAAATAATAAAAGATCCACCATCCTTTCCAGAAAGTGCACTGTAGCGTTAAATAATTACGAGACCATAGTATAGAGATTCACCAATGTAAAGTCATGCCCACAGGGCGGAATTTATCATGTGTTATTGTTGTAGGTTATAGAATTTGTGTGTTTAGGTTAGAGAGTTTATCGGAATAAATAAGATAGTGAAAAGAAAAAGATTGGTTGACTTTTCCATTGAATTGTATGTTGCCATAATGTCCCGAATTTATAATGTGTGTGCCATTCATATTCAGTGCGGTGGCCACGTGTAGACAAAAGCCGTTAAATAAAAAAGGAAAGAAAATGTGGTCGGCGCTGTCGGTCTCCAGTTGTGGCATGATCCAATTTTCCAGCATGTACAGTCAGAGTTCTGTAAATTACTGATAGTCAGATGCGTGTTTCCGTTGCGTATTATTCATACAGGAGGATAATTTGTAACTTAATTGTGAGTACGAGAGTTCATGTTACTCGATAAATAAGAATGAATCCACTCCCTTGGCCGACCACTCATCTTGCAGGCCTGCCTGCTTGATGCCACAGTATGAGCAAGGCATGTGGGTGCCTCACAACTTCAAGGGCACCTCCGAACCAGGCACCTATACCGTACATTGCACTGGCCCCAAGTCACTGCCATTTGTGACTTCAGCGGTGTCACGCGGGATCTCATAGGAGGACGGGGTGTAGGTCTGTTGCGTTTTCTGATGAAAGCCTTAGTGCCTCGCTGCCAGTGACGGCCGTGTGTTGGTTGGATGCAGGCCAGTTGAGGGCCTGCAACAAACCTGTCTGCGTGCTAGACAAACTCGACCTACACGTGGAGATATGATCTTGGGTGCGATTTCGTACGACAGCAGGAGTCCTCTACTGGTTATCCCACGCACCCTGACAGCCAATTTGTATGGAAACCTAGTAGTTGTGGTGCCATTCGTGAAAAACACTGGGGGGGGGGGGGCGTTCCAACAGGATAACGCCCGCCCACGTATCCCTCTTGTAACCCAACTTGCTCTACGAATTGTCAACATATTGTGTTGGCCTGCTCGATCACCAGATCTGTCTCCAATCGAGCACATCTGGGACATTATTGTGGCCGAGCGGTTCTAGGCACTACAGTCTGGAACCGCGCGACCTCTACGGTTGCAGGTTCGATTCCTGCCTCGGACATGGATGTGTGTGATGTCCTTAGGTTAGTTAGGTTTAAGTAGTTCTAAGTTCTAGGGCACTGATGACCTCAGACGTTAAGTCCCATAGTGCTCAGAGCCATTTGAACCATTTTTGGGGCATTATCGGACGGCAGCTCCAGCGTCATCCACAAACATCATTAAACGTCCCTGTTCTCATCGACCAAGTGAAATGTGCACGAAAGTGCAGCCCACAACTGACATCCGGCACCTGTTCAACACAACGTATATACTTTTGCGTGCTTGCAGTCAACATCCTGGCTATTACATCGGTCATTAAAGTACCAGCATTTCACATTTGCAGCGACTTATCTCGCCCTTACGTTAATGTGTGATCATCCAGTGTTAATCACTTAAATACAGGGTTATTACAAATGATTGAAGCGATTTCACAGCTCTGCAATAACGTTATTATTTGAGATATTTTCACAATGCTTTGCACACACATACAAAAACTCAAAAAGTTTTTTTAGGCATTCACAAATGTTCGATATGTGCCCATTTAGTGATTCGGCAGACATCAAGCCGATAATCAAGTTCCTCCCACACTCGGTGCAGCATGTCCCCATCAATGAGTTCGAAAGCATCGTTGATGCGAGCTCGCAGTTCTGGTACGTTTCTTGGTAGAGGAGGTTTAAACACTGAATCTTTCACATAACCCCACAGAAAGAAGTCGCATGGGGTTAAGTCGGGAGAGCGTGGAGGCCATGACATGAATTGCTGATCATGATCTCCACCACGACCGATCCATCGGTTTTCCAATCTCCTGTTTAAGAAATGCCGAACATCATGATGGAAGTGCGGTGGAGCACCATCCTGTTGAAAGATGAAGTCGGCGCTGTCGGTCTCCAGTTGTGGCATGATCCAATTTTCCAGCATGTCCAGATACATGTGTCCTGTAACGTTTTTTCGCAGTAGAAAAAGGGGCCGTAAACTTTAAACCGTGAGATTGCACAAAACACGTTAACTTTTGGTGAATTGTGAATTTGCTGCACGAATGCGTGAGAATTCTCTACCGCCCAGATTCGCACATTGTGTCTGTTCACTTCACCATTAAGAAAAAATGTTGCTTCCTCACTGAAAAGAAGTTTCGCACTGAACGCATCCTCTTCCATGAGCTGTTGCAACCGCGCCGAAAATTCAAAGCGTTTGACTTTGTCATCGAGTGTCAGGGCTTGTAGCGATTGTAAACGGTAAGGCTTCTGCTTTAGCCTTTTCCGTAAGATTTTCCAAACCGTCGGCTGTGGTACGTTTAGCTCCCTGCTTGCTTTATTCGTCGACTACCGCGGGCTACGCGTGAAACTTGCCCGCACGCGTTCAATCGTTTCTTCGCTCACTGAAGGCCGACCCGTTGATTTCCCCTTACAGAGGCATCCAGAAGCTTTAAATTGCGTATACCGTCGCCGAATGGAGTTAGCAGTTGGTGGATCTTTGCTGAACTTCGTCCTGAAGTGTCATTGCACTGTTATGACTGACTGATGTGAGTGCATTTCAAGCACGACATGCGCTTTCTCGGCTCCTGTCGCCATTTTGTCTCACTGCGCTCTCGAGCGCTCTGGCGGCAGAAACCTGAAGTGCGGCTTCAGCCGAACAAAACTTTATGAGTTTTTCTACGTATCTGTAGTGTGTCGTGACCATATGTCAATGAATGGAGCTACAGTGAATTTATGAAATCGCTTCAATCATTTGTAATAGCCCTGTATATGTCTCAGACAACTGAATTCTCAATATTTCATTACTCTACATTAATCATTTTTTGGAGTTTCGATTTTTTCCCGTGAGTACATATAAAATAAACTAACATATTGTCTGCCCTTGTTAATATGGCTAGACCCGGATTTCCGTTCATCTTGAGAATGCCTTTGATGATAGTTGTGTTAGTGTCATGACTTGCCGTTAGGCACCGCTGCTGGTACGACGCAGTAGCATTGAAACACAAGCATCAGTGTTTAGGACAGTTGCAGACAATAAACATGAGTCTGGAGGGTTTACTCATTAAACCGTTTTATCAAACAGCAGCAGTAGTGGTGCTGCTCTTCGCTAGTATCGGCGCATTAAAGGCAAACGCGAAGGTTCCCTTTTAGCACCGAGGTTGAGGAATAATTCGAAAGTTCAAATTAACTGTCGATTTGGAAACTGCACCTGGGAAAGGCCAAAGGCCAACTGCCTCTCAGATTGTTGAGGAAATTACTGTTGCCAATGCTAAGAATGCTGGACACAATGTGCGATCTTCAGGCTGTGCACAAGCTTTGTCACGACAACTCATCGCTACATGATGCAACGTTCGAAAAGTGCTGCCAACAATCTCTAGAGCCATTCCAGGGTGTCGTGGATGCAGATGATCGTCACACCGGGCAACGTTTGTGACCCTGAACGTAAACATGGTCCACTGTCGACATATGACATATGTTAAAAAAAAAGGCTTTGAGCACTATGGGACTTCTGAAGTCATCAGTCCCTAGAACTTAGAACTAATTAAACCTAACTAATCTAAGGACATGACACACATCCATGCCCGAGGCAAGAAGCCGGCCGGTGTGGACGAGCGGTTCTAGCCGCTTCAGTCTGGATCCGCGCGACCGCTACGGTCGCAGGTTCGAATCCTGCCTCGGGTATGGATGTGTGTGATGTCCTTAGGCTAGTTAGGTTTAAGTAGTTCTAAGTTCTAGGTGACTGATGACCTCAGATGTTAAGTCCCATAGTGCTCAGAGCCATTTTGAACCCGAGGCAGGATTCGAACCTGCGTTAGTAGCAATCGCGCGGTTCCGGACTGTAGCGCCTGGAACCGCTCGGCCACACTGGCCGGCGACATATGTTACAGACTCACGTGAAAACTAAACTGTATTTCTTTCAACAGATTTTTAGTTACCTCTCTTCCGCATGTCCTTACGATCATTTCCACAAAGCTCACTCTCCTACGATCTCTCGTTTTTCATGGGAGACCTCCGACATGGCCAAAGTTTAATTAAAACCACATTGCAGTTCAAGTTAAATGCGATTTCTCGGCGTATGCGAATAACTCTTTCGGACTGAATTAGTAGGGGAGTACTGAAAAACGGGCTATGCGGTATACTGAAAATCGATTAGATTGATTTAATTCTTCAAAGAAAAGCATGTTCGACTTGGACCAAATTATTTAGCTCGTACTTTGTTTCCTTGCCTTTCAGCACTCTCCTTCCTGCTTTGCAATGGCCTCGAAAAGCAATTTGCCAAGGCCTTTCCAGATTCTACGGATTTCCTCGAATTAAAATCTCGGAACCATTTCGCGTACTATACAAATAACTGGTAAAAAAGGTAAAAAAGGAGTTACTCTAATAGTCGATGCTGGATAGAATGAAACCGATGGAGGATTCTGTGAGGTGGAGAGAGGAAAGGGGCGACGGGAGGAGGGAGGCAGGGAGCAATCAGTTGACTATCGATTTTCGATACAAACAGCGGATTATTGTCATATAGGATGAAAGAAGGCGCTCTCTTTCTTTGTGCGCCACAGATCCCCCATGTTAATTCGTTCGACTATGCTCTTCACTAAATTATTTGATAAAATTTCACTGATACGCACTCTTTCAACCAAGAAATCTGTAAAGTCTTTGCCTCCGTAGTAGAATCTGCAGTTCTCTTTTTCTTGAATGTCAATGCTTTCAGGCCCATCGATTCAATAACTCGTCACTTTGCGGATGTGTCATTCTCAAAAAAGCTACACCGACAGAAAAAAGCGCAACGCCAGGAAGGAATTGTGCGCTCGACATACACGAAGGTTGGTAGGCGTGTTTCTACATCTGAAAGATGATCTGTATTCAGATTTCACGCCATTCGCATAAGAATGGCACTAGAAGCGCCACTATGAATATCTAAATCAGGTTCGCTTTAAATAAACATTGCAACGATCGTAAGCGATGAGAGTGGTCGTGCTGAGTTGATGTTAGTTAAAAATGCCTTTAAGGCGACAAACGAGATCGCACAATAGAGCTACGAGAATTTGGATGTTCCTTCTGCGATATTTCAGAAAGACTTGGCAGGAATGTAGCCTCTGTGCAAGATTGCTCGCAGCGTTGGTCACGAGAATGTATTGTCGAAAGAATCAGCGGGCCCCGGACCCTCACATAGGGAAGATCATCTTGTTCGGGGTGTGGCTCTGGCACATCGTACTGCATCTACAGCAGAAATTTGAGCTGCAGTTGGCACAACAGTGTCACAATAAAATGATAAGAATATGTTACTTCAAGTACAGCTCCGAGCCAGACACCTTTTATCTTGCATTCCACTGACCCCAATCCACAACCATATGCGGCGGCAGCGGTGTCAACCAAGAGTTTTGATAGGAGGACAGGCTGGAGGTCTGTTGTGTTTTCTGATGAAAAAAGCTGTTTCTGCTTGGGTGTCAGTGATGGCCGTGTGTTTGTTACGAGGACACCAGTTGCAGGTCTGCAACCAACCCTTCTGCGTGCTAAATTCACTGGACCTACATTTGGAGTTTTCGTCTGGGATGCGGTTTAGTATGACAGCAGGAGCACTCTAGCGGTTACTCCAAGCACCATGACTGGAAATTTGTACGTGAATGTGGTGATTCGACCTACTGTGCTGCTACTCATGAACAGCATTCCAGGAGGTGTTTTCCAACACGATAATTCCGTCCAAACACCGCTATTGTAGCCCAGAATGGTGTACAGAGTGTATATATGTTGCCTAGGCCTGATCAACCACCTAATGTGTCTCCAATAGAGCATATATGTAATATCATCGAACGAAAACTCCAGCGTCATTCACAAGCAACATTAACCGTCACTGTATTGATCGATCATGTGCAACAGGCATCAAACTGCAGCCCACAAATTGACATCCGGCAACTGTACAACACCATACATGCACGTTTGCATGTTTGCAAAAAAATGTTCAAATGTGTGTGAAATCTTATGGGAGTTAACTGCTAAGGTCATCAGTTCCTAAGCCTACACACTACTTAACCTAAATTATCCTAAGGACAAACACACACACAAACCCATGCCCGAGGGAGGACTCGTGTAAGTAGGCTGTTTATGTTTTCTTATTGGCAACGTTACGTAGCGCTCGGTATGAAAATCACTGGCTGTGCTGTGTGCAGTCTGTGGCTAGTTTGCATTGTTGTCTGCCATTGTAGTGTTGGGCAGCGGCAGCTGGATGTGAACAGCGCGTAGCGTTGCGCAGTTGGAGGTGAGCCGCCAGCAGTGGTGGATGTGGGGAGAGAGATGGCGGAGTTTTGAAATTTGTAATACTGGATATTATGGACTACTATGTATATTATGATTTTTCAACACTATTAAGGCAAATACATTGCTTGTTCTCTATCAAAATCTTTCATTTGCTAACTATGCCTATCAGTAGTTAGTGCCTTCTGTAGTTTGAATCTTTTATTTAGCTGGCAATAGTGGCGCTCGCTGTATTGCAGTAGTTCGAGTAATGAAGATTTTTGTGAGGTAAGTTATTTGTGAAAGGTATAGTTTAATGTTAGTCAGGGCCATTGTTTTGTAGGGATTTTTGAAAGTCAGATTGCGTTGCGCTAAAAAATATTGTGTGTCAGTTTAAGCACAGTCGTGTATAATTGTTGAAAGGGGATGTTTCATATGACGACCCTTAGCCGAGGATACTTCACTGGAATCTTCTGATATTTTCTTCTAGTTTGTGTAATTAGTGTAGCTTTTGTTTATTGCTAGCACGTAATTGTAGAGAGAATTTCCTTTGTAGTTGCAGCCTTTCATTGTTGCACAGTAAAACAGTTGTGGCATGCACGTAGATTTGCACCAAGTATTTCGCAGCTGCGCTTGCAATTAACGAGATGTTATTTTCTGTGCTATGTTAATGTGTTCTCTTATTTTTGCACTTCAAATTGTGCTTTTCTGTGTTATCGTGTGAAATATTGTGACAATAACAGCGTGTGAAAAACGTAACACTCGGCTCCAAAGTAAACAGAGAAATAATAGTGACGACGAGCGTAGCTTATCAGCACCACTGTGTAGTGAATTAACAGACATTCGAAGTAATAATTTGGTAATTGTGCATAGGGAAATGGAGCGGGCGGCAAATAATGGTGTAGGCAGAGAAACAGGTAGTGAACAAGGATTCATTATCGATCGATCGGTCGGCAACAGCTCGCCTCAGGAATCCGAAATGATAGGACACAATTTTGCAAATACTGTAGATTCAGGTTTTGCGTCCTCACCGTTTTCTCAAATAAGTCAAGATACATTTTCTGCTTGTGAAAATGTGAATGTTGCTGGTGCAAATGCACTGCCGAAAAGCGTAGAGGAACAGATTCCAGACACTAATGCATTGTTATTACAATTAATGCAACAAATGGGACAAAATCTTCAAAAGTTAGACACAATGGAACAGAATATTCTAAAGTTAGACACAATGGAACAAAACCAGAGACAAACACAGCAAAAGCTTCAAAAGTTAGACACAATGGAACAAAATCTTCAAAAGTTAGACACAATGGAACAACACCAGAGACAAACACAGCAACAGTTACACACAATGGAACAAAATCAGAGACAAACACAGCAAAAGCTTCAAAAGTTAGACTCATTGGAACAAACTCTCGAACAAACACGTGAAGATTTAACTGCTGAGTTACATAACATTGAATTGAAATGTCAAAAAGTCTGTGGGCTAAAATTGACTCAGTTGCATCTACCGATTCGGTTACGCAACTTGCAAAAACTCAGGAAAACTTAAAGGACACAGTAGATTCGATTTCAACACAAATGGACACTCTGAAACTTGGTTCAGAAAAACACACTGAAGAAATGTGTTCACTATCGGAGAAAGTAGCCGAACTTTCGGATCAGGTCACTAACTTATCTACAAAGGTAGATGATGATCTGAATGACACAAGACCTGTAGCTTTCACTGACACAGAAGAGTATGAACAAATTAGGAAACTGAAACAAAATCTGAATCAAATTAATACGCAAGAGAAATCCGGGAAGTACAAGATCAGCTGACACAGGTAATACAAGAATTACGTATTTCAGAGGCCACTCGCGCTCCAATACGGGAAGAGGGACATAGAAATACGGAACAGCCACAAAATAATAACCCAGGGCACTTCGGAAATTATGAAAGAAATTGGAAGGCGCATTGGATTTTGAGATGGAACCGCCGAAACGAAGTAACAATGAGCGATGTGCTACTCGCCGACATGATGATTTTGACTATAAACTGTTCATTACTACACGTAAATTCAAAACGTTTAAGAATTCTGCCAACGACATTCATCCACAAGCGTGGCTCCATCAATTCTCTCATTGTTTTCCTCCCAACTGGTCATTGGAGCACAGGTTAGAATTTATGTGTGGCTACTTGGAGAATGAACCAGCTGTAAGAATGCGATTGGTCATTCACGATTGCCACAGTGAAGGAGAATTTTACCATGTCTTCCTCTCAGCATATTGGTCTCAAGCCACACAAGACCGAGTAAAACATAGCATCATGATGATGAAACACTTTGAACAATCTGAATTTTCCAGTCTTGTCAAATATTTTGAAGACATGTTGCACAAGAATCAGTACCTGTAAAACCCATACAGCCCCTCAGAACTCATCCGCATTTGCTTAATCAAATTACCTGAACATTTACGGCATATTATTTTGGCAGGACGTTGCAAAGACGACATTGAAGCTTTTCAGGGACTCTTACAAGAATTAGAAATTGACACAGACAGTCGCGGGATGCGAAAACAGGAAAACAATTACTACAGGTCACATCCGTCATAATTCCGTGACGACAGAAACAATAACTGGACACGACAATTCTATTCTTACAACGTAAATCGTGACCAAAAGAGACACCACCCGTATGACAACCACTGGCAGAGTAATAGTTACAGAGAAAGATCGCATTTCCGTAGTAATGAATATGACAGAGACAATCATAGAAACAGACAATTTGGCAACCAGAACTATTATTATCACGGGAGACAGAATAACTTCATACGCAATGGTCCAGCGCGCAGTTACGATTCAGGGAGAAATTCTCCAGCACGTGACCGACAAGAAAGAAACTATGGAATCTACCGACATGACGACAGACGATATGATCGTAACGACAGACCTGAACTGCCTCAGAACTGGCGGGATTCAAACAGAGCAGCGCACTCTCGTCACGGTGAATTTGTAGAAGTTAGGTCTCCAAATCCCAATAACGACACGCGCCAACAAAGAGAAAATAGACAATGACTCGCACCGCATGCAGCCACTTGCGCCTGCTGGCTCAGGGAAAAATAACATTGACGATAACCTTGAGCAAAATTCCAGTATTCTTTAAAGACGAATACCGCATGATAATTGCATTCAAGTTGAAACTCTGCGTACTGAGAAGAGCAAAGGTTTACACCACATTTCACATGTAAAACCATTTATTGAAAGATAATCATCTTTTTAATTTTGTCTTTGCCATAAAACGTTTCACTTCACGTTACTAGTATGCTTTAGAAACTTTTACTGTGCAACGATGTTTTGAAGTTCAATATCCACTCAAGAACCTAGAAAACTTATTTAAACAGAAATTACGAATGCATTGTTATGGCGAACAGACGACACAGTGTTACTGTGTGTGTACATTCTTGCTTGTTAGTTGCACGATTACGTAACAACTATGAGGCTTACATACTTAGGACATATACTGGTACTGCTAATGAGATTTTAATGCAACATTTTGGTTTTCTTGAAAATACATTCTGAATTAAAATACTTTCTGAGAGATACCAGATGACACAGTGGTTAGTTTATGTGACAGCTACACGATTATATCACGACGTTACTAATGAGTGACAATTTACAATGTTGCTTTTGCGATGTATCTGTTTTATATCTGCACAGTTTTTCTGAATTCTTCTGGAAAGTAAAACATGTTTAATAGTAACTTTTGTGATATAGCTACAATGAGACAGCCTTTTCCGTAGCACAACAATACGTTACAGCACAGTAATTTCTTCATCACAACAATAAGCGTAATAACTAAGAAATCTATATGCAAAGCATTTCACTTTTGTTTATCATGAGGTAAGTACATTGACTTCTGCAGAACTTAGCTTTCGGAGGACAATAACTACGACACTTTCACAGAGATTATCTTACAGCAAGACGCACATTTAGCGCAACAGGACACGTATTTGAGTGATTAATTTTGTACTTAAAAAATTTAGTTTTAAAGATTTTTGAATTACAAAGAAAGTTTTCCGTGATACATTTCATTTCATTGCTGTAATCTGTAACCCTGAGGGTATAATTACATTAATCCTCAGGGGGGGTACACACTTACTTTGTGTACCATGTGTTTGGCAAGCACAAGGAGCCCTAGCTAATATGTATTATACAACTTTACACATCGGTACCATATTTCTCTAACACATAAATTACACAGCTATCTGATCATTTAACTGAGAGAGACAAACTTTTTTACCATGTCAGTGACAAATGTTTACGCAATTACAGAGTTGGATTACTTCACACTTACGAAATTGTATTTTGTCTGTACTTTGTGAAGTGTTCATATGTTTTCAGACCCATTGTGATATTATGAGAGCTTTGAATGATATATTTGGTATGCGATCACGATTTTTAAAGTACGTTTGAGGCAGATGACACTTTTGACATGAGCAGAGCATTTTTTAGGTTTTGAAATTATTGGAGGAAGCTACGACGATTTTGAGATTTGACTGAGGTTTTATGATGTTATTTTTTACGACAACGATGTGTATTATGCTGTTGAGGTATGTTTATGATCAATAAGCCGATGTTATATGAGGAATCTGATTATGCTACATATTTATTAAGATGAAATATTGAAGAAGTGTCTACGAATATGTATACGTGTTATAAAGCAAGGAATAATGAGTAGTGATTAGGGACTCTGATTTGTGGAAGAGGATATTGGAAACCAAGAATCGTACTTTAAGAGTTATGAAATGCATGTAAATGCATGAATGTATCACAATGCCGACGAAAACGTTTTGGACACTGTTATATTTACAGGATTTTGTTTCTACCAAATTGAAACGCAAATTCTCGACCTGTGAAATATTTTTATATGAGACTGTCACTGTAGCAGAAACCGCTGTCGTAAATATTTCAGTAAGAAAGGTAAGTGACCTTGGCGTAATGTGTTTTGGGCGCCCAGCTGAGAGGTAGTCGTCTGACAAAAGAAAGCCATTAGGTGGAGAAAAAAAAAGGGAGGCCATTATCCTCGCTATTGACGTTCCCTTGTAGAAAGCATCGCAAAATCGACATGGTCGAACTTGAAAACATATGTTTACACTGTGGAGCTCTTAATTTATGATATTTACTGAAATGCCTAATGAAATGACGAGAAATATTTTTATGCCTATACACCTGATTATGACTACTGTCTCTCTAGTTGAGATATTTTTCTACTAACTTATGAAATGCCTCATGACTACTGAATGATGTTCTTATGCTTTACTTTGTACATAGTTGCTTATTTCATTTGATATCTGGTTTCCAGCTGTCTTGCAGCATTGGTTTCATAAAATAAAATTAAATGCATTTGCTAATGTGAACACTTTCTGTCAACAGATCTATTAAATAATTATTTTATGACCCACATTCTTCGAAAAAGGAGCTCTTGGAATGGAAAGAACAATAAGAAGGGACTAATAACAGTAACTGCATATATCATTTTCTTTTCAAGTACTTGGTAATTTCTTTTGTAGAATAAATTGTGATGCATCACTTTAGTGTTAAGATGTGACATAGGTATTAAACATGGCCATTTTTACTGTAATATTTTTTCTGCTTGAGCTTTCTCATATTTAGATATAAGTTATTGCATTTGCTGCGGCTGTTTGCCAGGCATAATGTTACTGAATTTGACTTTGTATTACGCTGTTAAGCCAGATTTACTACGGATTTATTTCTCTTGTTTGCTGCACAGTGCCTTATATTAGTTGTAATATTGCAATTGCTTTGCCTATTTAAATTTTTTGTCATTGATGTTTGTGTTAATTGTTTTGTGCTGCTGCATTGCCTCGTCCCTTAGTTTAGCATCTGAGCTCAGTAGATTTAAGTTAGCTTAAGAGGGGGTAGCCAATAAGAGAATGAGTTGCGATGAATTTGAAGAAATGCACTGAGAGGCTATACGAGAAAGTACAGAAAGCAGGTATAGATAGAACTTTTGGAAATAATGAAGAACGAAGGGAGATCTCCGAGAAGTAAAGAAAGTTTTGTTTGCAAAATACTGCAGTATAACAAACCCTGTCCATTCCTTGTGTTATTCCGCTATATGTTTGTGTACCCATGTGTATTTGTGTTTTTCCTGTCTTTATGTGTTTAGCTGATGAGAGCTATTTTGTAGAATTTTTCTAATACTATGTTATTTACTTTGTAAAGATGTTTAGACATTAGTTATTCTGTTTTGTTTTAATGCTCATGTGTGAAGGTGATGTTTCGAAAGTTATTCTGGTCTTTTATGTATGTACTCATGTCATAATTCTTGTAACACTGATGCATATGTTTATTTCTATTCTTTTATAAAGCTTGTACTACAAATTTTATCTGTATTGTTATGTTCTTTAATGATGTTTTCTGTATTTCTGTAATTGTATTTTCATGTTATAAAATTGTAATTGACACCAGTTTATCACATTAAGTAACTTGTATGTTACATTTCACTGCACACATTCCTGTTGGTCATAGTATATGGACAATATGTGAGAAGTAGAGACTGTTAGTGTTTGCACGTGTGTTAATAATTCAGCAAGGGACTGGATAACAGCATTTATGGTTCTAAGGACAATTCCAAAAACTTTGTGAGTGCACAAGTGGTGGTTATGGACTTGCTATATTATCCGCAAGACTCTTCAATGGTGATTGTGCACCTGCACAGTCACAACAGATGGCTGCTGGCCATCTCTACAAGGACTACAGTGGGTCTGCATCTTTGATGGCCCACCACTACCATTATTTCTACAAGGACTGCAGTGGGTCTGCGCCTCTGGTGGCCCACCAATACCATATTCTCTACCAGGACTACAGTGGGTCTGCTCTGTGATGACCTACCTACCTATATTCTTCAAAACTTCGACTGACTCTGCTGTGAGTTTGCTCTGTTGTGGCCCATTACCTGTCTGCATGTCAAGAGTCAGCACTGTCTTTCCGTTGGAAGGGCAACACTACTTCTTCAAGACTGCATGGAAATCCACTACTTCTGTGTGCAATTTCTTTTAGTAATGAGACTTTGTAAAAAAAAAAAAAAACTGTAATTACTACTATGATGAATGATCAGGACTGTCTTTATGGACTGTGAGAAAATTTTAGCTTTTGACCAATATTGTATCAATAAGTGTGTGCATTTGATTTCTTTGTTATTGTAATTATGAAAAATTTTATCAAATCATTATTTGCCACTGGCCAAAACAATTTGTAAAATTTTTTGTGGGGAGCATGGGGGCTATGTAAGTAGGCTGTTTATATTTTCTTATCGGCAACGTTACGTAGCGCTCGGTATGAAAATCACTGGCTGTGCTGTGTGCAGTCTGTGGCTAGTTTGCATTGTTGTCTGCCATTGTAGTGTTGGGCAGCGGCAGCTGGATGTGAACAGCGCGTAGCGTTGCGCAGTTGGAGGTGAGCCGCCAGCAGTGGTGGATGTGGGGAGAGAGATGGCGGAGTTTTGAAATTTGTAATACTGGATATTATGGACTACTATGTATATTTTGATTTTTCAACACTATTAAGGTAAATACATTGTTTGTGCTCTATCAAAATCTTTATTTGCTAACTATGCCTATCAGTAGTTAGTGCCTTCTGTAGTTTGAATCTTTTATTTAGCTGGCAATAGTGGCGCTCGCTGTATTGCAGTAGTTCGAGTAATGAAGATTTTTGTGAGGTAAGTTATTTGTGAAAGGTATAGTTTAATGTTAGTCAGGGCCATTGTTTTGTAGGGATTTTTGAAAGTCAGATTGCGTTGCGCTAAAAAATATTGTGTGTCAGTTTAAGCACAGTCGTGTATAATTGGTGAAAGGGGATGTTTCACTCGAACCTCCGCCGGGACCAGCCACACAGTCCATGACTGCAGCGCCTTAGACCGCTCGGCTAATCCTACGCGACTGCATGTTTGCATTCAACACCGATTATTATTGTACCAACATTTCACATTCGCAATGGTTTATACCACCCTTACGTTAACCTGTGATCTTCTAATGTTAATGCTGAAATATGTTACCTAGACAAACGTACTCCAGAAATTTGATTACTCTAGTATATTATCTGTTCTTTGGTGTTACTATTTTTTTTCATTAATGTATGATCCGTGTTAAATGGCCACTATACGCTTGTAGATGGGATTATGTTCTGATGGAATTCACTTCCTTTATATAGGGGTAAGAGCAGCGTAGTAATGTGCAGTCTCTTCCTATTCTTATTCCTACAAAGAATGTGACCTACAGCTTGACCACTACTCGAACACTTCACAGTGTCCGCCTTGGTAACTATGGGGTCAGAGGGGCAATCCCTATCCGAAGGGTCCAGGTTTGATTCCCGCACAGGTCGAGGATTTTCTCCTCTCGGGGATTGGGTGTAGTATTGTCTTTATCTCCATATCGTCATAACTGCTTCGAAAATCGCCTGCATAGCGTTACATGACAAGTAACTTTGTACCAGGCTACGGCCTGACCTAATAACTACTCTGAATTGTCGAAACACGCTGTCGTATTGTCATACGACTATTCAGAGGGCTGTATGGGCACTGAAAGAAAATCGCTGCTATCTGACAACTCAGTTGTGAAGATGAGGACGTGGTCTACTCTAGACATTTTTATGGCCGCAACAACTTGAATGCGTTAGTAAGCTGTTAGATGGACTGTACAAAATATTTGCTGCAGGAATCAACCAGTGAGAAGCTTACTGAAATCAATTTTGTTTATTCTTCATCTCGAATACATATCTTTGAGAGAAATTTTCGTCGTTCTTCACCATAGGAGTTCACGTGATGAACGGGGCAATAAACAAAAAGGTCATTGATGATTATTACTTCTTAAAACTTTCAACCTTTATTCTTTAGATCTTCGATAAATACTGAATAAATTGTCACTGTTCAATTTTCGTTGATAATCAACAGCTAGGTAGTTTGAGAAACATTCGTCCAGTGTGACGAGACTATATCTTCCACATGAATGGAGATTGAAATTTAGGTAAACTTTAACTTATCCATGGAATCTTAAAGTTCAGCTTGGCGTGAGTTTAGAATTTCGGATTAATGTGGTCTCCCTCCCAGCTCCCTGGATCATTCATTACCTAATGAGAGTCGACACTGGCGTTTTACCATCTCCGTTTCAATGGGCACTATTTAGTACACGTCCTGCAATTGACAATATTGAACAGAGCCACTAGCAGGGTGATGAGTAGTCATTTGTGTAAGGGTAAATCCTCAGACAGCCATCGTATCCGCACTGAAGCCATTGTGCGCGTTCAACAGTTTTTTGGACGTAGCCGACAGCAGTGCACTCGCCGAGCTGGGGAAGAGTCAGCCGTTCCTCACGTGTGTGTCTGTCTGGCGTCTTTTGCGACGACGTTTTCGTTTTAAAACATACGATTTGCAGCTGCTACAAGCACTTCACGACAGCGATAAACACCAGTGTTCGGAGTTCTGTGAATTCGTTTTGGGCGTGAAGATGGAAGACAACAACTTCCTTTCACTCTTGGTGTTTAAGGAGGGGCTGCGTTCCGTTTAAGTGCCCAAGCGAACCATCTCAATCTGATAATATGAGCTATAGGACAAATTACCAAGGCCAAGAGAGACTCTTCAATACGTTTCATATTTAGCACTGATTCTCGATAAAAAAATTTCCGTCTTTTCCTCTTGCGTAAAGTGCCACTACACGAACCACATGCGTCGATGTGCTGGAGGTCTTGATCTTTGCACAACTACGAGAAGATGCCGACAACAGGACGAAGTACAAACTCAGTGGCATAAGGACCGCACCCTACACCACTAGCCTGCGAGGTCACCTGATCTCGGGGTGTTCAAATGGCTCTAAGCACTATGGGAATTAACATCTGAGGTCATCAGTCCCCTAGAACTTAGAACTACTTAAACCTAACCAACCTAAGGACATCACACACGTCCATGCCCGATGGAAAATTCGAACCTGTGACCGTAGCAGCAGCGCGATTCCTGACTGATGCACCTAGAACCGGCGGCCACAGCAATCTCAGGGTGTGTGTGTGTGTGTGTGTGTGTGTGTGTGTGTGTGTGTGTGTGTACGCGCGCGCGTGGTTTTTTGTACATTTTTTCCAGTGTGTGAAAGGTTCTAGCTACATCCCCTTCCAACAACTCTGGATGAACTGTGGCTCCCAAATTCCAACAGTAGTGAACGTGGTAACTTTTCACAAGCTCGGAAAGAATGGGAAGAATTTCACTAGTGTCTGGATGTTTGTCGTTTGTCTGGTGGAGGACAAACTGGAAATTTGCGGAAGTTAAAAATGAAACTTTGTGGAAACGTTTGCAGAGCATGCGGAAAAGGAGTAACGAATAAACCATTGAATGAAACGCATTTTAACTTCTAAATAAGAGGGTCAAAATGTGGCGATCTTAGTGATTACACCGTTTGGAACGATCGGCCAATGTTTCCTTTTGCTCCTGCGAGAGGACGACGGCCAATCACGCCACAAATTGCTGAAGAAGTTACTGTTGCTAAGGCTAAGAGTGCTGGACGCAATGTGCAATCTTCAAGCAGTGCACGAGCTGTCACGACAGCTGAACGGTCCGTGGTCCGCCGTTCTAAAACTACTGTGCACTGTTGTGAAACGGTACCCGTACCAGCTTCACATTATTCGCCAACTTTTGCCACTTGAAGTAGACGTTCGAGCATGCTTTGCTCTTAGATTTCTCGCAGGGGTTCCAGTTGGCAACATGTAGCTTTGGAACATTTTGTGAAGTGTTGAAATACGCTGCACACTCACTGGGGCAGTGAACAGACAATTGTTGTCCTTAGGAATCGTCACCGCCAAGGAACGTTCATGAGGTTCACCTGCATAGTGAACGCGTGGTTGAAGCGTGGCTACACTGCCCGATTTTCTTTGAGGAGCCTTAAGGACGGAGGACATGTAGCGTGAACTGCACACAATACTGCGATCTGCTTCGGGAATATGTGATCTCTGCTCTACGGGAGAAAGGTTCATTGGACTATACCGTTTTGACGCACGATGGAGCTCCATCTCCGCAGCACATCTGGAGAAATCGAATCACTGGATGATCGTTCTAAACTGTGTAGCCCACCAACATCACCAGCTATTAAATGTGGTTCTTTCAATGGTTTCGTCGTTATTTTTGTTCCGTATGTCCTTACAAATGTTTCTACAAAATTGTAATGTCCGAATATCACTCGTTTTTCATGGGGCCCTCTGAAGTAGCGAAAGTTTAATTTCCATCATCCTGTACTGCTCGAAACATCGAGCCGTCCTTGAAAGTATACAAGGTGTAAATTTTAAATTGGCAAACCAGAATAACTCGAAAAATAAGCTTTATCAGGAAACGCCTGCCACTCGCGAAAACATGCTGCAAAGAATAAGAGATACTTGCTTTGCAATTACGCCAGACATATTATCAAGATTTGTGCAGGGATTTACAGCACGAATCAATAAATGCATCGAAGTTGGAGGTCATCACTTTGAAAATTTGATTTCATAAAACGGTGAGATGCAAGGGATTTACGGACAACAAGCAGGCTGAAAGTGAGTCGCGAGGGGACTCACTGGAAACAAGCACCCCGAAATTCATTTACATGCAGGTATTTGCAAATAATCAACAATGAAACTAAACCAAACATTCCTCTTCAGGACCACCAAATCTTAAACGGGAATACGTTGTAGTTAGCGAGTGGGTTAGTCTTTTACTTTGTTTGTGATTGAATGAGTTCACTCGTTCGTAAGAAGCATGTTTGCTTAGTTAGTTAGCTAGTCAGATGACTTGTTTGATAAAAGTTGTGTGGCCTCATGACCACGAAACAAACAAAACTTATCCGAATCTGCGGAAAAATTAATATTTGGGTCAACATTTGTTAAACTCTAATTCCTCTCTCTTAGACCCCACCCTATGGGTGAGAGGGACAGTTTTAGCAAATCAAAATTTACGAAGTAAATAAGTATTTTCTATTTATCCGTAACCATCTTCCACGCAAAACTGAGAACATGGATTTTCTTGAATTACAGTGACAACTACCAAGAATCAAAACAAATGTTTAAGACAAAATGTACGTAGTTTTTTATGTAGAATCTGATTCTGCAATAAAAAATGGGGGTTCCCTTTTGAAATTTTAAAGTTGCCTCCCGCCCCACCCCTATGGCACTGGGGTGGCGGGCTAATTTGAGCACCAGCAGATGTTCTCCTCGAAAATAATCAACTTTGGATTCTACAAATTTTTTCGTGTGAAGCTCATTTTTCGAGTTATTCTGGTTTGTCAGCTTAAAATTTACACCCTGTATAAACACCGTAGTTCTATGCTCCATTCATGTATAACTCTCGTGAAATCAGATGTATCTTTTTGGACAGTCCCATCGTTCAGAGAAAGGTAGGCCAGTTTGGGAAGTGTAGATGAGGAGTAATGTGACGTTGTCATTATGGATGCTGTACTACTATCTTGCGACCATCTAATTGAGATAGCGGTACAGAGCGCAGGAATATATAATTCTTACTAAATGACGATACGATTAATATCTAATGAGGAAACCCCGTTAAGGGGAAACGCAAGAAGTAGGTCTCTCTTGTTGCCTTCTGCGAGCAGAAGCTACGACAGTTGTGGTGGACACTACTGACTGCATTTAAGGTGCAGTACCTCGAGGAAGCAATGATGGAAATAAAAGAAAGGTTCAGGAGTGGAATTAAAATACAAGGTGAAAGGATATCAATGATACGATTCGCTGATGACATTGCTATCCTGAGTGAAAGTGAAGAAGAATTAAATGATCTGCTGAACGGAATGAACAGTCTAATGAGTACACAGTATGGTTTGAGAATAAATCGGAGAAAGACGAAGGTAATGAGAAGTAGTAGAAATGAGAACAGCGAGAAACTTAACATCAGGATTGATGGTCACGAAGGCAATGAAGTTAAGGAATTCTGCTACCTAGGCAGTAAAATAACTAATGACGGTCGGAGCAAGGAGGACATCAAAAGCAGACTCGCTATGGCAAAAAAGGCATTTTTGGCCAAGAGAAGTCTACTAATATCAAATACCGGCCTTAATTTGAGGAAGAAATTTCTGAGGATGTACGTCTGGAGTACAGCATTGTATGGTAGTGAAACATGGACTGTGGGAAAACCGGAACAGAAGAGAATCGAAGCATTTGAGATGTGGTGCTATAGACGAATGCTGAAAATTAGGTGGACTGATAAGGTAAGGAATGAGGAGGTTCTACGCAGATTCGGAGAGGAAAAAAATATGTGGAAAACACTGATAAGGAGAAGGGACAGGATGATAGGACATCTGCTAAGACATGAGGGAATGACTTCCATGGTACTAGGGTACTAGAGGGAGCTGTAGAGGGCAAAAACTGTAGAGTAAGACAGAGATTGGAATACGTCAAGCAAATAATTGAGGACGTAGGTTGCAAGTGCTACTCTGAGATGAAGAGGTTAGCACAGGAAACGAATTCGTGGCGGGCCGTATCAAACCAGTCAGTAGACTGATGACCAAAAAAAACCCTCGCCGAATAGACTCCCTGTGAAGCGTCTGATGCGTTCGTTTTCCCTGTAATTTGCCCACCGCTTGTTTACGTGAGTTAATTGGAACTCACGCCCGCCTTTAGATTACTCTTTGTTGGTTAGAGCGTTGCCTCTGTGATTGTGAAGAGTGCTTTGATCTCGCTTCATATATAAATTTATTCGCCTGTCATCACTTCCGCTACGGTATTGGCAAATCTGTCAAATAAAACAGTTGTATTTTATTCAAACGCGTATTGTAATTTACATAAAATTCATTTCAAAAAATTACTTTCCAAACGCAATTTGGCTGATTTTATTGCCGTTGCCAAAATGGACGTTATTAAAAACCTGCGGAGCCATTGCTCTTTTCATGTAATTTGCGGAATGGCTTATTAAAGTAGCAGTTTACAATTACGTTTCACTACACTTGGTCACTTAGGATAAGCGATCGTTAGCAAATATTACCTTTTTTACCTAATATGCAAGCTGACAATTAGTTACAAGATGTACGACCAATAAACGCATTAGATTACTAAAAGAATGCAGTATTTGATTGAGAATTCGATGTTGCCTACAACAGTCTAGCCTGTGCAAGCCTCATCATATCTGCATAACCCCTGCAACTTAGTAAGTTTTGCAATGTAGTAGCAGCGGTAAGTGAGAGTGCACTTGGTAGCTCGTAACTGTCATACAATAAACTTAAGTCTTACAAGCATTACAGGAAGTTCTAATTTTCTGCTTTAACACGAAAAAATCAGCGCATGAGGCTCATGAAATTCTGGCTAATACCAGAGGTGTAGAAATTCCGCTTTTAACTTGCCCGTGCTTGTCTGCTAGCCAGGCACGCAAGCTGCCGCACGTTATCAGCAGAACGGACAATTTGCTTTAACCCCATTCAAGCCAAGTTATGACCAACCATATCAGGCTAAAGGAGTCTTGCTTGCCTGACCGTCTTCCCTCTGTGATAAGTTGCGTCCCAGTTTATTCTCTACGCTTTCACTCTAGTGTTGTGAGTAGAGTTCGGAATTTGACGAAAATACCCGAGTGTCACAGGACGTGGATCAGTGTAACATATGTTCAATTTTGGTCGTTGTAGCCCATAAAATGGTCGATACTATTTGTCCCTTCTTTCCTTTTCCGGGGTATTTCGAGCTTATTTATTTCGATATCAATGGTTTTTTCCGTAACTTCACCCTCTTGCTATTAATACTGACTATTCTCAATATGAACCATTAGTAGATGACCTCTAATAAATGTTTCCCTTATGTCTGAAACTCACGATTCTTCGCTCGTAAGAACCTTATGATAGCTATTATACTGCAAGGTTTCAGAAGTGTAGTTTCTGTAACCTTTGGGCTATCCAGCCAAATATGGCCCCAACTATATCGATTTTAATTACTGTTTCCAGAATGTACATTGCAGGTTCTCGGAATTCATTCTAAGCGGCCAAAGTAGTTGATTCTAAATGCATTTTAGCCAACACGAAATAGCTTTACATATTGTGTTAACGTAAAAATTACATTTATGGAAGAAGAAGTTTTTCTTTAATATTAAGCTTTCTTCTCACTACGCTGCATACCACCAGAATATCGTTTTTAATACCCACTGAGAAATTACGAGTATTTTCTTCCTATTTCAGTCAACGGTTGCCTCAAAGTTAGAAAGCCCATATAATGATAAATGGTCTTAAGTCCTTAGCATACATTTCCACACACTCGTCAACCACGCAGTCTTTCCCCTTTTTCAAAATATTTACGGAGTGAGGAAACTTTTGAAAAATTTACAAAAATGTCATAACATATTCGAAGTTCCCGAGTAAGCGTTTAGTAACTTTTCAAACAACTTGAATTGAGAGACAGATACCGATTTATTTGAAGCTGCCTCGTAGACACATGACAATTTTAACTCTGCCAGACTTGCGCTCTGTTTAGTGGCTAGTATACATTCCCCAATTCTTAATTTCTCCTCAATCACCTTTAAGTTTTATCAGTTCATTTTGCGGTTCCCATCATTACGATAAATGAGCTGCAGCAAGCTGAACGGGTCCAGAGAAGCTTGCTAGGCTAGCGGAAAACTAAGTTGGCTGCTTTAGTCACTGTGCTTCAGTATACATGCACTCTTGTGTCTCCGTTGCGACAGGTGAAGCTGCTTCAATGGTTGAGATAGGAACAGGTGTGCCGGAAGGAGAATTTGTATACCTCTGGGTAAGATCTATGGTGAGGCCCCTAGAAGACCGGTGATTTTGACTTCGAAGACAGGATGGTTGGGAAGAGAGAATGTTTTCGAAACTACGGAAACAGAAAGATACTATCACAGGAGGTCGCTATAGAAAGTCGCTGGAGTGTTTGAGCCAAGTAGTGAGAGACAGACGGCAACAATACAGGAATAGACATGAGGTCATTTTGCAGCATTCAAATTTTGTAGATGTTCATCATGTTGGAAAACACATGAAAACTTACTAGTAAACGTTGACATGGGAAGCCCTACGCCACCTGCCACATCCTCCAGACTTTGCTCCTTCTGACTACCATCTTTCTCTGTCAATGGTACATCGCCTGGCTGACCAGCACTTCCTCCAATATGAACCAGTGTAAATTGGATCGATTCATGGATCTCTCGAACGACGAGCAGTTCTTCTGCTGACGATTTCATATGCTGGCCAAATGATGGAAGAAAGTAGTTGCCAGCCCAGTATTTCGAATAGTAATTTTTTGTAAGTTTTCCAGAATAGAACCTCGAACTTTGGGAAGATAGCGGAGGAAGCAAATTGCAGACCTAACACATTTATTTTAAACCGTTTACTGTAGTAAAACCTTTTTGTCCCGCTGCAATTTTTACCCACACTCTTGGGTCAATCTGCAAATTGTCCAATTGTATCAAACACTTCTTTCGTATCCAGTTCGATTCGGCACCATCTCATCTGTTATGGATCTATCAATCTTATGATCATCATATTCTGCAGCACCAAAGTTCAAAAGTTTATATTATCTCTTCGTCTGAAGTGTTTATCGTTCGTGTTTCACCTCTGTACAAGGTTATAGGCCTATTCCGGATAAGTATCTTCAGAAAAGTTTCCTAATATTTAAACTTACATTCGGTTTCAGCACATTTCTCTTTCTCAGAAATGCTTTTATTGCTATTACCAGCCTCCATTTCATAACCTTACAGTAAATTACTTCACTGTCAGCAAGTTTGCTACCTAAAGTAATGAAACTCATCCACTAAGTTTAGTGCCTCAGTTCTTAATTCAATTTCCTGGGAACATTTCATCATCCTTGTTCTACTTTCGTAGATATTCATCTTGTAAGCTCTTTTCAAGGAACTATCCATCCAATTTGCTCTTCCAAGTCCGCTGCCGTCCCTGGCAGAGTAATAGTGTCATCGGCAAATACAAAAGTTTTACTTTTTTGCGATTTGTTTCTCTCCATCTCCGAAAGCTTCGTATCTTACCCGTATTTTGCAGATAATTCATCTCCGTCTCAATTTTTTGTATGTATTCTGCGTGATAATGTATAACAGCAACTGTGTGATATTTGCACGTTGTTAAGTGTTGTGGTACAGGATGGTTTGTTAATTTAAATTGTATATCACTTCTGTTAAAACGAAAAACTCGATTTTTACTGTAGAATTCCAATGTGACCAGGACAGAACACGAAAATACGATCGAAAAGCCGGCACAGAAACTACACTGCCTGACAAAAGAAGTGGAGCATTGGAAGGGGAAAAAGAAACGAAGTAAAACTTCACGTGTTGAGATCGTATCTGATGATATTTCAGTGATTATAAATTCGAGTCAGATTTACAAAGATGTTTGTGTTATGAGCTCATCAGTAAGACGTTACAGCCCTTATGGCCTGTACGCATTCATGATTCGATTGACATTAAGCCGTTGTAGCCTCTTCTGAGGCAAGCTCTGTTGTAACTGGCCCCTGATGTCGTGTGTACTGGCACTGGGATGGCCCAACACATATAATATCACAGGGAGATCTGGGATACTTGCTGGCCATCGAAAATTCCTCAACACTCTGGAAACTGTTCATAGAGAGACGTGCCATGTCTGGTCGAACATTGTCATGTTGAAAAATGGCACTGAGATATTGTGGTATGAGAGGTAATATGTGCGGTCACAGGAAGTCCGTGAGGTCCCATTGCGTCGCCAGTACAGCCTCAACCACCACTATCTCTGACCCGAACGCTCCCCACAACATGACAGCAGGAGTAACACAGCTGTGCCTGACCAAAACATTAAAAGAATGGGACATAATCCTCGTCTCCGCCACGCTCTTTGACGACCGTCATCCGGGGTAGTGTGCAGAACCATAATTCTTCGCCGAATACAATGCGACGCATCTCATCAGCAGTCCAAGCTACCCGGTCACGGCGCCACTCTGAACACGGCTATTTGTGTTTTGGTGTTAACGGCACTGTACCGAGACCGCAATTCCCCCGTCAGGCTGACGCTAATCCCCGACCGTCGGTGCAGTAAGATACAGAATGTTGCATAGAATCCATGAGCTGTCCTCGGATGGCAGGCGTACATGTGAAGGGATTACGATGCGCTTGTTGCAGAATACGAAGATTCTAACTTGTGATGGTGAGACATATTAGACCGGATCCTTGACGACGAGTATGTTTGTCCTAACATTCCCATCAATTCAAAGAACTATCCATTGCAACATCCGAATGCAGCAGAATCTGTATATTCCACGATTCGACGAGCCGGCCAAATGACGGCTCAGAATGAGACACCTTCCAAACTCGGTCATGTGCTGATAGCGCTGTCTCACATGGATACGCGGCACCTCCATGTCCTTCATAGTGATCAATCAGCATCTGACGCTGTTCACACCTTGCCAGGCAGTTACCGGGCCAACATTAATGCACTAAAACTACGATCATTTACATAGCAGCCAGAGTTGTGTAGTATGAAATTACGTTGAAATCTGACCATGCCTTCTGGGTGCTTTCCCTCTTTCTTCAGGCAGTGGATTACAGCATCTATTAATAATTCACTGTAACGTTAAGAGTTCAACTCTGAAATGTACCTTCTACATGTACTTTTCCATTCCGCAAGCCACCTTGCGATGAATTGTCAAGTGTACCCTGGATACTAACGTGCAAGTGTTACGACGAGAGTTGCGTCTTTGCCCTGTCATCTTTTACGTTTTGTAGCTTACACTTCCTTTGGGGTTTACTGTATCACGAAATCGTTTGGATACATATTCCTAAAACAGACGACATTTTGTATATAATACACAGATGCTTCAAAGATTGAGAGCTCACTCTCTCAATTTATACACGTAAAATTATATCAGACAGTATAGATATAGGAGGTTGTAAATATATCATCCATTATTTATATGTAAAATTGTTTCAGTTTTCAGTTTTTACCGTACCACACGTCTTGCTCATTTCATCACATTAAGTTTCAGTTACTCTGACGCTCTGCAGAGAAATGCTGTAATGACAGTCAAAATGTCTGTTTTCTCAAGCAGTGTCACCAAATAACAAGTCTATTTGCTCAAAAAGGATTTTATTCACACTGACAACGCTCGTGTAAACCTATGGACTTCCATCACCCATTCATTCTCGAGATTTCCGCCTTTGCAAAAAAACCAACCCATTTATCCACTGCAGCAAGCTGGACTTCTGATTCAGTATGTGTAGCTTATACGACTACAGATGTGAACCTGCGGTACGCAGTTTGTTGTTCGTATTATAGCAGGTTTAACATCATGGCCTGTCTTAATCCTTCTAGCTGTCTCTCGTTGTAGTCCTAGGCTACAGAGTAATGTTTAGGGACTGAGTGAGATACCTTTGACATGAACTACAATTTCCATGTTGTGCGAAAGTATTCGATGCTTCCTTTCAAATAATCTCTTAAAACTTACTGCCAAGCACAGGAGAGTATGCATGGTGGCAGAAGTCTGTGGTTCTTATGGGGTGCCACAGTGGATATCCGAACTTCAAGCACACTTTTCAGAATTCTAAACATCACCCACCTCTTATCTTCACACGTTGTCCCAAGTCACAGCGGGCAGCACTATGTCGTAGCTTTGTTCATCACTCACCTTGGTCGTTCGGAAAAAATGGGTCTAGATGGCAGCTGGAGCCGATTTTTTAACGGGAGATCTAGGATGTTGTGATATTTTTTACTGAGCCCGACAACGATCCGTACATCTCGTAGAATGAGGCAGAGTGAGTAGAACCCTGCACAGGGATTTGTCTTACGCGAGTGTCTGAGAATATCACAGGAAAATATACAATGTTGTTACACAAATTATGGACGCTCCGATACATGTTAATATACATTCCTGACAGATGGACGATAGGCTCAAAACCGTCTGCAGCCCGTATCTACCAAATTGGATGTACGTGCTTCCTTGCTATAACAGTAGCCTCTGGTGTTTCCTAGCTAGGCTATTGGAAGCCAAAAACAAACGGTGCTTGTTTATCAGGGCATGCCATGTTGGCTTCAGTTTCTGAAACGGCCTGACTTCACTAGGAATACAGTAAGCGAGAAGCGTGAAGCGAGAGCACTACACGTATCTTGTCAACCATTACAAAACCAAATTAGCGGAGGGGAAGGGTGGAGTACTTTATGCCCATATTTTGAAAATATTCTAACCTAGTCAGTTACTGTATATTTTAAAATTTTGAAACAATATTTGTCATTTCATGAATTCCTGTACTGGATTCTATAAATATCATAAATTTGACAGTTAAATTTAACCCAAAACTTTAAGTCTCAGTGGAAGATGTCATGTTCCCTAAGGAACATCAAAGTCAATATTTTTAGGGTCAGGACCTTACTGAAATACCAACATCTCTTTAAAAAATACATTATCAGTAAAAGTCGGCAACAATTAACGACATCTTAAATTTTTAATTTTTTTATGATGGTCATAAAGTATCGTCTCGGTAGTACACGTTACTGAAAATGTGATGATGATGCTACTAATGTGCTAAAATGTATTTTCATGTCATGTACCCTACAAAAACGTCAGTACCTCTTTAAAAAGTTTGTTGTTATTATAAATCAACAACAATAAAATGAATTTACTTTTTTTTTCAATTTTCTTCTGTGGGCATAACGTACCTGCCCCCCCCCCCCCCTCCTCGTAATGCGCATTATGAAATCTATATATATAAAACAAAGTCGGGTTTGTTACAACACTTATAACTCGAGATCTGCTGGACCAATTTTCATGGTTTTTGATTTGTTGGATTTGTCTCCGCCCCGAATAGCAGAATACATCTTAAAAATAATGAAAAATTGACGAATACTTGAAAAATGCGTTTTTTCCCTAAAATTTCTTTAGTTTCGGAGCTGTCAAATTTCTTTGTCAAAATCTGTAAGTAATGATAGACATTTATGCATGCGTTCATAAACTATTTAAAATGGATGAATAAACTATTATGTGTATTTTGTTTTGTGCGAGTGCATATTCAGTATTACTATTAATAAAAATGCCGCGTCCTAGAAGATCTAATCTTTCCCAGCGGAGCCGTAATGCAATTAGGCAACGGAATATCGCGAGTCAGTTATCTGACGAAGAACGAGAAATTGCCCGAGAAGATCGCCGCGTTAGGATGGAGCAAAGAAGGGCCTTAATTCGTGCTTCTCAAACACAAGAGCAAAGAGAGGCAGCCCGTGAAACGACGAGATTAGAAACGAGAAATCGTCGAGCTTATCGTACAGATGAACAGAGGAATAAACTTCGAAGTGCAAGAAGAAATGGTTCAAGTATTGATTTGAATCGAGCAGCGTTTCGATATGATTGCACCATCGACTACAGCTTGCATCGTTTAGTTTGCATTGGTCCAATGGACGTTGTTTGCCAGCATTGTGGCGCATTGAAGTTTGCTGGTGAAACGCCTGGTTTGTGCTGCCTTAGTGGTAAAGTGACATTGCCATTAGTGGTCCCGCCACCAGAGCCATTGCGTTCCTGCTTTATGGCGAAGCACTAGAATCACGACATTCTCTAGCGAACACTCAAAAATACAATGTCTGTTTCCAGATGACTTCATTTGGGGCGGAAATTATCGAAGAACACGGATATAATCCGACATTTAAGGTAATTTACGTTAAAAACTTTATTTTCTATGATTGTACAAAAAATTTGGAATGTAGTTTGTTAGATTTCTGTATTTGTCTCTAAAATAAAAATGGTATGTTATTATTTGAAAAAAAAAGTGTTTGTAAATCTAACTATAACTATGGCTTTGAATTTACAGATTCAAGGCCAGATTTGCCATCGCATTGGATCATTGCAACCTATTGAAGGTGCACAGCACAAATTCTTGCAAATATACTTCATGGGCAATATGGAAGAACAACTTGACCGGCGTCAAGGGATCAACACAGCTACGAAAAGAGCAATTCTCCAAGATTTGCAGCAAATGCTTCATGAACATCATGCACTGGTCAGGCTGTTCAAGACTGCTTTAGAGGGCATGCCAAGTGATGACTATAAAGTTGTAATCAGAGCAGATAAAAGACCAGACACATGAACGCACATTTAATGCTCCAACAATCGATGAAGTGGCAATCCTGATTGTTGGTAAAAACTTGGAAATACGTGATATTGTGCTTACACGACGCAGTACTGGGCAACTACAAAGAATATATGAAACACACCGTTCATATGACGCGTTACAATTCCCGCTGATGTTTTGGCAAGGAGACGATGGATATCACTTTCATATCAAAATGATTAATCCATTGAATGGCGTCGATACTTAAAGGAAAATTTAAAGATGAGGAAGTTCTTATTCCAAGGATTCCGATGATCCAACAGATATGCCCTTTGAGTTTAAACGAATTCAATTCCCGATTCGTCTTGCCTTCGCCATGACGATCAACAAATCACAGGGCCAATCCTTGACTCTTTGTGGCCTCAATCTAGCAAATGCGTGTTTTTCTCATGGTCAATTGAACGTGGCATGCTCAAGTGTCGGCAAACCATCCGCATTATTTGTACTTGCGCCTGACCAAAAAACAAAAAATGTCGTTTACCACAAGGTGCTTGAATGAAAATCCGATTAATGAATTAATCAGAGTGTATCCCAACCTGCACAACATAGTTTTCAATGATTTTTTTCTGACATGTGTTGTTGTTGTTGTTGTGGTCTTCAGTCCTGAGACTGGTTTGATGCAGCTCTCCATGCTACTCTATCCTGTGCAAGCTTCTTCATCTCCCAGTACCTACTGCAACCTACATCTTTCTGAATCTGCTTAGTGTATTCATCTCTTGGTCTCCCCCTACGATTTTTACCCTCCACGCTGCCCTCCAATACTAAATTGGTGATCCCTTGATGCCTCAGAACATGTCCTACCAACCGATCCCTTCTTCTGGTCAAGTTGTGCCACAAACTTCTCTTCTCCCCAATCCTATTCAATACTTCCTCATTAGTTATGTGATCTACCCATCTAATCTTCAGCATTCTTCTGTAGCACCACATTTCGCAAGCTTCTATTCTCTTCTTGTCCAAACTATTTACCGTCCATGTTTCGCTTCCATACATGGCTACACTCCATACAAATACTTTCAGAAATGACTTCCTGACACTTAAATCTATACTAGATGTTAACAAATTTCTCTTCTTCAGAAACGCATTCCTTGCCATTGCCAGTCTACATTTTATATCCTCTCTACTTCGACCATCATCAGTTATTTTGCTCCCCAAATAGCAAAACTCCTTTACTACTTTAAGTGTCTCATTTCCTAATCTAATACCCTCAACATCACCCGACTTAATTCGACTACATTCCATTATCCTCGTTTTGCTTTTGTTGATGTTCATCTTATATCCTCCCTTCAAGGGAGGAACGTAGGTTTGCCTTTCCTTAATCTTTCTTCTAAGATAAGTCGTAAGGTCAGTATTGCCTCACGTGTTCCAGTATTTCCACGGAATCCAAACTGATCTTCCCCGAGGTCGGCTTCTACTAGTTGTTCCGTTCAACTACTCTTCCAAGTCCTTTGCTGTCTCTGACAGAATTACAATGTCATCGGTGAACCTCAACGTTTTTATTTCTTCTCCATGGATTTTAATACCTACTCCGAATTTTTCTTTTGTTTCCTTTACTGCTTGCTCAATATACAAATTGAATAGCATCGGGAAGAGGCTACAACCCTGTCTTACTCCCTTCCCAACCACTGCTTCTCTTTCATGCCCCTCGACTCTTATAACTGCCATCTGGTTTCTATACAAATTGTAAATAGCCTTTCGCTCCCTGTATTTTACCCCTGCCACCTTTAGAATTTGAAAGAGAGTATTCCAGTCAACATTGTCAAAAGCTTTCTCCAAGTCTACAAATGCTAGGAACGTAGGTTTGCCTTTCCTTAATCTTTCTTCTAAGATAAGTCGTAAGGTCAGTATTGCCTCACGTGTTCCAGTATTTCTACGGAATCCAAACTGATCTTCCCCGAGGTCGGCTTCTACTAGTTGTTCCATTCGTCTGTAAAGAATTCGTGTTAGTATTTTGCAGCTGTGGCTTATTAAACTGATTGTTCGGTAATTTTCACATCTGTCCACACCTGCTTTCTTTGGGATTGGAATTATTATATTCTTCTTGAAGTCTGAGGGTATTTCGCCTGTTTCATACATCTTGTTCACCTGATGGTAGAGTTTTGTCAGGACTGGCTCTCCCAAGGCCGTCAGTAGTTCCAATGGAATGTTGTCTACTCCGGGGGCCTTGTTTCGACTCAGGTCTTTCAGTGCTCTGTCAAACTCTTCACGCAGTATCGTATCTCCCATTTCATCTTCATTTACATCCTCTTCCATTTCCATAATATTGTCCTCAAGTGCATCGCCCTTGTATAGACCCTCTATATACTCCTTCCACCTTTCTGCTTTCCCTTCTTTGCTTAGAACTGGGTTGCCATCTGAGCTCTTGATGTTCATAAAAGTGGTTCTCTTATCTCCAAAGGTCTCTTTAATTTTCCTGTAGGCAGAATCTATCTTACCCCTAGTGAGATAAGCCTCCACATCCTTACATTTGTCCTCTAGCCATGCCTGCTTAGCCATTTTGCACTTCCTGTCGATCTCATTTTTGAGACGTTTGTATTCCTTTTTGCCTGCTTCACTTACTGCATTTTTATATTTTCTCCTTTCATCAATTAAATTCAATATTTCTTCTGTTACCCAAGGATTTCTACTAGCCCTCTTCTTTTTACCTACTTGATCCTCTGCTGCCTTCACTACTTCATCCCTCAAAGGTACCCATTCTTCTTCTACTGTATTTCTTTCCCCCATTCCTGTCAATTGTTCCCTCATGCTCTCCCTGAAACTCTGTACAACCTCTGGTTCTTTCAGTTTACTTTCAGTTTATCCAGGTCCCATCTCCTTAAATTCCCACCTTTTTGCAGTTTCTTCAGTTTTAATCTACAGGTCATAACCAATAAATTCTGGTGAGAGTCCATATCTGCCCCTGGAAATGTCTTACAATTTAAAACCTGGTTCCTAAATCTCTGTCTTACCATTATATAATCTATCTGATACCTTCTGGTATCTCCAGGGTTCTTCCATGTATACAACCTTCTATCATGATTCTTAAACCAAGTGTTACCTATCATTAAGTTGTGCTCTGTGCAAAATTCTACCAGACGGCTTCCTCTTTCATTTCTTAGCCCCAATCCATATTCACCTACTACGTTTCCTTCTCTCCCTTTTCCTACACTCGAATTCCAGTCACCCATGACTATTAAATTTTCGTCTCCCTTCACTATCTGAATAATTTCTTTTATTTCATCATGCATTTCTTCAATTACTTCGTCATCTGCAGAGCTAGTTGGCATATAAACTTGCACTACTGTAGTAGGTGTGGGCTTCGTATCTATCTTGGCCACAATAATGCGTTCACTATGCTGTTTGTAGTAGCTTACACGCATTCCTATTTTCCTATTCATTATTAAACCTACTCCTGCATTACCCCTATTTGACTTTGTGTTTATAACCCTGTAGTCACCTGACCAGAAGTCTTGTTCCTCCTGCCACCGAACTTCACTAATTCCCACTATATCTAACTTTAACCTATCCATTTCCCTTTTTAAATTTTCTAACCTACCTGCCCGATTAAGGGCTCTGACATTCCACGCTCCGATCCGTAGAACGCCAGTTTTCTTTCTCCTGATAATGACATCCTCTTGAGTAGTCCCCGCCCGGAGATCCGAATGGGGGACTATTTTACCTCCGGAATATTTTACCCAAGACGACGCCATCATCATTTAATCATACAGTAAAGCTGCATGCCCTCGGGAAAAATTACGGCCGTAGTTTCCCCTTGCTTTCAGCCGTTCGCAGTACCAGCACAGCAAGGCCGTTTTGGTTATTGTTACAAGGCCAGATCAGTCAATCATCCAGACTGTTGCCCTTGCAACTACTGCCCCTCTTCAGGAACCACACGTTTGTCTGGCCTCTCAACAGATACCCCTCCGTTGTGGTTGTACCTACGGTACGGCTATCTGTATCGCTGAGGCACACAAGCCTCCCCACCAACGGCAAGGTCCATGGTTCATGGGGGGGGGGACATGTGTTTGAAATACTTAATTATTATTATTTTTTAAATTTTTATTCTCATTCTGTATGTATTCATCATCATTCATCAAAATAAAATACTTTTATATTTCTATCTATATTAATATTATTTTGTATCATTGTATTACGTTCATCAAAGCCTAAAACATTCATTGACTGTTAGGCGGTACGAAGTTCGCCGGGTCAGCTAGTTATGAAATAAACGTTGTGTTGTAAATGCGTGTCACGCTGAAAAAGCACTGAGCCTTTTAATGTGAATAAAATGTGAATAATGCAAGGATTTGTTCAGATCATTTCCTCCCCAAATTAATTGAGAATATGGTGTTATCTTTGAGAAGAAAATTATGGGGTGACGTTGCGCCGTCACAAAAGAATCCAAACTGACATTGATGCATTCGACGTTGTCGCAAGCACTAGAAGTACAACGTACAGATAACTGCCAGACATTCATTGTCTTCAGAAACAGGTTTATACGTGTCATCAGTTTTGCAATTACTCGAACATTGCGTTACTATAGCTAATAGAACGTTTCATCCTGATAACAACAATAACAACAGCAATAATAATAATAGCAATAATAATGCTGTTCTAAAATAAATTTGTCTTATTATTAGCTAATATCAGCAAGAGATCGCCGATGTGAAGAAAGTGTACTAAAGAGAGCGCTGCCTACTTTAGAAGCTTCATCTTCGAAAAAAATGATCAGCCGACCTTCATAGAAGAAGCTATTCGTGTAGACATCAACGCTAAAGAGGAAATAGATAGATAAAAAACTGAAATACGACTGCTGAGGAAAGAAAACTCCGCTTTCAAAAGAAGTAGCAGTGTTCTGGAAGCCAAGTAGGGGAAGTGTATTATGAAAGTACGAGTTTTGTAATTAAAAAAAAACACCCAGAATGTTTTCCATTTCCACCCTCCATATATATTTTTAAAACTATTTTGAATGACCTTTCCAGCTTTGTGTAAATTGTTAGCACAGTGAGTCATGTCAGTAGGGAAATGTTAGAGGATGTTAGGTGTCAGAGAGTAAACTGCGATGGTAGTAAAGCCTCAAAGCGTTGCCCAATGTAGAGTGAATGTGTGTCTCTCGTGAAAGTCACATTTCACGGGACACAGTAGCAGCGACGTATGTAGGCAGATGAATTAAAACTCCAAATAACATCAACTTTCTGCCTCAAAATGGTCTGCAATCAACCAGATTATTTTCGTAGTGACTGGAGCTAATAGTGCATTGCTACAGACGCCAATAATGTCATCTCAACAAGCCAGCGATTTTCATCGACAAATGAATAATAACGCTAGTCATGTAAAATCCTAATTCCGCGGTGTTGTCGTTAATCTCAGTCATTGTTACTTACAATTGAAGATAATCGTGTGTCATTGATGAATATCCAATCTGTCAAAGAAGAAAAGGGTTACAAAATTTACCACCGTTGTGTCTTGTTGGAAAACGATATAAATTGTTCAGTAATAACGTCTCAATAAGTCAGTCAGATCTTAACAATTTGAATGAATATCCTGTTAAAGAGTTAGTAAAAAGTGAAATATCAAGTGCAATAACGCTAGCAAATTAAAACCATTTTGTTTTTAAATTTCTCACATCATCAAAGACTTTGTGAAAGTCTTTCTGTTGCTTGCTTCGTGGTTCGTATTTCGGCCATGCAGCTGCGATGAACTTGTATTATTTTCAATGTTTTATGCAAAGAGCTCCATACTGTTTTAAACAGTGAAATCTTATCATCTTTATTTGTGAATCTGATGTGTGTTGCTTGTTCAGATAAGCGTTACAGTAAGGTAACGGAATTTTGTCTGTAATAGAGAGTGCTCACCATTTACTCATTATGGTAAACATCATTTGCAACTTTTTTAAATTACTAAATTTGATTGTCTTTAGGAATTCAAAACAATAGTCAATATTTCTCTTTGTTAATCAGTAAAGTGAATCTGTTAGTTTCGAGGATGAACAATTTTTTCAGCAAATGGTTGTTCAGTTAGGTTATGTAACAATTAGTGTTCAGTGAGCCAACTCGTTATTAAACAGTGTTTCTCCAACAGGACTGCCGGCCGAGTTTAGAAGTAACTTTGATGACTCGCTGTGAATTATTCAGAATTTTGTGGTACTTTTTGTTGTGTTCGTTGTGTGCGTTTCGCTCTACCTTAAAGCGATCGATCATAATTTACATACGATGAAAGTGGAGTAACTTAATTAGCAAAATTTCTTTTTGTACATTTCCTCACTAATCAGTTACTACTTCTGAATCAATTTGCTTAACCTTCTGATCAGACTACATCACGCAGTCATGGTCGTTTGCGAAGCCGATTAAAGAGTTACAAAGGTAGTAACGATTACTTGCATCACAACAGCGTTGCTGCTGCTCTTTCATTGTGATTCTAATAGGTGTAGGAAGCATGAATTCATGTGAAATGTGTTTCTTAAAATAAATATGCAGTCATGTCAGTAGGGAAATGTTAGAGGAAGTTAGGTGTCAGAGAGTAAACTTCGATAGTAGTAAAGCTTCTAACAAGGGAACCTCCCCATCGCACCCCCCTTAGATTTAGTTATAATTTGGCACAGTGGATAGGCCTTGAAAAACTGAACACAGATCAGTCGAGAAAACAGGAAGAAGTTGTGTGGAACTATGAAAAAATAAGCAAAATATACAAACTGAGTAGTCCATGGGCAATATAGGAAACATCATGGATGTTTTGGGCACAGGAGCACCGTGGTCCCGTGGTTAGCGTGAGCAGCTGCGGAGCGGGAGATCCTTGGTCCAAGTCTACCCTCGAGCGTAAAGTTTACTTACTTTATTTTTGCAAAGTTATGATCTGTATGTTCGTTCATTGACGTCTCTGTTCACTGTAATAAGTTTAGTGTCTGTGTTTTGCGACCGCACCGCAAAACCGTGCGATTAGTAGACGAAAGGACGTGCGACTCCAATGGGAACCGAAAACATTTGATCCAGGAAAACACGTCTGATATATTCTATACGACACTGGTGACGGCATGTGCGTCACATGACAAGAATATGTTGTCGACCCACCTAACTTGCACACTTGGCGAATGGGTAAAAAGATTCTTCTTACTTGCCCGATTTAGGTTTTCTTGTGGATGTGATAATCACTCCCAAAAAAGTGATGAAAACATAAGAGTGTGTCACATAAACTGCAACAAATGAATGCAACAATTTCACAGTCGCACAGTTTTCTCTGTGCTCTGTCAAAACATATGTTTTTAACGTTTTCAAATTTTTCTGTGTGTAGACCGTCAAATCCTACATATGTCCAAGCAAATTTTTGATAATTTCCTGGAATTTTGGAGAGCGAAATTGATTATGGCTGAGTGCCTGAACTCTAATAATTGTCTGAAAATAAAAATTTAAATTTTTTACTGGAAGGAAGACTTGACCAAGGACCTCTTGTTTCGCAGCTGCTCACGCTAACCACGGGACCACGGCGCTCGTGAGCCCACATCACCCTTTGATATTGCCTATGTTGCCCATGGACTACTCAGTTTATATATTTTGCTTATTTTTTCATAGTTCCACACAACTTCTTACTGTTTTCTCGATTGATCTGTGTTCAGTTTTTGAAGGCCTATCCACTGTGCCAAATTATAAATCTGAGTGGGTGCAATGGGGAGGTTCACTTGTAAGCGTTGCCCAATGTAGCGTGAATGTGTGTATCTCGTGAAAGTCACATTTCACGGGACACAGTAGCAGCGACGTTTGTAGGTAGATGAATTAAAACTCCAAATAACATCAATTTCCTGCCCCAAAATTGTCTGCAATTATCCAGAGTTTTTTCGTAGTGACTGGATTTAACATTTTTAAAATGTTCGGATAATAAGTTGCCGTCTCTTTATCTAAGAATAGATGATGAATGCAGCTAGCCGCTATCTCTGTGTAATGTCTTGTCTGTATAGACGTGTATCTGTTGCCTTTAAGATCCCTTCACCTTCACACATAAATCTATATAATAAAGTAAGGCTCTCCCAGTTCTTGGCTGATCCGTGATAAGACAGGCGAAAATTTAGACTAATTAGTATTATCTCTATTTTCATTCGCTCTCTCTCTTTCTCTCCTTTATCTATGTACAGTTTTTTAATATAATATTTCATTACGTGAAATCAGCCAAATAGAATCTTTGGTGGAGTCCTTCGTCTTGGTAATCAGCGGCTGGCTTGCTGTAAGAGATCTTTACATTTATTATTACTGTTAAACACTGCAGTCAGTCGGGAGAATCAATCGTTCGGACAATTTGTTCCGCTTACGAAAGATTACGAATTCCAGATGTGTCTGAAGCCTTTTTTGACGATTTAACACAGACTCAGTGATTGCAGGCTCTCTTCGACACAACTGAAACTTCCCCACTAATTACAGGGTCAACGTGATCAACAAATAATTCAGAAAAAACTCACTCGTTCATTCACTCCAGAACAAAAAAGTCACAAACCTTATTTATGGAGGAAATCGTGTATTAAATCCATCTCCATTACATGTCCAGATCTCCGGTGATTCCACGCCTTAATTATTTTCCTTTTACAATCTCTTTCTCATCAAAACAAACCGCGAACGGCACAAATGTTAATTGGCTCGCTTTAGCGAGAAGAAAAGCAGAATATATATCTCTCAGAAACACGTCAATCCCTCAAGAGATACTCCAGAAGCTGTCCTAGTTACCACTCTAACAACCATGGAGAATGCATATATGCATCTCTGTTATTTCAAAGAATAAACGCACTAGAAAATACTTTGGCGTCGACGAGCTGTCGCCGCATATATTACGAGAAAATCAGATCAGATAACTTTTCCAAAGTGAATGAATGTGGATGGTTTGATTGAAAATGATTAATTGGTGCGGGGTAGAGGGTATTTGCTGTGGGGACATTACATGGAGCTAATAGTGCAATGCTACAGACGCCATAACGCCATCTCAACAATATCGACAATCTCTAAGATTGTTCATATTTGATGAGTTCACAATTTCTGTAAGGCATAGCCAGCGATTTTCATCGACAACTGAATAACTAGCCGATTAAAAACAAGAATTTTCAAAAACATTTGTATTCGCAACACGAAAAACCGCCGATTCTGCCCAATCAGCAGGCCAGTCGAGTGGCCACGTTAACAGCTACCTGCGCTGAAGTCTGCTACCGTAATAACGCCCGCTACAAAATTTGTGCCACCTGAATACACGTCGCTTTATTGCGCTGCTGAACACAAAGGCTGCGCCACCGGAAAAGAGGCCTGCACTTTAATTTCGCATTATTGCAGTTTTAATACCACGGCACTTCTCAAGCTTTCGACTCATCTCTGGCAGTAGCACTTAAACATTCGCAGCGCCATCTCCTACTTTGATACTGCAACCAGATGTAAAAGTTTTAGCATTACTTTTATCAAAAGTTATTTAGTTTTTCAGAATATTTCGGCCTCTTTGTGAAATCATACACAGTCTTAACACATGTTATTGGAATGAACATTGGGTAACTTTCGAAGTGTACAGAAACGTCGCCTGCACAAAGTACAGATAAAGTTAAGACTAAATCGCCTTTCCTGTCTGTTGTTTGGCCTACAGGTCAGTCAACAATCAACGTCAAAGTTTTTTGTTTGTCGAAAGGCTCCTGCTGAATTTCTTGTGCAGTTGAACCCAGATGTTGGAACAAACATGGCGGAAACTTTATGCATAGTTTTGGAAATACGCAATGGATACGCGCATGGAAGTGCATACCATATTCGCTGGAGGACGTTCCCAAATACCACATGCCTGGAATATTAAGCTGCTTCCAAAGATATGATTCTGTATCACATGGCCCATTACTGAAGCCTTATGTGCATTTGTCACCAACATGCTTGGTTTCCACGCAATTTTTTTAATGTGTGAAACCCCTCTTTCGTTCGGTATGTTAATTTCTTCTCATCATGAACTGCTTGGCAGCTGCTATTAAATAAGAGGCATTGTTGGATAGGAATAATCACAGCCGATGACAGATAGCATGATACACAGTACATACATAACAAAAGTGGAGCGGTATATTTTAATGACGAAAACTGCCACAGATTTCACCAAATGGGAAAACAGGTAACAGACGTAAATAAAGTTCATTCTTGACAAAGCTCAGACAGACTGCCGGCATAAAGATCGATATCGAACTTTCAGTAAGGAATGCGACCCCCCGGGCACTAATGCATATTTTGCACCTATTATTAATATTGGCTACCAAACCGCTGAGGAGTTCTTGTTCGATATCGTCCCACTCCTCTCTCAAGGCGATTTTCATTTTTTGAACGGTTTGGGGAGGGGAGGTTCGTTGAGAAACACATCTCCCAAGAGCATCCTATGTATGCGCTATAGAATTTAGGTCCGGGGAGAACGCAGGCCATTCTATATGTTCAGTATCTTCAATTTCCATTGTGTCCGACACCTCTTACCGCATCCTTAAAGAGACGGACACGATCAGGAATATTCTCCCTGCAATACCGCTGTGCTGTAACGGTACTTTGCGCAAATATATGCATCGACGTTCGGTCACTGTACATAATGCTTACCCCCATCACAAGGCCTAGACAATACGTCCATTAACATTCTGTAGTTTTTAACATGTGCCTCTCGTTCTCCACACTAACAGCTGGCCAGAATCTCTTGCCACAGTGAAGCGGAATTCGTCGGAGAACATCATTCTGGGCGACTGTCGCTGACCTCAACCAACATACTCCCTTCACCAAAGAACTCTCTGTCGGCAGTGGCGTGGTGTAAGTGAGATGTATTTAACAGGCTTTCGAGCACACAAGAAAGCCTAATTTAATCGTCGCGAAATGGTTCTGACAGACACGTGTACTGGTAGAGGTTGCAAGGCCTGCAGAGATCTGCCTACAGATGAGATGTCTTTTCCTTTTTTCCAATAGCGCTAAGTATTGATCGTCTTGCGATGTGGTGATCCGCATAGGACCACTGGCTTGCTTTCATATAGCATTTCTGCCTTTATCAGCCTTTTTTAATTGCAGGATGACATTTTTGGATACACCAATTACTGTCACTACAATAGCGACACTTTAAACGACTTTGAGACGTCCAACTAATCGTTCACGATCATAAGCACTCAAATGATGCCTTGCAGGCACGTTGATGTACCATACGAAATGTCGCACTAGTCGGTTTCACAACAACTTTCGTCACACACCATTCGGATTGTCGCATGCATGTAGAGCGTTCGTGAGCAGTCATCGCTGCAGTTAATACGTTTTGCTATCTTCTGCCCTTCAGCCCTTATGTTCTGCTGGAATATTGGATCTGTCCAGAAAACACGTTACAATGTATCTTAAATAATATGAGTAGTTCTCGCCCATCAACTACACTTCAGTGTTCTTAATTGTAAATAAACACACAATGCATCACGCAGGTTAAAACACAGTATATCACTGAGATTATGATATTAAATATAAGACTTCTTATTACCGTATCATCGATCAGTATTTTCTGTCCATTTGTTACTTGACGTTTAGTTATGTGTTCTTCTTTAGCTTGATCACATCTCACATGGTCTCCTCAACCTGCAGTGTAGGCAGAATACACTCAGTTTCTCTGAAACAGAAGAAGGTAAATAATCTTTCGTTTTTGGTCCTTTTCCTCAGTTCACACAAACTACTCATTACATACACTACATTATCATTAACTGTATAAACCTCAAGTCCATTTCCAGCAAACAACAAGGAAAAAAAAATCCTCCATTTGTGCTACTCACTATCAGCATATTCTCAGTGCTCCCTTGGCACAGGTAATATACAAGCACTATATCAAATTAAATCACGTATTCTTCAATAAAACTCTATATGCTTCCTTTAGAGCAGCATGTCGTAACTTTGTTCATCATTCATAGTTCCCCATCTAGGAACTTACTTATGAATTGTTCTTACATACTTATGACCGTGCATTCCTTACCATACAACCAAACACAGACCAACCATACAAACACCACAAACTCTATATGCTTCCTTTAGAGCAGCATGTCGTAACTTTGTTCATCATTCATAGTTCCCCATCTAGGAACTTACTTATGAATTGTTCTTACATACTTATGACCGTGCATTCCTTACCATACAACCAAACACAGACCAACCATACAAACACCACAAACAACAACATGAAGAATCTTTGTCTCAGCTGCCATAGATTTTAATAAAATATGTTGAAAGAGACGTATGTACACACTAGTAGCTTCTTCGAAGGTAACTAGCTGTAATTCAGAAGAAACCACTCTCCAATGTATGTACACAACTGTTTATTCTCTGAAAATTTTAGTATTACATACATACATTTTCATGCGTAAAGTCTCAATCTCAGTGGCTTTTTTATACAAAACTCTCTTGATATGAGAAAGACCAGCATAAATTTTAAAGGATTTCTTATACGTGACTTAGTCATCCCTTCTGATGGTATTTTCCTCCTTCTACTTCCTATTTACTCTGGTCAGTTGAGAGTAGAACAATCTCAGCATGTCTGCACCTCCCAGGGGATCGAAAAATCACCATTTTGGGTATCTGGTTGAGCAGCACCTTGTTAAGACTGTTATGGGCCATATTCCAATTGATCCATAGGGCAACTCATTGAACACTCCCTAAACGTCATTCAAGAATAATTCCCAACTATAGTGCTCCCCATTCCGAAGTGCTCAGCACATTTTTTCTAGCTCATTCATACACCATTTAGCTGCGTTCTGTGCTAGGTTGTAGAGTCAAGTGAAGACTGATTTCATTCGGCGCCACCTAAGGACGGTTTGCCATAGTTGTGACTGAAATTGTGGTCAGTTATCCATGATAACTTTTCTGTTTCCTTTAGGGAAATGGTTTATGAATGCAGTCACCACATTCTTTGCTGTCACTCTTCACAAAGGAGTAAGAGTAACAAATTCATAAATAAGTTCTAAAGCAAGGAAGATGAATTGAAATCCTAATGGGGCCTTCAGCAAGAGTGTGCACACATCCACTGCTGCAAATTCTCATACTCATACTGGACCAATGGGAAACAGAGGTGCCAGAAATGAGACGGGGGGTGGTTTCACCTTGTCTCGCACTTGACAACTGTCAAGGACTAAAGAAGTGATGAATGACAGAGGCTTCTGTTGCAGCCATACTGACCAAGACTGACTGAAACTGGGGAGCCTGACTTCATCTATAACAAGGTGATCACAGTGACAACAGGAATATCCTAACGTTCAGATCAATTCACAAACACTCCTTTTTACTGGTCGCGAAGAACACGCACACAATGCAGTTACGTGATGTGTAGCATAACCATACCATGGGATGCCTCATCCTCGTATGTATGTTATGCCAAGTGACGCAACACGCTAGCGGATGCATCTCTACAAAGTTTAAACTTATAGAGTCTGGAAAGTCATTGTACCTACTTGTCCAACTACTTCTACACTGATTGGCTTTCTAGTTCCTCCTCATCTCTACATCATTTGTAACAGGATCATGCCATATCTAGAGCAGTTAGGTCCTCTCTCTCTGAAGAGACTGCATTGCGAGTGACGGCCTTAGGATTCATGAACATATTTCGCCTACCCTTCTTGGATGAGGGACAGTCAAATGAAAACTGAACACCTGCCACAACAGGACCACAGAATAATTCCATTCAAAAGTAATCACGACGCGCTATACGACACAATGCCGCTGACAATGAAGACAGTCAATTTATGTTTTACAGAACGCGGTTGGCCTCTGACGGATTCACATCTACACAGACTCTTGCATTTCTTTGTCAGACTGAAACAGACGCCCACGCATGTCTATGTTCAGTTCGATAAAGATGTGAAAATAATACGGTGAAAGATACGGACTGTATGAAGGAAACTGCAGTGATTCCCAAACGAATCGCTAAAGAATAGCTTTAGTCCGATTGGCAGTGTGGGGGTGGGTATTATCGTGCAACAGAATGATTGTGCCTGACCGCATTCTGACAGCCCGAGGACTAACGGCAAGCCACCAGTGGAAACATTAGACATTTTCCACGCTAAAGAAATCCAAGACTGTTCACAAGTTCCGGTAAGGTCATGATGACCTTGTTCTTGGGCTGCAGGGGCCATGTGCTCGTGGAGTTTCTTGAGAATGGAATTGTAATCAGTGCGCAGCCCTATGAAGGCACTTTGCAGAAACTGCAACGCGACATAAATTTAAAACGGCCATAAATGCTGACAGACGGAATTATGCTCTTGTACAATAACGCCCGTCTCCACACTCCCGATCAGATAGATGTTAAACTTCAGCAATTTGGTTGGGAAACACTGCAACATCCTCAATACATCTTGGACCTTTCACCGTGAGATTGCCACATCTTTGGTGACCTGAATGTAAATCGTGGTTTCAGTCGGATGAGGAAGTGCAAGCGTAGGTGCCGTTGCGGATCCGACAGCGGCAGACTGCGTGCTACGAAACAGGAGTTGAACGTCTCGTCCCCCACTACGATAAATGTCAAAAATGCGAGCGATGATTGCTTTTGAATGGAACCATTTCATTATCTCGATTTGAAGGGTGTTATTAGTTTTCATACTACTGCTCCTTGTATACCTCTGAGTTCTGATACTGCCCATGAAACAGTTCGCTTACTCTCTCTTAAATATATTCAACCGTTTCATTATCGTTGATGTATTGGTGTTTAAAATTTTTTATCTGGAACTTTTGAATAAGACAACTCAGTTTAATGCAAAATAGAAACTTGACAATTTTTTTACTTTCTAGAATTTATATCCTGTTGTCGGTATTATACTATTATGTGGAACTTTTGGACTGCCATATGGGCACAATTCTGCACATTTGTAATGCTAGGTTCTTATTGGGTTGTTAATCAGATATTTATTTACTTTAGGATTGTCATACACTCAGTTCTACGTATTTGTATATATTAGGATGTTATCAGGTTGTAAATCAGATTAAACTTTCAGCAGCTCTGTTAACCCATGGTCACCCATTATTTTTCTCAACGTTAGATTAATGAATGTTGAACTCACCTCACATAAGAAAAAGGTACAAGGTTCCCTTATCGACTAACAGATCTTAATGTTCTTTCATGGTGATACAGTAAGATCACGAATTGTGAAAACCATGGACTGCATAAAGTAAGAGGCTTTTTTTTTGTTTTGTTTTTTGTTGTTTCATAATTAATTTGCTGAAGTCTGTTAAGAAATAAATTAGTAGATTTTTGAAAATATGTTCGGATGTGACGTAGTGAGACACTGGAGCGTATGTTTCGTTCACATGTTTGCCATCCGGTGCTGTGTCGTGGATTTCTCTCACGACTCGTATATTTTAAGATGCATTAACAATCATGTATCAAGCTACAGACAAGAGATGTTAGTAATAAGCAGTTTCCTTAGAAGCTATTAGGTTTCAGTTGCAGGTAAAGGAGTTGAAAAATTCTGTTTTCAATATCAATGATTGCTGTACACTCTATGCAGTAACTCAGAAGATTCTACGATGTTATGTAAAATTGACATTTGTGAATTATATTTGGCTCTCTTTCTTTAATTATTCTTTGCACTCCAAGACAGCAATTATAGAAATGAAGAACCATACTCACTGCACAGTAGGGCACTATAAGCAGAAAGCTAACACTTGTTCGGTGTTGGACCACTGTTTGCTGTTCATGGTGTTATTATTCTTAGTATTTCAATAGTTGCTCCGGATTATGAAAGCACGTGAATGTGTGTGCGCCGGCCGGTGTGGCAGAGCGGTTCTAGGCACTTCAGTCTGGAAACGTGCTAACGCTACGGTCGCAGGTTCGAATCCTGCCTCGGGCATTGATGTGTGTGATATCCTTAGGTTAGTTAGGTTTAAGTAGTTGTAAGTTCTAAGGGACTGATGACCTCAGAAGTTAAGTCCCATAGTGCTCAGAGCCATTTGAACCATTTGTGTGTGTGCGTGCGTGTGAATGTGAGAGACACTACTCCTATTAAACTTCACCAGTCAGACAGCATTTCTATATTATTTCCTGGTGAATAACAATATTACGTTTTACATATTTTGAATTTTTCGTGGCTTAGTTATCACACCTTATGGGAGTACTCATTGTATTTTATCACAGCAGACATCTTTCAATTTTTCTATCTTTTGATTACCCAATATTTTTAATGACTTTGTCATCCATACTTACAATTTTGGGCCATCCTACCTTGGCAGTCATTCGGTTTTCTGTTTCTGTATATACCTTTGAGCCATATATTCTCTCCTGTAATGGAAATGTTTATCACTATTTTGCTTAAATCTTTCACTTCATAGTATTGATACTTATGAAGGAATCACATAACAAGAAACTTAAATTCATGGTTTACAGTCAGTTTGCCAAGTATCTGCATCCTATCTGTACTTTGGGTCTACGTTCTTAGTGTAGTTAATTGTGTCGTGCTGGTGAAGTTCATTGCCAAACGGTTCATATGTGGCTTAGAAGAAGAGTATTTATAAGTTTATATTAATGACATACAGAGGTTTAGAGCAATACTATATGGAGAACTGTTGAGATGTCCTGGGACTGAGGTGTAACTGAAACCTTTGTCTATCTTTAAATACGCTGTGCATTATTTTGAGAATACGAGGAAACATGATGTTAAATAAGCAGGAAATTACTGTTTAAGGAATACAGAGTGAGATTACGATCTTTTCTGATAGACTTTCTTCACGCTGGTGCCATAAATGTTATGTGTGGTTTGAAAACAATTTTTGCACTTTGAAGATCGGAATTCTTTTTTCAGTGTTGATTTTATTTCTCGTCCATATACCTTGCTGTGTGGGCTGTCTACTTTCACACATGGATGCTGGTTCATTGCAAACATATTTTGTTGATTTAGGAATGTATTGGAATTGCTACTGCTTTGTCCAGTTTTATAAATCAGACACTAATAAGGGCGTACCATGTGTGCGATATGATTAGACCATTTGTTCCTAGATACATGACAATGTTGTACTTCGAAACAGTTTTTGACATTTGAAAACCCTTTAACTTGAACAGTACACACAAGGAGAATGCTGTCATTAGAATATAGCATAAGCAAATATATTAAGCGTCCGTTATGGAGATGGCTAGAGGCGAAAGTCTGAAAAGTTTGAGCACTCAGAGATCCTGCAAGCATTGTGACCCGAACGTGCCGCTTCGCTGTCACGGACGGAGCAGTGGGGTGGGCAGTGACCCGGCGTCGCTGTATTCTGTCACCACAGCACACGGCAGGTGTGTGCATTATTCAGATCGTCCCACTCCTGCCGAGGTGGCTGTGGAGGAGCGCGCGGCGTTGCGCAGCCACCACGCGCGGTCGAACACGTATGTGTCGTGTCCGGCAGCGAGTGGGGGTTTCGGTGGTAGGTGGCAGGAGGGGGAGGGGGGAGGAGGGGCGGTGTTGCCCTCACCGTCTGGTCTGCATCTGTGAGTGGGGAGGTGCCACTTCCGCTTCCAATACAGTCTGCATCACTTCAACCGTTGCGCGCATCCCCAAATATCATTCCCGGTAGCCAGTAATATTTTGCCTTTTCCAAACGCCTTGCCGTCAGTACGAGAAGTAGTCATAAGGCTTTTTTGATACTATAAAACAATATTTTTATTAAAATTCTTAAGCAAAATTATTGAATAAGGAATATTACCCTCTAAACAAAAATTTTTTAAACGCAGTCGATGACAAAATAAAAAATGGTATATCCATAAATAACCAAGGGAAGAAGTGTAACCACCAGGATAACAAGCACATGCTCTGGGAATATGTAACAAACACACACACATATACAGGGTGGTCCATTGATCGTGACCGGGGCAAATATCTCACGATATAAGCATCAAACGAAAAAACTACAAAGAACGATACTCGTCTAGCTTGAAGGGGGAAACCAGATGGCGCTATGGTTGACCCGCTAGATGGCGCTACCATAGGTCAAACGGATATCAACTGCGTTTTATTAAAATAGGAACCACCATTTTCATTACATATTCGTTAGTAGGCAAAGAAATATGAATGTCTTAAGTTAGACCACTTTTTTCGCTTTGTGATAGAAGGCGCTGTAACAGTCACAAACATATGGCTAACAATTTTAGTCGAGCAGTTGGTAACAGGTAGGTTTTTTAAATTAAAATACAGAACGAAGGTACGTTTGAACATTTTATTTGGGTTGTTCGAATGTGATACATGTACCTTTGTGAACTTATCATTTCTGAGAACGCGTGCTGTTACAGCGTGATTACCTGTAAATACCACATTAATGCAATAAATGCCCAAAATGAAGTCCGTCAACCTCACTGTATTTCGCAATTCGTGTAACGACATTACTCTCAACAGCGAGTAGTTCGCCTTCCGCAATGTTCGCACATACATTCACAATGCGCTGACACATGTTGTCAAGCGTTGTCGGTGGATCACCATAGCAAATATCTTTCAACTTTCCCCACAGAAAGAGATCCGGTGACGTCAGATATCGTGAACGTGAGGGCCATTGTATGGTGCTTCGACGACCAATCCACCTGTCATGAAGTATGCTATTCAATACCGCTTCCAACGCACGCGAGCTATGTGCCGGACATCCATAATGTTGGAAGTATATCGCCATTCTGTCATTCAGTGAAACATCTTGTAGTAACATCGGTAGAACATCACGTAGGAAATCAGCATACATTGCACCAATTAGATTGCCATCGATAAAATGGGGGCCAATTATCCTTCCTCCCATAATGCGGCACCATAAATTAACATTCCAAGGTCGCTAATGTTGCACTTGTCGCAGCCATCGTGGATTTTCCGTTGCCCAGTAGTGCTTATTATGCCAGTTTACGTTACCGCTGTTGGTGAATGACGCTTCGTCGCTAAATAGAATGGGTCCCGTAATTTCTCTTGTGCCCTGTGGCAGAACTGTACACGACGTTCAAAGTCGTCACCATGCAATTCCTGCTGCATAGTAATATGGTACGGGTGCAATCGATGTTGATGTAGCATTCTCAACACCGACGTTTTTGAGATTCCCGATTCTCGCTCATTTTGTCTGCTACTGATGTGCGGATTCGCCGTGACAGCAGCTAAAACACCTACTTGGGCATCATCATTTGTAGCAGGTCGTCGTCGACGTTTCACAAATGGCTAACACTTCCTGTTTCCTTAAATAACGCAACTCTCCGGCTAACGGTCCGGACAGTTGGATGATGTCCAGGATACCGAGCAGCATACATAGCACACGGCTGTTGGGCATTTTGATCACAATAGCCATACATCAACACGATATCGACCTTTCCCGCAATTGGTAAACGGTTCATTTTAACACGGATAATGTATCACGAAGCAAATACCGTCCGCACTGACGGAATGTTACGTGATACCACGTACTTGTACGTTCGTGACTATTACAGCGCCATCTATCACAAAGCGAAAAAAGTGGTCCAACTAAAACATTCATATATCTTTACGTACTACACGAATATGTAATAAAAATGGGAGTTCCTATGTAAAAAAACACTGTTGATATACGTTTGACCAATGGCAGCGCCATCTAGCGCGCCAACCATAGCGCCATCTGGTTTCGCCCTTCAAGCTAGACGAGTTTCGTCCTTTGTAGTTTTTTCGTTCGATCGTTCGATGCTTATATCATGAGATATTTGGCCCGCTCACGATCAATGGAGGACCACCCCGCAAATATACACTCCTGGAAATTGAAATAAGAACACCGTGAATTCATTGTCCCAGGAAGGGGAAACTTTATTGACACATTCCTGGGGTCAGATACATCACATGATCACACTGACAGAACCACAGGCACATAGACACAGGCAACAGAGCATGCACAATGTCGGCACTAGTACAGTGTATATCCACCTTTCGCAGCAATGCAGGCTGCTATTCTCCCATGGAGACGATCGTAGAGATGCTGGATGTAGTCCTGTGGAACGGCTTGCCATGCCATTTCCACCTGGCGCCTCAGTTGGACCAGCGTTCGTGCTGGACGTGCAGACCGCGTGAGACGACGCTTCATCCAGTCCCAAACATGCTCAATGGGGGACAGATCCGGAGATCTTGCTGGCCAGGGTAGTTGACTTACACCTTCTAGAGCACGTTGGGTGGCACGGGATACATGCGGATGTGCATTGTCCTGTTGGAACAGCAAGTTCCCTTGCCGGTCTAGGAATGGTAGAACGATGGGTTCGATGACGGTTTGGATGTACCGTGCACTATTCAGTGTCCCCTCGACGATCACCAGTGGTGTACGGCCAGTGTAGGAGATCGCTCCCCACACCATGATGCCGGGTGTTGGCCCTGTGTGCCTCGGTCGTATGCAGTCCTGATTGTGGCGCTCACCTGCACGGCGCCAAACACGCATACGACCATCATTGGCACCAAGGCAGAAGTGACTCACATCCCTGAAGACTACACGTCTCCATTTGTCCCTCCATTCATGCCTCTCGCGACACCACTGGAGGCGGGCTGCACGATGTTGGGGCGTGAGCGGAAGACGGCCTAACGGTGTGCGGGACCGTAGCCCAGCTTCATGGAGACGGTTGCGAATGGTCCTCGACGATACCCCAGGAGCAACAGTGTCCCTAATTTGCTGGGAAGTGGCGGTGCGGTCCCCTACGGCACTGCGTAGGATCCTACAGTCCTGGCGTGCATCCGTGCGTCGCTGCGGTCCGGTCCCAGGTCGACGGGCACATGCACCTTCCGCCGACCACTGGCGACAACATCGATGTACTGTGGAGACCTCACGCCCCACGTGTTGAGCAATTCGGCGGTACGTTCACCCGGCCTCCCGCATGCCCACTATACGCCCTCGCTCAAAGTCCGTCAACTGCACATACGGTTCACGTCCACGCTGTCGCGGCATGCTACCAGTGTTAAAGACTGCGATGGAGCTCCGTATGCCACGGCAAACTGGCTGACACTGACGGCGGCGGTGCACAAATACTGCGCAGCTAGCGCCATTCGACGGCCAACACCGCGGTTCCTGGTGAGTCCGCTGTGCCGTGCGTGTGATCATTGCTTGTACAGCCCTCTCGCAGTGTCCGGAGCAAGTATGGTGGTTCTGACACACCGGTGTCAATGTGTTCTTTTTTCCATTTCCAGGAGTGTATATATATATATATATATATATATATATATATATATATATTCCTGGAAATGGAAAAAAGAACACATTGACACCGGTGTGTCAGACCAACCATACTTGCTCCGGACACTGCGAGAGGGCTGTACAAGCAATGATCACACGCACGGCACAGCGGACACACCAGGAACCGCGGTGTTGGCCGTCGAATGGCGCTAGCTGCGCAGCATTTGTGCACCGCCGCCGTCAGTGTCAGCCAGTTTGCCGTGGCATACGGAGCTCCATCGCAGTCTTTAACACTGGTAGCACGCCGCGACAGCGTGGACGTGAACCGTATGTTCAGTTGACGGACTTTGAGCGAGGGCGTATAGTGGGCATGCGGGAGGCCGGGTGGACGTACCGCCGAATTGCCCAACACGTGGGGCGTGAGGTCTCCACAGTACATCGATGTTGTCGCCAGTGGTCGGCGGAAGGTGCACGTGCCCGTCGACCTGGGACCGGACCGCAGCGACGCACGGATGCACGCCAAGACCGTAGGATCCTACGCAGTGCCGTAGGGGACCGCACCGCCACTTCCCGGCAAATTAGGGACACTGTTGCTCCTGGGGTATCGGCGAGGACCATTCGCAACCGTCTCCATGAAGCTGGGCTACTGTCCCGCACACCGTTAGGCTGTCTTCCGCTCACGCCCCAACATCGTGCAGCCCGCCTCCAGTGGTGTCGCGACAGGCGTGAATGGAGGGACGAATGGAGACGTGTCGTCTTCAGCGATGAGAGTCGCTTCTGCCTTGGTGCCAATGATGGTCGTATGCGTGTTTGGCGCCGTGCAGGTGAGCGCCACAATCAGGACTGCATACGACCGAGGCACACAGGGCCAACACCCGGCATCATGGTGTGGGGAGCGATCTCCTACACTGGCCGTACACCACTGGTGATCGTCGAGGGGACACTGAATAGTGCACGGTACATCCAACCCGTCATCGAACCCATCGTTCTACCATTCCTAGACCGGCAAGGGAACTTGCTGTTCCAACAGGACAATGCACGTCCGCATGTATCCCGTGCCACCCAACGTGCTCTAGAAGGTGTAAGTCAACTACCCTGGCCAGCAAGATCTCCGGATCTGTCCCCCATTGAGCATGTTTGGGACTGGATGAAGCGTCGTCTCACGCGGTCTGCACGTCCAGCACGAACGCTGGTCTAACTGAGGCGCCAGGTGGAAATGGCATGGCAAGCCGTTCCACAGGACTACATCCAGCATCTCTACGATCGTCTCCATGGGAGAATAGCAGCCTGCATTGCTGCGAAAGGTGGATATACACTGTACTAGTGCCGACATTGTGCATGCTCTGTTGCCTGTGTCTATGCGCCTGTGGTTCTGTCAGTGTGATCATGTGATGTATCTGACCCCAGGAATGTGTCAATAAAGTTTCCCCTTCCTGGGACAATGAATTCACGGTGTTCTTATTTCAATTTCCAGGAGTATATATATATATATATATATATATATATAGAGAGAGAGAGAGAGAGAGAGAGAGAAAGAGATAAAATTTGTGGTAAGGTCTTATGGGACCAAACTGCTGAGGTCATCGGTCCCTAAGCTTACACACTACCTATTCTAACTTAAACAAACTTACGCTAAGGACAACACACACACACACACACACACCCATACCCGAGGGAGGACTCGAACATCCGACAGGAAGTGCCGAGCGAACCGTGACAAGGCGCCTGAGACCGTTCGGCTACCACGCGTGGGGAGAGATAAGAAAGAGAGAGAGAGAGAGATCTCTAAACAAAGATAAAATAATTAATGCTAAAAATCTCTAAAACGTTAAATCTAAATTTATCTAATTATATCCTGGTACACTTTCAAACCACCACCCTTGAGTGTCGAAGTAGTATGCTGATGAAGTTCCACCCTCCGTCCCTGAAGGGCAAATCGGGCCCGACTACTAGCTTGTCATCCTCTGCCAATGGCATCATTGTATTTGGTACGGCGGGGTATGTTGTCAGCTTAGGACTCTCCTGTGTTTCTTGACAGCATTCTACTAATCGATCGAGTTTCTCATCACTTGGCCTCTCGGGGCTGAATGTACCTTCTCCTAGTTCTCCCACCAAGGAAAACTCCCTGGCAGGACCGGGAATCGAACTCGGGGTCCCCTCTAAGACAGTCTGCCGCACTGACTACTACCTTTCAATGACGTAGGTATTCAAACTAAACGAAAAAAACGAGAAAAATAGTGACTGAAACGAGACTTGAACCAGAGAGCCAGCTAATACCAGTCTCGGGAGCTACCGACATTTTTATCATCTGTATATGTTTTATGGTACACGGAAATGCTCGCAGAACACGCACCCTGTCCAAAATTTTGCATTAGTCAGAAATCGAACCCATTTCTACTGGATGACAGGTGAGCACCCCGTCATTTTATTTTATTTTTAATTTACTTTTTTAAGTGGCCTGCGCAGCTTTTGCCGCTAAGACGAGGCAAGAAGTGGTAAACAGAATGAGACGCAAATAATGTAATCTTATTGAACGTTGCTGAGTTTGCCGAAGAATAATAGTAAATAAAATATAATGCTTTTTCGTCAGAAATTCCTTTCTAGATTCCTGGAGAGACCAGCATACGGCATTAGTACAGTAAAATTTCTGAATATAAGTTTAACATGTTTCTGTTAACCCAACTCACGGCAGCTTATTCACATTCTTGTGTCAGAGTACAAAGAAGGGACTTTTGAAACCACTGCTTGTGTTTATCGAATATCTTTAATTTAAAAGTGTTTTTCTGTCACATAAATCAAACAATTGTTCGATGTCGCAACTTTGTTTCTAATGAAATAGTTCGCACATTTTTCAAGCAGCGATGCATACTTGTTGTGATTCGAGTTTGGGTATAAGCTCCGTTCTCGATAGACTACATCTTACAAAGCTATAGGCATTTCCGATTTCCTGGGAGATAACTGGTAGTTTTCGTGTTTAGTTCCAGACCCTAGTACAATCTCTGCGAACAACGTTATGTGATAGCGTGTCTACCAGATGGGAATGGTCAAAATATTAATTGAATAAAAAATTAATCTTGTTCAGTTTTATCATTCACAATATTACACCATACAGATTTCACATCTGACGTGAGCATACTGTTCTTTATGTTTTTCCATATACTGAGAAGACAGAAGTCATGGGATAGCCACAGGCAGACATATGGATGGCGGTAGTAATGCGTACAGAAGATTCAGAAGGGCAGCACACTGATAGGGATGTCATTTGTTGTCAGGTGATTCATGTCAAAAGGTTTCCGACGTAATTATGGAAGCACGACCGGAATTAACAGATACTGAACGCCGAATGGTAGTTGGAGCTAGACGTACGGGTCATTCCATTTCGGAAATCGTTAGGGTGTTCAATATTCCGAGATCCACAGTGTAAAGAGTGTGTCAAGAATACCAAATTTAAGGTATCATCTCTCACGACGGTCAACGCAGTTACCAATGGCTTTCACTTAACGACCAAGAGAAGCGGCTGTTGATAGAGTTTGTAACGTGCGCGTGAGGCACACAATACTCATTAAAGCCTGTACTATGGTAAGTGAGCGGGGTTGACCTTACGAGACAGGATTTTCGTATAGGTATTGACCGCGTGTACCTGAATGGTGGAAAATCAGACTTACACCCACCCTGTAATAACAATGATCCGTCAAGTAAGTTCAAAATGCAATTACACGTCAGTATGTACCAAAAGCAACACTGAAGATGCTACCAATTTGATAATAATACGGTCGCCAGCCTAATTAGACATTAACTGAGTTTCTTCCCTTTACAAGTTGGTGTATATTCATGCAAAACAACACGTTGTAACACTGCATAATATAGTAAAATTTTAGACTGAGAAAATCTATTGAACTGATAGTTTCACGTTCTGTAGTGATACGGAAAAGCCATGAATACATAACACTACACTATAATGTATACTACAAAACTTCATACAGTCTATTGATCTGATTAAAATCGGGCATAGGTTACCCTAGAAATAGCACTTTCGAGCCACACACAAAATGTCAATTTTGATAAAGATAAAACACTGATAAATTTTGGCTTTTATATTGACTTTAACTTTTGCTGGTCAAACCAATGTGGAACACTTCAGAATTCAAATGAATAAAGGGAGGGGGGGGGGGGGAACCTGAAACTGTTATGATCACTATATTAAAAAATTGATTACTGAAATTATCATGCGTTCAAGATTTCCAGTATATGAGTTACTACTCTTTCTATCTTATTTACTTCTCATTTAAATACCTTTATATCTTTCTCGAAATAATTAAACTTCATTACTATATCAATATTAGAGTTACCTTTCAACTTCGTTAGACCTTCGTTATTCATTTACTGGTTCATTAACAAAACAGTTCTTTAAACACCATTCTAACATAACTAGGTCTGCAAGTAATTATTATTAACACAAAATTTAATTTTTCATTTCGGGACACTTGGATAGCACAACATTTGGAAAGGACCCTGCCTATGTTAGTTGTGAGGATAATTAAATGGGGGGAAAGTTCTGGTAAAATTTAGGTTATTATTGAACAGTTCACTCTATGGTCAATACGCATACAGTACTAAAAGTTTCAACCTGCTTGTATCGATGCGGCGGTTGGCGGGCGGCGAGATGGCGAGGCACAGAGCATACATACAACCACAGCTATGGCTCTTGACGTATCGGCACTTTAATTCTTCTTAGCGTCGCAATACTTTTCCATTTAGTGCCTGTGGAATTATGCCATGCTGTGTGGGCGTTGGAACAGCATACCCGAGGCTCAGTGAAACTACGTCTTCCAGGAGAGCCTCCTCGCTCCAGAAGGTGTTGCTCAGACCAATGCCAAACTCCGACTACTACTGCTGAGCCCGTTGTGCCGTACAGACCCGTGCACATTTTCCCGCGCTCGCCTGCCATCCAGCTTTTACCGCTCCCTTACAGACAGGGTATTCACCCGAGGTTTTGCATTCTACATATCCTAACACATTGCCTACGTATGTACCAGACACACAGTTACAATTTTAAACATCTTACAACAGTCTCAACATTTTTTACATTTCAATTCTGTTACAATATTGCTTGACATTTGATATAAACATTAATATTCACATTGAAAATTGTTTACAGTTTTCTTAACACAATGGCATGAAACAAAAAAGAAATGAAATCAGAACATCAATTACCCTAATTTATCGAAAAATCAGATGGAAAAAAATTATTTATATGTACAATAGTACAGCGTCGTTGTTGTTACAAGTTGACAATGCTAACAGACAAGCAATACTGCGTGAAATTATTGCCAAAATCAATATGGGACGTACGACGAACGTATCCGTTACGACAGTCGATGGGATATGGCAGCAGATGATCGACGCGACTGCCTTTGCTAACAGCACGACATCGTCTGCAGCGCCCCTTCTGGGCTAGAGACGATACTGGTTGTCCCCTCTTATTCCCTAGACGATTGGAAAACCGCCGCCTGGACAAATGAGTCTCGATTTCAGTTGATAAGTGCTGATGGTAGAGTTCCAGTGTGGCTCAGACCGCACAATACCATGGGCCGAGTTGTCAACACGTCAGGGAGCAAGCTGGTGATGGCTCCATAATGGTGTGGGCTGTGTCTACATGGATTGGGCTGGTTCCTCTGGTTCAACTGAACCGATCATTGACTGTATATGATTATGTTCGGCTACTTGGGGACCATTTGCACCCTTTCATGGGCTTTATGTTCCAAAACAACGTTGAAATTTTCCTGTCAGTGAGGTCAGATTTCGTAGTAATTAACGGATAGTCACTGTTTCTCAAGGTAGTGTTACAGGCCCTTTGCTGTTCCTTATCAATTTGGGAGACAATCTGAGCAGCCGTCTTCGGTTGTTTCCAGATGATTCAGTCGTTTAAATGCTAATAAAGTCACCAGAAGATGATAAAAAACTGCAAAACGATTTAGAAAAGATATCTGAATGGTGCGAAAAGTGGCAGTTCACCCTAAATAAAGAAAAGTGTGAGGTCATCCACATGAGTGCTAAAAGGAAGTCGTTAAACTTCGGTTACACGATAAATCAGTCTAATCCAAAAGCCGTAAATTCAACTAAATATCTAGGTATTACAATTACGAACAACTTAAATTGGAAGGAACACATAGAAAATGTTGTGAGGAAGGCTAACCAAACACTGCGTTTTATTGGCAGGACACTTACAAAATGAAACAGATCTACTAAGGAGACTGCCTACACTACACTTGTCCGTCCTCTTCTAGAATACTGCTGCGCGGTGTGGGATACTTACCAGATAGGACTGACGGAGTACATCGAAAAAGTTCAAAGAAAATATTTTGTTGACACCGACCTACATAGAGAAGAACGATCACCACTATAAAATAAGGGAAATCAGAGCTCGTACGGAAAGATAGAGGTGTTCATTTTTTCCGCGAGCTATACGAGATTGGAATAATAGAGAATTGTGAAGGTGGTTCGATTAACCCTTTGCCAGGCACTTAAATGTAAGTAGCAGATTATCCATGTAGTTGAGAAGTAGAGTAGATCTAAATGAATGACTATGCGTCATGTCACCGGGACTCAATTGTTCGCGATTGGTTTGCAGAATATTCTGGTGAAGTTGAGTGAATTATTTGGACACCCAAATCGCCCAACATGAATCCCATCGAACATGTATGGGACAATATCGAGATGTCAGTTCTTGCAACAAAATGCAGCGCTGGCAACATTTACGCAACTATGGATGGTTGTAGAGGCAGCCACGATTAATACACTCCTGGAAATTGAAATAAGAACACCGTGAATTCATTGTCCCAGGAAGGGGAAACTTTATTGACACATTCCGGGCTGCACGATGTTGGGGCGTGAGCGGAAGACGGCCGAACGGTGTGCGGGACCGTAGCCCAGCTTCATGGAGACGGTTGCGAATGGTCCTCGCCGATACCCCAGGAGCAACAGTGTCCCTAATTTGCTGGGAAGTGGCGGTGCGGTCCCCTACGGCACTGCGTAGGATCCTACGGTCTTGGCGTGCATCCGTGCGTCGCTGCGGTCCGGTCCCAGGTCGACGGGCACGTGCACCTTCCGCCGACCACTGGCGACAACATCGATGTACTGAGGAGACCTCACGCCCCACGTGTTGAGCAATTCGGCGGTACGTCCACCCGGCCTCCCGCATGCCCACTATACGCCCTCGCTCAAAGTCCGTCAACTGCACATACGGTTCACGTCCACGCTGTCGCGGCATGCTACCAGTGTTAAAGACTGCGATGGAGCTCCGTGTGCCACGGCAAACTGGCTGACACTGACGGCGGCGGTGCACAAATGCTGCGCAGCTAGCGCCATTCGACGGCCAACACCGCGGTTCCTGGTGTGTCCGCTGTGCCGTGCGTGTGATCATTGCTTGTACAGCCCTCTCGCAGTGTCCGGAGCAAGTATGGTAGGTCTGACACACCGGTGTCAATGTGTTCTTTTTTCCATTTCCAGGAGTGTATTTCTGCAGGTCACATTCAACGACCTGTTAAGTCCAAGCCACTCGAGTAATAGCGCTACACCGGCAAACGGCGTTCTGACACGATATTAGGAGCAATCTCGTGATTTTGTCAATTCACAGTATACAGGGTGGCGCACGAACTGTGTTACCATTTTGTTTTTTAATATAAACTTTATTGTCAATACAATCTGAAAGAAACATATACTACAATGAATAGCCGTCCATGGAGATTTGTTCTAACTCAGCACATGCTCAATATATCCACAGTTTCGTTTCCTAACTTCCTTCAAACGAACACTGAAGTTAGTGATTACCCTACGGCACATGTCTTCCGTAATTTCACTACAAGCTTGAAGGATAAGTCTTCTGAGCTCCATTAAATCACGTGGACGTTTCGTTAAAAAATTTTCCTTTAGGTACTCCCAAAGAAAAAAGTCACATCGATTGAGGTCTGGACTATTTGGGGGCCAATTTTTCCGTCATTGAAACGACCTGGAAACCTGAGTGAAATGATCCGCATGTCGAAATGCTGTTGTTAAAATTCGAACACAGTGTTTGCAGTATGTGGCCTTGTTCCATCTTGCATGAACCACTGAATGTTGAAGGGCAAGGCAGTGGCAAGAAGCTGTGGAATGAAGCTATTGCGAAGCATGCTCAAATAACGCTCGCTGTTCACAGTTTCTTCAAAGAAAAGGGGTCCAGTAAGTCCGTGACTGGAAATTGCTGCCCATGCTGTAATCCTCGGAGCATAATGTTGTCGTTCATGAAGCACTTGTGGGTTTTCAGTGGCCCAAAAGCGTACATTTTGTTTGTTAACCACACCGTCTAAATCAAAATGTGCCTCGTCAGAAAACCAAACGTAGTTTCTTCCCTATCCTCCGCCCACTGAGCAAACGGTTGTCTCTGCTGCTTGTGTTCTTCAGTGAGCTTCTGTGCATCTTGTATGGGTACATATGGAGGTCACTTTTAAAAATGCGTTGAACGGAGCGTCTGGATATTCCCAGTTGCGCGGCTGCCTTTCTACACGATTTCCCGGGACTTCTCTGTACAGCAACTCGTACCGCTTCAATATTCTCCGGCTAACAAACAGACCTACGCCGAGGTCGCTTCGCCTGCAATACTGTTCCTTCCTGAACAAATTTATTGTACAACCTGTGGATGGTCTTCTTGCAAGGGACCCATCGTGTATTAAACTGTTGTCGAAAAAGCCTCCGAGTCACAACAAGGCTTTAAGTTTCATGAAAAAGTAATACAATTGCCAATCGTTGCTGTGTCGTCAGTCTTCCATTGTCAGCCATTGCTACTAACTAGTCTCCTAGTGGCAGTATCGTGAATTACACGTCATTTAGTAACTCATTTGTTTTTTCAAGCTCTGCTGGTACTGCTGTAGAGAACCCAGTGGGGTACCTAATGTGCGTCGTGAATTGTGAAAGAAACAATTGGTAACACATTTCGTGCGCCACCCTGTATTTCTTCAATAGTTGGCTGAATATTTCATCACCTACTAACCTACGGAGGCGGACGTACCGGTAAACTGACAAAAATAAAATGGCGCAGCCCATTAATAAAGTACAGTATCGTGCAACAATCCGTTTTCTCCAACAAACCATGCCCAAGTAGCGGAAGTGTACAGCAGTAATGTAGTGTCGTACGACAGCGACACAGAACTGGGAGTATACTGTACCAATACGCGTTACAAAGTATTAAATCGTGCGACGACAAGTGGGACACAAAACGCAGAAAAATGAAAATTGTAAAACTTTAAATTATTGAAAGTATCACGAGGGGACTCTGAAAATGCGCGTGTAATTAACTGTCAGAACGGTAATTTGTAATGAAACGAAGTAATAACGACAAAATACTCTATAAGATAACTGTATGGAATCTACGTAGCAATGTAAACGTTAATTCACTCGCTGGTGCAAGGAACAGAAAAAGACCAGCGTTATTAGATATTCTCTGTTCTAGCCTTGAAGAAACTGCACGCTACAGTGGCCATTTCGCATTGTAAGTTGTGAAGTTTAAAGAATATATTGTAATTTATGCTAATCGCGCATTTTTATTTGATGTATATAATGACCTTCATGTAAAAATAAAAATAAGATTTATTGTCAGGGTTTCCAATACGCTGGATAAAGAACAAGAAAGGCCGAACAATCGACCATTCCTGGCAGACAGCTTGCGTGGGAATAATTTCATTATAATTTCATTGCGTTCCGTCATCAAAGGAAGCTTTAAAAGACTCGCAGTCATAATTAGTAAAGAAAGGAAAGTACATAAATTAATTTATTTCATATTAAAGTAAACACTAAAAACTTTCAGTTAAGTATAGACATTGGCCGCTTCTCGGCAAAACAAAGATTATTTCGTTTAAGAAAGAAATACTTTCTTTATCTCAAAGGATTCTTTTAATTAATTTCGCTACGCTAAAGATATTCTGCAGCAATATTTTAATATGAAAACGCGAAATATATCCCTGAGATTACGTCTACGTTTCTGTGTCTATGTATGCCTCACGTAGACATCAATTTTGCTATAGGTTCTAAAAGCGCCTCACGCAGTCCTATATTGACAAGACGGTGAGTCGCGTGCTGTTAAACAGTCAGAGCTCAGAGAACTATTTTACGAAAGTACAGATTCTGGTCCTCCACGAGATTCTCGCTGACCCGGCCCTCAGTAATCCGGCCTCTCAGTAATCCGGTGCACATCCAAAAACATGTGCACAATGAATTATCATGCGCAACAATGCCTAGTTAAACAATGCTTTATATACTGTATTTGAAGTTGCAGCTTTCTTTACAGTTCGGAATCATGTCTTCTAAACATGTTGCTCTAGACCAGGGCTTAACAACAGGCCGGTTTTGAGCGCGAGTACTCGCGTCTGCTCAGGAACCTGCTCGCGAGCAGGTGCAAGGTCGTGGAGTAGGGAGGGAGGGGAAATGCGCGCGCACGTTTGGATAGGGCCGCAGCGTACCTATTGAATTCGCGCCGACTGTGTAATGTTGAAAGTACTACGATCAGCTCCAACAGTCACTTCGCTCGTTAAGAATCATGTCAAGTCGCCGTTGTGTAACCCCAACCATACTTTCACAGTTCAACCCCCATTGGGAGGAATTGTATCCGTTTACAGAAGAAGATGGTGTTGCAAAATGTTTAGTATGTCACAAAACGCTGAATTCTTTTAGGAAATTTAATTTGCAGCGACATTATATGTCGTACCACGCGAAAGACTACGGAAGTGGAAAATGTGATGGACCAGATCGTGCACAGGAACTTATTAAACGTAAAAGGAAGCTATCTGAAGAAGATTTGGACGACGAAGAAAAATCAGCTGAGGCAGCTCTCAGAGTGAGTTACAAAATTGCTTTGCTTTTAGCAAAATCCCTGCTCCCCATCACTGATGGCGATTTAATAAAAGAATGTTTAGTAGTTGCCGCAGAACATTTGTGTCCATCTCAAGTTGAACAGTTTCGGATTGTGCCATTATCTAACATGACCATTATGCGTCGCATACAGGACATGGCAGACGACGTCCAGAGCCAGCTTGCAAATATCCTTAAAGATTTTATGGCGTATTCTCTATCTCTGGACGAAAATGTTGATATCACAGGAACAGCGCAGCTTACCATATTTATTAGAGGTGTTAATAGAGATCTTCAGGTGAGGGAGGAGCTCCTCGATGTAGTAGCCATGAAGAACACTACAACCAGAGGTGATATTTTAAGTAGTGTTGAAGAAAGTGTTGAAAATATAGGATTGTCGTGGAATTCTTTATTTTCAGTGTCTACAGACGGTGCACCAGCGATGACAGGGAAAAAATCAGGGTTCGTCGCGCTGTTGAAGGAGAAAATGCAAAAACTGACCGTGCCGAATGAAACAAGGGGCGTTCACTGGCTGATCCACCAGGAAAACTTATGTGCAAAGAGTATCACTCTAAAAAATGTTATGAGTGTTGTCTTTCGTACAACCAATTATATAAGGAAGCATGGGCTACAACACAGGCAATTTAAAAGCTTTCTTGAGTATGTAGAAAACCAGTATGGTAGCCTGCCTTATTACAGCGAGGTCCGCTGGCTTAGTCGTGGCGAATTATCAAATCCATTTTTTTTGCCTATTAGATGAGATAAATATGTTCATGGAAATAACTAATATGCGTGTTCCTGAATTGAAAGAGCCTTCATGGAAATGTGATCTCGCATTCTTAGCAGATTTAATTAGCCATCTGAATGCTTTGAACATTTCACTACAAGGTAAAGATCTGCTAATTACTCATTTCATAGATCGAATACGAGCTTCTAAAATGAAATTGACACTTTGGGTGAGTCAGCTGGAAACAGGAAATCTGGCTCATTTTCCTACATTATCATCCATGCAAGATGTTCACAAAGACTGTGAACGTTATTCACATGCCCTTAAGGAAGAATTTGACCAACACTTTCAAGATCTGACAGCATTAGACAGTGATTTTGATCTGTTCTCCTCTCCATATTCAGCGAATATTGAAGAGATTCGTCCTGAGCTGCAACTAGAAATTATTGACTTGCAGTGTGACGGAGAATATAGAGACAAATTTCAGAACAGGAAAAACATTTTGGAATTCTACAGAGGCTTCTCTCAGGATAGATTTCCCCGTTTGCACAAACTGGCGGCTACAATAATATCAATGATCGGTTGTGAACAACTGTTCTCTGCAATGAAATGTAACAAGACGCGCCTGAGAAACGCATTGTCTGATCAAAATTTAAACAGCACGCTGTACATTCTCCTTTATTTGTTTCATTTGTCGCAGTAGTAATTCGTGAGTGATATCCCTGCAGGTGGCCGCGTATTTACATTGACTGGTGGCAGCTGTTGTGTGCCCCACGTGACTCTCCCCACTCTCCGCTCTGGTCCGGTAGTGGGGGTAGCGTGCTCGCGCTGCTCCGTGCTCGCGCCTTGCTGCTCACAGCTTGCTCCGCGAGCACGTATGTTGTGAAGCCCTGCTCTAGACCTCAGGCAGAAACTCGAAATTTTAGATAAGTTAAATTGAGGTTCTTCGCAGAAAGCCATTGCTGCTGAGTTCAGTGTTGAACGAGCAACTATTTATGACATCAAAAAGAAAGAAGGTGTTATTCGACAGTACACAACACAAATGAATAGTGAGTTGGGAAAACGGAAGGCTATGTGAAAGAGTGAGAATTAAGAACTGGACGTAGCTGTTTGCATATGGTTCATACATCAACGCAGTAAAGGAATTCCAGTCAGTAGCCCGGTTATAAAGGAAAAATCAGCTGCTTTTAACAGACAACTTGGCGGTACTAACTTGTTTGCAGCGAGCAAAGATTGGATATCAAACTGGAAAAAACGACATGGTATTCGGCAGCTGACGGTCACCGCGACAAGTCGCTCAGCTAACGATAATGATGCTGATGAGTTTGTAAGCAAGATATGGAAGATAATAGAGGAAGAAGGTTTAACTGCTGATGCCTTGTATAATGTTGATGAAACAGGACTCTTTTACAAGATGCTTCCTCCAAAAACATTAGCTGCCAAGAACGAGAAGGAAGCCTGTGGTTACACGCAACAGAAACAGCGCGTAACGTTAATGCCGTGCTGTAATGCAAATGGGAGTCATAAACTGCCCGTTATGGTGATTGGAAAATCCTAATATCCATGTTGTTTTCAGCACACTGACATAAATACTCTACCAGTGCAGTATTGCGCTCACAAGAAAGCGTAGTTGGACAGACAAATATTGTCTCGGTAGTTCCATGAAACTTTTGTACCAGCAGTGAGAAAAGAGCTAAAGAAGAAAAAACTTCCACTGAAATCTAACCTTATAATTGACAATGCTCTGAGTCATCCTCCAGATGTTTTTTTAAAGTCCGATGGTATACATGTACAAGCACTCATTCCCCCATCCAATGTGACCGCCCTAATTCAGCCCATGGACCAGGGAATTTAGGAATCAATTAAACCTCATGATCGACATTCACTTCTGGTTTCCTTGCTGAACGAAAGTGAAAACGACTCTATCAATACTATGCTGAAGGCGTGGAAAGCAATTAGCACACGTGATGTTGTTTACCAAGCAGCCAAAGTATGGGATAAAGTCGAGAGCGCGGTCATAATGAAGAGCTGGAGAAAATTGTGGCCATCCATTGATGACGAGTAGGATCCAGTAGTGAGTGACAGCGATGAGCCAATCAATTCGGAATTATCAATTACTTTGTACACTGACATGTTTCACAACCTCCCAGGAGGAGAAGAAATTTATGATGAAGATGTTACTAAGTAGCTGAATGAGGAAAACTGTGATACGGACCAAAATTCAATAGATGTAGAAATAATCAAAAGCGTGCAAGAAAGTAATGATGAAAGTGATGAAGAAGAGGGCGCAGTAGGAGAGAGCATGAAGGTTTTCACACTGCTGGTACTGAAGCTGCCGAGGGCTTCCTGGAGTACATTATGCAACAACCAGATACATGCAGTAACGATGTAATGCTTGTGAAGCGGTTGCGTGATAAAGCATGCCACGGTCGTGTATCATCATTGCCGCTGTTAAAAACTGGGAACATGTTTCATAGTGACTGATATTACTGTTTAATTATATACAGTATACACTCAAGGACACAGTTTAATGCATTTTTGGATTTAATAAAGTATATCCTCTATGTTTTAAAATTGTATCCTTCGGTTTAATAAAGTACAGTACAATATATCATCTATGTTTTCAAAATAAGTAAAAACAAAATGAATATATAAAATAAATTTCAGACAGTCAATAATCCGGAACTTCCGCTAATCCGGCACCCGTATGTGACAGGAATGGCCGGATTAGCGAGAATATAGTGTATCATCATCATTCTTTCTTGTGTCCGCTCCACCAAATAAGCGCTCTATTCAGCTCTTGCCGGGCGTAAATAGCAATGAAGTATGGCGTGAAGATTTTCTTACACTCTTTTCGCCACATTCGTTGAGGACACCTTAGTATACTTGAGTAGGTGTCCGGACCCGAGTGGTAGCGGTACTAATGGCGCCCAACTTGTGGGGCCGGAACTAAACAAATATTGTGGCTTGGTGTCCAACTTACAGGTCAGAAATATTGCTGTAGTGAGTACAATATTTATTGAAGAATTAATAACACCGGATTATGTTTTGTATGTATAATAACAATTTAGTGCAGGTGTGTAATTCTGTAAATGTTCTGTCCCATGTACTTATAACAGCTACAATCCATTACTGAGCACAGAAAATACATAACCCGAGCTGCTGGACTGGGATAGACTGCAGCTGCCATAATATTATTGTACAAAACAGACGTCGCAATCTTGATTTGCGGCGACGAGTACCAGGTTTGCTTTCAAAGGTAAGGATGTGATTGCATGCGCTCCCAAGTTCAGTACTGGAATAATTCGATAACTGGGGGCCATGCTGAGTGCTTACTGATTAAATAAAGTGTGAATGCTGTTAAACGTAACATAGATGCTGGAATCTGAAAGATACGACACTTAAATACTGTGCTACTGTTTCTCTAGACTCTGTGAAACTAGGCAGCAGCGTCGCGAGCACACCTTCAGCTGTGCACGTTTTAAGGACCTTTTGCACATGCGCAACTCACGTGACGTAATTGCCTTATAGGCCAAATAAATACGGATTTGATAAACAATGCGCATGGTTGATGAAGTGCACAGGTGACCCTTGACTCTCAATTAGAAGTGCCAACGGGCGATAGTACACTGTGGCAGACTTTTATCCACGTTCACTCGACATAATTCCTGCTAAATGATAGCACACTCCTCAGATATACTAATTCACTCACTATAAAAATGTTGTCATGTCATGGGGCAAGCCTCGTCAGAGAGGTCCACCGCATGAGCGTCTAGGGAAGTGATTCCAGTGGTGGTTGTCTGTTACCTTCCACTGATGATGATGAAATGATAATTGAGGACAACACCCAGTCCCTGAGTGGAGAAAATCTCCGACCCAGTCGGGAATCGAACCCAGGCCCGTAACAGACCGCCGCGCTGACCACTGAGCTATGGGGGCGGACTCACTCACTACAAACTGGTGTCAAACTAGACTGGACGTCAGTATAGATTAAAGCTGTACTGATAGTAAACCTATTCTGAGGGTTTCTGAATGAGGTACAGTATATTTACTTGGGAATTTTATGGTACAGTTATCCATTTGAGGCACTGAGAATGATAAGGGCCTGACGCACATCACCATCGATGCTACAATCATAGTATTTATTCATGCTTCTGAAATCTGTTAATCTTTTGATGAGTCAGGCTTAACTGTGCTGTGGGCCCATATTGTGCATATGAAATTTCACGAAAAGCAGTATCACTGCTTTCTCTGATATTCACTAAAATTCGGGTATGACGGCGGTGTGCTTTAGGCCCTTTTGGATCTCAGCACGTCATTTGTATCATAGTCAAGTGACCATGTTGGTAGACATTACTACTTGAGTTTAATCATTACTGTAAACGGCACGCCGGCCGTGGTGGTTGAGCGGTTCTAGGCGCTTCAGTCTGGAACCGCGCGACCGCTACGCGAGGGAGGCTCGGACCTCCGACAGGGGGCAGCCGAGCGAACCCTGGCAAGACGGGTCCGGCACACAGCTTTGATATGGCAGGAAGTTTCATGTCAGTGCACACTACGCTGCGGAGTTAAATTGTCATTATGGGAACAGAGAAGTAAATTACCAGGAAAAGTTGGCCGCAAAAGAAGCAGGGCCTCCGAGAACAGATTGAAAAAAATGGTTCAAATGGCTCTGAGCACTATGGGACTTAACATCTGAGGTCATCAGTCCCGTGGCACTTAGAATTACTTAAACCTAACTAACCTAAGGACATCACACACATCCGTGCCCGAGGCAGGGTTCGAGCCGGCGACTGTAGCGATTGCGCGGTTCCAGACTGAAGCGCCTAGAACCCCTCGACCACCACGGCCGGCAGAACAGATTGAGAGAGTGACGAAATCAAATAGGCATAACCACAAGCGAACATGTAACAATGAAATGTGCAATTATTACAAGTTGTGAAGGTGCAGCGTAAGAAATAACTTACACATTATTTGGTTACTACCATAAGCTGTTCTTAATTATGTACGAAACAACAAAATTCGATAAAAACAATTCTTTCTTTAGTAAATAAGTTATGCATCTTATTATTATTATCATTATTTTTCTATTTTTGGTTGTTGCTGTGTGTCTGTATTAACTTGTTGACAAGCGTAACTGTAATACAGCAGATGCTATCAATTTCACAGTCTCAAATCTATCTGAATCTAAAAATTTCTGAACACCCAGTATGTATACTTATGAGCCGCCACGGGTTACTGTGATACTTAATTTCCTAGCATTGTGCAGCGTAAAATTTGCAGAGTTTGCAGTGAAAAACGTGGTTGTAGAGTACTTTGCGTACTTTCTTGTTAGGTGATGCGGTGCTGCGTGATAAATGTAACTAACATATGGAAATTGTTTTCGAAGTTGGGAGGAAAGCCACATCTCACTGCAGTATGGAGAAAATCTAAGTTAATTTTATTTGAGGGCGCTGAAACGGCCCCACGTGCAAGTAGCTTGCACGTCAGCAGTGTACAATTTTTGAAAGTAGACGAACGTTTCTCAGATTAGTGATCTTGATTTAGTGATGTACTTACTACCGGAATAAAATTACGAAGAAAATATTCGACACCAACAGTTACGTAATGAAAAAGCTCAAACACATCTCATATTTAGGACAAAGCTTGACGAATGTTTCTTTGGGACACTTATTGTCATTTATTAAACGAATATGGTTCAGGTTACATAATATATTAGAATGAACTTACAGGTGTTCACCTAATTCAAAACATTTGTATAAATTAAATTTTAATGCCGCCTACTGGCATTTTTTAAAATAATGCCTACGTTAATTCAAAATAAATCTTCTGACTGCCAATATCATCTGCGTTAGATATAGCTATGACGTGTGAAAATTTATGTGGGACTGGAATTCTAAGCCAGGTTTCTCGCTCCTCGCGAGCGATCGTCTTAATGACTCCGCCTGTCCGTGCATATCAGCCTGTTTCGAATTAATTTCGGACAGCTGTCAGTCTTCATTAATGACTGTTTATCCAGACATGCGTATAAATAACACCTATGTGTTACTTTCAAGTTAAAAATATGAAGGAAAATTGCAGCTCTTATACGAACATAGTGACAACTATTATATTCACAACCGCTATAAAAGAGTAACATGATTGCATCTGTCATTCAAAGTAGTCACCAGCGTTGTGCAGAAACCGTTGCCAGCGATGTGGAAGTCGTAGTACAGCGTTAGCAGAGCCTGTTCTGTTGATGCTGAGAACGGAGCGGTCTAAAGTTATGGTGATTCTCGTGTACGACTGTGATGGTGTTAACCTGAAACGTCCCCTTAGAACATTTATACATGACTGTGCTTAAACAAACACATAAAATTTCTTTAGCGCAACGCAGTCTGACTTTCAATAATCCCTACAAAAGAATGCCCCTGACCAACATTAACCTATACCTTTCACAAATCACTTACCTCACAAAAATCTTCATTACTCGAACTACTGCAATACAGCGAGCGCCACTACTGCCAGCTAAATAAAAGATTCAAACTACTGAAGACACTAACTACTGATAGGCATAGTTAGCAAATGAAAGATTTTGATAGAGAACAAACAATGTATTTACCTTAATAGTGTTGAAAAATCATAATATACATAGCAGTTCATGACATCCAGTCGTACAAATTTCAAAACTCCGCCATTTCTCTCCCCACATCCACCACTGCTGGCGGCTCACCTCCAACTGCGCAACGCTATGCGCTGTTCACATCCAGCTGTCCAACACTACAATGGCAGACAACAATGCAAACTAGCCACAGACTGCACACAGCACAGCCAGTGATTTTCATACAGAGCGCTACGTGGCGTTACCAATAAGAAAACCTAAACAGCCTACTTACATAGCCCCCATGCACCCCACAAAAAATTTTACAAATTGTTTTGGTCAGTGGCCAATAATGATTTGATAAAATTTTTCATAATTACAATAACAAAGATATCAAATGCACACACTTATTGATACAATGTTGGTCAAAAGCTAAAATTTTCTCACAGTCCATAAAGACAGTCCTGATCATTCACCACAGTAAAATTGCCGTTTCTTTTCTCAAAGTCTGAGTAGTAAAAGACAATGCACACAGAAGTAGTGGATTTCCATTTAGTCTTGAAGAAGTAGTCTTGTCCTTCCAACGGAAAGACAGTGCTGACTCTTGACATGCAGACAGGTAATGGGCCACAACAGAGCAAACCCACCGAAGAGTCAGTCAAAGTTGATGAATATTGGTAGGTAGGTCATCACAGAGCAGACTCACTGCAGCCCTGGTAGAGATTACGGTATTGGTGGGCCACCAGAGGTGAAGACCCACTGCAGTCCTTGTAGAAAGAATGATATTGGTGGGCCATCAGAGATGCAGACCCACTGTAGTCCTTGTAGAAATAATGATATTGGTGGGCCATCAGAGATGCTGACCCACTGTAGTCCTTGTAGAGATGGCCAGCAGCCATCTGTTGTGACTGTGCGGGTGCACAATCACCATTGAAGAGTCTTGCGGATAATATAGCAAGTCCATAACCACCACTTGTGCACTCACAAAGTTTTTGGAATTGTCCTTAGAACCAGCAATGCTGTTATCCAGTCCCTTGCTGAATTATTAACACACGTGCAAACACTAACAGTCCCTACTTCTCACATATTGTCCATATACTATGACCAACAGAAACGTGTGCAGTGAAATGTAACTTACAAGTTAATAATATGATGAACTGGTGACAATTACAATTTTATAACATGAGAATACAATTATAAAGATACAGAAAACATAATTAAAAACATAATAATACAGATAACATTTGTAGTAACGCAGGCTTTACAAAAGAATCGAAATAACATATACATCAGTGTTACAGGAATTATAAGTACCTACATAAAATATCAGAATAACTTTTGAAACATCAACTTCACACATGAGCATTAAAACAAAACAGAATAAATAATGTCTAAGCATATTTACAAGTTAAATAACATATTATTAATGCCAATTATATTTGAGAATAACAGTATTCCTCATCATAGTGAATGTAGCTTAGTATTAGAAAAATTCTACAACATAAGTCTTATCAGATAAACATGTAAATGCAGGAAAAACATAAATACACAAGGGTACACAAACATATAGCGGAATAGTACAAGGAAAGGACAGGGTTTGTTTTACTGCAGTATTTTGCAAACAAAACTTTCTTTACTTCTCGGAGATCTCCCTTCAATCTTCATTATTTCCAAAAGTCCTATCTATACCTGCTTTCTGTACTTTTCTCGTATAGCCTCTCAGTGCATTTCTTCAAATTCATCGCAACTCATTCTCTTATAGGCTACCCCCTCTTAAGCTAACTTAAATCTACTGAGCTCAGATGCTAAACTAAGGGACGAGGCAATGCAGCAGCACAAAACAATTAACACGAACAGCAATGACAAAGAAATTCAAATTGGCAAAGTAAGCAACAATATTACAACTAATATAAGGCAATGAGCAGCAAACAAGAAAAATAAATCAGTAGTAAACTGGCTTAGCAGCACTAAAGACAACAGTGCAGACAAGGGAAATGTATATTCACATCTTAATGTCTATGTAATTAAAGTGGTGCATCACAAATTATTCTACAAAAGAAATTACCAAATATTTGAAAAGAAAATTCTGTATGCAATTCCTGTGAAATGTTTTTGTGCTCCTTCGTTTTTTTTGGGTACATCATACAGTTATTTTTTTACTGGATCTGTAGGCATAAAATATTTATATTAGTACATCTATAAAATTTTATTTTAAGCAATGGTCCAGTGCAGCTAGAAACTAGATATTAAACGAAATGAGCAAATATGTACAAAGGAAGGCATGAAACATCATTCATTAGCCATATGGCATTTCATAAGGTAATAAAAAATCTCTCAACTATAAAGACAGTAGTCACAATCGGGTGTATAGACATAAAATATTTCTCATTATTTCCTTAGGCATTTCAGTAAATCATAAATTAAGAGCTCCACAGTGTAATCATATGTTTTCAAGTTTTAGCGTGTCGTATTTGCGATGCTTTCTACAAAGGAATGTCAGTAGCTAGGATAATGGCCTCCCCTTTTTTTTTTCTACCTGTGCCTCTGAAAAGACACACACTAATGGCTTTTTCTCCAGGCGTCTGACACAGCTGGGTGTCCACGACGCATTACGTGCAGGTGGTCACTTAACTTTCTTACAGAAATATTTACGACAGCAGTTTCCGCTACAGTGACAGTCTCATATACAAAATTTCACGGGCCGGGAATTTGCGTTGCAAATGTGTAGAAACAAAATCTTATGAATATAACAGTGTCCAAAAAATTTTCGCCGGCATTGTGATACATTCACGCATTTACACACATTTCATAACTCTTACAAGTACGATTCTTGGTTTCCAACAACCATTTTACAAACCAGAGTCCCTAACCACTACTCATTATTCCTTACCTTATTCGTCGACACTTCTTCAATATTTCACCATAATAAATATGTAGCATAATCAGATTCCTCATACAGCATCAGCTTATTGATCATAAACATACCTCAACAGCATAATACACATCGTCGTCGTAATAATAACATCATAACACCTCAGTCAAACCTCAAAATCGTCGTAGCTTCCTCCAATAATTTCAAAACCTAAAAAAAATTTTCTGCTCATGTCAAAAGTGCCATCTGCCTCAAACGTACTTTAAAAATCGTGATCCCATACCAAATATATCATTCAAAACTCTCATAATATCACAATGGTTCCGAAAAAATATGAACAGTTCACACAGTACAGACAAAATACAGTTTCATAAGTGTGAAGTTACCCAACTGTGTAATTGTGTAAACATGTGTCACTGATGTAGAAAAAAATGTTTATCTCTCAGTTAAATGATCAGATAGCTGTGTAATTTATGTGTTAGAGGAATATGGTACCGATGTGTAAAGTTGTATAAGCAAATACCATATTAGCTAGGGCTCCTTGTGCTTGCCAAACACATGGTACACAAAGTAGGCGTGTACCCCCCTGAGGATTAATGTAATTATACCCTCAGGTGTTACAGATTACAGCAATGGAATGAAATGTATCACGGAAAACTTTCTTTGTAATCCAAAAATCTTTAAAAATAAATGTTTTAAGTACAAAATTAATCACTGAAATGCGTGTCCTGTAGCGCTAAATGTGCGTCTTGTTGTAAGATAATCTCTGTGGAAGTGTCGTAGTAATTTTCCTCCGAAAGCTATGTTCTGCAGAAGCTAATGTACTTACCTCATAATAAACAAAAGTGAAATGCTTTGCATATAGATATCTTAGTTATTATGCTTATTGTTGTGGTGAAGAAAGTACTGTGCTGTAACGTATTGTTGTGCTACAAAAGAGGCTGTCTCATTGTAGCTATACCACAAAAGTTACTACTAAAAAATGTCTCACTTTACAGAAGAATTCAGAAAAAACTGTGCAGATATAAAACAGATACACCGCAAAAGCAACATTGTAAATTGTCACTCTTTAGCAGCGTCGTGATAAAATCGTGTAGCTGTCACACAAACCAACCACTGTGTCATCTGGCATTTCACAGAAAGCACCACAAATCCAGAATCCACTCTCAAGCAAACCAAAATGTTGCATGAAAATCTCATTAGCAGTGCCGGTATATGTTCCAAGTATGTGAGCCTTATAGTCGTTACGCGATCGTGCAACTAACAAGCAAGAATGTACAAACAACAACACTGCGTCGTCCGTTCACTATAACAATGCATTCGTAATTTCTGTTTAAATAAGTTCTCTTGGTTCTTGACTGGATATTTAACTTCAAACACTGTTGCATGTTAACAGATACTATAGTCTGATTTAAAGTAGTTGTCACTTGACAGGCAACAGGCTGTAGGGCTCCCGCCACCGATAAACCAATGGCAGCCGGCGCTGTCGGCTGCCACTGCGTTGCCACTTCGCTCTCCTGAGCTGACTAAGGCATTGTGCCAGCCAGTCCTCTGCGAGCCGTTGTAGACGTGCGGGTGAGAGATTTGAGGGACTTGTAGCTTCACGTGTTTACGATGTCTGATGAAAGCAGTCGCAAGAGAGGGAGGCCGAGCCTGCACACTCCTCGGAAACCTCCAAAAAGTGGCGGACATGGCGTCGTTATACGCAGTCAGGCGCGTGAATACGTGTGTTCCTTAAGGGAGAGAGGGATGCAGGAGGGCGTCTCGTTCCTTTGGATAAGGTGGTGGAGCGAACTGCAGCTGCTCTGCAAGTTAGCGAACGACCAGTAATAGGAATCTGCAAGGAGAAATTCACGAAAGAAGGCTCAAGTGAATCACCTAAATTGGAGACACCTGGGAAAAAGAGGCGACTAGAGAAGGGGGTCACAAAACTTGACTCTTTTCAGGAAGATGGCATTCGTCGTCAAATATACGCATTTTATTCGAGGAAGGAGTATCCAAAACTCAAAAAACTGCATGCTACCCTCACAGCGGCTGACCTGTTTCAGGGTAGTAAATCGTCTTTGTTACGAGTCGTGAAAATGTTAGGATTCCGCTATAAATCCATCTCTGGCAGAAAGTTACTAATGGAACGCCAAGATATTGCAGCCTGGCGATGCCGCTTTCTTAGAGAAGTAGTGGGGACAAATTTTGATGATATCATTTGGCTTGATGAAACGTGGCTAAATGCAGGACACAGTTTAAAAAAAGGCTGGAAAGACGGTACCATCAGCGGAAGTATGGCAGCTCCGATCGGCAGAGGAAAAAGGATAATTGTAGCACATGCCGGAAATTCAAAAGGTTTCATTCCAAATTGTCTGCTGCTATTCATTTCAAATAAGACCTCCGACTACCACGAGGACATGAACCACAATACTTTTGTGAAATGGTTTGAAGACTGTGTGCTCCAGAACTTAACAAAAAACTATCATTGTTATGGATAACGCTCCGTATCATTCAGTAATACAAGACAAAGCACCCACAAAGGCAACGAGGAAAAACGACATTGTTAGCTGGTTACAGAAACATAAGGTGCTGTTCGACAGTAATTTTACAACGGCAGAATTATTAGAACTTGTATAGCAACACAAGCCAAAGAACCCGATTTACATTGTGGATGAAGTAGCAAAAAAATACGGGCATAAAGTGCTCAGATTGCCTCCTTACCATTGCCATTTCAACGCAATAGAGCTGATTTGGACTCAGGTTAAACGGCATATCGCTGCAGAAAATAAGAAATTCACATTAACCGAAGTGGAACGTCTTTTGAAAGAGGCAGTTGAAATTGTGACATCGGAAGACTGGCAGAAGGTAGTATATTACGTGAAAGGAGTGATACAGGACGCATGAAGGTATCTTACGACAAAGTGTCGAAGACTTAATTATATCTGTTAACACGAGCAGCGAGACGGTTACTTCCTCTGACTCTGAATTAAGCCGTGTTTTCGCATTGTCTGATTAGTGTGTAGTGTACTTACTGCAATTAAATATTGTGTGTGTGAATTTATTTCGATTAATTCTTTTTCTTGTTGTGAGACTAAGAAATACTGTTTGGCCAGCTCTTGTCATCTCCTTACGGTAACTTAGACTGAATTTTAATTCTATTTCATTTTGTATATACACCAAGATGTTATTCAATGTGTGTAATAGTTTTCGAGATTTGCAATCTAAAGAAGAAAACTTCCGGACGCGAAAATTTCTCATACTTCAATAGTAACAACGGCCCTAATTAAAATTAAGAAAAGATATTTGATTTGCTTATAGATATCACTGAGACCGATACTGTATGTAGATTTCAAAATATTTGCATAATATTTATAGGAGATAGAGATTTCAAACGTCATACTTGTTTCGAGTTTAGTACTGATAGGGTTGCTTAAAAATGATGTTTTCAGAAATTTATATACAGGAAACGTGATGCAGTACGAAAACTTTTAAGGATTCTTTGCTGAGTGCATTATTTTGGTAATGAATGGAAAAAAATATATATTGCTGTGCCACCAATAGTTTTTCAGTAATGGCGTGATAAGTTAGAAGCTGTTTGCGAAATCGAGAATTTAAATGGTTTCAAACAAATTAACGTAACTCTTGTCCTGCTTAAAATTAAGAATAGATATTTGACAGATTGACAGACATTGTAGAGATATACATCATATGTGGGTTTGAAATTGTTTACTTACTTTTTGTAGAAGATACAGACTTTAAAACGATTTTCTATCGCCGGGGTAGCGATGCGCTGAGGCGGCTGCCTCCAGCCAGTGCTTGACGTGACAACGCCGCAATTTCGCAGGGCAAATGTCAAGTGACAACTACTTTAAATCAGACTATAAGTCTGACAAAGCATACTGGTAATGTAAAGTGAAAAGTTATATGGCAAAGACAAAGTTAAAAGCAGATTATCTTTCAATAAACGGTTTTACATGTGAAATGTGGTGTAAACCTTTACTCTTTCTAGTACGCAGAGTATCAACTTCAAAGCAATTATCATGTTGTATACGTTGGTAAGGAATGCTAAAATTTGCTCAAGGTTAGCGTCTATGTTATTTTTCTCTGAGCCAGCCGGCGCATGTGGCTGCCTGCGGTGCAAGTCATTGTCTGTTTCTTTGTTGGCGTGCGTCGTTCCTGGGATTAGGAGACCTAACTTCTACAAATTCACCGTGACGAGAGGGCCCTGCCCTGTTTAAATCCCGCCAGTTCTGATGCAGTTCAGGTCTGTTGTTCCGATCATATCGTCTGTCGTCATGTCGGTAGATTCCATAGTTTCTTTCTTGTCGGTCACATGGTGGAGAATTTCTCCCTGAGTCGTAACTGCGCGCTGGACCGTTGCGTCTAAAGTTATTCTGTCTCCCTTGATAATAATTGTTTTGGTTCCCATATTGTCTGTTTCTCTGATTGTCTCTGTGATAGTCATTACTGCGGAGAGGTGATCTTTCCCTGTAATTATTACTACTCTGCCAACAGTTGTCATACGGGTGGTGTCTGTTTTGGTCACGATTTGTGTTGTGAGAATAGCCTTGTTGCATCCAGTTATTATTTCTGCCATCGAGGAATTGTGACGGATGTGACCTGTAATTGTTGTGCTCCTGTTTTCGCGTTCTGCGATTGTCAGTGTCAATTTCCAGTTCTTGTAAGAGCCCCTGAAAAGCTTCAATGTCGTCTTTGCAACGTCCTGCCAAAATAATAAGCCGTTAATGTTCAGGTAATTTGATTAAGCAAATGCGGATGTGTTCTGAGGGGCTGTATGGGTTTGACAGGTACTGATTCTTGTGCAACATGTCTTCAAAATATTTCACAAGACTGGAAAATTCAGATTGTTCGAAATGTTTCATCATTATGATGCCATATTTTACTCGGTCTTGTGTAGCTTGAGACCAATATGCTGAGAGGAACGCATGGTAAAATTCTCCTTCACTGTGACAATCGTGAATGACCGATCGCATTCTTACAGCTGGTTCATTCTCCAAACAGCCACACATAAATTCTAACCTGTGCTCCAATGACCAGTTGGGAGGAAGACAGTGAGAGAATTGATGGAGCCACGCTTGTGGATGAATGTCATTGGCAGAATTCTTAAACGTTTTGAATTTACGTGTAGTAATGAACAGCTTATAGTCAAAATCATCATGTCGGCGAGTCACATGTCGGTCATTGTTACGACGTTTCGGCGGTTCCATCTCAAAATCCAATGCGCCTTGCCAATTTCTTTTAAAATTTCCGAAGTGTCCTGTGTTATTATTTTGTGGTTGTTCCGTATTTCTATGTCCCTCTTCCCGTACTGGAGCGCGAGTGTCCTCTGAAATATGTAATTCGTGTATTATCTGCGTCAACTGATCTTGTACTACCCGGATTTCTCTTTTGTGCTGTGTATTGATTTGATTTTGATTTTGTTTGAATTTTCTAATTTGTTCGTACTCTTCTGTGTCAGTGAAGGCTACAGGTCTTGTGTCATTCAGAGCATCATCTAACTTTGAGGATAAGTTAGTGAACTGATTCGAAAGTTCGGCTACTTTCTCTGACAGTGAACACATTTCCTCAGTGTGTTTTTCTGAACCAAGTTTCAGAGTGTCCATTTGTGTTGAAATCGAATCTACTGTGTCCTTTAAGTTTTCCTGAGTTTTTGCAAGTTGCATAACCGAATCGGTAGATGCAACTGAGTCAATTTTAGCCCACAAGGTCTCATGATTTTCATGAACAATGGTTTGTAGTTCTTTTATGACTGCTTCGTGATTCTGTAATGCATCTTCATGTCGCGAAAAAATAGGTTGAAAGTGCTCACAAATTTGTGTTTTTACGTCATTACAGACTTTTAGACATTTCGATTCAGTGTTATGTAACTCAGTAGTTAAACCTTTACGTGTTTGTTCTAGTGTGGTGTCTAACTTTTGAAGCTTTTGCTGTGTTTGTCTCTGATTTTGTTCCATTGTGTCTAACTTTTGAAGATTTTGTCCCATTTGTTGCATTAATTGTAATAACAATGCATTAGTGTTTGGAATCTGTTCCTCTACGCTTTTCGGCAGAGCATTTGCACCGGCAACATTCACATTTTGACAAGCAGAAAAAGTGTCTTGACTTCTTTGAGAAGACGGTGAGGACGCAAAACCTGCATCTACAGTATTTGCAAGATTGTGTCCTGTCATTTCGGATTTCTGAGGCGAGCTGTTGCCGACCGATCGATCGATAATGCTTCCCTGTTCACTAATTGTTTCACTGCCTACGCCATTATTTGCCGCCCGCTCCATTTCCATATGCACAATTACCAAATTACTACTTCGAATGTCTGTTAATTCACTACACAGTGGTGCTGATAAGCTACGCTCGTCGTCACTATTATTTCTCAGTTTACTTTGAAGCCTAGTGTTACGTTTTTCACACGCCATTATTGTCACAATGTTTCACACAATAACACAGAAAAGCACAATTTGAAGAGCAAAAATAAGAGATCACATTAACATAGCACTGAAAATAATATGTAGTTAATTGCAAGCGCAGCTGCGAAATACTTGGTGCAAATCTACATGCATACCACAACTGTTTTACTGTACAACAATGAAAGACTGCAACTACAAAGGAGATTCTCTCTACAATTACGCACTAGCAATAAACAAAAGCTACACTAATTACACAAACTACAAGAAAAAATCAGAAGATTCCAGTGAGGTGTCCTCGGTTAAGGGTCGACGTATGAAACGTCCCCTTAGAACAATTGTACATGACTGTGCTTAAACTGACGCATAATATTTCTTTAGCGCAACGCAATCTGACTTTCAATAATCCCTACAAAAGAATGCCCCTGACTAACATTAACCTATACCTTTCACAAATCACTTACCTCACAAAAATCTTCGTTAGTCGGACTACTGCAATACAGCGAGCGCCACTACTGCCAGCTAAATAAAAGATTCAAACTACGGAAGACACTAACTACTGATAGGCATAGTTAGCAAATGAAAGATTTTGATAGAGAACAAACAATGTATTTACCTTAATAGTGTTGAAAATTTATAATATACATAGCAGTTAATGACATCCAGTCGTACAAATTTCAAAACTCCGCCATTTCTCTCCCCACATCCACCACTGCCGGCGGCTCACCTCCAACTGCGCAACGCTATGCGCTGTTCACATCCAGCTGCCCAACACTACAATGGCAGACAACAATGCAAACTAGCCACAGACTGCACACAGCACAGCCAGTGATTTTCATACAGAGCGCTACGTGGCGTTACCAATAAGAAAACTTAAACAGCCTACTTACAAACCTAACGCATTACGTTACTTCAACGCGGGCCGTCATTGTACAGTATTACTATTCGTTTTTGGAGCATCACCTGCGACAATCTTTGGGAAAGAAGCGGGTACACTTTCCGCGCAACCCACCCATTATTTTGCACGACAATGCGCAGGCGCCTACAGCGCAAGCTGTGGTTGCTCCGTTCGGTCGACGGTACTGGGAAGTACTGTACCATCCACCATACTCCCCAGACTTTGATTTGCTTCCGAAGATAATTGAACCACTTCGTGGCATTCACTTCAGAACTGTTCCAGAAATTCGACAGGCAGTAGACCATTCGCACCATCAACAAAACGGGCTCTGCCAACGGTATACTACGCCTTCCACATCGCTGGCAACGGGTCCTACAAAACGCTGATGATTACTTTGTAGGACAGCCAGCTGGGGTAGCTTAGCAGTTCTAGGCACTAGAGTCTGGAACTGCGTGACCGCTACGGTCGCACGTTCGAATCCTGCCTCGGGCATGGGTGTGTGTGATCTCCTAAGCTTAGTTAGGTTTAAGTAGTTCTAAGTTCTAGGGCACTGATGAAGCCATTTGAACCATTTTTTAAGTACAGGTGCAAACATGTAACTCTTTTGTATCGGCTGTGAATAAATAGTTGCCACTATTTAAGTTCCGACCCTCGTATATGACGTCGAGACAAAGAAGCGTAGCAAGCAGAGAAAGATCTTACCACCGTCGGGCAAGGCGATGCTGAAATCGGCACAAGAGAAAGCTTCCGAAATCTCGTGAAAGAGGTACGGGAGGCTTTCGAGACGACGTGCCGCAGTAAACTATAGGAAATGGTATTTTGCTCCACAACTTCCTGCTCAGTCTGCACAAGACACAGTGACACAAACTCCTTCGGTGGTCTATAAAGTTTCCCTCCTTCCAGTATTTTCCTGAAATGGCACCCACATGAACAAATTAGCGTTTCCAGAACGCCGATGACTTGGTTTTCGAGCTGGAACATTTCCTGAACATCCAAAACCCATACTCCAACAACCAAGACTTCCGCCAACGAATACGTCGTTTGCAAACATACGTTACATGGAACAGTCAAAATGTGCAGAAGGATTAACACTGTCACCAAATTTCATTAGTGTAGCTTCATATTTTCGAGCGATAATTAAAAAAGCTCTTATTACCAGTCGTGGTGCTAGGTGGGGTAATTGCTCTCCTTAAATACTCTCCTCCGCGCGGCAGGTGTATTCGTTGTTGTCTGCAGCGTAGCTTTGTAACGCTGGCCGCGTCATAGACTCTACTATGTACTGCTACGATCTGAGCCTACCAGGCACTGCATGGAAATGAGACTGTGATTGCGTCCCTCAGTAGCTTTGTAAACTGGGTTCCTTGCACACTGTGTACTCCACTGAGAACAAAAGGTCAGTGCTGCCAACCTGAGTGGGGGTGGGAATGTCGACGGTCGCTTAGACTTTCAGCCGGAGGGTAGTTCGGACCGCCCATGCATGGGTTGGCTTTACAGGGATGGCGGCAGGTGCCTGGCGGTCAGAGAGGCTGGTGTCCCTCTGCGCAGCCGTCGCCTCGGCATGTATGTTTGAAACCAACGGCCACTGAATCTTCTGTCATCCTACATTTTGAGGAACTTATGAATTAACAGATAGGTGAACCCAGAAATCTCTCCGTGTCCACCAATTGTTAGTCCTGTGCTCAGGCAAAGGATCTGTGATTAAAGTCGGTTTGAGAAAATTACTTTCAACGCACCATCAAGCAAATTAAACCGATCGTCTTTTCAATAAGGGAACTGTGCACCCGCGTGTCTACTGCTGTTGAACTCATGATTGTATAAGGAACCCGATTTTGTGTTTGTAACTGCAGTTTTAGTTTTATTTTACTCCATCTCTTTGTATCGGGACTGTGCTGTACCTTTATAGATACTTCGATACGCGCTGTAAATGTCCTTGGGAATTCTGTGTGTTACACCTTCCCGCCATGACGTTCATTATAGTAAACTCTTCCATGAAAACGTGTTCTCGGCTTATTAGACAAGTGATAGCTTGTATCTTGTTCTTGTGAAGATGCAAGAAACCTCAATAAAGCTCGTCGGTTCAGTAAATCAATCATTAGATTAAATGCCCTCAGAATTATTGAGAACATTGGGAGAGGCATCCATGGCAAAACTATTCCAACTGGTTTGTAAGTTAGATGAGACAGGCGAACTATCACAAGACTTCAAGAAGACTGAAATAATTCCAATACAAAAATGACAATTGCTTACAGGTCTGCACATTAGCAAGCCATCACTTTCGCAATTCACACTTGGAAAGTAATGGCAAAAATTAATTTCAGAAAAATAAGCAAGACTGGCAGAAAGCGATCTCGGGAAATATCACTTTGGGTTCTAGAGAAATGTAGAGGGAGGTAGGAATATAGGAGGCAGAACCACCTCCCCCCCGCCCCCCCCCCCCCGACCTCATGCCTTAGGAGCTAGACTGAAGGAAAACCAACAAACGCTTATAGCAATCATTAACAAGTTTCAGTCTTGATGGTAGCAGGGGCATAAATTCTGGGAGCGGAAGATTTTTGAAATTTATACGGAAACCAAGATTCAGTTGAAGATATGGTATGGATTCGATATTGCAGTGCATGTGTTCTTCAGAAGCACAAGCATGATGGAGTGTTCCTTCGGATATGCCGAACAATACAGGCACTGCTATATCGTATCTGCCGACACTGGACAAACCACTTTGAATTAAAATGTCTCTCCTGTACGGAAATATACGTAACGAATGTACCAGTGCAGGTTGTATACATATGGCTGACTACATATGAAAGTTTGGATGTGGCTATGAATCGTGTTCGGATAGCCTTAAGGCAACACCACTACTCGCTGTAAGCGGGAGCTCAAGTCCCGCTCTGGCACAAATTTTCACTGTCGTCAATCCATTATGCAACTGATGGTCGTCCATATTCGCAAACTGCGAACATATTTCACATGATATTGAATCAGCAGTTGAGAAGGATGTGTGACTTTATTGCAGTCTACCTTCCACGTTGAGGCTCTAAAGGAAACCGAAAAGAAATTTGAAAAGGGAATAAAATTTAGATAGGAGAAACATAAATATTAAGGTTTGCCAATGACATAGTAATTCTGTCAGAAACACCAAAACACCTGGAAAAACAGTTAAACCTAGAAAAAGTGAATATCAACAAAGCATAATGTGTAATGGAATGTCGACGAATTGAATCAGGAGATGTTGAGGGAATTAGATTTGGAAGTCGAGCCCTTAAATCAGTAGACGATTTTTGATACTTGCGGAGAAAACTCAATAATGTTGGTCGATTAGAAAGGATATAAAATTAACAATTGCTATAGCGAGGAAAGTATTTCTGAAAAAGAGAAATTTGTTAACACTGAAAATAAATTTGTATGTTTAGAAGGCTTTTATAAAGGTAATGGTCTGGAACGTCATTTTGTATGCAAGTGAAATTGCGACGATAAAGAATTCAGGCAAGATTGTAATAGAACACCAATGAAATTCCGTTCATAGTCTTAGTGTTGGCGTCTTTTTATTTCTGCGGTTCTGTGGATGAATGCTGAAGATTCGATGGGCAGATCAGACAGGTAATGCGGAGGTACTGAATAGAATTAGGAGGAAAATAAATGTGTGCGACAACTTTACTAAGATAAGGTATCATTTAACAGGACACGTCCTCAGAATCAACGAACAGTTAGTTTTTTTCAAAATGGCTCTGAGCACTATGGGACTTAACATCTGAAGTCATCAGTCCCCTGGAACTTAGAACTACTTAAACCTAACTAACCTAAGGACATCACACATCCATGCCCAAGGCAGGGTTCGAACTTGCGACTCTAGAGGTCGCGCAGTTCCAGACTGAAGCCCCTAGAACCGCTCGGCCACAACGGCCGGCAGTCAGTTTTGTCACGGTGGAAAGAGGGAGGGGGGAGTAGGTAGGAAGTTGTAGGGAGTGACCAAGTTTAGGCAATAGCAAGCAGGTAAAAACGCAGGTCGTAATAGCTAACAGATTAGTCAGTAAGTATCGATACGCAAAAAAGTGGGACACCGAAGTACTAAGGAATGACGAGATATGCTTGAAGCTCTCTAAGGATAAGGAATATCTCAGTAGGCAGTACAGTTGAAGAGAAATGGACATCTCTAAAAAGGGCCACCACAGACGCTGGAAAGAACAACATAGGTACAAAGAAGGTAACTACGAAGAAACCATGGGTAACAGAAGAAATACGTCAGCTGGTAGATGAAAGAAGAAAGTGCAAAAATGTTCAGGGAAATTCGGGCACACAGAAATACAAGTCGCTGAGGAATGAAATAAATAGGAAGTCCAGGAAAGGTAAGACGAACTGGCTCCAGGAAAAATGTGAAGAAATCGAAAAAGAAATGATTGTCGGAAGACAGACTCAGCTTACAGGGAAGTCAAAACAACCTTCGGTGAAATTAAAAGAAAGGGTCGTAACATTAGGAGCGAGACCCAGGTATTAGAATCAAAATTTAACAGAGTTTTTGAGGACTTTGATCAAATAGGGCAGAAGGGATAGACAACATTCCTTTAGAATTTCTAAAATCATTGGGGAAGTGGCAACAAAACAACTATTAATGTTGGTGTGTAAAATGTATGAAGCTGGTACAGAAGAGGAACTTGAGATGGGCCGTATCAAAGCAGAAGACCGATGACTTAAAAAAAGAAAACAGCTATGCACAGATTAAGAGACTTCCAAGAGACAGACGAACGTGGAGTCTGCATCGAACTAGTCTGTGGACTGAAGGCTACAACAACAACATTCATATACGGACGGGCTTTCATTCTAGCACTATTACTGTAAATAATATTTAATATGTGCATTCCACTGTTAAGTTACAGAAACCGATACATACATATGTTTCGGCGTATACCATCCCCAGGAAACAAAATTTTAAGCTATCTTTACACTCTATCACGCCTGGAGATTAGTAAAATGTGTCGCAGATGGAACCATACGTGGTGTGGCTAGAAAAAAACCGGACTAGTACTGGTGAAACAATAAAACGAATGCAATAAGGCTGAAAGTCGCGTGCCCTGTCACGTGACTCTCGCTCCGCCTACTGCTCGAGTTTCATCTGCCTCCTGCACTCAGCCTGTCCGTGGCGTCTGTTTTAAGTAGTTGACGTTTTGTCTGTGCGTCGGAAAATGTTGAGTGTCCAGAAAAAACAGCGTGTAAACATCAAATTTTGTTTCAAACTAGGAAAATCTGCAAGTGAAACGTTTGTAATGTTACAACAAGTGTACGGCGATGATTGTTTATCGCGAACACAAGTGTTTGAGTGGTTTAAACGATTTAAAGATGGCCGCGAAGACACCAGTGATGACACTCGCACTGGCAGACCATTGTCAGCAAAAACTGATGCAAACATTGAAAAAATCGGTAAACTTGTTCGACAAGATCGCCGTTTAACAATCAGAGCTGTGTCTGAGTTAACAGGAGTTGACAAGGTGAAACGTCCCCTTAGAACAATTTTACACGACTTTGCTGATAAACCTCTTACACTATTTGCTTTTCAAACAGCTGAGCAAAACTGAACGTACTCAAACATTCACTAAAGTGACACACAATATTTTTTAGCGCAACGCAATCTGACTTTTAATAATCCCTACAAAACAATGGCCCTGACTAACTTTAATCTATACCTTTCACAAATCACTTACCTCACAAAAATCTTCGTTACTGGAACTACTGCAATACAGCGAGCACCACTACTGCCAGCTAAATAAAAGATTCAAACTACTGAAGGCACTAACTACTGATAGGGATAGTTAGCAAATGAAAGAATTTAATAGAGAACAAACACTGTATTTACCTTAACAGTCATAATGTATACAGCAGTTCATGACAAATTACAAAACTCCGCCATCTCTCTCCCCACATCCACCACTGCTGGCGGCTCACCTCCAACTGCGCAACGCTACGCGCTGTTCACATCCAGCTGCCGTTGCCTAACACTACAGTGGCAGACAACAATGCAAACTAGCCACAGGCTTCACACAGCACAGCCAGTGATTTTCATACAGAGCGCTACGTAACGTCGCCAATATGAAAATATAAACAGCCTACTTACATAGAGGAAACATAAACAGCCTACTTACATAGCCCCCATGCTCCCCACAAAAAATTTTAAAAAATATTTTTGGACAGTGGTCAATACATATTTGTTAAAATTTTTCATAATCGTAATTACAATAACAAAGAAATCAAATGCACACACTTATTGATACAATGTTGGTCAAAAGCTAAAATTTTCTCACAGTCCATAAATACAGTCCTGATCATTCATCATAAGAGTAATCCTGCAGTTTGTTTTCTCAAAGTCTGAGCAGTAAAAGACAATGCTCACGGAAGTAGTGGATTTCCATGCAGTCTTGAAGAAGTAGTGTTGTCCTTCCAACTGAAAGACTGTGCTGACTCTTGACATGCTGACAGGTAATAGGCCACAACAGAGCAAACCCGCAGCAGAGTCATTCGACGTTTTGAAGAATATTGGTAGGTAGGTCATCACAGAGCAGACCCACTGCAGTCCTGGTAGAGAGTATTGGTGGGCCACCCGACGTGCAGACCCACTGTAGTCCTTGTGGAGACGGCCAGCAGCCATCTGTTGCGACTGTGCAGGTGCACATTCACCGTCGAAGAGTCTTGCGGAGAATATAGCAAGTCCATAAACCACCACTTGTCCACTCACAAAAAAATTTGTTTGAAATGTCCTTAGAACCAGCAATGCTGTTATCCAGTCCCTTGCTGAATTATTAACACACGTGCAAACACTAACAGTCCCAACTTCTCACATATTGTCCATATACTATGACCAACAGAAACGTGTGCATTGAAATGTAACTTACAAGTTACTTAATTTGATGAACTGGTGTCAATTACAATATTATAACATGAGAATACAATTACAAAGGTACAAAATACATCATTAAAAACATAACAATACAGATAACATTTGTAGTAATACAGGCTTTACAACAGAATAGAAATAAACATATTCATCAATGATACAGGAATTATGAGATAAGTAGATACATAAAAGATCAGAATAATTATTGAAACATCCACTTCACATATTAGCATTAAAACAAAACAGAATAAATAATGTCTAAGCATATTTACAAGGTAAATAACATATTATTAATGCCAATTATATTTGAGGATAACAGTATTCCTCATCATAGTGAATATAGCTTAGTATTAGAAGAAGAAAAAATTCTATGAAACTACACAGAGACAGGAAGAAAACAAATACAAAAAATGGTTCAAATGGCTCTGAGCACTATGGGACTCAACATCTTAGGTCATAAGTCCCCTAGAACTTAGAACTACTTACACCTAACTAACCTAAGGACATCACACACACCCATGCCCGAGGCAGGATTTGAACCTGCGACCGTAGCAGTCCCGCGGTTCCGGACTGCAGCGCCAGAACCGCTAGACCACCGCGGCTGGCAAACAAATACACAAGGGTACACAAACACATAGTGGGATAACACAAAAGGAAAGGACAGGGTTTGTTTCATTGCAGTATTTTGCAAACAAAACTTTCTTTGCTTCTTGGAGATCTCCCTTCATTCATCATTATTCCCAATAGTCCTATCTAAGCCTGTCTTCTGTATTCTGTTCACATCCTCTGTCAAAAATAGGTTTTCTCCACTGTACAGTATCCTTTTTTTTTGCCCAAACCATTTTCATATAGCTTCTCAATACATTTCTTCCAAGTCATCATAGTTAGTTTCTTATATAGTCTACCCCTCTTAAGCTAACTTAAATATACTGAGCTCAGATATATATATACCAAGGGACGAGGCAATGCAGCATCACATAAAACAATTAATATAAACAGCAATGAAAAGAAAACGCAGATTTGCGAAGCAAGCAGCATTAAGAAATTAGCAAAGCAATTGTAATATTACAACTAATCTAAGGCAATGTGCAGCAAATAATAAAAATAAATCATTAGTAAAACTGGCTTAACAGAATAATACAAAGTAAAATTCAATAACACTATGCCTGGCAAACAGCAGCAACTTATACCTAAACATGACGTAGCTCAAGCAGAAAAAATATTACAGTAAAAACAACAATGCAGATAAGGGAAATGTATATTCACATCTTAATGTCTATGTAATTTAAAGTGGTGCACCACAACAACTTATTGTAAAAAAATATTACCATGTACTTGAAAAGAAAATTATTTGTCCAGTTACTGTTACAAGTCCCTTCTAATTGTTCTTTCCTTTCCAAGTGCTCCTTTTTTAAAGAATGTGGATTCCAAAATTATTATTTAATAGATCTGTTGACAGAAAGTGATCACATTAGCAAATGCATTTTATTTTATAAAAGCAATGCTGCAACACAGCTGGAAACCAGATATAAAATGAAATAAGCAATTACGCAAACCAAAGCATAAAAATATCATTCAATAGTCATGTGACATTTCATAAGTTAGTAGAAATTCTCTCAACTCTCATAGAAAGACGCTTGTCGTAATCAGGTGTGCAGATGTAAAAATATTTTTCGTCATATCATTAGGCATTTCAGTAAATATCATAAATTACGAGCTCCACAGTATGCTTTCAACAAGGAAATGTCAATAGCGAGGATAATGGCCTCCCCTTTCTTTTTTTTTCTACCTGTGCTTCCGGAAAGGCACACCCTAATTGCTTGTTCTCTAGGTGTCTGACACAGCTGTGTGCTGACGACGCACGTGCAGGTGGTCACTTAACTTTCTTACGGAAATATTTACGACAGCAGTTTCCGCTACAGTAACAGTCTCATATAAAAATTTCACAGGTCGAGAATTTACGTTGCAAATGTGTAGAAACAAACTCCTATGAATATAACAGTGTCCAAAAAGTTTTCGCCAGCATTGTGATACATTCACGCATTTACACACATTTCATAACTCTTAAAGTACGATTCTTGGTTTCCAACATCCTTTTTCACAAGTCAAGAGTCCCTAACTTCTATTCATTATTCATACACATATAAAAACGTAATCACATTCCTCATATATGGTAGCATCATCTTATTGACATAAACATACCTTAACAGCATAATACACATCGTCGTCATAAAAATAACATCATAACACCTCAGTCAAATCTTAAAAAGTCGTAGCTTTCTGCAATAATTTCAAACCATAAAAAATATTCTCTGCTCATTTCAATAGTGTCATCTACCTCAAACGTACTTTAAAAATCGTGATCCCATACCAAATATATCATTCAAAGCTCTCATAATATCACAATGGGTCCAAAAAAATATGAACAGTTTACAAAGTACAGACAAAATACAATTTCGTAAGTGTGAAGTTATCCAACGGTGTAATCACGTAAACATCTGTCACTGACGTAATAAAAAAGTTTGTCTCTCTTAGTTAAATGATCAGATAGCTGTGTAATTTATGTTAGAGAAATATGGTATCGATGTGTAAAGTTGTATAAGCAAATACCATATTAGCTAGGGCTCCTTGTGCTTGCCAAACACATGGTACACAAAGTAGGCGTGTACCCCCCTGAGGATTATTGTAATTATACCCTCAGGTGTTACAGATTACAGCAATGGAATGAAATGTATCATGGAAAACTTTCTTTGTAATTCAAAAATCTTTAAAAATAAATGTTTTAAGTACAAAATTAATCACTCAAATACATGTCCTGTAGCGCTAAATGTGCGTCTTGCTGTAAGATAATCTCTGTGGGAGTGTTGTAGTTATTGTCCTCCGAAAGCTAAGTTCTGTAGAAGTCAATGTGCTTACCTCATGATAAACAAAAGTTAAATGAATGCTTGGCGTAGATATATCTTAATTATCACGCTTATTGTTGTGATGATGAAAGTACTGTGCTGTAATGGTATTGTTGTGCTATGGAAAAGGCTGTCTCATTGTAGCTATACCACAGAAGTTACTATTAAATATGTTTTACTTTCCAGAAGAATTCAGAAAAACCCTGCAGATATGAAACAGAAACACCGCAAAAGCAATAATATAAATTAGCAGCATCGTGGTATAATCGTGTAGCTGTCACATAAACTAACCACTGTGTCATCTGGTATCTCTCAGAAAGTACTTTAAATCCAGAATGTATTTTCAAGTGAACCAAAATGTTGCATTAAAATCTCATTAGCAGTGCTGGTATATGTTCTAAGTATGTAAGCCGTATATTCGTTACATAATCGTGCAACTAACAAGGAGGAATGTATAAATAACAACACTGTGTCGTCTGTTCGCAATAACAATGGATTCGTAATTTCTGTTTAAATAAGTTCTCTTGGTTCTTGACTGGATATTTAACTTTAAACATGGTTGCATGGTAACAGTTTCTAAAGCATACTAGTAACGTGAAGTGAAACGTTTTATGGCAAATACAAAGTTAAAAAGCAGATTATCTTTCAATAAACGGTTTTACATGTGAAATGTGGTGTAAACCTTTGCTCTTCTCAGTATGCAGAGTTTTAACTTGAATGCAATTATCATGCGGTATTCGTCCGTAAAGAATACTGGAATTTTGCTCACAGTTAGCGTCAATGTTATTTTTCCCTGAGCCAGCGGGCGCAAGTGGCTGCCTGCGGTGTGAGTCATTGTCTGTTTCTTTGTTGGCGTGCGTCGTTACTGGGATTAGGAGGACTAACTTCCACAAATTCGCCTTGCTGAGAGGGCCCAGCTCTGTTTAAAGCTCGCCAGTTCTGATGGAATTCAGCTCCGTCGTTTTGTCGGTAGTTTACATAGTTTCTTGTTTGTCGATCATGTGGTGGAGAGTTTCTCCCGGAATCGTAACTGCGCGCTGAACTGTTGCGTCTGAAGTTATTCTGTCTCCCTTGATAATAATTGTTTTGGTTGCCAAATTGTCTGTTTCTATGATTGTCTCTGTCATATTCATTACTACGGAAATGCGATCTTTCTCTGTAACTATTACTCTGCCAGTGGTTGTCATACGGGTGGTGTCTGTTTTGGTCACGATTTACGTTGTAAGAATAGAATTGTCGTGTCCAGTTATTGTTTCTATCGTCACGGAATTGTGATGGATGTGACCTGTAGTGATTGTTTTCCTGTTTTCGCATCCTGCGACTGTCTGTGTCAATTTCTAATTCTTGTAAGAGTCCCTGAAAAGCTTCAATGTCGTCTTTGCAACGTCCTGCCAAAATAATATGCCGTAAATGTTCAGGTAATTTGATTAAGCAAATGCGGATGAGTTCTGAGGGGCTGTATGGGTTTGACAGGCACTGATTCTTGTGCAACATGTCTTCAAAATATTTGATAACACTGGGAAATTCAGATTCTTCAAAGTGTTTCATCATTGTGATGCTATGTTTTACTCGGTCTTGTGTAGCTTGTGACCAATATGCTGAGAGGATCGCACGGTAAAATTCTCCTTCACTGTGACAATCGTGAATGACCGATCGCATTCTTACAGCTGGTTCATTCTCCAAGTAGCCACACATAAATTCTAACCTGTGCTCCAATGACCAGTTGGGAGGAAAACAATGAGAGAATTGATGGAGCCATGCTTGTGGATGAATGTCGTTGCCAGAATTCTTAAATGTTTTGAATTTACGTGTGGTAATGAACAGCTTATAGTCAAAATCATCGTGTCGGCGAGTAGCACATCGCTCATTGTTACTTCGTTTCGGCGGTTCCATCTCAAAATCCAATGCGCCTTGCCAATTTCTTTCATAATTACCGAAATGCCCTGTGTTATTATTTTGTGGCTTTTCCGTATTTCTATGTCCCTCTTCCCGTATTGGAGCGCGAGTGTCCTCTGAAATACGTAATTCTTGTATTACCTGTGTCAGCTGATCTTGTACTTCCCGGATTTCTCTTTGGTGTTGCATATTGATTTGATTTTGATTTTGTTTGAATTTTCTTATTTGTTCATACTCTTCTGTGTCAGTGAAGGCTACGGGTCTTGTGTCATTCAGATCATCATCTACCTTTGTAGATAAGTTAGTGACCTGATCCGAAAGTTCGGCTACTTTCTCCGATAATGAACACATTTCCTCAGTGTGTTTTTCTGAACCAAGTTTCAGAGTGTCAATTTGTGTTGAAATCGAATCTACTGTGTCCTTTAAGTTTTCCTGAGTTTCTGCAAGTTGCGTAACCGAATCGGTAGATGCAACTGAGTCAATTTTAGCTTGCAAGGTCTCACGTTTTTCATGAACAATTGTTTGCAGTTCTTTTATGGCTGCTTCGTGATTCTGTAATGCATTTTCATGACGCGAAAAAATAGGTTGGAAATGCTCACAAATTTGTGTTTTTACGTCATTACAGACCTTTTGACATTTCGATTCGATGTTATGTAACTCAGCAGTTAAATCTTCACGTGTTTGTTCGAGAGTTTGTTCCAATGAGTCTAACTTTTGAAGCTTTTGCTGTGTTTGTCTCTGATTTTGTTCCATTGTGTGTAACTGTTGCTGTGTTTGTCTCTGGTGTTGTTCCATTGTGTCTAACTTTTGAAGCTTTTGCTGTGTTTGTCTCTGATTTTGTTCCATTTTTTGCATTAATTGCAATAATAATGTATTAGTGCCTGGAATCTGTTTCTCTACGCTTTTCGGCAATGCATTTGCACCAGCAACATTCACATTTTGACAAGCAGAAAATGTATCTTGACTTATTTGAGAAAACGGTGAGAACGCAAAACCTGAATCTACAGTATTTGCAAAATTGTGTCCTATCATTTCGGATTCCTGAGGCGAGCTGTTGGCGACCGATCGATCGATAATGCTTCCTTGTTCACTACCTGTTTCACTGCCTACACCATTATTTGCCGCCCGCTCCATATCCCTATGCACAATTACCAAATTACTACTTGGAATGTCTGTTAATTCACTACACAGTGGTGCTGATAAGCTACGCTCGTCATCACTATTATTTCTCAGTTTAGTTTGAAGCCTAGTGTTACGTTTTTCACACGCCATTATTGTGACAATATTTCACACGATAACACAGAAAAACACAATTTGAAGAGCAGAAATAAGAGAACACATTAACATAGTACTGAAAATAATATCTAGTTAATTGCAGCTGCGAAATACTTGGTGCAAATCTACATGCATGCCACAACTGTTTTACTGTACAACAATGAAAGGCTGCAACTACAAAGGAGATTCTCCCTACAATTACGCGCTAGCAATAAACAAAATCTACACTAATTACACAAACTACAAGACACTACTGCCAGCTAAATAAAAGATTCAAACTACGGAATGCACTAACTACTGATAGGGATAGTTAGCAAAAGAAAGATATTAATAGAGAACAAACAATGTATTTACCTTAATAGTCATAATATATATAGCAGTTCATGACACATTACAAAACTCCGCCATCTCTCTCCCCACATCCACCACTGCTGGCGGCTCACCTCCAACTGCCCTACGCTATGCGCTGTTAACATCCAGATGCCGCTGCGCAACACTACAATGGCAGACAACAATGCAAACTAGCACACAGAGCGCTACGTAACGTTGCCAATAAGAAAACATAAACAGCCTACTTAAATACATTGTTTGTTCTCTATTAATATCTTTCATTTGCTAACTATCCCTATCAGTAGTTAGTGCCTTCCGTAGTTTGAATCTTTTATTTAGCTGGCAGTAGTGGCGCTCACTGTATTGCAGTAGTTCGAGTAATGAAGATTTTTGTGAGGTAAGTGATTTCTGAAAGGTGTAGTTTAATGTTACTCAGGGCCATTCTTTTGCAGGGATCTTTGATAGTCAGATTGCGTTGCGCTAAAAACATTGTGTGTCAGTTTAAGCACAGCCTTGTATAATTGTTCTAAGGGGACGTTTCAAAGGAAAGTGTTAGGCAGATTCTTCATGAAAGTTTCAACATGAACAAAGTGTGTTCAAAAATGGTTCCAAAGTGTCTCACAATTGAACAGAAGGAACGCCGAAGAATGATTTGTTCTGACATCCTGGAAAACATTGAAAGTGATCCCACCTTCTTACAAAATGTTATTACTTGCGATGAATCGTGGTTTTTTACTTACGATCCCGAAACTAAACGCCAATCGATGCATTGGAAAACTCCTGGTTCTCCACGACAAAAAAAAGCACGAATGTCAAAATCGAAATTCAAGGCAATGATGATTTTCTTTGACATCAAAGGGATTGTGCACATTGATTGGGTACCAGAGGGACAAACAGTGAATCAGCATTACTACATTAGCGTCCTGGCTACCCTACGTGAGCGAGTACGGAGAAAACGGAACGATTTGTGGAGAAAAAAGTCATGGATTCTTCACCAAGACAGTGCCCCAGCTCACAGTGCGTTGTCAGTGAAGACGTTTATGGCAAAACACAACATTCCCATCTTAGATCATCCACCCTACTCACCTGATTTGGCCCCCTGTGACTTTTTTCTTTTCCCTAAAGTCAAGTCAGCTTTGAAAGGAACTAGATTTGAGACTGTTGAAGCAGTAAAAGAAAAAGCGACGGAAGTAATGTATGGACTTACCGAAAATGATCTGCAGCATTGCTATGAACACTGGAAAATTCGTATGGAGCGGTGTAGAGACCGAGGAGGAGAGTACATTGAAGGAGATAACATGAAATTGTAAATAATTGTAAATAAATGTTTTTTCCAGCATCAGTCCGGTTTTTTTCTAGCCGCACCTCGTATAATAAAATCTCCCGTCAGTCCTCTCTCCTAATAATGCATCTATCACATATATCCGTACGTTAGTATTATTTTCTGAAATCTACTGATCGAGTGTAGTAGACATGGACTGATATGAGGAGGGGACTGATTTAATTTATTCATTTGGATCATGCGTGGAGTGAAATATTCGGATCCGATTAGTAACGGTGTACGGAGAGGAAACAAATTTCGCACTGATTCGTGGCCATCCCCCTAGTGCTGGAGGCGACGGTGAAATCCTACGTTTGACACAATGTAACAATTCGCACACCTGACCTGGCCAGCAGGTGGAGATTATTCTTGATGTGTCTGCATTGTACTAGACCAACAACACATCCCATTATAAATTTCTTTGCCTTGAACGGAGCAGTTCCAGAGTGATTTAATAGCTTCCTTGAAACTTCGCACACTCCAGTAATAAATGAGGAAAAAATACAGCAATTTCAAGTTTCCTACTCATGACTCGGTAAGTACAGAATGTGATAATATATAGAGCTCGAAACAAATGTTCTACCTTTTGCCAGATAAAGTCCGTTGCGAATTTTCTATTAGTAATTGTGTGTTCATTGTTCCGTTAGTGACATGTGTTTCTGTAGTCATTAAGTTAGCTAGCCTTGAAACATCGATTGCACACATTCGCAAATATTTAGAAATTAATTCCCTGGTAGATTGTGGAACAGGTATGGATACGTATATTAAAATCTTATTTATTCGTTTTTAGCGGTCTGAAATGGTTATCGGGAGGAGAGATTGAGAATACAGACATGTCAAAACAATCTTCAGTGAAATTAAAACCAAAGCGTCAATATTGAGACTGTGAACAGAATTCCATTGTCAAATGGAGAGTACCGGCCGAATAGGTAAAAAGAGTACACTGAACGCCTCTGCGACGGGGAAAGAAAATGGATGGAAATGGCAATCAGACGAGAATATAAGTTGACTTTAAGACTCTATTAAACTGGTTAGATGCCTTTAAACTTTTGGAGTAATACCGTCGACAGAATCTCAAAGATAGTAAGAGCAGATTAATTCCAGGATTATCGGCAAATCTGCTTAACAGCTCATGCATTTAAGTTGCACACAAGAATAATTCGCAGTAGTCTGAAAACCAAAGTTGAGGAGTTATTAAACGATCACTTCTGCCTTAGGAAAGGTAAATCAATCAGAGGCAGTGTTGCGTAGCGGTTGATAATGAAAGCGGGACTAGAGAAAAATAAACAAACTTTCACAGCCCTTGTCGACCTGAAAATAGTGTTCGACCCTTTTAATTGCACTAGATGTTGGAAATTCTCAGGAAAACAGATGCAAGTTATTGGAAAAGATTGGTAATCCAAAATAACCGAGGCATGCTGAAAAGAAATGCCTCCAATGTTTTTATTCTGTTCTAAATATCGGTTGAGGTATTACATGTCATTCATATTACACGGTCGACTTTCTTGCTTTGTTGACGCAGGTTGCAACCCTCTGTCGCCAGAGGGCTCCGAATTTTTGGCGCGTAATATGCAGATGTGTAACGTAACTACCGTATGACGGTGTGCGAGAAGCAGTGTGTTGTAATCCAGTTTCTATCGGCGAAACGCTTAGCTTGTGTTGAAATGCATAGAAGAATAAAACAGTATACGGTGAAGGTTTATGTTAGGCCAGCCATTACTTTATTGTGGGCTTAATTTTGTTTGGTTAATAAATGGCGGTTCCAACTTATTTTTTGACCGAATATCAGTCGAATACACACTGAAGCGCCAAAGAAACTGGTATTGGCATGCGTATTCATATACGGAGATATGTAAACAGGCAGAATACGGCGCTGAGGTAGGGAACGTTTATACAGGGTGTTACAAAAAGGTACGGCCAAACTTTCAGGTAACATTCCTCACACACAAAGAAAGAAAATATGTTATGTGGACATGTGTCCGGAAACGCTTACTTTCCATGTTAGAGCTCATTCCATTACTTCTCTTCAAATCACATTAATCATGGAATGGAAACACACAGCAACAGAACGTACCAGCGTGACTTCAAACACTTTGTTACAGGAAATGTTCAAAATGTCCTCCGTTAGCGAGGATACATGCATCCGTCGCATGGAATCCCTGATGCGCTGATGCAACCCTGGAGAATGGCGTATTGTATCACAGCCGTCCACAATACGAGCACGAAGAGTCTCTACATTTAGTACCGGGGTTGCGTAAAGAAGAGATTTCACATGCCCCCATAAATGAAAGTCAAGAGGGTTGATGTCAGGAGAGCGTGGAGGCCATGGAATTGGTCCGCCTCTACCAATCCATCGGTCACCCAATCTGTTGTTGAGAAGCGTACGAACACTTCGACTGAAATGTGCAGGAGCTCCATCGTGCATGAACCACATGTTGTGTTGTACTAATAAAGGTACATGTTCTAGCAGCACAGGTAGAGTATCCCGTATGAAATCATGATAACGTGCTCCATTGAGCGTAGGTGGAAGAACATGGAAAATGAGCTCTAACATGGAAATTAAGCGTTTCCGCACACATGTCCACATAACATCTTTTCTTTATTTGTGTGTGAGGAACGTTTCCTGAAAGTTTGGCCGTACCTTTTTGTAACGCCCTGTATAAGACAGCAAGTGTCTGGCGCAGTTGTTTTATCGGTTACTGCTGCTACAATGACAGGTTATCAAGATTTAAGTGAGTGTGATCGCAGTGTTATAGTCGGCGGACGAGCGATGGCACACAGCATCTCCGAGATAGCGATGAAGAGGTGATTCTCCCATACGATAGTTTAACAAGTTTTCCGTGAATATCAGGAGTCTGGTAAAACATAAAATCTCCGATATTGCTGTGGCCGGAAAAAAGATCCTGCAGGAACGGGACCAACGACGACTGAAGGGAATCGTTCGACCTTCTGCAAATTGCTACAGATATCAATTTTGGGCCATCAACAAGTGTCAGCGTGCGAACCATTCAATGGCACATCATCGATATGGGATTTTGGATCCGAAGGGCCACTCGTGTAGTTTTGATGTCTTCTCGACACAAAGCCATCGCCTCTCCTGCGCCCGTCACCACCGACATTGGACTGTTCATGTCTGGAAACATGTTGCCTGATCGGATCAGTCTCGTTTCAAATTGTATCGAGCGGATGGACGTGTACGAGTATCGAGACTACCTCAAGAATCCATGGGCCCTGCGTGTCAGGAGGGTACTGTTCAAGCTGATGGAGGCTCTGTAATGATGTGGGGCATGTGGAGTCGCAGTGATATGGGGCCCCTGCTACCATACGTAGCTCTGACAGGTGACACTTAACTTTAGCATCATGTGTGATCGTGCATCCATTCATGTCCGTTGTGCGTTCCTAAGGACTTGGCCAACTGCCGGCCGGTGTGGCCGAGCGGTTCTAGGCGCTTCAGTCTGGAACCGCGCGACCTCTATGGTCGCAGGTTCGAATCCTGCCTCGGGCATGGATGTGTGTGATGTTCTTAGGTTAGTTACGTTTAAGTAGTTCTAAGTTCTAGGGGCTGATGACCTCAGATGTTGAGTCCCATAGTGCTCAGAGCCATTTGAACCATTTGAACTTCGCCAATTACAGCAGAACAACGCGGAACCCCTACGTCTAGAACTGCTACGGAGTGGCTCCAGGAACACTCTTCTGGGTTTAAACCCTTCCACTGGCCACCAAACTCCCCAGACATGAACCTTGTTTAGCCTATCTGGGATGCCTTGCAACGTGCTGTTCAGAAGAGATCTCTACCCGCTCGTACTCTCACGGATGTGTGAACAGCCTTGCAGGATTCATGGTGTCAGTACCCTCCCGCACTATCAGACATTAGTCGAGTCCGTGCCACGTCGTGTTGCGGCACTCGCGGGCGCCCTACACGCTAATAGACAGGTGTACCAGTTCCTTTGGGTCTTCAGTGGGTTTTAAAGCTTTTGTTAGGTGGATTCAACTATTGTGTGTTGCCAAGTAAGGTCTAAGGGACGTGATGCCCTGGTGGATTTTCTTATAGTTACAGCCAAATTTTTGTAGGGTTGATGGAAACCGCTGACTGCATTGAGAAAAGTATAAACCGCAAGGACGGTCGTGTCATCAGCAAATGACAGTAGGGAAACAGGAGACGGTTATTTAGAGACGTTCGCTGATACAACGCATCTTGTGATGAATCGTGGAAGATGGGTTATTGTGCCTGAATAAGTGGTCCTTAAAGAACATCGTAGTAACACTAATGTCAGGTGATATTTCTGGTTATAGACTTGTATAAAAAAATTCGGATGTTATTTTAGTTAAAATATTTACAAAGTTATGGTCACTCCATTGAATGGGCAAATTATGTCGCATAGTGTCCTATTAAAATGCAAAGTCTTTTCGAAAATTAACATATTCCAGCTTCTGACGATATACTAATCTTTGTTTAACGAGCGTGTAATCTGTTGTCCATGAAAAAAGCAGTATTATATTGTTTCCTTTTCCTCTTTCTGGCAGCAGCATGATACGGATATAATTGCATCCATTGTAATGTTCTGCAAATAATAATTGGACCACTGTATCGCAGAAATTCGTTTTATTTTGTTAAATAATTAACCTGCCAGTTCTCCCCAGGTCTGCCTGCCCTATCTCCGCCGCAACCATTAAAGCAGCTTCACCTGCCGTAACGGAGACACAAGAGTCCATGTGTACTGTAGCGTTCTGGTTAGAGCAGGCCAGCTTTGGTTTGTGCTAAACTGGCAAGCTTCACTGGACACGTTCAGACCGCTGCACCTGACAACAGCTCGCGCTATCAATCCAACGTGACTACCCTGGTACATCTTTGCGTAGGGAGGTTCAATGCAGCTCATTTATCATAATGGTGGTAGCAGTAAAATGTATACCAGTCACGAAAAAGAGAACAAGTCCAGAAGGGGTGGTGTGGGAGGAGGGGCGAGGGGGCGGGGGAAGTTGTCGTGTGTTTATGATGAAGCTTCAGATAAACCGGTATGTGTCTCAATGAAAATTATGTAAAAATGTTACTAAACATTCATTCGGGTACCGCGAGTATATTACGACACATCTGTAAATATGTCCAGCAATTTCCTCACTCCACAAACTGGAGTGCCTGCCAACCTTGTGGAAAGTGTGCTAAGGATTTGAGGCCTTTTATCAGTAGTCTACCTAAATTAGGGCAGGGATTGACTAAAATAGGAAAAAAGTGTGGCTGACTGGATATTAAAAACCATAGTCTGGTGGTATGCAACGTAGTGAGAAGTAACCTTAATAAGAAACAAACGATTCTTCTTTCAGACATGTACTTTTTAGATTAACGTATTATCAAAAACGGATTTCGTGTACGTTAAATTGCATTTGAGGAATTAAAGATTAACTATTTTGGCTACTTAAAATGAATTCAGCGAACCCGCAATAAACATCCAGGAGAAAGTAATACAAGTTGGTACAACCGGTGCCATATTTGGCTGGAACACCCGATGTTTACAGAAACTAGACTTTCAAAACCTTACTTTAGTTGGCCCTGCAGTATAATAGACATCTTCATGTTCATAGGTGGTTCTCATTACTACAGAAAGCATGTATTAGAGGTGACGTTATAATGGCTCGACTTAAGAATAGCCAATACTACTCTAAAGGCGGTCGAGTTGTAGAGAAAACCGTTCATATCGAAATAAATCATTAACACCGATATACGCCGAAAAGGAAAAAAAATGACATATAAAATCCACCATTTTCTGGCCAACAGGGACCAAAACTGAGAATATACATTATATTAGGCCTCGTCTTGTAGTACTTGGGTAAAGAAAGACTTTTACTCAACTTCTGAGTCCTACTCGTAACACTATAGTGAAAGCGAGCAGAATAAACTGGTACGTTGCAAAATACAGCGGGAAGACGGGAAGACAAGCAAGACTCCTTTAACCTCCTTGGGTTGAGCGCAAAAATGGCTCTGAGCACTATGGGACTTAACTGCTGAGGTCATCAGTCCCCTAGAACTTAGAACTACTTTCACGTAACAAACCTAAGGACATCACACACATCCATGCCCGAGGCAGGATTCGAACCTGCAACCGTAGCGGTCGCGCGGTTCCAGACTGTAGCGCCTAGAACCACTCGGCCACCCCGGCCGGCGGTTGAGCGCATCTTGGGTTGGCTGGAAGTAGAGCAGCATGTCCATTCAGCAGGTAACGCGGGGCAGTTTGCCTGCCTGGCTAATAGGCGAGCAAAGGCAGATTAAAAGAGGAGTATGTACACCTTTGGGTTACAGTGGCCTTCATCTGGGTCTATAAGACGGCCATTGTAACCGTGGCCGAAACGCTGGTTTTTCCAGCACAGTCGCTTTACATTATCATACGGTATGAGCTCAGAATAATTTAATGTCAACTGACTCTGACTACGGTTAGACCACGGAACTCGATTAATTTTTTTACAGAATAATTTCCTTTTTTTGAACATTAATTACGGACAGGATTACTCACTAAGTGTGCCGCTAAGCAAGGGTGACCATTTCATTTAAATTAATGAAGCCTATGGACTTTTCTTTATTCAAATTCAAAGTAATTAGTGAAACTTATTGGCAGATTAAAACTGTGTGCCGGACCGACACTCGAACTCCGCACCTTTGCCTTTCGCGGGCAAGTGCTCTACCAACTGAGCTACCCAAGCACGACTCACGCCCCCTCCTCACAGCTTTACTTCCGCCAGTACCTCGTCTCATACGTTCCAAACCTCACAGAAGCTCTCCTACGAACCTTGCAGAACTAGCACACCTGGAAGAAAGGACATTGCGGAGACATGGTTTAGCCATAGCCTGGGGGATGTTTCCAGAATGAGATTTTCACTCTGCAGCGGACTGAGCGCTGGTATGAAACTTCCTGTAGATTAAAACTGTGTGCTGGACCGAGACTCGAACTCGGGACCTATGCCTTTCGGGGGCATGTGCTCTACGAACTGAGCTACCCAAGCACGACTCACGCCCCATCCTCGCAGCTTTACTTCCGTCAGCACCTCATTCTGGAAACATCCCCCAGGCTGTGGCTAAGCCATGTCTCTGCAATATTCTTTCTTCCAGGAGTGCTACTTCTGCAAGTTTCTCAGGAGAGCTTCTGTGAAGTTTGGAACGTAGTAGACGAGGTATTGGCGGCAGTAAAGCTGTGCGGACGGGGCGTAAGTCGTGGTTGGGTAGCTCAGTTGGTAGAGCACTTGCTCGCGAAAGGCGAAAGTCCGAGTTCGAGTGTCGGTCCGGCACACAGTTTTAATCTGCAGGAAGTTTCATATCAGCGCACACTCCGCTGAAGAGTAAAAATCTCGTTCTGGAAAGTAATTATTATTTACAAGAATTTCAATTGAAAATGAAAACAATTTTATCTTCCCATTCGTTATTGGTTTTGAAGTGTATACTTTTGTTTGAAGTTTTACGACATACATGAACAGGAAATTTAATCAACTCATTGTAAGGAAACTCCTTCATAGCGTAGAGGAGATAGAGGAGCGGTGGTAGGACTGATCCTTGCAACATATGAAAGTCGTTGATTGTTCCATAGTATTACTTGTTAGTCAGAAAGGATGTAATTAGATGGTTGTAACTGAGAGGTAGCGCATATGAGTAGCGACTGAGCAGGCATTCTCGGCGAATTTTTCGTTCTCTGTACTATAGAGACATGAAGGCATTGGGGTGGCGTTAGTTATACTGCTGGTATGAGGTGGACTGGGAGAAAGACTTAATCATGGCGAAAAAGTTAGGATGGAAGCCACACTAAGCGACAGGGCGTGACAGATCTTGCTAGTGAATGCATTTGGAGAGAACACATAAAAGGACCTCATTGAAAGCTGACGCTTGGTTAATGGTTGGGTACGAAGTGGTTTCACTGAGAAGTTTTTCGGGTTTTAAGGAGTGATAAAATTTTGACGTCTTCCACTAATAGGAAATAAATCCATTATAAGGGGTAGTTTTCTTATGTATTCGAGATTTTCTAGGAAAGTCATCTGAACATTGAGTGCATTTTTTTAACTATGAGACCTATGAATTCTTTGTGTAGAAATTCGTTCCTTTGCTAAGATACTCTGGATCAGACGGCCCCAAGTAATTAAAAAAGTAAATGTTTTTGGTAATCCTCGACGTTTGTTGGTTAGGTGGATACTAGACAGACATGATAAATACATAATTTAAACCCACATCGCTGCCAATGCAAGATTCGGCGTTGTAGTCTCTGTTTCACGAGGCAGTAATGTTTCCTCTTTACGTCGCTGTCGACTGCACAATATGATCTATGGCGTCATCTTCGGTCTTTACCTATTCCGTAGTCTGCTACTCGATGCATCAGACATACTTTGTCTTTCGTGTTCCAGCCTAGTGTACCCTGTGTAGACTTTTGCTGGGCTTGTGTTTGCGGAGGATAAGCATTCCTGAGCACGTTCCATGTTGCTGTAGCGACGCCAGCGAATACTGATTAACGAAACCGGTTATGCCAGAGAAGGCATACATGATACAAGGCGCTAGATGGAGCTGCAGCGCTGATAAAGGAAACAAGATGAATTACGTCCACAAGGCAAATTGTAGCTCTATCAGCATATGAATGAATAGGGACTGAGCAGAGCGAATATAAAAAGAGCAGAAATATGCTGTGTAAGTCATTAAGCTTTTTACAGTGATTAAGATATTTATTATGCATTATAAAAAATATAAAAATATATATTGACGAGACGGCTAATGATCTACGCAGTGCATCTGCACTGGAGGATGCGAAATGCCGCGATTAACGAGGCCATTTTCCAATCACATTCCTTTTGTTTGAATGTTTTCTATCTATACCGTCTGCCTGAGTTATACCAGCTACTTTAAAATCCTCTTTAACTGCAGCGATTCGTTTAATTTGTACCGTTTTCGCCTTACTTCTGTTTTTGTACAATTATAGTATTTGTTTTGTCAACCTAGTGGGTGACATTGTTTTAATGTGCCCATAAATTTATGTCTTCGTTTTCTCATGTCACCTGTATGTCTGTGTAGTCTTCTATTACCTTATTAGTTCTCATCCTATACCTTCCCCCATCAGTAATTTTTGCTCCTAATATTTTGCTAATAATCTGTCATTCTTTCTTTTGAATTTCTCAGTATTCATCTTTCTATTTACAATTAAAGTTTCTGCTCCATAAAAACATTTAGGTTTGATTACAGTGGTTTATAGTCTAAGTTTATTGAATCTAGATATTGATTTTTATTATAAATATTTTGTGTTAATCTGAATGCAGTTCCCATTTTTTGAGAGCGAACTTCTTCGCAGTTTATTCCAGATCGTTTTCTTGTATGATTTCCCCTAATTATTTAAATTGAGAAACCCTTTTTGTTTTTCCACATTTCGTGTCCAAAAACTTCGTTGCTTGTTTGTTGCATGTGATATATTGCGTGTATTCGAATGATATTTGTAGTCCTACTTTGTCCGCAACTTAAGAATTTCAATTTATTTTTGAGCTCCGGTAACATCTCTAGTTAATACTTCCAGATCATCTGCAAAGGTGAGGCAATCTATTCTGTTATTACTTCTACCTAACTTGATGGATTGAACTATATTTTGAATCGTTTCTTCTCTCGCCATTCTATAATTACCTTTTCCAAAATACAGTTAAACGGAAATGGGGAGATTCCATCTCTCTGCCTAACACCAGCCTTTATATAAAAATGTTCAGATTACTCCCATGAATTTAACTTTAGAGCACGTGTCGGTTAACGTTTCCTAAATCAGATTTTTGTTATCTAGCCCTTGTTCCTTTCAAATTTGGAAAAGAGATTCACGATCAACTAAGTCGTACCCCTTTTTATAATCCACAAATGTGCATACAATATCGTTACTATAAATCCTTTGATGCCGAAGGATCAGTTTTAAATTAAGAATTTGTTCCGGAGAGGATCTGTTTGGTCTAAATCCTGCTTGGTATTCACCAATTTTAGTTTATAACTGTTCTTGGGCTCCATCAAGTAAACATTGTGAGAGAATTTTGTATGAGAGAAGAACAAGAGAGTTTCCTCGGTAATCATTAACATTGATTCGGCCCCCTTTATATACACTGGATTAATTAGGGGAGTTTTCAGTCCTCAGGTGTTTTCTAAGTTTGCCACATATGTCTTATTAGTGCAATGATCTCTTTTTTATTGTTTGGGTCAGATAATTTTATTAGTTCTGCAATTTACCGTCCTCTCTGGATGCTTTCTTGTTTGTAAGTCTCTTAATTTGTTCAGTTATTTCGATTTCATTGGGTTCCTTAGAGTTAGGGTTGGTGTTATTAATGTGTAGTGGTTGGAATTTATTAGCTCATTCTGGACAGTTTAATAGTTTTCGAAATTATTAGCAATTACCTTACAATTTTCCCGGTTGTTAAGACCCAAACTGCTATTCTCAATTTTGAAGCAAAGACTTTGGGGTTGGAATTCGGTTAGTTTTGTTTGGAATTTTTATAAAAGTTTCTTATATTGTTCTTTTGAAAGTCTTTCTCGATTTCTGAAAGTTGGGAATTTTCCTAGTTTCTTTTAGTCTGTCAGATTAATTAGATGTTTTTTTCTTACAGTTGGACATATGTTGTGAGTATTTTCAGGTTTGTTACTATTCAAATTTTTGAATTCCTTATGCCTAGATTTAACTGCTGTTTCACAATCCGCGTTCAACTAAGGGTGTTTTTGTTTCTTTCGAAGCGGAAATAAATTTTGTGTTGTTTTGATGAACTTTTGTTTTAGGTTTTGTCAATTATTATATGATTTTTTGTAAAGTTCGCTTGTTAGAGTTGGGGTTGTGTTAGCAGTGTCCAATTTGTGTATAACATTTGTTGATGTGAAGAGTTTTTGAGGTTGATGTTTTACTTTTTTTGCTTTAAATAATGGTCAGAATCAATATTACCCTTTCCTATCTTGTACATTTATAATTTTTTTGTACTTGGGGTATGAAATTATCATATGATGGATGTGAAACTCCCCGAAAAATGTGTTGGGTGTGCCCCAGGTTTTTTGCTTAGAAGGGTTCTTTTTAAAATGTGTTGAGATGACTTTAAGGTTAAAATTTTTGCACATTTCAACAAGTCTTTGGCCATTTTGGTTTGTCCATTTATTCGCAGGAAATGTACCCACTACTTTCGTACATTTTATCTCTTTATCTCTTTACCTAATTGAGCATTAAAATCACCCATAAAGATTTTAACATGGTTTGAGGGGATTTTCGAGACGGTGCTTTGTAACGTTTCCCAAGCTTCCTTAACTTCTCCAGTGTTTTTACGGTTATTCTCATTGTCTGGCATACGAGCATTAAATAAAGTGTATGCCTTATTTGCATATTTAAGAGATATTGTCATTAGTACATTATTATTGAGTTTTATCTCCATTATTGAATCTAAAACATGGTTGGGGACTGCAAAAGCAACTCTCAGTTGTGATGTATTATTAAGTATTATTTTTTCAGTTTTACCTTCAAAAAGACGATCACTGCCGAAATTATTCGAGTTACTGTCCGTCATTCATGTTTCTTGAAGGGGCAAAATTTGAATCTTCCGTTCTCTTAATGTATCTCTCAATTTATGAAGTTTACTTGATTTCAAAAGTGTTTGTATTTATGTTTTGCAAACAGTTTATTTATTTATTTACTCGTTTTAAGCTGTCCGGACGATTACGACTTCCTCTGGTGAATCACATTGCATTTTAACCTGGCCGCCTTAGAGTCTGAAAGACAAGTTGCGCCAGTAGTACTGGCGGTGGACTGACAACCTGTGGTAATGTTATGATTATCAAAATGCTCCATGATGATTGTACCTGGAATCAGGTCGGGTTGAGTAAACACATTGAGTGAACTCAGAGTATTAATGTTACTTAAAATCCGTCTTGATCTTTATTTTACAATTGCCATTGCCGACTTTCGCCCATAAAAAGAGGTACTCATCAGCATTTAACTTCTTATTCCTCCTCGTAGTCAAGATTGGAACGGTTAGTTCCAGAATATAAATTTCAGCCACACCAGTGGTGAACAGACGCCGACCACTTGGCACAAGACAGACGCGAAATCGATTTGGTTTTGGTTTGCCTTGGTCTGGTACTGCTCTTTCTGTATTCGCAGCTGTCCACCATATCTGACGAACGTTAACTACCCTAGAAATGGTCGTTTTCTTAGACTTTTAGTTACGAAGTCTTGAAGCCTTGAAGACATAGCTTTTTGTTGATTCTCTCTATGTTGCTGACAATATTGTCAGCAGCAACTATATTAAGATACTGAATGGATAAGTCAGTACGTAAATGGACATAAAAATCTAATAGTCAGGGGGGACTGATATGCGGTTGTAGGGGAAGGAGTAGAAGAAAGGGTTAAGGGAGAATATGGGCTTGGTATCTGGAATGAGAAAGGAGAAAGATTATTTGAGTTATGCAATAAATTACAGCTAGTAATAGTCAGTACTCTATTCAAGAATCACAAGAGGACGAAGTATAAATGAAAAATGCCAGGAGATACTGGAAGCATTGAGTCAGAGTTCATCATAATTAGGTAGAGATTCCGAAATCAGATATTGGATTGTAAGGGTTACCAAGGACAAATATAGACTCAAATCACCATTCGGATAGTGATGAAGAGTAGGCTGAAGTTTAAGAAATTAGTCAGGAAAAATCAGTGCTCAAAGAAGTGGGTCAAGGAAGTATTAAGGTATGTAGACGTACACTTGAAGTTCTCTGAGGCTGTAAATACTGTGATCAGGAATACCTCATTAGGCAGTACAGTTAAAGAGGAATGGCCATCTCTAAAACGGGGAATCACGGGAGTGAAAAACACAGATACAAAGAATGTAACTGCGAAGAAACAATGGGTATCGCAAGAAATATTTCAGTTCATCGATGAAAGACGTATGTACAAAAATGATCTGGGAAATACAGGGATATAGAAATACAAGTCACTTAGAACTGAAATAAACAGGAATTACAGGGAAGCCAGAAATGTGAAGGAACCGAAAATGAAGTGATTGTCGACAGGACTGATTCAGCATTGTAACCTCCCAAGAAAAATGCTAATGACAAAAAATTGAATGTTAACCAGAATATAACCTAGTGTAACCTCCCAGCAAATAAAATAATTTATTGACAGTGACAAATAAGTGAGAACTACCAATCTGACCTATGTGTAACCTCCCACAAAAAAAAGTGAAAGTCAGTTCAATAAAAAAATGAAATCTCATTGACAATGAACCCCTTTCGATTTTGCCGGGGGCGAATCTGAGTTAGTTTCAGGTTTTAATATTGAATATGGTGCAGGAGGTTTTACTTTAATTTTTTTAGCTGAGTGTACTAGAATTGTTTTTATAAGAATATTATTAGCTTTAATTTTTTTAGGCTCTTTAGGCCCTTTAGGCCCTGATTAAACTCAAATTCTTATCTCAGTAAAACTGCATCTGCTCTTATTTTTTCGCCATAGCTTGGAGGAAATGCATCGTAAAAATTCTTTGAACTTAAGTAAATTTTTTCTTTAAGGAAATGCATGGGAAATTTTCTTTCAATAAAATGTTTGTTTTGTTAAAATGCTTGGTTTGAAAACAAAATTATTATTGAGGCATTTCTTGAACAAATTAATTACAATTACAATACATTATTAGATGAGCGCAAAGCTGCTTCATTACCTTATTTAAAAAATATACCTTGTCCTGAATCTCGACCATTGAGCCATGTCGGCGCCCGCCGACTCCTCACACAACAGCTAACTCGCAACTGCTACATGCTCTCACGACTCGCTACGTACCACTACCGCCTCGCAACAGAACTGAACTCTCGCGCGCTATTAATCTCTCGCAACTGAACTGACTACATGCTCTCTGGTCAGAGATTCTGCGGCTCGCCATCGCTGCCTATGAAACGTACGCGTTTCATAACCCTCCACTGGGGGGGGGGGGGGGTGGGGGGGTCAAAAATTTGGCAGCGATGGTGAATCATTTGGACTTGGCAAGCGCGGCACAATTTTTTCTTAACTAATTAACTTTACAATTACAAAGAATATACAGATATAGAATATGAATTAAATGTGGTGCGCGTGCACCGAGTACAAAACATTTCAGACAAAGACAAATGTATACACAATGAGTGCAAAACATATTTACAAAAGGCAAAAGTGCACATGCACAGTAGTACAGAATATATCACCAAATGATGAAATATATATATAATGAGTAACACATGACATAAGTGCATACACACTGAAGTATTGAACAAATCAGGAAATCACAAAATGTATACAGAATGAGTACAGATCATATTGCAAAATGAGAAAAGTGCACAGGTACTGAAGTTCAGTAGAAAGCATATTAACTCATGACACAAGTGCACATGCACTGAAAAATTCTTCAAAGTTTTCACAACAAATCTCATTGACAAATGACAGAGGTGCACATGTACGATAGTTTAGAACATATCAGAAAACCTCAAAATATATATGTAATGAGTACAAATGGCATAAAGTGCACACGCACTGAAAAACTCTCTAATATTTTTTACGACAAATAAACCTAATGATTACAAATCACATTGACAAATGACAAAAGTGCACACGCACTGTAGTACTCTCTAGTATTTTTTCTACACCAAACAAACAAATCAAGGAGTGTAATAAAGTGCACATGCACTATAGAAGTCTTTAGTAATTTCAGGATAACTGATCTCATTAACAAAAGAAAAGAAGTGCACACGCACTGAAATTCAGAATTTATTTAGCAAATCGAAAAATGGCCATGAATACAAATGATGTTAAAAAAATGATTTTCACTATGTTACAAGAATTAGGATAGGAAAGGGAAGGATTGCAAAATGGTTGTAGCACTTAAGGTTGCACCCAGCTGCACTGAAAGTCCATATCTTTCCACAGAAGTACAACACCAAGTGAGAAAATTTGCAGTTCTTTTCCCATAAGTATTTATCAGCGTATCCAAGACACTGAAATGTCGTAGTATTATTTCATGTTATCATTCTGGCAGTACATCAGGTACACCAAACAGTGGGACCATAATAACGTCTTCATCGCTCACGGTGGTGGACAGCATGTCGTGTCAACACCACGCTTTTACAAGGCACACCAACGTAGAATTAGTGCAAAAACCAAATATAGTGCTCCATGATCATGAGGATAGACAGGACAAATGGATATTACAGTAATTCCAGGTAATTAGGTCATAAGGTGAAGGACATTAAGTCACATACTAGTCTTCATTGAGAATTACATTAGTAGTTTGTGGCATTTATAGCCCAGTTATTGAACATTTCTGTACCATGTATATAGTATTACAGAAAAATATTCATTAATTGATTTACAGACAAGAGTGGCAATCAATGGCCAGTTACAAACCAACAGAAGTCATTATTCAAAACAAGAGCTAATGAGTGTAGCATCAAGCTACTAGTATTCATATATATAGCATAAAAGTGACATAATACAAATTTAGAAATATAAGGAACTGTGGCATTCATTGGCCAGCAAGTATTGAATATTACAAAACAGTTTTCATAACTCATCTGCTTTCGGTAATTATTGGCATAGCATTAAGATAATTCATTTAGGTATACTAAGTATTGGCGCTCAGTGGCCAGTAAGTATTGAATAGTACAAAACATTTATCATCATTCAGTGTTATTCAGAACTCTCTTAAATTAGTAGCATTATTTGAAACTGGTGATACACACACCTTTTTTTGTATCATTAAGAAGTCATTAGTAAAAATCAGTTAATTACAGTCATAGCATTAATAATCATGGGCATTATAAGTAGTCTTATTACAATGAACAGTGGAGGTATTAATTTTGTCGGACACTGTAGCAATATTGTTGTCTACGTAAATTTTTGCCTTCGCAAACATTTTACGTTTGTCTTCTTGTCTTTGTGCTGTGATTGTTTCCACTACTTGTCGTTTTACTTTATTCTGATCCTGTATAAATTTACGGAAACGCGTATTACTGTTTTCTAGGTGGTGATTAAAACGCTCGTCAATTTGAGTGTTCTGTTGGTCGAATTTCGCGTCAATCTTTTCATCCATTGTGCGCGAAAGTTCTGCTGTCATTGCTTTAAACTCGTCGCGTAATTGTGTAGCTTTTTCAGAGCATTGTTTAGCGACTCCGCTAATTTCGTGTCTAAGTGTTTCTGTTGCAGCTGTTTGCATTTCCCTTAATTCTTGAGCAACAGACTTAATTTCTTCGCTACTTTTTCTTGAACAAGCCTCAATTTCCTCGTGCAACTGTTCCTTAGTATCATGACATTGCGCAGCAACGTCTCTAATTTGTTCACTAAGCTGTCTGGAACTGTTGTCTAATTTTTCATTTAAGTATTGTTTGAGTTTGTCGTTATCTTGTTTGATATCTTCACTCTGTTGTCTGACCTGTTCACTAAGTTGTTTGAAATCTTCTTTAAGTTGTTTCGAATTGTTGTCCTGTTTTTCATCCTGTTGTAGCAATATTGCCATAATTTGTTCCAAGGTAACATTACCTACTCTATTCTCTGTACTGTTTGATGGTGTATCTGCAATTGTCGCGTTTTGTGTGACCATTTGGTCATTCTGTTATTTACAAAAAGGTTTGCTTATCGAATCTCCACTGTGCGTCGCTATTTCGGAATTAAATGTATCCTTCGTACTTTCAGTACACTGTCCATTTTCGTTAGAGAAATTTGTCTGTACGTTACTCGAATTTTTCAAACCGTGTGTGTTAAGCTGGGCAGCGCTCATTACAATAGGGCGCTCCGCGTCATCGATTGTCGTCAAATCAACAGAAGACACAATCGAGTTCGTTTGTTCATCAGTAAGATAATAATCATCACTAGTGGTTGGAACGCATTGATTGTCAGTGAACGCAGGATTGTCATCATTACTCTGCGTATCACAATTACTATCGGTCACGTAGTTTAAGTCGGTAATTTCATTCGTAATACCTCGCGATATATACTATTCATAGTCTTTCGCGGCATTTTTACAGTAGTCAAAATTATTCACAAAAGAAATAAGCACAATGCAAAAAGCAACAAACAAAAATACAACAGAGCAACGAATTGCCGATGATCTGAGGAAAGAAAGTCATAAAATTAGTAAAAGCGTTGCGCCAAATGCTAATTATATTAAAGCAAATAAGAGCAGATATCTGACTACTTTTCAGAAGATTCTCAAAGAAATACGATCCTGGACTGGATGTCGCCAAGTGTAACCTTCCAAGAAAAATGTAAGAGAAAAACGACTATAGTGTAACCTCCCAGAGAAATTTTCTTATAATGATAATAATTTGAAATGACAATTATAATCGTGCCAAGTGTAACCACCCCACAAAAATTTTGAACTAAGCACAAGAATTAAATGTTAATGGGAATCGTGTTAAACGTAGCCTCCCAGCAAAAATAAAAGAAAAGTCTATGATAATGAAAATGTGCAAAAATGTTAAGTCCCCACAAAATTAACGTTATGCTAAACCTGATAAATCTTATAAGGCCAGCTGCGCTAACCTTAGGCCCTGTGCAATAACCAGCGTGATAAATTGATTCTTGGAGGAAAAGCAAAGGAAATTTTCTTTCAATAAAATGTTTGTTTTGTTAAAATGGTTGGTTTGAAAACAAAATTATTATTGGGGCATTTCTTGAACAAATTAATTACAATTACAATACATTATTAAATGAGCGCAAAGCTGCTTCATTACCTTATTTAAAAAATATACCTTGTCCTGAATCTCGACCATAGAGCCATGTCGGCGCCCGCCGACTCCTCACACAACAGCTAACTCGCAACTGCTACATGCTCTCGCGACTCGCTACGTACCACTACCGCCTCGCAACAGAACTGAACTCTCGCGCGCTATTAATCTCTCGCAACTGAACTGACTACATGCTCTCTGGTCAGAGATTCTGCGGCTCGCCATCGCTGCCTATGAAACGTATGCGTTTCAGCATATAGAAAGATCAAAAGAACTTTCGGTGATACTAAAAGCCAGGGTGATAAAATTAAGACAGCAATAGGAACTCCACTGTTAAATGTAAACGGCAGATAGTTGGAAGGTGTACACTGAAGGCCTCTATGAGGGGAAGACACGTCTGCTGACGTGATACGAGAAGAAACAGGAGTCGATATAGTATAGACAGGGGATACAGCTTTAGAATCAGCATTTAAAAGAGTTTTTGAAGACTTACAATCGAATAAGGCACAAAGGATAGACAATATTTCATCAGAATTTCTAAAATCATTGGGGAAATGCCAACAAAACGATTAGTACGTTTGGTGTAGAATGTATGAGTTATATTATGTGACTTTCGGAAAAATATCTTCCACACAATTTCGAAGACTGCAAAAGCCGACAAGTGTGAGAGTTGTTTCACAGTCTTCTTAATACTTCATGCATCCCAAATGCTGACAAATATAATATACACAAGAATGGTAAAGAAAATTGAAGGTGTGTTAGATGACGATCAGTTTGGGTTTAGGAAAGGCAAAGGCACCAGGGAGGAAATTCTGTCTTTGCGGTTAATAATGGAAGCAAGACTGAAGGTAACTCAAGACGTGGTCATATGCTTTGTCGATCTGGGAAAAGCGTTCGAAGATGTAAAATCGTGCAAGATGTTCGAAATTCTCGGAAAAATAGGATAAACTACGGGAAATATAGGTAATATACAACATGTGCAAGAACCAAGAGGGAAATAAGAGCTGGAGACCAAGAACGAAGTGCTCGGATTAAAAAGGGAGTGAGATACTGATGTAGCGTTTCCACCCTTCTGTTCAATGTATACACCGGAGAAGCAATTACAGAAATACACTCCTGGAAATGGAAAAAAGAACACATTGACACCGGTGTGTCAGACCCACCATACTTGCTCCGGACACTGCGAGAGGGCTGTACAAGCAATGATCACACGCACGGCACAGCGGACACACCAGGAACCGCGGTGTTGGCCGTCGAATGGCGCTAGCTGCGCAGCATTTGTGCACCGCCGCCGTCAGTGTCAGCCAGTTTTCCGTGGCATACGGAGCTCCATTGCAGTCTTTAACACTGGTAGCATGCCGCGACAGCGTGGACGTGAACCGTATGTGCAGTTGACGGACTTTGAGCGAGGGCGTATAGTGGGCATGCGGGAGGCCGGGTGGACGTACCGCCGAATTGCTCAACACGTGGGGCGTGAGGTCTCCACAGTACATCGATGTTGTCGCCAGTGGTCGGCGGAAGGTGCACGTGCCCGTCGACCTGGGACCGGACCGCAGCGACGCACGGATGCACGCCAAGACCGTAGAATCCTACGCAGTGCTGTAGGGGACCGCACCGCCACTTCCCAGCAAATTAGGGACACTGTTGCTCCTGGGGTATCGGCGAGGACCATTCGCAACCGTCTCCATGAAGCTGGGCTACGGGCCCGCACACCGTTAGGCCGTCTTCCGCTCACGCCCCAACATCGTGCAGCCCGCCTCCAGTGGTGTCGCGACAGGCGTGAATGGAGGGACGAATGGAGACGTGTCGTCTTCAGCGATGAGAGTCGCTTCTGCCTTGGTGCCAATGATGGTCGTATGCGTGTTTGGCGCCGTGCAGGTGAGCGCCACAATCAGGACTGCATACGACCGAGGCACACAGGGCCAACACCCGGCATCATGGTGTGGGGAGCGATCTCCTACACTGGCCGTACACCACTGGTGATCGTCGAGGGGACACTGAATAGTGCACGGTACATCCAAACCGTCATCGAACCCATCGTTCTACCATTCCTAGACCGGCAAGGGAACTTGCTGTTCCAACAGGACAATGCACGTCCGCATGTATCCCGTGCCACCCAACGTGCTCTAGAAGGTGTAAGTCAACTACCCTGGCCAGCAAGATCTCCGGATCTGTCCCCCATTGAGCATGTTTGGGACTGGATGAAGCGTCGTCTCACGCGGTCTGCACGTCCAGCACGAACGCTGGTCCAACTGAGGCGCCAGGTGGAAATGGCATGGCAAGCCGTTCCACAGGACTACATCCAGCATCTCTACGATCGTCTCCATGGGAGAATAGCAGCCTGCATTGCTGCGAAAGGTGGATATACACTGTACTAGTGCCGACATTGTGCATGCTCTGTTGCCTGTGTCTATGTGCCTGTGGTTCTGTCAGTGTGATCATGTGATGTATCTGACCCCAGGAATGTGTCAATAAAGTTTCCCCTTCCTGGGACAATGAATTCACGGTGTTCTTATTTCAATTTCCAGGAGTGTAAAAGAAATTTTCAAGAGTGGAAATAAAATGAGAGGTGAAAGGATATGAATGATAAGATTCTCTGATGGTATTTCTATCCTCCGCGGAAGTGAAAAGGAACTGCTGCATATGCTGAATGGAATGAACAGTCTGATGAGTACAGATCATGGATTGATGGTGAATCGAAGAAAGACGAAAGTAAAGAGAAATAGCGGAAATCAGAACAGCGAGAAAGTTAAAATCAGAATTGGTGATAAAAAAATAGGAATTCTGCTATCTGCTGAACGGAATGAACAGTCTAATGAGTACACAGTATGGTTTGAGAGTAAATCGGAGAAAGACGAAGGTATTGAGAAGTAGTAGAAATGAGAACAGCGAGAAACTTAACATCAGGATTGATGGTCACAAAGTCAATGAAGTTAACGAATTCTGCTACCTAGGCAGTAAAATAACCAATTACGGACGGAGCAAGGAGGACATCAAAAGCAGACTCGCTATGGCAAAAAAGGCATTTCTGGCCAAGAGAAGTTTACTAATATCAAATACCGGCCTTAATTTGAGGAAGAAATTTCTGAGGATGTACGTCTGAAGTACAGCATTGTATGGTAGTGAAACATGGACTGTGGGAAAACCGGAACAGAAGAGAATCGAAGCATTTGAGATGTGGTGCTATAGACGAATGTTGAAAATTAGGTGGACTGATAAGGTAAGGAATGAGGAGGTTCTACGTAGAATCGGAGAGGAAAGGAATATGTGGAAAACACTGATAAGGAGAAGGGACAGGATGATAGGACATTTGCTAAGACATGACGGAATGACTTCCATGGTACTAGAGGGAGCTGTAGAGGGCAAAAACTGTAGAGGAAGACAGAGATTGGAATACGTCAAGCAAATAATTGAGGACGTAGGTTGCAAGTGCTACTCTGAGATGAAGAGGTTAGCACAGGAAAGGAATTCGTGGCGGGCCGCATCAAACCAGTCAGTAGACTGACGACAAAAAAAAAAAAAAATTCGGCAAAGCAACGCATGAGGGTCGCGCAAGGAGGGCAATAAGCAGACTAGCACTGGCATAAAGGGCATTCCTGAGCAAGAGAATTCTACTAGTGTCAACACAGGCCTTAGTTTGAGGAAGAAATTTATGAGAATGTACATTTGGACCACAGCATTGTGTGGTAGTGAAATATGGACTGTGGGAAAACCAGAAAAGAAGGGAATCAAAGAATTTGAGATCTGGTGCTATAGAAGAATGTTGAAAACTATGTGGACTGATATTGTGAGGAATGAGAAAAGTCTCCGGAGAATCAGCGAGGACACGAATATATGGCAGCCACTAACAAGAAGAATGGACAGGATGGTAGGACATCTGTTCAGATATCAGGAATAACTTCCATGGTACTGGCGGGAACTATAGAAGTTAAAAACTGTAGAAGAAAACAGAGATTGGAATACACCCAGCAAATAATTGAGAGCGTAGGTTGCAATTACTCTGAGACGAAGCGGTTGCGGGCTGCATCAAACCAGTCAGAAGACTGATGACTCAAAAACCAGTAAGTTTTTAAACCTGTACAGTGTGTACGAATGGATAGAAATCGTTACAAATATGAAGGAATTTTCTGTGAAGAGAAAATCCGATATAGCCTATATTTTTAATATTCATGCGACATACTACAGAAGCAGATGCATTTCTTAGATAGGGTTATGAGTTAACGAGACGTAAAAGTTTTAAATATCTTACGCATCGCTGACGTGCTTAGGTTTTCCAAGAAACGGAAGATTATTTACAACGAGCACAGAACCGCTTACAAAATGTACGTAAATTGTATGAAGTGAAACTTGAAAACAATAACGTGATTGCTGTAAGGGCAGTTGAGAATACGTGTCATAGAAAACAGTTCTTTATCTAATCTCTGTTTCAACTATCTGTGATGTTAAATGGGCCAGCCTGGTATGAGCTAGCGCATTTTGAAGTAAATGTGGTACTATCCACTGAAAACTAAAGAATAAGATCAGACAAGACGCAAGAATAATGTCTTTTTTATTTTTTTTAATTAAGGCAATTTGTGTATGGTACATTAAATTCAAACATAAACTATATACAGAAGGAGACCGAGAACAGAAATGAAATTCTCCAAAAAAATAAGAGGCTATTATGAATTAAAAGTGGAAACAAATCAATGGAGTGTAAATGTGTATTGTGACAGGTGGCATGAACAAGTAAAATGGATGGACGATACAAAGCTACAAAAATCTTTATCAAATTGTGATGAAAATGGACAAAGCTGTGTTAGTCTCGGTCCTTATGAAACACGTATGCCACATCCTACTTTTATTTTCTTCTATCTCAGGGAGTGAACTAAATTTGCTGTACCTGTGCGTATATCTCAGGCCATGTACTCTCATTACGTCACCTGGTTTCGTTTCTGCATGCTCCCAGTACTTTGCAGCAACTTCTCGAAGGTGCTATGCATGCTGTGCTCTGGGGTCAACTCGAACTGGTTCGAAGTGCTGGTATGTTGAAGATTTTTGGGTGAGACCTTTACAATTACTTGCCGTAATGAATAATACGCGAAGTGTGGGTTATTTCGACAATGTGTTCTCAACATTCGCACAGTTATTTTAAAATAATTACGCGTAGAGCACTGGAAGTGACTTATAATGTGACCTGGTATCCTTATACGTGGTGACACAAAGGCTCATAGAATGAGAAGCTGCTTATTGGATCGACTTATACTTTTTTCAATCTGCCTCTTTGTAGATTCAGATTTATCATTCTCTCCTGCTTTATAAATGGTTTATTGTTTTGCTGGAAGTCGTGTCTAGAGAATATGTAACTTCGTTACCGGTTTCGGAAATATTACTTCATAGTACATACACTGAGAACTCATGTGGTCCTTGTGATTTGTCTGCACGGTTCTGAGATCAATACACAAATTATACGTTACATTACTCTGAATTATTCCGTTCAACCTAAACATTTCTTTACTATCGCAAGCAAAATAGCTGGATGTTCCTGTGTAGCCATCTTTTTTAACAACTGTTGCTACAGGATTCCCCGTACGAATCAACAGTCATGGCACTAGTAGTTAAATGATTCAGTACTACGCTTGTAACCTCCCCACAAAATAATAAAATAAAAATAATATTATGGATAGTGATTCTAATTTGTGTGTAACCTCAGAACAAAATTGGTTCCCATTTATAACCTCCCTACAGAAATTCATTCACATTTAACCTCCACACAAATTTTGTTTCCCATTTAATGTAAGCTCGAAACAGAAAAATTCCTAAACCTCGTAATAAAAAATAAATTCAGTAACCTGGTAGAATTTGGACGACAGCAGCGCTGCGTCATGGCTCTGTAAGATCATTCTGAATAAAAAAGGAAAAATTCTTACCTCAATAAAAACGACGAATATATCTAAATTTTTCCGGGACAGATCTGTGCAATGCTGGCCGATAGATTTGTCATTTATGAAAGGAAGCAACTGATTTTTCTTTTGCAACAATAGGTATGATCAAGGATTGAAGAAATTAGTAAATTCTTTAAATTGAAATGAATGTTTCTTAGAAATTACTTTATATCACGAAGATTATTATTAGGACATTTTTAAAAGATTTACATGTGATTTCACATAACATTACTAGATATGCGCGAGGCTGCTTTTTACCTTATACAATAATACTCAGGCTTCGGCATCGCTGCACCGCGACCGGCCCAGCCAACATAATACACCAGACTGGACTGACAAGCGCAGACAGGCGACTGCTCGCTAGCAACAAGTTACTGCTACTGCTACACAGTTCGTACTGCAGTCAACACTGCTCTTCGGTCTCAGATTCTCTTATAGCTTACATATCGCAGGCAGCACATACCTCTTACACGCTACTATTTCAGTCTATTAATAATAAATACCCCGTTTTTTGCATGAATACAACTGCATGTCGAGAAATGTAGGACACTAGACGCTGATCAGGAATGCTGATGATATTTGGAAGATTATGCATTGTTTTTCAATATAATGATGCGATATTTAGTGGATCACATGTCAGTGAGGGGTCTCTGTAGAAATATTGTTCTTAAATTACTTTCTGATCCATCGCTTAAGCCAGCGCTGTACTATTCCTTTCAAGTTTAAATGCAGAGTTTACAATTACGAAGAAACAGCCTCATTGGACCGTTTTGGCCCTACGTTGAATGTGTGCACATTATATAACTTTCGAACAGATTCATGATAAGTGATTACCTATTATCTGATATTGGGATACATAACTGTACATAGTCATATGCATTGCGCCAGTATTAAATAAGTGTGTATGGGCTCTATTAACTTTTTGTTACTCATTTGTGATCGGATGGTGATTTCAGTTGATTTCGGGGATACAAATATTCATATATATTGCATGGCTTAGTAGTTCAGGTGTTTACTTAACTGCTCATGAATAGTAAAGCATTCTTGCTGCAGAACACCAACTTACAAACTGGTTTTTGCAGTGTCAGTATGTCTTTGAGAAATACAGGTAATTTCTGTTTGTTCTGAGTGATTTTCAACTAAATATATTTCTAGTACGCTGTAATACGCTAATATGCCCTACACTGTAGAATAAGTGAGTCATCACACTGTACAGAGCTATATTTTTTCCGATGAAGCACAAGGTCTGAATTGGGCCACAACGTACTCTACCACATTCGCAAGAACGAATACAAGAAGAAGAAGAGAGTGAAGAAGAAGAAGAAGTTTGGTGACAATGATGTTGCAGCTCCAAAAAGTGCCAGAAGACTAAGGCCTGTGCCATCACCAACAGCAAGGAAGAGCATGGATGCCCAGTACATGCGCGAGATGATGAACAAAATCCATAAAAATCGTTTCAGATGTAGGTTGCCTGGACGTAAGGATACCACATTTTTGCTGTGATTAAATGCAAAATATATCTCTGTTACATAGAAAAAAGGAACTGTTTTTGCAGTCCCGCGAAAGATACTAGAATAATGAAAAAATTTCTGATCACATTTACATATATATTACGTTCAGAACACTGCTTCCGCCGCTTTGCAATAGAGTGCAGTAGCGACAACTGATGGTTCAGGTGGTAGGCTGTAAGTGTAATAAAATAAGCTTAGGCATTTGTAAACATAACACCATCAGGATAATAGTCATTACGTCATTTATGGAAGTTTTAATTTTCTGCTTTAACATGAATAAATCTGCGGCTGAGACTCATAAAATCCTCGGGAAGATCTATGGTAAGACAACAATTTGCGAAAGCACACGCAGAGAATGGTTTCAACGTTTCAAGAATGATGATTTTGACGTAAGAGACCGGCATGTCGTTGGCACAGAGAAGATCTTAGGATCTTCTGGAGCGTACAGAAACAATCACAGGAGATCGTTATCGGAAGCAGCTGGTGTGTTGGAGCCAAGAACTGAAAGACAAATGTCCACAATACAGTGATAGACATGAATATGTGATTTTTCAGCATGACAAGACTCAACCTCACGTTTCAAAAGCAGTCAAAACATACTTCGAAACGTTGAAGTGGGAATTCTTATCCCACCCACCGTATTTTTTAGACATTGCTCCCCCTGTCTGCCATCTTTTTCGATCACTGGCACACAGCGCAAAATCAGATCGATTCATGCATCTCCTGAAAGACGCCTAGTTCTTCAACCGCGGGTTTCGTATACTGCCAGAAAGATGGGAGAATGTAATGGCCAACGACTGCCAATGTTCTCAATCGTAAATTTTTCACGTTAAAGACCCAAAACACCAACGGAAGCCAACATGTAGACCCACTAATAAAATCAGAAGATTTAGTATTAATTGTTCAAATATATCAATGTATTTCAGCTGTCAATTTATAAGTAAAATCCATGAAAGAAAATCTGGAAGACTTTATTAGTATGATAAAAGCATGTTTTAGTCATGATGTAGCATATGTGCTACATGTCCTAAAATTTTGGTGAAACACGCAAATTTTTTGATTTAGTATTTTATTCTTATTTTGCCCCAGAACAACATGTCGACTACCAACATAAACTTTTAACTCATCAGATCTAAACTCAGGACTGTGGAAGTTAAATGAAGTATGGAAAGGCCATTTGCGAAGAAGACAGAACATATGACAAACCTAACACGTGAACTGAGTCGAAGATCGAGAACAAAAATCAGATGAAAGAGAAAAAGAACTGATACAGTAGGTCTGGGACATACTGCACGTTGAACCGTTGGTTTGTGCTGTTAACCTCCACGAAAGAGCCTGAGAGTGAACGGTACTGAAAAAACACTCTTCGAATAACTGAATACCTTTAGGATTCATACCTGGTCTGTGCTAATAAAACATTATTTATAGTCACACAGAGTAGGCGTACTTGAATTCTTCAAGAAATTTTGTATGATTCATGGTCATCGTGGTTCTCAGTGGTTTCATAGCCACTATTCCGCTTTTATGTAAAGGTCTTTCGTGCGTTACGATCCTCAGATTCCTCATCGCCACGCATTTATTCATGATAGCCATCCTGTTCCATTAGGTCGTCCTCTCGGTCTTTTCTTATGAAATGAAGCAGAGCTTAGACACACTTTTTCCCTGGGTCCGTAATGACGAGATACTAAAGGATGTAGAACATGTCATAAAACAACAGTATACAACACATTTAATGTCTGACAAAAATGTGAAACACCCAGAAGGTGAGGAGGAAACGAAATGAAAAACTTCTCGAGATGAGATAGGACGTAATGTTCATTAATTACAAAATCAAGTCAAATTTACGACGACAATATGAGCCCACTCATGAGCATGACGTAGCTCTCCGTCTGGCCTGAATGTGTGAACTGATACTGTTGTTAAGGGTGCCACGACCCAGTCGAATTTCTCCTGAGGCAAACTGCACACTACTGTTATGACTGGTCCTTCATGTTTTGGATGCTGGCGCTAGGATAGACCCACACTGCTCTACTAGGATAGATCCACACTGCTCTACTATGGAGTGATATGGGGATGTTTCTGGCCACAGGAAAGCTTCGGCACCACAGTTCATAGAGGAGGAGGAGGGAGGAGGAGATTGGTGTTTAACGTCCCGTCGAGAACGAGGTCATTAGAGACGGAGCGCAAGCTCGGGTGAGGGAAGGATGGGGAAGGAAATCGGCCGTGCCCTTTCAAAGGAACCATCCCGGCATTTGCCTGAAGCGATTTAGGGAAATCACGGAAAACCTAAATCAGGATGGCCGGAGACGGGATTGAACCGTCGTCCTCCCGAATGCGAGCCCAGTGTGCTAACCACTGCGCCACCTCGCTCGGAGTAGTTCATAGAGGCATGTGCCGTGTGTGGACGGGAATTTTTCTGTTGAAAAATGGCACCATGAAACCATCGCATGAGAGGTAACACACGACGGCGCATGGTAACCGCGACGTACCATTATAGCATCGGAATTCACACAGTTACTACCACTCTTCAACTGCCATAATACCCGATTTCTCCCCACCCAGTGACGCTGAGGAATAACACCGCTGTGCCTCTCCAAAACATTGGAATAATGGCAGTTATCCAAAAGTCGCAGTCGTACTCGCCGGCGATGGTCATGGTTGGTAGCGTAGAACCACCAATCCTCGTTGAACATAATAAACGTGGTTCATTAGCAATCCATGCTTCCGGTCACAGCACCATTCACTCAGCCTCTTTTAGTACGGGCTGGCCGGGGTGGCCGAACGGTTCGAGGCGCTACAGGCTGGAACCGCGTGCCCGGTACAGTCGTAGGTTCGAATCCTGCCTCTGGCATGGATGTGTGTGATGTCCTTAAGTTAGTTAGGTTTAAGCAGTTCTAATTCTAGGGGACTGATAATCTCAGAAGTTAAGTCTCATAGTGCTCAGAGTCATTTGAACCATTTATGGGATGGTAACTGTCCGACTGTTGCTAGTCTTCTACCAACGGCCCACATCTCGTGGTCGTGCGGTAGCGTTCTCGCTTCCCACGCACGGGTTCCCGGGTTCGATTCCCTGCGGGGTCAGGGATTTTCTCTGCCTCGTGATGGCTGGGTGTTGTGTGCTGTCCTTAGGTTAGTTAGGTTTAAGTAGTTCTAAGTTCTAGGGGACTGATGACCATAGATGTTAAGTCCCATAGAGCTCAGAGCCATTTGATTTTTCTACCAACGGTGCAGAATGACACAGTATGTGGCTAGGAATCCATTGCCTGTTGTCAGGTGGCAGGCGGACATACACTGGGATTACGATGTGCTTGATACACCATACGACGATGCTCCCTTGTGGAGGTCAGACGTGGCCGACCGGAAGCTCGAGGAATACCACGCTTTCCCATGCCGGCCAACATCGAGCCAATGTCAGAGCTGGAATGCCTCACAAATCAGGATACTACACTGCCAAGTCGAGACCCACAATGAGGTCTCTTCCAAACTCTGACAGGTGCTGATAACGCTGTCTCACACGAGTACACGGCGTCTAGATGCCCTTCAGAGTGATCACTCAGATGGTGACGCTTTTTACGCCCCTTATATACCCTGCCAGGCCTGGGAACAAAACTGAACACGAACAAAAGTAATGAACCCTGTGTAACAGCCCTGTTAAAACAGTTAAAAGCTTAGTCAGCCGGTGTCGTAATTTTGAAGTGAGAGTTAGTATGATTGTCATGTAATAAATATTTCACGCGAAGAGCCTTTGCAACACAGGCAAAGGTCAGTTGTGGAAACTAAGCCACAATATTAAAAGTACTACGGAATACACCCGACTGACTATGCAAAATAAGAGGTCACGTACATTGGCGAGTGAGTGGTTCAAAATAAGTATTAATACTGTAAGGGGAATGGGTCAATAAGTATAGTTACGTCGGTGCACACTCAGTTGTATGCGAACGTACCATCGGGATAGAGGCACGTACGTTCCAAGTACTATCATTCCCCTTGGCCTGGGTAGAAAGAAATGCATTTATTCATCTTAGAAAGAATATAATCTGACTTCTTAATGAAATAAAAAGGAAGACTGCAGGTTCTGAATCTCGCGGCAAATATGACCTAAATACTGAAACTGTCCTTGGCGGGCACGAAGGGGAAGAGATGAACACATTCACGTACCTCTATTCATGTGCTGTGCCTTCGTGTGGATAGTCGCCTCCATCTAAATTCTCCATACAAAATTAATAATAATCTTCCAGAGTTACGGGAGCTGGGATCCATGGTATCGTAAATGAAAAAATCATATTGTTCATAAATTGCTTTCATTATATAAGACAATTTCACTTTAAAATTACACAGCACGTCTTATCACCAGGACATGAGGACAACGAAAGGTAACTTTCACTAAAACTAAGAAACAAAGAGTGTAAATCTTCTTTTGTTCGTCAGTGTTAAATACTTTTCAACTTAATCTTTGTTATGAGACTCGAATTATTATCTATAAATATATGTGTCACAACTGCAAATCATTTACACATTCGCCATTGATGTGTTCGCGTACGAAGCTAGACTGTCATATCTTACGCTCTGCGTGTTTCACATTTTTGGTCACGCTGTGTATTTACAAAAGAAATATCATTTGGACCTAAATGAAACACAGGTGCTTATGATAATTTTTGGGTTATTCTGGTCATGCATAACTAAACAAGAAGTTAATTATAGGACTTACACTGATCAAACTACTGCAGCTAAGTTCTGCACAGGTCACACTCGCTTTATACACACTATTAATAGATGGTAATCTCTCGTTTCCACTAAGAAATTCGTCAGTGGAGTTGAAGGGGATGGCCATCAAAATATTCTTTAGTCTCCTTGTAAAATGGATTTTGTTATTAATTTTTTATGTCTGCTAGCATGTTATTGAAAATGCATGCTGCTGAATAATGGACACTTTTCCGGACGTATGCGTCTTTCGATTCCGTGCGCTGTGCTGTTTCTTGGAGAAAGAAATATATTATTTATGATACATTTAATTAAGAAATAAATGTGTTGGGAAATAGAGTTATTAACACCAGTTTCTCTAAGAGGTCTCTGTTGGACTTGCTTGAGATCATACCATAAATAATTCGTATTAACACTTTGGGATTCGGAAAAATCAAGCTTAGCTTGATAAGTTACCAAACGATGAGTCTGTGTGACATTTTGGAATGAAAGTAAGCGTCGTATACCAGCTTTTTATAGATACGGCCCCCAAGTCTCACAACACAAAAACTGAAAATAAGGATTCATTGAGAGGCTTCATCAGTTCTTCGGTATACTTCTCCCAAATTAATTGATCGTCATGTTGTCATCCGAAGAATTTACAGTTATCAATGTCTACTCTCTGCTTGTTGTCATATCATTAACACATACGTGGAGAAAATTTCTTACAAATTCTTAGAGCATACAGTGTGTTTTTTCAAAGTTCAGTGTCAAAAAATTGACAAGGAACCATTTAGTAACGTTAACAAAATGGCATTAACGGCTCTTCGAAAAACTGTACTCTATTTGATTTTTCTTACAGTGTTGGTTTCATTTGTGCCACTGTTTCTGATGAAAAGTGCCCAACATACACACGAAAATGACATCCTTTGTTTCCTGTCAGATACGATCTGAAGGCTACAATAGTCTGTAAGGCTACAATAGTCTAATTTACTTGAAATGACATTACGTGCGTATTACCATTTCCACAATTTTACAGAATGTTGGACAAAAGTACTCCTGTCAACCTGTCATCCATTGCGTTGGTATCATGTCTCACCCATCTTCTCTTCAATGTCACACATTCACTATTACGCTTACTTGTTTTTGTCTGCTAGATATTCCCTACAAGCACTCGGCCACTGGTCGTTGAGCGAGCCAGGGTCTCAATTGTTTTTACGTTTAAAATCGCAAGCTCTGTTGCATTCTGGCTTACTGCACAGATTTATTAAATGAATTCACGCATAGTCCACTTGAAATACGACTTTGTACATCAAATAAAGCTCAGTAATATCTGACAATGGATCGGAATCTATAAAGCTGAAATTTACTAGAACGTACGTTTTGGAAACATAGGTGACGGAAGCTGTGTGGCTGACATTCGCAGTGAACGATCATGTACAAAAGGAATTACCAAACTCATTTACAGAATGTATGTGGAGTAAAATTATTCCTCTAAACTGAGAAAGTGCTGCAATAATTGTGCATCACAATAAAACGAGACAAGCAAAAAAGTATAAAAAGTCTTGGGACCTGTGACCCTTCTATTTGTAACATGTAAGATATTGTCTAAAACAGTCACCAAATATATACAGATATCATAATCCTTTAACTATTTAGAAAAAAGAAAAACGGCAGCATAAACATGGTCACTGTAACGAGCATTGAAAAATTGGGTTTGAAGGCGGTTTTCTGTCGGTAAACAAAGTACAAAATCTCCAGAGAGTTGGTAATCTTTCGTGTCATAGTGCTTTATAAAAACTATTACGCGTCAGGGAACAAGACAAGTTACGGATAATGGAGAATTTTGTTATCTCTTTGTAAGTTAATTGCAGCGTTGTTGAGCTGCAAATTTAAATATTTAAAAGCTTCCTTCTCGTCAATATTCAAGCCTGAACTGACAAACTACGCAGTGAGCGTAAATTCATTGCATTAATGGAGGCGCCCACGTTATTTACATTGACAAACAAGCGTGAAAATTTTAATATACGTGCTGTTGGTGAAAATATTGCTCCCGACGTTCACCCGCAGGTTTAATTTACACACGAACTGTGGCCGTCATGTCACGTATATTACAAACTAAATAGTCTGGGGAGCAGCGGCTGAATATACAGGGTGAGGCAGCTAAGACAGGCCACATGAAACACGCCCAGGATGGATAAATATAATGACGTTTGACTTTCGCAAAGTTATAGCGGACGATAACACAAATTTTCTGACGTTCACAAGTTACTTTTATAATTTATAGGCACTGAATTACGAAAGAGACTTGGTTGTTTCCTAATAGAACTATATACTGGGTGATCAAAAAGTCAGTATAAATTTGAAAACTGAATAAATCACGGAATAATGTAGATAGAGAGGTACAAATTGACACACATGCTTGGAATGACACGGGGTTTTATTAGAACCAAAAAAATACAAAAGTTCAAAAAACTTCCGACAGTTGGCGCTTCATCTGATCAGAATAGCAATAATTAGCATAACAAAGTAAGACAAAGCAAAGATGATGTTCTTTACAGGAAACGCTCAATATGTCCACCACCATTCCTCAACAATTACTGTAGTCGAGGAATACTATTGTGAACAGCACTGTAAAGCATGTCCGGAGTTATGGTGAGGCATTGGCTTCGGATGTTGTCTTTCAGCATCCCTAGAGATGTCGGCCGATCACGGTACACTTGGGACTTCAGGTAACCCCAAAGCCAATAATCGCACGCACTGAGGTCTGGGGACCTGGGAGGCCAAGCATGACGATAGTGGCGGCTGAGCACACGATCATCACCAAATGACGCGCGCAAGTGATCTTTCACGCGTCTAGCAATATGGATTGGAGCGCCATCCTGCATAAACATCGTACGTTCCAGCAGGTGTTTATCATGCAGGCTGGGGATGATGCGATTCTGTAACATATCGGCGTACCTGTCGCCCGTCACGGTAGCAGTTACAAAACCAGAATTTCGCATTTCCTCGAAGAAAAAAGGCCCGATAACGGTAGATGTGATAAATACAACCCATACCGTGACTTTCTAATCGTGCAATGGAGTTTCCACGACAGTTCTAGGATTTTCGGTAGCCCAAATTCTGCAGTTGTTAGCGAAGACAGACCCTCGGAGCGCGAAATGAGCTTCGTCGGTCCACAACACGTTACTCAACCAATCGTTATCTTCCGCCATCTTTTGAAACGCCCACACCGCAAATGCCCTCCGCTTCACTAAATCGCCAGGTAACAGCTCATGATGCCGATGGATTTTGTACGGATAGTATCGGAGGGTACGCCTAATTGCCAACCAAACAGAAGTGTATGGAATGCCGGTGCGACTTGCAACTGCACGAGTGCTGACTTCCCCGTGCATGGACGAACCCGCTACAGTCTCCATTTCTTCCTGAACTGTCTCAGCAGCAGTACGCCTTGTGCTCGGTCGGCCACAACGGGGTCTATCGTCTAAACAACCCGTGGCTTCGAACTTCGAAATCAATCTCGCCACAGCTGCATTTGTCAACGGACCTTGACCCGTTCGAATCCCCTTCCTATGGCGATAGGATCGTAACGCTGAACTAGCACATTCCCCGTTCTGATAATACAGCTTCACTAAAAACGCCTTTTCAGGTAACGTCAACATGCTGCGGCTGCTGGCACATCTGATTCTCTCTCTCTCTCTCTCTCTCTCTCTTTTTTTCTTTATTGTTATTTTGATCACCGTATACAAAGGCGGGCTGTCAGCAGCATATTACGCCGCTCTTCAGCCCTGAGTGGTACAATAAGTATTACATATAGGTGGCACAGAGATACAATAAAAACGGCGGACAAAAACTGCAGACACGAAAAACAAAAAAAACATGGAGCCGTTCACGCTGGACGAGAAAATTCACTAGTTGACACGGCACAGATAACATGGATGACAGCGACGGCACACGTGAACAGTGGTGGCGTGACGGCGAAAGAACACTAAACACAAAACGAAGGCACACACACGAGACACTGATGGCGATGATCTCCGGCGTGCGAATGTTTACTGAGCGTGTGCAAGTCCGGGGCCTGCCAAGAGAGGAGGAGGTGGGGGGGGGAGAGGGAGAGGGAAGAGGAGAGATGCCACGGGCAGGGGAGATAGGGGGAAGGGAGGAAGGGGGAGGGGGAGCCCGGGGGAAGTGAGGTGGAGGAAGGGGGATGGGGGAAAAGGAGAGAGAAGGGAGAGAGGGTGCCTAAAGGAAAAGACACAGGAAGTGGGGGGAGGATCAAAGTTGATAGGAGGGGTAGATGAAGGGGAGGAGGACATCATAAGGGAGAGGGAGCTGGCGGAAGCCACCTTGGGCGAGGGTAAGGAGGGTGGAGAGATGGAGACCAAGTGGGACATGGGAATACAGGCACGGCAGCGGGCAGGTGAGGAGGATCGAGTTTATGGGAAGAGTACAGGTTCCGTATCCTTTCAGGGAAAAGGAGGAAGTGGGGGAACGGAATGATATCGTACAGGATCCGTGTGGGGGAGGGGAGACGGATACGCGAGGCGGAGAGCATGGCCTTCAAGGATTTGAAGGGATTTATAAAAGGTAGGGGGGGGCGGAGATCCAGGCTGGATGGGTGTAACAAAGGATAGGGCGGATGAGGGATTTATAGGTGTGGAGTGTGGTGGAGGGGTCCAGACCCCACGTACGGCTGGAAAGGAGCTTGAGGAGACGGAGTTGGGAGTGTGGCTTGGTTTGGATTGTCCGGAGATGGGGAGTCCAGGAGAAGCGACGGTCGAGGGTGATGCCAAGGTACTTAAGGGTGGGGGTGAGGGCGATAGGACGGCCATAGATGGTGAGATAGAAATCAAGGAGGCGGAAGGAAGGCGTGGTTTTGCCTACGATGATCGCCTGGGTTTTGGAGGGATTGACCTTGAGCAACCACTGGTTGCACCAAGTGGTGTACCGGTCAAGACTGATTCTCATTACAGCTCCTTTCATACACGATTGTCATGCGCAGTCACTGACGTTTTGCTGTCCAGCGCTATCTGTCAGACATTTTGTGAACTTTGGTTGTTTTTGGTTCTCGTAAAACATCATGTCATTCAAAGCTCAAAGCATGTGTGTCAATTTTTACTTCTCTATCTACATTATTCCGTGGTTTATTAAGTTTTCAAATTTATACTGACTTTTTGATCACCCGGTAAATTATTTCGTGGCATTTGAAAGAAACTTCTAAGAATACTTCAGTGACGTAACAAGTATTTGACTAGTTTATGTCCCGTGAGTGAAACATGGCAGGTGCTCAGTCCTGATTCAGGCAGTCATACCTTGGTGTTCCATTGTCCCCGTGGTTGCTGTGCAAGGTTACATTAGCACCAAGAATTATGTGACCATTTACGTTGATGACGCCCATCACATGATACAACGTTTATTACTCAGTGGCGATGCTGCGTTCCAAGGCGACAGGGCCTCTCTTCACGCAGCTCCCATCGTCCAGGACTGGTTTTGTAGACACGTGGATGAACTGCCGCATCTCCCCTGACCATCACAGTCACGTGCTCTCTGTGTTACTGAGCCTTTGTGACCTACTTCAGCAGCGAAGGGTGCATGACTCTTATCCCATTCCATCATCATTCTCTGGACTTTTGTGTTTATTCGATCCCAGACGATTGTAAGCTGTTTCGAATGCAGGCGGGTTTCCTACGCCGTACAGGACATAGTGATGTGTTATGTTTTGGTTCAAAATGGTTCAAATTGCTCTGAGCACTATGGGACTTAATATCTGAGGTCATCAGTCCCCTAGAACTTAGAACTACTTAAACCTAACTAACCTAAGGACATCACATACATCCATGCCCGAGGCAGGATTCGAATCTGCGACAGTAGCAGTTGTGAGGTTCCGGACTGAAGCGCCTAGAACCGCTGGGCCACCTCAGCCGGCTATATCTTGGTGTTGTCACGTTTTTGTCCAACCCCTATACAACAAAACACAGTGGCATTTTAATGTAAAATCGGTGTTGTGTTTGTCTGTTACTAATAACAATAAATCATCTGTATGTAATTGGCGAATAAGTGTTGGTCAATGGACAGCAGTGAACTGTAATTTGATAAGCCTTCGTAAAAGCGTTTGTGGTTCTCTCCGACCTGAATGTCGAGAAAGAATAACGTATCGAAGAAGAAATGTTTTCGTGTTCACTACATCAATTTCAGTGTTACGTTAGGCACATACAGCCGTTGATGTACACGATACTGAATAAGGGCCTGGTCGCTGATATAGTTTCTTTTTTTTTCTTTATTGAATTTCAATTCTCCCGAAGAGGGCTAGATGGCAGCATCTTAGTACGCTGCTCTACAGCCTACAGACATTTTAAAAACGTAAGAAGAAAAGAAACAAGGAAAACAGGCGATAAAACGGTGACTTAAATTGTAAAAACGCCGGAAAATTGTGGAAAGTTAAAACATAAAGCAAAAGGGTTGACAAATTTAATAAAATACACAGGAATCAGACAAGTAACATAGTAGACACACAATTAAAAAAACATGGCGACAGTCTGGTTTCTGTTCGCAAGAGATAAAAAAATCACACCCAGCGACAGTATGATGGCCGTTCGCAACACTCCCCTAAAGACACACAACATGGAACACTGACTGTAAAATACTCACTGTAAAACACTGCACGAAAATGTCGGCACAAAGATGACAATCCCTAGCTAAGGGCAGATGGGGGGGGGGGAGTGGATGAGGGGGAAAACAAGGAGGGAGGAGAGGAAAAAAAGGAAAAGGTGGGGGGGAACCAAAGGAGGGAGAGGGCTCATAAGGGGGGAGAGGGGCAGGGCAGACGCAAGAGGGAATGGGAAAAGGCAGAGGAGGGAAATGCAAAAGGGGGGCAGAGGGAGCCCGGGAAAAGGACAGAGGAAAGGATGGGAAGTTAGGATCAGAGTTGATAGGAGGGATAATTGGGGGAGAGAGAGGGCTTCATCCAGGAGAGGGAGTTCATGGAAACCACCTTGGGAAAGGAGATGAAGGGTGTAGAGATGGAGGGTAGGGGGGACACAACAGTGAAGACGTGGTAGGGGCCGGGGATGGGAGAGGAGAGGAGCAACCAGGGGGTGAGGGGGATCAAGGTGGCGGGAGGTGTAGAGCGACTGGTTTGATGCGGCCTGCCACGAATTCCTTTCCTGTGCTAACCTCTTCATCTCAGATTAGCACTTGCAACCTACGTCCTCAATTATTTGCTTGACATATTCCAATCTCTGTCTTCCTCTACAGTTTTTGCCCTCTACAGCTCCCTCTAGTACCATGGGAGTCATTCCCTCATGTCTTAGCAGATGTCCTATCATCCTGTCCCTTCTCCTTATCAGTGTTTTCCACATTTTCCTTTCCTCTCCGATTCTGCGTAGAAACTCATCATTCCTTATCAGTCCACCTAATTTTCAACATTCGTCTATAGCACCACATCTCAAATGATTCGATTCTCTTCTGTTCCGGTTTTCCCACAGTCCATGTTTCACTACCATACAATGCTGTACTCCAGACGTACATCCTCAGAAATGTCTTCCTCAAATTAAGGCCGGTATTTGATATTAGTAGACTAATCTTGGCCAAAAATGCCTTTTTTGCCACAGCGAGTCTGCTTTCGATGTCCTCATTGCTCTGTCCGTCATTGGTTATTTTACTGCCTAGGTTAGGGGCGGGCAGGAATCCTGCACATGTGCGGTGCACTTGCACGCGTGCAGTTAACAGGTGTTCCGCGTGCACACAGGGGCAAGCTGGCCACCCGCTTATCTCCCATCCCCACCATACCTTCTGTCCGCTCCTTCCTCTGTAATGCGTTTTGTTTCCTTGCTTGCTTTATTGGGTGAATGAATAAGGTTAGTAGGAGTGCTTGAAAGAAATCATGGCTTGAAAGTGTACCTATTACCTACGATACGTTTTATTTAATTATCACAGGTGCAGTTTACAATACGTTTAATATCTGGAACAAAATTTCTGCATACAGACAAACACAAACAGTTACGAAGATTTTCATCACTGATGTTTGCTCTTAACCGAGACTTATTAATTCAGCAAATGGTTTTCCAGCTCTCGCTATATTAAGCGCAGTCTTATAACTTGCACATACCGCTGGGCTATTATTGTTGTCGTCCTGAAAACTTGAAAACAGTGCTCCATAAAATGTTAAATCAGTTAGATGAGAGACATGACGAGAGAAAGTCGCAGATCTCTCATGACAACAGCAACTACGACAAATTCAAATGGCTCTGAGCACTATGGGACTTAACTGCTGTGGTCATCAGTCCCCTAGAACTTATAACTACTTAAATCTAACTAACCTAAGGACATCACACACATCCATGCCCGAGGCAGGATTCGAACCTGCGATCATAGCGGTCGAACGGTTCCAGACTGTAGTGCCTAGAACCGCTCGGTCACTCCGGCCGGACAACTACGACAGATTCATCAGATCGCTCTTCTTAAGCTCAGTCAATTCCCCATCCGCTCAGAATCCGACAGTAAATTGTACTCGTCCTTGTGAAATTTATTATAATGGCCTTCAATACTAAACTTCCGTTGACCAGCGAGAATACTGCCACATATTAAACATTTCGAATTTTCACGTTTTTGCACAAAGAAAAAATGATTCTCCCATTACTTTTTAAAAGATAGGAAATCTCCACTTCTCCGTTTCTTGAAATACAACGTTCACTACATAGTGCTCGCTTCGCATCAACGTCCGCAGCTTAGCCTGGCACTACACTGCCGCAACCTGTCGGCTGGCGCCGCAGCCCCGGTCGACGCCTGCACGCGAGCATCACACGTGCAGCGCTGTGCGCTCGTGAGCCACGTGCAACGTTTGCCCGCCCCTGACCTAGGTAGCAGAATTCCTTAACTTCATTGACTTCGTGACCATCAATCCTGATGTTAAGTTTCTCGCTGTTCTCATTTCTACTACTTCTCATTACCTTCGTCTTTCTCCGATTTACTCTCAAACCATACCGTGTACTCATTAGACTGTTCATTCCGTTCAGCAGATCATTTAATTCTTCTTCACTTCCACTCAGGATAGCAATGTGATCAGCGAATCGTATCATTGATATCCTTTCACCTTGTATTTTAATTCCACTCCTGAACCTTTCTTTTATTTCCATCATTGCTTCCTCGATGTACAGATTGAAGAGCAGGGGCGAAAGGCTACAGCCTTGTCTTACACCCTTCTTAATACGAGCACTTCGTTCTTGATCGTCCACTCTTATTATTCCCTCTTGGTTGTTGTACATATTGTATATGACCCATCTCTCCCTATAGCTTCCCCTACTTTTTTAGAATCTCGAACAGCTTGCACCATTTTATATTGTCGAACGCTTTTTCCAGGTCGACAAATCCTATGAAAGTGTCTCGATTTTTCTTTAACCTTGCTTCCATTATGAGCCGTAACGTCAGAATTGTCGGTCTCGTCCCTTTACTTTTCCTAAAGCCAAACTGATCGTCACCTAGCGCATTCTCAATTTTCGTTTCCATTCTTCTGTATATTATTCTTGTAAGCAGCTTCGATGGATGAGCTGTTAAGCTGATTGTGCGATAATTCTCGCACTTGTCAGCTCTTGCCGTCTTCGGAATTGTGTGGATGATGCTTTTCCGAAAGTCAGATGGTATATCGCCGGACTAATATATTCTACACACCAACGTGAATAGTCATTTTGTTGCCACTCCCCCCAATGATTTTAGAAATTCTGATGGAATGTTATCTATCCCTTCTGCCTTATTTGACCGTAAGTCCTCCAAAGCTCTTTTAAATTCCGATTCTAATACTAGATCCCCTGTCTCTTCTAAATCGACTCCTGTTTCTTCTTCTATCACATCAAACAAAGTTTCACCCTCATAGAGGCTTTGAATGTATTCTTTCCACCTATCTGCTCTCTCCTCTGCATTTAACAGTGGAATTCTCGTTGCACTGTTAATGTTACCACCGTTGCTTTTAATGTCACCAAAGGTTGTTTTGACTTTCCTGTATGCTGAGTCTGTCCTTCCGACAATCATATCTTTTTCGATGTCTTCACGTTTTTCCTGCAGCCATTTCGTCTTAGCTTCCCTGCACTTCCTATTTATTTCATTAGTCAGCGACTTGTATTTCTGTATTCCTGATTTTCCCGGAACATGTTTGTACTTCCTCCTTTCATCAATCAACTGAAGTATTTCTTCTGTTACCCATGGTTTCTTCGCAGCTACCTTCTTTGTACCTATGTTTTCCTTCCCAACTTCTGTGATGGCCCTTTTAAGAGATGTCCATTCCTCTTCAACTGTACTGCCTACTGCGCTATTCCTTATTGCTGTATCTATAGCGTTAGAGAACTTCAAACGTATCTCGTCATTTGTTAGTACTTCCGTATCCCACTTCTTTGCGTATTGATTCTTCCTGGCTAATGTCTTGAACTTCAGCCTACTCTTCATCACTACTATATTGTGATCTGAGTCTATATCTGCTACTGAGTACTTCTTACAATCCAGTATCTGATTTCGGAATCTCTGTCTGACCATGATGTAATCTAATTGAAATCTTCCCGTATCTCCCGGCCTTTTCGAAGTGTACCGCCTCCTCTTGTGATTCTTGAACAGGGTATTCGCTATTACTAGCTGAAACTTGTTACAGAACTCAATTAGTCTTTCTTCTCTTTCATTCCTTGTCCCAAGCCCATATTCTCCTGTAACCTTTTCTTCTACTCCTTCCCCTACAACTACATTCCAATCGCCCATGGCTATTAGATTTTCGTCCCCTCGTCCCCCTTTACATACTGCATTACCCTTTCAATATCCTCATACACTTTCTCTATTTGTTCATCTTCAGCTTGCGACGTCGGCATGTATACCTGAACTATCGTTGTCGGTGTTGGTCTGCTGTCGATTCTGATTAGAATAACCCGGTCACTGAACTGTTCACAGTAACACACCCTCAGCCCTACCTTCCTATTCATAACGAATCCTACACCTGTTATACCATTTTCTGCTGCTGTTGATATAACCCGATACTCATCTGACCAGAAATCCTTGTCTTCCTTCCACTTCACTTCAATGACCATACTATATCTAGATTGAGTCTTTGCATTTCCCTTTTCAGATTTTCTAGTTTCCCTACCACGTTCAAGCTTCTGACATTGCACGCCCCGACTCGTAGAACGTTATCCTTTCGTTGATTATTCAATCTTTTTCTCATGGTAACCTTCCCCTTGGCAGTCCCCTCCCAGAGAACCGAATGGGGGACTATTCCGGAATCTTTTGCCAATGGAGAGATCATCATGACACTTCTTTAATTACAGGCCACATGTCCTGTGGATAAATGCAGTGGTTTCCATTGCCTTCTGCATCCTCATGTCGTTGATCATTGCTGATTCTTCCGCCTTTAGGGGCAATTTCCGACCCCTAGGACAAGAGAGTGCCCTGAACCTCTATCCGCTCCTCCACCCTCTTTGACAAGGCTGTTGGCAGAATGAGGCTGACTTCTTACGCTGGAAGTCTTCGGCCGCCAATGCTGATTATTTATCAAAATTTATGCAGTGGCAGGAATCGAACCCGGGACCAAAGACGCTTTGATTATGAATCAAAGACGCTACCCCCAAACCATGGGTAGCGTATGGATATGGATATCGTTTTTTTTTTTTCTTTATTGTATTTCAGCTCCCCATCGGGACAGTCTGGCAGTAGCATATGCACTGCTCTTCAGCCGAAAGACAGAGAACAAACAATAGAAGACAGTGAAAAATATACAAAGGAGAGAATATGGTGAACATAGATATAAAACAGGGGGAACATCATGGAGGAAATAGACAAAAAAAGAGACGACTGTAAAATGGAGGTAAAAACTGTTTAAAAGTAGCACACACAAAAAGCTACAATTAAAAGAACACAAGGCACAGTATGACTGGAGCATAAAAAGTATCGATGGATGGCACAGCACATAACAAACACTGACGGTGAACCTCAAGGCAGTACACAATTAAAATCATACCTCTTGACGCACAGGAGAAACAGCACTAAACACAACACTGACGTGGCACACTGACGATGATCAAAACGGAGGATCTGCCAGGTGCAAGGAGATGAGGGAGACCGGAAGAAGGGATGGTGGGAGGGAGGGAGGGGAAGAGAGGGGGAGATGGGTGGGGGGCACGCCGAAGAGGGCGAGGTAGGGAGGGATGTAAAAAGGAAAGAGGCAAGGATGGGGTGCAGGGTCTCAGGGGGGGGAGGAGGAAAATCCGCTCTGGGAGAATGAGGGGAGAGGAAAAAGGGGGCCCCAGGGAGGGGGAGGGAACAAGGCCAGGTTATAGGTAGAAGGAAGGGTAGATGTCACGGCGAAGTTCGTCATCCGGGAGGGGGATACGCTGGAAATTGCCCTGATGAAAGAGATGGGGGGTGTGGAGGTGGAGAGAGGTAGGGATACAGCGATAGAGGTGCGGCAACAGGTAGGAGGTGGAGAGGAAGGAGGAAACCAGAGGTTGGGGGGGATCAAGCCTGCAGATAATGTAAAGGATGCAGAGATGTTGGAGGAACAGCAGGTGGGGGAAGGGGATCAGTTGATACAGGAGCCATGTGGGGGTAGGAAGGCGGATACGGAAGGCAAGGTGGAGTGCATGGCGTTCAAGTATTTGCAGGGCCTTGTAAAAGCAGATGAGGTGGAGATTCAGGCAACGCTGGCATAACAGAGGATAGGACAGATGAGGGATTTGTAGGTGTGGAGGATGGTAGAAGGAAGCAATCTCCATGTCCGGCCAGACAGGAGTTTCAGAAGGCGGAGGCGGGAATGGGCTTTCTGCTGGATGGTCTGGAGATGAGGGGTCCAGGTGAGGTGTCGGTCGAGGGTGAGGCCAAGGTATCTCAGGGTGGGGGTGAGCTGGATGGGACAACCATAAAGGGTGAGGTAGAAATCATGGAGGCGAAAGGAGCGAGTGGTGCAGCGTATGATGATTGCCTGGATTTTGGAGGGGTTGAGACGGAGGTACCACTGGTTACATGAAGTGGTGAACTGGTTAAGGTGGGTTTGGAGGGTACGTTGGGACAGTTGAAGGGTAGGATAGAGAGCCAGGAAGGCGGTGTCATCAGCAGACTGGAGAAGGTGGACTGGTGGGGGTGGCTAGGGCATATCAGCTGTATACAAGAGATAAAGGTGAGGGGAGAGGCCAGAACCATGGGGGATGCCAGCCGTGGGATAGTAGATATGGGAGTTGGTGTTGTGGAGGGAGACATAGGAAGGACGGTGCGAGAGGAAGGAAGCGACCAGATGGGAAAAATTGATAGGTAAGGCGTAGGTTTGGAGTTTAAAGAGGAGACTGGGATGCCATACACGGTCATAGGCATTTTGGAGGTCAAGGGAAACAAAAATGGCGGAGCGACGGGAGTTGAGCTGGAGAGACAGCAGGTGAACGAGGTTTAGGAGTTGGTCTTCAGCAGAGAAGGAGGGTCGGAAGCCACACTGGGTAAGGGGGAGGAGGTGGTGTTGAGTAAGGTGCTGATGGATATGGTGGGAGAGGATGGATTCAAAGACCTTACTGAAGGCGGATGTGAGGCAGATGGGACAATAGGTAGAGGCGGCAGAAGGGGGTTTAGTGGGTTTGAGGAATAAGAGGACGCGGGAGGTCTTCCACAGGTCAGGGCAGAAGCCAGTAGAGAGGATGACATAATAGAGATGGGCGAGGACAGTCAGGAACGAATAGGGGCTTTCTCATAGGTGGCGGTAGGTGACACAGTCGTGACCAGGGGCCGTGTTGCATTTGGTCTGGAGGATAAGTTTAATGTCTTGTGCTGTGATGGGAGTGTTTATGTCAGAGGGGGGCAATTGCTCAAAGTACTGGAGACTAGGAGCAAGTGGAGCGACCAAGGTATTGGCACATTCCATGACAGTGGGGAAAAGACAATAATCAAATTGGGGATCATCTGAGATGGAGACGACCTCATAAAGTTGGGATGCAAAGTGGTTGGCCTTACTGAGGTTTTCAGGAAGGGGGCGATCGTTATGGAGAAGAGGGTAGTGGGGAGCGGAAAGGGAACCAGTAAGGCGATGGAAGGCGGACCAGTACTTGGAGGGGTTGATAGGGAGGGTGGCGTTGAGTTGTGTGCAGGTCTGGAGCCAGTCTCGGCGTTTCGTTGCTGTAATAAGGTTCCGTACGTGTCGCTGTATTTGCCAGTGGCGTTGGAGTGTATCCCTGCCACGAGTGCGCAGGGAGGAGCGATAGAGGCGGCGGGATTCACGGAGGAGGAGGACAGCCCCCAGAGGGAGAGTGGGACGGTGTGGGTGGATGGTTTCAGTAGGAATATGGGTCTCCACGGCGTCAGTAAGTACCTTCTGAAGGATGGACGAGGCGTGGATGATTTCTCGTCAGGATGGCGATAGGTAAGAGGGTGGCTTTCGACCTGGCTGGAGATGGAGTCTCGGTAGGCATCCCAGTTGGCACGGTGCTAGTCATGGACGACCTTGGGAGGGGGTGCAGGGTGCGGAGCCGGAGGGGGGCGGTGAGCAGACATTATGGTGAGAAGGACAGGGAGGTGATCGCTACCTGTGGGATCAAGGACGGCGACAGCGATATGCCCAAGGAGGTTGGTGGAGGCAATGATAACATCAGGGGTGGTGTCACTTTCAGGTCGGGTGTGCTGGGGAACGGGAACAAGGTCACCTTGGATCATGGAGAGGAACTGATGCCACTGCCAAAGGGCGGCAGGAGTGCGGCTATGGATGTTGAGGTCGGCGGCAATCACATAGGTGGAGAAGGTGCAGTCAATGTGCGAGATGAATGCATAAGGAAGAGGAGCAGTGGAGCGGACATAGATGGTGGCACAGGTAATGGTGAGGGAGGGGAAGAAGACGCTGCAGTGGGGTCATTGAGGAGAGGTTGTGGCCGGACGGGGATATGCTTCAGGTGGCCAATCGTGACTCCACCCTGCGCACGAGGACCAGGAGTGTCAGTGCAGTGGAGGATATAGGGAGAGGTGCGGATAGAATGGTGGGGCTGGAGAAAGGTATTGTTCAACAGAAAGGTGTCGACTTGGTGGTGGGAGAGGGTGTGCATGAGGAGGTATTTGTTGGAGCAGAAGGAGCAAATGTTCTGGAAGAGAATGCGATACTCGTGCTGCACCATGGCGTGAAGGAGGGGGGGGGGGAGAGGGAAGGGAAGAGGCTTAAACTAGGGTGTCGAGGCGAGTGAAGGTTAAGTGGGCTTGTTTGTGGGAGTAACTGGCGAAAGTGTTCAGGCGGAAAATGGAGCGAGTGGCAAGGGAGATTTGTTGGAAGGTGTGGGGGCACTGAAAAGGGTGAATGTTTTGGAGTACAACGGTAAGGAACCGGATGATGGCCATGGGGCGTCGATGGAGGGAATTGTTGGGATGGACAGGGGGATCGATGGGACGAACAGGGACTGTGGGCTCGGGGGTGGCTGGAGAGGGTTTAGCTTTACACTTGTGGGAGTAGGTGGGATGGGGGCCATTGCAGGTGTTACAGGAAGGACGAGCAGCGAGATTGGGGCAGTTTTTAAGAAAGTGGGAGGCCTTGCAATGGGGACAGGTGGGGGGTTTTTGCAATTGGGAGTCAGGTGGTCATTGTACATCAGGCACCGCTGGCAATGGTAGGATTGGGGAGGGGCTTTGGAGGATTCGACAGGGTGGCGACGGTGATATATCAGGGCACTCTGGGTGAGGAGATGGTCAATGGAGGGGGCGGCCTCAGAGAAGACCCGCATGAGGTAGGTGGGACCAGGGGCATTGTGAATATGATGGGCAGTGCGGATTTACAAGTCTTGGTAGAAGTTCAGTTCTGCCAACACTTCATCCTCCGTGATCACCGGGCTGAGCTCGGTGATCACAGCGGTGTAGGTGGGGGGGGGGGCGACGGGGAGGCTGGAGCTGACGAGGAGTGGAACGGGAAAGGAAGGGTGTCAGAGAGGCGTGAGGGCCAAACATAACTCTTGGGGGTTTACAGAGGAGGTCCATGTGAAAGGATGGGGACAGGGACTTGATAAGGACCGAGTCCCTGTGGGGAATGAGTTGGGAGATGGAAGCACCAGGTAAGTACTTCCGTATCTCCACGTTGAGGGTACGAGCATCAAGGAACTTAGGATCGGGAGTTGACAGGACAAAGGTGTGGAGGGTGCGGGCCAGGGTACGGGTGGCTGGAGGAGGGGTGGTGTCCATGGAGACGACAGGAGGAGGGGGAGGTGGTGTTGCCTTTTTGTGGGAAGTGGCGGGAGCAGAGTGGGTAATGATGCGCTTTTGGGGTTTTTTGGAGACTGGAGGCTGGGAGGAGGGGAGAGGGATGGGGAGGAGAGGGAGGTGGTGGGTGGCAGATCCCTGAGGCGTAATGGAGGTGCTGGAAGAAGCAGCCAGTTCAGTGCTGGCGACAGTGGTTCGGCAGGACGTGATGCGTGCAGGAGATGCAGACGACGAAGCGACGGGGTGGGGGAGAGAGAGGAAGCCGACCACCTGAGGGGTGGCAGCAGAGGCAGCAACAGAGGCATATGTGAGGGCGGGGGTGGTAATGGGAGCTGTTAAGGGTGTGGAGGCTGGAGGAAGAGTGTAGAGGTGTGGGTATACAGCAGAGGAGGAGATAGGGGGATGGGTAAGTGGGGGAAGGGGAAGTGAGGTGTAAGGAGGGAGACCAGGAGCGGCACTCCAGGAAGTGACTGTGGGAGAGGGGGAGGGGCAGGGGGAGGTGTAGATGTGGGAGTACTCATAGCAGACGAACGGCGACGGACGGACGGGCAGCAGGCGGCGGCGGTGGCGGCGGCGGCGATGGACGGCGACGAACAGACGGACGGATAGCAGACAGCGGCGGCGACGGCGACGGCGACGGCGACGGCGACGGCGACGAGCAGACATGCGGACGGACGAACAGCTACAGCAGCAAGCGGCAGGCGGGCAGACAGACAGACCAACCGACAGACAGACACAATCTTCGGAGATGGAGATTCCACCCAGAGAGTAGCCCAGGCTTTGCAATCTGACGCTTTCGAAGGAGGGGATCCAACCCTCTAGATCCGGATATCGTTTGTGAAAAGCCATATGATAAACTACGGAATTAAGAATTAACTGACAAGATGACATTCCACAATACATAAATAGTGAGCTTTAATATGTCAGAATATTACACAGGGTGTCCCAAAATGAACGTCCCGATTTTAACTTGTAATAATATTGAGACAAATCTCACTAGGTAACTGAAACAGCGCTACGTGTAATCGGCATGATCTAGAGTTTCAGAAAAAATTCGATAGATGTCGCTAAGAGCGCTGACATGCAGCGTACAGCCAGTCTCGTGCCTCAACGTTGGATAGAGCGTACAGGACCACGAGACCAAGCTTTACACACTTGGCCTCCTAGTTCCCCTGATAACACCATGTGATTTCTTCCTGTGGGAATATGTTAAACAATGTGTTTACGTTTTCCCTTACCTCGTGACATTGATGAACTAAAAATATCATGTGCTGTAGCTTCAGTGACAGAAGACACCTTGCGCTCAGTGTACGATGAATTCGGCTATCGGCTAGATGTCTTCTGTGCAGCCAGTGGAGGAAATATTGAACATTTATGATGGATTTTTATAAACTTCTGTCTTTTATGAGTAATTTAGTATGCAATTTGTTGGTGTTAAGCCCTCCTTCCTAATAAATAATTCAGTTTAAATTCGTGTCATTGGTTTTGAGACACCCTATACTTAAGGCCGCTTAACTCATCAGTTAACGGAAAAAATGCAGAACATATGCGTGTGATTAGCTCTTTAGAGATAACCACAACAACGCTGTAGAATGTTACCTGCAACGGCAGTTAAAGTGCAATAACGTGCAAAAACTCATAGAGGTAATATACAGTACCGTATAAAAATTACTCTCCCCGGTTTGTTTATTGGTCCAACAGCGTTAAATATGTTCATCGTGAATAAATCCATGAAACAGGAGGGTATCAAGTAGGTTGCTTGTGTTGTGTGAAGATCGCAGCGTCTTCTCGCCAGCAGCAATCCCGTAAGGAAGCAGCCCGGGGACCATTAGTAGTAATGGGAGCCAGCCTCGTGCTAATGACATCCCCAGAGGCGGAACGGCAGGGGGGGGGGAGGGGGGACGTGGTCGGCAAGACGCATCTCCATCCTCTCAGGACACCAAACTTGCAGCCCTCTATCTTCTGCACATCTCCCCGTGCATCGCTACGAGAGGCATTTCTGATGGTTCACTATATTGGGAGGCTGGTATCGAATTAGTTCTGAGTAACACTACAGCTTCTCGTGGATTAAGCAACGTCAGGATCATATGCATTTTCATAGCTACTCCGTGTGTGACGTACCGTAAAAGGGGCAGTAAAAAAGTTTTCGTTGGCAGGCCCTACAGTCAGGAATCGGTATGCCAATGAGGCAAAACCGCTGGGAGCATTTACGCAATCACTCCGCCCACGCACCAGGTTGAAGACATTTGTTTGGTAACACATCGTGTCCTGCTGCGTGAAAAAGGCTGGCACTGCATGGTGCATACCCTCGTCCAACAGGAATCGTCGCTCCTTCGAGGCCTTTTTTTAAGGGATCAAAGACATGATATCACACGCGAAGAGATCAAAACTGAAGGCCGTTTGTTAGAGTGTCTTCCACGAGAGTTAGCTTTACTTCTGCGTTAGGCCTATTACATTTGCGATTTGCGGTCGCGTTATCATAAAGCATCAGCAACCCTTGGCACACCATTTCACATTTGTGTTTTTGGACGGAAATTCTGCCGCATGCACGTTCTTAACTTTCCGATGGATGTCTACCGGTGTCTCTGCTATGGCAACCAAGAAACTATGTGCCCGTTGGTCCTATATGGACGGATTTGGTAATAACGTCTACATAGTTCCAGTTTCCCCATTTATGACACGCACCTCCGGAAGACATGACAGCCAGATTCATCCCCTGCTTACATACAATGAAGCACTAAACAAACTGGTATAGGCAAGCGCATTCAAATAAAGAGATATGTAAACAGCGAGAATAGGACGCTGCGGTCGGTAACACCTACATAAGACAACAAGTGTCTGGCGCAGTCGTTGGATCAGTTACTGTTGCTACAATGGCAGGTTCTCAGTATTTAAGTGAGTCTGAACGTGGTGCTATAGTCGGTGCAAGAGCCATGGGACACAGCATGTTCAAGGGAGCGATGAAGTGGGGGCTTTCCCGTACAACCATTTCACGAATGTACCGCGAATATCAGGAATTCGGTGAAACATCAAATCTTCGACATCGCTACGGCCTGAGAAACATACACCAAGAACGGGACCAATGACGACAGAAGAGAATCGTTCAACGTGCAGAAGTGGAACCCTTCCGCAAACAGCTGCAGATTTCAGTTTTGGGCCATCAACAAGTGATAGCGTGCAAAACATTCAACGAAACATCATCGGTATGAGCTTTCGGAGCCAAAGCCCCACAAGTGTAGTCTTGTTGACTGCTCGACACAAAGCTTTACACCTAGCCTAAACCCGTCAACAACAACACTGGACTGTTGATGACTAGAAACACGTCTGGTCGGACGAATCTCATTTACAATTCTATCGAGCGGATGGACATGTAAGGCTATGGAGACAACCTCATGAATCAATGGAGCCTGCACGTCAACAGGGAACGTTTCAAGTTGATGGAGGCTCTGTAATGGTGTGGGGTGTGTGCAGTTGAAGTGATATGGGATCCCTGATACGTTTATATACGAGTCTGAAAGGTGACACGTACGTAAGCATCCTGTCTGATCACCTGCATTCATTCGTGCATTCCGACAGACTTGGGCAATTCCAGCAGGACAATGTGACACCCCACACATCCAGAATTGCTACAGAGTGGCTCCAGGACAATTCGTCTGAGTTTAAACACTCCCGCTGGCCACCAAACTCTCCAGACATGATCATTATTGAGAATACCTGGGGTGCCTTACAACGTAGTGCTCAGCAGAGACTTCCACCTCCGCGTACTCTTACGGATTAATGGACAGCCCTGCAGGATTCATGGTGTTACTCACCTCCAGCACTACTTCAGATATTAGTCGAGTACATGCCACATAGTGTTGCGGCATTTGGACGTGCTCGCGGGGGACCCCAACCATATTAGGCAGGTGTACTATTTTCTTTGGTTCTTTAGTGTACGTCTTGGAGCCAACACCTCGTACAGAAAGTTTTTGATTTCTCCTTATACAGAGTGAATCGGATATAAATGCAAATATTTTTACATAAATTTTTAACACATCAGAGTGTTGGTTGTTTTCTCTCTGCGTCGGACGGTCTTCCTATAAACACGTCACAAAATTTACAACCTAAAGTTTTCTGCATGGCTCTACCTGGGCTAGGAATTTAATGATGCCTGTCAGTATGGACTAACCATTCTGTGTCCATGCATCCACGCATCAACACCTGTAATACTGCCCAGGGGTAAACAAACATTAATGGTTTACTCTTGAAACATGTACTAGGAGGTACTACCCAACCTAAAAACATACAGCTTGTAATAGCTGAATCATTAGTCCGTGAATGACGTAAATACTGATATAATGTTGTCAGTACACCGTCGTCAGTCAGTAACAGAAATACCTGAACTTATACCCGATAGTCCGTGTATAACTGAAAAAATTAGTAGGAAAAATGGCCTGTTATAATCTTATCAATTCTTTTACGCTACTGTAGTATTTATGCAAGATTCTCAACAAGTGGCTGAAGTAAGCACACCAGTCAAAAAGTTAGTCACTCCCAGGAGACATAACCGGCTACAATGTAATCCAACCTCGATGATGGCCTCAGCTCGCCGAGGGAGAGAGTCCACAGCTTTCTTCAGGTATGCCACATCCAGCTGAAGAAAGTAGTTGATAAGATCTCCGAGGATGCTGACTGTTACTTGCGCCCACTGATCCGAATAGTTTCAGGCAACTGCTACAGAATTAAGGTCGTGTGATTTGGCGGATCGGTCGAAGTGCGATTATGTGGCTCACTAGTCGTCAACCAGGAACATATCAAAGCAGCTCATTCAACACTACTGTCGACAACTTGGACTAACAAAACTCTCGTTCAATCAATACTCGAATACTGCTCGTCAGTGTGTGCTGGCCCCTCTCCCTGGCTGTTACCAGGACACTCAGGCAACTGGCCTCAGTTTACAGAGACGGTTAATATCACTTGGACGCTGGTAATCTAATAATGATTTTCCACTCAGTCTCTGACAACGTCTGGCGTTGGAAACGTTCCTACTAACCTGTCGTCCTACATTAGTATGGAGATCGAGAATGGAAAATGGAATGATTGATGGAGGAGTGGTGAGGGTAATTGGGGGTGGAAAGTCGCACCTCAAGGGAATAGTAGCTTTAGCAGAAGAAATAGTATCCAGAGGCTATAGGTTCACAGTATCCAGCACCTGGTATTTTTCAATAACATCATGAATTTATACAGAAGAGTACATGAACAGACATAACTCGACGCGAATTCATTTGAGGAAAATTTGGAAATATTTGTTAAGGTCTTAGGGGATCAAACTTCTGAGGTCATCGGTCCATAACCTTACAAACTACTTAATCTAACTTAAACTAATTTACGCTAAGGACGACACACACTCACGAGGGAGAACTCGGACATGGGTGTGTGTATCGTCCTTAGTGGGCAGAACCGCGCGCACTGTGACAAGACGCCATAGCCCCCGCGGCTGCCCCACCTGGCAAATTCATTTGAGTTACACGAAGAGCGTTGCTGTGTAAGGTGGGGAATGTTGCAGTGAATTCATTTCTAACAAAGAGAGAGAGAACACTGAATCTTAATGTACTTACTGTACTACTAGAACTATCAAACCGTGGCTCTAATGCCAGAGGGTTAAGCTCCCGTGCGATAGAAGCGGCGTGCGCACGGGAGAGACATTGGTGAGTACTGTTCACTTTAAACTTTTATTAAAATTAATAACAGGTGACAGGTGCGTGCAGAAGAATGCTTACGCGACGAAGCTCCATCTGTCGGTCGGCATTGAAGTTTAAACTAAATTTTGCTGGAGTGCATATGTACGACCTTTGATGACTCCAATGGCGTGAACCTCTACTGAGTTTCCGAACCCAAGAAATAGGGCCGTTCCTAACTTATGTGGAGTGAAAAGAGCAAGGTCTATCTGCTGTGACGTAGGGAACTGATTACGTCTTTTGCCGACAGAAGTTTCAAATTTTGGCTCATACCCAACTGAGGGAAATGCAGTCCTAACTGTGTTCCTACACCTCCATCTGGAACAAGTTGTAAATGTACACTACTGGTCATTAAAATTGCTACACCACGAAGATGATGTGCTACAGATGCGAAATTTAGCCGACAGGAAGAAGATGCTGTGGTATGTAAATGATTAGCTTTTCAGAGCATTCACACAAGGTTGGCGCCGGTGGCATCTACAAGGTGCTGACATGAGAAAAGTTTCCAACCGACTTATCATACACAAACAGCAGTTGACCGGCGCTGCCTGGTGAAACGTTGTTGTGATGCCTCGTGTAAGGAGGAGAAATGCGTACCATCACGTTTCCGACTTTGATAAAGGTTGGATTGTAGCCTATCGCGATTCCGGTTTATCGTATCGTGGCAATGCTGATCGCGTTGGTCGAGATCCAGTGACTGTTAGCAGAATATATAATCGGTGGGTTCAGGAGGGTAATACGGAAAGCCGTGCTCGATCCCAACGGCCTCGTATCACTAGCAGTCGAGATGACAGGCATCTTATCCGCATGGCTGTAACGGATCGTGCAGCCACGTCTCGATCCCTGAGTCAACAGATGGGGACGTTTGCGAGACAACAACCATCTGCACGAACAGTTCGACGACATTTGCAGTAGCAGGTCCTGTACGGGTCTTTCTGGATGCAGAAAATATTCGACTGCTGCCCTGGCCAGCACATTCTCTAGGTCTCTCACCAATTGGAAAAGTCTGGTCAATGGTGGCCGAGCAACTGGCTTGTCACAATACGCCAGTCACTACTCTTGATGAACTGTGGTATCGCGTTGAAGCTGCATTTTCAGCTGTACCTATACACGCCATCCAAGCTCTGTTTGACTGAATGCCCAGGCGAATCAAGGCCGTTTTACGGCCAGAGGGGTTGTTATGGGTACTGATTTCTCAGTATCTATGCACCCGAATTGCGTGAAAATGTTATCACATGTCAGTTCTACTATAATATTTTTGTCCAATGAATACCCGTTTATCATCTGCATTTCTTCTCGGTGTAGCAATTTTAATGGCCAGTAGTGTATAACACTTAAAGATTTTTTAACGCCTGTTGCCATTCTGAGTAGATTAACAGCTTCTCCCAAAATCACAGCAACCAAAATCACAGTCCAAATTTCGATACTTCAGTAATTCACGAAAAACTATAGTAGAATCTCTTTTCTCTTGTTATTTTTACTAGAGGGATAGCCTGCAACTGAAAATCAAAAGAGCTCGATATGAAACTGGTGACAACCAAATGAGCACCAGTAGTCTATCAATGGGTCCGAGATCAGTAACCTAAAACTAAACTAAACTATACTCCGCCAGAACAGGCCATGAACGCCCAACGGTACCAACCGGCCGCCGTGTCATCCTCAGCCCACAGTCATCACTGAATGCAGATATGTAGGGGCATGTGGTCAGCACTACGCTCTTTCGGCCTTTGTCAGTTTTCGTGACTTCTCAGTCAAGTAGCTCCTCAGTTTGCCTCACAAGGGCTGAGTGCACCCCGCTTGCCAACAGCACTGGACAGACCGGATGGTCACGGTTGCGGTTGGCAGGAGAGCCCTCACCGTGTTACTAGAGGAAGTCGAAAGGCACGCATTTTAGCTCACGCAGGCTGGCGTGAGGTCTGGAACAGGACAAGGAAATTAGAATTTAGAAAAAACGGACGTAGCTGGTAAAATACTTAACTTTAATCCATTAATGGTGAACGTCGCTCTTGACGGTACATGATTCATTATCAATAGTAATTGGTAATGGCGCCTTGCTAGGTCGTAGCAAATGACAGCTGAAGGCTATCCTAACTATCGTCTCGGCAAATGAGAGCGTATTTTGTCTGTGAACCATCGCTAGCAAAGTCGGTTGTACAACTGGGGCGAGTGCTAGGAAGTCTCTATAGACCTGCCGTGTGGTGGCGCTCGGTCTGGAATCACTGCTAGTGGCGACACGCGGGTCTAACGTATACTAACGGACTGTGGCCGATATAAAGGCTACCACCTAGCAAGTGTGGTGTCTGGCGGTGACACCACATTCCTCCCCCGCAAATCGACGTATGGTTGTGGCATAAGGCTTACGCCCGCCGTGGGGAGAACCCCACGTTGACGTATGCTACGAGGTGGAGAGCCTAACAACAGGCGAGGCTGTGCCAGCCGCACCCTGCCATTCGGACCGCGGGGAGCTAGGAAACGCCTGAAAACCTGCTGCAGGGTGCACGCCAGCATGCCGTGTATGCGCCCTAAGAGAGACAGGAGGGGCCGAAGGGTCGACCTCCATCGGGCCGGGCCACCCGACGGGCGAAGACGACATACGGTCCGGAGCGGTCAAGAATTCCATGTCGGAGGACAACTGGTCACGGGAAACGAGCGGCGGCGCGTGACCCAGGGAGGCGCCCAGCGGTTGCAGCGACGCGTCCACTGCGGGCGTCGCCGGCGGGAGAACAGGCGGCGGCGACGGCGGCGGCGGCGGCGGCGGCGGCGCGTCGCCATGGGGCAAAATGGAAGGCAGCGTCGGCAACACCTGGGGCCGAGGCGAGCCAGTAGATGGGTCCCCAGGGCGCTGACCGAAGGGCACTGTCGCTGAAAGCAGACGGGGAGTGGCAGATCCCGTGCGACGACAGAGGCGCAGCTGATTGAGATGCCGACGCACCTCACCAGAGGTCCCCAAAACTAGATACATAGCGCGGCCGAGGCAGCGAAGAATGCGCCCTTCGAGCCAACGCTGTGAACCTCGATAGTGGCGGTAGTAGACAACGTCGCCTGGGGCAAAAGCAAGTTTCTGCCGCTCCACAGGAAGCTGATGCGGCGGATGTAGCAAAGACATCAAGGTTCGATGAGGGCGACCGTGGAGCAACTCAGCCGACGAGCGACCATATCGGGGATGAGAGCGATACGAGGACAAAAAGAGCAATAACGCGTCCTCCCGAGAATGCGACTCTTTCAACTTCAACATCTGTGACTTGAAAGTCCTGACCAACCGTTCAGCGGCACCGTTTGACTGTGGCGAAAACGGCGCGGACGTCAGATGTTGAATACCATTGGCCTTGCAGAATGACTGAAATTCTGTGGACATGAATTGGGGGCCATTGTCGGAAACAATAGTCTGTGGAAGACCTTCAATGCAAAAGATAGCAGATAACGCTTGGATGGTAGCATATGATGTCGTGGAAGACATCCGGACAACAAAAGGAAAATTACTGAATGAATCTACCACAATCGAGCATTCCAGAATGGACCAGCAAAATCGATGTGTAAGTGTTGCCAAGGGGAAGTGGCTTTTGGCCATGCAAAGAATATCCGCGGTGGTGCTGATTGTTGTTCGGCACACTCCATCCAAGATGAGCACATATTCGTAATTGCAGCATCGATTCCGAACCAAGTACAGTGCTGACGAGCAAGTTGTTTCGTTCTCACCATACCCCAATGTTCTTGGTGGAGAAGCTGTAAGACAGAGGACTGTAACGAACGTGGGACCACGACCCTGGACTGATCATTATCAGAACGCAACAGCAAAACACCACGTCGTACAAAAAGTATCTCCTGAGGAGCAAAAAATCGGCGAACCAGCGGGTCCCCGATCCATGACTTTGACAAGGGCCATTGGGTAGCAACAAAACGCAGAACGGTAGCAAGGACAGGGTCGGCAGCTGTGGCTGTAGCTACACGACGAAAATCAATCGGAAACGATTCGACCACGTCATCAGTTCCCGAATCAATGAACATGCAAGCAAGTTCGGAGGAATTGAATGCTGTATACTCAGCAACAGGCAAACGGGACAACGCATCGGCGTTTCCGTGCTTAGCAGTGGACCGATACAAGATATCGTAGCGGTACTGCGAGAGGAAGGTAGACTAGCGAATGAATTTCTGCGCTGTACGTGGAGGTACAGGCTTGGTCGAATGAAAAAGCGATGTCAAAGGTTTGTGGTCTGAGATGATGGTAAAGTGACGACCATAAAAGAAATCATGAAACTTTGTAACACCAAATACGAGAGCCAATGCTTCTTTCTCGATCTGTGAATAATTTCTTTGCGCAGACGAGAGGAATTTGGACGCAATGGCAATAGAGATATCGTGCGATCCATCTTTGTGCGCAAGCACAGCACCGATCCCGAAATCCGATGCATCCACCATCAACAAAAGGGGCTTCTGGGGATCGAATGGCGTGAGGCAAGTATTGGAAAGCAACGCCGATTTCAACTGGCGAAAGGCGCGTTCGCATGCCGTCGTCCAGACGAACGGAACACCTTTACGGCGTAAGCGATGAAGCGGAGCTGAAATGGAAGAGGCATGCGGCACATATCTGTGATAATAGTTAATTTTTCCCAGCACACTCTGTAGCTGCTTCAACTTCTGCGGCGAAGGCAAGTCTTGTATCGCACGGAGGTGCTCGGGACTGGGTTGTATGCCTTGGGCATTGAGTACATGTCCCAGGTCGGGCAAGTCACGAGCAAAAAACACACATTTGTCCTTCCGCAAGCGAAGACCATTTTGTCGCAAGAGCTGAATTAATGTTCTGAGATTGGCTAAATGTTCTTCTTCCGTCTTTCCAGAGATCAAAATATCGTCCAGGTAGTTTGCTGCAGTAGGGACCGACGCACAAACAGTTTGTAGATATTGCTGAAACAATACAGAGGCGGATGCACACCCGAATGGCAGTCGTTTGAATCAATACAAACCAAGATGCGTGTTAACCACCAAAACGCGCTGGGATTCTTCGTCCACCGGTATTTGCAAGTACGCATCTGCTAGGTCTAGCTTCGAAAAATATTTACCCGGGCACAGTTTGTCAAAAAGATCTTCTGGGCGGGGTAGGAAAAGTTGCAATCACTAGTTGTGGATTCACTGTTGCCTTGAAGTCCTCAGAAAGTCTCAGTTGTTGCGAAGGTTTTGGCAAAATTACTAAGGTTGACGCCCAGAGAGAAGCCTGCACACTTTCAATTACACCTTGTGATTCCAAATCGTGTAATGTTTTTGCGACCTCATCACGCAATGCGTGGGGAACATTGCGCTCTCGAAAAATTTCGGTTGCGCGTTTATTTTCAGTTCCAAATGTGCTTTATAGTTCCTAGTGCAACCGAGGCCCGGTGCAAAAATTTCTGTAAATGCTGCAAATAGACGAGAAACACTGTCAGAAGGCACAGTCTGGTTCACTGATAGGACCTGATTTACTATAGACAAGTTAAACAACTGAATTAAATCGAAACCAAACAAGTTCACTGCAGAAGAAGAACGAAGGACTTAAAATGACACAAGTTTTGTTTGTCCCTTGTATGTGCAACAAGGCTGCACTGTCCTAACACAGGGATCTCTTGACCTGAATAGCTAGTTAACAGTTGCGGCACGCAACGGAGGTGTGCCCAGCAATTTGTAAGTGTCTTGATTGATCAGTGAAACTGCAGCCCCGGTATTAAGCTGGAATGGTATCACTTTGCCGTTAATGTCCAAGTCCACAAAAAGTTTATTGCCCTGCTGACGACAAGAGCGACTGTCTCGTGTAACGTGAACTGACACTTGCGACTTGACGGGAGTTCCGGCGATGTCGACGCTCACTATTCGTGGGACGAATACAGTCACTGTTAGAGAGAGTGGCACTGGGCGGAGTGGAATGGACTATTTGAATTTCCATGGGCGAAGTATCGCGAGCCTGAGTATCCATGGTTCGGTTCCGATTCCGGAGTGAAGCCAAGGTCCTGGAATGATTTTGAGTGTCCGATCTGAGCTTTTTCTGGCAAAAACTTTGAACATGTCCTTTTTTATTACAGTAAAAGCAAATAGTTTGGCGTGACGGGCAATTCTCATGCGAATGTCTAGTAGCACACCGCGGGCATGATTTTAGCACTGCATTTATATGCCAGCGTGGGACACGTGGCTGAGAGCCGGGCGGCAGCGGTGCGGCCGGGCGCGAGGACTGTTTACTGTTCCATGCAGCTCGCCCAGCGGGCCGGTTAACCTGACACATGGCTTACGAAGTTTCAAATGATTCCTGAGCAAAGTCAAGTGTGTCTTACCGATCCAATATGTCCATCTCTTGTTGAAGGGAAGGATTGACTAGTTTCAAAATCTGTTCCCTTATACGAACATCAGAAACGTTCTGTGCAATTGCATCATGTAGCATAGTATCTGAATAAGGGAGTCCACATTGACACTCAAAAGCACAATCCTAAGTAAGGCGTTGCAAGGTTGCAACCCACTCCCGATTAGTCTGACCTGCCGTACGTTTTGTACGAAAGAAGGTATACCGTTTGGCAACTGCATTGACTGATTCTTTGAAATATGCATGTAATGCAGACAAAATTTCGTCGTAGGACAGAGTTGCTACGTCGTGCCGGGAAATAATTTGACTATCACACGGTACGTTTGTACGCCGACCAAAGACAACAAAAATGGCTGCCGCTCGTTACCTTGAATTCTGTAGGCGGTGAGATGGAATCCAAATTGGCGTGACCACTCCGTCCAGCTTTCCAGTGCAGCATCAAAAGGACGAAAATTGGGTGCAACTGCGTGTTGTGGCTGCGTTAGCGGTGGAGCAGTGGCTGCCGCATCGTGTTGCATCGCACGTTGACCCTGGACGAGCTGTCCAAGGGTATCCACTTAGACCTTCGTCTGCTGATTCTGTAAGCGATAAAATTCGGACAGTTCATCTGGAGGTGGCGAAGCCGTTACACAAGTAAATCAGGGAAGTATAGCTAAGAACGCAGTGTTGCCTCGTCGCCATTGTTGTGGTTGGCAGGAGAGCCCTCACCGTGTTACTAGAGGAAGCCGAAAGGCACGCATTTTAGCTCACGCAGGCTGGCGTGAGGTCTGGAACAGGACAAGGAAATTAGAATTTAGAAAAAACGGACGTAGCTGGTGGAATACTTAACTTTAATCCATTAATGGTGAACGTCGCTCTTGACAGTACATGATTCAGTATCAATAGTAACTGGTAATGGCGCCTTGCTAGGTCATAGCAAATGAAATAGCTGAAGGCTATGCTAACTATAGTCTCGGCAAATGAGAGCGTATTTTGTTAGTGAACCATCGCTAGCAAAGTCGGTTGTACAACTGGGGCGAGTGCTAGGAAGTCTCTCTAGACCTGCCGTGTGACGGCGCTCGGTCTGCAATCACTGATAGTGGCGACACGCGGGTCCGACGTATACTAACGGACCGCGGCCGATTTAAAGGCTACCACCTAGCAAGTGTGGTGTCTGGCGGTGATAGCAGCCACCTATCCAAGTGCTAGCCCAACCCGACAGCGCTTAACTTCGGTGATCTGACGGGAACGGGTGTTACCACTGCGGCAAGGCCGTTGGGCGAGATCAGTAATCTGATGGCATTATTGTTTATTAGTACTATTTTATTTCTTTGTCTGGGGACTAGAGAGGGTGCACATGCGAACAGTTTCTCAGGCCTGTCTGTACCAGACAGGAAACACAGAAGAGAAGATCAGCGTGTTTTGCTACGGGGTCGATTATAAAAGCGCGAAAGCGCCGCGGAGATGCTTGTCCAGCTCAGTGGCAGACGCTGCAAGAGGGTCATTGTGCGGCAAGGTGTGGTATACTGTTGAAATTCTGGTGTGCAATGTATTATCAAATTCAACCAATATGTTGCTACCTTCAACGTATATCTCGCGAATAGACTATCCTGCGACCATAGTGTTCAGTTAACCTAAGGGAGGAAGGTGTGTGCTGCATTTCTTGTGTGTATCACGTAAAATTTGTTCTCTGTGTTATAGTATTTTAACTGTTCTCGTACGCCTGTTTTCGAAGGCGTAGATTGAGCACCAGCCCAGAGCTTTCCTAAGCGACTGGGAAGTTGCACATATCATACTAGTGCTCAAGAAAGGAAATACCAGTAACCTCCGAATTGCAGTCATCGATATACGGTAGGAGTTTGAAGCGTATACTGTGTTCGAACATTATGAATTATCTTGAAGAAAACGATCTATTGAAAAACAGTCCTCATGGATTCAGAAAATGTCGTTCTTGTGAAACACAAATAGCTCTATATTCGCACGAAATAATAGGTGCTTTCGACAGGATGCCTCGGGCATGGATGTGTGTGATGTCCTTAGGTTAGTTAGGTTTAAGTAGTTCTATGTTCAAGGGGACTGATCACCTCAGACGTTAAGTCCCATAGTGCTTAGAGCCTGCCTTTCGACAGGAGATCTAAATTAACTCCACTTTTTTAAATTTCAAGAACGCTTTTGTCACAGTTACTCACAACCGACTTCTCATCATGATGTGTGCCTACGGAGTATCAGTTGTGGGACTCGGTACCTGGTTTCCTGTCAGAGTGGTCGAGATATCTAGCGTTCGAAAGGAAGTGTTATAGGTCCTCTTCTGTTCCTGATCTATAAAATCGATTTATGAGACAATCTGACCAATTCTGTTAGAGCGTTTCCAGATGTTGCTGTCATTTATCATCTCGTAAAGTCGTCAGATAAACAAAACGAATTGTAAAATGGTTTATACAAGGTATCTGTGTGGTGCGATAAGTGAAAATCGACTCTGGCTAACGAAAAATGTGTGTACATGAGTACTAAAAGGAATCCGCTAAATTTAGTTTACGCGGTAAATTACTCAAATCTAAAGGCTGTGAATTCAGCTAAACAGTAGACATTCCAATGAGAATAACTTAAACTGGAACGACGACATAGGAAATGGTGTGGGGAAGGCGAAGGAAGACACTTATTGACACAACACTTGAAAGATCAACAGCTCTACTTAAGAGGCTGCCTACACTACGCTTGTCCGTCCTCTTCTGAACTATTGCTGCGCGGTTTGGGATCCGCTTCAGATAGGATTGACGGAGGACAGTGAAAATGTTCACAGATGGACAGTTTGTTTTGTATCATCGCGAAACAGGGAAGAGGGAGCCACGGATATGATAAGCGAGTATGGGTGGAAATCAATTAAACTAAGGCTTTTCTCGTTGCTGCAGGATCTTCTAACGAAATATTATCTATCACCAACTTTCTGCTCCTAATGCGAAAATATTTTCTTTGCTCACACCTACATAGGGAGAAATGACCATTGCAATAAAATACGAGAAATCAGAGCTCGCACGGGAAAAGTTCCGTGTTCGTCTTCCCTACGCTCTGTGAGAGAGTGAAACGGCAGATAAATAGTTCGCTGAATTCTCTGTCAGGCACTGAATTGTAAATTGGAGAGTAGTCACGTAGGTGTAGGTGTAGAGAAACTACCTAAAAAGAACAGGCTAACTGGCGGAATCGATCCGCGACTGGCTCAGCTCTTTGTATTGCAACCTATCACGATGCGCAATAAGCTATTTATACTTTCTTTTTTAACTATTAGCCTCTAGTTTTCACAGCAGTCGAACGCAGATCCCTGGGGTAGACTTTCAGAGACTATCTTCCCATTTTTTTCTCGATTCTCCCACAGAGCTCCTTATTAGAGTTTCTAGAAAGTTTCTTCGGTTGTTGAGTTACTTGTCGAATCAGTAACATTATATATATATATATATAGATAGGGTGAGTCACCTAACGATACCGCTGGATATATTTCGTAAACCACATCAAATACTGACGAACCAATTCCACAGACCGAACGTGAGGAGAGGGGCTAGTGTAATTGTTTAATTCAAACCATACAAAAATGCACGGAAGTATGTTTTTTAACACAAACCTACGTTTTTTTAAATGGAATCCCGTTAGTTTTGTTAGCACATCTGAACATATAAACAAATACGTAATCAGTGCCGTTTGTTGTATTGTAAAATGTTAATTACATCTGGAGATATTGTAACCTGACGCTGACGCTTGAAACATTGTCCTCACTTCATTGCAGGGGTCCCAACAGCTGCAACATACATCGCGTTTCTACAGAATGATCTGCCAACGTTGCTCGAAAATGTCCCACTGGAAACCCGTCGACGTATGTGGTATCAGCATGATGGTGCATCTGCACATTCCGCAATTAACACTAGGCTGACCCTTAACAGGATGTTCGACGGGCGTTTCATAGGACGTGGAGGATGCATAAATTGGCCAGCCCGTTCTCCTGATCTTACACATCTGGACTTCTTTCTGTGGGGTACGTTAAAGGAGAATATGTACCGTGATGTGCCTACAACCCCAGAGGATATGAAACAACGTATTGTGGCAGCCTGCGGCGACATTACACCAGATGTACTGCGGCGTGTACGACATTCATTACGCCAGAGATTGCAATTGTGTGCAGCAAATGATGGCCACCACATTGAACATCTATTGGCCTGACATGTCGGGAGACACTCTATTCCACTCCGTAATTGAAAACGGAAAGCACGTGTGTACGTGTACCTCACCCCTCATGGTAATATACATGTGTGCCAGTGAAAAAGACCAATAAAAAGGTCTTAGCATGTGGACGTAATGTACTGTTCCAGTCTCTTCTGTACCTAAGGTCCATCACCGTTCCCTTTAGATTACTACGTAATTTGGTGCTCTCCGATACACACGATCGAACAGCGGAGGTGTGGTACTCAAGCGTCAACTTTAGGTTACAATATCTCCGGATGTAATTAACATTTTACAATGCAACAAACGGCACTGATTACGTATTTATTTATATGTTTAGATGTGCTAACAAAACTAACGGGGTTCCATTTAAAAAAACTTAGGTTTGTGTTAAAAAACATACTTCCGTGCATTTTTTTATGGTTTGTAGTAACCAATTACACTAGCCCCTCTCCTCACGTTCGGTCTGTGGAATCGATTCGTCAGTATTTGATGTGGTTTACGAAATATATCCAGCGGTAATGTTAGGTGAAATATATATATATATATATATATATATATATATATATATATATATATATATATATATATAAGATTCGTTATGCTCTATATTACTTATGCAAAAGGTATGTTCTTGGGCTGAAGAAATAAAACCTTTTTTACTGTTTGGAACATAGGAGCATGTCATTCGATCTCTAGACCTTACGATGGCTTTAAATGAGGGTACTAGCGTCTGCACCTACATATATATTCCCCAAGGTGCCGTACCGTGCGTAGCGGAGGTTACCACTTACCACTACCAGTTATTTCCTTTCCTATTCCCCTCGCAAATAGAGCGGGGCAAAACGACTGCCTAACAGCTTTCTTACGAGCCATAATTTCTCTCACCTTATCTTCGTGGTCCTTATGAGAAATCTACGTTGAGGGCAGCAGAATCGTTCTGTCATCGACCCCAAATACTGGGTGTCTAAACAAGCGCCATCTTCCCTCCATTTGAGTTCACGAAGCACTGCCGCAACTCCTACGTGCTGATCCAACCTACCAGTAACAAATCTAGCAGCACGCCCCTGAATTGCTTCGAAGTCTTCCTTTAATCCATCCTGGTGGGGATATCAACACTCGAACAGAATTGAAAAATGGGTCGCACTGGCGTTGTATACACCGTCTCCTTTATGGATGAGCTACACTTTCCCAAATCTCTCCCAATAAAATTAAGTCGTGCATTCTTCTCCCCTGTCACCAGCCTGTCGTTCTCATTCCATTTCTCATCGCTTTGCATTGTTACACCTAGATATTGAATCAATGTGACAGCGTCAAGCAGTACCCTACTAAGCTGTGTTCGAAAGTTACTTGATTGTTTATCCTGCTCATCCGCAATAACTTATAATTTTCAGAGGAAATTTCCATTCATAACATTAACTCAAAATTCTAAGCCATCTTGTATACTGCTACGGTCACTCAACGACGACACATTTCCGTACGCCACACCGTCTTCACCATAGAGTCGCAAATTGCTGCTCAACTTGTCCGTGAGCTCCTTTATGTTTATAGAAGCGTTCCTTTCACACTTCCCGGGGGCACTGACGATACGATTGGGTCTGATGAACAATCACCATTGAGGAAAGCGTACCGGCCCCTTTACCTTACAGAGTTTTCCGACCACTCACATACCTGTATAAAAGAACTTGTTAATATTTCAGTTGTTAAGTTTTTGAGACATTACGATTTTCAACGAATATGTTATACTTATCGCAGGAGTGGCCACATGTTTTCGTACAGGGTGTGGGCATGTTCAGAAACAGAGCAGTAACTTAACTCGCAGAGAACCACAGTAAGGAGCTCATTTCCTTTCGCAGTTAATTAGTGGAAGTAAAGAGAGAGAGACTTGGGAGGCCAAGTTCGCCTCGCAGAGTCCCCTTGGTGCAACTATACGCTCCCCTGCGGGAGCCTCGAGTTTGCAGTGGGAGGATAAGAAATGGAGGCGCCGTCGCAGCCGCGTGGATAAAAGCGTCGGTGTGGGCCCTCTAATTACTGCTTCCTTATGGCGCAGCAGATGCTAAGGAACACCTCCACAGCTCTGAAACTTGGCTTGCGGCAATGTTAGCGACAGAATTACTCACGCTTATGAACGTAAAATTCCGCTGTTTATTTGTTTCTGTGTGCAAAGTTTGCGTAAACAGAAGGTTTCCAGAATACAACTCCTTTAGAATAGGAGACATACTCTACTATCCATTAAAACTGGCGTACAGCCAAGGCGGCTTGTAGCAAACATTAAATTGACACGAAGTGTACGGCGTGCTTGGATATGCAAACGATTGAGGCACGTTTAGCGTCATCTACGATCTGTACCTTTTTTTTGGTCATCAGTCTACTGACTGGTTTGATGCCGCCCGCCACAAATTCCTTTCCTGTGCTAACCTCTTCATCTCAGAGTAGCACTTGCAACCTACGTTCCCAATTATTTGCTTGACGTATTCCAATCTCTGTCTTCCTCTACAGTTTTTGCCCTCTACAGCTCCCTCTAGTACCTTGGAAGTCATTCCCTCATGTCTTAGCAGATGTCCTATCATTCTATCCCTTCTGCTTATCAGTGTTTTGCACATATTCCTTACCTCTCCGATTCTGCGTAGAACCTCCTCATTCCTTACCTTACCAGTCCACCTAATTTTCAACATTCGTCTATAGCACCACATCTGAAATGCTTCGATTCTCTGCTGTTCCGGTTTTCCCACAGTCCATGTTTCACTACCATACAATGCTGTACTCCAGACGTAAATCCTCAGAAATTTCTTCCTCAAATTAAGGCCGGTATTTCATATTAGTAGACTTCTCTTGGCCAGAAATGCCTTTTTTGCCATAGCGAGTCTGCTTTTGATGTCCTCCTTGCTCCGTCCGTCATTGGTTATTTTACTGCCTAAGTAGCAGAATTCCTTAACTTCATTGACTTCGTGACCATCAATCCGGATGTTAAGTTTCTCGCTGTTCTCATTTCTACTACTTCTCATTACCTTCGTCTTTCTCCGATTTACTCTCAGATCATACTGTGTACTCATTAGACTGTTCATTCCGTTCAGCAGCTCATTTAATTCTTCTTCAGTTTCACTCAGGATAGCAATGTCATCAGCGAATCGTATCATTGATATCCTTTCACCTTGTATTTTAATTCCACTCCTGAACCTTTCTTTTATTTCCATCATTGCTTCCTCGATGTACAGATTGAAGAGTAGGGGCGAAAGGCTACAGCCTTGTCTTACACCCTTCTTAATACGAGCACTTCGTTCTAGATCGTCCACTCTTGATATTCCCTCTTGGTTGTTGTACATATTGTATATGACCCGTCTCTCCCTTTAGCTTACCCCTACATTTTTCAGAATCTCGAACAGCTTGCACCATTTTATATTGTCGAACGCTTTTTCCAGGTTGACAAATCATATGAAAGTGTCTTGATTTTTCTTTACCCTTGCTTCCATTATTAGCCGTAACGTCGGAATTGCCTCTCTCGTCCCTTTACTTTTCCTAAAGCCAAACTGATCGTCACCTAGCGCATTCTCAATTTTCTTTTCCATTCTTCTGTATATTATTCTTGTAAGCAGCTTCGATGCATGAGCTGTTAAGCTGATTGTACGATAATTCTCGCACTTATCAGCTCTTGCCGTCTTCGGAATTGTGTGGATGATGCTTTTCCGAAAGTCAGATGGTATATCGCCAGACTCATATATTCCACACACCAACTTCAATAGTCGTTTTGTTGTCACTTCCCCCAATGTTTTAAGAAATTCTGATGGAATATTATCTATCCCTTCTGCCTTACAATCCAGTATCTGATTTCGGAATCTCTGTCTGACCATGATGTAATCTAATTCAAATCTTCCCGTATCTCCCGGCCTTTTCCAAGTATACCTCCTCCTCTTGTGATTCTTGAACAGGGTATTCGCTATTACTAGCTGAAACTTGTTACAGAACTCAATTAGTCTCTCTCCTCTTTCATTCCTTGTCCCAAGCCCATATTCTCCTGTAACCTTTTCTTCTACTCCTTCCCCTACAACTGCATTCCAGTCGCCCATGGCTATTAGATTTTCGTCCCCCTTTACATACTGCATTACCCTTTCAATATCCTCATACACTTTCTCTATCTGTTCATCTTCAGCTTGTGACGTCGGCATGTATATCTGAACTATCGTTGTTGGTCTGCTATCGATTCTGATTAGAACAACCCAGTCACTGAACTGTTCACAGTAACACACCCTCTGCCCTACCTTCCTATTCATAACGAATCCTACACCTGTTATATCATTTTCTGCTGCTGTTGATATTACCCGATACTCCTCTGACCAGAAGTCCTTGTCTTCCTTCCACTTCACTTCACTGACCCCTACTATATCTAGATTGAGCCTTTGCATTTTCCTTTTCAGATTTTCTAGTTTCCCTTCCACGTTCAAGCTTCTGACATTCCACGCCCCGACTCGTAGAACGTTATCCTTTCGTAGATCATTCAGTCTTTTTCTCATGGTAACCTCCCCCTTGGCAGTCCCCTCCCGGGGATCCGAATGGGGACTTTTCCGGAATCTTTTGCCAATGGAGAGAACATCATAACACTTCTTCGATTACAGGCCACATGTCCTGTGGATACACGTTACGTGTCTTTAATGCAGTGGTTTCCATTGCCTTCTGCATCCTCATGTCGTTGATCATTGCTGATTCTTCCGCCTTTAGGGGCAATTTCCCACCCCTAGGACAAGAGAGTGCCCTGAACCTCTATCTACTCCTCCGCTCTCTTTGACAAGGCCGTTGGCAGAATGAGGCTGACTTCTTATGCCGGAAGTCTTCGGCCGCCAATGCTGATTATTCATCAAAGGATAGGTAGTGGAGGGGATCGAACCCGGGACCGAAGACGTTTTGATTATGAATCAAAGACGCTACCCCTAGACCAAGGGTACACTCTGTACCCAGGGAAAGACTTTGCAGCAAGTTCCGCTATCATAAATCGATTTTAATTGTTGGTTGTACGCGAGAAAATCGATTATGGCTCACGTACGTAGGGGGAAACATCTACCAAAACATTAAATGTATTCGCAATCGCGATAATGGACAACCATCAGCTATAGAAGGGAATGACGACAGTGAAAATTTGTGACGCAGCTGGACTCGAACCAAGTTGGTTGGTTGGTTTTGGGGGAAGGAAACCAGACAGCGAGGTCATCGGTCTCATCGGATTAGGGATGGACGGGGAAGGAAGTCGGCCGTGCCCTTTGAAAGGAACCATCCCGCCATTTACCTGGAGCGATTTAGGGAAACCACGGAAAACCTAAATCAGGATGGCCGGACGCGGGATTGAACCGTCGTCCTCCCGAATGCGAGTCCAGTGTCTAACCACTGCGCCACCTCGCTCGGTCGAACCAAGTTATCCCGCTTATCACCAGCGGTCGCCTTGCCATTAGGATATCCGAGCACAACTCGTGACCAGACCCAACCTTCCACACGTCAACCAAACGTCTACAACATGTAATTGTACATCCATTACGTATTACACGTGAGAAATTTCACTAAAAAGTCACTTGCTCGGTGTCGACGGATAGATACGATATTGCAGTGCCCGTATTATTCTGAAATACGATGCAAGTCCAAACTTCGCATCGTAATTCAAAATAACAAAGGCTCTGCAATATCGTATCTACCAGCACACGTCGCATAGTGGCCTATCGATACTGCGATTTATCGTTCCACAACACTGCTGGTTGCATTGCTCGGGATCTTTTGACTGCCGTGCGACAATGGAATGCACAGACTGAAGAGGAGCGTACTCAGTGACACGCAGAATCTCATGGACAGCATGCAACCAGCGCCCGAGAGGACAGGTGTGTTGTTCTCTCGGCCGTGCAGTATCGTACAGCAACGTCAAGCACCCTGAACCGGAAAATACGGATGCCTGCTGCAAGACGAGTGCTCTCTCGCTGCGGGGACGACGTATGGAGCACCACGCCCTGTGAGTACGGCGACTAATGGCGGCTTTCCCACACGTGGCAGCAGCGAGAGTCGCGGAGGCAGAAACACCACGTTGTCTTTCCAGGCGGGTTCCAGTTCTGTGTACAGCTCCGCGTGCGTAAGCGCCGTGGAGAACGATCCCTCCCAGATTACGTTTGTCATCATCATACTGGCCCAGCATCTGGTTTGGTGGTATGGGATGCCACTCGGCACGTAACACAATCATTGGTTTGTATACCAGACAGTTTGGACAGCTGACGTTACATCTCAGACGTTATATTTCCGACGATAGTAAGATAGGCCTTTCTGAAGGAGAGTAATTTCGTTAACATCGAATTTAAGCCTCAAGAAGACTTCTGTGAAAGAATTTATATTGACTGTAGCCATGTATTGAAATGTATCATGGACGATATCAGGTTAGACCAGAAGAGAATAGAAACTTTCGAAATGTCAAATTAGACCCTACCAGTGCATCCTCTTGACTTGAGTTACTTTATTACGAGAAAGTGAGAAAATACCTCTCTGAAAATTCATGGAAAAGCAAGAATAAATACCTTTTATTATTATGAACTTCCCTTCCCACATTTAATAACTCAAATTGCACTTCAAATACATTCTTTGCGCAAAGTAAAAATGTCATGATGTCAGGAATTATTTTTCCAAGATCGTAAATTCTTTTACCGCTACGAAAAATTACCTCTGGTATGTATATTACATATTTTTCTTTGCGACACAAAATAAATAGAAAATGCTTTTAATTCTGGAATATTTCTTCGTCAGGCTCAAGCCACAGTTAATGCAAGCTTCCGCTGGTATGGTTTTACGTAAAGACAAACTTTCAACAAATAAATATAACTGTGCTATGTTAACTGAAAACCGGACTTCGTAAATAACTAAAATGCGAGTTCTTCAGAATGTACAGTGCGAGAAGTGAAAGAAAACTAATTTCAAGCTACTTTTGGAATTAAATTAAAATACCACAACAGCTTCCACCTGCACGAATAACTAGCCAAATTTACGCAAATGGTAAGGAGAGGAAAAGGTTTCCTTTTCAAAGCAAGAACAATTTTTTTTGAAATTTGACACTGATAGGCAGTAACTCAACTGAGATGTGTAGGCAGCGAGCCTCTGTATATCGGATGGCATACAGAGCCACGAGCGCAGACAAGAGCTAAGCAACAACATCAAAAAGACGAGCGATAAGAGAGAGATACATGGCGCCTTTCCTTTGTATAGTCGTTCATGGAATCTTTATATGTCACCGAAAAATCTAAAATTTCAATACACTACTTGTGATAAATATTCTCTATTACATGCATGCCGGCCGGAGTGGCCGAGCGGTTCTAGGCGCTACAGTCTGGAACCGCACGACCGCTACGGTCCTGCCTCGGGCATGGATGTGTGTGATATCCCTAGGTTAGTTAGGTTTAAGTAGTTCTAGGGGACTGTTGACCTCAGAAGTTAAGTCCCATAGTGCATAGAGCCATTACATGGATGTCACTGTAATTACTTTTTCCACTAATTAGAGGGGTGCTGCAGAATAATCCGGAAGATTGGGTGGATAGATAACGTAACTAATGGAGAGGTACAGGAAAGAGCTTGGTAGAAAAGAAATTTGGTGCTCAAGTTGATTAACAGAAGTGATCGGTTGATAGGACACCTTCTGAGACGCCAAGCCGTCACTAGTGTAAAACTGGAGGGGAGTACGGGAGGGACAGGCGGGGGGGAGGGTGGCACTAAAAATAATAGAGATTAACAAACAGATGCATACAGTAAGCAGATTCAGAAGGATGTAGGTTCCAGTAGAAGAGGTCTTGCACAGGACAGAGAAGCAGGGAGAGCTGCATCAAACTAGTCTTTGGACTGAAGACCACAAGAACAACAACATTTATCGATGACGCTGTGCTGTATCTTCGAGATCTGTGAAACATTTTCTTTCTAAGTTTTTGAAAACAGCCACAAGTTTCACGTGGCATTTTTTTTTATTTACCGGTTTCGATCCAAAAATGAACAAGAGCATCATCAGAATATATTGTTTGCACGTGGCTGAGAGCAATCTGTGATTGCGTTTAAAGTTGGCCGACAGCACTAAAGATCAAATTGTCTGAATTATAGTACTTAAACATAGTAAGTTTAAAGTACAGTAGTAAATGATGACATTCACGGTGTCAAAGATTTAAACGCAGTCTTTAGTGCTACCAGTCAACTTTAACCTCTATATTCGTATGATCTTCTGGTTCACTTGAGGAGGGACAGTTGTCACTGTCTCCTTCTGTTTCTAAACGTTCCAGGCAATAAGTTATAATAACGTTTTTAGTTTATGTAGTAGCGCAGATTCGACTCGTAAATTCTGTAGCCAACAATTACGCATCATCTTGTATAAAACAACTATCACCATTCTACTCTTTCTTTTGAACATGTTACGAGTCTTAGAACTGACGTCCCTAACACCATTTCTCCCGACAGTATTTTCAGAGTGTAGTCAATGCTCATCTCGTGCACTTTAATTTGTACGTCGATAAAAAAATGGTGGATTTGTTATTGAACAGATGGCCAACTCACACTGTAAACAGCCCAGCTGGACTTACATTGCTTTGTACTAAATTTGTGTTTGTCCTTCGGGAGTTTTCCATATTACCTACCTGACCTTCAGCACAAACTGCTGCTTCCTCCACGGTACTACCATTTGTAAACATGGTGAAATGTTTCAACAAATATAAAGTTCCACACAGAAGAAATGAGCGTCACTATTTCAGTAAGGTAACAGTTTGGTAATGTCAACTCTATTCTAAAATGTACTATTGTTCAGAGCTTCACTTGCCGCACGATATACTCATACATAAGGCTGAATCACTTTCCAGTCGAATAATACAAATATTTCTCATGAGGATTATCACGATCTTCACTCCTGGAAATTGAAATAAGAACACCGTGAATTCATTGTCCCAGGAAGGGGAAACTTTATTGACACTTTCCTGGGGTCAGATACATCACATGATCACACTGACAGAACCACAGGCACATAGACACAGGCAACAGAGCATGCACAATGTCGGCTCTAGTACAGTGTATATCCACCTTTCGCAGCAATGCAGGCTGCTATTCTCCCATGGAGACGATCGTAGAGATGCTGGATGTAGTCCTGTGGAACAGCTTGCCATGCCATTTCCACCTGGCGCCTCAGTTGGACCAGCGTTCGTGCTGGACGTGCAGACCGCGTGAGACGACGCTTCATCCAGTCCCAAACATGCTCAATGGGGGACAGATCCGGAGATCTTGCTGGCCAGGATAGTTGACTTACACCTTCTAGAGCACGTTGGGTGGCACGGGATACATGCGGACGTGCATTGTCCTGTTGGAACAGCAAGTTCCCTTGCCGGTCTAGGAATGGTAGAATGACGGTTTGGATGTACCGTGCACTATTCAGTGTCCCCTCGACGATCACCAGTGGTGTACGGCCAGTGTAGGAGATCGCTCCCCACACCATGATGCCGGGTGTTGGCCCTGTGTGCCTCGGTCGTATGCAGTCCTGATTGTGGCGCTCACCTGCACGGCGCCAAACACGCATACGACCATCATTGGCACCAAGGCAGAAGCTGAAGACGACACGTCTCCATTCGTCCCTCCATTCACGCCTGTCGCGACACCACTGGAGGCGGGCTGCACGATGTTGGGGCTTGAGCGGAAGACGGCCTAACGGTGTGCGGGACCGTAGCCCAGCTTCATGGAGACGGTTGCGAATGGTCCTCGCCGATACCCCAGGAGCAACAGTGTCCCTAATTTGCTGGGAAGTGGCGGTGCGGTCCCCTACGGCACTGCGAAGGATCCTACGGTCTTGGCGTGTATCCGTGCGTCGCTGCGGTCCGGTCCCAGGTCGACGGGCACGTGCACCTTCCGCCGACCACTGGCGACAACATCGATGTACTGTGGAGACCTCACGCCCCACGTGTTGAGCAATTCGGCGGTACGTCCACCCGGCCTCCCGCATGCCCACTATACGCCCTCGCTCAAAGTCCGTCAACTGCACATACAGTTCACGTCCACGCTGTCGCGGCATGCTACCAGTGTTAAAGACTGCGATGGAGCTCCGTATGCCACGGCAAACTGGCTGACACTGACGGCGGTGGTGCACAAATGCTGCGCAGCTAGCGCCATTCGACGGCCAACACCGCGGTTCCCGGTGTGTCCGCTGTGCCGTGTGTGTGATCATTGTTTGTACAGCCCTCCCGCAGTGTCCGGAGCAAGTATGGTGGGTCTGACACACCGGTGTCAATGTGTTCTTTTTTCCATTTCCAGGAGTGTACATAGTTCACTCAACGCTGTGTGGCAAATGTACATGAATATAAGTTTATTTTGCTGTAGTAGTACTAGTTGTTCTTGTTGATGTTGTGGTCTTCAGCTCGAAAACTCGTTCGAAGTAGCTTCCTACACTACTTTATCCTACGTACGCGTGTCTCTCACCGAACAGCTACTGCGACCTACATCGGTTTGAAACTGTTTATTATATTCATCCATTCGCCTCCCTCCACTTTTTTGTTCTCCACATTTCCTCTATAACCAGACTAACGATTCTTTCACGCCTCAGGATTGTCGTTTCAACTGGTCCCTCATTATAGTCAACGTGTACCATAGATTTTTCTTTTCTCCCGATGCGATTCAATATCTCCTTCAATCTATGCACCCAGTCTTCAGCATTCTTCTGTAGCAGCACATTTGGAAAACTTCTATTATCTTCCTTCCTCAACTGCTCATCGTCCACGTTTCATATTCATGCAGCGTTACACTCAACACAAATATTTTCAGAAAAGACTTTCTAAGACTTAAATGTGCGAGGGTTGTCCGTAAAACCAGGTTTTCATGGCGCTACAGTCCTGAAAAGCGGTGTTACGGTGTATTCCGCGATTCTTTACTGTACCTTGGTTCCCGCACTCCAAATCCCCTCCCTAGCGATCTGCCTGCGGGGCTCAGTCTCGGTTCGGCAGCCGTACGTGATGGATCTCCCACTCGCTTCGCCCGCCCGGTGTCAGCTGCGCTCGGCGATCCGTTTCCTGTCTGCAAAAAACATTGCACCGGCAGAAATGCATTACCAGCTATGCGAAATCTATGGAGACAAGTGTATGACCGGACAACACGTGCGCAAATGGTGCAGAGAGTTCAAGAACGGGCGTACTGACGTCCATGATGGGCAGCGTTCCGGACGGACATCTGTTTCTGACGAAACAATCGCAAAAGTGGAGGCAGCAGTGCACTCAGATCGAAGATTGACGGTTCGTGAGCTCTCCAAAATGATCCCCTGATGTCAGCAAAACCTCTATTGACAAGATTTTGACAGAGGGTCTAGGGCAGGCTGTTTCCAACCGAGCTCCAGGGACCCGGAGCGCTCCGGAGCGCTCACTGCTGCAGCAAGGAGCCTGCGTGGAGGTGGAAAGCGAACTCACTGCGCCCTGGCCGCATGCAGCCGCACTGACGCAATAATCCGTGTTCAATGACAGCTATGACTAGCCGCGGGAGCCCTGTACCTTTATTGGAGGTTACCTTTCTATTCACTGAGAGGGATGGTCGTCCGCAATGTCTTGTATGTCATGAAGTATTTAATTCTGCGATGAGGTACAATATACATCGACATTATACACGTCTTCACGCAGAGCACTACGATCGGGTAGAAGGCGTTGCACGCAGAGAGCTGGTAGCCAGGCTTAAGAACGAGACGTAAGTTCAAAAACGGTTTCGTAATACGGAGGGTATCAAACCATGCAACATAGTTCGTGTTCTGTAATGCGTTTATAACTTTCAGGTGAATGAGAGCGGAGAAAACACTACTGAATCTGCAATTCGAGCAAGCTACAGGGTCGCTCACATCATTGCGACGAGTGGCAAGCCATTTTCGGTGGGACCACTCGTAAAATCGTGCATGGTAGCTGTTGCAGAATGTTTGTTTCCAATGGAGGTGCAGGCAATTGACGGGGTTTGCCTGTCGAAGCAAACAATGTCTCGTCGAACCCTGGACATGCCAGCGGATTTAGAGACACAGCTCAGGAAAAAGGCGGAGAGCTTCGTTGCATTTTCGTTAGCGCTTGACAAAAGCACCGACATATCGGACTGTGCTCAACTTGCAGTCTTTGTGCGTGGTATCGACATGGAGCTGCAAGTAACTGAAGAACTCTTGGATGTGGTACCACTCGATTACACCGCAACGGGACGTGACATTTTTGAAGTTGTTTGTGAATCAGTGGACAATATGAATTTGCCGTGCAATAAGCACCACAAATGATTGGGCGTCACCAAGGTTTTGCTTCTCGTTTGAAAAATAAACTCAGGGACGAATTCGGGAAAGACATTTTGACTCTTCATTGTTTTATTCACCAAGAGGCACTGTGTGCTGAAACAGTAGAGCTAGTCGGCGTAATGAAAGATGTCGTGAAGTGTGTGAATTTTGTGCGGCGACAAGGTATGAATCATCGCCAATTCAAAGGATTCTTGAAAGATATGGAAGCGGAGTATGGGAATATACCTTACCACAGTACAGTTCGTTGGCTGAGTCGGGGAAAAGTTCTTTTTTTTTTTTTTTTGCCATTCGTGAGGAAATATCTCTTTTTCTCGAAATTAAAGGGGAAGAATTGCGTTGTCTGAAAGATATAAAATGGATATCAGACCTGGCATTCCTAGCTAATATAACTATGCATCTGAATAATTTAAATCTGTCAGTGCATGGCAAAGGGCAGCTAATCGTTGACATGCACGACCAGATCAAAGCGTTCATGGAAAAGTTACGTTTATTTGGGAGGCAGATGAGTAATGGACAGTTAACGTTCTTCAGTCGTCTTGCTTCTTCAGAACTACCTGAAGGTACTACTTTCGGCGATTACCAAGCAAAGTTAAAGGAGCTCATCACGTCGTTTGAAACACGATTCCGAGACCTCACTAGTTTGTAAATGGAACTTAAGGTGTTCAGCACTGCTTTTTCAGTTTCCCCCGATGACTTGTCACCGTCACTTCAATTGGAGATTATTGATTTGCAAAATACAACACGATGGTATAGTTCATTACAGCAAAAAAAATTCCCAAGCTTCACAACACTGCCGCTCAGATCATGTGCATGTTTGGATCTATGTATTGTTGTGAGCAGCTTTTCTCAGCAATGAAAAGAATAAAAAGTGAGGAACGACCGTTTCTTCAGGATGCAACAATGAAGGCCATCCTCCGCATTAACGCTGCGAACACTTTGACGCCTGATATTTCCGATCTTGTAATGAAAAGAAAATGTCAAGCTACAGAGGCCCAATAAATTTAGTATTAAATTTCTTGTAAAACAGTTGTTTCTTATTTATTTCCTGAACATCGTATTTCCGGGTGTAGCACGTCACCACGTCTTAGTATGAGGTTGTCGATCTTGTAAGACGCAGCTGGCACATCAAAACGCTTGCCTTGCCGCCTGCCGTGCCACGTGCCGGCGTGCCGGCCCACTGGAATGGTCACAGCGAGCCACACGGCTCCCTGGAGCAGGGAGCGCTCCGCGGCTCACAGCGGAGCCGACGAGTTGGAACAGCCTGGTCAAGGGTATGCGAAGGTTTGCACCAGGTGGGGGTCAAAAATGTTGACTGAAGACCACAAACGTCAACGCATTGATGCGGTCCAAGAACTTAAAGATCACAGAACTCATGGCGAGGAATACCTCGACTCCATCGTCACTGGAGACGAGACATGAATGCACTACCGCACACCCGAAACCCAAGAACAGTCCAAACAATGGAAGGACCCAGAGTCGCTGAGATCGCGAAAATCCAAACAAATGCAAAGTGTCGGCAAACTGATGGCAACAGTATTTTGGGACAGGAAGGGGGTATTGTTGTGCGAGCTCTTGCCCACCGGTACAACAATCAACGCTGGCGGGTACTGCGAGACACTGCAAAAATTGCGCCGTGCAATTCAAAACATGAGGAGGGGTATTCTGTCCAAGGCGATGCGTTTGCATCAGGATAACGCTTGACCGCACACCGCTAAAGCCGCCAACTAGCTCATCGCAAAATTTGGATGGGGTGTTGTCAAACATCCACCCTACAGCCCGGACGTAGCCCCAAGTGACTACCATCTCTTCCCTAACATGAAGAAACATTTTGGCGACGGAGAAGAGCTGGAAGAAGCGGTTCTCAGGTATCTGCGCGCTTGGCGGAAGATTTTTTTTACTCGGTCATTCAAAAGCTCGTACACCGCATGCAAAACTGTATTGACCTCAGTGGCGACTATGTAGAAAAATAGGCTAAAGTCTGAACTTTCTAAAAATGTACGCATTCACGAAGTAAACATGTTTTACTGTGAAAAAAAAATGGTAACCTTATTTTACGGACACCCCTCGTATATATGGTTACAGACCCTTTTTTTTCAGAAATTCGTTTCTTCTAAGTTCTGAATCCACTCCACTTCGGCCTTGATCACCTATTTTGCTGCCCAAATAGCAAAAGACATCTACTATTTTCCGTGTTTCATTTCCTAATGTCATGTAATTTACGAGTAATACGAATACATGACATTATCTTTATTATACTTTCGTTATTGTTCATCTTATCTGTTTCCAAGACACAATCGATTCCATTCAACTGTTCTTTCAAATTCTTCGTGGTCTGTAACAGAATTACAACGCTAAAGGCAAAAGTCTAAGTTCTTATATCTTCTGCCTGATCTTTAAGCCCATCTCCAAATTTCTCCTTTGCTGCTTGCTCAGTGTACAGATTGAATAACATCGGGAATGAACTGCAACTGTCTCTTGATCCCTTGTCAATCACTACTTTGCTTTCACGTCCTTCGAGTTTTATGACTGCTTTCTTGTTTCTATCGAAGTTGTGAATTACATTTCACTTCCAGTATTTTGCTCTGCTACCAATAGAATTTCAGAGTTTATTCCAGTCAACAGTGTCAAAAATTTATCTAAGTCTATAAACGCTATTAACATAGCTTCACCTGTTTTTATACTATCATCTAAGATTTATCATCCTACCAGAACTGTCTCACGCATTCCTTGTTCTCTCGAGAAGCGACACTGTCCTTTCCTGATATCGCCTTTTACCAGTTTTTCAGTTCTTCTGCAAACATTTTGTGTCAATATTTTGCAGGCTTCACTTACTAAACTGATAGCTCTCTAACATTCATACCCGTCAGTACCTGCTGTCTTTGGAACTGTAATTATTACATTCTACATGAAGGTTGAGAATATTTCTCCTGCGTCACATATCTTGTACATCAGGTGGAATAGGTTTTTCTTTTGGCTTTTTCTCCCAAGTATGTCTGTAATTGTGAGGGAATGCTATCTACTCCAGGGGTTTCGTCTCTTAGGTCCTTCAGTTCTCTGTCAGTTTTTAATCGCAGTATCATATCTCCCAAGTCATCTTCATTTAAACCCGTATTTTCCTTTCTGTTATATTGCTCAGAAGTTTCTTTCCCTTATATGCTCTCTCTATACATTCTGTACATCATCCAGATTTCCCTTCTTTGGTTAGTTCTGTCTTGGCATTTGAGTTGTTTATATTCATAGACCTGCTTCTCTTTTCTGCAAGGATCTCTTTAATTTTACTGTAGGCAGCACCTGTCTTTCCTCAAGTTACATAAACTTTTACATCTTTACCATACCTGTTTTGTCCTTTTGTGGTTCCCGTCGCTTTCATTTGTTACACATCTGTATTACCTTTCACCTGCTCCATTTGTTGTATTTTTATATTTTTTCCTGTTGTCAATTACATTCGATATCTCGTTCGTTATCCAAGTATCTCTACTGGTATTTTCCCTATTTGATATTTACGCTGCCGTCATTATTTCCCCTCTCATGGTTATTCGTCTACCCTATACTGAGTTCCACTCCCGTGCTTCAGTTTTTCATCACCTAATTTCCCTCTGAAAAACTTAATAACCTCTGATTCATTCAAAATATTCACATTCCATCTCTTTAAGTTTCAAAAAAATGGTTCAAATGGCTCTGAGCACTATGGGACTCAACTGCTGTGTTCATCAGTCCCCTAGAACTTAGAACTACTTAAACCTAACTAACCTAAGAACATCACATACACCCATGCCCGAGGCAGGATTCGAACCTGCGACCGTAGCAACAGCGCGGCCCCGGACTGGAGCGCCTAGAACCGCACGGCCACCGCGGCCGGCCCTTTAAGTTTCAACCCGCAGTTATATCTTCAGTTCATATCTCCAATTCTTAACCAACAGTTAATGTCATACTCTACATCTGCTCCTGGAAATCAAATTTTCTTTTGCCTTAACTGTCTGATCAGTTTCTTTTACCTCATCACACTTTTTTTAAATTTATTTGTCATCGGCGGAGCTAATTGGCTACAAATTGCCCTACTATGAGTGTTGGCTTCGTGTCTACCTTGGCCGCGATAATGCGTTCACAATGCTTTTCATAGAAGCTTACCCCATTCGTATTTTCTTATTATGAGACTTTCTCCGACATTGCCCTTCTCTCATTTTCTATTGGCATCCTTGTTCTGCACCACTATAAGTCCTGCACTTCTTGCCGCCGCGAGTTTGGACCGTACGTATCTGCTTCCCTTTTTGAATACTGTAACATATCTGAGCGATTAAGGGATCTAATATTCTACTCTCAGACTAGCAGAATACCAGCTTATGTTATCCTTTTCAGAGTAGCCCCACCTACAGACGCGAATGGGGGCCTATTTTAACTTGGGAATATTTTACCTAAGAGGGCCCCACCCTCATAATGTCGTACAGGAGACTTACACGGCCTGTGAAAAGTAGTGCAGTCTGTGTTTTCCCCTTGCATTCGGCCATTCGCAGTGACAGTAAATCGATGTTGCCTGTCTTGCAAAGGCTGATCAGTCTGTCATTCAAACCACTGCCCAGATTCAGAAACAATGGGTTAGTCTGGCATCTCCACAGATTACGCATCGTTATGGTTGCACCTGATATGAGACTGTACGTAATGCTGACACCCCATCTCAGCCAGGTCCATGGTTCACAGAGTGAATAGGCTAATACCATGCACCTACTAACTTCAACTGCTATCTAAACATATCTTCCACACTACTGCATGGTAACCGCGTACATGAATCACCAAATAATTACTTTTCACCACTCAAATGAAACTTTTAACTTCATGTCGTGCTTCGCGCTCTGACGGGACACCCAGCCATCACTCTTACATCCAGGATCCCAACACCCTCTCTTTTTGACGAAATCGCCATTGATTGCATGCCAAAGAAGCAAACGCTAACGGCGAACTATCAGCGCTTACAGAGTGACACAGAATATGAGCTACAGACAAATAAAACATAAACGAAAGTGATTACTTTCAACAGTTATCTGTAGCGGTTGCGGCAGTGAATTTCTTGGGTGTTATACTACAGGGTGTCCACAAAGTGTTAGTACATAGGAAATTCTAAGAAATTCTAATAAATATTTCATACTCTATAAATATTAATAAATACCGATAAACAAATAAATTGAGCGTTTGGGTGAGGAATTTCCAGACTCGTTTCAGCAAAATGGCTCTGAGCACTATGGGACTCAACTGCTGTGGTCATAAGTCCCCTAGAACTTAGAACTACTTAGACCTAACTAACCTAAGGACATCGCACACATCCACGCCCGAGGCAGGATTCGAACATGCGACTGTAGCGGTCGTGCGGTTCCAGACTGTAGCGCCTTTAACCGCTCGGCCACTCCGGCCGGCCTCGTTTCAGCAAAATGCGGCACCTGCCCATTTTACTGCAGCTGTTGAATGACAATTTTCCTCACAGGATTGGGAGGTCATGTGGAGTGGACCCTCGTTTTTCAGCCCTTTCTCCCCTTGATTTCTTTTTCTGGGGTATGCTGAAAGAGAAATTTTACTCGATAAGGATTGCAAATTTCAGCCACCTGACATAACGCATTACCAGTCGGTGTGCTAAAATCAACGCAATTCAGACCTATTCCACTGCGTCCACCTTTATCTTGCAAAGTACATCAAATTATGCATTGAGAAGCACAGAGATCTTCTTGAAAATATTATTTGTTAACATTGAAGTGCCTAAGATGTGCTTTATTATTATTTATTATTATTCACTGTGTACACACACTTAACGGACACTCTGTAGATTTACTTGTGTTCAAGTTCAAGCAGCCAACATTCAAAATGGTTCAAATGGGTCTAAGCACTGTGGGTCTTAACATCTGAGGTCATCAGTCCCCTAGACTTAGAACTACTTAAACCTAACTAACCTAAGGACATCACACACATCCATGCCTGTGGCAGGATTCGAACCTGCGACCATAGCAGCAGCGCGGTTCCAGACTGAAGCGCCTAGAACCACTCGGCCACAGCGGCCAGCGCAACCAACACTAGGGATCGGTCATCCGCAAACCTCTCTGCTCTTCGTTACAATAGCCTGATAAATGTCCTCTCTAGTCTCAGTTGCAGCCCTCATCTCTATGTCGTGTTACATTACCTCTACTCTGGCGGCAATGTGTACTACTTATGATGTAGTCCTATGAATGCGAAGCTCTGAACTTTGTTAGCAGGAATTTTTTCAATCCATGAACATTTCCCATGCACTTTTTTTTCAGCAGGTGATTTTGTGGTACTATATTGAAGGGTTTCTGGCAGTCTATAGTCTTCTCGAACTTAGAACGAATTGAGGAAGATACCGTTTAACAAGATTTATGCTTAATGGTAACAGCCGGGGTGGTCAATAATGTTGTGCATACTTGTCGCGAGACTCACGTTATACGAGGTGTGATTGGAAAGTGTTAAGAGTGGACTTGTAATTGTACAATAGTGGTACTTACATGCTACTGTGATGCATCTCCTTCAAAATAGTCCCCTTCGGACTGAATACACCGACTCCAACGGTGTTTCACTTTTGGAAACATTCCTGGACGTTTTTGTCCTGAAGCGTGTTAAGGTCACTTCCGTATTTGCATGGATGTCTTCAATCGAGTCAAATCACTCCACTTTCAATGAAAATTTCAGTTTAGGAAACATGTATAAGTCCGCAGGAGCCAAATCAGGGGAATATGACGGTTGTGGAAGCTAAGGAGATTTGTATTTGGGCAAAAATTCAATGATGGAGAAGGTACGATGTCTCTCCACAATGCAGGCCTTTTCTCCTGCACCTTTTCTTGCAAACGCTCAAGCACACATTAGTAGTATTCCTGGTTAAGTGACGGTGCTCCAGGGGTAAATTCATGATGCGCAATACCGGTAGAACCGAAAAAAGTCACAAAAATTATCTTCACATTTGACCGACTTCGTCGTGCTTTTTTTGGTCATGGTGACCCTGGAGTCTTCCACTGTGAAGACTGCACTTGAGCTTCAGGTGTATATCGATATACCCACGATTGATCTCCTGTAGTTATCCTGTCTAACAAATAAGGGTCATTTTTAGTCTGATTAACCAGTTCTTGGCACACTATAAGTTGGTATTGTCTCTGGTCATTTGACAACAGTTTTGGAATGAATTTTGCAGACACTTGACGCATGTTCAGATCTGCAGTTAAAATGATTTAACTGCATAGAAACTTAAATTAAGTTCATCAGCCATCTCCTTAATTGCAAGCCTATGATCAGAGAACAAAAAGTCGTGAAATTTTGCAGAATTTTCATTCGTTTTTGAGGTGGAAGGACGGCCAGACCGTGGTTCATCTTCAAATGATTCGCTGCCACTTTTAAATCTATTGAACCAGACAACAACATTTGACTGGTTCATACAATTATCTCCAAAAGCTGTTTTTAATAGTTCATAAGTCTCAGAAGCTGATTTCCCGGCTTTAAAACAAAATTTCACACAAACACGTTGCTCCAGTTTTACGTCCATTTTCACGCAGACAGAATCCGGCAACAAACCCTAACAGACCCGCACTCAACCAGCTGCCACAACCAACTAAATAAAGGAAACCAATTTCCTGTCAGAGGGCGTTCAAGGACAAGGCAATGACTCACTCCCCACTCTCTGTGTACCTGCCCGCCAAACCAGTAAGCAGTAGCGGATCCATTTTTAAGACTTTTCAATCACATCTCGTAGATTGGAACTATCTGCCTCCTTTCCAGTGGCATGGTTCGCTTCGTTGTACCAGATACCTAGAAGAGCGGTCAATTTCCCGTATACTCGATAGGAATCTGGCGGAAAACCCATCAGGTTCAGACGTCTTTCCTAAAACAAAAGTTTAATTTTTGCTTCTGGGATTACTTGCCTGTACATCAGCCCTTCTGGATTTTTTTCACCTGTGAAATGTACGGACTGTGAATGATCTTCTACATTGAAGCAATTTCTAAAGACGGATTTTTGTATTTCATCAGTCAGTTCTGAATATTTGTTTCCAGCACCGTTAGTTGCAGCTAGCATCTGGACAGACGAAATTGCATTAACTAACTTCACGCAACACCAAACATTTTAGTGTCTTCACTTTCGACATCCTTGGATACTCCTAGCTTATTTTTGACTATCCATGTGTACTCTCCCAGTAAAGTTTCGATTATTTCCGATTCTGTTGAGAGGAACAGAAAATCACTACACAGCTGGCGATAGCGTGGTTTCGGCAAATGTGACGACCACGAAAGGAGCGTATTTTAATTTATTAGAACGCGCTGACTCTTTGTTAGTAAAGCTGGATTTTTTCTTTTCATTTCATATCTTTGTTAGCAAAAATAAACGCCTATGTGTTGAAAAGGAGCGTATACTCTTAATATATTAGTAATGAGTTAAGAATGAAAACTGTGGAATAAAACAGGTTGGTTAGCGTAAAAGTTACGTCTAGAGCGAAAATGTTCTTTCCCAATATATTGGAACATACTAAATTATTTGAGGAGTTGTTGATATTCTTGTTATGGTCTTCAGTCCGAAGATTGGTTTGAAGCAGTTTTCTGTGTTAATCTATTCTTAGCAAAACCTCTTCATTCCCCCTTAACTACATCAATCTGCATCTACATACTGTTTCAGGCGATGGTCTCTCTCCGTACTTTCAATCGCAGGCACCTTCATCCATTTCTAAACTGATGATACCTTGACGGCTCAGGGTGTGTTCTTTTAAATCTATCCCTACTTTTAGTCAAGTTGTGCCTTAAATTTCTTCACTCGCCATTTAGATTCAGATCCTCTTCATCGTTCTTCCTTAGCACCACATTTCAAAACTGGTGTGTGAAGTACTAAGATGATTTGAACTAATGTGCTTAAAATTTTCATTCACACACAAAGAAAAGGTTTTTCCATCTCTACATGTGAAATAAACGATCACGACTTCACTATGAGACTTTGGAGTGTAACATAGTTTGTGGAGGGTACCTATTGGATACAGAAATTCATTTGTGACTTCTATAATTTCACGCATGCATTCATTATAACACGAGAAAGCTATTTTGTACATTTGCATTTGTATGATAGTGTCGTTTTAAATATAGTGCTGTGTTTTTTCATATATTTTCTTTCAGGATACCTATCTACTGACATGGAGCGACTTTATAGCCGGTATAGGTTATTCGTAGCATACAAGCGATCTCTCATAGCCCGGTAATGCATTCGTCATTGTGTGAACAAGACAGTCGTGCGGCAGGGTTGCGGCGCGAAAGTGATACCGGGTGTGAGTGCTTTTCCTGGTCACAAATTTCGGCTGTGACACACAAATACAAGGACGCCCGAAAAGTAGCGCCCTGTAGCTCCGGGAGCTCAGTGGGAAGTGCGTAACCGACACGCAGCTCCACTTTGGTGCGTGAGATCTCCCGTGGCGACGCATTTGGTTCCGATGTCGCTCACCAGGAGACCCCAAAACCCGCAACAACCACGGGGAGAGGTCACGGCTTCACTAAGGGTCGGCGAGTCTCCCGACTGTAAACGTATTAGCTCTGTATACTCCATAGCAAGAGTGGCTCTTATCAGCATGTAATGCGAGAACACGGACATCAATGGCAGGCGTAATGGTGTCCATTCTAAGTGCAAGTGTAGTTAAATTATTCTACAACGGCTAGTCATGAAAAAGGATGATACTGAAGGTCCAATCGTACGAGCTTGAGGGTCCAGAGAAGCAACTTATGGTACCTTCTGGCGTGACAGACACCTGCTCAAATTCATCAGTGTCTTTGATTTCGTGTCTGAAACTAACCTGCTTTAAATAGCAAAATGCTGAGGAATAGATATTGGGAGGTGTGCTCAGAAAACTGTAGAAGCTAAATGATAGTATTCCAAAAGGTTCTCTTTTGACCCCATTCCTTTTTAATTTGTTTACACACGAACATCCAGAAACGAAATCCAGGAAATTTATTTACGCTGATGATATTGCTCTGTTCTCTCTAGATAAAAGCTATGGGAAGCTGAAGGTAGACTGTCAGCAGGATGAATACATAGTTCATACATTATTCTCTCAACTGTATCCTCAAAAGATCGTTGTATCAACTTTCCACTTACTGAATAAACAAGCAAACAGCAAACCTAACCTCACATTCAAACATCAGATTCTCAATATAAAAACACTAAAAATATACCTAGTATGACTGTAAACAGGTCTTTTAATACAAAATCCATGTCTGGAATAAGGCAACTAGAATCTAAACTTGCAGCAATTTATTACAGGAACCTGGGGTAGCACTACAACAGTCCTCAGATTTTCAGCTCCAGTTCTTTCATATTTTGTCGCAGAACACTGCAGTTCCATCTGGCTAAACAGTGATCACACTAAAATAATTGACACATAGCTCAATCAAGCAATGTCCCTCGTCACAGGTTGTATTAGTTCCACAAACTCGCACTGGCTGCCTGTCCTTAGTAATATTCCACCACCATCCACACGAAGATCACACTAATCGCTGAAAGTGTGGACACGAACAGAAAACAACCCAGAATTACCACTTCATGCTGAAATTTCAATATCAAAAACCAACTGACTGAGGTCTAGAAAACCACCCTGACGCACAGCAATCATCCTGAAGGACAGTAACATGCAAGAAGCATGGAAGAAACAATGGGCGAATCAATCTTCTACGAAGCTCCCACAACTAATCAGAACTCCCTGGGATCGATATGCATGTTTCCATCCACTTGTGTGTAATGAATAGGACCACAGCCGACCGGGGCAGATGTGAAGTATTACGGCACCAATGGAGAAAGAAGTCCTTTGTGACTGTGGTCAAGAGCAGCAGGCAGTACATATACATAGCATCTGAGTGTTCCCGCAGAGAGTTGATAGGGACACTGGAAAACCTCCACACGGCTGATCTCGGCTGTGGTTCGAGTCCTCCCTCGGGCATGGGTGTGTGTGTTTGTCCTTAGGATAATTTAGGTTAAGTAGAGTGTAAGCTTAGTGACTGATGACCTTAGCAGTTAAGTCCCATGAGATTTCACACACATTTTTGAAACCTCCACAATTTGTATAAAGAAGCTTCTGAATGGACATCAAACCTGGACTTAGAACTAATGCCACGCTAAGAACTTGAGATAACGTGTAACTATGTAGAAATGCATACACTGTGACAGTTGTCTAGTATTTGTTCTGTCGTCATACCATAAATAAATGAATCGTATATGCAAGCCGGGAAGTGCAATATAGGTACAGTCGACGAAATTCACGTACGTGCACCCACAGGAAATTGACAGCGGTTAAAGTGTAAGATGATGCGAATGTGTGATTTCGAGCATCCACTGACCTCATTGTGAAGTATTTTTCTAGTTAGCACGAATGTACTTGGAATGTAAACTGTTTCATTAGGTTTCCGTACACTGCGGCACATGTTTTAAAGCTAGCCCATGATTGCGGTATGTGGTGGACGCAAGATGGGGCGCGGGTTCTTTTTGATATTCAGGTAATTCGTCATCTAACGTGCCTGTAGGCTCCGTACTGGACCGATCGAGAATGACCTGTACCCTGGCCATGTTTCGGTACCTGAGGTCATCTGAAAAGTGAGATGTAGAGCTCTCCTGTTGACACTGTTGAAGAAGTGGAAACCGTATTGTTCTCGAGTTAAGAGATGGTCCGACTGTGAAACTTCCTGGCAGATTAAAACTGTGTGCCGGACCGAGAATCGAACTCGGGACCTTTGCCTTTCGCGGGTAAGTGCTTTACCAACTCAGCTACCCAAGCACGTCTCACGCCTCGTCCTCACAGCTTCCCTTCTGCCAGTAACTTGCCTCCTACCTTCCAAACATTACAGAAGCTCTCCTGCGAACCTTGCAGAACTAGCACTCCTGAAAGAAAGGATATTGCGGAGACATGGCTTAGTCACAGCCTGGGGGATGTTTCCAGAACGAGATTTTCACTCTGCAGCGGAGTGTGCACTGATATGAAACTCCCTGGCAGAATTAAACTGTGTGCCGGACCGAGACTCGAACTCGGGACCGTGCTTGTGTAGCTCAGAACAGTCAGCCTTCGGCGGCGCAGCGGTTCGGTCGGTGTTTACGTCCCTGCCGCACGTCTGCGCGAGAGGTGTTTACGTTACGTGTGTAGCGGTGTGTGGCGGTATACATAGAACGAATCATGGCCTTGTCGTTCCGCAAATCGACACTGAAATTTAGTTTTGCTAACGAATATGCTCGACCGAAGGCTTACGAGATCGAACGTTATTTACGGGACGAGGTGAAAATCGAACCTGACGTTCTAGTTGGAATACACTTATCTATAGTCAGCAGCGTGGTCTATGTCAAGCTCATAAATGAAGCGGCATGTGACGAACTACTACTTCGACACCGACAAGGACTTCGTTTCTGTCATTCGGACGGGAATGTTGGAGCGGTAACAGTTGAACACGCCGGCATGGGCCTCCGAACGATCCGCGTCTTTGAGCTTCCATTCGAAGTGCCAGAAGAATTGGTGACAGACGCCCTGCGTCCTTACGGAACGGTCCTATCCCACGTGGCTGAAAAATGGGCGAGTTTCAAGACGTATCCTGTCCTCAATGGCGTCAGACAAATACGGATCGAACTCCGAAAACACGTCCCGACATACTTGTACATCGCCGGTTGTCGGGCGATTGTCATTTACGACGGACAACCAAGGACGTGCTCAGGATGTGGGAAGGAGGGACACATACGTTCTGAGTGTGCTCAACGAAGGTTATTACAGCTGCCACGGGATGATTCACCCCTCACGCCGCATCCGACTGTGCTCCCCATGACTTACGTCGCCGCATTACGCGATGACGTGGGCCGCAAGACAGACGCGTACCAGAACATACAGACAGCGGCGGATCGTGGCGAGCCACAGAAAGACGACGTTGCGGTGGACCGCCTGCAGCAGTCACAGGACGCCCTCTCTTCGGTTCCGCTTGCGGCCCCTTCAGATAACGCACTTGGAGACGTCGATCATACGACGGCGCATGATTCCGACGTCCCCCACGAACAACTGGAGACCATGCTGACCTCTGATTCCGAGGCCAGGCAACGTAAACAGCGATCACCAAAACGCCGGAAGAAGCGCCGCCTCACGGTGGAGAACGGCCACTCTGATCTAGCAGACAATTCTGAGAAGTTTACGGGTACAGAACAGACGACCATGGATACAGAAGAACTGCCTAGCGTGGATGCAACGGTGGCCAGCGGGACGGCGGCACGACCTACCGCTGACGATGCTCCAGACACAGCGAAGGCGCTCGATCGACGGCAACGGGCTACTGAGGAGGCTACGGCACCTGCACCGCACGACAACGATGGGACACTAGGGCACTGGTCAGAAGACCCACCCCCGTGGGGAACAGATGATGCCGGAGGAACTGCTCCCACGCACCCTCCCGGTGTAAGACCGGCAGAGTGCACGGAATAACGGCAGACCATATGAGTGAACGGCGGGGGACGTTAGTACGACAGCAGCCTATTTACGGAAGAATTAGCGAGCGTACGGTGCCCTTATCTCCGTTGACAGCCATGCAACAAGCTTATCGGATAGGGTCTGTTAACATCAATAGCATTGGGACGCCGGTAAAAATCAAGATGCTCAGTGACATGATAAAGACATAGCACTATTACAAGAAGTTCGGGTACTTCCCCCCTCGGACTTTTACGGTTACGACATTTACTCTTCCCTGTGTAACGAGAGGGGCGTTGGCACAGCTTTACTATTAAAGGAAGGAATACGTGCAGACGAAGTAGAATATTTGCCTTCTGCCCGTGGTACGGCCGTGACCATAGGTGGAATACGTTTGATCAACATATACGCACCGTCAGGCTCGGATAAGGGAAGGGACAGAGCAGATTTTTACGCCCATGAGGTTACACCGTTGTTCCAGGGACGATACGATGGTTGCATACTCGGCGGAGATTTTAATTGTGTGCTCGATAGAAAGGACCAACAACCTAACTATACTACTTGCCAAGAACTTAGGGAGCTGGTCAACGGGATGGAATTAGTCGATACATGGGACCTGAAGTATCGCACCCAACCAGGATATACATTGTTTACTAGCCATTCCGCGGGCCGTTTGGACCGGATCTACGTTTCAAGGGCGTTAGCAATGTCGACGGTGGACGCAGAAATATGGCCGACGGCGTTTACAGACCACGAGGCATATATTTGTACGGTTAACCTTAATAGACAACAGGTGTGGAGACGGAGGGGTAATTGGAAGATGAACGTCTCCCACCTGCGAGATGCAGAATGCCGACGCATGGTGGAGGACGCGTGGCATGGCTGCCTCCGTCGACGAAATTCTTTCGGTTCTGTCCTGCAGCGGTGGATCGAGTGCGCGAAGCCATCTTTACGGAGGACGTTAATAGGTTACGGGAAGGAGGTTTCTCAATGGCAGCGCACGACCACTGAGTTTTACTTTACGGCTCTCCGGGAACTGTTAGCTCAACCACCTACACCAGAACGCCAGACGGCCGTCCACCGAGTTATGGCGAAGCTGGTACGACTTGCGACGCAGAGGATGGCAGGTACGATGATACGCGCGAGGTCGCAGGATTTCCTGCCCAACGAGGTTCCCTCGATGCATTATGTGATCAAGGAAAGACTAAGAAGACGCAGGAATTTAATACATGAGATCGATCTCGGCGATGGCCGTCGTTTTACAACACAGAGGGGCATAGCACAGGCGTTTACGGATCATATTAGCAGATTCTATGCGAGCAACGGGGAGGGTCAGAGGGAGCTGGGGAACGTCCTGGAAGAGATCCCAGACGCGATGAGTGTGAACGGGGAAGCGGATGGGTTATCTGAAATTACGTGTGAAGAGCTGGAGGAAGCGATTACACGTGGTGCTTGCAACAAGTCCCCAGGTCCAGACGGATTCCCGTTGGAATTTTACCGTGCCTTTGTGACCATTATGACACCGATGTGGCTATGTATGTTTAATGAGCTTCTGCGGCAAGAAGTACCGTTTCACATTCAGTTCACGGAAGGGCTCATGATACCAATACCGAAGCCCCGTGGTGGCAAACGGCCTTGTGATTATCGCCCCTTGACCCTCCTTAATAGTGACTACAAGATCTTCATGCGCATCCTGGTTAAGTCGTATGAAAAAGTCGCTGGAGAATCGAATACATGCCGATCAGACTTGTCTTGGCGGCATCAGTAATATCCACACAACCTTGGGAGACTATCGTGACGTCGTCGCCCTCGCGGCTGCATGCCGCCTCCGGGGGGCGATGGTTGCAGTAGATTTCGATCATGCTTTTGATCGCGTGGATCATGTGTACCTCGCGGCGGTGATGAACAGGATTGGTGTCTCGCCATTATTGACCAATGCTGTGATGCGGTTGTTGCACGGCGCCAGATCAGCGTTGGTGGTCAACGGAGGGAGAACTGAGTATTTTAAGATCTTAAGATCAGTGAGACAGGGTTGCCCCTCGTCGATCCTCCTTCATGCGATCGCCTTAGAACCGTGCCTCGCAGGCCTTCGCCGCCGTCTTATCGGGATCTCCCTACGGCAATTATCATTCAAATGCAGAGCATACGCGGATGATATTGTGTTCCTCGTACGGAATGAGAGGGAGACTCAAACAGCACTGGATTGGCTACAGACGTATGGGATGGCAGCTGGAAGTGCGGTCAACTACCGAAAATCACAATTCATGCATGTGGGGCGTGGACTAGAACCAGGAACGGAAGGACCCTTACCTGCGGTGGAAACCCTCCGCTGTTTGGGTATCACCTTTCATAAAGAGACAGCGAGAACGGCTGCGGACAACTACCGAAGATTGTTACTCAGAGTCCGCACGGCAGTACGACTAAACGCCCTACGGTCGATGGATATGCTGCAGCGAGTGTTACTCGTCAACCTTTATCTCGCGCCCATGATGTGCCACCTGACACACGTTCTTCCCTTGACGCGCACGATGGCTATGAGGATTCAGGCGGCTTTTGGGTACTATGTGTGCCTGGGACAACTCTTTAAGGTACAGTACACCACGCTTATCCTCCCAGCGCGAGAGGGGGGCGTTGGTTTAGTGAACGTGCACGAGAAGGCGCGTGCCATGTATATTAATACTATGCTCAAACGGTGGCGCAACAGGAATCACTCGCTTACGGGGACGATCATCGAAGAACTAGTACCTACATCGCATCTTCCTCCAGTCAGTGTCGGCCATATATCACCCCCTTTAACGTATGTGCGCACGTTCCTCGTGGAACACAGTTACGTGCGGGAGCGTTTACCAACGACCCGACAGTCGACATCGAAGGACGTGTACCATCTGCTTCTTCGACAGATCGCCCGGAATAGGGTGGAACGCAAACATCCAGCTGTTAATTGGCACGTGGTGTGGCGCACGGTCCACCACCCCCACCTACCTACATCAGTCAGGTCAACATGGTACATTGTCGTCATCCGAAAATACCCTACAAATGATAAAAAGTACGCAATACATTTGGCGGATTCGCCTTTGTGTCAGCGATGCGGCGTGCTGGATACGGACGACCATCGGCTGGTCTGTGGCGAGGCATTGGCTGTCTGGACTCGCGCAAGAAAGATAATAGCGTTCATGCGGCGCACTATCTATACAGCAGTCTGTTCTGACATAGTATTTTTTCCAGAGGAAACATATTTCCCGCGTCATAAGACGAACGCAGTGGCGTGGATCACAGGTATGACGGTCCATTACATCTATAGAGACACACGTACGAACTTACTGAACGTCCTGGATTACTGGCAATACTTGCAAGATGGACACACAAAACTATTACGGCTATAAAAGTACAAGGATTGGTATGCCAATTTCCTGGTAACGGTTTTTGCGGACCCGCCATATCCTTGGGGAGTGCCGGGTGCGCAAAGATGAGCGGCGGTGCTTTCGTTGTGAATCCGACCAAGTAATGTGATCGACTAAGAACACTATGCGAGTATGCGACCTACGAAAAACTCACGCTTGAACAGTTAGCAAATGGATGTACTTCAAATTTTGTTTTCATATCCATAAATACTTTTCTTTCGGGTGCCGGAGGTGGCCCCATTTTGATTTTGTTGTTATTTCATGCTGCATGGTAGGACGGCAGCGAGGTTCCTTCCAGGACAGTTATCATGTGTCAGGACGTACAATGTTTATTTTGTGAATAATAAAGGTTTCTGTTTCTCCTACCTTCCTTCATATAAAATACAAAAATAAAAATAAAAAATATCGGATAGGGCAAAAAAAAGATGGTAGAGCACTAGTCCGCAAAAAAAAAAGAAAAAAAAAGTTGGTAGAGCACTAGCCCGCGAGAGGCAAAGGTCCCGAGTTCCAGTCTCGGTCCGGCACACAGTTTTAATCATCCAGGAGGTTTCATATCAGCGCACACTCCACTGCAGACTGAAAATCTCATTATGGTCCGACTGTGTTTGAAAGAATTAATTGCTCATTACAGAGACGACCTTTAACCCTTTCAGTACTCGATTCGTGAATGGTGCGTGGAAAGAGTAATTATCAGTAAATCTCCAAGTGAGCTGGCAACTCTCCGTCTCGTCGTGATCGTTTCGCGAGATGTATCTTGGAGAAAGTATTTTGTACCCCGAATCTTCCAGAAAAGAACGCTCTCGGAATTTCACAATAAAATTCTCCATGATGCACAACTCTTTTCTTGTAGCATCTGCCACTGGAGTTTATTGACCATCTTCGTAACGCTCTTGCCACGAGAATGATCCCATGATAAAACGCGCCGCTTTCAGTTTGGTCTTACCTATTCCCAGAATCCAGCTTGGTTGTGTCCCAGACTGATGAACAGTACCCATGAATCCGTCTAACAATTAATTTGTAAGCCACTTCTTTCCTGGATGAGTTAAATTTGCTGATGATTCTCTCAATGAATCTCTGCCTGACAGCTCCTACTCCTAAAACTCATTTTATGGCGTCGTTACACTGTAGGTCACTCCGTATGTTGACAGCTGGGTATTCTACGTTTATTACTCTATCCAGTGATTTGCGCAAATGTTGTAAGCGAGCTGCGGAGGATCTCTTCATTATTTATGAGCAATACGTTACATTTATTTATGTCCAAGGTCAGTTGCGAGTCCCTTCACGAAATATCGATCCTCTTCAGACCTTCTTGTATTTCGCTACAGTCTTCTGGCGTTGACACGTTCCTAAGGGCAAGGCAAAAGTACCATCCAGAAGCATCAGCACAATGCTTTCGACACTATCCACTGCTTCATATATATTAGTGTAAAGAACAACTGTCCTATCACACTCGACTGAGAGACTCCTGAGACCACCTTCTGATATGAAAAAGACACGCTTGAGTTACTGTAAGCTCGTACTTTGTTCACTAAATGCCAGTGGGGAACTGTGTGGAATGTCTTCCGGAAATCAAGGAACACGGCATCAACTTGACAGCAATTTCTGCAGTACCCTGTGTCCCATGGACGTAGAAAGATAGCTCACTTCAGCAATATCTGTTTGCGGAGTACCAGTGGATTTATTAAGAGGCCATTTTCACTCTTCAAAACCTCACAATCCCGAGGAATAAACATGCCCTATAACACTGCAACAGGTCAGCGATGCACGAACACAATTATATTCATCTGTCTGACTATTCTTTCAGAAAACGAGATTGATGTGAACTTGTTTTTGCCAATCACTTCGTACCTTCAGTTGGTCCAGTGAGCCGCGATAAATTGATACTAGAAGTGGTCTAAGTTCTTTCACATACTGTCCGTAGAATCTCACACGTTACTCATCCGCCGGCCGCAGAGGCCGTGCGGTTCTAGGCGCTGCAGTTTGGAACCGCGAGACCGCTACGGTCGCAGGTTCGAATCCTGCCTCGGGCATGGATGTGTATGATGTCCTTAGGTTAGTTAGGTTTAACTAGTTCTGAGTTCTAGGGGACTAATGACCTCAGAAGTAGAGTCGCATAGTGCTCAGAGCCATTTGAACCATTTGTTACTCATCCGGGCCAGATGTCTTTCAACTGTTAAATAACTTTAGTTAATTTTTTTCCGTTCAGTGCTTACTTTACTCAGCACTTGCCATTTAGGTGTAATTCTATCATAAGATTGCTTGGATTCATGTTGAGTTAATATTTCAGTAAAGAGAAAATCAGGAAGTGAATTATACACTACACAGTTCAGTATCAGAATGACTATGAGAACAAGAGAGAAGTGCTCGAATAAAATAGACTATAAGACAAGGAAATCTGTCTGTCTCCACTACTGTTCAACCAGTACGCTGAAGATGCAAGGATTGAGGTTAAAGAAAGTCTCACAAGTCGGGTTAAATTCAAGCGTCAAATAACAAGATTCGTGGATGATAGTGAAATTGAGGAAGGGTGATGGGACCTGCCGAATGGAGATAACAGTGTAATAAATTTATGATATGACTTGAGGGTAAACCAAAGAAAGACGAAACTACTGACGAGTAGCAGAAATGAGAAAAGAGATAAATTTTTCCTCCGAATTGATGACGACATAGTAGAAGAAATGAAAGCATTCTGCTTCCTTGGAAGCAGAAAAAACGTACGACGGCCGAAGCAGGAACAATGTGAGAAGCACATTAACACAGGCACAGAGAACATTCCTACCACGGAACGAGCTATACCACTATGAAAGATGTATACAAACCAAGAAAGGTATTTAATATGTGTGTTTGTAGAAAAATGTTGTATCCGCGTGGTTTATGAATTCTTAAAAAATCTGAAGGAAATTGAAGCGTTCTACATGCGGTGTTACAGAAGAATACAAAATATTAAGTGGACTGACAAGATGCAAAATGGCGAGGTCCTTAACAGAATCGGCAGCAAAAATACTAAATAGAAAATGGGGCAGTACGACAAGCCATGTGCTGAAACATCATGGAATATCCTCCATGGTAGTATAGGGAGCCTCGGGGGTGAAAAACTGTGAAGGAAGACAGAGATCGGAATGCGTACAAGGTATGGAGATCAACAAAATGTAAACAGTTCATTACACTTTTTTGTTTTTCTTCTTTTCTGGAAAATCCAACTTCCAGTGCTATGTAATGTATAATATTAACGCTTTATTTTTTTCTGAGACCAACATCTCATTCTTACATCGGGATGCTATTTGGAGTAAACGAAATGGAAACTAAATATCTTCGACACACAGAATTAAATTTTCACTGTATAGGAGAGTGTACGCTGACATGAAACCTTCTGGCAGATTAAAACTGTGTGCCGGATGGGGACTCCAATTACGGACCTTTGCCTTCGGTGGGCAACTGCTCTACCGACTGAGCTATCCAAACGCGATTCATGACCCCTCTGCACAGCTTCAGTTCTGCAGTACCTCCTCTCCTACCTTCCAAGATTCACAGAAACTCTCGTGAGAAACTTGCAAGACCAGCACTCCTGGAAGATACGATATTGCAGAGACATGGCTTAGCGGCAACTTGGGTGTTTCCAGAATGAAATTTCGCTCTGCAATCGATTGTGTGCTGAAATCAAACTACATATCAGTGCATACGCCGTTGCAGAGTGGAAATTTCATTCTGGAAGCGTGCCCAAGGCTGTGGCTAAGCCATGTCTTTGCAACATCCTGTCTTCCAGGAGTGCTAGTCTTGTAAGGTTTGCAGGAGAGCTTCTGTGAAGTGTGGAAGGTAGGAATGAGCTATTAGTGGAAGTGAAGCTGCGAGGTCGGCTGCTTCTATGACTCTGTCGCTAGAGAATTTTCCCATCAAAAGCAAAAATCCTGAGTTCGAGTTCCGGACTGGCAGAATGTTTTAATCTGCCAAGACGTTTCATCGTTTTATGGTCCTGACATAAGCTGGTAGTGTGTACAGTATTACGTTACGAAGCAAGGCGTATGTGGTTTGTTGTAATGCCTTAAGGAATATTACGTAGTGTGCAAGTCAGACTAGCTATTTTCTGTGTACTGAACACCTATTTCTCCTGCTGGTACACTTCAAATGGGCCACAGCTTCTTACTAAACAAGTAAACTGTTCAACTTTCAGGCCCCGTCTTTCGAGAGCAGCAGACGTATTGAATGATTATAGTGGTCATTAGCGATTTTGATCAGACTCACTCGATGCATATGAAAGATTAATGTTGACATGGTAGTATCTGATGTTGATTGAAGGTTGCGTTATGTTATGTTAACCGGAGACCTAGAAACGACGGAGAGGCTCCGTCCCCGCCGCAGCCGCCGTGGTCCACAACCCCACGACGACTACCGCAGTCCACTTCACCCCTTCGCCGCCCCACACCGAACCCAGGGTTATTGTACGGTTCGGGCCCTTGGGGGATGTTTGTGTGGTAGAGTAATGGTGGTGTACACGTACGTAGAGAACTTGTTTGCGCTGCAATCACCGACTTAGTGTGGCTGAGGCGGAATGAGGGGAACCAACCCGCATTCGCGGAGGCAGATGGAGAACCGCCTAAAACCCATCCACAGACTGGCCGGTTCACCGGACCTCGACCCAAATCCGCCGGGCGGATTCGTGACGGGGATCGGCGCTCCTTCCGCCCGGAAAGCCGTGCGTTAGACCGCACGGCCAACGGGGCGGGCTGATTGAAGGTTACTATAATAAAAGTTGGTGAAAATTGTTCCGTGTAATTATTTGGCTTCTGAGATTAAGTAACATCTATATTAATCCCTTTTCTGTTGCCGGAAACGGCTTTTGTTGTATGATATTATTTGCTGGCTAATAATAAAATGGCCACTGTTACAGGACTACACTCCTGGAAATGGAAAAAAGAACACATTGACACCGGTGTGTCAGACCCACCATACTTGCTCCGGACACTGCGAGAGGGCTGTACAAGCAATGATCACACGCACGCGGTGTTGGCCGTCGAATGGCGCTAGCTGCGCAGCATTTGTGCACCGCCGCCGTCAGTGTCAGCCAGTTTGCCGTGGCATACGGAGCTCCATCGCAGTCTTAATACCACTGGTAGCATGCCGCGACAGCGTGGACGTGAACCGTATGTGCAGTTGACGGACTTTGAGCGAGGGCGTATAGTGGGCATGCGGGAGGCCGGGTGGACGTACCGCTGAATTACTCAACACGTGGGGCGTGAGGTCTCCACAGTACATCGATGTTGTCGCCAGTGGTCGGCGGAAGGTGCACGTGCCCGTCGACCTGGGACCGGACCGCAGCGACGCACGGATGCACGCCAAGACCGTAGGATCCTACGCAGTGCCGTAGGGGACCGCACCGCCACATCCCAGCAAATTAGGGACACTGTTGCTCCTGGGGTATCGGCGAGGACCATTCGCAACCGTCTCCATGAAGCTGGGCTACGGTCCCGCACACCGTTAGGCCGTCTTCCGCTCACGCCCCAACATCGTGCAGCCCGCCTCCAGTGGTGTCGCGACAGGCGTGAATGGAGGGACGAGTGGAGACGTGTCGTCTTCAGCGATGAGAGTCGCTTCTGCCTTGGTGCCAATGATGGTCGTATGCGTGTTTGGCGCCGTGCAGGTGAGCGCCACAATCAGGACTGCATACGACCGAGGCACACAGGGCCAACACCCGGCATCACGGTGTGGGGAGCGATCTCCTACACTGGCCGTACACCACTGGTGATCGTCGAGGGGACACTGAATAGTGCACGGTACATCCAAACCGTCATCGAACCCATCGTTCTACCATTCCTAGACCGGCAAGGGAACTTGCTGTTCCAACAGGACAATGCACGTCCGCATGTATCCCGTGCCACCCAACGTGCTCTAGAAGGTGTAAGTCAACTACCCTGGCCAGCAAGATCTCCGGATCTGTCCCCCATTGAGGATGTTTGGGACTGGATGAAGTGTCGTCTCACGCGGTCTGCACGTCCAGCACGAACGCTGGTTCAACTGAGGCGCCAGGTGGAAATGGCATGGCAAGCCGTTCCACAGGACTACATCCAGCATCTCTGCGATCGTCTCCATGGGAGAGTAGCAGCCTGCATTGCTGCGAAAGGTGGATATACACTGTACTAGTGCCGACATTGTGCATGCTCTGTTGCCTGTGTCTATGTGCCTGTGGTTCTGTCAGTGTGATCATGTGATGTATCTGACCCCAGGAATGTGTCAATAAAGTTTCCCCTTCCTGGGACAATGAATTCACGGTGTTCTTATTTCAATTTCCAGGAGTGTATTTTGCAATTCTCCATCGTAGAAAACTACCTCTGCTTTCTCCATTCAATCTGCAAGAGATGGTCATTCCGCAAAAGAAAAAAGAAAAAAAAAGAACTAACACACGTCTTGAAACGTTTGGTCTGGTGCAACATCCTACGCTCCAGTTTCACATGCTTTTTTCCATTATGCTGAAATGTTCACTTTTTAGGCATGCTCATCTTTGGCTGTTCGCAGAGTAATATAAAAATTAAAAAGAAACCCTGTCCTTGAGTATTGGCAGACATAGAAACCTAATTCACAAACATCTTCAAATGTTCAGTTCTGTATGAAATCTTGTGGGACTTAACTGCTAAGGTCATCAGTCCCTAAGCTTACACACTACTTAACCTAACTTATCTTAAGGGCAGACATACACACCCATGCCAGAGGGAGGACTCGAACCTCCGCCGGGACCAAAAAAATGGTTCAAATGGCTCTGAGCACTATGGGACTCAACATCTTAGGTCATAAGTCCCCTAGAACTTAGAACTACTTAAACCTAACTAACCTAAGGACATCACACACACCCATGCCCGAGACAGGATTCGAACCTGCGACCGTAGAAGTCCCGCGGTTCCGGACTGCAGCGCCATAACCGCACGGCCACCGCGGCCGGCCGGCCGGGACCAGCCACACAGTCCATGACTGCAACGCCCTAGACCGCTCGGCTAATCCCGCGCCCTACAGACACCTTCGACAAGCACGACACACAGAGGCTGTTATACAAAACTAGCTCCACCGGCCACTTCTCCGATAACTTCACCCGTGGTGCAGTACTGCCCACACATTACATCGTTGCCGGCACAAGCACACGCAGGCGTGTCTTGCTCCATCAGCGACCCGTCCAGCACAGCTAACTGCCACACATCTGGCAGCCACTCGAAGTATGGCCGCTCAAACAGCATCGCACTGTTTTGAACGCTCGTCACGCCACACTACGTCAGCAAGGCCCACGTGCTATCCCATGGCGCTCGTTCTGGATCCGGCCGCCATGAATGGCACCCCCCCCCCCCTTCTCTGTCGCAAGTCTGCGACACAGATGCGTGCGTGGATGCACACAGCGCACCATACGGGGCCCATTTGAACTACAGCGGCTTAATTGGGCGGCGGCCCAAGCTCCACTCACCACTTCGTTTGATGCTCTACGTCTGCCTTGAATCTTCTGCTTAACTGTTTTCGGCGTTGGTTTTCTGTCGATTCTGATGAGAATAATCCTATCACTGATCTGTTTAGAGTAACACACTCACTGCCCTACCTTACTACGCATAACCAATCATACCCACTTTATATAAAATAAGGGCCTGTTATTCCCGATGACGACTCTGCACACGAAACTGTGCAGGTGTTTTTCATCGAGCTGTTGGGGCTTCTGATCACCCCAGTATCTAAAGTTCTGTTTGTTCACATATCCATTGAGGAGAAAATGTGCCTCATCACTCATCCAGAGGTTGTGAACAAGGTCCCCGTTTTCTTCAATCATTTGCAAAAGACTTTCACAGAAATGCTGTATGACCACGAAGTCGTTATGTTTCAAAGCGTTAACCACTTGGATTTTGTGTATATGGTGATGTAAGTCCAACCTCAGAATCGTTGGGACAGTCCTGTCAAAAATTCCAAGCACAACAACCTGTCTACGCGCTGATCTCCGGGGCCTTCCTACACCTTCCACATTCTCGAGAGTACGCACTTTCTTCGCTCTGACACCTCTTTTTCTTGTCGTTTCACTAACGTTTTCAAAGTTTTCCACTCAAGATTAATTTGAAAATGCGCTTGGAAACGAGGCTGAGCAGCTACATAGCTACCGCTGTGTCAGAACGCAATTACTGCAAACGACCGTTGTTGCTTAGTCTACAGATCCATAGCTACGGAAATGTTCTGTGTTGGGAAATGCAGTGGTGACCTTGGTTACTCGCCCCCCCCCCCACTACTTCCAGCACTTCCGCGCACTAATAATAAATGCTGGTATGATTGCCACACCCTGTACTTTAATGAATTTCTTCAGCAATTTGTCTTACGCTAAAAACTTTTTTAATAATTCTCTATTCTTGAATCAAACGTAAAAAGCAAATATTACGGGAAAAAAAACACAGTATATCACCTCTGGTTTAACGTGACTTCAATTGAACGAATTTATAAAAGAGTAAATACACTACTGGCCATTAAAACTGCTACACCAAGAAGAAATGCAGATGATAAACGGGTATTCATTGGACAAACGTATTATACTAGAACTGACACGTGATTACATTTTGCCGGCCGCGGTGACCGAGCGGTTCTAGGCGCTTCGGCCGGCCGCGGTGGCCGTGCGGTTCTAGGCGCTCCAATCCGGAGCCGCGCCGCTGCTACGGTCGTAGGTTCGAATCCTGCCTCGGGCATGGGTGTGTGTGATGTCCTTAGGTTAGTTAGGTTTAAGTAGTTCTAAGTTCTAGGGGACTCATGACCCCAGCAGTTGAGTCCCATAGTGCTCAGAGCCATTTCTAGGCGCTTCAGTCCGGAACCGCGCGACTGCTACGGTCGCAGGTTCGAATCCTGCCTCGGGCATGGGTGTGTGTGATGTCCTTAGGTTGGTTAGGTTTAAGTAGTTCTAAGTTCTAGGGGACTGATGACCTCCGCTGTTAAGTCCCGTAGTGCTCAGAGCCATTTTTAACCAATTGATTACATTTTCACGCAATTTGGTAGCATAGATCCTGAGAAATCAGTACCCAGAACAACAACCTCCGGCCGTAATAACGGCCTTGATACGCCTGGGCATTGAGTCAAACAGAGCTTGGATGCCGTGTACAGATACAACTGTCCATGCAGCTTCAACACGATACCACAGTTCATCCAGAGAAGTGACTGGCGTATTGTGACGAACCAGTTGCTCGGCCACCATTGACAAGACGTTTTTAGTTGGTGAGAATCTGGAGAATGTGCTGGCCAGGGCAGCAGTCGAACATTTGCTGTATCCGGAAAGGCCCGTACAGAACCTGCAACATGCGACCGTGCATTATCCTGTTGAAATGTAGGGTTTCGCAGGGATCGAATGAAGGGTACATCCACGGGTCGTAACGTCCACTGTTCAAAGTGCCGCCAATGTGAACAAGAGGTGACCGAGACGTGTAACCAATGGCACCCCATACCATCACGCCGGGTGATACGCCAGTATGGCGATGACGAATACCGCTTCCAATGTGCGTTCACCGCGATGTCTCCAAACAAGGATGCAACCATCTTGATGCTGTGAATTGGACCTGAATTTATCCGATAAAATGACGTTTTGCCATTCGTGCACCCAGGTTCGTCGTTGAGTACACCATCGCGGCGCTCATGTCTGTGATGCAGCGTCAAGGGTAACCGCAGCCATTGTCTCCGAGCTGATAGTCTATGCTGCTGCAAACGTCGTCGAACTGTTCGTGCAGATGGTTGTTGTCTTGCAAATGTCCCCATCTGTTGACTCAGGGATCGAGACGTGGCTGCACGATCCGTTACAGCCATGCGGATAAGACGCCTGTCGTCTCGACTCCTAGTGATACGAGGCCGTTGGGATCCAGCACTGCGTTCCGTATTACCCTCCTGAACCCATCGATTCCATATTCTGCTAACGGTCATTGAATCTCGACCAACGCGAGCAGCAATGTCGCCATACGATAAACTGCAATCGCGATAGGCTACAGTCCGACCTTTATCAAAGTCGGAAACGTGATGGTACACATTTCTCCTGCTTAACACGAGGCATCACAACAACGTTTCACCAGGCAACGCCGGTCAACTGCTGTTTGTGTATGAGAAATCGGTTGGAAACTTTCCTCAAGTCAGCATGTTATAGGTGTCGCCACCGGCGCCAAGCTTGTGTGAATGCTCTGAAAAGCTAATCATTTGCATATCACAGAATCTTCTTCCTGTCGGTTAAATTTCGTGTCTGTAGCACGTCATCTTCGTGGTGTAGCAATTTTAATGGCCAGTAGTGTAAATCTGTCATAATGGGAAGAATCTACGGGCAATATATATCAGTGGAAGGTACACTGTTTATCTAAAAAGTGATCAGTAACGTACAGTAACTGGAATTAAAAATTTAATTTGAATGCAGTTTGAATCTACATTCCCTATTCAGAGATTAATGCAAATTTCTGCACAAATGGATGCACAGCAGTCTTGTAGCATCGCTTTTTGTCTTAACAGCACGGAGCTTTTTTCTGCCAGATAGAATGGGGCAATAGGCTTTGGTTGATAGAGAATTAATGAATTACTTGGAAAATGAATGGTTAGAGATCTTGCATAGATATGCTGAGGGATTCGAAACTCATGAGAGAGTTGGTGGCGCATTCTATTCGCAAGTAGTTAAAAAGTTTTTATTACCACCATTTGGTACTATTTACACTGCAGATGAATATGCTGCTAGAAAAAAAGTTAACAGAACAAGGGAACAAATCATTAATTCCCACTGAATGTTGATGTTCTTTCTAGCACTTACAGCATGGAAAGTGGAAAGCTGATTACAGTTATATTTACGATAAGGTGGATTTAATAATAAAAGCCAACAATGAAAATAAATATGGAAATCTAATGGGTTAAGGAGCAGTCAGATATTCAGCAAAATGATGTAGTAGATAGTCTCGCAAAAAAAAAAGAATATCTATAAAATGACGGAGATGATGATCGTGTCATTTTGGGATGTTGCAAATATGCTCTACATCAAAATAAACTGTAGGGTCACCTGGTCAGATAGAAAATTCCATCACCAAGAAATATTAAACCATTAATGAGTGAGAACATAAAATCAATGATTTAATGGTGTATTACCTGCAAAACGCGGAGATGAAGCTCTGGCATATGAAATACTAAATTTATAATTTTATACATGCATTAAGTGGATCTATGTTTAAAATTCAGTTGCAATCACTAACCGAAGTTATTGAAGTGACTCTATTGTTTTCTATAAAAAGTCAATTAAATTAAATGAAAAAAAATCCAAAATAACAGCGAATGTATTACGTAAGACTAACGTCAACTTAATCTATCAATATAAAATTGATCGTCCCACTATTCCTTCTAAGGTTTTTGACAAATCAGTAACAATTTTTTTTGAAAATAAAGTGTAGCACTGTTCCGTAAGTAGCCAAGCAACGTCTTGTTGCGCGTCGGATGTAAATTTATTACGTCAGATAACTACGATTACGCAACTTACACGGGTCGTTGCGCTTCACTGCCTCTGTTTGAATGTTTATAAAAGCTGTATGACCTAACGTTTTCAAAACGGTATCTGCCATAACTTCGTGCAACAAGGTGAATATTACTTCCACCGACCACAAATATTGTCATAGTGCCAGTGATTTAAATGGAGAGGTTACTCGATTAATGTTTACAACTGTCACTTTATAATTAATGTCCACTAAAATTGCTACACCACGAAGATGACCTGCTACAGACGCAAAATTTAACCGACAGGAAGAAGATCCTGTGATATGCAAATGATTAGCTTTTCAGAGCATTCACACAACCTTGGCGCCGGTGGCGACACATACAACGTGCTGACATGAGGAAAGTTTCAAAGCGATTTATGATACACAAACAGTAGTTGACCGGCGTTGCCTGGTGAAACGTTGTTGTGATGCCTCGTGTAAGGAGGATAAATGCGTACCATCACGTTTCCGACTTTGATAAAGGTCGGATTGTAGCCTATCGGGATTGAGGTTTATCGTATCGCGACACTGCAGCTCGCGTTGGTCGCGATCCAGTACGAAAGTTAGCAGAATATGGAATCGGTGGGTTCAGGAGGGTAATACGGAACGCCGTGCTGGATCCCAACGGCCTCGTATCACTAGCAGTCGAGATGAAAGGCATCTTATCTTCATGGCTATATCGGATCGTGCAGCCACGTCTCGATCCCTGAGTCAATAGATGGGGACGTTTACAAGACAATAACCATCTGCACGAACACTTCGACGACGTTTGCAGCAGCATGGACTATCAGCTCGGAGACAGTGGCTGCGGTTACCATTGACGGTGCATCACAGACAGGAGCGCCTGTGATGGTGTACTCAACGACGAACCTGGGTGCACGAATTGCAGAACGTCATTTTTTCAGATGAATACAGGTACTGTTTACAGCATCTTGATGGTCGCATCCGTGTTAGGCCACATCGTGGTGAACGCACATGGGAAGCGCATGTGCAGGTCCTGTACTGGCCTTTCTGGATACAGAAAATGTTCGACTGCTGCCCTGGCCAGCACATTCTCCAGATCGATCTCTCACCAACTGAAAACGTCTGGTCAATGGTGGCCGAGAGACTGGCTCGTCACAATACGCTAGTCACTACTCTTTATGATCTGTGGTATCTTGTTGAAGCTGCATGGGCAGCTGTACCTGTACACGCCATCCAAGCTCTGTTAGACTCAATGCCCAGGCGTATCAAGGCCGTTATTATGCCCAGAGGTGGTTGTTCTGGGTACTGATTTCTTAGGATCTACGCACCCAAATTGCGTGAAAATGTAATCACATGTCAGTTCTAGTATAACATATTTGTCCAATGAATACCCTTTTATCATCTGCATTTCTTCTTGGTGTAGCAATTTTAATGGCCAGTAGTGTATGTTTGTATGTTCTGAGTTAACGTCATTCCGTCTTAATTCCACATCTTCCTCCCTACTCCCTTTCCTCATTCCCTGCACCTCGCTGTCCTATCAGAACCCTCTCGTCTGCTGTTTTCGCTTTCCTTCCCTGTTGCTCACCTCTTGTTTCATTTGCGGGCGACTGTTTCTTCTGGCACTGCTTCCTTCATTTACCTGTCTCCCGTCTCTTCCCGCCTGTTCCGACTCCTGTCTGTAACGCCCTTATACCTCTGTTCTGTGGCACAACCAGTTTTCTTACCTCTTCGCGTTGCCTTGCTGTTACTCGGAGCCTCCTCTAGTGTCTTAGTTGTAGTGTTCTGTGCCTGTGACCTCTTTACTTTTTCTGCAGTTTCGTATACAACCTCTATCAACTGATGCTGATTCGTTGCTCCTTCATTACCATTGCCCTCTCTCCATCTGCCAACATTGGGACTGTGCTGTGGAATTTTGAATTTTCCTGTTACCAAGTAGGTGATTTATTTTCCTCTTCTCTCCTTGAATGAAAGTTAGTGGTAGCAAATTTGTTGACTATCTGTCCAGTGTTTGAGCTTGTTACCCCGTGTTGCGTATGAAATGGGAATACTCTATTCATTGTGGTTTCCTTCCTGGCTCTTATGAATGTTGGATTTCCCGGTAACAGCCTTGGTACATACATGCAGCTCTGTACACAATTGTGTGAGTGATGTACGGTTAGAAGTATATGCAAATATCAGCGTTAGAATGCTGCACACGTACTGTTTGTCTTCACCTTGCCAGAAACAATTTAACCTCTCTACCACTTCACAAGCTGCTGTACGAAATCGTTAATGCTTACTACTATCAACAGCAATGTGAAACAAGCCTTTCATCCGATGACAATGGTTAAACATCAAAACGTGTGGCGGATGAATAAAATTTTTGTCACTGACGCAAAAATATTTTTAAGTGCCTGTGTTACCAAAGTTTTCAAGGAAAGCAAATTCCTGTAATTTATAAGTTGCTAGGATATTTGTTGCAGTTTATTTTCGTGGAGTCTGCTGCGCACAGAATATCCATAGGGTTATTAGCCGTTATTTATTTATTCCAATGATAGTAAATTTCCTTGCAATAGACCTTTCTTTCAAAGTAAAATAAAAACCATATCTGCAAGTAAATTTAACTGGAATAAACGTATTGCAACATTCGGAACTGTGTACTCGAGTGAGGAAAGTATATCGGGTGGGTGAGGTAGGGCTCTGGGCATAAGGTGCTGCAGACTTTAGTGAGCATCACCTTCCTTAGCTCCCGCTTGAGCAACATCAGCTAGACTAGAAAAAATTATGATTTAATTGTGTATTTTGCGTATTATGTGTGTACTAAAATGTTGTTTTCTGTTTGTTTAGTCTTGCGTGCGAAAGATGTTGGCAAGTGATCCAACGGTCTTCTACTGATGCAGAAATCGGCAGCATTGATCACCAGAGCTTATATGTAAACATGATGGCCGCAGCAAACGAGTAATAATAAACAACTTTAGGACAGGACTGTACGACTCAAAAGATGGGATAACTTTGAGTCATTGTCAGTCAGTATGTATAAAGATTATAACATCGCGGTAGATGGGAGGTGAAGGAAAATCCCCTCTCAATGCGTGTTGCTCTTTCCGGAACGTGTGTCAGCGCTGCTGCGATAGGCCTACGCGTATACGCAAAACAACACCGTACGTCACGGTATCGGAACACACTTCAAAGGGACTGCCATCGGCTGCGTGCTATTGAAATTTCCGGTACGACATTTCGATCAATGGGCTGACATCAAACAGAACATGCATATATTTGTACCGCGTCTGAGGTCACATATATCAGTTCGTCTCTTCTCTACACACGAAACAAAGCTTGCCTGTTTTCATTGCTCAGACAAATCTGACAGCCGTATACAAAATGCAGAGGATACCTATATGTGCATGCAAAGATTATTCACATTTTTGGTTTCTTGAGCGTTTGGGCAGGTAGATGAAGTGTGTATCTTTCTCATTACAGGGGTTTTGTAGCTGTTTCAACAGAAATTAGAGCATCAGTTGTGTGTTATACATATACTTTATTTATTCACCGTTCTTAAATTTTATAGCTTACTTCATAATTTCATTGCATTAATGTATGCGCGTCACACAACTGCACTAAGGGGGGAGGCGTCATGGCACACAAAAGATTAGTCTTTTTTTTTACATTCAGGTAACTTAGATCAATTTCTTCTTAGCAGTTTAACATTATGTAGCAGACTAAATGAGGTAATGTCGATGAAGTAGTCGGCTTCTTGTTAATTATAGTGATGATGGCGAGGTGGAGGGCGGGGTGGAGGGGGACGGGGTAATCTAGTTCGAGCTCAAAATATGTACTACCAGGAAAGAAGTTGTTGGGTGTAGTTAAAGGAGAAAAAAAGTAAAAACAAAAGATAATAGGTTTTAAAGTTTATAAGTGACCGTCATAACTCTGAAATGGGTATAAGATGATTAACGACTTAACAGGAGTAGCAAATTACTACAAATAGCGAGGTGGTGAATACTTTTCAATCTGCCATAGCCTAAGATTTCCTTACGATTCTAATCATGGTTTCACTGCGGATGGGGAGATACCGTGTCTGCACATGGGCTAACTGTTATCCGTAAATTTTACCTTTACGGTCGTTGTGGGATGGATACACAGCGCCTAAGCAATATTCGTGAAAGCCGCCCTAAAACTATGTTCTCGTAGTTTCCTCTTGCAAAATTAGGCGCTTTACGTCAACCATCTGTGAGACTCTATATGTGAACATAGCTGTTATATTTATTTGCCATTCAAACAAGTTTATAGTCACTCGAACCTCCCATAACGTCACTGACAATAATAGTTTAAGTCATCCCTAAGCGGCGTGCTCAAATAGCCTCATGGTTAACATCGGTTGCTAATGTTGCCTTTATGATGTAGCAGAAATTTTTAAATAACTTCTTCCATGTCACCAACATCGGTTTAGCGAACCTCAACTGGGGTCGTTCCCACGTAATATCCTGAATGCCATGGGTAAAGTCAATCAGGAGGATACTATATTTCTAGGTTATCGAAAAGCATTTGACTCTGTACGACATCAACGTTTATTTACAAAAAGTATGATCATGTGAGATATTAACCTCAGTCTTGCCTCAGGTACCCGTGTTCTGATCCGTGTTAATGACACGGTAAGCAAGATTAACAGTGAACTCTTTGCACAGTAAACAGTTATCGGAAATCATGTAATATCTGAAAAATGTTGTACAAATATCCAGTCATGTCCTGATAAGATTTCAAAGTAGTACAAAGTGTGCAAACTTGCTTTAAATATTCAGAAATGTAAAGCTGTGCAATATATTGTGACTGAAACGTCAATGAGTCACAGCAGTAGTCCGTGAAATCTTACAAATAACTGGATGTAACAGTTTTTTTGGGATATCGAACACAAAGTTACATAGGCTCAATCGTATACAAAACAGGAGGTAGACTGAATACTGGAAAATGCAGTCGTTCTGCAAAGGAGACCAGTTGCAAAATGTTCATTCCAACCAAAAATGGTTCAAATGGCTCTGAGCACTATGGAACTTAACAGCTGAGGTCATCAGTCCCCTAGAACTTAGAACTACTTAAACCTAACTAACCTAAGGACATAACACACATCCATGCCAGAGGTAGGATTCGAACCTACGACCGTAGCGGTCGCGTGGTTCCTGACTAAACCGCCTAAAACCGCTCGGCCACCCCGGCCGGCTCATGCCAACCACTCTACATTACACAACTGTGTGGAATACACACGAAATAGATCTATCGGAGGACGTAGGAAATATATATAAAGTCGGGTTGCACGAATGTGAACGAGTTAGGTTGACCCACAGGAGCGTCTCGCGAAAATACTGAATAATATTATCTGGCAAACGCTTGAAGATCAACTATTCCACGAAATCCTAGTTACAGTATTCCAAGTATTAATTTTAAGTGAGTGATGTAGGAATGGATGAAGTAGGAAAAGGGAGAGAAGGAAAAATAGTCGGTGAATATGGACTGGGTGAAAGGAGTGAAAAAGGAAGCTGCCTGGTAGAATTTTGCACAGAGCGTGATTTAATCATCGCTAACACATGGTCTAAGAATCTTGTAAGATGATTGTAGACTGAGAAGAGATATGAAGTCACTGGAACGTTCCAGATTGATGATATAATGGTATGACAGAGATTTATTAGCTAGATTTTAAACTGTAAGACATTTCCAGGGACACACGTAGGCTCTGACATCAATTTATTGGTAATGAGCTGTAGATTAAAACTGAAGAAATTGCAAAAAGGTAGGGAAGTTAGGAGATGTGACCTGGATAACCTAAAAGAACGACAGGTTGTGGAGAGTTTCAGGGGGAGCATTATGCAATTGACAAGAACAGAAGAAACGGAATAGGGTAGAAGATGAAAGGGGAGCTGTGACAGATGAAATAGTGAAGACAGCAGAGTGTCAAATAGGTAAAACAAGACAAGCCCTAGTAGGAATCCTTGGATATTACAGCAGCCGTCCGGAGTGGCCGTGCGGTTCTGGGCGCTACAGTCTGGAGCCGAGCAATCGCTATGGTCGCAGGTTCGAATCCTGCCTCGGGCATGGATGTGTGTGATGTCCTTAGGTTAGTTAGGTTTAATTAGTTCTAAGTTCTAGGTGACTGATGACCTCAGAAGTTAAGTCGCATAGTGCTCAGAGGCATTTCAACCATTTGATATTACAGCAGATATTAAATTTAATTAATGAAAGAATACAGTATAAAAATGCAGCAAATGAGACATGTGAAAGGCAGTACAAAAATCTAAAAAGTGAGACTGACAAGAAGTTCTAAATGGCTAAATGTAGACGGGGAACGGCAAGAAAACGGTTTCTGAAGAAGAAAAATCTGTTAACGTCGAATACAGATATAAAAGCGTTAGGAAGTCTTTCCTGAAGGTATTTGTCTACAGTGTAGCCATGTATGGAAGTGAAACATGGACGATCAGTAGTTTAAACAAGAAGAGAATAGATGCTTTTGAAACGTGGTGCTTCAGCAGAATGCAGAAGATTAGATGGGTTAGATCACATAACTAATAATGAGGTACTGAACAGAATTGGGGAGACAAGAAATTTGTGACACAACTTGGCTAAAGAAAGGGATCGGATGACAGGACCTATTCTGAAAGGTCAAGGGATCATCAGTGTAGCATTGGAGGGACGTATGGCGTCAGAGGGATATCAAGAGGTAAATACGGTAAGCACATTCGGAAGGATGTAGGTTACAGTAGTTATTCGGAGATGAAGATGTCTTGCACGGGACAGAGTCACACGGAGAGCTGCATCAAACCGTCTTCGGACTGAAGACCATTACAACTACAACCTAGGAATGTTTTGAAGCCCACAACACATCGCTTACGAAGGGGCCGCGAAAATGAGATGAGTCTCGTTACAGTGCGCACAGAAGAATTTCACCACTGATTCCCCCTGAACAGAAAGAATTCCTAATATGCCCAGCACTGGGAAAAACCTTCCGCATATTGCAATGGTTTCCAGGATACATCATGGATAATTTTAACTGTCATCTGTGATTATTATCACTATTTTTTATTAACTTTAGAAACTTGGATTTGTTTTGTGTCTAAAAGTCATCGTCTATCAGTGTTTTAGAAAATGCAAAATCGGTTATGACTTTTACTCTTTTCCATGTTACATTATCAGAGACCACTCCAATACGAAATTAAAAGCTAAGTAGACCCACTAGAAATACATCTCGACTCGAAGTATATTAGGTAACGCCTAGTAAATAGAGTATAACGGTTTAAGCTGTTAAATAATTTACCGGTTTGTCGAACAAAATTCTTCTGTCATGGCAAAATTAAGGTAGCATTGCTCGGGTATGGCTCAGAGATTCGATGCATACTGCTCGCTATTGATTTGTGTGGTGTCTTTAGTTTGTAGTGTCGAAAAAACGAGACCTCTGTCCCTTGTGGGAACCATAGCTCCTTTTTATCTACCTGGCATTGTATTATGCATGTTCAACAAAGTTATCTTTCTGAGTTCAGCAACAAGTTGACAGCAGGCCCCATTTTTCTGCTGTGCTTTCTACGACCACAGCGGCGCCGCTGCGTGGCACTTGGATGCCGTGAGTTTCCTCTCCTAGCCTCTCCCTCTCACCTGCTCTATTATTTATCGTCACCCTGCCCGAGGGCTCCTGCAAATCTGTTACAGCACCTTTCGCAGCGTGAGCTCTTGCGGCAAGCAGCACGTTCGCAACTCCAGAAAAAAGAGAGCGGTTCACCGTAAAATGTTTTTGTCCACGAAACTGTGTCGCCAGCTGACGCTGCTACCTGTCTCTGAGAAAGCTACACTATGTGATCAAAAGTATCCGGACCCCTCCAAAAACATACTTTTTCTCATATTAGGTGCCTTGTGCTGCCACCTACTGCCACGTACTCCATATCAGCAACCTCAGTAGTCACTAGACATCGTGAGAGAGCAGAATGGAGCCGGCCGCGGTGGTCTCGCGGTTCTAGGCGCTCAGTCCGGAACCGCGCGACTGCTACGGTCGCAGGTTCGAATCCTGCCTCGGGCATGCATGTGTGTGATGTCCTCAAGTTGGTTAGGTTTAAGTAGTTCTAAGTTCTAGGGGACTGATGACCACAGAAGTTAAGTCCCATAGTGCTCAGAGCCATTTGAACCATTTGAAGAGCAGAATGGGGCGCTCCGCGGAACATGGACCTCGACCGTGGTCAAGCGATTGAATGTCACTTGTGTCATACGTCTGCATACGAGATTTCCACACTCCTAAACATCTCTAGGTCCACTGTTTCCGATGTGATAGTGAAGTGGAAACGTGAAGGGACACGTACAGCACAAAAGCGTACAGGCAGACCTCGTACACATCGCGTCGGTAAACGCCAGACGACTCCCTGCTTGGTGTAAGGAGCGTAAACATTGGACGATTGAACAGTGCAAAAACATTGTGTGGAGTGACGAATCACGGTACACAATGTGGCGATCCGGTAGCAGGGTGTGGGTATGGCGAATGCCCGGTGAACGTCTTCTGCCAGAATGCGTAGTGCCTACAGTAAAATTCGGAGACGGTGGTATTATGGTGTGGATGTGTTTTTCATGGAGGGAGCTTGAACCCCTTGTTGTTTTGCGTGGCACTATCACAGCACAGGCCTACACTGATGTTTTTAGCACCTTCTTGCTTTCCGCTGTTGAAGAGAATTTCGGGGATGGCGAATGCATCTTTCAACACTATCGAGCACTTGTTCATAATACACGGCCTGTGGCGGAGTGGTTACACGACAGTAACATCCCTGTAAAGGACTGTCCTGCACATACTCCTGACCTGAATCCTATAGAATACCTTCAGGATGTTTTGGAACACCGACTTTGTGCCATGCATCACCGACAGACTTTGATATCTCTCCTCAGTACAGCACTCCGTGACGAATGGGCTGCCATTCCCCAAGAAACCTTCCAGCACCTGTTTGAAAGTATGCCTGCGAGAATGGAAGCTGTCATCAAGGCTAAGGGTGAGTCAACACCACAATGAACTCCAGCATTACTGATGGAGGGCGCCACGAACTTGAAGTCATTTTCGGCCAGGTGTCCGGATACTTTACATCACATAGTGTATTTAACCGAAGTGTGTTTAGAATTCGAACTCGTTCCAGTTATTACGTTTCTGCAAGTGAAGATATTAAACTTGCTAAGTGTTAAAAAATGCATGTTGTAATTTTATTCTCATCACTACTTTCCCTGTACAAGTAAAACTCAGAATTCTTCGTTCTCAAAGCAAATGACGGAGCGAGGCCTTGATGCGTTAGTAAAGGCGTTGTTCCCACATCTGATGGTCCAGGTGTACCATTGTCGCCGTCTTCATAATCCAGTCATGATGATTGATCAACCAGTCACGAACATACCATTGACACTAAGGTAACATACAAAAAAATTGAAACATTCCGATAACTTCACAACCAAAAACACAAAGCAGAACGGAAAGAAAATGAATTAAGATTCTACATCGTGTACCTAAAAAAAATGTATGAATTGCCTAAAAGAATTCGAAATCTACATCCACAAAAGAACGTGTGCCCAGACCAAATCCTTAATGAACAGACATAACTAAAACACAAAAAATATTTGGAAAACTACACATGTGTCCAAAATTAAAGCAACAGATGGTTCAAATGGCTCTGAGCACTATCGGACTTAACTGCTGAGGTCATTAGTCCCCTAGAGCTTAGAACTAGTTAAACCTTAGTCCCCTAGAGCTTATAACTAGTTAAACCTAACTAACCTAAGGACATCACAAACATCCATGCCCGAGGCAGGATTCGAACCTGCGACCGTAGCGGTCTTGCGGTTCCAGGCTGCAGCGCCTTTAACCGCACGGCCACTTCGGCCGGCTTAAAGCAACAAACTGCTGTTACCCCGCCCTGTGTCTAATTCACGACGTAATCTTACAAACTGTCAAGGAGGTGTCCGTAAGATCGTGTTCTGCACCGAAGATGGCATTCTGGTCAACTGACAATCATGCCAGCAATGACGTCAGGCCAGCTATGAAACGAAGTAGTTTTTGCCTGGTAGCCCCACATCCACACTCGCTGTGTACACAGCCACAGACGGTGCAGTATGGCACAGAGAAGATGCCTACCAGACTCTCTGGGCTTGAGCGCCATAGGAAGAATGGGAGCAGGATAGCCGCAAATTGTCGGAGACCTGCAGTCTGTGTGCCTCTCTCGCATCTTCACAGAAGGTAACGTGAAGAGAATAGTCATCAAGGGCACACCTGGACAGTCGAACAGTGAGCCAGTGTTGTTTTCACAGATGAGACCCGGTTTAGTCTGGAGAGTGAGTCTCTATGGATTCGCATCTGGAGGGCACGTGGAAAACGATTTCGAGACCCAAACATTGTGGAAGAAGCCTGATAACGAGGATGATCCCTAATGGCATGGGCAGGGATTATGTTGACCACTCGAACCCCTCTTCATGAAATTGTACGGGTGAATTGGCAAGATTTAACTGCCGTCAGCATCGTGACCAGATCTTGGGACCTTATCCGCAGTTGTTGTGAGATACTGTGGGCTCAGACTTCGTATTGATGTATGATAATGCTCGACCACATAGAGTATGGGTGGTTGATGTTTTCTTGGAAACGGAAGATATTGAACGCATGGCGTGGCCTGCTCGCTCTCCCGATTTGAATCACATAGAGCATGTCTGGGATGCACTAGGGGACAGCGTGCATCACATCAGCATCCACCAACCACTAAGATTGCGAGCAGCTCTGCAGGAAGAATGGACGTTATTACGTCAATATGAGGCTGATGATATCAATCAGAGCATGCCCTGTCGTTGTGAGGCCTCTACTGGGGTCAGAGGTGATCACAATATTGAGAGAAGGGATGTATAAAGACTGTCTGTTAATGCAGGTTGCCTACATTTGCGGCAAGCAAACATTCAGGAGCAAACCTATTGTTCTCTTTTGATTGACAGATACTTAATCTATTTTTCTATTAAGCGGATTAACACCCCTTGGGTATAATACATCCTTTTAATTGACACTTTATGTCCCTCTGGGGATAATCCTTCCTTTCCATTGACAGGTCGTTAACCTATTGTTTTTCAACCCCTCCCTATCCACCTCCTTTGCCTCCAACACTCAAGGAACTGCCCTCGCCGATACAAGCACACTTTTGATTTCAATTTCATTAACTAATTAATTAAATCTATCAACTGATTAAATCCACTGTCTGGAAATCCTCCAGCCCTCCCACTCCCCTCCTCATTCAGGTAATTGACAGGAAAAAGATTCAGTTGATCGGGCATTTGGAGGGAAATCGATTGCAGTTTATGGAATATTGTTTACACAATTTATACAATGTGTGGACTACTGTTTATATTAACAATTTATGGGATTCAAGGCGGTGTATGGAATTTATTTTATTTATTTAGTTAAAAAATTGGCATGAAGTCGACTGTTGTGTATGCAATATTGTTTAAACAATTTAGACAATGTGTGCAATACTGTTTATTTAAACAATTTATGGGATTCAAGGCAGTGTATAGAATTCATTTTCTTTATTGAGTTAATGAATTTGTTAGCAGATCGACTGCAGTGTACGGAATATTGTTTGAACAATTTAGACAACCGACCTGTGTGTCCGTGCGGTTCTAGGCGCTTCAGTCTGGAACCGCATGGCCGCTACGGTCGCAGGTTCGAATCCTGCCTCGGGCATGGATGTGTGTGATGTCCTTAGGTTAGTTAGGTTTAAGTAGTTCTACGTTCTAGGGGACTGATGACCACAGATGTTAAGTCCCATAGTGCTCAGAGCCATTTGAACCATTTTTTGAACAATTTAGACAAGATGTGGAATATTGTTTATTTAAACAATGTATGCGATGCAAGGCAGTGGTTGGCATACAGTTCATTATATTTGCTTTACTTTACTTCTGTGGTCACAATATTTTTTGTCATCAGACTGCCGGTTTCGGTCTATAGTTACCATCTTCAGATCAGTAGATTAAAACATGTTTTTTATTGAACAGATCTGAAGATGGTCATTATCGACCAAAACCAGCAGTCTAACGACAAAATATTTGTGACCACAGACGTAACGTAAAGGAATTTGATTCTATATTCGGGTCACTGTTTTATTTGCGACCATGTCGCGGCTTGTGGAATATAGTTTACTTATTTAGTTAAAGAATTTCTTGGGAAATCGATTGCAGTTTACTGTTTATTTAAACAATTTACAGGATGCAAGATTGCGTAGGATATAGTTTGTTTAAAGCGTTTTCAGGAAATCGATCGCAGTATGGAATATTTAAACAACTGAAGCCTCTTTTTTTATTATGATCGCGCTTGGAAACACCGAGGAAGCTTAGTTTATATCTGCTGCCGGAGTCAGGGATGTTAAGGGTCTTATTATTTATTTTCCTCACTTTTCGAAGCACAATGGCTTCTAATCTCCGATGGGAAAATCAGAACAATTACGTATCAAAACGTTCATGACACATTTCGAAAACCGCAGTCAATTTCTGCAGACAGACACATTACTAGAATTTCAGCAGCAAACTATTTTATACAGATCGAGAAACATACAGCAGTCATATTGGAACGACAGTTAAACAGTGCTAAAGTGGTCTACCGATCATGAATGGAAGGAAGTGAGGTATAGTAGCCGCCGTTTTGGGACTTCCGTGTATGTCTGTATCGTCACGGCACCGCAACGAATGTCAAAACCGCTGTTCCCTAATTACAGATCACGTTATTAAAGACCACCGACAACGGACCACATATCGGCCTCTTTTGACCTCGTGGCCCCCAGAATGAAGCACCAAGAGCCATTGATCAACCAATTCCAGACTCGCTTCCTGTTTCTTTCTCATAGGCCACGCCCTGATTGTGTGAACCAACATCCTGAAACATGCAGACAGAGGTTTGCATCTCTCCTCAGTATACTGTACTGCTATCTGCTGATGCTGGAGACAAAGGGAGCGATGATACAATTTCGATATCAAAAATAGAGTGAAATAAACCATTTGCACTACACTTTCAAATTAATTGTTTAACAATTTACAGCAGTCAAATAGATCTCTTAAAACACTTCTTCTTAATAAGGCATATTTTCAATATTAGAGTATCACGTGCTAACATTATGCCAATCAAGTAATGAAATTTCAGTCACGAATAGATCTGTAACGCTAAATACATCTTGTACGCTCCCTCCTCTAACGCAAACGTTTCCACTAAACATATCTGATGTAGAAAAATCCTGACGATCACACAAACCAGCGATCGCGAGGAACGCGCCATCCGCCGTCTACAGCATAGGCCCCGTCCGCACCGACCGAAAGAGAGATACGCATCCGAATGCATTTTCGCGCACAATAAAACTATGAGAAACGCGCCTGGGTCTTGAAAAGTACTATGGGATTCGTAAACTGTTTCTCTCCGCTACATTCGGAAGGAGGGAGAAATGTTCTACAGCGTGGTAGAATAGAGACAACAGAAAATACCACTGAAAGACAGAATGCATTCCGATGTATTGAGAAGCACTAAATACGACATACTTAAACCACGATCCAGTCGGTAGGAATACGCTGTTCGTGGCTAAATGTCAGAGATCGCTATCAATCGGGAATCTGACGTCGCGACTGGGTTTTCAAAACACTATACATCTCCTAAACTGCTTCTCTTCACTACATTCGGAATAAGGAGGAAGGCCGAGTGCATGATAGGGTAGAGACAACAGCAAATACCACTGCAAGTCAGCGTCCACTGCAATGTATTGTGAAACACTAAACACGACACAATTAACTGCGATCCCGTCCACAGTAACAAGTTGTCATGGCTACATGTCAGTGAACGCTATCAATAGGAAATCTGACGTCCCGATTGGAATTCTAAAAGTACTATAGACTTCCTAAACTGGTTCTCTCCGCTACATTCGGAAGAAGAAAGGAATGTCGTAGACGTGCAATCACCAACAATGCGACAATCTTCCAAAGAAGAAGGACCACTTGCCTTCACCCATAAGTGAACGCTACAGTCAGAATTTACCTTACAACGTCTACGACAAGACAAAGACAAACTCCCGTGAGGAAAAAGGTAGGAGCCCTCATTAGAAATCATAATCTCAGAAACAGGTATAGTACGGTAACATAAAATTTCTCTGCTTTCAAAGGACTCCAAACCTGCTCTACCTGCATTATTACACGCAACGAGAGCTACAGTTAGCCATCCGTTACCCAAACTAGGGGAAGAAGATACCTTCATTAAAGAAAAATTAAACCTAGCCCCAATAAACAAAGTAGGACCATGAATAAGAACAAATTGAGCTGTTTTAGAAACCGCTCTCGTTTCGTTCTTTTTACCCTTGCCAGAAGATGTCGAAGCACCAGGAGTGCCGTCCACATTGACAAGTGATAATTTTCTACGTTTTCAATAATTAATTGTGCTCATCTTCCTATTGTTGTCGATTTAAATTTTCATTTTTGTCGATTTAAATCTTCATTGTTGCACTTGTGTGTTCGTACATTGTTGTACGTGTGTCGTACATCTTGGTTTGTGGAGTACGGGGAGGTGGGCGGGCTGCCGTCTTATACGGCTTACGCGCTTTGGTTACTTCCTAAACTGGTTCTCTCCGCTACATTCGGAAGAAGAAAGGAATGTTCTACAGTGTGATAGAATAGAGACAACAGCAAACACCACTGCAAGACAGAATGCATTCCGAAGTATTGAGAAGCACTAAAAACGACACACTTAAACCACGATCCAATCCGTAGTAATAAACTGTCAGGGCCAGATGTCGGAGACAGCTGAAGACACTCGCATACCTCGCGCGCTCCTTCCCCTCTCCGTATGTACGTTGCCAGCGCGGATGCAAAGTGGTGAAAATTTCCGCCGGGACCGTGTCCGCAGTCGTGGACGTGAGTGTATTCCAGAGTGCACCACCCCCGACCGTGGAAAGCATCTGGGCGTTACTGGAGAGGTATGAATTCGCTTGTTATCAGTACGTCCAGCGCAAACGTCCACCATTTCGAATCTTCTCTCACTTTACCCACGAACGTCCGCTTCTGTCGTGCCCACCCAGCACACTGGTCATTTCGCCAGCCCCCGCTGGCGCGGGCTGGATCAGACAGGTAGGCGCATTCTTTGTACGTGGCAAAGGATGAGCCAACCCGTTATTTCTGGCTACCGACTCCCGATGACCGCCGCTGCAGACGGCCGCAGGTCACTGCGAATCAAGCAGGTGCAGCTTGGACATATGCCGTAGTTCTATACAATTCCGCCCCGACGTAGACCCACCAGCTTAAAAACCTATTTTACCCAACCCGAAACAACAACTCTGTTGACCGTACACCTCTAATTTCTCAAGAAAAATGTAGATCCCTCCCGTTTATATGATTAATTTTCGAAGATAGAAGAAATCGGACAACACACGCGTTTTCACATCGCTAAAGTATCGTTGCCTGTTGTGAAAATCCTACACAGGGCTAGGGTATAGATTATATTCCCTCTAAATATTCTGGGAAGGAATAGGATTGGTAAGCAGAACACATGGGCTGCTGCAATGGAATGTTGACCACATTTGAGGATGGCAAAATTTATTTTCTGCACGTTAATTAAAACAGATCACTAATAACAACGAAATTATTAATTAGTATTTGCAGATTGCGATGATCCACACCAATTATTCAAGTATACTAATATGGATATGATGTCTATTCTTTCGGACATGTTCGAAAGAATATACACCATTGAAGACCTGCAGCCGTCTATAACGAAGGAACAGACACCATATCCATGTAAGGACCGGATGATCAAAAAGTCAGTATAAATTTGAAAACTGAATAAATCACGGAATAATGTAGATAGAGAGGTACAAATTGACACACATGCTTGGAATGACATGGGGTTATATTAGAACCCAAAAAATACAAAAGTTCAAAAAATGTCCGACAGATCATCTGATCAGAATAGCAATAATTAGCATGACAAAGTAAGACAAAGCAAATATGATGTTCTTTACAGGAAATGCTCAATATCTTCACCATCATTCCTCAACAATAGCTGTAGTCGAGGAATAATGTTGTGAACAGCACTGTAAAACATGTCCAGAGTTATGGTGAGGCATTGGCGTCGGATGTTGTCTTTTAGCATCTCTAGAGATGTAGGTCGATCACGATACACGTGCGACTTCAGGTAACTACAGAGCCAATAATCGCACGGACTGAGGTCTGGGGACCTGGGAGGCCAAGCATGACGTAAGTGACGGCTGACCACACGATCATCACCGAACGACGCGCGCAAGAGATCTGTCACACGTCTAGCAATAATTTGTTTTTTTTTTATTTTGGTTCTAAAAGAACCCCATGTCATTCCAAGCATGTGTGTCAATTTTTACCTCTCTATCTACATTATTCCGTGGTTTATTAAGTTTTCAAATTTATACTGACTTTTTGTCACCCGGTATCTAGTTCTGACAATACCGGCATGACATTCCTCTTCTGTGCGGATGCACATATATTACCTGAACTCTTACGGGACCTAGTACGAATGTCTTCCACGAGTAATGAGCGTGCTGGGTAGGGACACTATGAATGTAGTGTGTGAACATATATGGTGAGAATGTGGGTCTGGCGGGAGGCTGCAGTCATACTATCCTCTCTGTTCTCGGTGGCTCGGATGGATAGAGCGTCTGCCATGTAAGCAGGAGATCCCGGGTTCGAGTCCCAGTCAGGGCACACATTTTCATCTGTCCCCGTTGATATCTATCAACGCCCGTCAGCAACTGAAGGTATTAACATATAATTCTAATTATTCAAGTGTATTAGACCATCATCATCATCATCATCATTTAAGACCGATTATGCCTTTCAGCGTTCAGTCTGGAGCATAGCCCCCCTTACACAGTTCTTCCATGATCCCCTATTCAGTGCTAACATTGGTGCCTCTTCTGATGTTAAACCTATTACTTCAAAATCATTCTCAACCGAATTCAGGTACCTTCTCCTCGGTCTGCCCCGACTCCACCTACCCTCTACTGCTGAAACCATGAGTCTCTTGGGTAACCTTGCTTCTCCCATGCGTGTAACATGACCCCACCATCTAAGCCTGTTCGCCCTGACTGCTACATCTGTAGAGTTCATTCCCAGTTTTTCTTTGATTTCCTCATTGTGGACACCCTCCTGCCATTGTTCTCATCTACTAGTACCTGCAATCATCCTAGCTACTTTCATATCCGTAACCTCAACCTTGTTGATAAGGTAACCTGAATCCACCCAGCTTTCGCTCCCATACAACAAAGTTGGTCGAAAGATTGAACGATGCACAGATAACTTAGTCTTGGTACTGACTTCCTTCTTGCAGAAGAGAGTAGATCGTAGCTGAGCGCTCACTGCATTAGCTTTGCTACACCTCGCTTCCAGTTCTTTCACTATGTTGCCATCCTGTGAGAATATGCATCCTAAGTACTTGAAACCGTCCACCTGTTCTAACTTTGTTCCTCCTATTTGGCACTCAATCCGTTTATATTTCTTTCCCACTGACATTACTTTCGTTTTGGAGATGCTAATCTTCATACCATAGTCCTTACATTTCTGATCTAGCTCTGAAATATTACTTTGCAAACTTTCAATCGAATCTGCCATCACAACTAAGTCATCCGCATATGCAAGACTGCTTATTTTTTGTTCACATATCTTAATCTCACCCAGCCAGTCTATTGTTTTAAACATATGATCCATAAATAATATGAACAACAGTGGAGACAGGTTGCAGCCTTGTCTAACCCCTGAAACTACTCAGAACCATGAACTCAATTTACCGTCAACTCTAACTGCTGCCTAACTATCCATGTAAAGACCTTTAATTGCTTGCAAAAGTTTGCCTCCTATTCCATAATCTTGTAGAACAGACAATAACTTCCTCCTAGGAACCCGGTCATACGCCTTTTCTAGATCTATAAAGCATAGATACAATTCCCTGTTCCACTCATAACACTTCTCCATTATTTGCCGTAAGCTAAAGATCTGGTCCTGACAACCTCCAAGAGGCCTAAACCCACACTGATTTTCATCCAATTGGTCCTCAACTAATACTCGCACTTTCCTTTCAACAATACCTGAGAAGATTTTACCCACAACGCTGATTAAAGAGATACCTCTGTAGTTGTTACAATCTTTTCTGTTTCCATGTTTAAAGATTGGTGTGATTACTGCTTTTGTCCAGTCTGATGGAACCTGTACCGACTACCAGGCCATTTCAATTATCCTGTGTAGCCATTTAGGACCTGACATTCCACTGTATTTGATGAGTTCCGACTTAATTTCATCCACCCCAGCCGCTTTATTGCACTGCACTCTATTGACCATTTTTTCCACTTCCTCAAATGTGATCCTATTTCCATCATCATTCCTATCCCATTCTACCTCGAAATCTGAAACATCACTGATCGCATTTTCACCTACATTGAGCAACTCTTCAAAATATTCCCTCCATCTGCCCAAGGCATCCACAGGATTCACCAGCAGTTTTCCTGACCTGTCCTAAATACTTGTCATTTCCTTCTTACCTACCTTTCGAAGACTGCTAATTACACTCCAGAATGGTTTTCCAGCAGCTTGACCCATAGTCTCCAACCTGTTTCCAAAGTCTTCCCACGATTTCTTCTTGGATGCTGCAGTTATCTGTTTGGCTTTGTTTCTTTCTTCAACATAACTTTCTCTGTCTACCTGGGTTCTGGTATGTAGCCATTTTTGATACGCCTTCTTTTTCCTTTTACAGGCTGCCTTGACTGTATCACTCCACCAAGCTGTTTGCTTCATCCTACTTTTACACACTACTGTTCCAAGACATTCTTTAGCCACTTCTAGTACTGCGTCCCTGTACCTTGTCCATTCCTTTTCCAATGACTGTAATTGACTACATTCAACTAACTGGTACCTTTCTGAGATCGCTGTTATGTACTTGTGCCTGATTTCCTTATCCTGAAGTTTCTCCACTCTTATCCTCCTACATATGGACCTGACCTCCTGCACTTTCAGCCTCACAATCCCAATTTCACTGCAGATTAAATAATGATCAGTGTCATCAAAGAATCCCCTGAATACACGTGTGTCCCTCACAGCCTTCCTGAATTCCTGATCTGTTATTATATAGTCAATGACAGATCAGTTCCCCTGCCTTCCCAAGTATACCGGTGAATGTTCTTATGTTAAAAAAAGGAGTTTGTGATTACTAAGCCCATACTGGCACAGAAATCCAAGAGTTGTTTCCCGTTCCTGTTGGCCTCCATATCCTCTCCAAATTTACCCATAACCTTTTCATACCCTTCTGTTCGATTTCCAATCCTGGCATTAAAATCACCCATGAGCAGAACACTGTCCTTGTCCTTTACTCTAACAACTACATCACTGAGTGCCTCATAAAAACTATCCATCTTATCTTGATCTGTCCCTTCACAATGCGAATATACTGACACAATCCTAATTATCTTGCTAGACATTGTCAAATCTATCCACATCAGTCGTTCGTTTACATACCTTATTGCAACTACGCTGGGTTCCATTTCTTTCCTGATGTAAAGCCCTACACCCCATTGTGCTATTCCTGCTTTGACTCCTGACAGGTAGAACTTGTATTCTCCCATTTCCTCTTCTTTAGACCAATGAGAATAATTCAAAAAAATTTTAAAACAAAAACAGCCTCATGGCCCAACTTTAAATTGCTTTACACAAATGTAACATAACTTTAACATAACTGGAGATCTGAGCTCCCTAGTTGTGAAATTAAGTCAATTATAAGGCCTTGTGAAGATGAAAAATAACAATTTGTAAAAGCTATTAGGTTTCAAAAATACTCAAATAGCAATATCTCATAAATACGTGAATTAACTGTTATCGAAAACATTCGGTAACATTATGTTATAGTAGCCTGAAAGATCGACACAGCAGCTAACACTTCTCAACGTTTGGCGTTCACCTCGGCCGCACGTCTGAATTCCATGCTCGAGAACTCAAGTGACAACAAGCAGGATGCCTGCGCACACCAATAACGGCTTCTAGAACACACAAACCCGGTATTAATACACAGTTTACTAAAATACTAAAACCAACAGCCAAGCAAGCACTGGGTAGCGCCAAATGCAGGAAGATGGTTGAAATGGCTGTAAGCACTATGGGACTTAACATCTGATGTCAACAGTCCCCTATACTGAGAATTACTTAAACCTAACATAAAGACATCACACACATCCATACCCGAGGCACGATTTGAACCTGCGACCGCAGCAGCTGCGCTGTTCCGGAATGAAGCGTCTAGAACCGCTCGACCACAGCGGCCGGCATGCAGGAAGAGATGTTAAACGTTTTAGTGTGACAACCGCAGTTACTATTAAAGCAACAGTTCTATTAAAGCAACAGTTCTTCAAACAATCTCCAAAGAGGTGAAATTTCACTTGATAAATTTATAAGCCACAACTAGATCAAGGTGATAATGACCAGACAATCCGCTCTCAACCTTAAATGGAAAAGCACCGTTTGACGGCGCAAAATTGTTGCTATTACAATTGCCAACAAGGAAGAAGTTTGCAATTCTAATTTAAACTGGCGGCTGAAGTTTTATACAAATAATAAACTTTTATTCACGAAATTGACGGCTTGACATATTAACACACTTGTAATTCGATAAATGCAAAGGAACCAGGGCACAGCGCAATTACATGGAGTTTAGCAAATATCCCGGACCCACGTCCACGTGGTTCATGAAATGACTAGCGAAAATCAAAGTGCCTACACGGAGCAATCACATCCAAAAGTTCCACCTCAAAATGGCTCACCATTTAATGTTAGACCAGGAGCTCGCCGTTAACATGCATGCCAGGTTAAACTCCCGCGTTCTCCTCAGGATTCGAGATAGACACGACTCTTAAACAGAGCCTATGTTGCGAGGTGACCGCTTCCGCACTCCAGTTCCACTCGCCGCCAGACCCAGGTGCTGGAAATGTCAACGCCGTGGGTCCTCGCAGTACACCAGGCGCCGACTGACTACTCGCGATGCTTCGCGCGCTTTCGTCCCTCTGTCACTGTCACCAACCGTCACTGCCCCACCGGGGCTCCCTCAGATCACGAGCGGCGGTCGTCCTAAATAGAGGGCGCTACCTAACCAGGACGCCGCAAAATCGCGTAACTTCGACAGAGAAACTTTATCTGCCAAGAGCATCGCGCCAAGTCACGGCTCATATTCTTTCACCAAGTAGAAAAATATCTTTCCTTCTTATCTGCCAGCCGCTGTGACCGAGCGGTTCTAGGCGGTACAGTCTGGAATCGCGCGACCGCCTCGGGTTCGAATCCTGCCTCGGGTATGGACGTGTGTCATGTCCTTAGGTCAGTTAGGTTTAGGTCGTTCTAAGTCTAGGGGCTGATGACCTCAGATGTTAAGTCCCATAGTGCTTAGAGCCATTTGAACCATTTTTTTCCCTTATCTGCTACATCATGCATCACAGGTCTAGAATATTAAACTCATTTTTGGTTCATGACGGAGCGCTAAGATCTACCGTTGTCACAAGACGCCTTCTCACTTCCGAACTCTCTCTTAGGGTAACCAAATGTGTCGCCACATAGGAAGTCTCTTAAGGTAACAGCACAGAGAAGTTATAATATATGTTTTATACTACGTATCACTTTATAAATTCGGTAACACATCTGATTTTATTTCGTTCGTTACGTCTCTCTGTACAGGTGGGCGATTGAAATTTCGTTAAAAGATATCGCCTGAACGAAAAAAACGCCGAGTGGAGAATCTAATCCGTGGTGCCCTAGCCTTCACCCACACCCGCCAGGCGGCATGTCACTGATATCAAATTGATAGGCTAATTAATTAAACTGATAGTGAGAGTCACCTTGCATGGCGAATAATTTTTATTTTTCAGTAGTTAGGTTACTCTCACCAGGTAGTTCAAATGGGAATCCCTGGAGGGAAGGTAGTGTTCTTTTCTAGGAACACTATTGAGAACCGACATTTGAAGCTGTCCACTACCAGCAACATACATTACGCGTAAGCACCGCGCTATTGAAAACACAGTCACAACGACTATTTTACAGTCACCCTGCAAAAAAACGGTCTTAGTTCTACTGGCACATACAACAGTCGCTGTTAATGTAACGCTTTCTGGTAGAAATGCTGTCAGCGATTTGGAATCAAGTCCCTCCATTGAACCACATGCAGCTACATACTTGCGTTGGATCCTGTGGAGACTTCTTTTTGGCGAATAATTATTTTGCCACTCTCATATCGCAGAACGATTCAACTTTTTCCAACCTGTCTGCTCCAGCAAAACACCAACGTCGTTTTAGACAATTTCTCAGCATCTTGTAACTGTTCCTCAGTCTCTGTCCTGATCTCCCTGCAGCTCCGTCCCAATTTAAATCGGAAGTGAATGTAAGTCGGAGAGCGCTACTTTCTCCACCTTCTGCAACTAGTATAGAAACAGGATGAGCTGAGTTGATGCAACAAGACCGTCTATTTGGCCACTCAGTGGAAATGGAAACACATTGTAGGTCCGCTAAGGTCTCTTGGTAGCATTCAAGGCAACAAAATATGTGGAGAATCCAGAAAAATTGTCTGCCTAAGGGAAGTGCGCTGGCTCCTTTGCTGTTTAAAATTTATACAAAGGACCAATCAATTCTTTACAGTAGAAGATCTTTTATCTACACCGACGACTTAGCCTTGGCCTCCCAAAATGAAAAATTTGAAGAGACAGACTTAACCCTTGATGGTGCTCTGAAAGAACCAAGCACACTCTATAAACTTAACCAACTAAGCCCAACCTCTCAGACACTCTACTCTGCGCTTTCCATTTCAGGAGCAGGGAAGCTTCAAGAATTTTGACTGTGTCTTGGAATGGCATCCCCTTGGAACAATGCTTCACTCCAAACTATCAAGGAATAACGCCTTCAGGCAACACTGCTCCTACATCAAACAGGAAACCAGCGCTATAGAAAGTTAAAGGACGTAAACTGCGAACCACTGCTTTCGCTTTGTGCTATTCTACAGCAGAGTAGTTGTCCTATGTTTGGTATAAATCATGTCTTACAGAAACTATGGACACTGCACTGAAGGAACAATGCTTTCTGATTACAGGATCCTTAAATCTATCTCTGTCGAGAATATTTGCCGGTATCGCACCTCAATATATTCATTGAGGGAGCGGCCGGTCATGAAGAACAGAAGGGTGGCCATGAACCACCTTAGTCTATACTAAAATGAAGAAAAAGTTTTCTTCGAACAGTGGAACCTGCGAGAAAGTTTCCTTCGAGCAGCAGAAGCTCTGCAACGCCCTCTAGACAAGGTAAGACTTTTTCGATGGAAAACCGTGCAACAAGATTAGGTTTTACAGCAAGAACACATTCTCGACGGCACAAACGAGATGAGGTTTGAGCTTTGCTTAACAACTGCTGCCGTTAGGGTGCAGTCCTCCCTTAAACAATGGGATTTCATATGGTAAGTCTAGGATGGAAACCAAGAAAAAACTGTGGAACACCTGTCCCAGTGCCCTCTCTGTACCTGTTCAACACAGGACCTTATGCTTCCAAACAATAGTGCCCTAAGTCTGGCTTAATTTTGGACAAGTATCACTTACTTTCTAATTTGGTCGATAATTTTTCTGATTGTTCTTCCTTTTAAGTACGTATATACTGATAAGCCAAAACTGCCCACCGCGACGTTGGATGCCGCCGATGATGGTGTTGCGGGCACGTGACGCGATAACGATAGTATGTAATCGGAGCAGACACGGACGAGGGATCACCTTAGCGAAGATGAGGGCTGCAAATGGGAAATCCATTGAGATAAACGATTTTGACAAAGGGCAGATTATTATTACGCAGAGTGTGTGAACGAGTATCTCGAAAAAGGCGAATCTTGTCGAATGTACTGTCATGAGCATCTGCGGAAGAGGTATAAGGACAGTGAAACTACCATTAAGCGATAAATCGCTGGACGACCACACGACTCTCAACGGAACGTGGCGTTCGGAGGCTTGTGTGCTCTGTAAAGTAAGATAGATGGTCATCGGTGGCATCTCTGCCGAAAGAGCATAATGCTGGAGCACATCCAAGTCTTTCGGAGCAAACCGTTCATCGTACATTGTTGAACATGGAACTCCGCAGCATACCCCCTCTCCGTGTTCACATATTGACCAAACGATTTCGACAATTACGATTGCAGTGGGCACGGGAAAATCGGGATTCGACCGTAGGTCAATTGAAACGTTTCGGCTCTACGTGTGAATCACATTTTTGCTAGACTAGGTCGATGGCTATCTCCAGTAACGCCGTCATCGAGGTGAACGGTGGCTCGAAGGTATATCACGCCACCGATGCAGGCTCGTGGGAACAGTATTATGCTGTGGGAGACATTCTCCTGCGCTTACACGGGACCTGTGATAGTAATCGAAGACACGCTGACAACTGCGAACCCCCTTCATGACCGATGTCTTCCCCGACGGTGATTTCATCTTTCACTAGTATAATTTCCATGTCTCGGAGCTAAAACAGTGCTACCGTGGTCTGAGGAGCATTATGGTGAACTCACGTTGAAGTCTCGGGACCAAATTCGCTTGACCTAAAACCTATGGAACCCATCTGGGTCCCTATCCAGTCACATCACCGCATATGCATATCAGCGGCCCGTTATTTACGCTAATTACATGACCTGTGCGTAGGCATCTAATGCCGTATACCTCCAAAAATCTACTAAAAAACTGTCGGATCTCTGATACGCAGAATCAGTTGTGTATTTCGCCCAAAAAACCAGCAGTTATTAAGCAGGTAGTTTTAATGTTTCGTTTCATTAGTGTATACAGATGTGTGTATTGTAAGGGTAGGCGTCTGACATGAGTAAAATATGAGGTAGAAGGTAGAAGGACAGTGAAACTACTATGATGTACGTTCAAGTTCTAAGGCTTCCGATTTTTTTCCCTGTACTGGAAAGAGATAGAAACATGCGCATTGTTTTAAAATGAGGCCACGTTCATTGTCAATACGTCCCAGAGATGGCAGCACCGTACGGCAGATGGAATTTTACCGCCAGCGGCGAGAATGAGAACTGTTTTAAATACTTAAAATGGCGACGTTTTCCTTACTTGAACAGCGTGCAATCATTCGTTTTCTGAATTTGCGTGGTGTGAAACCAATTGAAATTCATCGACAGTTGAAGGAGACATGTGGTGATGGAGTTATGGATGTGTCGAAAGTGCGTTCGTTGGTGCGACAGTTTAATGAAGGCAGAACATCGTGTGACAACAAACCGAAACGACCTCGAGTTCGCACAAGCCGGTCTGACATCATGATCGAGAAAGTACAGAGAATTGTTTTGGGGGATCGCCGAATGACTGTTGAACAGATCGCCTCCAGAGTTGGCATTTCTATGGGTTCTGTGCACACAATCCTGCATGACGACCTGAAAACGCGGAAAGTGTCATCCAGGTGGGTGCCACGAATGCTGACGGACGACCACACGGCTGCCCGTGTGGCATGTGGCCAAGCAATGTTGACGCGCAACGACAGCATGAATGGGACATTCTTTTCGTCGGTTGTGACAATGGATGAGACGTGGATGCCATTTTTCAGTCCAGAAACAAAGCGCCAGTCAGCTCAATGGAAGCACACAGATTCACCCCCACCAAAAAAATTTCGGGTAACCGCCAGTGCTGAAAAAATGATGGTGTCCATGTTCTGGGACAGCGAGGGCGTAATCCTTACCCATTGCGTTCCAAAGGGCACTACGGTAACAGGTGCATCCTACGAAAATGTTTTGAAGAACAAATTCCTTCCTGCACTGCAACAAAAACGTCCGGGAAGGGCTGCGCGTGTGCTGTTTCACCAAGACAACGCACCCGCACATCGAGCTAACGTTACGCAACAGTTTCTTCGTGATAACAACTTTGAAATGATTCCTCATGCTCCCTACTCACCTGACCTGGCTCCTAGTGACTTTTGGCTTTTTCCAACGATGAAAGACACTCCCCGTGGCCGCACATTCACCAGCCGTGCTGCTATTGCCTCAGCGATTTTCCAGTGGTCAAAACAGGCTCCTAAAGAAGCCTTCGCCGCTGCCATGGAATCATGGCGTCAGCGTTGTGAAAAATGTGTATGTCTGCAGGGCGATTACGTCGAGAAGTAACGCCAGTTTCATCGATTTCGGGTGAGTAGTTAATTAGAAAAAATATCGGAGGCCTTAGAACTTGAATGCACCTCGTTGTTGTTGTTGTGGTCTTCAGTCCTGAGACTGGTTTGATGCAGCTCTCCATGCTACTCTATCCTGTGCAAGCTTCTTCATCTCCCAGTACCTACTGCAACCTACATCCTTCTGAATCTGCTTAGTGTATTCATCTCTTGGTCTCCCTCTACGATTTTTATCCTCCACGCTACCCTCCAATATTAAATTGGTGATCCCTTGATGCCTCAGAACATGTCCTACCAACCGATCCCTTCTTCTAGTCAAGTTGTGCCACAAACTTCTCTTCTCCCCAATCCTATTCAATACTTCCTCATTAGTTATGTGATCTCCCCTTCTAATCTTCAGCATTCTTCTGTAGCACCACATTTCGAAAGCTTCTATTCTCTTCTTGTCCAAACTATTTACCGTCCATGTTTCACTTCCATACATGGCTACACTCCATACAAATACTTTCAGAAATGACTTCCTGACACTTAAATCTATACTCGATGTTAACAAATTTCTCTTCTTCAGAAACGCTTTCCTTGCGATTGCCAGTCTACATTTTATATCCTCTCTACTTCGACCATCATCAGTTATTTTGCTCCCCAAATAGCAAAACTCCTTTACTACTTTAAGTGTCTCATTTCCTAATCTAATTCCCTCAGCATCACCCGACTTAATTCGACTACATTCCATTATCCTCGTTTTGCTTTTGTTGATGTTCATCTTATATCCTCCTTTCAAGACACTGTCCATTCCGTTCAACTGCTCTTCCAGGTCCTTTGCTGTCTCTGACAGAATTACAATGTCATCGGCGAACCTCAAGGTTTTTATTTCTTCTCCATGGATTTTAATACCTACTCCGAATTTTTCTTTTGTTTCCTTTACTGCTTGCTCAATATACAGATTGAATAACATCGGGGAGAGGCTACAACCCTGTCTCACTCCCTTCCCAACCACTGCTTCCCTTTCGTGTCCCTCGACTCTTATAACTGCCATCTGGTTTCTGTACAAATTGTAAATAGCCTTTCGCTCCCAGTATTTTACCCCAGCCACCTTTAGAATTTGAAAGAGAGTATTCCAGTCAACATTGTCAAAAGCTTTTTCTAAGTCTACAAATGCTAGAAACGTAGGTTTGCATTTCCTTAATCTTTCTTCTAAGATAAGTCGTAAGGTCAGTATTGCCTCGCGTGTTCCAGTATTTCTACGGAATCCAAACTGATCTTCCCCGAGGTCGGCTTCTACTAGTTTTTCCATTCGTCTGTAAAGAATTCGTGTTAGTATTTTGCAGTTGTGGCTTATTAAACTGATTGTTCGGTAATTTTCACATCTGTCAATACCTGCTTTCTTTGGGATTGGAATTATTATATTCTTCTTGAAGTCTGAGGGTATTTCGCCTGTTTCATACATCTTGCCCACCAGATGGTAGAGTTTTGTCAGGACTGGCTCTCCCAAGGCCGTCAGTAGTTCCAATGGAATGTTGTCTACTCCGGGGGCCTTGTTTCGACTCAGGTCTTTCAGTGCTCTGTCAAACTCTTCACGCAGTATCGTATCTCCCATTTCATCTTCATCTACATCCTCTTCCATTTCCATAATATTGTCCTCAAGTGCATCGCCCTTGTATAGACCCTCTATATACTCCTTCCACCTTTCTGCTTTCCCTTCTTTGCTTAGAACTGGGTTTCCATCTGAGCTCTTGATGTTCATACAAGTGGTTCTCTTATCTCCAAAGGTCTCTTTAATTTTCCTGTAGGCAGTATCTATCTTACCCCTAGAATGCACCTCGTATTAAGCGATAAATGGCTGGGCGTTCACGACTCTTTACGGAACGTGGCGTTCGGAGGCTTGTGTACTCTGTAAAGTAAGATAGATGGCCATCCGTGGCATCTCTGCCGAAAGAGCCCAATGCTGGTGCACCCACAGGTGTTTCGGAGCATACCGTTAATCGCACATTTTTGAACATGAAGCTCCGCAGCAGAGTACGTCTCCGTGTTCACACGCTGACCAAACGACGTCGGCAATTATGTCACAGTATGTCATGTGATGTTGAGTCTGCATTTGGCGACAGTTGTGTTAGAGACGTTGGCTGTTCAGCTGGTCATATAATGAAACCTTTCTCATACTAAGGCGGTGAAACTAGCGTTCTCCAGGTGTTGGGATCTGTCGCATTGTCGGAGTCTTGTAAAACTAGAAGTCTTAGCAGTTACTCCTCAATGAGCCTGATGTAGTCTGGGACAATTTAGTAGTTGATAAGAATAATATTCGTGGCGAAGACACTGACCAGGATTTCGCCTTGGTATCCAGTTCTATGAAGTCTGCCAGCCAGAAACGCAGCAGAGGGCGCTACGTAAAAGTTCAGATTTCATGCTCTGTGCGTGTTCGCAGAATGTTCCACGTTCTCCTGAGGCCAAAGTTTGCAGCTGGACTGAAAGCGTAAAGCGTAGATGTCACTAACGGCGATCTCTGAGTTTTCGCATCTCTTCAACTCGGCAATGTTACATCCGTCCACCGCACGTGATGCTTTATCAGAGTTTATTCTGCTAGGTGGCCAGCGATTCACTGACTGCTAAATACTTGGACTGTGAAATACGTTATATCCAGCCTCTCATGCGTTAACTCACGCGTCCATACTCGTTAAACCAGTGAAAACGAGCCGGGCAGGTGTATCAAAGTTTTCTAGCGCGGTCAAAGCAATGCTGTAACCTCCTGTCTGCTTTTAACTGTTGTGGTATTGACCATCAGTATAAGTTAACGTTCATTTTCAAATTGTGGTAACTGGAATCCTCTGAAGACGTAATGTAATAGTTTTCACAATGACTGAAACTGGTATGTTCTTTGCTAAATAACTGCAATAGTCTTCAGGCAAATGCGCTACACTTTGTTGAAAATTAAAAAAGATATCTAAATCCGAATTTAAAACTATCACGAAGTACGTACATCCATGCCTCCATTGAGAAATACGCTTACAAGTAAGAGAATACAATATGAGAAACCGAATTAACTGTGACTCAATTGTCTTCAACGAGGCGAGTGTTTTATTGTTAAAATGAGAACTTAAGATACGTCAAAAAGTGCGAAAATTAAAAATTACATAAAGGCGGATCACTTACTGAGTGAGAAACATTAACAAAAAGCGTAGAAATACAACCAAATCAGAAAAAGAAAATTAAGTGTTGCAAGATTAAGTGTGGAAAATTACACATAATATAACGTATCAAGTAAGCATAGCTGCTTCCCAAAGAACTGGTAAACTAGTATATGTCAAGAAGAGGCGAATAGACAGTTTCCTTAGATTGGTGTTGCTTTAAATTATAATTGGGGGAATGTCAAAGATATAGCAAAATTAAGAGGCCTTCCTTACAAAATCACAGAGCGTATTGAGCGACTGAATGTAACATCAGTATCAGTAAAATAGAAGCAAAGATAAATTTCAAATGTATTGGATCGAAATTTTGGTTTAGACCCAGGGCTGTATCTATGATTTCAGTATCACTTCAGTGCGGACTCTGCCACAAGATTTGAACGTAACTGTTATTCCATGAACGAGAACAATGTTTTAGATGGTAATTTGTGGAGCGTAAACGACTAGAGTGATGCAAAAAAGCGATTATATTCTTTTGTCGACATACATGTTTTAGTCTGTCTGTTGTGTGTTACGACTCTGTCCTCAGACTGTAATGTACAGAAAGATCCTATGTAACAGAGTTCATATAGCGACCGAAAAAGAAGGGCCATTCGAATACTTTCAGTGTCTAAATCATATTTAGATCATGGCAACATAGGAGCATAGACTGTGTTTCACTTATGTGACTTGGCGCTCATTAAGCCTTCAAGAAATAGAATGAATGGGGTTAATGCAAGTCTGAATGTATGCAGTAGCTGAAAGATATCTTATTAAAAAAAAAAAGAAACTGTCGTTTCAGCGCAAAAGTTTATCGAATCGGCTACTGTAAAGTAAAAAATCGTGGTGTAAATAAAACCATCAGCTGTTGGACTATTCTTATGCAAATGCAACATCAGGGTTGAAGTCACCTAGTAATAGGCACTGTGAAGATGGCTGCCTTTAATAGTGCCAAAATGTTGTCTGTTTTATATTCGTCATCACATGAACATAAAAAAATAATTTCACTGCCACAGAGGAAGTTCTCCAGCTCATATAGCTTGTAAGGGGCACAACTGTCCGTGGTGGCATGATGTAGTCAATGGAACCCCTCATTTATCACTGGTTGTCAGCAATATTCACAGCTGAGCACTTCTTTTCCGGTAAGAGGTACTGTCTTGCTCAGTAACGCTCAAACTATTCCATTCTTTCGCAATTGCGCGAACTGAAGGCAGATGTTGTTCAGGTTTCGTTATTTGTTGTCACAACTATCCCCTGAGCTTTGTCGTTCCTGTTACAAGAAAATTACGAGACGGGAGGTTAGTAAGATGGAGCTTAGCTTTGCCAGAATTCGATTTCGAAGTGCAGTACACACAACGAGAGCAGAACCAGGTACTCGATACACTCTTATAAAGACCTGTGTGCCTCGAAAAACGTAGCTATCGTCACCAGGAGACAGGATACCTTTAATGAAAGTTGTGATTCATACAGGAGCTGCCCACGGATATGGAAAACCAAATCCTACTAACATATTGTCGTGTATCATTGGTGAAAAGGAAGCATGTGTGCCCTGATGAGCACATTTTCTAATGGTTCAAATGGCTCTGAGCACTATGGGACTTAACATCTGTGGTCATCAGTCCCCTAGAACTTAGAACTACTTAAACCTAACTAACCTAAGGACATCACACACATCCATGCCCGAGGCAGGATTCGAACCTGCGACCGTAGCAGTCGCACGGTTCCGGACTGAGCGCCTAGAACCGCGAGACCACCGCGGCCGGCACATTTTCTAATGCATGAAGACAAATTGTACTGAAGAAAGAATACAGGTAAAGTGGAATGAAAACTGTGTATGTCTGACCATGCCATATGAGACCTAACATGGTATCCGTAGCTCAGCTGTACGACGCTTTAGGCCCAAGAAGTGTACGGAAATATTGAGACCAGATTGTTTATTTTTCAACATCGCCAAGAGGATAGGAGATTTATTGAAACGTGTGAAATATGCCAGAAAACTAAGACTTCACACATAAAACACGAAATTTATATACATCCTTCGTGGTCAGGAGTCAGTATTGGTCTGCCTACGAGGACCATTACCTAGCTCAACAGGTGAAGCGACTTAACCCTGTCAGACCCGAATTTTTGCTGGAGGAAGGATAATTTTTGTTTATGTGATAATGCTCATAGCTGATTTTTCATAGAGATGCCCAGCAGTTGGCAGTGGTTGCGCATGATGAATAGGTTGAATATTCACAAATATGTACCTAAGGTATCGACTGGGAAAAAGTATTTCTGTTGCAGCTAAGATGCAGTAAAAGTTAATGGACACAACTGTAGCCAGAGTGTCTGAAAGGATGAAGTTCTTCTATCGAGCTTGTCTCGAAACAGAAAAATTTGTGCACTGGCAGAGGCCACAGCAATAAGGCAGCCGAGAGAAAGGAAAAGGGCTATATTGTACACGTTTCACGTCAAAATAAGTTACGAGTGACGACGGAAGTTAATTTGGGTGTAAAAAGTGCTGTGTTCTGCCCACTCTTCTACTGTAGGGTGCCTAGGAGAGCTGCTATCTCAGAACGCTAGACTACAAGCAAATCGTATTAATGAAGTTTATTACAGTAAGATAAATGACAATACTTTGCATATTCACAAAGGTGTTTCGCAAGCAAATGGCGACATGCAAATAATGAATGTCCTTCAGTATATACAATTCCAATATACGCTTCGTAAGTCGCTGTTGTACTGTTGGTATGACGGCTCCTCTTCAACTCGGGCAGCGGCTCTTTTTTTGTGATTTCATTCCCCTACCCTGTATGGGCAGGGGAGGGCTGTCAGTGGCGCAATCCACCGCTCTTCAGCCGAGAGACATGACAACAAATACAAGAATAAAAAGGCGATAAAAAAGGGGAAGATAAAACAGCCAGGGGAGATAATGGGGGTAGAAATACACTGACATGGAGACGTTCATGGGGGGACAATTAAAAAGGTTGACATAAAGGTAAAAAACACAGCTGGCGATTCTTAATACACAAAGAAGACACTGAAGGCACATGCACAGGTTAGAAGTCGACGACAGTATTAAAAACACTCCAGAAGAGCCCACTTTAAACCCACTTGGAGCACACACATTGAAAAATAAAACTGCCAGGTGGGACCTGCCGAGGGAGAGGCTGGAGAGGATGGAAAAGGAGGGGAGAGCAAGGTGTAGCAGGGGAGGCAGTAGGATGAAAAGAGTACGGGCGTCAGCGGGTACACCAAGAGGCAGGAGACTGGTGGGGCAGGAGATGAAGAGGGAAGACAGGGCAGGAGGGAGTGCAGAGACACTGAAGGGGAGCACAAGAGAGGGAGGGGGAGTAGGAGGGGAAAGCCGCTCAGGAGAAGGGAGGGGGAGGAGAGGGAGATCTGAGGAGGAGGCAGGAGGAAAGTAGGATTAGAGTTGGTAGGAATGGTAGATGTCAGGGTGAAGCTCGTCATTCAGGAGGGATGGATGGTGGAAGTTGCGTTGGGAAAGGAGGCGGAGGGTGTGGAGATGGAAGGAGGATGGGACACAACGGTAAATGGGTGGCAATGGGCTGGAGGTGGAGAGGAAGGGAGACACCAGGGGGCGAGGGGGATCAATGCGGCGGAATTGCTCAACACGTGGGGCGTGAGGTCTCCACAGTACATAGATGTTGTCGCCAGTGGTCGGCGGAAGGTGCACGTGCCCGTCGACCTGGGACCGGACCGCAGCGACGCACGGATGCACGCCAAGACCCTAGGATCCTACGCAGTGCCGTAGGGGACCGCACCGCCACTTCCCAGCAAATTAGGGACACTGTTGCTCCTGGGGTATCGGCGATGACCATTCGCAACCGTCTCCATGAAGCTGGGCTACGGTCCGGCACACCGTTAGGCCGTCTTCCGCTCACGCCCCAACATCGTGCAACCCGCCTCCAGTAGTGTCGCGACAGGCGTGAATGGAGGGACGAATGGAGACGTGTCGTCTTCAGCGATGAGAGTCGCTTCTGCCTTGGTGCCAATGATGGTCGTATGCGTGTTTGGCGCCGTGCAGGTGAGCGCCACAATCAGGACTACATACGACCGAGGCACACAGGGCCAACACCCGGCATCATGGTGTGGGGAGCGATCTCCTACACTGGCCGTACACCACTGGTGATCGTCGAGGGGACACTGAATAGTGCACGGTACATCCAAACCGTCATCGAACCCATCGTTCTACCATTCCTAGACCGGCAAGGGAACTTGCTGTTCCAACAGGACAATGCACGTCCGCATGTATCCCGTGCCACCCAACGTGCTCTAGAAGGTGTAAGTCAACTACCCTGGCCAGCAAGATCTCCGGATCTGTCCCCCATTGAGCATGTTTGGGACTGGATGAAGCGTCGTCTCACGCGGTCTGCACGTCCAGCACGAACGCTGGTCCAACTGAGGCGCCAGGTGGAAATGGCATGGCAAGCCGTTCCACAGGACTACATCCAGCACCTCTACGATCGTCTCCATGGGAGAATAGCAGCCTGCATTGCTGCGAAAGGTGGATATACACTGTACTAGTGCCGACATTGTGCATGCTCTGTTGCCTGTGTCTATGTGCCTGTGGTTCTGTCAGTGTGATCATGTGATGTATCTGACCCCAGGAATGTGTCAATAAAGTTTCCCCTTCCTGGGACAATGAATTCACGGTGTTCTTATTTCAATTTCCAGGAGTGTATTTACTGCCGTAATGAATATGGTAAATCGGGTCAGTCAGTAAGCAAATCTGATGATATAATTAACAATGTGCAAATGATTTAATAGTGTATGCGCCATTAGGAATTCTGTCTGCTGAAAGCCTGACAGCCTGATCAGAGGGATCCTAAAGCATTAGCCATGGAAGCAGAAGATTAGCAAGGTGGAATAAACAGTAATGAAGAAGGTGCGGTGTAGCGGTATGGTGAATCCGGTAATGTATGGGAAGTGAACCTCATTCTCGTTAGGATACACATTCAACTCATGGAGTCTAATCAGAAATTAAGAAATTACATTGTGTTTACAGAGATCTGTTTGGGATTTTGATATTAGCTATGTGATTGCCCTAATGCTGAAAAATACATGACGTGACAATATTTGATGAAAAGAGCATTTCGAAAATGTTGAAACAGCTGATACGTGTACAGTCGGCTATGGTCCTCGACAATCGTCGATAGTGGTAGTAAGTGGTATTAGTGATAATGCTAGTAGTAGTGGTAGGGTTATGTAGTATCTGGCACACTTTGTTTACATTGGTGACGTCATTAGACCTATGTCATTAACATAGCGACATCATCAGCCTCATTACTGATGTCAGTGTGTCAATGGAGTGCTATTCTTCCATAAACAATGTAAGTGAGTAGCCTTTACTTGTATGTATGTGTGTGTGTGTGTGTGTGTGTGTGTGTGTGTGTGTGTGTGTGTGCTTTATCGTAAATAAAAACCTGGGAGTGTGAACTAACAATAAAAATGTGCTACTGTGCTCAAAGTGACAACACTTACATGAAATTGAAAAGAATTCTGTGAGTGTGAAAACCGATCTCATTCTCAAGCAAATAAAAAAGTAAACCAATTATTTCAGGCACAGTAGACTTGGTCAGCGCTAACTATTTGAGAAAAAATAACACTATAAAAAAAAAGAAAACAGAGTGTAATGTCGGCCTGTATAACAATGTAGCCTGAGACACATGAAAATTTCTACACTCACATATGGTCCTGGTAAAACAAAGAAAGTGACAGAACCTATATTGTGCAGAGGAAACGAAACAATAACTTATTGTGAATCTCACTTGCAAAATGAACTACTGACAGAAACAGCAACACAGCAAGACTTCGCAATGGCTAAAAAAATACTACTAAAATCTAACTACCTTTGGTCTAGGGAAACTGGGTTCAAATCTTGACTCAGAATGCCATTCAAACACATGATTCAACCTTTCAGTTCTGAAACATCCTTTCGGAACGAACTCTTCAAAGAAAACAATTATGGACTCTAATATGAAAATTCATTTAATCTCTTAACGTCCATTGTACAGTAAATTAACTCAGAAGATCAATTAATAGAAAATTATCAAAAACTCGACTGTGACGAGGGTGAAGTGGACAAACAATACAGATCTTCAAAAATAAAAATAAACGTTTTTACCTCATCAAAAAATATCTTGTTCTTCATTTCAAAACCTGTTTTATGTCCGTATGCCATCCAACTGTTGTTTTAATTCATCATTCCTCCTCGCAATAAATCTGCAACTCATATATTTCCGAAAGTACGTCCATACATTACACGGTACACTCAACAAAACCCCGTGTGCTGCACACTGCAGCTTTCCAATATTGACTGTCAAAGATTCTACAATTCCACAGCGCTGCCACCGGACACAAAGATACTGTAGCCTAACAAAGGTTTCTTCGACCACAAATCATCAATTTTTCCTTTGGAAATATTAACAATCCAATAACATCGTCAAAAAATTGCCACCTTACAACAATCACACACTTCATGAAATGCTGCCAGCAGATTTCAAACCGTCACAAAGGTGAAGGGTGGACGCACGTCACATTAATGTCCAATAACAGATCAGACAGTGCAGTGTCTTTATTGTCTGTGTCATTATGCCATATGTGCACTGACAGCAGGCAAGTAGGCTCTGCTTTTCGCGAACAGTGGACGTATTTTCTTACTATTTGTATTTGCGACGCTTACGATGGCAGTACTGGAAACTGTGTCAGTATTGCAGTGCTGCATAAATTTTGTTCTTTTGTCTTCTGCGTGGACTCTGAATCATTGTGTTGTTTACACGTATGCAGAGTTGCTGCGGCGACAGAAGAGTAAGGACTACGTCTCACTGCTGCTAAAGACTGCAGTAACAGCGAAGCTGAGGCTATGTGCGGATACATCCGCCCCTGGTGGATGGGTTGCTATGCCGCTCTGGGTGGTCGCAACACCAGCTCCACTCTCCCCTCCTCTTCCAGGCAGCCGGGAAGTCAACGCCTTCGTCCACATGGCTGCCCTCCAGAACAGTGCAAGTTACTGCAGGGAGCCGACCACTCTGGCCGAGCGGTTCTAGGCGCTACAGTCTGGAACCGCGCGACCGCTACGGTCGCAGATTCGAATCCTGCCTCGGGCATGGACGTGTGTGAAGTCCTTAAGTTGGTTGGTTGGTTGGTTTTGGGGAAGGAGACCAGACAGCGAGGTCATCGGTCTCATCGGATTAGGGAAGGACGGGGAAGGAAGTCGGCCGTGCCCTTTGAAAGGAACCATCCCGGCATTTGCCTGGAGCGATTTAGGGAAATCACGGAAAACCTAAATCAGGATGGCCGGACGCGGGATTGAACCGTCGTCCTCCCGAATGCGAGTCCAGTGTCTAACCACTGCGCAACCTCGCTCGGTGAAGAAGTCCTTAAGTCCTTAGTTTAGTTAGGTTTAAGTAGTTCTAAGTCTAGGGGACTGGTGACCTCAGATATCAATCAAGTCCCATAGTGCTTAGAGCCCCCTTTTGTGATGCCCGCGTCAATACGCAGTGGCAGACATCAGCATCAAATGTTCAACTCATTTGCAACCCATGTCCGTGTGGTTTGAAGTTTTGTGTAGCACCAAAATCACCAATCACAGATTACTTTCAGTAGGCTAATCGCAACCTGCATTTATATCACTTTATTGGCTACAGGTATCATATTTTCAATTCTGTTCGAAGAAGCTTACACGATAACAAATCTTTCATATTTCTTCACATATCTTTAGCTTGTAACCCGAATACAGGTCACATCTTATACATCGTTGCACTATCTTATTCATTCTTGATGTACATATTATTGCCACTGTACAATTACATGTGACATCAGGAATCACAATGATGTTTCTCTTTGTGTAGGAGTACCGTGTAAGAGTTGGAAATGTTTCCTAGGTGTCTTTTTTTTACTTTATTGACATGCTTTTACTAATTTGATACTTTTCATTTGTGGAAAGCAATGTCGTATTTTATCTGTCGTTTTAATGTTCTTTATTATATCTGGATGAACATTTCGTAATGAAGACAGATGAATGTTGATCTTTTTTTCTTGTTCTTCTTTCCACGGCCTGACCATGTTTGTGTACTAACTAAGGAAAGTAATCATTTACAATAAAAAGATTGCTTGAAGTTTTATATTTGCAGAGGTTATATAAATATTTTGAAGGGGAGAAATCACTTGTCACAGCAGTATCAGGTAGCGTTTGGCGATGTTGAGCTGAAGAACATGAAGGTATACAACGTATGAAGTTATTTAATATGGTTCAAATGGCTCTGAGCACTATCCGACTTAACATCTGAGGTTGTCAGCCCCCTAGAACTTAGAATTACTTAAACCTAACTAGCCTAAGGACATAACCTACATCCATGCCCGAGGCAGGATTCGAACCTGCGACCGTAGCAGTCGCGCGGTTCCAGACTGAAGCGCCTAGAACCGTTCGGTCACCGCGGCCGGCCAGTTATTTAATAGCTGACAATTTTGTAATGTCAATGCTTTCAGACTACCTGTATCCATAACATTGGTAGATTTATAGGATTATGCATTATCAGCAGTGAGGTGTGACCTTAATCATAAAAAGTCCATGACCTGGATGAACGCTGTGATAAATGGATTAAATTGGACTTCTAGCTGTATTTAACAGGTGCTGACTAGGAACATCTGTGTATGATAAATTAAAATTTTTGTGTTTATTTAATGTACGGCATTTCTTTTTTACTTATTTTATGTGCCATTAACAAATGACCAGCAATCTAGCTACTAAGATAGGTCGTATTTTCGCAGTATGAAATTATAAATGTACAGAATGTGAAACTTAGCTGACATTTCTTTTTTGTAATAAGGATTAATACTATTGCAGCTTTAAATAGATATTGACTTAAGAGTAATTAAGAAATTAAAATCTTAAAATAGTCGGTTTATGAACAGAATACAAATTTAGAAACATGGAAAGAGGTTATTACATATCACTTTATGACTTTTCTTTTGAGTCATCAGTCACCAGTCTTCTGAATGGTTTGAGGCTGCCCGCCACGAATTCCTCCCTTATGCCAACATCTGCATGTCAGACTACCACTTGCAAACTACGTCCTCAATTATTTGCTGGATGTATTCCAATCTCTATCTTCATCTACAGTTTTTACCCTCTACCGTTCCCTATAGTAACATGGAAGTTATTCCCTTTTGTCTTAACGGATCTCCTATCATCCTGTCCCTTCTCCTTGTCAGGGTTTCCCACATATTCCTTTCGTCTCCGATTCTGCACTAAACCTACTCATTCCTTACCGTATCAGAACACCTAATTTTCAATATTCGTCTGCAGAACCACATCTCAAATGCCTCCATTTTCTTCTGTTTCCGTTTTTCCATAGCCCATGTTTCACTACCATACAGTTCTGTCCTCCAATCGTACATTCGCAGAAATTTCTTCCTCAAATTAAGGCCTATGTTTGATCAGGAATGGCCGTTTTCCATTGCTAGACTGCTTTTGATGTCCTTCTTGCTCGGTACGTCATTAGTTATTTTGCTGCCTAGTTAGTACAATTCGTTAACTTCATTTACTTCCTGGCCATCAATCCTGGTATTAAATTTCTCGTTGTTCTCATGATTGCTACTTCTCATTTCTGTCGTCTTTCTTGATTTGCTCTCTTTTCATATTTTGTACTCATTAGACTGTTCATTTCATTCAGCAGATATGTAATTCTTCTTCACTTTCATTCAGCATAGCAACGTGATCAGCGAATCGTATCACTGAAATCCTTTCACCTTGAACTTCAATTCCACTCATGAACCTTTCTTTTATGTACAGATGTACAGATTCAATATTAGGGGCGAAAGACTACATCCCTGTCTTACACCCTTGTTAATTCAAGCACTTCGTTATTGGTTGTCCACTCTTATTATTCTCTCTTGGCCCTTGTACATATTGTATATTACCCATCTTTTCCTATAGCTTACCCCCAATCTTCTCAGAATTTCGAACATCTTCATTTTACATTGTCGAACACTTTTTCAGGTCCTACCAACGTCTCTCGATATTTCTTTATTCTTGCTTTCGTTATCAACTTCACAGTCAGAATTGTGTTTCTGGTGCCTTTACCTTTCCTAAAACTAAACTGATCTTCATCTAGCACATCCTGAGCTTCCTTTTTCCATTCATCTGTAAAGTATTCTTCCAAGCAACTTGAATGCATGAGCTACTATTCTGACTGTGCGATAATTTTCGACTTGTCAGCCCTTGCAGTCTTCGGACTTGTGTGTATGATATTTTCCCGAAGCTAGATGGTATGTCGCCAGACTCATATATTCTTCACAGCAACGTAAATAGTCGTTTTGTTGCCACTTCCCCCAATGATTTTAGAAATTCTGACGGGACGTTATCTATCGCTTCTGCCTTATTTGATCTTAAGTCCTCCTAAGCTCTCTTAAATGCTGAGTCTAGTACCGGACCCCTATCTCTTCTAAATCCACTCCTGCTTATCCTTCTATCACATCAGACAAATCTTCACCATCATAGAGGCCGTCAATGTACTCTTCAAACCAATCCGCTCTCTCCTCTTCATATGACAGTGGAATTCTCATTGCACTCTTAATGTTACCACCGGTGATTTCCATTTCACCAAAGGTTGTTTTGAATTTCCTATGTGCTGAGCTAGTCCTTCCGACAATAATTTCTTTTTCGATTTCTTCACACTTTTCGTGCAATCATTTCGTCTTAGCATCCCTGCACTTACTGCTTATTTTGTTCCTCAGCGACTTGTATTTGTGTGTTCCTGAATTTCCCTGAACATATTTTAACTTTCTTCTTTCATCGATAAGCTGTGGTATTTCTTCTGTTACCCATGGTTTCTTAGCAGTTACCTATGTTCTTCTTTCCTACTTCTGTGGTGCCCTTTCTAGAGATGTCGATTCCTCTTCAACTGCCTACTGAGCTATTCCTCATTGCTGTATCTACGTATATCCTTAGAGAACTTCAAGCGTATCTCGTCATTCCTTGGTACTTCTGTATCCCACTTCTTTGTGTAATGATTCTCCCTGACTAAGCTCTTAAACGTCAGCCTACTTGAAATCCGGTTTCGCAGGACAGAGCGGATCAGGTTGTGGAAGGGGCGAAGGTCACTTACTGTTAGCTATATAAGAACACACACAACTTTATTCCTCAAACCAATGCACAGTTTTCTCTTTAAAACAACAAAGATCAATTCACGGCTGAGTGTCCAAGTATCCAGTATCCAGTATCCAGTATAAGCTTGAATGATTCCTTTTAAAACACCAGGATTCAGAGTAACGGCTGAAGGCCTTACTTAAGTAAAATTGCAATATATTCTCGGCTAAAGGCCAAAATAATATTTCAGATCAGCTAAGGAAATCCTTTAAAAGCCAAGCATCTACAAAATTTCGGCTAAAGGCCATATTAAGAGAAATTCAAATTAATTCTTCGGCTCGAAGCCCAATTTTTTTTTTTTTTTACATAGTAAAAGAGAGGCTTTAAGGATAAGCTTTTACACAGTACAACAGAGAAACATCTTAAGAAAACCTGAAATACCTTGTCGGCTGAAGAGCCAAATAATTACTCAAGAATAATTAAAGATAACCTTAAAATAACATTTACAGAACACGGTTGAAGACCGCTTCAAGAATCCAAGATAATTAAACAGAAACCTTCGGACAAGGATTTACATACTAAGGCCACATATTCAGAAACAAACTCGGCTGAAGGCCTACATACAGAGCTACAAGAATTTTAAATAAAACACGGCTGAAGGCCTAAGCTTAAAACAGTTGTAAGACGTTTGGCTGAAGGCCATATTATAAACACAAAACAGACAATATTAATACACGGCTGAAGGCCTGGCACAGTACCTGCGACCAAATAAAATGGCAATCACAAACAACAAACGGTGTAGCTCAGGAATATTCCAAGGGGCGGCCTGGGGAGGAAACTAACAACTGTTTAGGTGAGACAAGCAGCCAAGCGTTAGAGTAAACAAGAGTGGCAGGATGGCCTAGGGACGCCTGAAGAAGCAACAACAGCCTAATCAATTCCCTTCCACCCGATACACTCGCTGCTCTATTTCAACGAACCAACTGACTACTCTAGAACGCAGACAGCATTTATCTTCTCATTGGAAATCACAGAAGCTACATGTGGTGTCACCGCCAGACACCACACTTGCTAGCTGGTAGCTTTAAATCGGCCGCGGTCCATTAGTACATGTCGGACCCGCGTGTCGCCACTGTCAGTGATCGCAGACACCACACGGCAGGTCTTGAGAGACTTACTAGCACTCGCCCCAGTTGTACGGACGACTTTGCTAGCGACTACACTGACGAAGCCTTTCTCTCATTTGCCGAGAGATAGTTAGAATAGCCTTCAGCTAAGTCCATGGCTACGACCTAGCAAGGCGCCATTAACCATTTCTAAAGAGAGTCTCACTTGTATCATCAAGAACGCTGTATACAAATGATGGATTAAAGTTAAGTATTCCAGCAGCTACGTACTTTTCTTTATAGCATTCATTACGTATCCTGTTTCAGACCTAACACCAGCCTGCGTGAGTTGACGCGTGCATTTCGGCCTCCTCTAAATTAGTGTGCGTTGTGGATGATGATGTTTGGTTTGTGGGGCGCTCAACTGCGTGGTTATCAGCGCCCGTACAATTACCCAATCTTTGCTCAGTCCAATTTCGCCACTTTCCTGGATGATGATGAAATGATGAGGACAACACAAACACCCAGTCATCTCGAGGCAGGTGAAAATCCCTGACCCCGCCGGGAATCGAACCCGGGACCCCGTGCTCGGGTAGCGAGAACGCTACCGCGAGACCACGAGCGGCGGACGAGTGTGCGTTGTGTTGGCTAATCTGCCGACATAACACTACAGACGGTTCCACGTAAACACACTTGCACAATAACTGTAACTATCGTGAAAGCAATCACTGCAGAACAACGAATCAATTCGACACACAGAGAGTTTCCACAAGCGGTCGGCGACCAAATACACGTCGTTCGATGAGACGACCGACCGAACGACCGACCCAGGTCGTTCCCACTGACGTTACGTGTGTCGGCGATGGTCGGGCGAGTCTTGGCTGTCCGAAGCTGACTGCGCTTCAGTCTGGAACCACGCGACCGCTACGGTCGCAGGATCGAATCCTGCCTCGGTTCAAAATGGTACAAATGGCTCTGAGCACTATGGGACCTAACATCTGTGGTCATCAGTCCACTAGAACTCAGAACTACTTAAACCTAACTAACCTAAGGACATCACACACATCCAAGCCCGAGGCAGGATTCGAACCTGCGACTGCTACGGTCGCAGGTTCGAATCCTGCCTCGGGCTTGGATGTGTGTGATGTCCTTAGGTTGGTTAGGTTTAAGTAGCTCTGAGTTCTAGGGGACTGATGACCCCAGATGTTAAGTTCCATAGTGCTCAGAGCCATTTCGACCATTTCAACCGAAGCTGGCTGCAGCTTCAACCCGACTCAACTCGATGTCCGTTCGGAATTCGGAGACACGGCGACTCAGGCACCCTGGCTAGGACCCGTCCTCGCAGAGGTAACTCTTGCCCATTGGCCACGACATCTCTGCACAACGAAGGAACCGATCCACGTCCGGCAAGATGATTCAGAAAGTGATAGTTAAATATATCTAACTTACCACTAACAGAAATATTTTTACTACGAACTGACTTTATATCGTCGACCTTGTGCCGGTGACCAGACACTTCCTTCACAACTGACCATATGGTTTTCATTTTATCCTGTATTATGTTTGCATACCACATATTCTTTGCCATCCTAATAACTTTTTAAGCACCATACAATACTGTTTGTAAAGGGCTACTGTAGCTTGATTGTCACTTCTTCTAACATTTTGATATAATTACCGCTTTTTTGTACATGATATCCTAATCCCACTAGTCAGCCACCCAGGCTCCCTTTTACTGCTAGTGCCCCGTTTAGAACGTTCTAATGGAAAACAACTCTCACAGAGCATCAGAAATGTGTTAAGGAAAGCATTATATTTGTCATCTATCTTATGAACATCTTGCCACTCTTGTTCCTTGACGAGGTTTAAAAAACTCTCTATTGCTGTTAGATTAACTTTCCTAAATTGTTTGTAATTTTATGTGTCATTTGTTTGAGTACAAAATGCTTTCGGTATTAAAAGTTTTACATCATGGTCTGGAAGGTCACTCGCCCTTTTACTAACAGAATGCCCATCTAGTAATGAAGAATGAATACAAATAGTGTCCAAGGCTGGAAAAAAACACAATCTGCACAAGATCACATGAATTTAGGAGATCTACCAACATTCTTTTTCTTGCATCATCAAAAATTAATGTAAAATTCACCACATAAAACTAATTTGTGGTACTCCCTATAAGGTGAATCAAGAACCCTCTCTAGCTTGAGCAGAAATGCTCTGAAGTCAGAGTTAGGGGACCTATAAACAACAACAATTGGAAGTTTAGTTTTAGTAAATTCAACTACCCCTGCACAACATTCAAATATCTGTTCAGTGCAGTACTGAGATACGTCTGTGGCCTCAAATGGAATACTGTTTTTTTACATATAAGGCCACTCTGCTACCCAGCAAGGAACTCCTTGAAAAAGAGCCAGCTAATCTGTATCCTGGCAAAGGAAGCCTCTGAACTGTCAAATTATTTAAGTGGTGCTTCGATATACGAATAATGTCAGAGTCAACATCTATAAGCATTTTACTAACTTTATCTCTAATACCTCTTATATTTTGATGAAATATACTAATTCCTTCTGTACTTGGATACCCGACCTCCTCTGAAGGTGATTCCTTAGTTAGAGGGTATTCCTTTGGGCAGGTGTATCTATCAGCTACTTCAGTCTAAAAAGCGTTTAGCTCTAACACCAACTACCACAGGAATTTTTCCATACGTTATCCCACCACAATCCACTACACTGTCACCTATAAGCTTTGCCAGCCACCCCCACCCCCCCCTTCCCATACCTACTAAGGTGCAGGCCACGTTTAGTGAAACCTGATCTACTGGTAGTCTAAACTGGCACAGTTGCCATGTGAGCAATGCCCTGTTCCATCAGTGTCTCCTTCAGCCTCATGTTAACATTCCTAATAGCGGCATTAAGATGAGGTCGATCATGACGCTGAAACAGTTGCACGAAATGCAGACTACTGCTACCAGTTTCAGTAGCTATCATTACCAGGTCACCACCTACATCATATTACCTGTCCGTATTAAGACTATTTCCTGCTCCACCTACGATCAATAACTGATCCTCTTGTGTAAAATTCCTACATAACTCCCCTGTGCTGTCAGTCCCCTTAGCCAACCCTGCGCTCGGCTTCACAATGCTGGTGATCTGGTACTCACTACCCAACACTTCCTGCAACTGCTGGCCTACACCTCTACTGTGCGAACTACCTAGCAGCAGAACCTTCTCCTTTCTATTAGATTTTGCAACTGACTCAGGACTCCTAACTGTTGAGGACTGCTGCATGTTTCTTACACCTACAGCTACAAGTGGCTCCTCCCCATTGAACTCTGACACTTTGTCAAATCTATTGCAAAGTAAAACTGAATACCTCTTCCTCTTAGTTGCCTTCTTGCCAACTGCCAGTTCCCACTCCCCAGCACCCTCCTCTGTAGCAGTTTTGTTTATCTTTGTTTTTTTGTTGATGGGTGTGCTGTGCATCAGTTCTTAGTTCATCTGATATGTTTATGGTTTCAATACGTTGATTGCGTTTTACAGTTTCTGTCTTTGTGATGTCACATTCCTGCTTGTCTGCGTCTATTCTTTTAGTCGCAGGTTATTATCTGAATGACCACCATGAACAAAGTGTACTGTTTCTATGTACAATTTACACTTTGTGGTGTCATACACGGGTTTAGTTGTTGATGATATTGTATTGTTTTGTGTGCTTGTCTTAGTTGTTGTATTTGTATTGAATCTTCTTCTGTTATTTCTTGTTTTGGTGGCTGGTGTGTCTCACAGTAAAGCTGTAAATGTGTATGAATGTCTCTCAGACGCCTTGATGTATTTTCATGTTTGTCTGATTTATGTGATTTCGCTGCTTTTTCGTTGTCAGTGGAGACTGCTTCGTGTACCGGCTCCTCCATTCCTCGAAGAATCGCAATCTGGAAGGACACACACTGAAACATGTGATGTTTCAGCTGCCTAGCTCCATAATAGTCGTGCATCATCAGTGTAGTTAGCACTATTTCATACAATGATACTGATGCCATTGTCTCGATATTTGGGGTAGTGGCTTGCAGTAGCCCCATTTTTCATCTTAATGCTTCCGCACCCCTTCAAACTCTTGTTCTGGTGCTTGGTGATTTGTGTTTATGCCTTCTGCAATGTTAGGGGGGCAGATGTGTCTTCCATGTAGTCTTGTCCTATGTCAGTGAACGTTGTTGACATCGTATTCTGTGCACTGAATTTGCCTTTTATGTTGTGCATTCTACTGTTCCGGCTTTATTGTAGGCTCTGTTCTTGTTTTTATGTGGGATGCGGCTAATGACATTTGGCATGCACCTGCTGGCTTGTCAAAACGTGTAGGTGAACGTCCAAGGCCTAATCAGTTGAGACATTTTTTTGCACAGCCACATACTCTTTAACGGTCAGTGATTCAAACTCTATGTAGACTCTTTCTCTCTGTAGTAGGAGTAGGCGAACCTTGGGTGAAACCTCAATTATGTAATTAACTGAACGCTCCCCCCTTGGTATTATCTTCAATTGTACCGTTATGTCTTCGTTAAATTCTTTCTTTCAAATATTTTCACACACATTTGATGTTATTTAGCTGTGAAGTTTTATCTATGATTTTTCTTTTATTCACTTGTGTCTTCGCTTTCAGAATCTCCGCATTTCCTGTCGACGTGATGGGCTTATCTTTCCTGTAGTTGACAGCGTTCGTTATGGTTCCTCTCACAGCGTTCGCATCTTCATTGTCTGCTGATTTGAAGAAAAGAACGCATGTTTGGTCGGTTTCAGTTGGTTCAAAGCATTTTGTAACCTTTCTTCGGTTTAAATGTAGCGCCTGCTACAGTGACTGCCGCAAAGGATAATGGAACGGGCTTGCTTTCTGTTATAGGTCTTTGATTCTCTTCTTTATTCCTGCCTCCAGAGTCGGATTCTGCTCTGGCACATGTGGGACATTGGCAACATTCAATTCTTTCCTCAGTCTGTGATTCTCTTTACGAAGTTTTTCGTTTTGGCATTCTAGTTTAACAGCAATTCCCCATATTTTATTTCGTAAATTGGCTGAGAATGCAGTAGGTGCCCTGTCTTAATTCGCTTACAAATTCAGCAAAGATATCATCTGCTACAGCTATCAGGATTTGATGCAACTAAGTCTCTGACTGGTGTTGGCATATCGGCAAAATTAAGTGGTCTCATTGCACGGATATTACGTGTGTCATTTCCAATCGGTGGCGCAGCCATCAGTGGGACTCCTTGTGGCTGCCCCCATTTCGGACCAAGTAGTTTTGTCCAGTGTCTTCGATTAAACGTGGAGACAAAAACGGCAAAGTCAAAGAAACACGACACTCACGTTTTATGTTCTTCACTGCAACAATTCTGTAGAGTTAGTGTCGGCTTGGTGTTGATATAGATATTCTATAAGTTCATCCAAACATGGTTTTAAGGCCCACTGACCTCCCGCAAGGTAGCAATAGCAGCATTCTGACGAAAGTGTGTCGTCTGCGTAGCCGTCGTTTGGTTCCTCTCGCTGAGGCAGCCGTCTCCATCCCATTCTATATCAACATTTATTCTGATTCTTTGGGCACTCAGAGGCCTTCATGTTAATTTCACCACGTTTTGGCATTATTCCATACATTCTACGTCAAAAACTGGAAAAACTGGACCATTCGGAACATTAGGTATAATTGATGCTATATTGGCGAATTAATAGGATTTATTGTACGAGCACAACACGCATCCACGGTAGGAATGGAAACTCATACACGAGCATATTTTATATCGGCAACAGTAATTACTGCCTTACCTGGGGCAGCCGTGTAGATCTCCGAGGCGAGCGGGCAGAACAGTTAGAGGCTGCTGACGCGTTGGTTGCCGTTGCCGCTGACGCCGTATATATATATATATATATATATATATATATATATATATATATATATATCCCATAAAATATCGATATCTATCGGAGATATCCTTACCAGTGATATTGGTATCGAAATGGCAATATCGAGTGCCAATATTTTTATTTTATATTACTTTTTTTGGCAGTTTTCGCTAAATATTTGAAACTATTCTTTTGAAACTGTAGTAGAACGTAATTTCACATTAACTGTGTCAAGAAGTCATACTACTTTTTGAGCTTTTATCACGTCCTGTCTTTCTCTTGACTGTTTGATGCAAGTGTAGATGGCACAAAGAATAAGTCACATTGCACTGAGGGTTGGCAGTGCGTATGGAATAACAAGTTTTCCGATGTGAGAAAAAAAAAACAAGTTTTAACGCAACTTGTGTACCGCACAGCGTCACTCTTCAAAAAAAGTTGCTGAAAATGATGAAAAAAAAAATCTAAATGACAAGAGTGGTCTTTGCGGTGGGTGGAGAAGTGTGAGGATAAACGCTGACATAATCGGTGCTCGCTGCTACAAACAGAAACTGCAACGATTAACTTCACCGCACAATTTTCACACTACAACTGCTGGCGTTTGTAGAAACGAAAAGAAAAAAAAACAGTGAAGTCGACATGAAGCGTTCCGGACAAATCCTATACGTGACGAAACCGAACAACGGACCCATCGGACACCTCTTATTGTCTCACTTACATGCCACTTGTAACGCCGGAAATGGATAACCTCCTATTTCCATCTATTGTACTATAATTTTTTTCCCTTGTTTTGTTACCTCAAGATATGACATTTCTGTGTCTTTATATATTGTAATTGTTTTACTATTTGTATAGATATATTTATGCATTTATGTCGATGTATAATTGGTTTAAGTCAGAGTGTAGCGAAATTTATTACTTCTGACAAACTTTCAGTTTTGACACTACACGTGTCAACCTTCGCTACCGGCTTGACATCCATCTCGTGTCTTCTGGCTGAACTTTGTGACAGATTAAACTTGACTTCAATCTCTGTTTAATAGATAATGATTAGGAACGTCTGTACATGATAAAACTGAAAGTTTTGCTTCTATTTAATCTAAGATAACACCTGGACTGATATCATATGTCCATGTACCAGCTTCAAACACATAAATAGGGCCGAGACAATGAGAAGTTGTGTGCGGAACTTTTATTGAATCATATTAGTGATGACTTAGGAGAAGGTAATTTGTTTCGAGTGCACTTACTTGTTTTCCCGGGAAAATCTGTTGTTGTGTCAATACTTTTCTCCTTATTTTTAAAATTTTTCAAAGTTTTTAGCAAAATTAATTGTTCTCGCCCTTTTTTTAACATTCGAACGTGACGTAGTCATACGCATCGCTGGTTCTCTGGAACATTCGGAGCTGAGCGCACCTTTTACGGCAGGAAGCGTTGTGTTGCTATTTAGTTTAACAATGTCCGAGCGCTACCACACACACGCCTTTGTGCGACGATGATCCAGTCGTTATTCAGGCTTAGCGTGGAACAGTTAAATGCCGTCGAGTCGAACAAAAAAATATGAACAGTTGGCAGGTGATGAAATATGAATTTAGAAGTTTTCCGTCGAATAGTAGGACAACAGTGAGAGATTAATCGTTTTATTCGAGGAGGGTGAGAATAATTCCACACGGTACCAGCAGACAGATCAACAGTCATATTTAGTATTACTCGTTGGCGTACAATCTTACTACTTGAACAGTTCTTACGGCTACTGCGGATTTCATAGCGTGATAGTTTAATTTAGGAGAGAAATACAGTAACGGCAAAATTCAATGTGAATGTAGAACAAAACTGAAGTACTAATATTGGCATGGATGGACCTAAATTGCTCAGAAAAATTATTAGGTACAGGGCTATTACAAATGATTGAAGCGATTTCATAAATTCACTGTAGCTCCATTCATTGACATATGGTCACGACACACTACAGATACGTAGAAAAACTCATAAAGTTTTGTTCGGCGGAAGCCGCACTTCAGGTCTTTGCCTCCAGAGCGCTCGAGAGCGCAGTGAGACAAAATGGCGACAGGAGCCGAGAAAGCGTATGTCGTGCTTGAAATGCACTCACATCAGTCAGTCATAGCAGTGCAACGACACTTCAGGACGAAGTTCAACAAAGATCCACCAACTGGTAACTCTATTCGGCGATGGTATGCGCAGTTTAAAGCTTCTGGATGCCTCTGTAAGGGGAAATCAACGGGTCAGCCTGCAGTGAGCGAAGAAACGGTTGAACGCGTGCGGGCAAGTTTCACGCGTAGCCCGCGGGAAGTCGACGAATAAAGCAAGCAGGGACCTAAACGTACCACAGCCGACGGTTTGGAAAATCTTACGAAAAAGGCTAAAGCAGAAGCCTTACCGTTTACAATTGCTACAAGCCCTGACACCCGATGACAAAGTCAAACGCTTTGAATTTTCGGCACGGTTGCAACAGCTCATGGAAGAGGATGCGTTCAGTGCGAAACTTGTTTTCAGTGATGAAGCAATATTTTTTCTTAATGGTGAAGTGAACAGACACAATGTGCGAATCTGGGCGGTAGAGAATCCTCACGCATTCGTGCAGCAGATTCGCAGTTCACCAAAAGTTAACGTGTTTTGTGCAATCTCACGGTTTAAAGTTTACGGCCCCTTTTTCTTCTGCGAAAAAAACGTTACATGACACGTGTATCTGGACATGCTGGAAAATTGGCTCATGCCACAACTGGAGACCGACAGCGCCGACTGCATCTTTCAACAGGATGGTGCTCCACTACACTTCCATCATGATGTTCGGCGTTTCTTAAACAGGAGATTGGAAAACCGATGGATCGGTCGTGGTGGACATCATGATCAGCAATTCATGTAATGGCCTCCACGCTCTCCCGACTTAACCCCATGCGATTTCTTTCTGTGGGTTTATGTGAAAGATTCAGTGTTTAAACCTCCTCCACCAAGAAACGTGCCAGAACTGCGAGCTCGCATCAACGATGCTTTCGAACTCATTGATGGGTACATGCTGCGCCGAGTGTGGGAGGAACTTGATTATCGGCTTGATGTCTGCCGAATCACCAAAGGGGCACATATCGAACATTTGTGAATGCCTAAAAAAGTTTTTGAGTTTTTGTATGTGTGTGCAAAGCATTGTGAAAATATCTCAAATAATAAAGTTATTGTAGAGCTGTGAAATCGCTTCAATCATTTGTAATAACCCTGTATTAAATCAATAAAAGGACTAAATGGTATGAACAGTCATCTTTTCGAAGTGACATCTTTATTTAAGTTGAAGAATTGATATTCATAAAGAACATTGTCGTTTTAGGCAAGGCGGTATGGTTTCGTACGAAGCGTGTTCTTTTAGTTAACCAACCCCTACCCATGTCCGATCGTCTCAATTACGAATTAGCAAAAATGTAGATGGGCCAGAGACCACAAGCTTGACGTTTTCGGAGGGAGTAACAGAAATACGAAGTTTGCATTTCTAATGTGAAGGACACATCTATGTCGGAGAATTTGTAATGAATGAAACTTAAAGTCTACTGTTATTACAGCTAGTGCTCAGTTCAGAATTTGATAGAAATTTGAAGTCACCTAAAAACGTTGCCAGTGTGGAAGATATTCAGACTCGCGTTCCACGTATAACTAACAAATAATCAATAAGTCTACGTCTATAACGCGTCTGGGAGAGGAATGTGCCGACCACGTGTCCCTGCAATGGCATCCGCACGACGCCGCAAGGCAGAGGATGACACGATGGCCGGTAGACATCCCTTGGGCCATCACGGCCTGATGAGGAACTCGTTGCAATACAACTTCATATTCCACGTACATTTCTCCTATAGAATAAAAGTTATGCTTTTATTTTTGTAATTAAACACTGTAGATGCTGCTACAAATTTTGCAAGTGATGCAAAGTATCCTTTGAGGGTTACACTGAGGTGACAAATATTATGGGATAGCTCCTAATACACTCCTGGAAATTGAAATAAGAACACCGTGAATTCATTGTCCCAGGAAGGGGAAACTTTATTGACACATTCCTGGGGTCAGATACATCACATGATCACACTGACAGAACCACAGGCACATAGACACAGGCAACAGAGCATGCACAATGTCGGCACTAGTACAGTGTATATCCACCTTTCGCAGCAATGCAGGCTGCTATTCTCCCATGGAGACGATCGTAGAGATGCTGGATGTAGTCCTGTGGAACGGCTTGCCATGCCATTTCCTCCTGGCGCCTCAGTTGGACCAGCGTTCGTGCTGGACGTGCAGACCGCGTGAGACGACGCTTCATCCAGTCCCAAACATGCTCAATGGGGGACAGATCCGGAGATCTTGCTGGCCAGGGTAGTTGACTTACACCTTCTAGAGCACGTTGGGTGGCACGGGATTCATGCGGACGTGCATTGTCCTGTTGGACAGCAAGTTCCCTTGCCGGTCTAGGAATGGTAGAACGATGGGTTCGATGACGGTTTGGATGTACCGTGCACTATTCAGTGTCCCCTCGACGATCACCAGTGGTGTACGGCCAGTGTAGGAGATCGCTCCCCACACCATGATGCCGGGTGTTGGCCCTGTGTGCCTCGGTCGTATGCAGTCCTGATTGTGGCGCTCACCTGCACGGCGCCAAACACGCATACGACCATCATTGGCACCAAGGCAGAAGCGACTCTCATCGCTGAAGACGACACGTCTCCATTCGTCCCTCCATTCACGCCTGTCGCGACACCACTGGAGGCGGGCTGCACGATGTTGGGGCGTGAGCGGAAGACGGCCTAACGGTGTGCGGGACCGTAGCCCAGCTTCATGGAGACGGTTGCGAATGGTCCTCGCCGATACCACAGGAGCAACAGTGTCCGTAATTTGCTGGGAAGTGGCGGTGCGGTCCCCTACGACACTGCGTAGGATCCTACCGTCTTGGCGTGCATCCGTGCGTCGCTGCGGTCCGGTCCCAGGTCGACGGGCGCGTGCACCTTCCGCCGACCACTGGCGGCAACGTCGATGTACTGTGGAGACCTCACGCCCCACGTGTTGAGCAATTCGGCGGTACGTCTACCCGGCCTCCCGCATGCCCACTATACGCCCTCGCTCAAAGTCCGTCAACTGCACATACGGTTCACGTCCACGCTGTCGCGGCATGCTACCAGTGTTAAACACTGCGATGGAGCTCCGTATGCCACGGCAAACTGGCTGACACTGACGGCGGCGGTGCACAAATGCTGCGCAGCTAGCGCCATTCGACGGCCAACACCGTGGTTCCTGGTGTGTCCGCTGTGCCGTGCGTGTGATCATTGCTTGTACAGCCCTCTCGCAGTGTCCGGAGCAAGTATGGTGGGTCTGACACACCGGTGTCAATGTGTTCTTTTTTCCATTTCCAGGAGTGTATCTCTTAATATCGTGTCGGATCTCCTTTTGCCCGGTGTAGTGCAGCAACTCGGCTTCGCGTGGACTCAAAGAGTTGAAAGTCCCCTGCAGAAATATGAAGCCATGCTGTCTCTAAAGCCTCCCATAATTGTGAAAGTATAGACGGTGCAGGTTTTTGAGCAGGAACTGATTATATCCCATAAATATTCGATGGGATTCGTGTCGGGCGACAATGGTAGTCAAATCATTCTCTCGAATCGTCCAGACCAATTGAAAACTACTGTCGCCCGGTGACATGGTGCATTGTCATTCGTAAGAATCCCATCGTTGTTTGGGAAGATGAAGTGCGTGAACTACTGAAAGTGGTCTCCGGATTGCGTAACATAACCATTTCCAAACAATGATGGGTTCAGTTGGATCAGAGGACCCAGCCCATTCCATGTAAACACAGCCCACACCATTATGCAGCCACCCGCACCTTGCACAGTACCGTGTTGACAACTTCATGGCTTGGTGGCGTTTGGGCCGCATCAGCTGAAAGGGGGGGGGGGGGGCTCATCTGACCAGGTCACTGCTTTGAGTCGTCTAGGATTCAGCTGATCTGGTCACAAGCCCAGGAGAGACACTGCAGGCGATATCGCGCTGTCAGTAAAGGCACTCGTGGTGGTCGTCTGCTTGCGTAGCCTGTCAACCCCATATTTCCCACATTGTCCTACGCATCCGTTCACCGTACGTCCCACACTGATTTCTACGCAGTGTTGCTTATCTGTTAGCACTGACAACTCTACCCAAACGCCGGTACTCTCGGTCGTTAAGTGAAGATCGTCGGCAACTGCGTTGTCCGTGGTGAGAGGCAGTGACTGAAATTTCGTATTATTGGCACAGCTTTGACACAGAAGAGTTCGGAATATTGAATTCCCTAACGTCTACAGACATTAAAGTAACCTCTGGCGTGCCACAGGGGAGTGTTATGGGACCATTGCTTTTCACAATATATATAAATGACCTAGTAGATAGTGTCGGAAGTTCCATGGGGCTTTTCGCGGATGATGCTGTAGTATACAGAGAAGTTGCAGCATTAGAAAATTGTAGCGAAAAGCAGGAAGATCTGCAGCGGATAGGCACTTGGTGCAGAGAGTGGCAACTGACCCTTAACATAGACAAATGTAATGTATTGCGAATACATAGAAAGAAGGATCCTTTATTGTATGATTATATGATAGCGGAACAAACACTGGTAGCAGTTACTTCTGTAAAATATCTGGGAGTATGCGTGCGGAACGATTTGAAGTGGAATGATCATATAAAATTAATTGTTGGTAAGGCGGGTACCAGGTTGAGATTCATTGGGAGAGTCCTTAGAAAATGTAGTCCATCAACAAAGGAGGTGGCTTACAAAACACTCGTTCGACCTATACTTGAGTATTGCTCATCAGTGTGGGATCCGTACCAGATCGGGTTGACGGGGGAGATAGAGAAGATCCAAAGAAGAGCGGCGCGTTTCGTCACAGGGTTATTTGGTAACCGTGATAGCGTTACCGAGATGTTTAACAAACTCAAGTGGCAGACTCTGCAAGAGAGGCGCTCTGCATCGCGGTGTAGCTTGCTCGCCAGGTTTCGAGAGGGTGCGTTTCTGGATGAGGTATCGAATATATTGCTTCCCCCTACTTATACCTCCCGAGGAGATCACGAATGTAAAATTAGAGAGATTAGAGCGCGCACAGTGGCTTTCAGACAGTCGTTCTTCCCGCGAACCATACGCGACTGGAACAGGAAAGGGAGATAATGACAGTGGCACGTAAAGTGCCCTCCGCCACACACCGTTGGCTGGCTTGCGGAGTATAAATGTAGATGTAGATGTAGATTACCCAAATGTAATGTCCCATGCGTCCAGCTCCAACTATCATTCTGTGTTCATACTCTGCTAATTCCGGTCGTGCGACAATAACCATGTGGAAAACATTTCATATGAATCTCCTGATTGCAAATCACAGCTCAAGCAATGCACTATCCTTTTATACCTTGTGTGCGCGATATTACCGCTATCTGTATACGTGCGTATCGATATCCCATGACTTCGTCACCTCAGTATAGTAAGAACAAATTGTACATTGGTTATCAAAGTTTATCTAATTGTATGTATGAGAAATAGGGGAAAGTAACTCTACAGAACGAAAACTTGAGGTCACGAAAGGCAAAAGTGATAGCACGCTTGCTACGTACCTGCCAACCCATTACACAGTTCGAGAGCAGGTACCTTTAGCATGCAGTGAACACTTTTGGACAGGTGTCAGTGTCACGTACGTCAGTCTGATAAAAAATGTTAGGAGAAGTAGTCCTCGATGTTATTGTGTGACAATATATGAAACACTGATGAATCGTTCTCTGTGACCCGATTATGGATTTCAATATGCATGTGTGAGTCACTCAGGAAAAGAAGCTGCCTCCACCGAACAAACGGCGTATTCCGGCTCCAAAACCATGTAAACCGTTTCAGGTACAGACTATTCCAATTATAAAAATGTGTAGATTAGATTTCGACGGTGTTCTTGTGTTCTTCACTGCTAAGAGTGGTTTGATGCAGCTATCCACGTTAGTATCATCTGTTCAAGTCTCGTCATCTCTGCATAATTAATGCAACCTACGTGCATCTGGACGTACTTTTTGCACTCAAGCGTCGACGTCCCTCCGTCCACGAAGAAACTGACGATTCTTTGATGTCCTAGGAAGTGTACTATCAATCGATCCATTCTTTTAGTGAAGTTTCTTACCATTTAGATTCAGTACTTCATTAGTTATCCAGTCTACGCATCCAGTCATCATCATTCTTCTTTGACATCACACTACATAGACTTATATTTTCGCCCTAAATGAACAGTCCATAGCACGCGTTTCACTGCCGTGCAAGGCTACACAGAAATCCATCAGAAAACACTTCCTACAGTTTAAACTTATATTTGACCTTAGTTTTTCTATTTTCTAGAACTGCATTTGCTGGTACTGCCAACTTGAGTTCTAAATATCCTCTCAAAGTGTAACGGAATTTATAGTTTTGCAGGAGCCTTCATAGCCATTGGACTTCCTGAAGAAGTGAGAGAATTGTGAAGTGAACGGGGTAGGGAAGGAGGGGTTGAACGAGGAATGAGGTACTTTCCACGACATCTGAAATTGAAAATCACCATGAGCAATAATATGAAGACGAGCTGAAGACACAGACTAATATTATGACCAACAAACACATTGGCAAGTGAGAAACGACACTCATGGTCGTTGAACAGAACTAACCTAACGACCCGTTTGATTTAGTAAAGCAGGGGGAGGTTTAGGTGAAAGGAAAAAGAATCCCATCTGACGAATCATGCATGAAGGTGCCTGACCACGGTGAGCCACAAATATTGCTCACACCTGGCTAGAGGACCATCGGATTCTACGTGAGATAACATAAGCTGCCTCATCACTGGCGAACGCTCCTCCACAGGTCCGCTGGGAAAAACTACGTCTGCAAATCGCAACATTTTATTAAAGTCCCCTCATGATATTACTTGTTACGAACTGTTGAATTCTACTCCTAGGAAGGATTTCTATGAGGCGGCCCGTCGAATCTCATCTATTGTCAGTGATACTCAGGAGCTGCCATCTCTGATCTCTCTCGTTCCTTCTCTTAGGAACCGCCAATGACAGCCATTCGCGGTATTTTTCTAGACACGATGTCCTTCACCCGGTTTGATTCCTGAAAGTCGGCCTTTCCTCGTATCCCGATTCGAAGGAATTTCTGCCAACTACGGCTCTCCCACATTATGAGCAGAAATTGCTAAGGGGTGGCTCTCCGCTCACTAATGCATTCCGGGAAGGACGCTCTGCCAGGAAACAAACAGATTCAACGTAAACAGTATCCTTATTAAATACCTCAGCTTGTAAAAGCCTCAATGTACCGCACAGGCATACGTTTCTCAGCGTGATACATTATGAGGGCGTTTTAACTGAAGCCTCACGTTGTGCCGTTCACCATTCGTGTACTCTGGAGCTATTACACGCATGAATTCAAGATGCTGGCCTCTGCATTGAGGACTTTATTTCAGTCTACAAAAACATAAAAAGGCATACTTAACCTACCTTAATATCACTGAATTGTGTCTCTCATCCAGGGAGGTACTTAACATGTGTCGACCCTTGTATGTCGCAGATATTCCTTATTTCATCTTAATGATCCCTAACATTCGCCGTAATTTAACATTTACAATAACTCACTTTCATTCACTGGCTATACAGTTTTATATACTTTTAACATGTATTTACAATTGTAGACTATGGATCACTTAAAGAAACAAAAACAACAATCATTAACATAATTTGGAATACAGGTAATAAAAAGGAAACACAATACGAAGACACAGCCAGTAATACATGTCGTGAATATCATAAGAAGTAAGAGTGATTTCACGTGTGCCGCAGGGGAGTGTCTTAGGACCGTTGCTATTCACAACATATATAAATAACCTTGTGGATAACATCGGAAGTTCACTGAGACATTTTGCGGATGAGGCTTTAGTACATCGAGAGGTTGTAACAGTGTAAAATTGTACTGAAATACAGGAGGATCTGTAACGAATTGACGCATGGTGCAGGGAATGGCAATTGAATCTCAATGTAAACAAGTTTAATGTGCTGCGAACACATAGAAAAAAAGATCCTTTATCATTTAGCTACAATATAGCAGGTCAGCAACTGGAAGCAGTTAATTCCATAAATTATCTGGGAGTAGGGATTAGGAGTGATTTTAAATGCAGAGACCATATAAAATTAATCGTTGGTAAAGTAGATGCCAGACTAAAATTCAAAATGGTTCAAACGGCTCTGAGCACTATGCGACTTAACTTCTAAGGTCATCAGTCGCCTAGAACTTAGAACTAATTAAACCTAACTAACCTAAGGATATCACACACATCCATGCCCGAGGCAGGATTCGAACTTGCGACCGTAGCGGTCGCTCGGCTCCAGACTGTAGCGCCTAGAACCGCACGCCCACTCCGGCCGGCCAGACTAAAATTCATGCAAGAATCCTAAGGAAATGCAGTCCGAAAACAAAGGATGTAGGTTACAGTACACTTGTTCGCCCACTGCTTGAATACTGCTCACAGGTGTGGGATCCGTATCAGATAGGGTTGATACAAGAGATACAGAATATCAAACGGAGTGCAGCGCGCTTCGTTACAGAATCATTTAGTAATCGCGAAAGCGTTACGGAGATGATAGATAAACTCCAGCGGAATACTCTGCAAGAGAGACGCTCCGTAGCTCGGTACGGATTTTTGTTGAAGTTTCGAGAACATACCTTCAGCAAGGAGTCAAGCAGTATATTGCTTCCTCCTACTGTAACGCCCCAAGGACAGAAAACCCCAATTAACAAACTTTGTGGAAACTTAAAGTAGGGAAGTGAGTCATCTTTACAGTGACGACAACTGTTGACGATAAAATCTACAGTGGTAATATTTTGATTAACACCTATATTATTCAAATACTGACAATAGCACACAAAAAGGGGAGATAAAAGGAAAGGACTATCGTAGATTCTTTATCAAACATCTATAGAATAAATTCAAAATCATATGAACGAAAGTTAAATACAAGAAAGTAATTCAGTCAAAGATAACATTTACCGCGGTAGAGAGTTGTAGCCGCATCGAAAAGGAAATTCAATGCGACTACAATGCAACTCGGATATGGAAATGTTCATTTAGTTAGTTGCTCTTGAGTCACTCTAGAGTACTTTTGCGATAGTTGTCTGGATGCAAACGCTATTACATTGTTTCAGTTTCGGAAGTTTGATAATTCGTGAGGTAGAGACTGAAGTATTGCTCAGTCATTCCACTGAAGAAAGTTAATCTTTACCGTTCTCAACGTGACGGTATAGTAAGACGAGTGATACTGGTTTATCAGACTTAGCCTTCGTACTGATGAACAGTTACAAACCTTGAGAGCAATGGATTAACGGCAGAAAAACAATTCGTAATCTTGAGTAGGACACAATAAAACGAAGACACGAAGAAAGACAAGTACGCCGATTAGTCAAAAGTTGTCGACTGCGTCACGATTATTGAACTGAACAAAAGTTAATCTTGAATGACACATCGGTGTGCGTGTGTTGTAGGCACAAAGAATTAATTACAGAAAGAACAATAAAATCTGAATCAAATCTGTCGCTTAACACTTTAAACATTTTAAGTGAGTAAGTGAGTACATGAATAATGGACAGTGAAGAGTGATTAGTTTAAACCAGTATTACGGTGTATTAAAAAATCAAACATTTACTCCAACATAAGTTATCTCTGGAGTTACGTCGGACCGTTGTTAATAACTGGACGTAGCAACGGCATAGCAACGAAATAGTAGACAGAGAAATTCCATCCCTGCTATGTATGATGTGAAAAACGACCCCAATGATGAAATCAAGAATGAAGATTTTATTTAATCACGGAACTAACCGGGCATAAAAACAAAAATAAACGATTGCAGTTTACCAGTTCGCACAAACTGAGAAGACTGTTTCGGACAGATGACAGAATATTTCTAAACCACGCGAGGAGTAGTGTTCTTACGAGAGTTACAGGCGCTGTTCCACGTCACACCGACCGGGACGAACATCGTTACGAGTCGCGTCTCCTTCCGGCGAGTGAAGGAGGCAAGGGACGTCACACTACGTATATCTCGCGATGAGACCATGAGGATAAAATCAGAGGGATTAGAGCCCACACAGATGCATACCGACAATCTTTCTTTCCACGAACAATACGAGACTAGAATGATAGGGAGAACCGATAGAGGTACTCAAGGTACCCTCCGCCACACACCGTCAGGTGGCTAGCGGAATATGGATGTAGATGTAGATAATTCCAACACAGATGCAATAACACGATACAATGAATAAGACATAATAACTGAAGCAGTGAATAAGATAACTTCAACACAGGTAATAACCAAGTGCAGTAAGAAGACAAAATGAATCATACACAGTAACTCAAGAAGTGAATAATATCGGCTGAGCTTCATGACCTCCAATGTGGTCATTAATATACTGAACCACACTGAAATCGATGTTAAGAACAAATAAATAACAAAAAGTCCATCCATGATTCATCTTAAAAGAGGATTGATTTGTCGAAATGTTAGTTGATTACGATACAAATGTTCTAAATAACAATTTAAGGCATTTTGCCTGATCAGATTTTACTAATTCATTATTTTAATAATATATTAAGTAACAGAATTTTCTAGTTGAGTGTAATTTAAGTTCCTGTAGCACCAATCCAATATAATATACATAAAGAGGCAAGTAAGATACACTTTTGTTGAAAATATAATTCATATTCATTCTATGCTTTCGTTGAAAGTGTAACTGAAACAACAGGAAAATCGAGAGGATAACACAAATGACAGTTCTGCGTGAGATCCTGCCTTTGTTCCAAATCTAAGTTCGGAGCGCCGTGTGACACCTAAGTTTGGTACACGCATAGCATATGCAGACAATGACATATGGAGTACGACTTAGTGCGAATCAGCAAGAGGGACCGATCCTCATCGTCATCTTTTGCTGGCTGCTTACGTGATACTAGGTGACTTCTTGCAGTACGTCCATTTTTCGAACCAGTCTCCCTTTCATATGTTTTTTCCACACAATCACGTCACTGCTTCTGCATGTTGAGGAAAGGTGAACAATGTCAGAACTGAAGCAAGGGAAATGCCTCTTTCTGCCAACGTGTTCATAGTTTATCTCGGTCTCGTAGTCTCTCAGCACAGGAGAAAATGTTCAGATGTCACGGTTCTACTTGGTAACCCGTCAAGACAGGTGATGACAGATAAAGGAGCTGGTTCTGAAACTGGTTTTTTCCTACCGTTACAAAGAGTGAAGGAAAAACTGTCCCAGGGTGAGCATGACCAAAGTCAGTATACTCTCCACACGTTACTAAAGATCATAAATGTGGTCCTCAAACTACCGTGTCGCCGGTGAGAACCCAGGGATTTATCATAAAGAGAAAATGAAGAACGCTGCTTTCAGTACAGTAGTGCCAGGTATAGAAGACAAAATCTTCTTAGTCAGGAGTGTATTAAAATTACGCCTGATCCTGGAGTTGTTCGCCTCATAGATCCTTGCAGAGATGGTCACGATATCTGTTCTCCGCCGGCGCATAAGGTTAGTGCTGATCAGACATCACGCTCCACTTCCTCTTGCAGCGTGCGTCGAGATGTCGCCACGGCAGCAGCGGAGCCTTTCACGAGTTGCCGTCCTATCTGCCACTGATGAGGCGATGTTGTTGTTCGTCCCCAGCCTCTAGGCTGCTCCATCCTCGAGGCTATCGTCCCAGACTCCCTGGTGCCCCTGCGACTAGCATTCTGTCCCTCTCTTTCTCTCTCTCTCTCTCTCTCTCTCTCTCTCTCTCTCTCTCTCGCTCTCACTGCGCCCTCGTTCTGCCAGCGGAGGACGTGGTCACTCGGGATGGCACCCCATAGCACAGTTGCCCCTGGCGATCTCGGCCACCGGCAGCTTGTTCCAGCTAAACCAGTGTTTTTTGTCTTCGCCGTGTACTCCGTCTGCACAAACTTCAGCATACGAATTACAGTTGTCAGAGAGCACGGTTCAACTCACAATAGTAAAACAGCGTTTGGTGACCACCTCCCGACGTCGAAGCACGCTGTTGGAACCACTGATGCGCATTTGGAAGTGCTGAACAATGAACCTAAGGGAAACCTCCTCACTATGTCGGGAAAAAATTGAGTACTTTCAGTACCGTTTCAAAAGCCTGGCAACTCATTAAATCAGCAAAACGTTTCTAATAACAGAGTATTTTTCAGAAACTTTTAAGGTCTCTTCCAGTGGTCCACTTCGACGCAGCGCACGTATGAACAACAGACTCCGAGAAGAGGCAAAGGCAGTGCATCGGCTCACACGCCGTCCAAGCATAGGCTGCTGTGTAGACGGGCTCCTGTACACACTGTAGAACTGCGTGCCGTTCAATACCGCCAAATAGAAGCGCATGCAGTTAACCTAACTGTCACATCCCGTCCCCTGTATCTTTAGTTCCGGCTCACAGTTTCACTTTCGTAATTTATTCTTTTATGCATTTCATGGCTTTATTCTTTAATCAACTTTAAACTTATTAGTATTTGATGACATTTCATTCAGTTTCGGGTATTACATGTAATTCCACTTTTAAAACTGTACTATCGTTACGTCTTTGACTATTTATACATTCAGTGTCCCTAACGGTCTTATTCTTCCAGTATTTCACACTTCTAACAGTTTGACATTACAATTCAATTTTATATACTTTACTTGAACTTTTATAATCTACTATTATATGCCCTTTAATATTTTGCTCCTTCATTGGTCTACGATTTTAATATTTTAACGGAAATGTCTACGTAATTTCCTTTTCGCAGTTTCAGTGTAAGACCCTCCCTAGTTAAGCCCGTAAAATACCTAACCATTCCCCCTACCGCCTCCCCCCTTCCTCCATTCTGCCTTCTTTCAACAATCTCAGTCCCTCTCGCTCCATTTCACTATTTTATGACGTCTGCATTTTACACTCTCCTTAAACCCATTAATTACCTACACACTTCTCCTATCCCCGTACCCCTTCCTCCACCCTGCCTTCTTTCCACAATCTCAGTCCCCCTCGCTCAACTTTATAATTTTACTACTTTATGACGTTTACAGTTTACACATCCGTTAATCTACACTGTTAATATTTTAACGACAAGTTTTACACAACTATACCGTAAGATTCTTACTTGTTAAACACACGACATCGCTACCACTCCCATTCCCTGCTGTCATTCCGCTCTCCCAGTCACCATTTTTCCATTCCCCTCCTCTGCCCCTTCCCCATCCTCTCTGCTCTACCTCCACCAGATACCAATTTCAGTCATTGCCCGCAGTTGCAAAACACTTTACTCTTATATGAGTATCTGACACAGACAAGACGGTTTGTTGACGCAACTATTTAGATGAATTCTACATATTACGTAGCTACAATTTCTCCTACTTGTAGTAAAATATTAGACGCTACATATTTACTTTCACTTTCTTTTAGACCTTAAGATGATCCATAGAGATCTAAGCCTGTCTTGTAATTTAAAATATGAAACTGAGACTGAAGAATAAATGAGAATTGTTTTAATAGCAAAGAGCCGATTTCAGTGCTGAATCGATAGTTTTCGGTGTTGCTTAAGTGATTGCAGCAGTTCCGATGAAGTAATTTGTACCCTGTAGCTATACTTTTAAGACATGCAAGTATAATATCTACATCTGCATCTACATACATACTCCGCAATCCACCATATGGTGCGTGGCGGAGGGTACCTCGTACCACAATTAGAATCTCCTATCCCTGTTCCATTCCCAAACAGAACGAAGGGAAAATGACTGCCTATATGCCTCTGTACGAGCCCTAATCTCTCTTATCTTTGTTGTCTTTCCGCGAAATGTAAGTTGGTGGCAGTAAAATTGTTCTGCAGTCAGCCTCAAATGCTGGTTCTCTAAATTTCCTCAGTAGCGATTCACGAAAAGAACGCCTCCTTCCCTCTAGAGACCCCCACCCGAGTTCCTGAAGCATTTCCGTAACACTCGCGTGATGATCAAACCTACCAGTAACAAATCTAGCAGCCCGCCTCTGAATTGCTTCTATGTCATCCGTCAATCCGACCTGATAGGGATCCCAAACGCTCGAGCAGTACTGTTGAGTGGTACTTAAGATAAGTAAATAAATTAGTGAAATCAAAGTAGAAATTAGAAACTAAATGAAAAACTTGGTTTAGTTTAGAAGAATTACACACTGGCAAACAACGGACAATGCAGCAGAGGTAACGGCCGGCGCTTGCAAGTCAGCATACCACGTTCAGGAGAAGCTGTCGATTCAGCCGTCAGGGCATCGCCCGACCGGCTCACGTCAAGAAGATTCTTCGAGAAGCTTTTCAACGTGACAGACGAGGCAATGACCGCGAAGTCGTTCACCTCCAGTGAACTGAAGTGAATAAATACGCGAGACGCAGTGGTCCCGAGAGACGAAAGAAGTGAAGAAGAGTAGCAGTAGTTTTCAATCAGTTTCGGTGGTGAAGACCGTCATGCAAGAAGAGACTACATCATGCACAGACGCACCAGGTCAGCCGCTGTAAGAGAATAGCAAGCGGCAGCCTCGGCGCCAGAAGACAGAAGTTGAAAGGTATTTGAAGTCTGATTTTTACGTACCCGGGTGACTCGTGAGAACGGGAAGGAGACGGCCTCACATCAGCAGTCACCTGTGAGCTGGGATGAAGATCTGACAGCCGAAGACTGGCAAGCGGGTGTCCGTTGTTCGAGTCCGGGACACTGGCCTTCCTCCGCCGCGCCGCCCCGCTGGCCGACGCACAACACACGCGGCCGCTTAGAGAAGAGAAACACTGGGACGCCACATCCAAGGTATCACCATCCGATGCACGACTTCGCTCGCAATAATTAAACGGGCCACACACTGCCGCGCCTAATCAGACGCCGCCGCTGCCGCAGCAGAAGGCTTCGCAAACGACACAGCTGCCGTTCTCCGAGCCAGAACATCGAGTAAGGAAACAGTTGTACAAATCTTCAATAAAAGTTATCTTATGTAAAAATGCTGTTTCATTCTACCTCATACCCGAGCCAAGGAAGAACTCACCCTGCCCACATGTTGTTAAGAGAGAAAAATTAATTAATTTAGTATTTTCACCCTGACATAATGCTTTAGAATCAAATGCCCTTTGTAGTAATGCTCATCCTGACAATTGACTAGCATCAAAAGAGAAAACCCAGTTACATTTAGTGACAGAACTGTTACAGTACTCAAGAATAGGTCGTATTAGTGTTTTATAAGCGGTCTCCTTTACCAATGAACCGAAGACGACTATCCCCCTTCCCCACAACTACCATTACATGCTTGACCCACTTCATATCGCTCTGTAATGTTCCGCCCAAATATTTAAGCTACGTGACTGTGTCAAGCACTACAATGCAGTATTCAAACATTACGGGATTCTTTTTCCTACTCATCTGCATTAATTTACATTTATCTATATTTAGAGTTAGCTGCCATTCTTTACACCAACCACAAATCCTGTCCAAGTCATCTTGTATCCTCCTACAGTCACTCAACGACGACACCTTCCTGTAGACCACAGCATCATCAGCAAACAGCCGCACATTGGTATCCACACTATCTAAAAGATCATTTATGTAGATAGAAAACATCAGCGGACCTACCACACTTCCCTGGGGCACTCCAGATGATACCCTCACCTCCGATGAACATTCACCATCGAGGACAACGTACTGGGTTCTATTACTTAAGAAGTCTTCGAGCCACTCACATATTTTGGAACCAATCCCATACGCCCGTACCTTAGGAGTCTGCAGTGGGGCACCGAGTCAAACGCTTTCCGGAAGTCAATAGTGTTATTCCTATTGTGCCGAATTACTACAAGTACACTAGAAGGAAACCTTAATAGTTCGGGTTCACATTGAAAAAGCACTGTTTCCAAGCAGGCGCCTTTCATTCATCGCAGAACATGGTCCACGCTCGGCGTAATTCGTTAGTTTGATCACATACACTCAGCCACGTGTGACCTCTTTCTGCTGGAGAGAACATCTTTCCCAAATCGAGAAAGTGCGAAGCTGTCATACCGTGAGAGGAGAGCTAAGAGCGGCTTCAGCCAACGAGGAGACCAGGCGTCATAATTCCTTTTGTATTCCACCACGTTTTGCCGAACAAACGTTTAACCGAACAATTCCTTGTTCCTCGCCCGGAGCAACAAACTGTAGCAAACAGTTTTGTATTTGTCTATTGTGAATATGAACGCTTTCTCCCAGCAAACGCGGTATAATCAAGAGCACATAGCAAGCTGCAAGCATTGCATTAGCTTTCACATAATTTGGAACCATGATAGAAACCATGTTAGATAATGTTGTATAGTTTTCGTCTTTCTTTCTCGTTCATGTTCCACATCCAAAATGTCGGGTCTTTGTTCCCATTTTCTATCATTTCAGGACACGTGGAGATGTGAATCCATCCATATCAAACGCATCTGTAAATTCAAGTGACCGACAAGTTTCACGTGAGCTCCCGAAACCAGCGCACGGCGTCCATGGAGACGAGGCGCACGCCAGAGCTTAGGCCTTGGTGTTAACTTAGTACTTCCGTGCCGCATTTTTAAAATGTGACTGCGCCTATTTAGGCTGTTTTAGTTTTATTTCTAGACCATGCACTCTTAGACAAACTATAGATTCAGGTATATATTCTGAAGAAGGCTCAATTGTTTGGGCTGAAACCTCGGTAATGGTTGGTTTCATTACCGCAATCGAGGCAGTAAGTTTCTTATATATTAAACTTTTTTCACTCGCGGCGAAGTTTCAGAAGATCTGCTACACTGTATCTTTGGTGATTCTAGGACGTAGTTCGAAGGGAATGTGAGATACGCCGATTCGATGTTTGTTCATCGTCATCTCGGAGTTGTACAGCTAATGTTCTTTGGAGCTATCCTGTTTTTATACCAATTCTATTTCACCGATTCATTAGTCCACACGTTTCCCTAGTATTACAAATTTAAGCCACGTGTCTTTGAATTCAAGTGGAATTCTTATGTGCTGTCTTGGATGATGTGTCTCTTGCCAATTTATTCAGCGATACGTCGGACATGCGTTCTCTATTGCAGTTTCTTGTTTTGTAAAAAGATTTTCAACAAAGAAGGCAAGTGGGTGCTGATGGAAGTGATCATAGATTTCCTGCTGCTGAGATTACGTAACTACAAAAAGTTTCTTTCAGCACGCATGTTAAATGTTCGCAAGTTTATAAGGCAACGTAGATAACAGAGACATTTGTCCCTGAACAAATCGAACCGATAAAGTGCGATTTATCACATTTGGAGGTTGTGTAGTACGTGCTAAATGGTTTCGTGTGCATGATCAATATTCAATTGTGTTGCTTCTGAGCAGTTTCCTGCTGCTGAGACTACGTAACTAAAATAGTTTCTTTCACCGCCCATGTTAAATTTTTGCAAGGTTATTACGCAAAGTAGATAACAGAGATATTTGTCCCTGCACAAATCGAACCTATAAGGTGCGATTTATCACATTTGGAGGTTGTGTAGTACACGCTCAATGGTTTCATGTACGTGATCAATATTCAGTTGTGTTACTTCCGAGTAATTTCCTCCTTTTCGTTGCCCCTTACGGGAGCTCGCCATCTATCATTACTGACGACGTCAGATCGCGTTAGCATTGGGTTAGCATTTCTGGGGGTAGATTTCAGAGCATAACATGTCTTCAACGCTTTGACCGAACACTCGTAAATTGTCGAGATAGGACAGCTTACAACATATTGTATAGCTTCCATTGAAATCCAGCTTATTCCACCGAGAATTTCTAGTATCTCACTTCGCTGTTCAATATATCGTAGGGCAGTATTGTTTCCTGCGGAAGCTACACATGACTTTCGAATCAACAACTCAGTTCCTCCATCTCATTATGTAGGATGCAATATATCAGAGGAACCATCACGACGGAATATATGGACGGAGCTGAAAGAGCACTAAGGCAACGCGTGTGGCACTCTGAAACCTATAATCGGATGCTCCACTCTGCGAGCGACGCCGTAGAATAAACATCTATCTTACCCCGCAAGGGGAGACTGGGAAGGAGATCCGTCTTGCCAGAGACTGCCGTCTCACCGGAGACACGATGAAGATGGATGGAGTGGGCCGACGCGGCATCCGGTGGCAAAGGTGGCTGATGGAGAAGAAATGCGAAACAAACAATAATCTGAGAAGCGAAGGGACACGAGGATATAGCAATTCCGTTTAATATGAGAATACTGCGAAGGTACAGTTGAATTCTCGTTAATCAGCGTTAAGGGTCACAGCAACCACTTTAATTTCCTCATCTATGCATAGCATTAGAAAAAAAAAACAAAAATCTTCGGATACTTTTTTCACCATTCGTAATGTCCTTGCTGACACCGATTCTTTAATACAATGCTTACCTCGCTTTTGTGCTGTAGGAAATTGATATGGAACTCGTATTTTCTTTTTAGTTGTGTAAGACGATGCAGATTATTAGTTTTCGTGCAACCTCAGTGTAACGCCCTTTACAGTCTGTGCAAAAGGAAAGGTTCGACACCAAGGTTCCCATCCAGAAATCGCTTATGTTTATTTGTGAGCACATCATGTATAAAGGAAATGTTTCTACCATCTCCGGTCGGGGGTCGTGATAATGCTGTTCGCGTTGTTCGGGGTCACATGACTGTAACGCGAATATGGAATCGATAGGTCCACGTGCGTCATACTCAACGCCCTAAAGTCATCCTCACACGGAACGTGATTCTCATCACGAAGCACGCCAGAGGTGGTAGCCGTCGCGGTTGGTGTGCGCTCTGAAACGACCTGCAACATCTAATGGGACGTGTTCCCATTTTGATTTGCGACGTCAGCTCTCTGCAGCGACTGTTTGCAGCATCTGACACGTCAGTCAGACAGTTTGTTTGCAAGTACGGACGCGCTTGAAATAGCTACATAATCGCTGTCAGCGACTCTCGAAGAACGGTGGAGGAAATAGATGTTTCTAGACTCGTCGATAGATGGTACTGCGAATAGAGGAATGAATGGTACAGCAAATACTTTTGTACACCGGACTGACATACATACTAGCAGAAGTTATTCGTTAACACAGTTCATATATTCATCCCTTTTTCGGTTTTGAACCGAATATGGCGTCTTCGTCAGTTTCCGCTTTCATATTATCCTTTGCTCGATGTTGCGTTTACAGCTATGACTCTGAAGTAACGTACTTCTTCACATAGATTTCACGATCGAGATTCGTTTCGTAATTTCATTTGAATAGAAGACTTTTTTCTCGTCTGCTCACCATCAACGGACACGATATTTGCCGACAAGGTACAAACATGAGAAGCTCCATAACACCACGAGATAAGTATATATACTTTACAAAATGTTTCATAACAGTAAAAACTTTCAGTGTATAAATTGTCTATTTTCTGACGCAGACTGGGAGTTACGTTAAGGTCTCTCGCCACTGGGAACGTATTCCAGTCGTTGGCGTTTGCAAAAAGAATTGCAAGAAATACATTATCTATGATAGATAACGTCCAGTGCTGCAAATACTCTGTTTATTAGAATAACTCAGAATGTTTTACAAAAGGGAAGTTGAAAAACAAAAAGTTTTGGAAGGAGGTGGACGCAAACTTGTCACTCTTAGATTTAGAGCTCACCATGCCATCAACTTTTTTTTTTTTTTTTATCAGAGTGATTTGGTATTATTACCAAACTTCAGAAAACAATAGCCAAACCATCACATATAACAGGAAAATGTGAGGAAAGATTAATTATGATAAACTGCTACACAGTTTTCATGCTATGTATCAACTAGTTTTTCAATTTTTTTGTATTTTGTTAGGTTTATTAAATTTTTATTTATCTTGTATTTTTTTAATTTATTTTTTCATATAGAATCTAAAAGCAGAGGGAGAACAAAATCAATTATAGTCTACATCGCAAACTGAACCTCCCGTCTACAGAAAAATTCCAATTTGACTGCAAGGATTATATACGCTCATGTGCATATGTACTTCATCTATACATATTATTCAGTACAACTGGAGCGATACTTAGGGAAAACAAAATGAGTAGTGGAACTAAGAGAGAACAAGCCGTATCAAAACAGACGGGAACATACATAACAAGGAAAACACTTATCATCAGGAAAATGAAATTAACCTGCACCTTGCCGACGAAAAACAACATACAGCTTGTTGACTAAGGGGTCTCGATATCGAGGCAGTCGCAAGAACGTCCAATAGGCCGTGATAGTGTACTGCCTGAAGGCGATGTCATTTAAGCCTCGCCTTCTACAACATAATGAACGAAGTGTCCCAGGAACCACATTACTGTATGGGTTTTCGACCGTGGACAGAAGGAAGAATCTGAGCGCACTATGAAGTTCGTAATGTATACAGTCTCAGAAGATCGAGTAAGGAAGGTAAATTGTCTCCTAAAACAAGACCATTTTGCCTTATGACCTCCACAAGTAAAGTGATGTCGTCTCGTATATGTAGACGTACAGTCAGTACATAAATCCATGTCGCTAAGCACAATAAGGAAAAGTCGCTCGTTCATTGGAATCAAGTTATTTACTACCTTCCACGACGACGACGCTACGCAGATCGGCAAAATCTGGAAACTGATACTGGACTAAATTTTCGTCCAGATTGTTTTCGGCAATCTTCTTTGAAAGAGATTCGAGCAAGGAACTCCTTCCCAACGACCCTTCAGGAATTTCTTTGTGAGGACGCGTCACCAGAAAATGTCAGTCCCGAAATAGCTCACCTCAAGATAAAAATAACAAATGAGTTTCAACTAGTAAATTATGCGACCAATGTCAGTATGACGGGGGTTCAAGATTAGCAGAACGAACACAGGAAAATAAACGAAACGTGAATGTGTGAATATCTTAAGTTATCGTCAAAACAGTACGTCGCACATATAGCATCTGCGTCTGCCTTCGTATATCCTCGTATACCAGCCAGGCCCAACTCCGTGGAGGAACGAGGCTTCGACATTACCTCATACCGTAAGATATATCTTTTCCATAAGAAGTTTCTTCGCCTTGATCTAGGAAAGCGGGTAAACTTGGGCTACGTAATGAGCTTTACGTAAGGCATACGTACCCAGTATTCCTATTTTGTGGAGCAGAGTAAGAGAACGCCTTTTATATTCTAGTATAACTTCCCGAATTTTGTCTGTAACAGACGCTCAGTGGAGCGACGCCATTCTGAGGGAACAGCGATCAGTGATGATATCGAAAAACATACGTCGATCAACTGGAGTATCCTATGGAACAACCCCATCAAGAAAACCTCGTAAAATAACAAGCCTGCATTTACCTTCATTAAGAAGTACACCAGAACTCCGTCAATAATCATCTATTACATTCTCCAGTCGAGGTATCTCCGCAGGAGCACAGTCATCACATCATTCGCATATACACGAACAGCTGTAGCTTCTCCGGAAAGCGTCCAACCTTGCAACAGGGATGGCAGCATACGAGGTAGGGGCTCCAGAGACAACACAAACAAAGTCATTGACAGCATGATTCCTTGAAGCACTCCCCGACGGATACTTATAGTGATGGTTCAAATGGCTCTGAGCACTATGGGACTTAACGTCATCAGTCCCCTAGAACTTAGAACTAATTAAACCTAACTAACCTAAGGACATAACACACATCCATGCCCGAGGCAGGATTCGAACCTGCGACCGTAGCGGTCGCGCGGTTCCAGACTGAAGTACCTAGAACCGCTCGGCCACACCGGCCAGCTCGGATACTTATAGGGGACGTCAGTTGGCCATTAATAACAACCGAATCTGAAATACCCTAAATAGATCTGACAGCACTCGTCGTGTGTCAACAGTAAAGCCAACAGTTTTCAGAATCCGAAGCTAAATATCTTGATCAACATGACCAAATGCCTTATCAAAGCCTATAAAAGCAAGCGTACAAGGCATGGACACTACAGCAGCGACCTAAAACATGTTACGACACTCGAGTGTAGGGGTAAGAATGGTACGAACGGTTAAGTAGTTTTGGTGTCTTGCAACAATCGTCTCCATCAGAGCCGACATCGTTCTATTGACTGCCCTCGCCACAGTCTAATAATCAAAGTTGAACAAAGAAATTGGGCGAAAGCTATTACAGACAGGGCGTTCTGGAATTAAAACAATTTTTCGCATTTTGAACGAGGTCAGGACTACTCTCCCTGTAACACTTCATTCGAAAGGAACATAAACGTAGCACCCAACAGAGGCCTAAACCGCGAGTAAAATTCCTTGGGAAGTCTGTCCAGACAAGGGGACTTTCAAAGCGATCCCACAATAAGTTTATACACTTCCTCAGTCTGAAAGGCAGCTAAGAGCGTTTCATGATGTTTAAGTGTAATTGTCATACCCAAGGTGCTGACCAGTGGGTCCTAAAAGTTATCACTGGATGCATCGATGTCGTAGATGTCGACATAGTACGGTGTAGGACATCAGCTTGCATAATTACGGTGCGTCCATCATTTGCTGTGAGAGAATGAATACAAGCGCGCCGGCGATGGGTCTGATGCTGAAGCAAACGATATAAGGAAGTCAGTTTTTCCGCCACCAATGAACGTGGCTTGGATCGCTGTTTCAAACCTTCCATTTGTATCCTCTTCAAGGTCAACAATTTCGCCTTTGCACTCCTGGTGCTCCAGAAGAATCGGTGGGAAGCCCTTACGCATTCTCCATACAGTCCCGTCTCTGTTCATACGGCTTCAATATTTTTGGAGCCGCAAAGAAAGACATTTGTGGCCATCGATTTGCTTCTGACGAAGCACTCCTCGGTGTAATCATGGTTCAGTAGGCCACCGTAAACGTTTTTCCATGAAACGATTGACGTTTTCTCTCACAACGGGATAAATGTGTTCACAATTATGATGATTATTATTCAAATAATAAACAGTTTTCTTACTCTCTTTCCATATGCATTATTTTCATTTGATTGTTCCTTATAGACTGAGTCCTTTTACTTCCCTTTTCATGTTTCATAGTTTCCCTACAAAACTCAAATGTTTGATATTCCTTCTGACTCGTACAATGTCAATTTTTTGTTGGTTATTCAATCTTTTTCCTTTTGGTTACATACACCTTCGTTGTTCCCACATGAAGATCCGAAATGAGGACTACTTCTGCATCAAATGGTCAGTAGATCAAGTAAATATGTTCTTCTGTCATGGAAGCAAAACAATTAATGGCCGATGACGAGAGGAGGGCATAAGAAGCACGCTAGCACAGGAAAAGGGAACATTCTTCGCTGAAGTCTACTACTATTAAAATATGATTAATAAGAGAAATTTCTTAGAAAGTACATCTGGAGTACAGCACTTCATGGAAGTGAATTTTGTGGGGGAACGGAAACGAAGATAATCGAAGCGTTGGAGATGCGTTATGATTGGGGATGCTGATTATTCAGTAGAGTGACAAGATTAAAAATGAGGTGCTTCCCAGGGAGTCGTGAGGGAAAGAAATAAGTGGGAATGCTGCATACAACAAAGGACAAGTGAGAGGACGTAGACTGAGACATCAAGAAGAGTTTTCATGGTACGAGGGTGTCGTATTCTACAAGTGAGTGAGCTGGTAATAGCGAATACACTGTTCAAGAGTGGCAAGAGCAAGAGGTAAACTTGAAAGAGGGTGGAGACACAGGTAGATCCCAGGAAGATTACATCATGCTTATGTAATGATTTCCTCCTCATTTCACAGAGTAAACAGGAGTAGTTACAGATTCAGGCCACAATTTAGATATGATGAAGAGCAGAGTGAAGTTTAAAAGATTTGTCCACAGAAAACAATATGTAAGGAAGTATGATACTGAAATAAGGAGGAATTACGACGTGCGCTTGATGTTTTCCAAGGCTGTACATACTGCGATCATGAATGTCATAATAGACAGTTCAGCTGAATCGTAACGGTCATCTCCAAAAAGAGCGATCACAGAGGTAGAAAAGACAAATATTTGTTCAAGGGAAGTAGCTTCGAAGAAATCTTGGGTACCAGCAGCAAAAGAAATACTTCTGTTGATCGACGAGAGAAGAAAGTACAAAAATTATCAGAACAAAAAAGAGGAATACAGCAATCGAAGTCTCTTAGGAATGAAATAAATAAATAGAAAGTACAGGGAAGCCATGGTGAAATGGCGGCAGGAACGAGAAGATAGATCAGATTAATGGAGAAAGTACTTTGAATGTCCCTACGGTTGACTGGAAGTTTCCCATGGCGTGAAGGAGGAGGAAATGGGAATCGATATGGAAGACAGAAGGGATCCATTGTTATTGTTAGAGTTCAACAAAGGGCTGGGAGACTTTCGGTCTAATAGGGTCCGAAGGCGCAGAAAACGTACCTTCTGGGTTCCTAAAATCATTCGCAGAAGTGGAACGAAACGATTATGTAATTTCTTTTGCAGAATCCGTATGACTGGAGGTATGTTGTCTGACTTACGGAAAACTGTCATGCATACAATCCCGAAGATAGCAAGAGCAGGTTAACTTCTAGAACAATCATAGAATCAGCGTAACAGTTTATGTATTCTCGTTGCTGAAAAGAACAATACATAAAAAAGTAAAAAATGAAACTGAAGATCTGTTAGATAACGCTTACATTGGCTTCTGCGAAAGATAAAGCCACAAGAGAACTGTTCTGACGTTTCTCGTGATTACGGAAGAAAGACTTTTAAACAATCAAGAGACGTTCAGAAAATCTGTCGACCTAGAAAAAGCATTTGCCTATGTAAAATAGTGAAAGGTGTTCGAAATTGTCAGGAAAAAAGGTGTAGGCTACAGGCAAAGAAGGGTAACATACAATATGAACAAAAGCCAAGAGGGAAAAATAAGAACGGGAAATCAAGAACGAAGTGAGCAGATTAGGAAGGCTGTAATACAACGATGTAGTGTTTCGCCTCTAATGTTCCATCTACACATAGCAAGGCAATGACCGAAATGTTTGCAAGGATATAGATATCGTTCCTGCACCAGACATAAAATCGGCCCTCACTCATATTTGCTCCAGTGCAGTAACGTCGGTGACAGGGATGCACATACTTCAGATGAGGACAAAGAAGAGCCAGATGTGATAAACACTTACGGAGGACGGAGGTAGTGTAGCTCCGACTATTGGAGATGAGAAACTGAACTTTCTAGAAATTAGTAGGAAAAAAAACGATACTGCGTGTTTAGGATGCAAGGAAGTTGAAGTGCTAATCGAGTTCATAGAACTATACAAGGAAGAGTTGGTAAGTCAATCAGTAGTAATAAGCGCTTCCATACAAAATAAAAATAACACTGCTTAAATCTCATTTTTACCCCCTTATCCGATACCACAGGCAAGAAAAGAAGCTGTCGGAAATGAATTGCACAAAATGCTTATAATGGCGTAATAGAAGGCCCCAGTGAGTGCAACCGTCCGTTATTCGTAGTAGCAAAAATTAACAGCACTGTTATGCTGTTTTAGACGCACTCTAAGCCAATATAAGTTTTGAACTGGAACGGTTTCGCCCAAAGAACATAGATGAGCTGCTGCAATAATTGAATTGTCCGATTGTTTTCAGTAGCCTCGATCTAACACCGGGATAAATCAAATCCTAACAAATAAGGAATCGAGGTAGTACACACTATGTCTTTGTATCAAGGATGCTGTTATCATTACAAAATGTCGCCACTTGTTATAAACGTGTCTGCTACGGTCGCAGGTTCGAATCCTGCCTCTGGCATGGATGTGTGTGATGTCCTTAGGTTAGTTAGGTTTAAGTAGTTCGAAGTTCTAGGGGACTGATGACCTCAGATGTTGAGTCCCATAGTGCTCAGAACCATCTGAACCATCTTATAAATGTGTCTGTGTCAGCTTTCATCAGATCGTTTGACCTAGTACTAAATAAATAATTCTTGGAAAAGGTGGACGGTATTTTGATAGCAAGTGAAACTTGGAAAGAACTTCTAATGACATTAGAAGAAATGTTCAACAGATGTGCACTTGCTAGAGTGAAGCTGAATATTCAAAACTCGGAATTTGGACAACAAGAGATAGGACATATTATTGCAGAAACACATGACGTAATACTGACCCTACGACTTATCTTACAAGGTAAGTTAAGGAAAGGCAAACCTACGATTATAGCATGCACAGGATTATAGCTTGCACAGGATAGAGACCTTAGAGAGCTGCATTAAACCAATCTTCGGGCTGAACACAAACACATCGATACGGAAGTTCAAAATGGTTCAAATGGCTCTGAGCACTATGCGACTCAACTTCTGAGGTCATCAGTCGCCTAGAACTTAGAACTAATTAAACCTAACTAACCTAAGGACACCACACACATCCATGCCCGAGGCAAGATTAGAACCTGCGACCGTAGCGGTCACGCGGTTCCAGACTGAAGCGCCTTTAACCGCACGGCCACACCGGCCGGCGATACGGAAGAAATCAGACGCAATCCAGACAAGATGGAAGCAATACGAACGTTCCATTATCAAGAAACAGCAAACAATTGAGGAGCTTTTTCGGTCTCTCGTATTTTATAATCGATTCGTAGACGAAAAGAATCCTGAACAGGGAGGAACAGCAAAGGATGTTAATGAAGAATAGCGCACTGCCTTGGAAAGCTAAATGTACAGAAGATTTTGAGAAAATTAAAGAGATATGATAGTATGATGTACCATTACTGTAGCAGCAGGAGATGACAGAGACACTGTATCTAGTTTGTAATGCGTCAGTTCATGGGATTGGTACTCAGTTGCACCAAAAGGACGAAGAATAAGGTAATTAGGTAATCAAAACACTGGATTTTGGCAGTCCTATGTTGACAACACACGAGCATAAAAAGTTTATACCTGAAATGGAGGCGTTGACCTTAGTGTTAGGATTTGCGTAGTTCTGGTATTACCTTACCGCATGCGAGTCATTTGTGGTAATGGATCATAAGGCTGTGTCAATCATGTTAACTAGCAGATGTCTTGTCACATTTGCCTGTAGCCTCCAAAGATCGATCGACTCAGCCAGACATAGAAGAATTCAGTATCTATCTTGTGAAAGGAATTTCACACGAAGGGGCGGTAAGAAGAACGATGAAAAATGTCGAGAATGAGAGACTGGTACTAATTAAAGGAAATTTAATTGTGCCAGTGAGGAAAATATTAGAGATGGCGTGTTATAACACAGAGCGGACGTGAATAAAGTGGAGTGACGAGTACGTATTCCCGAGGAATGTGTAAAGACTCTTTTTTTCCACATCTTCGAGTCGTGGCCAAGACCATACTTCCATCTCTTCAAATGGGGCCAGATTTACGTGCCAATGTTTAGTGCAACGGGCACAATGCACGAACAGAGGCCCATCTGGGCAGTCATGCGACAAGCATCCTACCAGTGAGCCGCTGTGGTCAAACATGTGTGCACCTACTGGATCAGCCCGCCATCTACACTGACACCGTGTGGCCTACTGTCGAAGCAGTTTCAGCAGTGGGGAGGGGGGGGAGGGGGTCTTTTAGATTTGATTATTTAATTGCGTAGGCTCCAGCAGCCAGAGTCAGTTGACATACAATTTTTCTTACTATGCCATTGCTGGTTAAAAAAAATGGCTCTGAGCACTTTGGATCTTAACTTCTGAGGTCATCAGTCCCCTAGAACTTAGAACTACTTACACCTAACTAACCTAACGGCATCACACACATCCATGCCCGAGGCAGGATTCGAACCTGCAACCGTAGCGGTCGCGCGGTTCCAGACTGTAGCGCCTAGAAGCGCTCGGCCACTTCGGCCGGCCCACTGCTGGTTGGTTGGTTGATTCGGGGGAGAGGACCAAACAGCGAGGTCATCGGTCCCATCGGATCAGGGAAGGATGGGGAAGGAAATCGAGCGTGCCCCTTGATGAAACCATCCCGCTTTTGCATGAAGCGATTTAGTGAAATCACGGAAAACTTAAATCAGGATGGCTGGATGCGGGTTTTGACCCGTCGCCCTATAGAATGCGAATCCAGTGTGCTAACCACTGCGCCACCTCGCTCGGTATGTGGTAATACATCAGACTGTAAAAGTCTGCTCTGGATCTCCTCGTGTATTTTGTTATCCAGAGTCAGTTAAGATCTGTTTACAAAAAACTTTGATATATTTGGTCTCTTGAGCTGAAACGTGTGGGGAGTTTATTGTGGTACGTTGCTGCTGTGGAGAGAGTGGGGTCTTGCGTTGTACATTACTTCTTATAGTGTGTGCCACTGACGAGAGCAGTGATCTCCAGTTTTCCTCCTGCGCGGCGGCAGTTACTCGCCCGTAGCGCTCGTGTCTCGTGCTATTGGTGAGGCCTGTTGCAGTCTGATGACTGGCAGCCAGGATGGGGCACACCTGAGTCCATCGTCTCTGTTCATATTGTTAGGTGTCATTTCGATGGCCTCGCTGATCTAGCATTTTACCATTCCCGGCTGCTTGGCAGGTACGCAAGTTTTGTTCAAATTTATTTTGTTGTTGCAGACTTTCTGGTGTTGGGCCACTGCAGACTCGTTGTGCTGCCCAGTTGGAATGCAGCACTCGGGCTCCCGTACCCGCGTTGCTGCTCACCTGCCAGTTTCCGTGATGTTTGCTTCCCCATACTCACTTCCACCAACGCCGGCATTGTGCAGAACATCTACCTTGGCCTTAGCGAAACCTAGAACATTTACATGGCTGTGTGGTTCGACTTAGGTCTGTAACCATTCGCCAAGCACGTTGTTTGCAACCTTTTGAACTAGTCAAAGGGACAGGCATTGACATGTCCACCCATCGCAGAAGAACTCCGACATCCGTTCTCTGACTATGCACGCTCAGCTCCTAAGCGATACTCGCAATATAACATACGGAGAAGCATTTATCGGCGAAACTAGAGGGTCAATAGCAATGCTGATGTGGGAGCACTAGCGCTGCATACGACTTGGGCAGCACAGAAAATCTGCAATGGCTCAACATCAGAATGTTTGCCTTACCAAAAAACAAAAAAACAAAAAAAAACGCACTTACTTGACAAGCAGTTGGGGGATAGCAAAACGCTAGAGCAGAGAGGTCGTAGAAGAATTAAGACATCCTAGCAACATGAATAGAGAGTATGGACCCAGGCTTGCCCCACCACGGCTGCCAGCCATCCGAGCACAGCAGACAGCCCTACAACACGAGAAGCAAGCCCTACCGGCTGTTAATTGCCGCCGCGCGACGAGCATCCAGCAGGAGGAAAACTCGAGTCCACAGTACTCGTTATTCGCCGGTGACTACCAATCATGGCACACACACTACACGAAGCAATTGGCAGCAGTATGTATCCACTCTCTCCACCGCAGTAACCTATCACAATAAAGTTTCCGACGCCTTCCACCTCACGAGACCAATTATGTCAAGGTATCTATTTTTTTAAATTGTGGCGTAATGCCATTCTCAGTAAGCAGTAATGGATAGCATACGGAGAGCCCTTTAACCGTAGCCGAAACGTTGGTTTCACCAGTTCACCAGTAATAGGTTTTCACAATGAGACACAGCACGACACCCAGAAAAATGTTATGTTATTTGATTGTTTGTAGCTGCGTTTCAGGAAAAGGATCTTCCTCTCGTCAAGGACTTCAGTTTGGAGATATTTATTATAAATATAGGGAGAGGCCTCCTTTGTGGGGGGCAACGGCCTTGCCGCAGTGGATACACCGGTTCCCGTCAGATCACCGAAGTTACGCGCTGTCGGGCGTGGTCGGCACTTGGATGGGTGACCATCCGGCCGTCATGCTCTGTTGCCATTTTTCGGGGAGCACTCAGCCTCGTGATGCCAACTGAGGAGCTACTCAACCGCACAGTAGCGGCTCCAGTCACAGAAAACCATCATAATGACCGGGAGAGCGGTGTGCTGACCCCACGCCACTCCTATCCGCATCCTCAGCTGAGGATGACACGGCGGTCGGATGGTCACGATGGGCTTCTAGTGGCATGAAGACGGAGTGCTGCTTTGTGGGACTTGTCATCCGAAGAATATACAGATAAAAATCAGAAAAAGATTATGTAGGAGGAAATGACTATGATGTTTGGGGCCTGCATATTCATGTAGTGGAGTGAATGTAGTCCCAATCCGAAACCTGCACTCAACGGACGTTTTGCTCGAAAATTACGATGGATACATAATTTTTTTCTTTCGTATCAAGCCGTACGCCAACGTACGGACAAGTAATTCTGTGCGAATGTTGAAATGCATAAGGCACAGGCGTTTTGTTTATTTGTGAAATGTGTTTATATTTCAGAATATGAAAATTTACTAGACAGCATTCCCTTGCTGAACACTGTTGAAATATTGTTGAGAAAGAACGCTTATCTCACATCCCACATCCGCAGCAACAAATTTGTACCAGACACGGCCATTAATACAGCAGAGAAGAATTTATCATACACAAAGAATATTGATGCACTGTTTGTTGCTTTCGCCAGCTGCACATGCTTTCCATCAAGAGCGCCGAGAAAGTTTGGGAAATCGACCTTAATTTCAGAATGTTTGCTATTTTCAGCCAATGGTTTTAACACCTTTCCAAGCTATTCAGCCTATGGCTTTAAGACCATTCCAACCTATTCGTATTTTATTACTTTGGTGTGAACCTATGAACTGAAGTAGTGATTTGTTTGTATTCGTTATCTCGAACATTTCTTTATTATTAAAGTTAAGTATTTGACTAAACTGCCGGCCGAAGTGGCCGTGCGGTTAAAGGCGCTGCAGTCTGGAACCGCAAGACCGCTACGGTCGCAGGTTCGAATCCTGCCTCGGGCATGGATGTTTGTGATGTCCTTAGGTTAGTTAGGTTTAACTAGTTCTAAGTTCTAGGGGACTAATGACCTCAGCAGTTGAGTCCCATAGTGCTCAGAGCCATTTGAACCATTTGACTAAACTGTATTGAATTCGCATTAGAGTTCTGGATACACTACTGCAATTTCGGCTTTATAACAATTTTCAAGTCACCTATTATCCTCATTCAGAAATAAGTCAAACTGCATGCATTTGTGCATGGCAGGAACATCATGCTGAATGTCGCCAACAATTTTACACAAGGATCAATCGTTGACAACCTACATAATACGTTCACTTCGTACTCTGACATGCTGGACATCACGTTCTAGTCGGTTGTACGTAATGAGAGCAGCAAAATGTATCAGCGTGGAGACGTTGACCAAATGGCAAGAATACCTGTCGTGTTTGGACGTGCCCATGTGCCCACCGCCGCGGGGGGTAGCCGCGCGGTCTGAGGCGTCTTGTCACGTCCCGTGCGGCCCCCCCTGTCAGCGGTTCGACTCCTCCCTCGGGCATGGGTGTGTGTGTTGTCCATAGCGTAAGTTAGTTTAGGTTAGATTAAGTAGTGTGTAGGCTTAGGGACCAATGACCTCAGTGGTTTGGTCCCGCAAGACCTTACTACAGATTCCCAGATGTGCCCACGGAAACTGAAATTTCCCGATTTGTTGCTCTGTCAGTGGAGTGTGTCCAACATGTCTACAAGCAATGGTGTATCATCCGCAGCTACGTAACGCGATGTACGAACGGCTGTCGTAGAAAATACGTAGGCGACAAGGACCACAGACAAAATGTCACGCCTTCTCAGTGATAATTGGTTCCAGAGCAGGGAGGAATTCCTGTCAATGAGAGCAAATTCATCTCAACCAGTTTCCGAGATAACACTGAGAGGGAAAAAGCATTTAATGGACATAGAAGTCGGGTAGCTCATGAAGATCATTCACTGCTCGCAATGCCACATGAAACTGCTCGAATTCAGTAGGCCCAAAAATACCTTTTGAAATGATACAAAGCTTCGAAAGCACCGACATCTCAGTGAGGTTTTTAATCGACAGAGTGTAAACGGTGTAGTAAGTGCCGGAGGTGGGTCTTCAATTTTTGGGGTGATATTTCGTATCATGACTTGGCTCCACTGAGTTAAGATGACGTAAACATTAACTAGGATGCTTATTCCAACGTTTTCTATCACTGAGTATTGTCCTTTCTTCTGTAGCTTCCTAATTATTATGCTGAGCACACACCCGAGTTCCAAGACGAAAGCAGCAACGCTCATAGGGATACATTTCTACCTCTCCAGTTTGACGATCACTCAGTACCTCGACTGGCTCGCTAAATCGTCCTAGCTTAATCCCACTGAAAATATCGGGAACTATCTGGAACAGAAAATGAAACGTAACGATCAACATCCCTTCAATTTAGCAGTTTCTACGTGATATAATCACCAGTGAGGGACTTCATCTGGATATGTCATACTAGTGGAAACTAGTGGATTCTTTCCCTCGGCGGACCGGTGTCATTATCGAAGTTACAGAAAGTGTTACGCGGAAGCAGAGTGTTGTCTCCTAGGTGTGAGTAGTTTTTTCTTCGAAGTGCTTAACTTTCCTTTTTATACGGCAAGTAGAAAAAGAGAGAGTCAGAGAGAAGAGATATATACGCGTATATTACAAATCTCTTCCCCCCCAAAATATTTCTCTCTTTGATACCTCTTTGTGTTATCACAGATGACGTGTCACTGATCCGATTTGTACTAAGATTGCAGTACACGCGAGATGCCTATTTGCTTCCACCGCCCTGAGTGGAATGCATAATTGTAGTAAATGTTCACCAACCTGCTGTCTTCTACATTTGTTATCTCCTGCGCAGAAAACAACACGTAGGTCGTGAATCCGTTATCTTGAGGCTGAAAACTCTTCGCGAGGAACTGTTTATTTTAGAAATGATTGCATTTTCAATCAGTTTGTTTATATGAGATGTCACTCGCTCTTTTATTGGCATAACACGAGCAACTGTAAAATTACATTCCACTTTAGAGTCAAAAGAATTTCTATTGTTCAATAAATTAATGAAGTGAGTATTTCTGCAGTTACAATCACATTGTTCTCTACTACACGTCCATACAATCATACATTGCTAATTAAGTCTTAACCTGACACCGACCGCGACAGATGTTAAAATGTGTGTGAAATCTTATGGGACTTAACTGCTAACGTCATCAGTCCCTAAGCTTACACACTACTTAACCTAAATTATCCTAAGGACAAACACACACATCCATGCCCGAGGGAGGACTCGAACCTCCGCCGGGACCAGCCGCACAGTCCATGCATGACTGCAGCGCCTAAGACTGCTCGGCTAATCCCACGCGGCACCGCGACAGACAACATGCCTGTTCTCTGAGGTTTCCGAACCAGCTGTATTCACAAACTAGACATTGCAAATTAAGTCATAATTGATACCATGGCGGACAACACGTCCGTCCTCCGAGACTCCCGAACCAACTCTGATCTTACATCCGGACCACTTCGCCCGCCATCCGAGTTAGGCGCGATCCGATAATCACCGAAGTGCTTCGTCTGCGTTTTTGTTTAGCAGTTGTTTATTATTCTGCTGGTTATTAATATTTGTGAAGTAATGGAATGATCGCCAGATTTTTAGAGATGATTTAATTTGAAATTCAAGTAAACACCCTGTTCACTTTGTCTAATATTTATAACAAACGGTAATCATTTTGGCGCGCAACTGCCGAACGCAGCAACCCACCACGGAGGAGGACCACAATTTAGGCGGTCTTTCTCTCTGATACCCGTACCGAACAAACCATCTGTCATCGTTGGTACCTCACACCACATTACGTCATCTTCCAATTGCTGCCTTCTCAACTGCTCTATGAAGAGCTTCTTGTACCTGAGTATTACGGCTGCAAAGCCAGGAATATTACGTTTCGTGTGAATATTATTTTCATATACTATTTAATGTAGCGTAATCACTGATGCTAAACAGCATAATCGAATGACAGCCTGATGTTAACAATGGATATTAAAAGACAGTGTGCTCTGTAACACAGAGTGAGTGGACTGTTGGTGTCTGCAAATCGGGAACAACTTAATATCATTATACGAGGGGCATTCAAGAAGTAATGCAACGCATTTTCTTCAGCCAATTTATGTTGCAAAATGCAGAATTTAATGTGGGACGTTGTTGAATACTCCCGCGTCAGCTCCTGTACTTCACTGCTGCGATACGTGGAGGCTCTATACGTATGAAAATCGTGTCTGCAACGGAGATGCGTTCTACGCAGAAAGGTCCTTGAGTTTCTTTTCCGGAAAACCTGAGCATCACGGATATTGTTGGGGCATCCAGAATGTCTACGGAGACCTGGCAGTCAACCAAAACACGGTGAGTCGTTGGGCGAGGAGTCTGTCATCATTGCAACAATTTCATTCACTCCCGTTCGATTTCCAGCGTGCCAGCCGACCGCACGCAAGTGTGACTCCCGCAGTGTTGAAACGCGCGAGCAGTCTCATTAGAGGAGATCGACAGATTACAATAAATCACCTCGTTCCGCAACTGGACGTCTCTATTAATAGTGCTCACGCACTCGTCCACCAGTTGGCGTACTCAAAGCTGTGAGTCACCTAGGTTTCTCGCCGCCTAACAGAAGACTATAAAGAGCAACGAAGGATTATCTGTGCAGAACTGCCTGCGCGTTAAGAGGTTGGTCGTGACAGTTTTTCTTGTAGAACTACGTTCTAGGTAATCATCACATCAAATGGAAACAAAACGACAATCCATTGAGTGGCGCCACACCATCTTTCCTCCGAAGAAAAAATTGGAAGCCGGACACTTAGTCGGTAAAGTCAGGGCGACCGTCTTCTGGGACTGTGAAGGGGTTGTTATGTTAAATGTCCCCCGTCATGGTGCAAAGATAAACTCTGTAATGAACTGTGCTACCATCAGGAATTTTAAGAAATGACTTCAGCGTGCTCGTCGCCACAGAAATGCAAACAAACGTCTCCTTCTCCATGACAAAGCAAGACCAACTTCATTGGACTCTTCTTCCCCGTCCACCCTACAGCCGGAACTCGGACATTCCGACTTCCATCTGCTTGATCCAAGGAAGGATCGACTCCACGGAAGCAGAACGTGTATGACTGGGAGATTACTGATGCAGCAAGACGTTGGTTCTGACGACGAGCAGTAAAGTGGCACAATGTGGGAATGCAGGCCTTCCCGGTAAGGTGACGTAAGGCCGTCGCATTAAAAAGAGATCATGTTGAAAAACAGGGTTTTTTAGCCAAACGAATGGGGAATAATATGGTGTACTGAAATCCTGCATAAAACCAACCTGCTTTCCGAATAAATTCTCTTGCTGTACTTACTGAAATCCCCCCGTACACTGAGAGGTATAGAATAAGATTTTAGAGTTACGTCTTTCATGTTAGTTATGGCAAATAGTGAATTATTTTGTGAAAACGATTTCTCTATCAGAAAACAGTACATAGGATACTGTTAAGTGCAATCATGTTTTCACTGCTTACGTTGGTACCCTGCAGCAGATCATTATCCAGTTCCTCAAAAACTGGATAATATGGACAGTAACGAAACAGAAATTTATTGTAAATATATGAATATGAGCAGGCTCACATGGTGAAGACTGATGACATACGCACAAGGACACGGCAAACAGCAGCCTATTGTGTGGATTTCGATAAATATTGTTTAACAGTACTTAAAGAACTGTGTACTGTTAACTGCGGTAGGACTATCGTAATAGAGGAGAAACCATAATCATTGTGGAATACCGGTAGATCAAAAAGTCAGTATAAATTTGAAAACTTAATAAAACACGGAATAATGTACATAGAGAGGTAAAAATTGAGACACATGCTTGGAATAACATGGGGTTTCATTAGAACCCCCCCCCCCCCCCAAAAAAAAAAAATCCTAGAACTGTCGTGGAAACTCCATTGCACGACGAGAAAGTCACGGTATGGGTTGGATTTACCACATCTATCGTTATCGGGGCTTTTTTCTTCGAGGAAATACGTGATTCTGGTTTTGTAACTGCTACCGTGACGGGTGAGAGGTACGGCGATACGTTATAGAATCGCATCGTCCCCAGCCTGGCTGATAAGCACCTGCTGGAACGTACGATGTCTATGCAGGATGGCGCTCCACCCCATATTGCTAGACGCGTGAAAGACTTCTTGCGCGCGTCGTTTGGTGATGATCGTGCGCTCAGCCGCCACAATCGTCATGCTTGGCCTCCCAGGTCCCCAGACCTCAGTCCGTGCGATTATTGGCTTTGGGTTTCTCTGAAGTCGCAAGTGTATCGTGATCGATCGACATCTCTAGGGATGCGGAAAGACAACATCCGACGCCAATGCCTCACCTCAACTCCGGACATGCTTTACAGTGCTGTTCGCAACATTATTCCTCGACTATAGCTATTGTTGAGGAATGATGGTGGACATATTGAGAATTTCCTGTAAAGAACATCATCTTTGCTTTGTCGTACTTTGTTATGCTAATTACTGCTATTCTGATCAGATGAAGCGCCGTCTGTCGGAAATTTTTTGAACTTTTGTATTTTTTTTTTTTGTTATAATATAACCCCATGTCATTCCAAGCATGTGTGTCAATTTGTACCACTCTATCTACATTATTCCGCGATTTATTCAGTTTTCAAATTTATACTGACTTTTTGATCACCCGGTACTTTTCTGACTGGTGTTCGAAGATGGCTTATACGAGAGTAAATCTGAGTGATACTGAGGAGATAGAAATAGATGTCGGACGATGTAACCAACGCTCAAACAGCCAATGATTCTGTAACTTGAGATGACAAAATTTCGGAAACATTTGAATACGGTAATCATATATTGAGCCAATAACGTAGGTAACCGCAGTACAACCTGACATTCAGATGGTGTTATACATCCTCTGTGTTTTTATAGGTATGTTAGTAACAGTCACGACCTCCGCTGACAGAAAGTCATATTTTCCAAACGATTCTATCACAGTGTGTCTGTTTCCTTTCGCAATGAGGATTTACTGAGTGTCGTGACATAATTATTTACACGGTACTTTAATGTTATACATAGAGGCAAATAAGAATCTGTAGTTCCTATATAACTCCTACCAGCTGCTGTTTCTCAAACACTAGTACATTCTCCAAGGAACGACTTGGTCACGTAAATTTCGTAATCCATAACCGGAGTTAAAGTAATTTTCTCGTTGTGAATTTGACATACATATGAAAGTTTCAAGAACCAATAACTAATGCTACTTATAAAGAGGGTTACAGGATACTTTAAAGTTCATGCGGTTTTGGAACGATTAGCCGTTACTTGTTCGTGCTTTGAACGAGCTAAATGGTACGGCCACGGCCAGAGTTGGTGAGTGGTTCGAGTACGCCACTTTCGGTTTCGCCCTTTCCGCTACGCCCCTTTCGCGTTTCTCGCTTTTTCTGGCGCTGCCGTTCCTGAATTACGCAGTGAGCTGTCCACCTCTCTACAGCTCTCGTGGAAACAGTAACCTCATTTTTTCGCCGACCCCGTTGTGCAGAAATTTTACAACTGGGTGGAATTTCATCTGAAGGGGGTGGATTCGGAGCGGCGTTACTCGTCTTCTGTCGCGCCCCTACAGATACGGTGAAATACCGTGGCTGGAATCGTGTTCACTCTCTGCGACTCAAAGGACGTGAAAGTACAGAAAACAAGCCTAAAGGTGTACTGCATCAAATTCAATCCTCACGAAAGATAATTAACAGGCCTGTGAAAATGAAGTCATTACAGAATCTTGTTAATTTCTAAATCTTATAGTGACAATCATTTCTTCTTACTCTGTGACTTTAATATTTATAGCGCTTCACGAACTTGCCATTGACGGTCTCGAAAACTGCAGTTCGTTGTACCGTTCTATGTATTTTTCTGATGTACTGTGTACCGAAAAATCATTTCGACTTGAATTGGTCTTTCTAGATAATGTACTGTGCAGTTTAATTTAAAAATATGATGTAGAGTTGGCATGTAAATTGCTCAAATCCTTCATACGACACGTATGCTAATTTCGTTGAGACTTTGGTCGTATACAAATACCAAAACTGTAGCAAAATGATGGTGTGGGAAATTTTGATGCACAAATGTTAACGATTGTGAAGATGTGATATCTCTGCTATGTAAGCACGGTACAGGAAATATAAAGCTGGATAATTAGAATTAGATAAAATGTAACACAAACCTATTTAAGAACTAAAATGTTCAAATTATACAGGGTGTTACAAAAAGGTACGGCCAAACTTTCAGGAAACATTCCTCACACACAAAGAAAAAATATTATGTGGACATATGTCAGGAAACGCTTACTTTCCATGTTGGAGCTCATTTTATTACTTCTCTTCAAATCACATTAATCATGGAATGGAAACACACAGCAACAGAACGTACCAGCGGGACTTCAAACACTTTGTTACAGGAAATGTTCAAAATGTCCTCCGTTAGCGAAGATACATGCATCCACCCTCCGTCGCATGGAATCCCTGATGCGCTGATGCAGCCCTGGAGAATGGCGTATCACAGCCGTCCACAATACGAGCACGAAGAGTCTCTACATTTGGTACCGGGGTTGCGTAGACAAGAGCGTTCAAATGCCCCCATAAATGGAAGTCAAGAGGGTTGAGGTCAGGAGAGCGTGGAGGCCATGGAATTGGTCCGCCTTTACCAATCCATCGGTCACCGAAACTGTTGTTGAGAAGCGTACGAACACTTCGACTGAAATGTGCAGGAGCTCCATCGTGCATGAACCACATGTTGTGTCGTACTTGTAAAGGCACATGTTCTAGCAGCACAGGTAGAGTATCCCGTATGAAATCATGGCGGTGAATCGAGGAAGTACAGTACATACTGACGAAACTAAAATCAGCTCTAACATGGGAATTAAGCGTTTCCGGACACATGTCCACATAACATCTTTTCTTTATTTGTGTGTGAGGAATGTTTCCTGAAAGTTTGGCAGTAACTTTTTGTAACATCCTGTATAGTACATGTCATATTAAATGGATGACCTGTAACAACATGGACAGCAAAGAAAGATCATTTTAATGTGATGCTATCCAAATTATGGAGATAGTCAGACTGACTTACAACCATCACTACCGACGCTAAAAATCCAAGATGGTGATGGCGTTAATTTATTGGACTTCGGAAAGCCTTATCTCTCAAACGTTAAAATAGCGCTTACAAATTACATGTTTTCTCAGAAAGTATTTGAGATAGTAAGTTGAAATATTTACAGGTTATTTATTGGGATATTGGCTATAACGAAACAAAAGATTCTTAATATTGGGAATTCAGTTGTTAGAGACTCATTTTTTCTATTGCAATGAAAAATCACGACTTTTTGTGCCACTTTTTGTTTATAAATTCAACAGTATAATGGTTTTTGGAAACAGGCTGTGTTAAATTATACAGAAGGGACTGTGCAACATATCCAGAAAATTTGAAGCAAATTGTTTTGGTATGTTGATTATAAAAAGAGCTTATGTAGCCATGAAAGCTAAATATGCTTCTGGTTACTTGCTTGGCTGTACATATTTGCATCCCATCAGCTAAACAGCAAGAGGTATTCAGAGATTAAAGTGTACAATGTTTTTATATTTAACATTTTTACATTTTTCAAACTTTTCAAGTTTTTCTGATTTTTCACATTACAAAAATACTATAGTAACCTTAATTGAATACCTAACCAATTTGTTTTACTTAGCCAAAATAGATTTTTGTGCCATCGTACGCAGCGTGAACAATCACATTTGACATTCGTTCTACTTAATCTTCAATTCATGTATTGTAAATAGCAGGTTGTTGCAATTTGAATAAATATTCGAGATGCCTCCACCAGTTAACATAAAGTTTTGACAGCTGTATCCTCCATAATAAAATCGTAATGATGCTGAATTGCATTTTGTAAGCGAAATGTGCACAATATGAATAATGTATCCTCAGTGTAAGAAACAATCAGTTTATTATACTGAAATACAATCATTGCAGTGTAATAAATACATTCGTACTTAACAAACAAAACGCAACAATGCGTTCAGTATCTTGATCGACTCTATTATTTTCGCATCTGGTCCTGAAAAAGCATTTGTATCAGAAACATATCCAATGATTTTGTGTTTGAGAAGTGAACATTCTTATAAATTAAGTACAGAGCCACAACAATCTTCTTTCAGAGGACGAAGATTAATATCTATTACAGTTCTACTGGGTGATACGTTATGAATAGGAACAGACATTTTTATATACGCAGTTTCCTATTTGGGACACATGAAAGATAGTATTATCTCACACAACCGTTTTCGAAATTAACCGTGCCAGTATTGTTCACTGTTCCACAATATATCATGCACACTGTGCAGTTGTTGGAAAAGCCTGGTTCACCTTTGCTGACAACTAAGAATCTTGATGAGAGATATGTTTTTTGGTTCCTCAGAGAAACCTTAACTGCTGACCTAACTTTTGTATTGAGGCATACTGCCCTGAAGATTGAGTGCCATTCTGCATTCTCCAACGCCAAAAGTGTTTTAATGAATATTGCTGTTCCAAATGAACCCATTTACTTCAAGTTCTGTAATATGATAACCTCATAATTCCTGTTTTTTTAATTATAAGTAGTTGAGAAGGAAAACAGAAATTATATCAGTAGTACTACTAGTGCGATTTAGACTTACATTTTTCCTAATTCGCTGATTCACGTTCAGAGGACAGCAGCAGTAGCAGTGACTCACTTCAGCTAGTAGTTGTCGAGTGCAAATACATAATTTTCTTGCCGCTCTTTTGTTTGTCATCTTCCCAAGTATAATCTGACCGTGCCCCTCTACACAGACCCACTCCAAGAACTAGTCGCTGCAGGGTGAAGACACATCGAATGGCACACTCTCCATGGGCTGACCCCGCAGTCGAAGTGTTGTCCTGCTGCTCTTGCACACTACAGCCTGCGCTCGCTCCAAGTTGCGGCCATTTCTGTGCCATGCACCAGACTCTTTCCACTGTCATTCACGGCCCATCGTCGCCTCTAATTGTGGCTGCGTTCAGTTGCTCTGAAATTTTCCTCTGTCTCTAGCACTGTGGGAACACTTCACCAGCCTTAGTGCCAACTGCCCCAGCGGATTTTTAACGTGCCATACGCAACTAAAACAAGGCATAATAATAATAATAATAATAATAATAATAATAATAATAATAATAACTGTGGTAATAACAGAAAAAAGGAATTTATAGGTGTAAAAATACAATATTTCTTGAAATGGCGAGTTCTGAGGGAGAGAAACGTAAGTAGACTGCATTGACTAAGAGCTTTGTGGAATGAAGAAGAGTTGACTACAAAGAAAGACATTTAGTTGTAACAGTGATACACACAACAAGGGAGACATTACTGTTGCATTAGTGGATATATCGTCCGCCCCCGGTAGCTGAGTGGTCAGCGCGGCGGAATGTCAATCCCAAGGGCCTGGGTTCTATTCCCGGCTGGGTCGGAGATTTTCTCCGCTAAGGGACTGGGTGTTGTTCTACTCATCATCATTTCATCCCCATCGACACGCAAGTCGCCGAAGTGGCGTCAAATCGAAAGACTTAGACCAGGCGAGCGGTCTACCCGACGGGAGGCCCTCGTCACACGACATTATTAGTGGATATATCAATAAGTGACTTTTGACGGTGGAGCAGTTGTTCAGCTCTCATATACATAATGAGGAAAGTCAAATACTGGGTAAAGCCAGCTGATTTTGTAGGTGTGGGACTCGTTCTTCCACCAGTATTTCTTAGGCCGTCAAAATTTTAACACTGATAAAACCAGAACGTCTCGCGTACACTTGAGAGAAGGGAAATGCTTTAATTTTTGAAAGACATACGTTGGGTATTTCTAGGCCTAAAGTCTTGTGTGATAGTATTTTATGGAAATCAACGTCTGTGGAAGCATAATGGCCGAAATAACCCGAAAACAATTTGCTGCTACTTTTTTAAAACACAAATGGAGCTCGTCAAACATACTCCGTTGCCTTAGTTGATGTTGTATGCCTCACTTGAAGCTACTTAAATTTTCTAAGACTTTTGCCTTATACTTATGGTAAACGTTTTTCCTAGCTCTGCAGTGCACTGGCAGGAAGGAAAATTATTGTAATAAATCTGAAGCCGTTGAACATCAGAAATATTCGTTTCCTTGGCTAGAACGTCGGTAGTCACCCTTTGTGAACCTCGAATAAATAGACTCGTCCACACATGGCGACCACAAATGATATTCAATAGTTTCATCCATGCCAGAGAATTTGATATTTTCTAAGTACCTGTTTAGTGCATGTGGTAGGATACTGGTTTCTCAGTAGAAGTTCATAATACAAGGTTCTAGAAAGATTCATCGTCATTCCGAAGACTATATGTTTTTGATGAATGAAGGAACAAACTTGGTGTAGATTTGAACTGACAAGTCTTTTTTCCAGTAGAACCATTCTGTTTAAAAATAATTTATCTTTTACATCTATGCAAATATGATAGTTACTTTTTTTGGAAATTTCCACCAAATGTTGAATATGCACTCCACTGCGTGCACGACAAATATTGAGATGGTTCTTAGACTCGTTCCATACTATATAGAGCATGTCTGAAATTGCTAATCCACCACAATTTCTATGGAGCGTCGCAGTATTTGTTGAAAGGGGCAGCACATATATAGAGTCTTTCATGAACCCCACAAAAAAGTAACATACAGTGAAATCACTAGACCTTGGAGACCACAGATGCCGTACAAGATATCTAAATCCCTTATGGCTTACCATCGTTGCGACTGTTAAGAAAATCACGCGCATAGTAGCAACCGAACTGTTTTTGTAGAAACTATTTGTGGCAATTTACCCCCAACTGTCACGTAACCTAATTTTGTAACGTAATATAGAGATTCTATTAGTCAGTACACTCGGTTCTTTGAAGTTACATGAAAACTGCAGACAAAATTCACTACTACCAATGATTGCATTACTCATTATATCTCCTCCTCCCTTCCTTTTACAATGCTGAGGGAGATCTCTTCCTCCTACAGCCTTGTGGACTTTCTTTATGAAATCCCTGGGCTAGCAGGACAGAGCGGATGCAGTTATATTTGTGGAAAGCGGCCAAAATAAGTTACTGTCAGTTGCACTCAACATATAACCTTTATTTCTTAAAACACACAATCACACAAGCAAGAATCAAAGCTCTCAAGGTTTTAACGAAAGATCTGCTTTGATTTAATTTAGGTTGGCTGAAGGCCACATCGAAAATCCAAGGGACAAGGCCTAAGCAAGGAATTGAGGTACAGGAGTTCTTCTGGAGGTTTCACTTCTTTAGAAAAAATATTTTATCATCAATATATATAGGCTGAAAGCCTTAGCTTAAATTTTTTCCATAGAAGTCTGCGGAAGGCCTCACATTAATCAAGAATAGTGTTACGACTTAAGGCCAACACAAAGGTTTCCAAAGTTTAATCTAAATAGGCTGAAAACACGGCTGAAGGCCCCATATTAACAAAACAATTTAACCGCTTAAGGCCTAGGAAGAAGAGATTTCAATTTGAAAAGGCTGAAGGCCTCGTCTTTAAATATTTCGTGTAAAACTCACCTGAAGGCCTCATACTAAAGAATAACAATCTTACGACTTAAGGGCAGGATAAGGATTTTGAATTTTTTATTTAAGAGAGATTAAAACGCAGCTGAATGCCACACATCAAGCAGAAAACAATTTTACGGATTAAGGCCTAAAGGGAAGATCTTCTACAATTCACCTAAAATAGACTAAAGGCTATATCCTAAAATGTTTCACATTACTCTTGGCTGAAGACCACATACGAAACCCAAGCAAGCTTAGACAAAGAAGTTTCCAATTTTTAATTTAAGCTGGAAAACTCGGCTGAAGGCCACATAAATACTAGAAAATATATCTTACAGCTTAAGGGCTAGACAAAATTTTTCATCTTTTGATTTGAAAAGGATGAAAACTCGGCTGAAGACCACATACCAACTTGAACCCAGTTTACATCTTAAGGCCTAGGCACAAGGAATTTTTAATTTTGAAAGGCTGAAACTCGGCTGAAGGCCACATACTAAACAATTTTTCTTAAGGCTTAAGGCCTAAGAAGAAAAGCCTTGCAATTTTAATAAGCTAAAACTTGGCTGAAGGCCTCACCGAGTACTTAAGACTAAATTGGAAATCACTATGTAAAACACAAGGAGCAGCACTCAGAAGGTTCCAAGGATTGGCCTAGGAGGGTAACACTAACGCACGTTTAGGTGAGACAGACAGCCAGATCGACAGCTTCTTAATCGGAAGGCAACCCAACCGAAAGCCAACCGACAAACCAACCAACAAGATCAGTTCTGCTCCACCTGACCAGCAAAACCACAACAAGATGTCAATAGCACAACGTTCTGGATACTGGTGCCCAATCCAGCCAAGTCAGAATAAACGCCCAAAACTACCAACAACACCTCAGCAGTCGAACTATATGCTGTGCTGGATAGCATCAACATGACAAGGAAAATACACTGCCAAAAACTACATCAAGGACCAGGGCAGATCACTGGAACGTCAACGGCCACAAGGCAGAAGTTACAGCTGGTACGCTTCATTAATGAAGGAATGAATTAAATTAAGTTAAACACCACACAGGAAGATGGCTGTAATTCTAGCTGACTTGAATGCACACATTGTTGCTCACGGGAATCTCCCAGAAAGCGACAACCAGGACCAAATGAAGAGACGTGATAGCAGTTGAGGCCTGATAGTAGGTTACGACAGCAGTCAACTGTAGTGTCCAGGATCGGTGGGCGACGAACTTCGTAACCCTCGCAAGAAGCGCCTCACAACTCCAACCGCGCATGCACACTGCCAGCGGCTCTGGCCTGACGACGCGCCACGGAGACTTCCTCACTGCTCTGCCCCAACCGACCGACCGCCACACGCAGCGCACCCGGAAAATATATCCGCTACACCAAAGATAGTACAGCAGTACTAGTATGGATACACGCTGCTGCTGCCACTCATGGAGAGAAGACAGCAACGTTATGGCGGTAACCAAAGAACAAATAAGACACCACTGGACTGCAACAAATGATAAAAAAAAGGCATGACGTGAGCCAGCCACGGCTCACTTTAGTTTGTTCATGACAGGGAAGTTAGGAGAATCGGAATATCATAAAACTGTTTGTTGCTGAAAGCTGTCTCCACGCAGGGTTAGAACAAGGAAACGATGCCTTCCATGTCTCCACAATATGAGTGGAACAGAGGGCGGACTGTACTCCATAAAATCTGCATTGTGGGAGTCACTAAAAGAAATCGATTTTGACTAGATAAAATCTGAAAGCCAGGAGGAGAAAACACAGAGATTCAGGCTCTGGGACCAGCCACCTAACACTTCTGTGTCATACAGGTTCAAATGGCTCTGAGCACTATGGGACTCAACATCTTAGGTCATAAGTCCCCTAGAACATAGAACTACTTAAACCTAACTAACCTAAGGACATCACACACACCCATGCCCCAGGCAGGATTCGAACCTGCGACCGTAGCAGTGTGTGTCATACAGGAATGTTCGTTTGAATCCGGTTAAGCGTTTCAGTGACTGGCTCACAGTAACTACATCAGTGGAAGGCGCGATATACCATGTGTGCCTACGAGCAAGGCTTTTTGTTGTTTGTGGCCAGATACCCGTCACGTAGTAGGAGAGGTTAGCTGCTTACTCTCCCACGCCACACCATTATTGGTTAAGCATGACAGAATCGTGAGAGTAGGATATCGTAAACATGTTTATGAACTTATTATTCGTCGGAACTCGCAGTTGGGTGGCGAGATTTCGTTGCTGGCAGAATGAGCTAAGTTTCGTACAGTAAATTTCGAACACATTGGTGGGAGAGACGTCTAAGTGTGCACTTTCTTCAAGGCCGCCATTGAGAGAGTACTTCACTGTAGACAACCGTAAGAGATATGTCTCTGACTTAGAGCAAAGTATAGAGTCCTTGCCACTACACCAGCCGTCTTGTACACTCGCACCGTTTAAGAGTGGTAAGCGTGAGCCGCTGATGCAGCCACCGAATCAAGGGGAACTCGTCGCTGATTAATCTGCATCGCGGTTTCACTCTGCAGATTTGCAGATTTAACATTCACAGCCAGCTAATTGCATCCATCATGCACTTTGACAAAAGTGTTGGTGATTTTTTTGTTTTTTCAGGGAGCGTTCATTAAATCATCTACCATTTTAGTTGCCACTGGGCTTATTTCGTGATATAATTTCATGTTATACTGTGTCCAATCTCTTTTGTACTTGTTAAATGTTTATATGCTTGATTCAGTGGGTAAATCGTTTGTTTGATGTCCTATGGCAATAAAGCAAACTATTATAGTGATCTAATTTTCTTATGTATCTTGGTGAATCCCTTCATTAATCTATCGATGTGAGGTGCAGTACGAATACTTTCAACGCTCCTTTAAGAGCACGTTACCCTGTGTCATACATTGTTTCTCTTAAATTTATGTGACCTTACTGGGATCTTCTCTTCCCTGTACGTCACTGAGCATGATATCTGTAGCATCTATGGAGTACATGAACGAGCTCAAGTGACTCCGCTCATAGGGATCTGTGGATCCTTTGCCAGTATTTTGAAGCCTGAAACTCTCTGATTTACATAACCAGTTTAAATCAACAAATAGGATTTTTTTAAATAACGAACCAGGACATATAGGATAACCGGCAGTTCTCTGAATTTCTAGGTAAGTACGCCGGAGTTTGTTTACTATTTGAATGATTTGGTTACTGACCACATTTTTACTGGGAAAGTACATACTGAAGACCGTAAAAAAAAGGAGTTCAATAGTTTAAAGTAGTCAAACTTGTCTGCACTGTGCTGATTTGTGCTTCTTTTACAGCAAGAAGAAGGCAGGTGAGTAAAGTCAGATACTGTCAGGAGTTTCGATGCTGCTTTTTTGGTAAATATATTCTTTTGTGTTTGTGCTCTTGATAGATTATTTTGTTTATTGTCTTCTGTATGTGGAGTTATTGAACTATTGGGGGTACTCTGCGGGGCTAGATGTACAGTAGAACAGATTGATAAATAAGCCAAACAGTTGCAAAATAAATGTTTATTTGCAACTGGTTGGCTGATTTTTCAATCTATTGTGAATTACATAGTTGCTGTTTCGCAGCCATGTTTAAGATTTTGTACAGTAGTAGTACGTGTACATTAAGCAGAAAGCATTCGCAATATCCACCAGTACCATGTGAGGTTAGCGAAGAAGCTGTAGTGCCTAGTCTGAGTCACTTAAAAAGTTAACACACGAAATGTACATGCTTTACGTCCCACCAGGTGCACACAGTGCAGTATGACTGCTCATAGCACGCCTTATAACCAGTCAGTGCCAGAGTTCTGTGAAACATGCAGACGTTATGAGCACTCCATAAGCTGTTGTCAGGAATGTGCTTAGTGCTGCTTGGGGACAAAGTAGAGACAAATTCGTTGGTAGTTTTTGAGATCAGTAGGTTAACGATTTAGGTACGTCTAGTAATGGGAGGACCACTGGTTAGTACAAATAACTTTCAGAGCAACTTGCATCATGTGTACAGAATGGGTAGGCAGAATTTGAATTTGGCTTTGTCAGGCTAAATTTTCCGAGTAATACGTATATGCTTTTGTTTGTGGTCTTACGAATCATTTGTGACGTTAGAATCGCTGAATATTGGGTAATTTTGTTCATTCATCTGTTATGTCATGGTAGCGTAAGTACGATGCACTACCTGACATGCGAAGCAAAGGTGGAAGTGTTCAGTAGTGGAGTACAGAAACATGGAAGCAAACACACCGCTCCTAGGGAGGCGATTTAAAGGAAATTTTGTTACCACTGAATAACGACGCCCCTCTCGGAAGTATGTCAATGTACGCTTGTACGCTTTGTGTGCGGATGGATGAAGTAAAGAGTTTTCTGCATGTAGGTGAGTACCTTGCGAAGGAGTGACAGCCCCGGCAGGAAACGTGTATGTGCAACATCAACGATCAACTAATTAGTGGGGAAACAAAGCATGTAGCCAGCCGCTGTGGCCGAGTTGTTCTAGGCGCTTCAGTACGGAACCACGCTGCTGCTACGGTCGCAGGTTCTAATCCTGACTCGGGCATGGATGTGTGTGATGTCCTTAGGTTAGGTAGGTTTAAGTAGTTCTAAGTCTAGGGGACTGATGACCTCAGATGTTAAGTCCCATAGTGCTTAGGGCCATTTGAACAAAACACGTACAACTGAGGAAGAGCGAGGGAGTTAAGATAGGAAAGCACAGCAACCGCCAAAGGAATTCCAGGACCGAAAATCACGAGTGCTGAGTTGTTCAGTGAATCTATATCAGAAGAGGCCACACAGGCCAAATTAGCGGAAAATATGCAAAGTAATACTGAGTACGTGGTGAAAATGCGCTGGAAAAGTGAAGAACTATAGACAGGTCTCACGAAGTGGCATGATGTACAAAGTATACCTCATGAAGAACTGTTGAGAGCGACGGAAGAACAGAGGACCACGTTAGAGAGACAAGGTGCAGCACTGGAAAAACAGAGAGGTGACCTATAAGTACAAACTGTATAAGAATTTTCGAAAATCGAAGAAAACGTAGAGGAACGTTGGATCCATGCTGAGGGATGTCTCACGGAATTGGAAAAGAAAAACCAAGGGTGTTACCGACAGTTCGAAGAGAAAGAATTTGACGGGCTAGACGAGAGGTAGCCCCACAAAGATTGTGAATTAGTAACGCAAGAACACAGAATTGTGTATAAAGAGTACGGAGGGTTCCAGAAGCTAAATTATTTATCGAATCAGTCCGATGATCTCCATCAAAAAATTTGGATCAGTCAATCCGACACTACTGCCACTATTAAGGTCACATACTCGAAAATGAATTTTGTGTGTGCACACATACGCAGGGAACCTATGATCACTATTAAGGTAATGGCAACCACAGACTTACGACTAATACTGGGCACAAGTATAGCAGGAACATGAAAAGAGGGAATTACTCATGCTACCGAAGTACTTGAACCCTGAGTGCAACGGTTCAGTATTGTCACTGGAGACATCTCAGATGAACCATTTACGTCAGACGACATAATACCGTTAGGTGTTTTGAAACCGCCATAATAGGTGAGATCAGAGATCATGTTAGCTGGCAGAGGCACGTGTGCGGCTGACAAATTTAAGAAATTATTAGGCACGTTATAGCTCCAGCCTTAAATAAGAAGATGGAAACGACTGGACAGATAATGTCAAGTATTTGGAGATCTTCAAGCGGACATTTGTACCAGGGTAAAGGAAATTACTTGTTAAGTATAGGAATATTGTGTATGATTTGTACATTATGAGTATCATTGTCGTTGTTGTTGTGGTCTTCAGTCCTGAGACTGGTTTGATGCAACTCTCCATGCTACTCTATCCTGTGCAAGCTTCTTCATCTCCCAGTACCTACTGCAACCTACATCCTTCTGAATCTGCTTAGTGTATTCATCTCTTGGTCTCCCCCTACGATTTTTACCCTCCACGCTGCCCTCCAATACTAAATTGGTGATCCCTTGATGCCTCAGAATATGACCTACCAACCGATCCCTTCTTCTGGTCAAGTTGTGCCACAAACTCCTCTTCTCCCCAATCCTATTCAGTACCTCCTCATTAGTTATGTGATCTACCCATCTAATCTTCAGCATTCTTCTGTAGCACCACATTTCGAAAGCTTCTATTCTCTTCTTGTCCAAACTATTTACCGTCCATGTTTCACTTCCATACATAGCTACACTCCATACAAATACTTTCAGAAATGACTTCCTGACACTTAAATCTATATTCGATGTTAACAAATTTCTCTTCTTCAGAAACGCTTTCCTTGCCATTGCCAGTCTACATTTTATATCCTCTCTACTTCGACCATCATCAGTTATTTTGCTCCCCAAATAGCAAAACTCCTTTACTAATTTAAGTGTCTCATTTCCTAATCTAATTCCCTCAGCATCACCCGATTTAATTCTACTACATTCCATTATCCTTGTTTTGCTTTTGTTGATGTTCATCTTATATCCGCCCTTCAAGACACCATCCATTCCGTTCAACTGGTCTTCCAAGTCCTTTGCTGTCTCCGACAGAATTACAATGTCATCGGCGAACCTCAAAGTTTTTATTTCTTCGCCATGGATTTTAATACCTACTCCGAATTTATCTTTTGTTTCCTTTACTGCTTGCTCAGTATACAGATTGAATAACATCGGGGAGTATCATTATAGTGCACTTATTACATGTGCAAGTTGTGTACTAAATAAATATATTGTGTATCAGTTTCTGTACTATTATGCTGGGGTTTTTAATGATAAATTATGTGGAAGTTTGGACACTGTGGTTTATAGCAGTCATTGAACTGAGGAGAATCAGCTGACTCACTGGAGGAAGTTTTTACACATCAGTGAATGAAGTGAGACATTTGTTGGGGAGATAATATGTATGTCAGTTGTTAGCTCACTGAGTGAAAGAAAATTGTTGTAATGACTTGTCAGATACAAGACAGGGCCGCAGGCATGTGTTAATTAAAGACGCCTGATGTGGAGGCACTCTGTGCTACCATCAACATTTAAGTTGAATTTCCACTCACGAGCTCGCACTGTAAGCATTTGACGTTACAACTAGCGAGGATGCTGTAACATTAACTGATGATTTACAGATTTGCTTGGACGCAAGATCATGACGACTTTGTACGTCTTAGTTTTTGAGGCGGTATATACCACAATTCAATAGATACTGCATGCATATGCGATCCAGAGTATGAAGAATTCCTTTGTGTATTTTGTTCATACTTTCCACTGGACACGTGATCGTCATTTGGAGGAAGTCCATAACTGTAATGCTGAGTCTCTTAGCATAAGAAAAGTACCGGCCATGGCTATAATGATCTGACTGAGAAAATTTTAACTTCAGAAAAAAAGTAAGGTAAGGTCACAAATTCATGTACCAGACTACATAAATGTATTAATGTCGTAATGAGTACCATAATAGAGTGCTTTGTGTTTCATTGTACTGTCAGAAGCATGTTACACTTATGTGTGTTTCAGAATCGTCATCACTGTTTTCTGAATTCCAGAACCGTAAGTATAAGTAAAAGAAAAATCTCATAAGAGAACGGAAAATCCGTCATCAAAATAAGGAAGTTAACCTCCAAACATTACCAGTGCAGTAATCAGTTGTAGGGTGCGCCGATAATTAGAGTAATGTGCTTGCTCAGCCAAGGAGAGAGTATTCCATTAACCATCCGTGGATACCTCAGGATATAATGTTTGCGTGTGATGTACATTAACTGCTTGCCCACTAACCACTAATGTGTTAGCAAATGATGGTTTGTCACTCACTTTCAGCGATCGACTACAGATAAGACTTTTAAAGTTTAATTGCTGTCACTATATTTATCTATAAGTTATGTTTGTATATTAATTATTGATTTAATTGCTCATTTGTTAAAAGGCCAGGAGCCATGTTTAAATTTTTCACTTTTAAGATGCTATGGAGTCCAGATACATTGTAACATATGTCACGACTATTTTCTAGCTCTTGAAGGCCAAAGAGCCGCACTGTTTTATTAATCAATCATTTTTTGAGAGGCCAAGGAACGGTAATACTGGGACAGAATGTTTCTTTGTTGCCAAATAGGAGTTTGATTAAGCAAGGACGTTGAATGTCAAGGGTATTATGGAGATTTTATATCTGTGTGATCCATGTTCAAATGTAACAAAATATGAGGGAAATATGATTGACATAGCCGACGCTATGTGGCCGTGAAGGTAGCTGTCTAGACAGAGCGACCTTGACACAACATTGCTAAGTGACGATGCGAGTCACGCTGTGCAGTTTCTGTGGAGGGGTTGCAGGCTTCCTTCGTTTGTCAGTTATATGTTCCACAGCCGATTCGAAGTGTTCTTTTATCGAAATAATATTTAACAAGTCAGTTTCATATGTACACGTAACTATGGAGATTTTATTTCTGTATGTCTTGCTGAGGTGACTACAGTTTTATTCTACCTAACGTTTTATATTGTCCGGAAAATGATAAAAGATTTTTTGTTGCTGCTTATTGATCTCCTTCCTTTTGAGCCACTGTTAGTTTTAATAATAGGTAATAGAGACCATTTTCCCTCAAGTATTGTAGGTATGGATGTCACTTTTGTCTTTAAATTGAGATGCATTATGTATGAAGAATTTTCATTAGCCAATATGTGTGTCGTGATTGCGCAGTTCAAATGCTTTGTTCCTTGAAGAGGTACCTACGTGCAGTCTTGTGGCTGAACACCAGATATTATTCTTATTGCTCACTTTTGTTCAACCAATACTTTCTTTCTAAGTGAAGGGTTACTCCTGTAAATTGTACCGTAAGGTACAACCGAATGTAAATATTCAACATGTGCAGGAGTTTGATTCGTTTGTTTCCAACATTAGCAATTATATGAAGAACAGGAGCAGTTGAATTAACTGTCTGAGATACTCAGTAACATGCTCCTTCTAGTTCAAGTTTTAATCAATATATATATACCCAAAAATTTCTCCCCTATTTACTGACTCCAGTTCATGTATACTCTCAGTTGCTGGCATGACTCTGCTGTTCGTTATGCAGGCCACAATCCAATCCGTGTTTTCGTTATTTAGGGAGAGTCCATTTTCTGACAAACACTTCAAATTCTTTCTTAAATAACATGTGTTATATCTTACGTTGCTTTCTCTCGAGAGGTATATATTACAGTAGCAGTACTGCTGCAAAAAGTTCGAATTCTGCCAATTGAACATTAAGTGGAAGATCATTCACATACATACGGAATAGGAATCTGTGGGACTCCTATTTCTCCCTAATCACTAAAATTTTCTGTCTTTCTGAGATAGGTTGAATTAGTCAGCACAACCTTTTGCATTTTGTTTGTTAAGTATGATTAAAACCAACTGTGGTTAAACCTAACACTTACATAGAACTTGAGTTTTTCTAAGAGAGTAATATGTTCCAAATAATCATGTGCCTAGGAAGCATCACAAAAATATCAAATCACGATATTTTATTATTTAGGACTTGTAATATTTGTTGCGTGAATGTGTAAATAGCATTGTTATTCGAGAAACTTTTCTGGAACAACTGATGTGCTAAGTAAACTGTTTCCACTTAAGTTGAAGACTACTCTTCAGCACTTTACCTTTTAGAATATTTTGGAAAATGATGAGATAAGAAGATTGAATGACAATTGTTTCTGCCGGTCCTGTCACCTTTCTCATGAAGAGGTTTAAGAATAGTGTATTTTGAACTCTCTGGCAAAATTCGCTGCCCAAGTGATGCATTGCATATCTCACTAAGGACATTACTTATTGAACTGGAACAGCTTTTCAGAATTCTGTTTGAAAATCCTTTAACACGATACGAGCTTTTATTGTTTAGAAATCTTGTACCTCCATTAATTTCAATGAAGGATGTGCCGTCACCTACACCAGATGATGGAATGACATTTTAACATATTCTCTTGTATCTTCAACTGCTTCACTAAATCCTATTTTTGCATTTACATTTGGAAACTGGTCGTTAAAAATACTTACAACTTGTGAATTATCAGTCACAACATTGGCATTCAGTTTTCCTGTTATGATATCTTGTTCTCTGACTGGCTGTTCTTTCTCCTATTTGACAGTATCCCTTACAATCTGATCTTATTATTTGCATTACTTATTTTTGTCAGGATGTGCATACTTCTGGACGTTTTAAATACTCCAGAACTTTTTGTAGTATGTAACTGAAGTCAGATCTTGACTTACTCTGGCCTCATGAATTTCCGTCCTCTTTCATGAGATTTTCATTCCCTTAGTTACCCACATCTCACTTGTCTATTTTTAACGGATCTGGATTTTTTTTTAGGAAATCAACTCTCAAATATTGACACAAATTTAGTATGCAATAATTTGAAACTGACATTAGCACCTGTTTTTGTGTATGCCTCATCCCATACCACCCCTTTTAATTTATTCTTAAAACACTGCATCCTGTTCTGATTAATAAGCCTCACTGCCTTGTATGAATCTGCCTCTGGTTTCGTCATTCCAGCTGCTCGAGGGTGCTTACCTGTCGGCCTGTGCCTAACGCCACACCAGGCCAACGCAGTGAATCACATCTGTGTGACTGATTGCTACAGCAAGGTGACCTAATCCACTCACCGAGGGCCCACTGCAACTGCTTATAGTCTGTTTATCCAGCTTAATATATCCTTGGTGACAGTCATTGATCTAGTTCTGAAGCGATGCTACAGAGGACATCAAATCCAGTTCCACAATCCTAATTAACAGGGAGACGTTAAGTCGACACGAGTCATTAACAAACCTGTGTGTGGCGTATTGCATCAAGAAGTGCTTATGAATTTGTTATTAGAAAACTGGTCAGACGTCAGCGCAGCAACTTGTGATGTTCATGAAGATATACGATGCATACAATGTGAGAAGGATTTAGTTGTTGTCAACAGCATCCTATGGACATGGATCTTTTATGCTAGCTTCCCCATTAATTACGATCGAATGTGAAACAAGTCACTTGAACAAGCAGATAATTGGAACTTACAAAACATGCCACGATTCCACGAGAAGAACTACAAAAATTATGAACATTAACTCTCATTTGCTGTTTCAGGTGCCGAATTTTATATAAGAACAATGAAATGCGTGTTTGCCCGAGAACAATGAAGTGTGTCAATGTTCCTTTTATGCTTTTGTGTGTATATTTTCAGGTACGATGTTGCTGTTTTCATTTGTGTCAGAGACTGGCCTGTATGCCCTACCCACAAGAAGTCATTAACAACGTGAGGTAACGGGCGAGTTGTGGCTCCCTGAAAAGTATGGAGTTGGCGTGGCCGCTGGGCAGGCCGAACATGTGGGGCTGGACATTGGCCAAAGCAAGAGGGGTCCAGCCCGAGCGCGTGGCTGGGAAGTCCATGGTGACGCTGTATGCTGAGAGTGACAAAGATGGCGGACTTTGTGAAACCATCATGACAGAGATTTCACAGTTTGCATAGAAATTAACAGTAATCTGATGAATCATGATATCTCAAAAAGAAACATGTACATTACTATTAGTTGCACGATGATTCTGACAGTGTAATCAGATTTTCAATATCTTTATTACTTTAAGGTTTAGTATCTGACGATAAATTATACAAGTAACACCCAGCAACGAATTTCCAAGATCTAAACAGTTCATCCGATTTCGTTGATCGACGGGTCTTAGAAAGCTGTTAGTGTAATGCTAAATTGGTATGAATTACAGGCATGTAACTTGAATAGTACATGAGTTATTAGAGGTGAAAGTGGCCAGTTACTATCGATCGCGTCAGGCCGTAAGTACTCCACAGTTACACGAAATAACGGTAGCAGCATGCTTATAAATATATTTATTCATCTACGTCTGTTTATATCGGATATACGGTGTTCATAAAGAAATTGGTCAATTATTTACTGTGGTTTAGAAAGCACAGAGACATTAGGCTACTGCCCTACTTGTCCTTGCTATTCCTTTGATATATTTCTATTTAATTTGTTTATGTATTTAATAATGTGTGTTTGAGCTTGTTTATGGTCCAGGCGTAGGAATAATTATTTCATTTCATGCTGTTTAAATATAAATCCAACATTTCGTATGTGTTTCAATACGTTTGTGAGTATGCATTGGCTTGGAGGCATGGAGGGTGCGATCTAGCCAATCACAGCGCTCAGGAATGGGGAGACTCTATGGAAGTTGGAGAAGAGCATCGTTTCGAGACACGGAGAGGGTGCTGGACACGACGGTGCGGCGGACGCACGGTCGCGAGAAAGACTTCGAGAGTGTGGAGGTGTTTGCGCGTGGTCGTGGCAGATAGAAATACTTCGTAGTGCCGACTGGTGCACTTCTGAGATTTCCGTGTCTTCTGCAGTGAAGACGTAGTATGCGTTTAGCTGTGAATATCTCCACAGCTATGTTGTGGTTCATTGCTAATTACGTGCAGTTTCCCTGTTATTCAACTTATATTTTATTTAATTGCTGGGCCATCGACACCAGTAAGTATTTTGCAGAAATATACCGCATTATCAAATGTACTTCTACTATCGTACTCATCATTTAAAGTCGTTAAGATAGTACCTGCATATTTTATTTTATTGCAATCTTTCATTTATAAATTTCTACGTTACATTGGCAATCGCCGAGTGATAGGAACCTATGACCATTCGATTCATGTGTATATTCATATTGTATACCGTTCACTCAGAAGTATTTGGCTTGTAACGCGGCAACTACGAATCCCAGCCTCTAGACAACGAAACCAGCCAAAACTCTTAATATTTCAACTTTGAGTCTGAGGGTACGTAGTTGAGGGCCACCACCATTTCTTATTTATTTTTTTGAAAGCCCGCAACACCATAGTTCTGCACAGGTATACAACAGGTAAATGGCAGTCTCTCATGTCCACACAACAGAACAATAAGAGAGGACAGACTGCATTCTACAAAAACTGCATTGTGCGAGACACTAAAACGACTCCTTTGTGTATACATAAGATACGAAGACAAGGTGAAAACTCAAAACTTCAGACTGTGACACCAGCCATTAGACATTCCTGTGCTGCACCTGACTGTTCATTTAACACCAAGTAAGGGGTTCTTACATTGCTAGAAGGCCGTATCTCCCACGTTTTCCTGTGTGCAACACTTTTCGTTGGTCATGGCTGGAAACTTACCAAATAGTGGGAGAGATTTTTTGGTTCCTCTCCTATGCCACACCGTAAATGGTTAACCATCATAAAATTCGCAAGATTAGGGAAATGGTAAATTTGTTTCTAAAGTTATAACCGGTCAGAACCTGTAAGGTCTGCTGCAGTTGAGTGGCAAGATTCCAACGATAGTGGAACCAACCAAGTTTTATGGAATAAAATCCTAACGCACTTGCGGGAGGGACATCGAAGAGTACATTTGCTTCAGGAGTGCCACCGAGAGTGCACTTCACCTTAGGCAGCAGAGAGAAATTTCTCCGACTAAGAGCAAACTGCAAAGATCGAACCAGACTCGCAATCCGCAACTGCAATTGTCTTCTGCAGTTGCACCATGAGAGAATAGGAAGCACCAGCCGTGGATTCAGCCGTCGAAGCGAAGGGAACGCAAAGATAGTTAATTTGCATCAGGACTTTGTTGGTCACAGCTAGTTAGCTGCACCCCTGATGCACATAAGCGAAAGTATTGGTGTTCTTTCTTGATTTTCTGGGGATTTTTCTTCAGTTCAGTAATTATTTTCGAAATCATTGACTGTAATCCATGATATTCATGTGTTCACCCACCTGTGTCAAGGCTGTAGTTCATATTTTCAATCTATTTTCCACTTATTAAATGTTTACATGCTTGATTCAGAGGGTAAATTATTTCGTTTGGTGTCTTATGGAATTAAACCCAACTGTTGTAGAGACCACTAGTTTCCTTCTATAGTTTGATGAATTCCGTTTCTGGTAGATCCGTGTGACGTCTGGTACCAACACTTTCATGCAAAAGTGGGCCATACCGAATAAATTTCTTTTAACAAGACGTTATATCATTGTGTGGCATCGTTTCTCTTAAATTTTCACGAACTCGTGTGAAGCTTCTCATCCCTGTAGGCCACTGGGGTGGCATATGTAGCAACTTGAGGGTATGCTGAACGGCTCAACCTGCACCTCACGAAACGGAGAATGCAAAACACCCCTTGTCGTGTTTTCGCACAATTTTGATTTGAGACATATCCTCTAGAGACTGATCGAACTAGATGCACAAAGGAGACCTCTACTGGCAACCAAATAGATAGCAGCTTACCTCTGACACCAAGGTAAACCTTCAACTGTGATGTATAAAATTACTGTCGTTATTTGTGTTGATAACATAGTCAAATGATACGAGATAATTCTTCTTGAAACAATCTGTGTTAGAACTAATCCTTAACTGTTCCCTTCTTGTTCTCTAGTTACGGCTGTTCCGATGTTGTTCCATAGCAATGCACTCACAATTTCCTCATGTACGAGAGAGCTGTTCGCCCGCCCAACCAGTGGGCACTCGATTGTGACACATAGATGTGTATATTACCGCCAGCGTCTTTTTAAGGCCCAAGCGACACAATGTGCCACTTGCTGCGCCAAGCTCATAGGAGTACCCAAGTTCTAGATTTGTACACACAGCGTATCACAATTATTAGTGGAAATGTACATGGGCGAAAGTGAGAAATAGGGGGAAGGTAGCAGGAAGAGGTGCCAAATCACTTGTGTGTAAAAATATTCTCTAACCTGTCTCAAACACAGCTACCTTTCCTGGATGTCTATAACAGAATGACGGCCGTGGTGGCCGATCGGTTCTAGGCGCTACAGAATGGAACTGCGCGACCGCTACGGTCGCAGGTTCGAATCCTGTCTCGGGCATGGATGTGTGTGATGTCCTTAGGTTACTTAGGTTTAAATAGTTCTAAGTTCTAGGGGACTGATGACCGCAGATGTTACGTCCCATAGTGCTCAGAGCCATTTGAACCATTTTTATAACAGAATCGATATCGAAAACTCATGCCAGACGGAGGATTACTTCAGAGTAGGGTAATTCCTAGACATGCGGTAGGAACGATCGAAAATCCCTTGATTAAATCGCAATTCGAACATTCTGTAGCCATAGTGTTATTTGGCTGAAAGCGCAAAATGTTAACCAATTTTGGACAGCCTCCTTTGCTCATGAAATTGAGGATGCGGGTTTGGACTCACTTCTGTGTTAGAATAAGAGCCTTAGAATATTCTGCGACATTCTTGGCGCTCAGTAACAGATTACACTTGTGCTGTGTATATCTCTGTCCCGTTGCCCACTAGAGGGAGCATAAGCGGCAGTGGATGGAGATATACACTCCTGGAAATCGAAATAAGAACACCGTGAATTCATTGTCCCAGGAAGGGGAAACTTTATTGACACATTCCTGGGGTCAGATACATCACATGATCACACTGACAGAACCACAGGCACATAGACACAGGCAACAGAGCATGCACAATGTCGGCACTAGTACAGTGTATATCCACCTTTCGCAGCAATGCAGGCTGCTATTCTCCCATGGAGACGATCGTAGAGATGCTGGATGTAGTCCTGTGGAACGGCTTGCCATGCCATTTCCACCTGGCGCCTCAGTTGGACCAGCGTTCGTGCTGGACGTGCAGACCGCGTGAGACGACGCTTCATCCAGTCCCAAACATGCTCAATGGGGGACAGATCCGGAGATCTTGCCGGCCAGGGTAGTTGACTTACACCTTCTAGAGCACGTTGGGTGGCACGGGATACATGCGGACGTGCATTGTCCTGTTGGAACAGCAAGTTCCCTTGCCGGTCTAGGAATGGTAGAACGATGGGTTCGATAACGGTTTGGATGTACCGTGCACTATTCAGTGTTCCCTCGACGATCACCAGTGGTGTACGGCCAGTGTAGGAGATCGCTCCCCACACCATGATGCCGGATGTTGGCTCTGTGTGCCTCGGTCGTATGCAGTCCTGATTGTGGCGCTCACCTGCACGGCGCCAAACACGCATACGACCATCATTGGCACCAAGGCAGAAGCGACTCTCATCGCTGAAGACGACACGTCTCCATTCGTCCCTCCATTCACGCCTGTCGCGACACCACTGGAGGCGGGCTGCACGATGTTGGGGCGTGAGCGGAAGACGACCTAACTGTGTGCGGGACCGTAGCCCAGCTTCATGGAGACGGTTGCGATTGGTCCTCGCCGATACCCCAGGAGCAACAGTGTCCCTAATTTGCTGGGAAGTGGCGGTGCGGTCCCCTACGGCACTGCGTAGGATCCTACGGTCTTGGCGTGCATCCGTGCGTCGCTGCGGTCCGGTCCCAGGTCGACGGGCACGTGCACCTTCCGCCGACCACTGGCGACAACATCGATGTACTATGGAGACCTCACGCCCCACGTGTTGAGCAATTCGGCGGTACGTCCACCCGGCCTCCCGCATGCCCACTATACGCCCTCGCTCAAAGTCCGTCAACTGCACATACGGTTCACGTCCACGCTGTCGCGGCAGGCTACCAGTGTTAAAGACTGCGATGGAGCTCCGTATGCCACGGCAAACTGGCTGACACTGACGGCGGCGGTGCACAAATGCTGCGCAGCTAGCGCCATTCGACGGCCAACACCGCGGTTCCTGGTGTGTCCGCTGTGCCGTGCGTGTGATCATTGCTTGTACAGCCCTCTCGCAGTGTCCGGAGCAAGTATGGTGGGTCTGACACACCGGTGTCAATGTGTTCTTTTTTGCATTTCCAGGAGTGTATTACATATAATCATTTGGAAAATCCATTCTTACGAGTTCTAACCACTGTCACCAAGCTTTACGCAAACACGGTCGGTAAACTAATCAAAATTTCTGGAAAGTTAATCTGTGGAAGGTCTTCCATTTTAATGCCAGGAATGCTGAATACACATCAGACAATGTAAAATGATTATACTTTGAGCAGGGTTGCCAATTAATGGACAGTAGAACGCCACTTGAGTTAATAAAGCTGTTGGTTGCCATAATGATCACTGACTGGGTCGACGAGACAGATCGCTTCTCATGAACTCAGATACAGAAATTAATATGTCATACAACGGCTTGAACAATATGAATGGTTCTTAAAAAAGCTTTTAAAGTAGAGGAGGTTTGTGTAACAACTGAATATCTTGACAATTTGACCAAAGTTTATTACATTTACCCTTTGCGAGCACAGATATAAACAAGAAAGCAGTACTTACATAGTAATGTTAAGAAAATGCTACAAAGTAGAAGGAACTAAGAAACGAGAAATAATGAACCAAATTTTAACTAGTGATAGGCTGATTTGAAAAAGGTCGCAAGGAATAAATGGGATGGGGGTGACGGTTTCCTCAACAAGTTATTCTTGAACAGCATAACTGTGGAAGTGTCCACAGTAACTGGCCCAATCGCACCAGAAAGGCATGTGTAATCCACATGCAAATGAGAAAGCATTCTTGGTCATGGATGAACCTTCAGCTGCCTGACCAGGTCTTAAATCATGGTCCTAAGTAAGCAAATAAACAATATACTGAAAAACGCCTAATTGCTCGCCTAGCTGAATGCCAGTGCTGAGAGGTATGAGTCCTGTGTATCACGAGGCCTGCTGCCAGCAGTTACTCATCAGAATTTTATTATGGGCTGACCCTGTCAAATGGAAGTCTGCCTTCAATCTTGTCTCCAGAGTCAGATGTTACCCTCCATCCCTTGACCCCAAGTTCGAATGTTCCCAAAACTGTATTTCTCCTCGCACCTCTGCACGAAACACATGCAAATGGTACTTCACCAATATGAAGGCTTGGCGAAAAGTTAGCTAATAATATTTTCCGAACGAGTAGGCCAACACTCCACCATGAAAATGTGAGATATCCAACGAGCTGCCTTCCCATGTACACAATGTTGAGCAAAACATGTTTTAAGCCCTTACCTCTCAGATATCTTTTTATGTCGTGCAGTAGGCTTTTTTGCCATATATATAATTTCTAGAAAACGGCATCTGGAACGCCCACTCACAGATATTATTTTAGGTCACCAACGAGCCGTCTTCGCATCTTGTAAGAGTGAATGTCTCAGTCCAGGCATCTGCCTGTCATAATTCCGCCCGCACAAGTGGAGAAGAATATACTGTTAATAACAAAGAACGTGTTGCTTCTCATGTGAAAGCAGAAACGAATATCTCTGAACCAGCCTGAAACCCAATAGTTTCCTAGGAAATGTGTTACCAGCGAAAATAACACTCCACTACACTTTCCTTTGAGCAGATGCGATACCTTACAAAAGTAATTTCTCCTGCATTGGCCGGATACACGACACCGGAAAGGAGTGGAAAAGGCGTATTGGAGGGCCTGCATATAGTGATGCAAGAACTAAAATACAGAACATTTCTTTAAACTTGGACTACTACATATCTTTAAGCTCAAGGACACAATTAAGCGTAGTGTGTTTATTTCCAGTCTTCGAGTCAGATACCAAGAGCAAGATAGTTTAGCAAAGGATGGCATTGTTTGAATAATATTAAAATTTATTACTATTTAGGCTATAACAAATGAAATATTAAAAGTTGTAGAACTGAAGCAACATTCCCCTAGTTTATTTGAGGCAGACGATTCTACGTTGACTGAAATAAATATTTTAAAAAATTGTCATTCCTTCACCTACACTGATCATAAATCCAGCTGCAATATTGTACAAACATCACTCGTGATGTGACGTAATTGCATTGCCCCTACTTTCTATCCTAAGTTCCGCTTAACCCAGTGATATACAACACGTAATATAATCACAAGTTTTCGTAAGTGGCACGTAATGTGTCTCAAACCGAAGTCGAGCTCAGACGTATTTCTTAGTCCACAAAATTTCGGGCTTAGACCTTCGACAACCTTCGGACTATCTTCGGCTGCTTCTGACTCTCAGACACGTCGGCATCTCTTTTTTTATAAAACTTTGACATTAAAGGCACTTGGAAACCGAATTAATATTAAAAAATTAAAAGGAAATCCATTCCTCGGTCCTTAATTATGGCCACTGTATTTCGTTCGATATTAATTATTGAAATATTCCATTATGACATTCTAACAGGAATATAATTCCGCCTTCGCATCATTAGCTTCAACATCTCACCCCTGTGGACTACCGGTTGTCTCTCCGCTACCGTAGCTTCTGTCGCAATAACTGACACCTTGAGGTCCTTGCATGACAGCTTACGAGAACGGTCTCTCTCTGTCCTTTAACTGCAGTTCTGGTCGCTTTTCTCTCATTTCAGACTGTGTAACCCACGTCTAGACTTCGTATCTGTTTATCATAAAATGATCCAAATGCATAACATGTCGAGCACACTGTGAAGGGATTTCATTTCTTCCATCTTGCTCACCTATACAAAAATGCTCGAATACTTTCACATGGTCTTCACATATAAAACTAATTACAAATTTGTTAACGCCAACGTTTCTCTGCATTTAATTTCGTTTTAAAGACCGATTAGCTAGTGTCTGTAGAGTCTTAATAATATACTTTAAGACAAAATGAATTATATCCTTGGTATGGCAGCGTCTACTTACTACGAAAGACGTTGTATGTTCAATTTAAATCTCTTCCATCACATATACACTGAAGAGCCAAAGAAACTGGTACACCTGGCTAACGTCGTACAGGACCCCCGCGAGCACGTAGAAGTGCCGCAACACGACGTTCCAAGGACTCGACTAGTGTCTGAAGTGGTGCTGAAGGAAACTGACACAATGAATCCTGCAAGACTGTCCGTAAATCTGTAAGAGTACGAAGTGGTGGAGGTCTCTTCTGAACAGCACGTTGCAACCAGAGGAAGTGTTTAAACTCAGAAGAGTGTTCCTGGAGCCACTCTGTAGCAATTCCGGAAGTGTGGGGTGTCGCATTGTCCTGCTGGAATTGTCCAAGTCCGTCGGAATGTATAATGGGTATGAATGGACACAGGTGATCAGCAGAATGCTTACGTGTCACCCGTCAGAGTCGTATCTAGAAGTATCAGGGGTCCCATATCACTCCAACTGGACACGTTCCACTCCATTACAGAGCCTCCACCAGCTTGAACAATCCCCTGCTGAGATGCTGGGTCCATGGATTCATAAATTTGTCTCCACGCCCGTCCACGTCCATCCGCTCGATACAATTTGAAACGAGACTCGTCCGACCAGGCAACATGTTTCCAGTCATCAACAGTCCATTGTCAGTGTTGACGGGCCCAGGCGAGGCGTAAAGCTTTATGTTGTGCAGTCATCAAGGGTACACGAGTGGGCCTTCGGCTCCGAAAGCCCATATAGGTGATATATCGTTGAATAGTCCGCACGTGGACACTTGTTGATGACCCAGCATTGAAATTTGCTGCAATCTGCGGACAGGTTGCACTTCTGACACGTTGAAAGATTCTCTTGACTCATCGTTGGTCCCGTTCTTGCAGGATCTTTTTCCGGCCGTTAGTGATGTCGGAGATCTGGTGTTTCACCGCATTCCTGATTTTCACAGTGCACTCGTGAAACAGTCGTACGGAAAATCCCCATTTCATCGCTACCTAGGAGATGCTGTGTCCCATCGCTCGTGCGCTGACTAACACCACATTCAGACTCACTTAACTCTTGTTAACCTACCATTGGAGCAGCAGTAACCTTACAACTGCTCCTATATAGGTGTTGCTGACCGCTGCGCCATATTCTGCCTGTTTATACATCTATGTATTTGAATACGCATAACTATACCATGTTAAATGGCGCTGCAGTGTACATATACTCGGTGACTTCTATTTCTGTATCTTGAGACATTCTGCAAGGAAGACGCGCATTATTGTTCTACGTCAGTAAGTAACTTTGGTGCACGGAGACTGAAGACAATAATCTCTATATTTGAAAGAAGATGTCCTGACTGATTACAGTCACATCATCGTCCAGTACCAACCGCTAAGGATGGATACTCGAAATTTCGAAAGAATGTTCATTGATCTTACTATAGGCATTGTTTAAGAAACAATTTTTCGAAATTTTTTTCGTACGGGGGTGAAATAGGTGACGAAAAGCTTTTTTTTTTTTTAAAAAAATTGTCGCTTTAAAGTCTACTTTTAAGCTACAAGTACGAAAATCGATATGTGGTTTTTTGGTCACCATTTATGGAAATTTAACTCTTATGGGGGTGAAATAGTAGGTGAAAGTTTTTTTAAAATAAATTGTTATTGATGTACTGCTAAAGCATTTTTAGAGCTACACCTATGCAATTTGGTGTGACTTCTCGGTTAGAAGTAAAAACAACGTATTTCAATGTTTTCAAATTTCAACGCTAAGAGGATGAAACTGGGGATTAAAATTTGTATGGAAATGTTTCATTATGAAAGCCTTTTAAAACTAAGATTTTCTATTTGGCTTTTCAGAAATACAAATACGTGTTTCAATATTTTTGGAAATTCAGTACTTAACAGGGTGAAATAGATGAAATTTTTAATTTTTTTAAAGTGTTTCGTTGTATTTAAATCTATGAAAAGTGGTATTTGACTGTTATGGAAATATCACCAAGAGAACTCAAGAGAGAGGATTAACAAATGGCTTTGACTCCAACTACCAGATTCTCTTTTTGGTCAGAAGTTCATTCGGAACGACCATGATGGTATCGTCTTAATTACGTTGAAATTTTTAAACGATGTTGCAATTTGTGAATGACATAGAAACTCGAAGAGAAAAAAGAAGAACCTGTGCAGGCCATATAGCCTACGCGAGCGAAGCCGCGTCCACTACGGCAGTATATCTATATTCAGGTAAGAATTTAAAAAAACGCTGATTTTATTATTTGCTATTTACTGCTAATGAGTCGTGGAGATTTATGTTACACTATAGCACTTTTATTGGGTTTAAAATATAAGGTCCATAATGAAAAAAATTGCTCTGAGCACTATGGGACTTAACATCTGAGGTCATCAGTCCCCTAGAACTTAGAACTACTTAAAATCTAACTAACCTAAGGACATCACACACATCCATACTCGAGGCAGGATTCGAACCTGCGACTGTAGCAGTCGCGGGGTTCCGGACTGAAGTCCATAATGAAAGAAGATCATTCTAATATGCTATTTCCCTATCCATATGTCGTCCCACTTGGACTTGGTTTGGAAACTGGGACTGTCTATTATGACATAAAAGATAAATTGAAACATAATATGTGTCAGTCAGTGATTGACAGAGGTAACTGTTTTAATTTATGTCTTATGCTATCTCATCCTGAATAGCCCGTAATTTTTACTAAAAGATTTTCAATGACTTTCGTTTCTGTACCAGTTATAGAGTATTTCGTCGTTCCTTTTGTTAAGAATATAATTTCACAATTCAAATTCAATACGTATTCGGACAATTATTTCGTATGAAAGGAGTTACCTGGATCAGCTGTCAACGTTTCCAAGACGCGAAGATAATTAAAAATTACTCAAATTGGTTCATAATCATTCGCTTCCTGTCACACAAATTAATATGTTTGTGTTTCTTCACGAACCGGGCCGCCATATGTTTCCGGAGCAAGTGCGAATATGACAGTGATGTAAGTGAACCCCCTCTCTGCCATTTCAGCGTGCGTCCGCTGCGAAGTGTCGGTATACAGAGGAGACAGGTCGCTCGATTCTCCCTCTGGTGGAACCACGTAGTCTGCGTGGGTGTTCCGCGCCCTGTAATTATCGGTGAGAACGGGGCGGCTGAGGAATGGGCGACCCACGGTGCAGCGGTCATCGGCTCACAGGGCAGCGCGCCGCTCTGCAATAGTTACACCAGTCCCTATGCCTGTCCAGTAACGCACTTTGAATGTCTTGCGCCAGCTGGAAGCAGAGCACTGGAATCTGCGAGCAACAGCGAAGTAGTTCTGAGCGGCTAAGTTTCAAGATTAGGAGCTGGTTATGAGTAGTATCGTCAAATAACTCTACCCGCCTGTTTCATCTAACACCGAATACTCACCACTTGCGAAGCATAAATCGTGGTGTAGTTTAAACGATCAAAGAAAATGTTAAAAAATGCTATCATACGGGATATTTTAGAAGATTCGTCCTGTATCACGATACTATCTCTGTTAGTAGAATGAAGACAGAAACTTAGGATGCATTATAAATTACACGTAAGACCACAAAGTTTTTATTTCCAAAACAATATAACATCCACGATATACATATATTTTTTTTATTACGAGTGGAATATGAACGTGTGGAAAATTACGTAACTCAATAATATTCATTCAATTATGTAATTATTTCTTAAAAAGATGATAATTATGTAAAACAGAGACAATATTTGTCTCACATTCTTTGTTAATCTATGTCATTCTTTTCTTTTGTTTTGTACCCTTTTGTCGTCTTCTTCTGATGTACGTCGCCGAAGCAAGACGCGAATCGATTTGAGGTCTGTTGAATGAAAAACATATAATGTAAAATCATTGTACTTTTCAGTTCATTTGCTGGTAAAAACAAATAGAGCCAAATGCGTTACAACTATTTATGATTAATTATTGGAAATTCACTTCCTGTTTTAATTATAATTTTGTATTAATTGTTTTATCATAGCTGCAAGAAGCGCACCCATTGTTAGATGCGATTATATAGCAACTTCGTCTGTACTTCTAGTTGAAAATAACATGGGTTTCTGTTAAACTAATTTGCAAAACAATTTAATAATTTTTTTATTGGTGTCAGCAATTTAAATGATTAATTATTTATTGAGCAAAGGAAAATCTTAATTAAAAAGAAATCTTCTATCTTTTGTTGGCCGCCATCTTAACTTTTATCACAGTGGCAAATTTAAATTACTTGAAACTGCAAACAATATTCCGATGTGTAAGAAATAAATGTGCACCAGTGGCACTGAACTTATTTATAAAAGAAAAAATTGATCGAATCAGATTGCATTTTCTAAGAACAGTGCTGATGGTATTTATTGTGGAACAAGATTTCATTGCTGATGTATGAGGCCAAAATTAAACTACGGACGAATCACGGAGAAAAATATATGTGGTAGCATACGTCAGTGTTGTGTGTGGGTGGTATTCTGTGGTTCCTTTTCATGATCAATTAGCTAAGAATAACTAAACCCATCGAAGACAAAAATTTTAAAAGCTCTGATGTACGATCTGTAATTTTAGTGATATGAACACAACTTACAGTCAACATTATTACACTACGTCAGGTGGAATTCTTGTGCAATTTGAACAAAATAATTATTCGGGAGAAGTTGTAGTATGAATAATGCATTATACATGTGTATAATGTTGTCAGTATCATTTACAAAATCAAATCAATGCAACTGCTAAAAAAACAGAGTGAATTCAAACCAGAGAATACTATAGAATATCGTATCATCCATATTCATTTCATTTGTCCATGCTGATGATACACACAAAAACCGCCACAACAACCATTCGAAGCTACACCACCAGTATGTCCTTAATATCCCTGCACATACAACCCTGTGACACTTAAAGACGTGTGCTGAAAAGAATTTTTTTATGTGTAAACTTTCTCTTAAAGCGTTTTAAACAAACTAACCATTGTGAGTATTATACATTTTCGTTCTTCATGTCTACATATTAATTTTTCAGGATAGTCATCCTGGCGACAAACACATTTCTCTGACTGATGAGCCAGGTTTTTGATACCGTCGCAGTAGAGTGTTCAATTTTGTAGACGGAGCCCAACATAATGTCTGCTAGCACCGCCACATCATTATCATAGTGACGTCCGCGTAAATGATCTTTAAATTGTGCTTGGCTGGCTGATTTGGGGGGAGGGACCAAACAGAAAGATCATCAATCCCATCGGGTTAGGAAAGGATTGGGAGGAAGTCCATCGTGTCTTGTCAAAGGAGCCATGACGGCATTTGCCTGAAGCGATTAAGGGAAATCACGGAAAACCTAAATCAGGATGGCCAGAAGCGGGTTTGAACCGTCGTCCTACCGAATGCGAGTCCAGTGTGCTAACCACTGCGCCACCTCGCTTGGTTTAAGCTCTGGACACAAATGAAAAGCAGATGGGGCCATTTCGAGACTGTAAGTGGAATGATTCATGATAGCGAACCCAAGGTGTAGGATCGTTGTCGAAGAGGCATCTCTCGGGTGTGCTCTTTCATTGTCACGTTAAAGGGGAGGGTACACAATGTGTGGCGGAAATCTTTGAATCTGAAACTTGATTACAGCACGCTTTTTCTCAAGCATCGACATAGTCACTGCTCGTGCCCAATCCCCAGTACCACTTCGCTTCCAGACGCGTCCGTTACCTACCATTGAACCGATGGGACGGTTCACTGAGACTCCGATAGTCGACTCATTCTAAATACATCGATCATTCGCTTACACCAGCTGGTAGTCGACCCATTCTAAAAACATTGATCATTCAGGTGAACACCCTGGTTTTACCGAGTATTAAAAGAGCCGATTTCTGATTCACGATTGATTCATACTGCAACCTTTCCCGTGATTTATATTATTAGGTGGGTACCGTCCTCGAGTCATCAAAGAATAGTTGATGATGATGTTTGGTTTGTGGGGCTCTCAACTGGGCGGACGTCAGCGGCCATACAAAGTCCTAATTTTTCCACGGTCCAATTTCTTTTACACTGTCCAATTTAGCCACTGTCACAAATGATGATGATGATGATGAAATGAGGAAAACACAAACACCCAGTCGCCGAGCAGAGAAAATCCCCGACCCGGCCAGGAACCGAACCCGGCACCCCGTGGTCCAGTGGTCAAAGAATAGACACCACTAGACACCACTGACAGAAACTAAGGCTTCTGAAACAGAGGTGGACGTAGGGTCATCATGGCAGACAGTGTGGTTATTTGCTCTCGTTAGTCGCAGATTTCAGCAATCTTGTCCCCATCGTGGTGATTCAGTTATTTTCAGTTTTCCCTGCCTTCATACTTTCCACCAGTGAAGTATGCTGTGGAGAGGCTGATCTCGGATGTTACATATTATTACCCTGTATTGCATGGGTTGCAGAATGGCATATTGGTTGCGGCCATACCGCGCCGTTTCGACTCCTCGCTTACAGCTCAGCTAGGAGTGTACTACGATGTTTCGGCTGTCTAATATTCTCAATTACTGAATACGCATCAGAAAAACATAATCAGTACACAAATTACACAACCATCATTGATTATAGTCACAAGAATAACATCATACTGAAAAAACACATACAATATTTAACCAGTGAAGTACATACATTTTGTGTGAAAATGAAGCGCTTACAGCCGTCCTTATGATATTATTTACTTTGCCAGTTTCGACGCTTCAGTGCGCCATCTTCAGGTCTGTATGCATAAAACAGTAACGATAGCCTAATCAACTTACCAGTCATGCAACACAAAGATAGACTGAAAACAGAATGAGAATCAAGGACAAGACTCCACAAGTGAATCTACAGCAAACATTTGATAGAACGAACAGATACATCCATTGTCACATACCTAAAGTATACCATTACGAATTTCCACTCAATACATTGGACAATTATTTGTTAATAACTTCATTAAATAATTATTTCTTGATTTTTATTGGCCTGTAGGACATTATCTGCACAACACTGAAATAATGTACTGGAAAACAAAATAATTGTAAAAGGTGATAAATGTACGAAATAAACAATAGATCATAAACAAGTAAAGAGAAGTAACATAACCTATGTGTCATGTCAAAGTATAAAATGCTGAGTTGCACACAGTTCGGGGGTATACTTACGTCGTATACATAAAATGAATACCGAAGACGGGTCAGAGGACCAAATATAATACCCACGTCGGATCATAACATATGTAGAACATATGAAAAATACCAACAGGAATCTGTTCAGCCGGCCAGTGTGGCCGAGTCGTTCTAGGCGCTACATGTCTGGAGCCGCGCGACCGCTACGGTCGCAGGTTCGAATCCTGCCTCGGGCATAGATGTGTGTGATGTCCTTAGGTTAGGTTTAAGTAGTTCTAAGTTCTAGGGGACCGATGACCACAGAAGTTAAGTCCCATAGTGCTCAGAGCCGTTTTTGAATCTGTTCATGATGAAAAACATTCAAGTGTGAATGCATCCATAAATCATGTACTGCCATGAAACAGTCACACACAGGGACACTAAATAGCCCGTGAGGATACAGGCCACCATACAGGATGAATCAACAATACATATACATGAAATATCAGAAAAGCTTTCTGACGAACAATCCGCTCAAAAAGAATTCATATGTTTTAAATATAAGTGATCACAAAGAAATAAATTAGATCTAAAATAACATAAAATTATGAACCAGTACACACCTAGGTCTTTCGATGACATTAAAACCAAAAGCCATTACGTCCATGTAATTAAAAATCGAACCAAAAATACCCGTCACACAAATCGTGCAAAAGACAAGTCGCGTTTATTAATTGAAAAGTGAGTAGGCCACACAACTTTCCAGTAATTAAATCGTAAGACCACTCGGTGTAGACGCGTGCTCTTGGACGCCATGTCACGGTTCGCGGGGCTCCCCCCTGTCGGAGGTTTGAGTCCACCCTCGGGCATTGGTGTGTGTGTGTTGTTCTTAGCGTAACTTAGTTTAAGTTGGATTAAGCAGTGTGTAAGCCTAGGGACCGATGACCTCAGCAGTTTGGTCTCAGAGAGAGAAAAAAAAAAAAAAGCCACGAGTCATATCTACGGGAACTTTAGTTAGGGTAATGTAATTCCACATAAAATTGAAGATAGGTTCATAACTACTAAATGTGTCACATATGGTTATGTAAGTATCTTAACTACGAAGACAAAAAAATAGAAGATATCAAAGTAATTTACTTCATGTGCCGTGGGCCTAGGCATTTATGTGAGGTCAGTGGTTCACGCCCTGGTTACTGTGGTAGTGACGGCGGCTGCGCCAAAACAAAAGGCTGTGTGCGTCATGGCATGACCGGCTGTATTGGTGAAGTAACTGAGTACAACGCACAGAATGCTCATACAATCGTGTGATGCTGAGAGAAAAGTCCTATTTCGGCATGTTCAACCAACGCATCGCATTGCCTTGCATATAGGTTACATCGTCAGGACGTTGACCTTTCGTGTGAATTTCTGCACTTGTCGTTTTGTTGTAGTTTCGTATTGATAACACGCGGTCTTCTCACCCGTGATGATTTTATCCAGAAAAGAGCTGTCCGCCTTCCGCAATTCAAGCAAATCGCGGCAGCCGTCCACATATCACTGTTTTTTGCCGAAGAGTCACAGTGTGCTGGACAAGTTCTGCCCACACTTTTCTCTCCTTCGAAACATTCTTGAGACTGTTTTGATCACTTCATTTAGAAATGTTAATACATAGTGATTTGTGACACAACAAAGTTGATACACTACGGCAGCAGGTCCACTACTTCAAGCTGCACAACCGACCGGTCGACTGCACTAATTTTCTGTTTACAGTGTCGTTAGTCCAGGCTCCCACCGTAGATACTGAGCTGACGTCGCTTGGGGGTCAGAAATAAAATCAGAAATTTTGGCGCGGACAGTGCACAAGCCATTTTACAAGTGGTGTTATATGTTAAGACATGTGTTTCCTTTTTCAGTTTTCACTGAACAGTTAATCACGGCTGTGTGACGCCTTTCAAGACCGGCCGCACTTCGAATATCTGTCCACAGACCATAACTTACCGAAGGTCATCGTCCGTCAGACCAACTATTATCACGTACTGTTCCTGTATCTCCTGTGGAAGATTTTAATGTATTAATAGAACTGGATGAAGTTACTAACGCTATGTTGTTGAGTAGTGCTATGGCTGAGGGCGACTCGAACTATTCGAATAGTTTGGGAAATATCGGGCTTCCTTAAAGTTTTGGATCGCCACACGATCTAGCCACTGCTGTTGCTACTATCTCCATGACTTGTGATAGCGCCATTACTATTTCATGTATTTTAATCATAAAAATAAACATGAAACAAGTGCTACATATCTTATGGAGTACTATTCTTACATAAACACAGCTTTTAATAAATAAATAAATAGGCACAATGACAATTCAGTCTAATTATAGAGCTTCAGCTCGTACTAGGTTCCACTGACGTCTATTGCCTCTATTTCCGCAACGAGTCTTGCAACTGTTATTTATTCTCGCGATCGCAATTACAGATAATTTAATATGGTTATTTGTCATTCAATTCCCAACTAATTTTCTGCCTTGTTTCATCTGAATATTACCAACCTGTTTTTAAGCTGATTAATAGCTGCTAACTTTTGACATATTACTCTGATACATGAACAGTATCCAAATCGTCATTTTCAGCTCACTTGGTAAACTATTATATTCTCTAATAAACAAATAAAATTTTGTATTGGGTTCAGAGTCGGGTAATAATTTTGAACGATAATATTTTCCCCTTCGGCTGTTAGTTATACACGACAGATTATAGGTGTTTAGACACAGCATACACATATACCGTATGAGAGTTCTTGTTGTAAATTAACTCAAATACTGATAGACGCGGACGGGTATCCGATCTGGTGCCACGCGACCAGATAATCAAAGGAAGGACTGGGCCGCGTTTTGTTCATTTGCACATAGTTGATGGGTAGGTAACACAGACTTTATTTACCATTACATTAGCCTTGACAATACAAGCAGTGATCTTTAACAATTTATGAGTTATTTTAAAAACGCAGCTAACAACATAGCCACATAAAATTTTTCATACACAGCCTGAAGGGATAATATAAAAAACAAACTAAGGCGGTAATACAACAAATTCCCAAAGTGAAACGCCCGAGGAGCTGATTTTAAGGAACAGCAAAGAAAACAAGTAACGCCTGAAGGGCTGATTCCAACAACATACAACAGCTGCAACCACTAACACCTGAAGGGCTGATTTTAAGAAATAGCAACTACAGCCAATGATGCCTAAAGGGCTAATTAAAGAAATGCAATTAAAAACTCAGTGGAAATTAAATGAGCGTAGGGCATCGTTGGCCGGGAGACTCCTATTCGGGAGATTTCGGCCGCCAAGTGAAAGTATTATTTCATTCACGCCTTGCACGCCGGGGATGAGGATGAAATGATAAGGACAATACAGCACCCATTCCCCGAGCGGAGCAAATCTCCAACCCGGCCGGGAATAGAACCCGGGACCGCTTGCATAGGAGGCGGTCAAGTTACCACCCAGCTAAGCAGGCGGACTAAAAACTCAATAATTAACTAGTACTTGAAAAGTTAATTTTGAAACAGGCCTGAAGGGCTATCTTAAACACACGCTATTTGCCAAGGTATTTGATTGAACAATGAACAAGACACTTTAAACAGAAGCAAAAGTTTTAACAAAGCAATCACAGTAATAGGTGAACATTAAAATTTCCGCAGATCATACTTACAAGTGGCAATAAAATAACTGAAGATTAGTGCGAGCTGCTTTACATGTCGCTAACAAATGCCCTGCCGGTACACTACAGCCGGACCGCAAATCACCAGTTTAGCGTGGGGGTGTACACAAGTCTACAACAGACTAAAACATTCAATTACGAGGCGGTACTGAGAATTAAATACAATAACAACAGAAATGAGAATCTAAGCTGAATTATGCTGGTCCAACGTCAATAAGTTGGCACCGCACTGAAACATTTTGTTACTGAAACAATTTCGCAGCCCCAGCCGCCAGTGCAACAACCACACGTGAGATACCAACACGACAGATAAATCATACACAGCAATCACTGTCTCCTTAAAGTTGTTAAAGAAGCAGAGCATAAAATATCTTAATACAGGGAGGGGCAGACTGAGCCGACACAGTTATCAAATCAATAAGTACAATCAGGCAATTCAAATTGCGTAACGACTAACTAGAACGGCTAACGATATCGGAAGAATTCTGAGGAGGTGGCACACTCTTTCGTAGTAGCCTGCAGAGGCAAATAATAATTATTCTCACCGTAGCATCAGGTTGCCGATTTCTGTGCTGATCTAGCAAAAAAGGAATGGATAGCCTCTAATGAATCCCGCCTGTGCGTTTCATACAAACGCCGAGGCCGTCTTTCCTTAGTTCCTTATGTGTTGCAAGTAGCACTGTGTCAACATCCCTTACTGAAACCTCCACAAGCAGCGACGTGCGGAGTACTCGTTCCTCTCCAGCAAGGCCGAGCGTGGTTACTTCATCATACAGATCTCTACGCACCGTGCAACCCACACGCTGTCACGTGCGAAGCCAATGCAGAACTGACTGCACACCGTTCGCATTGACAGCCGAGGCGCGACTCTATACTACACACGCCTCCAAAGACTCTCCGCCTGCGCTCACTAGCCTCTCTGACGACGATCACTAGCAGTAAATAGGAAATATGATCTAGCGGATCGCTATTGGCTCAAATACAGCAGGAGTTCGTAAGATGGAAGGATTTATTACCATTTCCACGTGTTTTAAGTGACTATTAAATTTCAAGCAGAGATGCGGCTTGTATTTGCGGCAATTTTTTTAGCTTCTCGCGATCGTTTGTTCTCGCGACGCGTGAGTCAAATGTCATGCGATTGTTCGAGCAGCCGTATCGAACGCTGCGGCGTATAGGGAAATCGCGAGACCGTTGGAACGAGTGTCGTTTTCATAACATTACTCTTGAGCCTTCGTCAGCTTAACTTCAAAGAGAATAAAAATTTAGGTCCAGCGAGAGTTGGCGATAATTATTCACGATTTACATGATAATGGAAAAATATATAATGATTTAATTAGATAAGAAATATTACTTTTATCAAGTGAGATACAGGTTGTTTGTAAATGAATATGGGTGTTTTAACGCCTTATAATATTTATTGTATTCAACTTACAGTTATAAATGATATGTCAAATCAAAGAGCATCTCAGTTTTACCAAGAACCTTATAAATGTTCAGTGTGAGCACCATTTGTCACACGGCACACATCAAGTCTTCAGCCGAGTTCTTCCCAAACGTTGATAAGTGTGTCTTCAGTGATTGTATAAACAGCTGCTTAATTCCGGTTTCTTATTTCAGGGAGGTCTGCTGGTAGCGGAGGCATGTACACACGATCCTTGACGAAGCCCCAAAGGAAAAAATTCGCATGGCATTAGGCCGGGTGAACGTGGAGGTCATGTCAAGCAAGACATATCATTGGGCCCCTTGCAGCCTATCCAGCGCTTGGGTATAGTGAAGATCAACGAAACGCGTACTTCGTTATGGCAGTGAACATTTGTAAGGTTCTTGCTAAAACTGTTTGAGTTGCTCTTTCATTTGACATTTCATTTATAACCGTAATTTTAGTGTAATGAATATTATAAAGCGTTAAAACCCCAATATTCATTTATAAACACCCTGTATTTTTCTTTACAAGCTGCAAAGACTGAGAAAGTCTTTACAACACCATTTTAAACTTGAAGGGATAGGTTCTGGAACAGTCTGAGTGTAATTTTTGCGAGATAAGAATTTTGGCTCTGAGCACTATGGGACTTAACATCTATGGTCATCAGCTCCCTAGAACTTAGAACTATTTAAACCTAACTAACCTAAGGACATCACACAACACCCAGTCATCACGAGGCAGAGAAAATCCCTGACCCCGCCGGGAATCGAACCCGGGAACGCGGGCGTGGGAAGCAAAAACGCTACCGCACGACCACGAGCTGCAGACGATAAGAATTTTGTTTACGATTTTTATAGCGTAGGTAGCTCTCTGCCACTCAGTGACGATGTGTTACAAGCCAACCTTGTATAGGGCAGTAAAACGGGTAGAATTTTCAACGTCCCAGTGCGAAGCTATCTCGCTACGTTACAGCAATGTCGACACGAGCCGGCCGCAATGAAAACATTTCGCTATCGGGACTGGGTCAGGGCAAAACACAACATCGGGCTTTCAGTACGGCCAGGCAGCAAGCAGACTTCAGCAGGATGTGTTGAGTCCGAGCAGGCAAACAGGGTCACGTCACCGTTATGTGAGGAAAGAAAGGCTAGCCGGCAGCTGTGCCGAGCGGTTCTAGGTGCTTCAGTCCGCAAGCGCGCTGCTCCTACCGGTCGAAGGTTCGAATCCTGCCTCGGGCATGGATGTGTGTGATGTCCTTAGGTTCGTTAGGTTTAAGTAGTCCTAAGTCTAGGGGACTCTGATGACCTCAGCTTTTAAGTCCCATAGTGTTTAGAGCCATTCAACCATTTTTTTTAAAAAGAAAGGCTACGACGACTGCAACAAATGGTAGCAAGAGTTTTTACAAACAAGTCCCATACAATAAAAAACTCGTTGAGCACGTACTGCAGGGTGTAAACCACTGATATCTTCGTAATAGCAATCCATGACGAATGACTTCGGGTAAATATTAGCCACTACTTCGCTCCATAAATGCACCAACAGTTTAGCTCGTAAGGCAGTCGCTCAGACAGATCGATGGATTACATGACGTTCGTACTCGATTGCCCGATTGCTGTGAAGTGACGTCAGGCAGAAGTCTGTCGTAGATTTCCTGCCCGCTGCGGACCACAAAAGCCGCTCGTGGGAGAGATGGCAACCCCGCCATAATCACCAGTCGCGGAGTTCAAGGCCAGTCTGCCTCTATCGCAGATGGGAGGATGTGGAGGTCTTCCCGTCCCACCTAAATCTGGACACCAGTGGTAACGACATTCCGACGGACTCAGTAGGGCCTACCTGGACGCAGGTCAATATCGTATAACTTCATGGCAACCGTCATCGTGGTACGACACATGACGGAAAAGAGTGGGAGCGGAAGGGGACAGAGCACTCCCAAGTCGGCGTGTGTAATTTCAACATACGCGCCACCCTCGCTCAATGCCGCGATGTCACGGTACAGCCGGTCCTAGGACCACATCAAGTGGCGAACCGCCAGTGCAGCAGCCGGCAGGAAAAAACCGTGCCGTGCCACCTGCCTTGAGCGGGCTGAAGGCCGCTTACGACGCGATTCGTCGGCAGGCATTGTCAGACGACGCCAACCACGAGTCAAGACGCTACCTGTATTTCTATCGAAATAAATAACTAATTCTTAATATTCTTTAGCTGCGCCTAATCGCGACCGCTGGTCGCTACCATCCTTCCGAGGAAAATGGCGAGAAGCGTACAGGGAGTGTGCCTCCTGGCACAGAACCAAGTCTATTTACGCCCTCCGCATACTCCCCTCTTACAGATCTGACGAATGCCACTGATGACGGATAGATTCGATCACAGTCGTCATCCGTGCCCTATGCATTATCTTTTTCATATCGCACTGTCAAATGCCGAACACGCAAACTAATATTACTTAATACGGGGTGTTCAAAAAGTCTCTCCGCAGTGCCGTATGATTGTTAGCCGCGAGTGCCGCATGCCTCAGTGAATATACCGAAATGAAATTTAGTGAAATACAAGTTATTAATTTATTGAATATTCATTTTTACTTACAAATTTTCACATTAAATGTTGAAAGTGTCCCCTCCGTTGTTGAATACACAGTTCAATTCGTCTAATCACGTTTTCAAACACAAGCTGTAACATTTCTACTGTAGCAGAAGCAGTGAAAGTGGAGGTTGCAGTTTTTAAGTCATCAATGGATTTTGGACGGTTTTTACAGACAGTTGCTTTCGCTGCAGCACAGAAGAAAAATTCAGGTGGTGTTAGGTCAGGCGATCGTGGAGGCCAAAGTCCCTGTGAAATTATGCGATCACCAAAAACATCTGCAGGCAGTGACATTGAAACACGAGCTGTATGCGCGGTTGCTCCATCTTGTCGAAAATAACCGTTTAGTATTTCACTTAACCCAAGTTCTCCTATGAATGGGTACAGAATATCACTGCAATATCGTTGTGCGTTTATTGTTTTGTCGAAAAATATGGGACCCACAATCCGACGTCTAGAAATTTCAATTCAAACTCCTATTTTCACAGAATGAAATGGTTCTTCATGAACACACAATGGATTTACAGTACTCCACATACGAGAATTTCACGAGTTCATGTACCCGTATAAATGAAACCACGCCTCTTCAGTGAAAAATGTTTCATTAAGAATATCCCTTCCACTTTGTTGAACGAAATTTTTGAACCATTGACAATAATGCAGTCTCTTTCTATGATCAGTATTTTTCAGTTTTTACATGACTGTCACTTTGTATGGGAAAAGTTCTAAATATTTCCTTACAGCTGTGTGGGCCGTTCCGACACTAACATCGATTTTCTGGGCGAGTTTTCTTACTGACATGTTCGGACTCATGGACATTTTATTTGAAATATCGAGTAGTTTATCCCCAGACAAAACGTTAGGACGACCACTTCTCGATGCATATGTCAATGAACCTCTACTTCGAAATTTGTTAATCAGATCTCACACAGTATAGCGATGTGGGAGTGTTGTCTCTGGGAAAACTGAATTAAGTGTCTGACGAACTGAAACTGTGTATTTACCGCCAGCTTTGAACACTTGTTCGACTAAAAACACACGTTCTTCAATGGTTAGCATGTCAGCGGTGACACAAACGAACAAAGGAACTAAATTTAAACGTTCACGTCAACACGTAACGCCATACACCAACGATACTACTGACGCTGGCTGAGATAAACGAAACAGTGGAATGTTGGGAGAGTCCACTTGAAGGGAAGTAACCCAGGCAGGCGAACAATCACACAGCACGCGTGGCTAAAAACCATATGGCACTGCGGACAGAGTTTTGAACACCCCGTATTTATCACTCAAACAATCAACTTCACAAATCCCAATCATTGACAATGTAGTTTTCTGAAAATGATTCTGACTGAACTTCTTCTTCCGTCTTACAGCCTGAGCCCGGCAGGTGACGGACGAAACCGATAATTTGTGTTAAAATGTGTGTGAAATCCTATGGGACTTAACTGATAAGGTCCAGTCCCTAAGCGTACACACTACTTAATCTAAATTATCCTAAGGACAAACACACACATCCATGCCCGAGGGAAGACTCGAACCTCCGCCGGGACCAGCCGCACAGTCCATGACTGCAGCGCCTTAGACCGCTCGGCTAATCCTGCGCGGCGAAACCGATAATTTCTTGTTGGAATTACACTGATGACAAAAAATTATGCCAACACCAACAAATAATTAAAACACGTAATAAAATTTTGGGTATTCATTTGTCTAGAACTGCTGGAAGATTAATAACTGGTATTGCTCCGAGAGCACTGAATACAAGTACTCAAACATGCATGCGTTGTGTTGTTTAGGTGCCGGATGTCAGTTTGTGGCATGGAGTTCCATGCCTGTTGTTCTTGGTCGGTCAGTATAAGGACTGTTGAAACTGATTGTTTATGACATTTGACGTGTTGTCTGATGATGTTCCATACGTGCTCGACTGGATACAGATCTGATGATCCAGTAGGCCAAGACAACATGTCGACACTCTCTAGAGCATGTTGAGTTGTAACAGACGGTATGTGGGCAAGCGTTTTCTCTTGTAAAACATCTCGTGGAATGCTGTTCGTGCAAAGCAGCACAACAGGTCGAACCACCAGACTGATGTAGAAATTTGCATTCAGAGTGCGTTGGATAGCCACTAAAGTGCTCCCGCTGCTATACGAAATCGCGCTCCAGGCCGTAACTCCAGGTGCAGGTCCAGTGTATCTAGCGAGGAGACAGGTTGCTAGTAGACCCTCATATGGCGTCCTCCTAACCAACACATGGCCATCACCGGCATCGAGGTAGGACTAGCTTTTATCAGAAGATACAACAGACATCAACCCTGCCATCCAATGAGATCTCACTAGACACTCTGAAGCAGCAAATGATGATGGTCTGAGGTCAGTTGAGTGCACGCTACAGAGCGTCTGCCTTGGAGCTGTCCTAGAAGCAATCAGTTTCTGACAGTTCGTTGTGTCACTGTTGTACAAATTGCTGCTCAAGCCAGACCTTGTGGCCGAGCGGTTCTAGGCGCTTCAGTCTCGAACTGCACTGCTGATACGGTCGCAGGTTCGAATCCTGCTTCGGGCATGGATGTGTGTGATGTCCTTAGTTAGGTTTAAGTAGTTCTAAGTTCTAGGGACTGATGACCTGAGAAGTTAAGTCCCATAGTGCTCAGAGCCATTTGAACCTTTTTTTTTTTTGCTCGAATTTCTGCTGCAGATGCAATACGATGCGCCAGAGCCGTACACCGCACACGTCTTCTCTGTTGGTAATTCCACGTGGTCGCGCAAAGCCCGGTCTTCTTGTGATCGTACCTTTCCGTGACCACTGCTATCAGAAATCATGTTTCTGCAATATAGAGGAAGGAAGAACCAGTTCCAGCATCTGCACTGGGGCTTAATTAAAAATATTAATGAATAAATGCAATAATTTTAGTAGCTGTGTGACTAGTTACGAAGTCTCGTAACCGGTTGGCCCTGACTAGTGTTAGCTCGCAATCTGACAGCATAAAATAAAAATAAAGAATGACAAGGAATTTCGATTAGCACAATTGATTAATTAAGTCCCCTGCAACCATAAAAGCTACGAAACAACAAAGCACAAGTGTAACAGTTCTGTGTTTGCTGGTGTTACTCAACATACATGTATCTGGCTCGGTTCTTTCTCAATATGACAAAATATTTTAAACACCATTTACAATGAACTAATTGAAAAACCAGAAATACTATAATTGCACGTTGTTGTTGTTGTTGTTGTGGTCTTCAGTCCTGAGACTGGTTTGATGCAGCTCCCCATGCATACAGTAGAGCTGCATGTCCTCGGGAAAAATTACGGCTGTAGTTTCCCCTTGCTTTCAGCCGTTCGCAGTACCAGCACAGCAAGGCCGTTTTGGTTAATGTTTGAAGGCCAGATCAGTCAATCATCCAGACTGTTGCCCCTGCAACTACTGAAAAGGCTGCTGCCCCTCTTCAGGAACCACATGTTTGTCTGGCCTCTCAACAGATACCCCTCCGTTGTGGTTGCACCTACGGTACGGCCATCTGTATCGCTGAGGCACGCAAGCCTCCCCACCAACGGCAAGGTCCATGGTTCAGGGGGGGAATTGCACGTAGAAACCAAAATTACAAGTCTAATAAATGAACATGAGCCAGATGCTTTGTTGACTGTACCTGTGAGCAGGAGGCATTGTCATTAAAGAAAATTGTAATACCTTTTTACCTCATTATATATTGACGAAAATTTCCTATTACACCAGTATCATAAATCAAAAGCCCATCTCCTTTCTCAAATCCACTGTGACAATTCCAACATCTTCCATCTATACATTACACCAACCGAACAGCGTCTACTCTCTCGCCCAACAGAACATCAACTGCCCTCGACATCCTCTCAACTACTACTGCACCAGTGGAGGCGGCGGAATAATAATCTTTGGCGCAATCTCTGGCGCTATGACACAGTGTAGCCACCTTTCACATCGTTCAAACACAGTGAGCTGATGGTAATGGCATCTTCTTCATCTTAAAGGCATTCTTGACTAGCATTAACTTACTACATCCTATTTCAAAGGTAACTATAGTTCATCATCGTATTCAGGGCAAACCTAATTTGGGTCCCCATAGTGGCGTTACTAGCACCACTCTTACGTGACTGGTGCGAAATTTGAACAGATGCCACCTTTCATACGAAGAAACACACCTACCAACTCTCATTTACTTCGCGCAACCACTCCTACTGTTTCTTCGTCAGTGTATAAGTGACAGGGCCCGAAGATAATCAGTAAAATAACCGACACAGTTTTCCTGAATATTAATATTACATGTCTCTTCAGTTAGAGCACGCTGGTAGTATGGTGTATTAACCGATCCGGTGATATCGTTATTATTAAAAGACGGAAGACGTATCTGCCTTTGATCATCGCCCAGAAGGGAAGAGTAGCCGAGTTCTTGTGGAAATGAATCCTTCCTCTGATTTTTTCCACTCGATGTGCGAAGAAATGTAATTACTCTCTCTATGAAAGCTTTGCCCTTCCTTTTCCTGCTGAAAGACGGCTGACTGTTGGCAGCTGCGCCGCCGAGCGGGATCCAATCCAATTACCCAGGGAGGCCAGCCCGCACATCCAGCGCGCCACCTAAGGGGGTTTAGGGGGGAGGGAATGGGGGCGGAGCAGGTTGACCAACATACGGATTGCAGGATGCCGTCTGGGCTCTGCCTGACTGTTGCTGCTCGAGGAAACCAAGTAAACACGCGTGCGCGTACAGCGTCGTTATAATTAGGTGGTAGTCTTCTGGAACGGTAGAATGCAGCTGCCTAAAGAATGGACCAATTTTCACTGTATCTTGAATAGGAGATTCAGTACATATTACAACAATGGATGTACGTATGAATGCACGAAGAGAGATCAAATATAAATGGGATTTTGGTTCCTGAACATAAACAGTTGGTAGGACTGGCCCCGCGCTTCTGCTATGCCTATTCAGGACCGTTAGAAGTGAGGAGAGCGTGCTGTTAGATATTTGCCCCAGTTTCGTCAGTAACACTCACAATGTATTAGCAACAGGTGCACCCCTCCATCGCGCAACGCGTAATTATCAAATTTCTTGCTCGTGAAGGAGTTACATAGGCGGAAATTTGCCAAAGATTGACTGCACAGTTCGGTGATGAAACATTATCAAGGACGTGTGAATTTGCCTGGCATAAAACGTACAAGGAAGGGCAAGAACGTGTGGAAAATTAGCAATACGATCGTCGTCCTTGGACCAGCATTAGATACAAAAGCATTCGTGCGGTTAAAGACATTGTTGAGGACGATCGTCGTGTGAGAGTATCAGAAACTGCACAGAATGTCGGAATCAGTTATGGGAGCAGTCAAGCAATCATTACTAACGACCTACAGTTCCTTAAAGTGTGTTCCAGATGGGTCCCTAAATTTTTGACGGAAAATCTGAAATTGAGACGTTTGGAGATCTTTTAGAGGCTTACAAAAAGGTTTGAGGAAGAAGGTGATGCATTTTTGAGTCGAATCATCACCTGCGACGAAACATGGGTTTCTACACTCCAGAATCCAAACAACTCAGTAAGGAGCGGCGGAGGAAAGGGGAGGCAGCACCAGTAAAAGCCAAGACTTGACTGTCAGCTGGAAATGTTCTTTCAATCAATTTTTTTTCGTTCAGCGATGCATTTTGCTGATTGATTTTTTGCATGATTGACGCGCAATCATTGATGCTCACTACTGCGAACTGTTGAACAAGGCGAGAGTTGCATATAGTCGCAAAAGACGAGACCAGTCAATTCGGCAGGTCATCCTCCTCCACGACAATGCTTGACCCCATACTGTCTCCAAGTTACAGGAAATGCACTGGACTACACTTTATCATCCTCCTTACAGTCCGGACTTATCGCTCTGCGATTTCCACTTATTCAGACCGTTTAAAGAAGCTTTAAGTGGGCGACGATTTGAAGATAACGAGAACGTGGAAGACTTCGTGCGCAGCTGGCTGGTGACACGACCCTGTTCTTTTTATGATGAGGCATCAAAAAGCTTCCCATACGCTGGGACAAATGCACTTCAAAAGCAGGTGACTATGTGGCAAAATAAATTATAATTGCCGTGAGTTTTTCAATAAATTAATTTAAGTAAAAAATAAAATCCCGTTTATATTTGATCCGCCGTCGTATGTTTCACATATTCTCCTAAACCAGTGGACTGATTTCAGCCAAACTTGATACATATATCCCTTGCTCTCTTGAAGGATCCGCGCAGGGTAAGAAGCACCTAGTTATAAAACGGGTGGGGACGACGTTAAAAACAATTGTAGCCCACAACTCACGAATACCCGGCCTTTATTCATTAAGTATTTGAGAAGGACAGCACTCAGTTACTTGCAACAGATTTTCCACATAATTACAAACGTATACGAAACATTTTCTCACTGACAACCACCACAGAATAATGAAAGAGAGGAAGTTCATCAATTATTACATCTGCGATGTTCATGCAGTAGAACTGCCGTGTGAGACATTTTAATTTATTACTTATGTACTACTAATTGTATTCCCTACGAATTTTGCAGATGGTATCCATACATGCGGCCGAATTATTCTACAAAAATATTTCATTTTGTGACTCATAATTCAGGTGACACGACGACTTAAAGATTAGGCTGCATGAAAATGGAACTACAGCGCGAAATTAGCTAGAGATGTAGTTGAAATATGTGTGCAAATACGTGTAACATACTTTAAATCTTTAAATTTATGTGAAATATGTATCACACGTGCGTATGTAGGCAAAGCCCCATGTATAAAGGTGCTCCCGAACCCCTAGATCGATTTTAACTAATTCGGTAGACACATTACTTAATGCTTGGGAAGAAATACAGTGGGGAAAAGAACAAGCAGCTTCATATTTGCTTGGGATCCATAACGTGCACAGAGAGAACAGGGAGGAAGAGATAGGAAGACATTGAGGATAAATATGGAAATATATAGGAGGAAGAGGGGGAAATGGGCAGAGAAAGCGGAAAGGAGGAGATGCACAGGGAGACTATAGAGGAAGAAATGCACAAAGCGAGGGAAGAGGAGAAGATCGACAGAGAATAGTTTGCGAAGCAAATGGACAGAAAGATATTGGGAGGAGAAAATGGAAGAGAAGAGTGAAGAGGACGAAGTAGGGAAGGTAGGAGGAGATGGACACAGAAGTTGCAGATATATTCTGGGAGAGGAGCGGATGGACAAAGAGAGGGGGAAGGGAGCTGAGCGAGAAAGAGGCAGGAGTAGATGGACAGAGAGAGAGAGAGAGGTGGAGTAGATGGACAGAGAGAAGGGTAAGGATGGGATGGATACTCATCTAGTATCCTAATAATGGAGCGCACATGGCGAGCTTCAAAATATTGCTCATTTTATTGAAGGTTTTGTTTGTATGACAAAACTTTTTTTAGCTTTTTGTTTACGGTGTTTATGGCGTCCAGTTCATCAAATTTGAGACTGCAGCATTCAATAATTTTCTGCAATTAAGTGAAAATCGCAACATAAAATGTTCTCACGATTTGAGATACGTAGTTGGTAATTAGCTCAATCACACTAAATACCGTAGATTATTCTGACATTATAACCTCTTTTCTATATGTTACGTAAGAGTTTTGCAATTTTCGTTAAAAGTTTATTGCCATTCTCAGATTATATATTCTTTTATTGAAATCCACGACAAAATGTAAAAGACGTATGGTATTGTTGGCCTGGATATCCCACGGGAGGATTCAACCCGCTTGTCTGATAGGTATTCCTGCTCCGCAGTCATTGGCCCCTCCCTTCCAGATATATGGAAGTTGTGTCGCATGTTTATTTGTAGCCTGTAGATGCATGCAGTGGATGTATGTATAGTCTCGTATAATCACAATGATGACGATGGTTATGATAATGACGATGGTCTTTGGTGTTTCAGGATTTAGAAGACCTAAAAAGTATGTCAAGGCAACGGCCTTGCCGCAGTGGATACACCGGTTCCCGTGAGATCACCGAAGTAAAGCGCTGTGAGGCGTGGTCGGCACTTGGATGGGTGACCATCCAGGCCACCATGCGCTGTTGCCATTTTTCTGGGTGCACTCAGCCTCGTGATGCCAATTGAGCAGCTACTCGACCGAATAGTAGCGGCTTCGGCCAAGACTACCATCATAACGACCAGGGGAGCGGTGTGCTGACCCCACGCCCCTCCTATCCGCATTCGCCATGAGGATGACACGGCGGTCGGATGTTCTCGGAGACCAATCGTGGCCTGAAGACGAAGTGCTGTTTTTTTTTTTTTTTTAATATATGTCAGCTACACACTAACGTCCAAACCAAATCAAGATCACTTAGAAAATTAGGTATATTTCGTAATAATCCTACCCCATTTGATATAACGAACTGGGTGCGTCTCCCTGTACTCACGGGTAAGGCACCGAGCAAAGTGGCGCACTGGTTAGACACTGGACTCGCATTCGGGAGGACGACGGTTCAGTCCCGCGTCCGGCCATCCTGATTTAGGTTTTCCGTGACTTCCCTAAATGACTCCAGGCAAATGCCAGGATGGTTCCTTTGAAAAGGCACGGCCGACTTCCTTCCCCTTCCTTGCCTAATCCAATGAGACCGATGACCTCGCTGTCTGGTCTCCTTCCCCAAACAACCGAACCCAACCCCAACGGGTAATGCAGTCAGTATTCCTTTGTTTGTAAACATGGCAATTACTTTAAGAATTAAGTGCATAGTCTTCCTAGAGTGAAGTCGACTCAGATCCTGCCTCCCTGAGTTTCATTACTAGTGAGCAACTGGTAAACGTTGTAGGTAAATCACAAGTATGAGAAATCTCAGAAGTTGTGAGTGTCAAAGACATTTTATTAACAGATGTGGTTACAGTCTGGAATAACTCTGTAAACTCGGATGTTCTTCCAGATGTAGTGAAATATATTACAGGCTATATTGCATTTAAGTACCAAAACATTGATAAATCATTATGTTTTTCAGCAGCAAAAATTGAAACAGAAGAGACTAATGTTATCTGGATATCAATTAAGTCCTGTGATGATCTTTACCCGCTAACGCCAGCATCTACGAAGAAAGTTATGTAGTTTGAAGAAGAAGTTGATGATTTATATGGAAATGAAGCGTAGAGACAAAAAAGAACACGAAGTCTCTGTGCTCTATTTTGAGACGAAAGAACTCTGAGGTTCATAACACAGTTATGCTCTTTATGCAAGAACAAAATATTTATAAGGTTTAGGTATCTGAATCAAGAAGCACAGCTGGAAGTCATGAGAAAATGTGCTACAAAGAGAAAGCACCTATGATTTCATCTGGCAAATGGCAATTTAATCTGAAGCAGACAACATTAACATTTGCTTCTTTATCGAACAAGTGAGTTATTTCTCATCTTTATTAGCATTTACTTGGTTGTAATGTGTAAAACATCTGTCATGTCTCTGGATCTGATTTGTCCAACTGTGTTCTGAATCAAACCGAAAGTAAAACGAACGAATAAAGCTCTACAGCACCTAAGGTGCGACGCATTTGCCATATAATCACACTGCTGTACTGCCCTATGCAGCCTCACTCTGACGTCAGGTTCAAAAATGGCTCGGAGCACTATGGGACTTATCATCTATGGTCATCAGTCCCCTAGAACTTAGAACTACTTAAACCTAACTAACCTAAGGACAGCACACAACACCCAGCCATCACGAGGCAGAGAAAATCCCTGACCCCGCCGGGAATCGAACCCGGGAACCCGGGCGTGGAAAGCGAGAACGCTACCGCACGACCACAAGATGCGGGCTCTGACGTCAGGGATCTGCCACCAATACCAAGCGTTTTTCCCGAAATTCACCCCCTCCCCCATTACTCCCTCCCTTCACACTCCTGTTTAACGCCATTCCACTAAAACTGCAGTCTCCTATTCTTCTTCTTCATTACTGTCCAGCCTTGTTAACAGTTTTTCTGTTTATTTCGGTTTTTATTTATTCTGCTTCAGCCCAACTTCCATAGGTGGCTGCAGCTCTATTATGTCATCATTTCTTAGTCTGGGACTCGTTAAGTGCTTTTGGACAACCGCATGGATGCTAGCACGCCTTCCCCAATGTGACGTAGTGAAAAACAGGTCTCATAATTATAGGATGTAAAGCACACAAGTAGAAAGCTGGTGTAAGAAGCAAATCTGCAAATTGATCCCATAAATATGTAATGCTCTTTACCGCAGCTCTGAACGTACGTGATCCAGCCCTCTTGACCCAGAGCGTTCGTTCAGCGCTAACATAACACAACATGAGTTCTGCGACAGTTAGTGTTGTACAGTGTGCTTATGAAACTATATGTAGGTTAAAATAATTGTTGTCAGTAACTATCCCTCCACAAGATTCTGACCCATTATAGTTTTGAAAATTCTTTTGTTTAATAACACGAAATTAAGTGATTGAAGGACGGTGTGAACCAAATAAAAATTGAGGTGTTGGCGAAATACACTTCAGTGAGTCAAAGCGAGCTAGAACAGCACTGCTTGCTGATACTTGTCTTGCATGCACCTTGTTAGCGCCACCCGAGATATTCTCTGGAATTACATTAACTGAGCGCTGCCAGCTTTCAAGATGTTCTTGTGTAAGTTGCTCTCATTAACTGGAGCAAGATTGACTTAATCAAATAACACGAAACATGCTTTGTATTTAGTCTCCTCTTCCCGCTCGAAATGAACAAACGTACAAGACGGCGGCGTTTACATTACAGAGTAACAGAAACATATCCATAGCTACCTATGTAAATGAGAACCATATGTACCACTTAATAATGGTTCCCTTTAAAAATACGCTATTAATAACACAAAGCATTAAACAGCTTTTCATTATAGCCATCAGTTTTCTTTTAGTAGTAAGAAACCTTTTCAGAATAGTTTGTGTTCTTCATGACTCTTCGTAGAGCACAAAAATTCCATCCCGTCCATGTTATTTCTACTATTATAGTATTATACTTAATTCGTATAAACTTACTGAGTAGCCGCTTGGTTAACTTCTCTGTCAACGCTTGCACACATACCTTTCATTTTTTTAGATAGAACGTAACTTAGAGTGACACAGTTCTATTGAATTCTTCACTTCTTTTGTCGCTCTAAGATCGATTCAATCACACGATCTAATTCATTGCTTTACACAGAAGGCTCTTTGTTCATAATAGCCTAAATTTTCAAGTAGTAATTATATCTGATGTAACACAATAGATACTTTCGGCTGCGGCGAAACAATTCACGAATTTTGCACCACGATAATGCTCCTACTAAAACTTCGTATTTATTCATGAATTCTTGGCCAAAAAAATACTGTAATGGGGTCCAAAATTTCATACTAGAGAGGCAGTGCTCCCTGTGATCGACTTGGTTCCCAAAGTGTTTCAGAGTTTGCAAATATCGCTAGCTTATGGGGCATATTTTGAAGCGAATAACTTTGATGTATATGAATGAATAAAATTCTTTACAAAAGACGAAACTCCCGTCATTTATAACACACGCCGTATATAGGGGTATCACGTTTCGTATACCAAAGATGCATAATTTTTTGTGAACTAGTCAGTTACCCGTCTAAAGTGTAACTTGTCACATTGACTGCGAACAATTTTATTCGTTTTACAAAAATATAAGTTGGCCTCCTAAATCAATAGTTAAGAAGGAATTTCCCACGTGCCATGTAGCGCAGTTATTCGTAGCGGATAGCAAGCCGACGACTACGCGTTGCCTACCGTGAAAAGACAGAGCATACGAAGATCAGGGACGAATGCAAATTAGAATTCTGCGTCGTATTCCTGACGTGAATATGTCAGCCTGCGACACCCAAATCGAAGTGCAAAGCTGTTTAACGACCAGGCACAGTCTCACGTCCTATTCAGTAATTTCACGTGAGATAATTTTTTAAGAATTCCCGCACAGTGTCCCTGATACAGTTATTCATATCGCGTCACCGGATTACCTGCTTACTAATCCAGCTATTCTGCTATCTACTTTTCGGTTTCATTCATTCTGGCGTATGATTATTTTGGCTTCACCGAGAGTAATTTGATTCTCTGTTCACGAGGTGATTCTTTTCGCCGTAGAGTCTGCCGCTTGCGTCGGTCCTGTGTTACTTCGCAGCCCTAACGCTCAGAATGCTAACTAATGGGATGTGCTGTAGTGTTACGTAGTAGAACGACCACACAGTTTTAAACATTATATTTGCGAAACATGTTACTCTAAAATTTGTAACTCTGAACGCAGATAAGCAAACTATCTCGAAGAAAAAATACTTTTATTTATCCCAGCCGCAAATGATCATCCTATCGTAGTCCTTCCGTTCGGGAAGGCTGTGATTAGTAAAACAGGTCTACGGTTACAGTAAGATAATGATTTTTTTCCTCGTTTTTCAAGGATACGAAAAGAGGTACAGCAACCGGTAAAACACAGTCTTAATGGCATCTTTCGTGGTGTTTGATACTCTTTGTCCGTGCGGAAAAAGCCACATTGATCACGCCTTACAGTCTCGCAAAGTTTTACAGACCACCAATTAAATGTTAATTATAGAGATCAAATCTGCTGGTACTGAACACAGCCTCCAAACTATAATTTTTTTTTTCGTGGTTTTAGGGCGCACAACTTCAATGGTCATTAGCGCCCAACTATAAATTGTAATCGATAACGGGAAATTCTTATCCCACAGAACAACAAACTTCGCTTCTGTCATAAAAGAGGATCTAGAGATAAAAATGTATAACGATAACTTTAACGGAGGTGGCAGTTACAATCGTGTTGCCGCATTGAGTCCCACGTACGGCGGTGAGAGGTTCTGATAAGCGAGTTGTTTACTTCTAATTGGATCGGTAGCGCCAGTAAGCAATGCCTCATCGCTAACATCACCATAGCCACTAAAAGAAAATGCAACATCGGAGACTAGGACGTGTCGACAAAATGTTTTACGTCGACCAATCCAACTTACGCTTATAAATGCCCAGTCGCTGCAGACGATAACAATGACATAAGCATGATCACCAATGAACATTTAATGATCATTTAATTATAAACGCTGATTTCTTAACAATATATGCAGCGCATGTAATTGGTGATGATGAGAAACATTCATATTATGTAGCAAAGTAGGATGTACTCAGTTTATGTTCGTTCTGTGCACTACCTTTTATTCCAGTTAGGGTGTAATGCTAAAAGTAAATGTGTTCCACGAGTGAAATTTGTGAAGTATTATCAATGAAATTGGTAGAAACGCGATGGCTTATTTTAATACTGTCCGTGATGAAATTTCGCTCAATCAGCCTCATGTTCTCTGCTCCACATTATCGCATACTCTTTAGAGTTACGTCCCAAGTCAAAACATACAGTCTATGAACAGATGTACCTTCGGTGACGCCACCGACGATAACGCCATGTATCACATTCTATCCCTTGGGTAGTCGACGAATAGCTTTCAAATGTTGTAATATAACTCATTTCCTGCGAGCTCTTTATTTTTTTTTTATTTTTTTTTCTGAGTCAACATTCTAACGGCTCTGATGCGGCCCGACACAAATTCTTCTCCCGAGTCAACCTCTTCATATCAGAGCACAACTGCTAACCTACGTCGTCAATTGTTTGTTGGGTGTTTTCCAACCTCTGGTTTCTTCTACAGTTTCTACCCTCTACAGCTCTCTCTAGTACCATGGAAGTTATTCCTTGATGTTTTAACACATTCCCTACCATTCGGTCACTTTCTGTTGTTAGTGAGCCGCGCGGGGTAGCCGTGCGGTATAGGGCGTCTTGTCACAGTTCGCGCGGCTCCGCCCGTCGGAGGTTCGAGTCCTCCCTCAGGCATGGGTGTGTGTGTTGTCCTTAGCGTAAGTTAATTTAAGTTAGATTAAGTAATGCGTAAGCCTAGGGACCGATGACCTCAGCAATTTGCTCCCATAGTCCTTACCACAAATTTCCAATCTCTTGTTAGTGTTTTCCACATATTCCATTCCGCGCTACTTCTCCAGAGAAACCCCTCATCCGTTACCTTATCAGTCAACCTAATTTTCAATATTCTTCCGTAACACTTCGTCTAAAATGTTTCGATTCTCTTCTGCTCCGGTTTTCCCACAGTCCATATTTCACTACCATACAATGCTGAGCTCCAGACGTACATTCTCAGATATTTCTTCCTCAAATTAAGGCCGATATTTGATATTAGTAGACTTCTCTTGGCCAGGAATGCCTTTTTTGCCTTAGCTACTCAGCTTTTGATGTCCTCCTTGCTCCGTCCGTCATCAGTTATTTTGCTGCCTAGGTAGCAGAATTCCTTAACTTCATCTATTTCGTGGTCTCCAATCCTGATGTTACCTTTCTCGCTCTTCTCATTACTGCTACTTTTCATTACTTTCGTCTTTCTTCGATCTACTGTAAATCCCTACTCTGTAATGATTAGACTGTTCGTTCCAGTCAGCAGGTGCTGTATTTCTTCTTGACTTTCACTGAGGATACCAATGTCATCAGCAAATGTTATCATTGATATCCTTTCACCTCAGATTTTAAATCTACTCTTTAATCTTTCTTCTTATTCCCGTAATTGCTTCTTCGGAGTATACACTGAACAGTATAGGTGGAAGGCTAGATACATATCTTACACCCTTTTTAATCCGAGCACTTCGTTCTTCGTCCCGCACTATTATTGTTCCCTCTTGGTTCTTCTACCTACTGTACATTACCCATCTTTCCTTGCAGAATTTCCACAGAATTTCGAACTCCTTGCACAGTTGACGCTCTCTAACGCTTTTTTACGTGTCAACTGAAACCTTGATCGCGTCTTTAATTTTATTTTGCCTAGCTACCATTATCAACTGCAACATCAGAATTGCGTCCCTGATGTCTTTACCTCTCCTAAGGCCAAACTAGCGAACTACCAGCCAAATGGAAGTTACTGAGTCACGGATCAGTAAGGGTTGGTCCAGCTAAAGAGGTCAAGGCGATGGGAAGCAGCTGAGGCGCGAGAGCACCAGGCACAGCCACAGCCGGCGGCAACCGAGTCCCCAGCAACTGGGTACAAGGGCTTTCTCCAGGCCGCAGAGGTCGCGGGAAGGCCGATAGATGTCTGAAAACATGGTATGTGTGTGAGTGGGTCTGATGATCGCGTCGCTCCCAACATTTTGCGTAATTCAGTAGCACTTCACAGTCTTATCGTAGTGCAAAAGCAATTACCTCAACATATTCACACCATGGATATCCAGGTATTGAGATATTAATATTATGAATATCAAGAAAGGTACAGAAGTTGGACTGGCACAGTGAATGAATAATAATTAATTAGTCATAGTGAATGTACAATCTTACAAGAAATCATTAAAAATAGTGATAAGCAGGATATTGGATGGTAGCTTAGGACGCTATCCATCATCGCTGAAAGCCACACATTTATATACATTTTATTTATTCATCTATTATGTATTTTATATCGTTTTCAATTATGTGAAATTGTCAGACCATCTTATTTCCCGCAGTTACATAGCATTTCCTGTACCACTCCCTGCTTAGTTATGTAACATACATGTAGATTATTACTTGAGTTCTAGTTTATTTAATAGAATGTTAATTTGGTCTATACTAACGGCACTCCTCATTTGAGAGTGGTTATATGCACGTAAGATTTGGTACTACCAGTAAATAAATTAAAAAGGTGCATCTATTCAGCAGGCCTACTTTCAGTGTTTTATGTGTTTTAACAACTTTTTCTTTTTGCATGACGTAAGGGTGTCTGCACAAAATTCTTTCTTTAATTGACTATGCATGACGTTTAGACAGAGAATACTGTTTATGATCTCAGGGGTATCGAGAGACAAAGATTTCTCATTTAACATACACCGTATCTGACAAAAATCATGAGATACCGCCTACTATTGTGTCGGACCTCCTTTTGTTCAGAGTACCGCCGTAACTCAATAAGGTATGGACTCAAAAAGACGTTGAAAGTCCCCTGAAGCATTACTGAGCTATGCTGCTTCTATAGCTATCCATAATTGCAAAAATGTTGCCAGTGCAGGATTTTGTGCACAAACTGACTTCTCAATCATGTCCCACAAATAAGAATGAGATTTTCACTCTGCAGCGGAGTGTGCGCTGATATGAAACTTCCTGGCAGATTAAAACTGTGTGCCCGACTGAGACTCGAACTCGGGACCTTTGCCTTCCGTGGGCAAGTGCTCTACCAACTGAGCTACCGAAGCACGTCTCACGCCCGGTACTCACAGCTTTACTTCTGCAAGTACCTCATCTCCTACCTTCCAAAGGTCCCGAGTTCGAGTCTCGGTCGGGCACACAGTTTTAATCTGTCAGGAAGTTTCATATCAGCGCACACTCCGCTGCAGAGTGAAAATCTCATTCTGGAAACATCCCCAGGCTGTGGCTAAGCCATGTCTCCGCAATATCCATTCTTTCAGGATTGCTAGTTCTGCAAGGTTCGCAGGAGAGCTTCTGCAAAGTTTGGAAGGTAGGGGTCGAGGTACTGGCAGAAGTAAAGCTGTGAGTACCGGGCGTGAGTCGTGCTTCGGTAGCTTAGTTGGTAGAGCACTTGCCCGCGGAAGGCAAAGGCCCCGAGTTCGAGTCTCGGTCGGGCACACAGTTTTAATCTGCCAGGAAGTTTCATATCAGCACACACTCCGCTGCAGAGTGAAAATCTCATTCTGGAAACATCCCCAGGCTGTGGCTAAGCCATGTCTCCGCAATATCCTTTCTTTCAGGAGTGCTAGTTCTGCAAGGTTCGCAGGAGAGCTTCTGCAAAGTTTGGAAGGTAGGGGTCGAGGTACTGGCAGAAGTAAAGCTGTGAGTACCGGGCGTGAGTCGTGCTTCGGTAGCTCAGTTGGTAGAGCACTTGCCCGCGGAAGGCAAAGGTCCCGAGTTCGAGTCTCGGTCGGGCACACAGTTTTAATCTGCCAGGAAGTTTCATGTCCCACAAATGTTGGATGGGATTCACGTCGGGCGATCTGGGTGACCAACTGCTTTATTCTTCCATCAAAGGCTCCGTAGGGTCTGCACCACACTCGAACAATACCATCAGATCTTACAAACGGAAATCGGGACTCATCTGACCAAGTTTCCGTTGTCCAGTTGTCTAGCGTCCAACCGACATGGTCGCGAGCCTGGAAGAGGCGCTGCATGCGGTGTCATTCTGTTAACAACCTATCGGTTACGTTTTCCGCAAGTCCCAAATTCATTTCTGCCGTTATTTCAGGTATTGTTGCTTGTGTGTTAGCACTGACAACTCTACGTGATCGTTGCTGAGCTCGGTCGTTAAGTTAAGGCCATTGGCCACTGCGTTGTTGGTGGCGAGACATTATGGCTGAAATCTGGTATTCTTGGCGCATTCTTGGCACTGTGGAACTCAGACTATTGAATTACCTTACAATTTCCGAAATGAAGTGTCTCACGCGCTGAGAACCAACTATCATTTGCGTTCAAAGTCTGTTAATTCCCGTCGTGCATCCATAATCACGTCGGAAACCTTTTCACCTGAATCATCTGGGAACGAGGGTTGGAACTTTAATAGTGACAACTATTTATTTACAGATCGTACAAAATAGATACGTGTTTCAAAGTTTTACTGACCTTCAAGATAGTCACCAGCATTGCGTATAACCCGTTGCCAGCGATGTGGAAGTCGTAGGATACTCGTAGCAGTGCCAATTGTGTTGGCAGTTCGAGCGGGGCGGTCTGTTGCCCGACGAAATTGTAACAGTTCTGCAGCTTATGCCGTGAAGTGTTTACTTCACTTTAGAAATCGAGTTGAACTCACGAGGGCTTCAGTCAGGGGAGTGCAGTAGGTGGTATAGCATTTAGCAGCGCCATCAGTTAAACAGGTCAGTAACAGCTTGCACTGTAGTTACTTGAGCATTGTCCTGCAAAATGATGGTCAGGTCCTGCAGAACGTCTCTCACTTCTGTTTCTAATCTGGTCATAGGTTGTGTTCCAAAATGAACTAGTCCGTTGCGACAGATAAGGATGGGTTCAAATGGCTCTGAGCACTATGCGACTTAACTTCTGAGGTCATCAGTCGCTTAGAACTTAGAATTAATTAAACCTAGCTAACCTAAGGACATCACACACATCCATGCCCGAGGCAGGATTCGAACCTGCGACCGTAGCGGTCGCTCGGCTTCAGACTGTAGCGCCTAGAGCCGCACGGCCACTCCGGCCGGCGACGACAGGTAAGGAGTCTGGGCCAAGCTATGCTGTGGTTAACATCTCGTAGGCAGTAGCGGATCATTGTTGCTCATATTCTTTGAGTTTTGAGGCCAGAAGAGCTTGAGACCAGTATATATGGGCCTCGGATGCTGCAATTGGTGATACCATTATCAGGCATTGATTTTGGCCCGGTAGACATATAATTCCGACGCCAAGATGATCAATAATAGGACGAGACCAATTGTATTGCCACGACTGCGTCATCGGTATGTTAACAGCCACTGCAAAATATGCCACCAGTGCCACCAGCCTTCCGCTAAATTGTTTATATTTGGCACTCTGTAAAGGGAAGAGGTATATGTGAAATTTGCTTTTAATAATAATCTTGGTGTTACTAAAAACTCTATCTTGCACCTGTGATTATTCCAAATCACAAACCTGGACAGGAATCCTATCCTAGTAAATTTAATTCCAAGTGTCCTAATGTACACTCCTGGAAATGGAAAAAAGAACACATTGACACCGGTGTGTCAGACCCACCATACTTGCTCCGGACACTGCGAGAGGGCTGTACAAGCAATGATCACACGCACGGCACAGCGGACACACCAGGGACCGCGGTGTTGGCCGTCGAATGGCGCTAGCTGCGCAGCATTTGTGCACCGCCGCCGTCAGTGTCAGCCAGTTTGCCGTGGCATACGGAGCTCCATCGCAGTCTTTAACACTGGTAGCATGCCGCGACAGCGTGGACGTGAACCGTATGTGCAGTTGACGGACTTTGAGCGAGGGCGTATAGTGGGCATGCGGGAGGCCGGGTGGACGTACCGCCGAATTGCTCAACACGTGGGGCGTGAGGTCTCCACAGTACATCGATGTTGTCGCCAGTGGTCGGCGGAAGGTGCACGTGCCCGTTGACCTGGGACCGGACCGCAGCGACGCACGGATGCACGCCAAGACCGTAGGATCCTACGCAGTGCCGTAGGGGACCGCACCGCAACTTCCCAGCAAATTAGGGACACTGTTGCTCCTGGGGTATCGGCGAGGACCATTCGCAACCGTCTTCATGAAGCTGGGCTACGGTCCCGCACACCGTTAGGCCGTCTTCCGCTCACGCCCCAACATCGTGCAGCCCGCCTCCAGTGGTGTCGCGACAGGCGTGAATGGAGGGACGAATGGAGACGTGTCGTCTTCAGCGATGAGAGCCGCTTCTGCCTTGGTGCCAATGATGGTCGTATGCATGTTTGGCGCCGTGCAGGTGAGCGCCAAAATCAGGACTGCATACGACCGAGGCACACAGGGCCAACATCCGGCATCATGGTGTGGGGAGCGATCTCCTACACTGGCCGTACACCACTGGTGATCATCGAGGGGACACTGAATAGTGCACGGTACATCCAAACCGTCATCGAACCCATCGTTCTACCATTCCTAGACCGGCAAGGGAACTTGCTGTTCCAACAGGACAATGCACGTCCGCATGTATCCCGTGACACCCAACGTGCTCTAGAAGGTGTAAGTCAACTACCCTGGCCAGCAAGATCTCCGGATCTGTCCCCCATTGAGCATGTTTGGGACTGGATGAAGCGTCGTCTCACGCGGTCTGCACGTCCAGCACGAACGCTGGTCCAACTGAGGCGCCAGGAGGAAATGGCATGGCAAGCCGTTCCACAGGACTACATCCAGCATCTCTACGATCGTCTCCATGGGAGAATAGCAGCCTGCATTGCTGCGAAAGGTGGATATACACTGTACTAGTGCCGAAATTGTGCATGCTCTGTTGCCTGTGTCTATGTGCCTGTGGTTCTGTCAGTGTGATCATGTGATGTATCTGACCCCAGGGATGTGTCAATAAAGTTTCCCCTTCCTGGGACAATGAATTCACGGTGTTCTTATTTCAATTTCCAGGAGTGTATTATGGAAAGACTTATTTGGCAGTTGTAAAAACAGATATGATTGCTTTCTAATGCGTGGAGTTATAATGTTTAAAGTTCGGGTTTATAGTTTGAGAAATTCTCCACTTCCAGTAAAATTTTAAATCAATCTGCCGTTATTTTCTTAAACCATTATGTCTTAATTGAAAACAGTAAAGCATTTATGCACTTTTTCAGAATTGCAAAGTTTTATCAGTGATTATTCGATGAAAAATTGTTTGGACTTGAATTTAATGTTGTGCTGGTATTTGCACAGATAATTATATTTTGAGTAAGTTAAAAGACTGCTTATCAAACAACAATTTTTACTTAGAGAGTTATACACTATATGACCAAAATACCCGGACGACCCCAAAAATATACGTTTATCATATTTGGTGCATTGTGCTGCTACCTACTGCCATGTACTCCGTATCGAACAGTAGAAATACATTGCGTGGAGTGACGAATCACGGTACACAATGTAGCGATCCGCTGGCTGGGTGTGAGTATGGCGAATGTCCGGCGAACGTCATCTGCCAGAGTGTGTAGTGACAGCAGTAAAATTTGGAGGCGATGGCTTTATGGTGTGGTCGCATTTTTCATGGAGGGGGCATGCACCTCTTGTTCTTTTGCCTGGAACTATCACAGCATAGGCCTGCATTGATGTTTTAAGCAACCCACTGTTGAAGAGCATTCAGGGATGGTGATTGCATCTTTCAACATGACCCAGTACCTGTTGGTAATGCATGGGTTGTGGCAGAGTGGTTACACAATAGTAACATCCCCGTAATGGACGGGCCTGCAGAGAGTCCCAATCTAAATCTTATAGAACTCCTTTGGGATGTTTTTGAACGCTGACTTCGTGCTAGGCTTCACTGACCGACATCGATACCTCTCTTCAGTGCAGCAGTCAATGAAGAATCGGCTGCCATTCCCCAAGAAACCTTCCAGCACTTGATTGAACTTATGCCTGCGAGAGTGGGAGCTGTCATAAAAGGGACTGCCAATACCATATTGAATTCCAGCATTACCGATGGCGGGCGCCACTAACTTTTAAGTCATTTTCAGCCAGGTGTCCTGATATTTTTGGTCACATAGTGTAGTAGGCGAGTGCAAGAACGAGATCTCACATTTGACAAGAACAGTTTCAGTTACCGAAAAAGTTTTAAGTAAGCAAGTTTTTGAATGCAAACAGAAGTGTGATCAAAACACTTAGCAAGTTGAAGGGAAAATATCTGACCTAGAATGTAAAATACGAGACAGGCCTAGGAAAGGTTCGATCACACCATGAAACATAACGGTTGGCACCTGTTAGATTTTGTGAAGAATTGTGATAGAATTTTTCATAATTCTTTATCTGATCAGGAAAAGATGAATGTGATGATTAGCACATTTGCAGGTTACGCCTAGTGCTGGGGTCTTAACCTGAATACTGAGCAAACGACTTTTAATGAATTTAAACAAAAATTCATAGAAGAATAGTGGTCTGAACAAAAGCATAATTGCTTGTGGTAGGAGTGTATCGTGGCTAAACTCCATGATAATAGGGGCAGGAATTCTTTAGAAGATTTCTGGGAATACTGGTACCGGAAGTTGGCACACTTAAGAAGTAGACAATGAGAATATGAAATTATCCGGGAGCTATGGAAAAAGTTCCCAGAAGATTCTTAAAAATACATAAGAAGCAACCACCGAGGCTTGTTTGCATTCTTGGAAGACGAAGACCACTGGCAAGGAAATAAGGATAACCACCAGAATAATACTAACAGAAACAACTGTAATCATGATGAACAAAATGACGGCGATGGTTATCACGTCAAGAGGTAGTGACAGAGGAAGAAGAAATTCTGCCGTTCACGGTTCAGATTTTTCCACACGAAATGCACACCGGAACGATATGGAAAACGGAATACCGCCAATGTTGATGGCCAAACTGGAGTGGGCAGAATTCACTGGCCCAGACGAAGAAACTTTTACCGAAATGATCACTGAATAATGAGACAGAAAAGCGATTACGCGACAAAGCGCGACGTACAACGACAGATGTGCACTATTGGTGATTCCCCAATAACAGGTACCGGTCCCGGCGTTAGCAAACTTATAAGCTATCAGAGAGCAATGACTGATGCGAATGTTCCAGCTGTTGCAAGAGAAGCTGTGTACGAGGCAGTGGAACGGAATGTAAACGTCATAGTATATAGGAGCGAAATCGTATGGCAAATAATAGTTCCGTAGTTGAGGAAAGAGTGGGTGGAGTCGTAGATGTATTAAAAGACTCCAAGTAGCAGTACAAGTAAGAGTGTAACTGACTAAAATGAGTGTCACAGGCTACAGAATAGCGTGTGCAGATAGACGATCTGTACAGGGGCCTCACACGATGTGAATGGGAGGATTTTAAGAAAGTATAAGCGACCAAAAAGTTAATTGAAGGTAGGAAAGATAATAGGGACATCGATAAGTTCAAGTGACCCGCAAATAAGGAGGGAACAATAAATACAGCACAACGTTCATGGGCAGCTAATAAAAAGGTAGTTATGGATAGAAGGATGATAGTGGGCGAAATGCTCAGCATTAACTCTCTGTTAACTATTACCAAACTGCCGCCGAAAGGCACGAATTTGAAGATAATGAAAAAAAGACAATTTTTTACGTAATCTGAAAGACCATGAAGATTACACGAAGTTTGAAATAACTGTGGACGTTATTAGAGCTGATGAGGATGATTGTTCATCACAAGAAAACTGTGAGCCTGAATTAAGGTCTGTCGAGAAATCAGATTACGAACTTAGCTCCTGACTTAGAAAAGCTTTCATGTTACATCCAGATAAGGAAATAGAATGGTCGGATTCGCACGACTGTTCGGATTGCGAAAATGTCGGTGTATTTGAAACCAATGAAAGTGCAACTAACTGCAATGTTTAGCAACGAATGACGGTATGTCTAAACAAAATCCAGACGTCATTACTGAACGAAGGAGGAAAGAACCATCTGATGATATGGTACCATTCCAATGAAGCTGAACTCCGGAAACTGAAGAAGCCACCTGATATAGGTGATTTGCAGGAGAAGAACATATCTTGGGGTTACATTATGTGTCCTATAATGGCCCCCAATAAATTTCCAAAATTCTGAAAGATGGCATGGAGCAGAATTGTGTAGACGTTGAATATATTTCGGCCTACCATCCGGCGAGAAACTTTGTTGAACGGTATATGTGGGAAATACGAAGTTTATGCAGGACTTACAGCCACCATAACCATCGAGAATGGGGCAGATTTGTACCTTAATTTGAGAATGTATGAATTCCTGGTCTCATGAATCAACTGGCTTCACACCTGTGGAAATCCTGCTTAATAATAAGAACACATTTTTGATTGATGAAAGACTAGAGTTCCCACCATGTATAGGTACGGGATTAGCCCAGAAGAAAGCATTAGTAAGAGAAAAAACAAAGCAGAAGGGAGATCTAAAAGGCGTAATAGGAAGCTGAAGTTAGAAGGTTCAAGATCGGAGACTATGTTCTTCTGTAGACCCAAGTAAAACCAAGTGAACTTAACCAGGAAACTTCAAAATTTAAGTACATGTAATGGGCCATTCATAACACAAGATATACCTCACAACAGTCCTTACCATTTAATCAATCCAAAGTCCAAGAAGCCCCTTGGTGTCTGTAACATAATGGATCTCAAGCAGTATGTCCCTAGGAATGAATAAATGACGTGTATTCAGAAATGATACCGGAATAAAATTCTATATTACACTGTAAAAGAAACATGTCTATCTTATGAAGTCACTGTACTGTATTTAAATGTAATTTATCTCTTTATAAAAGTGTTGGTACCTGTATAAAGTTGCTGATACTTTCTTGTAAGATTCAGATTCTAAAACTTTGTTGTCAAATATGTGAAACCCTATACTGAAATTGCTAAAGGCAAAATGTTGCCAAATTAAAAAGAAATATGGACTTCCTTAAATACAGATTGGGCAGCGTAGAAGACTTGCTGAAGTGGGGCAGGAACATACGTGTGAATGTAGTAAAATTTTGTCAAACATGGACTGCTATACCTTAGTTATAGGCAGCATTTGAAATTGAAATCCTTTTGAGTGTCTTACGTGTTTAAATTTGTGTCAGAAATGGATTGCCATAAAGTCCAAAATGGGCAGTCAAATTTCTAACGTATAATGAATATACAGTGTTGAAATGAGTAGGAGATTATCATTTTGCAGCAGAGTGTGCACTGATATGAAACTTCCTCCAGATTAAAACTGTGTACCAGACTGAGACTCGAACTCGGGACCTTTGCTTTCCGCGGGCACGTGCTCTTCCATCTGAGCTATCCTAGCACGACTCACGCCCCGTCCTCACAGCTTTACTTCGGCCAATACCTTCTCTCCTACCTCCCTTTATTCCAGAAGTGCTATCTCTGCAGGTTTGAAGGAGAGCTTCTGTAAAGTTTGGAAGGAAGGAGACGAAGTACTGGTGGAAGTAAAGCACTTGCTCGCGAAAGGCAAAGCTCCCGAGTTCGGGTCTCTGTCCGACACACAGTTTTAATCTGCCAGAGTGTTTAATATCAGTGCACACTCCACTGCTGTGAAAATCTCATTCTGGAAACATCCCCCAGGCTGTGGCAAAGCCAAGTCTCGACTATATCCATTCTTCCAGGAGTGCTAGTTCTGCAAGGTTCGCAGGAGAGCTTCTGTGAAGTCTGTAAGAAGACGAGGTAGTGGCGGAAGTAAAGGTGTGAGGACGGGGCGTGATTCGTGCTTGGATAGTTCAGATGGTAGAACACTTGCCAGCGGAAGCCAAAGGTCCCGAGTTCGAGATTCGGTCCTGCACACAGTTTTAATCTGCCAAGAAGTTTCAGTGTTGAAATGTTTGCGAACATAACTGCCAAATGCTGTAGCAGGCAGCTATGAAAAAGGCCTGACACAAGTTATTAAGATTACCTTAAGGAATAGACATGACTGAAGGCCTTAGTTACAAAATTTTACTTAACCACTCGGCTGAAGGCCTCACACTGGAGATAGAAGAACTGGGGGCATAAGACCTGCATACCAAGACTTTCAGATAGAGAAGAACATTTTAAAAGGTTTTAAACAAGTGAATTTTCAAATATTAATTTGAGGCGGCTGAAGACCTTATCTTAAAATATTTCTTGTAAAGTTCGGCTGAAGGCCACATACTGAACATAGAAAAACTCAAGGCTTAAGGCCTGGAAACACGAATTTCAGATAGATAAAAATATTTTCACAGTTTTAAGGCCGGGATAATAATAAGGATTTCCTATGGGCAAAACCCACTTTAAAAAAAATGTTGTAAGCAAGAATCTTCAAAGTTTTAATTTAAGATGTGTTAAGGCCTTATCTTAACATTAAACAAACAATTAATATACGGCTGAAAGCCTCGCACAGTACTTGAGACTAAGAGAAATTCACAATTTAAAACATCAGAACATTGGTGCCCAGAAGTGCTCCAAGGATCGACTTGCGGAGGTAACTCTAACATAAGTTTAGGTGAGACAGGCAGCCAAGCGTAATACTAAATAATAGGATGGCAAGCCGACCCAGGGACTGGTGAATGACCGACCAAGAACCTAATCAATTCCCTTCCACGTGACCAACAGCATGACAATGGAAAATCAGCGAGGATGAAGATACCAGTAGCACTAGTCTTGAAAATTGGCGTCTAAATACAGTGAAGACACAATAACCACTCAAAGATATGAACAACATCAAAGGCTGTCGAACTACACGCCGTGCTGGACAGCATCAACACGGCGGGGAAAGACACACTGCCGGAAAAATACACTAACGACCAGGGCAGGTACCTGGAACGTTAATGGCCACAAGGCTGAAGATACCGCTGGTGCACTTCACTAACAAGTATCAACCAATACAATAGTTAAACACCATACACGAAGATGGTTGCAAAATTTCACCGACTCCAACACACCATACGTTGGTGCTTGCAGGAACGGTCCAGAAAGCATCAACCAGCAATGAACGAAGAGCAGTTAAGGTTTGGTAACAGGTTAACTGATCACTCAACTTCAGTGTCCAGGTTCCGTGGGCGACGAACTTTATAGCTGTCGCAGCTAGCGCCTCACAAATGTGGCCCCATGTGCACGCCACCAGTGGCCCCAGCCTGACCTAGCACTGCGGAGACTTCCTCGCTGCCCTGTCCCAACCGACCGACTGCATCCAACATGCAGATAGCGTTACAATAACTGGTCACTCAAAACCACAAGGTACACATGGTTCCCCGGAAACACTTCCACAAACAGCTCGAACGATACTAAAACCAGTCACTGAGGAACAACAGGGACAAATCACGAGTCGACACACACAGACAACACAGAAGCAGTCGGCGACCAAATACACGACGTCCGATGAGACGACCGACTGAACGACCAACCGAGGTGATGCCCACTGAAGTCATGTGTGCTGGCAACGATCGGGCGAGTCATGGCTGTCCGGACGTCACTGCTGCTCCGTCCCCGATGGACGACGACCTGGAGACACTGGCTCAGACCCAACCATGCACAGGGAACACTGGCCCTTTGGCCACCCAAAATCTCTGCACAAGGAAGGAACCGATCAAAGTCCGGCAAGATGATCAATTGAAGCGGCCTAGAAGCGATCGGAAGACCAAATACACGTCGTCCGATGAGACGATCGACCGAACGACCAACCAACAGTTGTCCCCGCTCCAATCTACTTCCGTCGGACAGTGCATGTGTATCACCAGCAGTCGGTGAGTAATAGCTGTCCGGCCCTCACTGGCGCTGCATCCCGACTGAACTCCAGACACACGACGAGCCGGAAATACTAGCGGTCCCTTCAAAGAAATACAACAGTGCTCTAATCGATACACATTGCTGCTGCCACTCATGGGCACGCAAGCCAGCAACTTAGTGACGCCAGTAAATCGAATAATAAACGAGGCAACATTTCCATAAAGACAAGCTGTCAAGCAAGAAACGGCATGAACACGAGCTGCGCACAGCTCAGTTATTTCAATATTATCTTGGCTAGTGTTGTGTGCATTTTTCCGTGGTTTTCTAAGATGGACTGTGTTTCAAATAAGGGCGGTAAGAAAATAATCCTAAGTTCAATTTAAATACATTTGTACGTTTACATGTACAGTTTTAAAACTCGTTGCGAGATTGTTAGGTGTGTACTTGTATATATATACATACATTTGCTTACAATACTGCTTGACAACACTGAAAAATTTTGATTACTACTCATCTTACTGTTTCACAAAATGAGAGTCAATTATAATATGTGTATGGAATTGGATACTGATGCTTATGTCTTCTTTTGGTGATGATGTTTACAAAGTATATATTGTTTTAATGTGTTTTGCGATGTATTTTGTATGCCCAACTCTGGGCGGATTATTCATTTTTCTCTTTACTGCTCGACACCATCTAGGGGTTATTGATGTTTCACTGATGTATCGCTGGGGCATATGTAAGACCTATTTTTGACCTATTTCGTGTCTGTATAGATGTTGCTATGTTAGTTTTGTATGTTTCTTATGTAGAATGTTGTATGTCATAGAAATTCTTTGACTATGTATACATGTTTCAGTTATGTGAGACTTTTGAACGACATTGTTTAAAATGTGCTTGTGAATTTAAATAACTACTGGAATGATTGTTATATAATGTACTGTAAATAATTTGGTCGATTTTAATAATAATCTTGGTGTTGCTAAAAACTATCTTGCACTTGTGATTACCCCTAATCACAAACCTGGACAGGAATCCTATTTAGTGAATCTATTCCGAGTGTCCTAATTTACTATGAAAAGACTTATTTGGCAGCTGCAAAATAGTTATGATTGCTTGCTAATGTGTGGAGTTATAATGTTTACAGTTCAGTTTTATAGTTCTAGAAATACTCCACTTCCAGTGCAATTTTAAATCAATCTGCAGTTATTTTCTTAAACAATTTACCTTAATTGAAAAGCTGCCTGAAAATAGTAAAGTAGTTGTTGTTGCATTTATGCACTTTGATCAGTATTGTAAAGTTTTATCAGTGATTATTTCATGAGCAAGTGTTTGAACTTGAATTTAATGTTGTGTTGGCATTTGCACAGCCAATTACATTTTGAGTAAGTTAAAAGACTGCTTATCAAACAACATTTGTTGTTTAAAGAGGTACAGTTTGTTGTGTGTTACATAATTAATAGTGAAGCAATGCGAAGGCTCCTTCAGAGCCATTGTACTTAGATTTGCAATTGCAATTTGCAATTGCTTCAAACCGAGGATAAGATAGAAATGTTTACTGTGTTAGCTATTCTAATGCAAGCTGCTTAATGCACAGGCATAAAGACCCTGTACTAAGCAATGAAGCTACAGAGGGTGTTCGTTAACAGACCCTCTGATTTAAATCTGAGTCGTTTTATGCTCGTCCCTATTTAGTACTGCTACTAATTTCACTTGTGTTGGTAATTGGTTGTATAAACTGTTGCATCTAATTCATTTAAGGTACATGTTGAGAGATATATGTGCCAGTTTACTGTCCCACTGGCTATTTGTCTGTCTGACTTACTAGTTAGTAGCACGTTTATCTGCAAGGTAAGTTCCCTGTGTTGTAGTGTGAACAGATATAAAGAAAGAGTTTAGTGTGTGTGTTTCAAAGAAGGTTAGATTAGCCTTAGCACTACCATCTGCTTTATTTTACTGCTTGACACAAAAACGCCTAACTTAGCTGGCGACCGATATTAAATGTAATGTTACAACTTGCTTTTATGCTGGGAGAACGTCTGTTCCTGACCCACCTATTTGCTATTGGTCATACTCTGCTAGAGGGTTCGGGAAATGAATCCCAGTTTGATTGTTTTGTTTCCATTAGGTCATCTCCCAGTGGCAACTTATCAAAAATGCCTCGCAGAGATATAACGTTAGCATCTGTTGCTCTTCAAGGCGACCGGTGTTCCTGTTACATGGCGTCGAAAGTGTAAATATGAGCGAATTTCGAATCGGAAATGGAGATTTTTAAGGGATTGTACAATGTTAGCGGACTAGATACTCTAAAATGAAATTGACGTAACTTAATTGAAAGAGATTTGATGCCATAATTAAGACATGCACTTACAAATTTGAACCTTAAATACTGCGAATGTAAAATTTGAACTTTGTAAGAAAACAGGAAGCGTACAATTTGACTTTGGAAAAGTTGGAGTTAAAGTTGTGGAAATGAACGGGGAACAGTTAGCGTATAAAAGAGCATAAATGGGTAGAATTTCTGACGCGGTTGCCTTGTCGACAATAATGTGGATGAATTAGGAAAATCATTGGGGGAATGGTTTCGAGAGGTGCAGGACGAGTTGATTGGGGCTGTGAGGGACTGTACGCATAACTAAAATACATTCTAATAGGATACTAACAAAGCGTGCAGCAATTTGTCCGGGACAATAGCAGAGCCTCAGAAATAGATCGTAAATAACAGGCAGAGTTCTGAAGCGGGAATCCATGATGAGAGAGCGCAACGGGAGTAGTATATTAAATACGTGTACGCTGAGCTAAACTATATCAGCGGATCAGGCCACAACTGAAATTAATGTAACCGTGGCTCGGGTCACGAAGTACAAATCGTTTTGCAAATTATGGAAAATGCAGTCCAATAAATTTTCTCGCGATGTGTAAAAGTGATTTCGTGTCGGGAATGTCGTACAAGGCACTGATTAGCACCGCGAAAAGGCATTTTAAATATGACGCTCATGCTTGGTCAAATTTACTGAGTGGTTCACATGCCAGTTACGAAGTGTTAGAGAAATGTTTTCTGAAGGGATTCTGGAGTGAAGACTAGCAATCGCGACTTTAGAATAAATTCTTAATCAGGATTGTACGTCGGAAAATTGTAATACGCTGAATCTCAGGTGCAGGGATAGCAAAACAAACTGGAAATAAAGCAGACGCAAAACAATAAAAACTGGAAAAATAAACGCCAAACAGGTTTCACGTAATGGAAATAGAGGTGATTAAAAGTGTGGATAAATTTTGGAACGCTGTGCACACAACAGAAAAGAGAGGACGCTGAAATGTATTTATGGGTCTACGGGGATGTACATTATTTTATTCAGGGGGAAGAAGATGTTAGAAATGGTGCAATAGTGGAGGGATATTTGGGGTCCATATCGGATGGAATGTTGAAGCTGAAAAGGCAGAAATCGAACGTATTGTGATTACAAATAAGGTGTAATGAACTAAAGACCGTTTCTGTGATGCAGGTGGTAGTTTAGATGGAGAATATCTGTGAAGCCAGCCGTGGTCTCGTCAGCTGGAGATAACGTTTATAACGTAGCGCCTGTCGCTGGAGAAGAGATTGTGGCGAAGTTTCTAATCTACCTGTTGACATAGGAGAAGATTTTAATGGAGAAGTTTATAGTGAATCGGCGGAAGGAAATGATTTATTGTTTAGCAAAAATGATAAGGGTTTGGAAGATAAAGTGAGGGGTAAGGATATTTGAGTAACTGGAATCGCTACTCCTGAAGGAGGAATAAGTGCAATAACTTCCATTGAGTGAGGTGAGCTAATAGCTCTCGAGCAAGATGAATGTTCAAAGGTTATATTAAGACACAGACCCTGAGAATACACTAACGGCCTCAGGGAATCCTCTCGTTTCAGTAGCACTTACTAACACAGAATGGTAAATAAAGGAAGAAAGTAAATATACAATTAATGACTGGAGATCGTGTTCTGCAATGTAGAAAGATATTTACGCTTATGTGTGGGAGAAGAATAAAGATAATGTCGCGAGTAAGCTTGAAGGTAAGGAGGTGATACAGGGCGAGGAAGTACGTGTCGACTGTTTAAGGGAGATTATCGTAGTATATAATGAACCATGTGTAATCGCCCCACGGAAAATTACCCTCTACCACGCAATAATTAATAATGGTCAATCAAATCATCCACATTTATTTACGTTTGAAAAGTATCTGAGCAGATTTTCTAGTAATATATGCGCCGACAGCTCGTCGACGCCAAGGTATTTTTCTAGTACGTTTATTCTTTGGAACAACAGAGGTACAGAGATGTATGCTCCCTGGTCATTATAGAGAGAGAGAGAAAGGAACAGTTTCGAAAAGTATCGGTTGGAAGATTTTCGGATTGCTAAAGGAGTTTTATTTCTCTTCTTCGCGCTAAAGCGAGACAGGAAAGTTTGTGCCGCTAGCGTGGTAGATAAAGAGAAAGAAGGACTTGTAAAAGCAAATTGCATGAGACTTAAAATCCACGGAAACGGAACATGTACGGAAATGGATTCAATATACAATTTTCCTCAGAAATAAGGTTTGTGACTATTTTATTCTAGAGTGAATGACGAATGCGTTCTCTGTCTGAATCATTGATGATTGTCTGGGCCCTGTAATTAATTGGGAAGTTTCAGCTGTGACGAAGAGAGCCTGCAATCTCTGAGTTTTTTTTGAAATCGTCCAAAAAGGCTTCGTCCACATCTGAAATTTTAGATCTGTCGTAAACTGAACGAAGTGTTCAAACGATCGATTTTCCCAACTGAATGCAGCGCTTAATAATAATAACGTATGTAAAGATCTTTTCTAGCAAGCCAGCCGCTGAATATTAAGACGAAGGGCTCCACCAGAGATTCTACTAGGCTGATTTCATGTGACTTATATTTGAACTGTACACAGATAAGGGACAGAGAGAGAGAGAGAGAGAGAGAGAGAGAGAGAGAGAGAGAGAGAGAGCGAATGGAATTCTAAAAGTTACTCAGAATCCTCCCATTAGTATAATTTTTTGTCTGTCTTTGCACGGATAAGCCTCATAAGAAAACCTAAGCCCTTGACTTTATTGTACAGAATTGTGTGTGAGGGTGAGAGAGCGATAAAGGCGACAGATACACTTCTGTATAGACAAAACATTATTGACCAAGTTAAAAGCAAGCTGCATTCACACACACACAGACTTTCATCAAAACCAAAGTAGTAAGAGAAATCATTAGAATGGCCAATCCGTGACAGGACACGTTTTTGGACGTTGTTAAAATAATTTTGTTCTTTGTTTCATGTGAACTACGACGAGACAACTTAACGTGGAAAAGAGAAGAAATACTCGCAGTCGTATTATTTGATCTACAAATAAAACCAGCACGCTGGACGCAGATAAATGCGTCACACGGTACGGGTCTATAAGTCCCACCGCCACACCTTCACCTGCACATGTTAGGCAATAAATTGTGCCTGACTCATGTAGTACTATCACCGTCAGAGGGTGGTACGGGACCACGAGTCCCACCGCCACACCTCCAAAGTGGAAATTTATGTAACCTATCACCCCGGACTACAAGTCCATTTAAAAAAAAAAAAAAAAAAAAAAAAAAAAAAAAGCAGATAAATGGCCAGATCTATACTTTTTATCAAACTTGCTAGTATTGAGGAAGTAGACGTAGATTTGAACATTTACTAATTGTGTTCATAACAGAAGTAGTTTATACTTTCTTATCAAACTTGCTAGTATTGAGGAAGTAGACGTAGATTTGAACGTTTACTAATTGTGTTCATAACAGAAGTAGTTTGACTGACCTGCCCTAGTTGCATTTACCTGTATAAGTACTATAACAAAGTAGCCACAGAAGTATTCTTGTGAAGGGAGATATATATACATCTTGACTGTAGAACATTTATATGGTTTTAACTAGGGCAATGTTTAAGATGAGTCAAGCAGAGCAGAGCAACACCCAACAGCCTTCAGCTGTGAGCACTGATGATAATGATGTAGTAAGAAGTGTTGTAGAACCGATCGCTATAGATAGCGCAATACAACGCCCGGTAGACACGGCTGGAGATGTATCAGCCAGTACGCAACATGGATTAGACCCATTGGTCATTATCATGAGGCAGATGCAGATGTTAACGGAGACCGTGAATAATATGAATACAAAATTAGCCTCAGTTACTGAGGGGCAAAACCATTTGAATACAAAATTAGCCTCAGTTACTGAAGGGCAAGAAAATTTGAAAACCGACATTAACGCGAAGTTCGCCGCAGTGAATGAAGGGCAAAATGATTTGAATGCGAAGTTAGCCTCAGTTACTGAAGGGCAGGAAAAGCTGAAAGCTGAGATTAAGCAGCATTTACATGACAGTTTTTCCGAATTAGAACAACGGATAGAGGCAAAGACAAAGGAACTTAAAGATCAGGCCGAAGAGACGGAACGAAAATTAACTGCACAAATCGAATTGGTTAAAGCTCAATGTGAGGAATCTACTCAAAGCGTACGTGTAGAAATGAAGGAGTACGTGGCTATTAAGATAGATACCGTACGCGAACAGGTGGAAATGGTTCCGCAATTAGTACAAAAGCAAGATGCCATGTCATGTGCAATTGCGCAACTTCCTGAATTGGCACGTACGCAGACGAACCTAAAGGAAAGTGTGGAACATCTGACAGAACGTCAAGACGTTATAGACCACCAGATTAATGTATTAACGGGTAAATTATCCGAAATCACATTAGAAAACAAAAGGCTAATGTGTGAAAACGTTGAGCAAAATGTTAAAGAAGCATTCCAGAGTCTGTGCGGCAAACAGGAAGAGAATTTGTTTACGAAAGGACTAGAGGAAGTGCGACAGCAGTTAGGTGCTGATCTCGAGCATTGGAAACAAACGATAGCAGAGTCGATACGCGTTTCACAACAAGGCTCAGAACAAATGAATACAGGCCAGCAGCAGAAGTTGCCAGCGACTATAGAGCCAGTTACTGTACATTCGCACACAATACCGACTTGTGTGAGTAACTCAAATATTAAATTGCCACGAGCTAGTTGTTCGCGTGAAGTTTTATCTGACGAAGATTACGAAAGCCTTTGCCATGCCGAAGAAAAAATGATAAAGCATCGGCAATTTCAGATTTTTAACACTGACAAAAGGGGGGTCCATCCGATTGTTTTTATTCGAAGTTTTAGAGGAGTTCTACCCAGAAATTGGTCGGAGTGGCGGAAGATCAGTTTCGTTACTGGGTATATACAAGGTTCGGGGGCGATCTGGGCCTCGGACATGACTTCTGTTTGCTCGACCTATGACGATTTTGAGAAAGCGTTTTTAGCAAAGTTCTGGTCAGAAGGAGTACAGGAACGCCTAAGGCAGGAGGTGCTCTACCCAGAGCCTTTCTCTTTTTCGAAAGGAAGCCTTAGGAAGTATTTTGAAAAATATATAAATAAAACTAGATATTGGGACAGACCTATGCCTTTGCCAGATATAATAAACATAATTAAGGCAAGATTACCAACTAGCATCCGGAATCAATTAATTTACGGCAACGATAAAGACCTGGAGTCGTTCCTCACGACGTTAGAACATATAGACATTATAGAAGAGAACAACCAGAAAGCCCGTAACAACAGATTCCAATATAGGGAGATAGAACCTCCGCCAAATGGTAGGCAAGGGAACGCACAGAGATCGATAAATAGTGGAGAAAACCCTCAAAATCTCAATAATAATACCGGCAATAGTCTTGCGAGGGGCTATCCAAGGAACAACAGGAATGGGAAACGATATAATCCCGTATGGGGGAACGAAAGGAATTTCAGACCACAAGCTTGGAACAATAACAGTCATAGAAAGTGGAACCAACCGGGGGGAATAAACTCAAATAACCAACATCAGTGGGGACGGACATCCGCGAATCAACCGGTAATTACCGAAGTGACGGATGAGGTCAACCAGCAGGTGAATCAAAATCCAACAAACTTGTAAGGACCCACTCGTGCCCCGGAGGAGCGGTCAACAATAGGTTGAGGGGCAACAGGATATGTGTACCCATGCTAACGTATAATGATGGACGATTACTGGCAGATGAATTGACCGAGGACTTAGAACCCCAAGATGAGAATAAGGAACAGGTGGCAGTAGCCGAAGTGCAAGTCATTTTGGAAACTGTACCTATAGTGGCGGTTTTAGACACAGCTGCAACCACAAATGTTATTTCGGAGGCTCTATTCAACAAGATCAGAAATATAAGACGAGTACCAATTTTTCCAATTCAAAATTGCAAAATAATAGGCGCCGTTGGGGCTCGATCGGCGAATGTAAAAGTGCAGTCACTACTTAGTGTAGGAGTAGGAAAGGTAGCAATATTAAGCACATTCCTTGTTGTGAAAAATTTGGTGGTAGACTGCATTATCGGAGTCGACAGCCTACGTCAATACGGATGCAGAATAGATTTTAAAACAGGAAAAATTTGGTTAAATGTAAATAAACAAGAAATTGAGTTGGACTTGTTGAAAAAAGAAAGCCTTACCAGTAAATATAATAGTGGGATCAGTGTGCAAGTAATCAGGACTGCACAAAATTCTAAACAGCACGTGAATAATGAGTTCAAAGTCAAAAGAGATTTCGGTCAATTAGTGTATGAGAAGTTAAATGAATCCGACTGCATCACTGAAGATCAGAAGAAGCAGCTCAAAGAATTATTATCAGCGTATGAAAACGTGTTTGATGAAAGGCCAGGAGTGATTAAAGGATACATATGCCATCTCTACGTTAAGCCGCACGAAACGTATTGTAGAACTTTCTATCCTGTTCCCTGGAGGTTAAAGGCTCAAGTTCAAAAGGAAATAGATCGCATGTTGAAATGGGGTTTGATCGAACCCTCTACAAGCCCATACTGCTCCCCATTGTTGGTTGTGCCAAAAGCAAATGGAACTGTGAGACTGGTACTCGACGCCAGGGAAATAAATAAAATTATAATTCCAGTGAGGACACATCCGGAAAACATAGACGAACTGATACAACGGTTCCAGGATGTCCAATATTTGACGAGCATCGATTTGCGGAGTTCTTATTGGCAAGTCAAGCTGGATGAGGTATCAAGGAGATATACAGCTTTCATTTATGCAGGAAGAAGTTACCAATTTACTGTAGTTCCTTTCGGACTCAACATTAGTGCTGGAATTTTTATAGCAGCGCTAGATTACGCATTAGGCCCAGAACTAAGAAGCAGAATAACAGTATTTGTTGATGATATGCTTATTGCATCGAAGACCTGGGAAGAGCATATTACTTTACTGAGTCGGGTGTTGGACGTTTTCAAAACCATGGGAATAACTGCTAACCTACAGAAATCACATTTTGCACTAAATAGAATCAAGTTCCTGGGGCATATAATTGACGCAAAGGGAATTTTACCGACCAAGGAGAAGCTAATGGCGATTAGTAAGTTTCCAACACCAAGAAATAGGAGGCAATTAAAAGGGTTTATGGGTCTTGCATCATTTTTTAGAAGATTTATAACGAATCAGGCCATGAATGCAGCAGCTCTGAATAGTTTGCTGAAGAAGGATGTGCCCTGGCTCTGGACATTAGAGTGTCAAGAAGCATTTGAAGAGATAAAGAAGCAATTAGTAAATGCACCGCTTTTGTACCATCCGGACATGCAAGAGGAATTCTACTTGTCAACAGATTCGTCAAATGTGGGTCTGGGAGCGTGCCTTTTCCAAGTACGCAAGATAAATGGACAGCTTACCTTTTGTCCTATTGCGTTTGCTAGTCGTGTTTTGTCCAACTGTGAACGAACGTACACGACCACAGAATTAGAGGCTCTTGAAGTCGTCTGGGGATTTAAAAAATTTCATTATTATTTATATGGGTCGAAGACTATCGTATATTGCGATCACCAATCATTAACGTTTTTACAAACGTGTAAACTGTTACACCCCAGACTGACTAGATGGACTCTCGCTCTGCAACAATACCAGTTCAAGATCGTACATGTCTCAGGGCAGCAAAACATTATTGCGGACGCTCTATCAAGGTCACCGCAGGGTTTAACCAAAGAGATTGAAGTAAATAATTCCTCAGAATTCCCTATATTGCTGCTGCAGGAAAATCCATATAAGACGTACTACATCAATTTGTGTGTGCATATGGCCCAGTTACAGAAAAAGGATGCTCAATGGGGAAGTGTCATTCAAAGGTTACAACAGCAACCTTCGGATCAGATCGCAAATTATTACAATCTGGTAAATGGCGTATTATTTTTCCGCTGTGGAAGGCCAAACAAAGTCCGTTGGTGTGTTTGTATACCTGAGGCACAAATAGAGAAACTTGTCTGGTTCACTCATTTAACCTGGGGACATTTCGGTGCGACAAAATGTGCAGACAAGATAAGTGGGTACTGTTATTTCCCCAACATAAAGCGCAGAGTGCATGAGGTCTTAAAGAGGTGCATAATCTGCCAAAACACAAAGCCGGATTCAAAAGGGACTAAGCACCCATTATGCTCTATATTAGTACAAGAACCAAAAGGATTAATTTCGTGCGATCTGTGTGGACCGTTACCTACTTCAAGAGGTGGTGTTAAATATGTGTTAGCATTTCTCGATGTGTGCACGAAATACGTAAAGCTATACCCGATAAAGACGGCTACAGCCAAAGTAATTGTATTAAGATTGATAAGAGATTATCTTCCACATGTTGTACACCCAAGGCGATCATAACTGACAATGCTAAAATATTCACGGGACTCCGGTGGAAGCAGACTTTGTCTCAAGTCGGTGTGAAACACGTACTAACATCATTTTACCACCCACAAGGTAATTTGGTGGAGAGGATTTTTAGAGAATTCAATCGATTTATGAGGGCGTATTGCCATAATAAGCAAACTGCGTGGGCAAATTATGTGGAAGAGTTTGAGCAAATATACAATAACATGCCCCACTCCTCAACTGGATATACACCTCGTGAATTGATGTTCGAAGCAAAAGAGGAAAATTTCTGGACTGACCATATCCCCAAAACTCAGGAAACCGAGATGCCTTGGGAAGAAAAAATAAGACAGGCTATCATAAATATGACGAAAAAGGCTGATCAAAGAAAACAACGATATGACAAATTAATCAAGAGGATACAGACATACCATGTCGGCGAGAAGGTACTAGTTAAACGACATACCAAATCATCCGTAATAAAGAAAAGTATAAAGAAATGGGAGTTACTATATACTGGACCATACATTATCCTACAAATTCCGAACCCTGGAGCTTATCTGTTAGCATACCCGGGATCGAACAAAATAAAAGGGTTATTTCCTCATAACGACTTAAAAATATATAATGAAGATTAGAAGATAGGGAGGAATGGTGTTCCGAGTGACAGAGATGAACGCTCGTAAAAAATATAACAATAAACTGTGTGTGTGTAGTGTTAAAAGCCTTTAAATTGAAATAGTTAGTCAGTGACATAGAGTATAGAAATAGTGACTAATTAGTACTATTGAGTGTTGTAAAAAAGATAGTGAAGATAGGCTTCACCTGTGGTTTGGGTGAACATAGAACTTTAGCATTGCTAATGTTATCAAGATGTATAAAGGATCTGACTGACCTTCAAGAAGAATGAAATGTTTCCCCGCAAATGACGCTGAATAATCTAAAGAGGTTCGAGTGAAGATTCATATATAATCTCATGTGAACGCTTAAATGTGTAAATATGTGAAGGGATGTGTTGTGGTAGTGAATCGTGAGTGACGGTTAACGCCGCAAAGATTATTTCCCGCGCAAAACAGTTGACGTCGGCGCGAGAATTAAAATCGATATAGACGATACAGATATCCTTTGTAAGAGACTCGCACTAAACGCGAGGATAAACTGATTCATGTTGAACTTTAAAAGGAATAGGTGGTATAATTTGAAGTTAAGAGTTTTAATTTATTATTGAATGATTAAAGAAAGTAGTATTCATAGATTCAGTAGTAATTTAATGGTTCGTGTTCGTTTGGGAATTTTGTGTGAAAAATCCATTTCCATATATGAGCATAGATGAACGCCGTATGAATCAGAGAGTAAATGAAAGAAGTGAATCCGCATTCCTCAATGCTAATAACTTCTACATTTCAGCACTCAAGCGTAGAAATATATGTATTTAGAATAAAAAGTTTTTTTTGAGTATAGCTAAATTATATGACTTATCAAGGAAATATGGATGATGTCTTGGAATAAAATGAACTACACTTTCCATTATTCGATGATTTGAATCCAAAATCTATAGTCAGTTACATGAATCCTTTAAATTACGAAGAACAAATCATTCATAGAAAATCTGTTAAAACTTTTGGACTTATAAGCACAAGTGGGGAGGCAAAGTCAAAAGGAGTATTCAAACGAGAGTAAATCGGATGATGCTTTTGGCAACATCATTAATTAGGAGTTGAATTCCTTGAAGTACGTCGTAACAAAAAGGATCCATGAAGCCACAAGGATTTTGCTTTCAAAAAGGAAAATCTAGGACGGTGCAACCTAATCAGTTCTCTTACAGGAAGAGTTTCCCTTTTGGTCATTGCTAATTCTTTTGGAATGAATGTTGCATGTGTATTCGAGTATCCCTGTCCCTTCTACTCTTCCCATTGTGGGCCGCGTAGAAGATCAACGACAGAGGGGGCCGCATAGAAGACCGACTACAAATGTGGACGTCGGGGACATGCAAGACCCGGGGGAGTTTAGCACCGCAAGATATTGTCCTAGGAGCAAGACTGTGAAACGCAAATTCACATTGTTTATTGTAAAACTTTTTTTTTGCTAGAGGCACAAACTACTCTTCTCCAAATCGTGATACAAATTAAGCCCTATATTTCCTTTAGAGATAAATTTCAAAATTATTTTTTGTTCTTCTATAGGCTTTCCTATCTTCTATGTACCGTAGGCTGGGGGTCTAAGCTTAAGAGGTTTTGCAAGGTTTCCCTGCTTAAGAAAGTTCCCGAATGGGTAGACCCTGACATAAGTTCATGAAAGATCATCTTCCTTGGTTGTGCACAGCAAACATAACACCTAGATACACGTAAAAGTAATGCAGCCGCGGTACCGGTCTCTTCATTTCTTCTGTCTTCAACATTTCTTTTCTTCGTCTAGTTCAAACATAATATTCTTTTTCAGTCGGAGGACTGACAATCATCACTTCCGGGTTATCCACGCTAATAGATAGCTCGCGAAGTGTGTTCGGTGAATAAAAATTGACCTCACAAACTTCGCTCGCTGCGAGGGGCATTGTAATCGCCCCACGGAAAATTCCCCTCTACCACGCAATAATTAATAATGGTCAATCAAATCATCCACATTTATTTACGTTTGAAAAGTATCTGAGCAGATTTTCTAGTAATATATGCGCCGACAGCTCGTCGACGCCAAGGTATTTTTCTAGTACGTTTATTCTTTGGAACAACAGAGGTACAGAGATGTATGCTCCCTGGTCATTATAGAGAGAGAGAGAAAGGAACAGCTTCGAAAAGTATCGGTTGGAAGATTTTCGGATTGCTAAAGGAGTTTTATTTCTCTTCTTCGCGCTAAAGCGAGACAGGAAAGTTTGTGCCGCTAGCGTGGTAGATAAAGAGAAAGAAGGACTTGTAAAAGCAAATTGCATGAGACTTAAAATCCACGGAAACGGAACATGTACGGAAATGGATTCAATATACAATTTTCCTCAGAAATAAGGTTTGTGACCATTTTATTCTAGAGTGAATGACGAATGCGTTCTCTGTCTGAATCATTGATGATTGTCTGGGCCCTGTAATTAATTGGGAAGTTTCAGCTGTGACGAAGAGAGCCTGCAATCTCTGAGTTTTTTTTGAAATCGTCCAAAAAGGCTTCGTCCACATCTGAAATTTTAGATCTGTCGTAAACTGAACGAAGTGTTCAAACGATCGATTTTCCCAACTGAATGCAGCGCTTAATAATAATAACGTATGTAAAGATCTTTTCTAGCAAGCCAGCCGCTGAATATTAAGACGAAGGGCTCCACCAGAGATTCTACTAGGCTGATTTCATGTGACTTATATTTGAACTGTACACAGATAAGGGACAGAGAGAGAGAGAGAGAGAGAGAGAGAGAGAGCGAATGGAATTCTAAAAGTTACTCAGAATCCTCCCATTAGTATAATTTTTTGTCTGTCTTTGCACGGATAAGCCTGATAAGAAAACCTAAGCCCTTGACTTTATTGTACAGAATTGTGTGTGAGGGTGAGAGAGCGATAAAGGCGACAGATACACTTCTGTACAGACAAAACATTATTGACCAAGTTAAAAGCAAGCTGCATTCACACACACACAGACTTTCATCAAAACCAAAGTAGTAAGAGAATTCATTAGACATGGACCTTGCCGTTGGTGGGGAGGCTTACGTGCCACAGCAATACAGATAGCCGTAACGTAGGTGCAACCACAAAGGAGGGTATCCGTTGAGAGGCCAGACAAACGTGTGGTTCCTGAAGAGGGGCAGCAGCCTTTCCAGTAGTTGCAGGGGCAATAGTCTAGATGATTGACTGAGCTGGCCTTGTAACATTAACCAAAACGGCCCTGCTGTTTTGGTACTGCAAACGGCTGAAAGCAAGAGGAAACTACGGCTGTACTTTTCCCGAGGGGATCCAGCTCTACTGTACGTTTAAATGATGATGGCTTCCTCTTGCGTAAAATATTCCGGAGGTAAAATAGTCCCCATTCGGATCTCCAGCTGGGGACTACTCAAGAGGACGTCATTATCAGCAGAAACTAAACTGGCGTTCTACGGATCGGAGTGTGGAATGTCAGATCCCTTAATAGGGCAGGTAGGTTATAAAATTTAAAAAGGGAAATGTATAGGATAAGGTTCGGTATAGTTGGGAATTAGTGAAGTTCAGTGGCAGGAGGAATAAGACATCTGGTCAGGTGAATACAGAGTATAAATACAAAATCAAATATGGTTAATGTAAGAGAAGGCTTAATAATGAATAAAAAATATGAATTCGGATAAGCTACTACGAAAAGCGATAGTGAACGCGTTATTGTAGCAAATATAGACCAAAGCCGTCGTCTGCCACAGTAATAGAAGTTTCTATGCCCATTAGTGCCTCAGATTATGAAGAGATTGAAGAAACGTTCGATGCGATAAAAGAAATTATTCAAATAGTTAAGGGAGAAGAAAATTTAATAGTCGTCGGGGACTGGAATTAAATAGTAGGAAAAGGAAAAGGAGGAAAAGTAGTAGTTGAATATGGACTGCGGCTAAGGAATGAAAGAGGATTCCGCCTGATAGAATTTTGCATAGACTACATCACTTGGTTTAAGGGTCATGAAAGAAGATGGAAGCGATCTGAAAACACTGGAAGATTTCATGTTGGTTATATAATGATAAGACAGAGATTTAGGAACCAGGTTTTGTACTGTAAGACATTTCCAGGGGCAGATGTTGACTCTGACCCCAATTTATTGGTCATGAACTGTAGCCTAAAACTAAAGAAACTGCAGAAATGTAGGAATTTAAGAAGTTGGGACCCGGATAAACTGAAAGAACTAGAGGTTGTAGAGAGTATCAGAGGCAGAATTGGGGAACGATTGACAAGAACTGGGGAAAGGACAACAGAAGAAGAAGAATAGGTAGCTTTGAGAGTGAAACAATGAAGGCAACAGCGGATCACGTAGGTAAAAAGACAAGGGATAGTAGAAATCCTTGGGTAACAGAAGAAACACCAAATTTAACTGATGAAAGGAGAAGATATAAAAATGCAGTAAATGAAGCAGGCGAAAGTGAATACAATCGTCTCAAAATGAGAGCGAAAGGAAGTGCAAAATAGCTGAACAGCGATGGCCAGATGACAAATGTAAGGATATAGAAGCATAATCACTAGGTGTAAGACAGATACTGCCTGTAAGAAAATTAATGAGACCTTTGAAGAAAAGAGAACCACCTAAATGAATATCAAGGGCTCAGATAGGAAACCAGTCCTAAGCAAAGAAGCGAAAGCGGAAAGGTGGAAGGAGTATATAGGGGCTCTATACAAGGGTGATGTACTTGAGGGCAATGTTATGGAAATGGAAGACGATGTAGATCCTACGTGAATAATTTGACAGAGAACTGAAAGACCTAAGTCGAAACAAAGCCCCGTGAGTAGACAACATTCCATTAGGACGACTGAGAGCTTTGGATGAGCCAGCCATGACAAAACAACTCCATTTGGTGAGCAAGATATATGAGACAGGCGAAATACCCTCAGATTTTATAGAATATAATAATTCCAATTCCAAAGAGAGCAGCTGTTGACAGGTGTGAAAATTGCCGAACTCTCAGTGTAATAAGACACGTTTGCTAAATACTAACCGAATGTCTTACAGACGCACTGAAGAAGTCGATCTCGGGGAAGATCAGTTTGGATTCCGTGGAAATGTAACACGCGAGGCAATACTGACCCTACGACTTATCTTAAAAGATAGGTTAACAAAAGCCAAACCGACGTTTCTAGCATTTGTAGACTTGGTGAAAGCTTTTGATAATGTTGACTGGAATACTCTCTTTCAAGTTCTGAAGGTGTCAAGGGTAAAGTACAGGGCTTGAAAGACTATTTACAATTTGTACAGAAACAAAATGGGAGTTATAAGAGTCGAGGGGCACGACAGGGAAGCAGTGATTGAGAATGGAGTGAGAAAGGGTTGTAGTCTACCCCCAATGTTATTCTGTTTGTATACTGAGCACGCATTAATGGAGACTAAAGAAAAATTTGGAATAGGAATCAAAATCTATGGAGAAGAAATAAAAACTTTGATGATTGCCGACGACTTTGTAATTCTGACAGAGAGAGCAAAGGACCGGGAAGAGCAGTTGAACGGAACGGACAGTGTCTTGAGAGAAAAAACATCAACAAAAGCAACACACGGATAATGGAATGTAGTCTAACTAAATCAGGTAATGCTGAGGGAATTAGATTAGGAAATAAGACACTTAAAGTAGTAAATGATTTTTGCTATTTGGGGAGCAAACTAACTGATGATGGTCGAAGTACGGAGGATATAAAATGTAGACTGGCAATGGCGAGGAAAGAGTTTCTGAAGAAGAGAAATTTGTTAACATCGAGTATAGATTTAAGTGTCAGGAAATCTTTTCTCAAAGTATTTGTATGGAGTGTAGCCATGTATGGATGTGAAACGTGGACTATAAATAGTTTAGAGAAGCTTTCGAAATGTGGTGCTACAGAAGAACGTTGAAGATTAGATGGCAGATCATGTAAGCGATAAGGAGATACTGAATAGAAATGGCGAGAAGAGGAATGTGTGGCACAACTTGTCTAGAAGAAGGGATCGGTTGGTATGATATGTTCTGAGGCATCAAGGGATCACCAATTTTGTGTTGGAGAGCAGTGTGGAGGGTAAAAATCGTAGAGGGAGACCAAGAGATGAATACACCAAGCAGATTCAGAAGGATGTCGGGTGCAGTAGTTACTTGGAAATGAAGAAGCTTGCACAGGCTAGAGTAGCATGGAGAGTTGTATCAAACCAGTCTCTGAACTGAAGACCACAACAACAACAACTATCGTCTATAATTAATGTGAGTGATATGAGGGCAGATGATAAGGGAACGGATACTGTAGTCAATTTTTTGAGAGAAAAAAAATGAAGAATCTAGATTTTAATAATGTACAGCCTAGTGTAATCAAAAACGATGTCTGTGAAGACAGAAACAATGTGTTTGTCTTGTTTCTAAATGTGTGTTACAGCGCTGTTTAAACATTGTGTAAATGTATAGATCCATTGATCTACGAGAAAAAGTCAGGTCTGAAATTGGAGGGAAATTGGAGGGAAATATGTTTCAAAAGGTAACTGTGCCACAGCTGAGTTTTGTGAGTTTGAACGTGAGGGTGTGTAAATTTATGTACTCACCACTTTCATAGGTGTATATGTACAGTAAGTGTTCATGTACAGTAAGAAGTATTTGTGGTGAGACATTTTTATCTTTGCTGCTGTGAAAATTAAGGGTACTGTGAGGTGTAGAAGAAATAAGAGGACACGAAACTTTGGTGTGCAGAGGTGGGGACGATAATCGGCTTAAATTTGGTGTGCGAAGGTCGATTGATAGTATATTTGTGTGTGTGTAAAACTAAGGTTTAATTCTGTACAGGGTATGAGCTACAAATTTGGAGAGGAATTTCATTGGGATAGTCTTATTTACAACATGTATTAGTCTGAAAGGGTTTTAACCTTTTAATGTATGTAATTTGTTGCTGGGCTAACTGTAATATGTGAAAATCATAAGTATACATTAAGATTTTTGTAGTGCAATCTATCTGCTGATAATAGAAAGTTTAGCGTGCAGAATTGTACATAGAGTAATTTAATTGTTTTTTATTTTTCGGTTTACACAGTTTTAATAGTGATTGTTGTAATATTAGTTGCTCGTTGTGTGTAACAGATGTTACTAATTTGAAAATCCGTTTTTTTTTTTTTTTTTTTTGCAGATTCGTGGAAGGAATATTCGAAGACCTTTTTCTCTGAAACAGACTTATTTTGCCAAAACGTTGAGTTAGTTTTCATTGCTACTTTGCCTTGCAAATACATAGAGGCCACTGGAGAAGCCGTTTGGAGCATGATCAGTGTGAAATGGCTATGGCATTTTGTTGCTGTAAACTATACCATAAATTTCGACTGCCTTAACGCTTGAATTCTCACAATAGCTGCAAATCAGCACATACGAGCGTGTGGTCGCAGGGCGTGGCTGTTGGAGCCTTCAAAGTCGGCAAAAGCATTTGTAGAATGAGTGGTACGCAAAATCGACACAACAAAATCGCTGTTGTGGCGTGTAAGGCTGAAACTGCACTCAAACGACATGCTGAAATATTAAATGAAGCAGCATGCTAAATAACTGGGGCAAAATTTAAATTCTCGGCGATTATTACTACTGGCTGTAGCCCATATTTATGAACAAAGCAGAGCTTACATGTGAAATTAGCAGAACAGTGCCAATGACTGAATTTATATTCATTTAATACGACGTTTGCTTTAATATTTGATTGTGTGTGTTTATTTCGGAATTTAATTGACATATCCAGTATGCTCGCTTTTTTTATCTTTTACTGTGTTTCTATTGTATGATGAATAATGTTCACGTACATCACACAAAGTAAATGCTGTTTCATATACCACCGCATAATTGTGAATACGACTTAGGTGTACAATATTTTCTATCTTTAAGTAAGTCAAATTGTTGTGCCACTTAGCTACAATCACTGAAAGCCACAAATTTACACATATTTTATTTCTTCATTTATTGTGTACTATATATCTTCGTAATTACGCAAATGTGTCTGACCATTGTATTCTACGAACATATGTAGCAAATGAACACATCATGGCATTTCTTATACATCTCTGTACTTAACCATATAACACATTGAGCCGTGGCCAGGCTTGTGCTGATGCCGTTATTTTTCTTTTTGGCATTTTCTCACCATTGAGTGGCGCCTTATTTCTCTCGCAGTTACTACCTGAATGTTGTTCACTTGCCTCCGTCAGTGGCAACAGAAGCGTTTATTGATACTAGTACTGCTGTACCGCCGGCCGGAGTGGCCGAGCGGTTCTAGACGCTACAGTCTGGAACCGCGCGATCGCTATGGTCGCAGGTTCGAATCCTGCCTCTGGCATGGATGTGTGTGATGTCCTTAGTTAGGTTTAAGTAGTTCTAGGGGACTGATGACCACTGCAGTTAAGTCCCTTAGTGCTCAGAGCCATTTGAACCATTTTTTGAACTGCTGTACCATCTTTGGTGTGAACCCAATATCTCCGTGTGGTGGTGTGTGTCGGTAGTCAATCGGTTGCGACAGAGTAGGGAGGAAGCCTCCGTGGCGTGTGGTCAGGCCGGGGCCGCTGACGGCGTGCGCGTGCGATCGGAGTTGTGAAGCACTAGCTGCGAGAGCTGCAAAGTTCGTCGCCCACCGAACCTGGGTACTGGAGTCGAGGAATCAGTTAACCTGTTACGAAACCTCAACTGCTGTGACACCTCTTCACTCATTGCTGGTTGTTGCTTCCTCGGCCGTTCCCGCAAGCAGCAACGTATGATGTGCTGGGGTCAGAAAATTTGGCAGCCGTCTTCCTGTATGGTGTTTAACTATTGAAATGACTGTAACTTATTAGTGAAGTGCACCATCAGTATTTTCTGCCTTGTGGCCGTTGACGTTCAGCTACCTGCCCTGGTTGTTTTGCTCGCTGTGTTGATGCTGTCCGGCACGGCGTGCAGTTTGACAGCTTGATAATGTTCTTTTTCTCTCCTTGAGTGGTTATTGTGCCTTGACTGTGTTTAGAAGAAGAAAGAATCTTCGTCCTAGCTGATATTTTCGGTTGAGTTGTCGTGCCATTGGTGGGGTGGAAAGGAATTGATTACGTTGTTGGTTGGTTCTTCAGGCGTCCCGAGGTCGTGCTGCGACCCGATTATTTAGTGTTACGCTTGGCTGCCTGTCTCACCTAACCTGTTGTTAGAGTTTCCTCCCTAGGCGACCCTTGGAACACTTCTGAGCACCACTGTTCTGTTATTTGGAATTGTCATTTTCTTTTGTCTCAAGTACTGTGCGAGGCCGTCAGCCATGTATTAATTTAGTTGTTTTGATGTTCAGTATGTGGCCTTCAGCCGAACCTTATGCGAAATATTTTAACATACATCCTTCAGCTGTTTGAAGTAAACAAAAAATTCTTCATTTAAAATTTTTCTCTACCTTAATTTATTGTGCAGGCCCTAAGCTTTGAGCTTTTCTATGTTCAGTATATGGCCTTCAGCTGAACTTTATGTGAAGTATTTTAAGATATGGCCTCCAGCCGCCTAAGAAAAAATCATTTGAAATTTCAAAATTTTCCTCTCTATCTTAATTTGTTATCCAGGCCTTAAGCCTTGAGTTGTTCTACGTTCTTATGTGAAATATTTTAAGATTAGGCCTTCAGCCTACTTAAATTAAAATTTGAAACTTCTTTGTCTAAAACGTGTTAAAATCTCCTTACTGGAGTTCTTTCTACCCAGGCCTTAAGCCCTCAGTTCTTCTATTTTGTAACTAAGGCCTTCAGCCATGTGTATTCCTTAGCGCAATTCTAATAACTTGTCTTCTGGCCTTCAGCCGTATTGTTTCTGAATTCTTTTAAGGGCATGTGTGATTAAGTGTTATTAGCAAATAAAGTTTGTATGTTTGTGCATCTAGCAGCAACTGATTTGGACCCCTTTCCACAACCTGATCCGCTCTGTCCTACGAAATCAGATTTTATGTCTAGATTAATGCCTGGTTTCTTACTTATTTAATTACATGTTAGTTCAGTCTATAAGTAAGTCCCCTCCCATTTCAATGTAGTAGTTTGCATGCAATATTTGATACCCACACCAACTGGCCCTGAAAAGTCGTAGATGTTAAGCAGGCGAGCTTTATTTTTTGAACCAGCTGGCTATTTCAGTTCATTTACGTAACATTTTAGCCTATTTGCATACTGAATTTGCATACGGAACTCCCTTGCCTCATTTACTTCCAGATTTAGATTTTACTTGTCAAGTTTTCGCCGGTATTGTTCGCTGATTACATAAATCAATAATGGTACCTTTTAGCAATGAAAGGTGCGCACCTCTCTGTACCTAACCTAACATTTCATCCTCGTAGTAGATTTTTCCCATTAAATGCACATGGTCTTGACCAGGGGAACTCATTTTCACTCGAGTGAAAACAGCAGGATGTTTGACATGCTTTGGAAGGGCTGACGCTCACTCAGCAGGCAGCTCCTACGCTAGCAGACCGCACAGACCGTCAAGCGAGCCTTTCAGTGTTTATCCTTGTGGCTCAGCCTCCGGACGAAGAGTTGCGGAATGGAAAACTGCGGTCCGCTATTGCAGAATAGGGAACTACTGGTGGAGGGGGTATGAACTCTGCTTGGTAGTAACCTTTGGGTGGAGTCCTCAGCTGCTCATTTGTCGTTACCCTGATGTGTGTTGTCTCCAGATATGCTTCTTCAAGCAAAATAGATAGCCACTTGTGTGTGTGTAAAATTAGAAAGTTTGCCCCTCCTGTGGGAACGGTGTGCGAAGTCCAAATAACTTTTCCAGAATTTCCGACAAAGAAGTCTAGACGTGAGTACGAGGCGACATTCGTTTCCCATTTACTTACATAAGTATCTCATTGACGGACGTATGTACATCTACGTGATTACTCTCTGCTATTCACAATAAAGTGACTGGCAGAAGGTTCAATAAACCACGTTCAAGCTGTCTCTACTGTTTCACTCTCGAAAGGCACGCGAGAAAAACGAGCACTTAAATTTTTCTGTTCGTGCCCTGATTTCTCTTATTATATCGCGATTATTTCTCCCTGTTTAGGTGGGCGTCAACTGAATTTTTTTTTACAACCGAAGGAGAAAACTGGTGGTTGAAATTTCATTAGAAGATCCCGTCGCAACGAGAAACGTCTTTATTTTAATAATTGCCACTCCGTTTCACGTATCATATCTGTGGCACTATCTCCGTTATTTCGCGATAATATAAAACGAGCTGCCCTTCTTTGAACTTCTGCGATGTCATCAGTCAGTCCCACCTGATGCGGATCCCACAACGCACAACAATACTCCAGAATAGGGCGGACAAGCGTGGTATAAGCAGTCTCTTTAGTAGACCTGTTGCACCTTGTAAGTTTTCTGCCAATAAATCGCAGTCTTTGGTTTGCTCTGCCCAAAACATTATCTATCTGATCGTTCCGATTTAGGTTATTTGTAATTCTGTTTGGCTGATATTACAGTCTTCAGATTTGTGTGACTTATCACGTAATCGAAATTTCGCGGACTTCTTTTAGTACTCATGTGAAAACTTCACACTTTTCTTTTTTCAGGGACTTGCCATTTTTCGCACCATACAGATATCTTACCTAAATCATTTTACCGTTAGGTTTGGCCATCTGATGCCTTTAGAAGACAGTAAATGACAGCATCATGTGCTAACAATCTAAGACGACTAGTCAGATTCTCTGCTATATCGTTAATACAGATGGGGAACAATAGAGGGCCTATTAACACTTCCTTGGGAAACGCCGGATATTACTTCTGTTTTACTCGATGACTTTCCGGCTACTACTACTAACTGTGACATTTCTGACAGGGAATCACGAATCCAGTGGGACAAATGAGGCGATATTCTAATAGGCACGCAGTTTGGTTGGAAGACGCTACATTTTTAACTTTATGGTGAGAGCTAGGGAACGGATTTCCAGATTCTTTATTCGAAGAGCAATTACGCTCTTTCTGGGAGTTGCTGGAAAAGATTGTGCGGGATGCCTTTCCAATATCTGAAAGCAGGCTACCAAACGCTGAGAGAGGCATTCGTATTTGGAGTGGTATGGGTTTTCTGATTCGAACTCCCACTTGGTGAGGCTACTCTGGTCTCTCCGCTCGTACGTGTTTTTCTTGACTTAGGCCCTCTACCAAGTCTTCAAAGTTTCACTCTGAACTTAACGCTCACGCGAGTGATCTGGAGGATGATGAGATCTGCGATTCACTACCACATCGACGCAATTCGACGAACCCCGACTTATCTGCAACCACCTCAGTTGCAATCACGGTAAGATCGCCTTTGCAATGCACACTCCCGACTTCGGAAACAGTGATTTACTCAGAAAAGAGGAGTTCATTTCTGGTTTCTATCTGTTTTTTCTACTCTTCCTAACTCGATCTACGCGCTTCATGTACGGGTATGCAAGTTTCTCTGCAACCTAATTCTTGCTTCAACGGGGATTTTTTCGTAGCCTCCCATGTTTCGTTTCGCAATCGAACTAACTCAACGGAGTTCACTCGTGTAGTGACGTTTGTGTCTGATTCTGGCTTTATCCATTGATCTGCTCCTGTGTTCCTGTTCGAATTCATACCCTTTTGTGTAATTACATCATTTTGCAATCACGGTTGAAAAGTAATTTGTGTCCTTTATGTGACTGGGCAGCATCTCAATCGTAATTGTCCAGCGTCGTGCTGATGGTGACCCTAACTACCATTCACTTTCTTATCATTGTTCTATTTTAATTATGTAAATTCGTTCTCACATTGTTTTATAAACTCGAAGTTTGTGTCCTGCGTGATTGTTACACACTGTTTGAATAAATATTATTTTACCAGATCGAACTCTAACATTCATCTATAATTAAATTAAATTATTCTACTGAAATGACCAGGTCCTTCAACCAAAAGGAACAGGCAAAGGCGCAGACGTGTTTACGAACTTATCAAATAACTTTTTCCAAGATGCGCGGCAATGGATCTTTTCATGTAGCCTATTAGTTTCATGGGGGTGATCTATTATTTTATATGATGTGATGTGATAGATTCAGAAGTAGTCGGATCTGCATACATACGGAGAACCTGATGAGCAAGAGGTCGTGTTCAAAGCACACCCGGCTTCTGGCACTTGTTTTACACAGTTTAACTACATTTTTTTGTTATCTGTCGTAAACGTGCACTCCCCCTCCCAAAAGTGATGTTCTAATTGGCTATGCCTTAAATTTGACTTCAGTGCCACGGTACTGACTGTAGAGAAGAGTGTTAGCTGGAAGTAATTCGCGGTCTTAAATGTAGACCTATTTTATCTCTCATCTGCTTTATAGCTTCGCTCTCAATGAGGACACTGCGTTCATCATTGATGATTTTATAAAAGTAGTTGCATGGTTTACGTTCAAGTTCGGTTATTGCAACATGAGAATTAGATACATGCACTTATAATAAACATTCTGGGACAGATTATGTTTACTAAGACTGTGTATTGTCTGAAGTGACTGGGAGAGAAAGATCTCTCATTCAACTTATATGTTATATTGTAATTTAAGTATATTTCTATGGGTGGCCCATTTTAGAGTTTTAAGTACATTGTGAAATTTGACGAGAAAACCAAGGGCTTGAAAGCGTGAGCAGGCAGTCGCCCCTGGTCATTCTGTTTCGAACCTGATAGTGTGGTTTCAGATTTGTAAAAGTGATAGATTTTTGGCGTCAAGTGGTGGCGTGATTAGTTTAATATTCCGTGCGGAGTGCCTCCAATACGAGTATTAGCTAATGCTCAGTATTTAACTTCAACTTATTTAGGTTTCATTTTGAAATTAATAATGGAAAGAGTGAGGGAAACTACTCATGATTTCGTGTTTCAATATACTGATCGCCGTAGTGACTTTATCTATTTATGATGCGGCAAACATCTTGTGTTCAATTTAACGAAACTGGACTGTGTTTCTCGCATACCAGTGACGTTAACATTGTGTTTGAGGAATCAGCTACCAATCTGATTACGAATTCATGCAAGCTGTACTGCACTTGGATAGAATTAATATTTTCTTTTCATTTTGAAGTGAATTATTGTTAAGACCGCCATTTAACGATTTCATTGCTTTGAGTGACTGGGTAAATTATTCGTTATATTTATATATAACTCATTTACGTTATTATTATTATTATTATTCTATTTCATTACTTTTTGTCTTAAAATTCGCAGTATATGCCAATACTTGGATAATTAGACTGAAGGATCACTGTTTAAAACCGTTCCTTGCAGCGAGTTTAGCTGCAAGGCACGAAAGCAGACACGTACGGCTCCAGCCTGTGACTATATTGGGCCGTAATTCCAAATAGTTCCGCGCATCACCCATTTATGTAGTGCTTAATCTCGTCTTGCGGATTTTATTTAGTAAACACCGTTGAGATAGATCTGTTGCATTATTCACTTAACCAGTTACACTAATTAACACTGTACATTACATGTGACCTTGCTTCTATCTTTCGACCACTCTTTCGCTCCAGTGCCACATTACAGACCGTGGAAGAGATTGTTGGCTGCAAGTGATTCGTGCTCTTATATGCAGATATCTCTATTTTATCCGTGTTACGTCTTCGCTGTCGATGTAGCCACCTGATTAGGCTTTCTGTATTGATGACCTTATAAAACTTGTAGTATGATTTACGTTAGGGTTTAGCTATTGCGACATCAAAAACCATACGTATGACTGATAAAAACATTCTAGTACAGATTGGGTATATGAAGATGCACAAATCACGAAGACAATAGAGCTGTGCATGATGTATGTCATTGAGAACGTATTCTGGTGTGACGTCCTCACGTTTGAAGCTATAGCTATTGTATTACAAGAAACTGAGTTCTCAAAGACAGAAACCATGTTCAGTTTTGTATATTTCAATATGACAGAAAGTTCATTTCATTTACACATATTGTTCTTCATGCTGCAATTCTATCAGTCAGTGGCGTAAATATATATTAATCTCTAACATTTTAACATATGTTTCCTCACACACCTTCCTTTATTTAATATTGAAAGTTGTTTCACCATACGGCAATTCCTTATCTTCCCATTATATTTTGCTTTCAGTTGATCGTAACAATTACCTTTGTAACAATTTACGTGTATCTTCTGTACTCAGTTTCGACTAGTCGATATAAGCCCTTTGAGCAATCTCTTTCCATGGCACTATGGCGTTTTCATATCTTTAGGAAGCCAACTTCCTACACAGACCTACATTACTAGACTGAGAAAGATGTAGCTTTTACTGAAGTCTGACATTTGGTTGTGGTGGTGGTGGTGAGTTGCTATGGGAGCAAACTGTTGAGGTCATGAAGTCATCGGTCCCTAGGGTTCCTAGGGTTACACACTACTTAAACTTACGCCAAGGACAACATGCCAGAACGAGGACTCGTCGAATATCCGACGGGTGCGGAGGGGTGGGAGGGGGGGGAGCCGTGTGAGCCGTGGCAAGGCTCCTAAGACCGAGCGGCTACCTGATGTTTGGTGAAATAAGAAGGCGGCGTCGGGAAGTGTTGTACTAACACTGTTTTCTGAAATGAAATAACGTTGTAAGTTTCACGAGTTCATTTAAAGATTTCCTGCAATTGAGCAAATATTGGCGTGCTAGTTGAGTTTAACATATTCAATGTAGAATTGTGTTATGAAAAGAGCATGAAGTTACATACGTAAATTTGCAAAGCAGAGTGTTTTCGTAAAAGCAGTCAAATCAATAAAGACACTTGTTATCAACGACAAATAGCACGGTCTACTTACAGGAGCACTTTCATAGAGAGCAGACGAAGTTGATCAAAACCGTTTGAAAGCACATCATTAAGCTACGTCTGTTAACACTCGATTATTATATCCCATAAAACATAGATAAACTGCTTAAATACTGCTAGTACGGATAAGACAAACTGTAATACAATTATTTAGGCTTACATAGAGTGCAAACGTAAAAACAAGTAAGATGTTTCCAGTTATGCGTGCATTGAGACATGTTCATTTCCTTGCATCAACCGTCTACTGTACGAAACATTACAGCTAAATACGACGCGTGTATTGGCCAGTACGTCAAAACTCTAAAAGTAATATAGTAGTATCAGTTTATTCCCATTTCCTTGAGTGATCTAACAGTAAATAAACAGCTGTTTACACGTCCTTTGCGTACACGCCATATTGCTATCCTCAACTGCTGGCTTCAGTGACACTAACGATGCTGTACATGGTATTGCCAGTCTAGTAATGTACGTCTGTGACTTTCGATCATTGAAGATCTTCTCTGGTTTACAAATCATTGGGTAGCCTTTGTCTTAGAGGCAGTATTCCTCATTCTAACTCCTTGTGCCGTATATGCAGGAGCTTAGTTTTGCGATTCGACATGGGAGGAAGATTGGTTCTTTCTGCAGAAGATCTGGGCACGTACAGGCATACTACAATGATCAAAGGATTGGGAGAGGTCATTTCATTTATTAGGTGTGGTGATGTTTAGACGATGTGGTTATCTTATTTAAGGAACTGCTGGCTAAATTTCCGCATTGTTTATCGCGAATACTCCGCGTTTAGGCACGCGACAGTAGATTAGATTAGATTAGATTAGATTAGATTAGATTAATACTAGTTCCATGGATCATGAATACGATATTTCGTAATGATGTGGAACGAGTCAAATTTTCCAATACATGACATAATTAAGTTAATTTAACAACATACTTAAGTTAATATAACAACTCTTTCATTTTTTATGTTTTTTATTTTTATTTTTTATTTTTTATTTTTTCTAATTTTTTTTAAATTTATATCTAAAAATTCCTCTATGGAGTAGAAGGAGTTGTCATTCAGAAATTCTTTTACTTTCTTCTTAAATACTTGTTGGTTATCTGTCAGACTTTTGATACTATTTGGTAAGTGACCAAAGACTTTAGTGCCAGTATAATTCACCCCTTTCTGTGCCAAAGTTAGATTTAATCTTGAATAGTGAAGATCATCCTTTCTCCTGGTATTGTAGTTATGCACACTGCTATTACTTTTGAATTGCGTTTGGTTGTTAATAACAAATTTCATAAGAGAGTATATATACTGAGAAGCTACTGTGAATATCGCTAGATCCTTAAATAAATGTCTGCAGGATGATCTTGGGTGGACTCCAGCTATTATTCTGATTACACGCTTTTGTGCAATAAATACTTTATTCCTCAGTGATGAATTACCCCAAAATATGATGCTATATGAAAGCAACGAGTGAAAATAGGCGTAGTAAGCTAATTTACTAAGATGTTTATCACCAAAATTTGCAATGACCCTTATTGCATAAGTAGCTGAACTCAAACGTTTCAGCAGATCATCAATGTGTTTCTTCCACTTTAATCTCTCATCAATGGACACACCTAAAAATTTGGAATATTCTACCTTAGCTATATGCTTCTGATTAAGGTCTATATTTATTAGTGGCATCATACCATTCACTGTACAGAACTGTATGTGTGTCTTATCAAAATTCAGTGAGAGTCAGTTTACAAGGAACCACTTAGTAATTTTCTGAAAGACAGTATTGACAATTTCATCAGTTAATTCTTGTTTGTCAGGTGTGATTACTATACTTGTATCATCAGCAAAGAGAACAAACTTTGCCTCTTCATGAATATAGAATGACAAGTCATTAATATATATTAAGAACAACAAAGGACCCAAGACTGACCCTTGTGGAACCCCATTCTTGATAGTTCCCCAGTTTGAGGAATGTGCTGATCTTTGCATATTATGAGAACTACTTATTTCAACTTTCTGCACTCATCCAGTTAGGTATGAATTAAACCATTTGTGCACTGTCCCACTCATGCCACAATACTTGAGCTTGTCTAGCAGAATTTCATGATTTATACAATCAAAAGCCTTTGAGAGATCACAAAAAATCCCAATGGGTGGTGTTCAGTTATTCAGATCATTCAAAATTTGATTGGTGAAAGCATATATGGCATTTTCTGTTGAAAAACCTTTCTGGAAACCAAACTGACATTTTGTTAGTACTTCATTGTTACAGATATGTGAAGCTACTCTTGAATACATTACTTTCTCAAAAATTTTGGATAAAGCTGTTAGAAGGGAGATTGGACGGTAATTGTTGACATCAGATCTATCCCCCTTTTTATGCAAAGGTATAACAATAGCATATTTCAGTCTATCAGGGAAAATGCCCTGTTCCAGATAGCTATTACACAGGTGGCTGAGAATCTTACTTATCTGTTGAGAACAAGCGTTTAATATTTTGCTGCAAATGCCATCAATTCCATGTGAGTTTTTGCTTTTAAGCAAGTTTATTATTTTCCTAATTTCAGAGGGAGAAGTGGGTGAGATTTCAATTGTATCAAATTGCATAGGAATGGCCTCTTCCATTAACAGCCTAGCATCTTCTAATGAACACCTGGATCCTACTATATCCACAACATTTAGAAAATGATTATTAAAAATATTTTCAACTTCTGACTTTTTGTTCGTAAAGTTTTCATTCAATCTGATGGTAATACTGTCTTCCTGTGCTCTTGGTTGACCTGTTTCTCTTTTAATAATATTCCAAATTGTTTTAATTTTATTATCAGAGTTGCTGATTTCAGACATGATACACATACTTCTGGATTTTTTAATAACTTTTCTTAATACAATACAGTAGTTTTTATAATGTTTGATAGTTTCTGGGTCACTACTCTTTCTTGCTGTCAGATACATTTCCCTTTTCCGGTTACAAGACATTTTTATACCCTTAGTAAGCCATGGTTTGTTACGAGGTTTCTTATGAGTATATTTAACTATTTTCTTGGGGAAGCAGTTTTCAAATGCATTTACAAAAATGTCATGAAATAAATTATATTTTAAATTGGCATCAGGTTCACGGTACACCTCATCCCAGTCTAACTGCTGTAGGCTTTCCCTGAAATTTGCAATTGTTAAATCGTTGACTGAACGTACTACTTTGGAGGACTGTTTAGTATTGCTGAATGGATCTATGTCATATATTGTAACTAGCTGTGCACCATGATCAGAAGGACCATTCTCAACAGGCTGAGCATTTATCTGGTTAAACTTATCTTGGTCTATAAAGAAGTTATCTATCAGTGAGCTGCTATCCTTTACCACCCGAGTAGGAAAATCAATAATGGGTGTCAAATTGAAAGAACCGAGTAATACTTCAAGGTCATTTTTCCTATTACCCTCTTTCATAGAATCTACATTGAAGTCCCCACAAATAATAATTTGCTTCCCCCTGTCTGACAGATAGCACAACAAGGAGTCCACATTTTTCAGAAATAGATGAAAATTTCCTGATGGGGACCTATATACAGCTACAATTATAAATGTGCCTTTATTTAATTTAAGCTCACAGGCACATGCTTCTATATGTTTCTCTACACAAAACTTTTTTGTTTCTATACTTTTTGCACAATGATAACTTTTGACATATATGGCAACTCCTCCTTTCTCCATATTTTCTCTCTTTACATGTGCAGAGAGCTTATATCCACTTACATTTACCTTATCCATATCAGTAACAATGTGATGCTCAGAAAGGCATAGTATATCTATTTCATCCTCAGCTTCTAAATCTTCTAAACAAACCAGAAGCTCATCTATTTTATTCTTTAAACTCCCAATATTTTGATGAAATATACTTACATTATTTTTAATTACACTTTTATGAGAACCTTTCCTTATTCTAATATTTGCAGTACTCTCCTGTCTGAGTTTCTCATTGTGCTTAGGCCTAGTTGCTATACCAGTGGTCACATGGTGTTCAGAGAGGCAGATTATGTCAACTGGGTTGGATGACTTTAATTCATCAATGCAATTACCTAGGACTGAGATACAACTTGGTGGAGATAAAATTTCTGGTGATTGGTGAAAATTTATAATTGACAGCTGTGACTGGTGATCCAATGTGCTAGAATTGTGCTGTTTTTCTTTCCTAAACTGAAGATTTGTTTCAATCCTGACCTCTCGTAGAACTTGACATCTTTCTGTCTTACCTATCCTAAAAAAGGTGCTGCTCCAACACCTGTAACCACTGGTATTTTACCATTCATGGCAGTGCCTCCCCCCCCCTTAAATTTCCTGCTATTACCCCAGCCAGTTTCCCCTTCCCTTTCCTGTTGAGATGTAAGCCGTGCCTGGTATAGTCCCACCTACTGAGAGAATCAACAGGAACCACACCAATATGAGCCCCCGCACCCGACCCAAGCAGCCGTTCCAACTCCAAATTAACTCTCCCAACAGAAGAGTTCAAATGAGGCTGGTCATGGCGTCTCAGGACAGATACAAATTCAACATTGGTGTGTCTCGATGCCGACGCAATCTTTACCAGGTCACACTCTATACTGTACCCAGGATCTCTGTCGATGCTGTTCACTGGCCCTCCCACAATAACCACGGTGTCTTCCCTGGTAAATCCTTTACAGAGTGAACCTAAATCCTCTGTCACCTGATCCAGACTAGCACTTGGTTTGAAAAAATTTGTGACCTGGTATTCTGGTCCTAATTCCTCCTGCAGAAGTTGGCCTACACCTCTGGCATGAGAACTACCTAACAACAAAACTTTCTTTCTTTTCGATGGCTTTCCTACATTCTTTTGCAATTTCCTATTGAAAGTTTGTTGTGTCCTGTCTACACCTACCTCTGCTTGAGGCTCATCAGTTTCTAACTGAAACAACAGGTCAAACTTATTTTTGACATTCACCACAAAACTGTCAGACTTAGTTCTAGGCCTGTTCCTTCTGCTACCTGTTGCCACTTCCCACCTCTCTTTGCCCTTCTCCCTCCTTAACCTGTCCAGATCTTCCCTAGCCTGATCTAGCTCAGCCTGAAGGACAGCAATTTTCCCCTCCTGTTCCACTATCTTCCTATCTCTGCTGCAAATCCTACATAACCACTGATGAGCCTGATCCACTTTCCCGACACCCACGCCACTGCAGTCCCCCCAGTGAAAAAAACTACTGCATCCATCACACCAAATCCCGGAACTAACAATTCTACGGCAAGTCAGGCACTTCTCACTCATGGCAAAAATAATACTTTAGCTAGAATAAATCAATTAAATTACCGAAAATCAAAAAAGACGTTACAAGAATTAAGCCTATTCACAAATGTATATAGGTAAGTTTCTGATTTAAAATTCCGCTGTTTTTCTGAGATCTGTATTAAAACAATGAAGGTATACGCTATTTATTTTATATTTCACTCAATGGAATGAAAAAAAGGACAATTAAACGATATACTTTAACTTTGATTCTCCAAAAACGTTACGAGAATTAGGCCTATAAACAAATGTATATAAGCAAGTTTCTGATATAGAGTTGCGCTGTTTTTCTGAAATCTGTATTAAAACAATGACGTTATACGCTATTTAAGGTAGTTTACTTATTTGTTACCGAGAAATTAGTTAAATTACCGTGAAACAAGAAACAAACACGTTTACAAAATTTAAGCCTAAGCGCGACTTCCCGAAGTTACGATCTTTTCGTGTTTTCTGAAAAAATACGCAAAGAAAAGTCAAACCTTTAACGGCAAGACTAAATGATACACTAATGCATGTATTTAATTTGTTGTCAGCGTTAAACTAAATTATATTCCTGTCTAAATCACGTAACTTTCTGGAAATGATTTCTGGCGTCACTTACTCGGCGGCCATCTTGGAACTGACCAGTAAACTGGGAATTCATAGGCTGCCATAACCTTTTTAAAGGGATGATAAATACAGCGACAAATATCTATTTATGCGTCGTGCGGTCGATAGAATGTTATCATACCGTCTTAAAGTAAGGAAAAATTATTGCTTTGTTTGCAGTCGTTCACTGCAAACGTGGTATCCAGACTGCTAATTGTGGAACAATTTCATATGTGCTGCTTTGAGGACCTCTGTGGGCTTGTAAATCAATTCCTTTTGTTTGTTGACAATACATATATTTACTAACTGACTCTCTTCTGAATTTGTTACAATCCAAACCGAATGCATGTCAGCCACCTTGTTGTACATCGCAGACTCAACTCATGGTCCGCGACCACGTTGCATGTCAGCCATCTTGTTGTACAACGCAGACTCAACTCATCGTCCGCGAATATTCTACTATGTCGAAAATCTCGTACTGAGTTTGTCAGAAAACATGTTAGGTTACAGACGTAGATAACATAGGCCGACGAATGCTGATCCGATGGTCTCTGTTTGCTGTGTTGCGAGTTGATTCCGCAAATTACCATTTACTTTTATAAATTGTATGTTGATTCTGAACTTAAAATCAATGATTACAAAACTGCGCAAACATTCTCTTTAACAGAGCTGGACGCTATAAACAGCAAACAAACATTAGTTCAGTTTATGATCACTGTCTTGATTAATCATTACTCACTGCTTGGGCTTCAAATAGTAACTATACGTCCCTATTTTTAATTATTTCTGTTAAATACTAGGAGTCATATAATGTTACCAAATTGTTCTTTGTAGCATAAGAATTACACTTATCGCATAGCTAAGGTTCAGGGCTTAACTATCACTGATTATGAAAGTACTTTTTATCATGGCACAAACCTTTTGCCATTTGCGTTGTAGCTTACGCCATAATAAAATGAAATAAACTGTTGAATAACCTAATTTAATCTGATTATACTGATTGTTATTAAAGTCCACTGCCACAAACAACCAGCAAGTACACAAAAAATGTAAGAACAACTCACTAGTACAGGCCACAAAAATAATATCACATTTTAATAACTACCGTGGATATAATGAACTTAATGAGACGGTTCCCTCAAGACTGTGAACCTGACACTTTACATTAGTCAGGCCGTAACCTGACAGACTTGAGTGTGAAATACACCACTTGAAAGTTCCTACAACTGAAATGGCGAAGGACTCGTCCGCAGCTCGTGGTCTCGCGGTCGGGTTCTTGCTTCCCGACACGGCGTCCCGGGTTCGATTCCCGGCGGAGTCAGGGATTTTCATCTGCCTCGGGATGATTGGGTGTTTGTGTTGTCCTCATCATTTCATCATCATTCATGAAAGTTGCGAGGCTGGACTGAGGTAAGGTTGAGAATTTGTACAGGCGTTGATAACCGTGCAGTTGAGCACCCCACAAACCAAACATCATCATCATCATCATCGAAGGGCTCAGTGAATTTACAATATCGGCACTACACTGGAAAATAATGTGGTTAGCGTTTTATCTGTTGGCTTTTATAAGCAGGAGAAACTTCACCATCAAATATTTGGCCGCAGTGGCCGTGCGGTTCTAGGCGCTTCAGTCGGGAACCGCGAGACTCCTAAGGTCGCAGGTTCGAATCCCGCCTCGGGCATGGATGTGTGTGATGTCCTTAGGTTAGTTAGGTTTAAGTAGTTCTAAGTTCTAGGGTACTGATGACCTCAGATGTTAAGTCCCATAGTGCTCAGATTCATGCGGCAGATTTAGCTACCATTATTCTTGTTATCGAAAACTACGATTGTGAGTGAACCTTTCTCTTCTGTACGTTAGTAAAGCTGACTGGTTACTTTGATCTCGAGGATGTGTTCTGTCGTAAGCTCGGTTTCGTAAAAGTGTTTATACTCCAAGGTATTTGTCGATGTCACACAATCTTACTAAATAAAACACCTAAACACTGACAACCACGAAGAGTCAGACTACACAGTCCATGATGGCTCAAGAACTAGAATATGCTTTAAACCTTACTCGTAGGTATGAAGGAATGGTAGGGTACAGCATGTCTTCTGCATCGAGACCGTTGCAACCTGAGAACCACTATCAGAAGGACGAGGAAATACTGGTGGCAGGTTCGCAGCATCATAGAAAGTATCATGGCGATATGCAGCTGAAGGCAAAATAGGAGAGTTTCGGAGAACCTAAAAAGTACCTGCCGCACGTCTTGCATCCATTTCCTCCCGTCTAGCAAATCATTGGGTTACCTACTGTTCCATAGTACCACTCAACTGCAAGACAAAAATTTGTAACATTCTTGCAGTAGATATATAGCATTTTCTTACTTCTTCCTTTACAGCTTTCAAATGAGATGGCGAGGTTCCCGCTATAGAAGTGAAAAACTTCTTTCATTGATTTTTCATCCGTATTCCAGGACTACTTAAAGTAGGATGTAATGGTAAGAATTAATGCTTCATAGACGTGAGTTTAATTTTAACTATCATCTAGGGAACTGTAATTTAAAATGGTCTGCAGCGATCTTTTCAGGTATTGTTAAACTCTTATCTCTCACTAATGTAGTCCTGTGACGATGACACTCATCGTTTACAGACAACGTGTCGGTAGGGATAGAGCTGACTTTGAACTCGGTGAGGCGCGAGGTCACGGAGCGCTTGTGCTGTTATTTAGTCGATTGCCCCCGGCACGTGCAACACGTGCTAATTAGTGCCGGCAACAAGAGCTGGCCCTTATAGGGCTGGATTAGCTGCGCAACAACAGGCTGACAACTGAATAGAGTCCGCGACTAAATGCGCGGAACAGTTTCCCGCCACGAAGCTCCTACGCATCCGTGCAGGCGACGTTTAGGAGTGGTGTCAGATTGCAGCGCACGGAAAGAGGCCATAGAGAGTGTGGCGAGGCGAAAGACGTCGTTTAAATGTACGTGTGTATGCGTGTGCGTGTTCCTGCCGTTGGAGCTATTGGTCGAAAAGTAGTTATGTGAATAAGGAGATTCTGAGCTGTCTGAAGAATAGGTTGGACAAAGAGAAATATTCATTTCACCTTGTAGAGGAAAGATGTGTAACGATTCAAGGAGCAGTCAGTGACGGTTTGGATAAATTGCAGTACGTCTCGGTAAAAAGCCTACAGCCGATGCAAGCTTCGTAACATTTTAAAATAATCGATTTACTCTATCTTTTGATGGAAATCGGGGGTCTTAGGACTCGAGTCATCTGTAATCAAATATCCAAAGTCGTATTTCAAAAATGTCTTATTACCGCCTTGGGGAAACTGTTTATTTATACAACCAGTTCGAGTCGTCTGGCCATCATCAGGTTCCTACGCGCCAATAAAGTAATACGTAAGTAAGATTACAGGCTTAAACTGTTATGAAGGGTTTGACTGATGTAACTGTCAATAACGACACACACACAATAAAATGTCACGTGTTCACATAAAGATTTTCAGAGCATCATGTTAGGCGTAATATAAAATCATTATGGTGAGATGATAAAACTATGAACTACACTCTTAACAACCAAGCACACTGTAAGCAAACATAACAACGTCGTACCTAGCAACTACACAGGATGAATGGCACAGGCAAGTTTCTGTTTGGAAACTTTTCAAAATACGATACCTCGTAAGCGACTCGCACTAGGATCCTACAACAAATAACAGTGGCATTCTGATTTCTCCTACTTTTAGTCTGTTAATGTCAATAGACGATGTTCCCTGTATATCGGGGAAACAGATCTTTATAACCACACACACTTTCGCCGGCTCACGGTTGATAATAGAATAAACGCATGCCGTAGTAGCCTTGCTATAGTCAGTGCATAGGCTTCTGCAGTTAACCGTTCAACATAATCACTAAGTGAAGGGAATTAGTCGTGAAAGCTTCATATGTTGTTCCTTACAACTGATCTACAATGCTTAGTGGTAATCGACTTCTTAAGGCTAAACACACGACGTCAGTACTCAAACGAAACACTCACCAACACAAAGCAACACATATGCTCACTTCCCCGCACTCACCACCACAAACAAGACTGAGAAAAATTCATTAAACTCAGCCAGCCAAAAGTTAGCGCTCGCTCGAACACTGCTTTCGTAAACCACACTGTCATAGACAAACCAAACAGGGACGCAACTGACCAAGTGGCTGCTTAACCTCCAGTGGTGCAGCCGGTCTTTAATAAGGAAACCACATTCAGTTACCGTTGCTTAAGATTCTAAACAGTGCAGAAAGCGAGACTGGCTGAACGTTTCCTGTTGAGTGACATGCAGGATTCAGTACGAGATTCCAGTCAGTTTTCACAAACTTGGAAATCTCAATATACAAATAATAGTGTAAAACACAACACAGATAAATTATTGGTAACTAATGGTCCATGCGGTTCGTATACGACAAAAAAATGTAACTGTCCCGAATCACCAACCAGGTCATTGTGGAAACCTCGCAAACGGACCAGAAACAATTTCCCAAGACATGATACCATACTTCAGCAGGAATAGAATCGCTTACCGTACTCAGTACAAAACCCAAGGAGGTCGGCTTGGCCCGCATCTCGTGGTCGTGCGGTAGCGTTCTCGCTTCCCACGCCCGGGTTCCCGGGTTCGATTCCCGGCGGGGTCAGGGATTTTCTCTGCCTCGTGATGGCTGGGTGTTGTGTGCTGTCCTTAGGTTAGTTAGGTTTAAGTAGTTCTAAGTTCTAGGGGACTGATGACCATAGATGTTAAGTCCCATAGTGCTCAGAGCCAGCCATTTGAGGTCGGCTTGTCAGTGTCTGCAGTATAGAAACAAACACAATACTGAATAGTAAGTATCTCAATTCTCGTGCACATGGCGGCCCGATGGAAACCACATCAACATCTGGCAACACCACTTCTTAACTCGGCCGTTACGGGAAGAAAACACTTCTCACAAAAACATCTGGAGGAGGACAATCTGCGGGCGGGTTCCGGTCCACTGGACGTCACGAGAGGAAACTCACTGTTTCCAGTCGCTGCAAGTCTTTCAGGTTGCGCAAACTGCCACCAGGCAGCGTCGCTTCCAGAGTGCACTGCGCGCAGTAGACGGCCCAAAGACCTTGTAACAAATAACTAGACTCACTGATGGCGCTGCAGTCGCGGGATAATTTGAACCTTCGGCTGGACGCCATTATAGTGGTTGTAGTCTGATGTGTTGTATTGTTGTTTATGAAGACACAGATTCAACGTTGTATATTTGTGGGGGCGTACATACAGTATTTGTTACTCGTAATTCTACTGTCTGTACGTTCCAATCAAAAGATGTACAATGGTGAAGTGTTGTGCAGCGATTAATTGTACAAATAAATTCGAGAAAATATTACATTTCACAGATATGTGAATATTTCAAGTTGTTTTGTATGTCAGTGCACTTGCTTAATAAATGTTTTTGTAACACGGTATTAGCATATTGTCTGTGCATCTATCTGCAGGTTTCCTTTCTCAAAAGCGCAGCTGTTACAAAAATGGTTACACGCTGTCAGGATTTCCGACCGACAGAATACCATTTTATATGTTCTCATCATTTTGAAGAAAGTTGGCTGATCGGTAGTGTTTTCATGGTCTAGATTAGGTTGAAACTTGATAATTTGGTCGTGAGTTGCCAAAGCACTATGCCATATAAAACGCACTTCTCGTCATAAAATCTAAAGCAAGGTAGAATCAGAAAACATCTATTAATATACTAGGCAAATCTTCGAGTATTTTGATGCATTTTGCGTACATCTATCGTAAATGAACTACGAAAAATGCTAGGGGTCCAGTACATAACTTTTAGCTACGGCAGATTCCATGTAGTACGTAAGATAAATTCATAAACAGTGACTAGTTGCTGTTTGTTCATAAATTAAAAAGTATATTGTAGTAAAGCATTTAAATGAGGCATTATGTTTGTGACCTAACTCAAAGGAAGGTATTTTATAACCAAAAGCGATGTATAAACATTCGAACTCCGCGCGTCAGTTTACCACTCTAATGGCCGCCGCCCAGCTATTCAATTTGTCCGCGCTTCACAGTCGACCACTCGAGCGGTTGTGGGGGCCTGAGACGGCCGGATTTCAGAATCCTCGAAAGCCGGCACCACTTGGCTCCGTGCTCACAGATTACGTCATTAGGGATCACGTTGTCACAGGGCCACACTACCGAAATCTTCCGACAACGTCGTCAGGTTCAAGCGTCACGGAAAGCAGTACGCTGTCCTTCCGAATACAAGGCCAGTGCACTAACCACTGCACTAGCTAGTTTCGGGAACTAAAATGTAAGTGGAAGATGACGTCACATATCTACATGTTAATAAATATGCGACATCCAACGTCGTCCACAAGAAGATGTATTGGAGAAGGGAGTAAAATTATGGTTCAAATGTCTCTAAGCACTGAGGTCCTCAGTCACCTAGACTTAGAACTACTTAAGCCTAACTAACCTAAGAACGTCACACACATCCATGTCCGAGGTAGGATTCCAACCTGCGACTGTAGCAGCAGCGCGGTTCCGGATTGAAGTGCCTATAACCGCTCGACCACAGCAGTAAAATAATGTCTCGGCAACATACATCAGCGCGATGGTTATATCAAATTGCACCGCTAGGTGTTACTAAAAGTTCATGCACACGCGCTATAAGATTATTACATGAATCTCGTTATCACAGGATTCCCAAAGCATTTAAACGAAGCCATAAACAACTGCAGTAATATCGGTTCCACACACTTCGCGACAACAATTCTTGATTATAAACATGATGGATAACTATTTAGCCCACTGACACGCCTCTCGCACGGATCGGCATGACAATTCAAAACTACAACACATAACTGTAATTAGGACATTTATATTGTAGAAATCGTTCTGGAGGCGAGTGATCTCAAAATCAACGCCATTAGATGGCTGTGGTGAGCATTGTGGCCATTTAAATTACGTGTGCAAGTGCAGTTCGATTATAATAATACGTATAAGTCGTAATAGTACATGTCCTGCTATTCTAGTAGAAAGCAAGCTAGTTATTGCACATCAGAAAGTTCTATGTCATCATGACATGGATTTATATGCTAAAGAACGCGCGAAATTTGTCCTCGCTTCTGAAGCATTCACCGTGGAGAAAAAAGTTTTCTCAAGTTGCTAATGGCAGTTACTTAGCCCATTGCAGACATGCTATTGAAAAGTGAATAAGTTGGCGCGACGTGTAACTTAGCAATTGCCCACCCCATCCCCTTCTCAAGTGATAGCGCACATTCCAATACGATTAATAAATATTAACAACAACTTGACAAAAAGCTATTGATAAATACGACAAATCTAAAGGAGAACTCGTCATTAAGACATTTATACCACAAAGCTTATTCCGACAGGGAAGTGACGTCTGACTCGAAGCAGTTAGGCAGTAGCGATCACCACTACTGTCATTTGAACAGCTGGGTGAGAGCAATTTTCCTACCGAAATATGTATACATGCATATATGAACGCAACGAAAACACATGCTAAAATGCTAATTTTAGCAAAATTTACATGGCTTAAAAATTATTAGCGCCCATGATCCATATTCATTGCCAAAGCAAAAGCATACAATTACACGGTCCAGTCCAATTAATGTGAGCACTGCCTATGTTCGACGTCGACTTGCAATACCCACTCACTCACAGCAGGTCGTAACAATCCAGTACACACACTGACGAGCCAAAACGCTATGACCATCCGTTTAACAGCACTCCTGGTCCACTGTGCAAACACATTACAGCAGCGATTCTGGTTAGTATGGGTTGTACAAGTATGCGGATTCCAGAAGTATGCGGCACCAGACAGCTACGCACAGCTCAAGCAATTCTCGAAAATTACGGGATGTTGGTTTACGGGCTTGCAGATGTTACCCGATATGTGTTGCAATGATAGAGATCAGGAGATTTGCTGGCCATGACATGAATGTGAGTTCACTATCATCCCCCTCAAACGACTGCAGCAGATTCTTATGGACAGTTATCCTGCTGGAAGATGTCATTACCGTATTGGGAGACTTCAATCATGAAGCGACACAGCTGGTCCGCCATAATGGTCCCGTAGATCACTGCTCTTATGATGCCTTCGATTACCACCACATGGAAACCCAACTCAGTGTAACCTAAAGCATAATTCCGTCCTCACCGGCCTGCACCTGTGGCGTGGTGCGTGTTTCGTGCAGCCATTCGCCTGGATGGCGGGTTGTAAGGACACAATTGCTTAACAAGCAATGCCATTCATTCGACAGGAGACACGTTTCTGTTGATTCAATGTGAAATTTCACTGATGCTGTGCCCACTGCAATCATAACTGACGGTGTCGTTGGGTCAACACAGAAACACGTAGGGGTCGTGTGAGGTGCAGCTCCTTGCTGGCCATTGAACGGTGTGCTCCGAACACTTTGCCGATACCAGCATTGTGCTTTATCGTCAGATCTTCCACAGATCGCTGGCTGTCCTGAATTATGCAGTGGGCGATCCTCCGATCACTAAGTTTTGTGATGATACGTGGTCGTCCAATACCATATGGCATACTCGTTACTGCACCATCCTTCAACAGCTTCCATAAGCGATCACGACCGTAGTACGAACTTCGCCGTTTGAGAGATTTTCGTTTCCAGCCACAGCGCCCCAATAATGTGGCTTAGATCAATGTATTTCCACATTTTCGGCCCCTAACCTCGCCATAATGACTGCTCATTCGTCTCTCCTCCGGTTACATTCTTGTCTTACTGTGTTACGTGCCCGCAACATCACTAGGAGGCATTCAGCCTCGCGGTGGGAAGTGGTCATAATGTTTTCGCTCATCAGTGGAGACCATGTCGAGGATAAGTGGAAAACAGTGCAACGGTCTCCGTTGTGAGGAAACGGAACAAATTATCTGGCGTCCAAATGGCATGATCATTGTAAACCATTCACGTGCAGCCGCATTTAAACTGCACTGCGCACAGAAAAATGGTGCTATCCAAAAGCGGCAACTGCGGTGCTACACGGGCCATAGACGACAGCGTTGAATCATAGCTGCGGAGATGTGTACGGACAAAAGGGCTTACAAACGTTGAGCAACTGACCGCCCAGATGGACCAAGGGGCTGCCAACCGTGTCTCCTCAACGAGCGTTCAGCGAACGTTGCTCCGTATGCGGGAACTGTCTGGTTCATGCTAGCGGACTGACTGCTGTTCATCGGCAACGAAGGTTCGAATTTGCACTTCAATACCCCAACTGGACGTCCAATGACTGGCGGCAGGTGGCCTTTTCAGATGAATCACGTTCTATGCTCCCTCAGATAGACTGCTGTAGGCGTGTACGGCAACCAGGAGGCAGCGTTACGAAAATGGTTCGAATGGCTCTGAGCACTATGGGACTTAACATCTGAGGTCAGCAGTCCCCTAGAACTTAGAACTACTTAAACCTAACTAACCTAAGGACATCACACACATCCATTCCCGAGGCAGGATTCGACCCTGCGAACGTAGCGCCTAGAACCGCTCGGCCACACCGGCCGGTGCAACGTTACGGTCGGAGGAATATTTTTGTGCCATTCCCTGAGCGATGTCGTCATTCTGACAGGCCAAATGGATCAACACAAGCATGCATCTAACTTGCGTTCTCTACCGCGACATGCATTTAGTTTTTCGTCCGTACGATGGCATCTACCAGTAGGACAATGCAACGTGTCACACAACTTGCAGTCTGTATGTGTGGTTCTAAGGGCAGCAGGATGACTCTGTGGTACTCACCTGGCCATCAAACTCCCGCGATCTAAACCACATCGAGAATCTGTGGGACTACCTCGTTCGGACTGTGCGCGCCATCGATCCTCAGCCGAGAAACCTGATGGCTCTTGATCTTCCACCATAATCGAGTTCATCAGCATGAGGTGGCAAATAGGAGGTAGCCAAGGAGGTGTAAACGTGGGTTCTACTATGCCAAAACTGCTTGGTAACTACAACAGGAAAACACAAATAATTAGCTGGAGTACAAGATAAGAAAGTATTTATTGCTTAACTTTGCTGTAGTCCATGATCAGTTGGTTGACAATTATAGAAGACGCCACTAGACTAAGCGTCTGTAGAATGACGTAATTTACAAGTCACAAATCTTGCAGTGCCGAATGAATCTCTCGTAATCTTGAATGTCGAATCCGGTGAATTTGAAGACTAACTTTGAACGGAGCTACAAAGGCTTGACGGCAGCAATGACATCGGCGCTGGTTGACCATTGAGCGGGGCTACGAACTGTAGACTGGCACAACTGCACTACTCTGCTGCTGCACATGGAGTGGCCTAGCGGCGAGCATAAGTACTGCCGCTGGCTGTGTACTCTTTGGCTAACACAGCCGTTCTTCTGTTCCGTTTATCGAGAGAATCGCACCCGGCTGATCGATCACTCGGGCGGCGGTGTGGACGTATAACTGACGACATTACAAAACCTAGCGCAGCTGGCCACAGCACAGGAATAGGCTTTCCTCCACATCCTTGTCCTTATCTTCCAGAACTTCACTGACTCTGCTACCGAACGGTTTCCGCTGCAAAAGCTGGTTGCTCACTCTTGTAACAGCGTATTACGCAAATCAGCACAAACAATTAAGGTTAAATTTCACCAATTCCCCATTTTGGAGAATTTGATAGATACATGATGGGGCACAAGGACATTTTGCTGATGATGTAAGACGACTTGTAACGAGCCAGTGTAGTATGGATAGGGTAGGTCAATATGGGCCTGTACCTTCGCCCCAAGACCACGTGATCTCAAATACTACATTTTTCTGTCAGGGGTTATCTCGAATGTGAAGTACATTGACGCTGCAAAAGTCATGGGATACATCTTAATATTGTGTACGACCAGCTTTCGCTCGGCACTGTGCAGTAGTTCGACATGGTATGGATTCAACAAGTCGCTGGAGTTACCCTTGCAGAAATACTGAGCCAAGCTGCCTCTCTAGCCGTCCATCACTGCGAAAGAGTTGCCAGTGCGGCATTTTATGCACGATCTGACCTCTAGTTATATCCCATAAACTTTCCATTTCATTCATGTCGGGCGATCTGGGTGGCCAAACTATTCGCTCGAACTGTCCAGAATGTTCTTCAAACCAGGCGCGACCAATTCTGGCCCGCTGGCATAGCGAATTATCGCCCATAAAAATTCCATCGTTGTCTGGATGGATGAAGACCATGAATGGCTACAAGTGGCTGCCAAGTAATCAAACACAACCATTTCCAGCCAACGATCGGTTCAGTTAGACAAGAAGACCTAGTCCATTCCATGTAAACACAGCCCACGCCAGCATAGAGCCACCACCAGCTTGCACAATGCCTGGTTGATAACTTGAGTCCATGGCTTCGTCGGATCCGTGGCACAGTCGAACCCTGCCATCATCTCTTACCAAATGAAATCGCGACTCACCTTATCAGGCTACGGTTTTCCAACCATCTACAGGTTAACCGATCAAAAGCCGTGGCGTCGGTAGTCTGCTGCCACGGTTCATTAACGCGAGACACGTTCATAGTACATTGATTTTTTGCTATAATTTCACGCAGTTTTGCTTGTCTGTTAGCACTGACAATTCTCCGCAAATGCCGCTGATCTCGACCATCAAATGAAGTCCGTCGAACATTGCGCTGTTCATGGTGAGAGGTAAGGCCTGAAGTGTACTGTCGCCACACTCTTGACACTGTCGCTTGCGGTATACTGAATTCCCCAACGAATTCCGAAACGGTATGTCCCGTGCGTCTAGTACTCAACTATCATTGCGCGTTCGAAGTCCATTAATTCCTAATAACCTAAGGGCATCACACACAGCCATGCCCAAGGCAGGATTCGAACCTGAGACCGTAGCAGCAGCGCGGTTCCGGAGTGAAGAGCCTAGAAACCCTTACCCACGGCTGCCGAGCTTGGTTTCACTATCACATATTACCTGCTGTGTATGTTTTCAGTATTAATTATAATACACCTGAAATGTCTGGGCTAGCAGGACAGAGAGGGTTAGGTTGTGGAAAGGGGCCAAAATAAGTTCCTGTCAGTTGCACTCAACATACAAACTTTATTTATCAACACACAGTATTACAACAAAGATGCAAAACACTGAAAAACCTTAATCGACCTCCTTTGATTAACTTTAGATCGGCTGAAGGCCACACTCAAAATCCAAGACACAAGGCCAAAGCAAGGAATCGAAATACGGGGTTCTTCTGGAGGTGTCACCCAGGGATATTTTCTAAATCTTCAATCTAAACAGGCTGAATGCCTTCGCAATTTAATTTTAATGAAACTTGGCTGGACGCCGCATATTAAGCAATAAGAAGAGTTTCAATCAAAAGGCAGGGGGCATTATCTTAAAACATTTCGTGCAAAATTCGGCTGAAGTCCCAATACAAAAGCATAACAATCTCATGTCTTAAGGGCAAGACAAGAACATTAATTTAAGAGATATTAATACTCGGCTGAAGGCCACATATCAAGAAAATATGTTTAACGGCTTAAGGCCTAGAGAAAGAATTTCAATTTAAAAGGCAGAAGGCCGTATCTTAAAACATCTCATGTAAAATTCGGCTGAAGGTCCCATATAAAAGGATAACAATCTCATGCCTTAAGGGCAAGACAAGAACATTAATTTAAGAGATATTGATACTCAACTGAAGGCCATACATCAACCAAATAACTAAAATCCAAACAGGGAAATTAGTATGTAACACACAAGGAACGGCGCTCAGAAGTTTCCAAGGGTCGGCCTGGGATTCTGACACTAACGCCCGTTTTGGTGAGACAGACAGCCTGTTCAACGACTTCTTAATCTGGAGGCAACCCAACCGACAGAGAGCCGACCGACCAATGAACAACATCAGTTCCGCTGCACGGAACCAGCAAGACGAGCACAAGATTTCAGTACAACGACACACGGAATATTGGCACCCACAACGACCGTCAACACCGCAGCTGTCTTATTACACGCTGTGCTGGACAGCAACAACACGACGAGGAAAATACACTGCCGAAAATTACGTCAATGTCCAGGGCAGGTAGCCGGAGCAACGACGGCCACAAGGCAGAAGATACCGCTGGTCAACTTCAACAACAGGGAATAAATGAAGTTAAGTTAAACTCCACTGGAAGTTGGCTGGAATCTTAGCCGACTTGAATACACACATGCTGTTGCTCGCGGCAATGTCCCAAAAGTGCCAACCAGGACCAAACGAGGAAATGTAAACAGTTGAGGCTCAATAGTAGGTTAAGTAGGGAGTCAACTTTCATGTCCAAGATCGGTGGGCGACGAACTTCGTAGCACTCGCAAGCACCACCACACACTCCAACCGCGCGTGCACGCCGCCAGCGGCCATGGCCAGAGGACGTGTCACGGAGATTTCCTCGCTGCTCCACGCCAACCGACTGACTCCCAGGCCCGGAAACGGTGAAAGAACCAAATATACGTCGGCCGACGAGACGACCAACCGAACGACCAACCAATGGTCGTCCCACTCCATTCTCTCTCCGTCGGACAGTTCATGTGTGTCGCCAGCGGTCGTCGAGCACTGGCTGTCCGCGCCTCACCGGCGCTCCGTCCCCGACTTCACTGCTGCTGCGCCCCGACTGCACTGCTGGTCAATCTCCGAGTGAGTCTCAGATAGACGGCGACCCGGAAATACTAACGGTCGCTCCAGAGATGGTACGACAGTGCACTTATTACGCGCTGCTGCTGCCGCTCACAGACAAGTAAGGCAGGAAGTTAGTGGCGTCAGTAAATGGAATAAGAAAACGAGGCGGCAGTGCCGTAATGGAAGATGACCAACAATAAATAACATGAACACGAGCCGTGCACGGCTCAACATCCTACATGTAGATCTGCAGTTATCATACACTCCTGGAAATTGAAATAAGAACACCGTGAATTCATTGTCCCAGGAAGGGGAAACTTTATTAAGACATTCCTGGGGTCAGATACATCACATGATCACACTGACAGAACCACAGGCACATAGACACAGGCAACAGAGCATGCACAATGTCGGCACTAGTACAGTGTATATCCACCTTTCGCAGCAATGCAGGCTGCTATTCTCCCATGGAGACGATCGTAGAGATGCTGGATGTAGTCCTGTGGAACGGCTTGCCATGCCATTTCCACCTGGCGCCTCAGTTGGACCAGCGTTCGTGCTGGACGTGCAGACCGCGTGAGACGACGCTTCATCCAGTCCCAAACATGCTCAATGGGGGGCAGATCCGGAGATCTTGCTGGCCAGGGTAGTTGACTTCCACCTTCTAGAGCACGTTGGGTGGCACGGGATACATGCGGACGTACATTGTCCTGTTGGAACAGCAAGTTTCCTTGCCGGTCTAGGAATGGTAGAACGATGGGTTCGATGACGGTTTGGATGTACCGTGCACTATTCAGTGTCCCCTCGACGATCACCAGTGGTGTACGGCCAGTGTAGGAGATCGCTCCCCACACCATGATGCCGGGTGTTGGCCCTGTGTGCCTCGGTCGTATGCGGTCCTGATTGTGGCGCTCACCTGCACGGCGCCAAACACGCATACGACCATCATTGGCACCAAGGCAGAAGCGACTCTCATCGCTGAAGACGACACGTCTCCATTCGTCCCTCCATTCACGCCTGTCGCGATACCACTGGAGGCGGGCTGCACGATGTTGGGGAGTGAGCGGAAGACGGCCTAACGGTGTGCGGGACCGTAGCCCAACTTCATGGAGACGGTTGCGAATGGCCCTCGCCGATACCCCAGGAGCAACAGTGTCCCTAATTTGCAGGGAAGTGGCGGTGCGGTCCCCTACGGCACTGCGTAGGATCCTACGGTCTTGGCGTGCATCCGTGCGTCGCTGCGGTCGGGTCCCAGGTCGACGGGCACGTGCACCTTCCGCCGACCACTGGCGACAACATCGATGTACTGTGGAGACCTCACGCCCCACGTGTTGAGCAATTCGGCGGTACGTCCACCCGGCCTCCCGCATGCCCACTATACGCCCTCGCTCAAAGTCCGTCAACTGCACATACGGTTCACGTCCACGCTGTCGCGGCATGCTACCAGTGTTAAAGACTGCGATGGAGCTCCGTATGCCACGGCAAACTGGCTGACACTGACGGCGGCGGTGCACAAATGCTGCGCAGCTAGCGCCATTCGACGGCCAACACCGCGGTTCCTGGTGTGTCCGCTGTGCCGTGCGTGTGATCATTGCTTGTACAGCCCTCTCGCAGTGTCCGGAGCAAGTATGGTGGGTCTGACACACCGGTGTCAATGTGTTCTTTTTTCCATTTCCAGGAGTGTATATTACTTTATATTACATATTTACTTCTAAGTACTACACTTAGCTGCTTACACAAATTATTTTTGCGTTTCGTACCTCTGTTAGGTGTATGATTCCATAGCTGCCGATATGAATGCAACACGTTCTTGAGTTCCCGCCGCGGCAACAGCAACTCGCTTCATCTTGTTGCTTTTGTGTCTCGCATTTCGCCGGCCAGTGTGGCCACGCGGTTAAAGGCGCTTCAGTCTGGAACCGCGCGACCGCTACGGTCGCAGGTTCGAATCCTGCCTCGGGCATGGATGTGTGTGATGTCCTTAGGTTAGTTAGGTTTAAGTAGTTCTAAGTTCTAGGGGACTGATGACCTAAGATGTTAAGTCCCATAGTGCTCAGAGCCATTTTGTCTCGCATTTCAAGCCTCGTTTGCGACTGGCCCGAAGCAACAAGTTGCATACAGTGAGTGGTTGCTGGCTCGCTCGCGTTGTCTGCCGGTACTACGCGGTTGTTTTACACGCGGCTGCTGTGAATTACACGCCCTACCGCTCCGCCCCCCTCTAGCAGTGCTTTATTATTTATTGCCACTGTTCCCCAGAGCTCTCGGCTGTCGGTTAACAGCACTTCTCGCCCCCACGCTTCCATCATGAGGGCAACTCCTCACGGGGCACAGACAATCCCTGTGATAAACAAGGGACTCAGAATTACACCGGACAATGCCGTCGACATAGGCGTACGCGGAATTCCAGCAACGCGGCAAAAGCTTCTCTCGAGAGAATGTAATGTCTACATTTTTAAACACTCCTCTTAATGGCATTGTGTTAAAGTGATGAAGAATGTCAGGAACTTAAATAAAACTACGCATTCTCTTCCGTTACGGCGCAGTGGAATTTCCTTCAGTATTTCATCATTGTTGGTACCCTCATTAAATGTATCAGAAATGCTCCTGCCGGTAATATCTGTCTCTTAAATTATTCCTGCTAATCTAAATCTTCAAAGCTGACGAAGTAGAATATGTCAGTGCTTAATATTATTACATTTTCTGGGCACGTCATTTACTGCTGAATTGCAAACGGTATTTTGTCATTATTTCGGTCCTCTCTAGAAGTATGGCCGGCCGGAGTGGCCGTGCGGTTCTAGGCGCTACAGTCTGGAACCGCGAGACCGCTATGGTCGCAAGTTCGAATCTTGCCTCGGGCATGGATGTGTGTGATGTCCTTAAGGTTAGTTAGGTTTAAGTAGTTCTAAGTTCTAGGGGACTGATCACCTCAGAAGTTGAGTCCCATAGTGCTCAGAGCCATTTGAAACATTTGAATCTAGAAGTATAAGATTTAATACTGCCAGTTCCTTCAATTAGTTTCTGCTTGTCAATTAGCCATGACAAGGTACACGCTGATAGGATCGCAAAAGGTTAGTATACACCTTCCGAAAGTGTACAGACATGCTCGGTCAAAATAATACGTATATTTCGTGACAGACCGTTAGATAAACCTAGAGAACCTATATTCGAAGATGAATGTGAGACCGTAATGTTAAATCATACGAGGGGCATTCATTAAGTAATGAAGTACATTTTTTTCGGAAAGCAGGCTGCTTTAACCATGATTCCAATACACCACATTAGTCTCCACTGTTTCGGCTGTGAAACCTTATTTTTCAAAATAATCTCCGTTCAATGCGACGGCCTACGCCACCTCACTGAGAGCGCCTGTGTGCCCGCATGGCAGCGCTCTACTGGTCGACGTTGGAACCAATATCTTGTTGCATTAATGACCTCACCATCACATACACTCATGCTCATAAATTAAAGATAACTGCAAAATGTGGTTCCACACAACGTGGCACTACACAAAATTGGCGCTGTTAGCTTAGGCACATAGGGAACACACACGACACTAAGTCCACGGTATTAGTGATAAGTTGAGAAAACCGTCCAGAATCATATGTGCTAAAAAACGCAACTGTTTCCTGTGCATGTACCACGACATCAATATGGGATATGATCACCATGCCCACGTACACAGGCCGCACAACGGGCTGGCATGCTCTGGGTCAGATGGTCGAGCACCTGCTGGGGTATAGCCTTCCATTCTTGCACCACTGCCTGTCGGAGCTCCTGAACTGTCCTAGCGGTTTGAAGACGTGCAGCGATACGTCGACCGAGAGCATCCCAGACTTGATCGATGGGGTTTAGGTCTGGAGAACAGGCAGGCCACTCCAATTGCCTGATATCTTCTGTTTCAAGGTACTCCTCCACGATGGTAGCTCGGTGGTGCCGAGCGTTATCATCCATCAGGAGGAAAGTGGGACCTACTACACCCCAGAGAAGGAAGACATACTGGTGCAAAATGCCGTCATAGATACACCTGACATGTTACAGTTCCTCTGTCAATGACATGCACGGGTGTACGAGCACCAATCATAATCCCACCCCACACCATCAAGCTATGACCTCCATACACGTCCCTTTCAAAGACATTAAGGGGTTGGTATCTGGTTCCTGGTTCACGCCTGATGAAAAGCCAGCGCAAACCACTGTTCAGACTATACCTGGAATCGTCCGTGAACACAACCTCGTACCACTGTTCCAATGACCAGGTACTGTGTTCTTGTCACCAGGCTTTATGGACTCTCCTGTGACCAGGGGTCAGTAGAATGCACCTTGCAAATCTCCGGGCTAATAAACCATGTCTTTTCAGTCGTCTGTAGACTGTTAGTCTGGAGACAACTGTTCCAGTGGCTGCGGTAAGGTCCCGAGCAAGGCTACCTGCAGTACTCTGCGGCCGTCTGCGGGCACTGATATCCGTCTTTTTGTGGTGTTGTACTCTATGGACGTCCCGTACTGTAGCGCCTGGACAAGTTTCCTGTCTGCTGGAATCGTTGCCATAATCTTGATATCACACTCTGTGGCACACGGAGAGCCCGTGCTGCGGCCTGCTGTGTTTAACCAGCCTCCAGTCGCCCTAGTATTCTACTCCTCACAACGTCATCAGTATGTGTTTTTGAGCCATTTCAACTTACAATCACGTCTGAAAACGTCTGCACTCTTACTTACTGCACCTTTCTCTGACATGCAGCTACACACTGTATGTGGACTGCTGCCAGCGCAACCGTGCGACGACCGCAGGTAAAATGTGCCGCATGGTCATACTCTGAGTTGATTTAAACTGTAAACCGCCCACCAGAGCGTTGTTTCACCATTTATCAGCATTATCCTTAATGAGCATGAGTGTATGTACTGCTTCCAGCAGAGTGCGTGCGTCAGTGGGCCATGGAGGTCTGAAGGTGGGTGGTCCGGGCTGCGGGGTGCATGAGGAAGAACAGTCCAATAAAGTTTTGTGAGGTTCTCTCGGATGTGCAGACTTGTGCGAGGCCGTGAGTCCTCGTGGAGAAGTTCGCTTGCATTTTTATGGTGACGAACACGCTGGAGACGTTGCTTCAATTTCCTGAGGGAAGCACAGCACACTTCAGAAGTGATCGTCGTACCTCGAGAGAGGATATCGAACAGATTAACCCCTCCAGAGTGCCGGAAGACCGTCGCCATGACTATCTACTGAGGATGATACTTTGAACTTTTCCTTCAGAGGGGAGATGGTGTGGCACCAGTGCACGCATTGACGTTTTGTTTCCGGTTCGAAGTGATGAACCAATGTTTCATCGCCTGTGGCGATGTTCGACAAAAAACTGTCACTTCTTGATGCAATAATTTACCAACAGCCGTATGTATTGTAGAAATTTATTTTATTTTATGAACTTCTATGTGATACCAGTTTCGGCATTACATTGATGCCGTCTTCAGGTCCCTGTACATTGAGTAGAAAAAATGTACTATTATAAAAATTATAAAAAATGTAGAACCTACGTTAACAATTGACAGGTATCATGTTAACTATGTAAGTGGCTCAAAGAGATATATTGTATATCATTAAAACTATATATAACGTTAGGGCACATATGCTACTGCCTATGTCATGCTGTTGTTAATAGTGTTCCCTGTTTTACTCAAAAAACGCATGATATATGAACATATGTGTACGCTATTATTCATAAAACCGTAACACACAGTTGTCGTAGGCCATGCAACGCATCAGATGTACTGCATACATTCGTATGCCCAGTGGAACAGTGGAAGCATTTTTTAAATAAAAATTAACTAATATAAATAACAATAAAATAAATTAAAATACAAGAAAATGTGACAACCATGTCAGAATACATAGTTACTTATGTGTGGTCAAGGTCGAAATGTGGTGCTACAGAAGAATGCTGAAGATTAGATGGGTAGATCACATAACTAATGAGGAGGTATTGAACAGAAATGGGGAGAAGAGGAGTTTGTGGCACAACTTGACAAGAAGAAGGGACCGGTTGGTAGGACATGTTCTGAGGCATCAAGGGATTACAAATTTAGCATTGGACGGCAGCGTGGAGGGTAAAAATCGTAGAGGGAGACCAAGAGCTGAATACACTAAGCAGATTCAGAAGGATGTAGGATGCAGTAAGTACTGGGAGATGAAGAAGCTTGCACAGGATAGGGTAGCACGGAGAGCTGCGTCAAACCAGTCTCAGGACTGAAGACCACAACAACAACAAGGGCGTATTATGTGCGGTACGACAAACAGTTGCCGCAATATTAACGATAAGAAGGTGAAAGGTGGCTACACTGAGCCACAGCGCCAAAAATCGCGCCAGAGAGTATTGTTCCGCCGCCTCCACTGGCAGTGATTATTGAGACGTAGCGGCAAGCAGTTCTCGCCGAGAAGTTGTGGTGGACACTGCTTGTAGCTGAAGTCAGAGTGAGATGCGGTAGTGGAGAGTGTTGTTCCATGTTTATGCAGTTATTTGATGGGAGAGATAGCAGATGTTGTTCCAATGGAGATATTGTAATGATCTGAGTGCTTTTCGTTAATATAAATTAAGGTAACTAACTACTGTTCTTTATTTTCTTATTATTTGTGTGTCCTGAATAATGCTTCATTACAGGTTCAGTCAACAAAGCATCTGGCGTGTGTTCTTGTATTAGAGTGTAATTCTGGGTTTCTTGCACAATTATAGTATTTCTAATTTTCTTTTATCACGTCAGTATAAATGATATTTAAAAATTCTTGTCCTGTTGAAGAAGAACCGTGCCAGATGTGCGTTGAGTCATACTACCACATACAGAACAGCTACACTTGTGCTTTGTTGGTTTCGTAGGTTTTATAGTTGCTGGGGACTTAATTAATTAATTGTATTAACTGAAATTTTCATTTCATTCTTTGTTGTTGTTTCATGCAGTTAGATTGCGTAATAATACTAGTCAGGGCCAGCCGTTTACGAGACATGCGTAATCGGACATACAGCGACAGAAAATTAAAAAGTATTTGCATTGCATTCATATATCTTTATTATAATTAAGCCCCCATGCACGTGGCGACCGCTGCTTCGGATCGTCCCTTGGAATTCTTCTGATTGTAAAAATAGTAGACAGTAGTATTGTTGTAGTAATTTGTAGTTTAGTAATTGTAGTCTATTTTGCATGTGTAGATTTGGTAATTGGCATTCTTCTAATGGTATTTTTCAAAATTTAATTTTTATTGCCTTGTATACGCGTTTGACGATTTGGTGCAATTATTTCAATTGTTCGATTAATCGTGTTTGAGGGAAATATTTCGTGAGAATGGTATTGTTGAAGATAAAGAGTCATTGTGTGTAATTTTCATATAGTGACGAGTTTTGTATGTTTTGTAAATGATTACGCGATCGATGAAAAAGGCAAAAATGATGAATAGTGAGAATGACGAAATTGTTAACATGGCGAACTCGCCAACAGAGGAAAACAGTATGATGGATAATGAAGTGGAAAACAATGTAATAAGTCGGGAAAATAGTCCGGAACCATTTCAAAATTTTTCTCAATCAGAAAATTCACAGAATCCGAGATTAACGACAGAAGATTCTGAAGTAGTATCGAACTCAGATAGCTTTACTGCTATGACGAAGGAAGTTAGTTTTACGGGAAATGTTAGGGGCGAAAAGAATTTCGAACAAGTTAATCTGGAGCAGTTGATGAGTGCAATATTAAATTTACGATCTGAATTAAAAACAGATAGGGGAACAATGGAAAAACGGTTAGACTCACTGGGATCACAAATGGGAACAATGGAAACACGGTTTGGATCTGAATTAAAAACAGAGATTGGAACAATTAAAACAGAGATGGGAACTTTGGAAACACGGTTAGATTCACGAATAGGGACATGTTTCAGAAATATGAAAGATGAATTAAAGAAAGAAATCAGAGAAGAAGTACAACCGATTTTGAATGCTCACAATAATAGATTAGTTGCAGTAGAGATTAGACAAAGGGAACAGGATAGAGAACAGGAAGAAAGAGATCGCGTGATAGTACAGAAATTTTCAGAGTTAAATTTACAACGTGCAAAAGATAAGGAAGAAATATTTGAGAGAATCGGGGAATCCGTACCAAATGACAGATTAAATAACCTAACACAACAGTATGAACAGTTAACTACTAAATGTGGTAATACCGAAACCCGAGTCGCGACACTTACGGAAGACGTAAATAAACAGAAAGAACAAATAGGTGATTTAACGGAAAGAGTTGAGGAGATTTCAGATAAACTGACAAGTCTTAGTTTAAGTGGGGACAGAGATTCAGATGATACAGCACCATTGCCATTTGCAGAAACCGAAGAGTACCAGAACATAAATAAGCATGTTGAAAATCAGGGAAAATTTAATGAACGCGTTAAAAGGGAAGTTGAGGCATTAAAAAAGCAAGTCAAACAAATTGAAGGCGAAATCGTGGGAAAAGATAGCAGAAGAAATTTAGAATCACAGATAGCAGAAGGGTTTGAAGAAAGTAATTTATTTCATTTACGAGAAGCAACAAGAGAGCGCCAGGCGCGCGACCTTGACAATAATCGACATTCGGACTGGGACAGACGCGGTAGGTCTTTGTCGCCACGAGGCGAAAACTTTGACTATAAATACTTTTTGACTGTTCGGAAATTTAAGATCTTCCGCAATTCTAAGAATGACATACATCCATGTTCATGGTTAGATCAATTTATGTACGCACTTCCACCAAATTGGCCACTAAGTCACAAATTAGAATTTATGTGCAGCTATTAGCGTCCTCAGGGGATTCACTACATTAAGTGAATATGTGCCGTAGTGAGCATAGGGCCCCGAGCTGTAGTGGTGCTATTTCTCTTTTAGTTTTCTGTACCACTGCCTACTCTTTCACTATTCTTTGCATCTATCGAAACAACCCTTCTACTATCAATCTATCTAGAGAGTAGATAAACAATAACCGGATATGACTATTTTACCCAAAAGTGACTTTGATAAATTACCGTTTGGACTTACTGTATCTTCAGCAGCATTCATTCGTAGCTTAAATGAAATTTTACCTGTTTATCTTCGTGACAATATTACTTCATATGTTGACGATACTCTTATTGCTAAACGTTCTTGGAGTGAGCACAACAAAATTTTGGATTCATTATTACGTATTTTTGCAAGAGTTGGCATTACGGTGAACTTAGAAAAATCTGAATTTGGTCGTTCTCAGGTGAAATTTCTCGGTCACATTATTTCTACAGAAGGTATTCTTCCTGATCCAGAAAAATTAGACGCTATTCGTAATTATGCTGTTCCTACCACAAAACGTGATGTTCGTAGTTTTCTTGGTGTCTGTAATTTCTTAGACGCTTTGTTAGATTGGACGATTTGGCCACACCTCGTTTTTGCGATCTATCTGGAAAGTTCTTTTTAAACGAAAATCGGTCGACAACTCTGTTTGGTTAGTTTGTATTCCTGATGAGTGGGTTAATAAGCTGATTTGGTATACGCATTTCAGTTATGCACACTTTGGTCCCAGAAAATGCTTTCATAAATTACGAGAAAATTGCTACTTCAATAATATGGAAAAACGTATTCGATTTGTTCTTGCCAAATGCAAATTATGTCAAAAGGCTAAGCCGCCGACAGTTTCTCACAGAGCACCGTTGTTTCCTATCATTCCAGCAAAATTAAAGGACATGGCTGCAGTTGATTTGTTCGGTCCAGTAGTTCGATCTACTAATGGTTTTGCGTACATTTTCGTAGCAGTGGAGTTGACATCAAAATATGTGTGTTTTACACCGTTACGCAAAGCAACAGCTTGTTCAGTATCTAATGCTTTCATTAACCATTTTCTTAAAGAAGTGGGGCATGTTGATAAGGTTATATCAGATAATGGATCACAGTTTCGTTCTAAAATTTGGCTTCGTACTCTATGGCGTCGTAAAATTAAACCAATTTTCATTTCACTTTTTCACCCTCAATCTAAGGCTTCAGAGAGATGGATGAAGGAAATCAATAAATTGTGTTGTCTTTATTGTCATCAGAATCACAGAACGTGGGATCAGTATCTTCATATTTTTCAAAACATTCTGAATGAACTTCCTAATGACTCAACTTCTTTACCACCTATACTGATATTAAAAAATAAAGCACCGACAAATCGCATTTCTGAAATCGTTCCTTTTCCGCCTACACGGAAACTGCGGCATTCTGAAGTTGTCAACCTGGCTCTACAAAATATTGCATCTGCGGCTGCTAGAAGAGAGAAATCAGCTAAGCGTCCTGGTCGTTTAAAAATCTTGTCAGTTGGTCAGAAGGTGTTAATTAAGGCTCATCGTTTGTCTCACAAAGGAAGAGGCTTGTGTCGGAAATTTTTTCTGCTTTATAACGGTCCATATAGAATTCGCAAAATTATTCATGATAACACTGTCGAAGTAGAAACTCTTAAATCACGACGCTCTAAGGGAATACATCATAGATCTAACGTTAAAAATTTTGTGGAATGATATACTTTTGAAAAATTTTTGTAGAATGACATACTTTTGAGAGACTAACAGCTACTTGTAAACACGCAGAGAGTACAAGGATGCCGCGCTGTGTTTTGGCGGCGGCATATACTCAAAGCAACAATCAAGTCTGCGCGCCGCACAAGGCAGTCGTTGACCGCAAACAATCACTTCCTACGTCACGCGCCTACAGCTGATCGAGCGCTCAGTGCGAATGCACTGACAGCCGTAAATAAATACACAGTCTAATTTCTCCGACTAAAATCAGTATTAAGCTATAATGACTTGATAAATTATGTTACTAACGTTCAGTATTTTTCAGGATACGGTTCTATAAAATATTTAAGAACTTCAGGTAAATTCTGTGCATGTCCAACGTTAAGACGACTTGCTATCGAGAAAATTTCAGGAAAAATGTCATTTCGAAGACGAAAGTAATAAACTAAAAAGGTAATTATTAATTGAGTTTATTTTTCAGGTAACATATTTCCACTTAGGTACGTACTTTAGACGTAATTTGCTGCTCGCGATTACGTGATTCATACTTTGTGCTAATTACATGTTCAATGAAATTACTTGTGAAGCGACGTGCTTGCGTACGTTAACTGATTTTGACAATGATTATTAATGAACTGGATTGTTACTTGTGTATATTATGCATCGCTTGGCTGCACTGCTTTTTCACTGATGTCATATTTTTAATTATGTGCCTGCTGTGCCTATTTATTTAAATTATAATTGTCACCTGATTAATTGTGCTGATGTGGTTAGGTATGTAAGTTATACTTTGTGATTTATCTGCTTGCGCCTTCATGTTTACTTATTAAGATACGATGCTAATGACCTGTTTAGTACGTAAGATATATGTTTACTGCTATGCGTATGGATTGCACATTTACACATTTCTGCTTGTTGTCATAACTATACTTTAATTTGGTATATAGCAATGCTGATGTACAGTGTACGGACATGGAGTGTGGGTTACGATGTGGTATGGGTTACGGATTGTTCGCTTGGCGAAGCCTCGTTATAGAAATTGTGCTGCATCCACTTGTTGACATTCTGTTCACTACTGGTATATTTACTCGCTGTTGCTTGTTTTGCTTACGCTCAGTGCTTTATATTTTAACATAAGAAAATGAACTGCAGTAATTCGACGAGCGACTTTAGTACAAGAAACATCATAGAAATCACATGAGCTGGAGGTTTTATGAAAGCTGTATAAATGTATGCCAATAGGAAGGAAGCTAACGACATGACATACCAACACAGTTATTACACTGCATTTTTCGTGAGCAATTGAAATAGGAAGTGACACTTGACACAAGAAATACTCCACATGTTTGCTTCTGTTTGCCATAATTCTTGAAGTGGTGTACACACTGTGAAATATTAGGATCATTCACACTCCGTAATCGTACTTAATTACTGAGAGTTATTCGAACTAAGTCTGTTAGAGGTCATGTATGCATTCTTTGTTTATAATTCATAATGAGTAGAAGATTTTGGTCAGATGGATTACACAGAGGTTGTGTGTTGACAGTGTGTCTTCGGATTGTATGGGATGAGGAGGTTTGCATTAGGATTTTATCTGTACTCGATCGAGGAGACTGACTAGAGGAAAGAGTTGTTATGGAAGTGAAATGATACTGGCAATAAGGTTTATATGTATCGACGTATTAAAGAGGTATTATGGAGGTATTGAGATTATATGAAGTTGATTGGAGTTATGGTGTATAAGAGGTAAAATAAGTGAGGTGCAAATTTTTTTTTGTTGTTGGTCTATATGGAACAAGGAGGATGAAGATAGCAGACTAGAACACTAAAATGGAAGGAAGATTGTCTACACACACTTTGTTAAATCACTAAGCAGTATGTATTTTTTTTTTTTTTTTTTTTTTTTTTTTTTTTTTGGAGAGAGGAAGTTGCATATCTTGGCACACTGACAGTTGTTCAGCAACCGTACATTTGATCTGGCTTGGCAAACATTGGTCTTGACATGATGACTATGACGTTGACTTAACTATTATTGACTGTTATACATTGCTGTCACTACTACTCGATACACATGATGAACATGAAATTTTGACAGAAGTGGATTCACACAGTTAACACTATTCAATTACACAGTAGTACTTAATGTGGATGAAAGATGAGTGAGTGTGTTTTGTGTGTTTTCCTTTCCTAATCCTACCCACCTATCTCCTAAATATTATTTTATTTGTTTCTAGTGGCTTGCACTGACACCCATAAATATTATAGGTTTACTGATGTTTGTGTATTTGTAATAGTAATATGACAATTATCTGATATCATTTTTGTGTTTGTTATGATTTGTATGTTTAGTGTAAGAGCATTGTAAAAGCATTTGTATGTGCATTCAAACTATTGTTCATGCTTGAACTGCCTGATTAGTGATGGTGAAATTATGGACTGTTACTTGTACTTTTTCTACATGATTGGTGCCACTAGGACATGTTTAATTTCTGCTAATGAACTGTGTGATCAGTGATAGTGAATATTATGGACTGCTGTCTGCACCTACTCAACATTGCTGGGTGCCACTGATGGACTGCTTCTACTGAAATGATGTCACCTGTTGGAGTCTGCACCTACTCCACAATGCTGGGTGCCACAGATGGAGCTACTTCTATGGAAATGATGTCATTGTCGGTGTCTACACCTACTCAACAATGCTGGGTGCCATTGATGAACTGCTTCTACTGAGAAATGTGACTTGTTGCTGTGTGTACCTCTTCAACATTGCTGGGTACCACAAATGGAACTGCTTCTACTGAAATGATGTTACTTCTTGCTGTCTGTACCTCTTCAACATTGCTGGGTACCACAAATGGAACTGCTTCTACTGAAATGATGTTACTTCTTGCTGTCTGCACCTACTCAACATTGCTGGGTGCCACTGATGGACTGATTCTACTGAGATGATGTCACCTGTTGCTGTTTGCACCTGCTCAACATTGCTGGGTGCCATTGATGAACTGCTTCTACTGAGAAATGTGACTTGTTGCTGTGTGTACCTCTTCAACATTGCTGGGTGCCATTGATGAACTGCTTCTACTGAGAAATGTGACTTGTTGCTGTGTGTACCTCTTCAACATTGCTGGGTACCACAAATGGAACTGCTTCTACTGAAATGATGTTACTTCTTGCTGTCTGCACCTCTTCAACATTGCTGGGTACCACAGATGGAACTGCTTCTACTGAAATGATATTACTTCTTGCTGTCTGCACCTACTCAACATTGCTGGGTGCCACTGATGAACTGCTTCTACTGAAATGATATCACCTGTTGGAGTCTGCACCTACTCAACATTGCTGGGTGCCACTGATGGACTGCTTCTACTGAAATGATGTCACCTGTTGGAGTCTGCACCTGTTCCACAATGCTGGGTGCCACTGATGGACTGCTTCTACTGAAATGATGTCACCTGTTGGAGTCTGCACCTACTCAACATTGCTGGGTGCTACTGCTGGAACTGTCAACCACTTGTTGTGTAAACATTATGTGAATATTTGTATAAACTGATTTTTGTGTATTACTGTCTGTGAAAAGTTATGAGACTCTTACCTGTACATATTCGTCATTGCTGACGCTATTGATTGAACTGTTTAACCACATAATACTTGTGTAAACTATTATGTAAAGTCACATGTATGAAAGCATTTGTATTGCTTAGTGTATTTTATATATTAGGCTATTGAAAGGTCAGTGCAAAGCCAAAATTTTATCTAGTTATATGATATTTACGTATTAATATTATCTTTTATTTTTGTCTGTGTTTTTTTTACGAATTTGGTGGTATTTTCACCACCAATGCTGGCAAAAATACCATCAAATTCTAGCCCGTGGAGGAAGGGCATATGAAAGGTGGCTACACTGAGCCACAGCGCCAAAAATCGCGCCAGAAAGTATTGTTCCGCCGCCTCCACTGGCAGTGATTATTGAGACGTAGCGGCAAGCAGTTCTCGCCGAGAAGTTGTGGTGGACACTGCTTGTAGCTGAAGTCAGAGTGAGATGCGGTAGTGGAGAGTGTTGTTCCATGTTTATGCAGTTATTTGATGGGAGAGATAGCAGATGTTGTTCCAATGGAGATATTGTAATGATCTGAGTGCTTTTCGTCAATATAAATTAAGGTAACTAACTACGGTTCTTTATTTTCTTATTATTTGTGTGTCCTGAATAATGCTTCATTACAGGTTCAGCCAACAAAGCATCTGGCGTGTGCTCTTGTATTAGAGTGTAATTCTGGGTTTCTTGCACAATTATAGTATTTCTAATTTTCTTTTATCACGTCAGTATAAATGATATTTAAAAATTCTTGTCCTGTTATACTACCAAATACAGAACAGCTACACTTGTGCTTTGTTGGTTTCGTAGGTTTTATAGTTGCTGGGGACTTAATTAATTAATTGTATTAACTGAAATTTTCATTTCATTCTTTGTGGTTGTTACATGCAGTCAGATTGCGTACAAGAACTAGTCAGGGCCAGCCGTTTACGAAACAGCGTAATCGGACATACAGCGACAGAAAATTAAAAAGTATTTGCATTGCATTCTTATATCTTTATTATAATTAAGCCCCCATGCAAAGGGTAGAAGAGTGTCTTAAAACGCAATTGCATCCCCGAAGTAAATCAATGCAATCGTACTATAAAATCATCAAACACCTACTCATCGTAGACACTTCATTAGGACCCTCATATAGGACAACTCCACATTATGCTGAGCCACTTACATAGTTAACATGATACCTGTCAATTGTTAACTTATGTTCTATATTTTTTATAATTTTTTATAATGGTACATTTCTTCTACTCATTGTAAAGGGGCCTGAAGATGGCATCAATGTAATGCCGAAACTGGTAGCACATGGAAGTTCTTAAAATAAAATAAATTTCTACAATACATACGGCTGTCGGTAAATTATTGCATCAAGTCGTCTCACAATCCATAATGGATCAACGAAGATTAAGAAATTGTCATGTCGGCGTCATAGAGCGCCAACCATTCTGCACAGATGGTCTTTCGTTGCTATTTATGGTTTTCTGTTAGGCGGCGACGAACCCAGTGGGTACATGCGTCTCATTACACCAAATGGTGGACGAGTATTTCAGCACTACCAACAGAGACGCCCTGTTGAGGAGCGAGGTGTCTGATTGCGACCCGTCAGCCACCTCGAATGAGAGTGTCGGCACGTTCCAACATTGTCCAGTCACAGCCGTGTATGGCCAACCAGCACGTGTGAGATGGGATAAGTTTGTGCGACCTTGTTGCGATGACGACAGACGCCTCGCACAATGATTCACCGAGCTCTTGTTCACTGCCAAGTCTTTGTAGACATTCTGTAAGCGGCTGTTAATATCTGCGGTGCTATGGCTTTCCGCAGAAAGAAACTGAATGGCAGCTCTCTGCCTGGATCGCACCTTCGTTACAGACACCATTTTGAAGGTTGCGTATTGTGGGGCGGCGGGTGGATTATATGTTATGAATGTATGACGTAATAATGCTCCTATTATTTATGCAGTCTTCTGCCGTTCTCAACACTGGCTCACTAACTACAATATTGGCAACCAGAAAGTGATTAGCAAAACGTGAAGCCTGTAATTAGAATTCCTAGTGCCCACTTCAACTGAGAAATACACTTATAGCTACAGCTTGTAGCTCTGAGGAATTAGGAGATTGTCTCGGATTCATAATCAAAAACGATTCTCTAAAAATGTTCACTATATTCTGAAAGTCACAGACCAAAAAGAATCCACACAATACAATTAACAGAGCAGTTCAGAGTCTAATGCGCTGATGCAACTATAACTGTTCAAATTATATGTTTAAGTGATTGCACACCATAATTTGATGATAAAGTTCATCAAACGCCACGCTAAATAATGGTACAATGTCTGTCCCGCGACGGCACGTGAAAATACGACCTACGCAAACTGAAGATAGATCATTAAAGTCATCCCAGAATTAACACTTCACTCGAAAACGATTTCATGGTTACGCGTATCCCGAGTAACTTATTACAGCATCCGAGGCTGTTTATAGCAATGATACCGACGTGACGCGACACCCGGCACAGGTGGTGTGCTATTCAGCGTCTGGAGAGAACTGGAGCCTTCCTTCTCTCGTGCAGCGTTCTTATATATAAAGCCGCGGTGCGGACGGCTAAGGGAACGCCTGATCAATTCCGCTCTCCCGACTAGCTGCTAGGCTAGTAATGCACCACTTTAAGTTATAGAATAAATCATCGCATCATTTGCTGACGGCCGATGAAGCTCTCAATTTAAATGTGCATTCAGCACACAGGTAAGTAATCATAATAAAAGTCTGACGTGGCTAAGTCAAATTAATTTAATTACACTATACGCAGTAGACGAGCTCTGAACTTGCCCTTTGGAGATAAGCTATCGCTATAGTTTTATAGTTATTCAGTTGAAACCTCTCACATCCTTATGATTATAGCGGATCTCCCTTCTACTTAAATTTAAACATCCTAGCCTTATTTATTCGCCTACTTAATCTATCTTGCTTCCTTAATATCTAAGACAAAAACCAGAAAATCATGAATTTCAACTAAAATTTTAATTTGTGAGATCCAGAATACTGTTTCTACTAAATTATTATGCAAAAGGAATCTAAATACAAATTTTTAAGTTTCTAGCTCTTTTCTGTTGCGCCAATGATTTTTACAGAAAAACGTCCAAATTTCGAAAATGGTTAAAGTTATTGAACTGACATTCAACACATATTGATTTAGTATTACTCCTGACATGCTAGAAACGTTTCAGGTTATTTACTTGATTTTAAAAGTATTGCGCAACATTTATGACGTCAGAGCTAGTTACAGCGGACTCGGCTGGCACACAATGGAAAGACTGATTTGAATTTCATACGGCGTGAGTAGGCTGCTTCCCTACAGTATACCGCCGCCGCCCATCGAAACTTCGTGAAACTGTAGGGGCAGAAGTAGGAATATTCGCCGATGTCCCACAACAAATTTTGCATTTTTTAAATCGAAACTGGCCGCGAAAGAAGTGTGTTGCAGTGCTTATCGAACGTCCCTCATATATCACGCGCAGGGATTATGAGAACAACGTGTGGGAGATTACGTTGCCTTAAGAGGCATTTACACTGATGAACCAAGCCATTATAACCACCTGCTCCATAGCGTGTTAGTGCAGCTCTGGATACCAATGCGGCAGCCATTCTGTGCGGCATGGGTTCGACATGCCCTTAGCGGTTTCCGGGGGCGTGTGGCACCAGACGTCCACGCATAAGTACCCAAATTTAGGGCCGTTGATTTGTGGGCAGACAGCGTCGCAGCGCTCCTAAGAGCACTGTACCACGACTGTGGCCTTCTGACACGGATAGTTGGGCTGGTGGAAGGTGTTATCGTCATAGAGAAATACATGAAACGGGTATTCCTGACAGCACGCAGACGATGTTGACGATGTTGTGGTCCTAACATTATCCCATGCACGGGTCGTCGACGTTGACGTCCTCACGACCTGCGTAGTTGGTAGGTACGATTTTGAACAAATCAACATCGTTTCCCATTTTGTTAAATATATATTACATGTATACCAGATGACTCCCAGAACGTATATGTAACGTTTGAGTGAACTAAAGCAACTGTGTGCCAAAATTTCGAAGCAATTCGCGAAGAAATTTCGGAGATTTGAGATTTGAAGAAACGAACGTTTACGTTTCTATTTATATAGAACATGTAGATGTTCGCAATTGCAAATCTCCGAAAGTGTACGATCGAATGCCTTGAAATTTTGACGCAACATCGTATTGGAATACGCGCGTATTTTTATATGCCTATTTTTAATATATGTAATATGTAATTTCTTATAAATTCAACAACAGGGAAACGTTGTTAAAAAAAGTGTTAAAAATATAGTTACCTGAAAACACACATTTACCAGAGTACAAAGTTGTATCAGAATTTCAAAGCAGTCGGTCAAGAACTTTCGGAGATACTCTATGAACAAACGAGGATTTACATTTTTGTTTACATAGATGCTATGAAATAAAGCATATCCACAGGACTCTCTGTGTATATTTGTTACTGTCACTGGACACTAGCGTATCACTTTCTACAGTACAGAATAGTAGTCTCTTCTCCCAATGTACAGCTGACTATAAACATTTTTACACAGTTCTGTCTAATACAACTCTCTCGGTGCTGGCTATGTAGTGACGATGCTGCCGTCTTCGGCGATGACTGCGGAGTGGGGGGTGAGCTGCGCTCCACTCTGACGTCAGTCAGTCTTCAGCAGCAGCAGCAGCGTCGGCCTGTGGAAACTCTCGAGAGCGAGTTTATGCCGACGTCTTTAATTCGCCGCTGCGTCTGGCACCGACTGTGCTTACTTGTGGTTTCGTCGTGGGATTCCAACTTCGTCATGGTACCTCGTTCATCGTACGACACCACAGAACAAGGCTGAAAGAACAAGCACGAAGTCCTTGCTTTGAAAACCGTATAAGACAAGGATGCAATCACTCTCCCCTACTTTTCATTCTACACGCGAGGAGGCAATGACAGAAATAAGAAGGAATGATCACCAGCGGAATTAAAAATCAGGGTGAAATGATGTCAATGCGAAGATTCACTCGTGACATCACTATCCTCATTGAAGGTGAGCAAGCTTTACGGGATCTCTTGAATGAAATGAAATTATATGTGCGTGCAGTGAGAGCCTGACGTCGAGTAGGTCGGTGGCGTAGTGCATGCCTCTTTAGTTGACGGCACGTAGGAGACATGCGTGTCGAAAAAGGTGAAATGACGATGAGGACAACACAACGTTCTACTTATATGTATATGGTGTCTGTTCTTTCGGAGATGTCTGAAAGAACAGACACCATATCCATATAAGTATATCGTTCTGGCAATATCGGACATGACCTTATTCTTCTGTGCGGAAGCACACATATTACCCGAACTCTTACGGGACTTGGTAAGAATGTCTTCCACGAGTAATGAGTGTGTTGGGGTGGAACACTACGAATGTAGTGTATGGACATACTAGGTGAGAATGTGGGTCTCGCGGGAGGCGTGCGCGAGGTAGTCCCTGCAATCGAACTATCCTCTGTGCCCTCGGTGGCTGAGATGGATAGAGCGTCTGCTATGTAAGCGGGAGATCCCGGGTTCGAGTCCCGGTCGGGGCACACATTTCTACTGTCCACGTTGATATATATCAACGCCCGTCAGTGTAGCTGTTGAATGGAATTTGGACGGAGAATAAACTGAAAGAAGACTAAAGTAATGAGAAACAGCAGAAATGAGATCAGCGATAAACTTAATATCAAAATTCGCGCTCGTGGAGTAGCTGAAGGAAAGGAATTCTCCCCTCTTGTAAACCTACTTCCTTGGGAAAAAAATAACACATGACATACGAATCGAGGCGGACACAAGGCAGAGACTAGCACAGGCCAAGAGGACATCCCTGGCCAAGACATGACTGTTGGCGTCAAAGATAGGCCCAAATTTAAGGAAAAAATTTCTTATAATATGCAACGTTTGGGGCACAGCGTTACATGGTAGTGAATCATGGGCAATGGGGTAACCGGAACACAAGAGAATCGAGGCGTTTGAGATGTGAATCTATAGAAGAGCGCTGAAAATTAGGTTCTGTAGAATCAGAGAGGAAAGAAACATACGAAAAACACTGACAAGAAGAAGGAAGACGATGATTGGATGTGGATTATGACATGAGGGGGTAACTTACAAGGTATCAGAGTGAGCTGTAGAGGATGAAAAGTGCAGAGGAAGACAGAGATAGGAATACATCCAGCAAATAATTGAGGACGTTGGGTCCAGAGGCTATAGTGAAATGAAAAAATTCTCACGGGAGGTAGATTCGTGGCGGACCGTATCAAACCGTTCAGAAGACTGACGACTCAACGAAAAAAATTCGCAACACAAACGTCGCTGCAAAACAAACACACCAAGAAATCTTTGCTCTCGTCTGTTCCTACATTCAGTCATGCAGAAGGTATAGTCTTATCAAACTGGGTGAATCTTTTTGAAAAACCCTATGCACCGGAGCAGAAATACAGTACTGGCAATTAAAATTGCTACACCACGAAGATTACTTACTACAGACGCGAAATTTAACCGACAGGAAGAAGATGCTGTGATATGCAAATGATTAGCTTTTCAGAGCATTCTCACAAGGTTGGCGCCGTTGGCGACACCTACAACGTGCTGACGTGAGGAAAGTTTCCAACCGATTTCATATACACAAACAGCATTTGACCGGCGTTGCCTAACGTTGTTGTGATGCCTCGTGTAAGGAGGAGAAATACGTGCCATCACGTTTCCGACTTCGTTAAAGGTCAGATTGTAGCCTATCGCGATTGCGGTTTATCGTATCGCGACATTGCTGCTCGCGTTGGTCGAGATCCAATGACTGTTGGCAGAATATGGAATCGGTGGGTTCAGGAGGGTAATACGGAACGCCGTTCTGGATCCCAACGGACTCGTATCACTAGCAGTCGAGATGACAGGCATTATTCGCTTCGCTGTAACGAATCGTAGAGCCACGTCTCGATCCCTGAGTCAACAGATGGGGACGTTTGCAAGACAACAATCATCTGCACAAACTGCTCGACGACGTTTGCAGCAGCATGGACTATCAGCTCGGAGACCATTGCTGCGGTTACCCTTGACGCTGCATAACAGACAGGAGCGCCTGTGATGGTGTACACAACGACGAACCTGGATGCACGAATGGCAGATCGTCATTTTTTCGGGTGAATCCAGGTTCATGATGGTAACCACCGTGTTTGGTGACATCGCGGTGAACGCACATTGGAAGCGTGTATTCGTCATCGCCATACTGGCGTATCACCCGGCGTGAAGGTGTGGGGTGCCATTGGTTACACGTCTCGGGCACCTCTTGTTCGCACTGACGGCACTTTGGACAGTGGACGTTATATTTCAGATGTGTTACGGCCCGTGGCTGTACCCTTCATTCGATCCCTGCAAAACCCTACATTTCAGCAGGATAATGCACGACCGCATGTGGAAGTTCCTGTAAGGGCCTTTCTGGATACAGAAAATGTTTGACTGCTGCCCTGGACAGCACATTCTCCTGATCTCTCACCAATTGAAAACGTCTGCTTAATGGTGGCCGAACAACTGGCTCGTCACAATACGCCAGTCTCTACTCTTGATGAACTGTGGTATCGTGCAGAAGCTGCATGGGCAGCTGTACATGTGCACGCCATCCAAGCTCTGTTTGACTCAATGCCCAGGCGTATCAAGGCTGTTATTACGGCCGGAGGTGGTTGTTCTGGGTACTGATTTCTCAGGATCTATGCACCCAAATTGCGTGAAAATATAATTACATGTCAGTTCTAGTATAATATATTTGTCCAATGAATACCCGTTTATCATCTGCATTTCTTCTTGGTGTAGCTAATTTTAATGGCCAGTAGTGTAAATTAACCAACATAGTGCTCCAACAGAGATCTGAATGTTCCCGTTCACTCTTGTTCGGTTACTTCCTCCTTCACAAAGGCTCGCAAGTATTGTACGCTTTGCTTTGGAACCATTTTTTTTTCTTTTGGTCATCAGTCTACTGACTGGTTTGATGCGGCCCGACACGAATTCCTTTCCTGTGCTAACCTCTTCATCTCAGAGTAGCACTTGCAACATACGTCCTCAATTATTTGCTTGACGTATTCCAATCTCTGTCTTCCTCTACAGTTTTTGCCCTCTACAGCTCCCTCTAGTACCATGCAAGTCATTCCCTCATGTCTTAGCAGATCTCCTATCATCCTGTCACTTCTGCTTATCAGTGTTTTCCACATATTCCTTTCCTCTCCGATTCTGCGTAGAACCTCCTCATTCCTTACCTTACCAGTCCACCCAATTTTCAACATTCGTCTATAGCACCACATCTCAAATGCTTCGACTATCTTCTGTTCCGGTTTTCCCACAGTCCATGTTTCATTACCATACAATGCTGTACTCCAGACGTACATCGTCAGAAATTTCTTCCTCAAATTAAGGCCGGTATTTGATATTAGTAGACTTCTCTTGGCCAGAAATGCATTTTTCGCCATAGCGAGTCTGCTTTTGATGTCCTCCTTGCTCCGTCCGTAATTGGTTATTTTACTGCTAGGTAGCAGAATTCCTTAACTTCATTGACTTCGTGACCATCAATCGTGTTGTTAAGTTTCTCGCTGTTCTCATTTCTACTACTTCTCATTACCTTCGTCTTTCTCCGATTTACTCTCAAACCATACTGTGTACTCAATAGGCTGTTCATTCCGTTCAGCGGATCATTTAATTCTTCTTCACTTTCACTCAGGATAGCAATGTCATCAGCGAATCGTATCATTGATATCCTTTCACCTTGTATTTTAATTCCACTCCTGAACCTTTCTTTTATTTCCATCATTGCTTCCTTGATGTACAGATTGAAGAGTAGGGGCGAAAGGCTACAGCCTTGTCTTACACCCTTCTTAATACGAGCACTTCGTTCTTGATCGTCCACTCTTATTATTCCCTCTTGGTTGTTATACATATTGTATACGACCCGTCTCTCCCTATAGCTTACCCCTACTTTTTTCAGAATCTCGAAAAGCTTGCACCATTTTATATTGTCGAACGCTTTTTCCAGGTCGACAAATCATATGAAAGTGTCTTGATTTTTCTTTAGCCTTGCTTCCATTATTAGCCGTAACGTCAGAATTGCCTCTCTCGTCCCTTTACTTTTCCTAAAGCCAAACTGATCGCCACCTAGCGCATTCTCAATTTTCTTTTCCATTCTTCTGTATATTATTCTTGTAAGCAGCTTCGATGCATGAGCTGTTAAGTTGATTGTGCGATAATTCTCGCACTTGTCAGCTCTTGCCGTCTTCGGAATTGTGTGGATGATGCTTTTCCGAAAGTCAGATGGTATATCGCCAGAATCATATATTCTACACACCAACGTGAATAGTCGTTTTGTTGCCACTTCCCCCAATGATTTTAGAAATTCTGATGGAATATTATCTATCCCTTAGGCCTTATTTGACCGTAAGTCCTCCAAAGCTCTTTAAAATTCCGATTCTAATACTGGATCCCCTATCTCTTCTAAATCGGCTCCTGTTTCTTCTTCTATCACATCAGACAAATCTTCACCCTCATAGAGGCTTTCAATGTATTCTTTCCACCTATCTGCTCTCTCCTCTGCATTTAACAGTGGAATTCCCGTAGCACTCTTAATGTTACCACCGTTGCTTTTAATGTCACCAACGGTTGTTTTGACTTTCCTGTATGCTGAGTCTGTCCTTCCGACAATCATATCTTTTTGATGTCTTCACATTTTTCCTGCAGCCATTTCGTCTTAGCTTCCCTGCAATTCCTATTTATTTCATTCCTCAGCGACTTGTATTTCTGTATTCCTGATTTCCCGGAACATGTTTGTACTTCCTCCTTTCATCAATCAACCGAAGTATTTCTTCTGTTACCCATGGTTTCTTCGCAGCTACCTTCTTTGTACCTATGTTTTCCTTCCCAACTTCTGTGATGGCCCTTTTTAGAGATGTCCATTCCTCTTCAACTGTACTGCTTACTGCACTATTCCTTATTGCTGTATCTATAGCGTTAGAGAACTTCAAACGTATCTCGTCATTCCTTAGTACTTCCGTATCCCACTTCTTTGCGTATTGATTCTTCCCGACTAATGTCTTGAACTTCAGCCTACTCTTTATCACTACTATGTTGTGATCTGAGTCTATATCTGCTCCTGGGTACGCCTTACAATCCAGTATCTGATTTCGGAATCTCTGTCTGACCATGATGTAATCTAACTGAAATCTTCCCGTATCTCCCGGCCTTTTCCAAGTATACCCCTGCCTCTTGTGATTCCTGAACAGGGTATTCGCTATTACTAGCTGAAACTTGTTACAGAACTCAATTAGTCTTTCTCCTCTTTCATTCCTTGTCCCAAGCCCATATTCTCCTGTAACCTTTTCTTCTACACCTTCCCCTCCAACTGCATTCCAGCCGCCCGTGGCTATTAGATTTTCGTCCCCCTTTACATACTGCATTACCCTTTCAATATCCTCATACACTTTCTCTATCTGTTCATCTTCAGCTTGCGACGTCGGCATGTATACCTGAACTATCGTTGTCGGTGTTGGTCTGCTGTCGATTCTGATTAGAACAACCAGGTCACTGAACTGTTCACAGTAACACACCCTCTGCCCTACCTTTTTATTCATAACGAATCCTACACCTGTTATACCATTTTCTGCTGCTATTGATATTACCCGATACTCATCTGACCAGAAATCCTTGTCTTCCTTCCACTTCACTTCACTGGCCCATACTATATCTAGATTGAGCCTTTGCATTTCCCTTTTCAGATTTTCTAGTTTCCCTACCACGTTCAAGCTTCTGACATTCCACGCCCCGACTCGTAGAACGTTATCCTTCCGTTGATTATTCAATCTTTTTCTCATGGTAACCTCCCCCTCGCAGTCCCCTCCCGGAGATCCGAATGGGGGACAATTCCGGAATCTTTTGCCAATGGAGAGATCATCATGAAACTTCTTCTAATACAGGCCACATGTCCTGTGGATACACGTTACGTGTCTTTAATGCAGTGGTTTCCATTGCCTTCTGCATCCTCATGTCGTTGATCATTGCTGATTCTTCCGCCTTTAGGGGCAATTTCCCACCCCTAGGACAAGCGAGTGCCCTGAACCTCTATCCGCTCCTCCGCCCTCTTTCACAAGGCCGTTGGCAGAATTAGGCTGACTTCTTATGCCGGAAGTCTTCGGCCGCCAATGCTGATTATTTAACAAAAATTTAGATAGTGGCGGGGATCGAACCCGCGACCGAAGACGTTTTGATTATGAATCAAAGACGCTACCCCTTTTTTTTTTTGTTTATTCTTTTTTTTTAAAATTTTTATAACATTTTTTTATAGATTTATTTTTGTTTCATTACAAAGAAAGATCCTACAACTGCCGTAGCCGTGCGTCCGAGTCGTCTTCTCGTCTGTTGGGAGGGGTTCCCCCCTATTCCGTCCGTAGAGGATCAATATGCTCCAGGATTCTTCTTCATTTTCAGCGTCTCATACCCGGAACGCCCCAGTGAGCAGGAGGATCCGCAAATAATGAACCTAAATAATTTGCGAAACGGGTTCTGTACTTCGGGTGGCGGCTGAAAGCTGCATGTGTCGTCATCAATAGGGACCAAAAGTCGAGTGTGCCTTTGGGAGCATCGCAAAATATGTAGTAAACGGCCATGCCTTTTAGCCAGTTAACGGCGTTCGTTCTGGTTGATAGAAAGTATACGCCGTCGGGGCGCAATACTTCATCAGGGGAGATAGACTCCGGCAATCGCCGCAAGAGTAACGCCAGCATGCGCTGCGTCAGTAGCCAGCACTCGCTGGTCGCGGCACACGTCAGACGGTGTGCGTCCGAGTCAGCGACTGAGCATGTCGGACACAAGGGGTCGTCCGTCAGATGTATGGAATGTAGCCTCTGACGAGTAGCGAACTTCCCATTCACAACTACGTACCACAATGAACGCACCGTCGTAGGTAGAAAAGGCGTGTGTACCGCTCGCCACACCGTGTTCCAGGCAACTTCAGGATGTCTCTGGGTGACCGTATTTACAGGTTGCTGCTGTTGATAGATGCGATAATAGTCTTTTGTGCTGGGCTTCCGTGTCGTCGGAAGTTCTGACCGTAAGTAGCTGAAGTCAATCAAGAACTCTCTGATGTGGGTGAGTGCCGGTGAAATGTGTCCTACAGAAACCGGGGGATGCAGAGAGTGTGGTGCCACTTCCGCTATCAGGGTGCCCGTCAGAGTGGCGTGGGCAGAGGTCCACCTGCGACGCATAGTGTTGAGATAAAGCGATCGCGCACGGTTATATACATGAATTAAACCGATACCGCCCGCCCGCTGCGGCAGCGTCAGGGTGGCGTATCGGACTTTAAAAACCAGACCGGTGCTTACGAAATGTCCATATGCTGCTTGAAATCTGTCGGCCATCGTAGCCGTCAAGGGAAGGATATGCGCAAAATAGTTCAGTTTTGAGACGAGATAGGTGTTGACATAACGTGTTCTGAGAAGCATATCCAAGCGACGCAGTTTGTTGTCCTGCAGCAGAGCACGTGTCTGGTGCAGGAGCTGGCGGTACGTAGCCGCCGCCGTGCGGCGGACATTGCTATAGAATTGCACTCCTAAACACTTGAGTACGGGCACCTTGTCAAAGGGCACCGCCGTTGTGTGGGAAAGCCCCCCTCCGACATCCATGTATTTTGTCTTCTTCACGTTGATGACGCTCCCAGCGACCGCCCCGTACTGGCGTAGCCACTGTAGCGCCATATGCATTTCATCCTCTGATCTGGCCAGGAACACCACGTCATCGGCGAATGCACCACAACGAAAGGTCTCGTCCCGCAAGGAGATACCAGTTAATCGCTGTCGTAGACCATGTAAAGCTGGTTCAAGCGCTGCAGCAAATAATATACCCGACAGGGGGCACCCTTGTCGCACTGACCGTCCAACAACAATGTGACCAGACTGATAACCGTTGACCATCATGCGGGAGCGCGCTCCGTGGACCAGTCGAAGGACCACCTGTGCAGACTCCGGAGAGAGGCCCATGCGTTGCAAAACTGCGCGTAAGAAGCCGTGGTCGACGCGGTCGAATGCGTGGTCAAAATCTACGGCGACAAGGGCGCCTCGTATTTTGCAGGCCGCCGTCAAAGCAATTACGTCGCGGTATGCTCCTAACGCCGTATGAATGTTGCTGACACCACCTAAACATGTTTGATCGGTGTGGATGGCTTTCCCGATAGCGGTGTGGAGACGCGCGCGGAGGATACGGGCGAAGATCTTGTAGTCGTTGTTGAGGAGTGTGAGTGGGCGAAAGTCCTGCCACCTACAACCACCATTCGGTTTCGGTACTGGGATCAAGATGCCTTCTGTGAATTCTGTGGGGACAGTGAAATCAGGACGGATCAGGTCTTGAAACATTTGGAGCCACTTGTCACCCATAAGGTGGTAAAAAGTGCGGTAGAATTCCAGGGGTAAACCGTCCGGTCCAGGCGACTTGTTCGGTGCTCCACGTGCCAAGGCCGATGTCAGCTCGTCGGGTGTAATGGGCAACAGCAGACTATCATCGGGTGCCACGTCCCGAGGGGCGGGAAAATCGTGCAACAGCTCGTCATAATCACGTACATTTCGCGGATCTTCCATGTACAAGGTCCCATAGTGTCTGGCGAACGTGTGCGCGATGTCCATTTGTGTCACTGCGCGGCCGCCCTCCTCCGTGTTTACCGCCGTAATGAGCTGACGTTTGCGGTGGCGCCTCTCGCGCACAATGTGATACACTGACGCTGTTTCGTTGGGGATACAGTCTTGCACTCGCGCACGGATGCGGACACCTTCGAGCTGCTCGGTCCTGATGCGAAGGAGACGAGCTTTGATGCGTTGTACTGACATCTGACGCTCGGGAGACGGCGGTTGCGTCGCCAGCTCACGTAACGCTGTATAGTAAAATTCCGATGTTGCCCTGTGCCAGTTCGATCTGTCACGCCCGTAGGCCATCAAGGTCTTTCGGAGTGCAGGTTTGACACATCCCAGCCACCACAGCAACGTGGAAGCATACATGGGCAGGCGCCTGATACATCGACGCCACGTGTCAGTGACTGCTCGCTGACACGCTTCCTCGCGAAGGAGGGAGACGTTCAGCGTCCACGGGCCCCTGCTGCGTCTTGTGAGTTGTCGGGGTAAGGTGACAGTGCAGATGTACGCGAGATGGTCCGTGAAGGCCGTCGGCCAGAGTTCTGCATCACGGGTTGCTGTGCGGAGGGCACGCGAGACGTATATCCGATCCAGACGACTGGCAGAATGGCTGGTAAAGTGCGTATATCCACTCTGGGTCCCGTGATGTAAGAGCCATGTGTCATGGAGCGCGAGGTCACGTATCAATGCTTGTAGAGCCGGGCATGGGACGTAATGCGGTATCTGGTCCTCGGGCCGCAGAACACTGTTAAAATCGCCGCCCACTATGTAATGGTCCATATTTCCTTGCAATAGTGGGGCTATCTCCTCCGAATAGAAGACATGCCTGTCACCACGGTGCGAATTACCGGAGGGAGCGTAGACGTTAATGAGGCGGACTGCGCCAAGTGTGAGTGCGATGCCTCGCCCGTTCGGCAAGTACGTCGCGTCTGTCGCGTCTATGCCATCTCGGAGAAGGATGGCCGTTCCTCCTGCACCATCACCTAAGGGTAGGCTGTAGGTGGTGTAGCCATATAGGTCTAAACGCAGCTCGGGACGGACCTCCTGGAGAAGGGCAATGTCCAAGTCTGCCGCTCTGATCATGTCGTGTAACATGCGGGTCTTGACAGTGGAGTGGACACCATTTACATTGACTGTTCCCACACGGTAAGACTGAGACATATCAAGTGGCGGAGGCAGTGTGCCGGTGCAAGCCCACAGTGATCTCACACACCACACAGCCATCCATCTGCATGCTGTGCATTACTGTACCGTATGAGTCCCTGACTGGCAGAGCCCTCCGGGCTCAATGTCAGCCATGGGCTCTGGCGGAGATATCAATGTTTGCTGTGCATCATCTGCCTCCATATCGTCTGCCCAATCACCAAGAGACGATTGTGATGTCATTGGGGGCTGGTCGGTTTCACAGGAGTCGACGCAATGCGCCTCGTTTTCTGGGCCACCAGATTTAGGAGAGTGTTCCTTGTCTTCAGGCACCTTCTGGTGAATGATGCCACTGGAGGCCGTTGCAATTGTGGACGAGTCAACGAAGTCGATGTCTTCCGCCGGCTTCACATCCCTGTCCTGTTCTTCAGCTGACAATCGCCTCTTCTTGTGTCGCTTGGGTGATCTTTGCTTTCGGGTCCGAGATTCGACATCCACTAAAGGGCGGGGCTCGACACAGTCTCGGTTGCTAGGAACACCTGTGTCAGATTCCGACAGTGACGGTGGCTGGGTGTCCACGACGCTGCGGTGGGCAGAGGCTGTAGGAACCTCTGCACCGTTGTGCTGCGGCGTCGTCGACGGCGCTGACTCTCCAACGGAGCTGGCAGCGGCTTGAGGAGGTAGCAGGTTTTGATCATCCATCACATCATGGCGTGCCGCCTCCACGTATGTTATCGGGAGAGAGGTCATAGTGGATCGTTGGGGAAGTTCATTGCGGGGCACCTGAACGAGGCGGCGCTGCAGACACTCAGTTCTAACATGGCCTTCCTGGCCGCAGCCCGAGCAGGTCCTCGGTTGTCCATCATATATAACAATTGCGCGGCAGCCACCAACGAAAACATACGATGGAACGTGCTTCTTAAGTTCTATGCGCACTTGTCGTACCCCGTTAAGGACAGGGTACGTTTCGAATGTGTTCCATTTCTCCTCTGTGTGGCTCAGAACTGTGCCGTATGGCCGCAGCGCATCAACGACTAGGTTGGCAGGAACTTCGAACGGTAGTTCAAAGATGCGCACGGTACGCACCCCCAGACCAGCATGGTCAACTCCTACCACGCTCACGTTACCGTCTGCGTGACAGAAGCGAAAGCCGTTTGCAGATCGTTGGAGTAATCTGTCGCACGCCGCTTCGTCAATCAGTTTGAGGTACACTGTGCTGGTTACAATAGACAGATGAATTCCTATCAGTTCTTGTGGTTCTATGTGCATGATGTCTCGTAGAAACCGTTCAATTTCATGGGCCTTCGGTCTCGTGTACGATGCGTTGAACGTTAGTTTGATTGTAGCTTTTCGATATGAGAACGCCATGTCGGGTCGGTACAGGTACTATACGGCAATACAACGACGCGACCGCGCGCTAGCGGGTAAACAACAACACCTGCGGAGCACTGCCCGGCGCGCCGAGCCCGTCCGCACGGTATCACGGCTGAAAGCCGACTTCTGCAATCCGTGCTATTCAGGACGATTGAGATTCAGATGCCTAAACTGTTTTCCGTGCTGTGGGAGTGATTCCTTCAGAAATATCAAGGTTAATAAACTACCCCATCATTCCGGAAATCGAGTTCCTGCTGATGTCCTCTGCCCACGTTATCGTCGGGGCTCTAATTCTTATTCTTCCTTTCATTTACGTTTCCAGTGGTACCCACGAAGAACAGCAGTAAAGCCCACTGATTACTCCTCGCCTCTGTGGAATTCAGTTTAGTACGTACTTCGTTGAGCATCATCAGACTGTCTGGCTAAAGCGAAATTTTGCATCATAAGTGTTCTTAGTTTAGGCTACTATCAGCTGTCTCTTCCGACCAATTCCACTATCTCTTCGTGCCCCCTCCACCTCCCCCCCCCCTCTCTCTCTCTCTATCTTTCCTAGCCTCCGTCTCTTTCTTTCCCGTTCATTCCGCCATACACTCGCCCCTTTATCTCTCTGACCTCACGTTCAATCTCTCTCTCTCTCTCTCTCTCTCACACACACACACACACACAGAAATTCACTCGGTTTCTCTTTTAGTCATCTGCAGCTGCAGCAGAGATAGCTTCATGAAGCCCACCGTCGAAACGAAATGCTCGGTGCCGATTACTTCGACTGTGTAATGCGAGATAGCCGTCCGCTCATGCGAAAACTTTGCTCGGTTTAAGCAACAAAAAACGCCGAGAACGATTTAGGAGCAGTCTAAGCGACACTGTAACATTCGTATAGAATTCAGTTAGGCTTTTCTTTAACAGTACGTTTGACAGAATAAAAGTAAAAACTTAAAATATATCATTACGACATGTATTTTCTGACTTTTCCCTGAATTTGCCGTAATTAGTTAACATGGCGAACAATTTATACTTTATAAGCAGATTCCTTCGGAACTAAACATGAAACCCTGACAGAAAAATTACAACAGAAACTGATGCTGGACTATGTGGATTATTAAAATATGTATAACTTTGTTTATTATTAGTAATACGTAATATTCACTCCTCCATTTGCATTAATTGCTCTACGCTAGGTTGTCGTTGGAAATGTGCAAATCCGTCACATCTCGCTACATTTCAGAAACCCACTCATCTCGCGTCTTACTTCCGCAGCAGAGTTAGCGCTCAGTCATGGACTCGTTCAAATATGTCGGATGCGGCGCTGTAATGGTGATAATTGTAGGAAATCCTTAATTACTTGTCTTCCCGTAAAGAGAACACAGTTTAACTGTTTCAATGGATGTCGTTAATTGTTTCCTATGGTGTAATTACATCATAATTCACTGGACAGTTAATGCGTTGCACATAATATTAGTTGTCAATAACATTCTGCAACAGGGGCAGGTGTCATTTACTTTCAACACACATACACGACTGCAGTAAAGAATGGCTTGCAACAATGCGATCATGAACAATATTTTTAACTACAATTCTTAACAACTGACTGCCACTACCGATACAACTGTACCCTGCGGCCTCCGCTTCCAGACTGCTTTTATAAACCAATAATTAACGTTACTGGAAAGAGCTACCAGCGATGCGACTGTTCATCGTGGCCCCCGCTAACAGAGTGACGCTACCAACCCTGACCTTCGAGTGCCTGCCAACAGAAGGGAGATTGTGGGATGCTGGTTTCAGCCATACCCTGCCATAGAAAGCCTGTGTTATTACGCATACGAAGTCTTGCTCAGCCAGTAGCAAACCTCTGATGCGGGTGACGCCATGACGCTAGGGCATGTAACCAAGGTTTCACCCTTAGTTTACTCCGAAACCACATTGTTCCTCTACGTCGACTGTAAGCTTTGCTCTGTGCTGCACAATCAGTGAAGTCTCAGGTACCTGTTGCCAGGTACTACCAGGTAATATTTACATTTATGAGAACTAACGCCCACCTCTCGTGGTCGTGCGGTAGCGTTCTCGCTTCCCACGCCCGGGTTCCATTCCCGGCGGGGTCAGGGATTTTCTCTGCCTTGTGATGGCTGGGTGATGTGTGCTGTCCTTAGGTTAGTTAGGTTTAAGTAGTTCTAAGTTCTAGGGGACTGATCACCATAGATGTTAAGTCCCATAGTGCTCAGAGCCATTTGAACCATTTTTTTTTTTTTTTTGAGAAGTAACTGCATTCGAAACACACATGACGCCATTTAAAAATTGCTTATTAATACGGGGCTATTACAAATGATTGAAGCGATTTCATAAATTCACTGTAGCTCCATTCATTGATATATGGTCACGACACACTACAGATACGTAGAAAAACTCATAAAGTTTTGTACGGCTGAAGCCGCACTTCAGGTTTCTGCTGCCAGAGCGCTCGAGAGCGCAGTGAGACAAAATGGCGACAGGAGCCGAGAAAGCGTATGTCGTGCTTGAAATGCACTCACATCATCAACGATACTTCAGGACGAAGTTCAACAAAGATCCACCAACTGCTAACTCCATTCGGCGATGGTATGCGCAGTTTAAAGCTTCTAGATGCCTCTGTAAGGGGAAATCAACGGGTCGGCCTGCAGTGAGTGAAGAAACGGTTGAACGCGTGCGGGCAAGTTTCACGCATAGTGATGTTAAAGATTCAGTGTTTAAACCCCCTCTACCAAGAAACGTGCCAGAACTGCGAGCTCACATCAACAATGCTTTCGAACTCATTGATGGGGACATGCTGCGCCGAGTGTGGGAGGAACTTGATTATCGGCTTGATGTCTGCCGAATCACTAAAGGGGCACGTATCGAACATTTGTGAATGCCTAAAAAAACTTTTTGAGTTTTTGTATGTGTGTGCAAAGCATTGTGAAAATATCTCAAATAATAAAGTTATTGTAGAGCTGTGAAATCGCTTTAATCATTTGTAATAACCCTGTACTTATTTGGTTTGTAATAATGATCTGAAATCGTCTTTTATAGGTCATAACGTTCAAATATCGTCACCTTTCTACATGTATTAAGCTCTGGTGGATATACAAGGCCAATAAAGAGGCTGTGTTACTGCTTATTTCTAACGACACAGCGGGGTTCTTCTAGGTGTGCAAGCGGTTTAATGCTAAATCATATGAATACAGCATCACACATCGCTTCGTATTACTAAGAATTGGTAGTCAGCTGCAGGGACATAATACACCTTGACAGCGAAGGAATGTGTGAGTGTGGCAATATTTCGATGCCACGAATACTATGAAGAATGCACCAAACGAATTAAAATAGTCAGCAGCCTTTTACCACACTTATGTCAACTGCGCAATCTTGTAACACGGGTAGGAGGGGTACACGCAAGGCGGTAACATATGCTATGGTCTGCTATGGTCTGAAAAGGTTTTCCGTATGAGCCATTGCTTGACGTCTTCTAAGGTACTATTCCTGTCCTTCTTTCCCAAAGGTTGAGAGTAGTTTTCTTTATTTATTATATTGCTGGCTTCCGAACAGCCCAAATTGACTGTCACCACTTGTTTTATCCAAGACATTGTACGAGGGTTGTTCAATAAGTAATGACCCAAACTTTTTTTCTCAGAACACATTTACTGTAAGAGCCAGAATTTGGTGACAATATACATCAACATGTCTTGTCCATGGGTCCTATTTATCTATGTAGTCTCCATCACGTTCTGCGGCCGTACGGGAGCGTTGTGCTCTTTGCATATCCAAGAGTCTCGATCATTGCAGGCGCACTTCCAATGCTGACCGACAACTGTAGAGCAAATTGTCGAGTAATGATGCGCCGGTCGCACGATTCAGCATGTCTGGAGCAGTGGCTGTGACGGAACGTCCTGAGCGTGGCTGATTGTTGAGCTCATTTCCTGACGCTGTAACTTTCTTTACCCATCGCCAAACCGTACTGTCAACTGCAACATCGCCATACACAGCACTGTTTATGGAGGTTCACCACGGTTTCTTTTTTTTGCACACAAGAATTCAGTAACAGCAAGCTGATTGTAACACCAGTCGTATGTAAACGCCATTTCTACGCAGTACTACGGCTCTGCCATCTGCCAGAACAGTTCGAAACTTCGCCGGCCCACAGAACAATCATGAACTGTGAAGCAGCAACAAGGACGTTTGTCTATGTATACTACTGGCTTTTTTTTAAAAAAAAATGTGGGGCATTAATTATTGAACGACCCTCGTATTATGTAAAAACACAGTTAGGATTATTCTTTTGTTATATGTTAATCAGCTGACAATTTATGTTGCTGAATCGTTTTTTGAACAACACCACAAAATTTCATAGATGTCTCTACATGGTTATATCATTTGTCTCTGAGGAAATGACTTCCAATAGTAACATCCTGATTTTATGTTGACGTCGGGAGCAGCCAAAACAATACCATTATAGCTATTGTATAAAAACACTATTGGCCATTTTTCAATTTGTGAGAGATCTGGAGAATGTGCTGGCCAGGGCAGCAGTCGAACATTTTCTGTGTCCAGAAAGGCCCGTACAGGACATGCAACATGAGGTCGTGAATTATCCTGCTGAAATGTAGGGTTTTGCAGGGATCGAATGAAGGGTAGATCCACGGGCCGTAACACATCTTAAATGTAACGTCCACCGTTAAAAGTACCGTCAATGCGAACGAGAGGTGACCGAGACGTGTAACCAATGGCACCCCATAGCATCACGCCAGGTGATACGCCAGTATGGCGATGACGAATACACGCTTCCAATGCACGTTCACGTTGATGTCGGCAAACACGGATGCGAGCACCATGATGCTGTAAACAGAACCTGGATTCATCCGAAAAAATGACGTTTTGCCATTCCTGCACCCAGGTTCGTCGTTGAGTACACAATCGCAGCGCGCTCCTGTCTGTGATGCAGCGTCAAGGGTAACCGCAGCCATATTCTCCGAGCTGATAGTCCATGCTGCTCCAAACGTCGTCGAACTGTTCGTGCAGATGGTTGTTGTCTTGCAAACGTCCCCATCTGTTGAGTCAGGGATCGAGATGTGGCTGCACGATCCGTTACAGCCATGGGGATAAGATGCCTGTCATCTCGACTGCTAGTGATACGAGACCATTGGGATCCAGAACGGCGTTCCGTATTACCCTCCTGAACCCACCGATTCCATATTCTGCTAACAGTCATTGGATCCCGACCAACGCTAGCAGCAATGTCGCGATACGATAAACCGCAATCGCGATAGGCTACAATCCGACCTTTACGGATGTCGGAAACGTGATGTTACGCATTTCTCCTCCTTACACGAGGCATCACAACAACGTTTCACCAGGCAACGCTGGTCAACTGCTGTTTGTGTATGAGAAATCGGTTGGAAACTTTCCTCATGTCTGCACGTTGTAGGTGTCGCCACCAGCGCCAACCTGGTGTGAATGCTCTGTAAAGCTAATCATTTGCAAATCACAGCATGTTCTTGCTGTCGGTTAAATTTCGCGTCTGTAGCTCGTCGTCTTCGTGGTGTAGCAATTTTAATTGCCAGTAGTGTAGTTTTGCACAAAGTTCCGAGCACGAAAAACTTGTGATATTAATTTGTTTACAATTAACGCAATATTTCGTAGTGAATATAACTACGGTGATTCCCGTTCGCACGTTTGCAACTATACTTTTACTTATTATCGAAACATATATCGATGCTTGTTTTCCTTTGCTCCGAGAGGTTGTGATCTTCAACTAAACTATCTGTCTTGAAATATAAAATCAGTTTATAAGGTTGCGGAATATTTAATATTCGTAGGTGATTAAGAATGTTTTGAAACCTATCTTCTCACACACTCCCGATCCTTATCGGTCCTAAAATTATTAAAGTCCATGGTTCAAGTCAAAACATCCGCAGCATGTAATGTTCTGTACTTATTTTTACTGCTGGTATATGTCTGCTAGCATCCATTAATCTCTGCAGGCACAGTAGACGCTTAAGACTCAGAAGCATGTCGCTGAATGCTATTTCGTATTTTACTTTCTTTTAAGATAAAACAACATGGATTAGCTTCGTCTTCTGCTGTTCTTGGGTACGAGCTTTCTCAGAGTTAGGACTCAAATGCGATTCCCCTGGTAATTATTCTGCATAAATCACATTTCCAGCAATAGATACTACTATTCTGACAAGCGTCTTTGTACTTAGTGCATTCAGACTGATGTGATTTTTCAGTGCGGAAATATTGATGTTCAGTTTTGTACATTAAGGTTAACATTTCTCTGAATTCATTACAACGCTTTGTTACATCTATACAGTCCAGTTTATTTAATCCAATGCTACGTTCGGTATGTGTTAAATGGGAAAGATCTATTAAATGTGTTGACGTTCGTTTGTTTTTCATGACCAAGCAAGAATACTGTAAGCTGATGGTTTCTTGTGTGGCTGAACATCACGACAATCTAAGAAAACCTGTTTCACTGTGTGTTACGAGTAAGTTTCTGCTACTACAGATTACTATTACTCTAACTTAAAATACCTTGTTGAAGATTTGAGCTGAAATATTATTACTACATACATTTTTAAAAATCTGTTAGTCAGTATCTTTTTTTTATTCTCTACGGATGCCATACTGGTTACTGTGTCAGTGTTTTCGTTGTTGTGTATTAATATATGTATATTTTCTTTGTTTAGTACCCAAAACTACTGGATCCTATAATAACGAGTGACAGCAGAGTGGATATACCAAGCCATAACAAAAGCGGAAAATTTTGCAGAAGTACAGATGACGACAACTTCCTCTGGTACTTGAAAATATTTTTCTTTTTTGTTGACAAATCTGCTCACAATAGTGGCATAACTGTAATTTCATTGTGTACTGCGAAATCTCAGAACGTAAATAATACCCAAAATATCCACGGGTGTACTGCCGGTCTACAGTGTCCAACGGGCACAATATTTCGGCAATCATACATGTCACCATCATCAGGTGAACTGACGGACTGACCTCTTGTGAACGTGCGCTGTGGCTGCTCAGGGGGAACTGGGTTCGGTCGCGGCGCCGGCCGATTTAAATACCCTCCGCCCGCGGCGCACTCCCTCCGCCGTCAGCGCGGTGGAGCAGATTGCGACGGCGTCTGAGATGACGTCGGTGTGATGGCTCTGTCCGCCGTGGTCGTTCCATCGCGCGACCGTGGCGCGGGGCGCGGACGGCGGAGGGAGTGCGCCGCGGGCGGAGGGTATTTAAATCGGCCGCCGCCGCGACCGAACCCAGTTCCCCCTGAGCAGCCATAGCGCACGTTCACAAGAGGTCAGTCCGTCAGTTCACCTGATGATGGTGACATGTATGATCGCCGAAATATTGTGCCCGTTGGACACTGTAGACCGGCAGTACACCCGTGGATATTTTGATTATCAAATACGTCGGCAGAAACTCAAGAATCACGTAAATATTACCGTTAGTGAAGCTATCTGCTGCTGTCTACGTAACGGCGAAATTCAGTGCACTAAGCTGTTAGCGCCTACACGCCCGGCTTCCCGGGTTCGATTTCCGGCGGGGTCAGGGATTTTCTCTGCCTCGTGTTGACTGGGTGTTGTGTGCTGTCCTTAGGTTAGTTAGGTTTAAGTAGTTCTAAGTTCTAGGGGACTGATGAACATATATGTTAAGTCCCATAGTGCTCAGAGCCATTTGAACCATTTTGTTAGCGCCCAGCGTCTACACAACGGTGTTTTTACGTCATTCACGCAGCCACTACGTGGCGTCTTAACAGAGAGTCCTTAGAACTCAATTATTTGCTTTTGTAGATTTGAAATTAGTTTTAGTGTAACTTTTAGAAAGTATTAATTAGATTAACTATTATATCAAAAAGTCACGGAGGGGTGAAGAAACTCCTGTAAAAGCCCTTATTATCCTGAGAGATGAGACGCGGAAGAAATTTAAGTTTTGACCTCAGGCATGCAGACTGTGTGGACAACACAGGAGCAGAGGGAGACAAAAGTACGAACAAAAATTGAACAGTCATCCAAACCCCAGGATGATATGAAGGTAGGATTATTAAACCAAACTACAGATATTTCACGTGCACAGGAGGAATCTGCATGCGCACAAGACAAGATTCTGGTGTGCAAACTGAAAATTTAACAACACACCAGGATGAAGTTGTAAGTAGACTGTATAGATGTAAGTAGACTGTATAGGTTTTTTTATTGGTAACGCCACACAGCGCTCTGTATGAAAATCACTGGCTGTGCTGTGTGCAGTCTGTGGCTAGTTTGCATTGTTGTCTGCCATTGTAGTGTTGGGCAGTTGGCTGCTAACAGCGCATAGCGTTGCGCAGTTGGAGGTGAGCCGCCAGCAGTGGTGGATGTGGGGAGAGAAATGGAGCAGATTTGAAATTTGTCAGACTGGATGGCATGAACTGCTATATATATATTATGATTATCAAGGTAAATACATTGTTTGTTCTCTATTAAAATCTTTCATTTGCTAACAATGCCTATCAGTAGTTAGTGCCTTCCGTAGTTTGAATCTTTTATTTAGCTGGCAGTAGTGGCGCTCGCTGTATTGCAGTAGTTCGAGTAACGAAGATTTTTGGTGAGGTAAGTGATTTGTGAAAGGTGTAGGTTAATGTTAGTCAGGGCCATTCTTTTGTAGGGATTTCTGAAAGTCAGATTGCGTCGCGCTAAAAATATTGTGTGTCAGTTTAAGCTCAGTCCTGTAAAATTTTTCAAAGGGGACGTTTCAAAGTAATCTCCAACCACTTCGATCGCTTTCTTACTACTGTGTAATGAGAAATGACTCATTGGTTCATTGTGAAAGAAAAACTAATCACCATAGCCAGTATCAACAAATTTACCCCTTATCAGAGTGAACGGGAAATTTAGAGCGAGGCAGCTCAGCCAGCGAACAACACTTGAGACCTGGTAGTCATTACGTCGCCGCTGATTTAATCACTGCTGCAACAGGCAGTGGAAAGTTATGCCTGGGACCGAAGTTACGATTCGTTGGAGTAACAAGTGATGTAGAGCCACCAGAAGAAAGTCATTGTCTACCCAGTGTTACCAGTTGAAAGGTGCATGAATCTACCTTTCTCCAGAATTCACAGGAAACTGATTTACAGAAACTAAAAACTGCCGGTACAAATGCTAACTCGACATGACATGACATTCCGCAATGCAAACCACAGCTTCCTCTCGGACCAAGTGACCAGCTGTTATGCAAGAAAATATAGTAGCGTAAAGTTCATAATATGTTGCATGTGTGTGTTCCTATAGCAATATAACCAAACACTGAGGTGACAAGGTCATGGAACAACTCTTAATGTCGTGTCGGACCTCCTTTTACCAGGCGTAGTGCTGGCATGCACCCAACAAATCGTTGGACGTCCTCTGCAGAGACATTGCGTCATGCTGATTCTATAGCCGTCCATAACTGTGAAAGTGTTACTTGTGCAGGAATTTGCGGGCGAACTGATCTCTCGATTACATATACTACATGTACATATACTACATCCAATATATGTTCGAAGGAATTCATTTCGGGCAATCTGGGTGCCCGACACATTCACTCGAACTGTCCAGAATGTTCTTCAAAACAGTAGCGAACAACCACGGCCCAATGACATATAGCATCGTCACCGATAAAAATTCAATCGTTGTTTGGAAACTTGGAGTCCATGAATGGTTGCATATGGTCTTCAAGTAGTCAAACGTAACCATTTTTTGTCAATTACCTGTTCAACTTAATCAGAGGACCCTGCCCATTCTACCCTCACCATTATGGAGCCACCACCAAATTGCACAATGATTTGTTGACAGACAAGATCCATGGTTTGTCCGCGGCTCGTGGTCGTGCGGTAGCGTTCTCGCTTCCCACGCCCGGGTTCGATTCCCGGTGGGGTCAGGGATTTTCTCTGCCTCGTGATGACTGGGTGTTGTGTGTTGTCCTTAGGTTAGTTCGGTTTAAGTAGTTCTAAGTTCTAGGGGACTGGTGACCATAGATGTTAAGTCCCATAGTGCTCAGAGCCATTTGAACCATTTTTTTTTGATACATGGTTTCGTGGGGTCTGCACCACAATCGAACCCCCTCATTAGCTATTACCAATTAAAATCAGGGCTTAACTGACCAGGCCACTGTTCTCCAGTTGTCTACGATCCAACCGATATGGTCACAAGTCTAGGAGAGGCGCTGCAGGCGATGTCGTGCTGTTAGAAGAGGCACTCACGATTCTTGTCTGCTGTTATACCCCATTAGCCGTAAGTTACGCAGCGTTGTCCTAAAGAATACGTTCATTGTACGTTATTTCATACACTGACAACTCTAAGCAAACGCCGCTGCTCTAGGTCGTTAAGCAAAGACCACTGTATCTTCTGCGGTGGGACTAAGTGCCTGGAATACGTTCCTCTCGGTACACTCTGAGATTGTGGACCACAGAATATTGATTTCCCTAACTATTTCCTAAATGGAATGTCCCACGAGTCTACATCTACACCTACATCTACATGGTTAATCTGAAATTCACACTTAAGTGCCTTCAGAGGGTTCAAAAATGTTCAATTGTGTGTGAAAACTTATGGGACTTAACTGCTAAGGTCATCAGTCCCTAAGATTACACATTACGTAACCTAAATGATCCTAAGGACAAGCACACACACCCGTGACCGATGGGGACTCGAACCTCCGCCGGGACCAGCCGCACAGTCCATGGCTGCAGCGCTCAGAGAGCTCGGCTAATCCCGCGCGGCGCAGAGGCTTCACCGAACCATTTTCATACTACTTCTCTACCATTCCACTCTCGAATGGCGCGTGGGAAGAAGGAACACCTAAATCTTTCCGTACGAGTTCCGATTTCTCTTATTTTATTGAGTATTGCTCATCAGTATGGGACCCTTACCAGGTTGGATTAATAGAAGAGATAGACATGATCCAGCGAAAAGCAGCGCGATTCGTCATGGGGACATTTAGTCAGCGCGAGAGCGTTACGGAGATGCTGAACAAGCTCCAGTGGCGGACACTTCAAGAAAGGCGTTACGCAATACGGAGAGGTTTATTATCGAAATTACGAGAGAGCACATTCCGGGAAGAGATGGGCAACATATTACTACCGCCCACATATATCTCGCGTAATGATCACAACGAAAAGATCCGAGAAATTAGAGCAAATACGGAGACTTACAAGCAGTCGTTCTTCCCACGCACAATTCGTGAATGGAACAGGGAAGGGGGGATCAGATAGTGGTACAATAAGTACCCTCCGCCACACACCGTAAGGTGGCTCCGGAGTATAGATGTAGATGTAGATGTAGATGGTCATTTCTCCCTACATGGGTGGGTGTCAACAAAATATTTTCGCATTCGGAAGAGAAAGGTGGTGGCTGAAGTTTCGTAAATAGATCTCGCCGCAAAGAAAACCGCCTTTGTTTCAGTGACTTCCACCCCAACTCGCGTATCATATCAGTGACATTCTCACCCCTATAGCGCGATAACACGAAACGGGCTGCCATTCTTTGCACTTTTTTGATGTCCTCCGTCAATCCTGCCTGGCAAGGATCCCACACCGCCCAACAATATTCCAACAGAGAACGGACAAGTTTAATGTAGGTTGTCTCTTTAGTGGGTTTGTTGCATCTTCTAAGTGTTCTGCCAACAAAGCGCACAATATTATCTATGTCGTCTTTCCAATTTGAGTTGCTCGTAATTGTAGTTCCTAGGTATTTATTCGAATTGATAGCCATTAGATTTGTGCAATTTATTGTATACCCAAAATTTATCGGATTTCTTTTAGTATCCATGTGGATGACCTTGCACTTTTCTTTGTTTAGTGCCAATTGCCACTTTTCGCACCATACAGAAATTCTCTCTAGATCATTTTTTAATTGGAACTGATCGTCTGATGATTTTACCAGACGGTAAATTACAGACTCATCTGCAAACAATCTAACGGGGTTGCTCGGATTATCACACAGATCATTTATGTAAATCAGGAACAGCAGAGGGTCTATGACACTACCTTGCGGAACGCCAGATATAAATTTTGTTCTACTTGATGTTTTACCGTCTATCTCTACGAACTGTGACCTCTCTGACAGGTCGCACAACTGAGATGATACTCCATATGCACGCAATTTAATTAATAGTCGTTTGAGAGGAACTGTATCAAAACCCTTCTGGAAATCTAGGAATATGGAAACGATCTGAGATCCCTTGTCGACAGCATTCATTACTTCATGGGAATAAAGGGCTAGCTGTGTTGCAAAAAACGATATTTTCTGAATACGTGTTGGTTATGTATCAACAAGTCTTATTCTTCAAGGTGATTCATAATGTTCGAGTGCGGTATATGCTCCAGAATCCTACTGCAAATTGAGGTCAGTGATGAGGTGCATAAGGAACACCTCTATATTTACATTCTTTTGTGCTTTCTGGAAAATTTACATTTTTTAGTATTATACATTCTTTCTCCAGCTATTAAAGTATTTAACATTTGATGTCACAGATGCATTTAACATATGTTGTAAAAGCCTGTGGAAGTTATTTCCTGAAGTTGTTTTAAACTGAATTACATACCTCACAACGAGTAAATTAAATAAAATATATTTCAAGAACTTGATTCTAAAGTAAAAAAATTCCGACAAAGCACTATCAGCGTTGATTACTTTTTGTCTTATCTGTGTACAAAATTTCATCAAATTGTTCTTCGTATGGCTGGAGTTATCTAACAGTATGTACCTTACTGTATTTTCATATACCTATCCTTCCTCCGTTAAATACCTTACAAAAGTATAACTACTGCATATTAAAATGTCACAGTATTACACTTTGTTATATTTCAAATTTTTTCGGGCTTTTTTGTAAACACTAGTAGCTTATTTCATTTTGGAGAGTTAAGCAACACTGATTGTTACCGCACCAGAAAGAGAGGAACGATTAATATGCCCTGAGAACAATAACGTATAAAAAGAATAAAAATTAAAAGGCCATAAACAACAGAATACAACCTGTATACACTTTGTAGAAACAAACTGGACCCAGTAAAGAAGCACCAGGACTAAACTCAAAAGTGTTATCCAGATTAATTTTGAGCACCTTTGTAGCTAATTCTTTTTTACAGCTATGGAGAATTTTGTTACAGGAAAGAACATTGTCCTCTTTTTGTTTAATTCCTTTTGATAGAATTTTATGTCTGTCTTCCTGCAGTTGAGATCGGCCCATACTCGCCCAGCACCACCGAACTAGTTGACCAATTTCGTGTTTCATATGCCTGGTATATGGGCTGGAGCTCGATGTAAGAGAAAGGATTTTTGTATCTACCTAGTGGTAGATCGGGTCATTCTTTCCATAGTTGCTCTGGTTTTGTGTGGAACTACAGCGAATGTAGGAATGTGGGCAACAAAAAGCAATCAGCAAGGCATCCAGCCCGAGGCAGCCGAGGAATGGATGGACATTTGGAATGTCAAAGCTGTGCAAGCCAATAATTTATACGAATCTGCTTGTGCAACTGAATGATTTGTTGTATTTAGTAGTTTACAGGTTTTCTCAAGCACTTCTGATGCGATGCAGATCCATATTTATATGTTATTTTATAAATTAAATGTATATGGACATTATTACTCTATTATTGTTTGTGACAATCTAAATAGTTACACTATAAAATCACGCAGTTGCCACACTGATTTACGCTTATTGTAAAATCTAATGTATAAGTGACGTGATTCAGTGCTTATCCTACGATCCACATAGGGACACTGTAAGCCATACATTTGTTAAAATATTCTACAGCTTGAGTGACAATATATCAGGACTATGAGAAAGTTGTGTGAGCTTCCACGTGTTAGAGAGACCTATAAACTCTTAAACATCTGAAGGACATTTCTTGATGGATAAGCCCCTGAAAAATAATTTTTTAAAGAGTACTGAAGTTTCAATACGATTTGCTTCACTATATATATTTTGCACATCAGGTACAGTGTAACGTCCTGAACTTACTTTTTTTTTAGATAAGGAACCACGTATTAGCTCGGTCTTCTTCTATCTGTTTGGTATGAGGTTTCTCTCAGTTCGGACGCAAGTATGATTCCTCTGATAATTGTTGCGACTAGGTCTCATTTTCAGCGGAAGGTATTAACGTTTCCCAATGTACATCCGTTGAAAGCTAACGTCATAAAACTAATACGACTCTTGTTATTCGTTGAAAGTTTTTCTTGGTGAAACCTTTCCTATAGTTTTAACATAGGAATTCGTAATCTTTGAACACAAGAACTCGACTACGAGACTGTGTTGCGAAATCATAGTGCGAAAAGGGAACTTGAAGTGCCTATCTGCTTTCCTGTCTGTTTAAACATTCGTAATGGCAAGAATACTGTCTTAATTCGACACTGTGAACCATTAAAATTTAAAGATTAATTTTTGGCTTCTCTGTTCCACAACAGAAACCCCATGACACTGATCTTGTCCTCAAAGCGTGTCGAATTTTCTACAACTTACTACTGAGGTGCGCCTAGTGGAATGCGCTCTCTTTTTTCTTTTTTTAACACAATAATTATTTGTCTCTTAACATATCTGAATAAGTAGAAATGCTAACTCATGTTTTAGCATTGACTTTGGAGGCCGACAATGACTTGAAATAATCTATAACATCAAACTTAATTAGTTTTCTCATTAGAAAAGCTTTATACTGAAAATTGTCTCTTTCTTTGCTTCACAAACATTAATACACAAAAAATTATAGATCTTGAAAGGACGAACGTAAGTAGTCTATAACATCGAATGAGATCTTTTTAAAAACGCATCTTGTAAACATGCCATTAAGTATTTAACAGTTATTCCTACGCCAAAATTCAAATTGAAAATCATTCATGGCTGTCTATCTTTCCGTATACTGAAGTCTCTGGATTTATGTGCCAAGGATGGGTAACTATAAGCTGCCCCAGTAACCTTAAATTAAATCCTTTTCTATTACTCATCAAAATAATCATAATAAAATATCCTTCTCAAAATGCGTCAGTCTCTTTCCTCAGTTCAAATAATCAGTAAATCAACATGTTCCACTTCCTCAGAATGTAACTGCAATTGTACCACTCGGCCTATGCAGTACTGCTACTCCTGACACACCACTGCCTCATCTGACGATTAACAGCGCACATCACCTCCAGTGCATCTTGCAAAGCAGTTCTGATCCAAGCAAGTCTCCAGGCGACACAGCATCTCTGATGACACCGCGCGCTTACAGTTTCAAACAGTACAAACTCGCTTACGCGTTCATGACATCCAAATATTACAGAAATTATTTAAAGCCCGTATCAATGTATCCAGTGGCGTTCGGGCTGCTGCTGTTTTTCTCTGGAGAAACGTTTACATTCAGTTATATACGAGGGCAGTTCAATAAGTAATGCAACACATTTTTTTCTGAAACAGGGGTTGTATTATTCAGCATTGAAATACACCAGGTTATTACCCAATCTTTTAGCTACACAACACTATTTTTCAACGTAATCTCCATTCAATGCTACGGCCTTAACGCCACCTTGAAATGAGGGCCTGTATGCCCGCACGGTACCATTCCACTGGTCGATGTCGGTGCCAACGTCGTACTGCATCAATAACTTCTTCATCATCCGCGTAGTGCCTCCCACGGATTGCGTCCTTCATTGGGCCAAACATATGGAAATCCGACGGTGCGAGATCGGGGCTGTAGGGTGCATGAGGAAGAACAGCCCACTGAAGTTTTGTGAGCTCCTCCCGGGTGCGAAGACTTGTGTGAGGTCTTGCGTTGTCATGAAGAAGGAGAAGTTCGTTCAGATTTTTGTGCCTACGAACACGCTGAAGTCGTTTCTTCAGTTTCTGAAGAGTAACACAATACACTTCACAGTTGGTCGTTTGACCATGGGGAAGGACATCGAACAGAATAACCCCTTCAGCGTCCCAGAAGACTGTAACCATGACTTTACCGGCTTAGGGTATGGCTTTAAACTTTTTCTTGGTAGGGGAGTGGGTGTGGCGCCACTCCATTGATTGCCGTTTTGTTTCAGGTTCGAAGTGATGAACCCATGTTTCATCGCCTGTAACAATCTTTGACAAGAAATTGTCACCCTCAGCCACATGACGAGCAAGCAATTCCGCACAGAGGGTTCTCCTTTGCTCTTTATGGTGTTCGGTTAGACAACGAGGGACCCAGCGGGAACAAACCTTTGAATATCCCAACTGGTGAACAATTGTGACAGCACTACCAACAGAGATGTCAAGTTGAGCACTGAGTTGTTTGATGGTGATCCGTCGACCACCTCGAACGAGTGTGTTCGCACGCTCCGCCATTGCAGGAGTCACAGCTGTGCACGGCCGGCCCGCACGCCGGAGATCAGACAGTCTTGCTTGACCTTGCGGCGATGATGACACACGCTTTGCCCAACGACTCACCGTGCTTTTGTCCACTGCCAGATCACCGTAGACATTTTGCAAGCGCCTATGAATGTCTGAGATGCCCTGGTTTTCCGCCAAAAGAAACTCGATCACTGCCCGTTGTTTGCAACGCACATCCGTTACAGACGCCATTTTAACAGTTCCGTACAGCGCTGCCACCTGTCGGAAATCAATGAAACTATACGAGACGAAGCGGGAATGTTTGAAAATATTCCACAAGAAATTTCCGGTTTTTTCAATCAAAATTGGCCGAGAAAAAAATGTGTTGCATTACTTATTGAACTGCCCTCGTACATTAAGGTAAAAAGTCTCTGAAATCTTTATTTAACATTGTTATGCCTATAAAATCTACGTTATTTAATCCTATGCTCTGTTCTATATGTGTATAAGATAGGAAGCTCTATTTAATGAGTTGTGTCCGTTTATAATCCACGATGAAGTGAGAATTCTATACGGTCATTATTTCATATCTCTCTGGCTGTAATGCCAGTGAAAAACAGAGGCTGCTGTATGAACGGATGTAAAGTTCTATTACTACAGATTACTGCTACTGTAAGTTGAAATACCGTGCTGAGACTTTAACTGAAATACTATTATTGCAGATAGAGTTTTAATATTTATCGGCACATATCTTCTCTTAATTCTATATCAACGTTGCAGATACGGACCTAATATTGAATCCTCAATATATATGCACCCATAGAGCAATATTTTCTTTCTTTTCGCAATTATTTTTCCAAATTGAATAAAAATCTTGCAGTGCATACTGATGATAAACTGATACCTCACATTTGCTCATAATACAGATAATTGCAATCTACCAATGAGAACCACTAAATACTGCGGTAATGCATTTCAAGTATAGTCTTGAAGTAGACATTACACGTAGTATGTCGAATTTACCCTTTCTATCCTAGGATTTTTCAACCATTAATATTGAAGGCAATAAAAAACTGATCTGACGCAACATGTAACATTACGTCAGTCAATTAGTTACACATGGGCAAAACTGGCGTTTGATGATCTTCATTGTTAATTCTTATTCGGCAGCAGGGGGCCCCAGTGCTCTCTGACATCTCACGAAATTGTCGCAATGCACTCGGTACACAAGCAGTCCACGACGGGTGCTTTATCTCCTTCAGCACCGGTAAGCAATACTTTTCATTCATTCTCCTATGTTTATATTGATAATAATAATAACAATGAGCATATGGCATTGATGGGCGGGAGGCCCTCGCAGGGCGGTTCAGCAGCCGCTCCACAAGTTCTTTAACGCCACTACGGCGACTTGCGACTGAATGAGGATGAAATGATGAAAACATCCAGTCATTTCGAGGTAGAGAAAATCCCTGACCCCGTCGGGAATCGAACCCGGGACCCCGTACGCAGGAAGCGAGATCGCTACCGCAAGACCACGAGCTACCGACTTTATATTGATAAAAAAGTAAAAGTACTAACAGTTGTCACAGGAGAAATCGTTACATGTGTTCCTTCTAAGTCGAACATGTGTCATTTAAACTGCTGAGTCTGTCAAATAAGCCCCAAACTGTATCAATTACAAACGCTAGCGATAAAAGTACTTCTTTCGTAGAGTCATAATGAAAGAATCAGAAATCTGTGTGTCATTGCTTTTGAATATATAAATACTGTGCATTCTCAATATTATTAATCATACAAATGACAACAAATTCCTCTTAAGCCTAAAGGTGTGCGTAGTTATAATTAAACCTATGTATGGAAGTGTAATAACACTTGTTACCGTAAATTATTATTCATAACAAAATTCTGTTTACCATCTCCGATATTCCCTTCAGTATATAAATTCTCTCATTTTCATTACACCTTTCTTTGCATTCTACTTTCAGTACAAGAAACAAATATTCATTCCTCATCCAGCTGCACTAGAGACTGAAAACCATACCGAACAACTCTACTCAAGTGACTGCAGTTAGTTGAACGGCTGCAACTGACAACTGCATCTTCATCTTGACAGCTTTACTAGCATGGCTGCAACACGAATTTTAAGCGGATGCGCAGAGTGGTATCTGTTTAACGGCTCCACAACGTGATTATTATGAGGATTTGTATAAATTTGCATCCTCACTCCCCTCTCCTCGCAATCCTCAACACCAACACATCTTACATTCAAATACATACTGTGTAATGATTTCAATTATTTCCTTCGTCTTATACAAAGTTAACAGAAATGTGCTTGAAGTGGCGAAATAATTTGTCGGTGAATATCAGGAGCGCAGCCCAACTGATCTCCTGCTAGCTGTCACAGGGTTTGTATCACCATCCGACCTGGCGTTCTGAACGCCTTCCTCGCCCATGAGCCTACGGTCGCAGGTTCGAAACCTGCCTCGGGCATGGATGTGTGTGATGTCCTTAGGTTAGTTGGGTTTAAATGGTTCTAAGTTCTAGGGGACTGATGACTTCAGATGTTAGACCCATAGTGCTCAGAGCCATTTGAACCGCCCATGAGCGCACATTAAGCATCTCCCGCCCCCCCCCCCCTCCCTCACTCCCACAGTCCCCTCCTCCCTCCAACCAGTTGCTGCATCCGATTTTCAAGCCCAGGGACGTGTACTCGTAATGTCTTTGCTATTGCTCTGCCTGTCCCCTAAGTCACTTTATTGTGGGATATTTCCTTTCTCATCTTAATCAGACCCAGAGCGGGTTCCCAGGCCTTACTAAAGATGTAGCCACTATCGTGACTAATCTTCTTGAGTTCCTTAAATAATTTTGGCACCATTGGTCACTTGCTCATTCTACAGACTCCTAGATTTTCAACTTACCTCTTTAAAATATCAAATGATGCATACATTCATATTATTCAGTATCTGTCTGCTAATCTACTCAGTAAATAACTATTTTACATCCTGATATTTTGATTCGGTAATTGAAATAAAGCTTCCATTCCAAGTATGAAAATTACCTATATAGGTTATTTTATTCACATATATAATACAATTTATTGTCCTTCTATTGTATAATTCATTTCAGAAGTCGGTAGAGTAACTTTTAAAAATGCTCCTATGACTTATTTCTGGCTTCCTTTTCATCCAGTGCCCATAATATTATTACGATAACAAGATATTTGTAAATGCAATGACTATACTTCATGCCAAGTGGCATTTCGCTTATTGTACTTTTTTTTCTTTTTCGCTGTGGGAGGTGGTGACCTGTAAGAGATAATACTCCTCTTCGGCTAGCAACGGTAATTTGTTCTGTAGTAACACTTTATTTAGGTTAAATTGGTGCTTATTTAACTCTGAAGAATTGTGGTACAGGGGATAGGAGGGAAACAAATGTTACTGAAGATTTCTTTATTCCAAATCCCGGCTTTCACGTTACAGGTGACGGAAAATCCTCCTGGCCCTAAAAATTTCAGCTAGGACTGGTTCCCTGTTTTTGTGTCTTATGTTTCCTCATATTAGCCCAGTGGTCTTAATAGAGTGACAGTGATTTCGAAATTTTGTTTATGTAGAAAATTTTTGTCTAATTCTGTAAAAGATGAGAACTTCAAAAACTAGTTTATCTACAGAATTTGTTTCTTTCTGTAGGAATGAATTGAAGTATTGTTGCTTATTAGGTTGTTTTTTTCTAATCAGGCTACTACATCTTCTAAAATCCTTGGAGGCATTTTAGATCTGTTGATAATCCTATTGATTTATTCGTTTCCAGAGGAAGACGTTCCAGTGAATTTGATATTTTTTCGAGAATAATGTAGGGATGAAATGCATATTTTAACTTCGGAAAATCAAGCGTTATAGGATGATGCAGCAAGAGCGAGTTTGTAAATCCGTTGTAACGTTGTCTTTTGAGTCCTAATCTGTTCATTTGTTCTTTTATTCTCTGTAGCATGTTTTTGGTTTTAAAAGTTTCGTAAAGGGAATTTATTAAGAAGTTACAGCGTGGATTTCCATTTCCGTTTATTTGAAGGATTCTCCTGCCGTGGACAGAATTCTTATTGTTTGGCTAGGTGATATAATCAATGCTTGTGATCCAAATTTGAGAACGGGGCGGACAAAAATTTTGTATGTAAGAAGAGCAACTGGTTGATCCACTCCACGTGCTCGGGTTTTCGTGAGAGTTACTAAGTTAAGTGGGATTTTAGCTTGTTTAAACTTTCCTCATATACTTTTCTGACAGTTTAGGAGTTCAGCTAGCTACATTCTAACGTATTTAACTTCTGGTTGTCGAGTAATTTGTCGTCCCCAAAGTCAAAAATTGAGTTTGTGAGGGTCCTATGATTGGTGATTAGAAAGATGTGTCTTAGCAGAATAAGTTGAGTTCTGGTTGGATTTAATCGGATCTTCCGTTTACTGGACCAGGCTGCAAAATGCTGATGTAGCTGTTAGCCTGCACATTGACTGCGTTGCAGGTGGGTGCATGTCCCCAGCAAGTGGTTAAGTGGTGTCATCAGCGTATTGAGCTACGTCTTCATTCCGCCACCTGGGTTTTGGGATGTCAGCAGTATATAACATCCATAACAATGGGAAGATGGCGGCTCTTTGAGTAACTCCGGCTTTGGGTGTGAAGTGAGATGACTTTTAATCAACAGCTCGTCGTTATAATTTCCTATTCCGAATGAGGTTTGCTATTCAGGTGGAAAATTCAAATTCAGCCTTTGGTGAAGCCTACACCTTACCAAAGCACATTCTGTGTGCAAAAGGATGGCATCTGTTAAGTTGCAGGCTTCTGCTACGTCACTCGTTAGTCTCAGTAATGGATCAGTGGTGGTGTGATTTGTTTCTGAAACCAGACTGCTCGTGGGTTTATTCTGCTGTCTTCTGCAAACTGCTGTAATCTGTTACTGCTTATTGCTCCAAAGGTTCTGTCTGCCAAAAGTAAAGTAAATAGTCACTATGAGGTAGGGCAGATTTTAGGCTTTCCGGCTTTCGGAATCATGCTGGCATTTGCATGTTTCGATTCTGACAATAGAGTTTTCAGAATTAAGGCTACACTAAATAGAGGTTGTAGTGATTGAGCAAGTCCCTCTGTTAAGAGTTGTTTAAGATGAAAATGACCAACGCTGTCAGTTCCAGGACCTGTATTTTCGCTGCTTAGTGTAACAGAGGCTATACCACATTCTGTTACTTCTTTCGGTAGTGTATGATCGGTTCTTGTGGTATTCCTATAGAGTAGCGAAAGAAGTTCCCTCGTAATAATTTGACCGTGGCTATCGAAAAATTTGGTGCCCTGTAGGTAAACGCGGATTTTTTCGAGTAAATCGCGGAATATTTTAACCTTCTCTCTTTCGTCCGCCGTGATACAGTCATCGATTTGTAAAACCACATTTTCGGTGATGGTTTTGGGTAAGTTTCGTTTGAACTGACTTCAAAAGGGAGTGGGGTAGCGTCGGTGAAATTCTTGTGACTTACGTTCCCATCTATTTACTCTGAATTGGCAAATTTATGATCCAACTTAGTTGTTCCATAACGTTTTATGTCTTCCAGTAAATACTCTGCTCTGAAGTTTTCTAAATACGTTTTTAGAAGCAATGAAAGTTTTCTATTCTGATTGTCGCTTTTGATACGAGTAATAGCAGTTGGATTTGGAAATGCTATCACCTATATCCACCTCACTGCAGTGACCAGCGATTGGAGGTATGCAAATAATATGATCAACTGTAGAGTTTCAAGTTGTTAGATAATTTTCAACATAGATCCCACCATCCGTTAGGACTGCAATGATAATATTGCCGATTCCGTTGTTCATTTTATCGCCACGAACAAAGGATCTGTCATACATAACGCCTGTTAAGACTGCTTGGTCAAGTGAACAAACGCTGTCAAATGACATTTTATCTGTCATCCGCTATATGCTTCCAATGAAAACTACATATTCAACTCGGTATATCAGGAGAAAGTGTCTACCTTATATATCGCATACATATGCCATTTCGCCTGCGAGAATGTAGTTTATGGCTCAAATGGCTCTGAGCACTATGGGACTTAACAGTATGGGATCGAAACAATCTTCAGACCCACCAAGAAGATTAAGGAATATTTAAGAACTGCTAAAGACGCCCGACAGCTCCTAGCAACACCTGGTGTGTATAAAATTCCATACAGTTGTGGAGAAGTATATATTGGAACAACGAAAAGAAGTGTAAACACCCGCTTAGCCGAACATAAAAGAAACTGTCGCTTAGGACACATCGAAAAATCGGCCGTAGCTGAGCATGTTTTTCGAGATGGGAACCACGAAATTAAATTTAATGAGGCAAGCGTTCTAGCACGAACATCCCATTATCATGCGCGCATGTATAGAGAAGCTATAGAGATTCACAAACACCATAATAATTCTAATAGAAAAGAGGAAATTTTAAAGTTTGACAAAATATGGATGTAGACGTTGCCCGAGCAGAATGACAATCGATTACTCTTAATGGAGAAAGATGACGCCTTCCAAAGATAGGCATTTCGTCGGCATCACGTGACGAATGGCGGTGCCCTCGATGCGCTCTATAAATGCGAGAGTACCTGGAGCCTGGACGAACTCAGAAGATGTTTCCCGCAGATGGAGACGAAATGTTAGGTGGAAATTTTATACAGCGACCACGGCCTCTCAGTCCGGAAGTTTTAACTGAAGACAACATCGGCAGTGAAAGCCTACATTGTATGACTTCTTCTGAGCATTCATTGTAGTTTAAATATTTTTCATATACTCTGGTCCACTCACTAGGACGCAGAAATTCTTTCTTAAACTCTGCTTGAAGATAATCGTTGTTGTAGATTTGTTTTGGTATTTAAGACCCCATTCAGCAACTTGACCTTTTAAATGATTAATAATTCCAATTCTCTGAACATCTTTCGGTTACGTTTGACTGATATGTCCGCCTTTTGACTCTACAGCGTCTTTATTTTTTATTACTATCATGATTTCGGCCTTAAGCCATTATCAAGTACAACATTGAAAAAAAGTTTTTCCTGTAACTGCAAAGTAAGAAAGAAGTATCAAAATTTAACATTAGTATGCCATTCCAGTGTCAGATTAAAAATTATCAAAATAATACTACTTACATGTTGGGTATAACTAGACTATAATAAGTGAAATCATCATCAAGATCTATTGAACTGTGTATCCCAGCGTTAAATTAGTACAAAACCAACGAAATATATGGCAGACATGTAGAAAACATGCTCTCAGCCACCAAATAACTGAGTCACAGAATGAACTCCAGTACAGTAGTTACATGTGCACTGAAATTATACTATTAAAGTTACTTGTTGAATGGTGGTCAAGGAAGGACAGTGTAGGTAGTAAATCTATGTTGCATAATGATGTGTATATAAAATCCATATGATGTTCACTAATCTTTGGCTAGCTACCGAATAAATAGGATTGCAATAGTTAATTTCCATTTTTAGCGAAAAGAGCAGGAAAAATTTATATGAGGGCACATGCAAGTCAGGTGTCTCAAATGAATAAAGCAGGACCAAATTTCGTCATGAACAGAACAAACAGTGGTATAATAATTGTCGACAGTGGCCCGTCCAGGGAGGGAGGAGACCTGCCTCCTGACATGGAGTTATACAAATGAGGGTTAGGTGGAAGCTGTCCTGAACGTGTGTGTGGTTATCGAGCAAACGATGAGCTCTGTGAAAAATGCACATTGCAGAGGAAGGAAGAATTAAAATAGAAGCGAGGAGCAGTCACCATTCAACAACACTAGCAATAAATAACAAATAAGGTATCGAATTATACAACACTCAACACAGTGTCTGACAGCTTTACTCTAAATCGAGGATCAAGTCCTGTTCCAGGCAGTGGAACTTTAGGTGGTAACTCAGTTAGCACACAACTTACGCAAGAAAATGGTAATGTACCAAAGGAAAATCCTTCGCAAACAAATGTAAAACTAATATATATAATGATGCAGTAGGGTCTTTTTATGTTATTATTGCGGGACGTAATGGTAATATAGGTAAATACCTCTCCATGGCTTTGGGGAAGATACTACTCGTATTTACATCCTTTTCTGAGTACAAACAGAAAATCGCGAATCTAAATACGTAGTGGGGGAACACGTTTCGTATAGTTTCAGCAACAAGGGAGACTGCAAACAAGTTTGTGGAGGACAACCGGGTACATTGTTAACAGATGGTAGCATACATACCGAACTACAGATCACATGAGCAGGGACTTATCAAAAATGTAGATACCGAACTAGAGTACACATCAGCAGAGAGTTATTAGAAATGTAGATCCTGAACTAACAGAGTTACGGCTGATAGACACTATTCAGTCTTTAATTATAGTATGCAGAATGACCAAGAGGATAAGCAGCTTAGAAACGAAGATCTGCATACCCCAGCAAACGTGTGTGGTCACATTTGCATCGCAGTTCCTGCCAGATTATGTGACAATATATGGTATGAAGTCTGCTGTTAGACCATACTTTCCATTAGTGACACAGAGTTTTGGATGTCTTCGGTTTGGGTAGCTTAGTAACTAGTGTCAGTCAAAGACTCGATGCATTTAATGTGGAGGCAACTATGAGACAGCTCAGTACAAAAGTGAAATAACGTTCTGCGTCTACTGCAAAGGGAACAATACAACGAGAGATACATCTTCCCGAATACATTGCAAACAATAAGAGATTGACAAAGTGTCAGCTGCATACAACATATCATTAACATATCATTACATCTTGCCGAATATACTGCAAACAATAAGAGATTGACAAAGTGTCAGCTACATACAACATATCATTAACTGAATAATATGTAAACCAAAGACCTTAGATGCTGTGTCAAGGAATATTGGTTGGAGTAAATCGGAATGAGAGAAGGAGTCCCACCCCCCACCCCCCATAAAAAGTATTCAGCCCAGTTTCACGATAACTGTTCACCACAGTAGACAAAAGCAAATAAAGACTACGCCAACTCCGAGTCCTCTTTTTGCTAATGGAAATTTGCAAATATCACCTTTTAAAGTGAATTAGTATGGTATGCTTCATGTTTCACGATAACTGTTCACCACAGTAGACAAAAGCAAATAAAGACTACGCCAACTCCGAGTCCTCTTTTTGCTCATGGAAATTTGCAAATATCACCTTTTAAAGTGAATTAGTATGGTATGCTTCATGGCCACATACTCCTGATCCACAACAGGCAATTACATCAGTAGAAAACAGCAATAATCGAACAGGTAGTGACTGGAGTAATAAGATATATAATATCACAGCTTACATCAGTAAACAAAGATAGCTTGGATGAAGTTAAAGTATTCAGTATGTCTGCCTCCATAGTACTAAAAAAAAAAAAAAAAGATGTTGACCAGGAAAGAAATAAGCCAGTCTGTTGTTCTACTCATATAAACAAAATAACGGGTATTGAAGTTCTCCAACATACAAACACTGTCCAATGTCATATCATTATATTCGAATAGAGAGTCTTTCATGCACAGACTTCATACTTATGACTCTTCTATTGCTGTTATAAGTGAAACACAGATTAAACCAAACTTGTCTACTAAATTTTATGACATCAAGTAACAAGCTCGTATCGAGAGGATGGGAAAGATGAAGTAGCCATATTGATTAGTAGAAAACTCAACTATAAACCAATTACCACGCCACTATGTAACCTTGACTTTCAAGCAATAGCAGTAAAACTAAGTATTAACAAATTACACACGCACACAATATTGCAAAACATACCAAAAACCTACATAATCTGCGGGGACTTCAATTCTCACCATGCAGCATGGGGGTGTCATATGAATTATAAGGCAGGGGAGTACACAATTTCTAGTGTTAATGATTATACCGTGATCATACACAATGATGGATTGTACCATTAAACCAAGGACCGTGGATGAGAAAAACTGTAGTGAATATAACATTATCTTCACCCAGTAGGAATCGAATCACATCGTGGTCGAATCTCCAGGATACCATGGGATCAGATCATTTCCCTATATTTATGATTATGCAATGCGAGAAAAATAACTGAGCACATATTACCAACAATTTAACTTGGAACATGAACAAAGCGGTTTCCTACAAATATTGCCAAATTCTTGAATGAGAGGTGAAATTTATAGGAGTAAACAACCTCCACACAGAGCCTATACACAGAATTACAGAATGGCATATATCATGCAGCATTTGAATCCATCCCAAACAGACCTTTATTAACAAAAGCAGGACAACAGTGTAATCCATGGTGGAATGAAGACTGGATTAAACCAATACAAGACAGGAGGGCAGGGTTATGTGAACATGTTAAGCAACCTAACATGAACAACTTCTTGCTCTTTAAACAAACCTCAGCTACAAATATCAAAATACGTCAATCCAGCAAGAAGAATAGGCGGATAAAATTTAGTAATAGTTTGAGCAAGGATACTGAATCTTCAGATATATGGCAGAAGATTAAGAGATTTAGCAAGATCGCACCTGCAGTCAGTAACATAGTCATATGAGGGGGTACAAGAAATTTATGATCTTATTACCCCACAAAATGTTAGCAACCTAACACTGCCCCAAGAATGGATGAAATCAAGTACTCGATGATACAAAATGTGTCTGACAATGTTGTAGAATTACTTCTTCAAATCTATGATAGAATCACCATAGAAGCATCAAGAATTAGTCTCAGAATGGAAGACACAAACCAATGTCCCTATTTACCATACAATAAAGGAAAAGATCCATTACCACTCACTTCTTACAAACTGGTTGCACTATCGTCCTGTATTGTTAAACTGTAGGAAAAACCAATAAAAAGGCTTTTGGAATGGTGGGTAGAATCTTCATCCTTACTAGCTGGATAGCAGTTTGGGTTCTGTAGAGGAAGAAGTTGCAACGAAAATATTTCAGTATTAGTCTCCACAGTGTTAGCTAGCTTTGGTAAGAGCAAATATACATCAGCCCTGTTTACGGATATTGCACAAACATTGATAGTCAAATAAGTTGTAGACAAGTTACTACATCTAGAAACTCCACCTCACTTTGTAGAAGGTATGTCATCATTAATCAGTGAACGAACAGCATGTATCAGAAAGGATACTGGACTCAAGGGCCCACACATGGTGAACAATGGCATACTGCCAGGATTGGTATTAAGCCCAGTACTACATGCAAGATATACCTAGTATGACATGGAAAGAGCAAGTTATTTATTTGTTTATTTATTTACTTTGTATTCTTGTGTCTCATCGCTATAAAAATGATATATGATGTGTCAGACATTGCCTTACATAGAAAATAGGACATAAAAGATTTATGATTATATGTCCATAAATAAAATATTATTACATATAACATGAAACCAGATGCATAACAAGATTCATAATATGCTGAATTAGAATAATAGATGAATACAATTTAGTTTTCAATGAGCATTTAGGGTCATTATGATGAAGGAAATAAGCTACTTTGAATCGAATGCTGGTGATTTAAGTATTCCTTGACACTATAAAAATGCTTGCTGATTAACATTTTTTAGTTTCGTTTTTGAGTATGTGGAATTTTTGTATACTTTTAATTTCCTTTGGTAGTGCACTAAATAATATTTTTGGCTGATAGAGATCACTTTTTTGATACATAACTTTTCTGTGACTTTCTCTATGAAAGTCATCTCTATTTCTTGTTTTGTAGTTATGAACAAAGAATGTTCCTGGTGTTCCTTCATAAAACATATACTTCCATAAATATAGATACATGGTAGAGTCATGATTTGTAGTTCCTTGAAAACTTTTTTACATGATTCTCTGTGTGTCATACCTCTGATTATCCTTATTGCCCTCTTTTGAAGCACAAATGAGAGTTTGGCCAGACTGGTATTCCCCAAAAATATGATACCATGTCTTAGTGTGCTGTGTATGTGCAAAGTATGAACATAACACTGCATCAATACTACAGGAATTTTTTAGTTATCTAAGAACATAACAATACTGACTTAATTTTTTGTTTAACATTTCTGTATTTTTCTCCCACATTAAATATTCATCTGGGCATAATCCTAAATATTTAGTAAGGGTTTGCTCTATCTTACACTGCTCAAGTTCTACTGTTAGGCCAGATTTTAATTTGTTTGTTATATTTCTGAAGTTCATCTAAACTGTTTTTTGTCATTAACAATTAATTTGTTGTTTGTAAACCACATGTTTGCAGCTTCTATGGCTACTGTGACTCTCTTCTCTAAGTCAGTTTCATTCATAGCTTTGACTAACAGACTGGTGTCGTCGGCAAACAATACTGCATCTGCCGTTGATATATGGTTTGGCACATCATTTATACATATTAAGAACAGCAATGGTCCCAGTACAGAACCCTGTGGCACGCCATACCTGACTCTTTGGTATACCAGTGAGCAGACGTTACCCACAAGCTGTATCTGTGCTTTCTGACACCTATTACAAAGATACGATTTGGACCAAGCATGTGCTACTCCATAAACCATGTAGCAATATAGTTTCCTTAGCATTACATTATGGTCAATGATATCGAATGCCTTAGACAGGTCCAAAAATAGGCCATAGTTTAATTCATTTATGTCAGAATTTATGATCAGTTTTAAAAAGTATAAATTGCTGTGTCAGTTGACCCATTTTTCCTGAAACCGTTTTGCCCATTAACTAGAATTTGGTTTTCATTAAAAAAATGAGACAGTCTTTCATGCTTTACCGTTTCAATTACTTTTGAAAATCCAGATAACAATTATATAGGCCGGTAATTGATATCATCAGACTGCTCACCCTTCTTGTAAATAGGGTTCTTTAGTTTTTCTGGGAAGACTCCTGTGCTAAATGACACGTTAATAATGTCAGCAAGTGGGGAATGTATGTATCTACCACTGCTGTTTATTACTTTGTCTGGAATCCCATCACAGCCACATGACACTTTATTTTTTTAACTGTTTTAAGGCATTTTGTACCTCTAATGCAGTAACACAGTATAGAAACATGGCTTTATCATTCATTGGTAGCTGCACTCTGGAGCTGAAATCACATCTCCCTTGAATTGGTTTTGTTGCGATATTTGTGTAATGTGTTTGTTGAATATGTTGGCTATCTGTAGTGGGTCCCCAACTGTTTCTCCTTAACTCTTAATTACAAGAATTCTGTTTTCACTTTTTTGTTTACCTATACTCCTACTTATTACCTCCAAGTTGATTTGATTTTGTTAGTACCTTTCCTTATGTCTAAAGCATTATTTACTTTCTTAGCCTCTATTATAGGTTTCTTGTATACTTTCCTGCGAATTTTCACATATGGCTTTAATGCAACAGTACTTTTTGCACATTTTTTTAACTTTTGCAGAGTGTCTGTAAATCTTTTTATTCCCTATATTACCCATGTTTTTGTTTCCAGTTTTTTTGTTAGTACATTTCCTGATATCTGAAGCATTATTTAGTTTCTTAGCCTCTATTATAGGTTTCTTGTATACTTTCCTGTGAATTTTCACATATGGCTTTAATGCAACAGTACTTTTTGCAGATTTTTTAAGCTTTTGCAGAGTGTCTGTAAATTTTTTTTATTCCCTATATTACCCATGTTTTTGTTTCCAGTTTAAATTTGTCTCGTTTAATAGCAAATGCGATATCATAACAATGCCAATAACTTTCTAGGAATGACTCAAATTTTTTATCTACATCACAGGTTGATTCTATGTACCGAGTTATATTTTTTAACATGTAATTAAAAGTCCTCATGTTGTCTCCATTTACAAATCTTTTCACTCTGTATTTTTCATATACGATTTGATCCTTAACGGATACATTATATAATCTTAATGTGACTGCCTTATGATCCGAGAACGCCATATCTAGTACTTCAGTGGAGTGCTCACACTTATTCTTATTGACAAATACTCGACCAATTATTGTTTCAGACCCATTTAAACATTTAGTGTCTTCTGCTATTGTTGCTGTCATATTACAAGATAAGCACAGATAGGTCAGTTGTTGTTGTTTACTGCAGTTAGTTTAAAAATGAACGTTAAAATCTCCAAGAACAACTGTATTTGTTTATTGCTGTTTGAGTTGATTTGCCGGCCGTGGTAGCCGAGCGGTTCTAGGCGCTTCAGTCCGGCACCGCGCAACTGCTACGGTCGCAGGTTCGAATCCAGCCTCGGGCATGGATGTGTGTGATGTCCTTAGGTTAGTTAGGTTTAAGTAGTTCTAAGTTTTAGGAGACTGGTGACCTCAGATGTTAAGTCCAATAGTACTCAGAGCCATTTGAGTTGATTTAGCAGCATTGCAAGGTTGTGGAGAAAAGAAGTAAAATTCCTTGATGGTGATCTATATATACACACAATACGCATTTTCAATTTTTTTAACTCGCATACACAGTATTAGAGCCTTTTTCTAGGCATTTTACATTACTATATTTAATTTATTTTGCATCAAAACCTGCCCTAACATAAATGCCTTCGCAACGTGGTGTGTTACCGCTTTCTGACCGCCTCGACCGCCATGGTGGAGGCACAGCTGTGTTCCTCAACAAAGCTCTTGTACATACCCAAGAGACTCTCCAGCCAATGGAAGACATAGAGGCAACAGCGGTTACCATCTCCACACACCTTGGTGCCATAATTTTTGCAGCAGCGTATTTGAGTCCAAACAAGCCACTCCTGGAAGCAGATCTCCGGACATTGTCATCCTTCGACAGGCTCATCATTGGGGCGGATCTCAATGCCAAGCACCCAGCTTGGCATTCTCGGGTCTCTAACCCCAAAGGCCGGCTCCTCCTTGATCTAAAGGATACTTAAGTACTATCGGTCTATGGCCCACATGAACCTACCCATATCACAGTCTGTACTAACTGCCAGCCAGCCGTTTGGATGCTGCCATCTTCAAAAACATCACCACTCAGTTTTCACTGGAAGTTCTCCACGAACTGGCCTCTAACCATGAGCCAGTACTCCTACACCTCACCAATGCTGCCCCTTCATTCGATGTTCGTTCCACTGCGACCCTCACCAACTGGGACAAGTTTGCCAGGGTAATTGATAACACCACTCGACACGACCTTGATTTGACAACACCGGCCAATATAGTCGGTGCTGTGGATTACCTTACCGCCAAAATACAGAAACCTGTGAAACTCTCCACCTCCACGGCACCTTGGAATTTAGCCCCCCTGGACGACTTGCCCCCTCTGTTACGAGAGCTAAAGGAGCAAAAGAACCGCTACCGCCGGCGGTGGAAGCAGTTTCGTGACCCTCAGGACAAACGACAAATGAGACGCCTCCGCCGGCCGGTGTGGCCGTGCGGTTCTAGGCGCTTTAGTCTGTAACCGCGTGACCGCTACGGTTGCAGGTTCGAATCCAGCCTCGGGTATGGATGTGTGTGATGTCCTTAGGTTAGTTAGGTTTAAGTAGTTCTCTGTTCTAGGGGACTTATGACCACAGATGTTATGTCGTATAGTGCTCAGAGCCATTTGAACCATTTTGAGACGCCTCCGGCGCGAATTCTGCCACCGGCTAGAGGTCCGAACAATGGGACGAAAGGACGTCCGCTTTTCTACTCCACCAAAAATCTGACTGGGCTGTCATTCGCACCCTGCGGTGTTCTATGCCAGCGACTGCCCATCCTATTCGCACGGCAGCGGGCTTCTTGTATGGTACCCTCCAAATTGTGGAAACACTGGCAGATGCGTTCGAGGCCCAATACCGCCCTCTTGGCCAGGACCTTTCTCCGAACGAACTACAGGAGGAACATGAAGTCCTGACAGCTGTTGCTGTTTTCCGCAACCACCCACCCCAGTCTGCTCCCCTTCTTACGTCCATGGCAGAAATTCAGCGCATCCTTCGACGGAAACGTGGTCGGTCGGCCCCTGATTGGACGGAATTTTGAATGAACATCTTTGCCACCTTCCCCGCTCACTACTCATTTTGTTCACCAAGATTTTAAACTGTTGTCTCACGTCTGGCCTTTTCCCCCCTCAGTGGAAACAAGCCAAGCTGATTGCGATCCCCAAGAGGTTCAAGGACTCTACGGTCCCCACCAACAACAGGCCCATCAGCCTCCTAAATACTATGGCGAAGGTCCTTGAATCTGTGATCCTTCACCGACTTTCCCAACCTCTTGTGGCAGCTGGGACGATCCGTCCTGAACAGTTGGGATTCACTTCGAACCTCTCTGCCGAACTTCAGGTCCTACAGATCACTGAACACATCTGGAAAGGCTTCAACACCGCCAAGTCGACAGCTGCCGTTTTTCTAGACTTGCAAAACGCCTACGACAAGATCTGGCAAGACAACCTCGTACACAAGATGCTGACACAGACCCCTATACCTGATATTTATGTCAAGATCGTGGATGACTTCCTCTGTGGTAGGACCGTACTAGTGGCTCAACGGAATGCGTTCTGGCATTTGCCAATTGTCGGCAGGCACTCCGCAAGGATCGGTGCTGTCTCCCATCCTTTTTAATACCTATGTAAATGATATGCCGGTCATCCCCGAGTGCCACCTAGCACAATATGCTGACGACACAGTACTATACACCACTGGCCGCATTACTGACGCCGTCGCCACCCACCTCCAGCGACAGGTGGACGCCACCATCACCTGGTGCCGGGCAAACAAAATAGCTCTCAATGTCGCCACAACTACAGCAGACTATTTCACGAAACGGCGCCCAGGCCTCCGCCGCAATATTTCGATTGCAGGCGTACAGGTGCCCTGCTCCCAGACAACCACCTATCTCGGGGTCCAGATGGACCACAAGTTGCTCTTCCACTGTCATGCAGAGTATGTCGACAACTAGTGGCAAAAGCTAACCAAGGCTTTGTACCCAGTCTTCCGCAGTAAGGAACTTAACCTGCATACCAAGCTCCGCAATTACCGAACAGTTATCCTGCCTGCCCTCACATATGGATCTGCTGCATGGGCCACGATTACTGTCACCAGGATGCGGACGTTGCAGCGTCTGTAGAACAAGGTACTCCATTGGAGCCTGCACGCCCCGCCACTCACGAGAACTGTCTCTTCACGAGGAAAAGGATATCGTCCCCCTCAAGACGACAATACGCAATAACGCGCGGCGGCTCTATGAGAAAGTGGATGCCTTGCGGGACACTGCCCGTGGGTTACGCCACGTTGGGACCACACTTCCGTGCTGCTGGCATCTACATCCGGTTCCCCTAACCATCCTAGAGGAATCGGATTCCGACCATGGCTAACGATAGGCCTGGGACGCCCACCACGGATGCATCCTTTGGCGGGACTAGCCCCCATTCTACATCCAATACTTTCCCACCCTACCTGCCCACGTTATGCTAAATTTTTCTGCCTGAGTGATGGAGTACTGTCACCGTCTGATGGTGGTACGGGACTACAAGTCCCACCGCCACATCTCCAGAGTGTATTGCAGTGACGCAGTGTCACTGCCCTGTGGATAGATTTACTGCCTGACCAACACAGTCAGACCGCAACAGACCGGGGACGCTGTATTGTAACATACCACAAAAAAATTATCATTTGACGATCGTTTATTTTTAAAACATACGTTTCTTGCTCATTTCTGGTATCAGCTCTTAATTCTTTGTGCATACCATCTAACGTGGCCGAACCATATTTTATTTCGTCATAATTAGCATTTAACTAATAACGCTTAGCTCACATTTCTGACTAAATGGTGGTTATCGGATTTCAGTTCCTTACAGTTATCATCTAACTTAGTTTCTTAATAAGATTTCCGTTCATTATAATTAGGATTTATTTCTGATCGTAATTTTCTAATGTCAGGTTGTAATTTATCAAGTTTGAATAATATATTCAGTATCCAACTTCGTACTCTCATCTTCTGGCCCACCACAGCCCCCATCAACTTCCTCCTCTTTTAACCCTACTTGTAGCTTATCACTTATAGTTACATCACTGTCACTTCCTACAGTTATCGATATCGTTTCAAAACTGTCCAAAGTGATTAAGAATATTATTAAAACTGCGTCTCTTCAAACACACAAACTATCCTGAGCACACTTGAAATTATTAAAGTCTTTGGCGCGATTTGGAACACCAGCAACGGGGGCCTAATATTACACCCCAGTACACATGCAATGGTTTATTATATTGAAATTAGTACCTGATCCTATATATTTATCCGACACCGTTTGCAACTCGTTTTCAGTCATACGTAAAATCTAAAACTAAAATTTACACAGAGGTTCCAAAGTTCCTAAGAGTAAATATATCCTTTCTGTCAATGATTATTTTTCCGCACTAAATGAATATCTTGCACTGCACATTAATGACAAACTGACTCCTCACACTTAATCATAATACATTGCTGAAATAAATTAGTACACCTGCAAAGACGACGTCGATTTTGTTCCGATGACGGCATATGTCATCTTGGGGACAGCAGATGTGCTGATAATGGCTTCAACGTCGTCCATCAACAGATAGCGTAATGGTAAAGCCACCAGAGCGTAATCTGTGTCTACCCTTTAATAGGGAATGCTCACAGCGAGGAGGCTCGGTGTGGTGCTAACGTGTGAAGCAAGCAGGCAACCATGCCACAGAGACGCATTCCTGTTTCCCACAACCAAGTGAGCGAATTTGAAAGGGGTGAAATTATGGCCTTCCGAGTGGCAGAATAGTCCTTGGAGAGAACAGCCACACAAGTTGGACGTGCTGCATCACTTGCGCAACGATGCTGGTCACGTGAACATTCTCTGATCCGTAGACGACATTATGGACGTCCACGCTGCGGAGACGACCTCCAGGATAGTCGTAAGGCAACAATGGCAGATCATACAGCTATCACAGCAAATTTAAGAGGGCTTGTGAGCCCAGACGTGTCAGTTCGAATGGTTGCAAACTGGTTATTAGCAATGGGACTATGGGCACACACATCTCATTAGAAGATGAAATGGCGCACCGTGGTCTTCAGCGATGAAAGAAGGTTCTGCCCGTATGGAAGTGATGGTCGTTATCAGGTACATTGTAAACTAGGTGAGCGCTGTGGTACATTCTTCCATGACCCATCGACCGCAACTCTCGTTCAGCTCTGGTGTTTCTAAAGAGAATGGTAACCAGTACTCGGTAAGTGCAGAGCATTGTTAGACCCGTTGGTTCTCTGTTCTTGCAACAGAAATATGATATGTTGTTCCAACAGGAATATTTTTGCCAGCATGCTGCCCGTGAAACTCAACATTCTCTGCAAGAATTGTAGCAACTGTCCTGGCCAGCAAGATCTCCGATCTATTTTCAGTTGAGCACATGCGGGGTACGATAGGACGAGAACTCTCATGTGGTTCGTCAACCCTCTTACAGAACTACATAAACAGTTCTGATAGGCGTATCCAAGAACAGTATTCGCCATCTGTACGATTGTCAGAGTCAGCGCCAGCACTGCAGCCGTGGAGGGTACATAATGTATTGTTTATGGCGTTTCAGCAAGGCTACATACCTGGTACCTCAAAACCGCTTGAGCTACTTATCTGCAGATGTAATCAATTCATGTACTCCATATGCACTGTTGCAACAATAATACTAGAGCGAATTGGAAACCTCTAAGAGGGCATACTACTTTTTTCTGTCAGTGCAATTCAAATACAATTTCCATTCTACCAATGAGAACCACTAAATACTGCGGTAATGCACTTCAGGTATAGTCTTGCAGTAAAGAACCCACGTAGTTTGCCCTATTTAACCTGTTATTCTGGAACATTTCAAACTTTCATATCCAACGCAATAAAGAGGCCGGCCTTGCGCGATGGATAGTAGTATGTCAGTCATCGAGTTATACAGGGGCAAGACTGGCGTTGGATACTCTTCATTTTTATTTCTTGTTTAGCTCCAAGACAGAGGGTGAAACAGTCGCCCAGCTGTCACCACACAAGCACTCCACGTTGCGTATTTTCTCTCCCTCAGCGCTTCCTGATACCGCACGGCGTCGTTACAGAACCCCTTTCTGAAACATTTTTACAACACTCTAGCACAGAATAAATCCTCACACTTGTGACTTCCCCTGACTGCTGACCAATGCTTTTTCTAAATTCTCCCACCTTTATAAGAAGCTTTAAATTAAAGTACTAACGGTCGTCATAGTTTAACCGTTACGAGGTCATCATCACTGATTATCAACTTTAAAGACCAAGGGCTTAGCTGAGTGCTAATGTGCTCGCCTTCCGTGCAAGTGGCCCCGGGTTCGATTCTCTACCGGATTGGAGATTGTGTCGTCCTCATTATCATTTCATCCTCATCACCGGTGCGCAAGTCGCCCAATGTGGCGTCGAATGAAATAAGGCTGGCCCTTGGCGGCCGAACTTCCATGAATAGAGGCCTCCCGGCCAACGATGCCACATGCTCATTTCCATTCTTCCATCAACTTTAAAGCGGAAAATAACGACTATTTCACATGGATTCAAGATCCATTTAGAGTCAAATCTCCATATGACATTAATTCTACAGTAGAATCATGTTAATTAGTTACCTTCGACAGTACACTTAGACAAACTTTTGGTAGCATGGAAGATCAGTAGAAAGGATTTTTCTGTTTATCTTTGTAACAGTAAACGAATATTAATTTCATGTGTACACTAATTTTGTAGCAATCGCTGTAAGGAGTTTTCTTTATTTTCATAAAGAGTCAATCATTACTACTCTCGGACGTACAGAGAGGCCATAGAAATTCAGAAGTATAAAACAGCTTTAACAGAGACGGAGAAGGATTGAAATTAGACAAATTGTGCTCCTTATATCAAAGTAAGGCAAAAGCTGTCAACTCTTTCCCACTACGAGCTCCGTAACACACGTCGCTGCGACTCTTCGATAGTAGGCTGCAGTCTGAAGACTTCACCAATTGACCTGTTGCGTGGATACGCATATTAGTTCGGGTTACTGAGCTTGTTTGAGATTATAACTGTTTCTGAGTCGTTGTAGCCTCTGATAAACAAAAACCCCCAAGGACTGCGTTGTAAAATTTTTGTTGTAAGTCTGGTTTCGCACAGTTCTCAACGACTTCCTCCACTACTCCGAGCAGCACTTGCACTCAACGTCAGTGTTATACACTACTGGCCACTAAAATTGCTATACCAAGAAGAAATGCAGATGATAAACGGGCATTCATTAGACTAATATATTATACTAGAACTGAAATGTGATTACATTTTCACGCAATTTGGGTGCATAGATCCTGAGAACTCAGTACCCAGAAAAACCACCTCTAGCCGCAATAACGGCTTTGATACGCCTGCGCATTGCGTCAAACAGAGCTTGGATGGTGTGTACAGGTACAGCTGCCAATGCAGCTTCAACACGATACCACAGTTCATCCAGAGTAGTCCGGGTAGTCATTGCCGTATTGGGACGAGCCAGTTGCTCGGCCACCATCGACCAGACTCTTTCGGTTGGTGAGAGATCTGGAGAATGTGCTGGCCAGGGCAGCAGTCGAACATTTTCTGTATCCAGAAAGGCTCGTACGGGACCTGCAACACACGGTCGTGCATTATCCTGCTGAAATGTAGGGTTTCGTAGGGATCGAGTGAAGGGTAGAGCCACGGGTCGTAACACATCTGAAATGTACCGTCCACTGTTCAAAGTGCCGTCAATGCGAACAAGAGGTGACCGAGACGTGTAATCAATGCTATCCCATATCATCACGCCGGGTGATACGCCAGTATGGCGATGACGAATAAACGCTTCCAATGTGCGTTAACCGCGATATCACCAAACACGGATGCGACCATCATAATGCTGTAAACAGAACCTGGATTCGTCCGAAAAAAAATGATGTTTTGCCATCCGTGCATCCAGGTTCAACTTGTCGTTGAGTACACCGTTGCAGATGCTCCTGTCTGTGATGCAGCGTCAAGGGTAACCGCAGCCACGGTCTCCAAGCTGATAGTCCATGCTGCTGCAAACGTCGTCGAACTGTTCGTGCAGATGGCTGTTGTCTTGCAAACGTCCCCATCTGTTGACTCAGGGATCGAGACGTTGCTGAACGATCCGTTACAGCCCTGCGGATAAGATGTCTATCTCGACTGCTAGCGATACGAGGCCGTTGGGATCCAGCACGGCGTTACGTATTACCCTCCTGAACCCACCAATTCCATATTCTGCTAACAGTCAATGGCTCTGAGCACTATGCGACTTAACTTCTGAGGTCATCAGTCGCCTAGAACTTAGAACTAATTAAACCTAACTAACCTAAGGACATCAGACACATCCATGCCCGGCAGGATTCGAACCTGCGACCGTAGCGGTCGCTCGGCTCCAGACTGTAGTGCCTAGAACCGCACGGCCATTCCGGCCGGCTGCTAACAGTCATTGGATCTCGACCAACGCCAGCAGCAATGTCGCGATACGATAAACTGCAATCACGATAGGCTACAATTCGACCTTTATAAAAGTCGGAAACGTGATGATATGCATTTCTCCTCCTTACACTAGGCATCACAACAACGCCGGCGAACTGCTGTTTGTGTATGAGAAATCGGTTGGAAACTTTCCTCATGTCAGCACGTTGTAGGTGTCACCACCGGTGCCTACTTTGTGTGAATGCTCTGAAAAGCTAATCATTTGCATATCACAGCATCTTCATCCTGTCGGTTAAATTTCGCGTCTGTAGCACGTCATCTTCGTGGTGCAGTAATTTTAATGGCCAGTAATGTATGTTGGACACATTCCAGTCTCTTTCTTTTGCTACAGATTTTGTCTTTCCGCTACTTTGGAAGTTTCTCCATTACGTCGTAACACGTCTCATACCATTCTGTCCCTTTTTTTGTCAACGTCTTCCACGCATGCCTTGTCTCGTCGGTTCTAACGAGAACCTCTCCGGTCCTTGACAGTCCACATCATTTTCAGAAACTTTCTCCACCATCACACCTCTAAAGCGTCGATTCTCTTGTTTCCCAGTTTTTCCACAGCCTATCTTTGATGCTACTGCATTTACAATATCGAGCAATGCCTCTTTGGCTGAACTAGTCTGCTTTTCATGTAGTGCGTCATGGCTTTCGGGGTAGAGAACTGGTTCAATTTGTCTTCTATGACGCTCTCAGTTTTGATGTTTGTCACTAATCTCACTTCCGCTGCTTCTGAACACTTTCGTTTTTCTTTGATTTATTCCAAAAACTGTTCAGTCCATCCAACATGTTCTGTAATTACGATACTGTAGGGCCTGTGTTGTTCAGTGCCGGCTTATCTCTCGAGTTGATTCTCAGGCGATGTTTACACATCGTAATGGTTCAGCTAGTCCAGTACTCCTTGCAAATACGGCGATCGAGTATATTGTGGTTAAGGTTTACACTCTTCAACCTGAAGCGGACGATTCATTTCTTAAGTCGGTATTGCTTTCTTTTGGAGCCGATCGGCATATTGGTGGGAACGCTTGTCTGCACAACAACGCCTGCAATGTGACAGTGATAGCCAAACCGTAGGAGTGTGTATTCGAAAGGGTATTTCTTCACACCTGAATTTCTGTGGTTACCAGACTCATGTTACACACGCAGGGCAAGAAGGAATCTGCTTTCTTTGTAATGAGTGTGGCCATCTCAGATCCAATTGCTTGCATCATGTTACGGTTTTAAGGTCGTCCTATCTAAAATGTCGTCCATTGACATTAGCTGAATTAGTGCCTTCGCAGTCTGCCGTCAGTACTTCTCCAGCTTCAGAGGTCGTTCGGGAGACATTGTCTCCCACTGCGCGTGACCGGCACGTTCATATGTGAGCCCTGCTGCCGGTAAGGCGTCGGCACTGGTAGCATTAATTGCACGCCTGAGAACTCTGGATGGTGAAGGTTTTGAAATCACCCTCCCCAGTCTCGCCTCTCCAAGAAAGTGATGGTGAAAGATGCTTCTTCCAGTGGAGATGTTTTGAATACTGACGTTAATTGCGGTTCTTGTTTCGCCAGGGATGACGAGGCAGGTTCTGCTGATGTCGAAACGAATGTTGCATCTGCGTCCTCTCCTCCACCCGTCGAAACGTTTGTTCCGGTGTGTTCCAACGATTTAACGGAGACATTGTCTGCCGTTCTGCCTCTACAGAGTTGCAGCGCAATACCATCCCCTACTCTGTCTGCTAAGGTGGAGCAACAGGTTACTACGGATTCTTTACCCGATAATGCACACAGCTTCAGACGCTGCATTGCCGGTCTCTTCTTTATCTGATGATGATGTTCATCGCTCCCGGTTGTTTCTAGCGTTCCGCGCGTGGGAACGCCTTCTTTCTCCCCCCCCCCCCCCCAGGCCTCTGGGCCTCTGATGAGCCCTCTATCCTTCCGCATCAAGATGTTATATTGTAACGGAGTGACATGAAACAACGTTTTCAACCGAAGCGCCCAGCGTGAGTCCGGAAAAACAAAGCATGCAATCTGCACCTTCCGATGGGGAGGAGTCAAATCCTGCACCTTCTTCTCCGCCATCTGCAGGTGTTCTTGAGAGCGAAAAGTGATGTGTAAATTCTTGTCTAGTTCCACATTCATGCATTACTTGTGTTAACTAACGCAGAAATAAACACTGCTTACCCTAAATTTTAATAGGATAAGCTATCCACTCTGGCTCCCAGCGTTACTACAGTTTGTTTATGAGTCTCAAGCTGATGTCATGAGTTGGCACGAAGTGTTATTTGATGTGCTTTATCTCTCTGGATGTTCTATGTTTTTTAATGTTGTGCCGAAAAATTCTGTTGGCGTTGCTGTGCTTTATAGGGACGATATTCCGTTGACAGACTTTGAAACGGTCGACGATGATCGGGATAGTGGGTGTCGTTTTTATGATCAGGCGTTAACGTTCCTTTATGCTCCACCTGGATCTTGTCGCACGTATGACCACTCGCGTTTTTCTGAGGAAGATGGCATTAATTTACTTCGCCAAAATCCGTGGAAAATGTTGATAGGAGGATTTTAATTGCCTCTTACGTCCTTGGGATCAGACTCCAAAATACAACTATTGTCGTGAACTTAATGATAGGGTGGTGTCGTTGACTCTACAAGATCCATGGATCTGCAGATATCCCACATTTTTTTAGTGCGGTTTGCTTATTTTACGGCTACTTTTCGTAGTCGACTGAACCGTTTCCATTTGTCAACTTCCCGATGTATACCCACTTTTTGTCGATTGACGTTATTCCTGCCAGCCTCACTGATCACCGTGCTGTTTCAATAACACTTAATCACGTACTGCAGCGGGTACACCTTACTCGCCCTGTTTGGAAGCTAAATATTGTACCTCTGACTGATCCCTCTTTATCCCTCGATTATAGAATGGTGTGTTGCCATTGACAAACCTTGGCTTCGCTCTGCACACCCGTATTTTAAAGCTGGCAAAGCGGCTGAGTTGAGAGGGCACGAGAATTTTAATATCTCGTCCTTTCTGATCTTTCTGATAGTGCTCGACACGTCCTCTTGACAGTTACGAATGTTGACCACGTGAAGGTGAAACTCTTGTAACTCAAAAGACTGTAATTAGATAGTCCAGCCACTTTCGATTCTCCAGAATGAGTTTGTATCATCTAATTCGGCTTCCAAGGCGATTTCAAAGAATGTGTCTCACTATTATGTTCTGTCGAAGGAGGTGAGTGGTCATCCCAGCTTGATTCAATCGTGAACTTCCTCTGCATTTTTCCGATCTTGATACTGGAGTGGAATCGGGTGGTAAACCGTCTGCTGATTTTACTTCCCTTCTTGATAGTGATCTTATGCCAGCTCTCCATCGGCAGTTTTTGACCGCTTTTCACTCCTCGACCCATGAGAAAACCGTTCAGCTTCGATGCGAAAGCGAGAAGATTGCTGCTAAGATTTTGTATTCTTGTGGCAGCTTATTGAAAATGGATGCAGCAGAGTACTGCACATCTTTCTGCACAAGGTTCAAGGAAGTTCGATACAAATTCAGATTGAATTTCTGCCTAGTGTTTGAGTGAAAGTTGCTAATTCTTGGGAATAAGCTGCTGTTGTTAACAATAAATGACAGTAAAGAACATATACACTGAAACGCCAAAGAAACTGATATAGGCATGCGTATTCAAGTATAGCGATATGTAAACAGGCAGAATTCGGCAGCGCGGACGGCAAGGCCTGTAGGCCTATAAGGCAACAAGTGTCTGGTGCAGTTGCTAGGTCGGTTACTGTGACTACAGTATGTACGTGGTGTTGTAGTTGGCATACGAGCGATGGAACTCAGCATACCCGAGGTAGCGATGAAATGGGGATTTTCCAGTAGAACTATTTCACGAGTGTACCGTGAATATAAGGAACCCTGTAAAACATCAAATCTCCGATATCGCTGAAGCGGCAAAGCAAATCGTGCAAGAGCGATACCAACAACGACTGAAGAGAATCATTCAGCGTGACAGAAATACTACGCTTTTGCAAACTTCTGCAGATTTCAATGCTGGGCCATCAACAAGTGTTAGAGTGTGAAACATTCAATGAAACATCGTCGATATGGGCTTTCGGAGCCAAAGGCCCACTCGTGTACGCTTGATGAGTGCACGACACAAAGTTTTACACATCGCGTGGGCCCGTCGACACCGACATGCGTCGTGGATGTGGCTCTTGGTTGCGTTGCAAAAGTTAGTCTTTGACATTCCTGATGATCAGCTAACTCAAGGCAACGTGCTGTTCTTCTGACTGAATTTCTACATTAGCGAACGGTCCACACATTTCCCTCACGTCATCCGCCTGTTCATTCCGCTGGGTAGTGAGACGTGTTTGCTGTTTCTAACATTTCTTCCCGGGTCTTTTCAGCTACTCCCTGTCATTGTGTTTTAAGAGTAGAAATAGCCTTCTTGGTTGCACGTTTCCTGCTGATCTCGCTCAATTTGGGGATTTTTCCGTCAATCTCGTACTACTAATCTGGCTGATCTAGCATCACGTCGGGAATCTTTCGCTACTTTTCGAGTCTTATCTCACGTTCTCCTAACATCTATCTATGCTTTGACACCCTTAGCTTCATTCCTGACCTGATTTACGTTTTCGACAAACTCATCAGCCTTCCTTTAAACTTTTCCTCCTTGTCTTGTCGCTTGCAAATTTCCCTCATTTCTTTAATGAGGATGTCCTGCCTCTTCTCTTCTTCCTGTCGTCTCTTCTGTGCCTCTTGGATAAATTGAATAGCCGATTCTAATTGCACACTTCTAGTAACGTGCTCAGAACTAGACGCACGTGATTCAGTTCCTTTATCATTCGTTTTGCTCGAAATCCGACTGTTACTTCCTCTGTCTGTATCTCCTTCCGTATTTACAGAACCTACGTAATCTGACATTCGGCATCGTTTTCACTTTCATTTACTCAGTGAACTGAACACTCATCATCGGAGTATTCTGCATTTGACGTTTGTGCCCCACCGCCCTATCTTGTTCTGCATCAATGACTTGCTTGTGTTTCATTTTGAATGACATAACTGTGCAGGTTTTCTCGCCACACACACGAACTTTGCTTCTCGTAAGCATTCGAATAAACTGCTACTTCTGCAAGCTTCCGACTCTAATGCATCACGCGCCACAATTCCACTCTGACCTTTTTAAAACAATGCACACGTTTATGCCCTTGCCAATGAAACAAAACCCACTCTAAAATGTCGTACTCATCCCTATGAACAAATTAGCTCCACAAAAATATGCACAATGCTGTTGGCAACGACGCAACATCAGACAAGAGGTGACGCATTAGTCACTGACGAGACACTGTGGGAAACAAAAATAGATGACCAAGATAATACATTCAATGAGTACAGCATACTAAAAATTGCTCAGATACAACGCATAGCCCCAAAACCGAGTCTAAATGTTCTCAGTGCACCATAGCCCACTTTGAAGAAACAAGAAAAACATACGCCTGTTCAGTAAGATAACGCACCGACTACCTCACAAAAGTGCCATGATTCGGGATCCTAGCAATTCAAGCCGTCGCTTGCTTAGTCATAAATGTATATACCGAGCCAGTTGGTACAGGGGTCAGCACGCTGGACTCGCATTCGGGAAGACGTTGGTTCAAGTCCGCGTCCGGCCATCATTATTCAGGTTTTGCATGATTTCCCTAAATCGCTACAGGCAAATGCGGGGATAGTTCCTTTGAAAGGGCACAGCTGACTTCCTTCCCCATCCATCCCTAATCCAATGGGACCGATGACCTCGCCGTTGGGTCCCCTCCAACCAACCAACATAAATATATCTCTGAGTAATGATAAAAGTTATTTATCTTTACATAAAGAAAAGTACAATCTTCTCAAAGTTTTGAACATGGGTGCTTGGTTCAGTGACCGTTTATAAATTAATAAATGAGACCTTGGTCACAATTTTTAGTCTTATTAACCATGTTTCAACACTTCTAAGAGTGCCTTCACCAGAATTTAAACATTGTAAGTGGCCTATAACCTAATTCCAAATTCATGGGAAAATAAATTTTTTATATAAAAGTGTAAGTACTGACTAACAATACAAGACAGAGACAGTATTTAGATGCAACGGACTCCCTGTGGCTGTACAGGTATGAGCAGCCCCATAATGGCTCGCCTTCATACGTTCTTTTTTTTAAAAAAAAAAAACGACTAAAGCCCTTCTGGCCTGTTATTTTATACGTGACTTGTAAGTACTGTCTCTGTCTTGTATTGTATTGTTAGTCAGTACATACACTTTTATATAAAAAATTTCTTTTCCCATAAATTTGTGATTGTGTTGTAAGCCACTTTAAACGTTTAAATTCTAATGAAGGCACTGTTACAAGTGTTGAAACCTGGTTAATAAGACTAAAAATTGTGACCGACTGCTCATTTGTTTCAATTTTATTATCTTCTCAATAACCTTCAAATCGTGACCCTTAATTTTTATATATGAAATTAGTGTATTTTCTCACGGTACTTTCGTTTCCTACGCCTGCCGTCACTTTCAAAACTCAAATTAATAATCAGATTAACCAATTTAATACGACTGAATTTTGAATTGTTGGTGTATCCCTGTATCGCAACAATAAAATGAAGGTAGTGAATAGTTGAAGGAGTATTACTGAGAAGAGTGGCATATTTAGTTTACAAAAGTAATGATGCGTATTTGTTAATCCTTTTACAAATTCTTACAAAAAATGACGTACATAAATGAGAAAAGGGATGCTGCAAGATTCACAAAGCGTTCATTGGGATGGAAACTATATAAATTCTCCCCTGGATTAATCCCTCTTACAACACAATCTGACTATGTTTACATGAATCCACTATGAGGTCCATTTCTGTTCAAATGGAGTCCACTGCGACCAAGTGCACCACAAACTATGGTTCACTGGTGAACACTGAGCCCTGAATATCAATTAATAGCCCTATACAGGTGCAGTAACACTTTACCCTTTTACCTTAATTCAGGAGGCAGCAGAAAAATGGCATGCTGTGGGCGAGGAGCTGCGCGCCGCAGCAGCCGTAATGTTCTGGCGCATACTCGAAAATCTGCAAACTACTCGGACTGGCTTACTGATTGTTATAATGCGAGAAACTTCCCTATCGAAGCCCTGAAATGACGGCAGATGTTAGTGAGTGTGAGGTGCATCCGTTCGCTGATCTCGCCAAACCAATCTGACTCACAGGCACGACGGTGCATGCTGGAATTGTCAAACGTCAGAGAGCCGACTCAGAACGAATAAGTTCATCCTAATGACACGCGATGTGTATGAGATGTTATGCAGTTCCACTGTCGGTACAGTTGGAAACTGCCACTGGCTCTTAGTCCACCACAAGTTGCAGACCACAAGTTCCACTCACTAGGGAAAGACCAGAAGTTCTCCTCCAGGGGAGGGCCAGAAGACGGGGAAGATAAAGAATCACAATCACATTCCACCACACATCTACATCTACATCTACGTGATTACTCTGCTATTCACAGTAAAGTGCTCGGCAGAGGGTTCAATGAACCGTGTTCAATCTCTCTCTCCACCGTGCCACTCCAGAACGGCGCGCGGGAGAAACGAGCACTTAAATTTTTCTGTGCGAGCCATGATTTTTCTTATTTTATCGTGATGATCATTTCTCCCTATGTAGGTGGTTGCCAACAGGTTGTTTTCGCAATCGGAGGAGAAAACTGGTGATTGAAATTTCATGAGAAGATCCCGTTGCAACAAAAAACACCTTTGTTTTAATGACGGCCACTCCAATTCACATATCATGTCTGTCGCACTATCTGCGTTATTGCACGATACTACTGAAGAAACCGCCCTTCTTTGTACTTTTTCGATGTTATACATCAGTCCCACCTGATGTGGATCCCTCACCACACAGCAATGCTCCAGAATAGGGCGGACTAGCAGTCTCTTTAGTAGACCTGTTGCATCGTCTAAGTGTTACGTCAATGAATCGCAGCCTTTGGTTTGCTCTACCCACAACATTATCTATGTGATCGTTCCAATTTAGGTTATTTTTAATTGTAGTGCCTAAGTATTTAGCTGAATTTACTGCCTTCGGATTTGTGTGACTTGCCGCGTAATCGAAGTTTAGCTGATTTCGTTTAGTACTCATGTAAATAGCTTCACACTTTTCTTTACTGCCGGCCGCGGTGGTCTCGCGGTTCTAGGCACTCAGTCCGGAACCGCGCGACTGCTACGGTCGCAGGTTCGAATCCTGCCTCGGGCATGGATGTGTGTGATGCCCTTAGGTTAGTTAGGTTTAAGTAGTTCTAAGTTCTAGGGGACTGATGACCACAGATGTTAAGTGCCATAGTGCTCAGAGCCATTTGAACCATTTTTTTCTTTACTCAGGGACAATTGCCATTTTTATCTCAATACAGATATCGTATCTAAATCATTTTGTAATTCGGTTTGGTCATCTGATGACTTTACAAGACGGTAATTGACAGCATCATCTGCAGACTTTACAAGACGGTAAATGACAGCATCATCTGCAAATAATCTGTGACAGCTACTGAGATTGTCTCTTATGGCGTTAATGTAGATCAGGAACAATAGAGGGCCTATAACACTTCCGTGGGGAACGCCGCATATTACTTCTGTTTTACTCCATGACTTCCCGTCGTTTAGTACGAACTGTGACGTTTCTGACACCAATCCAGTTGCACAACTGAGGCGATATTCCATAGGCACTGAAACGTGGGACTTAGGGAAGCAGGAAAGATGTGGACGGAACCTAATCAGTTACCGTTATTTGCACAGAAAACACATACACTTTATTTTAAAAACTCCACAATCATGTTTAAAGATTTTACTACACAGGTGGCTGAAAGCCTTATTAGAAGTATTGCAAGTTATTATCGGCTGAAGGCCACAAGCAGCGTTACACACAATCAATGGCTGAAGGCCTGAAAATTATCCGTGGGCTGAAGGCCACAAACGACTTAAAAAAAAAAAAGCATGGCTGAAGGCCTGAATTACCAATAAGGTGGACATTTACAGGTTCAAAATGCCAAAAACCCTTTTAACAATCTTAATAACTGTAACAAGTTACAGTGACGGCTGAAGGCCGTCTCAAGTCTCTTGAAAATGATTTGTCGGGTGAAGGCCACAAGCAGTGTTACAAACAATTAACGGCTTAAGGCCGGAATCACAAGCGGGGACGGCAATAACGTGTTAAAACATTATAGTAAATTTTAAACAAATATGACAACTTGTCCAAATAAGACAGAGTGATGCACAGACAGTGCTCCCTGGATCAACCTGAGCAAGGTGACTACAGCTGTGGAAGCGGTGAGACAGGCAGCGAAGAGTTGTACTCACGTAACGAGATGGCAACTCACACTAAGGGTAGCTTACGCGCCGACCGACCGACCAACCAACCGGTACAACGATGGAATATTTTTAGGCGAGGGCGAAGAGATGGACAGCATCACGTCTTCAGAAACACACCCAAGGACGAAGGAAACACTAGAACGAAGGTAGACCTCTCCAAAACATATACACAATACAATTCAAGAGGCTGTCGAACTACACGCCGTGTCGGACAGCATCAACACGACAAGGAAAGGTGCACTGCCGGAAAAGTACACTAGCCTCCATGGCACGTAAGTGGGGCGTTAGCAGCCACAAGGCAGAAAATACCGCTGTTGGCCCTTCAGTAATAAGAATGATACTAAATCCAAACTAACATCAAGAAGGCGACTAATAGCTTCCGCCAATGTGCCAATCTCCAACTGCTGCTGTTGGTCCCACCGACCCTGGGAGCAGCAACACGCAGTGAGATCTCAAACAGTGGAGGTTTCAGTACTGGACACGGTTCACTCAACTTCAAACGTCCTGGGTTCGCTCGTCGGCTACAGCACCTCAGTCCGACAGTGCCTGCACGCCGCCAGCGGTCCTGGCCTGCCCTGGCGCTGCTGTCCTCCTCGCTGCTCTGTCCGAAGCCGAAATACCGACACCAGAACGCAGGCAGCATTTAAATAACTGGACATTAAAAACCACAGAAGATACACACGGATCCGCGAGGACAATTCCACAATGTCTGAAACAATACTAAAACCAGTCGCTGTGAAGCAACATAGACGAATTATAAGTCGGCGCAAACACAGAGAAATCAGAAGCGGTCGGAAAACCAAATGCACGTCGTCCGCTGCGACGACCGACCGAACGACCAACCGACGATCTTCGCCACTCAAGTCAGGCATGGGAAAGATCCCAGTATAAATCGTCAACTAACAACCTTTTGCCATGAGTTCGCTCCGATAGGCGGACACACACACACAGGTGAAAATTGTACTACTCAAATATCACAGTCCATTCAACTAAAACTCGCTGAATCCATTCCTTGACGTGGTCGTGCACTCTCGCGACTACATGCTTCCATCGGACAGTGCATGTGTGTCACAAGCAGTCGGGCCAGTACTGGTTGTCCGGACCTCACTGCTGCTCTGTCCCAACTCCACTCGCTCGTCACACGACGACCCGGAAATACTAGAGGCCGCTCCAAAGATGGTACCACAGTACGTGCTATTGATAAGCGCCGCTGCTACCACTCACGGACAGACAAGGCGAGTAAACGTAGTGGTGCCAGTGAACGCACTATGAAAACGAGACGCCACTATCGCTATTACAAGATGCCAAGCTATGAACGGCACCAACGCGAACCGCACACGGTTCAGGCACGCAGTTTCGTTAGAAGACGCTTGTGAGGACCGGTGTCGAAAGCCTGATGTAAATCTAAAAATATGGAACAATTTGACATCCCCTGTCGATAGCACTCATTACTTCATGAGGACAAAGAGCTAGTTGTGTTTCGCAAGAACGATATTTCCTGAACCCGTGCTGTCTATGCGTCAATAAATCGTTTTGTTCGAGGCACTTCATAATGTTCGAATACAGCGTATGTTCCAAAACCCTACTGCAAATCGACGTTAGTGATTGGGCCAGTAATTCAACGGATTACTCCTACTTTCCTTTTTCGGTATTGGTGTGATTTGAGCAATTTTCCAATCTTTAGGTACGGATCTTTCTGTGAGCGAGTGGTTGTATGTGGTTGCTCAGTATGGAGCTATTTTATCAGCATACTCTGAGAGAAACCTGACTGGTATATACTCTGGACCGGAAGCCTTCCCTATATTAAGTGAATTAAGCTGCTTCGTTACTCCGAGGATACCTACTTCTATGTTTCTCATCTTGGCAGTTATTCTTGATTGGAATTCAGGAATATTTATTTCGTGTTCTTTGGTGACGGATTTTCAGAAAACCGTGTTTAATAACTCTGCTTTAGTGGCACTGTCATCAGTGACTTCATCGTTGTTATCGCGCATTGAAGATATTGTTTGCGTCTTGCCACTGGTGTGCTTTATGTATGACCAGAATCTCTTTGGGTTTTCTGCCAGATTTCGAGACAGAGTTTGGTTGTGGAAGTACGTCCTTTATTTCAAACTTCTGCAAACCTTTTCCAGTTTGAGGAGTTTGCGTACTTTTAAATTTCGCATGCTTTTTTCTGTGCTTCTGCAACAGCAATCTGGCCCGTTTTTGTACCATGGGGTATCATTACCATCACTTATTAATTTATGTGGTATGTATCTCTCAACTGCTGTCAATGCTATCTCTTTAAAATCATTCAACAATTTTTCTACCCTTACATGATCAGATAGGAAGGAGTGGAGACTGTCTCTTAAAACGGCTTTAAGAGCATTTTCACCAGCTTTTATAAACAGATATACCTTGCGTTTCTTTTTGATGGTTGCAGGTGTTACGGTATTTAACCTAGCAGCAACTGCCTTGTGGTCGCTAATCCATGTGTACGTCACGATACTCACTATTGGTCCAGAATTATTTGTTGCTAAGAGGTCAAGTATACTTTCGCCACCATTTACGCTTCGAGTGGGCTCATGAACTAATTGTTCAAAATAATTTTCTGAGAAAGCTTTCAGTACAGTTTCGGATGGCGTTTTATGCCTGCCGCCGGCTTTAAACGTATAGATTTTCCAGCATATCGAGGGTAGATTGAAGTCACCACCGACTATAATTGCATGAGTTGAGTACGTATTTGAAATGAGACTCAAGTTTTCTTTGAAGTGATCAGCAACTATATCTTCTGACTCGGGGGGGGGGGGGTCGGTAAAACGATCCAGTTAATAGTTTAGTCCGATTGTCAACTATAACCTCTATCCATACTATTTCACAGGAGCTATGTACTTCTGTTTCCTTAAAAGGCAAACTACTTCTGACAGCAATAAATACTCCACCACCAACTGTATTTAAGCTATGTTTTCTAAACATTGTTAGATCGTTTGAAAAAATTTCAACTGATCTCATTTCCGGCTTTAGCCAGCTTTCTGTATCTGTAACTATTTGAGCTTCAGTGCTTCCTATTAGCGCTTGGAGCTCTGGTTCTTTCCCAACACAGCTACGATAATTTATAACTTCAATACCTATAGTTTCTACAACTACCTTACTGTGTTTTAACCGCCCCCTTTTAGACTGACGATCTTTCTGTGGTTCCCTGAGACACTCTAACCTAAAAAACCTCTCAGTTCCTTCCTCACAGCCCCCGCTTCCCGTGTAACATCTTCTTGTGTGTAGTGAACTCCTGGCCTATTAAGCGGAACCCGGAAACCCACCACCCGATGGCGCAAGTAAAGGAATCTGCAGCCTACACTGTCACAGAACCACCTGAGCCTCTGATTCACACCCTCCACTGGGCTCTGTACCAAAGGACCACAGTCGATTCTATCGACGATGCTGCAGATGGCGAGCTCCGCCTTAATCTCGCAAGCAGATCTAGCTGTCTTTACCATTTACACTAGCTGCCCAAAACCACAGAGAATCTCGAGCGGTCCAAAGCGACACTCGTCATTGGTACCGACATGAGTAACCACCTGCAATTGGCTGCACTCTTATACTCTTCATGGCTTCTGGAAGCAGCCTTTCCCACATCCAGAATGACCCGGTATACACACAGAGTGCATAATAGCCTCCTTCCCCTCCTTGGCATCCATTACGTGCCTTAAGTTGGATCTCACAGCTACCAGCAATCCCACCCTCTGTGAATGCTCAGACCTTGTGGGCCAAGGAGACATCGTCCGCCACAGATAACGCCCGAAACCCGCTCATCAAACGAACCAAGGAGGCCCTACGATCGGCCCCTTGGAGAGGTTTTCACTGCCTGCCAGACTTTGGAATGACCTCCCACTAGACCACAGGTGAGAGGTCAATTTCAGTGCAGGAAGTACTCGGGGTGGCCACAGCAGTGGACCGATTGAGGGACATGTGGTATGTGCTTGACGTCCCTCACATCCCCACGTCTGACCCTCCCACAGTGATGCCTCTTGGCAGCAGCCTCAAGCTGTGTGATAGAAGCCAGTGCAGCCTGGAGCTGTGAGTGAGGGGTCGCCAACTCAAGACGCCATCCCAGTTCCTATCCATTACTGCATCACTCCTGTTTGAAGCTTGTAAAAATATGTAACAAACGAGCATTGTACTCGGTTTATTAGCAGCAAGAATTCGAAGTGCTGCCTCACTAATGGTCTAAGCAACACTGAGCTAAACTAACTAAAACAAACAAAAGCCTAAACAATATGAGGGTCTATAACAATGGCGGTGCTGTACACTACATACTATACGAGGGCCTATAACAACAGGAGCTGAATTACCGAAAACACTACCTCAACATTGTACAAACCAATCGAACTATCCTCTACTCTTCCCTCTCGACTGTTCTGTGGCTGGTAGCCAATCCAGACACAGCACTGGGATTCCCACGCTGGTGGAGCATGTCTCTGCTTTGCATATCCTGTAACGCAAAATATCTCTTATCTGATGAAAGAAGATTGTAGACTAGGGATGCGTCGTTCACACAGTAAGCATGACCATACTTTAGCAAAAAAAGTCTACCTAGACGGGACCATAGTCTGCCATTTACACAGAGATCTAATCTTTCTGGGCTGACCATTTCCAATTTCTGAAAGAGGGCTGTTAAGATTCCCAGGCAATTGTGCCAATGAAACGTATGTTTTTTTTCCACTTGCTCAAAGAACCTGTCGAGTTCCTATCATCAGCTGAGTTACAGTCTTGACTCTATTCAACACATGCACCAGCCACTCTGACCGTATCATTCCAGCATCTAACATGAGAATGCTTGGAGTTTTCTGATCGTCCCAACATTTGTAAAAAGGCTCAGATTTCAGCAGTCTCTCTGAAATGGCTTCCTCCACCCACTTTCCGCCAACCTGCCTCCTTTGCAACTGACACCTGCCCCCAGTGTGATGTTTTGCAACCTGTCACCCTCCTGCTCGACCCTAAGAGGGAAGAGAAGAGTGCAACAGCCCGAAGTCTCCCTGCAGGTACAATCCGCAGAGCTCTGCTTCCCAGAATAAGTCGCACAGCCAGGCAGCTGGACACAGCATTTATGGTCTGCAATCCACCTTTCTTCATCGCCTCCATTACGAACCCTCAAGTACAAGTTCTCTACAGGCTACACATGCAGTTGTATGAACATTCTGCCTGCAATTTCTTCATGTAAAAAGTCATAGGCCACACACAGTAAATGTAGTATTGGGGAACACCGAGATCATGACCTGAAATATGATTATTAATCTGACTGATGGTGTTGTCAAGTGAGAAAGCGACGTGCCACCTCTAAGATAAATTGGGGAGGGGGGGAGGGGGGCTGGTTGTTATCGGGAATAAGTTTTATCATCCGCGCATATGCCGATGAGATTATGGTACTTCTTTGTGCTCATGACGACATACAGGTGCTCAAGAACGTTTTTGATGCATTTTGTCGTGTTACGAGAGTGCAGGTTAACGACCAGAAATGTCAATTACTCAGTTCGCAAAGATTTGATGTGGTTGAGAGTCCATCATTGTGCAATGAAGATGTGCGTATTAGATTGAAAGTCCGTCACGGGTAGGATTCAACGAGAAATCCTTGAACAGGAGCTTAACTTCATCTCCTCACTTTATTATGTTCGAACCTTCGAAACTTATGTTTTGAGTAAAGCCCTGCCAGCGATTATATTCCGAAAGCTACAATGATTATCGGGAAAGTTTATCTGTTTCGTTGATTGCAGGTATGGGCCTTCCTGGTCCTGTACTATTTTAACGTGTCTTTGCGTACCCCTATCACTTACAGCTCTCCCTTTTTCCTGTCTTCCACATGTAAAATTAACCCCTGCAGTAAATGTTGGTAGGATAAATAACGAATTAAGGTATCTTCGGGAATTCTTATTGATGTCAGTTGTTTGGTTGTTGGTATTCTTTCCCAGTCGCATCTCTCTGTAAAAATGTAATTGTGCCACAGAACGTTTCCAAACTGCATTTCCTCTGTGGAGTCCCTGTCGCCAGAGACAGATGGGAAGGTTGTTTGGTCCAACGTCACAACACCTATTTTTCTGTTGGAAGTAGCGTGCTAATGGTACAAATCGTTAATAACCTTGTCCCCACCAATGTTCGACTATTTCGCATTGGCCTTTGTGGGAAAGACCGATGCAGTCGTTGCCATGAAATGGATATAACTCATCAGTTGGTCACCTGCTGACGCAAACATTGGAATCGGCTCCTCCGTCAAGTGGCCTTTCTTGCCTAGACGAAGGGAGTGGTAATCTGCGGTGATAATCTCCTGCATCCTGATTCAGTTTCTTTTCCAGCACGAAGAATAACACAATTAAGGGCCATGTGGGATATTATGTTCATTTCGTGGTGGGTAGCGGGTATGACCCTTATCCTTCTGCCTTTTACCAGTATATGGTAAAGGCCCATTAGGCGTAGTAGGGGACGCCACACTAACGTGCACTTTTTGCGAATATACTGTACCTTGTTTTAACCGTGAAGAAGTTAGTAAAAAAAAAGATAGAGAGAAGTGACCAGTTAACTGGTCCTCGTGACCTTTCCGTCATGGTCTCTTTTCAGGTGTATTTTTACACAATTTATTCCATTTTTCGTGTCCTTTTTGTCTTGATTTTTTAATTAATAAAAGATAAACAAAATAATGTTGCAGGCAATGATTGGAAATATATTTTGTTTCATCTTTCAGTGGTGGAAGGCATGTAGGATTATCTTCGATTTTGTTCCTTCCTTTTCTGAGTAACACGTTGTAAAGTTTCAAAGAGAAAAATGAATGAGAAGCAAAATATAAGGAAAGGCCAATACCATGCAGGGGACCAGCACAGTGACAGGTGGTAAAGGGAGCCACGGGAGGGGATGGGGGGAAGAGATCGTGGCCAGGCTTCGGGATTCGACCCCTGCCCAGCTTGTCTCCACTCAGACTGAAGCTGACTGACCGTAGTTTCCTGCCGCTACAACGACAGAAAATGGTAAGGTGACCGTTCGTGAAAAGCGAGAAATCTGCCTTCGAGTCAGAGAATCTTATCACTGTCGTTCTTCCATGTTGAATTTTAACCCCTCTCCTTAACCTTCATCTTCCTTTATTTTCGCCATTGCCTTTATCCATGTACAGGTTGAACAACAGAGGAGAAAGATTGCACTCCTGTGCTCCACACTTTTTGATCGGAGTGTAAATGAACTATATAATCCAACAGACATTGGGCGAAGATATAACTTTAGACACGCAATATAAGGCTATAACAAGCAGACACTAGCTCAAGGCAACCAGTCACAAACGAGTGAGCTACATCGGAGATCGGTCAGAGCTCGTAACTCCCCTCTGCCCCGACCCCCTTCCGCAAACACACACACACACACACACACACACACACACACACACACACACACACACACACACACATATATATATATATATATATATATATATATATATATAAATCCAAGTTGACGTCTTATTTACGGAAACATAAGAGAATTGGCCCATCCCGCAGCATTCATTAGCTGTGGGAAGTGGATGTCTTCAAATCGTGGTGAGGGAGAGCTTGGAGCATTGACGAGGTTTCCATGACTTCTGGGGCACCGTGACGATCATTTGGCTCTTTCTACAGCATCCATGTAATTATTATTGCCTGTTTGCTGAGAGTATGGTTTACTGAAGTCAGCACTGCGTTGTAGCTCCTCTGTTGGCCCCCATCTAGGCATACTTGCTGTAATATGCGAGCCCGACATGCCGGGTGTAGTCGCTACTGCTTTCTGTTTACTGTTATTGTCTGAATATGAAATACTGCTGTATAGACTCCTTCATAACTGAGGCAAATGATGTGGCAAAACTCGTGGGCTGAGAGGCCTAAAATAACAACCAGCTCGGGGGATAGCTTGAACTGCGAAATCTTGACTTTTGTGCACACTTCTTGTCGACTTGGAGCTGGCATTCTCTGTCCCAAACTTGAAGTTTCCTGAATCAAATACTTATTCGCATCCATGGGTGGAGTAGTACATAGAGTATTTGCTTCCTGGCTAGACGAACTTCATCCGCCTCATACGGACTGTCCTAGCCTTTTTTCATTTAAAGCAGTATTCTGCGTTAAGGAAGGAGACCGGAAAAAAATCAGTCATCCCCGGAAGAGCTATGCTGTTACCACGTAACACCACTTCTAGCTTTGATAATGACCTACATTAGTAGATTAAATTGGTATTCCTAGTAACAGACAAGAATAATTACAGTGCTTGAAACTTCCTGACAGACTAAAACTGTGTTGGTAGAGCACTTGCCCGCGAAAGGCAAAGGTCCCGAGTTCGAGTCTCCTGCACACAGTTTTAATCTTCCAGGAAATTTCATATTAGCGCACACTCCGCTGCAGTGTGAAAATCTCATTCTGGAATTACAGAGCTTGTCAAATGGAATAAACAGTGAGTTCAGAACGTAAGGATAGAGTTTACCGAAAAAAGACGAAACTTACGAGGAGTGTCAGAAATTATATTACCGATAAAAGTAATATCAAAAGTGGTAACCACGAAGTGAAGAAATTCTCCTACGTTGAAGAAAACCTGAACGTATTACGGAGGCCTCAAAGAGGATATCAGGAGCAGCCGCGCGAGATTAGCTAAGCGGTCTAGGGCGCTGCAGTCATGGACTGTGTGGCTGGTCCCGGTGGAGGTTCGAGTCCTCCCTCGGGCATGGTTGTGTGTGTTTGTCCTTAGGATAATTTAGGCTAAGTAGTGTGTAAGTTTAGGGATTGACGGCCTTAGCAGTTAAGTCCCATAAGATTTCACACACATTTTGATAAAAGGAGCATGGGCGAAGAGAACATTCCTGGCTAATAAAGTCTAATATTATCAAAAATAGGCCTTATCCGTAATCAGATTGCTGCTACTCCACAATAACTTCGTCATTTTCTGTTTACTTTCACCTCACATGCAGTGTTCATTGCAATGAGGAATAAAGTTTTGAAATTGGACGTCTGGAGCACAAAATTGTACGGAAGCGACTCGTGGACTGTGGGAAATTCGGAATAGAAGTAAATCGATGGGTTTGAGATCTGGCATTGTAAGGGGCGAGAAAACATTCGTGGAGTCCAGAATCGGTATGTCAATCAGGCAAGATAGCTGTGAGCTCTGAGGCAGTCATCCCACCGGCGCACGAGACTGATGACACCCGTTTGATAAAACACCTTCTGCTGCTGCATGAAGAGGTCCGTAACTGCTTACTGCACATCCTCGTCCTACAGGAATCGTCAACCGAACTTCAAGGCCTTTCTTTAAAGGACCCTAGGCGTGATAATAGCAAATGGGCAGACCACACGTATAGGATAGGAGTTTATCTCCCAGTTGAAATGGCTTCACTTCTGCATAGGGACATTTCCATTACGATATGGGGACGTGCGTCATCACGAAGCAGCAGAACTCTTTGTCGCGCACTATTCCACAACAGTGGTTTTTGCAGACTTGCTGCAACGTATACTTCCTTCATTATCCGATGGATGTCTACCGGTGTTTGTCCTTCGGAAGTCAAGAAAAGAATAACAGCACGTCGGTAATGTTCGGACGTATATGGTAATAACGTCGCCATGGTTAACGTTTCTGCATTTACCGCACACGTGTCGCAAAGACTCGGATGCCACACCAATCAATCGCCTACATGTCGTTGCTTATATACCCGTCTCGGAGTGGAACTGCGTTGTATGTACGCTGCACCAACACCCTCAGACGGAAAAACCTATGATCACCCCTGACACAAAAGGACGCAGAAAATTAAGTAGACGAGAAAGGTAAGAAGTGAGGACGTTCTCTGTAAAACAGGCGAGGAAAGGGATATGTAGTGAAATAACCAGGAGAATCGATAAACTGGTACACTACGTGTTAATACATAAAATAATAACTTTCGTGCCATTAGATTGAGACTTATGGGGCAAAAACTGTAAACGGAGAGTGGAATGTTTCCAACAAATAATGAAAGACGCTGGGTGTTAGACCTACTCTGAGATAAAGAGGTTGACAAAAGAAAGCGAGTCGGTGCCACGTCGCATCGATTCAGAAAACCGATGAAAAAAGTACTCTATTATGTTAGTAAAGTCAATGTGCATCGTAGAAAATCACTCACAGCGCTAAAATCAAACCAATAGATCAAGAACATCAAAGGTAATATGTTCGCTGGAAACTTCAGTGGCGTCTATTCGATTTGACGGCGACTCTTGCAGTGAAAACAGGGAGATCAATATCTGTTTAGGAAAACAAGCAAACGCCAATTCCCTTCCTCTCACTCAACCTGTGTCTCAAACTCCACACTGTGTTAGAAACACAGCGACCAAGAACATGCTGATCACAAAGATAGCTCCCATTTGTATTGAGAAACACAACTGGATTTATGACACACTACAAGACACGAAACTCCTATCACAGGGAAGACAACTGTGAGTATTTAAACTCTGTGAAGCACCTCTACGAACATGCTAAGACCTTCACAAATAGTGCGAACACATTTTTCTTTTGGTACATTAAGTAATCTTAGTAGCCCACAGTACTGAATACTAACAGATATCTTACTGAATCAATACGCATTACAAAAATGAATGTACTTACAGAGGATGTCCCTCATAAGCGTCGTCAGGCGCATTTTCTCTGGTGTTTCGGCTGACATTTGCAATTTCACTTCTTCAACATGTGGCTGAAGTCAGCCCAAACATATACTGCTATTTATATGTTTCATGAGACGCCCAGCGTTACAAACAAAGTGCTTTTTAAAGTGAAATTTTGTGTGCCCATTGGACAGAGCGGTCCCAGATTAATGTAATGCGATTTTAGTTACACTGGTATGTATTGACAAGGGACACCAAAATGAGGATTACGAGTAGTCCAGCAGTGACAGCACCGCCCTGGCGCGCCTTCTGCAGAAGCGCGCTGCTCAGTCGCAAGTGGAGTATTGGTTATTGTTCGTGTTTTTACAATCCCCATTAATACCTATTGGTAAAACGAATATCGCAATAGAGCTCTATCTAATGGGTATATAACATTCCGATTTTAAAAGTAATTTTGTTTGAAATGGGAAACAAGCCAAAACACTAGAGGAAAGCGCCTGACGACCCGTAGCACTTCATATCCACCGATGAGCCAAAACACTATGACCACCAGTTCAATGGCGTGTTGGTCCACTTTGAAACATAGCACAATAGCGATTTTACGAACTCTTGACAGCTTTCCAGATGTCTACTGACACGCTACTAAATTCCCGCAAATTACGGGACGGTAGTTTGTGGGAACGCAATTCGCGCCCGATGTGTGTTCCAATGGGTACATATCAGGGGCACTTACTAGATAAGACATCAATCTCAGTTCACTGTCAAGCTCCTCATACCACTGCAGCACGATTCTGTCCTTGTTTAACGAAGACATTTTCTGGTGGAAGGTGTCATCGCCATTAGAGAAGATTTTCACCATGAAGGGACACAGGTCGTCCGCAATAATGTTCACGTAAGCCGCAGTTCGTGGTCTTGAGGTAGCGTTCTCCCTTACCGCCCACGGGGTCCCGGGTTCAATTCCCGGCAGGGTCAGGGATTTCCCTGCCCCCACATGACTGGGTGTCGTTGTGTCGTCTTCATCATTATTCATCCTCAGTACGGTCGGAGAATGGCAATGGCAAACCACGTCCGCTAGTACCTTGCCTAGTCAGCGGTGCGGGTTTCCCGCGTCGTCCCCCTACGCTCCTCGGAGTATGTGACCTCATAATCATCAGTTCACTGCTGTAATAAACGCAGCTCAATGTATCTCATAGCATAATTTTGTTCTGACCGCCTTGCATCTGTGGTACAGTGCACGTTTCAAGCAGCCTGTTCGCCTGGATGACGGCGTGTTAGGACCCAACCTGGTGTAACAAGATATGCGATTTATTCCACGGGAGACAGGTTCCTATCTATCCACAGTGAGAACTCAGTGATGGTGTGCCCACTGCAATCATAACTGACGATGTCGTTGCGTGTTAAGTGGAGTTCCGTGTTCAACAATGGACCTCGAACGGCGTGCTTCGAAACAACTGTGCCAGCAGCAGCATTGTACTCCGCCACAGATCGCTGCCTATCCCGGATTACACAGTGGGGATCCTCTGACGGCTACGTTTTGTGATCAGGCGTAGATGTCCAATACCATATGGCCTACTCATTATTTCATCATCCTTCGACCATTACACGGGATCCTCTGACGGCTACGTTTTGTGATCAGGCGTAGATGTCCAATACCATACGGCCTACTCATTATTTCATCATCCTTCAACCATTACACGGGATCCTCTGACGGCTACGTTTTGTGATCAGGCGTAGATGTCCAATACCATACGGCCTACTCATTATTTCATCATCCTTCAACCATTACACGGGATCCTCTGACGGCTACGTTTTGTGATCAGGCGTAGATGTCCAATACCATATGGCCTACTCATTATTTCATCATCCTTCAACCATTACACGGGATCCTCTGACGGCTACGTTTTGTGATCAGGTGTAGATGTCCAATACCATACGGCCTACTCATTATTTCATCATCCTTCAACCATTACACGGGATCCTCTGACGGCTACGTTTTGTGATCAGGCGTAGATGTCCAATACCATACGGCCTACTTATTATTTCATCATCCTTCAACCATTACACGGGATCCTCTGACGGCTACGTTTTGTGATCAGGCGTAGATGTCCAATACCATATGGCCTACTCATTATTTCATCATCCTTCAACCATTACACGGGATCCTCTGACGGCTACGTTTTGTGATCAGGAGTAGATGTCCAATACCATACGGCCTACTCATTATTTCATCATCCTTCAACCATTACACGGGATCCTCTGACGGCTACGTTTTGTGATCAGGCGTAGATGTCCAATACCATACGGCCTACTTATTATTTCATCATCCTTCAACCATTACACGGGATCCTCTGACGGCTACGTTTTGTGATCAGGCATAGATGTCCAATACCATACGGCCTACTCATTATTTCATCATCCTTCAACCATTACACGGGATCCTCTGACGGCTACGTTTTGTGATCAGGCGTAGATGTCCAATACCATACGGCCTACTCATTATTTCATCATCCTTCAACCATTACACGGGATCCTCTGACGGCTACGTTTTGTGATCAGGCGTAGATGTCCAATACCATATGGCCTACGCATTATTTCATCATCCTTCAACCATTACACGGGATCCTCTGACGGCTACGTTTTGTGATCAGGCGTAGATGTCCAATACCATACGGCCTACACATTATTTCATCATCCATCAACCATTACACGGGATCCTCTGACGGCTACGTTTTGTGATCAGGCGTAGATGTCCAATACCATATGGCCTACTCATTATTTCATCATCCTTCAACCATTACACGGGATCCTCTGACGGCTACGTTTTGTGATCAGGCGTAGATGTCCAATACCATACGGCCTACTCATTATTTCATCATCCTTCAACCATTACACGGGATCCTCTGACGGCTACGTTTTGTGATCAGGCGTAGATGTCCAATACCATACGGCCTACTCATTATTTCATCATCCTTCAACCATTACACGGGATCCTCTGACGGCTACGTTTTGTGATCAGGCGTAGATGTCCAATACCATACGGCCTACTCATTATTTCATCATTCATCAACCATTACACGGGATCCTCTGACGGCTACGTTTTGTGATCAGGCGTAGATGTCCAATACCATACGGCCTACTCATTATTTCATCATCCTTCAACCATTACACGGGATCCTCTGACGGCTACGTTTTGTGATCAGGCGTAGATGTCCAATACCATACGGCCTACTCATTATTTCATCATCCTTCAACCATTACATGGGATCCTCTGACGGCTACGTTTTGTGATCAGGCGTAGATGTCCAATACCATACGGCCTACTCATTATTTCATCATCCTTCAACCATTACACGGGATCCTCTGACGGCTACGTTTTGTGATCAGGCGTAGATGTCCAATACCATACGGTCTACTCATTATTTCATCATCCTTCAACCATTACACGGGATCCTCTGACGGCTACGTTTTGTGATCAGGCGTAGATGTCCAATACCATACGGCCTACTCATTATTTCATCATCCTTCAACCATTACACGGGATCCTCTGACGGCTACGTTTTGTGATCAGGCGTAGATGTCCAATACCATACGGCCTACTCATTATTTCATCATCCTTCAACCATTACACGGGATCCTCTGACGGCTACGTTTTGTGATCAGGCGTAGATGTCCAATACCATATGGCCTACTCATTATTTCATCATCCTTCAACCATTACACGGGATCCTCTGACGGCTACGTTTTGTGATCAGGCGTAGATGTCCAATACCATACGGCCTACACATTATTTCATCATCCATCAACCATTACACGGGATCCTCTGACGGCTATGTTTTGTGATCAGGCGTAGATGTCCAATACCATATCGCCTACTCATTATTTCATCATCCTTCAACCATTACACGGGATCCTCTGACGGCTACGTTTTGTGATCAGGCGTAGATGTCCAATACCATACGGCCTACTCATTATTTCATCATCCTTCAACCATTACACGGGATCCTCTGACGGCTACGTTTTGTGATCAGGCGTAGATGTCCAATACCATACGGCCTACTCATTATTTCATCATCCTTCAACCATTACACGGGATCCTCTGACGGCTACGTTTTGTGATCAGGCGTAGATGTCCAATACCATACGGCCTACTCATTATTTCATCATCCTTCAACCATTACACGGGATCCTCTGACGGCTACGTTTTGTGATCAGGCGTAGATGTCCAATACCATACAGCCTACTCATTATTTCATCATCCTTCAACCATTACACGGGATCCTCTGACGGCTACGTTTTGTGATCAGGCGTAGATGTCCAATACCATACGGCCTACTTATTATTTCATCATCCTTCAACCATTACACGGGATCCTCTGACGGCTACGTTTTGTGATCAGGCATAGATGTCCAATACCATACGGCCTACTCATTATTTCAGCATCCTTCAACCATTACACGGGATCCTCTGACGGCTACGTTTTGTGATCAGGCGTAGATGTCCAATACCATACGGCCTACTCATTATTTCATCATCCTTCAACCATTACACGGGATCCTCTGACGGCTACGTTTTGTGATCAGGCGTAGATGTCCAATACCATATGGCCTACTCATTATTTCATCATCCTTCAACCATTACACGGGATCCTCTGACGGCTACGTTTTGTGATCAGGCGTAGATGTCCAATACCATACGGCCTACACATTATTTCATCATCCATCAACCATTACACGGGATCCTCTGACGGCTACGTTTTGTGATCAGGCGTAGATGTCCAATACCATGTGGCCTACTCATTATTTCATCATCCTTCAACCATTACACGTGATCCTCTGACGGCTACGTTTTGTGATCAGGCGTAGATGTCCAATACCATATGGCCTACTCATTATTTCATCATCCTTCAACCATTACACGGGATCCTCTGACGGCTACGTTTTGTGATCAGGCGTAGATGTCCAATACCATATGGCCTACTCATTATTTCATCATCCTTCAACCATTACACGGGATCCTCTGACGGCTACGTTTTGTGATCAGGCGTAGATGTCCAATACCATACGGCCTACTCATTATTTCATCATCCTTCAACCATTACACGGGATCCTCTGACGGCTACGTTTTGTGATCAGGCGTAGATGTCCAATACCATACGGCCTACTCATTATTTCATCATCCTTCAACCATTACACGGGATCCTCTGACGGCTACGTTTTGTGATCAGGCGTAGATGTCCAATACCATACGGCCTACTCATTATTTCATCATCCTTCAACCATTACACGGGATCCTCTGACGGCTACGTTTTGTGATCAGGCGTAGATGTCCAATACCATACGGCCTACACATTATTTTATCATCCATCAACCATTACACGGGATCCTCTGACGGCTACGTTTTGTGATCAGGCGTAGATGTCCAATACCATATGGCCTACTCATTATTTCATCATCCTTCAACCATTACACGGGATCCTCTGACGGCTACGTTTTGTGATCAGGAGTAGATGTCCAATACCATACGGCCTACTCATTATTTCATCATCCTTCAACCATTACACGGGATCCTCTGACGGCTACGTTTTGTGATCAGGCGTAGATGTCCAATACCATACGGCCTACTCATTATTTCATCATCCTTCAACCATTACACGGGATCCTCTGACGGCTACGTTTTGTGATCAGGCGTAGATGTCCAATACCATATGGCCTACTCATTATTTCATCATCCTTCAACCATTACACGGGATCCTCTGACGGCTACGTTTTGTGATCAGGCGTAGATGTCCAATACCATACGGCCTACTCATTATTTCATCATCCTTCAACCATTACACGGGATCCTCTGACGGCTACGTTTTGTGATCAGGCGTAGATGTCCAATACCATACGGCCTACTCATTATTTCATCATCCTTCAACCATTACACGGGATCCTCTGACGGCTACGTTTTGTGATCAGGCGTAGATGTCCAATACCATACGGCCTACTCATTATTTCATCATCCTTCAACCATTACACGGGATCCTCTGACGGCTACGTTTTGTGATCAGGCGTAGATGTCCAATACCATACGGCCTACTCATTATTTCATCATCCTTCAACCATTACACGGGATCCTCTGACGGCTACGTTTTGTGATCAGGCGTAGATGTCCAATACCATACGGCCTACTCATTATTTCATCATCCTTCAACCATTACACGGGATCCTCTGACGGCTACGTTTTGTGATCAGGCGTAGATGTCCAATTCCATACGGCCTACTCATTATTTCATCATCCTTCAACCATTACACGGGATCCTCTGACGGCTACGTTTTGTGATCAGGCGTAGATGTCCAATACCATATGGCCTACTCATTATTTCATCATCCTTCAACCATTACACGGGATCCTCTGACGGCTACGTTTTGTGATCAGGCGTAGATGTCCAATACCATACGGCCTACTCATTATTTCATCATCCTTCAACCATTACACGGGATCCTCTGACGGCTACGTTTTGTGATCAGGCGTAGATGTCCAATACCATACGGCCTACACATTATTTCATCATCCATCAACCATTACACGGGATCCTCTGACGGCTACGTTTTGTGATCAGGCGTAGATGTCCAATACCATACGGCCTACTCATTATTTCATCATCCTTCAACCATTACACGGGATCCTCTGACGGCTACGTTTTGTGATCAGGCGTAGATGTCCAATACCATACGGCCTACTCATTATTTCATCATCCTTCAACCATTACACGGGATCCTCTGACGGCTACGTTTTGTGATCAGGCGTAGATGTCCAATACCATACGGCCTATTCATTATTTCATCATCCTTCAACCATTACACGGGATCCTCTGACGGCTACGTTTTGTGATCAGGCGTAGATGTCCAATACCATATGGCCTACTCATTATTTCACCATCCTTCAACCATTAAATGTATTTGCAATTGAGAATAAGGACAGCCATCTGCGGTATAATGGAATGACGACAGTGAAACTTTGTCCCGCACCGGGATTCGAACCCTGATTTCCCGCTTATCGCAAGCGGTCGCCATACCATTTGGCTATCCGTGCACGACCCACGGGCACACCCAAACTTCGATATATCGTCAATCATACGTGTATGGCCCGTACTCGTACATTCACTATGTATATTCCCATACAGTTAAGCAAACATGTCCAAAGGAACTTCGCATCGTAATCAAAATAACACAGGCACTGCAATATCGTGTCCTTCAACCACTATCCATAGGTCCTTACGACAGATGCAGTACCAGCCGACCAGCTTCCCCGTTCCAGGGATTCTTATTTACAGCCACAGCGCAGCAACAGTGAGCTCTTTGCCAAAACCGGCGATAAGAGAGCATTTCCGCATTTGCCGCCCGTATCTTCGCTATAATTGCTGCCCAATGGTCTCTCTTCCGCTTCAGTCCTTACTGCGTCACTTGCGCGCAACACCACAAGGAGGCATTCAACCTCCTGGTGTGCAGTGATCGTAATAGTATCTCTTATCAGTGTATCTATGGATGGTCCACATTTCCTCCTAAACCACTGCAAAGGTTTCAATCAAAATGTGTTTTCTGTGGAGATTCGCTGTGGGTGGTAAGAACCACCCACTTATCAAAGGAGTGCGGGCGAGGATTAAAGAAGCAGTGTAGCTCACGACGCCTCAATTCGCAAACTTTATTCATCCAGTAGTCGGTAGTAGGAGCCCTTAGATACTTGTAAAAAAAAATTACACATAATTTCAAATCTTTACGAAGCTGCTTCTTGCTGACCACCCCCACAAAATGGTGAAAGGACAAAAATGTTTATCGCTTACCACATTTTCGCTGTTCATGCAGTGAAACTACTGCATGAGGCAAGGCCTTTTAATTTACTACTACTTTACTACTAACTGTATTCACGAAAAATTTTGCAGACAGTATTCACATATACTACTGAATGTGTTGTATAGCTAGAGAAGGCCGAAATGCACGCGTTAAACTCAAGCAGTCTGGCGTGAGGTCTGAAACAGGATGCGTAATGAATGCTATAAAGAAAAGCACGTAGCTTCTGGAATACTTAACTTAAATCCACATTTGTAGAACATTGCTCTTGATGATACAGAAGTATTATAGCAAATGAATACGGCGCCTTGCTAGGTCGTAGCAACTGTAGCTTAAGGCTATGTTAACTGTCGCCTCGGCAAATGAGAGCGTAATTCTCAGTGAACCATGGCTAGCAACGTCGGCTGTACAACTGGGGCGAGTGCTAGTACGTCTCTCTAGACCTGCCGTGTGGTGGTGCTCGGTCTGCAATTACTGACAGTGGCGACACGCGGGTCCGTCGTATACCAGCGGACCGCGGCCGATTTAAAAGCTACCACCTAGCAAGTGTGGTGTCTGGCGGTGACACCACAGAATGTACATGCAAAGTTATATAATTGTAAGACACAGTTCAGGAGATATGACGTCATAAACACTGAGATGCGTAAAAAACTGCATTATGCATGACTTTTAAGTTTATTACTTCTCTGCTACTCGCTCTATTAGCAACAAGTTTCGCAGACAAAATGTGTATGCAAAATTATATCACTGGAGTTATAACATAATAAACACTGAAATGCTTTAAAAACTGCTGCATTATGCATGACGGTTTGATGTATAACTTCGTTGCTACTAAATATATTTGCAACATTTTTTAGCCGGCAGTATCTGCATCTGCCACTGACTATACTTGCGAAATATGTGACTGTATGACAGACAGTTCAGGAGATATGTCGTCAAATACAGAGATGCATGACAAACTGCAGCATCGGGCATGACGTTTTAATTTACTTCTTTACTGCTAATTATAAATACGATAAAATTTTAGGCCAGTATTCACCTTTACCAGTGAAACTACTTGCTGAATTTTACCGTTGTAAGACACGTTGTTGAGGAAATACGACGTCATGAATACTGAGATGTGTGAATAGCACATACGCTGCTTTAATTTATTACGTCTTCCCTACTAACTCTATTCGCAACACATTTCACACAGTAAAAAGATATACCACTGACCGTTCCTGTAAATTTATACCATTGTACGATATATCGTTCAGGAGACATGACGTTGTAGAGATCGAGCTGTGTGAAATCCGAACTGTAGGACCAAATTCGCTGCAGAAAACAGGCGAAATATGTGTACAAATATGCGTGAAATATGTGGCAAAGGCGTGTCTAAAAAACTCCTACGAACCCTCTGGATCGATTTCAACTAAGTATGGTACACATATTATTATCTGCAAAGAAATACTGTGGTGGCAGAAACCAGCAACCTCCAATTGGGGACGAATTCAAATGGCTCAAATGGCTCTGAGCACTATGCGACTTAACTTCTGAGGTCATCAGTCGCCTAGAACTTAGAACTAATTAAACATAACTAACCTACGGACATCACACACATCCATGCCCGAGGCAGGAATCGAACCTGCGACCGTCGCGGTCGCTCGGCTCCAGACTGTAGCGCCTAGAATCGCACGGCCACTCCGGCCGGCTGGGGAAGAGTGATAACATGGATGGAGAAGGAGGAGCCAGAGATGCATGGACAGAAAGATGGAGGACACCGATCTGAAGAAGGAGGAGATGGACACTGTCAGGGGAGGGAAAATAGAGAGAGCGAATGGGAAGCAGAGCAGATGGACAGACAGAGGGTGTGGAAGAGATTGACAGAGGAAGAAAATAGAATGAGCTGGACACAGAAGGGAAGGGTGACTAAAAAAGGGACTGAGTGATGGTGGAGGAGGAGATGGACCGAGAGGGGCAGGAGGAGAAAAAGGCAGTCAGGAGGAGATACTGGGGCAGGAGTAGATTGACCCATATGTGGGGTGGGGGGAGGTGGGCAGAGGGGAAGAGGCCAATGTAGAAAGGACAGGAGAAGCGACACAATGGGGTGGCGGAGTGCAGGGGGTCGACAGAGAGAGGGGGAAGTAGAAGATGGACAAAGAGGAGAGAGGTGGAGATGAAAAAAGAGAGGGGGAATGAGGAGATTGGCTAATAGAACTGGAGTAAATAGATGTCTGTGCAACGCCAGGTACGTAGCTAGTTATATAAATATAGCTAAATTTCTAATCTTGAAATTCTGTATTTGGTTCACTGCTACTGAAGAGTGTTGGAAATTTAGGTAGACTGATCAGGTGAGGAATTAGGAGGTTCTAAGTAGAATCGGAGAGGAAAGGAATATATGACAAGAAGAAGGGACAGAATAAAAGGACGTCTGTTTAGATAGCAGGGAATAACTTCAATGGTGCTAGAGATTCGTGTAAAGGGTAACAATTGTAGAAGAAGACAGATACTCTAATAAATCCAGCAAATAATTGAGATGGCAAGTGCTTCTCTGAGATAAAAAGTTTGACACATGAGAGGAATTCGTTTCGGGCAGCATCAAACCTGATGACTCTAAAGGAAAAAAAAGGAAAAAGTCTGGTTCACTCCGAGAGAATGTTATTGCTACCTACTGCGTGACAACATGTTTAAACTGAACCCATCCTCACGAGCATTCTTCTCGCTATACCTTCTCCCATTATTATTATCATTGTTGTAATTAATAAAATCATGATCCGTTATACAAGAACTATTGATTGTTTTGCATCATAAAAGAAGTGGCCAGTTGTCTCTTTCATGCAGAAATGATCATCTTTGCACTTAACACATAGCCACCATTTGAAATACACAAGTTTCTGTGCTTTGTACTTCTTAAAGTATTTATAGTATCTACATCTACATCTACATTTATACTCCACAAGCCACCCAACGGTGTGTGGCGGAGGACACTTTAGGTGCCACTGTCATTACCTCCCTTTCCTGTTCCAGTCGCGTATGGTTCGCGGGAAGAACGACTGCCGGAAAGCCTCCGTGCGCACTCGAATCTCTCTAATTGTACATTCGTGATCTCCTCGGGAGGTATAAGTAGGGGGAAGCAATATATTCGATACCTCATCCAGAAACACACCCTCTCGAAACCTGGCGAGCAAGCTACACCGCAATGCAGAGCGCCTCTCTTGCAGAGTCTGCCACTTGAGTTTGCTAAACATCTCCGTAAAGCTAACATGCTTACCAAATAACCCTGTGACGAAAGGCGCCGCTGTTCTTTAGATCTTCTCTATCTCCTCTGTCAACCAGACCTGGTACGGATCCCACACTGATGAACAATACTCAAGTATGAAGGTGCCACATCAATGAAGACTATGAATTTGGGTGAATGTTAAACTAATATGCATGATCTAAAGCTTTCAACGCTTCGGTAACACGTTTATTATACAAAAATGGCGGAATACCGAAACTATTTGTAAGTATGAGTACCCCGTAATTCCACCTGCCAAATAAAGGACATGACGTCACAACTGTTACTGGTGTACTAAAAAAAATGGAAGAGAAACATAGTAGTGACTGCGTTTATGAGTTACGGTTTTCCATTCAAAACCATGATCTATAATCGCGAGTTCGTAAATAAGAACAATCCTTCATCTGTGAAGGTAATAAACAAAAATAAATAGCAGTCCTCTGCAGAAGACTGTTTATCGCATATCTGAATAAGTCACATGAATTAAACTGTTTCCTCTTTGTTCCAAATTCATACAGAAACAAATCAATTCAAGTGCAAACAAAAAGGGAAGTATTTATTACCCATGACTAAAACTTCAATGAACATTTCGCTTAAATCTAATATATATATTAGATTTAATCTAATATATATCAGATAAGAAATATTAATGTCTTCAAATATTTCAGAATACTGTAAGGAGTTAACAGGACTGGTAATCCATTTTTGTTGTTTATATTGGCCTGTTTTGTACCAATAATATACGTAGTGTACTAAGATATTTAGTTTGTTACACTTTGATATGTCTTCAATTAATATTAAGATTATTAAAATTTTAAGTTTTACATCCTCATTAATATCTGATAGTTTAAAAATTAGACTTTTACTTTTCCATGTCCTATTTTTGTTAATAATATTAATATTGTCTTTTAATTTTTAATTTGAGATAATATTTGATATCTCGGTCGGCCCTACAGTTCAGACTTAGGGGCAAATATTGATGGAAGAGAATATAGCATTCCTTTGTACGTATTGTTCCAGGTGCCGCCTGCCCTGGTTCGCGCAGAGCGGCTTGGCTCCTACGTCACAGCCGCGCGGCGCTGTAATTGGCTGGTTATTTACGTCCCTGAGAGCCGCGGGGGCTATTACGTGTAATCAGTCGACGCCGCCACGTAAGGGGTGCGGCCGCGTGGTGTGTAGGTGGTGCGGGAACTGGTTTTGCAGACGGCTCGGCATGCAATAGAAGACCTGCACCGCAAACGAACACTAAATCACAGGTGGCACGCACCCCGCAATTACGAGTGCCCTTATCTCGCTCCACACAGACGCATTACTGCTGAACGAGAAGGCGAAACACCAGGTTGCAATTTACGTGCCAGTTGTGTCGCTACTAAAGAAAATAACAAGGCAGTGTAATAGAGATCAATTAAAAAGCAAGGTATAAACCGCACAGATACGTAGGGCAATTCCACAGTGACCGCAGCTCCAACTAACACAGTTCAAAGAGAACGTATGAAATTAAAGAGTCGTGAACAAGGACACCACAGAGCTTCACTGATCGCGGTTCTACTCGGAGCGACATTCAGCGTGATTCAGGTGCGCCTACCAACTTCGTTTTATGGTACCTGTAGTGCAATATGTGGCCTTCAAAACCACACGAAATATTTTCGTATTCTTCGCTCGCTATGCGCGAAGTATTAGACCTATAGAAGAAAATTAACGGGCCCTTTTTGTAGGGCATTTAATATAGTTAAATTTTATAATTTTGTACTGGGATATGTTTCCACTAGGGGTCGTAACTTCCGATTTATTCAAGAAAAACGTAAAACCGAGCGAGGTGCCGCAGTGGTTAGCACACTGGACTCGCATTCGGGAGGACGACGGTTCAATCCCGCGTCCGGCCATCCTGATTTAGGTTTCCCGTGATTTCCCTAAATCGGTCCAGGCAAATGCCGGGATGGTTCCTTTGAAAGGGCACGGCCGACTTCCTTCCCCGTCCTTCCCTGATCCGATGAGATCGATGACCTCGCAGTTTGGTCTCTTCCCACAAACAACGCCAACCCAAAAACGTAAAAAGTGACCTTAAAACACAGCCCCACTCCCACTCAACCCTCACTGGTTAGGATATCTAGTATTTTGTTCATGACGCTCCTTCCTACCACTATACAAAAATCTGCGATTGCCGGAATTGTTTCTCACCTTCGACCTTTTGTGGTCTTCACTGACTAGCCTTATTACGTCACCGGCTTAGTTGAGAAGGAGTATAGGGGTATAACTGCGTCTGTCGCTTTTGCCGTATTTCTTAAAAAACTCGAAAACCTTGGCCTCCAGTGGAAACGTATCCCAGTACAAAATCTTACTACATTAAATCTCCTACAATAACGTCCCGTTCAATTTGTTCTGTAGGGCTAGTAGTTTTCACGTAGCGAGCGAGAAAATATGAAAATCTCGCGCGTGGGTTTTGAAAGCCAGAACAACATTACGGATTGCATAAGACGACTTGGATAGGAGTAGCTGAATCACCTTGTACAGAATGTGAGCATCAACTGCGTCACGCAGAAAACTGAGGGGAGAGTTATAAATATGACACAGAGTTCATTACCCATGTTCCAGATTGCCAAAAATTTACCTCAGCTGAATATCAGATTCAGTATTAGTAAGCAACCAACATTATACTTGCTATTTCCCTGCGCGAAACGTTACCTAATAAGCCACGGTGCATATCAGAATGAAAGGTCTGTACACATTATTATGCTTTTCATACTTTCGTCGCTAGTTTTTGATAAATGTTAGGTATTTCTTTCCATTTTCCATGATGCGATAACTCTACGGTGATTTAACCTAGGTCTCGCACAATTACTGTAGTCAGGTACAAAGTTCGCTCTTTAAGAGCGCAACCAAATTGTAAATAGCGTTGCTATTTCACACTAGACATGGCTGTACATTATAGAAATAAAAAGAGAGGAATTTGTTAACAGCTAAATTTAGCTGTTAGGATGTATTTTCTTAAAGATCTCCGGAGTGTAGTGTGGTAAGGAAGTGGAATGTGGACGATATACAGTTCAGATAAGAAGAGAACAGAAGCTTTTGAAGTGTAGTCGTACAGAGAAGTGCTAATACATGGACGTGTAGTTCGAGTAAATAGTGATGAGTTACTGAACTGAATTAGGGAATCAATAAATTTATAGCACAACTTGCCTAAAACAAGAGACCGGTTGATAGGACAGACATTGGCGTATCACGGAATCGTCAGTCGGACGATGGAAGGAGGTGTGGCGGTTAAATTTGCGGAAGAGGACCAAGGGATGAATGCAGGTTGTTCTACAGTAGTTGTTCGGAACTGAAGAAGCTTGCACATAATAGACTATCGGGGAAAGTGACATCAAAGCCACATCACAACGCATATAAATATTTTTCCTTATTTTTATTTCCACAACACCCTTTCAGTGTAAAGAGAATATTATCACATTGCTGTCGACTGTCTGTCTTTTTTATTCGTGCATCGTAATTTCAGCAATATACATCATTAACTCAAACACTGCAGTTAAGAATGGAGGTTATCTGGTAGTTGGATAGAAAGTTAAAGGTGTCTACGAGATATTACTCCTACGCAAAAGAACTGACAGAGTGCTAGATACGTCGAAACCACAGATATACTGACGGGGAAAACCGCAACACCAAGAACGAGTCGTACGATATGAACGAAATCTGGTTGTCGCCAGTCGCATAACAGTGGTGGTAGTAGCGCCGCTATGGGGTTGCGAATAAAGTTAGCTTTAAATAAACGATGTAACGATCGGGTGCTGTAGTTACCTCCGAGACAGGACGCCGTGAGTTGATGTTAGTGAAGAATGTCTTTAAGGTAAGAAAGACATCTTTTCCAACAACTCACTGAGTTTGAACGAGGTGGCGTAATAAGGTTAGGAGAACCTGAATGGTCGAACTGCGATATTGAGAAAGACTTGGTAGGATTGTAGCCACTGTACATGACGGCTGCAGCGGTAGAAATGAGAATATACGCTCACAAGGAGAGCGGGCTCCGGACGGCCACGTGGTACTACCAAGAGGGAGGACCACCGAGTTCGGCGTGTGGCTCTGGCGCATCGTACTGAGGGCCTGCCACAAACCTATCTGCGTGCTAGGCACCTGGGTCTAAACATGCAGTAATGGTGTGGGATGCGATTTGGTATGACAACAAAAACACTCCCATGATTATCCCACGCACCCTTAGTGCAAAATTTGTGCGTTAGTCTGGTGATTCAACCTGTTGTGCTGGCATTCATAAACAGAATTCTATGTTGTTGTTTTTCTTCCCCAACAGGACAACGCTCACCCATATACTGCTGTTGTAACTCAACATGCTCCACAGAGTGTTGGGATGCTACCATGGCCTGGTCGATCACCAGATCTGTCTCCAGTCGAGCACATATGGACGTAATCAGACGACAGTTCCAGCGTCATCTACAAGCAATATTAACCGTCCAGAACGAGATATTCACTCTGCAGCGGAGTGTGCATTGTTATGAAACTTCCTGGCAGATTAAATCTGTGCGCCGCACCGAGACTCGAACTCGGGACCTTTGTGTTTCGTGGGCAAGTGCTCTACCATCTGAGCTACCCAAGCACGACTCACAGCCCCTCCTCACAGCTTCACTTCCGCCAGTAGAGCACTTTCCAGCGGAAAGTCTCAGTCCGGCACACAGTTCTAACCTGCCAGGAAGTTTTAGTATTAACCGTCTCTCTATTGACCCAACAAGTGCGACAGGGCTGGAACTCCATACCATAAACTGACATCCGGCACCAGTAAAACACAATGAATGCACACTTGCACGCTTACATTGAATATTCTGTCGGTTATGCCCGCAATATCAGCATTTCACAGTTGCAATTTCCGCGTTTACGTTAAACTGTAAACCTGAAATGTTAATCCCTTTAATATGTCACCTAAACAAAAGTATTCAGGAAATTTCATCATACTAGATCAGGGGCGGGCAGGAATCCTGCACGTGTGCGATGCACTTGCACGTGTGCAGTTAACAGTTGTTCTGCGTGCACACAGGGGCAAGCTGGCCACCCGCTTCACTCCACTCCCCACCATACCGTCTCTCCGCTTCTTACTATGTAATGCGTTTTGTTTCCTGGCCTGTTTTATTGAATGAAGGAATAACGTTAGTAGGAGTGCTTGAAAAAAATCGTGGTTTGAAAGAGTACCTATTACCACCGATAGGTTTTATTTAATTATCACAGTTGGAGTTTACAATACATTTAATGTCTGGAACAAAATTTCCACATACAGACAAACGCAAACAGTTACCTAAATTTTCGTTACTGATGTTTGCTCTTAACCGAGACTTATTAATTTTCATAACAAAAGAAGTCTCTCACAAACGTATGTCGAGCCAAACATTGACATTATCTTCGGGGCTTCACGATGGAGACGAGGAAACTCTTGCTGTGGAAAGTAGTGATAAAAATTTACTACACGTCTTGCCAAAAGGAACTTGTCTCTCAGACGAGAATTATGCTGTAGAATCTACAGTGCAGATATAATTCCATTTGCAAACTGGGATGAATATCATCTACAGAAACAGTAAATTGTCTCGAGAACTATTCAAAATCTTTGGATAAGTGTGATATATCCCCAAATCGCTTGAGAAATTCTTGTTTTATTGCACTAAGTACGGGAAGATATTGAAATTTCTTATAATGGCGTTCAATATTAAACTTCCGCTGACCAGCGAGAATACTATCACATATTATACATTTCGAATTTTCACGTTTTTGCACAAAGGAAAAATGATTCTCCCATTCCTTTTTAAAAGATAGCAAATCTCCACTTCTCCGTTTCCTTGATTCATTCTGCATTTTCCGGTTCTTGAAATACAACGTCCACTACGTAGTGGTCGCTTCGCTTCAACGTCCGCAGCTTAGCCTGGTACTACACTGCCGCAACCTGCCGGCTGTCGTCACTGTCCCGTTTGACGATTGCACGCGAGTAGCACACGTGCAGCGCCTTGTGCTCATGAGCCGCGTGCAACGTTTGCCCGTCCCTGCTCTAGATTAATTATTTTTTCTCGTGTTGCGACTTTTTTCGTCAGTGTATGTAAAACATTTCTGTTTGAAAATTGTACTTTTCATAACCGTTCACAATCGATGGTACCAGGCAGGAATTGTGAAGGAAAAAGTCACATCGTCACACAATACGAAGTATCACGCATTAGATTCTCAACAACGCTCGGTACACTGTGTGAGATTTAAAAGCCTACTCTCACGACATATTTGAGGTACAGATTAAAAAAGTCAGTTGGATCAGAGACGAGTTTGGCAGCATACCATGTTTTCAACAGCACTACGCTGTTTGCTAAGCCAATACTTTTCAAACCAAGAGCTCTAAACGTACAAAATTAAGTCTTAATCTCCTATATTTTTATAAATGCATAGTTCTCCAACCCTCATCATATCTGTGGTTTTGCAGGTAATGGAGTAGCAACTGGAAGACAACTGGGTCGAGATTGGCGGCTGACATAACCAGAAACATTTCACTCAGTGGACAGAGGCCTAACGGGGTAGTTGTATTTGAGATAGCTACTGGACATTACTGTGGAAGACACCCGTCTGCATACTCTACGAAAGGTAAGTAGAATTTGTAGGAAACTGTTGAGGAGGCCTGAACTGTAAGAGATACATATATCAGCACAGCACATGGTTTTCTTCATAGGATATTCACAACTGTTATTCGGTCTCAAAATTGTTTATTTCTAAACCTCTTTATTTATTTCTAAAAAGGAAAGTATGTCAGGTTTCAGGACATGTGTCCCACCCTCAGGTGCATTAAGGGTAATCTTGCACTGATATATTTCTAAATCCATATCTCCATCATTTTTTGATCAATATCACTGACATTTTGCACATTCATGTATAAAGATCCAACATGATTTAAATAATTTATACAGAATTTTTAAAAAAATCTTAATGCTGTGAGAGAATTTTAATTTTTTTGTCACATTTTTATTTTAAGGTATATTGTTCCATTATGTACGAGTAAATTTGGCATATTTTTCTATAGTAAAGTAATCTACGCTAATGAATGCTCAATTAAGTGCATTAATTTTTTGGTAAATTATTTATATTACTTTCTATGATGTTTCGGATTTGAACTTTTCTTACAAGTGAATTTTCCATGTATTTTAAAAAAAACAGTTTATAATGTCTAGATCTATATTTTGTTCGATTTAAATATTGCTTTCATGTAAAGATCGAGTGTGCCAAATTTCATCGTAATCCTTCCAGTATTTTCTGATATATGTGCGCGTGAAAGGAGAAAACCTGCAGAAAAATCGTTTCAAAGTTTGGATGATATGTTTTCATATCTTAACTAAAACTGCCCAAATCGATATTCCTGTTCTTACACATCATCCCCTGCAGCTCATTTAGCTCCTCTGCTCTTTTGCCTAGCAATTTTGCTTCTGTATTCTGTACTGAAGTCTCCGCCTTCGTGATTCTTTGCTCATCTACAATACGCAGTATCTGTTCAATGAAGACTCTAGATTAAAGCCCAATTTGCTGAAGCTGTGTCACATTCCCATCATTAAACACTGCTGCAGCTTCCAAAGCAGAAATATTCACCACCAAATTGGAAACACAGTCTTTGTATACGTCTTCCTAATAAGAGCATTGATACTTTCATTTTGGTCCTGCATTGTGCCATGCAGACACTTTTCTGACAGTTCTGATGAAGCCAGTGCTCAAACGTTTGGTATAATAGCCATTGAAACTCTATGAGGAAGGTTATTTTTATGACTAAGCTCCCTCACTTTCCTTGTTTTACAGAAATTTGCACCATTCGTTAGAACATAGGCCATGTTGAGGTGTAGTGTCTGTCAACAACTAATAAAACCAAAAGGTCCATGTTGCGTTCCTCATGCTACCCAAATCTGTGGGGTTATTTCTAATTACGGCACCATAGTAGAATTCCAGGCTGTTAGTTCTCTTCTTTATTTGTCTGATTTTACCTCTAAGTGTATTCCCATTATCTAGTAGCTTGTCTTTATTCTCTGCAAGAAGTCCTCTGACTCGTCAAACCCTTCCTCTTCTAAATAGGGCCGAAGTACTCCAGTTTCTCAATAGTGCTGTCTTTTCCATTGGGCTGACTTTCAACTAAAGTGTCCATCTCATAAATACTGTGTGTATCTTACTCCATTCTTTCGCAAAGATCCATTGAAAGTGAGTTTCATGCCAGCAGCTTATCTCCCACGACTAGATTGTACATAATTAATGCTACAAATAGCTTTGTGAGCTTCTTGCCATTCTGATTCCTTACCTGCATGATTGTATTTTGAACTTGCAGAACAATATTTAGACCTCACCTATAAGTCTACCACTTTTCCATTGTTGACACTAATGACTGTTGAAACTCCACACAGTGAAGTATGCCCCCTGTTCATCCAGAAACTGTCACAGGAGACTGCTACATCTTTGAGATTAGTAGCAAATTTTATTGAATTGGTCCCTGGGCTGCCATTTACATGCTTCCATCTTGCTTCTGCAACTGCATTGACGAGAGTAGTGTTCATTGCAGTAATGTTTAGAGGAGCAGCAGGCATGTTCATTATATCACATACAGGATTTCCATCATCTCTTCCCAACCCTATACATCTTAGTCCAGAAGCAAATCTAATACTGACTTCACACATTCTATTACTGGCATTCGATGTCTTGAATGACGTGTCAGCATCACAGTTTTGACATAAAATGTGCAATGTGCAAACCAAACCTTATCTCTTTCCATCATCTACCAAATTCACATTTACAACACAAACAAAGCACTTGCCGGCTTTTCGAAGTGCCTCTGCCACCAATTCCAGATTCACAGTTCTGAAACCTGTAGTTCTGTCATGATTTGTTTTTCTGACACAATGCCTTTCCCAAGTTATAGTTTAGATACAGCTGGAGACAAGCTAATGCTTGCATCTGCAGGTTCAAATGGCTCTGAGCACTATGGGACTTAACATGTGTGGTCATCAGTCCCCTAGAACTTAGAACTACTTAAACCTAACTAACCTAAGGACGTCACACACATCCATGCCCGAGGCAGGATTCGAACCTGCGACCGTAGCAGTCGCGCGGTTCCAGACTGACGCGCCTAGAACCGCTCGGCCAAACCGGCCGGCATTTCACAGTTCATATAGAAATTAATAGTAGCCAAATGAATCATGATACCCCAAAAAGAAACATGTACATGACTATTATTTTCACGACGATTCTGATAGTGTAATCAGATTTTCAATATCTTTATTAATTTAAAGTTTAGTATATGATGCTAAATTATACGAGTAACACCTAGCAACGAATTTCCAAAATCCTAACGCTTCATCTGATTTCGACGATCGACGTGTCTTTAGAAAGCTATTAGTATAAACCGAAGTTGGTATAAATTACAGGCATGTGACTTTAAAGTACATGAGTTATTGGAGGTCAAAGTGGCCAATTAGTATCAATCATGACAAGCCACAACTGCTCCACAGTTACACAAAAGAACGGTAGCAGCACGATTATAAATATATTTATTCATCTATGTCTTTGTTTACATCCGATATATGCTATTCCCTAAGAAATCGGTCAATTATTTACTTTGTATCAGAAAGCACAGAGACGTTAGGCTACTGGCTACTTTTGCTTGCTATTCCTTTGATATACGTCTATTTAATTTGTTGATGTATATAATAATGTGTGTTAGAGAGTGTTTCTGGTCCATCCGTATGAATATATATGTAATTTCAAGTTATTTAAATGTAAATCCACTATTTCGAATGTGTTACACTATGTTTGTGAGTGTACGTTGGCTTGGCGAGATGGAGGGAGCGCTCTAGCCAATCGCAGCACTCGTTACTAAGAGAGGGACGTATGGAGGTTGGGGAGGAGCATCGTTTCCGGAGAGGGCACGAGGTAGTTATGAGCAGTGTGGCATGAGATACAGTCGCACAGGACATGGGCGTATGGGACAGGACGCGGAGAGTGGTGAACAGTACGGCGTGATGTATGAATCGCGACAGACTTGGGGAGTGTGGAGCGGTTTGCACGAGGTCGCGGCAGATAGATATATTTCGGACTGCCAACTTGTGCACTTGTGAGATTTCTGTGGCTTCCACAGTCAAGACATAGTGTGCGTTTAGAAGTTAATATCTCACTAGCTATGTTGTTGTTCATAACTAATTACATGCCGTAGGAATCTATTGTTTCCCTGTTATTCAACTTATATTTTATTTAATTGCTGGGCCATCGACACCAATAAGTGTTTTGCAGAAACATACCACATTCTCAAAGGTACTTCTACTATTGTACTCATCTTTTAAAGTCGTTAAGATGGTACCTGCAGATTTTATTTATTTGCAATTTTTCTTTTATAAATGTCTACGTTACATTCGCAATTGCCGAGTGATAGGAAGCTTCGACCATTCGATTCATGTGTATATTCATATTGTATACTTTAGACTAAGCAGTATTTGCCTTGTAATACAACAACTAAGTATCGCAGCCCTTAGACAATGACCAGCCAAAGCTTTTAATATTTGAGGGTACGTAGTTGAGGGCCATCACACCACCGCAACAGCATGCAGGAAAATATGCACTTCATTCCTGGGTCTGAAAGAAAGTCTCTGGCAGAGGACATCGGTCCAGGTTTGTCCACCTCTGCAAGGCGCTATCTGGCAGAGCCAGGAATGAAGAGCATAATCTCATGCATGCTATGTACCACGGATGCACTATTTTAACATACTTTAATCTATTTTATCCTTAGCTATCCATCCATCGTGGCCTCACAATTTGAAAGCCACCGGAAGATGGAACCTACATCCTGAAACCAGCCAGTACTTTCCTGTTTAGAAAAAGTAATGATTTTTACAATTTTAACGTATTTTATCATTGATCTCACCACAACATCAGAAATTACGTATTGCACCATTGTGTAACTACTACACAGATATTCCATTACGATTCATGCACAAGATGCAAACGTCAGTACTGGTGAAATGCTGACAGAGGACTCAAATTTAATTGAAAGTCATCACATGCCAAACTATTATTGCTCAAGGAAAGTCTGGATGAACAGAAAAGATTCTACTACAAGGTAGTGTCTTGTGAATACACATAATATACGTGAGTGGACGAAGATAAACTTTCACAGATCGACTGACAACAGCATAAATAAAAGTAATTAGTGTACTCCTGGTACTCAGTTATCGATCATCAATTCACAGAATAATTCACGTTGGCCATAAAAATAAAACGAGGACGATATTTACACTTCTTTAAAGCTCCTTGCTTCTAGTACTCCATTAAGATGTAGCGGTATATACATTGTGCAACAGAAAGAATCACTTTTTCGAAACTCTGTAATTCGCACCCATTACTTGACTCGAGATTGAAATTTAGCTGAAAGCTGGGTACAGCCTTCCACTGTAACAGCGCCTTGAGGCGTCACCCTCGGACTCGACAAGGCTTGAAACAGCAGGGTATCGTCACACGCGAAATGAAGGCCACAGCTCAGAAGTTTATGTGACATGTAAGATGGATTAAGGGTGTCAGATTGGCACCAAACTTCACCACAGTTCCGCCCAACGCCTTGTATGTGACATTGACGTTAGCGTGAATAAAACGGCAAAGGGTTCCTCTAAGAACCACTAGTTCGGCAAAACCCTTTACTGAGAACCATAATTAAATACCTGTACAGACGGAATCCGTGACGAGAGTACCGGGTGCCTGCAAGCAGATTACGCTGCTGCATTTCGCCGCTACATTACTGCCTTTGCGCCTGACAATAGGCTACACGGAATTGGAGAGTGTCGAAGATGTTGCTAGCTTGCAAGCAGCTAAGACATCGTCATGTGGCCTGCTTGTACAGGTACACTTTTAAAATTCTCAATAAAGGCGTGTGGACGCCACCGAGGGTCTTGCCGAACCCGATGGTGTTAGAGGGACCTTTTGCTGTTTTATTAACGCTTTTGTCGATACCATATCCCTCTGCAGTCACGCCACAGAAGGACACAAAATAGGAGCGGTGATAAAGCATGAGGGCACTTAGCTGCTTCATATCACGCTCAAATTTCGGCGAATGGTCTTCAACGGTCCATAAAAGTTCCAACCTGTTCGCCGCGTGGGGTCGCCGTGCAGTCTTAGGTGCCTTGCTACAGTTCGCGCGGCTGCCCCCGTCGGAGGTTCGAGTCTTCCCTTGGGCATGGGTGTGTATGTTGTCCATAGCGTAAGTTAGTAATAAGTTAAATTAAGTAGTGAGTAAGCATAGGGACCAATGACTTCAGCGGTTTGGTCCCATAAAATTTGCCACAAATTACCAATTTTCCAACCTGTTCATGTGAGCAAAACTTGAGGACACTCTACGCTCCAAACGGGTACGATCACCTGCGATGGAGATACAGCCCCACAGTGTCCTTCGAGAAGGTTTATAACGCCCGAGGGTATCACCAGTGTCGAAGATTGTCAAGAACGTGTTCCTGTTGTTCATCGCAATGCGAAATGTGTGGGAATCAGCGCTCGAGAGAATGGTATAGTTCCTTTGACGTCCTTCGGGTCACATCATGCAGCTTTTTCGTATTGATTCTGAGCGCCAGCTTGCCTGGAACGTTCATAAGAAAACCGCGTTGATTTCAACGCTGTGAGTCGCGATTCTGATCTCCATCGCAGAGTCGTCGAAAGAAAGAGTGGGTAGGTGGAATGTGGATAAGAGAGGGTTTGACGATCTTTCGCTCGTGACACATCCATGGTGGCATTGGACGGAGTTGTGGCGAAACGTGGTGCCAATGTGATATCATTAACCCATCTTATACGTCGCATGAAAGTTGTAGAAGGACACAATGACTTGGGTACAGCGAACAGTGTCACATGGATGAAAATCGGAGTGGTCATGTTGAGATGAAGCTATTTGCACAGGACAGACTTGCGTGGAGGGCGTCAATAAACCTTTCATATTACGCTTGTCGATTACCTTGCTGTTTCAAGCGTCGTCAAGCCCAAGGGTGACATCGCAGGGCGCCACGTATTTGGACCATTACAATCGAAGTTAGCATTCGGCCTTCAGCCGAATTTCAAACCTCAGACAAGTAATGGGTGGTAGTTACCCGGTTTTGAAAAACTGATCCTTTAATTCCGTTGTGTACCGTAGATGGTGGAGCCAAGACCAGAGTTTAATCCTGTGTTATCTCTTTGTACAGTTCAACACAGTTTCGGCGCAACCACGGAATTTGCCGTTGAGGCTCCGCCGACAACCAGAGTCAGCTGTTGCAGAATGGACCACTATGTTCACTGGACGTTACTCTTCCTGGAGAGGTCTTCAGTACGAAGTCGGGTTTATTGACGCCCTCCACCCAAGTCTGTCCTGTGCAGATAGCTTCATCTCAACATGACCACACCGATTTTCATCCATGTGACACTGTTTGCTGTAGCCAAGTTATTGTGTCCTGCTACAACGTTCATTTCATACCCGTAAGAGGTGCATTCAAGTTCTAAGGCCTCTGATTTTTTTTCTAATTAACTACTCACCCGAAATCGATGAAACTGGCGTTACTTCTCGACGTAATCGCCCTGCAGACGTACACATTTTTCACAACGCTGACGCCATGATTCCATGGCAGCGGCGAAGGCTTCTTTAGGAGTCTGTTTTGACCACTCGAAAATCGCTGAGGCAATAGTAGCACGGCTGGTGAAAGTGCGGCCACGGAGAGTGTCTTTCATTGTTGGAAAAAGCCAAAAGTCACTAGGAGCCAGGTCAGGTGAGTAGTGAGCATGAGGAATTACTTCAAAGTTGTTATCACGAAGAAACTGTTGCATAACGTTAGCTCGATGTGCGGGTGCGTTGTCTTGGTGAAACAGCACACGCGCAGCCCTTCCCGGACGTTTTTGTTGCAGTATAGGAAGGAATTTGTTCTTCAAAATATTTTCGTAGGATGCACCTGTTACCGTAGTGCCCTTTGGAACGCAATGGGTAAGGATTACGGCCTCGCTGTCCCAGAACATTTTTTCAGCACTGGCGGTTACCCGAAATTTTTTTGGTGGCGGTGAATCTGTGTGCTTCCATTGAGCTGACTGGCGCTTTGTTTCTGGATTGAAAAATGGCATCCACGTCTCATCCATTGTCACAACCGACGAAAATAAAGTCACATTCATGCTGTCGTTGCGCGTCAACATTGCTTAGCAACATGTCATATGTGCAGCCATGTGGTCGTCCGTCAGCATTCGTGGCACCCACCTGGATGACACTTTTCGCATTTTCAGGTCGTCATGCAGGATTGTGTGCACGGAATCCACAGAAATGCCAACTCTGGAGGCGATCTGTTCAACAGTCATTCGGCGATCCCCCAAAACAATTCTCTCCACTTTCTCGATCATGTCGTCAAACCGGCTTGTGCGAGCCTGAGGTTGTTTCGGTTTGTTGTTCTGCCTTCATTAAACTGTTGCACCCACAAAAGCACTTTCGACACATCCATAACTCCATCACCACATGTCTCCTTCAACTGTCGATGAATTTCAATTGCGTTCACACCACACAAATTCAGAAAACGAATGATTGCACGCTGTTCAAGTAAGGAAAACGTCGCCATTTTAAGTATTTAAAACAGTTCCCATTCACGCCGCTGGCGGTACAATTCCATTAGCCGTACGGTGCTGCCATTTCTGGGACATATTAACAATGAATGCGGCCTCATTTTAAAACAATGCGCATGTTTCTATCTGTTTCCAGTCCGGAGAAGAAAAATCGGAGGCCTTAGAACTTGAATGCACCTCGTACTTCTCTACATTACAAACTAACCATTCCTGAAACCGCTGTAACTGTTGTAGCAACAAGTCTACACCTTTAGTTTAGTCATGCCGTAAATTTTCACCCTGATTTGATTCAGTTTCTCTTTATTAGTTACCTGAAATAATTATTCTTCCCTAACACCACATTTTAAAATAGCCTACGTTGTAGACCATCGGAAGGAGAGGAAAGAAGTTTACTTATTGTGCGCATACAGTTCGGTACGGTGGCGTTTCTCTTATTTGATGGATGGAAACATTCTGTTTAACCAGTATATATCGCAATCTACCATCCCTGAGCACTGAAGTGTTATTACTGCTCTGACTCAGGTGAACCGTCCATCAAAACGGGGCCTCAAACACAAAATACACGTGCACTACCCTGAAGGAGAATTAAAATTTCACACACTCACACTGTCCCACAATATTAACAATAACGATGAATTAATTAAATATAACAACTTCAGCATATATTCTGGAAATTCATTTTACAAGCACTGCGCCTCGTGAAGACTAAGATGTATCGAACAACATATCTTTAACAAATCTAGTCTGGCACAATTATTGACCAGCACCAGTCTCAAAGCAATACAATGCTACGAGTTACGTATTACAATCATTCATGTGGTTGTTTTTAATCAGCACCAGCTGCTGTATGCTCTCTATCTGGACAGTCTACTGTAAGGTTGCCCTCAATACTTACTGTGTTGACGGCCCGGTACCCAGTTCCCCGGCAGGCTGAAATATTGCATGGCGTCCGGTGACAATTTTTAAGAAATATTAACTTCCGATTTAATTCCATCACTCAGAAAATACTCTTACAACATTGCCATAGTATTATCACATCGCGGGAGACATTACACTGTCCAGCCACATTAAGATGACCACCAGTCAAAAGCCTGAGTATGTGCCTTTCAGAATGGCGAAACCATCCAGGGAATGCAACGAAAATACAAGGGTTGTTCGGAAAGTAAAGAACGATCGGTCGTGAAATGGAAAGCACAGTAAAAATGATAACTGTTTTCTTGGCACATTTAGCTACACCTTCCAGGTATTTCTCCACATAGTCGCCGCTCCGACTTTCGGAGTGTTATACCAAATTTGCAACACCGTCGTCATAGAAGGCAGACGCCTGTGCTTTCCGATAATTCTCTATGCTGGTCTATAGCCCATAGCCTGCGCCCAAGTGTTGTCTACGTATCCAGCGTTTCATGTGAACAGAGATGATACTCAGGACGAGCCAATTAAGCGTGTGTTGTAGGTGACTGAACACTTCCCATCGAAAAGGTTGCCGGAGCGCCTTCACTGCCCCTGCAGAGCACGGCTCAGAATTGCCTTGATGAAGGAAGTGCGTGGCAGTTGTGTTAGGTGGGCTGCATTCATTAAGGCGAAGTTTCTCACAGCGACCTCCACTTGGCGGGAGCCATTGTTGTTATAGGTATCTACAGGGTGTTTCAAAAATGACCGGTATATTTGAAACGGCAATACAAACTAAACGAGCAGCGATAGAAATACACCGTTTGCTGCAATATGCTTGGGACAACAGTACATTTTCAGGCAGACAAACTTTCGAAATTACAGTAGCTACAATTGTCAACAACAGATGGCGCTGCGGTCTGGGAAACTCTATAGTACGATATTTTCCACATATCCACCATGCGTAGCAATAATATGGCGTAGTCTCTGAATGAAATTACCCGAAACCTTTGACAACGTGTCTGTCGGAATGGCTTCACATGCAGGTGAGATGTACTGCTTCAGCTGTACAATTGTTTCTGGATTCTGGCGGTACACCTGGTCTTTCAAGTGTCCCCACAGAAAGAAGTCACAGGGGTTCATGTCTGGCGAATTGGGAGGCCAATCCACGCCGCCTCCTGTATGTTTCGGATAGCCCAAAGCAATCACACGATCATCGAAATATTCATTCAGGAAATTAAAGGCGTCGGCCGTGCGATGTGGCCGGGCACCATCTTGCATAAACCACGAGGTGTTCGCAGTGTCGTCTAAGGCAGTTTGTACCGCCACAAATTCACGAAGAATGTCCAGATAGCGTGATGCAGTAATCGTTTCGGATCTGAAAAATGGGCCAGTGATTCCTTTGGAAGAAATGGCGGCCCATACCAGTACTTTTTGAGGATGCAGGGACGATGGGACTGCAACATGGGGCTATTCGGTTCCCCATATGCACCAGTTCTGTTTATTGACGAAGCCGTCCAGGTAAAAATAAGCTTCGTCAGTAAACCAAATGCTGCCCACATGCATATCGCCCTCGTCAATCCTGTGCACTATATCGTTAGCGAATGTCTCTCGTGCAGCAATGGTAGCAGCGCTGAGGGGTTGCCGCGTTTGAATTTTGTATGGATAGAGGTGTAAACTCTGGCGCATGAGACGATACGTGGACGTTGGCGTCATTTGGACCGCAGCTGCAACACGGCAAACAGAAACCCGAGGTCGCTGTTGGATCACCTGCTGCACTAGCTGCGCGTTGCCCTCTGTGGTTGCCGTACGCGGTCGCCCTACCTTCCCTGCCCGTTCATCCGTCACGTTCCCACTCCGTTGAAATTTTTCAAACAGATCCTTTGTTGTATCGCTTTTCGGTCCTTTGGTTACATTAAACCTCCGTTGAAAACTTCGTCTTGTTGCAACAACACTGTGTTCTAGGCGGTGGAATTCCAACACCAGAAAAATCCTCTGTTCTAAGGAATAAACCATGTTGTCCACAGCACACTTGCACGTTGTGAACAGCACACACTTACAGCAGAAAGACGACGTACAGAATGGCGCACCCACAGACTGCGTTGTCTTCTATATCTTTCACATCACTTGCAGCGCCATCTGTTGTTGAAAATTGTAACTACTGTAATTTCGAAAGTTTGTCTGCCTGAAAATGTGATGTTGTCCCAAGCATATTGCAACAAACGGTGCATTTCTATCGCTGCTCGTTTAGTTTTTATTGCCGTTTCAAATATACCAGTCATTTTTTAAACACCCTGTATACTCATTCACAGTGCACTCACAACGGAAAAGACCGTCTTGATGCGATCGACGGGCCTGCTAGAGACACTGCTCCAAACGTCTGTAAAAAGCCTCGTCGTATTTTCACAGTGGCTTCCATTTCGAGACCGATCGTTCCTCACTTTCCGAACAGCCCCCGTGTTTCACAGACCACAACGCTCCTTCCTCCAGATTGAGCCCATCCGACGATTGTTGGAGCGTGGTTGCTTTCAGATGCTTCACGCCGTACACGCTAACAGCCATCTGTCTCATGGAGCATAAAACGTGATTCACGTCCTGTAGCAGTACCGGAAGCCGATGAATAGCTGTCAGCCTGGGTAGCTTCTGCACAGGCCTATACGCAGCAACGTTTGCTGAACTTTCGTTGAGGAGACTTTGTCAGTAGCCCCTTGGTTCATGTGGCTGGTCACATGATCAACAGCTGCACTTCTATTCGCCCGTACACATCTCCACAGCCGTCGTTCAACCTTTTTACCCATGGACCGTGGTGCACCACAGTTCCGTAGGCGTCAGTTTCGGACAGCAAAATTTTGACAAAAGTAATTTAATCTAAGCACGTGAACGGTTCACAAACTAAGCCGCCCTTGGCTCGAAAGGCAATGATCATAACTTTTGGACGTCAAATATATCTAGAATATTGCAGTGCCGGCGTTATTCTGCTGAAGATGCACTGTGGTGAGCATAGCCTTTATGAAACACATCAGATGAATTCGCAATTACGAATAATGACTACCATCAGCTGTAGAAGTTAGGGTCTGGCCGTGAGTCGTGCAAAAATAGCCAAATGGTACCTCGACTGAAGTCTGTAATCGATGATTATTGTCGGCGATCAGATGTACTACTTAATGAAGATAAATGCAGGCTTCTTACTTTGCGAGGTTTTGATCCATGGGCTATTGTGGTGGATCGGCATACGTCTCTCGGTATCATCATTGGTCGTTACCCACTCAAAATGGCGACGCTCCAATGGAAGTCTTTTACGGAAAAAATTCAGGGAGCGATACTGGAACGTGAAAGTCTTTCTCTTACTCTGTTCCAGAAAGTCTGAATACTGGATACATACGCGTTATGCGAAGCTTATTACCTGGCCCATGTTTATCCGCTTCCATCGGTGATGGAGAAGAAACTACAGCAACTGTCTGGTCGTTTCTTATGGAATAAACATATCTTTCTCTTACGGTATGAGGTGGTTACAAGGCCTCGTTCCTTTGGGGGTTGTGCCTGGCTGACATACGAAGGAAGACGCAGATGCTATATGTGTGACGTACTGTTTTGATGATAACTCAAGAAATTCACACATTCACGTTTATTTCTCTGCGTCCGTCTTGGTAGTCCTGAACCCCCCTATTGATGTTTCTCACATAAATTATAAGTTAAGAAACATTCGTGACTTCTATCTTGCGGTGAGCTATTTAGGTGCTGACATTTGATGGAGACCCGTTCTCACCATGAAATTCCTACAGAGTTGTTGGAAAGCAGTCCTTTGCCCGAACATCGTTGAAAGAGGATATCCGCAAACAAACTGGGTGACAGATTGGTGCAATATCACTCTTCCGATATTGCCGATGCGCGTAACGTCCTCTTGGTATAAGGTAGTAAATAACTTGATTCCCACGAACGAGTGACTTTTCCGTATTGGGCTTAGCGATACGGATTTATGTAGTCGTTGAACATTTACAGATACGATACGACGTCGTTTTACTTGTGGAGGTCATATGGCAAATTGGTCTAGGATTATTACGCAATTGGCCTTCCTTACTCGATCTTCTGAGACTGTACACACTACGGACATCATATTGCGACCGGACTCTTCTTTCTTTCCACGGTCGAAAACCCATATCGTTGTGTGGTTATTGAGACACTTCGTTGATTATGTTGTAGAAGGCGAGGGGGAAGATCACATCATGCTTGCGAATGCCTCGATATCGAGACCTATTCGACAAAATGTTAAATCTTGTTTCCGTCGGCTACGTGTTGGTTAATTTCATTTTTCTAATGATAGTGTAAGTGGGCTGTTTCTGTGTTACCAGCGCTGTGTAGCGCTTTGCATTGGATCCCTGACTGCGCTAGAATATTGTGTGTCAGTGTTGACATGATAAGCAAAAGTACGTCCAGTTTTACTTAGCTGTTTCAAAATCAAATAATGTAGAAGTTTCATGTTCTCAGTCATTCTACAATTTAAATACAGACACACTCATTTAAAATAAGAAGTTTCAATACGTGATTTCTTTGGTATGGTTTCCCATCTGATTTGCTTCGGTTTGTTCTCTCCTAGTTTCCCTGCTCACTTTGCTTAGTGTTTTGACTCAGTATCGCTTCAGTTCTACTGTAAAATGTGTACAAATGAAACATATATACACATGAACGCATACAATCGTTGAAATCATCTTGAAATTTTTCTTAGTTTATTTAGAATATGACCTGATTCGTTTTCTTCCTGCTCTTAGATACTATATAATATGTTCTCCGTTTTTTTCCTTTCTCATTTTGTTATTGTTTTGTTATCATAATTAATTTGTTCTCTCATTTGCAGCTTTTATTACATGATGATCTGACTACGGTCTACTGAAGTTTATCGATAGTACCAAGTCACTCTTATAATAAGGAAAAAAAAAGAAAAATTGTAAGGCGACCGCTCGCGATAAGTGGGAAATCCGGTTTCGAGTCCCGGTCCGTATATTATACACAAATAGAAAGCGTTGGCGTAAAAGCGGTATACAATGTCAGAAGCCGGCTACAAAAACTTTGAAACGGTACATTATTCGTCCTTGTGCGATTAATATGTATTCAGAAAATGGATGTTGAGTTTAGAAATAGTATGTATGACCCTTTCATAAACTTCAAGAAAGCCATGGTATAGAACATTAGTTCCACTAATATGTGTGCCAAAGTCAGTACTGTATCTGTTAATGTCACTGTAACTCGATATCCTTGTTCATAAAGGAAGAATACTGATTAATCTCGTATCCTATCACGAAACATTTCGTCAATAACGGACTAAACACAGGCGCAATCTGAATGAAATTTACAGTATGATTCAAGTGGACTTTCAATTAAGGAAAAAATCAGGCAGCATGATGCAGATATTTTAGTTAACAGCAGGATACTAAATCAATGAATTTTATTTCTCGAAGTACGTTGATACCATCACTGCTCTATCGTCGTAGACGGAATGCATACGTCAGCCCTTTTGATTGTGCTTCACGATGGAAGGAAGTGCGCTAAATTTCAATATTCGTTTCGCTTTTTATTCTTCATATACATACAGTGCTCTGTTAAAAAAAAAGGTAAATGAATGGCCAAATACAATTCCCCGAATACTTTTAGTCCTCCCGAGATCTAGGAAGAGTGTTACGTTAATGACGTTGTCCTTCTGAATAAATTTTTATGGTAAAATTGTGTATAGCTCCGAATACACAAATTTCATGTGTTCTGGATACATCATCCCTTACAACACATTACTAAATTTTGCTTTTATCAGTCAGTACGCTGCCCTCATTGCTATGTTGTTATGTTGTTATTAACTTATTGCACTGAACGTTCCCAAATATTTGTTATCTTTAAACTATAGACTGGCTTCCTCTGCCCCCACCCACTTGATTTCCCCCCCCCCCCCCCCCCACACACACATTCCTCTTTCAGGTCTCTGCCTTTTACACCAGTGCCCAGTTATTGTGTGCCTTTTTTGATAATGGATTTCAATAGATTACTTACTTCCTATGCTCTTTCTAGTGGTTTTCGAATATTTCTATTCCGTGAACCTATCGGGCGCTGTTGTACATTCATATTTCATTACGAACAGCACATGTGATAGAACTGCCTCATAAGACGACATTGAAATCTAGCAGTTAATTAGACGGTGTAAGGAAATATATGTGAATAATAAAATCTTCTTACTAGAGAATTTTATTATTTTTTAATTTACACTTCAAGTTTCGTATGACCAAATTGAGAAGCAAACCTCCAAGGCCATGGAATGTGTCACTACATGAAATTACAACATAACAGTAATAACAGATAAAAATAAAATGTTTATGGACCCGAGAAAAGTCAAGCCATAAGTTTACGTAAACGCATTCAACAATACAACAAGGATCAGCTTAATTTTTCACGGAACTCGTCAACAGAGTACAAAGAGTGACCCATGAGAAAACTCTACTGTTCCCATTTGAAAGCGCGTGCATTACCGGTAAGATTTTTGTATTCTGGTGGCAGCTTATTGAAAATTAATGCAGCAGTATACTGCACACGTTTCTGTGCAAGAGTTAAGGAAGTCCGATCTACGTGCAGGTATGATTACTGCAGAGTATTAACTGAGTGAAAGCTGCTTATTCTTGAGAACAAGCTAATATTGATAACAAGAAATGACAGTAAGGAATATATATATTGAGATACAAATGTCACAATACCCAGACTAGTGAACTGGGACCGACTAGAGGTTCGTGAACTTACACCACTTATTGTCCGAACCGCCCGTTTCTCAGCCAAAAATAACCTACTAGGATGGGAAGACATACCCCAAAATATAACACCATACGACATAAGCGAATGAAAAGAAAGCAAAGTAGACCAATTTCCGTGACGAACGATCACTCACTTCAGATACCATTCGAATAGTAAAATGGCAGCATTAAGTCTTGAACAAGATCTTGAACGTGGGCATTCCACTACAGTTTACTATCCATCTGGACACCTAGAACTTTGCCGGCCAGGGTGGCCGAGCGGTTCTAGGCGCTACACTCTGGAACCGCGCGACCGCTACAGTCGCAGGTTAGAATCCTGCCTCGGGCATGGATGTGTGTGATGTCCTTAGGTTAGTTAGGTTTAAGTAGTTCTAAGTTCTAGGGGACTGATGACCTCAGACGTCCCATAGTGCTCAGAGCCATTTGAACCATTTTTGAACCTAGAAATTTGAACTGTTCAGTTTCGCTAATCACATGTCCATTCTATGAAATCAAAACGTCAGGTTTTGTTGAATTGTGTGTCAGAAACTGTAAAAACTGTGTCTTACTCTGATTTAGCGTTAGTTTAGTTTCTACAAGCAATGAACTTGTGTCATGAACTGCACTATTTGAAACTGAGCGAATGTCGCACACAGCATCCTTTACTACGGAGCTAGTGTCATCAGCAAACATAAATGTTTTAGAGTTTTCTGTAATACTAGAGGGCATATCATTTTTATAAATAAGGAATAGAAGTGGTCCCAACAGTGATCCCTGGGGCGCTACACACATGACCATACACCACTCTGATGCCACATCACAGCCATTTTCAACACTGTAAATAATGACCTTTTTCTGTCTGTTGTTAAGGTAAGAGGTGAACCAATTGTGACCTACTCCCCATATTCCATAATGGTCCAACTTCTGTAGCAATATTCTGTGATCAACACAATCAAACACCTTAGTGAAATCAAAAAATATTCCTAATGTTCGAAGCCTTTTGTTTAACCTATCCAGTACCGCACAGAGAAAAGAGACTATAGCATGTTCAGTTGTTAAACCACTTCTAAAGCCGAACTGTACATTTGATAGCAAATCGCATGATGCAGAATGATCAATTATCCTTACATACACAGCCTTTTAGATAGATAGCGAACACTGATGTCATATAAATAGGTCTACAATTGTCTACATAAACAGCCTTTTCGATAGATAGCGAACACTGATGGCATATAAATAGGTCTACAATTGTCTACACTATCCCTTTCCCCCTTTTTATAAAGCGGCTTTACTACTGAGTACTTTAATTGTTCAGGAAACTGACCGTCCCTAAAGGAAAAATTACAAATATGGCTAAATACAAGGCTAACATGTGCGCACAGTACTTTAATATTTTGCTAGACACTCCATCATATCCATGAGTGTCCTTAGTCTTCAGTGATTTAATTATTGACTCACTCTCCCTCTTGTCTGTACCACAGAGGAGTATTTCAGTCATTAATCTCGAAAAGGCATTTGCCAAGAGAGTTATATGATTCCCTTTAGAAACTAAATTTTTATTAAATTCACCAGGAATGCTCAGAAAATGATTGTTAATTACTGTACATATATCTGATTTATCAGTAGCAGAAATAATTTTATTACGAACTGACTATACATCGTCGACCTTCTGCTGCTGACCAGACACTTGCTTCACAATTGACCATATCGTTTTAACTTTATCCTGTGACTTAGCTATTCCATTTCCATACTACATACTCTTTTCCTTCCTAATAATATTTTTAAGCACCTTACAGTTCTGTTTGTAATTGGACACTGTAGCTTAATTGTGACTACTTCTAACATTTTATATGTAATTCCCGCTTTGTTCTACATGATATCCATATCCTGCTACTGTCCCGTTTAGAACGTTCTAATGGAAAGCATCTCTCAAAGACCATGAGAAATTTCTTATGGAATTCATTATATTTATCATCTACGTTATCGGCACTATTAATATTCTGCCACTCTCGTTCCTTGACGAGGTTTAAAAAACTCTCTGTTGCTGTTGGGTTAACTTTCTTACATAGTTGGTAATTATATGTGACATTTGTTTGAGTACAAAAGCCTTTTAGTGCAAAATTTGTGCATCATGGTCTGAAAGGACATTTACTCTTTTACTAACAGAATGCCCATCTACTAATGAAGAATGAATAACAATATTGTCTATTGTTGTGCAACTGTTCCCCTGCAAACTAGTTGGAAAAACGCAGATCATATGAATTTAGGAGATCTTCCAACTTCCTTTTTCTTGCACCATCATATACAAAATTAATACTGAAGTAATACATACAACTGATTTCTGGTAATTCCTATAAAGTGAATCAAGGACCCTCTCTAGCTTGAGCTGAAATGGTCTGAAGTCAGAGTTAGGGGACCTGTAAAAACAACTATTAGAAGTTCAGTTTTACTAAACTAAACTGCCCCTGGACAACATTCAAATATCTGTTCAGTGAGTGCCGTGATACGTCTATGGAGTCAAAAAGAATACTGTTTTTTTTTTACGTACATGGCCTCTTCTCCCCCCCCCCCCCTCAGCTCCCCCCCCCCCCCCCCCCCCCCCCCCCGCGGCAAGGAACTCTTTGAAAAACAGCAAGCAGATCTGTGTATCCTGGCAAAGGAAACTCTGAATTGTCAAATTATTTAAGTGGTGTTCCAATATACCAATAATTTCAGAGCAACATCTACATGTAGTTCACTAACTTTATCTTTAATACCTCTTATATGTTGATGAAATATTCTAGTTTCCTCTCCACTTTGCTCAGATCGCAATAAATGTAGGCAATTAATTTTAGGTACTTAAACTGCCATCTGCAGATCATCTGTGTACATAGACCATTGTGCTACAATGGTCTATGTGTATACGAGATCCGCAGAAGGCAATGTAACTTGCTGAAACTTGTTACACATGTGAAATTCAGAGCTCTCTCTCCTGCAGAAAATGCCAAGTAATAATAGTATTCATAAATTTCAAGAGATCGAGTGGCTTACCCTTGCAATAACAAAAGCAATACATAATCTGCCTGTATTTGATGTATCGGGCATTGTGCTTAGTTATAATGTGTTTCTCGTTCCAATACTGGAACGTAGCTAAGCCTGTTTGTCTCAGATGTTGTGTGTCACAGCAATGCAAATCACATTTTGGGAAACATTAAAGAAATATTCCATAACTGAAAGCCACAGATAACGTGCCTTTTGCAGTTTGTGCGTGTAGGTTGTAGTCCTGTGGAAACCAATACCTTCTCTCGCTTCTCCGTTCCCTGTTCGACGAAAATTAATTAGTGTTCAGATGGAGAGCTTTGTCCTCGGTTTCCTGCCAGCTTCCCTGCCTGGCGGCAACAGCGATTCCGTCTGAGGTCCAATCCCATTACCCACTTCCTCATCTCCAGCGCCGCTTCCGCGACTCACATGGCAAACGCAGCAGCTAGGTACGGACCGCCGTTGTTGTTAGCTGGAGAGATCATCGGTAGTTAGAACTACAGCACACAGTCCCGTGTTTTCTGGCCTAGCTTGTCGTTTTCAGATAAATAAATAACTCTGAGAGTCAAATATTTCCAAGAATTTGAGTCCCTTGTCCTTTATACCGGTCCTTTCATAGAGGCAAAATTCAAACAGGAAGTAACAGAAGATATTTAATGGCATTTTCAGGAATGGCAAAAGAGCGTGAAGGTAACTCGATTGGACAACGTAAGTAAATCTTGAGTGCAAACGAGAACTGTCCTATTGCAACAAGAGGCGAAAAGAGGCAAGGATTCCTTCACAATTTTTATTCCCCCCCCCCTCCCATTCTTCCATACCCATACACACATACTTAAACACCGCCCTCCATTGCCTAACTGATGATTTCTTGGTTCCTGAGGATGTGAACAATCAACATATCCCTTATAATGTAGTCCAGCTGTGCTGATAATTTCACATCTCCCAAGTTCTGCTCAATCCTCTTCACCAGTTTCTAATCAACCTATCTAATCGTCAGCGTTCTTCTGTTGTATCACATTTCAAAAGCTTCTATACTTTCCCTGTCTGAACTGTTAATCGTTCATTTTCACTTACGTACAAGGCTGCACGCCAAATAACCTACAGAAAAGACTCGCTAACACTGAATTTTTTATTCGTTGTTGAAAAATTGATATTTCTCATAAACACTTTTCTTGCTGTTCCCTGTCTATATTTTTAACCCTCTCTAGTTTGGGGATCGTCAGTTGTTTTGCTGCCCAAGTAGTGAAATTTACCTAATATGTTTAGTGTCACATTTCCTAGTCTAATTTCCGCAGCATCCTTTAATTAAACTGGGCTATATTTCATTACCCTTGTTATAGGTGTGGTAATATTTGCCTTATGAACCGTTGCCATTCTCCTATTCATTCACCTGACACTACCACAGTCACGAAACCATCAGGAAACATCAAAGTTTTATTTCTCCTCCTTCAACTTAAATTTCTTTTTCAAACATCTTCTTGGTTTCCTTTATTACTTACTCAGTGTTCAAACTGAATAACATTAAGAATAGATTACAACTATGACTAAGTCACTTCTCACTTTTTGTCTTCCTTTCATGTCTTTTAACTCTTATATCTGCACTCTGGTTTCTGTAAAATTTGTAGACAACCTTTCATTACCTGAATTTTATCTCTACTACTTTCTAAATTTTAGGTACAAATTAAAAAGCAGCTCTTTTACGTGAATGCGCGAATGCACATTTAAATTCGACCTCCAGCGGTAATATAAAAGCAGCCAGTATGGCAAACACGAACGGACACAGTGGACAGGTTGCGCTAGATGATAATGTGGTTTCGGTTGGGCAGTATGCCGAGATAGCTCACGCATCTGTAATGAACACTGTATCTGGGTGGCGTAGTAGCTAATGTAACCGCCAAGTAAGGTCACTTTGGATGTGGCAGCGACGGAGTGTGGACCTCTCGGAGTGCAGCGGGCTGTGGAAGGAAGTGCTCGCATCGGCGCGTGGAGTCGCAAGTTTACAGAGGTCTCTTAGCTATATTTGAGGCATGAAATAATGACTGACACTAACAGAAAAGATACGTTGAAGTTTTCTGGACCAAATACATTCGAAGTAGGGTCATGTTCCGAGGAAAGTGCAACGATCACTTTCGATGACATTGTGGGAATTAATTTCTCTATGGCGATTAGTGGTGTTTACGTTAAACTGGCATATGTGACAAGTAATAGAATCTAATGGAAACTTTTTGAAATTTAAGTATCGAGATGAAAATGTTAGCAAAGGTACAGTCATACATACGGGACTACAGATTTTGGAACATCCCTCCGAAACTACGGTAGAAAAAATACATTCCGTGGAAACATACGAGAGCAGGGTGATCAATAAATGTGGTCGGAAGCACACAGATTCCCAGTACTGAACGGGGTGAGGCAGGTCAAGATTGGTCTACAGAAACACATACCTTCGCATACTAATGTCGGTGGACACCGTGGCATAGTGATATACGACGGATAGCCAGAAACGTATACTGTCTGTGGTACCAGGTTCACATACAGGGCATGAAACGGAGTGAGGCGCAGATACCTGCAGGTGAAGCTGCGAACTGCCTGTCATATCAGCACTGCCGCTGACGTACGCCTCAAACTCATAACTCACACTGTCGTGGCCCCATTAACTGAAGATATTCATGTACTCGTAGCCACTCCCATGGTAATGACAGATGATGCAGGGCCGATCGTGCACCACCAAGAGAAGATCATAAACTTGAAGCCGGCAAGGTCCAGGACGGGACGGACATTGTTTCTACGTAGGAACGAACCTCGACAAACCAGTCGAAACCGGATGCTAATGTAAAGGAAGAGCCCAAAGTGAGCTCCTCCAAAAACGAGAAAGCTGACGTTGTCCATGAAATTCACGCCACCAGGGCCCAGGGTTGGGAAGACAATGCCTCTACTGAGGATCGAACCCCGAAAAACCAGTCAACACGGTACGCTGACGAAAAGAAAAATTCCAAAGGCAATGCTTCCCAAAAGAAACGGAGCCCGATGCAACAGGGTGCTAATCAAGCAGCCCATTATTTCGCGATAAAGTGAAAAAGATCGGTAACCAAATGAGTCGGCAGACTCTTGAAACGCCTGATCCCAGCCACACTGCGTTGATACGGCAACTGCCTCCACAACGGGTTCACATCAAGAGGCACTTGGCGACATGCCATACAAACAGTGACAACCTCTAATGGCGAATCATCATGACTTACGAAAAAGGGGTTACACTTTGTACGAGACCATACAAGCAGGTAATCTGGCTCAGGAAACGGAAGATGGCTCTGAGCACTGTGGGACTTAACTTCTAAGGTCATCAGTCCCTAGAACTACTTACACCCAACTAACCTAAGGACATAACACACATCTATACCCGAGGAAGGATTCGAACCTGCGACCGTAGCGGGCGCGCGGCTCCAGACTGTAGCGCCTAGAATCTTTCGGCGAAAAGGAAGAGATGAATATGAATACCGACATCGCTACACTCCCCCAAACTGATTGAGAAAGGTTATCATCCCAAATGGAGCAGCACACAAGTACAAGACAACTTTCCATGGACGCACTGACATTGGAATGCGGACTTTCTTTTGACTGCCACCCAAATAAGGGAAATTAACATCCCAACACGTACGTTACAACATAGTCCAGCCTCAAGCCTATAAAATTTCAACTTAAAATATGAATAAGATCTAATCGTATGAGCACCTTCGCAATCTACAAGACCTCATACACTACAGACATGGACATTATGTTACTACAGGAGCGAATAACTGGAAACAAAGCTATTACTAATCCGGGCACTGGAGCGGATTTAGGGATCATCTTATTAGCAAAGGAAGTGATCATCATGACAAACGATGAAAACTTTCCAAAAAGCAAAGTTTTCGCTTTCACCGTCAACCGCACACGTATAATTAATACACTGAAGCGCCAAATAACTCTTATAAGCAGGCGTATTCAAATACAGAGATATATAAACATGCAGGCACGGCGCTGCGATCGGCAACGCCTATATAAGACCACCGGTATATGGCGCAGTTGTTACATTCGTTACTGTGGTTACAATGGCAGGTTATCAAAATTTTATTGAGTCTGAACATAGTGTTATACTCGGCCTACGAGCGATGGGACACAGCATTTCCGAAGTAGCGATCAAGTGGAGATTTTTCCGTATAACCATTTCACGAGTGTACCGTGAATATTAGGGATTCGGTAAAACACCAAGTCTCCGACATCGCTGCGGCCCCGAAAAAGATCCTGCAATGATGACTGAAGAGAATCATTTAGCGTGACGGAAGCTCAACTCTTCCGCAAACTGCTACAGATTTCATCAACAAGTGTCAGCGTGCGAACCACTCAACGAAACATCATCGTTTTGGGCTTCCGGAGACTCTTGATGACTCCACGACACAAAGCATTACGCCTCGCCTGGGCCCGTCAACGTCGACATTGGACTGTTGATGACTGGGAAAATGTTGCCTTGTCGGACGGGTCTCGCTCAAAAGCGAGCGGATGGACATGTACATGTATCGAGACAACCCCATGGATCCAAGGAACCTGCATGTCAGCATGGGACTGTTCAAGCTAGTGGTGGCTCTGTAATGGTGTGGGGCGTGTGCTGTTGTAGTGATATGGGATCCCTGATACGTCTAGATACGCACGGAAGCATCCATTCATATCCATTGTGCTTTTAGGCGGACTTGGGCAATTCCATCAGGACAGTGCGCCACCCCAGGCGTCCAGAACTGCTACAGAGTCGCTCTGGGAACACTATTCTGAGTTTAAACTCTTTCGCTGGTCACTAAACTCCCCAGACAATAACGTTATTGGGCGTATATGGGATGCCTTGCAGCATGCTGTTCAGAAGTGATTCCCCCGCCGGACTCTTTCGGATTAATGGACAGCCCTGCAGGATTCTTGGTGTCAGTTTCCTCCAGCACTACTTCAAACATTAGTCGAGTCCATGCCACGTCGTGTTGCGGCGTTTCTGCGTGCTCGCGGGGGCCCTAAACTACACTCCTGGATATTGAAATAAGAACACCGTGAATTCATTGTCCCAGGAAGGGGAAACTTTATTGACACATTCCTGGGGTCAGATACATCACATGATCACACTGACAGAACCACAGGCACATAGACACAGGCAACAGAGCATGCACAATGTCGGCACTAGTACAGTGTATATCCACCTTTCGCAGCAATGCAGGCTGCTATTCTCCCATGGAGACGATCGTAGAGATGCTGGATGTAGTCCTGTGGAACGGCTTGCCATGCCATTTCCACCTGGCGCCTCAGTTGGACCAGCGTTCGCGCTGGACGTGCAGACCGCGTGAGACGACGGTCCCAAACATGCTCAATGGGGGACAGATCCGGAGATCTTGCTGGCCAGGGTAGTTGACTTACACCTTCTAGAGCACGTTGGGTGGCACGGGATACATGCGGACGTGCATTGTCCTGTTGGAACAGCAAGTTCCCTTGCCGGTCTAGGAATGGTAGAACGATGGGTTCGATGACGGTTTGGATGTACCGTGCACTATTCAGTGTCCCCTCGACGATCACCAGTGGTGTACGGCCAGTGTAGGAGATCGCTCCCCACACCATGATGCCGGGTGTTGGCCCTGTGTGCCTCGGTCGTATGCAGTCCTGATTGTGGCGCTCACCTGCACGGCGCCAAACTCGCATACGACCATCATTGGCACCAAGGCAGAAGCGACTCTCATCGCTGAAGACGACACGTCTCCATTCGTCCCTCCATTCACGCCTGTCGCGACACCACTGGAGGCGGACTGCACGATGTTGGGGCGTGAGCGGAAGACGGCCTAACGGTGTGCGGGACCGTAGCCCAGCTTCATGGAGACGGTTGCGAATGGTCCTCGCCGATACCCCAGAAGCAACAGTGTCCCTAATTTGCTGGGAAGTGGCGGTGCGGTCCCCTACGGCACTGCGTAGGATCCTACGGTCTTGGCGTGCATCCGTGCGTCGCTGCGGTCCGGTCCCAGGTCGACGGGCACGTGCACCTTCCGCCGACCACTGGCGACGACATTAATGTGCTGTGGAGACCTCACGCCCCACGTGTTGAGCAATTCGGCGGTACGTCCACCCGGCCTCCCGCATGCCCACTATACGCCCTCGCTCAAAGTCCGTCAGCTGCACATACGGTTCACGTCCACGCTGTCGCGGCATGCTACCAGTGTTAAAGACTGCGATGGAGCTCCGTATGCCACGGCAAACTGGCTGACACTGACGGCGGCGGTGCACAAATGCTGCGCAACTAGCGCCATTCGACGGCCAACACCGCGGTTCCTGGTGCGTCCGCTGTGCCGTGCGTGTGATCATTGCTTGTACAGCCCTCTCGCAGTGTCCGGAGCAAGTATGGTGGGTCTGACACACAGGTGTCAATGTGTTCTTTTTTCCATTTCCAGGAGTGTATATTAGGAAGGTGTTGCAGCTTCTTTGCCTCTTCAGTGTACGTACGCTCTATCAGACAGTAGCAATCGGCCAGGCAGAGCAGACTTTTTTGAAAACGAAACAGTTCCGCTTTTTGAGAGGAACCACCACCATCAAATATTGGCAGTTGATTTTAGCTGTGTGCGAAGCCCGAAAGACAAGATGCCTACATTCAATAAATCTGCAGAACTGGAAAGCATCATTCACGAAATGCGTTTAACTGACACATGGGAACACACGCACGGTACGACCCTTGGTTTCACACATATAACAAGCCACTCTGCCAGTTGACTGGACAGAATTTATGTTTCGGAACAACTGAGGACCCAAGTCCTACTCTCCGCGGACAATTCTTTCTGATCATCTCACATACACATGCACTATTACCATGGACAAACATGGAACAGTTCGGGGAAAAGGTACATGGAAACTCAGTAACAGGCATCTTCAAGGTGTGGAATATCGGCGAATCTTAACGACACGTGGAGGGAATGCGAAAACGAAACCGCACAATACAGCTCGGTGACAGAATGATGATTATGACGTGCCAAAGTAAAAGTTTCAAACTTAGGCAAGAGAAAAGCATTCATGACAAAAGAAGACAACTGAATTTTATTTCACTTTTCTCAGATATCTATGCAAAAGAGATGCCTCGGTCACAGAAAATGACATACCGATGAAAAAAATTAAAGCAAACCTTGTAAAACTCAATCGTTAGTAGTTGGAATGCTACAAGATAATATACAGGTCGCAGTATATGATACAACAAAATAACTGTTTACGTTCCATGTATTCGGTGAAAATAATAGAGGGAAGAGGAAAATTAGAGCACATATCAAGTTACGTGATGGTTCCACGGTCTTGCGGCAAAACGAAATCAAAACCGCAATGCATAAACACTGCGAAGAGCTGCTGGCGGCGAAACACGCCTACGCTGGAGTACAGGAAGGATTACTATAAAATCTCCTCAGTAAATTAAGGAAGTTTGGTATATCAAACTGCCCTCAAAATATATCACCGGGTCCCGACGGCCTCACTGCAGAATTTTACCATGTCTTTCAATATCAATTGAAGCCTAAGTTATTATGTACGTGTGTGTATAATGAATCACTGCAGCCGAATTTTAATGTCATTAAAGAACTCGTTGCAGGCGTCTGTGTTTTAATCCCTTACCTCCAGAGAAGCAGTTTTATTGATGATCTTAGACCGCTTGCGTCACTGAATAATGAGTATAAAATCATGTCACGAATCATTTTCCCCAGACTTGAAACGTTGATGCATACAATCGACAGAAAATCTTCCACAACTTATGTGAATACAGGGATATCATTGCCACTGCAGACGCTTGCAAGATGAAGTGTTGTTAAGTATCACTTGATTTTGCAAAGGCATTCGACAGAGTTCACCATCAATATCTTATAAGCACCATACATGCAATGCAATTTCAGCTACAGTTTACTGAGTTCATACGTGAAATTCTCAGTAAAGGATACAGAACAACAATGGCTAATGACCAGTTCATTAAATCAATTAAAATTAATAGCTCGGTGAGACAAGGTGGTCCCACGTCCATGGCACCGTTCGCTATCGCCATTGAGCCTTTACTTTCCACTTTGACCCAAAGTTTACAGCCGGCCCCTTTGACCGAGTGGTTCTCGGCGCTTCAGTCCGGAATCGCGCTGCTGCGACGGTCGCAGGTTCGAATCCTGCCTCGGGCATGGATGTGTGTGATGTCCTTTGGTTAGTTAGGCTTAAGAAGTTGTAAGTCTAGGGGACTGATGACCTCAGATGTTAAGTCCCATAGTGCATAGGGCCATTAATAGAAACAAAACCGCATGCAATGCCTGGGCAGAGGACGTAGGTTTTATAGTCACAAACTATCATGAAGTAGAGGAAGCTCTTTACATCGTTAATAAATACGAATTTGTCTCAGGAGCGAAGGTGAATGATAGGAAGTGTGGCATTATAAATGTAGGACGCGGCATATCTCTGCGACATCGTCGTCAGCTGACACCACTCTCAAAACTAAAAAATCTAGGCACTTAATGAAGAAGCAACTTAAGGCACACGATCACTGGTAACTACAGGAATCGTCTTGCGGGCATGCGTGCCTGTATACAGACCCACTTTTTCAAGAAGCTTGATGAAATACAGAAATTAACTTTAGTCAACGTCTACATAACGTCAAAGATCAACTATGTTTCACAAGTTCTTCCGATGCCACAAGCGACGATGAAACTAATCGTGTCAGCCTTACGCAACTTCGTCACACGAGGGTATATATTTAAAGTGAAGTACGATACGCTAACTCTGGCCAAAAGAGACGGTGGTTTAAAACTAAAAGATGTTAAAAACAAGTCATGAGCGTTATATGCGTGTAACACATGGCGGACCCAACCAAACAGTTTAACAGCACACTTGTTAAATGAAATAGTGCCGACCACTCTGTAACCTCCCATTAATATACACCACACTCCGAATGAACTGTTTCGCCTCAAAACGTTTTTAATCAAGCTATCTTACATCAAGTCACATACCCCAGAAAAGGAGCTCGCGATGGTGAAGTCAGTATATAGGAAGGTCATGGAAAACAATAACAGGAACATTATCGAACAATAATAGCCAAACCACAAGTGGCCAGTAATGTGGAAGATTATACTCTCCTGTGATCTGCCAGCGACAGCGAAAGCGTCTTGGTGCCGACCACCAGTGTGCACAACGTGTAACTCAATACATGATGAAGAACATAATTTTTGTGTGCACCAGTGTCGTTGATGTCTGGAACTTCATTCGACACAAGATGGCAACATTCACAAGGACTTCCCAGAATTCCATTACTCCTAATGACAATTTGGAACGACATTTTGTACCCGGATTATTTAATGTCAGACACTACTGAAAGCTGGGACGAGTTCTGTATCTATATTGCATCCCAATTCTATCTACTTTCAAAAACAAGAACTCATACGAAAATTTTGCCAAATTTCTAAAAGTAACCCTAAGATTAAAAAATTGTATTGAATCAAGAATTAATAAGATTTGAGGACAAGGGATTAAATCAGAATCAAACTATGTCGCAGGTTCGAAACCAGCCTCGGGCATGGATGTGTGTGATGCCCTTAGGTTAGTTACGTTTAAGTAGTTCCAAGTCTAGGGGATTGGTGACCTCAGATGTTAAGTCCAATAGTGCTCAGAGCCATTTTAACCATTTGAACAATCAAATTATGTCGCTTTTCAAATTACCCAGAGAACATGTTTTTCTTCTCATTATTTTTTCCTTATTATACGTTTTACTTTAACTTATAAAAACTTTAAGGTTCGCCGATGACACTGTAATTCTGTCAGAGACAGCAAAGGACTTGGAAGAGCAGTTGAACTGAATGGACAGTGTCTTGAAAGGAGGATATAAGATGAACATCAACAAAAGCAAAACGAGGATAATGGAATGTAGTCAAATTAAGTCGGGTGATGCTGAGGGAATTAGATTAGGAAATGAGACACTTAAAGTAGTAAATGAGTTGTGCTATTTGGGGAGCAAAATAACTAATGATGGTCGGAGTAGGGAGGATATAAAATGTAGACTGGCAATGGCAAGGAAAGCGTTTCTGAAGAAGAGAAATTTGTTAACATCGAATATAGATTTAAGTGTCAGGAAGTCGTTTCTGAAAGTACTCGTATGGAGTGTAGCCATGTATGGAACTGAAACATGGACGATAAACAGTTTGAACAAGAAGAGAATAGAAGCTTTCGAAATGTGGAGCTACAGAAGAATGCTGAAGATTAGATGGGTAGATCACATAACTAATGAGGAGGTATTGAATAGGATAAGTGAGAAGAGGAGTTTGTGGTACAACTTGACTAGAAGAAGGGATCGGTTGGTAGAACACGTTCTGAGGCATCAAGGGATCACCAATTCAATATTGGAGGGCAGCGTGCCGGGGAAGAATCGTAGAGGGAGACCAAGAGACGAATACACTAAGCATATTCAGAAGGATGTAGGCTGCAGTACGTACTGGGAGATGAAGAAGCTTGCACAGGATAGAATAGCATGGAGAGCAGCATCAAACCAATCTCAGGACTGAAGACAACAACAACAACAACACTGCGTACGTTTCTGCATTCTTAGGGGGAGAAGACGAATTGACTTACTTTAATCATATCCGTGGCATCGGTGACTTCGAAGAGAAGAAGGTGAAGCGTATTCAATCCTTTTGTATATTTCTTTTCTGAGAAGAAAATTACTTAGTTTTCAGTAATATCGGGATCGATGCATACATCACTACAGAAGAGAAATACTAAATAAATACATAAATTTATAAAAATGAAAATAAATAAAAAAGGATTTGGCCTGTTCTGAGTGCTGGTGCTTTCAGAGGTATGAGAAGTCGCACTTACGAAAACCAAACAGATAAACGGAAAAACAATACAATCATGAAAGGGTTGTGAACGAACTGCGGAAGCCATACTCTGAAAAAAGAAACTCTAAAGTAGTCGGTAAGCAGCTAGCCGACGAAAGCTCACAATGTGAGAGCATGGCTGGGCTATAGGGGAAGACGAGAGGATAAAAAAATGATTGGTTAGGGATACGATTCGTCCTTAGGGTGAGGGTCCTGATTTCAAATACCGGTCGAGCCCTAGCGTTTTGCGCAAACTGATCGCACGCCGGTGGCTATCTCCTACATTTGCAGCTCTCCAAGTCAGCGCAGAAAACTGATCCTCAATCCGGAATGAATTTCATATTTGATATGAGCAGTTGACACTCTGGTGAGACGTACGAAGATGATTTCGAATGTTTCGGATAGAGATCAAATAAAAAACAGTAAGCAGGAGATCCCGGGTTCAAGTGCAGGCTCAGAAAATATCTGCACTCGTTGCTGATGATTCTGCATAAAATACCGATGCAGCTGATATCATTATCTCCTTCCCTTTCTCTCACTCCAATTTACACAAAAACGAACTTATTAGACAGGATATCTGAAATTATACTATCATAATTTCTTTAATCAACACCTTCAGCGAGTTACAAAACTATAGTTTTACAAAATGAGGCGCAGGGCTAATTCTACAATGAAGCAAAAGAAACGGATGCGAGTAAGAGAAACGAAAATCTAAACTGGAACGAGGCATTCATTAGACGATTAAAATTTCACGGATGCAATATTAAGGTCATGACAAAATCTGATGAGTTAAACGAAAGTGTTAGGAAATATTTCCAGATGATATGAGAAAGTGTATTGAACATTAGGTAAGATAAACTATAGGAGGCAATAAGTGAGCGCAGAAAGCAAACCACAAGCCTATTTTCGAAAGACATTACATTTCATCACTTAAAATCACAGTTGTCACAGTATCTAACAACAGAAAGCAAATAGCACAAATATTCAAATATTATTTACATGTTTGGAACTATAAGGAAAAAATAGGGTAAAAACGAATTAGTTTAAATTGAGCACATCTACATCTACATCTACATCCATACTCCGCAAGCCACCTGACAGTGTGTGGCGGAGGGTACCTTGAGTACCTCTATCGGTTCTCCCTTCTATTCCAGTCTCGTATTGTTTGTGGAAAAAAGGATTGTCGGTATGCCTCTGTGTGGGCTCTAATCTCTCTGATTTTATCCTCATGGTCTCTTCGCGAGATATACGTAGGAGGGAGCAATATACTGCTTGACTCCCGGTGAAGGTACGTTCTCGAAACTTCACCAAAAGCCCGTATCGAGCTACTGAGCGTCTGTCCTGCAGATTCTTCCACTGGAATTTATCTATCATCTCTCTAACGCTTTCGCGATTACTAAATGATCCTGTAACGAAGCGCGCTGCTCTCCGTTGGATCTTCTCTATCTCTTCTATCAACCCTATGTGGTACGGATCCCACACTGCTGAGCAGTATTCAAGCAGCGAGCGAACAAGCGTATTGTAACCTACATCCTTTATTTTCGGATTGCATTTCCTTAGGATTCTTCCAATGAATCTCAGTCTGGCATCTGCTTCACCGATGATCAACTTCATATGATCATTCCATTTTAAATCACTACTAATGCGTACTCCCAGATAATTTATGGAATTAACTGCTTCAAGTTGCTGACCTGCTATATTGTAGCAAAATGATAAGGGATCTTTCTTTCTATGTATTCACAGAACATTACACTTGTCAACATTGAGATTCAATTGCCATTCGCTGCACCATGCGTCAATTCGCTGCAGATCCTCCTGCATTTCAGTACAATTTTCCATTGTTACAACCTCTCGATATACCACAGCATCATCCGCAAAAAGCCTCAGTGAACTTCCGATGTCTTCCACAGGGTCATTTATGTATATTGTGAATAGCAAAGGTCCTACGACACTCCTTCGCGTACTCTGTGTAAAATCGAACTGGTATCCCATCAGGTCCAGCGGCCTTTCCTCTTTTGAGCGATTTTAATTGTTTCTCTATCTCTCTGTCGTCTATTTCGATATCTACCATTTTGTCATCTGTGCGACAATGTAGAGAAGCAACTACAGTGCAGTCTTCCTCTGTGAAACAGACATTTAGTATTTCCCCTTTAGTTTGTCATCCTCTGTTTCAGTACCATTTTGGTCACAGAGTGTCTCGACATTTTGTTTTGATCCACCTACCGCTTTGACATTTCTTAGGATTTTCTGCCAAGTTAGTACATAGAACATTACTTTCTATGGCAAAGAAAGAGTGCTTATTATCATAAATTTATAGGCCAAGTTGATGAGTTTTCTGTACTTTAAAGCAAATGAGTACAACAACTTGCCAGACAGAAAAAGAAATGGCCAGGAGACTAAAAATGGACTGGAGTACTCCAGGAAAACTGAAAAGAGCTTTCAATATATGTTGAACAGATTGTTTACAATCAGTCTGCAGTATCAGGTTTCATTTATGGCTGTAAGCAATGGATTTTAAGGAGAAGGCTGTTCAGCGAGGAAGGGATAGGTGGAAGTTCAAATGAATATCGATTGGAAGTGTCATAGGAAACAAAATAATTTACATGTGGACTTCAGAAAGTGGGATACACATGTCATCCCACGGTAACACTATTGCCAAACAAGAGTAGGACAGTGTCAAAAAATAAATAAATAAATAGTGAACCTTCCGGTTTTACTGGGGACACATTGTCCTGCTCTTCGGAGAATAGGGGTGTCATAGTGTGCGCTTGAAATGGCGCTGCAGCAGGAAATGTACTCCAGAATTAAAGTACGTGGGACAGCATGATTACTGCGGGCAAATCATCAAAATTATACGCAGATACACCGTGAAATCCTTGTGGTATATAAACCAAATGCACCGCCGTAGTCCTGTGTCACAACTACTATTGACTATTTGACCCAGGCTACACTGACATGGGTTGTACTGATCTGCAAGTCAGGGTCTTGCACCCCGCGAGTTCTATCTTTTCGACAAGATGGAAGAGATTTTCCATCAGTGAATACGTTCACAGAGAGGTTCTAGAATGGCTGTGTGAGCAAGGTAACCAAATGATACGTAGATTGTTCTGACTGTTGCTTACAGAGGCGTCGTGGCTATGTTGAAGAATAAATTCAAGTATCTGCGGCACCTTGAAGGGTAGTACAACAGTAAAAAAAAAAGTACTATTTTTGTCATTAAATGTGTAACTTAATTTCAGGAGGCCTCTCGTAGTTATATCATATACACAGAATCTGATATGGATACGCTAGGAAAAGTAATGAAACAGCTTTGGTATTGAAATAACAGCATCTAAAAATTTTGCTGAGGCGAAAGAAATCACAGACAACAGAAACAGGTAGCATAGATGCAGATAAAATGTTATCAACAGAAGCCCTCTACTGATATCGAAGACTGATACGGCGGAGGAGAAAATATTGCTCAGTAGTCAAAGTGTGAAGCACAATATTTGAGACAGGTAAAACAAGACTGTTTGACAATAGTATTTGAAATATGGTGATACATAAGAATATTTAAAAAATGGCTCAAACGGTGTATTTAAGAGCAGTGATATCTATTTCGGCATCCTTAGGGGACACAGACTGCAATTAGAGGTAAAGCGGGACAGCCGCGGCTAATGACTTCCCAGGAGGACGGGCTGTGGCAGCTACCACGGCACAACCTCAGCACCTTGTCGCTGCCGACATCCGTCTACCGCACGGATCACTGCCGTCATCTGAGACACGGTCTCAAGTGGCAAAGTGTGTCCGCCACTTCCAGGATCTTTTGTTCTTAATGTTATTTATCTACTACTAACACGATGTCTTTGTTAGCCATTGCGACCCTTTACAAAATCTCGATTTCATTTCCTTCCCCTGCAAACGCGTTGTGCGAACACAATAAACAATTATTATTTATTTGCATTTTGTAGAAGCAATGTTAATGTTAAAGTGCATTTTACTAGTAAGTTAGGAATGTATGTACTGAAACATTATAAATTTAATTATATAAGAATAACACTTTAGAAAAACTAAGACTATGAAATTATTCAAGAAAAACTACTGATTTCCTCATTTGTTTGTAACTTTTTCGCTGGTTTGCATGACGAGATAAATTAACTTGGTGATAGTGTGTACAGAGGAGACAAAAGCCAAAGGTGAAATATCTGCAGGAGCTGTTCACGGAATTCTGCAGCGGAACCAATGTGAGACAAGGTAATGCCATTTCACCATTGCTTTTCAATTTCATCTTGTAGAAAGTAATTCAGAAAATAAAAAGACAAGGCAAAGGGGAGATTCAAATGGTTCAAATGGCTCTAAGCACTATGGGACTTAACATCTGACGTCATCAGTCCCCTGGCAACGACCTTGCCGCAGTGGATACACCGAAGTGAAGCGCTGTCGGGCGTGGCCGCACTTGGATGAGTGACCATCCGGGCCACCATGCGCTGTTGCCATTTTTCTGGGTGCACTCAGCCTCGTGATGCCAATTGAGGAGCTACTCGACCGAATAGTAGCGGCTCCGGCCAAAGAAAACCATCGTAACGACCGGGAGACCGGTGTGCTGACCACACGTCCCTCCTAACAGCATCCTCAGTTGAGGATGACACGGCGTTCGGATGGTCCAGGTGAGCCACTTGTGGCCTCATGTCGCAGTGCTCGTCAGTCCCCTAGACTTAGAACGAATTAAATCTAACTAACCTAAGGACATCAGACACATCCATGCCCGAGGCAGGATTCGAATCAGCGACCGTAGCAGCAGCGCGGTTCCAGACTGAAGCACCAGAACCGCTCGGTCGCAACGGGCCGGCCAAAGGGGAGAAGCTAAGTGGAAGGACACACAGTTATTGGAATATGCGGATGACATTGTATCCACAGCGAAGTTAAAAAAGAATGTCAATATCAATGGAGTGAGGATTAATGCGGAGAACTTATAGAGGTATACAGTAAAGACCATAATAACACGCGCTGATGAGCAGAAACACAGCCCCGTGAAAAATTTTTAGTTCTTTCACTTGGTTCAACGGGTATGATAACTTTAAACAACAAGTTAATCAATGTATTGTCAGTAGGCTTAACATTAATTTCCGTATGAAGTAGATAAGGTCAAAAAATTATCACAATTCAGACCAAACTAAAAAATGGCAAGTCTTTTGGATTACCCTTTCTTTCACTTCAATTTTTCAGATCATGCGGGCGTATGCAATTACAATTATATCTAGTTAGGCACTCGTGGTATAGTGGTAATGTCTTTGAATAGTAATCAAAGCTTTCTCGGCTCCGGGTTTGATCTCCGCCACTACTTAAAATTTGAATTAAAACTATCAGTAACAACAGCATAAGAAGTCACCCACTTCTGTCAACGGCCTAGTCAAAGAGGGCGCAGGAGCGGACAGAGGTTCAGGGCACTCTCTTGCCCTTGAGATCGGAAACTGCCCCCATAAGGCTGAAGAATTAGCAATGATAAACGGCTCGACAAGGCAGAAGGCAATGAAAACCACTGCGTTGAAGACAGATATGTGTATCCGCAGTGCAAGTGGCGTATAACTGAAAACATGTCATGATGATCTTTTCACTGGCTCAAAGATTCCCTGACAGACACCATACGGCTCTCCGGGAGGAGAATGCCAAGTGGAGGTGACCACTTGATTGAATGACTAACCAACAAGAGGATAACAATTTCTACGAGTAGGTGGGGGTTGGGGGGGAAAGGATGTCAGGAATTCCAACCGGGAAGTGGCGCCAAAAATCTGAAAAGGGAAATGTTAAGGCTCAGTCTAGATATAGATATAGTGGGCGTCAGTGAAGTGAAATGGATAGAAGAAAAAGATTTCTAGTCAGATGAGTATAGAGTGATATGAACAGCAGGAGAAAACAGTATAACAGGACCATGATTCGTTATGAATAGGGTTCTCATTAGAAACGAGAGCGAAACAACACTGACAACAATAATTCAGGTATATATGCAGGCATTGCAAGCAGAAGAGCAAGAGATAGAGAAGGTATATAACGATAACTGAGCGAATAATTCAATACATAAAGTAGGGCGAAAATCTAATAGGCATGAGGAAGTGGAATTCGTTTGTAGGGGAAGGAGTAGACGAAAGTGTTGCAGTACACTATGAGCTTGGTAACAGAAATGAGAGAGGAGAAAGACTAATAAATTCTACAGTACATTTCAGCCTGTAATAGCGAATATGCTGTTCAAGAATCACAAAATGAGGGGTATAGTTGGAAAAGTTCAAGAGTTACGGGGAGATTTCAATTAGATTACATCATGGTAAAGCAGAGATTCCTAAATCAAATATTCGACTGCAAGGTGTACCCAGTAGCAGATACAGACCCTGATCACAATTTAGTATTGAAGAAGAGTAGTCTGAACTTTGAGAGACTAGTCAGGGAGAATGAGTGCGCGAAGAAGTGGGATGTGGAAATACGAAGGAATGAAGCGATTTGAAGTTTTCTGAGATTCTATATACTGCGATAATGATTAGCTCCGTAGGCATTTAACCGAAGAGGAACTGAAGTCTCTAGAAAGGGCAACCACAGAGTTGGAAAGAAATAACGTAGGCATAAATAAGGCTACTGAGAGGGAACTGTAGCTAACAGAAGAAATCTTTCAGGTGCTCGAGGAAAGAAGAAAGTGAAAAAACGTGCTGGGAAATTCTGAAACACAGAAATACAAGTCATTTAGAAATGTAGTAAACAGGAAGTGAAGGGAAGCTGAGCAAAATGGCTAAATGAAAAATGTGAAGAAATCGAAAAGGAAATGATTGTGGGAAGTAGTGACCCAGCATACAGAAAAGTCAAAAGATCATACGATGAAATTAAAAGCAATGAAGGTAACATTAATAGCTCAATGGAAATTCCTCTGAAAACTACGGAGGAGAGAGCAGATAGGTAGAAAGATTACACTGAAGGCATGTATAGGAGGAGGACTTGTCGAATGACGTGACGGAAAAAGAAACAGGGGTCGATAGGGAAGAGATAAGTGATGCAGTATTACAATGAGATATCCGAAGGCAGAAGGAAAAGACAATATTCGTTCGGAGTTACCGAACTCATTGAAGGAAGTGGCAAAAAATCGATTATTGACATTGGTCCATCAGACTGGCGATATACCATCAGACTTTTTGAAAAAAATCATCCAAACAATTGGAAAGATTGCAAGAGCCTACAAGTACGAGAACGATCGCAAATCATTTTAACAGCCCGTGTATCCAAGTTGCTGTCTAGAGTAATATAGAGAAGAATGAAAAAGAAAATTGGATATCTGTTAGATGACGATCAGGAAAGGAAAAGGCACCAGAGAAATGAAAAAAGCGTTCGAGAACGTAAAATGGTGCAAGATTTTCGAAATTCTGAGGAAAATAAGGGTAAGATTCAGGGAAAGACGGTTGATAGACGATGTGTACAAGAACCAAGAGGGAGCAATAGAAGTGGGGGACAAAGAACGAAGTTCTCGTGTTAAAATGGTTGTAAGGCAGGATGTACTCTTTCATCTCTATTGTCAAACTGTACATCGAAGAAGAAATAACCGAAATAAAAGGAAGGTTAGAAACTGGTATTAAAATATAAGTTAAAAGGCTATCAGTGACAAATTAGCTGATGACACTGCTATACTCAGTGAAAACGAAGAAGAAGAACGGGATCTTTTGAGTGGAATGAACAGTCTAGGGAGTACAGAATACGAATTGAGAGTAAACTGATGAACCAATAAATTAATGGGACATAGCAGAATTGAGAACAATGATAAACTTAACGTCATAAATATTGATCACGAAGAAAATGAAGTTAACGAATTAGCTACCTAGGTAGCAAAATAACTTATCGTAGTTGGAACGGAGGTCCCCACGTACGTGCCTGCACAGGCCCGACTCAGGCCAGAAATGCTCGGAAGACATCACATGCACATTCAATTTTGTAGTTGAAAACGATCTGGACTCACAGCATATGCCTGTAATACTACACATGGAAGTAACACTGCAGGACACAGGACTATGCAGAATACTGAACTACAAGCGCGCGAATTGGACTCTGTTCAAGGAAACAATAGATAGTATTTTCCGGACACTCACGAAATTAACAACACGCAACAAATTGATGGGGTGGTGGAGGCTCTAACTATAGCTGTCCAAGACGCGATGGCTGACGCCACACCACAACAACATTTGACGGCTCTGCCCCAGGAAACCATGGGCCTTATCTTAATGAGGAGTCGCCTCAGGATATACTGGCAGCGTACCAGGTGTCCGATCTATGCACTGCACGTTAACAAACTCCAGTGTATAATGCGGAAGAAAATACAAACATTTAGAAACCAGCAATGGGGACAGAAACCCGCAGGTCTAGATACCACACGTCCAGGGGTATGGAAGCTAGCCAGACATTTTACCAGGCAGAAACATTCCTACTCTACAAGGACCAGACGGCTCTGATTACTCCGCAAAGGAGAAGGCAGAACTTATGGCCAAAACACTTGCAGCTTCCTTCCTGCCAAACGAGATCCAGTATTCAAACCTGAAACAGACAAGGAGGTTACGCGACTTGTAGTCCAGCCCACGCACGTCGAAATCAGACGTACTAGTACAAACGAAATTACTTGGGCTATCAAGCATACCAATGCTAGGATAGCCCCAGGGATCGATGGCATTTCGAACCGTTTCTTCAAGGAAGTCACAGACAGAGCAAACATGACGAATGCCATCTTAAAACACCCAGCACTTCCCTGATTTTTGGAAGGCGACCAAGGACCTGATGTTCAGGAACCCCAGGAAAGACCACTCCCTCCCATAAAATTGCCGACCCATCAACCTGATGTGCCCGCAAGGCAAGATTGCTGAGAAAGTAATACTAAAACGCATCATTAGGCACTGGATCACCAATAACACACCCAATGACCGGAGCAATTAGGCTTTGGGAATCACCACTCAACAACACATCTTCTCCGTGTTGTGGAACATACGACAAGCGGCTACAACAAGAACAAAGCCACAGCGGCCGTGTTCCTGGACATCGAAAAAGCTTTCGCCCGTCTCAGGCACAACGGCCTTATACGGAAACTAACCAATGCTGGTTTCCCCGACGGACTCGTAAGTCTCACACGCTCATATATCACGAACATATGTTTCAACATTAACATGCAGGGTAAACAATCGACACAATACAGTATCGAAGCTGGAGTACCCAAGGGAGGCATTCTGGGGTCCATCTTGTTCAAACCCTACATTAATTACAGCAACACAAAACAAGACGTTACCCATCTACGTGGATGACACAGGCATCCTTGCTCAAGACTGGAAACCGTCGAATATAAATTCAAGAATACAGACGGCACTCAGAACTGCCTAGCCTCAGTTGGAACCATGGCATATTGAAGTAAATGTCGACAAGTACGAAGCAGTTCTGTTCACACGCAGGCCGAACCACTGCGCAAACATCAACACTGTAGACATGTAACACTACATGCACTCCCAATACGTTTCCGAGATGAAATGAGAGACCTCGGTGTCTGGGTGGACCGGAAACGTCCATAGGGGGCCCACATAGAATAAGCTGCCAACAGAGCGCACACGTGGCTCAGACAACTCTACCCCATGCTCAATAGGGAAGTACACAGAATAGGAGAGCGTCGAAGTCCAAGTACATGACAATGATTAGACCTCTGATGACGTACGCAGCTCCCGGCTGGGGATATGCAGCTCCCAAACGCCTGCGCCGCCTGCAGACTATACAGAACAAAGTGCTACGCATCTTTAGCAACGCTCCATGCTACACATGCACCATAAATCTTCACAATGAGTACCGCCCTTAAACCCTCAAGGAATTATTCAAAAAACTCGCCACATGGCTACACAGGAACTCGAGACACTCGAACAATCCTTACTCTGGGAAACTATGATCACAGACATAGGTGGAATCATAAGCGGACAAAGACACTACTAGCTAGGGCATCATCAGCTATGCAACAATATTGAGAAGGCCCTGCTAATCAGCGACACTGACTCGATAAGCCAGCTGCTATTAAAGCCGACAAATAGGCTACAGCAGGGAAGCCGACAAGCTCGCACATGAACGCACAAACAAACCGCCAACACTACCCTACACAAAGAATCCGATATATGACCTATTGGACGCTAAACAACGATGAACCCATCTGTTACAGGTATGCTGATGCTGACCGAGAAGCCAACACCGGTACCGAGCTGCAGCCGTCGAGTAACACCGCTGCAAGGTACCCACTACTAACAAAGCCTATCCTTGCATGACCTGCCACTGCACCAGGAAAACCGCTATTACTCTTACAACCCGACTTTTTTTCTCTTGCCTCTTGCCTTGGCACTTTTTTTCCTCTGCCTTTCAAACCGCTACCCTTCGTTCAACTTTCGACCCAATCTATTTCCAGATCATCGTGTATTTACGGATAATCATAACGAGACGTACGCAAACATCGCAGTACCCACAATCTGCGAGACATCATTTAGTGAAAACTAACCAACACGCACAGATGACAGTAGACTTTTTGTGTTGGCCATCATGCCGGTGTGGACGTGGTGTGGCTCTGTCCATTGAAAAAAAAAGGACCTCGTTTTCTTTTTTTCTTAAATTTTGTTATGCAGTAAGGCCAATAATGTTGAATTCACATTTCGTTTTTTTTTTTGCCAACTAACAATCAACACCCGCCAGCACTGTGTTTTGTCATTTAGATTTGATTTGCACTTATATAACTTCAGTTTATTTAACAGTCTGTTTTCTTACGTAACATGAGTGTGAACATTTAGATCAGGAGTATTATAGCTGCTGTTGCGAATTTATTAAACCATGTGTTACTTTTATTAGGTGAATATTTGTATGTGAGTGTATGTGTGTTTTGGTCTGTGTTTCCCAGATCACGTGTTGTTTTCGTTTAGGGTGTTGTTAATGGGACATTGTATGTCCTATGCCACCAATGTTGAATTACCCATTATCATAACTTTTTAAGACACTAGCTTACAGTTTTCCATAATTATTGAATGCACGTTTCTAGATACACTGAACTAGAGTTATTACTAAAATTGCTTTGTGGGGCATGTTACCTTTCTTTTTCCAAGCACTCAATTTTTTGACAGAATGTTTTAAATAAATAAACATAAACACAAAACAACTAAGATTTTTTAAATTATTCTAGTTCCATATGTGTTGAATCTCACGCTTGGCATGCTGGGAAAATTTCATATCTCTACCATCAGTATTTTTTTAGAAAACGGGTCATTTATTGCAAAAAAAGAACTCCAGAGATATTGTGGTTTAAAATTTTTTATTAGAAATTCTTAAACAGACTTATATTTCTGTCTCTTTTATGCACTAGAATTGCCCTGGCCCGTTGTATGTGTCTTCTTCAGTGTCACTACAGCCCAGTTCTTGCCTCCTCCTTTTCTTTCTTGCTTCTTTTGCCATTTTCTGAGTAGATAACTCAGCTTCACGTACACGAACCTCATTCAGCTCCCTCAGCCCTTCAGGTGTGTTCTGTCCAAATCTTACCCATAACTTCTCCAGAACGTTAAGTCTTTCATAGTTCGCACAATTAAAAGTTATTGCAGCATCAGACAGTGCGAACTTTAGAGTAATAAGGCCAACAAATACATTTGTAGGCACACGGCACCACACAACATTATTGAAGGACCCATTCACATTTTGGGTCTTCCCATTCAAACACTTCTTTAGTAGCTCAGGATTTGCGAAATCTCTGTAAATAAGTTTGATTGCCTCCATTCCTGCCAATGTTTATGTGTAAAATCATGCATGGTGCCAGAAAATTCAGCTTGCCTATATTTACAGCAAGTGTTTGGTGGAGGTGGACACAAAGCATGACATGGTTCTATGGCTTTTTAGCGGTTGATATTCGATGAAAGAAAGGTCTCATATACCTGTTACCTGCAAATTTGCGTTTCTTGGAGATACTTTTACGCTTAGTTATTTTATTTACGTATAAAAAACGATAGAAGGTAGCTTACTACAAAAATAACCGATAATCACACTACGTTCAACGAAAACTAGTACTAGAAACAAAGGACTGATTCGTTTGTTCGTAATGCCAACTTCTGAGACGTAGCAGTAGGCACAAAACAAAGATATGACTGCTCAACTGTGGCAGTATACGCATAGCCGCGAAATTAGACAGTCACATGTCAACATTCAAAATATTACTTGAAGGTTTGACCATTGTCTGATTTTAATGTATTATGTACCAAAAGGTCCAGTAAAGTCCAAAGTACATTATGGAGTAGAAAACAGAAAATGTCAAATATCAACGAATTTCACATGCAATGTCCCCGTAAAGCCCTGCTTACGTTTAGATGGTTTATTTCTGCGGTATATATGCTTGTCAATACAGCGTGGTTTTTTGTATAAAACTGATATGATATAGGGTCACAAGAATGATAGCAAGAAGTAAAGCACGATTACAGTGCAAAGAGAATTAAAACCGAACGTTTTGTAGTATGGAATAGGATCAAAGCAGGAAGGCAGACAAGTCCAGTAACGACCTCATCAATTTTCATACGGAACAAACAGGCAAAGTGACATTACTGATACAACAGTGTCAGACTGTGAGCCGTGTAGCACAAATGAAATAATTGTTCGTGCTACATGAAGTTAGCATTCAATTACCAACAGGTACTGTGCAAACGATTCACAGAGAGTTAGAGTTGAGATAAGAAGCTACATGAAATGAGGAGAAATTATGGTGGAAACTTCTGTGAGCCATAAAATAAAACAAAGATAGTATGAGTACCAATAGGAATAGATCATCAGGAGGACACAGCTACAGCTATAGCAAGTGGAGGGCATAACAGTCGGTGTTTCGAGCGCATCTGTTCTGAACCTGATAAGAGACATCAGCAGGAAGAAACTGAAGAAACCCAGCATCCGAATCCATCGGCCAAGCACTATAATGGGAATCCATCACACAGCTGACAGAATGGAGATGCATCACGGTCTCACAATACGCTGGCATCAGCAATCGGAATAAGGCAAATAAACTTGTTGGAATGTGAAGACATAGGTCAGTTACTGTTGGAAGAGAAAGATGATGTCACAAGACAGGACCTGCATCTTGTCATCCAGGTTACGACAGGAAATTTTAGGCTGACGGGTTTTTAGACAGCAGTAGCCCCATCACAGCCATATCAGAAATGACATATAAAATTTACAGAACATCATTTTTGGCCAGTTCCGTCACTCAAAAACATGAGGATAAAAGACACAATAGTTAGCTTGGTCATGCCGAATTTGGCTGTTGTTTTAATCCACGGCATGGATTTCCGGATGAACAACAAGCAATATTCGATGTCAGTAGGGGAGAAGGATATTTTCATTTGGATACGAGTTGAAGAGCACAGTTATAGAATTAATTTCTACAGATTGGTTTAAGCTGATTTATGTCAATAGAAAAGATGAGGAAGGGATCAAACCGTGACACTACAATCGAGGATTAGGTGACCAAGATGAGGAAGAGGTGAGAAACGATTCGAAGGGTGCAATATTACATTCCCCCCCCCCCCCCCCCCCCGCAGGTAGATGAACAATGTGTACCTTGAAATTCACAGATTGGTAGACAGTGGTATAATTCAGCCGGCAACACCTACACACAAAAGCACACTCATAGTGGTGGAGAAGAAGGATGGTTGTTTAGGTCAGAGAAATTAGGAGAACCTTCACACGAAATGTCCATGAAATGACAGTATTTTGGTCAGCTAACTTGCGACCTGCTCCTGGCAGATATCACTGTACACAGATTGTCCATAATGTATTGTATTCCTGGAATCTTGTAGATGCTGTCTATTTAGGCACCTACCATTTGGGTTAAACGTATCTCCAGATGCCTTTTTATGTGGGGCAGACCGTACTTTGAGTGATTCTCTCAAACAGCAATACACTAGTTATGTGGACAATCTCATGATAGAAGAATCATCTTGAGATAAGCATAATAAAATTATGTCAAGCTCCTATATACTGAGCGAGTGGCGCAGTGATTATGTCATTGGACTCACATTCAGGACCACGATGGTTCAAATCTGTGTCAGGCCATCTTGATTTATGTTTTACATTATTTTCTTAAATTGCTTCAGGCAAATGCTGGGATGGTTCCTTTGAAAGGACATGGGTAGTTTCCTTCCGCATCCTTCCCTACTCTGAGCTTGTGCTCCGTCTCTAATGACCTCTGTTGACAGTATGTTAAACATTAATCTCCTCCTCTTGCCACTACCAACTTTCAAAGAGCACAATACGAGACTGAACATCATTAAATCATGTATCAGAACTTTTTGAATAAAACTTCCATGACACATCACTATGACATAAGGAAAAGACTGAGGCTTGAACACTTTATCATGGCAGAAAGAAAAGACTGAGGCTATTGAAAAATTTGCGGCACAAATAGCAAAGAAACAACTCAGAAGCTCCCATTGGAATTTCTTTAAGAGGTTTATAAATGTTAATACCTTCTCATAGCTGCGTCTCCCAACATACTGGGAAGAAGACTCTATGGTCTTGAAGTGCAGTGGCTAAACAAGAATTTCAGTCCTTAAAGTCAGTGTTGATAAGTGCACTGGTACTGTCACACCCAATTTGTTGGAGAAATTCGGTATGATCACAGACAGTGCCTACAGAGGAATTTGGTGTCATATTTCAACGCTATGAAGAGAACAGAAATAAAGTGTACAAGACAGTTGCATTCTGAACTGTGTTCTGTTAATTTGCAACTCTGTCACTAAGTTGGAAGCACTTGCTGTTTTTTTGAGGCGTTCAAAAATTCAGGTTTTTCTTATTCAGCAGAAAAACAAGTATCGTTATAGACCACAATGCACTTGGGTTCTTAATAACTGCAGAACCAAAGCACAAAATATTAGCACGATGGGTGCTCTATCTACAGAAATTTGATTTCACCATCATGGATGTACCAGGCAGAAGTAATATAATTGTGGATGCTTTGTCATGCTCGCCTGTTTCATGTGTGAATGAGGAGCTTGAGGGGACCAACTTTAGTTTGTTTTACTTGCCAAGAACACAGAACCAACATAAAAAGGTAGTGGAGCAAGCACTCAACAAGATGCAGGAAGCAACAGGAAACTGGAGCCATATGACAAGCAGGCACGAGTGCATGAATTCCAGAATGGACAGAAAGTCCTTGTGAAGTCTTTCAGGCTCTCGAATAATCTGAAACAGATTTACCACGAACTTTTCTCAGTTTACAATGGACCACTGCTCGTCCAATGGATTGCACATCTGAGTGTGGTAGAGCTGGAATCCATTAAAAGCTAAGTAATGGACGAGAGTTCGTCACATTTGTCATATCAAATCTTTTGTCGAGTTGAGAGAGATGTTACAGACTTAATTAGGATATGTAGTGGACTGACCCGACAGCCAATCCACTATGACTTGTAGCCGAATAGCACGCGTTAAGCTCACGCAGACTGGCGTGAGGTCTGGAACAATTAAAGGAGTTGAGTCTAATAAATAAAGTACGTAGTTGATGTAATACTTAACTTTAATCCATAATTGGAGAACATCGCTCTTGTTGATACATTATATAATCTCAATATAAACTGGTCATGGCGCCTTGCTAGGTCGTAGCAAATGACGTAGCTGAAGGCTATGCTAACTATCGTCTCGGCAAATGAGAGCGTATTTGTCAGTTTAGCTTCGCTAGCAAAGTCGTTTGTACAACTGTGGCGAGTGCTAGGACGTCTCAGTAGACCTGCCGTGTGGCGGCGCTCGGCCTGCAATCACTGACAGTGGCGACACGCGGGTCCGACGTATACTACCGGACCGCGGCCGATTTAAAGGCTACCACCTAGCAAGTGTGGTTTCTGGCGGTGACACCACAGGATATATTACTTTGCTTTAGTTTAATTATAGCTGTTTATTGTGAATTTTTAGTTTTAATACGTGGATACATTTAACTAATAACATGTGTCGTCCCAGGGTTACAGTTATTAATAAATTGTGGTGTCATTCAGTTCGGAAGAATCTGGGTGTCATGTATAATCCCTATACTTGCTTGGTGATATTACTTTGTTCATAAAGAAGATGATATATACCACAGTAGTTTCTGTGATAAAACTAAGTGACAAGGTCAGTTGGAGGTGTGCTCCTGATACTTCTTTTGTTCTTTTTGTCTGTTAAAGTATCAAAATTTAGTTATCCAACTCCAGGTTCATACTGTACATGTCGTTTGCCTTGCCAACACTTGGTCATCTTTTCACTTGTGGATAATGTCATTGAAGTTTGGCTGCTGTGATTCGCCATGCCCGAGTTGTGTGGGCGTCTGCTTTCTGTTTTCACTGGTGTTTGTAATGTGTCCACGCCATGAATACTAGTCTGACGCGATCTCAACTGTTGACGTTAACAAAGTGTAGGGACCACTTCGTAGATGGTGCTTGTGAGTGCCTCACGGGCGAGAAGGTTGGTTACGTTCTATGGTAGCATGGACAGTTTGAGTCATTCTGAATGGTGATTCATTATGTAGCTTCAAGGGAATTGTGTGATGAAGAACAGGGATCATGCAGACCAAACACTGTGTACACCAGAAGTCTTTCCTATGAATATACAAACTACCAGTAGAGACTCAAGGACATCAAATTAATTTGATAAAAATATGAGGTTCATAATTTCTGAAGAAAGGGCATGCCATTTCACCACCACAATACAATGCAAGGAGATCTGTGAACCAAAGTATGGATTTTGTAACTGATGCAATCTGGCCATACAGAAGTCATGAGTATTTATTAGCTAAAGACATTTCTCCATGGGTTTACAGTTATAATTTTTGAGTTCTTACCATCACAATGGTGTAACTAGAATCAAAAGTAATCTGCTCACACAGTTTTAAGGTAAATTTATATTTTTTTGGCCTGTAATGATTGTGTGTGTGAGAAAATGTTCACAGGTGTGCAGTTGGTATATCTAACTGTGTGCATCACCACAGGGAACGTTCAACTCCTGAGAAGTATGAATAGTATTAGTGTCATAGGGAATCTGGGGGAGGGGGGGATATATGGTAATTTTATATAACTGTATCCATCTTGTTGTTGTTAAGTTGCGTGCTACAGTTAAGATTGGTCTTAGTGGTGATGGGAAATAGTGAAACCTACTTTTCAAGAGGTGAGAGGTAAATATATGGGCGAAGTATTTTGGTTGCTTGAATACGCACTGTCACATGGTCAACAATATGGTTCAGTTGGTAGGTGGCACATGTGTACTAAAGCACGAAAAGTCACTTAATTGCGTACCTTAGACACATGGAGCCAGATTTTGTACAAGTGGACCATTGTTTACCGATTCTAAATCACTTATAAGCACTTATGTGCATTTTTATTAGATCTTGAATTCGTTTTTGTTTATTGTCATATTCATTGTTTTGTGTTTAAAATGTTGTGTAAAAGTGGTCGAAATCAGTCACTGATATGGCACGTATGGGTTATGTGCAGAACTGGACACACAGCATTGCTTCACAGACATATGATAAACATGGTCATCCTGGAGCAAATGGGCAAATGTTTTGCTGGCAGAACCAGGATCATTCACCCGCATTCTACGTGGCTGACGACAGAGTTTGGAGCAATGAGACTCCTAAGGTGCTTGGTCTTGCTACGTGTTCCTGAGAGGGAGAACCTGAACTACGGCAAATGTCGCGATGGACCGACCCAGAATTGAGAAACACCCGAGGGCGCAAACAGCCTCACCCCGGGGCTGACGCAGGCACAAAGCACATCCCTTCATCTAGTCAACATCTGGAAGATTCCTGAGAGCCTCAGCATCCCTCTGGAAAGGCTTTACCAGTGCCCACTACAGAGACTTTTTACGATAGTGACGTCTCGCAATCCATACTGTTACCTTCTTGATAACTGAGTTCTTGTGACTCATCCATTTAGCCGAAGCCAGCTGCAATTCTGTGCTACAAAGTAATCTACAAAATTGTTTTCTTCTCCTTCCTACTCTCGACCATGAAAACAGAGCCAATCAGGAGTACCTAACTGTCAAATTACACTTTCAAAACAACGATTCCCATGTTGTGCTAGTCCATTTTTCTGCATATACTTCAGTCATAATTTAGCCATGAATATCGTACTGCAAATCTTCTATGCTAATCACAAACGACAAGGTTAACTTGAGGAACTGCACTGTAAACAGATTACTGTCAGAGAATGAACATGCTGAGCTAGCCCTGATGTCTGCTAAACTGTCACAACTGCAACTCGAGGGTGTTGCATTGCCAGTACATCAATGAGAACCAGTCGATCCAGTCCACGCTGCCTTTGACAGGAAGAAGGATGCCCAGTATGGGCCACAGCTGTCGGGTAACGTGAGGCACAACTTGAAGGAGGTCCTCGCCACTGCTCACAAGCACTGAAAAATACTTCTGTTCCATTGTGTACGGCTTCATACACAACGGGAAGGAGAAGTGGGTTACAAATGTTTTCGTAGGAAACCTGGAAAAGCAGCAGAAATATTTAGAGAACAAGTTGACACAGTACAAAAAAAAAAAAGAAAAAAATACTTTCTTGTATTTCTCCAGGTGTACAAAGACTCATTATAAATAATGCAACTTGAAATATAATCCAGCTATCACAATGTGAACTAGGATTTGGCTCTCTGTACTAAAGCATGAACGGCGGTGACAGAGCTGCGAATAGGCAGTGTCTGCGTAGAATCGTGTATCGAAGTGGCTCCGATTGTGAGTGGGATGAACGGCTGCTGTTGACTGCCCTATACTGAAGTGGCAGAGGGTACTCATAGTCCAGAGCTGCTGGAGAGACGTGGCTCAGCAGGTGCGCACCATTGGATCTGCCATATCCAGTGAGACCTATGGAAAATTGCAGTTACATTGCCAACTTTTCTATGCCTGCAGTATTGATACATGATATTAAATTATTAAATCCCTCTCTTCCAAATCTCCTCACTCTCTTCATGCAGTGAAGATGAGCGAACGATGACTGGACGCTGATGGCAGTGAGGAGACAGCAGCCAAGACGGAGGCTGGTGCTGAGCTCCAGCCCTCACCCGCCCATATGCCCTGGGCTTGCCTGAGACCACCTTGTAGAGTCTTATTTTCTAATCGAACTGTTTCAGCAGTACCTGACTCGATCCGAAAACACATCATTCCTCATGTGTCACTTATCTTAATGTTCATCTCCATAAGACACATCGTTCAGCTGGTACTCCACATACTTTATCGTCTGATAAAATTACGATGTCATAGGCGAACCATAGTTCTTCATTTCTTTTCTGTTACCTTTAATTTATATTGCAACTCTCTTTTCAGTTTCCTTCACTACTTGTGCTATGTTAACGTTCTCCCACACGAACTGTTGTGTCTAGACAAGACAGTCTAGACACAGGGTGAGGTTACCGAAAGGGCACGCGTCAGCTCACGCCGACTGGCGCGAATTCTGAAACAGGATAAGTTATGAATGCACTAAAGAAAAGTACGTATCTAAGTTAATACTCAACTTTTAATTCCATCATTGTGGTACATCGCTATTGACGATACAAGTGAGACTCTCTCCAGATATGGTTAATGGCGCCTTGCTAGGTCGTAGCCATGGACTTAGCTGAAGGCTATTCTAACTGTCTCTCGGCAAATGAGAGAAAGGCTTCGTCAGTGTAGTCGCTAGCAAAGTCGTCGTACAACTGGGGCGAGTGCTAGTCCGTCTTTCTAGACCTGCCATGTGGTGGCGCTAGGTCTGCAATGACTGACAGTGGCGACACGCGGGTCCGACATGTACTAATGGACCGCGGCCGATTTAAAGCTACCACCTAGCAAGTGTGGTGTCTGGCGGTGACACCACACGAACCATGAAGCTTGCTGCAGTACTGTGGCTGATGTGACTCAACGATACACGTAAATACCAGTAACCTATGTGGAACTATGCCTCAGAGGTATCTAAAACTGAACTAAACCAAACTCCTCCCGAACAGGCCATGAAGGCCCAACGGTACCGACCGGCCGCCGTGTCATCCTCAGTCCACCGGCGTCACTGGTTGCGGATATGGAGGGGCGTGTGGGCAGCACACCGCTCTCCATGCCGTATGTCAGTTTTCGAGACCGGAGCCGCTACTTCTCAATTAAGGAGCTCCTCAGTTTGCCTCACAAGGGCTGAGTGGACCCCGCTTGCCAACAGCGCTCGGCAGACCGGATGGTCACCCATCCAAGTGCTAGCCCAGCCCGACAGCGCTTAACTTCGGTGATCTGACGGGAATCGGTGTTACCACTGCGACAAAGCCATTGGACTCCAAGGTATCTACGAGAAGGAAATTTCATATGATTTCAGCAGTTGAAGGGTCACCAGTGTCGATGGAGTGATCCCACCCTAAATCTATAACTAACATGGTCTTGCTATATTGGTACCAGGGTAGAGCAGAAAGCAAGGGCAAACTACGTACATCAGATTTCCTGTTGAGCCCCACTGTCATAAGGAGAAAAATCCAAAACAGAATTTTAATTACTGAACTCCAGAACGGCCGATCAGGGATCACACTTCGCTAACATAAAGTAATTTTCTGTGACATGGCACCGGAAGCTAAGGACTACAGGCCGTAGGGACATACGTTCGCTGGCACCTGGGTGGAGGAATTCAACAGGCTTAGTAGCTGTGTTACTTCACAAATGGAGCTTAATCTTGAGACTACATATAAGTGGAACACTCATGAAAATAGTAAACCTATGTTTCCATATGAGGAAAGAATACTAATGTACTGATCATTTGTCAGTAAAACGACGAGTGGGGTAAGCGAACACAGCACGGACGCACAACTATTCGGAAACCAAATACATCACTTTGCGTTATAAAGCGAACAACAGTGAAAAGAACAGTGATATAATCAACTGGGCATACATGCATGAAATGCCTTGTAACCGATCAAAGACTGAACTCAGACCCATCTGAATTAGAAAAAAAGATACTGAAATCGTCACTCACGAGAATTCTGCACTGCTGCTAACGGTGGAGTTGCATAATTACGGAGAAACCTTATTTGAAATCATTCTGATTCCTGTTCGAAAGCTACTAGTTACCTACTCACGGAGCAGCGACTGCTTGCTGCGACTGCTCTCGTCCACGTCCCGGAATCTTCTTTCCAAAACCTGAACTTTCTCGCTTCTGCATACAGAGAGAGACAAAACATAGCGGAAACATATCGAACAATCCCCAGAAAGAGCAGGAGTTTCCTACAGTCAGAAGAGAGGAGACTAAACTCACGCTTCTCTCAAATTATAATTTTCCGTTCCGTTCAACGGCTGAAATTTTGAAGGCGCCGTCCCAACGGCCGGACACGAAATGACAGCCTAGCGGCCCCACGTCGAGGAACCCACCCACCTCACTTTGGAAAGTTGCATGCATTTTTTGTTACAGGGATCACACTTCGCTAACATATGAAGCAATTTTCTGTGACTGGGCACCGGACGCCCGGACGCTAAGGACTACAGACCGTAGGAACATCCATGTTTGGGGCATGCTGTAAAAAAACATTTACTACTGCAATTAACGTGAGAATGAAGACATATAATATTCAGGTTACCAGCGTAATCTTCCTTCCTGGCTCGGAAAATATAAGAATGGCAAATACGAGTAAATGCAAGCAGAAGAAAGATATTCTGCTGAAATTGATCACGCAAAACCACCAAAATTGCATGAGGTGCAATGACTGATGTCTTTCAACAGTGTCATCAACAAACAGTCGCAAACGAATATTTCTGCTTAGAACGCTTACATACATAAATTATACAAGTCATACCACATATCCTTGGAGTACTGCTGGCGATAACCTTGTCTTGAACACCCGCCTGCGAGGACAGTGTTCTGGGTTCTATTATATTTAAGAAGTCTCTGAGCCGCTGTCAGATCTGCGATACTATTTCGAGTTGCTGGACGTTCGTTAACAATCTGCCAAACACTTTGCGAAATTCTGAGTATATGAAAACGGCCTGTGGTACTTCAACCATGTTTCAAGGATATCGCGCGAGAAAAGGTCAAGCTGAGTTCCACACGAGCAATGCTTGCTAAATCCATTGTGACTTGTTGACAGGAGCTTGTCTGTCTCAAGAAAATTTGTTGTATACGAACTTGGAACACATTCAAAAATGCTGTAGGCCACGTTACGTCCTTCCACGTATATCTCACGAGAAGTGCGTGAATCCAAAGTCATAGAATTGAGATCAAACGCAGGTTTACAGTGAGCCGTTCATCATGCGCACAGTTCGCAACTGGAATAACAGTGCGGTTAATTCGTAGTAGTATCATAATTACCCCCCGCCACACACTGTCAGGTAGTTTGCAGGACACGGCTGATGGCGAAGAGAGTGATTATTCTGCGCCGAGGAATCTGTTCCCGAGAATGGTTCAAATGGTTCAGTGGCTGTAAGCACTAAGGGACTTAACATCTTAGGTCATCCGTCGGCTAGACTTAAAACTACATAAACCTAACTAACCTAAGGACATCACACATATCCATGCCTGATGCAGGATTCGAACCTGCGACCGTAGCAGCAGCGCGGTTCCGGACTGAAGTGCCTAGAAACGCTCGGCCATAGCGGCCCGGTGTTCCCGAGGAAGACTTAGGAGACAGAACTAAATAAATCTTACGCATTTATCGGTTACAAACATACCGAGATTCCTTTTTCAGATAGCGCAAAATATATTGAGGGTGTGATATATGCAGTTTGCCAACATTCTTATGCCGCAAGGGACACTATTATGTAGATTTGTAAGCAATGAAAGACTTGGGGAAGAAGAAAGTCGAAAATAGGCTATATCGCTGTCAGATTGCGATGAAGTAAAATATGAGTTTGAAATTTGGCCTTGCTACTTAATACCGATGTGTCAATGTGATGTGAATTATTAAAAAAAAAAAAGACCTTCTTTCTGGAGCAAGAGTTCTCTGGATATAAAAACTGACATCTAATCTAACATCACATTCTACCTTCTGTATAGACCTGAGTGTACTTCAGAGTGCACTCTATGTTGATATTAAACCATGTGATACACCTTCTACAGTTCAGAAATGTAGCACCTATCAGCGAGCACAAGGCTCCATCGTTGGATTTATCGCCAGCGTTGATTTACCTGCCGGATACATTTTATTAAGTAATTGTTGGTGGAAGTGCGTGAAAGTAAGCTTGAAAGCACATGTAAGCCTCACATTTTAGGCTGCTATCGTATAGTTTAGTTACTCCCTCAAAGGTTCACGTCTGTACGAGCAACATGCAGGTGCACCCTGTTGGAACAACGAACAGAGCTCTTACATTTTCCTTTGATGTGCCTAAAATCCCGTCCGCTGCTAATTAAAGTCAGAACAGAAAATCACGTCGTTAGACACCGAATGCCGTGAAGTGAAGTCGCTGGCTGTTCCGCGCTACCTGCTGTTTGCTGTCGTTTCCAGCAGCGCCTGCGATGTCTAGCTAATTACTGCCGCCACAGGTAAATCCGTTCACTGCTCTGGATGCTTTAGCGGGCTGCGGCGGACTGTGTCGGTAACGGGGTGCGTGGCTTAAAACAAGACTAGTATCCTACGAGAAGCTCTCGTAGATGCCTAGCTAGAGAACCAAGCAATACAAATGTATAAAATGTTAAAAGAATGTGATGGTTGATCAAATGGTTGCAACGAAACAAGGCTCCCTAGAAGTGACACAATTGATTTGTGTCAGAATTTTCGAAGCCTAATGAACAGTTAGAAGTGGAGAGACGTGCTATCAGATTGACCAGCGTGAGGTCTAATTTTTGAAATAAGGGAGCAGTTGCATTAAAGCAGTCATGGCAATTAAGAAAAACTTAGCGATGAGGGAAAATTTAAATATTTTACGAACAGCTGCAGCCAGTTATGTAAATAAAGTGTCAAAAATATCTTCTGCTGAAGACCTACGTGTATTACTCATCAAAACGTTCATTGTTGTAGAAATTGTAGTATTCCTCCTTTCATGTCTATAAAATATAACACATCTCAAATTACAGCATAAATCTAAACTTCTCCGTTTTCTCTTGATGAATATACTCTTAATGGTAATATAAATACCCATTGATATTTAAATGTACACTCCTGGAAATTGAAATAAGAACACCGTGAATTCATTGTCCCAGGAAGGGGAAACTTTATTGACACATTGCTGGGGTCAGATACATCACATGATCACACTGACAGAACCACAGGCACATAGACACAGGCAACAGAGCATGCACAATGTCGGCACTAGTACAGTGTATATCCACCTTTCGCAGCAATGCAGGCTGCTATTCTCCCATGGAGACGATCATAGAGATGCTGGATGTAGTCCTGTGGAACGGCTTGCCATGCCATTTCCACCTGGCGCCTCAGTTGGACCAGCGTTCGTGCTGGACGTGCAGACCGCGTGAGACGACGCTTCATCCAGTCCCAAACATGCTCAATGGGGGACAGATCCGGAGATCTTGCTGGCCAGGGTAGTTGACTTACACCTTCTAGAGCACGTTGGGTGGCACGGGATACATGCGGACGTGCATTGTCCTGTTGGAACAGCAAGTTACCTTGCCGGTCTAGGAATGGTAGAACGATGGGTTCGATGACGGTTTGGATGTACCGTGCACTATTCAGTGTCCCCTCGACGATCACCAGTGGTGTACGGCCAGTGTAGGAGATCGCTCCCCACACCATGATGCCGGGTGTCGGCCCTGTGTGCCTCGGTCGTATGCAGTCCTGATTGTGGCGCTCACCTGCACGGTGCCAAACACGCATACGACCATCATTGGCACCAAGGCAGAAGCGACTCTCATCGCTGAAGACGACACGTCTCCATTCGTCCCTCCATTCACGCCTGTCGCGACACCACTGGAGGCGGGCTGCACGATGTTGGGGCGTGAGCGGAAGACGGCCTAACGGTGTGCGGGACCGTAGCCCAGCTTCATGGAGACGGTTGCGAATGGTCCTCGCCGATACCCCAGGAGCAACAGTGTCCCTAATTTGCTGGGAAGTGGCGTTGCGGTCTCCTACGGCACTGCGTAGGATCCTACGGTCTTGGCGTGCATCCGTGCGTCGCTGTGGTCCGGTCCCAGGTCGACGGGCACGTGCACCTTCCGCCGACCACTGGCGACAACATCGATGTACTGTGGAGACCTCACGCCCCACGTGTTGAGCAATTCGGCGGTACGTCCACCCGGCCTCCCGCATGCCCACTATACGCCCTCGCTCAAAGTCCGTCAACTGCACATACGGTTCACGTCCACGCTGTCGCGGCATGCTACCAGTGTTAAAGACTGCGATGGAGCTCCGTATGCCACGCCATTCGACGGCAAACACCGCGGTTCCTGGTGTGTCCGCTGTGTCGTGCGTGTGATCATTGCTTGTACAGCCCTCTCGCAGTGTCCGGAGCAAGTATGGTGGGTCTGACACACCGGTGTCAATGTGTTCTTTTTTCCATTTCCAGGAGTGTATTACACACTACTGGCCATTAAAACTGGTACACCAACAAGAAAGGCAGATGATAAACGAGTATTCATTGGACAAATATATTATTCTAGAACTGACATGTGATTACATTTTTAACGCAATTTGGGTGCATAGATCCTGAGAAATCAGTACCCAGAACAACCACCTCTGCCCGTAATAACGGCCTTGATACGCCTGGGCATTGAGTCAAACAGAGCTTGAATGGCGTGTACAGGTACAGCTGCCCATGCAGCTTCACCACGATACCACAGTTCATCAAGAGTAGTGACTGGCGTATTGTGACGAGCCAGTAGCTCGGCCACCATTGACTAGACGTTTTCAATTGGTGAGAGATCTCGAGAATGTGCTGGCCAGGGCACCAGTCGAACTTTTCCTGTATCCAGAAAGGCCCGTACAGGACCTGCAACATGCGGTCGTGCATTATCCTGCTGAAATGTAGGGATTCGCAGGGCTCGAATGAAGGGTAGGGCCACGGGTCGTAACACATCTGAAATGTAACGTCCACTGTTCAAAGTGCCGTCAATGGGAACAAGAGGTGACCGAGACGTGTAACCATTGGCACCCCATACCATCACGCTAGGTGATACGTCAGTATCGCGCTGACGAATACACGCTTCCAATGTACGTTCACCGCGATGTCGCCAAACATGGATGCGACCATCATGATGCTGTACACAGAACCTGCATTCATCAGAAAAAATGACGTTTCGCCATTCGTGCACCCAAGTACGTCGTTGAGTACACCATCGCAGGTGCTCCTGTCTGTGACATAGCGTCAAGGATAACCGCAGCCATGGTGTCCGAGCTGATAGTCCATGCTGCTGCAAACGTTGTCGAACTGTTCGTGCAGATGGTTGTTGTCTTGCAAACGTCTCCATCTGTTGACTCAGGGTTCGAGACGTGGCTGCACGATCCGTTACAGGTATGCGGATAAGATGCCTGTCATCTCGACTGCTAGTGATACGAGGCCGTTGGGATCCAGCACGGCGTTCCGTATTACCCTCCTGAACCCACCGATTCCATATTCTGCTAACAGTCATTGGATCTAGAGCAACGCGAGCAGCATTGTCGCGATACGATAAACCGCAATCGCGATAGGCTACAATCCGACCTTTATCAAGGTCGAAAACGTGAACGTACGCATTTCACCTCCTTACACGAGGCATCACAACGTTTCACCAGGCAACGCCGGTCAACTGCTGTTTGTGTATGAGAAATCGGTTGGAAACTTTCCTTGCGTCAGCACGTTGTAGGTGTCACCACCAGCGCCAACCTTGTGTGAATGCTCTGAAAAGCTAATCATTTGCATATCACAGCATCTTCTTACTGTCGGTTAAATTTCGCCTCTGTAGCACGTCATCTTCGTGGTGTAGCAATTTCAATGACCAGTAGTGTATCTACGGTTTGTGGACAAAATGTTAAATTTAAAAAAATTGAAAAGAAAGTCAATGTTCCCCGAAATGATTTGCTCAAATGTAAGAAATAAAATACGAGGGTCGTCCACAAAGTAAGTCCCGTTTCTGTTTCTATCCCCAGCAGCACTACTATTGCAGTTCCGAGCATGGGCGACAGTTACTCTGACTCAAGGAGAAGACATGTAAGCCTTTTTCAGATAGCTGCCGCCGACATATGCTTTGTAGTGCTTCTTTATAATTTCAGCCGTAATTTAAAATGCCGCCGCGTGTGAAATCAAATATGCGATTCGTTTTCTAAATGCAAAGGAAATTGAACCAAAGGAAATTCATTGGCAAAACTGCGAGGTTTATGGACAAAATGCTATGAGTGATTGAATGGTTAGAAGATGGATCAGACTGTTCAATGAGGGACGTGATCAAGTGCACGATGAGGAACTAAGTGAACGCCCGTCTGTGGTTACTGATGAAATGGTTCACACAACTGAAGAGAAGATTAAGCACAACTGTAAGTTTACACTTAGTGCCCTTCCTATGGAAGTTTCGCAAATCTCACGATCACTAATTCATGAAATTGTTGCTGAAAACTGAAATTTCGAAAACTTTGCTCACGTTGGGTGCCCAAAATTCTTACTGTACAACACAAAACAAAGAATGGTCAGTGCAGTTCAGTTTTTGACACGCTACAATAAATAACGTGATGCTTTTCCTTCTCGGACAGTCACGGGGGATGAAATTTGGGTATTGTACGACACCACTGAAAGAAAACGGCAATCAGTGGAATGGAGGCACACTGAATACCAGACGAAGGTTAAGCCTAAGCAAATCTTGGCACCTCGAAGAGTCATGTGCACCGTTTTTTGGGACAGAAAGGCATTTTGCTGATTGACTTCTTACCACGAGCCCAAACAATCAATGCAAATGCACATGGTTACTGCGAGACCATTAAGAAATTGCCCCACGCAATACAGGACAAGGCTCGAGGATTACTGTCAAAAGGTGTTTTCTTTTTCACGATAATGCCCGACCTCACACGGCGAATGCGACCAAAAAACTCTTACGGGAATTTCCCTGGGACGCGATGGATCATCCTCCGTACAGCAGGACCTCGCTCCTAGTGACTTTCATCTCTTCTTACACCTAAAATCTGTCCTTGGTCGTCAACACTTCAACGATGATGACGAGCTGAAAAAACATGTTACCATATGGTTGAATACAAACGCGGCAAACTTCTATGAAGAAGGCGTACGAAAACTTGTGCCACGGTTTGACAAGTGCCTACAAAATTTCGGAAGCTGTGTAGAAAAGTAGTTTAACAGTTGTAGATTTTTGTACAATAAATACTTTTGCTGTATCTGTACACGTTTGTTTTATATAACCAAACGAAACTTACTTTGTGGACATACGTCGTACATTAGAGGCACACTAGACTCACATCATTTTGTGTACGTGATTTCGAGCGTCAGTCAAAGGCGCAACAAATGTTCTCTAACATATTTTATGTCTTACTTAAACATTCAATAAATATTTGACTGGTTTTTCCTAAAAGAAATTTTATTGTTACCTTATTCAGTTTATGGATGAGAGACAAGGAAAGCAATTGTGCTGTTTTACTTTACAGAGAAATTCAATACACTCATAATAGATAAAATAATTTTTAATTGCTTCTATTATTCATTAGCAAGACTTGTTTTGGCTACATTTGTGCGTCATCATGACCGCTACAGTTGCATTAATGTGAAGATGTTGTCATATAGTTGTTCCTATCAATGTGCTCTCTATGCCAGACAAATAAATTTCCACCTACACACACAGCGAAAAATACTCATTAGATTTCAAATTAATGTACATCTAACTGTAATGCAACTGACGACTGCAACATGTCAGTGAAACGAATCCTGTTAATAAATATCTGTATACAGTGACAGAAGCATTAGAACATCTTCTCTTTCATACATTTATAATACAGTCGATGACGTCATCCGATTTCATTGAAAGTGGATAAATTTAAGCATTCAGAGCTGCCTGAAGCGCTCTTTCAACAACAGATAAGCAACAAAATAAGGGTGACATAATGAATAGCAATATGCCTTTTTTACCACTTATAAATTATGTATAAAGAGATCAACCACAGTATTCAATTATGGCCATAAATGTTGAGATTTTATGATCATTGGAGCCAACCAAGGGAAATGACACCGAGGTAGCAAACTCGTGTTGTCAGCTACAAGCACCCATGTCGACCAAATTCATTTTTAATTTCACCCAGGACCTTCCTTTAGGTCATAGCCTTCTCTTACCTCTCGAAGTATAATAAAAAAGTTGCTATAGCCATCTACCATTCATTCACTTGCCTTCAGGTTCGGCATCCAGCTACATTTTGTTTACAACACATTCATCTTCCACTCCAGCCTGTTCCTTCATCCATTTCTTTGCGTTCCTATCTCCTCCTAACTCCCAGTATGTGTCCCTCCGTGGTTCCCTGAGCAAACCCCAATTTCTATACGATTTTCACACTTTCGCTTGGTGTCCGTTCTTTCTCCTCTTCCCTGTGTTTTTCTTTACCTTCCAAATCACAAACGCTCCGACATCCGAGCTAAACTACAATCAAGGAGCTCGTCGCCGCACAACACATGGGTGCATAACCGCGCTGATTGTTGGTGCACCATTACATCCCCTAAATTCCTCCCGCCAATAACTATTTATTTTTACATTTCCTCCCTGTTTAAAAATGATCCTGTCTAAAACAGCCGGTGATAGCGATCATGTGTGTGTGACTTTTGTGTACGTTGCTTCCTTTGTGAAGACGCTTCGACCGGAAACTTATGTGAACAATCTTTTCATTGTGTCTGCCTGCTGCTCGGCTTGTGAGACGCTATCTATCCGCTTCACAGTACAGTTATTTCTTCATTAAGTTTGCTGTAAGAACAATGATGTACACAATTAAAACACTAGAAGAAAAAATTAAGGCTGTCTTTAGTGCAAACAAGGGTTAAAAATGCCGCAATCAAAAATTTTGATCACTTACGCAGTGATATAAAATGACAGACAGTGACGTAAAATTTGAAGGTAAACTGAAAACATTTCTCTCACCTCCCATCCCACAGAAGACTGTCTATTATCACAGAGTGTAAATGGTGGTGGGTAGGAATTACTGGCTAACATCTGTCTGCCTTTAATTTAAAAAAAAGACTAATAAATGATCAGCAGGGAAGCGTAGGAAAAAAAAGATTGACGTTAATATAGAATGACTAGTTCCACATCATCACGATTTTTGGTGTAGATGGTATGTGGAACATGAAACTAACTATCTAACTATCACGAAGCACTCTATAGGCTTACATACTTTAACAACTTCAAAATAAAATTCAAAAGTAGATGGTACGTGGAACATGAAACTAACTATCTAACTAACTAACTAACTACTGGTATATCACCAAGCACTCAATAGGCTTATATACTTTAAGAACCTCAAAATAAAATTCAGAAGTAAAATCAAGTAGATGATCAAATGAGACGTACATTCCAACTATGATATGTTTAGCTATTCCTGGAAAACTAAGTTAGTACACGTTAGTGCACGATAGAAGACGTTAGTACACGTTTATGTACGTTAATTTATATGTCTTTTGTCTAGAGATATAAAAACACAAACAACAATTTAAAATTGTAAATATATTTTCTTTTATTCTGTGGGATTAGGTATAAATTCACCACATATACACCGAAATGGGGAAATTGGGGAAGTACTTGTGTATCTTCTGTTTCGCACCGAACAATTTGTACGTGGGAACAAGTATGCAGCAACAAGAGGAATCCGGGAAAACGTCGACATCGGAACGAAGGGAATCAGGAAGGTAGTCAACTTTTTCCGTCGAGGCAGTATTATACTGTATGTCTATTAAGGCACCAGTGATATACGCGAGTTGACTACAGTATTTGATGCTTTTTCAGGATGACAGAGAACCATTCTCCTCTAAACTACCTTGCATCTGCGTTAAAGGATAATAGAGAGCGGACAGGGTGATCGATTGAGATAGAGCTGTGACGAGGTACGATGCAATGGTTAACTGATTCATTCTAAAGAAGGAGAAATTGGGTGCACTCACAGATAATTTAATGACATTTTTCATTTTCTTATAAACGGATAGGTTGAGCACACTAACCACTTACATACTAACATACTTATATATGGATCACTGGAGTGCGCAAACCAGCACACCCAAAAGTCACACAACGAACGTCAGATCATCAAATTCGTTATCATTGCTTTTAAGCTTCATCATTGCCTAATATTATATAGTTTAATGTTAACGTCTTTAAAAAAACTGAAAGTGCTCAGCAGCAAACTATAGAAGTAAATGAACAACTACAGCTTCTATTGGAAGAGAAAGAAAGAATGTTTACAATTTAAAAAAATTTACAGATGCCATAAAAACCAGCCTACAAAGCGGTATTGAAAGGTAATGAAAAATTTTCAATTTTTATTAATGAATTAGGATTAAAAAATGCTTAATATTAAAATGAAAAAAGAAGAAGCAAAAACCTTTATAGGTACGAAAATCACTTTACTTTACTTTCAAGAAACCAGTTTCAACTACTTTTTTAAAAGAATGAAATTTTTATTTAGAACCATTTTGCGGTTACATTATGGTAGTTAAAGTTACATATTTAATACACTGTTCAAGAGATGTAGATAAAAAATTAGGAGATATTCAATAACTGTAAGGCACTGTATCACAATTTTATCATACTTAAATAAAAATTTTTTCTTCACCTGTTTGTTCACCAGATTTTTAGTATTAACATCACAGTTAGTTTGATTGTATTCTAACTGTCTGTTATCTTTCACTTCACTTTCTTTTAGCCTTCTCATCGATTCGCCACTCAACTTTTGAGTATTCTTGTAGTTTAGAGTGGAGCCCTTTACCTTCATTTCTGTCTTTTTATCATTTTTCTTATAACTGTAACTTCTCGGACCTGTTGACACCGAATCTGAAATCCAGTTATTTCCTAATTCAACTGTCCATTCACCCAACATACAACCTGTTTCTACAATATTTTTACCATTATCAAGATATACTACAGAATATGTATCAAAATATATAAAAGATTTTCCTAATTTGTCTAACATATATAATCTGAGTCTTTCATTCGATCTAGTGAATGCAGCTATGATGATATTCATAGCCGCATTGCTTTCCACATAATAATCCTTGAAATTCTACCTCATCTGAACCATCTCCTCTGTAATAAAATTTACATCTAAATTATCTAATCGGTCATCCAGCAGTATCTCATAAAAGTGCTGTAAATTGGTTACATATTCTGTTTGATTCATATTTTGTCTTTGTCCAAATTTGCCCCATAATGAATTAATACATAGCAACACCTTGTTTTCCTGAATTTTCCTTTATTCTCTCGTGATCTAAGTCAACATCCACCTTCTCTTTAACTGTTTTGATATACTCTTCGACAGTCTGTAAATTATGTGGACTTGTTTCAAGTTTGATTTTGAGGAAGTTTTTTACATAATTTTTGAACAACTAGTGGCTTTTGTTTCTGAAATCCCATACTTAATAGGCATCTAAAACTTAATATCCTTTTTCCACAGCCAACTTTACTAGCTCTGTCACCCAAGTTCCAATAAAACTTCTTTCTTCATCACTGTGATTGCATTTACTTACCCCTTCTTCTGCACATTTGAGACACAAAGGAAACAACAGTTTTCCATTTTATCGATTTGCATATGTACAGGCAAAACGGGGTGATACGATGCTCTAGGAGCCAATACTTCACATTTTATTAAGCCATACCAATTTTAGAATAATTTCTTGGTCTATATAATTTTCTCTGATGTTGTTCAGTATAAAAGTCATGAAATTGCACAGTAGGATAAAGCCTACATACGTCAATATACTTTATTTTTGGGCTCTTAATTGTACTGCATTTGTTAGGCCGCTATATAAAGCATCTCTTGGTTTCAATGGTTCAACAATTTCAGGCAACTGCTTTAATTTCTTAAGTCTTTTATCCTCTGCTGAGTTCAGCCATTCACATTCCCACATCTCTACCATATTGTATTCAGCATTTCGTATTTCTGCACTTCTTCCCACACTCTTTTGATAAAGATCATCGTCTCCTTATTTTTATTGTTAATCGTCTCACTTTTGAATCATTTTTTTTACATCCATGCCAATAACAGCCACGGTATTGATAAACAGTATTAGTTCCTTTATTAAATCCATCTACTTTTGCTCCTGCAATTCTTAATTCGCCACTATTAAGAGCTTGGCAGATGTTGTTACTGTTTAGTCAAGATAGGGATTCCTTACTATAATTATCTTTCTGTTCTTTATCCAATACAGCGATTGTATTTTCTGGTAAATATTTGGATCTGTTAATAGCCATGCAAACTCCAGCGATAGTTAAATAATAGGATGGCTCAATGTTAGCTATTACTAGAAATTGTTTTCTTAGTTCCAAACAGCCTCTTCTTAATTTACCTACATCAGAATTAAAGTACGTGTTAATTTCTTTCCTCATGTTTAACACATAATTATCATTGACTCGGGAGCTATGCCATTTGAGAAATGCTTCTCTATCATTTGGCATCATAGTGTCAACATAGTAATATTCAGTATTAGGAATCAGTTCTATGTAGCTTTCATTTTCTGGCATATTGAATAAATGTGGGAAGTAGCCATTCTTCAATTCTTTCAAACCAAAAGTTTCTGGAAAACTACTAAGTGGACCTTGTACAAAATTACTGCTGTCTATAATTTTTATGCCCAACTGTATGACCTCCAACAACATCAGTTTAGTTCCTGTGTAGATGGTATACGGTCTTATTGCATTTTCAACATAGTACTTCAAAATGAATTGGGAATCTTAACCTTTTGCATAGTGAGCTATGGATGTGTGATAACTGTTCTTTTCAGATAGCATCCAACGACAGAATTCAACATTTGTCCTAAATCTATAAGCAGTATCACCTTTAAAATTGTGAACAATTATAAGATTTGGAATATGTATGCCTGTTTTTTGAGTTGCTTCATAATCAGACCACATGTATCTTTCAGTATGGGTACAATTCACTTTCTTTGGAAGGCCTTTTTCACACATACTACTGGATGACCGATTAGATAATTTAGATGTAAATTTTATTACAGAGGAGATGGTTCAGATGAGGTACAATTTCAAAGATTATTATCGGGAAAGCAATGCGGCTATGAAATTCTTCATAGCTGCATTCACTACATCAAATGAAAGACACAGATTATATGATATGTTAGACAAATTAGGAAAATCTGTTATATATTTTGATAGAGATTCTGTAGTCTATGTTGATAATGGTAAAAATACTGTAGAAACAGGTTGTATATTTGGTGAATGGACAGATGAATTAGGAAATAACTGGATTACAGACTGGGTGTCAACAGGTCTGAAAAGTTACTATTATAAGAAAAATGATAAAAAGACAGAAATGAAGGTAAAGGGCTTCACTCTAAACTACAAGAATATTCAAAAGTTCAGTGGCGAATCGCTGATAAGGCTACTAGAAAGTGAAAGAAAAGATACATTTAGAATATAATCAGATAACCAGAGATGTTGATACTAAAAATCTGGTTAACAAACAGGTTAAGAAAGAATTTTCATTTCATTATGATAAAAGAGTGGTTCTAGATAATTATGATACAGTGCCTTGTGGTTATTGAATATCTTCTAATCTTTTATCTACATCTTTTATACAGTGTATTAAATCTGTAACTTTATCTACCACAATGTAATCGCAGAATGGTTCTATAATTGGTTTAAATGATTCTAATTTTTTTCTCTACTTCTATGGATAATATCTCCAATATATATAATAAGATTATTATTATTCAAATTTTGTGAAGTAGCCATAATCCAAATCTTCCATTGGTTGGTTTTACTTTATTTCCAAGCAGTTCTGTTATGGAAAATCTCTTTTCGTTTGTTGCAGACATTGTATTTTCAACTTCCATTTATAGACGAAGAAATTTAATAGGCTTAAAAAAAGTAGTTAGAATTGGAAATGCAAAAAAGGCATAAAATTTAATTCTTTTCAAAAATCAGTTGAAACTGGGTCCTTGTAAGTACAGTAATGTGATTTTCGAACCTATAAAGGCTTTTGCTTCTTTTTTTTATTTTGATATTAAGCATTTTAATCTTGATTTATTAACAAATATTGAAGATTTTTCATTACCTTTCAATACCGCTTTGTAGGCTGGTTTTTATGGCATCTGTAAATTTTTTTTAAATTGTAGACGTTCTTTTTGTTTCTCTTCCAATTGAAGTTGTAGTTGTTGGCTTGTTCATTTAGTTCTATAGCTTCTGTTGAGCACTTTCAGTTTTTTAAAGATGTTGACATAAAACTAAATAATATGAAGCAATGATGAAGCTTAAAAGCAATGATAACGAATTTCTTGATGTGGAGTTCGTTGTGTGACTTTAGGATGTTTTGGTTTGCACGCTCAAGTGATCTGTTTATGAGAATGTTAGGTAGTAAGTCGCTAGTGTGCTCAACCTACCCGTTTATAAGAAAATGAAAAATGCAATTAAATTATCTGCAGGTGCACCCAATAGGCCCTCTTACTACTCATTAGCTTTTCCGTTAGTGGGAGAGACAAGTCTAAATGTAGAGCTCGTGAATCACCTTTGGACTGTAGTTAGGAAACCCATGCCAACGCTATAAAACCCTTCTACGTTGCTTATGTAGAACTGTCTTTTATATAAAATCAGCCCATGTGTGGCGTGTTATGTTTCCACCGTAAGATTATGATTTACACCAGTGTTTCCTGCGAAAGGCTGTGGATCAGAACTTCTTAATGTCAGTTTGTATCCGGTCAAAGGTCTCAAAGTCATGGCAGAAAAAAGGAAATGTTTGGCATTGTACAAAAGCGTATTAGAAGACAGTGTTTGAAACAACTTAACAGGGCCAGAGGGAGCATCTCATGTGACGTAGTATAGTCTGTGGGATGCGATCATTCGCCTATAGGTGATCAAACTTTAAAGTGAGCTCTGTGGTGTCTGCATATTTCATGGGATCGTGCCATACAGGCAGCAGCACTAGCAGCAGCAGTTTGAGGCGTAAATTCGGTGAGGGACTGGGTAGACCATTAGTAATGCTTGGATGGCTGAATACTGCGCTATTCTGGGGAGCATTGTGAAATCTCTTTCTCCATACTGGATCGCACCACAGCTATGCGTCATTGCGCCAGCATTGGTGCCTAGGTGACTTCTAAACCGGATGAGCTTTTATGGTTCGTAATTTTTTTCTCTGTTGGGGAGTAGAAAATAACGATGATAGCATGTTGGGATGATTTATTTGAATAGACATGGATCTGTAGTATTGGTATGTAGTTTGGGGGTCCGCAGCTCGTGGTCGTGCTGTAGCGTTCTCGCTTCCCGCGCCCGGGTTCCCGGGTTCGATTCCCGGCGGGGTCAGGGATTTTCTCTGCCTCGTGATGACTGGGTGTTTGTGTGCTGTCCTTAGGTCAGTTAGGTATTAGTAGTTCTAAGTTCTAGGGGACTGATGACCTTAGATGTTAAGTCCCATAGTGCTCAGAGCCATTTGACCCATTTTTGTAGTTTGGGGACGTACCACATTCCACGCATTTCCACCGAATGCTCAAAACACGGTCCTGTTGCACTAACTCAGGTCGTTCTTTTTCTACATGGGTTACAGAATGTGGTGAATATGTCTTTCTCCGACTTTTTCTCAGTTCCCACTTAAATTGGAACTATCACATGCGGAAAGCTGTAGAAATCGGAGCAGTTGCAAGATGCGTCGGGGGTGACTAAAACCAGGTTGGAATTTTACTGTAATAGCTAGGTTGGGGAAAAGTGACTCGTTTCGATATATGGGAGTGCCAGAAATATGATTGAGTAGTGGTTATAGTGATTAAGGGGACTATCAATAGGATCCAACGCAGGTATGTGCTTGAATGTGAAGGCACAATTTCAAATCATGGACATCATTTCTAGCGGATACCTAGTGTACATTTTCTTACGACCTCAATTGGCACATCATCTACTACTACTGTTTGTGTTCCTTCTCAGTCATCGCCTATAACTCAGTGCATATATCACAGAAGCTCTGATATGGTGTCGAGACAGAATGTGCTACAAATTGTGTAGAATTACCTGGGAGCGGTTTGAGGGAGTTGCAAATACTGCTTACATACTACTTTCCTTAGCCGAATCACTTTCAAAATGCAGTAATTTTATCCCGAGGGTGCATTGTGCGCTTGCTCACACGCTCCTATGATCACTGACACGGCATTTGTCCATAAAGAAAAACACCTCATTCAGAGGTAATGTCGTCAAAACGGATTCTTGTATGCACTTGTAGTACCAAAATCGCTTGCAACAGTAACATGCAGCAGTTGTTGCAATCAGGTTTTTTTAACTACTTGTTGATTACGTTTATCCTTCTAATACACAGTGGTAGCACTCGCAGGAAGAAATCTAAGAGACATGCAGACCCATCGTTGATTTTCGGTCAGTATTATTTCGTATCGTAGCCCATCAGTTATTGATGAACTATTATGGTTAGTAGTAGGGGATGCATGATGTGTCCGCATTTGAGCAACAGGTTCATAATGTATGTGTTTGTGTAAAGGAAATGACTATGTCCAGATGTAAGGAATGTGTATATATTTCCATTTCGAGAGCCAAACCTTCAGCAGGGTGAACTTGCGATACTTCGCTCATTGTCGAATGCCGTTCAATTGAGACCGCGATTGTAACATTTAATTGTAAGTATAAAGACCAAACATATATGTAACCGGTTTTCTAGAATGATTCCATGTATGCATGGCCTGTGGTGGGAATGATTCATGTTTGCCATTAACAGCATCATCTGTCCGAATGCAAAGGCCTGTTGGAGTGTAGTAACTTTGCCATCCTCTAGACGACTGAATGGCGAACTGATACTTAGTATGTGTTGGATAGCTTTCGCGATCAAGTGGAAATTTGAGAATGAATATGGAGGTGCGTTGGCGTTGGACTTTTATTCCCTCCCATGTACGAGGTGCATTCAAGTTCTAAGGCCTCCGATTTTTTTTGTTCTCCTGACTGGAAAGAGATAGAAACATGCGCATTGTTTTAAAGTGAGCCCGCGTTCATTGTCAATACGTCCCAGAGATGGCAGCACCGTACGGCAGACGGAATTTTACCACCAGCGGCGAGAATGAGAACTGTTTTAAATACTTCAAATGGCGACGTTTTCCTTACTGGAACAGCGTGCAATCATTCGTTTTCTGAATTTGCGTGGTGTGAAACCAATTGAAATTCATCTACAGTTGAAGGAGACATGTGGTGATGGAGTTATGGATGTATCGAAAGTGCGTTCGTGGGTGCGACAGTTTAATGAAGGCAGAACATCGTGTGACAACAACCGAAACAAATCTCTTTCGCACAAGCCGGTCTGACGACATGAACGAGAAAGTGGAGAGAATTGTTTTGGGGGATCGCCGAATGACTCTTGAACTGATCGCCTGCCTCCAGAGTTGGCATTTCTTTGGGTTCTGTGCACACAGTCCTGCATGACGACCTGAAAATGCGAAAAGTGTCATCCAGGTGGGTGCCACGAATGCTGACGGACGACCACATGGCTGTCCGTGTGGCATGTTGCCAAGCAATGTTGACGTGCAACGACAGCATGAATGGGACTTTCTTTTCGTCGGTTGTGACAATGGATGAGACGTGGATGCCATTTTTCAATCCAGAAAACAAAGCGCCAGTCAGCTCAATGGAAGCACACAGATTCACCGCCACCAAAAAAATTTCGGGTGACCGCCAGTGCTGAAAAAATGATGGTGTCCATGTTCTGGGACAGCGAGGGCGTAATCCTTACCCATTGCGTTCCAAAGGGCACTACGGTAACAGGTGCATCCTACGAAAATGTTTTGAAGAACAAATTCCTTCCTGCACTGCAACAAAAACGTCTGGGAAGGGCTGCGCGTGTGCTGTTTCACCAAGACAACGCACTCGCACATCGAGCTAACGTTATGCAACAGTTTCTTCGTGATAACAACTTTGAAGTGATTCCTCATGCTCCCTACTCGCCTGACCTGGCTCCTAGTGACTTTTGGCTTTTTCCAACAATGAAAGACACTCTCCGTGGCCGCACATTCACAAGCCTTGCTGCTATTGCCTCAGCGATTTTGTAGTGGTCAAAACAGACTCCTAAAGCAGCCTTCGCCGCTGCCATGGAATCATGGCGTCAGCGTTGTGAAAAATGTGTACGTCTGCAGGGCGATTACGTCGAGAAGTAACGCCAGTTTCATCGATTTCGGGTCAGTAGTTGATTAGGAAAAAATTCGGAGGCCTTAGAACTTGAATGCACCTCGTAAATTGTTCAGCTGACTGGTTCTGCACATTTCACGCCTTTATTTAGTTGAGAGAAGATCGATTGTTGGGTGTACATCTAGCAGGTGGAAGAGACGTTTCCTTGTTCTCTAAACTTGAGAAACACCTTAGTTGTGCTGTAAATTATAGGGATGATTTGGAATCTGTTACATCAGTGAGAATGGTATTCATGGGTGGAAATAGTATTTTTCTTCTGTTTGTTTCTAGTTACTCAGTGGTCTAGAGCACGCTTCACCTAGGTAATGGTTCAGGTTTGTAGAGAAATAATTTCCAGTCTATATCTTCGGAATTATGTTACGTGTGCGATCGGGAGGCAACTGCTGTGTGCCTGACATCGAGAAGTACTACGAAAATGATATAATATTATGGTAAACCATGTGAAAATACTTGTTTTCTTCTATTGAAGCTCCTGTCAACAGTGGGAGAGTAGTGTAATTGAATAAAGGTCTTTCCGTATTTGACGATATGTATGGCAATTTGCGAGGTTTCGTTGTCAGTGCAATATGGTGATCGGGGTTAAATAAGCGTTGAAAGTCTCGTCTGCAGAAGGAAAAGAGGCAGACGGTGCTTCGATACCGCTGGCATCAGCAATTCGGCGGGTAAATGCATTAAGAGCCAATCATAACGTTCGATTCATTCACATCCTTTGTGCTGGGATATAGGAGCCTCTACATAGTGGGGCGAACATTTGTGTATGTTGAGAGCAGGAAGGCTATCACGTTAGGAGCGCTGGGAAGAGTGCATTCGATGTTATTCTGCGCTATTTTCGTAAACAGGTTCTGTTAGCGCAGAATTTCCGTGCATACAAGCTGAGACATCTAGAAAACGAGCGTTAACTATTTCTGGGACACTGTAGAGTTCCTGAGAGGTCGACTTGGCTGCTATTTTTCACAAAGCCATGTGATGTAAGAATAACATTGAGAACCTTTTAGATGGCGAGTCGCCACGTGGATGTTTTATAGTTAGGTGTCAGTTATAGTGGGGCGGGTACGCACAGCTGAACCAAGCTTGTACGTTCCGTTAGGGGGCAAGCGGCCTGTGCTATTCTGTCATCAATGATGAAAACAAGCCCTGTCTGGAGATGTCTTGCATATGGGGACAGCGCCTTGGAGTTCTGTGACGTGTGCATAACAGTGACTGTATACTCGGAAATAGAGGCAGCTTTCACCTGCGTCAGGTGGCAGCTTGCAGCTGCGATCCCCCCTCCCATATCAGATCAGCGTGTCTAGGTGAACGCGTTATTGGATAGGGATTTCTCTGGTGTCAAGTATGAAAGGGATGTCGCCACCTCGTACCTGAGGGCACCCGTGTGTATTTTGACAGCTGAACGCCACGTCACTTTGTGAGGTTACCGCTAACCTCCTGTGCGCTCCCCTGGACAGGGGGTGGCGGACAGTGTCTGTTGAATTATTTGGCAAGTAGGTCTGTAAACTGAGCTGTGCATTATTTGGGCAGTTCACGAGTACTGGGCATGTCTACACATCAATGTGCTGCATTATTTAGGAGGAGTCTGTACTGAAATTATTCTGGTAAATTAGCAGTTTTTTGCATGTCTGGAGAGCATTATTTAGGAGTAGTTTACAGATCTGTGGGCTGTGTGACGTGACCCCAGGCATGTCAGAGCGTGAGCTTTGTATCAGTATGATAAATATACTCCACCTCTAAAAAAAGTGCGAAAATAAATAGAGTACACTCCCTCTTTACTCTCCCCAGTAGCCAGCAGGAAGTTTCATATCAGTGCACACTCTGCTGCGGAGTGAAAATCCCTTTCTGGATTAGCAAGCATGTTTGCAGAGTATTTTAGATGGATTATTATTTTGACAATCTACGAGTTGTTTAGCTCTATGGACGTAAATATATTGCATTATTTAAAACTGGTTTGCATGTCTGTGGACTGTGCAATGCGTTATTTTGACAGTTTACAATCAGAACGCACATGTGTAGAGCGTTATTCATGAGTAATTTAGGAGAAGTTTGCAGGTCTGTATGCTGTGTGCCATATCACAGTTTGTGTTCTGTATCACTGTGATAAATATACTCCATAAGTAAAGTGTTCCAAAATAAATAAAATACAGTCCTTCCTCTCTCCAGCAGCCCAGGGCAGGCTGAGTCCATTCCCCACCAATTCCTGGGTATAGGTGGCAGTTGGCTGACTTCCGTTAGTAGAGGCGAGCTTTGTTTTCTGCAATTTTGCTGGGTTGGTAGAGAAACCCCAAGTGACCTTTCCTCACCGGCAAAATTCAAACTTGGCGCCAATTCCTAGGAAAAGGTGGTGGTCAGGTGACCTATGTTAGTGAGGATAGACCAAGTGACCTATCTTACGACGATTTTCTTAGGTCAGCAGAGGTAACTGTGGTGTGATGAATTATATCCTGTTGGAATTTGAACATCCCGCCATTTTTTTAAGGGGAGGTGGTGGTCAGGTGACTGAGGTTAGTCCAAGTGTCCTTTCTTTCACGCCATTTTCTTAGCTTAGTACAGATAAGCGAATTGAACCTTATTTACAGCCAAAATTCAAAGTTCGCGCCAGTTCCTGGGAAGAGGTGGCAGTCACGTGACTTAGGTTATTGGGAGTAGCCCAAGTGAACTATCGTACCGCAATTTTCTTAGGTTAGTAGAGGACCCCATGGTGGGAGGCATTATCCTATTGGAATTTGAACTTCCAACAAATTTTCTGGGGGAGTGGCACTTTCCCCCAAAAATTAAAACTTCCCCACCAAAAGACGCCATCTTGAAAGACGTCATGGCCGCCATATTGGACGACATCATGCACTGTTGCCAAGTCTACACGCTGCCATATTGGAGGACGTCATCACTGCCATCTTGCATACATCTGGCAATAATGCAAAATGGCTCAGTATCTGCTTTGTCCCACTACTGTAGTTTCTTCGAAATACTTAAATATGCGATATGTTGCGGCGATTTTTAGGCAGACAGCAGTTTTCAACTGCGCTGACTCCTAGACGAGCAAGATGACAAATTATGCCTGAACTCCATGTGGTGGGGAGGTCATGCCTCCGCTTGAAACTGTTCGTATAGGTAACCATAATTATTTGTTACGAGATGACTGGAAGACTACGTAAGCATTAGGAAGCATCTCTTAAAACAAATGTACTCGTATTTACAAATGTATTTCAGAGAGTTAATTGCATCCAGTTTAAAGAACATGTCAAAGGCGTAGTGTTTCCCGATAGAGCTAGCTTTTGACGGAATCCAGGCTAGCATTCACAACTGCTGTTTAAATCCTATAAGGTCCGATCTTAAATCTTGCTTCGGTAACAACCTCATAATTTCGTATGCAAGTGAAGAACAACATTTTGATTTAAAGCATGCTTTAAGATAGAACAAACACACACAATTAATATTTTGGTTAATTTTGAGATCGTTACGGGCGCAACCCTGTGCCTGAGACCCGCTGGAGACGCTGCAACAAGGTTCTGATTACTGGAGGGAGGTGGGCAGAGCAGCAGGCTAATGAGACTTCATTTGCTGGAGCCACGTGGAGGACGCAGCGGCCGCAAACACAGCGCAATTTCCCGTTCAAAGCCGCTAGGGTCGTGGTCGGCCAGTCAGCAGACTATTCAAGTCTAGCTGCAAAGCAGCACGGGGTACCCGCGTCGTCACGGTTGCCACGGTTCGCGCTGGTCCTCCCGTCGGAGGTTCGAGTCCTCCCTCGGGAATGGTTGTGTGTGTTGTCCTAAACGTAAGTTAGCTTGATTACGTAGTGTGTAAGTCTAGGAACGACCTCAGCAGTTTGATCCCATAGGAACTTCAAACAAATTCCAAAATTCTAGCTGCAGAACTACGAATACGGCATGTTTAAAAGGTCGCAGGCAGCAGCACGAAAGCGCTGGCTTTATCGTAACCTGCTATTTTCAGTCTGAAAGACGAAATCTCAAATGGAATGTAGGGGAGGCCGGGATGGAATGGACTACAGGGCAGAATGGTCTCGGTGATCTAATTTCGTCTCGAGACACTAGAGTGTAATCAGACTGACGTTTACAAAACAGGATCTTTTATGAATTGGTAAGATTGCAACTCGCTAGCTACGTAGTTTGCCTATAAAAGCCAGCGTACTCGCTGTTCTCCTATAAATTACCGGACCATTTCCAACAAAGGTAAGTCTGTCACAGTTTTTTCTTCTCAATCAGCGATTACTCGACGTGAATCAACATGTTCTTAGCTGTCTTTGTGTACAATGCTATTGGGAAAACATTGTTTACAGTGCTTACTGAATATTTTCTCAACAGGTATGCGTTTGTCGCTGAATGGTCTGTTGGTATAGTCCGTCCCTCCCAGTCACCTTTTATTCTTCATTTGACGAATTCTGCAAAAATGTGTACAACAAGTGGTCAAAATATATCCGAAAGCTAAAGACGCTAAAGATAAGACAGCAAAGATCAGCCTGAAAGCGCCAGAAAAGAAGCTAGTGAAAGGGTAACGTCTTCCATCAAAGAAGAGGAAGACAAAGGAAAAAAAATTGCCTTTACAGAACATGAAACATTCGAAGAAGACGGAGGTGCTGCATATATATAACGCAAGGAATTATATTCCACCTCAACTGGGGGGGTGGGGGGGGGGGTGGTTTGCATGTCAGAATGCAAGGAGTGGGGTCATAACGCGTGGGCTGACTTGGTTACTCAGGACGATGCAGCCCATATTATTTGTACGGTTTGTCATCGAAAAAGAAAAAGGAATAAAACGGGCAGAAAAGGACTTTCTGTGTCTGTTGATATAACAAACGAAATACAGTTGAACTTTCTTATAACAACATCGGTTACAACGACAACTAGGCTATAGCTTCGTGATTTCCGTGGTACGGCCATATTCCTCGTAAGATACATACTTATCACCTTTGATTCATACGACAAACGTATATTCGTACATCTCGTATGTAACATCACTTTCAGCCTCAGTTAGCAACAAGATTTTCCAAGAATCAGTGTACTGTTGAAGGTAATCTGTTGTGATATGGCAACGTGGTATGTTTTTCTCTCGCCCCACCTCATTGCTACCTTAGCGCATTCATACTATAGTACGCTGCTAACCTCGGCGTTGAGCGCCCGTAAGGCCCTTCCATACTATAGTAGTGACGACAATCACAAAGCTCGTCAATAGTACATGTGATGCTAGCTTCCATAACAATTTGTTACGAAGTGCACGCATTTTGGAACAGAATGGCCAGTAAAATAAGTTTTAACGGCAGAAGAAAAAGAGAAACTGATTCATGAAATCGAGAATGGAGCTAAAAAGGTTCATGTGTGCCGTTAGTTTGTTTCTGCGTTTAAGCAAGATGGAACTGAAACTAAGCAGTTATGAAAAGCTGAACTGGGCGACATGTATGAAGAGCTCCTAAAGTGATTTCAGCAACAGAGAAGCATCAATGTACCCATTAATGGACCTCTACTTATCATGAAAGCTGAAGAATTTGCCGAGAAATTAAAATATGAGGAATTTGGGCGCAGTGGTGGCTGGATTGACAGGACCAAGCAATGTCAGGGCATTGCTTCTCGCTAAGTGAGCGGTAAAGCCAACAGTGTCAATACCGAAAAATCCAACAGTGATTGACTATCGTGTGGCCTACAATGCGTGAAGGACATGCAGACTGTGACATTTTTAATGTAGACAAGACTGGCATTTTCTTTAAATTGACATCTGACAGAAATCAGAAATTCAAGGGTGAGAATGTGTCGGTGACAAGCTTTCTAAAGAACGAATAATGGTCTGTTTGGTGCTAACACAGATGGAATTGAGAAGAAAAAATTGTCCGCGGTTGATAAATCAAAATATCGTAGGTGTTTTCAGTATGTAAAAAATCTGCTACAATGCTAATAATTCTGAATTACCTCCGAAGTCTTTGAAGATGACACTGTTTTTTTGTTGATAACTATCAAGCACATCCTGCGCTCTCTAGTCTGAACACTAATAAGCTTGTGTTTCTTCATTTACATCTACATCATTCTCAGCGAGCCACATACTGGTGTGTGGCGGAGGGTACTTTTAACGCTCTCGTGCCGATTAAACGATCCCGTGATGAGACGCGCCACTCTTCGTTGGATCTTCTCTATCTCTTCTAGCAGTCCTATCTGGTAGGAATGCCAGATAGTAGAACAATACTCAAGAATCTGGCGGACAAGCGTCTTATAAGACACTTATTTCGTGGATGACTTACATTTCCTTGAGGTTATTCCTATTAATCTGAGTTCGGCATCTGCTTTTCCCACTATTTGCTTTATATGGTAATTCCACTTATGTTCGTTCCGGATAGTTACTCCTGGATATCCCGCCATTGTGACCGAGCGGTTCTAGGCGCTTCAGTCTGGACCCGTGTGACTACTACGGTCGCAGGTTCGAATTCAGCCTCGGGCATGGATGTGTGTCATGTCCTTAGGTTAGTTAGGTTTAAGTAGTTCTAAGTTCTAGGGGACTGATGACTTCAGATGTTAAGTCCCATAGTGCTCAGAGCCTTTCTTGAATTCCTGGATATTTTATGGCAGATACTGTATCTAGCGGTTTGTCATCTATAGTGTAGCAGTGCACTAATGGATTCCTTTTCTTGTATATTCGCAACATGTTACATTTACTTACGTTGAGGGTCAACTGCCAGAAACTGCGCCATTCATCAATTCTCTGAAGGTCATTCTGAAAATTCTTACTATCTTCTGGCGTTGCTACTTTGTTATAGACAACCGCAACGTCTAAGAACAGCCCTAGAGAACGTCCGACGCTTTCTACCAGATCATTTATACATATTGTAAACAGTCACGGTCCTGTAACACTTCCTTGAGGTACACCAGAAATTACCTTTACATTTGTCGATTTTGAGTTCTGTCTGCAAGGAAGTCTTGAATCCATTCGCAGATCTGCTCCGGTACTCGATAACCTAATATTTGTTTTCATTAAACTGCCGTGCGGGACTTTGTCAAATGCCTTCCTGGGGTCAAGGAACCCGGCATCAACCTGAGGGCCATTATCTACGACACTATGGAGGAACAGAGCGAGCCGAGTGTAGCAGGATCTTGTTTGCGGAATCATTGTTGATTTTTAGGGAGGAGGTTTTCATTTTCTAAGACCGTCATAATTCTTGAACATAAAACAAATTACACACTCTTACAACAGATTGACGTCAACGATATAGGTCTACAAATGTGTTCATCTGCCCTACGGCCGTTCTTAAAAACGGAAATGACCTGCGCTTTCTTCCAGTCGCTAAGTACCATTCGTTGCTCAAGCGTAGTACGATAAATGAATGCCAATTTCTTCCTGCAAATACGACAAATTTATTGCAGCGCTTGGACCAATGAGTAATGAGGTGTCTGAAATGACACTATCGGAAGCTCATATTACTGAAAATGATACAGAGCATTGAGAAAACGCAGTATCATTCCATTACAGTGACGGATGCTATCAGATGTATTACCAAAGCCTGGAGCCGGGTCACAGCCCAAACCATCAAGAACTGTTTCCGTCATGCGCGAATCACATCTGAAGGAACAAATGCCTCTGAAACTGAAGACACGTTCGATAACACTGATGATCTGCACTGCTGCCAGATATAAGTGCGTCTGTGAAATATATGCAACAATAAATGAGGTCCTTGTTACAACCAAAGCGCAAACTAAAGACGAAATTGCAAACGAAGTGAAGAATCACGGCCACAGTGACCACAAAGTGAGCAAGTGAGATGAAGAGAAAGAAGAAAGAAAAAAAGCGCCTATCCCTGCTGTGAATGTCGCTTTAGAAGCAATTAGAATTGTGAACACGTTCTACGAAGCTAGACGAGGGAGCAGTGAAATTGCAAATGAAATAATAAACATAGAATGTAACATATAAAGAGTTTACTGGGCAGACAGCAGTACAAAATAACTTAGTACTTCACTCCCAAATAAAGACGTTTGGTGAGTACTAGACGTACCGCAGTATGTGCTGCCTTCACGTTAGCTAGAGAGTGAATACTGCACGTAAAACAAAACAAGGCTAAATAAATTGGTTCGTTTCCATGTGCCACCACAATAAATTGAAAATACGATCTCGGTTACAACGAGACCACGAGACTCGTTTATAACAACATAATTTTCAAAAAAGTGGTTCAAATGGCTGTGAGCACTATGGGACTTAACATCTATGGTCATCAGTCCCCTAGAACTTAGAACTACTTAAACCTAACTAACCTAAGGACATCACACAACACCCAGCCATCACGAGGCAGAGAAAAGCCCTGACCCCGCCGGGAATCGAACCCGGGAGCCCATAATTTTCAAGATCATTAGAATTTTGTTATAGCCAGGTTCCTCTGTGTATCACTTTATGTTACCTTCATTCGTAAAAGTAGTTGAATAAATAGTTCCTAGATTCCGCCCCGGCCTCCCCTATTTGAGGCTTTGCACTCCCCGTTAAAATGGACTAACCTGTTGATGAAACTAAAGTAGGTGTGATAGGTTTAAGGTATGATTTCCCTTCAGTATCTGTTTTGAAACAGTTAAAAAAAGTGCCCTAATGTATCACACACAAGAGAAAACACGGGATAATTAAGACATTTTGAAAATATTATGCCGGCCGGAGTGGCCGTGCGGCTCTAGGCGCTGCAGTCTGGAACCGAGCGACCGCTACGGTCGCAGGTTCGAATCCTGCCTCGGGCATGGATGTGTGTATGTCCTTAGGTTCGTTAAGTTTAATTAGTTCTAAGTTCTAGGCGCCTGATGACCTCAGAAGTTAAGTCGCATAGTGCTCAGAGCCATTTTTTGAAATTATTATAATAAAATTCTTCGCCAGTTACGGAAATAACTTGTGGAACAGAAACGAAACGTTACTCTACTTCCTCTTTTTCTTCCTCTTCTGTCTTTCCAAGTTTAGGTTAAAATAAGCCACATCCTTCATTATCTTGTCCTCGGTGTGCTTCCTGAACTACTTCCAAACGGTTTATCTACATCTATGTCTACGTCTACATCTACAGGGTGGTTACAATAGAGCCTACGCTACTCGGGACAGTATAGACAGCAAACTGTTTACCGTACCGATACTAAACTTCATCGGTATGATGTTCAGACGGTGCCGTGCAGGATTCGCGTAGTTAATAGTTTTAGTGCCACGACTTTGCGTTAGGCGCGGGTACGCTGGTATGGCAACGCAGGGTTGAAACGCGAACATCAGTATGCGTTACTGTTGCAGACAGTCAACGTGGGCCTAGGCGAGGTGAACAGGTCTTTACTCCTAAAGCTGTTTCATCAAGACAACAGCAACAGTGCTGCTGCTGTCCGCCAGTAATTTAAAAAATCCACATTCTTCGCTGGGGATGAAGAGCAATATTCGGAAGTTCAAGTTACTTATCGATTTGGGAATCACTCCTGGGATAGACCGACGGCCAGTTGCCGCACAGATTGCTTTGGCTGAGAATTTTGGTTGTGCTATCTTCAAGTAATGCACAAATTGTGTCACGGCAGCAGAACATTCCGTACTCCCCCGTTCAAAAAGCGCCGTGAACAGTTGTGTAATGGTGTTCGTACAAACTTCTAGGCTGTCGTGGATACAGACGGTTGCACATTGTGCAACGTTTGTAACCTGTAAAGTAAACGTGGTACGTAATTAACAAACGTTGCCCTCTCAAGCGCAAATTAAAATTTGTCTATTTCAATGGTTTCTTTGTTATATCTCTTCCGCATGTTTTTACGAATGTTTCCACAAAGTTTTATTGTCCCACGTTACTCATTTTTCATTGGGACCCTCTCAGGTATCGAAAATTTACCGGCAATCATAATCATACTGTGAAGTATTTGACCGTGGATGCACCACATTTTACTTCATATTATGGTTCCTTTCTTTTTCATTCGCGCATGGGGTGCTGGAAGAGTGATTTAAATGCCTCTTTGACGTTGTAACTGGTGTAATATTGTCTTCGCAGTCACTGTAGAAGAGATACACTGTGGATTGTAGTATGTTCCTAGATACGTCACATAACACTGTTTCTTGCAATTTTGTAGGTAGTCTTTGGCACTCGTAGCTGGCGTCCATCTTAAAAAGATTCGTCAGTTTCCGAGATTCTTTCCCGGTAAGTGCAAAAATAAAGCATGATCATTCGTTCTGTCTTTTTTTTGGTAGGTTCAATATTCCTTTTTTGTATTTCACACACTTGAACACTGTTTCTTGTAACTACCCCCTTAGTAGGTTCATTGCATTTTTCCTATTTGTTTTCTCAATGTCTTACCAAATAACTAACCACCTACTTCACCTACGACTCACTCTGTGTGATCACTCCGTTTATATTCCTACAAATTTTCACTCCCTGTTATCTGTATAACATGTCGAGTAATTACAGTTGCGACTCACAGGATACTTTCTTTATGCGTTTTGATGGTGCCAAACTCTGTGCTGGTTTGGAGTCTTATCAAGTCTGATGAAGATTTGTGCAGATTTTCAGACAGTCATAAACTACAGATAACTGCATCATCTACGAAAAGGTGCGGTTACATTGTCTGTAAGGTCATGAATACACAACGTAAATAGTAAGAGTCCCAACAGACTTCTCTGGAGCATGCCGAATTTACTTCTAGTTTCGTCGATGACTTTCCATCCAAGACAAGATGCTTCGTCCTCCCTACCAAGAGGTAGGTCTTCAGTTACAAATATAATTTGATACTCACTACGACCGCACTTTCGATAATAGGCATAAGTTTCGTACCGAGTTATACACTTTTCGGAAGTCAAGAAATACTACTTCTACCTGAATGACTCGCTCCATGGCTTTCAGAATGTCATGAGTAAATAGCACGTGTTTGGTTTCGCATGATCGATGCTTTCGGAATCTATGCCAATTGACACTGAAGCAGTCATACTGTGTGACATACAGCGCTACATTTGTGCACAGGATCCGTTCAACGATTCTACGACCTATGGATGTCAAGGATAATGGATGGTAGTTTTGTGGATAACTTCCGCTACCTTTCTTATGTTCGGGTGTTACCTGTGTTTTCTTCCAACTACTTGGCACTTGTTCTGACCGATAGATCGACGGTATACTATCGTTAAGATGTGACCTCACCCAGCCGCAGGTTCTGTGCCGAATGTCTTAGCGAGTCCATCGGACCCTGTAGCTCTGTTCAGTCTTATCGATTTCAGTTGTTTCTTGACACCACAGAAACTAAGATGTGTTTCATTCATCTCGATAGACGCGCGAGGATTAAAATGTGGTAATACTCACGGATATTCCTTTGTAAAAGAAGATATGGAAACGGTGAGCAGCTCTTCTGCCTTTGCTTTCTTACCCTCAATTTCAATTGCTATGTAATTCTCAGGTATGAGAAAACTAACTTGGGTGCGTCTAACAGCCTTTACGTGTGACCAAAAGAATGTCTTTGCGTTTTTTGAGAGTTCGATTATATGTTACTACGGTAGTCGTTCAAGACTCACGCATTGTCCTTATTACACTGAAACGCGTTTCAGTCAATAGCGCTCTATGTGTAGACCTTTGGTTAATTATAGACTTTTGCTTAGTTTTAGACTTATTATGCAGTAATCTATGCTTCTTTATGTGTTTCGTTATAGTGTCTGTAAATTATGGAGGGACACTTAAATCGTTAACTGTTGAGCTAGGTATGTCGTGAATTACAGTAGTGAGCAGCGATTTGCAGTCTAACACAACATTTTATTTAACAGTCAGAGAACATACGTCTTACAATTTGTATTAGTAATTAGCGACATAAATGTGCCAATGACTTCAATTCCCAACATCCTCCTCACCTTGGTCAACCTCCATGGGAGGTGACCAGCTGAACCGGAAGTGCTATCTGCTGTCCATCTGGCGTGCGCAGCATTATCGTCCTTATTTTGTTGCCTATTCCCTACACTCATCTTTCTATTTTCCCTTTCTTCCAGATGTGTCTTGGTCGCCCATCCTCTTGAATCAAAGCCAGATCACCAGGTCGAAAAGCAGTACATCTTGCAGATGTGCCTCTAACTTCGTGGAAGCTACTAAGCTCCATGAGATACTCCTTGGTCCATATTTTTCAAAAATGGTCTGCTGGTTTTTGCTGTAGTTTAAATTATTTGGTCAGATAGTGTGTGACGGTAAGTTCTGGTCCAGTGGACACGTTTAACAGACCTTGACCAAGCAGAAAATGGGCTGGTGTCAGAAGTTCTGCGTCATCTCCTAGAGAGACTGAACTTGAGTTCGCTGCAGCTTGGTTGTTACTTATCAGTGAAGTGCACCAGCGGTATTCTCTGCCTTCTGGCCTTTAATTCTCCTGTTACCTGCGCTGGTCGTTAGCGAAGTTTCCCGTCAGTGTGGTGTTGCTCTGCAGTTAGATCGCCCCAACACTTTTCGTAAGCATCACTTAATGGATCCCCCCATCCTCTTCCACCATCTTCCCCACCAAGACGCCCGAACAATGAACTTCCAAGTGATTCCGCTTTTGGAGAGGAAACTTTGGGTCTCTGAAGAGATTAGTGACTTCCATAGTTACGACAATTCTTTATTAACAGTGTGACAGGCCTTTGCATTGTCCACTTGGATCACGCTCGTCTACTAGCAAATCTCTGTAAATCTAGCAATAATGTGTTGCTATTAATATTGGTACAGAGCTCAAAATGTACTGCACGTGCCGTTGCGCAAGTAAGGACAGTTATACACGCCTTTTCTATGGTCATGCCTGTTTTGATGTAAAGAGGACCAGCAAAGTCTGTGCTGGGGACAGTAAACGACTTAGCTGGTCCAATTTGGTCTGTGGGTCGGGAACATCAGTTTTTTGTCCTCTAGAAGTCTTCACGGTCTTGCACTTTAGACATGTAACCAGGACACTTTTAATGATTTGATGATCTTTACATACCCAAAATTCTTGCCGAAGTTCGGATAACGCAATTCGGAAATGAAGATGATGAAGATCAATATATTTCTGAAACATGAGGAGTCTCGTGAAGCGATGTTAACTATCGGCAAGTAATGGACGTCGCTCCTCAGTGGTGGGGTCTGCAATCTGTAGTTTACCTCCCAGACGAATGAGTCCGTCTCCAATGAATGAATGAAAGTGTCCAATTTTAGAGTCTTGCGCGATCGCTTTTCCATTCTGGAGAGCGTGGAATTCCATCGTGAAGCGCTGACGTTTGACTATTTTGATCCAGTAGGTGCGTGGAATTGCGAGCTCGATTGCTGTCAGCTCTGCAGGAGATTATCTTCGTGACGAACCATATGCGTGAAGCGATGGATCCGGCCGGTTCTACGAATTAGTCTTTGGAGTACCAGATGGCCAGCGTTCTTCTGGGTGTACTTCTCATAGCGGTCGTTCCCACCAAACACGTATAGAATGGCTTTGATTGCCAAGAAATCCGCGTGTAACGTGACTCGCTGAGTTATCATTTCCAGGATAACGTCTTCATTGACTAGGGGACGTATATGTATGAATGTCCGTCACTCCATTACAGTCTCCCACCGATTCACATCACTTCGTATCAAGCCTAAGGTCATTGCAGCGTACGTTCACAACATTGCAGGAGCAAGTGCACCTAGAAGTTCGAGACGTAGCAGAGTTATCCTTTTGACAGGTGCAAGTTTCTTCTTGCTACAGGCCACGTGAATCATTGTGTTCCCGTGTAAAACATTGCGTGTCTACGTTCGTTCTGAAGCATTACAGTGAAATCTGGTTTCACAGGATGGAGCGGATCAGGTTATGGTTGTGGAAAGGGGACATAATAAGTTACTGTTAGTTCCACAAACACACAAACTTTTATTTTCCTAAGAACGACTTAGTTACACATTGCCTTAAAAGGATCAAATTAAAACAATACGGCTGAAGGCCTAGTTAAAGAACTTGCAATACGTCCTGGGCTGAAGGCCCAAAACCATACCAAAAACAAGAACGGCTGAAGGCCTGAACACAAGTTATTAAAAATTGCTTTAAAGAATACACGAAGCTGAAGACCTTTAAAAGAGAAAATAAATACTTGGCTGAAGGTCACACACAAGACACTGAACAGCTCAGAACTTAGGGCCTGGATACAAAGAATTTCAGATAATTTTTTTTAAAAGTTAGTTTTAAACAAATCAATTTTCAAATTTTAATTTAAGATGGCTGAAGGCCTTATCTTAAAAATATTTCACACAAAGACACGGCTGAAGGCCACACACTGGACTTCAGACTAAGATGAAAATCATAATCTAAAACCAACAAAACAATGGTGCTCAGAAGCATTCCAAGGGGCGGCTAGAGGGGGTAGCTCTAACATAAGGTGAGGTGAGACAGGCAGCCAAAAGTAAGGTTAAACAATCGGATGGCAACCTGACCCAGGGATGGCTGAAGGACCGACCAACAACCTAATCAATTCCCTTCTGCCCAACCAACGGCACGGCAACGGAAAGTATCAGCCGAGGACAAATATACCAGCAGCACTACTTCTTCCAAAATTTGTGTCTAAAAACAGCCTAAACACAATAACCACTCTAAGAAAAAAATATGAACAAACAACTAAAAGGCTGTCAAACTAAAGCCATGCCGTACAGCATCAGCACAGCGAGGAAAAACACACTGCCGGAAAACTTCGCTAACGACCAGCGCAGGTAACAGGGGCATTAAAGGCCAGAAGGCGGAGAATACCGCTGGTGCACTTCACTCATAAGTAACAACCAATTTAATAGAGACCATACAGAAAGACAGCTGCAAAATTTCGCCTACTCCAACACACCATACGTTGCTGCTAGCTGGAATGGCCCAGGAAGCAACAACCCGCAATGAACGAGGAGATGTCACTGCAGTAGAGGTTTCATAACAGGTTAACTGATCACTCAACTTCAGTGTCCAGGTTCGGTGGGCAATGAACTTTGTAGCTCTCGCAGCTAGCACCTCAATCCGACCGCGAGTGCACGCCGCCAGCGGTCATGGCCTGACTCTTCGCCGCGGAGACTTCATTGCTGCTCTGCCGGCCGGAGTGGCCGTGCGGTTCTAGGCGCTACAGTCTGGAACCGAGCGACCGCTACGGTCGCAGGTTCGAATCCTGCCTCGGGCATGGATGTGTGTGATGTCCTTAGGTTAGTTAGGTTTAATTAGTTCTAAGTTCTAGGCGGCTGATGACCTCAGAAGTTAAGTGGCATAGTGCTCAGAGACATTTTAACCATTTTGCTGCTCTGTCCCAAACGAACGACTCCCTGCAGCACGCAGACAGCTTTAAAATAGCTGCTCAGTCAAACTACAATAACTACATAAAGTTCCACCAAACACTTCCACAAACAACTCGAACAATACTAAAACCATTGACTATGGAACAACACAAATCGACACACACGGGAAGCCAGAAGCGGTCGGCGACCAAATACACGTTGTCCAATAGGATGACCGATCGAACAACCAAGGAAGCTCGTCCCCACTCAAGTCATGTGTATCGGCAATGGTGGGGCGAGTCATGGCTGTCCAGACCCCACTCCTGCTCCATCCTAACAGAACTCTCGACACGACAGCCCGGAAATACTAGCGGTCGCTCCAAAGATTATACGAATGTGCTCTTATCGATAAGCGCTGCTGCTACCACTCACGGGCAGGCAAGCCAGCAACGTAGTGACGCCAGTAAATCGAGTAAGAAACGGGACGGCAGTGTCGCAAAGACAAGATGTCAAGCAAATAAATGACACGACCACGAGCTGCACACGGCTCACACAGAATACGTGCATCAGAACGTCGCGATCATTGGTAGTCGAATTCGTCGTGGGATACTAATGCAAGACAATGGAGGTAAAGTGGACCTCCAAGTATTCCTCTGTTCTGACAGATTTTTGGGCAGCAGTTCGTTCCAGTCAATTCCACCAAACCAGGTTTCTTGGAATAATTGTTTTGCAATGATTGATACAGGGGAGAATAATCCTTGTGGATTGTAAAATTTAGCTACAGCCTGTAAAATTTTTCTTTTGTTGTAGGCTCATCAGACAATGTTTCTGTGACAACATCCGTGTTAATGTAGAAGCTGTCCGTTGCTGTGTTCCAACACACGCCTAAAATATGAGTAGATGCAGTAATCTCTCGTCCTTCTGTCCTCCATACGTCATGTAACTGATCTGAAGTAATAGCCCAATTTCGCTAGTTGAAAGTTCAATAATTTCGTAAGGGCCGTTAGTTCGTAATACATAGCGATAGCTCCATTGTCGTCATCTTCACCAAACGCGAAGTCATCCGTGAAAACATTGTTGGCTAGTGTGTGTGCGGCGAAGGGTAAGGCGGTCTCATGCCTAGAAGCGTATTCTTTTAGCGATGCGGAAAGCTTGAATCGACTGCATGTAAGGCTGAAAGGAAGTCTAGTGAAACGGTAAGCCTTTATTTCATTCATCGTATGGCTTTTTCCGAGACTATCTTGAAAAACTTTGTGCCATAGAAATCTTGTTAATTCCCTGTCGTCTTCGCGCAAGGTAAGTTGCAGAAATGCTTGCATAATATCGCTAATAATAGCAATTCGGAACCGTAGCAGAACAACAAGTATTTCCGGCAGAAAAATTGTTGAGAAAGGATGGGTTGATCTCGTGAGAAGTCGCATCGAAAACGATCCTCTGCTTTATTTTACCGAGTTTCTCCTTCCTAACTGCAAGTTGAGGGAGGTCAAAGGTGGTATTACTTGGGTCTTCAGGAGGAGCGAGTTCTGTGTAGTCCTTTGTAATGTACTCCTACATAAGACGGTGGCAAATGTCCTTTAAGGAATCGTTGCTAAGAAGTCCTTTACGTAAACTTAGAAATCTGCTTTCTGCGTTCAGTCGGTTAGTAGATGTTAAAATAATATTTTGTTTTTTAAGAAGACGAACAACTCTTCGATGATCCTGCGCAAGATAAGATCCTTGAAGTTCTCGAAGGAGGGCAGAATACTTATTAGCCTTTATAATCTTTACCGCATCACGATGCGCAGTTATGCCAATAGTGTCTAGATCCCTGAATCGTCTCAAATGGTCAACTGTAGGGATCTGAGTCTGAAGTACAAAGTTAACAACAGCTAAATACGCAGAGACGTCAGATCTGCAGCCACTGAGGATCCAGACGAATATGGCGGGAAACAAAAGAGTGGATTTAGAAATACGGATCGGCAAATAATCGTTGACAATCTTCCAGTAAAAGAAGTTAGTCAGAGAAAGTACTTGATAGCTAACAATGTAAGCAACGATTTTAGTTCGGAAGCGATTTTTATCAACAATCTTATCTCCATTTTCCTCTTACCTCTATCTAAAACAGCTATTATTTTTTTTCTGATTTATAGCAATTCAGTTTTATAAATAATGTTCACTGTTTAACTTGATTGTAACAGTGCTGAAAAATTCGCTGTATAACTGAAAGTTAGATATGTGTTCTCCTTTATACTGCCACATATTCTATGGAACTTCAGCTTCAATTATGATGGTAATGTAATAGATAGGTTCTGCTCTGAATCGTAATACGTGTTATCAACATGCAGTGAGTTTATCCCTTGAAAACCTGTGAAACAAAATGTGAAGTTAATCAAATCTATGAAGATCATCCGCTGAAAATCCTAAAGTGTATCAAAAGTATAATAACTGTAAATTATGCCCTGGAACTGTGATGACATGAGTACTTGAATTGTCAGTCTGCTTGCCCAGGAGGTCATGGACTCATTAATCAGCGAGCTTACCATATTATCTGAAAAAGAATACATTTGTGACCTTAGGAGTGATATGGAGAGAAGTATGGATGTGTAAAAACGTTACCACCAACTTCGATTGAATACATTTATTTAAGTGTAATACAGAAAAGGTAAGGGGTCACAATCACAGACGTTAATGTTAGCACACATAGGCAACAGCTGAAAGTTGATGATGTCCTCCTCGCCGTGTCCGGCGACAGCGACTCCGTCACTCTTCTCTGTCCTTGTTGTCGTAGGCTCGGATGTGGCTCGCGAATCCGAATTTCGCTTTGAATATGCTGTTGCATGAAGCACAGTGAAGTTGACCAGCAGAGTTGTAAGTATGCGTGTATACAAGCTTGAGCTGAGATTTTCGGAGCTCTCTTTTAGCATCCAGGTTCATTAGACGCTTTTGCTCGAATTGTTCGATGCTCTTATGTACAGTTGTTCGCCACTCCGATCGGCGCAATGCTAGCTCCTCCCAACGGTTGCTTGGAATGCCACAGGCTGCAAGGTGGCGTTTAATGGTGTCTTTATATCGCAGGTGTTGACCACCTTTCCTCCTCTTCCCGCACGAGAGCTGCGAGTAGAACACCGCTTTAGGTAGCCTACTGTCATCCATGCGTACTATGTGACCACTCCATCTCAGTTGATGTTTCATTATTAAAGCTTCAATACCAGCCAGTTTCACGCGGCGCAAAATCTCCGTGTTTGGGACACGGTCTTCCCATTTGATGCGCAGAATTGATCTCAGACATCGAAGATGAAATTTATCTAGCTTCTTACTGTCAGCTTTGTAACAGCACCAGGTTTCTGAGGCATAGAGTACGATGGATAATACTACTGCTTTGTAGACTGAAATTTTTGTTTGTAGTTTGAGATCATGTGATTTCCAAACTCGGTCATTAAGCTTACCGAAGGCTGAGGCTGCGCTGGCTATACGCGCTGCAATTTCCGTTGTCAGGCTGTTGTCACTTCTAATTTGGCTTCCCAGGTATTTGAAATTTGACACATTTTGCAAGGGTTTGTTATTTATCTCAATACTGGAGTTATCTGCATTAAGACCTCTAAGTGGCTGTTTGAGAACTTGCGTCTTAGTGATGCTAATGGCTAAGCCAAATCTTCTGCAGGAGGCATTTAACAGATTTATGTAAGTCTGAAGAGTTTCGCAAGAATTAGCCATCATGCATACATCATCCGCGTAGAGAATCTCTAAGATGGATAGTTTGGTTAAGCGACTTTTTGTTCTGAGGCGAGAGATGTTGAAGACACTTTTGTCTGTCCTTGTGTCGAGACTAATTTGATTACTACAGGCTTTGGTCGCGTCTCTCATAACAACTGCGAAGTAAAGTGAGAAGAGTGTGGGAGCCAGAACACAGCCTTGTTTTACACCACATGTCACGGGAAACTGTTCTGAGAGCTTGTCCTCATGACGGATTTTTGCCATCATGTTTTCATGAAACTGCCGAATCAAACTGACAATTTTGTCAGGGCACCCAGTTTTCTTTAGTATGATCCAGAGAGCTTCCCGTGGAACACGATCAAAAGCTTTTTCCAGATCTACAAAGCACATGAACAAAGGCCGATGTTGCTCTAAGCTTTTCTCTTGCATTTGTTTGACAACAAATATGGCATCCACTGTGCCTCTGTTTGGGCGAAAGCCACACTGTGTCTCTGGTAGCAGTTTTTCTGCAAAGTGTGTTAACCGGGTGTTAATTATGTGGGCAAGGACTTTTCCCGCTGCTGAGAGAAGAGAAATGCCCCTGTGGGAGCTGCAGTCTGATATGTCACCCTTGCCTTTATAGATCTTGGAAATATAAGCATCTTTCCAGTCTTGTGGAATCATTTCATACTCCCAAATCCTTAAGATGAGAGCAAACAATGGTTTCTTGATGTTTGGCCCCCCATATTTATATAGCTCTGATGGCAAGTTATCTAATCCTGCTGTTTTGTCATTTTTCAGCTTAGCCAGTGCTGAAATGAATTCATCGTAGGAAGGGACATCCGCAAGTTGTTCCTCAACTGGCAGGTCTTCAAGTGCTTCTATGTAGGGAATATCGGTTGTCTGATGGTCGGGATTAAGAACGTCATTAAAATGTTCCGCCCACCGAGACAGGATGTCACTCTGTTGCGTCAGCCGACTACTTTTATCTTTGTTAAAGACTGGTGCTATCTTCCCAACTCTTGGACCAAAGATAGTTTTCAGGGACTCAAAGAATCTGCCTGTTTGGTGTGTGTCGACATATAACTGTATTTCATTTGCTTTATTTGCCCACCAACTGTCTTTGAGAGCACGTACCTTCACTTTCAGATTTCATCAGGGGTACGAAGAGAGGTTCTGAAATCATTAATTAGCTTTCTGATCTCTGGATCTGACTCGTCAAACCAGTCCTGGTGCTTCTTCTGAGGCTTCCCCAAGACCTCTGAAGCACAGCCACGCAGTCTGCTAGCGTATGCACTCCACTGTTCATCCACAGGGGCAGATTCAGATATCAAGAGGCCATCGACACCAAATTTTTCATCCAGATTTGCTCTCATAGTCTGATCATTGGCCAAGATTTTGCAGGACAATTTTGTTGGTATTTTGTGTGAAGCTCGGCGTGGTGCCTTCAAAGTTATCTTTAATTTGGACCTCACGAGTCGATGGTCTGTCCATCCCTGAGCGCCTCTCATTGCACGTGTGACCAGTATGTCACCAAGATCTTTTTTCTGTACTATCACATAATCCAGAAGGTGCCAGTGTTTAGATCGCGGATGCATCCATGTCGTTTTATATTTTTCAGGCAGACGAAAATATGTATTTGTCAGACAGAGTTCAAACTCGGCACATAGAGTTAGAAGATCCAAACCATTCGAGTTGCATTTTCCAATCCCATGGCGACCGAGGACTCCATTCCAAGCACTGAAATCATTCCAAACACGAGCATTAAAATCACCAAGTAACAGAAGTTTATCTGCAGAAGGAATATCCCTAAGGACATGTCGGAGGTCTTGGTAGAACTTGTTCTTCTCTTCATCCGGAGATGGCAATGTGGGTGCGTATACATTGATCAAGTGAAGATATTTCTTGGATGCCAGGTGAAGTCTGAGTGTTATTATTCTGTCACTGATACCTTTTGGGAGTTCTGTTAGTGAGCATGCCAATTTATTGCGTATGGCAAAGCCTACCCCACTTTCCGCCCTTTCAGTGGATGATTTTCCACTCTAGTAGTAGGTATAACCTCCGAGCGGTTCACATAATTGTCCAGAGCCATTAAGATGTGTTTCACTTATGGCGGTAATGTCGATGTTATATCTAGCCAATTCCATTGCGATAAGTCCTGTCTTTCTCTCTGGGCACTGATTATAGTCGTTATCCTGTAAAATACGGACGTTCCAGACTCCAATCATTAAATATTTAAGGTAACTGTTTATTTTATTATTTTTTTTACCGCATATGTTAGTGAACAAGTGACCGCAGTTTGCCACTTGTGCTGGGTTGAGACGGGCTATGTTTAGGCCACCTTTTCTAGGCCCCTCCCTGGATTAGGGAAAGCAGAGCGATCCTAAATAGGGCTGCTTTGTCGTCTGACGAGCTGCCGAACCAGTCCTCCCGTCTCTCACGAGTACCAGAACGACCATCACCGTCTGACCGCCTAACGTGCAGAGCACCAACTAAGGTTCAGGTACACCAAACCCTTGCCTCACCATCAGTACTCCATCGCCGCAGGACTTTCAAAGCTCATAGTCCATTGAAACTTTGCCGGAGTCATCTGCGCGTGAAGGTATTTAAAGTGGACAAGCAGTTGCGCAGATGCAGATCCACTCTGTCGTCCTCTGCCTCTGGTTGGCAGTGGATCGTAAGGCCGATACGACTGGCAAGAGGCAGGGGATGCAGTGAATGGCCATATTCCACTGGAAGTATCCTGACATACGCCCTTAAGGCACATCACAGGTGCCTTGCTTCGTCGGTACAGAAGCCGTGAGTGTTTACCTATCGATATTACCCGCCTCCTACACCGATGAAGAGACTGACAGAAGGGAAGAAGGAAAGGGAAGGGACTGGAAGGGAAAGGGAGGAAAAGACGGAAGGTCGTTGTGAGGCACACTTCGTCTGGCTCCTCTGCTGAGACCTGACCGGCTAGGTTGAAACCGAGCGGGGTGGCGCAGTGGTTAGACACTGGACTCGCATTCGGGAGGACGACGGTTCAATCCCGCGTCCGGCCATCCTGATTTAGGTTTTCCGTGATTTCCCTAAATCACTCCAGGCAAATGCCGGGATGGTTCCTCTGAAAGGGCACGGCCGACTTCCTTCCCAGTCCTTCCCTAATCCGATGAGACCGATGACCACGCTGTCTGGTCTCCTTCCTCAAACCAACCAACCAACCTAGGTTGAACCTGCCAGTAGCTACGCTACCACCGGTATAGCTCTCAGCATCACAGGAACACGCAAACTCTCCCACCCGCACGGACAGTGCTACGATAAGGTGGTGCCTCCAGGGAGAGAGCTGAAAGTTAACAACTGTGTGACTAGGTGTTATGAGAGTACAAGCCAGCCAAAGCTATGCATCAATCGGAATTAATGTAGGTATAATGAAACATTCAACAACACGACGAGAAAGGACACAAAACTGAGGATTTACGAAACAACAGCTATACCTGTCTTGGTCTGTGGCATTGAACTGCGACTGAAAAAATAAAAGACAAAATCAGCACTCAATTGGCTGAAATGAGATTTTTTAAGATCTGTGGAAATGAGTGTACGGCATTGTGGGCCGGGAGTCCTGTATTCGGGCAAGTTCGGCCGCCGAGAGCAGCCTAGTTACTGCATTCGACGCACATTGGGCGACTTGCATGTCGGAGATGGGATTGAAATGATAATGAGGACAACACACCATCAATCCCTGAGCGGAGATAATATCCTGCCTCAGCCGGGAATCGAACCTGGGCCCCTCGGCGTGGCATTCCGCCGCGCTGACCACTCAGCTAACGGGGACGGACTTAATATCAGTGAAGTGTTGTCACAGAGGGATCTTATAAGAAATAAGATTGCACGAGACGAATAAGAATATTTTACTTCAGCGACAAATTGGAACAGTTTAAGGAGAAATGGATTCAACATCTTAAACATACGAAAGAAGGACAGTTACATTGCAAATAAGCATAAGCAGTGACGGAAAAGAATTGATGGCAGGCCGAGAAAGAGATGGTCTAAAAACGTAAAGTCAGAGCAGGTATTTTACCTACGCAATTAAATATTTTTGTGTCAAATCTATCAGGATTTCACGTATTGTATAACCGTACCAGTAAAAAAAGTGAACGTCTGAGGGAGAGGGGATTTAAACTACCACGTCCTTGTGAAACAAGGTGGAATTTTTATTCACACGCTGTACAAACAATTATTCTTCACTATACAGAACTGGGAGCAGCATTTAATGATGTGATAAACAATGAAGGGTGGGATGATAGTTCCTTACATCAAACAGCTGAGCTCAAAACATGGTGTTTCAAGAAAGACGCGAGGGAGGGTTCCGCAAGTCGCACGGCACGGCCACCGGCGTGTGGGGATTGGTTTAATGCATCTTGCCTTTTAACATACCCGAAAGATAAAAATCTCACGGATTTTGATGTGGTGAACGACAAGGCCAGTCAACTCCCCTATCATCAAAAATGCTCCGTTCTGCTGTCATAGAAGCACTGTTCTACATGAAATAACCGTACTCTTTTTGTTAGGTCTCTAATAAATGGATGGAGTATGTTGTTCGCATTCCTGTCAGTACGAATTATTTCATGGACAGAGATTGGTCGAATAATTCATCTTGCCCTAACTGCACTCCACGCTCCTATTTTCACATCATGCAGAGGTTGTTGATGATTTTCATGAGGATTTTTGGAGCTCCAACGAAAATTGTTCTGAGAATTTACGTACTCTGACAAATGCAACCATACTCCATCAGAAAAAAAGCATCTCAGCATCAACTTCCCCTTCGTGCATGGGCTGTACCACCCAGTTGCTATAACGACGTCGAGCACCAGTATCTAAGTTCCTAGTTTGATGCACTGCCGTTATTTTGTAGGGTTTAAATTTCAGTTTGTCCACAGCTCTGTGTGCAGATGCCCATGACACAGCAGTCTGAACTGCAGAGATTTTCTCGGACTTCTCTCCAAGGCCTCCCCTATCTCATTTACACTATTGGCCATTAAAATTGCTACACCAAGAAGATGACGTGCTACAGACGTGAAATTTGACCGACAGGAAGAAGATGCTGTGATATGTAAATGGTTAGTTTTTCAGTGCATTCACACAAGGTTGGCACCGGTGGTGACACATACAACGTGCTGACATGAGAAAAGTTTCCAACCGTTTTCTCATACACAAACAGCAGTTGACCGGCGTTGACTGGTGAAACGTTGTTGTGATGCCTCGTGTAAGGTGGAGAAATGCCTACCATCACGTTTCCAATTTTGATAAAGGTCGGATTGTAATCTATCGCGATTGCGGTTTATCGTATCGCGACAATGCTGCTCGCGTTGCTCGAGATCCAATGACTGTTAGCAGAATATGGAATCGGTGGGTTCAGGAGGGTAATACGGAACGCCGTGCTGGATCCCAACGGCCTCGTATCACTAGCAGTCGAGATGACAGGCATCTTATCCGCATACCTGTAACGGATCGTGCAGCCACGTCTCGATCCCTGAGTCAACAGATGGGGACGTTTGCAAGACAACAACCATCTGCACGAACAGTTCGACGACGTTTGCAGCAGCATGGACTATCAACTCGGAGACCATGGCTACGGTTACCCTTGACGCTGCGTCACAGACAGGAGCGCCTGCGATGGTGTACTCAGCGGCGAATCTGGGTGCATGAATGGCAAAACATCATTTTTCGGATGAATCCAGGTTCTGTTTACAGCATCATTATGGTCACATACATGTTTGGCGACATCGTGGTGAACGCACATTGGAAGCATCTATTCGTCATCGCCATACTGGCGTATCACCTTGCCTGGTGGTATGGGGTGCCATTGGTTACACATCTCGGTCACCTCTTGTTCGCATTGGCGGCAATTTGAACATTGGACGTTACATTTCAGATGTGTTACGACCCGTGGCTCTACCCTTTATTCGATCCCTGTGAAACCCTACATTTCAGCAGGATAATGCACGACCGCATGTTGCAGGTCCTGTACGGGCTTTTCTAGATACAGAAAATGTTCGACTGCTGCTTTGGCCAGCACATTCTCCAGATCTCTCACCAATTGAAAACGCCTGGTCAATGGTGGCCGAGCAACTGGCTCCTCACTATACGCCAGTCACTACTCTTGATGAACTGTGGTATCGTGTTGAAGCTGCATGGGCAGCTGTACCTTATAATGGTCCCCTAGTCGTAGATATTGCTATAATCGCACTATTTCACTCCCATTTACGGAGCTTGTTAGCAACAGATGTTAGTTTGGCGCCATTAAAATGCATTGTGGTAATCGCTGCTGCTTGCTGGATCGCTGCTGTGTCTCGATGCTGATGCTGGCTCTAAATTCGGTTGTCTAGGGATAAGAAGATGAGGTCCCGTGTTTTTGATGTGCTTTTGATGATAAATAACGAGCGAAACCAATAAATACTTAAACTTCAAATATTTATTACTCTGGTGGCCATCTTAATTCCACTGTCCACCAGAGACAATGACACAACACAAAGTAGCACTTCTTTTACATGTGCTTTGCAATGTTTATCCACCTCGAACAATAACACACATACACACTTTACCAAAGTGACATTCAGACTCCGCTGCCGACCCTTCTTGCTGCTTGTATTTATACCCTTGTCAAAGAACTACTAAAAAGAGATATAGTTTATAAGTCACATGTACATCTGTTATCGTAATTTGTGCAGAAAAATTATTAATTTGTATCAAGTGACAGGTTATTAAAATGACAGACAGATTTGTTGACTTGACAGAATTATTCTTTGTTACAAAAAGGCCGTTTTTTAAAAATTTGTCAATTGACTTCTCTAACTTGCATAAGTAAGTAAATAACATGAATTATTAAAAATTACATTGGTTTTCGTCTAAAATATGAGTGTTTACGTGAATACTGAGTGAAAACGGTCCTAGTGAACAAATAGGTGTCACTGGGTGATTTTTATTTAAGATCCAAAATACGTCAGTTGGTCACTATTTTTCGTACTTCATATTAATTATTTAAGATGAACTTAGTGTTTTTACATGATGACATTTGCTGTATCAGTGATCAAGTGATATTAACTTTTGTGTGGGTCAGTTATTCAGAATAATTTAATGAGATGACTGTTTATGGAGACATGTTATGCAATAATTGTTAACATACACAATAACTTTTCTATAATCATAAATACTCGTTAAACTGGTTGAATTTGGAGGGTATCGCATACTTCGGTAAAGTAAAGCCTTTAATAGGTTCCGTTACAACCTGTACACGCCATCCAAGCTCTGTTTGACTCAATGCCCAGGCGTATCAAGGCCGTTATTACGGCCAGAGGTGGATGTTCTGGGTTCTGATTTCTCAGGATCTATGCAACCAAACTGCGTGAGAATGTAATCACATACCAGTTCTAGTAAAATATATTTGTCCAATGACTACCCGTTAATCATTTGCATTTCTTCTTGGTTTAGCAATTTTAATGGCCAGTAGTGTAATTGACTTTCGGTTAAGACACTAGGCTCCCTAGGCCTTCGTTTGTGTCACACTGATCCAGTCTCTCGAAATGTCTTCACTAAGATATTAAACGGTTGATACAACACTCTGTAAGCCCAAAATTGAAAATTGTGTTACGGCTGTTGAAAGACAAAGATGTGAGTAAATTATTCTGAAATGCATAGTGAGAGCTAAGAACCTTTTAAATTCAGTAGGAGTATCTGAAATTAATTTTAACGAAACAGAAGTAATATTCGGAAACTCAGGAGGCTAGCATTCGAAATAATTGACGAAGTATCGTAAACACGGAAACTAGATTCTAGAAAATACGTAAAACAAATTTTACAGAACTCGTAAATTGTTCTGAAGACAGCGTCTGAAGGTAGCGTCTTTGGTTCATAATCAAAATGTCTTCAGTGCCGGGTTCTAAACCCGCCGCTGCTTAAAAGTTAATAATCAGCATTGTCGGCCGAAGCCTTCCGGCATAAGAAGTCACCCCTCATTTTGCCAATGGCCTTGTCAAAGAGGGCGGAGGAGCGGACAGAGGTTCAGGGCACTCTGTTGCCCTAGGGATGGGAAACTGCCCCTAAAAGCGGAAGAATCAGCAATGATCAACGGCATGAGGGTGCAGAAGGCAATAGAAACCACAGCATTAAAGACACATAACGTGTATCCACAGGACATGTGGCCTGTAAATGAAGAAGTGTCATGATCATCTCTCCATTGGAAAAAGTTTCCGGAATAGTCCCCCATTCGGATCTCCGGGAGGGGACTACCAAGGCAGAGGTTACCATGAGAGATAGATTGCATAATCAAAGGAAGTATATCGTTCTATGAGTCGGGGCATGGAATTTCAGAAGCTTGAACGTGGTTGGGGAACAAGAATATCTGAACAAATCTAGATGGGTCAGTGAAGTTAAGCTAAAAGAGGACCAGGATTTCTAGCCAAATGAGTACAGGGTAATATCAACAGCTACAGCAAATCGTATAACGGGATTAGAGTTCGTTATGAGTAGGAAGGGCCGGCCGCGGTGGTCTCGCGGTTCTAGGCGCGCAGTCCGGAATTTGTTCTTCAAAACATTTTCATAGGATGCACCTGTTACCGTAGTGTCCTTTGGAACGCAACGGGTAAGGATTACGCCCTCGCTGTCCCAGAACATAGACACCATCATTTTTTCAGCACTGGCGGTTACCCGAAATTTTTTGGTGGCGGTGAATCTGTGTGCTTCCATTGAGCTGACTGGCGCTTTGTTTCTGGATTGAAAACTGGCATCCACGTCTCATCCATTGTCACAACCGACGAAAAGAAAGTCACATTCATGCTGTCGTTGCGTGTCAACATTGCTTAGCAACATGCCACACGGGCAGCCATGTGGTCGTCTGTCAGCATTCGTGGCACCCACCTGGATGACACTTTTCGCATTTTCAGGTCGTCATGCAGGATTGTGTGCCCGGAACCCACAGAAATGCCAACTCTGGAGGCGATCTGTTCAATACTCATTCGGCGATCCCCCAAAACAATTCTCTCCACTTTCTCGATCATGTCGTCAGACCGGCCATTTTAAGTATTTAAAACAGTTCTCATTCTCGCCGCTGGCGGTAAAATTCCATCAGCCGTACGGTGCTGCCATCTGTGGGACGTGTTGACAATGAACGCAGCCTCATTTTAAAACAATGCGCATGTTTCTATCTCTTTCCAGTCTGGAGAAAAAAAATCGAGGCCTTAGAACTTGAATGCACCTCGTATCTGCGGCAGTTACAGTCGCTCGTGTTACAGTGTAGTTGTAGTCTATCGCTGTTACAACGCAGTTTACAGTTGGTAGTTGTTAAAATCACAGTGCAGAACAAATTGTAAAATTTTATTATATGGAACTGAATAATAATTGCGATCAGCCGCAGAGCTAAATGATACCATGGAATGAGATGAAGATGAACAAATGAATAATTGTTAATATAATCAAAAACCAACAGTGTAATTAAGTCAACCATCTATTTTGAGGTAAATTTTATTGTTTTATTGGCATGCGCATAGGTCAGTCACTTGTCTGAGATGTTAATATGAATTCGTTTCAATCTTTACTTTTGTGATCCATCAGCACCAGTGGACCCAGATTAATAATATATTCGATTTTCCTGTATAATGGATTGTAGATCTTTATGAATAACGTAAAAAAATTTTAATAATATAATTGTTTTTACCAGTCAACTATAAAAGCATAATTCCCCCTTAAGTCATTGCCAGTCCCGATCCAGTCATTTATCGAAATTAAAATAGTAATCAGGTGACCAGCTGTGCAGGTGTGTCACTAATTAAACTCAGTTTTTCTCGTAATTAAGATCTCAGACAAATGTTATCCAGTATTAGTAGTAGGCCAGCATTGCACTAAGTTGTCATTTACGAGAAGCGTTATCCGGCAACATCATCACGAGGTAAGAATTTTTGGGTTTATTGATTGATTTCAGAGGGTCATGGCGTGGCGCTGCTTACGTCAAAATTTATCAATTTTTCGTGAGTTAAGATTTATCAGTTCTCAAACGCCAGAATTTAATTACGGGAAGGTTACAGCTCTTATAACATTTAAAATACAAATGTTGCTGTAATTACGTTATGTAAAACGTCCATAAAATGCGACGCCTTACAGTGGAAATATTTGTGTGGGAACATGTTTTCAGAGGTCTCCCAGTTCTGCACAGACGTTGGACATCACAGGACGTGAGGCAAACTGTTACACGATAAGTCTTCTCTGACTGTCTTCCAACATATTTGACAACATATGATGCTCAGTTCACTTGATCAAACGGTACATATAATAGCTGCCATACAGATTCGGGACCTCCAATGACCATTCCCTTTATTGATTTCTGCTCACTTCTCTTCATTAGTATAGTGGTGGGGTTCTTCTCAGTTGGGAGCCGATGTTTGGACAGCGATAGATAAGAATCCCTTCAAGTGGAGTTGGCCACCATAAAAATGTTTCAAAGCTGAGGCGAAGTCGCAGTCGCAGATAGACGAACAAGCATTCCGTCCCCTACTCAAAACTCTGCAGCCAGAATTTGGGACGGTCGTCTTCTGTCCAAAAAACATAGAACTCTTTTCAGAATCCTTTTAGCAAGATTCACCTATTTTCTGCATAACTTCACAACTATCGCTCTCACCCATCTGTGCCATGATGACAGTCCATTATTAGAACCCCTTCCCAAGTATGTAATGTTCAGACGTTTATATTTATGGGTAACTTATGTGTTTTACTTTATGGTTCAAATGGCTCTGAGCACTATGGGACTTAAATTCTGAAGTCATCAGTCGCTTAGAACTTAGAACTACTTAAACCTAACCAACCTAAAGACATCACACACATCCATGCCCGGGGCAAGATTCGAACCTGCGACCGTAGAGGTCGCGCCGTTCCAGACTGTAGTGCCTAGAACCGCTCGGCCACTCGGGCCGGCTTTACTTTATAATAATAAATCGGATTCTTATAGTGACTACTCGTCTATGTTGTAGATCAGAAGATCCCTACTCTCATTAATATGTGTATGTGCATGGTGTAGTACCCGTACTGTTATGTTTGACCGATCCACTCTTATTAATTTCCATTCCGTAAGACTCAGTCGGGTGATATTATTATTTCCTGCAATTAACTTGCATGATCATATCGGGTGCTTCCGTCCTCTGTACATTACGAGAGATCATACTTTAGCGCCATAGGGTGTGCAAAATAGCACAACCGACACCCCAACAACGTGCCCAGAGCCCCAAATAGGGTTGGCCCCGCAATACGAGCAGTTGAAGGACTGGGGAAAGACAGCGAGCAGTTATGATGCACCGTGGCGGTGTTTTTCATTACAACAGGACCCAGAGACGGCATCTGGATCACTTCGCGTGGGAGAAATTCATTTTGAAACTGGAAGAAGGACGTAGTGTAACGAGTGAAACCCAGGAGTTTGGAATTCTTCAGAGAATCGTTTTACGCACATGTGGAGTGAGCATATTCGGCGACTGGACTGGCCTGCCCATTCTCTCAAATGAGTACCATCGATTACTTGTGTATTACATTGTAGAGACGTACTGCAGTACGTCCACAAGCACAAACGTCCAATCAGCTGTTGTCAACCGCCCTGGTGGAAGAATGGAACGCCCAGGCACAAGAATTGCTGACCAACTTTGTGGCCAGCATCGGAGCATGTTGCAGTGTATGCTTTGGTGTCCGTGGTGGTTACACCCCATTAAGAACCATGAGCTGCCTGAGGTTGCATCCAGGGGCTCTTCATAGATCGCGGTGATTTCAATATAATCTTTGGTCTTTTAATGAAAGTGTAATTTCTGTTCGTCTACTATACTGTAACAGTTTTTCCTGTGAATGGTCCAAGCTTCATTGAGCTATGTTACTTGTCATTGGAATATCCTGCGGAAGATACTTTCGTCGTTCTGTTTTGCAGAACAAGTGTGTAAGCTAGTAGCTAATGCACCACTTTGTTAAAGGGGTGCGGGAACTTTTATTTCTATCCCAACGGTTTATTATATTAGAATTGTACCACTTCAGATAGGCACGAGGCAGTGGATGCCTAATCTACGGACCATGGTGTCCAATTTGTAGCCATGAAGACGCCTGCAGATGCAATATTCAGCGCGGCTCCCGAGCGGAGCGACCTTGTGGTATATGCAACCCAGGTTGGTGGCTTAAGGGCCGTGTCAGGTGCCGGCGCGATCGTTTGGATAGGCTGTGCTGCTAGGAAGGCGAACTGGAGGCCTGCCAAGTCGCTGTAAGTGGTGGAGGCATGGACATCCGGGGTGCGAACCCAGGCCTCGACGTCTGGCTGGCGGCGTCTGTCACGACTGGACACCCGTCGGTTCGGTGGCTGACAAGACCCCAGTTCGACCCCCGAACCATCAGTGCTGTGGTTGGTTGCCCAGCTGGCGGCCCTGCCAGGATACAGTTGTACGATGGTGGCACCGTGGCAGAGGCACACGCAGTAGCTTACGCCGACTCTATGACACACCAATTCGAGGCTCGTTGTTGAGTGGACGCCACAGTGTCACGTATGCCACTTGCCACAACACTGCTGAAGTCTCGCAGGCTGTGGTAACTTTCTCTCGAGACCTGGCAGAAAATCCAAAGAGATTCTGGTCGTATGTGAAGTATATTAGCGGCAAGAAACAATCAATGCCATTTCTGCACGATAGCAATGGAGATACTATCGAAGACAGTGCTGCCAAACCAAAGTTACTAAACACAGCGTTCTTAAATGCCTTCACAAAAGAAGACGAAGTAATATTACAGAATTCGAATCGAGATCAGCTGCCAACATGAGTAACGTAGAAGTAAATATCCTCGGACTAGTAAAGCAACTTAAATCACTTAGTAAAAGCGAGAGTTCTGGTCCAGACTGTATACCGATTAGGTTCCCTTTGCAGTATGCTGATGCTTTAGCTCCTTACTTAACAGTCATTTACAACCGTTCACTCGACGAAAGATCCGTACCCAGAGACTGGAAGGTTGCACAGGTTACACCAATATTCAACAAAGGTAGTAGGAGTAATCCACTAAATTACAGGCCCATATCGTTAACATCGAAATGCCGCAGGATTTTAGAACATATATTTAGTTCGAACATAATGAATTGTCTCGAGGAAAACGGTCTATTGACACACAGTCAACAAGGGTTTAGATACCATCGTTCCTGTGAAACACAACTAGCTCTTTATTCACATGAAGTGTTGAGTGCTATTGACAAGGGATTTCAGATCGACTCCGTATTTCTGGATTTCCGGAAGACTTTTGACACTGTAACACACAGGCGGCTCATAGTTAAATTGTGTGCTTATGGAATATCGTCTCAGTTATGTGACTGGATCTGTGATTTCCTGCCACAGAGGTCAAAGTTCGTAGTAACTGACGGAAAATCATCGAGTAAAACAGAAATGATTTCTGGCGTTCCCCAAGGTCGTGTATAGGCCCTTTGCTGTTCCTTATCTATATAATCGATTTGGGAGACAATCTGAGCAGTCGTCTTCGGTTGTTTGCAGATGACTCTGTGATACATCGCCTAAAAGAGTCATCATAAGATCAAAACAAGCTTCAAAACGATTTGGAATGAATATCGGAATGGTGCGAAAAGTGGCAGGTCATCCACATGAGTGCTATAAAGAACTCGTTAAAATTCGGTTACACGATAAATCAGTCCAATCTAAAACCGTTAAATTCAACTAAATACCTAGGTATTACAATTACGAACAACTTAAATGGGATAGAACACATAGAAAATGTTGTGGGGAAGGCTAACTAAAGACTGCGTTTTATTGGCAGGACACTTAGAAAATGCAACAGACCTGTTAAGGAGACTGCCTACGCTACTCTTGTCCGCCTTCTTTTAGGATACTGCTGCGCGGTGTGGGATCATTACCTAATAGGACTGACGGAGTACATTGAAAAAGTTCAAGGAAAGGCAGCACGTTTTGTATTATCGCGAAATATGGAAAAGAGCCTGACAGATATGATACAGGATTTGGGACGGACATTATGAAAAGAAAGGCGTTTTTCGTTGCGAAGGAATCTTCTCACGAAATTCCAATCACGAACGTCCTATTCCGAATGCGAAAATATTTTGTTGACACCGACCTACATAGGGAGGAACGATCACCACGATAAAATAAGGGAAATCAGAGCTCGTACGGAAAGATAGAGGTGTTCATTCTTTTGGCGCGCTATACGAGATTGGAATAATAGAGAGTTGGGGGGGGTGGTTCGATGAACCCTCTGCCAGGCACTTAAATGTGATTTGCAGAATATTCATGTAGATGAACTTCGTTGGTCATTGATCGCAGAGTAGTGCTGCCGCTCTGATACGGAGGTTGTGGCGTAATGCTGCGCCAGAGGGTTCCATGATTATGGCAACGAGCCCTCGCTTGGTTTATGCCGTTATAGTATGTAAAAATTAATTTGAAGTTGACACAATGCTTTGTCCTGCTGGTAGATGCCATCATTCTGAGGAAAAGCAAGCTTCACATTAGGGTGACAGTGGTCCCCAAGTACCAAGCTCCGTCCTTGTTGCAGAATGTTTGGTTTGAGAAGTTTCACGCCACACACGTCAACCGCTTTCTGCCCAATGGAGCATAGAACGTGGCTCATCTGGAAAGGCTACCTGTCTCCTGTCAAGTGGACGTCCAGTTGTGGTGTTGGCGCGCAGACTCCAGGGTTCGTCAGCAGTGGACATTAGTCAGGATAGGTGCGTGAACCAAGCACTTGCTGCGGCGGCCGATACGCCGCAACGTTTGTTGTACGGTCCTTGAAAATACAGTTGGTAGCCCCTTGGTTCGTCTGGGCGATTGCACATCTATTCGCCAGTTCACATCATCATCATTTAATCCCCATCGACGCGCAAGTCGCCAAAGTGACGTCAAATCGAAAGACTTGCACCCGGCGAATGGCCTACCCGACGGGAGGCCCTAGTCACACATTTATTTTTATCTCCGTAGCCGTCTTTCATCTGTGTCATCTATGGCCCGTCGTCCACTACAGTTGCCTCGGAGCCGGTTTTGGATTCTCCATTTTTGTATGTAAGGTATACTTTAACTATGGCAGCAAGCGGACAGTATATATGCTTTGCCGTCTCAAAAATCCTTCCATCCTTGGCCGACAGCCACTGACGATGCCCTTTTGCATGTAAGGTATGATAAGGACTGCATTATTTTTTCCGAGCGCCCCACACCCCGACAAGCTTTATACACCCGCCACCGCCAGTTCTGCCAGCTGCCGTCTGTGAGTGATTGCTCGACGTTGACGTCGAACGTAAGCGGCGCTCACGCTAATGTGACAGGACTGTATGCTGTTACGTGCACTTCTTACATTCCGAATACATGAAAATTTAACAAAGAAAAGTACATCGTAATGCTTCATATTTTGTTATTACGTTAGTGAGTCCTCTTGTTGTCATTCAGTTCAGGAAGTAATTTAAGTTAAAAATTTGATCTGGTTCCTGGTTTCTTCAGATTACATTACAGAGGGCGTAAACATTCTTTCTAAACATTAAGTTTACGGAGGTGCCATTTCTACATCCGAAGATTGGAATGGGTATTTCGTCTTTATTCCAAAGTTTACTCCACTGATGTAGGATAAATGTCGATTTTTAAAAATAAGAGTATGTAATTTTTGATGAATCCACTCATGCCTATAGTCCGTGAGACGAGTGATTGGTACTGACAGTTCCGGTGGGCAGACGGCGCTGTTGCCGAACGTGGCTCACAGCACGCGGCGCCCTGTCTGCTACACGCATTCTCTAGCAGCAGAAATAAAAGCGAGACAAAATACAAATCGTATTGGTACGCGTGAATTTATTTAAAGTTGATGCTTGAAATATATTAACTCGAAAACTGGTAAGAGCTATTTAGTACAAGTATCTAAGATGCTCAAACATAATAAAGTTATTTGTTAAACTGCACAACTGAAATGAAAACTATTTTCGCAAGTTGTTGAACATTAGCAGTTTTGGTTTCCATTGTTAAGTATTAGCATTATTAATTTGTTCTACTACAAGCTACAGAATAATTGGTCAGTGTATTAAGAGTTATAATCTGAAGAAAGTACTCACAATATGATGATCTGGTTGTAGATCGATAGCAAACTCCCTCCTTACATTCCTGAATACGTTGTAGTTACTGTAATGGAAAAACACCACTCACATCACTGTCAGAATCTGATCTGACATTTTCTTCCTCAGCACTACTCGAACTGTCACTGCTCTCTCTCAGATGTATAATTAAATTTTCGATGCATTCTTTCACAACCCCTTCGGTTTTGGCCGCCTCTCTGATGGCACTTGCAGTGCTGTTTACAATTTTAGCCCACGTCTCGCTTGTCACTTTATTGATAGCTGCTGGAAGGAGAGATCGTGAATTTTTTATTGTTTGCAGGAATGTAATTTTTTATCTGCGCCCACACTCCTTCAATTGCATTGAAGTGACAGTGGTATGGAGGAAGCCGAACGATTTCATGCGCGTGCCTTTTAGCAATCTCGTCAATTACATACGTTGGAAATTGGGGTTTCTTTTGTGCCACAATTTCGAGCAGTTCCGCCTTCCTTAAATCTTCTCTGAAATCTACTTTTCGCCGTTTTTACCACTGAATGATATCGTCTTTTTTTGTTGCCAAGGTTGGTGCCTTATCGTGAACAACGGAATGATAAGGCGCATTGTCCATAACAATCACTGATGGACTTGTCAGATTCGTCATAAGCGATGTCTCGAACCATTCTTGAAATACTACACTGTTCATTTCTTCATGGTAATCTCCCGTCTTTTTTGACCGAAACGTTTTCAAGCAGTTTGGCACAAAACCTTTCGATGTTCCTGCAAGTAAGACAATAATACGCCCTCCTTTGCCAACCGGCACTGCCATTGTCCCCTCGGGCGTTCCATCATTCCAGCCTCTACGTAAAGAATGGCTGGCATTGACCCAAGTTTCATCTAGCCACACTATACTTTCGAATTCCACACCCATGATCCTGCGCAGAAATCTGCACCGCCATGCAACTACATCTGTCCTTTCCATTAATATTTTGCGTCCGTTAAACAGTGAATAGCTGAAGCCTATGTCTTTCAACACTGTACGCAATGAAAATTTGCTCCTTTTAAAAAGATCGTCTTTCTGAAGCGACACCAGTAATTTAGATAGAGTGGGATGTTCCCTTCTCTTATAATAGCTGTATATATGACGACGAATAGCGTCTTTCTGAAAATCGTCCAAAGCTGTCACCTGCTTATTTCTCGGTCGCTTCTTTCCTGGTGTGTGCAGGTTTGTTGTGCCACTCTCGTCACAATCTACACTATACTGTTCTTTCCCTATTTTTACAACAGTGTTCTTACTTATTTTCAATGTTGCTGCAGTTCTCTTCACAGCCTGAACAACAGGAATTAAGGGCCCACTTTTGTCCTTTTCTTTCTCAAAGTAATCCCTCACAGAGCACACGAATTCACGGGCCTGGGTGTGTAACACACTTTTCTTCCTCCGTTTCACTTCTTGTGTTGGGCTGGTACTACCCGCCGCACTAGACATTGTTTACAACGAAACATAAACAAAGAAACACTAAAAACAACAAAAACGAAATAAATTGCGAATTCAACTTCAGACAAACGACGAACGACCGCACCGCCTGCACGCGAGACACTGGTAAGTTTCATAAGCGCGCGCGACCGGGTTTCAGAGCGGCAACGTGGCCCTTGCTACCCGCTCAAAGTCAGGCCGTCATTGGCTGCCTGCCTGCGGTCGCTAGGCAACGGAAAGACGCTACCGAGCTGTCAATACCAGAGACTCGTCTCCCAGACTATAAGTAGACGATTTCAAAATTGCGAATCGTTCGTAATTACACTATTTTTGTGATATCGACTGTCACTTTATCGCATATTCCATCTAAGTTGCGGCTTTGCACGGTGACTGCTGATAAATGACCAGTAAATTGATAATTCGCACTTACAGATTTTTGAATGACATACTTATTTACACGATCGCTTCTAATTTCAGATATGAATGAAAGTGAAAACAAAATTAAAAAGTCCATGGAGTGTAGCCTCTTTCCGTTCTAATATACTTCCCTGCTGCACGAATATTCTGGTTCAAAGCAGGCGATTGCGCTCAGCGACAGCACATAACTGAGTTACCAGCCCTCCCCTCCCCCGCCCCTTCCGCCCCACACCGAGAGGCAGGACTAATTTTCTTACGGCGCTAATTAATGAAAGAGTTTCGGCCCAGGGGATTCCCGGCGCTGTCTTCGGCCAGACGGACCGCGCAGCCGGGGACCCTGGATAACAAGCCGGCAAGGGGTCGAGTGGCGGCGCTAATTAATGTCTACTCCACGGCTCCAGGCGGCGGACTGGCCTGCTCAGTCAGCTCGCGCTCAAGAATTAGGAGGGAGGGAGGGGGCGGGGGAGGGCGGGGGGGTAGTCGACTGCAGCCTGACGCGGGGCGAAGGAAATTACCGCCTGGCACGGGCACCTGGTAGCACCATGCTCGATGTCTAGTAGAAAATTGCCTACGGTAATGCAGTGAGCAGCTATATCTCCATGTTCTAAATTCGTTCGATTAGTATTTCTACATCTAAATCTACATGGATACTCTGCAAATCACATTCAAGTGCCTGGCACAGGGTTCATGGAACCACCTTCACAATTCTCTATTATTCCAATCTTGTATAGCGCGCCGAAAGAATGAACATCTACATCTTTCCGTACGAGCTCTGATTCCCCCTTATTGTATCGTGGTGATCGTTCCGCCCTATGTAGGTCTGTGTCAACCAAATATTTTCGCATTCGGAGGAGAAAGTTGGGGATTGGAATTTCGTGAGAAGATTCCGTCGCAACGAAAAACGCCTTTCTTTTAAAGATTTTCAGCCCAAATCCTGTATCATTTCAGTGACACTATGTCCCATATTTCGCGATAATACAAAACGTGCTGCCTTCCTTTGAACTTTTTCTATGTACTCCGTCAGTCCTACCTGGTAAGGATCCCACACCGCGCTGCAGCATTCTAAAAGAGGACGGACAAGCGTAGTGTAGGCAGTCTCCTTAGCAGGTCTGTTACATTTTCTAAGTGTCCTGCCAATAAAACGCAGCCTTTGGTTAGCCTTCCCCACAACATTTTCTATGTGTTCTCTCCCATTTAAGTTGTTCGTAATTGTAATACCTAGGTATTTAGTGGAATTTACGGCTTTTAGGTTAGACTGATTTATCGTGTCACCGAAGTTTAACGAGTTCCTTTTAGCACTCATGTGGATGACCTCACACGTTTCGTTATTTAGGGTCAACTGCCACTTTTCGCACCATTCAGATATTTTTTCTAAATGGTTTTGCAGTTTGTTTTGATCTTCTTGTGACTTTATTAGTCGATAAACGACAGCGTCATCTGCAAACAACTAAAGACGGCTGCTCAGATTGTCTCCCAAATCGTTTATGTAGATAAGGAACAGGAAAGGGCCTATGACACTACCTTGGGGAACGCCTGAAATCACTTCTGTTTTACTCGACTTTCCGTCAATTACTACGAACTGTGACCTCTCTGACAGGAAATCACAAATCCAGTCACATAACTGAGACGATATTCCATAAGGACACAATTTTACTACGAGCAGCTTGTGTGGTACAGTGTCAAAAGCCTTCCGGAAATCGAGGAATGCAGAATCGATATGGAATCCCTTGTCAATAGCACTCAGCACTTCATGTGAATAAAGAGCTAGTTGTGTTTCACAGGAACGATGTTTCCTAACTCATGTTGACTGTGTGTCAATAAACCGTTTCTTTCGAGGTAATTCATAATGTTCGAACATAATATATGTTCTAATATCCTGCTGCATATCGACGTTAACGATATAGGCCTATAATTTAGTGGATTACTCCTACTACCCTTCTTGAATATTGGTGTGACCTGTGCAGATTTCCAGTCTTTGAGTACGGATCTTTCGTCGAGCGAACGGTTGTATATGATTGTTAAGTAAGGAGCTAATGCATCAGCATACTCCGAAAGGAACCTAATTGGTATACAGTCTGGACCAAAAGACTAGCTTTTATTAAGTGATTTGAGTTGCTTCACTACTACGAGGATATTTACTTCTATGTTACTCTTGTTGACAGCTGTTCTCGATTCGAATTCTGGAATGTTTACTTCTTTTTCTTTTGTGAAGGCATTTCGGAAGGCTGTGTTTAGTAAATCTACTATGGCAGCACTGTCTTCGATAGTATCTCCACTGTTATTGCTCAGAGAAGGCATTTCCTTATTTTGTATAGTATGTAGCTCAATTGAAAAAACATTCCATATAATTATTATTTATTTATACATACATTTTACATGGCACTCGAGTCCTCTCTTAGCTATAGCCCGGCATTCTTCAAGACTTAATATTTCACAGCTATTTTGTGGAAAATACACATTCTGGGAGCATGGCTGTGTACAAAATACAGGTTGAGTCTTTCAGAGAATAGCAAACAGCATGTTTTTGTAACGCTATTTCTTCACGTAAACAGCGCTGTTACCTGTTTCCAACCGGAAGATTCATCATCAGATGGCTTCTTCGCGTTAAGATACAGTGCTCGAAATCGGTAACGACGCTTCTCATATAAATAAACAGCATTAGGAAAGGTGGCTAGTGGCTACTATTTTCTCTGCGAGTATCAACCTGTATTTGATAGTTCACTGTTCACATTACAAACACAGTACCACGAAATAGTACACAAATGAGACGTCCGATGTCAGTACCCAACAGGCAGAATATTTCGGAAGGCGATCACGCTGTTATCGCCAGGTGTTCTTTTAAATTCTCTCTCTCCCTCCGATCTGCCGCTCCGTACACAGTCCGCAGGTCAGAGGCGGGTGCATGGTCAGCGTCTCCTCCTCCTTCACCCCCCACCTTAACCAACCAACCAACGGCGTCTCTCTCTGCTGTTGCTTCGCCCACCCTTCCTATCCGCCTTTCACTCCCAGAGTCAACTGGTTATGGGATGTCTCCTTCCTGTTCTTAATCAATCTTCGATCGGTTTCCCCGGTCTTATTAAGGATGTAGCAACTATCACGACTGATCAGGTGTTCCCCTACTCCAATCTCAGCAGTTTAAAATTGAAATGGTTCAAATGGCTCTGAGCACTATGGGAATTAAAATCTTAGGTCATCAGTCCCCTAGAACTAAGAACTACTTAAACCTAGCGAACCTAAGGACATCACACACATCCATGCCCGAGGCAAGATTCGAACCTGCGACCACAGCGGTCGCGCGGATCCAGACTGAAGCGCCTAGAACCGCTCGGCCACAGCGGCCGGCTTCAGCAGTTTCAATAATGATACAGTCTCAGAAGTTTAAGGTCTGTGTCAGAACCGGAATATGATCCTAATCCATTCTGTGATTTTGCATTAAGCAGACTTCCACACTTACCGACCTGTTAGGCTACCGCCACTGCTCTTCACAGTAGCGACTATTAGCCAACCGATCTACGTATACTATGTGATCAAAAGTATACGGACACCCCCAAACACATACGTTTCTCGTATTAGGTGCATTGTGCTGCCACGTACTGTCATGCACTCCGTATCAACGACTTCAGTAGTCATTAGAAATCGTGAGGGACCAGAATAGGGCACCCCATGAAACTCACGGATTTCGAACGTGGTGTGCGAGATTTCCACACTCCTAAACATCCCTACGTCTACTGTTTCCGATGTGATAGTGAAGTGGTAACGTGAAGGGACACGTACAGCACAAAAGCGTATAGACCGACTTCGTCTGTTGACTGACAGAGAGCGCCGACAGAGGAATAGGGTCGTAATGTGTAATAGGCAGGGATCTGTCCAGACCATCATACAAGAATTCCAAACTGCATCAGGATCCACTGCAAGTACTATGACAGTTAGGCGGGAGGTGAGGAAACTTGGATTTCATGATCGAGCTGCTGCTCATAAGCCACACATCACGCCGGTAAATGCCAAACGATCCCTCGCTTGGTGTAAGGAGCGTAAATAATGGACTATTGAACAGTGTAAAAACATTGTGTGAGTGATGAATCACGGTACACAATGTGGCGATCCGATGGAAGGGTGTAGGTATAGTGAATGGCCAGTGAACGTCATCTGCCAGGCTGTGTAGTGCCAACAGTAAAATTCGGAGGCGGTGGTGTTATGGTGTGGTCGTGTTTCTCATGAAGCAGGCTTGCACCCCTTGTTGTTTTCCGTGGCACTATCACAGCACAGTCCTACATTGATGCACCTGCTATCTTCCCACTGTTGAAGAGCAATTCGGGGATGGCGATTGCATCTTTCAACACGATCGAGAACCTGTTCATAATGCAAGGCCCTTGGCATAGTGATTACACGACAATAACATTCCTGTAATGGACTGGCATGCACAGAGTCATGACCTGAATCCTATAGACATCTTTGGAATGTTTTGGAACCCCGACTTCTTGCCAGGCCTCAGCGACGGACATCGACACATCTCCTCAGTGCAGCACTCCGTGAAGAATGGGCTGCCATTCCCCAAGAACCGTTACAGCAAGTCTGAACGTACGCCTGCGAGAGTGGAAACTGCCATCAAGGCTAAGGGTGCACCAACACCATAATGAATTCCAGCATACCCGATGGAGGGCGCCACGAACTTGTAAGTCATTTTCAGCCAGGTGTCAGTATACTTTTGGTCACATAGTGCATCTCATGCCGCATTGGCAGGGGAGCTGATAAATCCTGACTTCCATAGTTCAGGGTCGTTCTTGTCACTGCCAATCACTGCCATGTTCCGCTAGTAGTAGGAGATATAAGAGCCCCATGTCAGCTTTTACCAGTAAGTTAATCATTGGACCCAATGATGGCAATGTTGTTGATTGCGGAAATATTGTGCACATAGAACACTGCCATATGGGCTTCACTCGTGAATTATTTTGTCATGAATTACTTTGGGAGAAGTTGTAGAATCACTACATAAGCATGATAATATAATAATAATAATAATAATAATAATAATAATAATAATAACAAGAGTCAACTAACTAAATGGTTCTCCCATTTGAAAATGTGCCGTCTGTGACGTCCAAATGTTCCGATTTGAATGCCGAGTGCGAGTCACCCATTTCTATCAGGATCGTTGGGAGACAAGTGCAACACACAACGTTCACAGCGAACAACCAATTCCTATTACATTGCCTTGCCATGAATTTTTTCCACTGTGTGCTAATGAATACATGGTATTACAGTAATGTCAATACCATTAATATGGTATTAAGCAGTTTTTAGGTAACATAACATCCTGTTGAATGGGAGCAATTACACTCTAAAAAGAAAAAAGACACTTCGCTAAGGAATAATCCGAATTGGACGGAAATCGGTACCTATGGTGTATGCGTGCAGACAGACAAATGATTATAATTCCAGAAACATTCAATCATTTATTCAAGGGGAAGAACTTCATAAATTAAGCAAGTCAATAATGTGTTGGTTCACCCGTATACAAGCAGTTATACGACTTGCCGTTGATTGATAAGGGTGGTAGGATGCCCTCCTGAGGGTAATCGTGCCAAATCCTGTCCTGTTAACGCGGGACATCGTCAAAATCCCGAGATGGTCGGAGGGCCTTGCCAATAATGCTCAAATCGTTCTCAGTTTGGGAGACATCCGGCGACCTTGTCGGCCAAGACAAGCAGCAGAAACTCTTTGCCATGTGCAGGCTGGCTTGCTGAAGTGTAAGCGCAGGATGGCTTGCCACGAAGGGCAACAAAATGGGGCGTAGAATATTGTCGACATACCTCTGTGTTGTAAGGTCAGACAGCCAGGATTGGTGGTCTGGGGGCCATTTCTTTTCATAGCAGGACTCATTTGCTTGACAACCTTGGCGCCCTTACACCACGGCGGCCTTTGTGTGTGTGTGGGTGTGTGTGTGTGTGTGTGTGTATGTGTCTGTGTTCATATTAATGTACCGCTTGCAACCTGAGTCCTGAATTATTTGCTAGTTTCGTTCCAGTCTCTGTCCTCCACTACAGTTTTTGCCATCTACAGTTCCCTCTAGTAGCATGGAAGTCATTCCCTTGATGTCTTATCATCCTGTTGCTCTTCTCCTTGTCAGTGTTTCCTAGATATTCCTTTCTTCTCCGATTCCACGCATAAACTCCCTATTCATTACCTTATCAGTCCACCTAATTTTCAACACTCTTCTGTAGCTCCACATCTCAAATGCTTCGACTCTCTTCTGTTTTGGATTTCCCACAGTCCATGATTCACGAGCATACGATGCTGTGTTCCTAATGTACATTCTCAGAAATTTCATCCTTGAATTAGTCCTATGTTTGGTGCTATTAGACTGCTCTTGGCCAGGAATCGCTTTTTACCTGTGCTAGTCTGCTTTTGATGTCCTCCTTACTCCACCTGTCATTCGTCATTTTTTGCCTACGTAGCAGAATTCCTTAACGTCGTCTATTCCGTGACAGCGTTTCTCGCTGTTTTCATTTCTGTTACTCCTCATTTCTTTTGTCTTTCTTCGGTATACTCTCACTCCATTTTCTGTACTCGTTAGACTGTTCATTTTATTTAGCAGATCATATATTTCTTCTTCACTTTCATACAAGATAGCAATGTCATTAGGGAATCGTATCATTGATATCCTTTCATTTTGCATTTTAATTCCACTTCTGAACTTTGTTTTATTGCCATCATTGTTTCTTTGATGTACATATTGAAAAGTAAGGGCGAAAAACTACATCCCTGTCTTGCACCTCTTTTAATGCGACCACTCTGTTCGTGGTCGTCCACTCTTATTATTCCCTCCTGCCTTTTGTACATCTTGTATATGACCCGTCTCCCTATAACTTAACCCTATTTTTCTCAGAATTTCGAACGTCTTGCGCAATTTTACACTGTAGAACGCTTTTTACAGGTCGACAAATCCTGTGAACGTATCTTGCTTTTTCTTTAGTCTTCCTTCCATTATTAACCACAACGTCAGGAGTACCTCTTTCGTGCCGTTACCTTTCCTAAAGCCAAACTGATTGTCATCTAGCGCAACCTCGATTTTCTTTTCCATTCTTCTGTATATTATTCTTGTAAGCAACTTGGATGCATGAGCTATTATGCTGATTGTGCGGTAAATTCTCGCACTTGTCAGTTCTTACCATCTTCAGAATTGCGTGGATGATACTTTTCCGAAAGTCAGGTGGTATGTCACAAGAGTCATACATTCTACGCACCAACGTGAATAGTCTTTTATCCATTGGGGATATGGAACACTGCGACTGTGGTGTGAAAAGGTTTTCAGAAATTACTGCAACCAGTCGCCTTTTATGTAGATGTATTTTATTTAACCATGACCGGTTTCGAGCTGCCTAGCAACTCATCATCAGATGGTATATACATTTAGTGCTTTTTTGTACCCATTGTGTGGGTGGTTGAGTATCTGTGGCTAAACAGAAACGAGAACAAATAATCGCTACATGTGGTACAGTAACACGAAATATTTACAGAATAATTTATGTTTAACGTATAAGAGCAAATAATCACTACATGTGGTACAGTTACATGAAATATTTACAGTTTAATTTACGTTTTGAGGTGTTACTTACAGATAAATCTTTCTGCAGGTATATATATCTCTTTTAGGACGTATTTTTGAAACCATTGTGTCTTGTTTTTCACAATTACACAAGTTAAAACTTTCACTAGATGTATATTACTTTTATGAGGCACTGTTGGAAACATATATCTTGTTTTTCGTAAACATCGCTGAACACACTTAGCCACAGATACGAATACAGGATTTACACATTATAAACAAGCCAAAGATTACAATATAACTACAGTATCAAAGATTTCAACTTGAAATCTTTGATACTGTAGTTATATTGTAATCTTTGGCTTGTTTATAATGTGTAAATCCTGTATTCGTATCTGTGGCTAAGTGTGTTCAGCGATGTTTACGAAAAACAAGATATATGTTTCCAACAGTGCCTCATAAAAGTAATATACATCTAGTGAAAGTTTTAACTTGTGTAATTGTGAAAAACAAGACACAATGGTTTCAAAAATACGTCCTAAAAGAGATATATATACCTGCAGAAAGATTTATCTGTAAGTAACACCTCAAAACGTAAATTAAACTGTAAATATTTCATGTAACTGTACCACATGTAGTGATTATTTGCTCTTATACGTTAAACATAAATTATTCTGTAAATATTTCGTGTTACTGTACCACATGTAGCGATTATTTGTTCTCGTTTCTGTTTAGCCACAGATACTCAACCACCCACACAATGGGTACAAAAAAGCACTAAATGTATATACCATCTGATGATGAGTTGCTAGGCAGCTCGAAACCGGTCATGGTTAAATAAAATACATCTACATAAAAGGCGACTGGTTGCAGTAATTTCTGAAAACCTTAAAACGTGAATAGTCGTTTTGTTGCCACTTCCCCCAACGATTTTAGAAATTCTGTTGGCATGTTATCTATCCCTTCTGCCTTAATTGATCTTAAGTCCTCAAAAGCTCTTTTAAATTCTGATTCTAATGCTGGATCCCCTATATCTTCTGAATCGACTGTTGTTTCTTCTTCTATCACATCATACAAATCATCTCCATCATAGAGGCTTTCAATATATTCCTTCCACCTATCCGCTCTCTCCTTTCAATTTAACACTAGAATTCCCGTTGCACTCTTAATGTTATCACCCTTGCTTTCAATTGCACTGAAGGTTGTTTTGACTTTCCTGTATGCTGACTCTGTCCTTCCGACAATCATTTCTTTTCCCACGTCTTCACATTTTTCCTGCAGCCATTTAGTCCTAGCTTCTTATTGCATTCCTCAGCGACTTCTATTTCTATAATCCTGAGTTTATTGCAACATTTTTGTACTTCCTCCTTTCATCCATCAATTGACCTATATCTTCTGTTACCCATGGTTTCTTCGCAATTACCTTCTTCTACCTATGTTTTCCATCCTATTTCTGTTATTGCCCTCTTTACGGATGTCCATTCCTCTTCAACTGTACTGCCTACTGAGCTATTCATTATTGCTGTAGCCATAGCCTTAGAGAACTTCATACCTATTTCGCCCTTCCTTAGTACATCCATATCCCACTTTTTTGCGTATTGATACTTCCTAATGTCTTAAACTTCAGCCTACTCTTCATCACCACTATATTATGATCTGAGTCTATATCTGCTCCTGGATACGCCTGACAATAGAGTATCTGATTTCGGAATCTCTGTCTGAGCATGATGTAATCTAACCGAAATCTTGCCTTATCTCCCGGCCGTTTCCAAGTATACCTCCTCCTCTTGTGATTCCTGAACAGAGTATTCGATATTACTAGCTAAAACTTGTTACAGAACTCAATTAGTCTTTCTCCTCTCTCATCCCGTGTCCCAAGTCCATATTCTCCTGTGACCTTTTCTTCTATTTCTTCCCCTACAACTGCATTCCAGTCTCCCACGACTATTAGATTTACATTTGTCTTTACATACTGTATTACCCTTTAAATATCCTCATACACCTCCTCTATCTCTTTATCTTCAGCTTGCGATGTCGGCATGTATACCTGAACCATCGTTGTCGGTGTTTGTTTGCTGTCGATTCTGATAAGAACAACCCTATCACTGAACTGTTCACAGTAACACACTCTCTGCCCTAACTTCCTATTCATAACGAATCCTACTCCTGTTATACCATTTTTTGCTGCTTTTTATATAACTTGATACTCATCTGACCAGAAATCCTTGTCTTCTTTCCACTTCACTTAACTGACCCCTACTACATCCAGATCGAGCCTTTGCATTTCACTTTTCAGATTTTCTAGCTTCCATACTAAGTTAAAGCTTCTGACGTTCCATACTAGACTCGTAGAACGTTATCCTTTCGTTGATTATTCAGCTGTAAAATATGTGAATGGAGACAAGTGGATGCATTCCAGTAAAATGCTGTACTATACTGTCTGACCAGAAAAATGGTGTATTTACACCAAGTGCAGACAACTGTACTACATTTACAATCCATATTTTACATTAAATGGCGAGATGTGATGATATGATCTCAAGGGCAGAAATGACATAAAATCGATAAAATTTCGAAAACTGACGGAAAATACTTACAAAATGAGGAGGAGTACCCCAAAATTCGGGAAATTTGAGGGGGAATGAGGAAATGCTTGTGTATCTTCTGCTTGGTACGGGAAAATTCTTTTACATGGGGACGAAAACGTGACAACAAGAGAAATATGAGAAAATGTTTACATGGAAGCATCAGGAACCAGGGAAACATCTATTTGCCGTCGACAGCGATAAGAATGTTTAGCGTGGATGACCACCAAATGTAGAGTAATAAATTTATGTATGTAGGATATGAAGTCCAGGTGTGACCCCAAAATTATCTGCAGCCACCTTACAGAGTTTTTATGAAATGTCCTTAGGTAAACAGCGTTGTATTACCAGGTGAGGGACTGCAATATACAACTACAGAATGTATCGCGTTTTTGACCATCTGCAGGAGTGCGTAGATGTTTTAAACTCTAACAAACTTTATTTGCAATGTGCTTCTCCATACTATCCACCAGACACAACCACGCTGAATATATTTTTAACAACATTCTACTGTGTGCCTATTGAGGTAATAGTGATAATGCAAGCTGACTGCTGTCTTTGATGCTTTCCTGGAAGATAGAACCTCTAAATTGACATGGATCTATGTTAAAGCAGGATATAAAGTGGATGGGATGCTCGGTTTAGAGGAGTAGTGGCGGGGCGTGATTTAAAGGTAGACTGATGATGCATTCTAGGGTGAGGAAGTTCTTGCTACAGGTCGTTTTCACGCATTTAACAACTTTTTCCATTGTTCTCTCGGGATGCATCATCAGTTGTATGCAGTAAACTTGTATGAAATTGCGTGTGCTGCGTGTGACTTAGAGCACTATATGCCTGCAATCGTTAACAGCAGAAGTCTCCATATCAAAGTCAACAGAGAACTTCCAACACATGTGTGGTGAATCATGTCCATCGACGGAAAATCTATTTCACCACCTTCCTCTAGACAAAAGGAAGATTTATGTGAAATACTCCGTTCCTCTGCCATATCTTGGACGTAAATCGAATGTTCAGTTTCATAAGTGCGGTGATACTATGTTAGCAACATGGTTTTTTTGAGAGTTACTGCAAAACCCTATGTATACATTTGCTTGACAGTTTTCATGTTTGCAGAGTTAATGCAGTATGGCATTTAATTTCACATGCCAAGCACGAGTGCTATGCATTTGTCTGTTTCCTTGTAAGAGGCATTCTCTATTGCTGATGATCATTTTATAAGAGTGATGCGGGCATAGTATAATTTCCAAACTGTAATTGGATATGGAAAGTGCGTGCTATACGTGCTATACGTCTGAAAAGTTGTATTGTATATGTATCAGAGATACTCCAAGTTCTTTCTTGTTGTAGAAGGAAGTAGTTTTATCATCTTGAAGTCTGTCATCATAGTGAGTGGGATAGAACACTAATGGGGTTTATGCATGTCAGATGTTGGACATGTATGTCCCGCATTGGATTATTAAGCGCGTTGCACTCCACATGACTAATATTTCGGAAACCACATGACTTTAATGTTATAGCGTTTTCAAGTGCAGAACTGTGTAGCCTTAGGAGTGCATGTGTTTATGTTCTATGATCATTTCTGTCTTGGCAATACCTTCTTGGTTTGGACCCCAGACACTAAAACAATACTTTACAATTGATAGCACAGTTAATGTACGTAAAATGCTTCGTGTATAAATCACATGTTTCTTCTTATAACATCACAACAATCTCATATTTGCTACAGAAGGATAAGGGGTGCTAATCTGCTCAACATGCCCACATCTGGAGAGATCTTGTGCACTTGGATGGGTGCCGTGATTAAGATTGGTGCAGAATAGTCTTTGCTGAACACCAATTATGGACTCAGCTTGCTCTGCTCCTTCGCGAGATGTGGAATATACCTGGTATAGTACCCTCCTACCTCTCATCTGCTACAAATTAAATTGGTGACAGTATTGTAGAGATGGTTGGTCAAAGACAGTACGGGGAGATCTTTCAATCTCCCACTTTATCCTAAAAATGCAAGGATGCTCTGTGACTCCCACCTTCATAGCTGCATGGGCATGTCCGGATGGCGGCGCTCTCTGGACAGCTGAAGATCAAACTAATACTCAGTATGTGTTGCGAAATCTTCATGATCACATGTGTCACGAGTAGTCTGTGTGAAAAATGGAGCGATTCAGTTTCGATGACTGACAAGTGTCCCTGGACATATCGATAACTTTCGAATTCTTTCCACTCCAAGCATCCGCAGATGCTGTCCAAAGTCAAGCAGTTTTCTCCAACGGGCAAAGTCTGGCTGCTAACCTAGCATGATCGCTAAGATGTGTGTATGGTGAGGCTGGTACTGCATGACTCTCTGACCTAGACCACTTTGTGTGAACATCGGGATATGAGTGTGCAAGATGTATGCATGTTTCAGTGATCTCTAGCTATGACCACTACTACTATGGAATGGAATGAAGTTTGAGTGTGTGACTTTTACTGCTTCCTGGGAGAGTCCAGTAGACTCTGACTTGCAGTGAGAATCTGGTAGTGGTACCCGTTGTTGTTACTATTCCATCATGTGGTCGACCCTTCCTCCTACTCTTCCACCTCCTCCTCCTCCTCCTCCTCCTCCTCTTGCTTATTCTTTGTTCTGGTGTAGGTTGTACAGTGCTTTAAAAACCTAATTATTGACTGATCAATTTATAGTTTCTGACAGTGGTGTTGCGAGCGCACACACTAGTCTAACCCCTCTGAAAATGTTTTAAGGAGACAGCATGCAGCTGAGCTGAAATGTGAAATTTTCAGCTTTCGCCAACATATTTGACTTCCTACCAGTTGACATAACTCTGCTAGTATCCAGTGATAGGAGCCAAGGGGTGAAAAATCCATGAGGCTTAGGAAACCGGGTGGTTGCAAGGTCGAATCGCCTCAATTATTCCAGTCCTAATATCCACCACTAGGAAACAAGGAAAAATTGTCCCACTCAAATGGTACCAGTTTAATTCATTAGTCAATTAACCTGATAGAGTGAGGGCATATTTCCAAGACATCCATAGCTGGTGGTTTACAAGGTAAACGCTGCTTTGTATGTAGTTTAGTCCGAATGTGACCGATGTTCCATGCACACCCAGAAGTGGCACATGTGGAAACTTCAGAGTGGGAAAGAGAGAGAGAGAGAGAGAGAGAGAGAGAGAGAGAGAGAGCATGTGTTCCTTGGGTATCAAATATTGAAGGGTTGCCGCCACCTAACACTTTGTTCGGGGATTAGTGCGACATCTAGTTTGTGTATGAAGGGCCAATCCAGCTAGCTGTGCAGTCTGTCACACTGCTTCCTGAGCGGGAAGGTGGGGAAGGTGTGCTGGTCCCCGGCACGAATCCACCTGGCAGATTAGTCTCAAGGTCTGGTGTGCTGTCCAGCCTATGGATGGTTTTTAAGACAGTTTTCCATCTGCCTCAGCGAATGCGGGCTGGTTCCCCTTACTTCACCTCAGTTACACTATGCGGCAACTCCTACACAAACACTGTCTCCACATACACAAACACCATAATTACATTACCACGCAAACATTGGAGTTACACTCATCTGGAATGAGACGTTCCTGGGGCGGTCCACTGGAGAACTGAACTGTACAATAACCTTGGGTTTGGTGTGGAGCAGCAGTGTGGGGAGTGGACTGCTGTAGCCTGTTGTGGAGTTGTGTATCACAGAGCGCCAAGGCAGGGGCGAAGCCTCTCTGTCGTTTCTAGTTCCACAGTTCAATACATATACATATATATACATACATACATACATATAGGTGCATCATGACAGGCGGCTAGCTGTGCAGCTGCCAAAGAGGTCACGGGGCCCAAGTGGCTGGGAATACAGGAAGCGCCTGGAGTGGCAAAGCTTTCGTTGTGTACCTGGTGATCGAAAGATTTTTCACTGTGTAATGTTGTGTGATGAGCTATGTTGATGGTATTCCTTGTGTGATCGGAATAAAAAAGGCACCATAATTGTTTAAATATTCCATATTGCCTTGTCACCCTTAAAATATTTAAGTAAACAGTATTCCATGCACTGCAGTCAATTACTGAACAAATTCCTTGAGTAGGTAAATAAACTATATTCCAAACACTGCCTCGTATCCTATAAATTTTTTAAATAAAGGTATGCTATATGTTGCCTTGTCTACTAGAAACTATTTAAATAATATTCCATACTATGGAACTGATTTCCCGCAAAACAGCCAGTCAACCTAGTCTTTTCAACGCGAATTTCCAGGTGGTGGTGGAGAGGGGGAGGGCTGGGGGATTTCTCTAAGGGGAGAGTCTAATTAATTGATTGATCTAATTTACTACTCAAAGAGACTGATAGAGTGAGAGGGGGTATTCGATCAACTCCGGTCTGAAAGTGTGCTTGTATAAGTGGGAGGAGTTCTCAGGGGTGGGGGGGAGTGGAGGAGGAAGAGGGGAGATGGAGGCATCAGTAGGTTTCTTTGAAAGGAGTATTACCCCTGGGGATCGCAAACCAATCAGCAGAACAATGGGTTAAGAAGGTTGGGAGGGTTCATAAATCAATCAGTTCTCACAATATAATTAATTTGTATGCCAATTAGATATTAAAGGTGGTGTAGAACAGTAGGTTAAGGACCTGTCAATCAAAACAGAAGAACGGGTTAGGGGTTGAAATGGAGCAGAACAATAGGTTTTCCCCTGATGTAGGCAACCAACACTAACCGAATGTGCTCTTGCCACCGTTGCCCCTCTACTTGGAGGGACATTAGTTCAGCCTCCAGCTCTCTTGGTCACTTGTCAGTTATCTAAATCTTTACTTTACATTAAAGTAGCTCCTCAATTGGCCTTAGATGGCTATGCTCACCCCACTCTACATCTCACACCAAAGGAAACATCTCTGGCAGTGTCTGTGTTTTAACCTGGATGGTACACATGATTGATTGATTCGCTGATGGCTGCTTTGCAGTCTTCGTTTGGGATGGGATACAAAGGGTAGATTAAGGTTGAAAGGAAGGATAGCTTTCAATGATGAGTTCATGGGCTGAGGGAAGAATGCAATTGAAATGACATTGGGAATAACCATGCTGCTGTGTTCGGAGATGAAGAGAACGGTGTAACATGTTGATAGGGGTGTGGCAGTGAGCCACAGTTATCAAAGATGCGTAAGACTGTGGTATTTTAGAACTCAAATTTGTGGTAGGGGACAAGATGTTCTAGGTGTTTGAGGTGGCCTGGGAATGTTATGAGCTGTGACATGAATTGGATGGAAGTAGGTTGTTCGATATGAAAGCGAGGCGGTGTAAACGTCGTTCCAGAATTTAGAAGGAGTGGTAAAATCAGCACAATATAATGAAATATAGACTCTATTACGAAACTTATAATAAAGTACGTTGGGTGTTAAGTGCTGCTGTGAGATGTAACGTTTGGTTAAGGAGAGGAAATTGTTTTGAACCGCATCAAATCAGTCTTAACATTTATGACTCAAAGGAGGAAAAAATGTTTACTATAATTTCCCAGCCATGTATAACAGCAGTAATGACTAATATAATACACGGGAGAACACATTGCTGTTAGTGTAAACAGCAAGGAATTCAAGAAGTGGTAAGATGGAAGGCCATTTTGTGTGAGGGATGGCAGCAGGGTTTTAGTAGGTGGTGTTGGGGGAAGCAGAACTGCAAGTGTGGACCGCCAAGACAGTTGTCCAGCTTAGCGTTGACGGAGGAACGGACAATGAGTTGTTTAAGCGTCCACTGAACGTCTGAAAGCTGCGGTCCCTGGCGGTCCCATCGCTTACAGCGGCTGTCGTCGCGGTCGCCGGCTGCGCGACTCACTTTTTAACACCACGCTGCACAGCTGAAGCCAACGGCTACAAGGTAGTCGTTGTGCTTTATGGAAATGTTTTCAACTGACGTTTAGGGAGGGTACTTTCCGGGAAGATTTGGACAACATGGTACTTGTTGCCAGACGCATTTTTCGAAATGTCTGAGACGAGAAAATCGTATAAATTGGAGCTAATACAGAGGTTTACCGGCAATCTTCCTTGACACTAGCTATTGGCGTGTGGAACGTGGAAGCGAGGATTAGTTAGCGGTGCCAAAAGTATCATCCCCCACACACCGTCATGTGGGGGTATTGACGTAGTTGTAGACGTCGTCTTTGCGAAATGAATGTCTGGGTAGCGGCTGCAGATGCAAGTGGACAACGTGCTGCATGCGGAAAATTCTGTGGAAATATGCTTTGTTGGATGATAGTGCGAACACATTGTACGAACATGTAATTTTCGAAGTTTATTTCCTGATTTATCAGCAAAGCATTGAATTTCTCAGTTTCACCTTGTCGTGTAACAACGATTTCTCACTGTTCTGAGAGCTTACATACTTCTAAGGACGTTAAATTATTGGTGTATAGCTATGTGGTTCATCAGTAAAAAGTATACCAGATGTTGTACAGGAGGCGAGAGATACTCTTTCTAGTATTTAGACACGACACATAAGAAGTTTCCCATGTTACATGGAACTGTATCGGGACTGCGACAGTCTCACTAACTGCTTAACTAAAACAGTTTCCTGCTTCAGCCATGTTTTCATGTGAATATCAGGTGTCCATTAATTAATTGTATGTAATTTGATTACATTTGCTACTTACCGTTTTATATAAAAATTTCAGTCTTCATAATTGACGCAATAAATTGAAAAATAGTTGGAGAATGATAAGTTAAATAGCAATTTCGCTACTGAATAATGGAAATTTCATGAACAACGTTTGTAATTGCTTGAGCTTCTTCTTTAAAGACAAATTAATCTGAATAAGCATTCGAATATTTTCCTATGACCTGTAAGAACGATTTTCGCTATATTAACATGAGTTGTATTGCATTTACGGGATATTTAATATCTGTCTTCAAATATAACACATGAACGTTAATTCTATCTTTCACAGTTCCTGGCACCCCCTTAAATACAATGTCCTGAGCAACCGTAACCGATATGTTTGATGTTGTTTAAAATGCTATGTGCCGGAAATGGACTATATATTTTGACTTACGTTAAAGATCATTTCATCAGTTATCAAATACATAAAACGACAGTATACGATGTTTTGACTAACTATAGTTTTGCACCGCGGATCCAAGGAACTTGCGTCAAGTGACCTCACTGGAACACCCAAAAACAACGAAAACGCACGGTTTTGGCAAACGTAATCAGACAGCAAACCTGTGTCTGGTCAAAAACCTTGTTGGCTTCGACGGGTTGTCACTGGTGTAGTGTATTTGTCAGCATGTCGTGATTATCGTCCTCTTGTCCAACACCGAACGAGTCTCTCTGTCATGATCTGTACACTCTTCCAGCATTCCACATTCCTATCTGTTTCAGTTTTCTTTTCATCCGTCTCATCTGCCACCCTTTTCCCGTACAGCTAGCACGTCACTCACCTATTAACACATACATTGCAATATCAGTTTCTTCCCACATACAAGCACCACATCCTTTTCCATATAGCAGCCTCTCACATCCCAGTCTCTACCCACAGTTGCCAGGAGCCCCCGTCGTATCCTCATAATTACCGCCTTGTCATAAACATTATCACGTATTTTACACTCTTAAATTATTTTAAGTTAAAATTATAAAATCACACACTGCCGTGTCACATTAATGTGACCACCTGCAAAAGCTTGGAAAACAACCTTTTGCGATGCGAACCTCTCTCAGACATGTAGGAGAAGAGTCAGTGAGGTTCTGAAAAGTACCAACAGGGATGTGGAGCCATGCCGAATTCAGTGCCAGGCGCAGCTGTGATAAGTTTCTCCGCTAAGGACCCAAGGTGCGATCAGCCCAGTTGATGTGATCCGACAGATTCTCGACTGAACCTAATTCCGGGGAATTTGGTGGCCAGAGGGGTGCGGCAAATACCCTGGTGATCTTCGAACCACGTACGTGCACTGTGAGTTGTGTGACACGTTGCATTATCCTGCTGGTGGACGGTATCGCGCAGAAGAAAAACGTGGACTTCCTCCCGAAGGATAAGTAGGTACTTCTGTTCATCCATTGAGCCATCCAGAACGACAAAAACATTCTCCAGACCACAAATCACCTTCCTCAAGCCTGGATCCTTCAGAAGGTTATTGCAGGGTGTTCGTCTACAGACGTTTCACGCTGTACATGCCACCGGCCATCTGTCCAATGGAGCGTAGAACATGATTCATATGAAAAGACCACCTGTCGCCCTCAGTGGACGTCAGACTGCGGCACTGCCGTGCAAAATCCAGCCTTCGCTACCGATGAACAGCAGTCAGCACTGGTACATGAAACAGGTGCGGAGGCACATATGTAGAAACGTTCGTTGAACCGTGTTAAGGAGACACTGTTAGTAGGCGCAGGGTTCATCTGGGTCACATGTTGCTCAACAGTTACACGTGTGTACCCCCGTATACATCTCCGCAACCATTGTTGACCCCTGTCATCTGTGGACTGCGGTGCACCATAGTTGCCTCGTTTCCCGTTTTGGCTAGCATCATTTTGCCATGCACGATATACTTGGACCAAGGCGGCACACGAACAGTTTGCAAACTTAGCCGGTTCGGAAATGTTTCCTCCCACAGCCGATGGACGTCATAAAAGTCACTTCCTTTCTGCATTACAATAACTGTACTGTTTGCTGCGTCGGTCCGACGCAATTTATGTGCCCTCCACTGCTGCTACCACCTGCGGTGTTTGAGCAGTTACTGCAAGTTGACGTCGGACATAGACGTTGGTCACATTAGCGTGATTGGAATGCGTATAATTCAACGGCTAAAAACAGAAATTAGTCCGCTGTAGCCCCGTCTATAGTTCGAGAAATACAAATAACAGTTAAATAGAAAATAGTTCCGGTCTCTCACCTTCACTGCAGATTATCTAACCACCTCCTTACTATTACTTCCTCAAGAATTCCAAAAACACTGCCTTCCAACTCCTATACTCTATCCCCCAGAAATGTCAACAATCCCTTACAAGTTTATGTTAGATTAGGTGGAAAAGCTAGTGTGCAAATATTTCATGCAAGGTCCGGATATTTCCTTCTTGGTCTGATAGTTATGGGTGTCCTTTAATATCAAAAGACGTTCAGTTGCATGGACACTGTGCTTAGCTACTGTGCATGATCTCGTTGAAACAGCCATGGCGTCAACTCCTAAAATCCGTAGAAGGAGTTAATGGATACTACGGGAAACAAATTTATTCTTTTTACCATTAGTTTTGTTCCTCCGAGAACCGACAGTAAGAAATTCACCCCATAACAGACGTGAAGCTTCCTCAGTACTGTGTAGCGTTACAGCTCTACATATTGCTGACATGTCTTTAGAAAAACCTTTTTCGCATCTTTCCTCTATGCAATGGTGCTACAATATTTTTTGGGGGCGTGTAGTATTTGTAACTCTCGATACCTTATCAACATAGGTAAATTCGCAAATCACATGGTTAAATGTATTCAAATTGAGATTCGTTATCCACTGGCGCAAATTTCACATCAAGGTGCCTTGTCTACCCTTTCTAGTTGCAGTTTCAGATAGCTTTATCCTGTAAAGCAAAATACGCTATTAGCTTTTATCAAAATGAATATCGTGATTCTTTTCTTGGTGTCTTCGTTACGTGAAGGTGTAATAACTACACCTGCATTTACATATCCAGCAACGTACACTCAATGGCGGAAGCTCAATCGTAGCAATGTTATCAGTTTTGTTTCCCTTCCGATTCGCGTGCTGAGCGAGTGAAAAATAATTCCTTAAGTCTTACCTTATCTTCATGATTCCTATGACAGGTAACTGCTTGTGACATCAGAACTTCAGCACAACCTTTCGTGAATATAAGTTCTCTACACTTATTAAACAGGTTTTCGCAAGAACAACGACGCCCCGTGGCTAAACCAGTACCTAACTAACGACATTCCCAGAGTTAATGACCGTCAATATGAAAAAATCCACTGTAAGTGCTGTTGTATACACAAACGTCACAATATTACAAAAAATTTTGACATCTGCAGGAATAGCTGCAGAGAATAGATGCTTGGTGTAGCGAGTGACAAATGACCCTCACCGTAAGGAAAATATAAGGAGAAATACCCTTTATTGTATATTTACACGGTTGTAGAACAACCACTGCAACCAGTTCATTTCATAAAATATGTAAGTGTGTGCGTACGGAGCCGTCTGAAGAGGAACGAACACAAAATTATTTACTAGCAAGGCCGCTGCCACTGGAACAATCCTCTGGATCTGTGTAGTCCATCGACAAAGGAAGTAGTTTACAAACCATTCACTCGACCAATACTTGAATGTTGCTCGTCTGTCTGGGATCCCTACCAGATAGTATTGATGTATTCAGCAGAGATGATAGAAAGAAGAGCACTTAGTAAGTGCGCAATCGTCACGGAGATGCTCGCTTAACTACAGTGACAGATGCTGCAAGGAAGGCGTTCTGCACCGCGATATAGTCTCCTGACGAGATTCCGAAACGCTACGTTTTTAGAAGACTAAATCCCCGTATATCTCACGCAAAGAGCATAAAGACAAAGAGATTCGGGTGCACTCGGAGTCATCCCAGCAATTCTTCCCCGAAACCAAAGTGAGTGGAAGAGGAAAAGGACATTTGTATACAAAGTAGCCTCCGTCAGACACCGTAAGGTGGTTTGCGGAAGATAGATGTAGATGTAGTTGTAGATAAGTTGGAGGTTCTTTTACGTTTTCTTGGGTTACATCCGATATTACTTTAATTTTGATAGAGTCCAGCATGTATATTTTAAGATGCTCCTTGTGGTCGTACGTTTCTTATTAGCTGACGATGTGATACAGTGTCGAATTACTTTCGGACATCTAGAGAGACGAGATGTGCTTACTGACCCCACACCCACTACACTATAAGAGTTACTGTAGCTGCGACGACAGTGCTTCATTCGAAAAGCATGATGGTAACACCTCTTAGCTAACCCGATTAATCAATTTTGTATACACTCCTGGAAATGGAAAAAAGAACACATTGACACCGATGTGTCAGACCCACCATACTTGCTCCGGGCACTGCGAGAGGGCTGTACAAGCAATGATCACACGCACGGCACAGCGGACACACCAGGAACCGCGGTGTTGGCCGTCGAATGGCACTAGCTGCGCAGCATTTGTGCACTGCCGCCGTCAGTGTCAGCCAGTTTGCCGTGGCATACGGAGCTCCATCGCAGTCTTTAACACTGGGAGCAGGCCGGGACAGCGTGGACGTGAACCGTATGTGCAGTTGACGGACTTTGAGCGAGGGCGTATAGTGGGCATGCGGGAGGCCGGGTGGACGTACCGCCGAATTGCTCAACACGTGGGGCGTGAGGTCTCCACAGTACATCGATGTTGTCGCCAGTGGTCGGCGGAAGGTGCACGTGCCCGTCGACCTGGGACCGGACCGCAGCGACGCACGGATGCACACCAAGACCGTAGGATCCTACGCAGTGCCGTAGGGGACCGCACCGCCACTTCCCGGCAAATTAGGGACACTGTTGCTCCTGGGGTATCGGCGAGGACCATTCGCAACCGTCTCCATGAAGCTGGGCTACGGTCCCGCACACCGTTAGGCCGTCTTCCGCTCACGCCCCAACATCGTGCAGCCCGCCTCCAGTGGTGTCGCGACAGGCGTGAATGGAGGGACGAATGGAGACGTGTCGTCTTCAGCGATGAGAGTCGCTTCTGCCTTGGTGCCAATGATGGTCGTATGCGTGTTTGGCGCCGTGCAGGTGAGCGCCACAATCAGGACTGCATGCGACCGAGGTACACAGGGCCATCACCCGGCATCATGGTGTGGGGAGCGATCTCCTACACTGGCCGTACACCACTGGTGATCGTCGAGGGCACACTGAATAGTGCACGGTACATCCAAACCGTCATCGAACCCATCGTTCTACCATTCCTAGACCGGCAAGGGAACTTGCTGTTCCAACAGGACAATGCACGTCCGCATGTATCCCGTGCCACCCAACGTGCTCTAGAAGGTGTAAGTCAACTACCATGGCCAGCAAGATCTCCGGATCTGTCCCCCATTGAGCATGTTTGGGACTGGATGAAGCGTCGTCTCACGCGGTCTGCACGTCCAGCACGAACGCTGGTCCAACTGAGGCGCCAGGTGGAAATGGCATGCAAGCCGTTCCACAGGACTTCATCCAGCATCTCTACGATCGTCTCCATGGGAGAATAGCAGCCTGCATTGCTGCGAAAGGTGGGTATATACTGTACTAGTGCCGACATTGTGCATGCTCTGTTGCCTGTGTCTATGTGCCTGTGGTTCTGTCAGTGTGATCATGTGATGTATCTGACCCCAGGAATGTGTCAATAAAGTTTCGCCTTCCTGGGACAATGAATTCACGGTGTTCTTATTTCAATTTCCAGGAGTGTAGTTTCAACATTTGTGCAATATCACACAATTTCTAGTCACGTTTGACAATCTATCTGCCATAATTTCAACAATTCTCTCAGATTCCATTCACCTGACATATATTTTGAGCAAAGAATCACGAATATTACTGATTCTTGAGAACATAGAATAAAACAGGACTGAATTTCAGGACTCGTAGAAGGACGGAAGCACACACCCTGGGAAACTGTGCTTTGTGTTTGTAAAGCCGACCACTTTGGCAGAGTTATGTGGCGTCGGAAGGTCCTTACACAGCTCCTGATGCTACCTCTCTAGGGACTACGCCAGAGAGAGCCTGGAAGAGCTACTGGAGTTATTAGATTGTCTGCGTCGCCCAGTCATTTCCCCCCGGAGTAAGAGCTGGGAGAAATGTCGCAGCGTGCAGGTTGCAGAAGCCCGCACTTTATGGGAATCCTAGTCTAGCACGTCACGTCCGTAAGAGCGACCACTGAGCACGATATTATTCTAACAGCACGATTTTTATCAACAAGAAAATTTGGAAATTTGTGGTAAGGTCCCATGGGACCAAACTGCTCAGGTCATCGGTCCCTAAGCTTACGGGAAGGGGGAAGGGGGAGGGGGGGGGGGGAGAGCCGCGCGGACCGCGACAAGGCACCTAAGACCGTGCGGCTATCAATAAGAACTTTTTTTTTTAAATTAGTTAGCGCAGAAAATTATCCCTTATGACATTACTGAATGAAAATAAGTACAATATCTTAACTCACTGAGATGTCTTTCCCCAAAATTTGCTGTGATTCGAAGTAAAAATGCAGCTTGTTGTATACCAGACGAAAGGTAGTTTACATTTATGGCAAACAATAGCGGACCAAAAGCTGATATGATACAGGCCTAAGTAATACCTGCCCAGACAGAAGACTCTCTACTGGTTACACTGGTTGAATTATTAAACGCAACTTTCTGCATGTTCTTGGGTAGATATGACATCATGCACTGGTTGGCTATGCCATCACTTTCATAAAACTTCAGTTTATCTAGAAAAATATTGTGAATCACACAGTCAAATACCTTAGGTCACAGAAAATACCAACAGGTGTGCTTTGCTATTTAGCCCTTGTAAAATCTGATGAATGAATCTGTAAATGGGGTTCTTAGTTGACAAACTCTCCTGAAATTTAAACTGTGGTTTACCGAGGATATTGTTGTTGCTCAGGTGGGATACAATTATAGGACAAAAAACCTTCCAAAAAAATTTGGAATACGATGTCAGTAGCGAAACGGGTCGGTCGATATTGATATGTCTCGTATCACCTTTTTTGTAGAGATATTTTATAGTAGCAAAATTATTTAAATGTCTCTGTAAAATGCGCTGAAGGACGACGCTTGAAGTATGGGAACAAGCATTTAGCACTCTATTGGATACACCACCGAAACCATACGAGATTTTAGTTTTGAGGGAGTTTTTAATTTTCTTTATTGCAGAAAGAGAAGTGGATGAGACATTTCTATGAACGAATTTTATCTGAGTTGCTTTATCAACATACTGTTTTTATTTTTCTCTCAAACTGTTTGACTCTAAATTTTTTACTGTATTTAAGAAAAGATTATTAAACACACCTGTTACCTGTTTCTGATCATTTATATCGTCTTCCATATGAGTGAACAGTGATGTTCTGTTCTATGGTCGTTTGTTCTGTCTGTCGTTTCAGGCCATTCCAGTTGGACCTAGGTCTGTTGTCGGAATACCTGATTTGTGACGTAATGTGCATGTTCCTTTACTTTTTAATAAAGTTTCTTAGTAATTTGTGGTGTTTTATACTGTGGTACTATTACAGGAGTTTTATTTGTTCTTGCCAACAAATTTCCCTTTTATTTGACAATATACAATGTGTCTAATAATCAGTGACTTTTTGAATGGCATTTTAATGTCTAATGATTAGTTCAAGAGGAAAGCTATTTTTAAACAACGACATAAATCTGTCACACAACAGGTTAAAGTTTATGATGTCATGAACATGACTTTCATCCCGCTACATCTTATGTAAATTATTATTATAAACATTTGTCCTATAGTCATTAATTATTTTAACTGACTTCTATTGGCCAATATATATACCATAAAATATTATCTTATTTATCATAACAATGCAGTGTGATCACAGACAGCATTTTTTAGTGAGTATAGAGTTGTTTTCTCTTTTAGACTTCATCAAAGAAAAGATTATTTTTTAGGGTACTACTGTCCTTATCCACCTAAGTTGGTAAGCTTATTACTGAGATAAAATTGTAGGATCCAAACGAGGTTTCCATATCTTTCTCTGTTTCAGTACCCTTTAGAGAATCCACTCTGAAATCACCAGTGGTTAGTAGCTGCTTGTTTCTTTCCGACAGATAGCATAATAGGCGATCCATACGCCTCATAGACAGTCCAAAATTTCCCAGTGGGTATCTATGTACAATTGCAATTAAAAGTGAACTATTTTCGGTCAGTTGCAGAATACTTCTTATACGTATTCTTTCCCAGGTCCACTTTCCCGAAAACCTGGTTTCTCTGCTGAACACGGGAACCCTCTCTATTAGTTCCACCTCTGCCTCGCATAGTTGCAGCACGTCGAAAACAATTCAGAACAAAAGGCCAGGCAAGGAGTTTGTGAAGCCTACAAAGAAGTGCAGAAACAAACGCAGTGTAAAGGCAGTTAATTACACAGGCTTACAAGAAACAAAACGATTTTACAACTGATCTTTAGATGTATTTGGGGAGCTGAATGGAAATATGAAATCAGTATTTCTCCATTTGCTATTCATTTTATATTAGTATTTTTAAAGCGTGCCGTCCTACATGAAATGGGCTGTCTTAGCTTTCTTTTTATATAATTACATATACAAGGACTGGTTCCAGTATATTCGCCTTATTGTCATTCTATCATCCAGGTAGCTCCTGCAAAATATATCAGATGAAGTTAAACATCTGGTAACGCAGACAGACTTCAGTGGTAGAGCTGAGGTTAGTTCGTAAGTTATCACCGACAGCCCTGATACTTGCGCAAAAGTTTTACAGATCTGATGTGATTCCCAGATTCTATCCTGACCACCGATCCTAAAACTAAAGCACTCTAAGATAAGCAAGTCAATAACAGCTTTTTCAATGAGTATTCTTCGCATTTGTAGCAAAACACATAAGGATAATTTACACAAGTTCTTCTACGTGGACTCATTTCTGTTCAGTAACACAAATACAGTACTGTACAACACAGTACGTTTAAGGTTAACTTTATAACATCTCTTCCCCAAACACAAATATGACGTGACACCAATTCGCTCAGGGCTGTCGGTGATAACTTACGAACTAACCTCAGCTCTAGCACTGAAGGCTGTCTGCGTTACCAGATGTTTAACTTCATCTGATATATTTTGGAGGAGCTACCTGGATGATAGAATGACAATAAGGCGAATATACTGGAACCAGTCCTTGTATATGTAATTATATAAAAAGAAAGCTAAGACAGCCCATTTCATGTAGAACGGCACGCTTTAAAAATACTAATATAAAATGAATAGCAAATGGAGAAATACTGATTTCATATTTCCATTCAGCTCCCCAAATACATCTAAAGATCAGTTGTAAAATCGTTTTGTTTCTTGTAAGCCTGTGTAATTAACTGCCTTTACACTGCGTTTGTTTCTGCACTTCTTTGTAGGCTTCACAAACTCCTTGCCTGGCCTTTTGTTCTGAATTGTTTTCGACGTGCTGCAACTATGCGAGGCAGAGGTGGAACTAATAGAGAGGGTTCCCGTGTTCAGCAGAGAAACCAGGTTTTCGGGAAAGTGGACCTCAAAATAGTGGATTACGGCTGTAGTGTTGTGTGAATTGCTGTGGTTCCTGAGTATGGTACTGAACCTGACGTCTGTCAGCAGCAGGAAAGATAGGCGAGCACAATTTTTGTGTTTTCTTTCCCGCTACGATTCACGTGCACAGTAGAAGCACACACTTATTACTGATAATTTTCTATTACTGAATTTCTTAGTCAACCTACATTTATTTGCATTTTACACTGAAAACGAGGGCTACTTCATCTCGTTGGATTACATGTGATGTCCCAACTCCACTCTGCACTACTGTCAATACAGTACATTAACACGTAGTCGCTTGGTATTCTACACTAGCGACTTCGGTTACAGTTACTTGACTTCCTACTGTATCTTTCACGCACTATCCAACCCCTTATGACTCTTCTGAATCAGACTAAATATAAGGGTGCCGATAAAATATTATTAATATGCAGCAAATATTAGGCTCTGATGCGAAACCAGATTATTTTTTCTCCAATTGGCATTTTCACCTTTGTCCCCTATGGGCTAAAGTCAGTAGTAGTGAAGTATCTCTGCAGGTGATGATCATTAATTGCGGATCCTACCCAATCTTTAGCAATGACTTCGTGATATCATGATGACAATGACCACACAACACGAGTAACCCATGTATAATTGAATGCGAGTTCCAAGCAAAACAACGACGGAATCAGTGAAAATTGAACAGAGAAATTCGCCGGCTTTAATGCAGAGCAGAGGACAACCGAACACAGTATATGAATAAACGCGGATAATTGAAACAGCGCTAATAAGAGCGACAGATTCGTGTGTTTAATTGCCAGTAATTAGCAGAATTTCGAACTGGCTAAATTAGGTGGCGTCAAAGGCTCTATGCCCTATAATTGGTGGAACTATGAATAGTGATATCCCTTCATAAACTCTCAGTAATCCTCCTAGAAATTTCGTCTCTGTACAAATAGACGTCTGGTTAGATAAACTATTCTCTTATCAGAATGTTCGTGCTATGTTAAGCATTTATCATTTTATTACAATAAGTATCCTGTTGAATTATTACATTACTTTCGGAGCTCTGAAATTGAGTGCGGTGTCTGCCGATTTAATTCCAGAAACTATGTCCTGACTAGCGAAGAAAATACGGCTTTAATATTCGCCATTTCCAACCGCAGTCTCCGCGTACTAATTGAAGTTACAGTGAAACAGGAATTCAGTCTCTCATTCAGAAATATTTTATCCTAAAACGCAGAATATAAGTAACTTCTGAAAGATTAATTATTTATTTAATCTGTTTCATTTTCGTTATGAATTTTCTATTGGTATGACTTTGTGGCCCAAAGCAAAGGACAATGATCTTCATGTATTAACGGGAACAGTTTATTTTTTCTCTGAATAAAACATCCGTTTTAAGGGTGGAAGAAGCTTCGGGAAACTAATTACTGCAATAACTGATATTTTTCAAAGTAATTGTGTCACCAAGACGTTCCTCGCCGATAAATTTGAGGAGTAATATTTTAGTATTCCAGACAGTTAACGCATATTTCCTTTGAAGCTACCAATTAGCAGCATAATGTGTATTGTTGCGGTAGTCGTTGTTTCATATGGGCAAAGTATTCCTTGTTATCAGAGAAGCTAAAGTGAGAAACTCATTTCTGCCTTATTTAGAAATCACTACTTACTCCTTAGGTACATTTATACGGGAATACGCTAGTTACTCGTTCAATAGGTTATCTATATCCACATAGATACTCTGCCGACCACCATATTGTGCACACCTAGTCTTTTACTTTCGTGTTCCAATCGCAAACTGATCGAAGCGGCCGTGCGGGATTAGCCGAGCGGTCTCAGGCGCTGCAGTCATGGACTGTGCGTCTGATCCCGGCGGAGGTTCGAGTCCTCCCTCGGGCATGAGTGTGTGTGTTTTTCCTTAGGATAATTTAGGTTAAGTAGTGTGTAAGCTTAGGGACTGATGACCTTAGCAGTTAAGACCCATAAGATTTCACACAAATTTTAACTTTTTTTTTTGCATTGAAGCGAAAATGACTGTCTATACGATTCTGTTAGAGCCCTTGTTCCTCTTTTCGCGTCTTCCTGTCCTTGCGCGAGATGTGCATTGGTTGCAGTAGGATCATACTGCAATCTGTCGCAAATAACGATGCTCTCAGCTTCCTCAACAGTGTTTAGCGAAAAGAACTCTTCTTCCGTCCACCGATTCCCAGTTGAGTACACACAGAATTTCCGTTATCCTCGTGTGTTGATCGCATCTACTGGTAACAAATCTAGCAGCACGCTTCTGAATTGTTTCGATGCCTTCCTTTAGTCTAACATGGTGAGGATCCAAGCATTCGAACAGTGTACAAGAATGGGTTGCACAAGTGTGTTGTGAGTGCTCTCCTTCATAGATGCACTACACTTTCCTACAATTCTCCCAAAAAAATCAAAGTGATGTTATTCATGTGCCCAAGAAAAATATGGAGACTGTTAAAACAGAAAATGGCATTGTCGACACCAAAAATTAATAGCAATTCGTGCTTCTGTAAAAAGACCGATGCGTGAAGAATACAACAACTTCCAACGTCATAGCGAAGTATGTCGCTCAGGAACCGAGAAAATTCTTATTGTACTCAAATAACTATGCGGGTCGAAGGCTTATATCCAGTCAGTCGTCCACAATTCTGGTGTGGCAGTAGAAGGCAGCAACAGGAAAGCCGAAGTTCCTAATTTCGCGTCTACAAAATCATTCACGTAGGAGGACTGGGCAGACATACTATCGCTTGACCGTCACATAGACTATCGTATGGATGATACTGAAATAGGCAACCCTGGCGCTGAAAAGCAATTCAAAGAGTTGAAAGCAAATAGGTCACCAGGACCGAAAGCAATCCCAGTTCCGTTTCACACACAGAGCTCTACGGCATTAACCCTTTACTTAGCTTGCTTTTATCGTGAATCTTTCGCCCACTGCAAAGCCCCAAACGACTGTAAAAAAAGCCAAGTGACTTCTGAATATAAGAAAGGTGAAAGAACGGTCCCGCACATAGTCAGACCCATATCGTTAACGTCGGTATGCTACAGAATTCTTGAACATATTGAAAGACGTATACATTGCCGGCGATCGGCGAGGCATGACAGAATCTCTGACCAGAGAGTAGTTTATCGGTAGCTGTTGCTAGTCTGCGCTTGACCGCGCGAGTCGACAGTAGTAGTGGTCTGTCGACAGTAGTAGTTGTCAGTCGATAGTAGTCGGGGAGTCGGCATGCGTCGGCTGTGTGCTCCGCTCGCGACTCTGGTCAGGACTCTGGAGGATGAGTATTGTTGTAGAAGGTAAAGAAGCAGCCATGCGCATATTTAATAATGTATGCTAATTGTAATTTAATTTGTTCAAAGAAATGCCCCAATAATAATTTTTATAATATAAAGAAACTCTTTTAAAGAAAAGCATTCATTTCAATTTAAAGAATATTTCAAATGCATGATCATTCCTTCCAATAATAAAAAAAAAATATATGCCAGCATTGCACGAAGCTGTGTCGAAAAATGACTAATTTAAGAGCATATAACACTTTCTGTCTGCTACTACTGTACCATAACCTCAATGCTAGAAACAGGTTGTGACATAAAACCATTTTGTAAAAGCAACTATGGCACAAAGCAACAGAGCAGTGTTACCCTCTGAGAGGAATTTTGTTAAGTTGACCGTGTTGATCCTAATGGAGGTGGCTTATCGGAAATGAAAGTCAGAATTTCGTTAATATTGGAATAGTGACAAACAAAATTTTGTCTAGCTATACTGTTTATAGAATAAGGGAAACGGTCGCCAGCCTAATTAGGCAAGATAAAGATTAACGTTCTCGTTTAAGAAAGCAGGTATAGGTAACTAAAACGGACAAACACAACCTAGACTTAGCCACACGCGAGTGCAATGAACTCTGACACACATATGTTTTAAGATTGAAGCTAACAACTGGAGCAGCACAAACTATTTACTAAATTATAAGAGATACTGAAACACCCTATTACTATTAACATGCACTTCTAATACACAAGATACATAAACACTTAGCAAACATGAATATATACTGTTTCACAACTGCAGCTTTCTCACTTTTACTACAGCGAAACACAATGCTGACCAAATTGCAAGAAATTGACTCACCTTTATAATTCACTACAGACAATAATGTGATCATTTGCCTTACAAGCCTCAGTCTTAAGAACTTTTAATATTGAAGTTAGCAACAGCACTTTAAATAGCAGTTTTAATAGGAAAATTATTTTTGAACAAATAACATTTGTTCTAACTCACTCTGTTACCACTTTAGCTTTAACTATCTTTTTAACAATTTCAAGAGGCATTATTTTAAAAAAAACTGAGTTTCAATGTACTTTCAGTAAGGACACTCGGTAATCACTGTACTTCAAACGGAGAGGACCCTGAGAGGTTTTATGATGAGGAGTAAAATCAAGGTAGGTACATAAAGTCAGATATGAATTACCTTATATTTCAGCACACTAACACATCCATTAGGCTGATCCTTCACTGTACATCAATGTAGCATTCCAATATAATGATTGCGCAATGTGGTGGCAACTGCATGTTGTTAGGTGGAATTGCAGGTAGAATTGCTGGACTCTGTCATTTCTTGGTGGCGATGATAAATACGAATTCCAGAATAGTTGCAGCTATTTATCCACCCATCCGAGGCCTTGGAAAGAAGCAGGAAAAGCCTCTCTCTGAATCATCACAATATGCGCCTTTATGCTAGCAGCGCACGGACTCGTAGCTCGTCTCCGACGACTGGCTCGTCCCCGACTGCTTGCTCGTCTCCGACTGACTATCAGTTCCACCTTTTCCACCTACGCCAACCACAATTTGCGCGCGTTACACAGTTCCGTTCCTGAGGGGAACCACTACACCTTTTACATACGAATTAACTAAGAACCCTAAGTGAAGGTCAGCAGTTTACATAACAGCAAACAAATGCATTAAATAAAACAGAACATTTTCACATATTGACACTTCTACAAAAAATTATTCACACAAAATTACAATTATATACAGTAAGTTCTGTTCCCTCCAAATGGAACAAAGAATCTAAATTGCAGATACACTACTTCGCATAGAATTAAATCAAGCCACCAAAGTTTTTAACAAAGAAAAAAGTACACAATTTTATGTTATCGATTTAAACACATTTACAGAAGATCAACAATGTAACATTAAATAAAGCAAAATAAATCCATACAGCATAAGAGCTGTGGTGTTACACATGCCCCATATTTCGTTGAAGTTTCCCTTCAGGGATACTTCAAGGAAACATCCATAACACCTAAGTGGTGCTGGCTGTGAAAAAAAATTATTCCATCCAACTTCAGTTGGGAGAGAAGAGAAAAAAAACACATATTACAAACATACAGTATATACACTAAGAAATTTCATACCATTCTTCCAAAATATTTTCAAAATAAGACATCTAAAGCAATTTTCAATTTCACACTGGTTTAAGGAAACTAATTTTCATCATTATACAAGATACCTTTAAGCATGTTCATTTCATACACATACAGTCCAAATAACTGACAAACAGTACACAAACTCATCTACATATAAGCAGAATAGGTAAAGCCTTTAAATAATATGAAAAAAATTTAAACACATTACAATAGCACAGAACAATTTAACTTAACAAAGCAGAAAAATGGCTTTCTATATTTTTAAAAGAATGTAAATTTTCACAGACACACAAGCATATTAATGGTCACAGTACATTTTACAAGGTTCAGCAATTAATGAAATATTGAAAATATCAGTTTGCATTCACATATGCACAAATATTTACACAAACAACTATGAGAACCTTTTTCCAACTGACTCTTTAAATACCAAAGTAACTTTGCAAGGTTGTTTCAAAATAATTAACTTTAAAGCTGCTCTTCATTAATAGCAGTCCAAAATATTTGTTGCACATAAACACACTAACATATTCAGAGCCTATCTTTAATCATCGCTGCTGTGTTTTAAAACAAGGCAGTCCAAAACTTTAAGTTATTTAAAAAAACCTAGAATCAAAAACATCTACATCCATTTAAATAAGAATGCATATATATTTTATAATAACTTTTCACTGACTTCAATAACAATAGTTAGTTTATAACATATTGCTCAAAAAACATAACTTAGTTCATTGCTCGCCTCAGCACTAGCATTCCATGTTACATATTCTGCCCATTATTGGTTTGGCAGCCTTTACCTATAACATTTAGACACAAAACACAATTTAGATTAAGAACACACAAAAAAAACACATTTTTAAATTAATTCACTGCCCCATCCTCTAGGTTTGGCAGTTCATGACCACTTATCAGCTCCTTGCCCCACAATGGCAAGTCCTTTGGCTCCTGCTCACATAGCATATATGGTAGTCCTCAACTTCAGGACCACAGCATTTTTATTATTTTGTCTTGTTTTACTGCCTATCAACACATTTTTGAGCAGTTTATTGTCATCATTTCCAGGTTTTTCATCATTCTGTCACACTTTTGGTAAAATTTGCATTAGTGGTATAAAACATGAAACCTGTAACTTTGAAACAGTAATTAGACACTGGCAACAAAACCATTTCTTTTCAAATGACACAGTCAGGTGACATATACATTAATCGAGAAAGAATTAAATGTCATATTCAGGATCAAGTTAGGATAAAGTATTTTTACTACTCATTTGTCATTGCTTTTCCACACACAGTTAGGTCATTACATACATCAAGATCAGGACAATAATTTCATAACATATTGCAAGTGATTTCTGCCAACCCTTTTGCTGGCACTAGACACATACCTCACATACCTATTTCACATACATTAGCCAGGTTCATCTCCTCAGTTTTAAACACATATACAGTTTTTCAACACCATATTTGCCCCTTTTTTCTCAAAACCATTTACATTTAATTATATTATGGCATTCATTTACCTTTTCTTTTTAATATTCTTACCTTTTCTCATCCATATTTCTCTTTCCAATTACTTTTCCATTACATTTTCTCTTTAACAATACCCACCATACTTTCATTATTCTTTGCCATTTTCTAGTGTACCTATATTATTTATCCAATTATTTGTCCACAAACAATACATAGTATTCTACATTATTTCCACACTATTCAATACACTCTGATAGAGAAGAAGGAAAGAAGATAGTAAAAATTCGGAATGATGAAGAGGAAGGTTGGCAGCACGAAAAGAAACGGAAGTAGTGCTAGCAACGACTCGGGTCCCTGGTGCTCGTCAGGCACCTGACAATGCAAAGAGTGCATTGCCCCCTGAGGGTACTACATTTTATTCATCATTGGTTTCTGTGGACATACAATTTCAGGTCGACTATATTTCTAACTCCTAAAGGCTTCCTTGACCTAGGGTACACAAGAAAATAAGCATTTGCATGTGGAGTTCCTTGCACTTCAAAAGGCCCATTGTAAATGTATTTGAATTTAGAAATTTCATTATTAATTTCACTAGATTTTTCATGGGTCTTCACTAAAACATAATCCCCAAGCTTAAATTTAGTTGTTTTGAGATTATTATCATGCCTTTTAGATCTAGCGGCCGCCTCTCTTTCATTCTTTTCTTAACTAACTCTTTCTTCGCATGCAGGTTAATTCCTACAATAGGTGGGAATTGCAAGATCTCTTCAATAATACTTTTACTTTTACGGTCCAACAGAATTTCTTCATGAGTAAAACCTGTGGTTTCATGGTATAAGGTGTTCATGGTCTTTTCAAAGTCATTTACAAATCTGCCCCAAGCCTTGTGGTTATGCTGACAGTAGGTTCTACCTAACCTTCCTAATTCACGCATATATCTTTCGACAGGGTTACTAGCCGGGTGGTAAGCTGAAATATATTTAACTTGAACACCATGTTGCTTCATATCTTCCTTCCAGATTTTTGAGGTAAACTGTGGTCCATTATCAGACAAAACTGCTTTAGGTTTACCAATGGTGTTAAAATACTCAGTCATCTTGCTAAAGACTGCTTTAGCAGTGGCTTTTCTGATTGGATATAATTTAATAAATTTGGAGAACACTTCCAATACTACAACAATGTAAGACCAATTACCTAAGGTTTTAGGTAAAGGACCATACAAATCCACTGACAATAATTCTAATGTGTCCTCTGGTACTGTATTTTGCATGAAACCTTGATTTATTTTATTTGTTACTTTTGTCCTCTGACATACATCACAAGATCTTATTCTCTCAGTAATTTTCTTAGTAGCACCTACATTAATCACAACCACATCAGTTAATTTTTCGATACACTTCTTGGGACCACAATGCCCTAAGGCAAGATGAAAATAATCAATCACTTCAGTTTCAAATTGCCTAGGCCAACACACCTTCCATTCTTCAGTGCTGGTATTCTTTGTCCTATATAAAATTCCATTAAATATCTTGTAAAATCTGCAGATTTGTGGGTAATTAGGATTACTAAAATTAACCTTTACTGACTTCCATATTTCATCCTCATTCTGGTGGAACCTCATGCTTTTACAAATTTGCTCAATTCTTTTCCTACCTGGAACAGCCTTAATATATCTTACATGAAATTTGCCATCTTCATTATATTCCCTTGGTAAGTTGTTCATACCCTCAGGCAACCGTGATAAAGCATCAGCTACATAATTGTCACTACCTTTAATGTATAATATCTCATAATCAAACTGTTGTAAGTACAGGGCCCATCGACTCAACCTGCTGGTAAACAGTCAACAGTTTTTTAAAAACGTTAATGCCTTGTGGTCTGTATGAATTATAGTTTTATGTCCCCATAAACAATTCCTAAATTTCTTTAATCCCCAAATGATTGCTTAAGCCTCCTTTTCTGAAATAGTATAGTTTTTCTCATATTTAGTTAAAGTTCTACTAGCAAAAGCAATGGTCTTATGTGCTGTTTCCCCAGATTCTGTGTTTTCCTGAAATATTTCAACACCAATACCATAAGCACTACTGTCTGTAATCATGTGGAATGGCTCACTTAAAACTGGATGATGTAAAATGTTTTCCCTTACTAACTCGGTTTTCAAATTTTCAAAATCTTTCTGACATTCAGATGTCCAAATATATACACTATTTTTCTTTAACAAGCTATTCAAATGTGGGCTGTTAAAAGCTTGCCCTTTCACAAATTTGCGGTAATATCCGCAAAGGCCTAAAAACGCTTTCAACTGTTTCCTGTTCTTTGGAGGAGTGCACTTTTCAATAGCATTAAGCTTTTCTGGGTCCTTGCTAATCCCAGATGTGGTTATTATGTGTCCTAAAAACTTAATTTCTTGTCTCACAAATTCACATTTTTTTAATTTTAAAGTCATGCCCCCTGCTTGAAGAGCAATAAGGGTTTTCTTTAACAGGTCACAATGTTCTTCCCAGTTATCAGTAGCAATCAATAGGTCATCCACATATACAGTCAATCTGGCACAAAGTTCTTTTCCCAACACAGAATCCAAAGCCCTAATGAAAACAGAAACAGAGGTATTTAAACCAAATGGTACAACTTTGTATTGGTAACACTTTCCTGCAAACAAAAAAGCTGTATACTTCCTAGAATCTTTGTGTAATGGGATTTGCCAATATCCAGCAGTGAGGTCTAAACTAGTTAAATATTTTACATTGTGGAACTTTTGTAATAAATCGTCTAAATTTTCTGGTCGGTCTACTTCTCTCTTGACAATTTTATTCAATGTCCATGCATCAATGACTACTCTTACACCTCCATCCTTTTTGTTGACTATAATAAGTGGACTATTGTATTCACTATTGCTTCTTTCTATTACCCCCCATTCCTACATTTTATCAATTTCAGCTTGTACCGCTTCTTTCTTAGCTATAGGTATTGGATATGGTCTAACAAAGAATGGTTCATGTTCCAGGATATCCATACGGTATTCAAAGTTGTTTACGACACCTGGTTTATCAGAGAACACTTTCTTATTGCTATTCAAGATACCAAATAAATCATCTTTCTGTTCACATGATATTCCTTGGATGACATCAACAATTTCCCTAAAACTGTCAGTTTTTTGATCATCCTGCAATAAACCTCTCACATGGTATATTTCATATAGTTGGGATAAACCATCATTTTCAGATTCTATTTTTAATAAAATGGGTTCTACATTCACAGCTTGGACCTGGTTGTCACCTTCAAATTTAATTTCTATTGTTTCGGTTTCCCTATTAATCTTAACAGTTCCACTACCACAATCTAAAATTACTTTTTCCTTGTCCAGCCAATCAATACCTAGAATCATTTCAGCACTTAGTTCAGGGACCACTAAAAAATCATGTTCAAATTTTTGGCTTCCTATTTCAAAGTCCATCAATACTTGTTTTTGAATGGGCTTGCTGGACCTACCAGTAGCTCCTATAATTTTCACTCCACTAACAGACATTATTACTAACCCTGGTTTACATGAAATATGATCAAAGAAAGATTCTGATATGGCACTGATTTGGGATCCTGTGTCTAAAAGTGCTTGCAGTTCAATGTTACAAACATTTACAGGCATTATAGTTTGTTTAATAATTTTCTGTTCCTTTTCCTCCTGTTCTTCCCATAATAAATCCTGCTCAACCATAATGTCTTTCCAGGAAATATTACCTACTGATTTCAGTTGTATATCAGGTGGCTTTTTGGGTTTGTGGACCTCTACATCTTTACAGATCTTTAACAGTTCATGGTCTACTATATTTATCTCTGAACATTCTTTAGGTTTCTGTAAATCTATTTCTGTCATTCCATTTAGTAAAGCCCGCTCTAATATAGTATCATCCGGCGGCTCTTTCGGTTTTGTTTCAGTTACACATTCCGGATTTTGTTTCGAAAAGATGTCGTTAATTTTTTCGTAACCTCTTTCTGTAAAGGTATAATTATGTTTGTCGACCTCCGAAAACTCATCTGTATCTGAATCTGTCGTCTCTCCTTCGTCTGAGCTATCACTAGGTTCTATTTCGTTATCAGATTCGAGCAGGAAGGCAACTTTTAAACAGTGAGGCAGATTATCACTAGATGTTTCAGTCACTTCGTTTTCCGACTCATTTTCTACACAATTCACATCGTTTGAACAGTCAGGCACTTCTGTTATATCACTTTGAACGATTTCAGCCTTAACTTCATACTTAGTATAATCGTCACATACTTCGTAACTTTCATTTCATTTTCTTCCATGCTGTCATTTTCAGGTAATCGTGCGAAATTCTTACTAGACCCTTCTGCATCAAAACTATTAAACACCTTTCCAACAACAATAATTTCATCTGCACTGCTCATAATGTCATGATTACTAACGTCCTCCTCTACCTCTTTTTTACCTATTATTAATTGTGCACACGTCTTTTGCGTGGCATATTCTACCTCCCTTTCCTCTTTATTCATCACAACCTCCCCCACATCTACGTCTTTTACCTCATACACATCATTAACGGTACAAATGTTCTCCTTTTCACTCGCCTTTTCTGGCTCCCTTTTATTCTTTAATAAAGTCTTTTCGCACGATTCCGATACCGAGTTATCTTTATCATATGACATATGAACTTTATTTTCATTTCTACATTCATCTACTACTGAAACCGGCCATCGGAAGTGTCCGATCCCGCCTCTTCTGTCTCTCTCTACGGCAGCCATCTTGTTCTGACGTCTGCCATTTGTGTCTGCTGCCAAGTGCAATGTACGCTGCTCCGGCAACCGCTGGCCCGAGCACGAACGGTCACGTGACTTCGCACTGGAAACGCCACTATGTATCACTCCGCGCCCGTCTGCTATAGGTGCGCCCTTAACCTTCCTGCCCCGTAGTTCACATGTTTCCTTCTCGAATCTAATATTTGGCATCTTTTCTTTGGGCCCAAAACCGGTTTCCGCGTGAATCCGGCCCGTAACACACGCGGTTTTTAGTTTTCCATTTCGTTTCTTGTTTGGGAATTACGTGCTATGTATCCTCTTCCGCGCGTCGTATAATTTCCCCTGCCTCTCGCACGACCTCTTTGAATCGCATTTACACGAAATCTATCATTTTCATGTCGTTCAGCTTGGTCATTACTTTCTCGCGAATGATTGTTGTTATTATGGGGACGGGACTCGCGATTTCTTCGCCAGTGATCTTCGTCCTCTACCCTTTCCAAGAACGCAGAAAAACTTCTGTGGGTACTTCCAACATATCGTTTTGAATCCTCAGGCAATTTCTGCCAAAGAACCCAAACGATCTCGGCTTCAGTTCTTCTTGCTTTTAGGTGTATTAGTTTTCTGTACAATGATTCGCAAAACTCTTTCATGGTTTGCCTACCTCTGACATCATACAGTTTGGCCATTAGAAATTCACGCCACAACTGGTCTTGTTTTTGTTCTGACCAGTATTCGTCAATAAATTTTTGTTTAAAGGTTTCAAAAGACATCTGGTTAATATCAAGATTCAACCCCCACCTTTTTGTTTCTCCCGTTAATGCACTGATTACAACATTAATTTTTTCCTGGTCAGTCAAATATTCAGGAAAATTTCTTTCGCAGTTCTTTACAAAGTCTAGGGGGTGCCATCCGTTATGTCTCTTTGCTGGGTCGAATTTTTCCTCGCCCTCTAATATTTTACTGAAAGGCATTTTTCCAGTAAAATGTGTAGGTCCGGTTTGTATTTTTCTTTCCAAGTCATACATTTTGCCTTGGATTTGTGAAGTGTTATGTTCACACTTCTTTTCGCAAGTAATAATCTGTTTGGTTAATTCTCTGCTTGTTGCTGTTACAGATTGTTTGATCTGTGCAAATTCCACGTTACATTCTGTTTGTATTTCGGATTTAATACCGAATACCTTTTCGTCTACTTTAGTGATGACTAAGGGTTCTATTTGATCTTGAATTTTAATTACTTCAGTGTCAAATCTTTCGTTAATGTCATCAATTTGTCCTTGTACATTGGCAATATTGCCATTGATGACAGTAATTTCGCTTTTAATACTTTTGATTTCATTACTCACTGTTCCTGCCCTTGAGTTGACTTCTTCAATTTGTTTACTAAGTCTGGTACCCTGCTCTTGCATTTGTTTACTAATATCACTACCTAGTGTTGCGTTTTGTGCATTAATATTGTCACTGTGTGCTGCAATTTGTGCCTTAATACTGTCATTTTGCGCTGCAAATTGCGCAGACAGTATTCTAAGTAAATAAGTCAGATCTGGTGTCTTTCCACTTTTAGGTTCTGCTACATTTTTGTGTTCGAGTCCTACTTCCCTTTCAGTTTTTGGTGATTCAAACATATCCCTCGATTCATCAGCATAGCCACTGTCTTCGACAACATCGCCTACATTGTCTTGCTTAGTACGCGCTACACACATAGCTTCGATCTGTTTATTAACGTCTGCGTGATAACGTACGTAATTTAACTCGCGCGTCATGCCATCTGTTGGTGTGCTGCCTGAACTGCTATCGGTTGCATTCTGCTCTCGCGTGTCTACATTTATTTCTAATTTCCTGTCCATTTTAGCTATTATTAAGTACTGATACCTTTTATTAATAATTTAAACTGAACTTTCACTACTAGTTCTGTCAACTAATATAAAGGTTCGTGCCGCTGGACGTTTTATGTTCACTCAATGTTTGTAAAATGCTAATTACTTATAATTTTTTCCGACTATAGGTGCAAACTGAACAACGTCCTGTCACGCGGCGCCACGTATAACACTTTCTGTCTGCTACTACTGTACCATAACCTCAATGCTAGAAACAGGTTGTGACATAAAACTATTTTGTAAAAGCAACTATGGCACAAAGCAACAGAGCAGTGTTACCCTCTGATAGGAATTTTGTTAAGTTGACCGTGTTGATCCTAATGGAGGTGGCTTATCGGAAATGAAAGTCAGAATTTCGTTAATATTGGAATAGTGACAAACAAAATTTTGTCTAGCTATACTGTTTATAGAATAAGGGAAACGGTCGCCAGCCTAATTAGGCAAGATAAAGATTAACGTTCTCGTTTAAGAAAGCAGGTATAGGTAACTAAAACGGACAAACACAACCTAGACTTAGCCACACGCGAGTGCAATGAACTCTGACACACATATGTTTTAAGATTGAAGCTAACAACTGGAGCAGCACAAACTATTTACTAAATTATAAGAGATACTGAAACACCCTATTACTATTAACATGCACTTCTAATACACAAGATACATAAACACTTAGCAAACATGAATATATACTGTTTCACAACTGCAGCTTTCTCACTTTTACTACAGCGAAACACAATGCTGACCAAATTGCAAGAAATTGACTCACCTTTATAATTCACTACAGACAATAATGTGATCATTTGCCTTACAAGCCTCAGTCTTAAGAACTTTTAATATTGAAGTTAGCAACAGCACTTTAAATAGTAGTTTTAATAGGAAAATTATTTTTGAACAAATAACATTTGTTCTAACTCACTCTGTTAACACATTAGCTTTAACTATTTTTTTAATAAGTTCAAGAGGCATTATTTTAAAAAAAACTGAGTTTCAATGTACTTTCAGTAAGGACACTCAGTAATCACTGTACTTCAAACGGAGAGGACCCTGAGAGGTTTTATGATGAGGAGTAAAATCAAGGTAGGTACATAAAGTCAGATATGAATTACCTTATATTTCAGCACACTAACACATCCATTAGGCTGATCCTTCACTGTACATCAATGTAGCATTCCGATATAATGATTGCGCAATGTGGTGGCAACTGCATGTTGTTAGGTGGAATTGCAGGTAGAATTGCTGGACTCTGTCATTTCTTGGTGGCGATGATAAATACGAATTCCAGAATAGTTGCAGCTATTTATCCACCCATCCGAGGCCTTGGAAAGAAGCAGGAAAAGCCTCTCTCTGAATCACCACAATATGCGCCTTTATGATAGCAGCGCACGGACTCGTAGCTCGTCTCCGACGACTGGCTCGTCCCCGACTGCTTGCTCGTCTCCGACTGGCTATCAGTTCCACCTTTTCCACCTAGGCCAACCACAATTTGCGCACACTACACAGTTCCGTTCCTGAGGGGAACCACTACACCTTTTACATACGAATTAACTAAGAACCCTAAGTGAAGGTCAGCAGTTTACACAACAGCAAACAAATGCATTAAATAAAACAGAACATTTTCACATATTGACACTTCTACAAAAAATTATTCACACAAAATTACAATTATATACAGTAAGTTTTGTTCCTTCCAAATGGGACAAAGAATCTAAATTGCAGATACACTACTTCGCATAGAATTAAATCAAGACACCAAAGTTTTTAACAAAGAAAAAAGTACACAATTTTATGCTATCGATTTAAACACATTTACAGAAGATCAACAATGTAACATTAAATAAAGCAAAATAAATCCATACAGCATAAGAGCTGTGGTGTTACACATGCCCCATATTTCGTTGAAGTTTCCCTTCAGGGATACTTCAAGGAAACATCCATAACACCTAAGTGGTGCTGGCTGTGATAAAAAATTATTCCATCCAACTTCAGTTGGGAGAGAAGAGAGAAAAAAACACATATTACTAACATACAGTATATACACTAAGAAATTTCATACCATTCTTCCAAAATATTTTCAAAATAAGACATCTAAAGCAATTTTCAATTTCACACTGGTTTAACGAAACTAATTTTCATCATTATACAAGATACCTTTAAGCATGTTCATTTCATACACATACAGTCCAAATAGCTGACAAACAGTACACAAACTCATCTACATATAAGCAGAATAGGTAAAGCCTTTAAATAATATGAAAAAAATTTAAACACATATACAATAGCACAGAACAATTTAACTTAACAAAGCAGAAAAATGGCTTTCTATATTTTTAAAAGAATGTAAATTTTCACAGACACACAAGCATATTAATGGTCACAGTACATTTTACAAGGTTCAGCAATTAATGAAATATAGAAAATATCAGTTTGCATTCACATATGCACAAATATTTACACAAACAACTATGAGAACCTTTTTCCAACTGACTCTTTAAATACCAAAGTAACTTTGCATGGTTGTTTCAAAATAATTAACTTTAAAGCTGCTCTTCATTAATAGCAGTCCAAAATATTTATTGCACATAAACACACTATCTTATTCAGAGCCTATCTTTAATCATCACTGCTGTGTTTTAAAACAAGGCAGTCCAAAACTTTAAGTTATTTAAAAAAACCTAGAATCAAAAACATCTACATCCATTTAAATAAGAATGCATATATATTTTATAATAACTTTTCACTGACTTCAATAACAATAGTCAGTTTATAACATATTGCTCAAAAAATCTAGCTTAGTTCACTGCTTGCCTCAGCACTAGCAGTCCATGTTACACATTCTGCCCATTATTGGTTTGGCAGTCTTTACCTATAACATTTAGACACAAAACACAATTTAGATTAAGAACACACAAAAAAAACACATTTTTAAATTAATTCACTGCCCCATCCTCTAGGTTTGGCAGTTCATGACCACTTATCAGCTCCTTGCCCCACAATGGCAAGTCCTTTGGCTCCTGCTCACATAGCATATATGGTAGTCCTCAACTTCAGGACCACAGCATTTTTATTATTTTGTCTTGTTTTACTGCCTATCAACACATTTTTGAGCAGTTTATTGTCATCATTTCCAGGTTTTTCATCATTCTGTCACACTTTTGGTAAAATTTGCATTAGTGGTATAAAACATGAAACCTGTAACTTTGAAACAGTAATTAGACACTGGCAACAAAACCATTTCTTTTCAAATGACACAGTCAGGTGACATATACATTAATCGAGAAAGAATTAAATGTCATATTCAGGATCAAGTTAGGATAAAGTATTTTTACTACTCATTTGTCATTGCTTTTCCACACACAGTTAGGTCATTACATACATCAAGATCAGGACAATAATTTCATATCCTATTGCAAGTGATTTCTGCCAACCCTTTTGCTGGCACTAGACACATACCTCACATACCTATTTCACATACATTAGCCAGGTTCATCTCCTCAGTTTTAAACACATATACAGTTTTTCAACACCATATTTGCCCCTTTTTTCTCAAAACCATTTACATTTAATTATATTATGGCATTCATTTACCTTTTCTTTTCAATATTCTTACCTTTTCTCATCCATATTTCTCTTTCCAATTACTTTTCCATTACATTTTCCCTTTAACAATACCCACCATACTTTCATTATTCTTTGCCATTTTCTAGTGTACCTATATTATTTATCCATTTATTTGTCCACAAACAATACATAGTATTCTACATTATTTCCACACTATTCAATACACTCTGATAGAGAAGCAGGAAAGAAGATAGTAAAAGTTCTGAATGATGAAGAGGAAGGTTGGCAGCACGAAAAGAAACGGAAGTAGTGCTAGCAACGACTCGGGTCCCTGGTGCTCGTCAGGCACCTGACAATGCAAAGAGTGCATTGCCCCCTGAGGGTACTACATTTTATTCATCATTGGTTTCTGTGTACATACAATTTCAGGCTGACTATATTTCTAACTCCTAAAGGCTTCCTTGACCTAGGGTACACAAGAAAATAAGCATTTGCATGTGGAGTTCCTTGCACTTCAAAAGGCTCATTGTAAATGTATTTGAATTTAGAAATTTCATTATTAATTTCACTAGATTTTTCATGGGTCTTCACTAAAACATAATCTCCAAGCTTAAATTTAGTTGTTTTGAGATTATTATCATGCCTTTTAGATCTAGCGGCCGCTTTCTCTTTCATTCTTTTCTTAACTGACTCTTTCTTCGCTGCAGGTTAATTCCTACAATAGGTGGGAATTGCAAGATCTCTTCAATAATACTTTTACTGGTGACGTTGTTGGCAGCTGCATCATAAGCAGTTGTGGTCTTCACAGCAGCATCTCACACAGAATGGGCAACATGTCGAATGATGACTGGTTGGCTATGAGGATTATAAATATTTTGGCCTCGAGGCTGATCATGCTGAAGAAGTAGCAATGCCACATTCTTCAGTCACGTGGAAGCTTCAGATGACGTGTCTGAAAGTTTGTGGAAAATTAAAAGCCCGTCCTTCCTCAAGAGCTAAAACCACCGAAAGTAGCAACATTGGACACTGGAGACTGGGCAAAGTCGACTGTCTAACTCATCCCAGAAGTGTTCCATTGATTTTAGATCAGGTTTCTGAACAGAAAAGTCCATTTCAGGAATGTTATTGTCCACAAACAATTGTCTCATTATGCTTTTTTATGTCAAGCTCTATTGCTGTGCTGATTCAAATAGTCACGCCCCCTGATCTGTTCATCTACTGTACACAGTGCAATAAAAAATGTTTCTGTCCTTCCACATTTTTCATTATCTTGATTGCAGTAAGGGGACAACACCTGAAACAGGAAAAACATCCCTGTACAGTAACACTATATCCTGCACACTTCCCCGTAGCCCTACGTGTGATGGTAAATAATGTCCTCCACGCATTTGTCAAACCCAAACCCTCCGGTGGATTTTCACAGGCTATAGCGTGATTAAACACCACAAATCACTAGTTTCCACTTATCCGCTGTCCAGAGGATCGCTCCATATCCCACCTCAAGTGTTTCATAGCACTGACTAGAAAATGTGTGGCGTACGAAGAGGTGCTTGACAATTGTACCCCATGATTTTTAACTTACCAACGCACACAGTCACTGTGCTATCCGTACTTTCGGTGGAACTTTGGAGTGACTTCTGCTTCTAATTCCATGTGATACTCTACTCTGAAAAAGTTTCGTAGTTATCCTTCAATTCGCAAAAGATAGAGGGAGGTCCCTTATTCGGATCTCTAGGAGTGGACCGCCAAGAGGGAGGTGACCATTAAAAAAAGATGGAGTAACCAACGAAAGGATGACGTTCTATACGTCAGGGCATGGAATTTCAGACGTTTGAATTTGGTACGGAAGCTGGTATATTTGGAAACTCTAAGGCTCAATATAGACACAGTGAGGTTTAGTGAAGTAAAATGGGAAGAAGACAAGGATTTCTGATCAGATGGGTATAGGGTACTATCAACAACAGCAGCTAATGACATAACAGGAGTAGGATTCGTTGCGAACAGGAAGATACGACAAAGGGTGATTTCTGTGAACAATTCAGTAATAGAGATGCTGTCATCAGAATCGATTGCAAGCCAACACAGGCGCAACGATAGTTCAGGTATGCATGCCGACGTGGCAAGCTGAAAGTGAAGAGATAGGGAAAGTATACGAGGATACTGAAAGGGTAATACAGTACCTAAATGGAGATGAAAATATAATAGTCGTGGGCAAATGGAATGCAGTTGCGAGGGAAGGAGAAGAAGAAAGGGTAACGGGAGAATATGGGCTTGGTACAAACAATGGGAGAGGAGAAAGTCTAATTGGGTTCTGCACTAAATTTCAGCCAGTAATAGCGAATACCTTGTTCAAGTATCACAAGAGGAAAAATTACTTGAAAAAAAGCCGGGAAGTACGGGGAGATTTCAATTAGACTATAGCATGGTGAGGCAGAGTTTCCGATATCAGATACTGGATTCTAAGGCGTACTGAGGAGCAGATATGGACTCAGATGACAATTTAGGAGTGATGAAGAGCAGGTAGAAGTTTAAAAGACTGGTCAGGTAGTATCAATGTGTAAAGAAGTGAGGCACATAAGTACTAAGGAACGAAGAGATATGCTTGAAGTTCTCTAAGGCTATAGATATTGCGAGAAGGAATGGCTCGTAAAGCAGTTCAGTTGAAGAGGAATGTACATCTCTAAAAAAAGAGATTACAGAAGTTGGAAAGAAAATCATATTTGCAAAGAATGTATCTGTGGAGAAAGCATTGTTCACAGAAGAAATACTTCAGTTGATCGATGCAGGAAGAAAGTGCACAAATGTTCAGGGAAATTTAGAAACGAAGAAATGCAAGTCCTTTTGCGAATGAAATAAATAAGCAGGGAAGCAGAGGCGAAGCTAAGGCGAAATGGTTCTTCGAAAAATGTGAAGAAATCTTTAAAAAAATGGTTGTTGGAAGGAATGACTTACCATATAGAAAAGTCATATCAACCGACGATAAAATCGAAAGTAAGAAAGGTAACATTAAGCGTGCAACGGGAATTCCACTTTTAAATGCAGAGGAGAAAGCGGTACACTGAAGGTCTTTATTAGGGGGGGGGGGGGAGAGACTTGTGCGATGATATGATAAAAGAAGTAATAGGAGTCCATATGGATGACAAAGGGGGTCAGTATTAGAATTAGTACTTAAAAGAGGTAAAAAGGATAGGTAACATCTGAACCGTGGCGGGACTGGCGCCATGAATATCTTTGGCTTAGGCACTATCGGTTCCCTCTAGCAGAAGTTTGTCTTTGGAGCCTGGGCCGGCTCAGGATATAGCGGGCAACCGCGTGACGGTGCGGAGCAACGTTGGGCACGGCACGCGGAAGAGCGCGTATTAGCGAGACGTTGGAGAGGCGGCAGCGAGCACGGCGTGCCCGGGATAACAAGGCCGCCCAGCAGTGTTAGTGACGTCACACTAAGCGGCCCATAGCCGACGCAGCAGTCCACGGACACTGTTCGCTCCTTTCTGTATGACGGACAGAAGATCGTTAGCATCAGGCGCGTCTGTACAGGGGTGTCCGTGGACTGCTGCGTCGGCTATGGGCCGCTTAGTGTGACGTCACTAACACTGCTGGGCGGCCTTGTTATCCCGGGGGTGTCGAGCGAGCACGGCGTGCCCGAGTACGGGCGGCAGTCAGCGCCTGATCGTACTGGGGTCAGCAACAGCGGGCCGGCGCTGTGGCTTCTTCGCAACCTCGTGAAGCTATGCGTGTGCTCGCTTCCGTGAAGGAACACGCTGTTACTATCGGACTAAGCAACGTCTGGTGTCCTCGTCACATCGATCCAGCAGCTGGCATCAAGTTAAGTGATTCAAGTCCTACCAACGATTAGTGAAATATAATGATGATTGCTCTTGAGGCAGAAAAGTGTTGCAAGGACTGTGATGTGGTATTTCATGCATCTTATTAAGTGTGTGCTTCTCTCCTTAATAGTATTGTTCTTACTTCAGCTAGCAAGTATCTAAAACATTGATACGTGTACGCAGCCTTACCGAACGATCTATATTCCGTGTCTAAAGATTGCCATGTGGTACCTTACAGGCCCACATAAGGTGCTCCATGCGATGTTTGGATTTTGGTGAGTCAGTTCCGTTTGCATCATTCGTGTACGTGGTTCTGCTTAAAGGAATGAAATCAGTTTTATTATTGTGAATTTTATCGAAGTAGTTTTCTGCATAAGTATGAGTATTAAGATGAACGAAGGGTTGTTTGGTTCCCTGTTGTCGCTTCTGATTTATGTTTCAAAGATCGGAAGCAGTTTGCCACTGAAGTGCAGAGCCTCCCCTTTCAAATTACTGGCGGGCGTACGGTCGGTGGACATCGACTGAGCTCGCGTGTGCTGTTTGGTTCCAGTTTCGGTTTTCTGAATGGGGTGGAAGTACAAACGGAGTCCACATCTTAATTCGAAGATAAGCACTCAGTCGCCTCCACCGTTCGTGGCAAAGTCGCGGCCTCACAATCTCGGGCCTTAAGTAGTGTACAAAGTGAGGTTTTCTTGTGGTGGCTGTGCAAGGTTGCCCGGGTTAAATGTTTTAAATATTTGTCTTAAGAATATCGAGGGAGTTCTAGAAGAATGTGTCTTAATTGAAACCGTTTTCTAAAATTGCGGTGCTGTTCAGCTTTAGTGGTGTACGTCAGTTTTGATGGCGAAATAACTGGGTTATTATTATTTCAAATCAGCGCACACTCCGCTGCAGAGTGAAAATCTCATTCTGGAAACATCCCCCAGGCTGTGGCTAAGCTATGTCTCCGCAGTATCCTTTCTTTCAGGAGTGCTAGTTCTGCAAGGTCGCAGGAGAGCTTCTGTAAAGTTTGGAAGGTAGGAGACGAGATACTGGCAGAAGTAAAGCTGTGAGGACCGGACGTGAGTCGTGCTTCGGTAGCTCAGATGGTAGAGCACTTGCCCGCGAAAGGCAAAGGTCCCGAGTTCGAGTGTCGGTCGGGCACACAGTTTTAATCTGCCAGGAAGTTTCATATCAGCGCACACTCCGCTGCAGAGTGAAAATCTCATTCTGGGAACTGGGTTATTATTGATCAAACTGTCTATAACCTTGTAAAGTTGTTTGGTAATATCTCTCCCGGAAGGGGCGATTTTCAATCTATGTGGAAATAATAATTGATTTCCCGGTTATTTGATGTAAGGTTTATTTTAAATGATTCACTTGGCCCGAGTGGCGGTTTTTTTTTAATGTTTGCAAAGAGATGAATTCGCTTGTGGTTTCATATAACAAGCAATTTGTAAAATTGACATGAGTGGTGGGTTTTTAAATGTTTTCAAAGAGATTAATTCATTTGGGAATTTATATAACAAGCAGTTTCTAAAGTTTGCCTGAATGGCGTTTCTTAAAGAAATTATCTGATTTATGATTGTAATTCTGTTAATGATTGATACATGATGCAAATAAATATGTCGAAATGAAATGGTCACTGTATGGGTAAAGACCTTCCACTCCCTTTATATTAAAGCTTAAGGAATTGCAGTTCAAAAAAGGAATAACGCCCTAACATCCATCAGAATTTCTAAAATCATTGCGAGAAGTTACAGCAAAACGACTAATCAGATTCGTGTTTAGAGTGTATGAGTCTACCGATATGCCATCTGACTTTCACAAGAACATCAGCCACACAGTTCCGAAGGTAGCATGAGCCGACAAGTGCGAGAAATATCGCACAGTCAGCTAAACACCTCATGCATTCAATTTGCTGACAAGAATAATGTAAAGAAGAATGGAAAAGAAAATTCAGGATGTGTTACATGACGATTAGTTCGGCTTTGGGAAAGGTAAAGGCACCACAGAGGTAACTCTGACGTTGCTGCTGACAATGAAAGCAAGACTGAAGGAAAATCCGGACTCGTTCATTGGATCTGTAGAACTGGAGAAAGAGTTCGACAAGGTAAAATGGTGCACGATGTTCGATATGCTGAGAAAAAGAGGGATAAGCCGTAGGGAGAGACGGGTAATATACAATATGTTCAAGAACCAAGATGAACCAATAAAAGTGGGACACCAAGAACCTTGGATTAAAACGGTTGTGACACAGGGATGTAGTTTTTCATCCCTTCTGTTCAATCTATACAACAGAGAAGCAATTACGGATATAAAAGAAGGGTTCAAAATTCGAGGTGAAAGGATATCAGTGATAGGAATTTCATCATCAACCGATTAGAATTAATAGTCTAACAAGTACGGAATATGGACTGAAAGTAAATCGAAGAAAGACGAAAATAGTGAGAAGTAACAGAAATGAGAACAGCGACAAAGTTAATATCCGAACTGCGTCTCACGAAAAAGACGAATTTAACGAATTCTACTACCTAGGCGGCAAAATAATCCATGACGGACGGAGCAAGAAAGACTTTAAATGATGACGAACACTGACAAGGAGGACATTCCTGGCCAAGAGAAGTGTATCAAACATAGACGTTAATGTCAGGAAGAAATTTCAGGGCATATATGTTTAGAGCAAGTCATTGTAGGGTAGTGAAACTTGGACTGTTGAACATAGGGAACAGAAGAGAATCGGAGCATTTGAGATGCAGTGCCACAGGAGAACGTTGAAAATTAGGTGGCGCAATAAGGTATGCAGGGAGGAAGTTCTCCACAGAATCGAAGAGGGAGGGAATATATGGAAAACACTGACAACAAGAAGGGCAGGATGATAGGAGATCAGTTAAGATGTCACGGAATAACTTCCATGGTACTAGAGGGAGCTGTAGAGGGAGAGAGAGATTGGAACAGATGCAGCAAATAATTGAGGATTCAGATTGCAAGTGCTACTCTGATATGAAGACATTAACACAGGAAAGGAGTAAGTGCCATGTGACATCAAATCAGTCACAAGACTGATTACTCAAAAAAAAAAAAAACCATTACCATCCTCCAGAATGCTCGACAGTTCTCATCCGTCAGTATAGGATGTCTGTATAGGTCTGATTTACCAGTGGTGTTTCCTTAATATTTCTGCTACACAATCTCATTACCAATAGTCAACTTGGGCACATTTAGAACGATTTGTTACAACACAGATTATAAAGGGAAAGAAGTTACAAAAAATTATTAGACTCATTCACACGGCCAGAGGTAAAGTGAAGTCATGCCAGAAGCAGGAACCGAGCCAGTGTGTCACAAGTGAGTCAGGTCATCAGCATATTACGACACTGTGTCGAGCGAGGATACCCATTGAGCAGAATGAAGACTGCGACAGAAAACCAAAGGAAGCGAGACAAGCATATCCGTTAGCCTGTAAAACATGTTACAAGAATTTCTACACATATCGCAAGAGAACATGACGAAGGCCTGACAAAGTAGTTCTCAGCCTGTTAAGTGAACATAGCAGAATAAGGAGGATACATGTGGTCATTAAAAACTGAACTTCATGTCATAGCCTGATGCCAGCTCCCTTTAAATACCCCAGCCCTCCAGCTCTCGTCATGTGATGATAATTAGGCTCGAGGGCATTCACAGTAATAGCACTGAGTTCCATAATTATGACACTGTAATAACTCTTTGCCATAGATGCTCCTACACAGTCTGTGACATAGGCAAAGATGTATTCGAGACGATGGCCTCCACCTGATGAACTTCATGCTTTTTGCCGCCTTCCATCTACTGATGGAGAAACTGACTGTCTGTCGACAACACATGACATTGTGCTGCCAGTGCGGAACGTAACTGAGGAAGCTAGGAAAAGTGCCTCTTGTTGTCCACGTTCCTGCTCAACTCTCAGGCGCCTCCGAGTGCAGGAACCTACACGAGGCCCTCTGTGCACTCTTTACGTGTATACACTCATTCCTGTGCGTTTAATAGTGAAATTCCTGTGTACTCCAATGTTACATCCTTGTTTTTAATTCCACCGAAAATTGTTCCGGTTTCCTGCATAACGAATCTGTTCAAATGATTCAAATGGCTCTGAGCACTATGGGACTTAACATCTGTGGTCATCAGTCCCCAACGAATCTGTCCTTCCAAACAAAACCTCTTTTTTGGTTACTTCCAATTTTTCCTTAGTCGCTAAGCTTCAGCTTCACAGCAAGTTCTTTTGATTTCATTTCTTTCTTTTCATGAATGTTTTTGCATTCACTCTTACGTTGGTCAATAGGAGTCTTTCTTCAGTGACTCATTAGGAATCTTGTATCTGCATTTAGCTCTCCAACTTATGTGATGGCCAGTTTTGGTCACGTTCATTTCCATTCAACTAAACTGTCTACTGTGTTATACATTTACACAGTAGGTTTAACGTCATATAACTTCAAACGCCCATAATCATTCCTGAATACTAAATTATCTCACTTCTTTGCGAATTGATATTTCTTGGCGATTCTGTTACTCTTCTGGTTAGTATTTCGGCAAATAACTCGATTTGTGTTATAGATCATTAAAGGTGTACAGCAAAGAAGAAAAGAATGTTTTAGGAGACTGAAACGAGATATAAACTGTGCATGGGTGAATGGCGTTCTCGCAGGCGTTCTGCCGCGATGTTGTTCCCATTTTATGCATAATATTTCGACGACTGACCGAGCTGTCTACTTCAGGTGCTGCGAGTAATGCAGTTATGCGTACTTGCTGCACAGAATTCAGCGAGATAGTGAAATTGTTGTTCACACACTGCTATTTATAGCTACGTTCTATTCCAGCCGACCACTGAGCCCTTTGATGCTCTCTTATTTTTCAGAACCTTGACTGACATTCAGTGAAATGCAAACCCTCTCAGTATGTTCTAGCTCTGGTCGATGTGATGGCCGGAGAGATCTTGTAAAAGCGAGTGCCCGGTCCCAAGTCATTGTTAAAATGTAGTGATGGTGTCCAAGAAACTTGCTATTTCGCGATCCTGGCCTCATTGTACTTCGCTATATCACGATCCTGGCCTCATTGTACTTAATTTCATGGTTAAAATCGAGCCAGAGTTGCGCGACATCAGATTTGCGTAGTTGTTTTAACCACGTGTGTCGCTGATATTCCTCGCATCCCTCCTCGACTTTTCGGATACTGTGCTACATCTGAGACATGCTACATTCGTACGAAATGTCATATACACCGCGTTTTGGAGAACTAGTTCGTCTTTAACATTACGTAGGAAGTTTCTGTATCTTAGTCTATTGCGTTGGTGCATAAGTTCGTTTTGCGTGATGGTATTCTGGTTGTTATAGATTTACTTATCGATCGTCATTTTTTATTTGTGGTTCAGTGTTGCTGTGTGAGTGTACGTATTGTCATTTTGTCATATGGCGATAGTGAGTGGATCTGTGAACGCTGAAAATGGGGCGCCAAGTGAAGATTTCGGAACTTTTCCGACATATTCTTTTGTTTGACTTCAGTACAGGGGTGACAGCAGCGGAATAAGTTGGAAACGTTTGCGCCGTGTATGGGGATAACGTTACTGGACATAACACAGCAAGAAAGTGATCTTATCGTTTTAAGGAGGATCGTTCTTCCATTAGGGGCCCTCCATGTTCAGGAAGACCTATGGAGTTCGCCAAAGATGATGTAAACGCATTAATCCACAATGACCCAAGTCACCGTACTAGAGAACTGGCAAATGTGATAAAGTGTGATCATTCCACTATCGTGCAACATAAGCATGCAATGGGGAAGACCAAAAATCGGCTGTGTGGGTACAGCATTCTCGAAGCCAAAATCACAAAAATCAGCTGGTTGAGCACAATCAAAGCAGCAACTTCCCGTACAAAGACCTACCCGCCTACACAAAAGACAACATTATGCATCTGGTGCAACAGCTATTTGTGGTTTACTAGGAATTGCTTCCTCAACATGGGGCCATCACTGTTGACGTTTATTGTCATCAACTGAGACGTCTGGCAGACGCAGTCGAAGAACAACGACAAGAAAGTCTGCGTGAAATGATGTTATTCCACGATAACAACCTCCCGCATTCTGCTAGGCTGAGAAGAAACACTATACAGGTGATGGACTGGGAAGACTTTCCGCAACCACTGTATTTACCTGATATTGCACCCTCGGGATTTCACCTTTTCCGCTCTCCATCGATCAATCTTCAGAGAACTTTGTTTCCGGATGAAAATACGCTCCGACCGTGGCCCGACTTGTTCTTCGCTAAAAACCATGTAATTTCTACCGTCACGGAATCGAAAAATTCACCAAGCTTTGGCAGACTATTGTAAATGTTGACGGAGAATATGTTATTGATGATTAATATCTCTGTTACGTGCATCTGTTGCGTTTATTAAACTTATTGGAAAACTCTACAAACTTATGCTCGAACCTGATACTGGATGCGAAGATTCCACCTTTCCCGATATTGGGCCACCATAAGATACACAAGCGACTATTGGCTTCTATTCATCTACATCTACATCTACATACATACACCGTAGTCCACCATACGGTGCGTGGCGGAGGGTACCTCGTACCACAACTAACATCTTCTCTCCCTGTTCAACTCCCAAACAGAACGAGGGAAAAATGACTGCCTATATGCCTCTGTACGAGTCCTAATCTCTCTTATCTTATCTTTGTGGTCTTTCCGCGAAATATAAGTTGGCGGCAGTAAAATTGTACTGCAGTCAGCCTCAAATGCTGGTTCTCTAAATTTCCTCAGTAGCGATTCACGAAAAGAACGCCTCCTTTCCTCCAGAAACTCCCACCCGAGTTCCTGAAGGATTTCAGTTACACTCGCGTGATGATCAAACCTACCAGTAACAAATCTAGCAGCACGCCTCTGAATTGCTTCTATGTCCTCCCTCAACACGACCTGATAGGGATGTCAAACGCTTGAGCAGTACTCAATAATAGGTCGTATTGGTGTTTTATAAGCGGTCTCCTTTACAGATGAACCACATCTTCCCAAGATTCTACCAATGAAACGAAGACGACTATCCGCCATCCCCACAACTGCCATTACATGCTTCTCCCACTTCATATCGCTCTGCAATGTTACACCCAGATATTTAATCGACATGACTGTGTCAAGCGCTACACTACTAACGGAGTATTCAAACATTACGGTATTCTTTTTCCTATTCATCTGCATTAATTTACATTTATCTATATTTAGAGTTAGCTGCCACTATCTACACCAACCACAAATCCTGTCCAAGTCATCTTGTGTCCTCCTACAGTCACTCAACGACGACACCTTCCCGTACACCACAGCATCATCAGCAAACAGCCGCACATTGCCATCCACCCTATCAAAAAGATCGTTTATGTAGATAGAAAACAACAGCGGACCTGCCACACTTCCTTGTTCACTCCGGATGATACCCTCACCTCCGATGAACACTCATCATCGAGGACAACGTACTGGGTTCTATTACTTAAGAAGTCTTCGAGCCACTCACATGTTTGGGAACCAATCTCATATGCTCGTACCTTAGTTAGGAGTCTTCAGTGGGGCACCTACTCAAACGCTTTCCGGAAGTCAAGGAATATGGCGTCCGTCTGATACCCTTCATCCATAGTTCCCAAGATATCATGTGGAAAAAGGGCATCGTCCCTCTCACTCGCGGTATTGCTAGCGATTGTTACTTCGTGGGAGGACTTGGTCAGGGTACATTCAGCCTCGTGATGGCAACTGAAGAGCTACTTGATTGAAATGTACCGACCCCAAGGTCAAGGGACACGACAATGCTACCTCCGTAGCGCATTCAAATTACGCCATTGTCAGAGGATGACATGGCGGTCGGTCGGAACTTATTTTCCTGTCTGGAGCAGGATTTGGAGCTTTAATTTGCTAGTTTTAAGTCGATCTCAGCTTCAGACTCTTTGTAAGGCGTTCTTGGTTTTGACAGCTATGCCCATTCCGTTTGACGATCTGAGTACGCATTCCTTCAGGATACCATTCGCAGGGCTTGTAATTTTTCAGCGGGCATTAAGATCTCGTCGGTCACCACATGCACCAGAGACGGAAGCACTGAAAGAACTTGCGTTTCGAGGAATATCTGTGCAGTGTCTGAAAAACATCATCAAAGAACGTAGATGGAGTCGGGGAAAGAACTCGGCTAGAAATAGCAGCGCGAGACCAGTAATAGCCCGCATTGTGCTAGGAGTGCTGGTTGCAAGTCCAAGTAGCAGCAAAAAGTCCATTACTGATGAAATTTCGTCTGAAAACTAATTTGCAAGTGGAAACCGAGGAACTCTGTAGAATGAGGAACAATGCAATCTGTACTGATGTTCCGTATTCCATAAATTATACGGATCACCACACGAATAAATTAAGAAAGTTTTCCTTTTTATGTGAACTGAATTAATAAATATTAATAAGCAAATCAACTGAATAGGTGAAATAAACGTAAGAAAATAGTGTAAATATACAGGACACTGCAAATAAATCAAAGTGAATATGAAGTTAAGCCTCAACAAAATATAAGGTATTTTAACATACCAAAATACTAGGCCTGTATGTTACGCTTCAGATACGTTTAACACAGTTTATTTCGATAAAAAAACATTACGTGACACAATTCATAAGAATAATATAACCATAATTTGCCGTTTCCCGTTATATAATTTCTTCTTTCACTTATACAAACACTCGACTGAGTACTGTGGTACACAGGACTTATAATTCAAGTCCGAAATATTATGAACGACAGCTTCACACTAGCATAGGTGATTCACACTCTGGGGAAATAGATATTAAAAGTATATCGTCCAACACCACCATAGGTTAGAAACTCGGAGTTTGATGCCTATCGCTACGACCATGTTGCTGTAAATAGTAATACTACGAAATGCTTTTCCAGAGAGAAGTTTGTCTGGAACAGCTGTCACACGAAGCCAAGATACCGTAGACTGAAACACCCACAAATTAGTGAATCTTTAAGAATAAATAGTAAACACACTGAGAGCCTCAACGAGGGGGAAGATTTATCTGGTGTAACAGAAGAAGAAACAAGAGTCGATTTAGAAGAGATAGGGGACCCGGTATTAGCATCAGAATTTAAAAGAACTTTGAAGGACTTAAAATCAAGTAAGGCAAAAGGGATAGATAATATTCCATCAGAATTTCTAAAATCATTGGGAAAAGTGACAACAAAACGACTATTCACGTTGGTGTGTAGAATGCATGAATCTGGCGACATACGATCTGAATTTTGGAAAAATATCATCCAGACAGTTCCGAAGACAACAAGAGCTGACGAGTGCGAGAATTATCGCACAATCAGCTTATCAGCTCAAGCGTCCAAGTTACTGATAAACATAATATACAGAAGAATAGGAAAGAAAATTGAGGGTGCGCTAGATGACGATCTGTTTCGCTTTGGGAAAGGAAAGGCACGAAAGAGGCAATTTTGACATTACGGTTAATGATTGAAGCAACACTAAAGAAAAATCGAGACACATTCATAGGTTTTGTCGAACTGGAAAAAGCGTTCGAAAATATAAAATGGTGCAAAATGTTTGAAATTCTGAAAAAAATATGGGTAAGCTATAGGGAGAGATGGGTCAGGTGCAATATGTACAACAGCCAAGAAGGAGGAAATAATAAGAGTGGACGACCAAGAACGAAGTGCTCGTATAAAAAAGGGAGTGAGACAAAGATGTAGTCTTTTGCCCCTACTATTAAATCTGTACATCGAGGAGGCAATGATGAAAATAAAAGAAAGGTTCAGGAGTGGAATTAAAATTCAAGGTGACAGGATATTAATGATACGATTAGCTTATGACATTGCTATGCTGAATGAAAGTGAAGAAGAATTCCATTATCTGATGAAAGGAATGAACAGTCTAATGAGTACAGAATATGGATTGAGAGTAAATCGAAGAAAGGCAAAGACAATGGGAAGTAGTAGAAATGAGACAGCGAGAAACTTAATATCGGGATCGGTGGTCAAGAAGTAGATGAAGTTAAGGAATTCCATTACCTAGGCAGCAAAATAGCGAGTGACGGACGGAGCAAGAAGGACATGAAAAGCTGACTAGCAATGATAAAAAGGGCATTCCTGGCCAAGAGAAGTCTACTAATATAAAATATCGGCATTAATTCGAAGAAGAAATTTCTGAGATTGTACGTCAGGAGTACCGCATTGAATGGTAGTGAAGCATAGACTGTGGGAAAACCGGAACAGAAGAGAATCGAAGCATTTGATATGTGGTGCTACAGACGAATGATGAACATTAAGTGGACTGACAAGGTAAGGAATGAGGAGCTTCTGTGCAGAATCGGAAGGAAAGGAATATGTGGAAAACACTGATAAGGGGAAGGAACAGGATGATAGGACATCTGTTAAGATTTGAGGGAATGACTTCCGTGGTACTAGAGGGAGCTGGAGAAGGCAAAAACTGTAGAGGAAGACAGAGATTGGAATGCATCCAGCAAATAATTGAGGACGTAGGTAGCAAGTGCTACTCTGAGGGGAAGAGGTTGGCACAGGAAAGGAATCCGTTGCGGTCAACATCAAACCAGTCAAAAGACTGAGACAAAAAAAAAGTAAATACAATGATACGTCTAATTACAAATTACAATGGACTATGAACCAAAAGAAAATGCAAGTAGTACAAACAGCTGATGGTTCTACAAGAGAATCACATGTTTTCTCACGAACAAACGAAGTTAACAAGTCCCTCATTAGCTATGAAAATAGACACATTGAGATCGTATCGGCACAATGAGAAACTAACACCACACGGAATCAAAAACAAAATTCATATAAAATAGTACTGAAGGTATTCACTATGAAACTACACACCATGTTCTATGAGCAAACCAAGATTACAATGATACTAATTAAATTGAAACGAACTAACGTACTTAGTGAGAAATAAAACACATTCACATGAGATACGAGTCATAAGAACATTCCGATTAAAAGAGAAGTTATAATATCCAATGTATATCATATCGTGGAGTAATTGACCTCCTGCACCATATGTTTTGGTTAAACAAAATAAAAGCCAGAAAAATATGACCAAATTCAGAAAATAAAATCGTAGGCTGCGATGAATAATTTAGAAACTGTGTTACTGAAATTGAAACTGTGTGAAAATACCAGATACGGTCATGAGTTAGAATGGCGACACACTATCACACTCTAACGTGCAATGAATACTGAAGACTTTATGAGATTACGCTGTAGACTCATCAAACGTGCAGCCGGCCGCTGTGGCAGAACGGTTCTAGGCGCTTCAGTCCGTAACCGCACAGCCGCTACGGTCGCGGGTTCGAATCCTGCCTCGGGCATGGATGTGTGTGATGTCCTTGTAGTTCTATGTCTAGGGGACTGAAGACCTCAGATGTTAAGTCCCATAGTGCTCAGAGCCATTTGAACCATTTTCATCAAACTTGCAGCGCCGAGCGCCTGAGAAAGTTCTCGGAGTAACGGACACACCAGGCAGCGGGAAAACAACCAGAGGGCTCCTTTTCCGCCATAAATATAGCTGCTGTCAACTGTCTACCGAAACAGGAAAAACTTCTTTGCCTTGACTGAAGATACTATGTCGGCTACTCTATTCCTACGATGGAGGACAGCCAGGTGCAGTGCTGCTAACATAAATGACAGTTGTAACCTACACACCCACTGACTGATTCGCGTACAGGCTAGAGAGAAAAGGAAAATTTGGAAGCCCATAATGTACGTAATTTGCACTGGATTGGGTCCTTGTTGGGAATATGAATACTTTCATACACCGAGGTGACAAAAGTCATGTGGTAACGATATGCACGTATGCAGGTGGAGGTAGTATCGCGTACAAAAGGTATAAAAGGGCAGTGCATTGGCGGAGCTGTCATTTGTACTCATGTGATTCATGTAAAAAGGTTTCCTAAGTGATTTTGACCGCACAAAGGGAATTAGACTTTGAAAATGGAATGGTAGTAGGAGCTAGACATATGGGGCCTTCGGTTTCGTGAATCGTTAGGGAATTCAGTATTCCGAGATCCATAGCGTTAGAATCTGTCGAGAACCCTAAATTTCAAGCATTACAACTCACCACGCGGGACGCAGTGGCCGACGGGCCTTCACATAACGGCGGAGAGCGGCAGCGTTTGCGTAATTGCCACTGCTAACAGACAAGCAATGAACTGCAAAAATCTACGTACGACGAACGACGCACGTATCCGTTAGGACAGTGCAGGGAAATTTTGCGTTAATGTGCTGTGGCAGCAGACGACCGACGCAAGTGTCGCTGCTAACAGCGCGACATCGCCTGCAGCGCCTCTCCTGGGCGCGTGACCGTATCCGTTGGACCCTAGACGACTGGAAAACCGTGGCGCGCTCACATGAGTCCCGCTTTCAGTTGGTAAGAGCCATTGGTAGCGCAGGCCCCCAGGGAGCCATAAACGAAGGTATGAAATGATAATTAAATCAAGCCCATAAGCTGTCGACAGGCGTCGATATACATCAATGGGAACAGTTGAAAATGTCTGCCCCAGCCGGTACTCGAACCCGGGATCTCCCACTTATATGGCAGACGCTCTATATATCTGAGCCACCGAGGGCACAGAAGATTGTGCGACTGCAGGGATTTATCCCTTGCACGCTCCCCGTAAGACCCACATTCCCAACTTAATGTCCACACACTACATTCGTAGTGCCCCTGCCCATTACAGTCATTACTGGCGGCAGGCAATCTTAAGGAGTGCCGTAAGAGTTGGGGCAGTGCGTGTGTATCCAGCGCAGACGAAGAAGGTCAATGGTCGGTTAGCCTTATCTATATGACGATGGTATCTGTTCTTTCGGACATGTCCGAAAGAACAGATACCATCTTCATATATACGAAGGTTGTCAACAGAGCACTGTGCAATCTGGTGGTAGCTCCATAACGGTGTGGTCTGTGTTTACATGGAACGGACTGGGTCCTCGTTTATGTTCGGCTACTTAGAGGCCATTTGCAGCTATTCATGGGCTTCATATTCCCAAACAACGACGGAATTTTTATGGATGACAATGTGGCGTGTCACCGGACCACAGTTGTTCACGACTGATTTGGACATTTTGGAGAATTCGAGCGAATGAGTTGGCCACCTAGGTAGTCGGACAAGAATCCCATCGAACATTTACGGAACATTATCAAGAGGTCAGCTCGTGTGCAAAATCTTGCGCCCGAAACACTTTCACAATTATGGACAGCTACAGAAGCACCATGGTTCGCTTTCAGCGACTGGTTAATTTCATGCCACGTCGACTTGCCGCTTTAAGCGGGGAAAAGGAGGTGCGACACAATATTAAGAGATATTCTATGACTCCTGTCACCTCAGTGTGTAGATGCAGAACACTGATTGGGACAAGACACGAAATACAGACTATATCACAAAGCGTAAGCAGGAGATATACAGTAAAGACTCGATTAACCGTCACTCTTGAAACCGTCAGTTTCTGTTAACCGTCACTGCTGTAACAGCATAATAATACTGTAATAACAGAATGCTAAGGTGCAGTGATGCGTTCGCTTTGTTTATTTACTCTATTTTAGTGGGAAGTGAATGTACCCGCCCGCCGTAGAATGGTACATAAAATATGACCTTCAGTTGACGTGCTAACATATCTCCCCCTTTTCTTGTCTTTGTCTCACTTGTGAGTCAACAATCACCACTGGATTGGTTTCCAGTTGTGGCGAGAAGGCTGTAATTGTCGCAGTGTATCTGGCGGGCTGTGCCGTATTACCTGTTTTCCACTTGAATAAGCTTTACTGACTAATATTTTACACTACCGTATTTAGTGCAGGTGTGTGTGATACAGTGACTTGATAAAATGTCTGAAAAACGTAAACGTATTGTTTTAGGACTTAATCAAAAACTTGAAATTATAAAACGCTTAAGAAAGGGCGAAACTGCGACAAGTATAGCGCTGATCTATGGTGTTGGAAGAACAACAGTTAACGATATAAAACGTGATGCTGATAAAATAGAACAACATGTGTCAACAACGCAGAGCATGGATGGAGATGTGCGAACAAGAAAGACAATGAAACCTGCAAAATATGATGAATTGGACACTGCAATGTACCGATGGTTTATACAAGCAAGAAGTCAGGGGTTTCCACTTTCAGGGTCTATAATAATGGCCAAGGCTGTTGAAATGAACAACAAACTTGATGGTGACTCGTCTTTTAAAGCAAGTATCGGATGGCTCGACAAGTTTAAATTTCGTCATGGCATTAGCCAACTTGATATCAGTGGAGAAAAACTCTGCGGGGATAGCTCTGTAATTGCTGAGTTCCGGGAACAATTTAAAGAAAAAATGACTGAATTGAATCTTGTTAGGGAGTAAGTTTACAGTTGTGATGAAACTGGGCTTCATTGGAAGGCTTTACCACAAAAGACATTAGCATCACTCTCTGAAATAGCTGCTCCAGGTATCAAAGTACAAAAAGATCGCATCACTGCTATGGTTTGCGCAAATGCGACCGGCAATCATAGGCTACCCCTACTTGGGATTGGGAAATCAAGAAAACCTCGTGCATTCAAGAATTTGAATTTTAATCCTCTCCCTGCACAATACTACGCTCAGAAGAGTGCTTGGATGGATCAATCAAAACTGACTGGTTTCACAAACAATTTGTACCTCAAGTTAGAGCACATTTGGCTGAAAAAAAGTTGCCACAGAAAGCGCTATTGCTATTAGAAAAAAAAAATGGCTCTGAGCACTATGGGACTTAACAGCTGTGGCCATCAGTCCCCTAGAACTTAGAACTACTTAAACCTAACTAACCTAAGGACATCACACACATCCATGCCCGAGGCAGGATTCGAACCTGCGACCGTAGCAGTCGCACGGTTCCGGACTGCGCGCCTAGAACCGCGAGACCACCGCGGCCGGATATTGCTATTAGACAATGCCCCAACGCACCCTACTTGCGAAATGAAAAGAGATGACGGCAACATAACATGTCTCTTCCTTCCAGCAAACACAACTTCACTTATGCAGCCCATGGATCAGGGAATCATCGAAAACATGAAACGTCGTTATAGAAAAATATTTATCGAAAGTTTGCTCTCATCTGATGAATCAACATCTGTAAAACAGTTTTGGAGGTCTTACAGTATTAAAGACGCAATGTTCAATGTTGCCAGTGCATGGAGTGATTTGTCAGTGTCAAATCTCAAGAACGGCTGGAATAAACTTTGGCTTCAACCTAGAGGTGAAGAATCGGAGGAACCTGAGTGTGTGACAGTCGACGAGATGGCGAGATGGTCAATTTGTGCAATAATTCACAAATCAGCACAAATTTGACGTCAGAAGAAGTATCAGAGTGGTTAGAATGTGACAAAGCGGACGGGGGTTTTCAAATTTTGAGTGATGACGAAATTGTTGCTAGTTAAGTGCCACCAAAGAAGAAGAAGAAGGGGCTGATGAAGACGAGTGTTCAAACCATGAAGAAAATCAAACCATCAGCCATTCAGAGGCCGAAACAAAGCTGTCCAAGTGTACAGAATGGTTTGAAAATCAAGAAGAGGCTAATGCAACGCAGGTGCTACTGCTCCGAAAAATACGAAATATTGCCGCGGTGAAAGCTCGAACATCAAAAAGGGAGAAGAAATTGACTGAGTATTTCCAAGCTAGATAAACTATTTCACCTGTAAGTTTATAGTACAGTACATTACTGTACATTGCGTATTTTGAAACTTTTGTAGCTACTGTACGGATGTTTTTATCGTGTAATAAATTGTTTTATTTGCTATTATAATCGTGTTTAATTTGTTTTCGCTCTGAAATATTATATTACTGTGAGAGTGATATGTGTCTATAGATAAAATAATTGATTGATTGAGGTTATGTTTTGGAAGAATACAGTGTTTCTGTTATCCGTCTATTCGCTCAACCGTCACGACCACGGTCCCGAAGATGACGGTTAATCGAGTTTTCACTGTAGTTAAAATAGCTACCCGACCATTGACCTTCGTCTGTGCGAGTGCGCACAGGTTGCCCGAACTCTTAAAGGAATCGTCAACTTAAGTGGGCGCGAGTAACTAGTGGATGGGCAAAGTATCTATTAGGAACATTACGTATGTAGATTGTGGACAGTTGGGAATGTTGGTCTCACGGGAAGCGTGCAAGGGATAAGTCCCTGCAGTGGCGCTATTCATCTATGTCCTCGGTGGCTCAGATGAATACAGCGTCCGCCATGTAAGAAGGAGATCCCGGGTTCGAGTCCCAGTCGGGCACACATTTTCAGCTGTCCCTATCAAGGTATGTCAAGAACACCTGTCGGCAGCCGAGAGTTTCAATTAATTATCATTTAGATCAAATTTGACTGAATGAGAAGAGCACGAAATGCAAGTTGAACGCTATGAAACGATTCTAACACACACGTGTAAGTCTCGTAGCACCTGAAGAAGATCCAACATTCTGCGTGGTTTCTGTTTGTTCTAAGTCGTGTCTCCCTACCACTTTCGCGCAACGACGCTCTGAGCGTGTTTTTTAGGGAACTGACTAGTTTGGACCTGGGACCTGTTGCTGGTAAGGAGACGCCAGACCACACATGACATGTAGAGTTCAGAAGAGTTCAGTGAGACTAGCGATGACATAATCAATGATTTCAGCGTCAGCTCCACTGCACTCCCTGTAAAAGAATCTTAATACTAACTAAATTTAGTGGAAGGGGTTCAAGGCTTTCCTATTTTTAGTTAGCTGGTAAAATAACGTCCAAAAATAACGTCGAAAAAGCAGTTAAGTTTACCATTGGAAATTTTATTCTACTCACAAAACATTGTTTATAAATTTCTCTATTGATAAAAGGAAATATTTTAATACAGGATGATAAAAACCAACTGCGTTCAACAAAAATGTGAACGAATATTCCCTGAATGGGTTTCCAAGTTCTACAATGGATCGAAGGATGACCTATGCCATATCACATCTATAATCTAGGTTTAAGCTAAGTTTCAGAAAAGGGAAAACTATCCAAATGATCTACAGTGACCCTCAATTATCTTTAATTACTTACTTAACTTGTCGTAAGTTACAGTGGCTGATGTGGCTTCTCAATAATTATATAACAGAAAAATCATCGCGTTTCAGATTTTAACTTCAAGTAGCAAATGTGAATACCATGAGCTTTAATTGACGATCGACACTAGTATTACGCAAAAAGGGGTTGTAACAGATGAGACTTCTGCAGTTCTGAGTGAAGCCTTATGCGCTCAAAAATGAGGCATCGCATGCGTTCATTACCTTGTCGTTGGTTAGGCAGCGTCAGGGGGCGGCGGGCGACACAGCTCCATGCACCTCGCCGTCTCGGAAGCAACTCTCTCTAACTTCTCCTTACTACAATTTACCGAAGTTAGTTTAAGAAAAGCTATCTGGCTGTGTTTTCAACTGACCAATCAGGGTCTCAATGTTAACCTTAAGTTCCACCTACAAAATTTCTGTCTATCCTATGAGAAACGTTATGCTGTGTCATGGTAGGGCAATGTTTTTAATGTTTGCTACGTCACAGAGACGTGAAAAAGTCTCACGCTAAAACTTGCAGCTGGTGTGGCCCTTTTAGTGTTATCGTAAGATCTATACTGTTCTTCTGAAGGGCTCTATCTTTTAACATGGGCTGGAGGGTGGTTTTAGCGGTCGGCTGGCGACGTGGGTGTCCGTCCCTTATCGTAGGGCCTCCTAGCCTACACGATTCTGCTCTCGGCTTCTGTTCTCGTTTCTCCCCTCAGAACAGCGTCAGTCTCACGGTGGGAAGGTATGACATGCATTTAGGCGTTCTTGTGTTAGTCTGTGGTATTCCATTTGCTCACTCGTTGATCGTATTACTTTGGTTAATTTAATGTCAGGATTTATTCGGAGCTATGTGACATACTGCAGGATTTGCTATCATGTCAGGGTTTTCATGGAAGGTGTTGGATTTGCCTGACACCTTACAAAGAGGGATGGATCGTTTCTCGAAATGTTGTGTATAAAATGAAAAATAAAAAAGAAACAATTAGTCACGCTGAGAAAACCTATCGACAGGTCATGCTAGGAGCCAGCCTGAATCTTAGACACAGTTTGATCGCGACTCTTCTTGTAACAAAAAGGGACGCGGGTCCAGCTTGGCGGTGCGCTGTTGGCCGTCGTTTCCGGCTGACTGGCAGAACAAGGAGACGCCAATAAAGGCGGGAGGCGAGGCGGCTGCGCCGTGTCGCCGAGCGCCCTGGCGTGTCGTGTCGACGCCTGCCGCGGCTGCCAGATTCCGGCTGCGATATTGCTTACCGCTCCGACGGGCGCCGCTCGCGAGATTGCGGCACTGTCTACGAGGCGGGGGGCGAGCCGAAGAGACGGCCACCCGTAACCGCTGCGTCTTCCGCCGAAATAAGATCCGCGGCGAATAGCTGAGAAATTTTAGCATCGGGCTCCAGAGAGCTTATTGCTGCCTCTCCCTCGACTGTAACACATTTCCTCTGCCTTCCCGCGCTTTTCCCACTCGCTTTGTTTTCGGCTACTGACAGCTGAAATGCAGCACAGCTCTAAATACGTTTACAGAATGATGAACAAAAAGGAGGGATAATTAAAGTTTTAGTGACCCATCGACGAAGAGGTCACTAGAGAAGGAGCACAAGCTAGGGACACGAACTACGGGTTGTTATTTCAAATAGCCCGCCATTCGCTTGGAGAAGTTTAGGAAAATCACTGGATACCCGAATCTGTATATCTAGAACGGATGTGAAGTAGGCTCCTCCGGAATGCCTGTTCGGTGTGCTAAATATCGACTCCCTCGTCTGGTGTTAAAAGAGAGATAAATATTGCGAGATGTAAATATAACTGACACTGAAATTAGCGATTATTCTCAAAAAAGCAGCGGGTAGTCTGATGCCGGCGGTTGTGTAGGGAGACAGAGAATGATCGTCTCGATCACTAGGAACGACTACTTGTTTAGCTGAATGGAAATAAGTTACTTCAGGCTGAGGACGAAAGAGCTCGCCCATTTTTGGCAGTCATGGCTGATGGGCGTTCACATTAATCTCTGATTTTATTGAGCTACTTTAAACAGTAATAAATTTAACAGTTAATATGAATAAATATAAAAATTATTATATTTACTAGCACGCCCCTCTGCAGACGTGACAATTCATCTCACAGTAGCTTATAGTGTTAGTTATTTATTGAGCATATCGACAAGAAATGATATTTTCCGACGATGTACTGATTCTGGGATGTAGTCTAGTGGCAACCTTGCTAAGAATGGTTCAAATGGCTCTGAGCACTATGCGACTTAACTTCTGAGGTCATCAGTCTCCTAGAACTTAGAACTACTTAAACCTAACTAACCTAAGGACATCACACACATCCATGCCTGAGGCAGGATTCGAACCTGCGACCGTACCGGTCACGCGGTTCCAAACTGAAGCGCTTAGAACCGCACGGCCACACCGGCCGGCCCTTGCTAAGAGGCTAATATCAATATTTCATCTGTTCAAATACTGCTTTCAACTGCATTAACTGCACGCTACAGCTGTAATATGCGTTACAAGTTTCAACCTTATTCTGCTGTGCTACAGGGTTGTTTCTTTAGTATCGTACAAACCAAGCGCTGGACTCACCACGCGCGTTGCAGTCTGCACCCATGCAGTACATCGGCCGAACTTCGTGCGTTGACCATGGTGGCGCAGTATGTAGCAGAAAACTTAGTTAGGGCTTCTTTAGGGTCATCGACAACAGTGCTTTCCTCGTTTCTGCCTTGAAACTTCTCAACTTCTGACCATTCGTCGTTCGACGCCAGGTGGCAAAGGGAAGTGTCAGCTGTGGTATTGTACTGCGTGGCAGAACGCCTCAGATTTGTAACAAAATGGATCACCTACAGCCGTTCTTATGATGTAATTTACTATATGGCTACCAGTTTCGGTGCTTTATTGCACCTTCTTCAGGGCGTAACTGTCGCTGAGGGGGTTAACTCCAGTTGTGAACGCGATTAATCAGTGGCCGGGATCTACGAACTGGTTTTCTCCGACTACCTTTAACAATGATGTTGTGTCTCTTACTGTCAATATGGTCGGTAGTACCACATCGTTGTTACGGGTAGTCTGCGAAAACCTCTTCATAGATGCTGGCCACTGGTGAATCTACCTGTAACAGTGATGTTGCCTCTTTAGTCATCAGTATGGTTCGGAATACAACATCGTTGTTTTAGTAGTCTGCGAAAATCAGATGGTGGCCATTGATGAATCTTGTGTACGACTGGAATTAACCCCTCAGCTTCAGTTAATGCCTGAAGATGCTGCATTGAAGCTATGAAACTGGCAGCCGTACAATAAATAACATCAGAAGTACGACTGTCGCTGCTCCACTTTATTACATAAGTGAACGGCAAAAGTCCTTCAAACGTACACTCAGTAGGATGGACATACAAAAAAAACCTCAGATTTGGGGAAAACGGGTTGGAGTCCGCTATCGGATTGTAAGGTGTGTGGTGCTCGGTCTATGGCAAATATCGTAGCTGGAGATCTAATTGTAACATGTGCAGTCGTAGAAAGAACTCGCGTGTCATTTGGAAATTCAGGGAGTTCGTCCAGCAGCCATACTGCACCATGACGAAGGCCTGCGAGGTCGAAGTGCACCCTCTCCCAAGCATGCTCACGCCGAGACCACGGAGAAAAAAATCTTTTTCTGGGGAATCTTGGTTGTAAGCGCAAGCCTGAAATGTACACATTGCGTGCTCCATTGCTCTGTTTATCCCTCGCCAATAAACGTAGCTTCGAGCTGAAGTTTTCGTCCTTCAAATTACACATTTGGATGTACACTGAAGCGCCAAAGAAACTGGTACAGGCATGCGTATTCAAATACAGAGATAAGTAAACATGCAGAATACGGCGCTCCGGTCGGCATTTCCTATTTAAATCAGCAAGTATCTGGCGCAGTTGTTACATCGGTTACTGCTGCTACAATGGCAGGTTATCTAGAGTTAAGTGACTTTGAACGTGGCGTTATGGTCGGCGCACGAGCGATTTGATTCAGTATCTACGTGGTAGCGATGAAGTGGGGATATTCCCGTATGACCATTTCGCGAGTGTGCCGTGAATATCAGGAATCCGGTAAAACATCAAATCTCCGACATCGTTGCGGTCGGAAAAAGAACCTTCCAGAACGGGACCAACGACGACTGAAGAGAATCGTTCAATGTGACAGAACACCAACCCTTCCGCAAATTGCTGTAGATTTCAGTGGTGGGCCGTCTACAAATGTCAGCGTGCGAACCATTCAACGAAACATCATCGGTAATTGCTGTCGGAGCTGAAGGCCTACTCGCGTACACTTGATGACAACACAACAATCTTTACGCCTCGCCCAGCCCGTCCACACCTATATTGGACTGTTGATGGTTGGAAACATGTTACCTGGTCGGACGAGTCTCGTTTCAAATTGTATCGAGCTGATGGACGTGTACGGCTGTGGAGACAACCTCATGAATCTAAGTACCCTGTCAACAGGGGACCACTCAAGCTGGTGGAGGCTCTGTAATAGTGTGGGGCGTGTGCAGTTTGAGTAATATGGTATACCTGATACGTCTAGATGCGACTTTGACAGGTGACACGTACGTAAGCATCCTGTCTGATCACATGCATTGGTTCATGTCCATTGTGCATTCCGACGGATTTGGGCAATTCCAGCGACACCCCACACGTCCAGAATTGCTACAAAATGGCTCCAGAAATACTCTTCTGAGTTTAAACACTTCCGCTGGCACCAAACTCCCCATACATGAACATTATCGAGCATATCTGAGATGCCTTGCGACGTGCTGTTCAGAAGAGAGCTCCACCCCCTCGTAATCTTACGGATTTATGGACAGCGCTGCAGGATTCACGGAGTCAGTTCGCTCCAGCACTACTTCAGACATTAATGGAGTCCATACCACGTCGTGTTGTGGCACTTTCGTGTGCGCGCGGGGACCCCTACACAACATTAAGCAAGTGTACCTGTTTCTTTGGCTCTTCAATGTATGTAGCAACTGAATGATCGGCGCACGAAGTGAAAATGGGACAACGACGCAACATTCAGTATCTTTTGTAAACAACAACACTGCTACCTAAAGAACGTTCAGCCTATGTGTCACAAGAAAATAATTTCTCAATGCCGGCTCTGATTATTTTGGAATACACTCTACATCTACATCTACATCTACATTTATACTCCGCAAGCCACCCAACGGTGTGTGGCGGAGGGCACTTTACGTGCCACTGTCATTACCTCCCTTTCCTGTTCCAGTCGCGTATGGTTCGCGGGAAGAACGACTGTCTGAAAGCCTCTGTGCGCGCTCTAATCTCTCTAATTTTACATTCGTGATCTCCTCGGGAGGTATAAGTAGGGGGAAGCAATATATTCGATACCTCATCCAGAAACGCACCCTCTCGAAACCTGGCGAGCAAGCTACACCGTGATGCAGAGCGCCTCTCTTGCAGAGTATGCCACTTGAGTTTGTTAAACATCTCCGTAACGCTATCACGGTTACCAAATAACCCTGTGACGAAACGCGCCGCTCTTCTTTGGATCTTCTCTATCTCCTCCGTCAACCCGATCTGGTATGGATCCCACACTGATGAGCAATACTCAAGTATAGGTCGAACGAGTGTTTTGTAAGCCACCTCCTTTGTTGATGGACTACATTTTCTAAGGACTCTCCCAATGAATCTCAACCTGGTACCCGCCTTACCAACAATTAATTTTATATGATCATTCCACTTCAAATCGTTCCGCACGCATACTCCCAGATATTTTCAAGAAGTAACTGCTACCAGCGTTTGTTCCGCTATCATATAATCATACAATAAAGGATCCTTCTTTCTATGTATTCGCAATACATTACATTTGTCTATGTTAAGGGTCAGTTGCCACTCCCTGCACCAAGTGCCTATCCGCTGCAGATCTTCCTGCATTTCGCTACAATTTTCTAATGCTGCAACTTCTCTGTATACCACAGCATCATCCGCGAAAAGCCGCATGGAACTTCCGACACTATCTACTAGGTCATTTATATATATTGTGAAAAGCAATGGTCCCATAACACTCCCCTGTGGCACGCCAGAGGTTACTTTAACGTCTGTAGACGTCTCTCCGTTGATAACAACATGCTGTGTTCTGTTTGCTAAAAACTCTTCAATCCAGCCACACAGCTGGTCTGATATTCCGTAGGCTCTTACTTTGTTTATCAGGCGACAGTGCGGAACTGTATCGAACACCTTCCGGAAGTCAAGAAAAATAGCATCTACCTGGGAGCCTGTATCTAATATTTTCTGGGTCTCATGAACAAATAAAGCGAGTTGGGTCTCACACGATCGCTGTTTCCGGAATCCATGTTGATTCCTACAGAGTAGATTCTGAGTTTCCAAAAACGACATGATACTCGAGCAAAAAACATGTTCTAAAATTCTACAACAGATCGACGTCAGAGTTATAGGTCTATAGTTTTGCGCATCTGCTCGACGACCCTTCTTGAAGACTGGGACTACCTGTGCTCTTTTCCAATCATTTGGAACCTTCCGTTCCTATAGAGACTTGCGGTACACGGCTGTTAGAAGGGGGGCAAGTTCTTTCGCGTACTCTGTGTAGAGTCGAATTGGTATCCCGTCAGGTCCAGTGGACTTTCCTCTGTTGAGTGATTCCAGTTGCTTTTCTATTCCTTGGACACTTATTTCGATGTCAGCCATTTTTTCGTTTGTGCGAGGATTTAGAGAAGGAACTGCAGTGCGGTCTTCCTCTGTGAAACAGCTTTGGAAAAAGGTGTTTAGTATTTCAGCTTTACGCTTGTCATCCTTTGTTTCAATGCCATCATCATCCCTGAGTGTCTGGACATGCTGTTTCGAGCCACTTACTGATTTAACGTAAGACCAGAACTTCCTAGGATTTTCTGTCAAGTCGGTACCTAGTATTTTACTTTCGAATTCACTGAACGCTTAACGCATAGCCCTCCTTACGCTAACTTTGACATCGTTTAGCTTCTGTTTCTCTGAGAGGTTTTGGCTGCGTTTAAACTTGGAGTGAAGCTCTCTTTGCTTTCGCAGTAGTTTCCTAACTTTGTTGTTGTACCACGGTGGGTTTTTCCCGTCCCTCACAGTTTTACTCGGCACGTACCTGTCTAAAACGCATGTTACGATTGCCTTGAACTTTTTCCATGAACACTCAACATTGTCAGTGTCGGAACAGAAATTTTCGTTTTGATCTGTTAGGTAGTCTGAAATCTGCCTTCTATTACTCTTGCTAAACAGATAAACCTTCCTCCCTTTTTTTTATTCCTATTAACTTCCATATTCAGGGATGCTGCGACGGCCTTATGATCACTGATTCCCTGTTCTGCACTTAAGGAGTCGAAAAGTTCGGGACAATCACTTTCCACGGCTGCTACGACGCAGCGCATGTGGGCGTCCCAACCAGTAGTCAGTGCTATTTATCAAGTGGTGATCGAGAAATCTTGCAACTTGCAGTGCATAGTCTCGTCTTGGGAAAAACATACTGCTGTCTGACAAACTCGAGCTCAGGACTAATCTTTAACAATAATTGTAAATCCAATACTTGAAAATCGAATGCGGTGAGCGCACCTAAGCCAAAATGCGTACAGCCGACGGCGATCGTATGACGAAGAAGGTGATTTGCCGTTCCATATTGTATGATTGACATAATAATGTATAACTTACTTGTTAAAGCCCTTCGTATAAAGACAGGCCTACGATTGAGAACAGGCCTGAACGCCGTTAATATTCAGCCATGTCTCTATGTGAGAACTCTCTGTTTTGCATCTTCTGGGAATCCCTATGAAAATTAACCCAAACCTATACCAGACGTATAAAGGTGAAGTGTAAAAATAGTACAAAACTGACTGTATTTGTCTGGATAAAAAACATAGCTAATACGACGGATAGTTTTAAAACCTACAACTCGTAAATATGAAATTTCTTGAGTTAAAATGTTTATCAAATATGTATTTCAGTATAAAAGAATAACTACAGAATGTAAAGACATTCTTTGTAACCGTGGAAATTCTATCTTACTAACGTTAAAAAGGCTTGGTTCAAAGACTGAACACTATTTTTGTCTCTGCTGTTGAAAAATTAAGTCGCTTAGCTGTTCTGACACACTAGGTATTAGATGTACGTATTTTCTGTTACGGTATATGGTAAAAAGTTAATTTCTCCTGTTATTATTCAAAATCTATCTCTCCCTGTGGAAATATTTAAGTGAAAATGATTATTTGGACTGAGTCTTGTAGAAGATCGCCCATCTGGCTTTCTATTGACGTAATGGCGGATAGATGGCCATTATGAGGAAATTTAATTAATATATTAAATACTGGGCTTCACCCTCAAATTAATATAACAAGTACTTTGAATACTGATGATAATTTTCAAGCATTAATATTGGCCAAATTCATTTTATCAGAATTTTTACGGAATTGTATGGATAAATTTGTAAGGTGGGAGAACAAATTAAGGTCAGTTTCGCACCTTACATAAGTGTTTTATACATCGTAACGGGAAGGTGAATATGACACCTAATTTACTTTGGTGGTAATGAGCAGATTTGCCTATAAGTATGTAATGCAAAAGGGATGACAATGAATCGATGGTATTAACAAACCACTCCTATATAAGCATGTCAGTGAATAGAAGGTGAAACAAGCAGCGAGAGGAAATGTTTTGTGTGGAAGCCAGTGTGGGCAGACACAGAGGCTGCACCCTGGGAGGCACTACGGAAAGCATCGTGCAGCAAGAGTCAACGACTGGACAGTTGATGCATACTGCAAGGCAAATAACGGGTCACCAGAAGTAAGACAGAAAGAAGCTTAAGAAATCTGCGTTTCGGCATTCCAAATGGATACGAACAAAACCAGTGACACATTCGATCACGTAAACTGCAAGTGGTACACATGTGATACACACATGTAACTTTTCAGGCGTCTGGAACAGGCACAAAACTTCCGATTGGAAGAAACGCATTGGGAAGGAGTGAAACATCGAGATTTCGACGCAGTTTAATGGTGGGACCCTTGCGATTGGTAGAGAAAGTTTCCACAAAATAAAATGAACGGTCCTATTGGTCGAAAAAGCCGTGACGTGGAGAACAAAAGAACTCAGTTGGGGAGAGAGTTCGGCTATGAGAAAGATGAGAGCGAAATTTTTGGAGGACTCTTCTCTGAACTGGAGTCAAGTGCAGAAAGGAGCGCATAATGCTCTGTATGACGCAGAGGAGAAATCTGTGTGAATACTACGTTCACAGTGGCTACCTCCAGGTAGAAATCAGCTGTAGCGTCGTTGAGCTCCAACTGTGGAGAAACGAACCAACCAGTTAGTTAACTGTTCTTGCAAGAACTGAGAGGGCATTATAATATGCACGCTGCTCCAGCCATGTGCTTGTATATTGCAATAGACTGACACTAGGGATCAGTTCATGTTTTCCTCGCATATCGAGAAACATAGGAAGAGTTCTGCTGGAAAATTCAGCAAGGGCTTAATTAGATTTTATAGGAATTTCAATGGGCGAGAGCAGCCATGCAGACGAGAACTCATCGCAGCTAAGGTAAATACCGCGTGCACAGGAGTAAACTTGTTGGTTCACCAGCTTGCGTCCACTGTAAACTAGAGTGGCCTTGGGTAATCATTTTCTCAACTTGTCACAAAACTAACCATCCCGTGTAGACTTGATTGTCATCGTCAAAATACTACAGAACTTTGAACAAGACACAAATGATTTATCAAAACGTAATAGTAAGAATAATTTTGTAAAAAAACTTCTAGTTAAAATTTAATATCGTTGTGTTTATGATTATTTAACTTTCTGAGAGTTACAATTTAATACTCTTGTGTTTACGATTAATTCACTATCAGAGGCCGAGATGTGTCATTTTGACAACTGTCTTAATATCGTCACATTGTAAACTGTGTGAAATCGAGTATTTCCGTGACAAAACTGCAATATTAAACACTGTCATTACAGCTTACACAGCTGTGTTCAGTCATAGAATAAGAAACCACCTAACCATAACATTACAAATTTAGTGGCAGTCGGCAACAATGCTTTGGTTTGTTTCACTATATCTTTGAGTTCGCAATTAAATTTATTTCTGTCAAGTAAATGCTTATTCAAACTGAAGTCAGTATGATGCAGATGAAATTATTTATCGTGAGTACAAATCCTTACGCTACGTAGGTAGTTATATCGCCTCTCTCTTCGCAACCATTTATCAGGCAACAGCAGTAATAGTTTAATGCTACATCTGATTATCTTTGAGCTAGCCAGAAGTTTGGATAACGTAATTAAACCTTTGAAAGTAAATCTGTACTCACTTTTATTAATATTTTTGCCTGCGTAGCAACTTTCATTATTGTCAGCGTATATTTATGCCGCATTTACGAGCGTGCAGAAGATACGCGACGTCAACTGCGTATTAAATATACATTACCTCTTTCCAAACAATTCCGCACACATCTTACTTTAAAATCAAAGCACTTTAATACCAAAGAAGAGAGAGAGACGATATACTGTGATGGTAGAACTGTAGACGTATGTCAAAGCTATGTACAATTTCTGGAATTTATTAATAATAGAGGACCGTTGCGTTTCTGTCTCGAAGCAGTTGTCCTTCGTCTGTTGTACCGTGCATTGCTTTCATTAGTCTCAGACTTGCAATTTGAAGTTGCATTTCCTTTCTTGCCACCGAGAAACAGAACCAGTTTTGGTCTGCTGACATAATGTCCCAAAGCATAGACCCGAAATACTCGTTGTTAGTGGAAAACGAGTTTTATGGCGTTGCTGGAGCGAAAATATAACAAATAGTAACACAAGACTGCGACTGGAGTCGCAGTATACCAGCATTTTGGCTGTGCTCCATTTCAGTAGATGAAACTAATTATGGTAATAATCGTATTCGTTTAAAAACATTCAGCGATAACGGAATTGAGGTCATTAACACTCTAACCAATTATATATCTATATAATGACGGTAATTTTCCTCTTATTGAATTATTTGTCCATGTGTAACTTCATTTGGCCTCTAATGTCCCACTTATCGTACACGAGAAAACGTCGTTAGGCTTTATGGATGCTTAACAATTGTTTACATCGACCGTGTCAGCCGCCGCAAGCATTAGCCAGATTAAGTTAATGTACGACAAATTACGCTTGAATACGGTATCACCGAGAAAATGTTAGACCTCAGTGAAGCTATATAGACTGAGTCCTGAGAACTATATATCTATCAGCCACAGTTAATATTCTTACCCTTCTTCTTCTTGCTCCTCAAAAACGATACTGCCTTTCCAATAAAAAATAAAGTGTGTTTCAAACATATTACCCTGTTTTATAAGAATGTGTCCTATGTATAGAAACTTTTACGTACTTAACAAAGATCCATTGCATTGAAGAAGATTTTTTCTCACGGACACTTACGCTTACAGTAAATTTAACAATTACGTTCAGGATATAAACATTCACTTCCCTTTAACAAACGCTGAATGTGTCCTCTGTTCCAACGACGTACATCAAGATGACAGCACAGTCTAACATACGGGTATTCAGTAACGAGACACTCTGGTGTGAAAGTGGTTAACGTCTGTCGGCTGACTAGCACCTCTAGCGCCAATGAAGCCATTCGCCACTTAACGAATTTGAGCGATAAGTGTAATGTTTGATTTTACTTCACTTTCGAATTGATTTGCGAAAGAGTTATTATGGTTTTGCATCGCAAGGGGTAGTAAAACACCGAGAGACCTGAATAATCGTAAAATAAACGTAAACATAGGCAAAACTGATAATTGAGGTGACATAGGCCACAAAGCCATTCTTACGAAATACGCTCGAAAATTTATACAGCCGCAACTTATTCCACTGGGCGCAAATTTAGTATTTCATATCTAAGAAGCACAAGTTTCTTAAACTTGTTCGACAAGTAATAACATTGCACGACGTCTAAAAATTATTCAGTTTTGCATTTCACTCAGCCTTTCAACTCACGAATATTTGTTAATGTAAATACTTCGTCTTCAAAAAACTTATACACCACTGAGGTCTCCTGTATCTTAGATATGCTATTATCCTTTTATGTTCTACAATACAGGGGGTGTTCAGAAGAAAAGGTACAAAACAACACTGTGGATATAACTGAAGTTTTTATTCAGGGGGCAGAGCATAACTATCCCATTGATTCACGAGTCGAAGGATTCCCTGTTCCCAGAGTTCCTGTGGCCGTAACAGGAGCCGATTCTCCACTGTGTGCTTCTGTTCATCGATCGAATTGAATCGATTTCCTTTAAGATGTCTTTTTAGCAGACCAAACGCTTGGAAACCGCAGGGGGCGAACATGTCCGGGCTGTGGTGTGGATGCTCAAGCTTCTCCCATTTGAACTTGCACATTATACATTTTGTGACGTTGGAGACGTGTTGACCATATCACTGTCCTTAACCACATTTAAGAAACTCGAAACAATTAAGACAGCGCACAAAAATAATCAGTAAGTCCATCAACATTGCTCTGCTAACCAGTCATTGTTCAAAAAGCAAGCGAAATTCTTACGTTCTGATTTTGTCCTGTGCAGCTGTCACGGTATACAGTCACATTGCAGTGTTTAAAAACAGGTTATGTTGTTGTCAGACCACGTATACAAATGATGTAAGTGATATAAACGTGTCCTAGGTTTTGCAATACTTTTTGAATTACTTTAGATTACCTCCGTTTTCTTCCGAACAGTCGTCTCTGACCTCAGTAACGATTATTTGGTGCAACGGAATCACGAATCTTTCTTCACTTTTCGTCTGAAATAATAAACAGTTGTTTCAGATGCCAAGTGAAGTGGTGCCACTGGACACCACACACCTCAACTAGGGACTTCATTCATCTGTCTGCGAAAATGATCCCGTAATGTAAAGTGTATTACGCCTCTGTTCTCGAAATACAATTTTTGTGAACTTAACACCACTTGTACTCTGATCTATACATAGTTTCGCCAATGAACATGTGTTTTGCACTACTCATTATTGACCGCATCGATCTTAAATCGAAGTGGCCGAGCGGTTCTAGGCGCTACAGTCTGGAATCGCGCGAACGCTACGGTCGCAGGTTCGAATCCTGCCTCGGGCATGGATGTGTGTGATGTCCTAACGCTACGGTCGCAGGTTCAAATCCTGCCTCGGGCATGGATGTGTGTGATGTCCTTAGGTTAGTTAGGTTTAAGTAGTTCTATGTTCTAGGGGACTGATGACCTCAGCAGTTAAGTCCCATAGTGCTCAGAGCCATTTGAACCATCTTAAATAAAATATTTTATCACCCGCAAAATATTGAACTTTCTAATTAGTGAGTTAATTAAAAAATGCGGCACGTGAAGTGGAAGATAAAATATATATCAACAAAGTGTTAACTAAGCTATACAGTGAATAACTTTTTTTCTACTCCATCAGTTTCTCAGTGGAATTTGATACAATCCTCGATATGAACAGATAAAACGTACAGAAGAAGAAATAAAGTAGAGACAGAAAAACTGAACTGTACAAAGCACATGCCGCACCACCAGGGCCTGTTGGGGCAGAGATGAGAGGGGCGGCAGGGGCGCCCGCGGACAAACTTTGTAGGCAAGAGTGCACGGCAAATGGTAACGAAAACTGACAACGTACTATATTCAGTAGGAGCTCAAAGGTTCCAGTGAAGGTGGTCCCGCAAACGAAACGTTTGTGAGATAACTACAAACGTGTGGTTAGAGTCACCACCGATTTCAGCATTAAGTATTGCCCTAGAGAGTACAAATGAATTTCAGTTATAAACTTTTCGATAAGTCCTCATCGAAAAGAACTCACATTTCACCCAAGATCTACATTAACGCTCGAGACGGTGAATGAATTTACCTACATCGGTAGGCGTGAAAGAATTTCCGTTAAATTGTAATCTCGCCACGTACTAATCAGGCCGAAATAGAACTTCCTAACAACACACTTCTATAAGCGATATGGAATAGCCTTAAAACATAAAACGATAACCTGAAACTATCAACGAACTAAGCGTGAGGTGACACTCCATAATTTCTAATATAATCCTCACCATACTTCGTTATTGTTTTAGTATTTGTAATGAATTTCGTGAACGCCTGCTTGTATTGCGTACTGCGCAACAGCAGACCTGGACCGTATTAACGACCGTGTTTTTCTGGCGACTCCCAACGCTCGTTTAGTAAAATGGTGGCCTGGTTCCTTCTTTTAACCAGACAAAACGCGATACCCACAGTTCCAATAAGATCACACTCGCGGCAAAACTTACGCAATTTGCAGAGAGGTGGCGCGCAAACTTCCCCCTCTTAGGTAACTAACGACAGGATGCGGCGACAGGGAGGATGTCCGGCCACAAAGTTAAATAAGTACGTCTTCCAAAATTGTGCACAGAGCAGCCCATAATTAAGCCAGGACAAACGTAAACGATAAGAAGTAAACGTCGTAAACGATGTTTAAACAACGAATGGTTCAAATGGTTCTGAGCGCTATCGGACTTAACATCTGAGGTCATCAGTTCCCTAGAACTTAGAACTACTTAAGCATAACTAACCTAACGACATCACACACATCCATGCCCGAGGCATGAGTGTTTGACTTTGTCATCAGGTGTCAGGGCTTGTAGCAATTGTAAACGGTAAGGCTTCTGCTTTAGCCTTTTCCGTAAGATTTTCCAAACCGTCGGCTGTGGTACGTTTAGCTCCCTGCTTGCTTTATTCGTCGACTTCCGCGGGCTACGCGTGAAACTTGCCCGCACGCGTTCAACCGTTTCTTCGCTCACTGCAGGCCGACCCGTTGATTTCCCCTTACAGAGGCATCCAGAAGCTTTAAACTGCGCATACCATCGCCGAATGGAGTTAGCAGTTGATGGATCTTTGTTGAACTTCGTCCTGAAGTGTCGTTGTACTGTGATGACTGACTGATGTGAGTGCATTTCAAGCACGACATACACTTTCTCGGCTCCTATCGCCATTTTGTCTCACTGCGCTCTCGAGCGCTCTGGCGGCAGAAACCTGAAGTGCGGCTTCAGCCGAACAAAACTTTATGAGTTTTTCTACGTATCTGTAGTGTGTCGTGACCATATGTCAATGAATAGAGCTACAGTGAATTTATGAAATCGCTTCAATCATTTGTAATAGCCCTTTATGTTGGTTTAAATCTTCAGCATGGCAGTGATAGGAGCTTAAATGAAAAACAAAAAAGGCGCTGACACCTTTACACCGCTGTACGTGCTATGAAGGTTGCTACCAGGCTGTTATGTGACACTCTACCACTGACGTACGTAACGGCACTGAATGGGTGTGTGTGACAGTCGACTGTGTGGAATCAGTGCAGGAGAATAGATCGAAGTGACAGTATGGGGTAAAGGAGCTATTGCGGCTGGGTGTGCGTGTGACCACGCAGTGAAAGACGTTACCCGAATTGTTGGCGTATCATGGCGGACTCTCCACGGTGGCTACAAGGAATGGTATACCACTAGCTACTATGTATGGGGGCGTAAAGCCGTCGGCACATTGACCTTGCTTTCAAATGTCAACGCTGAGCGTGCGGAGTTCAAGGTGATACTGAACGATCATTAACGATGTGACTTGTGCATACTGTACATGTGCCTCATCGTGTCTCCTAAATCACACTCTTTACGAAACGGATTGACATAAATTTTCTTATTTTTCCATACGCTAGTCATACATAAATAAAAACGTTCAGTATCCTTGAAAATGTTATAAGGCAAAAAGGGAAGTACTTCTTCCAGTTAGGATATCGGCTTATAAAAGTTCCGTTACAATCAGTGCAATACAAATTTACGATGGATAAAAATTATTTATTCTGTCTCACTTTTGCCGGTCGTTGTAGCCGAGCGGTTCTAGACGCTTCAGTCTGGAACCACGCTGCTGCTACGGTCGCAGATTCGAATCCTCCCTCGGGCATGGATGTGTGTGATTTCCTTAAGTTAGTTAGGTTTAAGTAGTCTCACTTTTTAGTAAAATCCTTTCTTACTCTGTCACTCTTCCTGTTTATTAGCAGGACCTTTACCTCGTATGAAATGTGTTGTGACCAGGCGGAACTACTTTCGTCTGACCACAAGTGTTGGTTCTTTGATTGCTCGATGAGTTGGCACATCTAGAACATGTGAAATTGTTAATTCAGTTTATTATATAATTCAATAAATTCTCTTTTTTTCCTTTATTGGGTTTCGATTCCCCCTAAAGGGGGCGGGCTGGCAGCAGCTTATTACGCCGCTCTTCAGCCTACAGAATTTGTTGTACAAAGATGAAGATAATAAAAAATAATAACAGTTGGCGATAAAATCGGTGACTTAAAGGTAAAAATGGCAGAAACTTCTGGAGCGTAAAACATAAAACACAGGGTCGATGAAGCTAATAAAACACACAGGAAGCAGAAAAACAATAGACAGACAATTAAAAAAACACGGCGACAGTCCGGGTTTTGTTCGCAAGAGATATAAAAAGCACACCCAGCGACAGCATGATTTCTGTTCGCAACGCTGTGGAAGGGCGCACAACACCGAACACTCACTTAAACACTGCGCTAAAAGTTGGCACAAATACGACATACCACACCCGAGAGCAGGTGGGGGGAAACCGGTCAGATGACGGGGAAAAGGGGGGGGGGGGAAGGAGAGGAAAAGTGAAGGGGGAGGGGGCTTCAATAATTTTTTTTTCCTTTATTGTAATTTTAGCACCTCATACAGGCGGGCTGTCAGCAGCATAGTACGCCGCTCTTCAGCCTTAAGTGGTACAATCATGTGACAAAGTGGCGACATAGACAATACAATGAAAATGGCGGGCAAAAAAAGTAGAGACAAAAGGCAATTAACATGAAGCCGTTCACGCTGGACGATAAAAACACTAACACTGGTTGACACGGTGCACAGAACATGGAGGACGGCGACGGCACATGCGAACAGTGGAGTCGTAACTGCGAAAGAACGCGAAACACAAAACGAAGCACACACACAAGACACTGATGGCGATGATCTCCGGCGCGCGAATGTACACTATGCGTGTGCGAGTCCGGGGACCTGCCAAGAGAGGAGGAGGAGGAGGGGGAGTGGGAGAGCGAGAGGGAAGAGCAGAGATGCCACGGGCAAGGGAGAGAGGGGGGGAGAGAGGAAGGGGAGGGGAATCCCGGGGGAAGCGGGTTGGAGGGAGGGGACGGGGGAAAAGGAAAGAGAAGGGAAGGGAAGAGAAGGGAGGGAGGGTGCCTAAAGGAAAGGACACCGGAAGTGGGGGGTGGGGCTGGGTCAAAGTTGATAGGAGGGGTAGATGGAGGGGAGGAGGACATCATCAGGGAGGGGGAGCTGGCAGAAGCCACCTTGGGAGAGGGTAAGTAGGGTGGAGAGATGGAGACCGGGCGGGACGTGGGAATACAGGCGCGGCAGCGGACGGGGGTGGTAGAGGATCGGGGAGATGAGCGGTTGAGGAGGATCGAGTTTACGGGAGGTGTACAGGATCCGTATCCTTTCAAGGAAAAGGAGGAGGTGGGAGAAGGGGATGAGATCGTACAGGATCCACGTGGGGGAGTGGAGACGGTTACGATAGGCGAGGCGGAGAGCATGACGGTCAAGGATTTGGAGGGATTTGTAAAAGGTAGGGGGAGCGGAGATCCAGGCCGGATGGGCATAACAAAGGATAGGACGGATGAGGGATTTATAGGTGTGGAGGATGGTGGAGGAGTCCAGACCCCACGTACAGCCGGAGAGGAGCTTGAGGAGACTGAGTCGGGAGCGTGCCTTGGCTTGGATTGTCCGGAGGTGGGGAGTCCAGGAGAGGCGACGGTCGAGGGTGACGCCAAGGTACTTAAGGGTGGGGGTGAGGCCGATAGGACGGCCATAGACGGTGAGATAGAAATCAAGGAGGCGGAAGGAAGGGGTGGTTTTGCCTACAATGATCATCTGGGTTTTGGAGGGATTGACCTTGAGCAACCACTGGTTGCACCAAGCGGTGAACCGGTCAAGATGGGATTGGAGAAGGTGTTGGGAGCGCTGCAGGGCGGGGGCAAGGGCAAGGAAGGCGGTGTCATCGGCAAACTGGAGAAGGTGGACAGGGGGTGACGGCGGCGGCATGTCCGCCGTGTACAAAAGGTACAGAAGGGAGGAGAGGACGGAGCCTTGGGGCACACCGGCGGAGGGGAAAAAGTGTAGGAATCTGTGTTATGGATGGTGACATAGGAAGGACGGCGGGAGAGAAAGGAACCGATCAGACGGACGTAGTTAATGGGAAGGGCGAAGGTTTGGAGCTTGAAGAGGAGACTAGAATGCCATACGCGGTCATAAGAGCGTTCGAGGTCAAGGGAGAGGAAGATTGCGGAGCGACGGGAATTTGGCTTGTCAGAAAGGAGATGAGTGAGGTGAAGGAGAAGATCGTCGGAAGAGAAGGATGGCTGAAAGCCACACTGGGTAACGGGAAGGAGGCGGTGCTGGCGGAGATGCTGGTGGATGCGTCGGTGAGGATAGATTCCAGGACCTTGCTGAAGACCGAGGTAAGGCTGATGGGACGGTAGGAGGAGACGGCGGACGGCGGTTTGACAGGTTTAAGGAACATGAGGATACGGGAGGTTTTCCACATGTCGGGGTAGTAACCGGTGGACAGGACTACATTGTAGAGCCTGGCCAGGGTGGAGAGGAAAGAGACAGGAGCTTCACGAAGGTGACGGTAGGTGACACGATCGTGACCAGGAGCGGTGTTGCGTTTTGTGCGAAGTGTAGCAATGAGATCCTGTGTAGTGATAGGGGCATTGAGTTCCGTGTGTGCAATGTTGTCCAAGTACTGGAAACCAGGAGCGAGGGGAGGGACAGAGGTGTCAGTTCGATCGCGGATATCCGGGAAGAGGGAGTAATCGAACTGGGGATCATTGGGGATGGAAAAGGACATCGGAGAGGTAGGAGGCAAAGTGATTGGCCTTACTAAGGGTGTCAGGGAAGGGATGATCATCATGGAGAAGAGAATAGTAGGGGGAGGGTTTAGTTCCGGTAAGGCGACAGAAGGCTGACCAGAACTTGGACGAGTTGACAGGGAGGGTAGCATTTAAACCGGTGCATGTCTGTCGCCAGTCCCGGCGTTTCTTAGCCGCAAGCAAATTTCGAATGTGTTGCTGTAGTTGCCGGTGGCGTCGTAGTGTGTCCAGGTCACATGTGTAAAGGAAGGCACGGTAGAGACGGCGGGATTCATGGAGGAGGAGGACGGCCTGTGGGGGTAAGGTAGGACGGTGGGGGTGGATGGCGACAGTAGGGACGTGGGCCTCCATGGCCTCAGACAAGGTCTGCTGGAAAAAGGAAGCGGCATGTGTGACATCATCGGGCTGGTGGTAGGTGAAAGGGTGGCTATCGACCTGGGTGGAGAGGGTATCCCAGTAGGCATTCCAGTTGGGACGGGAATAGTCATGGACGTACTTAGGGGGAGGGTCATTACGAGGGTCAGGGCGGGAGCGACGACCGTCTGAAATGGTGAGGAGGACAGGGAGATGGTCGCTACCAATAGGCTCCAGGACATCCTCCGCTATGCGGCCAAGGAGGTAGGGGGAGGAGACGATAACATTGGGAGTGGAGTTGGATTTGGGATGGGTGTGCTGGGGGATGGGGACGAGGTCGCCTTGAAGGGAGGAGAGGAACCGAAGCCACCACCATAACTGGACAGCGGAACGACTATGGATGTTGAGGTCGGCGGCGATCACGTAGGAGGAGAAGGTACGGTCGATGTGGGAGAGGAAGTCGAAGGGAATAGGGGCGTTGGGGCGGACATAGATGGTGGCGCAGGTAACGGTAAGGCCGGGGAAGTAGAGACTAAGGATCAGGTGTTCGGCGGGGTCGGGAAGGAGAGGTTGGAGCCGAACGGGGATCTGGCGGTGGTGACCAATGGCAACTCCGCCACGCGCAATTGGGAGGGGATTATCGGAGCGGTGGAGGAGATAGGGCGAGGTGTGGATGGTGTGGTGGGGTTGGAGGAAGGTTTCATTTAGGAGGAAGGCATCCACGCGGTGGGTGGCAAGGGTGTGCAGGAAGAGGTTCTTGTTGGCGGGAAGGGAGCGGATATTGTTGAAAAGGATACGTTGCTGTCGCGCCATGACAGGGATTTAGACGAGGGTGTCAAGGCGGGAGAAGGTGAAATGGGCCTGGTTGTTGGAGTAGGTGGCGTACATTTTGAGTTGGAAAATGGAACGGGCAGCGAGGGATACCTGTTGGAGGGTGTGGGGGCGCTGAAAGGGATGGACATTCTGGAGGACGATGGTGAGGAAGCTTCAATAAAATATTTACTTAACTTTTACACACTTCGTTGCCACAGCAGCACTCGAGAATTTACAACTGTCAAGGTCTAGTAAAGCATCGCTTGATACACTGATTAACAGATCGTTGTCTTGCTGTACAAAGTGCCACATTTATAAAAGTACATTACATCTGGAACTTTAACTGTTCCTGTTCTACTCGATGATGTTATTAAGGTCTCGAACTGAGACGAGGTCTTGCATGCTCGACGCTGTACTGACTCATCGTGAGGCCGCTACTGCGCTGATAGGGGAGGCGTGGTCTCCAGGAGTGCTTCCCATACGTCGTCGCTGTTTGCAACGAGCCCTTGCTAACGTCTGTGCTATCGATTCGCATTGCCTTCTCTGGGGTGGCCGCGCGATCTCTGTATGGTGCCACATCATTCAAATAAGAAAGTGCGAAATATCTCACTGCAGCTGGCGCAGGGCGTCCTATAGATAAAGCCAATCGAACAAACTCACTTCTCGGAAAGGGAGCACTACTGTTTACATAACATCAGATATTAGAGAATATACTTTTAAGAAGGTATCAGAACTTAGAAGAAAACGTGAGGATTAGTAAAAAAAACTTAGATCCACTGAGACAGGAGAAAGCAACGCTTTCCTTTAACTCCTCAGGAAGCAGAGGGGTCAGCTTCGAGCGTGGCCAAGATGTATCCCCTTTCCAGAACCTGAATCAATCGCCAACGTCTTCTTTTATTATTTTTATTTCTGGAACAGGAAGCAGCTTAACAAATATATTTTAATCGTACAAGCATAAATACAACGTAAAGGCTGTCCTTGTGCGGGACCAACGTTAGACGCTACTCTCGAACAAGGCGTGCGAAAATCTCTATTAACAAGTTGTGGCAGTAATGAAAAAAAAATAAGAAACTGAACATGAGCTAAGAGGAGCGTCGCCGTAGACAAAGAGGGAAGAAAGGGCGGAGGCGTGGTAAGCTTGCAGGCATTCTGTTGCTCGGCAAATGGGGAATGGGCAGGGGTCAACATGCGATACCTGGCCACGGTGTCCCCGGAACCACTACGAAAGGAGGGCGTAAGTCAAGGAGGAGGCGACAATGTAATTGCTTGGTATGGTACAAGAAACTGTGCGGTGAGTCTCATAAAACAGCGTAGGCAGGGGGAGGGAGGTGGGGGGGGGGAGGGGCGGGAGTCGTATGGAGCCAACCAACTGAGCGGGGATGACGTAACGATCGCGCGAAGACAATTGACGAAGAATCCGTAGTAGCGCGGTCGATGCACATTGTAGACTGTTTGTAAGTACTGCCAGGCGTGGTTCATCGCCATCAGTATACAGGTCCCTTGACCCATCCAACAGTATGATTTTTGATGGTCGGCAAATGAGTACCCGATGAGTGACTAAAGAGTCCTGCGGAAAGCGGAGATAGCAGACAACGAACTGTCGATCCATTTTCCAGACGTAGGAATCGTCGTCCACAAGGTGGTAATTTGAAAAAAGAAGTGTGTTCGACAATCCGATTGCGTGAAGACGATTTATGGCAAATTTTCCACATGTGACATAATATCATGATGGCGGACGTTGGAGAGAAGGCTTGTGGCAAGGCGCCAAACCGTGGGCCACAGCGTCGATGGATGCTTGAGTTCGACTAAGATCTCTAATCTCCAGTTTGTGCGACTGTGTAAATTTGATTTCTGTTGTACGATTACAAATATTAAAGATGATCTAATTTAATTGAGCTTCGAGTTTGGTGCATCTTTGCAGTTCTCTAGATGTTAGGGGATATGCAACAAAGCAGTAGGTTGCAGAAATGTTTGGTTCGAAGAAGGCGCGTGCCCAGTAAGTGAGGGAGAACATAACTGGGCGCCAGATGGGCCGTTATGTGGCCTATTGGCACTGGCCTGGATATGGTCACTAGAATGAGAATGTCCAGCAAGCTGCTTGTAAGGGAGTCGCCCCGATCCATGGTGGTCATGGACAAAGACGCCGCCTGCAGTCGCACATTGACAAGGCCCTGGGGCAGGGTCAGCGTATCGTAACGGACCTTAAAGTGCGTACCGGCCAGAAGACAGTATCAAGACGCGGCCTGGGGCCACGTCGTTTAGTTGATGGCACTGGGAGTACCTGCGCAATGTGGACCATCATGGACGCCACGTGTTGATTGAGGAGGTGATTTTGCAGCACTGCCGCACGGATAAGCTGGAGACTACGCCGAAAATTGATGGCACTGGAGCGGCGCACGGTGGAGCCGAAAATGATACCAAGCTATCGAAGGCTGTGTACACGCGAGCGGTGTGCTAACTCATCGTGGGAGAGGCCGCGTCCAATGGGCATCGCCAATACTGTAGCCACATTCCTAGAACTGCCCGCTGCAGTTGCGTTCATTGACGTCATATCGAGTAACATCTATATTTCGATATTTCGGTCCGCCAGAAGACTAGAAGGAGGAGGAGGTCATCCGCATACGCACGACAACAAAGTGTGCTGTCGCAAACGTGAGACTGGCAGGATGGGTTGTCTTATGGAGCGGCATATGGTCCCTGCGACGGCAACACAGCTATTGACTTGAATGAGGGATACAGTGCCGATGTACAGGCGTCGGATAATAGTATTAAAGGCGGCTGGAAAACCGTTTCGCCCCATTGCGAAGAACATGTTGTCGAATGCATTGTCAAAATCAATGGCCACCACCGCGGGGCGGAGTCTGCACGCTTCTGTCAATGCGATTAAATCGCAACATTTCCTTGTGGTCATTTGTATATTAGCTGAACCACCCAAAATTGTTTGTTCCGGGGATAGAATGCAAGGAAGTATCTTGTCGCAAAAGAATTTCAAATCAAACACCTTTCAGCTGTTTAAATTTCTAAATTCTTATTTTATTGGGTTACCAATTTCAGCGATCTATCACGCCATCTTCAGACCCCCTGACATGTGCAGGATGATCCCAACCTCGGTTCCGGTCACAATAGAGGCCAACATTCAAAGACTGGTATCTTGAGATTTTTGATACAGCTATCACTTCAAACTTTTGACAGGAACCGAGGTAGGAATCCTCCTACACCTCGGTCAGGGGCCCTGGATATGGCGTAATACATCGCCTAAATGGTACCTCAAATTTGGAAATTTACGCGACTGGAAGGGGTTTGATTTGACATTCTGCACCGAACAGCTCAGGTCTCGCAACCGTCTCTAAATCATGGACTTACGTAGATGTGCCACAAAATGTCGCCAGGAGCCGTGCAAAAATTATGTAGTCTGTGTTAAGCAGAGTTAGGGGGCAGTAATGTGCTGTGGTCGTTGCCAGTGACGGTTTGTGGATGTGTATAGACCTAAAAAGTCCGGTGACAAAGGCTTGCGATACGGCGTCGTCAGTCGTCAACAGTTGATGAAACATTCTCGTCCGCCGTGACGCCGTTAGCTAAGGCAGGCGCGATGAAACTCTTTCGACAATCCGTTGTCGCCAGGTGACTTTTCATAGCATCAGCTCTCTGAGATCGCCTCCCGCTATTTTTTCCCGAGAAATAAAGTGAAATAACATTTCGAACTTAGACCACACAGGCAAAATCAATTAAAGCTACTCGAAATTTTAAAGACACTTGAGCACGTAATTAAAAGAAACATAAGGACAAGTCGTTTAACTCAAGAGGTGCCAGGACCACAACCCAGAGGCGATAAATTACATTCTTTATTACAACGTTATAATACAATTAATAATATCGCCACATTCACGTGCATGTAAGAATTAAATTTTAAATTCATATTCATGCCCCACTGCCAAAATTACCCCAAAAGCGGCCGCACTCGGGCAAATAACATTGAAAAAACTGCCCAGCTAGCTACCTAAAACAGAATAAACTGAACTAACTCCCAAACGATTACATAACACATCAAACACAACGCCTCGCAAAAGACCACTTTAAAACTTATTTAAAAAGTAAAGATACTTCAAAAGCTTAATAAATTTAAAATAAAACCAGCAAGACAACTGTAAGATCAATTGAACCAATGAAATTTCATGTTTATAATCGTGCAACAGAAATAAAATATCCGCAGTACCACCAACCGCTGATTAGATTTAAGTAACAGTAATTCACTTGAGAAATTCAAAACCTCTCCACGCTCAAACACTCGAAGCTCAGTTAAATCAATTCATGTTTCATATTTATAATCATATAACAGAAATCTAATTTTCATAGTTGCACAGACTGAAGATTAGATTTAGATAGCAGTTTTCACTTAACAACTGAAAAGGCACACTAAGTTTAAAAACTTTGAGCTTAAAATATGAAAACACTGAAAAGCCTTAAAACATCCAGATTAACAGCATTAGCGATCACTAAATATCACTACTCGAGCAAGAGCCCACAAATAATACCTGCATTGTATCAGTATAAAGGACAGGTGCTCACTATGATCAGTCATGCTGTGAAGTACATCTCGAATGACTCCACCAATCTCGCTCTCCACCCATTCTGAAAGCCAAGGTGAAACCAGTGCGGTGCCGTAACCTCTGAAGGAAAGCACATTCTCAGCAGCACAGAGGAAAGGCTGCCTCAAATGAGCAGACTGCGGTATTTACTTGTGTACAACAGCACGGACTCCAGACACGGCCGACCCAACAGCCGCAGTCGCTTGTCGTTACAAAAGATACACTGCAACTGGATCAAGTAACTTCACTAGCACTGCAAATCAGCCATTCTACATGGCGTTGTCCACAGCATGTATCGACATACGTGAGTACTCTCCCAGGAAAACCACCTTCAGGCTGGCTTGGCGGTCCGGACACACACTGCGTCGAAAAGGTCTGTCAGCGCTCTTCAAACCTCTGCGGGCCCACTCCGCCCCGTATCGGCGAGACAGACCTCGCTCGTAAGAAAATTATCACTGTTACGGACTACAGACCGTCATAATTGCATTGTGGATGTCGTGTCCCGTAACCAGCTCCATCAGCTTGTGCGCCTCGTCGCCGGCGATGGCGCGTGTGATGTGTGGTAACACAACTTCCTCAGTACAGCTGTTCATAGGCTCCTACTGGTACATTTTGCGGTAGTGGTCTACAAAGACAACCTCGATTTCGGTCTGACAAGTGACATGCTTGGCGGGACGATGATGAGTCGTTGTCGCCATTGTTTCCCATCGGAGGCGATATGATGCTTGATGGGGCGTTCCCGTTCGGCCGAATCTTGACGTCTGGTCCTCACCACCGTCCCATGCTGTTTACGTCGTGAGTAAATCACGATTTATGCCTTTAATCCTGCTGCGTTCTCTCTGGGTTTTAGGGGTGGGTGGCTGGGGATCCAGGTCGCAGAGAACGGCGTAGAAATAGTCGGTAATGTGCCAGCGCCATGCAGCTACTTGGTTGCCGTACGGAATTAAGGTGCATCGTATGATAAGTTTTAACATCCCAGTCACAATGTCAAGGTCGTGCAGTACTTAGGCAAGCGACGTTGACAGGTGGCCAATGGCTCGATAACGCGCTGAAGATATTCGAGCTCATGGAGGTGGGAGATATGTAGCTTCCAAGGTGTACAACGGTTTCAGACCACTTGCTGGGGGAGGAGATTATTGCAGATGTAGGCACAGTGGCCCGAAAAGGCTAAAGGCCAAGGTTCTGCATCTTGTGTTGCGAGTGTGAGTTCCTGAGAGACGTAAATCCTGTCAAGGCGGCTCGCGGAGAGACACGTGTGGTAAGTACGTCCATGTACGTCGCTGCGCCGGATTTCCCATGTATCGCAGAGCAACAGGTCACGGACGACAAAGCGCAGTTCTTGCAGTAGGGCATTTCATCTTTAGGGTGCAGGACACAATTTAAGTCACCCCGAAGTAATTAACGGCCATAGGATCCAATAAGTAAAGGGGAGTATTCATCTGAGTAGAAGCATGCACTGTTGTGTCTGCAGGTGTAGCCTGACAGAGTATAAATATTGACAATACGTGTCTTCGTGACAGTGACTGCCATGCCTCTGCCAAACGGGAAGCATGGGATATCAGCTACTGGAATGCCCTCGCGAGGTGGTCATCATAGAAGAGATAAGTGGTATAGCCCGCGATGTCCGAAAGTGTGGCCAAGTTTACTTCCTGGAGTAGTGTGATGTCGATATCCTGTGCCCCTGTCTTCTCTGAGAGCGGATGAATTTTCATGCAGGAGCTAATGTTGTTATCGTTGATCGTTGCTATTCGGTACCTTTAGAGTCGAAGCCCGCTGTGGGAACTCCACTATTGGGGGGTGAGGATGGGCGAGCCGTGTCTTACGCTACCTGACAGCGTTGGCGTCAGCCTAACTAGCTGTTTGTCTGGGAACAATCTTGTTGGACAAACATACGCAACTGAGCATTATACCAGACGTTAAAAATACGGCTTCAGTTATAAAGTTCTTTTATTACTACACGATCTGTTTCGGGCTCTTATGAGCCCATCTTCAGGTGTCGTTAACTTTGTGCTGTGGCCCCCAAGCGCAGCAGTGGACGTGTACTAGTCGGTGTGCTACCTATGAGCGCAGAACTGGGAGTCAGTTTTGTGCTCGTAGGTAGCACACCGCGCCTAAAGATAAAAAAAAAGAAAGTGATTTAAAGTTATAAGCAGAAAGCACCCTCTAAATATCAAGTTACAATTTATTCAGAGGCAGAAAGAAACAAATTTTTGAGTGTATGAGCTTTCGGGCTGAGAACCTTGCCGCTCCCTTTTGACATGGCCGTCTTACAGTGGAAGGGTGGCAACTTTATATACTAACATGACCATTTAAATAAAAGCCCATGAAATGCAATCTCACATAAAATTATACAAGGTTGGCCAAACATGCTCTACAGGACACATATACCGCCTCTCAAGATTATAAGCAAGATAAAAACATATTTCAGGAATTAGGCCGTTACACTTTAAGCAATAAATTCGTTGATACGTCGAATCCGACAAACATGACAGAGGCAGCTATTAACGTACGGCATATTGATAGGGAGATTACCGAACAACCCGAGCCACAGGTTGCTCTAACCCGCCCCTACTCCACAAGGGAGAAAACGGACCACCCAATTCATAAATAACCACCGTCCCGCGAGTGGGCAAACGGAGAAGAATGGTGGGACGACCCCAAAACAAAGCGGCTGGTGACCTCACCAAGAAAACAAGTAGAATTTAACAAGTAAATGAAACAACATATCACTAATCACTTAACTTCTAGTAAACTGCGATTTCTGGCGAATACCTGGCACAGCACCCCGAAAACGCTCTCCCGAACCGTCCGCTGCCAGCCGCTTCAACGGACTCAGGAAGACGCGCCGATCTCCCGTCTCACGGCGTCGCAGTTCGCACCGGCCAGACCGATGTCGTGGGTTGACTCCTATTGCTCTCGTGTCGGCCGCGAAGCCACTACCCCTCGCTATACGGCGCGGCCCACTGGACTCACGTGGCGACCTCACATGCGCCGACGCTCAAGGCGGACAAGTCATCCTGTGTCTCAGTGCGCGACCGACCAACCGATCGATCCAACCGTCAATGACCGTTGCCTGCGCACACTGTCGGCCTAACGCGCAGACTCAGATGCAGAAACTAAGCCCCCGACCGGGCGACCACTCGTTGAGTTCTCTCACTGCGCCACAAATTCGGACGAGAGGCAGACTAGCAAGCTGGGGATGAGATACTGACCCCAGACTGACTCCAGACTCACCCAGACTGACCAACTGGCGCACCCATAGCGCCCCTTAAATGCACGTGAACAGGCACTTTTCCCCTTTCCCACCAGAGGGAGACACCACAGTTGCGATTGCTACAGCGGCGCCACCGCCAGAAACGGAGGGCGACTGCTTCACACAACGCGCTGAGGCGCGCTCTTCAAAACAGAAATTTTTACCACGGCTCACTCTGGTCTTTGTCTGGGGTAACTCCGCCCCCGGCCTTGCGGTACAGGTCATCACTGACGTCTTCTCTTCAAGCCATCGATGGCATTGCCTATGTGGCGTTCATGTGTCCTATGTCGTCCTCACGATCGGAGGACGCCTCGGCGGCAGTCATAGAGGTAGAGTCCATTGTTTCAGGTCCACCTGAGCGAGATGGAGGTGTAGATTCCGGCTCAGCTAGTTGCGGAGTCTTGTTGTCATCATTGTTGTCGTCGTGCAGGTTCTCCGAGGCATCGTCGGGCCGGATGGCTTCTGGAGCATCAGGGTGTGGTGAATTGTCTCGTTCAGAGATCGTAAGACGCCACTCTTGCGCCGTTTAGGTGAACATTGTTTGCGTGCCCCTCCGTCTATGTCGGAAGACAGGAAGGAACATCGGTGGTCCGATAGGACAGCCGTCGCGGGGACTAGAAGCGAAGTGACGTCCCCATCATCTGCTGGGAAGGGATCGACAGCCATCGTTGTTTTCGTATTGGCACCGGAGTCACGTCAGATTGTGAGTATGACGCTTCGACTCTGACGTTATCAGTGGCATCTCGGATGGGCACTGGTACGTGATCTGACTGACGACGGGAAGAGAACAGAGCGTCGATGTGTAGGTGATCGGTAAAACCGTCAACGGACCTGGAGGTGCAGCGGTAGCGCCAGCATTTTGGGTGATGCACCGCTGAAGACAATCGATTTGAGGTGCCCTTCTTTGCCCCACCCAGACCGGAACAGATCTTCGACTGGTTCAAACGGCTCTGAGCACTATGGGACATAACATCTGAGGCCATCAGTCCCCTAGAACTTAGAACTACTTAAACCTATCTAATATATATATATATATATATATATATATATATATATATATATATATATATATATATATAAATGACCTAGTAGATAGTGTCGGAAGTTCCATGCGGCTTTTCGCGGATGATGCTGTAGTATACAGAGAAGTTGCAGCATTAGAAAATTGTAGCGAAATGCAGGAAGATCTGCAGCGGGTAGGCACTTGGTGCAGGGAGTGGCAACTGACCCTTAACATAGACAAATGTAATGTATTGCGAATGCATAGAAAGAAGGATCCTTTATTGTATGGTTATATGATATTGGAACAAACACTGGTAGCAGTTACTTCTGTAAAATATCTAGGAGTATGCGTGCGGAACGATTTTAAGTGGAATGATCATATAAAATTAATTGTTGGTAAGGCGGGTACCAGGTTGAGATTCATTGGGAGAGTCCTTAGAAAATGAAGTCCATCAACAAAGGAGGTGGCTTACAAAACACTCGTTCGACCTATACTTGAGTATTGCTCATCAGTGTGGGATCCGTACCAGATCGGGTTGACGGAGGAGATAGAGAAGATCCAAACAAGAGCGGCGCGTTTCGTCACAGGGTTATTTGGTAACCGTGATAGCGTTACGGAAATGTTTAACAAACTCAAGTGGCAGACTCTGCAAGAGAGGCGCTCTGCATCGCGGTGTAGCTTGCTCGCCAGGTTTCGAGAGGGTGCGTTTCTGGATGAGGTATCGAATATATTGCTTCCCCCTACTTATACCTCCCGAGGAGATCATGAATGTAAAATTAGAGAGATTAGAGCGCGCACGGAGGCTTTCAGACAGTCGTTCATCCCGCGAACCATACGCGACTGGAACAGGAAAGGGAGGTAATGACAGTGGCACGTAATGTGCCCTCCGCCACACACCGTTGGGTGGCTTGCGGAGTATAAATGTAGATGTAGATGTAGATGTAGATGAACCTAAGGACATCACATACATCCATGCCCGAGGCAGGATTCGAACCTGCGACGGTAGCAGTCGCGCGGTTCCGGACTGAAGCGCTTAGAACCGCTCATCCACCGCGGCCGGCGATCTTCGACTGGCCGCTGTATGTAACGACCGCGCGGCATCCGCTGATTTGTAAAGCTGGCGTGTGGCAACGGAGATCGGTTGTGATATGTCGTACATCGTTGAGAACGGGTTACGTTTGGAATTGCGCCCAACGTTCGGCAGTATGGTCATGTACAGTGCCATAGGGATGAAAAGCCGCGATAACTTCTTAAGCTGGGAGTTCTGAATGGTAGTTCGAAAACTCGTGTGGTGCCCATGTGCAAGCGTGCGTGGTCGACAGTGACCGCGCCGACTTCCAAACCCTTTACTGGTGTGTAATCATTCCAGAGAGTGAAACGTACTGCGTATTTTCGAAAAAAATTAGCCATGATTCTAATAAACGTAAACGACACTTAAGTGGGAGTCGCTGAAAGTAAACAAGAGCGAGCGCACGCGCAAGGCAGGTAGAAACACACAGCACATCCATCTGCACGGCTGCGAAAGCCGGACTTTTTAACTCGGCACCTGACACTTTACGATTCGGCGACTCTGCTCATTACGCTCTACCGACCATGAATGATTAACGACCCTACATTGCATGCTACTATCTCTTAAAAGCATTAATCGTAGATATTATTGTGAGCTGAAAAATCCTTCTTCATCGCATGAAATGACTTGTAGCTGACTAATGAGATGGCTCCACGCTGGGCGTCAAACTTTTAATGAGTTGAGAATTGCCTTATCATACCACATAGCTTGCAAATTATTAATAAGATCGCCCCACACTGGGCTTCAAAAATGTTATGAATTGAGAATTCTTTAATCTCTTGCATAAACTGACATGCAGATTACTAATTGTAATACCGCACTCTGGGAGCCAAAACTGATATAAATAGTTAAGTGAAATCAAAGAAAAATTAAAAGGATATGAGATTAAGTGTTTGATAAGCAGATGGAGTACTAAATCGTAATAAAACATGAAAACTCTACATTTATTTCGATAACTTTTCAACAGAAAAGAAAACAAAAAAATTACGAATCTCAGGGCCCGTTTAACTGGGCGTGGACACGATTCAGTTATTAAGGTGAATGAGTAGGGTAGAACTGAATCATCTCACTATTTTTCGTGGGCATTCGTCATGTGCTGACGTCAGCGGCAGGCTCTGGTATAGCACAGCGCTTCGCCTCGGAGCTTTTCTTTTTAATGTAATTTATTGGTTCAGCCAGAGAAGTGAGTATCTAGAGATTTGGTATACACTTTCACATATACAGCATACACATTAGAAATAACATTGATTCCAGGTAAGGTTCATAGTACAGGCTGCACATTCACGCACTCAACACAGTCCACATACCACAATTCTCGAGATTTGGTATACAGTATCACATATACAGCATACACACTAGAAATAACATTGATTCCAGGTAAGGTTCATAGTACAGTCTGCAGATTCACGCACTCAACACAGTCAACATACCACAATTCTCACGCAGGAACGTTTATGTCTGATTTATAACTGGATATGCGCTGCTTGCAGAAACTGTGTAAGACTGAGTTAGTCTGTTGCGGTCAGCTGTCGAAACAGGTCGGTTACAGATGTAGGCCGGGGAATTCGTGCACTGATCAAGGCCTTAAGAAACTTGCTGCGTTGCGCCTCACAGCACTACGACGCGAGTCGACGGCTCCCCTCGGCGCTCCTTGGCTGTGCTGCGAGAGCCCCGAACGGCGTCCACGTTGGCGGTTCGCTGTGTGTTGCCGTAGCCGTAGCCGAAGCGGTAGTATTACGGTGCCGCAAGGCCGATGTTGGCAATGCATGAAAGAGCACTCATATCCTCTTGCTTCCGCACTGCCTCACGGACTCTCTGTTCACTTCTCATCAGTCTGTAAACTCACACGAGTCCTCGAAATTTCCTTCCGCTCGGCGTTGTCACTGGCGGTCTACATCTACATATATACTCCGCTAGCCACCAAGCGGTAGTTGCCGCACCTTTACCGTTGTGTCCCTCCCTCTCTCCATCTCCACACCCTCCACCTCCTTTCCCAACACAACTTCCACCATCTACCCCTCCCGGATGATGAGCTTCGCCCTGACATCTACCCTTCCTACCAACTCTAATCCCCTCTTCCCGCCTCCTCCTCAGGGCTCCCTCTCCTTCCCCTCCCTCCTTCTGAGCGGCTTTCCCCTCCTACTCCCCCTCCATCTCTTGTGCCTCCTTTCAGTGTCTCTGCACTCCCTCCTGCCCTGTCTTCCCTTTTCCTCCCCACGTGTCTCCTGCCTCTTCGTGAACCGACGGTTGCCCCTCCTCTCTTCATCCCGCCACTTACCCAGCTGCCCCATGCTCTCCCCTCCTTTTCCATCCTCTCTGACCTTTCCCTCTGCAGGTCTCACCTGGTAGTTTTATTCTTCGACGTGTGTGCTCCAAGTGGGTTTTAAGTGTGTTGTTTCGGAGTGTTTTTCATACTGTGGCCAACTTTTAACCTGTGCATGCGCATTCAGTGTCTTCTCTGTGTTTTAAGAATCGCCAACTGTGTTTTTTAACTTTTTGGTGACTTCTTTAGCTGTCCCCCATGAATGTCTACATGTCAGTGTATTTTTACCTCCATTTTCGCCCCTTACTCTGTTTTATGTTCCACTTTTTTATCGCTTATCATTTTATTCTTGTTTTAGTTGTCGTGTCACTCGGCTGAAGAGCGGCGGATTGTGCCGCTGACAGCCCTCCCCTCCCCCTATGGGGCAGGGGAATGAAATCACAATAAAGAAAAAAAAACACCAAGCGGTGTGTGGCGGAGGGCACATTTCGCGCCAAAGTCATATTTCTCCGCCCCCCCCCTCCCCCTCTGTTCCACTCACGGATCGCGCGAGCGAAAAACGACTGTCTGAATGCCTCAGTACGAGCTCTTAATTCCCTTATCTTTGAATGGTCATCATTATGCGATCTTAAAGTTGGTGGTGATAATATATGCTCTACATCCTCGGTGAAATTGGATTTCGGAATTTAGTGAGCAGCCCCTTCTGTTTAGCGCGCCATCTATCTGCAAGTGTGTCCCACTTAAAACTTTCTATGAGATTTGTAACGCTCTCGCGATGGCCAAATGTACCAGTCACGAATCTTGCAGCTCTTCCTTGGACCAACTCAATCTCTAGAATCAGACCCAACTGGTAAGGGTCCCATACAGACGAACAGTACTCTAAGACTGGACGAACTAACGTATCGTAAGCAATTTCCTTTGTTGAAGGACTGCATCGCTTCAGGATTCTACCAATAAACCGCAATCTAGAGTTCGCCTTACCCGTTACTTGTGTAATCTGATCATTCCATTTTAGATCATTTCGAATAGTGACATCCAGATACTTGACGGGCATTTATTTTGTACTCATACATTAATGGGGATTTTCGCCTTGTTATACGCAGTACGTTACATTTACTAATATTGAGACATAACTGCCAGTCATTACACCACGCATTTATTTTCTGCAAATCTTCGTTGATTTTTTCACAACTTTCGTGTGATACTACTTTCCTGTAGACTACAGCATCATCAGCAAACAATCTAAGGCCGCTGTCAATACCATCCACCAGATCGTTTATGTAAATCGTAAAAAGCAGAGGACCTATTACGCTGCCGTGGGGCACAACTGAAGTTACTCTTGTTTCTGTTTAAGTTACACCGTTCAGGACGACATACTGCTCCCTGACTGTTAGAAAACTTTTTATCCAACAGCATATGTCATTGGATAGACCGTAAGCGCGCACTTTTTGTAGCAAGGGACAGTGCGGAACTGAGTCGAACGCCTTTCGAAAATCGAGAAATATGACATCAACCTGGGAGCCGGAATCTAGAGCCTGTTGTATATCATGTACGAAGAGAGCCTGCTGTGTCTCGCATGACTGCTGTTTCCTAAAACCTTGCTGGTTTCGGCAGATAAGCTTCTTAGATTCTAGAAAGGTCATTATGTCTGAACACAAAATATGTTCCATGATTCTACAAGAAATCGATGTCTGTGAAATTGGCCGGTATTTATATGCATCCTATTTTCTACCCTTTTTATAGATTGCTATGACCAGCGCCTTCTTTCAGCGGGACATATGCAATGCCAACCAATGACTGATCACCATTACATAACCACGCCACTCAGGGTTGAGTGGAAATTTATCTTGTGCGGGCTGGTGTGTGACTCGAGAATTGTCGTCTTTCTCATGATTTCTCTGTCAAGGCTGTTGCCAGCGTTGGTCGCACATTGTTTCGACGTTTGTTTTTCTACATGTCCAAATTACTGTGAAATCAACCACACAACACTTCTTTGTAACCTGGACCTGGGCAGTCTCATGTTTGTGTCTGAACAATAGTGTGGTGATGATGATGATGTTTGGTTTGTAGAGCGCTCAACTGCGCGGTACAATGTCACAATTTTTACACAGTCCCATTTTTACACAGTCCAATCTAGCCACTATCACAAATGACGATGATGATGATGAATAATGAGGACGACACAAACACCCAGTCCGCGGCCAGAGAAAATCCCCAACCCGGCCTGGAATAGAACTCGGGCTCCATGCAATGGTGTGGTGCACATCCGTTTATTGGTTAGCAGTTTCATATAAAAGCTATTTCACAGGATCCAGAAGTGGGTCTGAAACGTATTTGAGCGTTTTAGAGACGTTCTCACTTTTGCTAATGACAGATCTGGCCTGCAATGACAAGATACGCTTTTTCGACAAGAACTTGTACTGAACACGCCTACTGTCTTTTGACATATAGATAAGTTTCTGTACTTGAAAATGGCCTAAGGCAGAAATTTGGATCGCATAACAATGAAATAAAAATTATTACAGTCAAATGGAGGTAACATCATTCAACAAATTTACTACCGCTGTGGCTTCAGCCAAAGTAAAAGTTATCTTGGAACTTTGTGTGTACGTCAGGCGATGGCGACATGTCTGATCGCCGAAATATTGTGTCTGTTGGACACTATGGACCGGCAGTACACCCATTGACTGTTCGAGCAAAAAATACATCAGGATAAACTGAAGAATCACTTTTCATAAACCTGTTAGCAAACAGAAAAAAAATTACACTAAATCTGTTTCAGAGGATGCTTAAATTTCTCACCGAGAAACAGTCATTCCCGATGATGCTATTCTTCCAAATGTTTTGTGGAATGCGCATCTGACCTCAACAATACCTCCAGAAATTGCGAAAAACGCTTATCCAGTGTTAGCGATTCCATTCTGAAATACGAATTGAGACGTCAGCGAGCGAGCAACAATGCAACAATGCTACAAGGACGATCATTTACAGCATACAATCAAACTACTTTAGACAACACCGTCACCTTGTACAAAACTAGCTAAATATCAGATACAAGACCTGTTTAATCCTTGGATGCATAAGAGGGGTCTTTTCAAACCGAGCAATCTTTCATTCTCTCATGAACCTGTCTTAAAATTTATTTGTTTTAAATTATATGGTGTGTAATCCTTGTAAATAGATCGACTTTCTTCAGAAGGAACATTGTTTGTTGCAAGTCAAATCAATTATTTTATTTCATAAATTTTGTAGTCCTACTCGTATAAGATATGACAGGGTTCTTTTAGACCCTGCAGAGAACCAGCTGCCTTTCCGATATTTTATTTATGTATTACCAGAATGACTTATTAAAGCAGCTACATTACTGGTAGCAGTTATCAGTTTGACACAATTATACTCTTTACTGATAGCTCAAAAGCACTGTAAAAGCTGCAGCCCATTACCCAACTGAAGGTAAGTGTATTTTTCAGGCCGGGCGTGGTGGCCGAGCAGTTCTAGGCGCTTCAGTCTGGAACCAGGCGACCGCAACGGTCGCAGGTTGGAATCCTGCTTCGGGCATGGATGTGTGTGATGTCCTTAGGTTAGTTAGGTTTAAGTAGTTCTAAGTTCTAGGGGACTGATGACCTAAGATGTTAAGTCCCATTGTGCTCAGGGCCATTTGAACCATTTGTATTTTTCACTGCCAAAACAGTTCCAGATGACAATACGTTTTGTACCATAAACAGAAAAAGCACGTGTGGTACTATTATCCCTTACTTAGAACATAATTATATACCATACCACCTGTAGAGACTGAAGAACGTGTGAAGTTAGCACAAGTAATCAAAACTTTAAATCAATTATTACTGACTGGCTTGAAGAGGAAGCTCTCTTTGATCAAGAAGACAGCAGAGATTCAGGTACTGATGACCACTGGGAGAGTGACCCCACGTGTTCTAGCGTCCCAGGTGAAACAAGCATTGACGAATTAGATTACACAAACTACAGAATTTCTGATTTCCTTATCGATCATGATGCAACTCGACAGAGTAAATCACTGCCAACAATGATACACAGTATCATATAAATTTCACCTTCTGCATTAAGAGATAGTGTAAGTAAATAAAAAGGAAAATCCACTCGAAATAAAGACTTCCCTAAACTGAGAACTTTTATTGTCATCATTTTCGTCTGTAAGACAGTTTGACAGTTGTACGTGGTGTAGCTGAAAAGACAAATGAGTGGTGGTTTTAAGTCTCTGCAAAATAGCACCACTGTAGATGAATTACGAAAAAAAAACATTGCTCCATTACTGATGGTACATCAGGAGTTGATTCTCTTGACCAGAAGGTGAGCACTTACACCCGGAAGAGAGAGTCAAGAAGATGGTACTTTTTCGTATGCACAAATGCATTGGATCCAGTAGTAATAATTTTCACAGTAACATCCCAGCTAAATGGAAGCAGATATGATGTAAGCAGAAGTTTTCTCTTATGGGGAGGAGAATCAACAAGCCACGCCCCCAAAATAAAGTTCTACAAGCCATGGCACGTTGTGAAATTAATAGCCAACCGCACGATGATTGCGGCAACTGGAATTTGGCCAAAAAGATGTTTCATATATACGCATCTATAAGAAAGGAAAGCACTCAATCATGCTGTTAATGCACAAAAATATTTGCAAAGATTGTAGCGAAATTATTTGTGAAGAGAATTACTTTTAATGAACAATATACTGCTAAAATTGATGATTAGTTATTCAACTGCGGAAACTTATGACGTAATATATGATATCACAATACTGTATTCCATTTATACTAAAACAAATGTCACAATACAGGGTGTTTATAAATGAATATCAGTGTTTTAACACTTTATTATATTTATTATATTAAACTTACAGCCATAAATGATATGTCAAATGAAACAGCAACTCAAACAGTTTTACGAAGAACCTTAAAAATGTTTAAAGTGAGCACCATTTGTCACACGGTACACATCAAGTCAATAGCCGAGTTCTTCCCAAACGTTGATAAGTTTGTCTTCAGTGATTGTAGCAACAGCTGCTTCCAACCGGTTTCATAATTCAGGGAGGTCTGGTGGTAGCGGAGGCCGGTACACACGATCCCTGATGAAGCCCGAAAGGAAAAAATCGCATGGCGTTAGGTTAGGTGAACGTCGAGGCCATGCAAAGCAAGCCCTGTCATTGGGTCCCTTGCTGCCTATCCAGCGCTTGGGTAAAAGAGAAGTTCAACCAATCCCGTATTTTGGTAAAACTGTTTGAGATGCTCTTTCATTTGACGTATCATTTATAACTGTAAGTTTAATATAATAAATATATAAAGCGTTAAAACCCCGATATTCGTTTGTAAACACCCTGTATAATAATACACTACTGGCCATTAAAATAGCTACACCAAGAAGGAATGCAGATGATAAACGGGTATTCATTGGACAAATATATTATACTAGACTGAAATATGATTACATTTTCACGCAATTTGGATGCATAGATCCTGAGAAATTAGTACCCAGAACAACCACCTCCGGCCGTAATAACGGCCTTGATATGCCTTGGCATTGAGTCAAACAGAGCTTGGATGGCGTGTACAGGTACAGCTGCCCATGCAGCTTCAACACCATACCACAGTTCATCAAGAGTAGTGACTGGCGTATTGTGACGAGCCGGTTGCTCGGCCATCATTGGCAATACGTTTTCAATTGGTGAGAGATCTGAAGTATGTGCTGGCCAGGGCAGCAGTCGAACATTTTCTGTATCCAGAAAGGCCAGTACAGGACCTGCAACATGCGGTCGTGCATTATCCTGCTGAAATGTAGGGTTTCGCAGGGATCGAATGAAGGGTGGTGCCACGGGTCGTAACACATCTTATATGTAACGTCCACTGTTCAAAGTGCCGTCAATGCGAAGAAGAGGTGACTGAGACTTGTAAGCACTGGCACCCCATAACATCACTTCGGGTGATACGCCAGTATGGCGATGACGAATACTCGCTTCCAAATGAGCATTCACCGCGTTGTCGCCAAACACGGATGCAAGCATCGTGATGCTGTAAACAGAACCTGGATTCATCCGAAAAAATGACATGTTGCCATTCGTGCATCCAGGTTCGTCGTTGAGTACATCATTGCAGGCGCTCAAAAATGGTTCAAATGGCTCTGAGCACTATGGGACTCAACATCTTAGGTCATAAGTCCCCTAGAACTTAGCACTACTTAAACCTAACTAACCTAAGGACAGCACACACACCCATGCCCGAGGCAGGATTCGAACCTGCGACCGTAGCAGTCCCACGGTTCCGGACTGCAGCGCCAGAACCGCTAGACCACCGCGGCCGGCTGCAGGCGCTCCTGTCTGTGATGCAGCGTCAAGGATAACCGTAGCCATGGTCTCCGAGCTGATAGTCCATGCTGCTGCAAACGCCGTCGATCTGTTCGTGCGGATGGGTTTTGTGTTCCAAACGTCCCCATCTGTTGTTTCAGGGATCGAGACGTGGTTCCACGATCCGTTACAGCAGTGCAGATAAGCTGCCTGCCATCTCGACTGCTAGTGATACGAGGCCGTTGGTATCCAGCACGGATACCCTCCTGAACCCATCGATTCCATATTCTGCTAACAGTCATTGGATCTCGACCAACGCGAGCAGCAATGTCTCGATACAATAAACCGCTATAGCGATAGGCTACAATCCGACCTTTATCAAAGTCGGAAACGCGATGGTACGCATTTCTCCTCCTTACACGAGGCATCACAACAGCGTTTCACCAGGCAACACCGATCTACTGCTGTTTGTGTATGAGAAATCGGTTGGAAACTTTCCTCATGTCAGCACGTTGTAGGTGTCGCCACCGACGCCAACCTTGTGTGAATGCACTGAAAAGCTAATCACTTGCATATCACACCATCTTCTTCCTGTCGGTTAAATTTCGCGTCTGTAGCACGTCATCTTCGTGGTGTAGCAATTTTAATGGCCAGTAGTATAAATACTTTCTTATCCATTCTGTGTCACCGGACCCTTCAAACCCTTAACCGTACGTGTGTAAAGGTAGCAGTCTGACAGACCACACTCGTGAAGTTTTCCTAGTCCAGCCACTCGTGAATCAGAGGACTGCTATGACAATGAGCACTTCTAAAATACCGCAAATTGACATACATCTGTAGTGGTAGCTTGACCTTTCACTGAAAGGGGAGTGTTACAAGCGGTACGCTTAACACTAAGCTGAAACAGTATGTCGGTGCTAAGCGGTTACAGCTCCTCAACGTCACTCCTGCACGGTGGGAGAAGCTCCCTCAGAGGAGGCTGCTGCTGCGTGTGTAGGCGGCAGGAGTGGCTGGCAAGCCACCGGGGAGACACCGCTTTGTAGCCGAAGCCGGCAAATCCCGGAGCTCAGCGGCCGGCGGCCGTCTGGTGGCTAAAGTGGATAACGCCGGGCTCCGCGTGGGCGGCGCGCCAGCAACTACAGTGCCGCGCTGTGCGCCACTGTACAGTACAAATTAGCTCGGCGAGCCGGTGCGGCAGCCGCACACCGCTTTCCGTGCAATTGCCTCTTTTTAGGGAGCAGCCTAATCCTACCTCATTTTCATTCCGCCTCCTTCCGCTCTTTCGACGACGCGCGGAAAGAAGAAATATTCCCCGGAGAGGAGAGCCTCTTTTCGAGGCGGAAATAGCGGAACGTGACGTCAAAGGCCGCCTCCGTACCTAACAAACAAACGCTTACTCCGAGGCTGTACGTACGTTGGGCTCGCCAGCGTGTCGCTGAAATGCGGGCGTGCCAGTCCAAAGAGTGAATTAGACTTATTACAGGAGGTCGGAAAACTAGGAGGAGCATAGCGGGGGAAAAGAGGAAATGCTAGAGGTTAAAGTTTTAAGGACATGAGAGAGGCAGCACTAGTTCGGTTTATGCGAGAATAGTAGGAGCGATCGTCCATTCCTTTTAGAGATACCTTCAAAGTCTGTCACATACTACCGGGTGATCAAAAAGTCAGTATAAATTTGTGAACTGAATAAACCACGGAATAATGTAGATAGAGAGGTAAATATTGACACACATGCTTGGAATGACATGGGGTTTTATTATAATCAAAAAAATAAAAAAAAAACAAAGATCACAAAAGTCCGACAGATGGCACTGGACAGCAAAACGTCAGTGAGTGACCATGACAATCGTGTATAAAAGGAGCTGTAATGAGAGAGAGAGTCAGATGCGCCAGCAGACGCAGCATGTTGACGTTACCCAAAAAGGCGCTTTTAGTGAAGCTGTATTATCAGAATGGGAATGTGCTAGTTCAGCGTTACGATCCTACCGCAATAGGACAGGGATTCGACGGGTAAAGGTCCGTTGACAAATGCAGCTGTGGCGAGAATGATATCGATGTTCGAAGCCATAGGTTGTTTAGACGATAGACCCCGTTGTGGCCGACCGAGCACAAGGCGTAGTGCTGCTGAGACAGATCAGGAAGAAATGGAGGCTGTAGCGGGTTCGTCTATGCACGGGGAAGTCAGCGCTCGTGCAGTCGCATGTCGCACCGGCATTCCATACACTACTCTTTGGTTGGCACTGAGGCGTACCGTCCGATGCTATCCGTACAAAATCCATCGGCATCATTAACTGTTATCTGGTGATTTAGTGAAGCGGAGGGCATTTGCTAGACGCGTGAAAGTTCTCTTGCGCGCGTCGTTTGGTGATGATCATGTGCTCAGCCGCCACTTTCGTCATGCTTGGCCTCCCAGGTCCCCAGACCTCAGTCCGTGAGATTACTGGTTTTGGGGTTACCTGAAGTCGCAAGTGTATCGCTATCGACTGACATCTCTAGGGATGCTGGAAGACAACATCCGACGCCAATGCCTCACCATAACTCCGGACATGCTTTACTGTGCTGTACACAACATTATTCCTCGACTACAGCTATTGTTGAGGAATGATGATGGACATATTGAGCATTTTCTGTAAAGAACATCATCTTTGCTTTGTCTTACTTTGTTATGCTAATTATTGCTATTCTGATCAGATGAAGCACCATCTGTCGGACATTTTTTGAACTTTTGTATTTTTTTGGTTCTAATAAAACCCCATGTCATTCCAAGCATGTGTGTCAATTTGTACATCTCTATCTACATTATTCCGCGATTTATTCAGTTTTCAAATTTATACTGACTTTTTGGTCATCCGGTATATTTGAAGCAGCAGCTGAGCAATTAACTTATCGATGTGGATGTCAGAATGACCAATCCTGGATAATCTTACCGGTAAACACACTGCTACCCATGGGATCACGTGAATTTAATTGAAGTTGTTGAACAACAGCTGCTGTTTTTGTGGTCTTAAATCTGAAGATTGATTTGATGGAACTCTTCTTGTACTCTATCCTGTGCAAGTCTCCTCATTTCCGAAAAACGTCTACAGCCTATATCCTTCTGTATGCTTAATCTTCCCTCGATCTCCCTCTTCATTCATACCCCCTCTCACTTCCCTCCAATACTAAATTAGTGGTTCATTGATGTCTCAGACTGTGTCCTATCAACCGATCCCTCCTTTTAGTCAACTTTTACCACGAATTTCTTGCTTCCCCAATTCTATTCAGTACCTCTTCATTATTTACATGATGTACAATCTAACCATCAGAATTCTTCTGTAGCAACACATTTCAAAAGCTTCTATTCTCGTCTTGTCTACATGGCTACGCTCCACACAAATACTTTCAAAAAAGAGTTCCTAACAGTTAAATCTATATTCGATATTTAACAAATTTCTCTTCTTCAGAAACGCTTTTCTTGCCATTGCCAGTCTAGATTTTTTATTCTCTCTATTTCGGCCATCATTAGTTATTAGCTACCCGAATAGCAAAACTCATGTAATACCTTTAGTGTCTTGTTTCCTAATCTAACTCCCTCATTATCTCCTGATTTAATTTCACTACATTCCATTATCCTTGTTTTCCTTTTATAGATGTTCATAATTATTATATCTTACTTTCAAGACTCTGTACACTCCGTTCAACTGCTCTTCCAAGTCGTTTGCTGTCTATGACAGAATTACAATATCATCGGCCAACTTCAAAGCTTTTATTTTTTTCTTTATGAACTTTAATTCCTACTCTAAAGTTTTCTTTCGCTTCCTTTACTTCTCCCTCAGTGTACAGATTGAATACTTTCTAGGGTGGGCTACAACCCTGTCCCTCTCCCTTACCAGCCAGTGGTTCCCACTCATGACCATCAACTCTTATAACTGCCGTCTGGTTTCTGTACAAGTTGTAAATAGCCTTTCGCTCCCTGCATCTTAGCCAGAATATCAAAGAGAGTGTTCCAGTTGTAACGGGACATCCTCCTCTTGCATTACTTTTCCTGTACAGTAGTTGTCGGTACCAGTATTATTTTTCGAATTATGGACAGGTGAATATTATCTCAGTTGCTTTTCTGAAAATATTCATATAATTTTATACACAACATGTTATATTTCAAGCTAAAATTTATGAAAAGGAATTACTTTAGAAAATATCTTAGTTTCGATGATATAATTGATAAGTACTAATTCTGAATGTACGATTAAATTATTTTTTTAGAAACATTTTAAATTAAAAAATACTTGCTCACTTAAAATTTCTATTATTAATTACGGAATCCTGTCCTGTTTACTATGTTTATTTCTGGATTCATTTATGAAATAATAATCGAAATTAATAATGTCACGAAAAATAGTAAGAATTATTTGTTAAGAAAAATTGTAAACCTTTTTGAATAGTGTTACTTCCGCGGAGTGTGAGAGTCGGAAACTTGGCTCTGGTGTGATCGGACGTATTTTTGTATAATGAGTGCGAACAATGTAATTTCGGCTTTGTTAGCATAAACAATCAAAACAGTATATGACATACAAAAATGTGAGAAAATCAGTGGAAAATATATTTACGTAAAAAAATGCTTCAGTAACAATCTTGCAATTTATCTAGTTCAAACCTGACGTTAGATTTTCAGCTTCAAGAATCAGACCCCTAGACAAGAAGAAATGGAGCCATCTCAACGTGACAAGCTAAGTTAACTTAAAGTTTTATTGTAATCTTCGCCCCTCTCAAATCTTCATAAAAGGCTTTGCTTATTAATTGCTTGGACTGGGCATTCTTTAATGTGGAAAACAGATGGAAGAAGGAAGAAGGGGGGAGGAGGGGATGGGGAGATCACATAGTCAACAGGGTCAAAATAACTTAGCGAACTAAATTTAAAAATGATGGCCCTAACATATATGAAACATGGACGACATACATAGGGAACTTACGATGTATCAACAAAGGTCGCATTGAATTAAAATATAAACACCTTCGCAAAATTCAGATAATGGATCTGGAAGAGCGAATCAGCAAACATTTTGGGTATCATCTAAGTTCGTTGAACCCCGACAGTGACTGCCGATTGTTAATTAGAAGGGAGGGACAAACAAAATAAAGATTCGAGGATGCCCCTACTGCCCAGATTAAAAGCATGTTGAACCTACGATTGCTAAGAAGCATACTTGAAATATAAAAGTGAAAACTTACAGTTGATCTGAAGTCTTCATATACGCAGAGTTACGGGTGCCAGTGAGTGCCGTTATGGGGGCTACAAAACTCTAAGTCATTTGCCCTGCTTCAAAGGCCCTTGCATTGAAGAGTTCTACAAAGTGCTCCTAGCAAGAAGCGACTTTTTACCCTCTCTTTGTGAATGTGGCGTCACACATGATTCTGATAACCAGTGACAACCGTTCTACCAAGTACAAACCGATTAGATACATTTTAATAAAGCAGCAGTATCCTTTTCATTCTAACATATTTAACCAAAACGGGGATTTTTAGTGTTGGAGGTCAGAAACAGGCAGTAACTGCCTTCTGCTATCTGTTCCATTTCTTGTTCTATCCAGTAACGTATCCTTCAGTTAGGCACAGTCGAACTTCATTCTCCCAATTTGGATTTTATTTACGTTAGATAATGGTAGTTACTCTTACTGTTTGTTAGCAAAAATCAGTAACCTCAGTTAACTCGACCCCAGATGACAGCTGCTGGTGCCACAAACTCCCAGGAACAAAAGTGGAGGATGGCCTCCTCTCTCAGAACTTCTCTCTAAACTGTCCATTGCCCAGCGTTCAACAGAATGCAAGACTACTGTAGGGCAGTTCTTTACAATTCTGCACGCCGTACCGCTTTTAGCTTGTGGGAAAAAGTCACGACGTGTCCCTGGCTCTGGGGGACACGCCACGTTACAAACAGTCTTTTATAACTCAACAGTCTCACGCTTGTAGGACACGAGCACTACTGCAAACCGAGAAAGTGTAGATGGGCGCACGTCCGACGGGCCTCTGCTCTCACACAATGAACTAGGCCTAGCAGCTTCCTGCCTAGCGTTCCGCCTCCATTGGCAGTGGTGGCGTGTGCATTTCGAAAAGGAGCTGTAGCACCTCGTGACTAATGGTCCTACATTAGCCCTCCCGTCTCTGCTCTACGAGGCTTCGCTCAACATGCAGTCAGTTGTACTCTACGAGACGTGGGACTTAGGGAAAACAGGAAAGGTGTGGATGGGGCCTAATCAGTTAATGTTCGTTGCACAGATAACACGTACGCTTTATTTTTAAAAAAAATCTCTTAACAATCATTTTTTAGAGATTTTACTACACTGGTGGCTGAAAGCCTTATTAGAAGAACTGGAAGTTATTGTCGACTGAAGGCCACAAGCAGTGTTACACACAATCAACGGCTGAAGGCCTGACTAAGAAGGTTCAAAATTATTCGTCGGCTCAAGGCCAGAAGCAATCTCAAAAATACATAACGTATGAAGGCCTGAATTACCAATAAGGTGGACAATTACACGTTAAAAATACCAAAAACCCTTTTAACAATCTTAATAACTGTAACAAGGTATAGTGACGGCTGAAGGCGTTATCAAGACACAACTGAAACAATTTGTCGGCTGAAAGACACAAGCGATGTTACAAACAATTAAAGGCTGAAGGCCAGCAGCAGTTTCAGAATGCACAACGGCCGAAGGCCTGAATTACAAGTGAGGAAGGCAGTTACACATTAACAAACACTCAGATATTTTCTGCATAACAATCAAAACGGTAACAAGCTATAGTAACGGCTGAAGGTCTCATTGAAGAAAAAAAATTGCAAATTATTGGTCGGTTGAAGGCCACAAACAATGTTACAAGCAATTAACGGCTGAAGACCAGAATTACAAGTGGGGAAGGAAATAACATATTAAAACAATAGGGTAAATTTTAAACAATTATGCCAACTTGTCTAAATCAGATGGAGTGATCCCTGGATCGATCCGAGGAACATGACTACAAGCGGTGTGTAAGCGGTGAGACAGGCAGCCAAGAGTTATACTCACGTAACAGGATGGCAACTCACACTAAAGCCGTTGGCACAAGGACCGTGCTGTCGAACGTTAACGTTGAGCGTGCCAAGTTCAACGTGCTGCTGAACGCTCAGGAACGATGCGACTTGTGCATACGGTACGTAGACCCCAACGTGGTATACGCGATCGCAACGCACTCCAGCGGCAGCTGCGGAGTGTTTCTAGTTCGTAAATCACACTGTTTACTCAACGGGCGCACGTAAAATTCCCACGTTAGCTCTATTAAAACGCACATTTCCTCCAACGTCCGCGAAAAGGAAAGTACAATGTCCAATCAGTAAGGACACAGGCTTATAAAAGTTCGATTACAAACAGTGCGGGGCGAGCGGTTCTAGGCGCTTCAGTCGGGAACCGCGCGACAGCTACGATCGCAGGTTCGAATCCTGCCTCGGGCATGGATGTGTGTGATGTCCTTAGGTTAGTTAGGTTTAAGTAGTTCTAAGTTCTAGGGGACTGATGTCCTCAGATGTTAAGTCCCATGGTACTCAGAGCCATTTGAACCACAAACAGTGCGGTAGAAATTTGAAATACTTCTCCGCATGAGATAAACATTATTTCATCATTGCCACATTTTAGTAAAACCATAAAGTTAGTCTTGCTTGATCACTGTTTCTACCCAGTAGCAGAATCTTTGCAACATGTGAATTACGAAGCGTAAAAGGAAAAGGAGCAAAATATACAAGTAGCGCAAGCTGTCCTGTAGATTAAGTCAATCAAAGAAAGTCACCCCTCAAAAAAAGGTGAAGTTATATTTACATAACATCAAATATTGTAGCATGTACTTATATTAAACTAATAATAAAGTATCAGAACCTAATAAAAACGCGAATGTTAGAAAAAAAATTAGGAAGAGTCAAGACGCGAACCACCACCCCAACCAACAATTCTATACTGGACACTGGCGTTACTCATTACGCTAAACCAACGTCAGATCTTTTATAACTAATCATATTGTGTTACGCCATGCTGAAAAGCTTAATGGTAGATATTTTAGTGATTGAAATTTAAATATAACAAATGTGTTTTGCGTGGATCTTCAGTGTGTCGCTGCCTTCTAATAGCCTACTCTCATAATACGCAAGTTACTGTAATTCTTCTGCCACGAATATACTGTTTCTCATTATTTTATTGGAACGAATCACACACGTAACAACCGGTTTTGCAGTGATTCTCAATTTGCTGGTGCTCAGAAACGGCATATATGCATATAGGCTTGAAATGAATGTCAATATGGCGCCTCACAACTCTGTGCTGAAGGGAGACGGCGTGCTTGTGATGTAGGTGGCGTTGTGCCATCTCGTTGGTCAACGCTCAGGCGCACGCTTGGAATATCTGACATGCCAGATACTGCTCTGCACGTTCGGAAAGACTCCCGAGCGTGATATTCCACGCTATGACGTCAGAAACTCGGCACGCTCAACGCTCAACGTTCGGATGCACGGTCCGTGTGCCGACGGCTTAAGGGTAGCTTAAGCGCCTACTGACCGACTAACCAATGCACCTAACGTCCGATCACCGGTACATCGATGGAATATTTTTAGACAAGGGCGAAGAGACAGACAGCACCACGTCTTCTGAAACACACCCTATGCCGAAGGAAACACTAGAACATATGCACAGTGCAATTCAAGAGGCTGTCGAAGTACACGCCGTGTTGGACAGCTTCAACACGACGAGGAAAGGTACACTGCCGGAAAAGTAAGCTAACCTCCAGGGCAGGTAACTGGGGCATTAGCGACCACATCGCAGAAAATGGCGCTTGCTGCAGTTCACTAATAAGAATAATACTAAATCCAAAATAAAATCAAGGAGTAGAAGGCGGCTAATACCTTCCACCAACCAGACCGACTCCACTTGCTGCGGTTGGTCTCGCCGACCCTGGGAGCAGCAACACGCAAACAACAGCGAAATCTCAAACAGTGGAGGTTTCAGTACTGGACACGGTTCATTCAACTTCAAACGTCCTGGTTTCGGTCGTTGGCTACAGCACTTCAGTCCGACAGTGCCTGCACGCCGCCAGCGGTCCTGGCCTGCCCTGGCGCTGCTCTCCTCCTCGCTGCTCTGTCCGAAGCCGAAATACCGACACCAGAACGCAGGCAGCATTTAAATAACTGGACATTAAAATCCACAGAAGATACACACGGATCCGTGAGGACAATTCCACAATGTCTCAAACAATACTAAAACCAGTCGCTGTGAAACAACATGGACGAATTATAAGTCGGCACGAACACAGAGAAGCCAGAAGCGGTCGTAAAACCAAATGCACGTCGTCCGCTGCGATGACCGACCTATCGACGAACAAACGGTCGTCCCCATTCAAGTCAGGCACGGAAAAGATCCCAGTATAAATCGTCGACTGACAACTTATTGCCATGAGGGCACTTCGGCGGACAGACAAACACACACACAGGTGGAAGTTGCACTACTCGAATATCACGGCCCATTCAACTAAAACTCGCTGAATCCGGTCCTTCACGTGCTCGTGCACTCTCGCGACCACATCCTTCCGTCGGACAGTGCATGTGTGCCGCAAGCAGTCGGGCGAGTACTGGCTGTCCGGCCCTCACTGCTGCTCTGTCCCAACTCAACTCCCCTCGACACACGTCGACCCGGAAATACTAGAGGCCGCTCCAAAGATGGTACCACAGTACGCGCTATGTATAAGCGTTGCTGCTGCTACTCACGGACAGACAGGCGAGCAAACGTAGTGGCGCCAGTGAACACACTAAGAAAACGAGACGCCACTATCGCTATTACAAGATGCCAAGCAATGAACGGCATCAACGCGACCCGCTACGGATCGCCCTCGATTACTTATTGAAGTAACCCTCCAAAAGTAAGAATTAATATGGAATATCAGTAGTCATGTATTTCAATCACCAAGGTTAACTTTATTCAATACTCGCACTTTCGTTTCTCGAGGGAAATTTATTTTGCGTAGCTGGATTTATGAATCTAATGGGTTCTCATTACGATGCATGAGTGTTTTGATAAAAATTGACACGTATCAAATGGTTCAAATGGCTCTGGGCACTATGCGACTTAACTTCTGAGGTCATCAGTCGCCTAGAACTTCGAACTAATTAAACCCAACTAACCTAAGGACATCACACACATCCCTTCCCTAGGCAGGATTCGAACCTGCGACCGTAGCGGTCGCTCGGTTCCAGACTGTAGCGCCTAGAACCGCACGGCCACTCCGGCCGGCCTGACACGTATCACTCCACTATCACACTATCCGTAGATGGCACTAACGAAACGGCATAATTGCTGTGACAGATACGTTGCACAGAGAGCTGCAGTTCCACATCTACATCTACACTCTGCAAGCCACCTTACGTTGTGTGGCGGAGCTACGTTGTGTACCACTATCACTGCTCCCTCCCCTTTTTGTCCTGTTACAGTCACGAATCACGTGCAGGAAGAACCACGAATAATGGTTCATCTCTAATTTTAGCTACATGATCTTTCCGCGAAATATCGTAGCACGCAGCAGTATACTGGTTGACCAGTCGAGGAACGTGCAATCCCGGTACTGGTACAGTAAACCACACAGTGATCCACGACGCCTCTCTTGCAGCGTCTGCGACTGGAGTTAGACGAGCATTTTGGTGACTCTTTCATTCTTACTAAACGAATCTCTGACGAAACCCACTGACCTTCCTTGGATCTTCTTGTTTTCTTTATCAATCCTATCTGGCACGGCTCGCAGACTGCAGAGCAGCATTCAGGTGTCGGTCGGATTAGGGTTCTCCAAGTGAATTCCTTTGTAGGTGGGGCACACTTCTTGAAGATTCTTACAGTCAATCCCAGTGTCATCAATCATTCCCGGGATTAGTTTTATGTCGTTATTGTACTTTAAATCGCTCCGAAAGAATACTCTAGAAAATGTAATGGGTTTAATGTTCGGTTTCCCGCTAAGTAATACGTAGTACATTACATTTGTTTAGGTTGTGCGTCAGCTGCAAATCCCTACAAGAAACACCAACCTTCTGCAGGTTTTCTTGAATTTTGCTTTTTTTTTTTGTGTCAGCTTTGTAGAGAACAGCGTCATCTGTGAACGGTCTCATTGGACTTCCAACGTTATCTATTACGTCATTTAGATACACTGTAAAAGGTAACGGTCATAGAATACGGCCTCGGTTATACCCCTGTAGGCTACTCTCATCATAAATATTTAATAAAATGGGCAACGCACACACAGACATGTAGCAAAAGATGAACCCCCCTAAAAATCACTTGTATTAGCTTTCCCGTTTGCGTGCAGCACTTACTTGTACTAAACGCTGACCTGGTATCGGTCTAGTCTTAGTGATGTGCAACTTGTCCCTTTGTAGGTACAACATTTACTGGCTGAAAACATTGTTCTTTGTAGGTGCTTGGCAATACGTCTAGCAAGTTACGATGTAATAATTTTGAATAATAAAAAGACATGCCATTAACTAATATTTATTCGAGGCAGCCGAATGCACCGCCCCCCCCTCCACCACCACCACCTCACCACAAGACCAATGTTCCATACTTTCAGACTTCTTATCATCTAAGAGAAGTACACACTTACCTACTGGCACAAAAATTCAGAAATTGAGTACATGAGCTCTATGGACGACACAGCTATTATATCTGTCACTTTATTCATAACTGTACGTCTTGATTGCACATTACTACATATGTCCACAATATGACGGCTTTCGGCTTAAAGGGGACTACATAGAAATCCAAACTTTGTATTTTTCTTATATTTATGATACGTGAAGTTCAGAATGCAAAAGCAATTCGATGCAGTTCCCACAAATTCTCGAGAAAATCGTCTTTGAAGTTTACCGACCGTCTTTAAAATATAAAAGCAAGGTCAATCTTTCCTCGATACGTGAGGCTGTGCCGCAAGCGCTCGCTTACCACGTGTGTGGCACGGATTCTATTCGCAGCCCAACGAAAACATTAGGGAAAGGTCAATGTTTCGTGAGCATTTCCGTGAAGCGTAAATTACGTAAGGATGGCCGCGCAGAGTGGCCGCGCGGTTTGAGGCACCACGTCACGGACTGCGCGGCCCCTCCCGCCAGAGGTTCGAGTCCTTCCTCGGGCATGGGTGTGTGTGTTGTTCTTAGCATAAGTTAGTTTAAGTCGGGTGTAAGTCTAGGCACCGATGACCGCTGCAATTTGGTCCCTAAGAAATTTACATACATTTGAACATCTTGAACAAAAGGATGAAAAATAATATCATTTGTAATTTGTTCATGTAAACAATCTTTTTTTATAAATGATCAGTAAATAAGCATTTATAGTCACAATGAAAACTGGATTCTTTGTAACAATCATAAATAAGGAGCAGTACACTTTTCATTAAAATAGTAATTACATATCTATTAATTAGCACGTATATGAGGAATTTCATATTTAAATTATGTCGGTATTCTAACAGAACGAAAAAAGAGACTCGAACAAGCGATTACCAGCCTCGGGCGCTTTAGATTTTCTACCGGAATTACTAGCAGAACATCCACTTAAAATTATCATGACCTGGGAACCGAACCTCAAACTCCTACGTGGCAGGCGATCATTCCATCACCATACCCGACGAGAAATATCGACCTTGTTCCAGCATATAAAAGACGGTCGGAAAACGCAGAAGTCGATTTTCTCAAGAATTTATAAGAGCGGCATCGAACTATTTTGGGGGATGAACATAAAAAATTACAAAAAATCCGGTTGTTGTGTGTTCCCCATTTTAATGCCATCATCAGACCTATTATAATAAAATAAAATATAAATGATTTCAACCGACTAAAAGCTACGTCGGCAAAAAAAAGTGTAAGAGTACATAAAAAGGATTACACGGCTGACGGCCATCACATACCATTAAGTGTACTACGACAAGATTAGCTATGTCAATTGTTTTCTACACGAAGGTACGTGAAGAACCTGAAATTAATTAAAAACGAAAGTAAAAGTGACAATGTTCTAGAGGAAACGTTTTCCAGAAACACTCTGTATGTTATTAATGATTATGCCATACTCCAATAGGAACCGAAAAAGCTATTGTAAGTAGGTGAAAATGCGAGAATATCATCCATGTAACAGAATAGGAATGGAAACACACGCAACACTTTATGCATAAAATGCTGCCAAGTCAGTAAAAAAAGTGGTTCAAACGGCTCTGAGCACTATGGGACTTAACATCTAAGGTCATCAGTCCCCTAGAACTTAGAACTAATTAAACCTAACTAACTTAGGGACATCACACACATCCATGCCCGAGGCAGGATTCGAACCTGCGACCGTAGCGGTCGCGCGGTTCCAGACTGAAGCACCTAGAACCGCTCGGTCACACAGGCCGGCCCAAGTCAGTACATCCCTTCTGAACCCAAGAGGCAAAAGGCCAAAAGGGTTATTTACAGCGGTTTTTTGTACGTCCTCTGGCGCCAACGGTATCTGCAAAACTGCCTTCGCGGAATTCACGACGCTAAATGGCTGAACAAGAGCCTTGACACGAGATAGCAGTCCGTAATAGCGCGGGTGCTGAATATTCTGTATCCTTTCGTAATCCATAGGAGCCGTCTTTCATGCGCACCATGTGTTGTGTGGATGCCCAAGAACTATATGACGTAGTCACAATATCTGCTTTCAATAGCTCCAGGAAATCACTTGCGCTGCCAGGAGCTTTTCCGGTGGAAGGCTCCGCAGACGGGCCGCAGCAGGCTCGTCATGTGTGGGTGTGGTGCACAGTCGAGTGGCGACATTTCACGTTTGTGGCGTCCAGACGGATGAACGCTAGAAATTTTTGCAATATGGAGCCAAAAATATTGCCGCTATTTACAGCAGCAGCCGTCTCCTTGTAGCAAAAAAACGTGCGGACCCGCCGACGACAGCATCATGTGCAACACACCCGATCGTTCCTGCACTGTTAGAGGCTCACAGCCGACTTCTCATTTACCATTACTGATTCCGGCGTTGAAGGATCAGCACGGCGGTTCACTGTAATTAAACGACTGCTCACAAAATCTGACGACAGATGAAAATGAGACCAAAAATTCACACTAATATAGGGTCGACAACATTAGCGATAATAAATGTCCAAGTATGCTCGTATTGAAGACCCAAATCCAATGTCGTTTTATGTTCACCATAAGTATCTGCTGAATGGAACGAATAGTCAGTTGAGTACAGAATATAGATTAAGAGTAAATCGAGGGAAGACGAAGGTAATGAGAAGTAGCAGAAATGAGAACAGCCAGAAACTTAACATGAGGATAGATGATCAGGAAGAAGATGAAGTTAAGGAATTCTTCTACCTAAGCAGTAAAATAACTAATGACGGAAGGAGCAAGAAGGACATCAAAAGCAAACTAGCACAAAAAGGGCATTCCTGACCAAGCAAAGGTTACCACTATCAAATATAGCCCAAATTTTAGCAATACACTTCTGAGAATGTACGTTTGGAGCACAATATTGTATGATAATGAAATATGAATTGCGGGAGAACCGGAAAAGAAGAGAATCGAAGCACTTGATATGTGGTGCCACAGAAGAATAATTAAAATCAGGTTGACTGACAAGATAAGGAATGGGGAAGGGCTCCGCAGATTCGGCGAAGGAAGGAACATCTGGATAACACTGACTTATACAGGGTGTTACAAAAAGGTACGGCCAAACTTTCAGGAAACATTCCTCACACACAAAGAAAGAAAATATGTTATGCGGACATGTGTCCGGAAACGCTTACTTTCCATATTAGACCTCATTTTATTACTTCTCTTCAAATCACATTAATCATGGAATGGAAACACACAGCAACAGAACGTACCAGCGTGACATCAAACACATTGTTACAGCAAATGTTCAAAACGTCCTCCGTTAGCGAGGATACATGCATCCACCCTCCGTCGCATGGAATCCCTGATGCGCTGATGCAGCACTGGAGAATGGCGTATTGTATCACAGCCGTCCACAATACGTGCACGAAAAGTCTCTACATTTGGTACCGGGGTTGCGTAGACAAGAGCATTCAAATGCCCCCATAAATGAAAGTAAAGAGGGTTGAGGTCAGGAGAGCGTGAAGGCCATGGTATTGGTCCGCCTCTACAAATGCATCGGTCACCAAATCTGTTGTTGAGAAGCGCACGAACACTTCGACTGAAATGTGCAGGAGCTCCATCGTGCATGAACCACATGTTGTGTCGTACTTGCAAAGGCACATATTCCAGCAGCACAGGTAGAGTATCCCGTATGCAATCATGATAACGCGCTCCATTAAGCGTAGGTGGAAGAACATGGGGCCCAATCAAGACATCACCAACACTGCCAGCCCAAACGTTCACAGAAAATCTGGTTTGATGACGTGACTGCACAATTGCGTGCGGATTCTCGTCAGCCCACACACGTTGATTGTGAAAAATTTACAATTTACACGTTGGAATGAAGCCTCATCCGTAAAGAGAACATTTGCACTGAAATGAGGATTGACACATTGTTGGATGAACCATTCGCAGAAGTGTACCCGTGGAGGCCAATCAGCTGCTGATAGTGCCTGCACACGCTGTACATTGTACGGAAACAACTGGTTATCCCGTAGCACTCTCCATACACTGACGCTGACATTAGTGTTATCGTCAACTGCACGAAGAATTGCCTCGTCCATTGCAGGTGTCCTCGTCGTTCTAGGTCTTCCCCAGCCACGAGTCATAGGCTGGAATGTTCCGTGCTCCCTAAAACACCGATCAATTGCTTCGAACGTCTTCCTGTCGGGACACCATCGTTCTGGAAATCTGTCTCGATTCAAACGTACCGCGCCACGGCTATTGCCCCGTGCTAATCCATACAACAAATGGGCATCTGCCAACTCCACATTTGTAAACATTGCACTGACTGCAAAACCACGTTCGTGATGAACAGTAACCTGTTGATGCTACGTTCTGATGTGCTTGATGCTAGTACTGTAGAGCAATGAGTCGCATGTCAACACAAGCACCGAAATCTACATTACTTTCCTTCAAAACGTGGCTCTGAGCACTATGGGACTTAACATCTTAGGTCATCAGTCCCCTAGAACTTAGAACTACTTAAACCTAACTAACCTAAGGACAGCACACAACACCCAGTCATCACGAGGCGAAGAAAATCCCTGACCCCGCCGGGAATCGAACCCGGGATCCCGGGCGTGGGAAGCGAGAACGCTACCGCACGACCACGAGCTGCGGACTCACTTTCCTTCAATTGGTCCAACTGGCCGTGAATCGAGGAAGTACAGTACATACTGACGAAACTAAAATGAGGTCTAACATGGAAATTAAGAGTTTCCGGATACATGTCCACGTAACATCTTTTCTTTATTTGTGGGTGAGGAATGTTTCCTGAAAGTTTGGCCGTGCTTTTTGTAACACCCCGTAGAAGGCACGGGAATATAGGACACTTGTTCAGATATCAGGGAATAACGTACCTGGTACAAGAGGGAACTATAGAGGGCAAAAACTGTGGGGAAAGACAGAGATCTGGATACATCCAGCAAATAATTGAGGACGTAGGCGGAAAATGCTATTCTTAAATGAAGAGGTTGGCGCCGGAGAGGAATTTGCGGCGGACTGCATCAAACCAGTCAGAAGACTGATGAAAAAAGTAAAATTCCATAGAATTACTGAGGAAATGCATGTTTTCGGGAAATCAGTGTCAGGCAACAACATTCTTGGATACAATCATGACACACTGATAGAATTTGAGCTTCCCGAAAAGCATCAGATAATAAAAATTGCAATAAGATTTTCAAAGTTCTCAGACGCTGTCAGTATCGTCTGCTGACAAAACTATTTCCTGCATTTTTTTTTTTTTTTACAGTTCATGGACCTTAATATCGTAGTGCAGTTTACATCACACCTCGAGCTATCTCGTATTCTGCTCGATCTACTGATCGCTGTGCGACCTAGGGACTTCTGTTAGTACCTCTCCATGACGTTGCGGTATCTTCCACGGCGCAAGTCACATGCCAAAACAGAAATTAATATGAAAAGAAAAGATTCCATTCATGAATCAGTCCAATTTTCGAGCATTCGTCTGTCCCCAAAGCTAGAGACGTCTGTTGGTACGATTTCCAGAATGTGCTTGCCGCAGTAAATTATCATCTCGATTGCCCTTACAGTGAGCTTAATATATTTATTTCACTCTTAACGTTTTGTTGTTTCGGCTAAATTTTACAATTTTGTTTTCAAGTTGATTAGTTCTGTTAGCTTCTTTACTTCTTATTCTAATACGTCAACCGTAATGGAAACGCTCATTTGCAAACCACTTGGTAAACCATTAAAGCCTCTAATCACCCAATGAAATACTATGCTGGGTGCAGTGTCATATGATATTTTCTGAAGGCCAATATGTCTCTGGCCTTTGCTTGTAAGTTTTACTTCAAACAGTCAGTGTTTATGTGGCTATGTAAACCGAGTGAAAACTGTTACTTCCTATTTTACTCAAATACAAGAGACACTGGTGCAGGGGTAAATGTATTTTGCTATTTCCTCCTGTGTCTCGTGAAATTGTCAAATTTTACTCACAGCTACTGTTGCTGAGGTGAATTCGTAGGTTTCTCGTGTATTGCTTTCACTCGTGCCGCACAAGTCAAATGTCACCTAAGAACATTCAAGCAGCCCTCGATACTGTATCGAGCACTGCCGCGTGTCGGGAAATCTCAGGCTCATTGTGTGCAGGTATCGTTACCCCACCCTTATTGAATAGCAACGCGGAGGTGTAAGTACAGCTTAAGATAGTTCATACTTACGACGCTATGGCTTTTTATAGAAGTTGTTAAGTGCTTTAGTAGCACAGTGATCTCTTTTACCGCTTGATCAATGTAATTACCAAATGGATAAAATAATGGTCTCATATTACATTGAGTCTCAAATGTTATTGAAGAAACTTATTTCTGTTAACCGTGAGTCACGGCAAGCAATTCGAAAAAGTCTACCTTATTCCAATCTGGGCCAACTCGCTTAAGTACCCACATCCAAAAAAGTTTTGCATCATCTCGGTTTCGAGAGGTCGGGAGCCTGTACAGAAATTTGGGATAGACTTCAACATAAACATCATTTCCCCCTTTTTTTATTGCTCATGATAACCATACATTGCGTGTTGTACCCCCACATAGCGAAACCTTCAGAGGTGGTGGTCCAGATTGCTGTACACACCGGTACCCCTAGTACCCAGTAGCACGTCTCCTTGCATTGATGCATGCCTGTATTCGCCGTGGCATACTATGCGCAAGGTCATCAAGACACTGTTGGTCCAGATTGTCCTCAACGACGATTCAGCGTAGATCCCTCAGAGTGGTTGGTGGGTCACGTCGTCATTAAACAACCCTTTTCAATCCATCCCAGGCATGATCGATAGGGCTTACGTCTGGAGAACATGCTGGCCACTCTAGTCGAGCGATGTCGTTATCCTGAAGGAAGTCATTCACAAGATGTGCACGATGAAGACGCGAATTATCGTCCATGAAGACGAATATCTCGCCAATATGCTGCCGATATGGTTGCACTATTGGCCGTAGGATAGCATTCACATATCGTACTACCGTTACGGCGTCTTCCATGACCACAAGCGGCGTACGTCGGCCCCAGATAATGCACCCCAAAACTGCAGGGAACCTCTACATTGCTGCACTCGCTGGACAGTGTGTCTAAGGCGTTCAGCCTGACCGGGTAGCCTCCAAACACGTCTTCAACGATTGCCTGGTTGAACATATGTGCGACACACATCGGGGAAGAGAACGTGATGCCAAACCATTCGTCATGTTCTTGGGTCCATCTGTACCGCGCTGCATGGTATCGTGGTTGCAAAGATGGACCTCGCCATGGACGTCGGGAGTGAAGCTGCGCATCATGCAGCCTATTGCGCACAGTTTTAGTCGTAACACGACATACTGTGGTTGCACTAAAAGCATTATTCAACATGGTGGCGTTGCTGTCAGGGTTCCTCCGAGCAATAATTCGTAGGTATCGGTCATCTACTGCAGTACTAGCCCTTGGGCGGCCTAAGCTAGGCATGTCATCGACAGTTACTGTCTCTCTGAATCTCCTCCATATCCGAACAACATCGCTTTGGTTCACTCCGAGACTCCTGGACATTTTCCTTGTTGAGAGCCCTTCCTTGCACAAAGTAACAATGCGGACGCGATCGAACTGCGGTATTGGCCGTCTATGCATGGTTGAACTACAGACAACACGAGCCGTGTACCTTCTTCCAGGTGAGATTACTGGAATTGATAGGCTGTCGGACCCCCTCCGTCTAATAGGTGATACTCATGCATGGTTGTTTACATCTTTGGGCGGCTTTAGTGACATCTGTGCACAGTCAAAGGGACTGTGTCTGTGATACAATATCCACAGTCAACGTATCTTCTGGAGTTCTGAGAACCGAGGTGATGCAAGATTTTTTTGATGTGTGTATAAAAAACAGTAATTGAGAGCAGTGTAATAACAGTGTAACGAAACTGAATAAGCAGCATGAGTCTTACAATGCTGAGCGGATAATGTTGACACATGATGGGTAATCTGTTGCATCTGTAGGAAACAGAAGAGAACAAAGTGATAAGTCAATTAATTCAGTTTTCTATCGCGATATGTGTAAGTTAGTATTTCGAATAAGAAATAAACGAAAGTAGCTTTGGTAACAGAAATACAAGTGCAAACAGATGGGGCAACAGTGCTATCATATTTATGACTATGTAAATTAACTGTGGAAAGAAACACACAAAAGTAGATCAGTGCTACTGATGAGGGTATTATTGAATAAAATACTCTTTCTCTTAGGGTACCGTGCCTCAATCTGTAAAAACGGAACTGTTATAGCATCGCCTTTTTTAACCGTCAGCCTGTCTGTCTATCCGTCCGACTGTTAAGAACCATTTTTCTCAGGGACAGGTCGACGTATCAAGCTCAAATTTATGTCACATAGTAAGGTTATCGGTGCATTGGAGGTGTAAAAATTTTAAGCTTCCAAGTTAATGCAATCGAAATATGCATCCTGTTTATGTCATATTTTAATAATCGAAAACTTACTGCTCAAAACTTTCAGGGTGCGTCCTATTGACGTAGAACCATGAAATTCGGCAAGAAACAAATTTGCAAACTACAAGTGAAGGAAAAAATCCTAAAATTGTTAATTTGTAGTTATATCACAAAAAAATATTTGTTATCATTTTTATTTATCTGTCTGTCAGTCTGTTAAGACCCCTTTTCTCTGGAACAGGTTGGTGTATCAGATCAGATTTATGTCACATACCGAAGTTCCTTGGCACTGTAAAAAATTTAAGCTTCTAAGTCAATGCAATGAAAAGTTTCGGCCAGTTATGTCACATATTTTGATAGCCGCAAACTCACTCGTGAAAACCTATGGCGTACTTTCCGTTGACCTCCGGAAGAAGTAAGGTTTCACAGTACAAGTAAACTAAAAACTGTAATTACATCACATAAAAATATCTTTTTTCTGTTTGTACATACATTGCATTCATCGCCCCTCGATGGGTAAAAGACGAACGTTAATGCATACAAACCAAAAATGTACATTTTTGTCATGTTTTGGTAAGTAAATAAAATGTTTTATTAAATCGTCCCTCTGTGTATATAAACTGGAGTCCCCTTGTCCCTTCTTTTTGTGTATCCCTGCTATTCTGAGGAACTAGTGTAGAGATTTTCTTTAGGCGAAATTTAAATGAGTATCATAAGATAACCACAGAACAAGAAACTAGAGACACATGTAGTGCTACAAAGGAGTTTATCGAAATGAAGTCCAGCTTTTATGCGGAGTGTAAGGAGAACAGATAAAACAGACAAGAAGCGAAGCCAACCGGCAACTTTAATCAGAAAAGTGGAAGCGTTATCCACTCATTTATTAAGATTTACATGAATAATAAACTTTCAACTAAAACGCGCTGTACAATAAAAGATATTTAGAGAAGATTGTCGAGGCAGTGGGCTGTAATAAACGTCCAGAGATGAGCGCAAAAATAAAGGATGGGATAAGATAAGATAAGCCCCGCTTCACCTCCCAAAACTTCCAATCAGTTTTAGCTTTTATGTCTGTGTTGTAGTCACAAAAACTCGAGCTTCACGAGAAAAAAACGTGCGTTCGTTTCATCTGGTTTTTGCTGATATTCGTCTTCAAGCACATTTAGCACGTATTATACTGGGCCCTCTTCAATAACGGTCATGCCAATTCAGTAAAGAATCGTAAAGACGTATTTAGCATTTCATGGTATAACAAGATTTGTTCTTCACTGTGTCTTAGATATACACACTAGCTGTAACAGAAATGATAGGAAGGAGGAAAAAATTCTCTGTAGCAAAGAACGATGACAATATTATGCACAAAGTATTTAAATATATTCCTCTTTTTAATAGACAAAAATAGCGTTTCAAACGCTAACCATAAAGTGATGCTGTCATATTATAGTACTACGATTACCACGTTCGCTGTTGTTGTGAAGATCAGCATCTTACTATCAATTCCTTATTAAAAACCCACATTTGCCTTACATAGACATAACAGAGAGATCCTCAATTCCATAAAAGGTCATTGCCAACGCGATTGATATTTCAATTTCCGCTACATTTCACAACTTTATTTCATCAATATGTTTGCCGTACGGCTATTTGGCCTCCATCCAGTTTCTTCTAGCTCCCTTCGTAATTTTCCTGTCATAAGATGTCAGTGATATGTAACAGATCATCGCTGCAACGCCGAGCCCGGTAGCCCCACGGTCTTGGGCGCCTTGTCACTGTCCGTGCGGCTCCCTCCGTCGGAGGTTGGAGTCCTCCCTCTGACATGGCTGTGTGTGTTGTAATGTGTAAGCTAAGGGAACGATGACCTCAGCAGTTTGGTCCCACAAGACCTTACCACAAATTTCCAAAATCATTGCAACGTTCTAAATCTAAAAGACTCACGACAGGATAACACGCGATAGCTCGCTGGGTGCATTCATGGTGAACATTCTTGGAGTAAGACGAATGACACAAAGGAAGAAAAAATTATCTGCAGCAGAGAACGAAGGAAAGACAGGATACGTCGCTCTGAACAGCAGTCGCCTCGCTGGAGACTACAAAGTGGTCGACGGCAGATAAACGCAGAAGCACAGAAGCGCGTTCAGCAGACCGTAACGGCGGCAGGCCACGTACCAGTTAAACTGCACTGCACTGAAAAGAAATTACTGTACTGCGAGTTTTATTTCCCCACTCTGAAATTAAATCCTTAGCCTCCTCTGTTTTCACGAAACTTTTACAAGACTGCACTCTGATAGCTGCTGATATCCCTACGGTCTATTAGAAGCACGTTGGATGATACGGTTAATCATTATGAAGGAAACCAGTCAGCTCTCGTTAGTGGAGTACGCAAGTGTACTGTCTCGCTAACACTGATTTTGTTATTTTGTGTCGTCAGACTTCTGACTTGTTTGGAAAGACCCGTCATTAATTTTTCTCATGTGCAAACCCCTTCGTCCCAGAATAGCAGTTACACCTAACGTCCGCAGTTATTTATTATATGTATTCAAATCTCTGTTTTCCCCTAAAATGCTGATAGTTTACAGCTCCCTCTAGTATCATCGGAGCAATCCCCCGCTGTCTTGCCTCATGTGCTATCATCTTTTCCCTTCCTCCAGTCGATGCTTCCCATACATTGCTTTCCTCCCCGTTATTGGAAAGTACATCAGTTCTTACTTTATCGCCGCGCGGAATTAGCCCAGAGGACTAAGGCGCTGCAGTCATGGACTGTGTGGCTGGTTCCGGCGGAGGTACGAGTCCTCCCTCGGGCATGGGTGTGTGTGTTTGTCCTTAGGATAATTTAGGTTAAGAAGTGTGTAAGCTTAGGGACTGATGACCTTAGCAGTTAAGTCCCATAACATTTCACACACATTTGAACATTTTTTTCCTTACTTTATCGGTGTAGTTCATTTTCAGCAAAAGTCTGTAACAACACAGACTAAACACCTCGATTCTCGTCTTTCCCGTTTCTTCCCCCACAGTCTATACAATGCAGTGCCCCAGATGTATATTCTCAGAAATTTCTTTCTCACATGTTTGACACTAGCTTACTGTTACTAAAGATAATTTTATCTGGCCGTGTAAGACTGCTTCTAATGTTCCCTTGATTCGTCTACCACACATTATTTTGCTTTTAAGTCCTTCACTTCGTCTACGATATGGTCCCGAAATCTTACGATAAGTTTGTCGCTAATCTCATTCCTGCTGTTCCTTAATACCACCGTATTTGTTATGTTTAGTCTCAGTCCACATTTTGTGCTGACTGTATATTCCATACAATAGGCCTTGCATTTCTTCGTCAAGTTCACAGACGATAGTCATGTCATAAGCGATTCTTATCATTGACATAGTTTCACCTCTGAAGAATAGAGGAGAAATACTAACTTTCTGCCTTGTGCCTTTTTTAATTTTCTTCTTCTTTTCTTCTTTTTTTGCCACCAGATCATAAGCGTTGCTACATAGTTCTATGGAAATATCGATAACTAAATTTTCCATTAGCGTCCAATGTTCCTAGAACACAGGAGCGCTAACGTTTGCGGCAAGAATATTTGCTCTACCACACTCAAGCACAGTTCATTACTGGGACCTCATAAGCTGACTGTTACAGTCTGTTGGATTTAATTAGTTCCCCCAGGCTACACCTCTTCTTTGTTCCTCGTCGCCGCAGTATCACCAGCCTACACAACGACTATCGCCTCAGTTCTCGGTAAACGCCTCCCTCACGACCATATTGACTTCACGGCTCCGGCTGCTATTTCTGCCGTCGTGTACCTAAGGCTAATTGGGTCTCCGCTGCCTTTGTCACAGAGCGTGTTCGTTATATCTTACAACGCAACAGGGGTTAATGAAGGTGACCAAGCGACATCGACATCCTGCATCTACACTCCGAAAACCGCGGTACAGTGTTGGGTGGAGGGTACAGTTATCCTTTCCTCACTTCTCTATTCCATCGGGAATGCTGTTTGTGAAGATTGATCGTCAGAAAACCTCCACGTGAGTTACGAATTTCCACACTAATCTTTTGGTAGTAATAACCATATTTTAATGTATTCTGTAACGCTACCGCCTGCGTCACATGATCCTTGCATATATACAGGGTGTTACAAAAAGGTACGGCGAAACTTTCAGGAAACGTTCCTCACACACAAAGAAAGAAAATATGTTATGTGGACATGTGTCCGGAAACGCTTACTTTCCAAGTTAGAGCACATTTTATTACTTCTCTTCAAATCACATTAATCATGGAATGGAAACACACAGCAACAGAACGTACCAGCGTGACTTCAAACACTTTGTTACAGGAAATGTTCAAAATGTCCTCCGTTAGCGAGGATACATGCATCCACCCTCCGTCGCATTGAATCCCTGCTGCGCTGATGCAGCCCTGGAGAATGGTGTATTGTATCACAGCCGTCCACAATACGAGCACGAAAAGTCTCTACATTTGCTACCGGGGTTGCGTGGACAAGAGTTTTCAAATGCCCCAATAAATGAAAGTCAAGAGGGTTGAGGTCAGGAGAGCGTAGAGGCCATGGAATTGGTCCGCCTCTTCCAATCCATCGGTCACCAAATCTGTTGTTGAGAAGCGTACGAACACTTCGACTGATATGTACAGGAGCTCCATCGTGCATGAACCACATGTTGTGTCGTACTTGGAAAGGCACATTTTCTAGCAGCACAGGTATCAAATCATGACAACGTGCTCCATTGAGCGTCGGTGGAAGAACATGGGGCCCAATCAAGACATCACCAACAATGCCTGCCCAAACGTTCACAGAAAATTTGTGTTGATGACGTGATTGCACAATTGCGTGCGGATTCTCGTCAGCCCACACATGTTGATTGTGAAAATTTACAATATGATCACCTTGGAATGAAGACTCATCCGTAAAGAGAACATTTGCACAGAAATGAGGATTGACACATTGTTGGATGAACCATTCGCAGAAGTGTACCCGTGGAGGGCAATCAGCTGCTGATAGTGCCTGCACACGCTGTACATGGTACGGAAACAACTGGATCTCCCGTAGCACTCTCCATACAGTGACGTGGTCAACGTTACCTTGTACAGCAGCAACTTCTTTGACGCTGACATTAGGGTTATCGTCAACTGCACGAAGAATTGCCTCGTCCATTGCAGATGTCCTCGTCGTTCTAGGTCTTCCCCAGTCGCGAGTCATAGGATGGAATGTTCCGTGCTCCCTAAGACGCCGCTCAATTGCTTCGAACGTCTTCCTGTCGGGACACCTTCGTTCTGGAAATCTGTCTCGATACAAACGTACCGCGTCACGACTATTGCCCCGTGCTAATCCATACATCAAATGGGCATCTGCCAACTCCGCATTTGTAAACATTGCACTGACTGCAAAACCACGTTCGTGATGGACACTAACCTGTTAATACTACGTACTGACGTGCTTGATGCTAGTACTGTAGAGCAATGAGTCGCATGTCAACACAAGCACCGAAGTCAACATTACCTTCCTTCAATTGGGCCAACTGGTGGTGAATCGAGGAAGTACAGTACCTACTGACGAAACTAAACTGAGCTATAACATGGAAATTAAGAGTTTCCGGACACATGTCCACATAACATCTTTTCTTTATTTGTGTGTGAGGAATGTTTCCTGGAAGTTTGGCCGTACCTTTTTGTAAAGGAGCATTTTCTTTATTCTTTCGACTGGAACTTTTAAAGTAATATTATAAAAGTATATTTTGTATTAATTATTGGAATAAATCACGATTTTTGGTAACAATTTATGTGAGATTACTGATCCTTGCTTAGGTTGATAATGAGTGCAGGCAAAAATAGTCAGGGAAGAGCTCTCTCTGCGTTAGGTAGGCGTAAAGGCGCCAAAGTAAATAGCGAGGCGCAGAAAGTGAGTGCCCAAAAGCCAATCAGCAATCAAGTCGGGACTGCTGAGCTGTACAGCCAAATCAAGTACTATCAGCCCTCAAATGTATCTAAATTAGTACGGTGATATGGGATTCTCGTATGTTATGTAGCCAATTATTTGAAAGTATATGACTTTTTGGAGGAGCAAAATTAAAGTCAATCGTCGGATAAGCGTTTTTATGTATCTGTATTCCAAGCACAAGAACGTCGACCCACATTCGAAGGTGAGGAAAAGACTACAGGAAGGCGATTCTGTTCATCTCTCACTGCCACCAAAGGAAGATTTGTGTTTGACGTCCCACCGACGATTAGAGCGTTACAGACGAATCATAAGTTTGGATTCAGAAGGATGGTGATGGAAATCTGCCGCGTTCTGACTATCCTACAATAAACTTAAGCAATTTAGAAAAATCAAGGAAATATTAAGCTGTTCTGCTCGGACGGGGATTTGAACCGTGGTCATTCCCAAATCCAGCGTCTTAGTCAATGTTCTGTTACCTAAGCACTAATCAAACGCGGATGAATTCGTCAGCATTCGTTCTGAATGTTCCGATTGAGTGAACAAAAAATATTAGGGAGTTCGGAAAGTATTTTGCAGAAACTATCAATCCAGAGCACAGGAACACCCCACGACGAAATGAACGAGAAGGAAGAAACAGCAAAGACGATTTAAGGAAGTGTATGGTAAGCGTGGAAATGTAAAGACCGAACTATTGGAAGAAAACAATTGTCATTGCCATAGACGGAAGACACAAGTTTCCTTTAATTTACGTCTATGGTCACAAACTTTTTGTTAACAGATTATCGGTTTCAATCTTTAATTACCATCATCAGATCTGCAGCAAAAATGGGAAAAACATAAATACACTCGCAAACTATATACAGCTTAAGAACTATACATAGACCATAATGAAAAGTAGTACTGACAAAATTTACATTCGTGCGCTTTAAAAATGAAGAGGCATACCTATTTCATAAAAACAAAGTCCTAATTACTACAGCCATAGTGGCATCGTCAAATGTTAAAGCGGAATCAGCAACAGCATCGTCAAATACATGTAAATAACGCCACATGCACGAGTCATGTTGTCAGTAGTAGTACTGTTTAAAACCAGCTGCCGTACAGTAGCCACAAGATATTTGTGTTGTGAGTTCACCAGATGTCGCTATTTCGGCATACACTAGTTTTCTATAATTAACTGAAACAGCGAAAATAAAGGGGGATACAGTAGTTGAAGTCTGTAATAAGCTTGCAACGTATAAACGGCATTACAGTAATAAAAAGCTATAAAAAGAAGATAACAACAAAAGAAATATTGTTAAAAAGAGGAAGAGTTAAAAACGGTGGTTGACGTATGCTCTAGAACCAATATTCTAGATAATGACATAAATATTAAACACCGCTGATAGTGCACCGGGTAATACTAAGCAATCATAAAATAAATCGTTAAAGGAGCCACAAATGAAAGAAAACATAGTGCTGCACATAATCAGCGCCCTCTGTTAGCACTAACGCCAGAATTCCGCACAGGCGGCAAGTGGTTGGAGGAACGTGACCGGCAGAGGGCCCCTCGTACCCTGCGGTGCTCCGTTGCAAGAAAAGAATGATGATCCTAGGTTTTGTAAACCGTTTTTATCGTACAAATAAAGCAGGAATAGGTCATGAGGGATTGTATTGCAGTAGAATGGCCGTTTTCGTTTATTCATCAGATTCCCATGCATGTGACAGGTTAAGTAAGTGATTTTTCGTATTCGTCTGATTTAGAGTGTTTCTGTCAGTTAACTCGAGGCTGAACGTTGAAGACAAATGCCTTATACTTAGTCCAGGAACGGCAGAAACGCCGAGTTCTCATCCTACAAGTAACTCAAAGAGTTTCATACTCCAACACCTTCCCCAGCAGATGTCACAATCTATGGCTAGGTGGGCAAGCTTGCAACCTATGAAATTCCGCTGTCATGGCCGGAATACTGCTGAGGTGGAATGACACCCACTCACAGCAGTGGCAAGTACAGTTACCTCACGCTGCACTGTTTCGACGGACGGATATAAATACCAGCCGGTCTGACCTAGAAATGTTTCAGGACATCGCCTATTTTCACCGAGAATGACTCTCTGTCAGCTGTCGATGCAATGTGGGTCACCTAGACGCATCTACAACCAGCCACCGCCCATGCCAGCCAGCTATTGGGCTATCAGCTGGTCCCAGGCCTGTCGATGCCAGTGCCTGAAAAGCAACCATCCAGCTGGTGTCTCCTTCTGATTGTCATCATCTGACTCCATCTCCTACAGTGTTACACTGATTTGGGCTTTGCCTCTCGGAGTCGACACCCATCATGGAGATGGCATCAGCCACTACTGTAAGTGTTCTTGCTAAATAAAATACGGTGTTTATATCACTGAATTTGTGCTTCAAACTTACCGTCCTGCTTAGCACCCTGTCGTCATCCTGACATTTTATGGTGTCATTACTATTAGGGATTCCGAACCCTTAAGTGGCTGTCTACCCAGAAAAACTGCTGCCAGAAGTGGCTTAGCAGTTTCGTCCCATAACTGCTGGTGTCTGAAGAGTCAGTGATGTCAGGTAGTGTACAGGGTCAGCCTACGGAATCCTCATGGCAGCGTGGTGGGTGACGACAAACTGCTCTGGCTGTTTGATTCAGTCAGGCTGTCTGGCCAGACTGACGAATTGGGTCTAAGTGCAGTTTGTCCAGTGCATGTTAGAGAGGTGGCATGAGCCCCCTCTCATATTTCTATCTTACGATTTTCCTCTCTAATTGCATTCGGTGAAAAGTCGCTATTCCTTCACACGCGGACTTCCCACGCAGCGTCTCTCGTCACCCGGGTGGTCCGGTGACAGGCAGGCTCTGCTGGTCTTGAAAGGGTAAGTCCACGGGTGTGAGGGAGTCGAGTGAACGCTTTCCAGATGCCGACATTGTAGAATACCGGCGGAGACACGCTCGCAAAGGGCCTGAAGTAGCGGCTGGGCTAGAGGTTCCGTTACTTCTCAGATACTTAGTGAAAACACTTTCTGGCGGGCTGCCAGTGAGGTGTGGGAATGGCTTGTGCACCCAGGCAGTTGTGGCGGGCAAATTCCCGCGCTTTCTGCAAAATCGTAACGGTGATTGGCTTGCTCAGGGCATAGCTCCGTGACGTAGCAAAATTAGCGCAGAAATTGGCGCCAAGAATCTCCATTGGTGGAATGGTAGTGCTCCGGCAATAGAGTGAAATTTTCCGCCGGTTTTCGAGTTGCTGATTGGAACGGTTAACCACGGCCACTGTGGTGGGGGCGGGAATGTTCTGTGTTCGGTTTGTATGGGTGCTCTTGTGGAGTAGTCGGCTCTCGCCTTTCAGTCGGAGTAGGTTACAACACTGGGCTCTCGCTGCTCTGGACAGCCTGCCTTCTGTTGGCTGTCTAATATACTTTTATTTGATTGTAACTGTTTAACGAAGTTGCTGAAGTTTCGACTTCAACGTAACTTTCCGAGTACAGTTGGCAATTGAGCGTTCTGCGTACAAGCGGCCTATGTTGTCTGACTTGGGCAGTTTTGGCTAAAGTTGACTGTATCGGAGCTACTGTGTGATTTCGCTTGTGAAAATCAATCACTGTACCGTCAGTGATTGTGTGGCGAGCCTTCTTCGTCTCCCTCAGAGGCGCATTTGTATTGATAGGAAGTCTTTAGTCTGGAACAACCAGACCAGGACAATTTGTTTCGGGCTGTACTCGCGACATTATCATCACCACGACGGGACGTCGAAGCAACCAGCCATCGATTCCAGTATGCCAGATTGTGTCCTTGCAGCTAAGAAGACAGCTTGGTAATGTACGTCCGCAGCACCGGCAAAGCAGGCATTTTTGCTAGGCGATAATCAGAGCTCAGCAGAGCGCGCCTGTTCGTCTTTTCTAACTTTGTTCTATCTTGGGTGTTCATTGTCTGAGTTCTCACTAATGTAGCAGCAATTAATGTTGGGTTAGCTGTGTGTCTCTCTTAAGATTTGAGTTGCAGGGAATTGGCTCCACATACCACTTCGTCATAAACGTCACAATCTAGTTTAGGGACAACTTCACCCTCACAGCGTTTATTTGAGTATCCAATTTGAGCCAATTTGATGTACTGTAAATGTTTCATGTGTTTTTGTTTATTATTTTGTGTTTAGTCTTAATAAATCATATTGTTATTTTGGACAGAACTTTCATTCTGTTAATCGGTAGAGCAACCCTACCATTTCTCACTACGTTAATGAAACCTTCCTTTATTTAACTTATTTATCAAATTAAATTATTGCCGGTGCCAAACTCTTTTCTACTCCACTTGCAGGGTTGCTTACAGTCAGTTCGCGTATCTTTTTAATCCATGTGCAACAGCAAAAGTCGGAGTTAGAATAGGGGGGGGGGGCTTAGAGCATCATTTACATATGTACATTCTAGAAGAATTTAGTGTTAAATACACTGCTAGTCCCGGCACCTCGCATGTTCTCCAATTCGCGCCAAAGTCATATCCCCCCCCCCCCCCTCTGTTCCACTCGCGGATCGCGCGAGCGAAAAACGACTGTCTGAACGCCTCAGTACGAACTCTTATTTCCCTTATCTTTGAATGATGATCATTATGCGAATTGAAACTTGGTGGTATTAATATATGCCCTACATCCTCTGTAAAGATTGGATATCGGAATTTAGTGAGCAGCCCCTTCTGTTCAGCACATCGTCTATCTGCAAGTGTGTCCCTCTTCATACTTTCTATGAGATTTGTAACGCTCTCGCGATGGCTAAATGTACCAGTCACGAATCTTGCAGCTCTTCTTAGGACCTTCTCAATCTCTTGAATCAGCTATTTCCTTTGTTGAAGGACTGAATCGCTTCAGGATTCTACCAATAAACCGCAATCTAGAATCCGCCTTACCCGTTACTTGTGTAATCTGATCATTCCATTTGAGAGCATTTCGAATAGTCACACCCAGATACTTGACTGATGTTACCGCTTCCAAAGACTGATCATTTATTTTGTACTCATACATTAATGGTGCCTTTTCGCCTTGTTATACGCAGTAGGTTACACTTGACTAATATTGAGAGATAACTGCCAGTCATTACACCACGCATTTATTTTCTGCAAATCGTCATTGATTTGTTCACAACTTTCGTGTGATACTACTTTCCTGTAGACTACAGCATCATCGGCAAACAGTCTAAGGCCACTGTCAATACAATCAACCAGATCGTTTATGTAAATCGTAAACAGCAGAGGACCTATTACGCTGCCCTGGGGCACACCTGAAGTTACTCTTGTTTCTGTTGAACTTACCCCGTTCAGGACGACATACTGCTCCCTGTCTGTTAGATCCAACCGCATATGTCATTGGACAGACCGTAAGCGCGCACGTTTTGTAGCAAGGGACAGTGTGGAACTGAGTCGAACGCCTTTCGAAAGTCGAGAAATATGGCATCAGCCTGGGAGCCGGTATGTAGAGCCTGTTGTATATCCTGCACAAAGAGGGCCAGCTGTGTCTCGCATTTCCGCTGTTTCCTAAAACGGTGCTGGTTTCTGCAGATGAGCTTTTAAGGGTCTAGAAAGGTCATTATGTCTGAACACAAAGTACGTTCCTTGATTCTACAGCAAATCGATGTCAGTGAAATTGTCCGGTAGTTATGTGCATCCGATTTTCTACCCTTTTTATAGACTGCTATGACCTGGACCTTCTTCCAGTCCCGTGGAACTTTCCGCCGTTCCAATGATCTCTGATAGATGATGGATTAGAATGGTGCTATATTTGTAGCATAGTCAACATAAAATCTTATGGGGATACCGTCTCCGCCAGATGCCTTTCTGGCGTCTAAGGATCTTAACTGTTTTACAATCCCAGATACACTAAACACTATGTCAGCCATCCTTTCGTTTGTTCGATAATTGAAAGGGGGAATAGTGCTGCAGTCCTCTGCCGTAAATGAGTTTTTGAAAGCTAGGTTTAGAATTTCGGCCTTCTGTTTATCATCATCAGTTACATTACCCGCACTGTCAGCAAGAGAAGGTATTGAATTACTTGTAGCATTCGTAGATTTTACGTTCTGTGTATATCATCGTGGTCAAAGATTTATTTTATATCTTTTCATGGCTAAACAGCCATGGTCTAAGGTTAAATGCTGTTGAGGGTTACCATAGGACAGTGATTCCTACAAGTGGCACATACGTCCAATGACAGTGAAGCAGACTCTACTTGCAGAAGTAAGAATCATATGATGACTCGGCCCGGTACAACATCCCACAAGGCAACTGAGCAATATCACCCAAAGGAAAGGACAGTATGCTTTAAGTGGAAACGAGACTCCACTAGATAACTATCTGTAACAAGAACGAATTTCTTTTACTGGAAAGTTAGGGTCGAAGCTGGTAAAGAAACAAGTTCAAAAGTGTGCGTGAATTGCTAAGGGACCAAACTGCTGAGGTCATCGATCCCTAGAGTTACACATTATTTAAACTAACTTATACTAACTTATGCTAAGAACAGCACACACCCCCACGTCCGAGGGAGGACTCTAACCCCCAGCGGGAGCGGCCGCACAATCAGTGACATGGGGCCTCTAACCACGCGGATATAAAACAAGTAACCCACTATCAATGTTGCTTTCCAGATTCATTACACTTGTATCAAAGGACAATTTGTTATTTCAGCCGGCCGGGGTGGCAGAGCGGTTCTGGGCGCTACAGTCTGGAACCGCGTGACCGCTACGGTCGCAGGTTCGAATCCTGCCTCGGGCATGGATGTGTGTGATGTCCTTAGGTTAGTTAGGTTTAAGTAGTTCTAATTTCTAGGGGACTGATGACCTCAGAAGTTAGGTCCATTCAAACCATTTGTTATTTCACAAAAGTCATAACTGTAGTGCACAGAGGGAGGAGAGAGAGAGAGAGTCTAAATAACCAAAAATATAATAAATCAGTGTTTCATTATGTATGTAGAAAAGAACTGCAATATTCTAATAATGACCCCTCACTGCTCTTTTTCAGTCTGTTTTATAGTCCTGCAGTGTTACCGTGCGACGAACGGTAATATACACTCCTGGAAATGGAAAAAAGAACACATTGACACCGGTGTGTCAGACCCACCATACTTGTTCCGGACACTGCGAGAGGGCTGTACAAGCAATGATCACACGCACGGCACAGCGGACACACCAGGAACCGCGGTGTTGGCCGTCGAATGGCGCTAGCTGCGCAGCATTTGTGTACCGCCGCCGTCAGTGTCAGCCAGTTTGCCGTGGCATACGGAGCTCCATCGCAGTCTTTAACACTGGTAGCATGCCGCGACAGCGTGGACGTGAACCGTATGTGCAGTTGACGGACTTTGAGCGAGGGCGTATAGTGGGCATGCGGGAGGCCGGGTGGACGTACCGCCGAATTGCTCAACACGTGGGGCGTGAGGTCTCCACAGTACATCGATGTTGTCGCCAGTGGTCGGTGGAAGGTGCACGTGCCCGTCGACCTGGGACCGGACCGCAGCGACGCACGGATGCACGCCAAGACCGTAGGATCCAACGCAGTGCCGTAGGGGACCGCACCGCCACTTCCCAGCAAATTAGGGACACTGTTGCTCCTGGGGTATCGGCGAGGACCATTCGCAACCGTCTCCATGAAGCTGGGCTACGGTCCCGCACACCGTTAGGCCGTCTTCCGCTCACGCCCCAACATCGTGCAGCCCGCCTCCAGTGGTGTCGCGACAAGCGTGAATGGAGGGACGAATGGAGACGTGTCGTCTTCAGCGATGAGAGTCGCTTCTGCCTTGGTGCCAATGATGGTCGTATGCGTGTTTGGCGCCGTGCAGGTGAGCGCCACAATCAGGACTGCATACGACCGAGGCACACAGGGCCAACACCCGGCATCATGGTGTGGGGAGCGATCTCCTACACTGGCCGTACACCACTGGTGATCGTCGAGGGGACACTGAATAGTGCACGGTACATCCAAACCGTCATCGAACCCATCGTTCTACCATTCCTAGACCGGCAAGGGAACTTGCTGTTCAAACAGGACAATGCACGTCCGCATGTATCCCGTGCCACCCAACGTGCTCTAGAAGGTGTAAGTCAACTACCCTGGCCAGCAAGATCTCCGGATCTGTCCCCCATTGAGCATGTTTGGGACTGGATGAAGCGTCGTCTCACGCGGTCTGCACGTCCAGCACGAACGCTGGTCCAACTGAGGCGCCAGGTGGAAATGGCATGGCAAGCCGTTCCACAGGACTACATCCAGCATCTCTACGATCGTATCCATGGGAGAATAGCAGCCTGCATTGCTGCGAAAGGTGGATATACACTGTACTAGTGCCGACATTGTGCATGCTCTGTTGCCTGTGTCTATGTGCCTGTGGTTCTGTCAGTGTGATCATGTGATGTATCTGACCCCAGGAATGTGTCAATAAAGTTTCCCCTTCCTGGTACAATGAATTCACGGTGTTCTTATTTCAATTTCCAGGAGTGTATATTTCAGACTTGCTAGATACTTTCTCACATTCTGCCACAATAACAACAAGCTGAACAAGACATAAGAATTAAAATATCAAGACGTGATTTCTTTTCTGTCTGTACAACTTTGCCCTCAGAGCAATTACGTCGAGTAACTTGCTTGAGAATAACTCCAGAGATCATTTCACATTTGAAATACCAACAGCCTTCTCAGAACAGGGAAAGATACTGCGCAATGCAGTATTTGCGCATGTGACGGACTGCGTCCTTTCTGGTAAAACCTCTGTAAGACGAATTCTATCTCTGCAAGTGAAATATTCCTCAGAGAAGCGTAAAATAAACTTCTTTAGTGTTATCATGGACCCGACTACCGTTTCAGAACGTCGTTTCCTATTGCTGGAACGTTTCCAACGCTCTTTCGACATTTAGCGGAGGTCACACAGTGAAGTATATTAGTCAGACGAGCTACTTTCTGTCTTCTGTCATGATATAGGTTATTTTGTTGTGTAAGTACGAGCCCGAAAGCAGCAACGACATATAGTAAGCGTAAGTACTTGCCTAATAAATGAAGTATTAGGCAGCAAATGAAACTTTTCTTTAAGTAAACTTCGTTTATTGAAACTATAAAATGTGTGTTTTTTTTCTGTTTCATGAGGGAGTGCAGCCAGTATGGTGTCTTCACCCGTATAAGAGATGCTAGAGTTGCCGGAATTACTCTTCACCGAGCCGGCTGTCGCGGGAAAGCAAATTATGCGGAACGCTACATTTATTGGATATGTATACCGTTTTTAACAAAGTAAACTTATGAATTACATTATATTAATCAATTAATCCATTAATGACTCAACTAATCAGTTAATGAATTTTTCATGTGTACTGAATCTGTAATTGCGCCATATTTGCGAATACCTGCGCTGCACATTACAGGACTTAGTTTTTATGTGGCATAAGCTGTATTCTGAGGCGGAAATAAATCATCTAGCTGTTGTGACAGTATAATATGTCATTGATTGTTTGAATTTTTGGAAACGGATAGCATTCAGAACCGTTATTTTCATTTGTGCTTTCATAATTATTTAAATGCAGATTGATCGTTTTCAAACGAGAGGTGGGTGGAAAAGTGAATTTTACGAAAAGTGCACAGCAACTTGCAATTTTACGACGATTTAAATTTACGGCAGGTTATTTGATATTTTCTGAAAGCTAGGAATTTATAAGAGGTCTAACATCAAAACTATAATGCTTATTATTGTGAAAAGTGGTTAATGTGAAAAACGAAGCCTGAAAATAAGTGACAGTAATTGGTTTCCATACAGAGACTAATGGCATTTGCAGCTTGGCAGTGTTGTGTTATCTCTGTTTCTTACCATTAAAGAATCAATTGCACTCATTAATCGCAACATATTACGCTATTAAATTCGATACACTTCTCTAGCGAAGATACGAACTAGTGACCACTACTCGACTGCTAGAGGGGAAGACCCTGAACTAACATGTACATTTAGTTCTTCAGAAGTGAGTTAGGTGCAGTACCAAGCGGCGGAATCGCCGATAAGGGGCGTTCAAAAAGAAACGAGCCAGAGGCATAATTACAGAAACCAGTACCTGTATGTTAGAAGTATTGACCCTGGCTGTTGAGACACTTGTCCCACTGTGACTCAAGGCGGTGAATGGCTGTCTCATAAAAATCCCGGGGCTGCGATGTTAACCAGTTCCGCACGTACAGCTGGACGTCGTCGTCCGAGGTGCTTCGTTTGCCCCTCACAGCCTTTTTAAGGGAACCAAAAATGGCGATCACAGGGAGAGAGGTCCGGTCTGATGAAGGGTGGCCATGGAGGGTGGCCGTGAACCTACCATTTGAATTTCTGCAAAATTGCCATGACTGTGTTGGCAGTATGAGGCTTTGCATTGCTGTAGAGCAGAATGGCCCAAAGGCGATATTTCCTGGTCGTTTTAATTTGATCGATTGGCGAGGGGTGCTCAGGATTTGCGAGTAACGCAGGGCATTCACTGTTGTCCCATGCTGTAGGAAGTGAATTGAAGGCGGCCATCTTGGTCAAAGACGAACGTCAGCATAACCTTTCCGACTCACATCTGAACTCCCCTTACAAGATAACGCCAAGTAATTAGATACACTGTCCGCCCTCGTGGTCTCGCGGTAGCGTTCTTGCTTCCCGAGCACGGGGTCCCGGGTTCGATTCCCGGCGGGGTCAGGGATTTTTCCTGCCTCGAGATGACTGAGTGTTGTTGTGTCGTCTTCATCATCATCATTCATCCCCATTACGGTCGGAGGAAGGCAACGGCAAACCACCTCCATTAGGACCTTGCCTAGTAAGGCGGTGCAGGTGTCCCTCATCGTTCCCCTACGCTCTGTAAAGAAGCATGGGACTTCATTTCCATTTCCATTTCAATTAGATACACTACTGCCCAAAACAGAAGGTCGCGTCGCTCGCCACACACTTTCAGTACTAATCCTGTCAATAAGAAAATTGTCTGGTTTATTTGAAATATTCTAGCAACACAGTACGTAATGGATAGTAACTCTCAATTACACTTCTATGTGCACCATATCTATTGGGGCCAAATAATGTAGTAGCCTGACAGGCATGAGACATATAGAGCTGCCAGTACGAAGTTTTCTCTCGAGAGTGCGTTAATTTTTTTTTTAGTCAGTGAGTCGATGGTGTGTAGCGGAGGCAGTCTGAATTTTGAAGTACTGCATTACATGGAATATTAATCAATGTCACATGTAAGATTGATACACACTCATGCTCATAAATTAAGGATAATTGCAGAATGGCCGGCCGAAGTGGCCGTGCGGTTCAAGGCGCTGCAGTCTGGATCCGCAAGACCGCTACGGTCGCAGGTTCGAATCATGCCTCGGGCATGGCTGTTTGTGATGTCCTTAGGTTAGTTAGGTTTAACTAGTTCTAAGTTCTAGGGGACTAATGACCTCAGCAGTGGAGTCCCATAGTGCTCAGAGCCATTTGAGCCAATTGCAGAATGTGGTCCCAAACAACGAGTCACTACTCAAAACTGTCGCTAATAGCATAGACACATAGGGAACACACACGACACAGATCTGTAAGTCCACGGTATTAGTGATAACTTGAGAAAACCGTCCCGAAATACATGTGCTACAAAACGCCACTGTTTCCTGCGCATGTACCCCGACATCAATATGGGATATGATCACCATGCACACGTACACAGGCCGCACAATGGGTCGAGCAGCTGCTGGGGTGTAGCCTCCCATTCTAGCACCAGTGCCTGTCGGAGTTCCTGAAGTGTCCTAGGGGTTTGAAGACGTGCAGCGATACGTCGACAAAGAGCATCCCAGACGTGCTCGATGGGGTTTAGGTCTGGAGAACAGGCAGGCCACTCCATTCGCCTGATATCTTCTGTTTCATGGTACTCCTCCACGATGGCAGCTCGATGAGGCCGTGCGTTATCATCCATCAGGAGGAAAATGGGACCTACTGCACGCCGGAAAAGGCGGACATACTGGTGCAAAATTACGTCGTGATACACCTGACCTGTTACAGTTCCTCTGTCAATGACATGCAGGGGTGTACGTGCACCAATCATAATCACACCTCACACCATCAAACCACGACCTCCATACAGGTCCCTATCATAGGCATTAAGGGGTTCGTATCTGGTTCCTAGTTCACGCCAGATGAAAAACCGGCGAGAATCACTGTTCAGATTATATTTGGACTCGTCCGTGAATATAACCTGGGACCACTGTTCCAATGACCATGTACTGTGTTCTTAACACCAGGCTTTACGGGCTCTCCTGTGACCAGGGGTCAGTGGAATGCACCTTGCACGTCTACGGGCGAATAAACCATGTCTGTTCAGTCGTCTGTAGACTGGAGACAACTGTTCCAGTGGCTGCGGTAAGGTCCCGAGCAAGGCTACATGCAGTACTCCGTGGCCGTCTGCGGGCACTGATGGTGAGATATCGGTCTTCTTGTACTGTTGTACACTGTGGACGTCCCGTACTGTAGCGCCAGAACACGTTTCCTGTCTGCTGAAATCGTTGCCATAATCCTGAGATCACATTTCGTCGCACACGAAGGGCCCGTGCTGTGATATTCTGTGTTTGACCAGCCTCAAGTCGCCCTAGTATTCTACCCCTCATAACGTCATCAATATGTGTTCTTTGAGCCATTTTCAATACACAGTCGCCATTAGCACGTCTGAAAACATCTGCACACTTATTCGCTGTACCGTACTCTGACGCACCAACACACCTCTGCGCATATGGACTTCTGCCAGTGCCACTGTGCGTCGACCGCCGGTCAAATGCACCGCATGGTCATACCCTGAGGTGATTTACACCCGCAAACCGCCCACCAGAGCGTCGTTTCACCATGTATCAGTATTATCCTTAATTTATGAGCATGAGTGTAGATGACGAGTACGTTGTAGAAACGGAATATGAGGAAGAAAATTATCTATGTTAGAGAAAAACGGTTAATAAAGCGTTATTAAAGAAGTGTACGGCTTCAAAACGGCTCCAGTTTTAAAACGTAACCATTTCGTGTGAACGATATAAAAATAATTTTCTCGCACAATGTTTCATCTACATTCTTTTGTGAGTTTCATGTGGAAAATTCTAGAATTACGGTTACCATAGGTAAAAGGTACCGTAACAACGGTGATGAGTACACGTGCGAATTGAACTGTCAAGAGTTGAAAGACTTGTCTAATAAAAATGTTCCGTTTTAATGTCTTTTGTTCTTCCTGAATTATTGGACTTAATACATGCGTACAATAATCCTTAAATGACGTCAAATGACGTAGACGAGTTCTAGGTGCAATGTCAAACCCGCTCAGAGTGGCCGCGGTGTTTGAGGGGTCATGTCACTGACCGCGCTGACCCTCCCGCCGGAGGTTCGAGTCCCCCTCGGACGAGGGGATGTGCGTTGTTCTTAGCATAGGCAAGTTAGTTTAAGTAGTTTAAGTCTAGGGTCCGATGACCACTGCAGTTTGGTCCCTTAAGAACTCACACACACACATTTTGCAGTGTCAAAGCTTTTAATCTTTCCTTGTTGAGCTGTACGCCAACTCTGACCCACCAGGCAAATAGATTCCCACTGCTATAATTAAACATGTCGCCAGTAACGTGGATGGTGTGGATGGAAAACAGGGTGTATTTGGCGTGGAAGCTTACACACTACATCCTCTGCAAATGTCGCGTGCGAGCTACTAAACCGGCGGATTTTGCCATTCATCAGGGCGATATATCAGTGAATGATACGCCACAAATTTTTTGTGGCAAAGAGTATTTCCACTGGGTGTATTTATCACAACTTCCCATACCTTCTATGAAACTCCCTCAAGCAATTGCTCCTTTTGTAAGTGTACTATCCTTTTAGTATTTGTCTTACAGATTACAGTAGTGCGTATTAACACTAGAACGGCGGAGTTTCTGGCACTCATAAAACACCGGAAAGGGCTCGTTTTGGTTCAACCTAAATTATTTTCATCTTTCACTTGGACCAGCACATTATATTAGCATTGGTAACCCTTACCGTTTTGTCATTTATAAAAATTATTTAACACAATATTTAATACCATACTTATCATTTAAAAAAAGATATCTTACTGGTTTGTCACTGCTCAAGCTAACAAGTTTCCTAAACAGTAGAGTTTCATATGTTAATTTTTGTAGTTATAGACATTTTTAGTATATAGACATATTTAGTATACATGGCTCATATTACACCCAACACGGGTTTGTTATATTCTTGACTCAAGTAGTTGGAATATGTTAGATGCACTTAGCATAGGTGATTTCTATTCGAAGCGCACATTTTCCGCACCCTGTTTGTGACACATTACACAGTTGTCATTGGTCTTATTACCCTTGCAGCGGTTGATTTGACACTTCTTACCCTGTTTAGACGATTTTTCTCCCGTATCGTCATATTAAGTCTGTTCTTCTTCCTAGTCTTTCGAACCCTTGAACTCATTTACCAGCTAAAGGGTGAACTTTTTCCTTCCCCTTTTCTTGCTCGTAATTATTTTCTAGATATCGCACGCATTTGTTGACGCCTTCTCCAAGAACATACGCATTTGCCATCTGCTACATGCATCGGCCACAGCAGCCGGTTGTCAGCACCGCTAATTCTAAGTATGGCGAGCAAGAGAAGCGTTCACAAACCAAGTTGTAGGAGGCACACAAAGGCTGGGATTTCAACATTTTTATTTCGAATACCTTCATTAGCCATCACGAGCTCAACATGTGCCCAATCAGAATCCTTTCCTTCCTTCTTGATTAACAACCAAAAGTCACTGTGCGACTTCCACGTACATGGTTGTTTTTGCAAATCTTGTGTTGACTTCAACGTATTCACCCCAGACTCGTTATCCGATATTTTAAGGTACTGATATTTTAATTCCGTTATAATTTGCGCTAATACAGTTATCCAACCGTTTCTTGTAGTTGTACTACAGGGACTTGTAATAAACAATTTTTGACCATTGCTTCATTTAATAGTTTGATGAACCCCCTATTTTTATCGTCTAGTGAGTTACACTACCCAAGTTCCACGAGTGCTAGGGCCACCTCTGTTTAATAAATTCAGTCCATTAGTTATATGTTACACGATACCTGTCTTTATATTCACGTGATCCTATGAGGAGTGATCTGATTATTGGTAAAGCCATCCCATAAAAGTCCTTCTAACATTCACAGGGCTATGTCGACGACTCAGCCGTTACCTCATAATGAGGCCTCTCGATGAGTCCTATCAATGAGTCCCTTCTTTTAATATGATTAGCCACTGAGTTTCTTTTTTCTCCAGTGCAATTCTGTACTTACTTATTAGTTATTCTATATATTCATATAATGTTCAGTATTTGGTCGCAGGTTCGTATCCTGCCTCGGACATTGGTGTGTGCGATATCGTAAGGTTAGTTAGGTTTAAGTAGTTTTATGTAGTTCTATGTCTAGGGGACTGATAACCGCAGATGTTAAGTCCCATAGTGCTTAGAGCCATTTGAACCATTTCAGTATTCGTCCTTAGCACCAGAATTCACAATCTTCTATTCCCTTCTTGGTTGAAATGTTTCTCTTGCATGTCTCACATCTGTACAAAGGCATATACAAATAACTTCAGAAACAATTTCATTTTATTATTATTATTATTATTATGTGTAGATTAAAACTGAAGAAACTGCAGAAAAGTAGGAATTTAAGGTGGTGAGACCTCGATAAACTGAAAGAACTAGAGGTTGTAGAGAGTTTCAGAGGGAACATTAGGAAACGATTGACAATAACAGGGGAAAGGTATACAGCAGAAGAACAATGCATAGCTTAGAGAAACGAAAAGTGAAGGCAGCAGAGAATCAAGTAGATAAAAAGACGAGGGCTAGTAGAAATCCCTGGGTAACACAAGGTATATTGAATTTAATTGATGAAACGAGAAAATATAAAAATGCAGTAAATGAAGCAGGTGAAAAGGAATACAAACGTTTCTAAAATGAGATCTACAGGAAGTGCAAAACAGCTACGCGGGAATGGCTAGAGGAGAAATGGAAGAATATAGATGCATATAACACTAGGAGTAAGATAGATGCGGCCTACAAAAAAATTAAAGAGACCTTTGGAGAAAAGAGAACCATCTGCATAATTATCAAGAACTCAGAGTGTAAACCACTCCTAAGCAAAGAAGAGAAAGCCGAAAGGTGGAAGGAGTATATAGAGAGTCTATACAAGGACCATGTACTTAAGAGCAATAGTATGGAAATGGAAGAGGAGTAGATGAAGATCAGAGGGAAGATATGATACTGCGTGAAGAATTTGACAGGGCCATGAAGGACCTAAGTAGAAACAAGGTCACAGGAGTAGACAACATTCCGTTTGAACTCCTGACAGCCTTGGGAGAGCCATCGATGACCAAACCCTTCTATATGGTGGGCAAGATGTATGAGACAGCTCAAATTACCCTCAGACTTCCAGAAGAATAAAATACTTCCAATTCCAAACAAAGTAGGTGCTGACAGGTGTAAAATTACCGAAATATCAGTTTAATAAGTCACGGTTGCAAAATACTAACCGAATTCTTTGCATAAGAAGAGAAAAAATGGTAGAAGCCGATCTCGGGGAAGCGCAGTTTGGATTCCGTATAAATGTAGGAACACGCGAGGGAATACTGATCCTACGACTTATCTTAGAAGCTAGGATAAGGAAAGGAAAACCTACGTTAATAGCACTTGTAGACTCAGAGAAATCTTTTGACGATTTTGGGTGGAGAACACTGTTCCAAATTCTGAAGGTGACAGGGGTAAAATACACGGAGCGAAAGCCTATTTACAATTTTTACAGAAACCAAATGGCAGTTATAAGAGTCGAGGGGCACAAAAGGGAAGCAATGGTTGAAAAGGGAGTGAGACAGGGTTGTAGCCTATCCTCAATGTTATTCAATCTGCACACTGAACAAGCAGCAAAGGAAACCAAATAAAAATTTGTTCAGGGAGAAGAAATAAAAACCTTTAAGTTTGCCGATGGCTGTGTAATTCTGTCAGAGACAGCAAAGGACTTGGAAGAACAATTGCACGGAATGGACAGTGATTTCATAGGAAGATTTAAGATGAACATCAACGAATGCAAAACAAGGCTAATGGAATGATAGTCGAATTAAATCAGGTGATTCCGAGGGAATTAGATTAGGAAATGAGAGACTTACATTAGTAATTTGTTATTTGGGCAGTAAAATAATTGATGGTGGTCGAAGTAGAGAGGATATAAAATGTAGGCTGGCGTTGGCATCTAAAGCGTTTCTGAAGAAAATAAATTTGATAACATCGAGAATACATTTAGGTGTAAGAATGCCTTTTCTTAAAGTATGTGTATGCAGTGTAGCCATGTATGAAAGTGAAACGTGGACGATACAGTTTGGACAAGAAGAGAATAGACGCTTTTGAAATGTGGTGCTACTGAGGAATCCTGATGATTACATGGGTAAATCACGTAACTAATGAGGAGGCACTGAACAGAATTGGAAGAAGTGGAAATTGTGACACAACTTGACTAGAAGAAGGGATTGTTTTGTAGGACACGTTCTGAGACATCAAGGGATCACCAATTTAGTACTGCACGGAAACGTGGAGGGTAAAAATCGTAGAAGGAGACCAAAATATTAATACACTAAGCAGATTAAGAAGGATGTAGGTTGCAGTAATTACTCGCAGATGAAGAGGCTTGCACAGGATAGAGTAGCATAGAGGGCTCCATCAGCCCATTCTTTGGACAGAAGATCACAACAATAAAAACATTATTATTATGTATTATTACTATTATTATTTATTATTCAAATTATTTTCGATGTCAACTCATATCTCAGTTTCAGAAATGCTTTTCTAGTTATTACTAGATTGCACTTTTCATCTTTTTTACTTCAGCAATCATAAGTTATCTAGATGTTCACATAGCAAAGCTCGTCTACTACTTTTAGTGCCTATTTCCTTAACTAATTCCCTCAATATTACCTACACTACTGGTCATTAAAATTGCTACACCAAGAACAAATGCAGATGATAAACGGGTATTCATTGGACAAATATATTATACTAGAACTGACATGTTTACATTTTCACGCAATTTGGGTGCATATATCCCGAGAAATCAGTATCCAGAACAACCAACTCTGGCCATAATAACGGCCTTGATACGCCTAGGCATTGAGTCAAACAGAGCTTGGATGGCGTGTACAGGTACAGATCCCATGCAGCTTCAACACGATACCACAGTAGTGGCTGGCGTATTGTGCCAGCCAGCTGTTCGGCCACCATTGAGCATACGTTTTCAATTGGTGAGAGATGTGGAGAATGTGCTGGCCAGGGCAGCAGTCCAACATTTTCTGTGTCCAGAAAGGCCCGTACAGGACCTGCGACATGCGGTCGTGCATTATCCTGCTGAAATGTAGGGTTTCGCAGGGATCGATTGAAGGGTAGAGCCACGGGTTGTAACACATCTGAAATGTAACGTCTACTGTTCAAAGTGCCGTCAATGCGAACAAGAGGTGACGGAGACGTGTAACCAACGGCACCCATACCATCACGCCGGATGATACGCCAGTATGGCGATGACGAATACACGCTTCCAAAGTGCGTATACCACGATGTCGCCAAACACGGATGCGACCATCATGATGCTGTAAACAGAACCTGGATTCATCCGAAAAAATGACGTTTTGCCATTCGTGCACCCAGGTTCATCGTTGAGTACACCATCGCAGGCGCTCCTGTCTGTGATTCAGCGTCAAGGGTAACCGCAGCCATGGTCTCAGTGCTGATAATTCATCCTGCTGAAAACGTCGTCGAACTGCTCGTGCAGATGGTTGTTGTCTTGCAAACGTCCCCATCTGTTGACTCAGGGATCGAGACGTGGCTTCACATTCCATTACAGCCATGAGGATAACATGCCTGCCATCTCGACTGCTAGTGATACGAGGCCGATGGGATACAGCACGGCGTTCCGTATTACCCTCCTGAACCCACCGATTCCATATTCTGCTAACAGTCATTGGATGTCGATCAACGCGAGCAGCAATGTCGCGATACGGTAAAAACGCAATCGCGAGAGGCTGCTATCCGACCTTTATGAAAGTCGGAAACGTGATGATTGGCATTTCTTCTCCTTACACGAGGCATCACAACAACGTTTCACCAGGCAACGCCGGTCAACTGCCACAGACCACCGTTCCCTCCTGTATTTTATTCCTGCTACCTCGAATCTCTCTAGAGTGATCCAGTCAACGTTGTCAAAAGCTTCCTCTAAAGCTACATATGTTATAAACGTAGTTTCGCCCTTCTCAAATCCCCATCCCTTCCACGAATAAAATCTTCTTTCATAACTCTTAAATCACGCATTATCAATGATTAAATTGTTTTGTATGTAAATTTCTACCTTTCATTCCTTTTCTTTCGTCCGTATTTCCTACTATTTTTCTTTCTTTTCGTTATCTTACTATCTAACGGTCTCCTTTCAGAATTAATTTTTGATCCTTACCTATATGTATAATTTCTTTTATCTCTTCGTACTCCGTTCCGATGTTTTTACCATCTGCGGTGGTTGTAAGCATACAAACTTGTACTACTATTGTGGGTGGTGGCGGTGTCTATCTTGGCTACGATAGTGTTCAAGCAATTCCCGCAGCCCCAATTGTTTGCCGCTAACATACTGATTCAAATGGCTCTAAGGAGTATGGGACTTAACATCTGAGGTCATCAGTCGCCTTGAACTTACAACTACGTAAACCTAACTAACCTAAGGACATCACACACATCCATGCCCGAGGCAGTATTCGAACCTGCGACCGTAGCAGCCGCGTAGTTCCGGACTGAAGCGCCTAGAACCGCTCGGCCACAGCGGCCGGCTATGACTGTGTGTTCATTATGATATCTGTAGTATCTGATCACCAAGTTTACTTTCTTATTCAGTTATGGACATACTCATCCATTACCCCTATTTGATTTTGTGTTTATAACTTCATACTCACTATACCAGAAGTCCTGTTTGTCATGCCACCGCTAAATTCCTACCCGATTATAGGGTCTATCATTCAGCCTTACAAGGTCAGTTTTGTTTTTCGTTATAAAAACAGCCTCCTCACCCGGAAATCCGATTGGGTAATTATTATACCTGTGTAATATTTTACCAAGCTGGATTCCGTCGTAATTAAGTCACATTATAGATTTAAATGGTTCAAATGGCTCTGAGCACTATGGGACCCATCATCTATGGTCATCAGTCCCCTAGAACTTAGAACTACTTAAACCTAACTAACCTAAGGACAGCACACAACACCCAGCCATCACGAGGCAGAGAAAATCCCTGACCCCGCCGGGAATCGAACCCGGGAACCCGGGCGTGGGAAGCGAGAACGCTACCGCACGACCACGAGATACGGGCATAGATTTAAATGGTCTCGGGAAGAACAAGAGATGTAGTGTCACTTTGCTTCCTATTGTTGCCTAATCTTACAAGGCCAGATCAGTCAGTCATCCAGACTGCAACTACTCAAAGTGCTGCTGCCCCACTTCAGGAATCGCCGATTCCTTTCACCTCCCCTAACATACCGTCAGTTGTTTTTGCACCTTATGGTTCGGTTATCAGTATCGTCGGCGCATGTGAGCTATCCTGCCTCGGCGAGGTCTGTGGTTAACAGATTTATTGATAAATTTATCTGTTGTCTTACTATATAGTCTGTTGATTCAGCTTCTGGCTTTTTCCTATTATCACGTTTTTTAGTTTTACCTCATCTAATTTATTCTTTCATCGGTGTCAGAGATTTCATTTCAGTCGCCTGAATCTTACTTCTCTGTCGTTTCATAATGCCGAAATCTCTCCACCGTATAGAAAATCAGAAACGCCAATAATTTCATAAAAGTTAATTTCAGTTTCTTTCCTCACTGTATCCTTGGAGGAGTAACATATCACTTTGGGGAAAGTGGCGTGTTATTCCCCATGTCTCTCTAACAGACGGAGGATAGTCGCTTCCTTGAACAAGCAGTTTTTAATTAAATAAGTAAATGTTTGTTTTGGGCCGGGTATTGAGCGGGATTTCCTTTGTTGTGCATGTTATGAGAGCGAAAATGGACGTAGTTTATCTCCAAGGTAGGAGCGACGGGCAACTGGATTTCTTCTTGCTCATCGGGAAAGTTTTTCCATGAGAACTCGCAGTGGACTGCAGAACCACGCTGTTCAAAATAATGGTCATGACGTCACTTGTCAACGGGAGCTCATTAAAGACAGACAGAGCTAAATGACAAAGGAATATGTGTAATCCAAGATTTGTTGAAGCTTTGCTTTAGTAAAATCTATCATGGAATGTAGTAACAGAGATAAAATACATGGGCGATAAAGAAGCAGCTCGTGAATTTATTTTCTAATGATTGGTGTTTGAGATTTCCAGCTGTCATCGACTTGGAATCTTCAAGAACGGAGTCTGGTGCCTGAAGATAGAGCAACGCAATCTAGTCAGTTAAGAGAGACAAGTAACGGCGACCACAAAAAATTGTAGACTATATAATCCGCCTCCACACAGCGCGTGAACATTGGTAGGCTCGTTTTAAAGTATTTTAAAAGATTTTTTATCAGTATCTTAATCTCCTAGATAGCCCATTTGATTTACATGATAATAGAAACTGTTTACTTGTATATTATTATACAGGGTAAAAGACATTGCTTTTTGTTGCTGATAAAGATCCTCATATCATATGCTTTGCATAATAAGGCCATCTTATCGTCAGCGGATTTCAGCACATCTTCATGACCAAAGGGCGAGCTACAGTCTAAATATTCGGATGTTGTCAGATATTTCTGAGACAGTTTTGACCTTTGTACTTATAAGTGTCCTTCAACACAAATATGATACGCCAAAATATGCTTCTTTCTGCACCATGTTCCAAAGAAGTTGTCTATGTAGTCAAATCCCTTAATACGGTCCATAAATTCTGTCTGTGTCTCAATATTTTACTTTCGTCTTTTCTCAGTCAGTTTTTTTTTTTCTTCAAAGAACATATTGTTGGCAAAAGATCTGCCTTTCCCAGCATCATTCTGAATGAAGTGCTTCAGTTATTATTGCACTCCTTTATCGACCACTCTGATGCATATCTTAATACATCGTATCTACCAGATTTTCGATTTCCTTCTTTGAAGAGAGAAGTAAGGATGACATTTCTCAATTATTGTGGAATTTTTCTCTGAAACCAGTGTATGACATAGAAATACAGCATACCAAGCTTTAGGAACATAACATTTTATTTTTTTGATTGTGAATCAGTTAGTTTTATTATTTTCAAAATGCTCAATTCGAATTCTTGAGTTGTAGGACGTTGCTGCTACATCTTCATCTATATCTACATCGAGATTTCATAATGACTACACAGGTTTCCTCATACACAGAGTCTCTGGATTTACCAACAAGATTTTGCGCGAACTACGTTTTCTTTCGTCCAAGTACTTCATATTAGTGTACCGAGAATATCTGTTCCACTTCTGTAAGAGCTATACCGATATTTTACTGTCCTAACAGCACAGTCCTGAACTATTCGATGTATGTAGCCATTCCTATTTGATATAGACTCTAAACGCTGAAACGATACTGTAGAATTGGTCGTTTTATATGCAATTTCATATGCAAAGGCACTACACATTCCTAGAATGCTTCCAAGAAAAACATAAGTAAAACCGATTTTACGTGGTGGTCCCAATTCATATTGTTTCTTAGTATTACCCTGCTAAATGAAGTTCCAATTTACAAAGCGATGGCTGAAGAGGTTTTATAGTGATACAGTTCCACGAATCAATAACAAATAAAAATTACAGAGAAACAAAGAAGCCACGCTCACTCGAAAATGGGGAGAGCGAGCGCTGCAGGGGCATACGGATGCGGCGGCTTCCTCCGAGCCGCCGCCGTTAGCAGGCGTGGAGCACCTCGCTCGTCGCCTCTTACATGACAAAGGACTTAAGGCGAAGAGTGTCGCAATTTAATCAGCCCCAGGCAGGCGCAGCGTCTGGAACGTAATAAAGTTCTCCGGCTGAGGCGGCGAGGTTACGCCACGCAATGAATTTCAAATACCTGATCTGCGCGAGATGAAGAACGGAGGCCGAAGCCTCAGCAACTGGGATGGAGAATTCACAGCGACTTAGAACGTATTTCGGATATATTGTAACACGTTCCTGCTGCAGCCCTCACAAAGTTGTTTGTTTCTTTTACTCTGGAAAACACCTTTGTGACGAAGGGATAACTTAATGAAAGAGTGAACGGCAAAAACAGCATTTCGCAGTATATTATTCGACCAGATGACAGTCTGAAAGATTTAGTTTGCAAATCATGCTTTTTCACTGCTGTAGACAGCTTAGTCATAGAAATAACGATGTCCTAGAAAAACAAAAAGAGATTACTACTGAAAACTAGAGAAATTACACAGTTTTACATCTAGAAAGGAAAGTTTCTAAGTATACAGCTTCAAGAACAAGAATTGTTTCAACAATGTTACCTCGTAACAAACTGCCAAAGGAGTCCGTCCACGTCCTGACCTCAGCCGAAGTATCGTTACAAATTACATAGAAATTCATTCCACAGCACCTCATACTGGCGACTCATTAAAATAGAGCGGCCATCATGCCGAACGTCATTTCAACAATCTGGGACGTCATCTACATGTAAAATTGATGCGATATCTTGAAGACACATTGGACTTCTTGAAAGGAACTGTCTGTCTCACTGTACAGCAGATCATTTCTACCTACATAATAATTTAGTTCTAACTTTTGTCTCAGTTTTTCTTGGAACCTGTTCGTGAATCTCACTACAACATGAACTTATTCAGGAGAATCAAATATGTTTCAGTGACCCGCTAATATGACACATTACATCTACTGAAAATTCTTCTGTGCAGTGAACAAAATTTCACTTCTTTTGGAAACTTATTCCCTATTTGTACTTATATGTCAGTCATGAGACAAACAGTCAAATATTTTTCGAGTTATATAATGTACCACTTTCCAAGCCAGAGTTACTTAAGTCTTGAATTGTTATCATCGTCCATTGTTGTACTATTCCTAGTTGCTAGGAGAAATTGTCTGTATGCTAGTTCTTAGCTTTTCGCGGGTGATGCTGTAGTATACAGAGAAGTTGCAGCATTAGAAAATTACAGCGAAATGCAGGAAGATCTGCAGCGGATAGGCACTTGGTGCAGGGAGTGACAACTGACCCTTAACATAGACAAATGTAATGTATTGCGAATACATAGAAAGAAGGATCCTTTACTGTATGATTATATGATAGCGGAACAAACACTGGTAGCAGTTACTTCTGTAAAATATCTGGGAGTATGCGTACGGAACGATTTGAAGTGGAATTATCACATAAAATTAATTGTTAGTAAGGCGGGTGCCAGGTTGAGATTCATTGGGAGAGTCCCTAGAAAATGTAATCCGTCAACAAAGGAGGTGGCTTACAAAACACTCGTTCGACCTATACTTGAGTATTGCTCATCAGTGTGGGATTCGTACCAGGTCCCGTTGACAGAGGAGATATAGAAAATCCAAAGAAGAGCGGCGCGTTTCGTCGCAGGGTTATTTGGTAACCGTGATAGCGTTACGGAGATGTTTAGCAAACTCAAGTGGCAGACTCTGCAAGAGAGGCGCTCTGCATCGCGCTGTAGCTTGCTGTCCACGTTTCGATAGGGTGCGTTTCTGGATGAGGTATCGAGTATATTGCTTCCCCCTGCTTATACATCCCGAGGAGATCACGAATGTAAAATTAGAGAGATTCGAGCGCGCACGGAGGCTTTCCGGCAGTCGTTCTTCCCGCGAACCATACACGACTGGAACAGGAAAGGGAGGTAATGACAGTGGCATGTAAAGTGCCCTCCGCCACGCACCGTTGGGTCGCTTGCGGAATTTAAATGTAGATGTAGATGTAGTGTTTACAGTGGTTGTGTGTCGTATAACTCGAATTTACCTGACAAGGAACCTCTTAAGTGCAAGGTCACAAAACGTCGATGATGTTCATGGTATCCGACATCCCACATATTGTCTGCCGTGCAGCCACAATGTTGGCTGCTAATGGCAACAGGGGACGGGACTGGAGGTATACAGCGGCAAGCGGAGCATGAGGCTACAGAGCGTAGTTGAACTGCTTATAGTCGGCGACTAACAACAGTGCTACACTGCTTGTGGTGTTGATACAACGCAGAGCAATTGCAATGACACTGCATCGTATATACAACAACAGTTGCAGAAGATGACATTCCGTCAAATTACGTGCGTGGAAGATTATGCACAGCATATTAAAAAGCTTTTATAAATAGATTTCGTATATGTCTGCAACAATATGATAGTGTAGTGCATAAGGAAAACTACGGATATTCAAGGGAGGACAAGGCGCCCTTCTTACGAAAAACGATGTTTGCGTGTTTCAAGGATGATCGATACAATTTAAAGGAACTCTATGATAGTGACCTACTAAATTAGGAACGTCCAATTGCGCGCGGCGTAGATCACAGTGATTTCAAAGGAAGTAGTGGATGGTTACATAACTTCACTGAAACAGAATTGGAAGACGTAACATAACGAAATTTCAAACAAAGCGTCAACTTGTCGATGATCAGCAAACTACGGAATCGGCCTCACAATTTGTAAATGAGGTACTAAACAAATTTATCCTATCGTTTATTACAGAATTTGCTTTCAACTGGGACCAATCGGGATTTGAAGAGGAACGCATAGGAAAGGAATTCTGGAAATTAGAGGTATCAAAAAAGTTGTATGAATGCCTTAACCCATTCGTATACCATTATGCCTACTGTCAATATGGATATTAAATTGACTGGAAAGTTATTTATTGTGCTGCGAGAAGTTGGACGTGCTCTGCTCCCAACAATTCTTTGTCGGTGCGTGGTGTTCAAAGGGAATATTTACGTCACAGCAAGCAAGAGAGGAAAACTGAGCGTAAGAGAATTACAAATATGGTATGAGCACTGCTTTTGGCCAATAGCCAGTCAAAATAACTTGCTTTCTCTTCATTCCTGGTGTGCTCTTTTACAGCAAATTATCCCTCCTGAAAAGTGTGTGGCGTTGCAGTTCATACCACCTGGAACCACTCGACAGATTCAGCCTCTGTGTGTTTCTTTTTTTGGTGACTATGAAGTATGTTATTGCAATATCTGCAGCACCGCCTTTAAGGACTGCTAGTTTCACGGTAATGTCCACGACAGACTGTTTCGCAGTCGCTTGCGTGCCATCACATTCCATTAGTTCTCATCCTCGCGTTACACCTACATTATTCTATATTCATTCTGTAAGAGTAGATATCTAGCTGAACGTCTTGTAACTCCCAATGAGTTCCCCTTCAGTCTCGATGGTGTGAACCTTGTCGTCACTGTGGTGGGCCAATTATCATTGGAATTCTTAGTGCAAGTAAATGGTTCGTTTTGAACATTTGGTGATGTCGACGTTGTCCACTTTCTTAAGTGCAATACACACATCCCATAAATGGTTGATCTCTGCACCTCCCAGACACTGATTTTCTGACGCCTTTCTGTTATACATGCTGAGTCATTGGCAGTTGATATTTTTCTTGTCATAAATGTTAACGTAGTACTTTCAAATGAGCCTTACGCAGGAGTGAACTTGACACCTCGCATTCAAGGGGTTCCTTGTGAGTTAATCAATAAGATTCAGAGAATATCGTTTAGATAAGTTTCAGTCACAACTAATTCAATGAGAAGCTACCTATGAGATCACAAGTCCATTATAGTTTTTAGAATCGAATTACTTCTTCTGTGCGGCTAATTATAACGACCTCCAAACACTTATGTCCTATAGACGAGTGTCGCTTAAAAGTAATTTTTTTGCTGTAAATTAGTGTTCTCGTAAATGTAAGGCGAACCATGTAATACCGTACTGCCGGCCGCGGTGGTCTAGCGGCTCTGGCGCTGCAGTCCGGAACCACGGGACTGCTACGGTCGCAGGTTCGAATCCTGCCTCGGGCATGGGTGTGTGTGATGTCCTTAGGTTTGTTAGGTTTAAGTAGTTCTAAGTTCTAGGGGACTTATGACCTAAGATGTTGAGTCCCATAGTGCTCAGCGCCATTTGAACCATTTTTTTTAATACCGTACTCTTCCTATGTGGGTGACGGAGATCTGGCGGCTTGGGAATTTGGAGGGAAACGACTGACGGGAAACAGAAACTAGGTAGCATGGGTGTTTTCTGCAAGTGTCGCCGTTGCTTACCTATGAACATAAAAATATCATTAAGACAGCGAACTGAAGATCGGAATGGCCAAAGAGGATGAAGCATATGAGCTATGTGCAGTGTCTGTCCTATGCTATTCAAGGAAATTACTTAAACGTAAATTAGAGTGGGAGATCGCGTGTGGGAAAGCAGGGCAGAACAAATAAATTGTAAACTTTTAGGTATGAACATTCATCAATTGATCGTCCGCAGTTTTTTTTTCCATTAAGTATATCGCATTTACGTGTATTACAGATTTAGAGTAAGTTGTATAGTTGTATTTCTGAACGTCTCAAGTGTTCATAGAGCACACATGTAGAAATAAATATTTAGTCTCTGTAAGACAGCGACATTTGTTACTGAAAATCATTTAAGCAAGTTAGTACGACACACACATAGGTTATGATCAACTGTATAAATTTTCCTTAAATCACTTTATCAAGGAATAATTCAGTAAGTTGTTCTTTGCTCGTTACCAGCTTTGCGTGGTTAGAAACTAATGGGTACTTAGAGTAAGTTCACCAGTAGCGACAACTGATATGATATGGTACTGTATAAGTCGTTATATCTACAACATAATACTCAAGGTGCTTGATTTTGACATTTCACTGAAAGTGAAATAAATAGAAATACTTTCATTCTATGTGGGTACCTTCTAGAAAACTGTTTTGACTGTAACTTAATAGTGTGCTAAAGGTGTGATACGCATTCTAGGAATGAGATAACCATAACAAATTACCGTACTATCAAGTCCTTTGGAATAAAACACGGCTGTAGCTTTGCGGAATGATTTCCCGCACACTGGAGAAATAAAAGTTTCATCTCGAGCACCCTGAATGGACAAAGGAAGAGCAGTTTCTTAATGCGATACTGTACAGTCCTTTACAAAGGACAATGAGTTTCTGTGGTAGAAAACAGTGTCACAAGTTCAAGCGATACTTACTTCACTTATTCTATTGTCCCAGTTGCACTGACTCCAGTGTAATAAAAGATGCAGAAAAGAATCATATTACGTAGTTTTGTGGATGCCCTGCAAGAGCAAGCACAGGAGGACTGCAAAATATTGAAGCTCTATTGAAAACCCTTTAGTTCTGGTCAAAGCAATTATACCAAACTGATACGTTATTTAAAATAGTTTGTACTCGTCTTACTTTTTTCATTTGATAAGTGTCTTACCGAATTGTTCACGGATGTACTGACCTAAAGATGAAGTCACCAGATGTTATGCTGAAATTTACGAAGCTATCGTAATAATTTTGCCTCATTTTTCCAACCTTAATGAAAGTATGCTGAATACACAAACCAACCGTCAAAACATTTTGGACCATTAGTAACGGAATTTTCCTAAAAATTAACTGTTATAATTATTGACGAAACAGAAATTAGCAATGAGATAATTTTTTTATTAAAATAAGGAAATTTCAAATTTCAACGCAAAACTTGTAATTTATGTAAGCGCTTAGAACTACGTCAGACAGGGCAATCAAAAAGTTTAATTCAAAATAATTTCACTTGCAAATTAATTTAGTAACAATTCCCGGAAGTACAGACACTTGTTTTGAACGACCTAAGAATCTATCAACGAGGAGTAAGAATTTACTCGAAACTTCGTACGATGGGGGTAACTGAGGTTCAGACAGCTTACCGAGGCTTGTAAACGGAAATTAGTGGACCTCGTAAAATTTTTATTCTGGCCCTACTTTCCTTTTGTATAATCATATCGCCACGTCAGGTGACAGAGGTGGTAATCGTCGGCTTAGTAACGGTTGTTCAGTGTTGTTAGTGAGGCAGCTGCCAGCTCCCTCCGGCTGAAGCTGCAGTGCACATGCCCCGTCAGCTGCGCCACGTCAGCATCTGCCGCAGTCGCGCCAGCACAGACGGAGTCGTCACGGGATGGCGGCCGGCGTCCGCTCCTCCCACCACGAACTCCATCGAGCCCAAGTCCGAACAGCCCGTCGACTCTTCGTCAGCCAGAGACACGCGTAGGACGTGGGCGCCCGTGTTCACCTGCAATCACATGTTCACAGCTAAGTGTAAACGCAGCTCAGGTCTAGAGCTAGGGTGTGGGGTGGTGGATGGTGGCATGTAGGAAGGGGGGGGGGAGGAAGGGGGAAGCCGGGGTGGGGTATCTGCTCCAGGCAGCAATTTCAGGGGGCGCCAAAGTCATGCTCTTGAAGAAAAAAACCTTGTTTCACAAAGCGCCTAGCGTCCAGCCCACGATGGTCTACTGATTCTTCCTATGATTTTGAAGCGTCCCTGTTGGTCTTTGAAGATTTTTGAAATTATCCTAAGTTGATTTCAGAACGAATGGTAAGGACTTTTGGATGCGTGCATAGTGTAGGTGATGTGTCTGCTAGGGGAATACCCCGTCGCATCGAGAAATAAACAACATTTTTGTAGACAAAAGTGGCGGTGCCATACGAGCTGAGGCGAATGAACGTGAACGGCTGAATACAAATCGCAGTTGCCGGCCGCGGTGGTCTCGCGGTTCTAGGCGCGCAGTCCGGAACCGTGCGACTGCTACGGTTGCAGGTTCGAATCCTGCCTCGGGCATGGATGTGTGTGATGTCCTTAGATTAGTTAGGTTTGAGTAGTTCTAAGTTCTAGGGGACTGATGACCACAGCTGTTAAGTCCCATAGTGGTCAGAGCCATTTGAACCATTTTTTGAACCAATCGCAGTTTGTTTATGAGCTTGGCTGGGTGTGCAAATAATAAACGTTGTTATAATTACTAGCGAACTCCATAGATTCAGACTACCATAGTGGAAATAAATGACTAACAGGAATAACATGTAAGAAAGATTACAAATTACCTTCTCTGTGTATCGAAGAAAATTAAATTATGACAATGTTTTGTCCAGATCACTACACTGCTAAGGGCCAGTTGTACGGTCCCTGGTTAACAGCCGCTTAAGATCTATTCTAGTAATGGGGCGGAAAATGCCGCGCGGAGTGGCCGTGAGGTTTGTAAGAATAAACGCCGGATAACTAAACTGGTGATTCTGTCAGGGTTAGATAAAGTTAACCGGATAACTTTTGACAATGGCAGGAACAAAAAAAAAAAATGACTTTGAGTTGTATGGGACTTAACTTCTATGGTCATCAGTCCCCTAGAACTTAGGACTACTTACACCTAACTGACCTAAGGACATCACACACATCTATGCCCGAGGCAGGATTCGAACCTGCGACCGTAGCGGTGACGCGGCGGCTGGAACAGATACAGAAGTTTGTGATGACAAGATCGTTTCTTAGAACGAGGAAGGAGAAGGGACATCAGACAAAGTAAACACCTCAAAAAAAGTTTTGCATCACCCCGGTTCCCAGAAGTCCTAAAGATAGACGTTAACTGAGGATATTGTATCACAGACACAGTCCCTTTGACTGTTCAGAGATGCCACTCACCCACCCAAAGATGTAAACAACCATGCATGACCAGCGCCTATTAGACGGATAGAGTCCGACAGCCGATCAGTTCCAGTCATTCCACCAGGAAGTAAAGTACACGGCTCATGTTGTCTGTAGTTCAACCATGCCTAGACGGTCAATACCGCGGTTCGATCGCGTCCGCATTGTGCCAGGAAGGGCTCTCAACAAGGGAAGTGTCCAGACGTCTCGGAGTGAACCAAAGCGATGTTGTTTGGACGTGGAGGAGATACAGAGAGACAGGAATTGTCCATGACATGCCTCTCTCAGGCCCTGCAAGGGCTACTATTGCAGTGGATGATCACCACCTGAAGATTATGGCTCGGAGGAACCCCGTGAGCAACGCCACCATGTTGAAAAATGGTTTTCGCGCAGCCACAGGACGTCATGTTACGACTCAAACTGTGCGCAAGAGGCTGCATGATGCGCATCTTCACTCCCAACGTCCATGGCGAGGTCCATCTTTGCAACCATGACACCATGCAGAGCGGTACGGATGGGCCCAACAACATGCCGAATGGACCGCTCAGGATTGGCCTCACGTTCTCTTCACCGATGAATGTCGCACATATCTTCATCAGACAATCGTCGGAGACGTGTTTGGAGGCAACACGGTCAGGCTAAGCGCCCTAGACACCGTCCAGCGAGTGCAGTAAGATGGAGGTTCCCTGCTGTTTTGAGGTGACATTGTGTGGGGCCGACGTACTACGCTGGTGGTCATGGAAGGCGCCGTAACGGCTGTACGATACGTGAATGCCATCCTCCGACCGATAGTGCAACCATATAGGCAGCACACTAGCGAGGCATTCGTCTTCATGGACGACAATTCGCACCCCCATCGTGCACATCTTGTAAATGACTTCCTTCAGGATAACGACATCGCTCGACTAGAGTCGCCAGCACGTTCTCCAGACTTTAACCCTATCGAATATGCCTGGGATATATTCAAAATTGCTGTTTATGTACGATATGACCCACCAACCACTCAGAGGGACCTACGCCGTATCACTGTTGAAGAGTGGAACAATCTGGAGCAGCAGTGCTTTGATTAACTTGCGGATAGTATGCCACGACGAATGCAGACATGCATCAATGTAAGAGGACGTGCTACTGGGTATTAGAGGTATTCGTGTTTACAGCAGTCTGGACCACCACATCTGAAGGTCTCGCTGTATTGTGGTACAACATGCAATGTGTGGTTTTCGTGAGCAGTAAAAAAGGCGGAAATGATGTTTATGTTGATCTTTATTCCGATTTTCTGTACAGCTTCCAGAACTCTCGGAACGGAAATGAGGCAAAACTTTTTTATGTGTGTATATGGAAGAATATGACGATTCGAGATTACAAAAATTTCGCAATACTGCTACTTTTCTATCTCAGACTTGAGAAACTGGAGCACATGAATGAAATGTGTAACTATTTCCTAAAATAATACTTTTTCCTTCTAAAAGGCCTAATAGGCAATTGATATTGGTACTTCGTGAATTATATTCTGGCATGTTATTTATGTAAATGAGGCAGATAAAAATGACCATTTGTTCACAACAGTCTCGCTTTCTTGGCGTGTGTTACAATTGCTGAGAAAGGCCTGTTTCTTTTTATCCAGCAGACTGTGACAAAATAGACATACTGAAATCGAAAAACCACACCAGCCTTGGGTACCATTCGTGCTAGAAAACAACATTTTGATTTTTCATGTTGCAAAACCATTAAGGAACGTTGATGGGGAATAGATTCTTTCGCAGAAAGGAAAGCACGCCTTGTACAACCGTAGCAAGATTAGAGAGAAAAATGTGCTTTGGACCTAAGGATTGAGGAAATGTGTACTGTCCTGCTTGCCTCTTGTCTTTATGGTTTTATGCTTCCTATATTTAATTTTATGTCACACAAAGGACAAAGTTATTAGCTAATAGGCAATAAAGAGTGCAGATTTTCTGAAGAATGTGAAACCGACCGAGTGGGAGTAGGTGAGGCACCACAGGACATTTTAATTTCCACTGCCCTGAATATAAGCTTGATGTCTTCTATTATGAACTATACACGTCTGAATTCCACAGAACGAAATAAACTGACGGGCGATACAAGAATGCTGTGTGAAGAGGCGTGGCACTGCACTTTGGCACGCTTGATCAAGTAACAAGTCTTACATTTCCTCGAACATATATGTTTAATATATTAAATTTTCAGAATGGTGTGCACTACAAAATGAATGTATTTTTGAAAAATCGTTTTTCTAAATTTTTGACGTCTTCTCTCAAACGTTCGAGTGCAGCGAGTGGGGGAGGGGGACACTATCAATGTTTAGCCCCGATTCGGAAATATCGTAGATAAGTGGCTGATGCAACTGGTCACATTCGTGTTGTTATTTTTCTTATTCTAGTGTTGCGCATATTAAACACCTTACTGGGTGTAAGGATCGATTCCCACACACAAGTTAAGCGACGGTTCCGTAAGCTTAACCCACAGAATTAGAACGGGACTGGCTGTATTCGTGCCCACGCGGCACCAGTGTGTGCCGATTCCAACAGTGCGGTCGCCGTTTCCGTACGACGATCGTAGGATTTGTTGTGGGGCACATCTTCCCCTCACGGAAGTGCAACTTGTGGTGTTCTGAGTTCTCTAATTTTTGATATTGTACCTTGTTGTTTTATAAATGTGAGAGACGAAAGGATTATTGAGTCAAAGTGCAAGTAACCTGTGCTGAAAATTGACTCTTCAAAGCAAAACACAGCACACGACTTCGAGCTTTATGTCAGGAGTGCAATTAAATGGAAGACAATGGATGAAAATTGCTGTTTATTTGTGTTATTATGTATACTTTATAAACAGCAACATATTTTAAGGGTTTCTCATATGTTCCACTTTTTTTTTTAATTACAAACGTACAGAGAGACAGATAACTATCAAGTAAAGCAGTCCGGCATAGGTATTGAAGTTTTTGGTGAATGTGTATCTTACACTAAATGCAAAGCTCAGCTCAGTGCGTTCATTCCTCGCAAATGTAAATTTCTTAGTATGTGACTCAATAAGTTTCTTCTCACTTGTTACACATTGTTCTTTCTTTACTTGATCGATAATTTTAGAAGATATTAAGAACTTATTTTCCAGAAAATATTGTCTTTTTCCCACTCAAGTAACGGTTGTAAGAGGTCAAGAGAGGAAATAACAGATCAGACACAGTCTTTCGTCACGGTTGTGTGTGAATCGACCTTAAAGCGAACATTACTACGCAGTTGCTTCCCGAAACTAAATCCCATTTCCACGCTGTAATAATGAAATTTCCTTGGTTATCGTAGCACTTGACTGTGGTATTTACAATTACTACTGCACGTAAAGGGATTAGGAACGCCACCCCCAAGAAGTTAAATAGCGTGTATTATGGTGATTTCATAAGGGGTGTTCAACAAATAATGCAACACATCTTTCTCAAAGCCAATTCCGGTTGAAAAAATTTGAAATTTAATGTGGGACACCGCGGAATATTCCCGCTTCAGCTCCTACAGTTTCGTAAAGTTCCGATAGGTGGTGGCGCTATACAAAGTCTTCAAAATGGAGTCTGTGACGGAGGTGCGTTCCAAGCACAGAGCTGTCACTGAGTTTCTTTTGGCGAAAAACCACAGCATCACAGATATTCATAGGCGCTTGCAGAAAGTCTGCGGAGACTTGGCAGTGAACTAAACCAAAGTGAGTCGTTCGACCAGACGTCTGTTATCACTGCAGCAACGTCGCCAAAGCTATGCTATCTTTCGTGTGCCGGCTGCAACCCCCCTGATGCTGGAACGTGCGGACACTCTCATTCACCTCTCTGTACAACTCGATGTCTCTGATGGTAGTGTTGACAGTCTGCAAACTCCAAAGGAGCTCACAAAACTTCACTGATTGTTCTTCCCGATCCACCCTACAGCTCCGATTTCGCACCTTCCGTTTTCCCACTGGAGGATGCACTCCGTAGTAAGCAGCAAGTGGAAGATGGGGAGGTTACTGACGCAGCAAGGAGTTGACCCTGACGTCGACCATTGGAGTGGTACCATGCGCCCTCCCAGTGATGTGGCGTAACGCTGTCGCACTGAACGGAGATTACGTTGAAAAATAGGGTTCTGTAGTAAGAACATTGGGGAATAATACGGTGTATTGGAATACTGAATAAAACCAACCTGCTTTCATAAGAAAATAATGTGTAGAATTGCTTACTGAATGCTTCTCAGCCGGCCGGAGTGGCCGAGCGGTTCTAGGCGCTTCAGTCGGGAACCGCGCGATTGCTACGGTTGCAGGTTCGAACCCTGCCTCGGGCATGGATGTGTGTGATGTCCTTAGGTTAGTTAGGTTTAAGTAGTTCTAAGTTCTAGGGGACTTATAACCTCAGCAGTTGAGTCCCATAGTGCTCAGAGCCATTTGAACCAATTTTTTGAATGCTTTTCAGGCTTGCATAAAATGTGCTCTCGTAAGAAGCATTTACTGAATTTCGGTTACCTTTTAACAGTAGTAAATATAAGAGAATTATTATCTGCCTGTCGCTATGAATGAAATAAAAAAAATACGCCCTTTGTATTAATGAAAATCTGGAAGGGTTATTTTCTCCAGCATACAGTTGCGCTTACTCTCAAATAAACAGAATATTAGTAGGTGAAATATGATGGGAGTGGTTAAGTGTATGTTGTTACCAAGCATCACCGGTCTCTTGGCAAAGTCAGGAGAAGCGCGCTGTGCATGAAGTAGGCAAAGTGGTGGGCTCGAGATCGACTGTTGCTGCTGCTACATGTTCACAGCCTGAGCTTGAGCAGACCTTCAGCGATAGGGCCAGTGACTCACACTGACAGTCTCTGCACACAGAAGCAACTTCTTGAGTGATCTCCGAGAAAGAAGAAAAGATAGGGTTTAACATACTGTGTGTGTGTGTGTGTGTGTGTGTGTGTGTGTGTGTGTGTATTTCTTTTTTTAAGAAAAGAATGAGTACGAAAGTTGGCAGTGTACTTTCAAGGCCTCTGGACCTGATGGGATACCAGTTCAATTTTACATAGAGTACGCGAAGGAACTTGCCCCCCTTCTTGCAGCGGTGTACCGTAGGTCTCTAGATGAGCGTAGCGTTCCAAAGGATTGGAAAAGGGCACAGGTCATCCCCATTTTCAAGAAGGGACGTCGAACAGATGTGCAGAACTATAGACCTATATCTCTAACGTCGATCAGTTGTAGAATTTTGAAACACGTATTGTGTTCGAGTATAATGACTTTTCTGGAGACTAGAAATCTATTCTGTAGGAATCAGCATGGGTTTCGAAAAAGACGGTCATGTGAAACCCAGCTCGCGCTATTCGTCCACGAGACTCAGAGGGCCATAGACACGGGTTCCCAGGTGGATGCCGTGTTTCTTGACTTCCGCAAGGCGATCGATACAGTTCCCCACAGTCATCTAACGAACAAAGTAAGAGCATATGGACTATCATACCAATTGTGTGATTGGATTGAGGAGTTCCTAGATAACAGGACGCAGCATGTTATTCTCAATGGAGAGAAGTCTTCCGAAGTAAGAGTGATTTCAGATGTGCCGCAGGGGAGTGTCGTAGGACCGTTGCTATTCACAATATACATAAATGACCTGGTGGATGACATCGGAAGTTCACTGAGGCTTTTTGCAGATGATGCTGTGGTGTATCGACAGGTTGTAACAATGGAAAATTGTACTGAAATGCAGGAGGATCTGCAGCGAATTGACGCATGGTGCAGGGAATGGCAATTGAATCTCAATGTAGACAAGTGCAATGTGCTGCGAATACACAGAAAGATAGATCCTTTATCATTTCGCTACAAAATGGCAGGTCAGCAACTGGAAGCAGTTAATACCATAAATTATCTGGGAGTACGCATTAGGAGTGATTTAAAATGGAATGATCATATAAAGTTGATCGTCGGTAAAGCAGATGCCAGACTGAGATTCATTGGAAGGAAATTCAATCCGAAAACAAAGGAAGTAGGTTACAGTACGCTTGTTCGCCCACTGCTTGAATACTGCTCAGCAGTGTGGGATCCGTACCAGATAGGGTTGATACAAGACATAGAGAAGATCCAACGGAGAGCAGCGCGCTTCATTACAGGATCATTTAGTAATCGCGAAAGCGTTACGAAGATGATAGATATACTCCAGTGGAAGACTCTGCAGGAGAGACGCTCAGTAGCTCGGTACGGGCTTTAGTCAAAGTTTCGAGAGCATACCTTCACCGAAGAGTCAAGCAGTATATTGCTCCCTCCTACGTATATCTCGCGAAGAGACCATGAGGATAAAATCAGAGAGATTAGAGCCCACACAGAGGCATACCGACAATCCTTCTTTCCACGAACAATACGAGACTGGAATAGAAGGGAGAACCGATAGAGGTACTGAAGGTACCCTCCGCCACACACCGTCAGGTGGCTTGCGGAGTATGGATGTAGATGTAGATGTAGATGTAGAACCGTCCGGATATTTGTCTGGAGAGATTTACGGAAATTGCGGAAAACTTAAATCTGTAGGCCGGATGCACATATCCGAGAAGCAGTTTATGTGTCTAGGATGTAAACGGTAACTGTTTACCACGTAACACAGTGGTGCAGAGGAAGTCGTAGCGAACAGCAGCTCGGACAAGGACCCTTATGGTCTACGAACCTTGAAAAGTCACCTAATCTACAGCACATGAGAGCCGCTAAATTTTCAATATTCCCTCGCCCTCCTACATCACCGGTTTAGTCGACTATTTTGTTAATATCATTTATCTAACCACTTACGTCAGGATAAGGAAAGAAAATACTTTTCTAAACATTATGCAAAAACTGATTCGTTTACAATTCGATCGAAACGTAACCCTACAGGTAAAGTACTTTCGTTGTAAAAAGACCGGACAAACGAAACGATTTAATTGTTAATATTATGCTAGGCCGCACGGGATTAGCCGACCGGTCTTGGCGCTGCAGTCATGGACGGTGCGACTGGTCCCGGGGGAGGTTCGAGTCCTCCCTCGGGCATGGGTGTGTATGTTTGTCCTTAGGATAATTTAGGTTACGTAGTGTGTAGGCTTATGGACTGATGACCTTAGCAGTTAAGTCCCATAAGATTTCACACACAGACACACACAACATTATGCTGTTTAAGTTCACAGTATTTTTGTGTAAAAATCACGAACACATCAGTTTCACATATTGTAGTTACAAGAACAAGGAGTTTATAATATTCAAGGTCGACTTCAGTTAAAATTGGGATGTTCAGTCGTGGAGAAAACGAGCGAGACCCCTCGCCTTTTCGTTATGCTGATCCGCACAGCTTTAAAGTCTGCTACAAAGCGTAAAACGCAAGTCGACGAAGTGCTACCAACATATTATGCACAGGCGTGAAATTGACAGACTATCCGAACTTTATGAGACTGTTCTCAATCTTGTCTATAACTATGCTGATTAGTGTGTTAAACACAACACGTAAATATAAGAGGTAAATGAAAGAAGAAACGCTAGTTAGTATGAACTGTACTAATAAAAATGAATTTCAGTTTATCGAGACAACATAACTGTTTCAGTAAGACAAAGTACCCCAGATCGTTACGAATTAACAAAATATTATGCGTATTCGGCTACGAAACGGTCTGTGTCAACGTTCAAGCCAGTCACAATGGATTACCGTTGCTGACCTACCATGAAAGTGTGCACATTTAGCAATTCATGAAGATTCATAACGAAATCCAGTCAAAAATCGTTCAGTGTCACACGTAAGTCAGTTCAGCTATTGACAGAAGCGGAATCAGTAAGAAGTATGAAATTCTACAAGATCTTCATATTTACATCTACAGGACGCCGGTACAGAATAAAGGCAGCAATAAAACGTACTGGGGGCGCGAGAGTTTCTTAAAATTGCTTTACTGCCAGTCTATCTGCCTCCATCCAGATTAGAACCGAAAACAAACTAGACCTCCCTAGCAGTAGCAAACACCTTTCATTACGCTAGCAGACAACCCAGACAAACAGCTCTCTATTATTACCCCAGACTTGAATAAGCCGGCAATTTCGCAATTAAAATATCAAAATGATCTGTAGTTTCCGTTGCACAGAGCTTTCTGGACTCAAACACAAGAATTTTCTACCTTTATGTCACCGCTTACGTGACAATCATTCGGGACGTTTATCGAAATAACAAAATACTGTTATTAGCGAGTAAATTTTGTAGGATAATTTTGCACCACCCTAGGAAACAAACGGCTACATAGTTGCCAAACGTATTCTACAATGTTTCGAATTCTCCATTAGACTCGCCACAGCCCGAAAACGTTCATTAGCCGAAGTGTTTCTTAAACTACCTGGCAATGAGACTGCTCGCACATCTAAAACGCGATGGTATTAATACTGGGATCCGAATTACCCCGTGTATAGGCAAATGGATATTATTTGCATTCCTGTAAACGCGATTTCGATCGAAAGCATAGCTACGAGTAATATGCTGATGTATCAACTGCAACTAGAACATTTCCAATAAAGAGTAGGGGGGGGGGGGGGCGGTTATTTATGCGGCCCTCATCTTCAGTAACTGTCGTAGCTATTTTCGTTGTTGGGATTTCGTCACCTAAATAGGTAAAAATGGAACCCTACTAGTCTCACTTTCTTGTTTTGCTAATTCGTAACGATCTGGGGTACTTTGTCTTACTAAAACAGTTATGTTATCTCGATAAGCTGAAATTCATTTTTATTATTACAGTTCATACTAATTAGCGTTTCTTCTTTCATTTATATCTTATATTTACGTGTTGTGTTTTAACACACTAATCAGTATTAATATAGTCGTATACATGATTGAAAACAGTCTGAGAAAATTCGGATAGTTTGTCAATTTCCCGCCTGTGCTTAGTATGTTGGTAGCACTTCGTCGCCTTGCCTGTTATGCTGTGAACCAGACTTTAAAGCTGTGCGGATCAGTATAACGAAAAGGCGAGGGGTCCCGCTCGTTTTGTCCACGACTGTACCTCAGTTTGCTATTATAGGCCAGTTTGCAGCGCTTCCCCGGCTTGATAGGAGACAATTGTCCCGCGTCACTTTGTTCCTCTCGACTTGACATGCACCCCTGCGATACGTTGTAAACAGTTATTGTTTACACCTTGAAAATGTCTAGCACTGAACTGTCTGTCATTAAAGATAGCATCCAACTCTGACTCATTAAGAGAATCTTCCGTTTTAAACTGTTTTCATGTGGGATGTACATAATCTGATTGTCCATCTTGGATTCTTCATCTCGCCAGTCGGACTTCTTCGTGCAAACTTTCATTATTGTTACACAATATTCTATTTCCCCACGCTAAAGACCACACTCACGCGCCAAGAACGTTCGTATCTGAAAGTATTCCACCTGTAACTTTGCTAAGATACTGTTTCCCCAGCACCTGCATGTCCAGAGTCGCATTGACCTCTCAGTTGTGTTCAATAAGCGACTTTAAGGACGTTTTACAAGAAAGTTAATCTCTGTGGGCGCACGTCACGTGTCTGCCTGTAGATCAACTGCTAACCACGTCGTTGGTGTGTACATGACGTCATGATCAGTTGACTATTCCGAGAGTAGAGTTGTAAAATCCTGAGTTTGTTCCATATTGCGTATGCACTGAAACAAAGGAATTTGGCGTCATCTGCCTATGATCGTAACCACTTTTCCTCGTGCTCATACGAGTTACACATTGTAACAAGTCCATGACTAAGGAATGTATTGCTAGCGCACTCTAGCGGATGTAATTTCGATGGATTGCTCACGCGCTGCCTGCGATATGTAAGCTATAATAGAATCGCAGACCAGAGAGCAGTGCCGGCTGCAGTAGGAGCAGTGTCGGCAGTAGTGAAGGTAGCTAGCAGTCAGGCGGTTGGGCCGGTCGTGCCTGAGGGATGTAGTATAAGGTAAAAACAGCCGCGCGAATCCTAATTTGTTACAACTAAGTTTGTACTATTGTTATATCAAGTCCCATGTAAATGTTTTAAAACATCTTTTAATAATAATGTTTCTTATAAAATTAACTTTTGACAATCATTCATCTGAATTTAAAGAATTTACTAATTACTCCAATCCATGATCATCCCGATTATCGTATAGAAAAATCAGTTGTTTCTTTTTATACATGACAAATCTAGCGGCCAGTACTGCACTGGGCTGTGCCAGAAAAATTTCTTATAGGAGCAGATATATACGCCTTATCCGGCGACTTCGTTGAGATAAGAATTTTCAGGTTATTCAGAATGATCTTTCACGGGTATGACGCAGCACTGCTGACGTCCAAATTTACCAGTTTAGATTCACAGTCAGTTAATTATTGAAAGGTTATATATGGGTCATATTTTTTATTGGGACGTTAGTCACGTTATTATTGCGAGGTTACGGAATAATAAACTGTTGGGAGGTTACACTGAATGTGAATGTTATAAGTATAATTGCATATTTTTTGTGTTGGGAGGTTACAACATGTTGTTCTACTGAATCTTTATGTTATTGTTTCCTCCGTTTTTATGACACACCACAAAGCTAGTAAGAAGAGTAGATTTTTTTCTGCTACTATTCCCCCACATGAGACAAATATCTGAAAGCGAAAAGATATTTACCTATTATAAAAAATGGACAAAGAGAAAGCTGTGCATATATAACAACGTAAACAGATAAGAAATGGTTTTTTAGTGAAAAATCTTTTCAACTGTGCTGAAATCACTGCTCATATGCGAGAAGAATAGTTTTGTTTGTCAGCTGCCACTAACAAAGAAAAAAATACAAAAAGAATAAAATCGAAAAAGCTATGGACTGCTTTCTAAATATCAGTGGTGTTTGAGTGTGTTTGTTTTCTTGAGCAAATCAATGTTGCTGGTTTGACGTTTTTCGACGACGTTCCTCATGTTCTTTTGTGTCTCAGAGTGTAACGAATTTGCCATAAACCTTTCCTAAGAATATCCATTATGAATTTTACGTCGTTCGTTAACGAAGCCCGTTTTCATGACAACATCATTAATACTGTTACTAGATTTCAAATTTTTGTAAGCAGGACGGTCTCTCATATTCTAAGTTTCTCGTTTCGTATGCCACGCAGCACACCAGATATGTGCCACACTGCAACTAATTTTGGAGCCTAAGTGTAGAGGGAAAAGGCCACTCGTGATATGAATAACAAGGCAGGGTCGTTGCAGCACCCACACTGCCAAAAACAGGGGCTGGACGCTCATCCGTCCTATTTGGTCAGACAGAGGTGCGTGCAGATCTTCCCTTGGAAACTTTTTCGGCCTACCCCTATGAGCGACTCCTGCGTCTTCGGGCAGATGAGCGTACCTGTACCGTCTGACCAAAACGACTACAGGGTTATTATAATTTAAGCGCAAGCGCAGAGTTGGAAGGAAACCGGCAGTGCTCTTAGCAACCGTCCAGGTACTCATCTTACACAATTTATGAAAATCATAGAAAATCCAAATCTTGGCAGGCAGATATGAAGTTGAGCCGCCGTCCTTCCGAAGACGAGCCCAATATCATATCAGAGCGTCATCTCGTACGGTTTTATAAATGGAGATGAGTATGCTATTCTAAACAACAAGTGTTTATTTTAAAATGGTTGCACTAATTACGTCATGGAAGGATCGTGAAACGGAAGTGAGGGAGATAAGGTACAGTGCCGAGGCACAGAGAATTGTCTTCGCTAATTGGTTAGGGAAGAGAAGGCCAAATACAAGGGCAAATACAAGGGCTCATTGAAAAGTAATCCCTCCGAATTTTGTATGTGAAAACTTTTAAAGATTTTTGAATAAATGTATCTACATACATTGATGGGTCAGAAATACTGTGCTGTAATCGAGTTTCGTATTCGAAGAATTCGTCCACATATGGAGCACCCTTTCCTTCAGCATAACAATGCGATATCACAAACGAGCGCTGCAACATGTACAACAACCCAACGCCTTGGGTTCACTGTCATCGATCATCCTGCATACAGTCCAGACTTGGCTCCATCCAGTTTTCATCTAACTTAAAGAACACCTTCGAGGACTCCACTTTGATAGCAAGCAGGTTGTCGCTCGAATAACAACGTCCAACACTCCACAGTTACAATATTAACAAACTGGTCTCCCGTTGGGAGAAATGTATTCGTCGTCAGGGTGGCTATTTTGAGCAATAAATACGGCAAGAAACAAACTGCTTTTCATTTAGTCGCAAAGACAGACTTGCCTCCATGAAATATATAGGCATGAATAATAAATATGTAGAATGCTATTAACGTCTCATTGCTCTAGTACCTGTATGGAGAACTCTTCGCTATGACCTATGCTTCCTCTATAATTGCAATGTCGCCGTATTGTAGTAACTGGCTCGTTCGTTCAGTCCAGTGCCACATTACTGAGCCCACTCGTTTCTGTTCATTTCTTTTGCTTGAACCAATATGGTACTAAATAAGGATGACATAAAGGTAACCAGGCAGGCGATAGTTCATTTATGGTATATTATAAGTACTTGGACTGCTGTGTACGAATTCGTTTCAGAGAGAATTCAGTACCATTAAGCAAAAGAGTGTCCTTATCTACGGTAGAAAACTACCATTTAAAGTGGGACACGTATTCAAAACTAAAAATCAGGAGAAATGTAACTAGCCACAAAAATATTGTGACAGCGTTTAGGTGTAAAGTCTGGCATGTCACATGAGAAATACGTCTAAAACATGAAACTCTGACCACTGAACTCAAACGTGCATAGAGCTCCATAAGAGAAGTGTTTGGTGCAAAGACAGTGACGTAGTGGTCAGACCCACGCAACTCCCATAACAGAGAACTGCAAATGTAATATTTTTCTTCTGTTTCATATCCTCCCATCTGTAATAATTTAACTTTTCCTTTCAATTTGAAACATATACCTCCGTTCCTCTGCGACTCGTTCGAAGTGTGAAGAATAGACCATCTTCGTCACTTTCTTTAAGATGGTGGTTAAGCATACTGTTTTTTCTCCTCCACTATCCAACTATTAGGAATCTCGGTGCATACTTTCTAATCATATGCAGAAGGACGTTGCTATTTTGCAAAACAAATCTTCCTTTCTTTATTCAGTGGCTTCAACTAGGCAGATTCTCATTGTGTAACTTAGAGTCTAGCCTGTTAACGAAATGGTCTGACCTTTGTATGAAATTTCATGGTTTTCCCTTGGCTCTACCCCTCAAAGTGAATTCTGCGAAGTCACATATTGCCGACAAAAAGTGTTTCTTCAAAAGGTCTCTTCTGTTGTCTAACAGTGTTTCAATATCTTCCATTTAATTCACTGCCATGGAGAGCAATAGGATCTAGACTGCAAACTATTCTAAGCAATGCCATCTCAACATTATGCTTTTTATAGCAAGTTATTGCAACGGAATATCGTGTGTTTCGGGGTACTGCATTGATTTTAAATTTCGCAAGAATTTCACAGAACCACATACGATTATGTGGTACTGATGAATGCATGTTCATGAGTTTCACCATGACAAATTTCTTTAGCGGAAGATAACGAGAGATATACTAACACGATGTGCATTACGAACTTCACTGATAAATCTCAACTAGTTTTTCTTCATTTAGAGAGACTTCTTGAAACACTGTAGACAGGTTGTCGATGCGAGCGTTATCACACATTTTAAGTAGGGAATCTTTAATGTCGTTTTTGTTGAGAGGTGAGATCGGTTACAATAAATGATTTTCTTGTGTGGTGAGGTCTGGAACATTGTTTCATTATAGAAATAATATTAACGTCCATAGTATATAGAGACATACATTTTATAAAAATCTTTGAGGCTTTAAAAATCGACTGTCCGAATGATCTCATCCAGTCAATCAGCAGTTGCTTCATTTTATAGCTTCGTCGGCTTTGATAAGTGTCAAACGGTTGCTAAACGGGCTAATGTTAGAGGTACAAGATTCAATTCCCAACAGTCCGAGGCTTTCTTCTATCACAATTATCTCTTTCGCCTGTAAGAGAGCACTGCTATTGTGAAAAATGACTAATCGCATCGAATTGACGCTAAAATGTACTCACGCTATAGCTCACGAGATAAATCATTAAGATACTCGGAGGAAAGCAACAGCCTACCACCGCCAATTACACCATGCACAGTAAAGCACCGGAATGTTAAAATCAACGTTCGAGTCGAGTACCGATTTATCAGTTTTTCAGAGCAACGTTCTGCAGTAAAAATTCTTTACTTAGCTAGCAAAAAGTCCTAGGAAAAAAATCAATCAATTAAGAAACCACATTTGAAATGACTGAAAGGTGTTCACCGAAAATATGGGAAGAAAAAATACCCATGGTGTGGATATGTGTTAGTAGATGGATGGCATCGAAAGTTTCAAGAATCTCACCAATATTTTCGACCCAGAAAAGCGACACTAAACTTTCCACAAGAGGGATAATATTTCAAATCCCCAACCGGCAGCCAGATACAGCTTTTGCATTGTCACCTTAAAACGATGGAGGGTGGTGTCCAGATAGTTGCTTTGAAATGGACACGGCCAATTTCCATTTCCATCTTTCCCAAATCAAAGGTGGTGTTCAGCATCTAATGACCTAGCGTCGACGAGAAGTTCTTCTTCTTCTTCGGTTATCAACCCACAGGTTGGTTGGCAGCAGCACGCCATTCCGTTCTTTTGTCAACTTTCTTCTTCATATCTGCATAGGTCTGGCACCCGATGTCATTTATTACTTGTTGAATGTAGGTTAATCTAGGTCGTCCTCGGCGAGTTCTTCCTTCAATGATTCCTTCTAATATTCTCTTAATGAAATTGTTATGCCGTAAAATGTGACCTATGAAGGTTATTCTTCTTTTCTGTATATTTCGCCAAAGAGATCTGTTTTCTTTCACTCTTCTGAGGACATCTTCGTTTGTAGCCTTGTCTCGCCAGCTGATTTTTTCCATTCTCCGGTAGCACCACATTTCGAATGCCTCTAATCTTCTCTTTTCTTCTTTTCCACAAGTCCAAGTTTCACATCCGTAAAGGGCTGTACTCCACACATAGGTTTTCATGACTCTCTTTCTTACGTCTAAACTAACATTTCTACTCGTCAGTAAGTTTCTTTTTCCATTGAATGCTATTTTGGCAAGTTGTATTCTGTTTTTAATGTCACTTTTGCTCCTTCCATCTGCTGTTATTTTGCTACCTAAGTAGTTAAATTCTGTAACCTGCCCTAGTTTCTCTCCCTTTATTGTTATTCGTATGGGTTCATTGTAGTTCAGGGCGCCACTCACCATCACTTTAGTCTTTTTCTTATTTATTTTCATTCCATACTGTTCTTTTAAGGTGTTTTCCATTTCATTGAGTGCGGCTTCTAAATCTTCTTTCCTTTCTGTAATTATGGCGATATCATCTGCATATCGCAACATATCTATTTTCATTCCGTTAAGTTTTATTCCTACTTCAATATTCTCTCTTATTTTGTCTATTGCTTCTTGGATATATGCGTTGAAAATTACTGGAGATAGTGGGCATCCCTGTCTCACTCCTTTCCTTATTCTTGCTGTTTCTTCTTTGTTTTCCTTCTTAACTAAGGCTGTTTCATTTTGGTATATTTTAAAGATTATCCTTCTATCATTATATTTCAGACCAGCCTTCTTCAGAATTCTAAACATTTCTGGCCATACAACATTGTCAAATGCCTTTTCGAGGTCTACGAAGGCTATAAATACTTGTTTGTTTTTGGAAATTTGTTTCTCAATTATTAGTCTTAAAGATAAGATTGCTTCCCTCGTCCCTACACCGCTTCTAAAACGAGAAGTTAAACCCCTTATATTCGCCTATTCTTTCCCCAACATTTGCATTCTAGTCTCTCAAGAGTCAAGTAGTAATGCTTCTCGTTTTGTTTGTTCATCCACATCTATGAGGGGCAGTCAAATGAAAACCAAACACCCACCACAACGGGACCGTGGAAAGTTCCATTCGTAAGTAATCACCACACGCGTTAAGACATCTCTCCCTCTAGAAGACGAGACGATCAATGCCTGTTTCGTAGAGCGCGATATACCGCTTGCGGACCCACAGCCACACCCACTCTTGCATTCTCTCGTCGGACTGAAAGCGACAACTGCATATGTCTTTCTTCAGCTCGCCAGAGATGTGAAAATCAGGCGGTGAAAGATACGGGCTGTACAGAGGATGTTGTAGTGTTTGCCAATCAAATCGTTGAAGCGTATAGCCATTGTCTGATTGGCAGTGTAGGGGCAGGCATCTTCGTGCAATGGGATGAGTCTGTCAGACAGCATGACGAGAGCCCGAGAGCAAACGACAAAGCCAACACTGGAAACAGCCCACATCTCGTCCGCTACAGGAAGGTAATGACCTTTTTCTTCAACTGCAGGGGATCTCTGCTCATCGAGTTCCTCGAGGATGGAACCACAATTAATGCGCAGCGCTAGGAAGAACTTTTGCGAAACTGCGACACACCATCAAGTCTAAACGCCCAGGAATGCTGTCGGACGGAATCATCCCGTTACACGATCAATCCTGCCCACACATTGCCAATCGGGCGAAGGGTACGCTTCAGCGATTTGCTTTTGAGAAACACTGCAACATCCTCCATACAGCCCGCATCGTTCACCATGTGAATTTCAAAAGCTTTTGCACCCGAGAAAAGACATGCGTAGACGTCGGTTACAGTCGGACGAGGAAATGCACGAGTGGGTGTGATTGAGGATCCGTCAGCGGCCGACCACGTTGTACGAAACAGGAACTCACTGTCTCGTTTCCCAGTGGGATAAACGTCTTAACGGGGGACGTAATGAATTTTGGTCGAAAAATTCTATTTTCCAAAAATATTATTTTCTTGATCAACGCAGTTTAATGTATGATGTGTGTGAATTTTATCGTGATAGCAGCTTTAGAAATGTCTTTGAATTGTTAAACTGATTAACTCTGCACTGATGGCCACGCCCACCTTTATCGTCATTTGGAAAACTGCTTGCTTACGCGAAATTTTTGTCAGTGTGAAGGCTATTTTCTTTCGATATCTTTGGCTGACATCTGTATCTCTGGTTGACACCTATATCTTTGCCTGAAAACTTTCTTGCATTTGGTTTATTTACATTTTGAAATTACTAAAAAATATTAGTAGGTAGAAGGTTGAATTCGCAAACCTTAACGTGGAAGTCAAGAGCCACGCGGAGGAGCGGAGGAGTGGCCCACGCGGCTTGAAGCGCCATGTCACCGATTGCCCCCCCCCCCCCCCCCTCCCCCGCCGTAGGTTCGAGTCCTCCCTCGGGCATGGGTGTGCGTGTGGTGTTCTTAGCATAAGTTAGTTTAAGTAGTGTGTAAGTCTAGGAACCGATGACCTCAGCAGTTTGGTCCCTTAAGAATTCACACACATTTGAAAGGTTTATGCACAATGGGTGGCGGAAAAACTGTGTATAGGAAACGGAGGTTTCATGGAGATCGGTTTACCAACAAAAAAGAGGAAGCAGCTAGAAATGAAGAGCATAAGCTTTCAGCTTCAGCTTGGGACAGGAGAATTGTACTGGTGCGTGAATGATGTTGATATGGATTCCACTGGATTCAGACTTGTTGATTTAGAGCTTCTCTGCCAGGCTATAAAGTTTTCATGTTCATCTGTTGGCTGTAAAAATACGGAATGCATGATTTTTGTTGAAGAAAGAAGAGTGGGAATAGCTACTGATTTTAAATTAATTTGTAATTCATGTGACTATGAATTTTCATTTTCCTCCTCCAAAAAAACTGACACTGGTACCTGTGAAAGCAATTTTAGGTTATCTTTTGCTCTGAGATGCCTTCGACAGGGCATGCCACCACCCTGTGCAAGATTTGAAAAAATACGTAAAGAAAACTGTCAATTAAAACACAAGTAAGCCAAGAGGAAAACTAAAATAGAATCACAGGAATATGTGAATGGTTGCTCTCATACACAAAATCTGGACGATCTAGCCATCCTGATTACACATTAAAAACGTCACGCAAAAATTTTAGGGAACATGCTTGACGTTTCACAAAACCTTGAAATATATACAACATTCATGGCACTGTCAGTTAAAATAGAGGGTAAGTCAGGAAAAATGAGCTGTTGTCCTCTTCTCAGAATACAAAATTGAATGTGATACAACGTTGCGCTCCGTGATCTCAAAGCCACAACCACCACACATTGGAGGGTCCTCTCACTGGAGCAAGAAACCCTGCGTCAAGCGGCTGTGCCCTATGTGAAGACGAGTGAAAGGATCTCACCGCATCTGTGTGTCTGGAAGGAGGTACGCCACGGGAAAGTTATGGAGTTTACCAGATGCAGTTTATTGTCCGTCGCCTGCTGCCACTCTTTCTTCCATTGACGCATGACTCTGGACGCCAACAATGAGATAAAAGCATGCAGGAGTATGGAGGATCACGATACGCCTCTTTAGATGCTAAATCTGCCATTTCGTTCCCTTAAATACCCGTGCGTCCTGACATCCAGCAGAAAGACACCTTCTTCCCCAGCCTTTGTAAGTTGAAAAGAGCACCCTGTATATCCTGCCGAGCGCAAGCGTTGTAGAGAATGAAAGCCACTCACGGAGACAGAACAAACGAGGAATTTAGTAGGCACGACGCATCTCATCTGCTTCGGCTCCCTCAAGATAGCGCGTAATTCGGCATCGAAGACAGTGAAGTCTTGACGTAACCAAAACTTGAGGACACAATCAGGGAAAACAAGAGCGCAGACAATGGAATCTGCCTGTTTAGATCCACCTGTGATTACAGCTCTTGGTCTTGCGATAGCGTTCTCGCTTCCCACACGCGGGGTCCCGGGTTCGATTCCCAGTGGGGTTATTAGGCATTTTCCCTGCCTCGAGATGACTGGGTGTTGTTGTGTCGTTTGTCATCATCATTCATCCCCATTACGGTCGGAGGAAGGCAATGGCAAAACCACCTCCGCTAGGACCTTGCCTAGTTTGGCGGTGCGAGTCTTCTACATCGTCCCCTACGCTCCTCAGAGTATGGGACCTCATCATCATCGTTATGGTGATCATTTAAAATGTTGGCAAACAGAGCATTAAAAAGAGATGCCGGAGTGAAACCTCTTCTATACTGCACGCAATGTAAAATTACTCTCGGCCTCTGCACTAACCATGGTGGCAATCGGTTAAAATCCTGGATTTGGGTCCGAACTTGCCCCACATCAAGTGACTCCAGCTCATGCTTCACGCTGTTCCCAAATGTCTTGTTGCTCATGGACGATTGGAGAAAAGGCGTTCCATAGCTGGACCAGCAACAGTGTAATACATGGGTTAACAGGTAGTAGAAAAAACGTAATAAATGGTTCAAGTGGCTCTGAGCACTATGGGACCTAACATCTGAGGTCATCAGTCCCCTAGAACTTAGAACTAATTAAACCTAACTAACCTAAGGACTTCACACACATCCATGCCCGAGGCACGATTCGAACCTGCGACCGTAGCGGTCACGCGGTTCCAGACTATGGCGCTTAGAACCGCTTGGCCACAAAAATGTAATATGCCTGTCACACCTTGGGGAGCTGCTCCCAGGTAGTGAATGGCAGTTCCCCAGTCTCAGAACAGAGACACGGTTTCGCGTCAGTCCGGTAAGCAACCGCAGCCAGCTTGATCCCCTCAAGCTGGGTGATATTAAGATAAGAAAGTCTCGCTAATCCGTATGCTGTGTATCCTTATTTTAGCCATAGAAGCCCCTAAACATAGGAGCAGAAGCATCATGTATGCTCCCTGAGACCTCTGAGTAGGGCACTTCAAGATATTCAGTGACATCTAGATCCTTCCGTTCTGGTACCTTAGTTGTGGTGACCACAACAGCTTAGAATCAGAAATGAGGCCAGAAACCTCACGTGCCAATCAGACGATTGAAATGAACACACACGCGCACTCACACACACACACACACACACACACACACACACACACACACTTATCTGCAGAAAATGTAAAACCCTCCTTCAACCTCTTTACTGTAATTGTAATTGACTAGTTGCTACTGCCGAGTGGGAAGATGAACAAAAAACTAAAAAGATCGTCCACAACGAATTAGCGTTGTACAGAACTCCACACCGTAGAGGCTATGCTGTTTATGGCGATGGTAAAGAGAGGAACACCTAAAACACTTCTCTGGGGAATATCATTCTCCTACTCGGAATTATTCGACTCCACGTCGCCCACTCGGTACGTAAAAAAAAACCGCTTAAAGAAGAAGGACGGAATGAAGATGAGGAGATGGCCTTGGGATCCCCGTTCTTGGAGCTGCCCTAGAATAGTGTGTCTCCTAGTAGTGTCGTGAAAAGTTGGTGAAAGTCTTTTGCATTTCCTTCCTATCTTCCAACGACTATACATCCCACCAGTCAACAGCACCGACAGCGAACAATCTTAAAGTGTTTCTGCTAGTTGGTGGAATGTTCAAGAGTAAGAAGGTCTAGGTTAGCGCCGCTCGTACCTGTGCGACCGCGGCAGAGACCTCGTCGGCGTCTGCTTCAGCGCCCCCCTGCCCCGCGCGGTCCTCTGGCGCCCTGTTGTGCACGCTGCACCAGTCAGAACCGCCCTCCAGGTCCTCAAAGAGCGCAGGATTCTGCGCCGTTTCCGCTCCCCTCAGCAGCAGCATCCGCGGACTCACAGCCTTCTGAACAGCTTCTTTTAGCTTGTGCTGAAGGGTTTTCCTCAGTCCCCCTGCGACAATTACAAAAGAAATGCAGAGAGTGCAGCCTTTTTTTACATTTTAAATATTTCGTTTCCTACCAAAGCGCGCAGAGCGGATCATTGTAGGGATCCCCACTCCTAGCAGAAATGTCCATTCAAGTGGGAGTGTGGAGAAGGCATTCCCATCTGAGAATATATGGGAGCGGATTGCCAGTCCTGGTACAGTCTTTACAACCAAGGGAAACCTCCCTATCGGAACAGGGGAAATGGAGCTATTTTTGTTTCTGGGATATTTCGTGCCGCTAAAAATCCCAGGGTAAGAATATGTACGTGGTTATGTACAAGGAGAGTAAACTCGATGGCAGTCGGAATTTTGGATATAGTTGAGTAAATGAGATTTTGGAAGGCGATGACATGAGCCGTATTGACTGTGATATGACTTATAGCGATGGCGAAGTAGTCACCTCCATCTGTATGTCTACTCTGAAATACAGGCTTTGGACACACATCCTGTAAACGGCATGTCAACGTACTACGAGGGACTTTTAGTAAGTAATGCAACTCAAATTTCTTCCGAAAGGAGGCTGATTTTATTCAGTTTTTCAATACAGCATATTATTCCACACTATTTTGGTTACAATAGTTCAATGCGACGACCTTACGCCACCTTACATGGAGGCCTTCATGGCTGCATGGCACCACTCTACTGGTCGACGTCGCTACCCTCGTCTTGAGGCATGAATAGCCTCCTCATCGACCACGCACTGCTTTCCGCGGAGTGCATCGTTCATTGGAAGTCGGAAGGCGCCATATCTGGGCTGTAGGATGGATGAGAAAGAATAGTCCAATGAAATTTTGTGACTTCCAGTCGGGTGTGCAGATCTGTGTGAGGCCTTGTGTTGTCATGCAGGTGTTTCATTGTGATCCGTCAATGACCTCGAATGAGAGTGTCTTCACGTTCAAACACTGCAGGAGTCACAGATGTGTGTGGCCAGCCGGTACACGGGAGATCGGACATACGAGTATTTGCGTGACCTTGTTGCGTTCATGACAGACACCTCGCCTAATGATTTACGTCCTGTTTTCCACTGCCAGGTCTCCGTAGACATTCTGCAAGCGCCTGTGAGTATCTGTGTTGGTCTGATTTAACGCCAAAAGAAACTCAGTGACAGCTCTCTACTTGAAATGCACTTCCGTAACAGACGCCATTTTGAAGACTACGTACAGCGCCACCACCTGCCGGAGCTTCATGGAACTATAGGGGCTGAAGCGAAAATATTCCGCGATGCCCACAACAAATTTCGCATATTTTTCAACCGAAACTGGCTGAGATAAGAAATGTGTTGCATTACTTACTGAACGTCCCTCGTGGTAAACATACATTTTTTAAAGGCGGCATCCATAACAGTTATGCTATATATCCATACAGCTTTCAACACAGAACCGTTAAAACGTTTTACAAGTAGAGTGAATCAAAGTGATAGCTTTCATTAGGTTACTGAACTACCTCTGCTCAGTAATTACAGGGTGGCGAGACTACAGCTGGCCCTGATAATATTTCCAATAAGACTAGCGCGACATTGCTCCTCGTTAACGGACTTCAAAGAAGATGCTGGAAATGAACACCGTTGCGTGCTCGATTTATCAGACCGTGAGACACGCGTAGCAGCTCTGCCTGGGGGATAGCAGCTCTAGTGATTCAGTGTCCTGGTGTAGCTCTTCCGTTTTGTGAGTACTATCTGAGTATATCTGGCCCTTCCATTTGCCCCACAGTCAAGATCAGGCGATTGAAATGACCCAGAGATTGCACTTCTTCTGCTAATTGTCCTCTCCTCAACGAAAAGGACATGCACTCGCGACGAGGTTGCCTCCGTTTTGTTGGAAATATCCAAACAGTTGTCACTTTCCGTGAGTTGGTCCATATAACGATTCAACAGTTTCTGGACATGTCAGCGTTAACAGTTTAGTGAAAGAATCGTGTTATGACGCGGACACCAGAGACTGTGCGCCAAGTATCAAAACTTGGGATTACACTACTGCCCCTCAAAACACTGATAAGAATTTTCTGATGCATCATGACGCATGTTTTGTGAGTCCTCATATCGTGACAGCTTGAAACATGCCCCATCCGAAGAAATAAAAAACAGAGGATGCAAATGTCCTCATTCCACCTCACTAAGAAACAACCGGCAGAACCCAATAGGTGAAAGCTCATATGGAAAATTTAACTCAAAGGTAACAGTAGATTTAGAAATATATAAATGCGGGTGCTTTTCATTAATGTTCAGACACTACAGTATCTCAATCCTCACAGGCACAGATAATCTCCGTTGACATTTCGTCCCACTTTATACCATGCTTTCCTTAGCTCAAGTAAATTCTTTCGGATTCGGATTCCTTTCGGATAGTTACGATTTTTATGCGCTACAGAGTCCATTTCGCACCATTTTGCCACTTTTGTATTACAGGCTTAGTTAGACGTTTTACCAAAATATTTCCAATTCGAAGCTCTTGTACAAGAATTTCTGCTCACGTGTTCCACTAATTGTCCCACCCATTACAATCGACAGTGAACGCGGACTGTTTTATAGTGAGCAACATTCTGTGCTGCATTCAAGTAGCCACTAGAAACGTCTGTTCCTCTCTCACTGAAATGCAATGACACAGCGAAGCACTCGGGACAGAGCATGCGGGAGATGCGAATGCGCACACATGTAACAGTTCCTGATTGGTGCACGGTTTCCAGGATTTTCTGTGATGAGCATTACTCCTGTTTATTAACATGCGGTCAGCTCCCTGTCAGTCTCAAAAATACTTCCTGGGCCAGTTTAATTTTGCCCATTCCGCGCTAGTGTATAATCTGTCTCACCTCATATGCGAGAAATAAGTAATAAAATAATAAGTCAGATGACTATGAACAAGAAAATCTTACTTCCTCGCACTTGATCCATGAATCTTTCATCTGAACATTAGGCAGTCATTTAATTCTTTTCAGTTGTTGACAACCACGTGAACACACCTGCCGATACAATGTATCAACATATAATAGTTGCTACACAGCAGAATAATAATTAAGTGAAGGAATAAAATCTTTTTAGAACTGTCTGGGACAACACTAAGTGGAAGATGTCCGCTAGGTAAGCAATGGTGGTACAACCGATATCAACACACGTGAGAATTTAAGTCCAAACAGACAGGGAGCTTATTACCTCACAGATAGTGATGGAGAATGTCAGGAAGATCCGATTCAGCTATTAGACAAAAGTGGTAGAACACTCTTCTGTAACAATGACATGACCTAGGGATGGCACAAGAACACCTTTCAAGCGAGAAACTTTGCCTAAAGGAACACTCTAAAACCTTGATTTTCCCGAGAACACTGACTAGCTCAGGAAACGGGAGCACATTCGGTCACCTATATGGCGGAATCATGTCATCGACTGCCATAAAAATCTTCCCTTCCTTTCACTCACTCTCAGATCAGTCCATCTGCATCACTGATATGGATGGATGGTCAGCTCTACTGGTTGCAGGCTACCCTGGTGTCTCCCACTTTGGAGTCCACTGATACAAGTTCACAGCCATCTGGCTGCCGAGGCAACTCCAACTCTGTGAGCTGTACTCCTGCTGGTCACAACGGTGACTGACCGGAAATGATAGCCAGGCTGATCTTCCATGAATGAAGAACCGACCTGTCAGCTATAAGCTGTTCTATTGCAAGGAGGGCACCTGTGCCGGTACTTCTGGGCACTACAAGTACTGCCCTACCAGTTGCTCTCTTGCCACTATTGAGAGTTCTGCCTACACACCGTCTGAGCAGTCAACATCAGGTGCATGCAGATACCTCTGGCTGAACCTACGCACGGCTTCACCCAACGATATTGGTTCAAATGGCTCTGAGCACTATAGGACTTAACTTCTGAGGTCATCAGTCGCCTAGAACTTAGAACTACTTAAACGTAACTAAACTAAGGACATCACACACATCCATGCCCGACGCAGGATTCGCACCTGCGACCGTAGCGGTCGCGCGGTTCCAGACTGTAGCGCCTAAAACCGCTCGGCCACCACGGCCGGCCCCAACGATATTGCTTAGGCTCTGACAGGCAACCACAGACACGCCAGACTGTAGCCACGCGTCCACTGGCAGACGCTCCAATGTTGGGGCCACAGCACCAAAGCCAGAGCCCGTGCCTGCAAATTCCTCATTAGACACAAACGTGCTGCACTACTCCTTCAAGCAGTGTGGGCTGCTCAGGATAGCCACTGCTAAGCAGTAGTGGGAAGAAATCAGAGTGATTATAAAACTTGGAAGTAAATGTATACTGACATCTCATTAGCGCCCCAGCGCTCCACAGAACTCCACCACTGCGCGTCTACTTGTATATCCTACATTGATGTAGGAGGCTACATCTGACTGGTTCCTACAAATTTGCTGCCAGATTAAGGGTCAGCTGTGATTTATGATGTCCTACAAATAGGGCACCAGGAGTGCCAACATCCGCTATTGCTGCCATCGAGAAGCCCCACCGGTACGGCAACAGCCATCGACATCTGTCGTTGTGCTGTACAGTGAGCTACCAGTTTTAGTTGGCTTGTTTTCTGTTTACTTTTATTTGGGAGCCATGTTCATTTGGAAGGACCTGTACATGAACTTGGAGGTAACATTGTATAGGCTTTTATGGTAATTTTAGGGAAGAGTATTATCAGCTGACTAGGAGCCAGTACTGTAATTTATCAAGGGACGAATTACCGTGTGCTACGGTAGCGCTAGTAACATTTAAAATGTTTGGCCATGAAGCACAGCAATCTAGTGAGCCCCTCTCTATGACATGTCGGAAGGATTATGATAGTGGTGTTTACTTATTGATTGTGTGTTGGTATACTAGATTCCCAGTTGTTCTGTATTATAACTGCAAATGGAGGTTGTATTGTATTGTATGGAACTGGGAACCTAGAAACGACGGAGAGGCTTCCTCCCCGCCATAGCCCTCAGTGGTTCACAACCCTACAACACGCTACAGCAGTCCACTCACCCCACCGCCGCTCCACATCGAACCCAGGGTCATTGTGCAGTTCGGCCCTCAGTGCATCTCCCCGGGAACGTCTCACACCAGACGAGTGTAACCCCAATGTTTGCGTGGTAGAGTAATTATGGTGTACGCGTACGTGGAGATGGTGTTTGCGCAGCAATCGTCGACACAGGGGAACTGAGACGGAATGAGAGGAATCAGTCCGCATTCGCCGAGGCAGATGGAAAACCGCCTTAGAAACCATCCACAGACTGGCCGGCACACCGGACCTCGACACTAATCCGCCGAGCGAATTCGTGCCGGCGACCGGCACCCCTTCCCGCTCGGGAAGCAGCGCGTTAGACGGCACGGCTAACAGGGATGGCTAAATGGTTACACAACGATCAGAAACGTGTAGAACAACTTTCATTGAATCCGTTGAAGTTTTGAAACACCAGAACAAAGTCAGCGAAGAAATGCAGAGAGAACTATAAGCATTCGACTGGATTGATGCAGTGGCAGAAATGGTTACAAAGCGCGTAGTAAATGTATCTGTCAGATTCATTGATCCTATGGTACCTACTGTTATTATGCCTTTTTCTAGGAAAGCATCTGAGGATGTATCAGTCTTTCTGGATCATGTGAGGGAAGCACCTTGGTTAAGGAGTTGGTCCGATGCGACATGTCTATTGCTAAATTACCGTTCACAGGTGATACTAAAACGTCTGTCACATACAATGAAACCATTCGTAAAACACAGACATTTAACCAGTTTGCCGAAGGGCTTACCAAACACTATCGCGAGTAAAATAGTGCTTATTTGTCAGGGAAAAGCTCATGGGATTAACACAGAACCACCGTGGGTCAGTAGAAGCATTCTCTGACAGAATTCGCAAGGTAAACTAGCAGACTTCTCAACTGATGCCTATTGTAGAGGCAGACAGAATTCTCTTGCAGGAAGCAGAGAACAGGACCTCAGGCGTTTTTGTAGAGGGTATTTCAACGCACATGTTACAATAGGCGAGAATGAGGAATAATGGTGATTCAACCTTGGCTCTCAGAATTGCTACACACCTTGGCGTCTTCTCCTCTTCTTCTCTACATATATGGACGAGTAAGCCACGTGAAGAAGCAGTGCTGTCAGTCACAGTGCATTGGATGTGGTGAGGTTGGGAAAGAGGAGTGTGACTGCAAAACTAGAACTCAGGATATGAACAAAAGAGAGACATGTGAGTTAAAAACAAGTGTGGGACTATAAGACTCTTCCAGCAGATTAACAAGGTGGCACTGAAGTTAAGTAAGTTTAATTGTTACATGGTGAATAAACCTAGGAGGATGTACATTAATTCCGATATACTAGGCAGGAATTCTGCAACTCTGTAAGCACTAGGCAAAAGCATGTGAGAGTGACAAAAGGTGCAAGCAGCTGGCACTGACCAGAGGGCTTTTATTTCAGAGCTACAGTTTGTGACACACAACAGCTTGCTGCACAAAAGTACAAAGCGAGAACCTGCAGGGTGTTCCTGTATTGCTCAGAAATGAATTATCGCAAAAGACACATGACCACCTGTTGGCAGGTCATGGAGTACATAGAACCACAGACAGACACGCAGGCAAAATGTTTTAGCAGAGAACGCAAAACCAAGGCCTTCGAAATGATGTGTGCCTTGTATGCAAAGAGCAGATCGATTGCTAGAAGCGACAAAACCATCTGAAATACGATTTCATGTATATAGACTGAAGCGGCGAGTAAAAATTCGTACCATGTCCGGGAATTAAAAAAGTGGTTCAAATGGCTCTGAGCACTATGGGACTTAACTTATAAGGTCATCAGTCCCCTAGAACTAAGAACTATCTAAACCTAACTAACCTAAGGACATAACACACATCCATGCCCGAGGCAGAATTCGAACCTGCGACCATAGCGGTCGCGAGGTTCAAGATTGTAGCGCCTAGAACCGCTCGGCCACCAAGGCCGGCCTGTCCGGGAATCGTTGGTCTGGATACTCTTGAATCATTCAGTAAGACAGCAGCTGGAAGTACGTACAGTCTAAGGGTAAGAGATGATTTTTCCTATTTCATAGCAATGATACAGATTCTACACCAGCGAGCGAGCACAGTCACAAATACAATGGATAATAATTGGATATTGCCATTTTACTATAAGAATAGTGTTACACTATAATTAGAGATCAGGGTACAAACTTTTCCAGACCACTTTTAGCAGTTGTGTCACCTGATTAGTATCCGAAAACTTCGCAATAGTCGTTTCCATTCGAAAGCAAATGCTCGTATCAAAAGGGTTTATCACACAATTTCTAAAATGTTAAATCATAAAGTGAATAGTCAGCATGATAACTGGGACATGTATCTTCAATATGTTGTCTCACTGTGTAATTCTTAAGTACACAACAGTACAGTTTTTTCACCATAGGACTTGGTGTACAGTAGAAAGGTGCCATGTCCTTTCGCAGTTCAGAAATCTAAATTAGGTGCTACTGAGAAGTCAGTGAAAAAATTTACAAAGTGATTAAGAGAAGTTTGGCAGCGGGTCAAGCGAGTGTATCGAAAGGCACTAGAACTTCAAAAAAGGTAGGGCAATGTACGGATACACTACCACTGTATAGAGTTGTTCAGTGTGTTTTGGTAGCAAACACTTATACACCAGAAGCACAAAAAAGTTTTTAACTCGGTACCACGGTCTGTATCAAGTGACAGAGAAAAAATCGCCAGTACATTTGAAGGTGCACCTTCCAACAATGATAACTGTTATTCATAAAAATCAGCCAAGTCGTTCCATGGAGTGGGAGAAGCTTTGAAACAGATTCCAGCATCACAGATGGTATTGAATAAAAACTCTGAGAAGCCGAAGAAACAAGTTGTTAAAAATGTTCAGGACTGATGCAATACATCATACGCATTAAGAGAACATACTTATTTTCCATTTGTTTGTTGTGTATGTTTTGACTTAGTATTGGTGCACCATTGAGGTTTGTGTTAATTTGTTTTGGAGGTTTGTTTATAACAGGGACGATAATGTCTTCATGTTGTTTAGTATTCAGTACAATTTTATAATGCAGTAATGTTTCTGTAAGGAGGGAGGGGAAGTGATGAGGAATTCCTTTCTCTCAAATCGCCTGCCAGCGCAGGCAGCCAGGAAGAATATGGCAATCATGCTGTTCCTACGCCATGGCTGGAGTGGAGTAGGGAGTGAATGATGGAAACAGCCTCTTGAATCTGGAATGGTGTTCTCAAGACAACCTGACATCCTATTAACAAGTCATCGCTGGACGCTTGGGTTAACTTGAATACGCAGAAGATGAGATATGAGGTGTACGAGTTCGAAGACACGTTTGTGGAATTCCAAGAGGAAGAGGAGAAAGAGTGAATTGTGACGGAAATTCAAGAGGAATACTACGGATGCCACTCTCTTATGGGAAACTGGGGGCGCAGTTGAAACAGCTAATCAAGCTGATGCTGAGAGCACTGATTTGGAGAAAGAGAGGATGCATAAACACAGGCGGAAAGCTGTTGAAGACAGCGTGCGTGATGATTCCAGATGAGATTTTCACTCTGCAGCAGAGTGTACGCTGATATGAAACTTCCTGGCAGATTAAAACTGTGCGCCGGACTGAGACTCGAACTCGGGACCTTTGCCTTTCGCGGTCAAGTGCTCTACCATCTGAGCTACCCAAGCACGACTCACGACCCATCCTCACAACTTTACTTCCGCCAGTACCTCGTATCCTACTTTCCAAACTTCACAGAAGCTCTCCTGCGAACCTTGCAGAACTAGCACTGTTGGAAGAAAGGATACTGCGGAGACGTGAGTCGTGCTTGGGTAGCTCAGATGATAGAGCACTTGCCTGCGAAAGGCAAATGTCCCAAGTTCGAGTCTCGGTCCGGCACACAGTTTTAATCTGCCAGGAAGTTTCATACCAGCCCACACTCCGCTGCAGAGTGAAAATCTCATTCTGGAAACATCAGCCAGGCTGTGGCTAAGTGTCAGAGAGAACTACGAACCCCGTATTTTCGTTTTCAAGTAATGAGCTACTCTGGAGGAATTCGGTATGCACTAAAGAGATCATAATTCTGAATTGTTACAAAAAAGGAAAGCTCCAGGATATGAACCTAAAAGATAGCGGAATCGTAATAAATAGGACGGTGTGTGACATAACCGTGACAACTGCTATAGGGGGTTGGATTGTTTGGGGGAGGAGACCAAACAGCGAGGTCATCGGTCTCATCGGATTAGGGAAGGATGGGAAGGGAAGTCGGTCGTGCCCTTTCAAAGGAACCATCCCGGAATTTGCCTGGAGAGATTTAGCGAAATCACGGAAACTTAAATCAGGTTGGCCGGATGCAGTATTGAACCGTCATCCTTCCGAATACGAGTCCAGTGTGCTAACCACTCTTCCACCTCGCTCGGTAACCAGGACAACGTTTTGCCTATCAGCCGCAGTCATCGAGATAACATATATCTTGCCATTTTGACCAGAGCAGACGTTAGGGATACTGCCAGTTTAAAACCTGACATTTCTAATTGACACCCTAAACCCATACATCCTTCAAGCATTAGACCAATTTATAGTGCTGCAGAAGGGGCAGATTTCAGCAGAACAGATGTTGCAACATATCAAACAGTACTGTGTGAAACAGCGTATCCAGGTTATGAACGTAGCATTTCAGCTGGTAGTAGTGTAGTGATTCTGATCTCCATTTCTATAATTTATGATTGTTAGAACCAAAGAACAGCACAACACCCAGAGATACCTGTGCATCAGTTACCTGTTGCCTGGTTTAGTAGTACTACATAAAATGATGTTGACTAATTAAAGTCGAATTATAGGTCTAAGCACTAAGAGGTAAGAGTAAAGAATTAATTAGAAATTAGCGTTGCCGATTAAGAGGATTAAGTTTTACAAAATTAAAATCAATTTAAAACTCAGATATTCCATAAAAAAAAGAATTAATAGAAAGTGTATACAAGTTAGTAAAGTGTAAAAATTAGGGGCGAATTTTACAAAAGACAAGGGAATGTTGCACAAAAGAATAGTAATTAAGTATGAGAATTAAATTTTGTTAGAAGTGGCTGTGACGACACTAAGTGGAACACGTCCATCAGGTACGCAAAGGTGCTGTAACCAAAGATAACACTCGGGAGGACTGAAGTACATACACATAGGGAGCTTATTACCTCACAGAGTGTGAGAAAGAATGTCAGGAACATCTTATTCAGCGCATAGACAACAGTGCCAAACATTCTTCTGTAACAAGGCTCTGTGGAATAGCTGCACCTATGGATGACAGCAGAACACCTTTGAAACTGCATATTTTGCCTAAGGGAAAGCTCTAAAGCCCCAAAGTTAAATATTAAGCCAACCAAGAACTCTGACAAGCTCAGAAAACGGGAGCACATTCGGTAACTAACACGAGGGAAATCACGTCATGGACTGCTATAAAACCTTCGCCTTTCTTCCACTCTCAGAGTTAGGCCACTCCATCTGCATCACTGATACTGATTGAAAGTCAGCTCTGCTAGTTGAAGGATGTCATGGCGAATGCAATGAAGTGTTTCACAGCTGCAGCCACCTTGGGGTCCACTGCTACGAGCTGACAGTCGTCTGGCTGTGCGGGAAACTTCAACTCTGCGAACAGTTCTCCCATTCATCACAACGGTGACTGAGTGAAGATTAACACTAGGCTAACCATCGGTGAATGAAGAACCAATCTGCCCGCCTACGAGCATTCAGCTTGGGAGTAGGTCGCCTGTGCCACCACTTCTGGGCAATACAAGTACGGCCTTACAAAACGTATGCTGGGACCATCTCTCGGGCTGTCCTTTGTGTAATTGCTGGGTCATCCACCTACATGCAATGTCGACAGCTGACAAAAGGGGCGTGCAGGTATCTTGGGCTGAGCCTAAGTGCAGTTTGACTCAATGAGAGCGCTGAGGATCCAACAGACATCCACAGACACGCCAGGCTGTAGCTACGCGCCAGCTGTCAGACCCTCCTGCGATGGGGCCACGGCACTGTCCTCGGTAAACTCCAGAGCCTGCGACTGCGAATTCATCGCTAGGCGCTGACGTGCTACCCTGCACTTTTGTGCAATATGGGCTCAGCATAGCTGCTGTTAAGCAATAGTGGGAAGAAACGAATTGATTGTAAAAATCTCGGAAATAGAAGTCTGTTAACTGAATGATGTCTCATTAGTTCCCTGCGCTCCACAGCTCCCCCCCCCCCCCCCCCCACCAATCGCTCCTCGTTTGTCTATCCTAAACTCTTGTAGTAGGTGGCATCTGGTGGGCTGCTACACAATGTTGACCAAATAATGCAATTCAAAAAATTTTGGTCTCAGTCCGGAAAGAACTGTAAATTGTATTATGAGCACACAAAATCGCCCTAACATTGCTCTGAAAATCCATCTGTTCAAGAGAAAAATAAAGGCATGTACATGAAGCCTACCTCCACAATAAACGTCGTGGCGTTTTAGCTCACTTACCTCACCAGCATTAAAGAATGGTAGCTTTCACCTTCTTTGTTTTACTGAAGCATATTTCACCAAAGTGGCGAGAGCATTAGAGGGCACTGTAAGATTTCTTCTCAAAACATACTTGTAGAAAATACGTTATTTGGAGTGCACAGATCGCTATTGTTTATACTACAACTTTGAAAGTAGCTCCAACGGCCTTGCAGCATTGATAACATTGGTTCACCGACGTTAAGTACTGTCGGGCTTGGTTAGCACTTGAATTAATGACCACCCGGTCTGCCGAGCGCCCTTGGCAAAAAGGGTGCAATTAGCCCTTATGAGGTTTGTTGAGGAGCTACTAGATTGGGAAGCAGTGGCCCCTGTCACGAAAACTGACAACATTCAGGAGAGCAGTGTATTGACAACATGCTCCTCCATATCTGGCGCCTGTGGGCACAGGATGACATGGTGGTCAGTCGGTACCGTCAGGCCTTCAAAGTCTGTTTGGACGGAGTCCACCTCCTCTTTCCCCCTCTCTCTATCCATCTACTCCTTCTCCTCATACTCACCTCCTCTCTCTGTCCTCCTCTTCCAGACCACACCCTCTGTCCATCTCCTGCTGCTCCGTGTGGCCATCTCCTCCCCCTGCCTCTCGGTCCATCTCCTCCTCTTTCCTCTCGCTGTTTATGTCCTCCTCACCCCCCACCCCGCTCATCTGATCCTCCTCCCTTTCTCTGTACAACTCCTCTTCTCCCCTCCCCCTCTCTCTGTACAAGTGCTCCTCCCTCCATATCTGTGTCCATCTCCTCCTTCACCCTCTCCGTCTGCCCATCTATTCCTCTCCCTTTTCCTCTCCACGTTATCATCGTTACTACGACATGAGGCTGGTGGTTCTTACTCCCCATAGTCTTTCTTTCCACCAATTTCAAATTTGGTTGAAAATGTTCCAGAGTTCAGGCATGGCCTTGCCCGCATACACACGTCAGATATATTTCACAAATATTTAACATATTCCACATTTATTTGTACACATATTTCACCTGTATCTCTAGCGAATTACGACGGGTAGTATCATTTTCATGCTGCTCAATGCTGATCACGTCATCTCTCCTGAACTACGTGACGTACAATGATATAATTTTGCAGGTACATTCAGTGGTATATGTGAATACTGTTTACAATTAGTAGTAATGAAGTAATAAATTAAGACATCATGCATCATGCGGAAGTTTTACTGCATGAATTGCGAAAATGTAGCAAGCGATAAATTTTTTTCGTTTAATCATTTGTGAGGGATGACAGCGAGAAAAAGTTTTCCAAAGGTTTGAAAATATATGTAATGTTCGTAGCAAGTCGCTATGTGCTATTATTCTCATATAATCGATGACTAAAGCGTGCCAAGTTTGGCTGAAATCGCTCAAGTGGTTTAGGAGGAGATGTGGAACACACATACATACATCCATTTTTATAATATATATCGGTTCTGTCTGTTCACTCTCATCTTAAATCACATTTTCTGTTTCCTATAAATATAAACAACCAATGTGTTATAGTAAATAGGCTATACCATTTCTACCACAGCGTTGCTAAGGAAATGTATACATCGTATTGCTGAACCGCGGGTATTCAGAAATGTAGTTAATGAGTTTGTAAGTTTTTTTGGATGTGTCATTGCTGCTATTTAACTGCAGAAGGCAACGGTCACAAATTTAGTGCCAATGGATTCCCAAGTCATTCATTTTCAACATATGTTCAGGCCATTAAAATTGCTACACCAAGACGAAATGCAGATGATAAACGGGTATTCATTGGACAAACATATTATACTAGAACTGACATGTGATTACATTTCCACGCAATTTGGGTGCATAGATACAGAGAAATCTGTACCCAGAGCAACCACCTTTGGCCGTAATAAGGGCCTAGATACGCCAGGGCATTGAGTCAAACAGAGTTTGGATGGCGTGTACAGGTACAGCTGCCATGCAGCTTCAACACGATACCGCAGTTCATCAAGAGTAGTGACTGGCGTATTGTGACGAGCCAGTTGCTCGGCCGCCATTGACCGGACGTTCTCAATTGGTGAGCGACCTGGAGAATGTGCTGGCCAGGGCAGCAGTCGAACATTTTCTGTATCCAGAAATGCCAGTACAGGACCTGCAACATGCGGTCGTGCATTATCCTGGTGAAATGTAGGGTTTCGGAAGGATCGAATGAAGGGTAGAGCCACAGGTAGTAACACATCTGAAATGTAACGTCCACTGTTCAAAGTGCCGTCAATGCGAACAACAGGTGACCGACACGTGTAACCAATGGCACCCCATACCATCACGCCGGGTGATACGCCAGTATGACGATGACGAATACATGATTCCAACGTGCTTTCACCGCGATGTCGCCAAACACGGATGCGACCATCATGATGCTGTAAACAGAACCTTGATTCATCCGAAAAAATGACGTTTTGGCATTCGTGCACCCAGGTTCGTCGTTTAGTACACCATCGCAGGCGCTCCTGTCTGTAATGCAGCGTCAAGGGTAACCGCAGCCATGGTCTCCGAGCTGATAGTCCATACTGCTGCAAACGTCGTCGAACTGTTCGTGCAGATGGTTGTTGTCTTGCAAATGTCCCCATCTGTTGACTCAGGGATCGAGACGTGGCTGCACGATCCGTTATAGCCATGCGGATAAGATGCCTGTCATCTCGACTGCTAGTGATGCGAGGCCTTTGGGATCCAGCACGGCGTTCCGTATTACCCACCAATTCCATACTGTGCTAACAGTCATTGGATCTCGACCAACGCGAGCAGCAATATCGCGATACTATAAACCGCATTCGCGATAGGCTACAATCTGACCTTTACCAAGTCGGAAACGTGATGGTACGCATTTCTCCTCCTTACACGAGGCGTCACAACAACGTTTCGCCAGGCAACGCCGGTCAACTTATGTTTGTGTATGAGAAATCGGTTGGAAACTTTCCTCATGTCAGCACGTTGTAGGTGCCGCCACCGGCGCCAACCTTGTGTGACTGCTCTGAAAAGCTAACCATTTGCATATCACATCATCTTTTTCCTGTTTGTTAAATTTCGCGTCTGTAGCACGTCATCTTCGTGGTGTAGCAATTTTAACGGCCAGTAGTGTATTTAACATATTTCACATTTATTTGTACACATATTTCACCTGTATCTCTATCGAATTACGGCATGTAGTATCATTTTCATTCTGCTCAATGTAGATCACGTTGTATCTCCTGAACTACGTGTCATACAATGATATAATTTTGCAGGTACATCCAGTGGTATTGGAACATCTCAGTGTTTGTGAAATCATATGTCCTGAACTGTTTGTCGTACGATGATATAATCTTGCTGGTACACTCAGTGGTATATGTGAATACTGTTTACAGAATATGTCTTGAATGCAATCAGAAATAAAGAAGTAATAAATTAAGACATCATGCGTCATGCGGCGGTTTTAGTGCATGAATTGCGAAAATGTAGCAAGCGATAAACATTTTTTCGTTTAATTATTTGTGAGAGATGACAGCGAGAAAAAGTTTTGCAAAGGTTTGAAAATATATGTAATGTTCGTAGCAAGTCGCTATGTGCTATTATTCTCATATAATCGATGAATAAAGCGTGCCAAGTTTGGCTGAAATCGTTCAAGTAGTTTAGAAAGAGATTTGGAACACACATACATACGTCTATTTTTATAAAATGTATCGGTTCTGTCTGTTCAATCTCATCTTAAATCACATTCTCTGTTTCCTATATATATAAACAACCAAGGTGTTATAGTAAATAGGCTGTACCATTTCTAACACAGCGTTGCTAAGGAAAGGTATACATCGTAAATTAGATGCAACCGATCTAAATACATATCGATGTTGCTGAACCGCGGACATACAGATGTGTATTTAATGAGTTTCTATGTTTTTTTTTCGGGTGTGTTATTGCTGCTATTTAAATGCAACAGGCAACGGTCACAGATTTAGTGCCAATGCATTCCCAATTCATTCATCTTCAACATACGTATTTTAATAACATTCTAGCACTGATTATTGTGTCACTTCGCTGAATTGCAACTACCTTGGTTAACGGCAATGATATTGTGTTTTCTATCAAGAATACGGGCACTTTTAATCGTATTCAAAACAATGATTAAATAATACAATAGACCAAAAATCTTAGTTGAAGTGTGTGTGAATAACGCTGTATGGCACATTTTGTTTGATTGTGGGTTTCAAATGGAATAATGGAGTTTACCACGCCACTGGTACTAGTTTTCATGGTATTCATCTGTAGCAAACTGTAATAAAACAAGCAACCATAAAGCAAATATTCTGTGCTTGACATTAATGACACGTAAGGTCGCATGACCTCACTGCCCGCATGTAAACTAACTAAATAACATAACCGTATCAGAACTTGGTGGAAATCTTGAATGTTTCCAGAATCGAATTTGTAAACATAACAACTGTCTTTATAATGGCTGTAAAGAAATGAATATGTATGTCTACTTAATGATGATGATGATGATGATGATGATTTATGGTGGAGGACGCTAAATCCCCAGGTCATCAGCTCCCTTGCATTAACGTTATACCGAAGAAGGTTTTCACAGTCTATGAAAGAAGGTCAATAAATTGGAAAACTACGTTTGATCCCACAACAGGATACATAAAGCAACCCCAACAAGGCGAGGTTCATAAAATTACAGCGAGAAACTGCGAGATAACTAAATAAAATCATGTATCAAATTCCTGTAAGGATGCTGTTAAAAAAGGGACAAATAACCGTGGCTGGATGATGACTTAGAAATAATACGTGACCCAGCCACTCTGTGAGACATGAAGATCTCACACTCAGTATTTTGGGAAGAATTCTAGACACCAAACAAAATTTTAAGACACGAACAACACTCAGCTTGTTATTAGTTAAAATAGAGGCAAAATCCTGTGGGAGACTCAGTTCAACCCTCAGGTCGTCACATAAAACGCACTCAATTAAAATATGTCGTATTGACAGCTGTGTCCCGCATCTCTGACATACTGGTGGCTCCTCCCGAGTGAAGCCGTGTGTCAATAGACAATGTCCCACTCTAAGCCGAGTATGGGTTATTTCTTCATACCGTCGCGAGTGGAAGGAGGTGATCCGTGGTCGCACTGAAGTCTTGATGGAACGTGGTTTATTGTTCGTCACTTCCAGCCACTGAGACTCCCACCAAAATGTTGCCTTCCTGGTCACAAATAAAGTGACAGCCTGCAGAGGGCTGAACAGCGGGCAGCAGGAGAAAGGGAACAAGCCTGCTTAGCAGCAGTAGCAACGAGTTCGTTTCCCTGGATGCCTATATGCCCTGGAACCCAGCAAAAAATCATTTCCTTGTTTTGCCTGTGCAAGAGAAGGAGAGCGTCCTGTACCTGTTGCACCATCCGATATGCTGGGTACATCTGTCCAACAGCAAGAAGGGCACTTTTTAGAATCAGTTCAGATGATACATTTTTTGTCGCGACCCCTTCTCATCTACTCCACAGCACAAAGTTCCGCGTAATAAACTGAAAACTGCTCCGGGAACCCTATCCTAAGGACAATGTCGGGGAACACGACAGAACAATAAAAAACATCTCCCTGCTTAGCCTGATCCGTGTAGAGGGTAGTAAAATCTGGTTGGCTACGTAAAGTTTCATTAAATTTAGTTTTAAAAACATGGTCTGGGGTACAATGCTTCTTGTAAGCAGTCAGTTCTAAAAGCAATCTGGGCCTTGGTAGAAGCCAGGGGGAGACTCTACTGCACCCCTGGCCTTGGACCTGAATGCCCCCACCTTTAATAGCTCAAGGGTCTCCCTTGCACGAATCCAAATTGGCCGTGTAGCTTGTGGTCGATGATCGAACAGCAATTCCATTGGCGGCTGAACAATGTAACTGGATGCTGGCGATTTAAGAATGGACAATTCCCTATGTGCTTGGCGTACCACGAGAAGAAGACGTCGAATAGACAGCGGAGGCTCACCAGCCTCTGCACACAAACTAACAACAGCACTCGTGCGATAGGCCCCTGTCGATAGCCTGATGCCCTCCTGATGAACTGCAGCCAACATTTTAAGGTATGAAGGCCTCGTTGACCCATAAATCTGGTATCCGTATTGAAGCCGAGGTCGCACAAAGGCCTTATAACGTTGGAGCAGACGCGCTCTGTCGGCTCTCCAAGAGCTATGACTAACACATTAACGGATGTTTAAGGCATTGAGCTTTACTGTATGGTCAAATGATGATGACGTCCTCTTGGGTAAAATATTCCGGATATAAATAGTCCCCCATTCGAATCTCCGGGCGGGGACTACTCAAGAGGACTTCGTTATCAGGAGAAAGAAAACTGGCGTTCTACGGATCGGAGCATGGAATGTCAGATCCCTTAATCGGGCAGATAGGTTAGAAAATTTAAAAAGGGAAATGGATAGGTTGAAGTTAGATATAGTGGAAATTAGTGAAGTTCGGTGGCAGGAGGAACAAGACTTTTGGTCAGGTGAATACAGGGTTATAAATACAAAATCAAACAGGGGTAATGCAGGAGTAGGTTTAATAATGAATAAAAAAATAGGAGTGCGGGTAAGCTACTACCAACAACATAGTGAACGCATTATTGTGGCCAAGATAGACACGAAGCCCATGCCTACTACAGTACTACAAGTTTATATGCCAACTAGCTCTGAAGATGATGAAGAAATTGATGAAATGTATGATAAGATAAAAGAAATTATTCAGGTAGTGAAGGGAGATGAAAATTTAATAGTCATTGGTGACTGTAATTCGAGAGTAGGAAAAGGGAGAGAAGGGAACATAGTGGGTGAAGATGGATTGCGGGAGAGAAATGAAAGAAGAAGCTGTCTGGTAGAATTTTGCACAGAGCAAAAGTTAATCGTAGCTAACACTTGGTTCAAGAATCATAAAAGAAGGCTGTATACATGGAAGAATCCTGGAGACACTAGAAGGTATCAAATAGATTATATAATGGTAACCAGGTTTTAAATAGTAAGACATTTCCAGGGGCAGATGTGGACTCTGACCACATTCTATTGGTTATGAACAGTAGACTAAAACTGAGGAAACTGCAAAAAGGTGGGAAGTTAACGAGATGGGACCTGGATAAACTGACTAAACCAGAGGTTGTACAGAGCTTCAGGGAGAGCATAAGGGAACAATTGCCAGGAATGGGGGAAAGAAATACAGTAGAAGAAAAATGGGTAGCTCTGAGGGATGAAGTAGTGAAGGCAGCAGAGGATCAAGTAGGTAAAAAGACGAGGGCTAGTAGAAATCCTTGGGTAACAGAAGAAATATTGAATTTCATTGATGAAAGGAGAAAATATAAAAACGCAGTAAATGAAGCAGGCAAAAGGAAATATAAACGTCTGAAAAATGAGATCGACAGGAAGTGGAAAATGGCTAAGCAGGGATGGCTAGAGGACAAATGTAAGGATGTAGAGGCCTATCTCACTAGGGGGTAAGATAGATACTGCCTACAGGAAAATTAAAGAGACCTTTGGAGAAAAGAGAGCCACTTGTATGAATATCAAGAGCTCAGATGGAAACCCAGTTCTAAGCAAAGAAGGGAAAGCAGAAAGGTGGAAGGAGTATATAGAGGGTCTATACAAGGGCGATGCACTTCAGGACAGTATTATGGAAATGGAAGAGGATGTAAATGAAGATGAAATGGGAGATATGATACTGCGTGAAGAGTTTGACAGAGCACTGAAAGACCTGAGACAGGCGAAATACCCTCAGACTTCAAGAAGAATATAATAATTCCTATCCCAAAGAAAGCAGGTGTTGACAGATGTGAAAATTACCGAACTATCAGTTTAATAAGTCACAGCTGCAAAATACTAATGCGAATTCTTTACAGACGAATGGAAAAACTGGTAGAAGCCGACCTCGGCGAATATCAGTTTGGATTCCGCAGAAATGTTGGAACACGTGAGGCAATACTAACCCTACGACTTATCTTAGAAAATAGGTTAAGGAAAGGCAAACCTTCATTTCTAGCATTTGTAGACTTAGAGAAAGCTTTTGAAAATGTTGACTGGAATACTCTCTTTCAAATTCTAAAGGTGGCAGGGGTAAAATACAGGGAGCGAAAGGCTATTTACAATTTGTAGAGAAACCAGATGGCAGTTATAAGAGTCGAGGGGCATGAAATGGAAGTAGCGGTTGGGAAGGGAGTGAGACAGTGTTGTAGCCTCTCCCCGATGTTATTCAATCTGTATATTGAGCAAGCAGTAAAGGAAATAAAAGAAAAATTCGGAGTAGGTATTAAAGTCCATGGAGAAGAAATAAAAACGTTGAGGTTCACCGATGACATTGTCATTCTGTCTGAGACAGCAAAGGACGTGGAAGATCAGTTGAACGGAATGGACAGTCTCTCGAAGGGAGGATATAAGATGAACATCAACAAAATCAAAACGAGGATAATGGAATGTATTCGATTTAAGTCGGGTGATGCTGGAGGAATTAGATTAGGAAATGAGACCCTTAAAGTACTAAAGGAGTTTTGCTATATGGGTAGCAACATAACTGATGATGGTCGAAGTAGAGAGGATATAAAATGTAGACTGGCAATGGCAAGGAAAGTTTTTCTGAAGAAGAGAACTTTGTTAACATCGAGTACAAATTTAAGTGTCAGGAAGTCGTTTCTGAAAGTATTTGTATGGAGTGTAGCCATGTATGGAAGTGAAACATGGACGATAAATAGTTTGGACAATAAGAGAATAGAAGCTTTCGAAATGTGGTGCTACAGAAGAATGCTGAAGATTAGATGGGTAGATCACATAACTAATGAGGAGGTATTGAATAGAATTGGGGAGAAGAGGAGTTTGTGGCACAAATTGAAGAAGGGATCGGTTGGTAGGACATGTTCTGAGGCATCAAGGGATCACTAATTTAGTATTGGAGGGCAGCGTGGAGGGTAAAAATCGTAGAGGGAGACCAAGAGATGAATACACTAAGCAGATTCAGAAGGATGTAGGTTGCAGTAAATACTGGGAGATGAAGAAGCTTGCACAGGATAGAGTAGCATGGAGAACTGCGTGAAACCAGTCTCAGGACTGAAGACAACAACAACAACAAGGCATTGAGACATCTCAGTTTCGGTTCTTTAAGGTGTGGCAACCATTTTAACTTCTCATTAAAGATAAGACCCAGATACTTCACCTTTTCCTGAAAACTGAGAACGGTGTACCCCAATTATGAAACGGGGAAATTAAACTGACGGTGGGAAAGATTAAAAGTAACACAAACTATTTTCTCTAATGAGAATCTAAAACCTGTGGTGCAAGACTATTCCTCCAACCGCCTGATCGTCAGTTGCAATTGCCGAGTAGCCGTGGCGAGGCTGGAGGATGCAAAAAAGATGGAGACGTCATCCACTAACAAGGAACATAGTGTCAGACAGGCCATTTCCAACCCTGTATCTAAAATATCTGTCCGAGAGAAAGGACGGTATGAAGGTCGATAGACGTCCACGGAATCACCACTGACGGAGCTGCGATAAAATATTACGGCTCCCGGCAGTGTCGTAGGCCTTTTCCAAATCGAAGAAACCACCGATGATGTGTTGCTTACGCAGGGAAGCTTGTTGAATTGCAGCTTCGAACAGTGTCCGGTTATCGAGAGTGGAGCGATACCTGCTGAACCTACACTGGGAGCGACTGAGTAGGGACCTGGTTTCGAGAACCCAGACTAGGCACCGATTCACCATACGCTCCAGTGTCTTTCCTGCACAGCTTGTCAGGCTAACACTACCATAATTACTAGGATCTGTCCAATTCTTTCCTGGTTTTAAAATTGGGATTAAAATAGATTCTTTCCACGAGTTGAGAAAGTCGCCAGTTATTCAAATTTTATTGAAGAACTCAAGGAGGGCTTCCTTCGGCCGTAGGCCCAACTGCTGAAACGTGCTGTAGGTTATCTGGTCGTTTCCAGTGGTCGCATCACAAGCAACTGACAATGCAGAATCCAGCTCCCAGAGAGAGAAAGGCCGGTTATATTCTCCGATGTTGGTAGAACGGAAATCAAGATCATCCTCCTCCTGGGCCTCCCGATATCGATGGAAGATAGGATCCTGGCTGAAATCAGCGGTAATGGATTTATATGATTTAGCCATTGTCTGAGCTATATCCCTCATCGATGTTACAAGAGACCCCTGTATTCGTACAACTGCTATTAGCGGTCGAGAGTTGTGCCTTGAGATCCTCCTGATGGCTTCCCATAATTTACTAGCGAATGAGGGTTTATTGATGGAGTTCAGGAACTCCTTCCGAGACCTCTGCTTACTCTTACGAATTATTATCCACGCCTTTGCATGCGTAATTGGAAAGTTTGTCTACTTAAAGTCTACTTAAGTCTACTTAAAAGTGTCGTGGGAATACCTTGGTTCGCCTTACGACATCCAATATTTGTACTTAATGAAGTTCATGGAAGAAAATAAGCTATACAGACAGAAGAAAAGGAGAAGTACTGCATCTTTCGGGAGACAAGCAGTTCTCAGATACAAAGTTCATGTAAGGGAAGTTTGACAAAATATTTGTCCCTTGTCGTTACGTTTGTATAATAGTTACTTTCATTTTATAGTGCAGTTCCCCAATATTTAAGTATCCCATGTTTCTTTCTTTTTAAACGGATCATTTGATGGTTACTTAGTAAGAAGTCTAAACTGATAATGATACCATATGTGTAAAACGAGGCCGGTGTACGACTATTCATCGTCCACGTTTCACTTCAATATAAGGCTACATTTCAGACGAACGTATGACTTCTTAACATCTATGTTTATATTCGAAGTTGAAAATTTTATTCGCTCCAGGAACGTTTTTTGTGCAATTGCTAGTCTGCCTTTTATGTAATGTCTACTTTGACAACAGTCTATTTTGCTACTGATAGGGCAAACCTTCTCTACCACTTTTAGTGGCTCTTTTCCACTAAATTCCGTTACCTACGTTTTTTGTTTGTTAATATTCTTCTTCTAACCACTTTTGAGGACACTATTCATTCTGTTCAACTGATTTTTCCAGTCCTTTGCCGTCTCTAAAATATTTACAATGCCATTGCCGATTCTCAGACCTCTTAATTCTCCTTCCTGAACCAAACAACATGTCAACAGAATATCTCGAATAAGTGCAGCTTGCAAATATTGTAAATATGGCGTATTTGTATATACTTACAGCAGCGAAGTATCTCGAAAAATGTGCATTGTATGAAGTAAATGTTGCACTTGAAATGATAATGTTTCCAAAGAAGTCATATGTCGGCTAAAACTGACTACCTGCCACACGTTCACATTCTCCAACGACGCGGGAGGGGTTGGAGGTTAATTTTGAATTGCAAAATGGGAAATTCTATCTCTATTGCAGATTAGGATTTAACGCTAAAAATATTTAGGGTTTACCCGAAACATTCGTTGCAGATGGCACTGTAATTGAAAAATTCAGTTTTTCTAGTTTTTGATGTTAAGATTCGACTCTTTTATCCTACATTATTTTTGCGATAAAAATGTAACCTTTTTTGAAATCTCTTGGCGGATTAAAATTGTGTGCCAGAGCGAGACTAATACTCGAGACCTTTGCCTTTCACGGGCAAGTCCTCTCTCGACTAAGAAACCCTAGCACGACTTACGATCCGTCCTTACAGCGTTAATCTTCCAAGAAACTGTGTACAAGTGCACACTCTGCTGCATCATACCATTCGTATTTTTTGAGGTATTTGGATATTACAAGTTAAAACGAAGACCCTGTATACTCTGGTGTGCAACATTTAAGAATGAAAGTAGCTCTCGCATGAGAGGTGACGAGTAACGTAGCTCGATAAAACTTGGACCATGTAGAGAATGAACTGTCACGTTTTAGTACGGAAAGTAACTGGGTGGAATGCGCAGCGAGACAAACTGAAATGACACTCTTATTCAAAGACAATAATTACTCTGAAGTCGCCTCGGTTTATGATGGTCACCTAGACATTACATAAGGTGGGACAAAGATCCTAATAGGGAGTGTGAGCACCACACACAGCAATGGAAACTCCGCAGCATGCTCCCTTGCTGTCCACAGGTTTTGTGAGGTATTCTTGAGGTGGGGCGTTCCATTCTCCCAGCAAAGCGGTTGAAAACTACTGGATGGTCGATGTGGGTGTGCTACGGTATGTCTCAACACCGCATACCATACGTAGTCGAGTTGGAGGAACAGGAAGTCCAGAACATTCCCCAATTATCCTATCGTCCCAACAGTTTCTCCACCTGCGCCGTTCTTTGCAGTCACAAATTGTCATCAATAAAAATGAAGTCAGAGTCGAATGCACTCCTGAAAAGACGCAAATTGAGAATGAGAACAGTGTCATATTAACGCTGATAATGAGTATGCTATGTTCAAAGATTTGGTGGTCAATATAGACATGTAACATTATGCCTACGCACACCATTAAACCTTTACCACGAACACGATCGTGATCAACAATGTTCCTGGATGCATTGCGTGGTCCTACATCTCGCTATATGAGAGTACGTCCACAGTCACTGCTCAGACCGAATCTGCTCTCATCTGAGATGAGCGCACTATCCCACTCCCCGTTGTTGCAGTCAGTAGGCTGTTGGCTACAAAGCAAACTATGACGCATATGTGCGCGTGTCAACAGAACACAACGTACTGGTCGTTAGGCAAAGAGACCACCTCAATGCAGTCGCCATTCCACTGCAGAGCGTGTGATTGCGTGCCTTACCGTTCTGTTAAACACACTTGCCCGTCGCACAACATCGCGGCCATCTGCTGCTGTAGCTAACTGCGATCGATCATCTCATCTACCCCGGGAAAGCAGTGCCTGTGGTTCGGAACGCTGCCCATACCTTGAGACAATTCAGTGAGTACACGACTGTGCATTAAAATTGCTACACCATGAAGATGACGTGCTACAGACATGAAATTTAACCGACAGGAAGAAGATGCTATGATATGCAAATGAATAGATTTTCAGAGCATTCACACAAGGTTGGCACCGGTAGCGACACCTACAACGTGCTGGCATGAGGAAACTTTCCAGCCAATTTCTCATACACAAACATCAGTTGACCGGCGTTGCCTGGTGGAACGTTGTTGTGATGCCTCGTGTAAGGAGGAGAAATGCGTACCATCACGTTTCCGACTTTGATAAAGGTCGGATTGTAGCCTATCACGATTGCGGTTTATCGTATTGGGACATTGCTGCTCGCGTTGGTCGAGATCCAATGACTGTTAGCAGAATAAAGAATCGGTGGGTTCAGGAGGGTAATACGCAACGCCGTGCTGGATCCCAACGGCCTCGTATCACTAGCAGTCGAGATGACAGGCATCTTATCCACATGGCTGTAACGGATCGTGCAGCCACGTCTCGATCCCTGAGTCAACAGATGGGGACGTTTGCAAGACAACAACCATCTACACGAACAGTTCGACGACGTTTGCAGCAGCATGGACTATCAGCTCGGAAACCATGACAGCGGTTATCCTTGACGCTCCATCACAGACAGGAGCGCCTGCGATGGTGTACTCAACGACGGACATGGGTGCACGAAAGGCTAAACGTCATTTTTTCGGATGGTTCAAAAAGAAAATGGTTCAAATGGCTCTGAGCACTATGGGACCTAACATCTATGGTCATCAGTCCCCTAGGACTTAGAACTACTTAAACCTAACTAACCTAAGGACAGCACACAACACCCGGCCATCACGAGGCAGAGAAAATCCCTGACCCCGCCGGGAATCGAACCCGGGAACCCGGGCGTGGGAAGCGAGAACGCTACCGCACGACCTCGAGGTGCGGGTTTTTTCGGATGAATCCAGGTTCTGTTTACAGCATCATGATTGTCGCATCCGTGTTTGGTGTCATCGCAGTGAACGCACACTGGAAGCGTGTATTCGTCATCACCATACTGGCGTATCACCCGGCGTAATGGTATGGGGTGCCAATGATTACACGTCTCGGTCAACTCTTGTCCGCATTGACGTTACATTTCAGATGTGTTACGATCCGTCGCTCTACCCCTCGTTCGATTCCTGCGAAACCCTACATTGCAGCAGTATAATGCACGACCGCATGTTGCAGGTCCTGTACGGGCCTTTCTGGATACAGAAAATGTTCGACTGCTGCCCTGGCCAGCACAATCTCCAGCTCTCTCACCAACTGAAAACGTCTGGTCAATGGTGGCCGAGCAACTGGTTCGTCACAATACGCCAGTCACTACTATTGATGAACTGTGGTATCGTGTTGAAGCTGCATGGGCAGCTGTACCTGTGCATGCCATCCAAGCTCTGTTTGACTCAATGCCCACGCGTATCAAGGCTTTTATTACGGCCAGAGGTGGTTGTTCTGAGTACTGATTTCTCACGATCTATCCACCCAAACTGCGTGAAAATATAATCACATGTCAGTTATTGTATAATATATTTGTCCAATGAATACCCGTTTATCATCTGCATTTCTTCTTGGTGTAGCAGTTTTTATGGCCAGTAGTTTGGCTGCTGCATGGCGATAGCAGCCAGTGGGGCCAATACGAAGCTGCCGCAGCTGGAGTACTGGTTATTCTTCGTGTTTTACTGTACCTATTAACACATATCGGTAAAACGTGCGTCCCACTGGACTAAGCTGGGAGCTCTCTATCGAATAGGTACGAAAAACTGTGGTTTAAAGATTATTTTGTTTGTAGTTTTTTAGTTTGACGCTTACTTCGTGAGGTATGTGGCCCGGTCACGATCAATGGACCGCCCTGTATTTCCAATTCTTACCAAATTAATCCTGTATTAATTTTCTTTCTCCAATTTTATACTATGAGTAAGGAAACAATTAGAAAGGAATTCATGGTTAGTTAATATGTAATTTCTTTTGCAACTAGAGTTTGCCTAGTTTCGCGAAGTGAACCACACAGCGTTACAACTGGCAGACGGTCACGTAGGTAGCTAGTGCTGTGCTTCATTATGGTAGACTCTCTTACCTGTGGCGTCGGACAGATTGTCGAAGTGCGAGCGGCTGCTCTTGTTGGACCTATCCGTAGTGGCCTCCATGACGTCGTCGCCTCTGTTGGCCACTTCTGCAGTGGTCGGACTGTGAGCGCCGCCACTGCCACTGACCGTTGCTGAGTCCTGTGACTGCTCCTCCTCCTGCTTCTTCTTCTTCTTCTTGTCGCCCTTACTTTTGCCTTCCGTGCTGTCCGATTTCTGCTTCTTTTTCTTCTTCTTTCTGAACAGTCGCCTCATTATCTTCAAATAAACAGAAAAATAGTACTCCATTGGTATATTGTACAAGATTGGTATATAACTTGAGATTGTTCTATTTAATTCATATATTTAGTGAAAAGAAAACCAACTAGGAGGTATAAAGGGATAAGAGGAGACACACATATTACAGCAATTATAATGGGACTTCTGGGATAGCTGGGCGTGGGCGGTGGTTTTCTGTCAAAGACGGATGCAGGTGCAGCAGTGAAGACAGTTCGTAGGTAAAGGTACTTCTCTATTACTGTTAAATAAATGTCTTGTCACTAGGGCCTCCCGTCGGGTAGACCGTTCGCCGGGTGCAAGTCTTTCGATTTGACGCCACTTCGGCAACTTTCGCGTCGATGGGGATGAAATCACGATTATTAGGACAACACAACACCCAGTCCCTGAGCGGAGAAAATTTCCGACCCAGCCGGGAATCGAACCCGGGTCCTTAGGATGGACATTCTGTCACGCTAACCAGTGAGCTACCGGGGGCGGACTCTATTACTGTTTTCAGAGAGCCATTGGACTGTGAGGCTGCTAGCATCCATGGTAAGCGAAGCTAATACACATCACGGCATGTCTACCAGAGCATTGGTGCGTGATAGCGGTGAGCGTGTGCCTGCACTGCAACTGCTATGTCGTGGCAAGGTTCGTGGTTCCTGGCGCGTGGCGCTGCACCCTGGTGGAGCTAGCCTGCTGTGAATATATCACGCTGTGGTCTATGGCATGGAAAGTCCTCTGCTGATACCTCAGCAGGGGTTGTGGTGGCTGGATCCCCCACGTTACAGTTCTGTGGAGGCAGCAAAGTGCTGAGTGACTCGTTCATCTGGATCCTGAAATGGCGCATTCACATTGAACATGGTTACTGTAGAGATGATGAGCTCTTTTATACTGCATTGAACATCACAGGCTGCACGTCACATTGCTTCCCAGCTGCTCGACTACGGTGGCTGGTTCAGGAAGGGTTTAAATTTAGTTTTCCTGGCTGATTTTGTTGCAATGATCACATCTCTGTGACATGTGAAAATGTTCTGGGACAGAGGCAGTGATGAAAGCGGCTGTCACATGTGGCAATCAGTCAGCTCTTAGGATTGACATTCAGTCGCGCTGACCACTGAGCTACCGGGGGCGGACTGTATTACTGTTTTCATAGAGCCATTGACTAATGTTGCTGAATGTTGAGTAGTTAGAGGTATCGACTGCAGTGGCAAATACCCGTTTCCTGATGTTCTGTTCTTGACTCCATGCACTACTACAGTTCATCCCGTTACTACTTCTTTCTCCTAAGAAAACTCCAGTCACTGGATTTCTGTTAAAAGCTAGCTGAAACATAAGCACTCTTTTATTTACAACTATTTATACTTTTTATCCCCTTTTTCACTCACTGTATCTTCAACACTATGTATACTTCTTTTTCGATCTCACTAGCACTTGGTTTATACATGGAGTTTTCGTTCAGTGTTGATTCTGTCCAATGTCTGACTGTTTCTCGTTGGTGCTATTATTACAGATTTGAACCTGTAGGTTGATGGTTGGTAGCAACTTTTTGCTTGAACTGATAGAAAGCAATACCTACTACAGCTTAAATCATGCGTGTCGCTGAAGTTGAGGTTCCTATAGTTATGAGTTTGCAGTGATGTTCGGAACGATACCTATTTAAGCAGTCCAGATGGTATGTCATCCTACATCCGATCTAAGCAGGACTGATGTTGTCTAGCTGTACCGCTATCACATAACTAGTTGAGGAGGGCTATAAATAACTGCTAAGATGGGTGACGTCTGTTTGGATATCTAGCCGCATACACAATAGAAGAACGAACTGCATCCCTCTTGCACTCTCCATACACCATGACATTGTTAATGCCGATAAACATTGTTACGTTTAAAAAAGTGTATGTTTCCACAAAAAATACACTTTGTAAGTATTATTAGAATCTGTTTATTGGCTAACAACGTAAGCACTTGACTACCAATCCATTTTGTGAAAACCGCATCTCAATGGCATTTTCCATTTCTGCAGTATTTGCGGTGCAAATTTTAGGTGACTCACGCTGTATGCGCTTAACACTAAAAAAAACACAAAATTCACAACCGTATTGCGTCCTTAGTTATATTCCGATCCTCGTGTCAGACTATTATTTCTACTTGTAGCCTAAGTGCATAGCGATGAGTCGGAATAACTACAGGAGTATCCTGCTGTTCTTGCCTTCCAGAAAGAAATTTTCACTCTGCAGCGGAGTGTGCGCTGATATGAAACTTACTCGCATATTAAAACTGTGTGCCCGATCGAAACTCGAACTCCGTACTTTTGCCTTTCGTGGGCAAGTGCTCTACCGGTTGAGCTACCCAAGCACGACTCACCTGTCACCCTCACAGCTTCAGTTCCGCCAGTACCTCATCTCCTACCTTCCAAACTTCACAGAAGCTCTCCTGCGAGCCTTGCCCGCGAAAGGCAAAGGTTCTGAGTTAGAGTCTCGGGCCGGCACACAATTTTAATTTGGCAGGAAGTTTCTTTTCTTGCTTTCTTTCCCTTTTTCCCAGGCACTGACCTCCCCCATTCTGTAGGTGTCGCTAGGATGGAGGCAGTGCGACTGGAGTTGCTATAAAATGGTGAACACCAATTGCTTACACATGAAATACTGCAGCATGAGTAGGAAGTTGTAATTTAATGTTAACAAATGACGTCATTTCTAACTCTTGATGGTGTCCTAGGTTTCTTGGGAACATATAAAAGATATTTTAATCTTTCATTTGGTAAACTGTGGTTGGTTAACACCATCATCTGTCGAATGTGATATTTTGTTAATACTGGTATTTCGTTATGGGTACTTTCCTGTCATTCTATGGTTTTTATGTTTATTTTTAAATCTGCTGAGAAGCATTGTTTAATTTTACCTGAAGGGTATTACATACCTCACAATTAGATGGCATCTTCTGACCAAAACCAACCCCCAAGGAGTTAACATGTTCCATTATGGATTTTGGAATTATACACTGCCATTGCATGTGGGAGTAAGATGTCCCAATCATTGTGATGTCTGTTAGAGTTGTAATCCAATACTTTGGGGACCATGTGACGGACTCCAAGTAAGTCTGTTTGGCTGCAGATACAATGCACCGGTTGTAAGTTTCTTAATGCATAACAGTCGGCTTAACTTCTTTATTAAATGTGACATAAAATTCCTTCCTTGGCCTGTTTTCAGTTTTTCGTGTGTTCCTGACTTAAGTATCAAATGCTTAACTACCACTTCTGGTACTGTTTCTGTCCAATGTTTAGGTATTGCTACAACGGATATAAAATGCAGAAAATGATCAGTTATTGTTGGTACATATTGATTTCCTGGTGTTTGAGCAGATGGTCTGAGTATGTACATGTCACTCATCTGAATGGTTTTTTTCTGATTCTGTGTAACCTCTGTAGTGCAATATTCTGAAGTCTGAGTTCAGCCCTATTAAGTACATGGGACACAATTTTTTACGTAACGAGCGACATCCTGTTTATGTCCCATCCAAAGCAATTTTAAAGTGACACTGCATTCAGTTACTGTTCAGCCACCTTGTCCAGCTAGAACTGAATAACGAACCTGTCTCAATGTTTTTCTGCTTCATAGTTTCAGTAGTAGTTTCAGTAGTACCTCTATGCGGAACTCACGTCTTGCCTTCCTGTACAGCACTTTGTCCTCTGTGCTGAATTTTGGGTGCCTTGGATACCACTGACTATCTCTGTCAGCGCTTCGTTCTTCTCTCCATTCCCCATATCTACCCAGGCGCAGTCCATGGTGTGCAATTTGCTGCTAGGACCATCAGTGTTTCCATGTTATTTACCCAGTCGATATACTACTTCGGAATCGAGTTCACACACTCATAATGCTCATAAAGTTAACTGACTTATTGGATCTTTAAGCGCTAGAAACCAATTCAATGCCACACAATCCGTTCTTACTTTGACTCATCGTCCATACAAAGAACATTAGAAATAAGCTACCATATAACATTTTTTTCTCAGTACACGAATAATGTTTCGCTGCCTTGCCAAGTTATATTGACTCATATACTATTGATTGTTCTTGTTTGTGCACTTATTGGCTTAAAATGGACCCCAGAGATAAACTGCTAACATCGCATGGCAGTCTAAATCGTTTTTGGTAAGCTGGAAAAGAGAAAACTGCACTAGAGGACAATGATTCTTTTAATTTTACAGATGCTGCTCACAATCTGCAGATTGTTTAAACTTTATTCCTTTGTTCAATAATTATGTGAGGTGTCTCGCAATTTCAGCGAATTTTGGAATAAATTTTCGATAAAAACTACATGGCCTAATTATGACTGCAAAACCTTTACTATAGTTGGTGTCAAAAAATATTTGAAGGCGACAAGTCACAGATTGGTATGCACACTGTTCTGGCAATTACATCACTTAACTGGTAGACACCCTGCAAAATCACAAGACCTATTCCAAGCTGACTGTTAGGCATGCTACACATAATATAAATATATTATACCGTGCTGGATATCTTTGGAGACACAATCACATTATCTAAATATACCACACATTGCTTCAGTTTTAATCCCCTCAATAAGGTATGTAAGAGAGGCTAGAAAGTTGGTGGCACGTTTTTAATTCCAAGAGGCTTGTGATGATACTGGTAATGACCAAATGGAGTTGAGAATGCCGTTTTTGGATGACGTTCAGAAGCTACCTTGAATTATTGGCACGCACGTTGTAGATCCATAGCAAAATAACGACACCCTAGATTATCTAAAATCTCTGTTATATTAGGCGGAGGATAGTTACCTGTAATTATTTTCCCGTTTTAATAATGTTAGTTGCAACTAAATGTATGTACTTTACTGCCATCTGATGATTTCTTTGGTACAATGACAACTGACGGAACGCAAAGGCTAGTATTCTTTTCACTTATAATATCCTGAAGTTACTGATCTATAAACACTTCCGTGATAACGAATGCTATCTGACTCTATATAGTTTTTGTGGACAGATGACTCATCCCCAGTGGAAATAGGGTGAAGTAGTAATGGAGGGGCAGACAATGGTCCAGGATGATCAGATAACTCAGTGCATTCTCCTAACAGTCTCTCCATATCCTCTTTACCCTGTCCCTCTAAATGTCACACTTTCGCCCTCACAGACGTTCACACTGATGTTTTAGAAACTCACCGGAAATTCCTATCTGATTCATCTTCATCTACACTGCTGGAAAAAAATGGCAGCACAAAGAAGGAATTGTGTGAAATGAACAAAAGTTTGTAGGCGTGTCTCTACATCTGAAAGATGATGTCTATTCGTATTTTCCGCCAGTTGCTGAAGAATAGCGCTAGTAGCGCCACTATGAAGATGCAAATCAGGTTTGCTTTAACTACATGCTGTAACGGTCAGTTACCCTTCAGGCTGGACGTGGTGATTTGATGTTAGTCAAAAACGCCTTTAAGGCAATAGAGATGCCAGTGTCAGCATCTCACTGAGTTACGAAGTCCTGTAACAGAGCTACAGGAAGCTGGACGTCCCTTCTGCAACATTGCAGAAAGACTCGGCAGGAATGTAGCCACTGTGGTCACGAGAATGTACAGTTACAAGAAGACTGGGCTACAGACGGCCACATGGCACTACATCTACATCTACATTTATACTCCGCAAGCCACCCAACGGTGTGTGGTGGAGGGCACTTTACGTGCCACTGTCATTACCTCCCTTTCCTGTTCCAGTCGCGTATGGTTCGCGGGAAGAACGTCTGTCGGAAAGGCTCCGTGCGAGAGAGAAGACCATCGTGTTTGGTACATGGCTCTGGTGCACCGCACCACATTTGGAGCAGCAATCTGAGCAGCAGTTGTCACACAACGAACTGTTACAAACCGGTTACTTCGAGGAAAGCTCCGACGCAGAGACCCTGTAGCGTGCCCTCCACTGGCCCCAAATCATCGCCATTTCCGACTTCAGTGGTGGCAAGCAACAGCTTACTGGAGGGTATGGTAAAGGACTGTTATGTTTTCTGATAAAAGTTGATTCGGTCTCGGTGCGAGTTACGGCTGTGTGTACGTTTAAGGAGGCCAGTTGCGGTTCTGCAACCGACCTGCTTGGATGCCATACACACTAGATCTACACCTGAAATTCTACATCTACATCTACATACATACTCGGCAATCCACCATACGGTGCGTGGCGGAGGGTACGTCGTACCACAACTAACATCTTATCTCCCTGTTCAACTCCCAAACAGAACGAGGGAAAAATGACTGCCTATATGCCTCTGTACGAGCCCTAATCTCTCTTATCATATCTTTGTGGTCTTTCCGCGAAATATAAGTTGGCGGCAGTAAAACTGTACTGCAGTCAGCCTCAAATGCTGGTTCTCTAAATTTGCTCAGTAGCGATTCACGAAAAAAACGCCTCCTTTCCTCTAGAGACTCCCACACAAGTCCCTGAAGCATTTTCGTAACACTCGCGTGATGATCAAACCTACCAGTAACAAATCTAGCAGCCCGCTTCTGAACTGCTTCTATGTCCTCCCTCAATCCGACGTGATAGGGATCCCAAACGCTCGATCAGTACTCAAGAATAAAAATGGTTCAAATGGCTCTGAGCACTACGGGACTCAACATCTTAGGTCATAAGTCCCCCTAGAACTTAGAACTACTTAAACCTAACTAACCTAAGGACATCACACACACCCAAGCCCGAGGCAGGATTCGAACCTGCGACCGTAGCAGTTCCGCGGTTCCGGACTGCAGCGCCAGAACCGCTAGACACCGCGGCCGGATACTCAAGAATAGGTCGTCTTACTGTTTTATAAGCGGTCTCCTTTCCAGATGAACCACATCTTCCCAAAATTCTACCAATGAACCGAAGATGACTATCCGCCTTCCCCACAACTGCCATTACATGCTTGTCCCACTTCATATCGCTCTGCAATGTTACGCCCAAATATTTAATCGACGTGACTGCGGCAAGCGCTACACTACTAACGGAGTATTCAAACTTTATGGGAATCTTTTTCCTATTCATCTGCATTAATTTACATTTGTCTATATTTAGAGTTAGCTGCCACTCTTTACACCAATCACAAATCCAGTCCAAGTCATCTTGTATCCTCCTACAGTCACTAAACGACGACACCTTCCCGTACACCACAGCATCATCAGCAAACAGCCGCACATTGTTATCCACCCTATCCAAAAGATCATTTATGTAGATAGAAAACAACAGCGGACCTACCACACTTCCCTGGGGCACTCCAGATGATACCCTCACCTCCGATGAACACTCACCATCGAGGACAACGTACTGTGTTCTATTACTTAAGAAGTCTTCGAGCCACTCGCATACTTGGGAACCAATTCCATATGCTCGTACCTTAGTTAGGTGTGTGCAGTGGGGCACCGAGTCAAACGCTTTCCGGAAGTCAAGGAATATGACATCCGTCTGATACCCTTCATCCATGGTTCGCAAGATATCATGTGAAAAAAGGCCGAGTTGCGTTTCGCAGGAGCGATGCTTTCTAAACCAGTGCTGATGCATGGACAGCAACTTCTCTGTCTCAAGGAAATTCATTATATTCGAACTGGGAATATGTTCGAGAATCCTGCAACAAATCGATGTTAAGGATATTGGTCTGTAATTTTGAGGATCCGTCCTTCTACCCTTCTTATATACAGGCGTCACCTGCGCTTTTTTCCAGTCGCTCGGGGCTTTACGTTGGGCAAGAGATTCGCGATAAATGCAAGCTAAGTAAGGAGCCAATGCAGTAGAGTACTCTCTGTAAAACCGAATTGGAATCCCATCAGGACCTGGCGATTTATTTATTTTAAATTATCAATTATCATTTGGGGTGCGATTATGGATGACAACAGCAGGATTGTCGTGGTTATCCCACGTACCTTGACTGAAAATTTGTATGTCAGTCTAGTGATGGGACCTGTTGTACTGCCATTAATGAATAGCATTCCAGGGGGTGTTTTCCAAAAGAATAACGCTCGCCACATTACCGCTATCGTAACCCAACATGCTCTATAGAGCGTCGACATGTTCCCTTGGCTTGCTCTGTCACCAGATCTGTCTCCAGTATAGCACATATGAGGCACCAACAGACGACATCTGACAACTACTCCAGTGTCATCCACAAACAGCATTAACCGTCCTTGCGTTTACCAATCAAGTGCAACAGACATGGAATGCGCAATCCGCAAATTGACATCCGGCACCTGTACAACACAAAGGATGCACATTTGCAGGCTTGCATTCAACATTCTGGCGGTTGCATTGGTTATTAATGTGTCAGCATTTCGTATTTGCTGTAGCTTATCTCACCTGTGATCTTGCAATGTTCATCACCTAAATATGTTACCAAGACAAAAGTATTCATTAAATTCCATTAATCTATATTAATTATTTTTATTGGTGTGGTTTTTTCCATGTGTTCACAGGCACAACTGCTTCGATCAGATTCCTGTATCTAAGACAAACTACGTAATGTAAAATGTTGTGCTTTATTTCACTTCTCATTCTCAGACAAAGGTTCAACTACACACAAAGAATTAACTGTCAGATCAGCTCCTAAAACAACACTGATTAATTCTGCGATACCTATCGGTGTGATATCCTGCGAAGTTGATTTTAAGGGAACTTGTACGAAGCTTAAGTGGCCATTCCTGGTCTAGAGTGATCCCGGCAACAGTAATGATTTTACAGGCCATAAAACCAAGATAAAACAGGTTTCCATCCAGTTCTACTATACGCAGTTACAGGTAAACTTTGGCATGATACACAACCGGAATATCTAAATGGAGTATGACTCTGTAGCTTCTGACAACCTTCTGCACTAAGCTACTTCACCCACTTGGAATCCGAGCACTGCCAAACCGAGTGAATCAACACGACCCACGCGTAAGCTGCTTTATTTCCAGTATGGAATTCAAGTCTACTTTCCCAAGTATATTCCTCCTTGTCACAGGTACTCGATCATGTATCTAATAAGAATTTGTAAAACCTTCCTTCACATAACTGGTCAGATAAAAGTCTGCCCCTGATTCAGCATATAGGTGACCTGTGCTAAATCTCACTGGCAGCGTTGTACATAGACACAGCCCCTGTATCCTGTTCAACAGTGCAGAAGAAGGTCCACGTTGTGATCACATTCCTGTCTCTGTCAACCTTTGTTCAGAGAATTGCGTTTGAAATATCCAAAATGTTATGCCGACCACTACTGTTCCCTGAAATTATGTTTCATATGGCATGTATGTCCATATATAAAACTTGTCTTCTTTCCCGTGGTCTGGTGACCACATCAATTTTCCCGCACTGTCTCCTGATTTATTTAGAATCTTTTGGAACTCCATACCAGTTCTAGTGAGTTTTCTGGGTGTAAACATCGTAAAAACATACGAAGTTTTCGCTGTTCGGCTTCGTGTAATACGGCGTTCTTCATAACGTCATTCTCAGTGAGTTCATATGAACCGCTATTAATTTTGCGCATGAATTCACAATATTCTCTTCCGATTCCCCATGTTTTTGATACATCCCATTAAGCTACTCAAGGAAGTACCACGATTTATTTCTCTTCCTGTATCTCTCTACCAACCATTCCCTCATGTTGTCACATAGCTGTGCTGCTGTTAATTTCTCGTAGGACATTACATACTTACTAACCTCTCCTGTTAACTTTATTTTATATGTTTTATTTATTTATTTAACCCGATCTGATTACGGCGATCAGGCCATCTTTTACAGCGGACCATTGTTTCACACATTTTACATAAAAGTGAAATTTCTTATGTCACTAAAACTGTTATTTTTTATAACAATTTTATTACGACAGGTAATATTAAAACGATTTGAATGTAATGACAACGAGAGTAACTCTGACGAATTAATAAAGTTAATACTTCAGTACTTAAACTAATGCTGCTGCTACTAACAGTAATAATAATAATAATAATAATAATAATAATGACAGCAATAACAAAAATGATAGTTGGAGACTTAAAAAGAATTTGTAGGTAAAAAAAAGATGTTTTATGATATAACGAGTTCTGGAGGAAGGGAATTTAAGAAGAATGCAGCAGCTTAGAATACTGAGAAATGAGGATGATCAGGTTGGAAAGAACGATTTACAAGGGTAACGAGTGCGTATAAGAACAATGGTAATCATTACTGTTTCTTTAGTAGATATGTCTTTAACTGTATCCTGAAGCTGTAGATGTTATTCAGTTATCTAACACACTGCAGGAGATTATTATAAAGTCAAGTTCCTGCTACTGAGGAGGACTTCCGAGGAAGTGGGTGAACGATGGACTGGGACAGAAAGGATTTTGATCTCTGATGGGACCAGATGTTTCTCCCATGATGTTCAGAGAAGAGAGTTAAGGTCGAGAAGAGATAAGGGAACAGTTTGGGTACACTCAATAATTGCTCATTATTCATACTTGTCATCCTGGCAGATTCATCGACAAAGCCAAAAAGCACGAAGATATCTTCCAGTGGTTTTCTGGAAAATGAAGTGAGCAACAAAGCAGTGTTAGTACCACGGACAGGTGTATTTGGATGTGATAGTTCCCTTCTTTCATCCCTTAAAGGTCCTGATTCGGTCTGTAAGTGAGCTTCTTCATGTATCGGATGCTGAAACACATAACGAGCTGAAACATTTTTTTACACACTACCTACTTACTATCAACACAAGTGTGCAGTATACCAAAAATAAAATGAATAGGAAGCAGGAAGGATAGGGAAACAACCTCGCAGACCCCCCAAAAAACTTTAAAATAGCAGTTGCTCATATCGCTGTATAGGTCGTACCTTCAGCAGAACCATAGACCAAGCTGCGATCGTCTGGTTGTCGTCAATCTTTATCATCTGTAGTTCTCCTGACAACATTTACAATTGGGTAGGAGAAGAGCAGACACACTTATGATGTCATCTATAATGGGGTTTGAGGGATGGGTGGGTGTGGGCGTTGGTTCTCTCTCGAAGACTGCTGGAGGTGCAGCAGCAGAAGACAGTTCGTAGGCACAAATACTTCTTTATTACTGTGTGTTTACAACGATTCTACTTCAAAACTTACTGTGCTAATGGCGAGCGGTACACGCCACGGCTTCTCCGGCCCAGTTCAAATGGTTCAAATGGCTCTGAGCACACACATCCATGCCCGAGGCAGGATTCGAACCTGCGACCGTAGCGGTCGCGCGGTTCCAGACTGTAGCGCCTAGAGCGGCACGGCCACCCCAGCCGGCTCCGGCCCAGTGTCTGCAAGTGATAATAGTTCTGAGGGTGCACCTCCTCTGGGGCTGCTACGTCAAGGGAAGTCTCAGGTTTTAGAGCCCATGATGTACCAGCTGCTCTGTTGTGAATACATCAGGCTGTGCCACGTCCAGTGATCCAGGGAATGGAAGTCCTCCCCTGACACTGCTGAGAGCTGCCCATTCGCTAAGATGCTCAGGTGGCGACAGAGGTTTGAAACCCAGTTACGCTAGAGTCGGCTGGCCTTCGATTCAGTGTTCAGCCAACACAGGGTATACGTCACAGTAGTGGCCGAGCGGTTCTAGGCGCTACTGTCTGGAACAGCGCGACCGCTACGGTTGAAGGTTCGAATTCTGCCTCGGGCATGGATGTGTGTGATATCCTTAGGTTAGTTAGGTTTAAGTAGTTCTAAGTTCTAGGGGACTGATGATCTCAGCAGTTAAGTCCCATACTGCTCAGAGCCATTTGAACCATTTTTATACGTCACAGTGTTGCCCTGCTCCTTGACAATGATAGCTGGTCTGGATGTGGTTTAAATGTGACTGCTCCTGGCTGACTTCATGGAAATGTGTTAGTTTTTATTTTTATGTGACACTCGAAAATGTTCTGGAACCAAATCGGCTACTGTCATGTGGAAGTTGATCAAATCGTAGAAGCTTCCTTATGGCTGACTCCAGGGCATTCGCAAGTGGAAACCTGATGATGTGGGAATATACCACTAGGCCATCCCACATATAACAGCGCATGGTCAGCTTCAGTCCGACCCGCTTCTATGGCCACTTGGTTTATCCATGGCAACACCGTTAGTTTCCTCATTAGCACCAAAAAATAGTGGTGCCGCTGCAGTATTAACTACACTAATACAGCCCAGCCTTTTGGTTACTTTGAACCTGCAATAATGTTGCTTCCATATTTCCAAATTTTCATTAAGTAAAATTTTTTAATTTGCTATGTGGGACTTTGTCTTTACATACTAATTCACATTACTTTAATCATTTAGTAATAAAGACGATAGAAAGAGCTTGTAACACGCACTGCATTTAGTCACCTTCGAATAACGTCAATCACGATGCTGATTCGTCTCCGCAGCTACTGGGAGCTATATTGTCTGTAGGTGTTCTCACACCTGTAGACGTGCAGCCCGTGTCAGAGGATTCACGCAGAGAACCGATGGTCTAAATCACAGACCATCTGGAAATTTCGAATAGTAAAAGATTATGGTTTAACTCCCAGTAGACGGTGAGGGCAACACAGCTGAAGCACAGATTCGTATTATTGAAGGATTGCAAGGCAAACGACTAAGGCTTGTTCAAATGAATGATGGTGGCATTTGCTTCAATCGATTTACGGAAACTACGGAAAATCTATACCTAGGTGGCCGAATGGGATTTGAACCACCGCCTTCCCAAATGCTCCATCTCGTCCTATTACGAAAATTTAATTACAAGATCTATAAGAAAATTCCGGACCATTTATATCCCATCGTGCTATGGCCTTGCATCTGTTCTTCTTTTACCAGTAAAAGGTGGTCATGTTGCATAGATTAACGTGATCTCTGTGGATGAATTTGTGCCGAAGTCACTCAAGATTTCCAATCATATGGATTAATGCTCTTAGCTATAGTAACTGAAACATTCGGAAGCTCTTGCAGCCACCTTCATCCCCTCGTCGTCTTGATCCAGCAGTGGATGCAGAATGAACGTGCACTGCTGTTTCGCGAAGACATACAGAAGATCATCAGTAATATATCCAGCTGTTTAAACAATCTCCTTGGAGCCATAACCTATTGAATATAGTCCCATACGGGAAAAAGCATACCGGAAAGAGTATTCATTGCCTCATTCGCAATTGAAAGGCTGAAAACTCAGAAAAATAAACGATTGATTAATAAACTTTTACAATGTGATAGAATATGAATGTAATGTGGAAGAAGACACCGTAATTCAATAAGATCACTGCCTTTTGAAATGACTGCCCTCCATATCCGAGCAGAGTTAGCATCTCTCTTCGTTGCAACCGAACACACGCTGCAACATGGCTGGCGTAATTGCACGCCCCGCTGCCGAAATGCGCTCACTCAGTTGTTGCAAATCCCTAATCTTTACCTCGTATGCCTGACTCTTGATGTGACGCCATGCAAAGAAGTTTACTGGCATTAGATCAGCTGAACTTGCAGCCCAGAACCGTGATAAGCCTTGGAACTTCTAGTTGAGGTAATGACATACAATGTGCCCAAAGTGTGGTGGTGGGGCGCCGGCCTGTTGAAAAACCACCGAATCCAGTATGTTATCGCCGAGCGGTTCTAGGCGCTTCATTCTGGTTCGAATCCTGCCTCGGGCAAGGATGTGTGTGCTGTCCTTAGGTTAGTTAGGTTTAAGTAGTTCTAAGTTCTATGGGACTCTTGACCTCAGATATTAAGTCCTATAGTGCCCAGAGGTATTTGAATCAGTATGTTAGCGGCAAACAATTGGGGCTGCGGGAATTGCTCGAGCTCGTTGACATGATTGTTGCTTCAGGAAAAGAAGAATGGACCGTAAATACGTTGCTGAGTGCGGCACAGCACACATTTACCTTTGGAGTGCCACGTTCAAGTTCCACGGCGGTATGTGGTTGTTCAGCATCCCATATCCTGCTGTTCTGGCGATTGGCGAGGCCAGAAGTACGACAGGTAGCGTCAACACCGAACAATATGTGTGCCAACAAATGTTCATTGCTTACTGCCTCAGTTAAGTAGTAACACATGGTCATGCGTGCTGCATGGTTCTCGGGTTCAAGATAATGGGGCACTGGGATGTGATAAGGGTTTTTCTTCAGTACAAAGTGCAAAGATTGCCGTATAATTCACCCAGAGATGACGTGTTCCAGCTGAGGCGACAAGTTGACGCTTCTGGTCTCTGCTCGATAGCTTGTCGTATGGTCTCCACAGCTTCCTGCGACGTTTCTCGTCACAAATACTCCTGTTCGCTGGAACTTGTCGACCTAATCTCTAAGAATGGCTCGCCATGGGGCTTCTGTACGACAGCGTCGGAGGAAAGGTTTTTGAACCTTAACAAAAGGAGTTCGATTGATTCAGCAACTGACAAGTCTGATTCGTTGTTCTGAGATCAACATCTTTCAGACAATCTGCAATACAGAAAAAAATTAGACGTTGTCCCAGAAATGGTTAGAGGCTTCCAGGTGCCCTGTAGAAGTAGGTGTGCTTGGTGCGGTTCCATGAAAAAATGTGACGCACGCCCGCATCTCGTGGTCGTGCGGTAGCGTTCTCGCTTCCCACGCCCGGGTTCCCGGGTTCGATTCCCGGCGGGGTCAGGGATTATCTCTGCCTCGTGATGGCTGGGTGTTGTGTTCTGTCCTTAGGTTAGTTAGGTTTAAGTAGTTCTAAGTTATAGGGGACTGATGACCATAGATGTTAAGTTCCATAGTGCTCAGAGCCATTTGAACCATTTTTTTGTGACGCACGAAACAGCGAATACCCAGAGAATGACGAAAATCACCAACTCTTATGGTCGGAACCTGATTTTTTGAGATGGTAATTAAATAATTCATGAAAACTGCTAGTGTTTTATTAGACTTAGAAGCACAACAATTTAGACCTCCCACGCTTAGCAAACACAAATAGATAGAATCGCCAGAAGTAGCCGATAGTAGACGCACACCCTTTCTTGGTGGAGATGGTGGCTTACTAGAACTAGTCGCAAAATTAAATTTATAATACAGCTGGAAACCGAATAATGTAGTTTGAATGTAGTGAACATTGTTCCATAAAATTACAGGCGTGCAGCCACATAAATTCAGTTTCTTCTTCTAATATTTCGGCTGAATACCGTCCAGCCATCTTCAGAGTGAGCCGAGGTGCCTAAAGCTCCAGCACTGAATTTAAGCGGCTCCACGCCCAAAATTTTATGCAACAGTCTTTACGCCGAGAAAACATGAAGATGCACATCATAGTGAACATTGTGTAATATTGTAATGCAAAAATGCTTGTGTAGTGTTTTAGTAAGGTCCCAATTTAGGTAATGCCCAATTGGATAATTGAAATAAACGCATTAAGTAAAAGCAGTAGCCACGTCACATAATGTCGACAAAAATTAAATGTAAGCATAGTCCCAGACATCATCAGTCTCTTTCCGAATGTCACAGCCAGCAGGGCTCACTAAACTCTAGTGGTAGACATGAGTTTGTGTGCTCATTTATTGAGATGGATAATGTCCTGTCCTACTATAGTACGACAATGTGCAGAAAAATAATGCCTCCGAATTTTTTACGTGAAACTTCTGGAATCTTTTCAAAGAAAACAAATTTTATTAACTTTCTACATCTTTATTCTTCATGTCTACATATTTTCAGCCCTCAGACGCTAGAGGGCTCCTAATTGTAGCGTGTAATATTGCGGTGTGTAACGTAACTATGTCACTGCGTCAGAATTGCGAATTGCGAATACGAAGAGTTCGTCCACACGCTCCTTTTGCATGACAGTGCCAAATCACACACGAGCGATGTAACATTTGGAACAGTCCGACGTCTTGGGTTCACTGTCATCGAGCATCCTCCAGTCCCGAATTGGTCCAATCCGATTTCCATCTGACTCCGAAACTTAAAGAACACCTTCAACAATTTCACTTTCATAGTGATGAAGCGATGCAAGCTTAAGTGACATTATGGCTCACTCAACAATTTCAAATATTCTACAGTTACGATATCAAGCAATTGGTCTCTAGTTGGGGGAGATGTACACTCCTGGAAATGGAAAAAAGAACACATTGACACCGGTGTGTCAGACCCACCATACTTGCTCCGGACACTGCGAGAGGGCTGTACAAGCAATGATCACACGCACGGCACGGCGGACACACCAGGAACCGCGGTATTGGCCGTCAAATGGCGCTAGCTGCGCAGCATTTGTGCACCGCCGCCGTCAGTGTCAGCCGGTTTGCCGTGGCATACGGAGCTCTATCGCAGTCTTTAACACTGGTAGCATGCCGCGACAGCGTGGACGTAAACCGTATGTGCAGTTGACGGACTTTGAGCGAGGGCGTATAGTGGGCATGCGGGAGGCCGGGTGGACGTACCGCTGAATTGCTCAACACGTGGGGCGTGAGGTCTCCACAGTACATCGATGTTGTCGCCAGTGGTCGGCGGAAGGTGCACGTGCCCGTCGACCTGGGACCGGACCGCAGCGACGCACGGATGCACGCCAAGACCGTAGGATCCTACGCAGTGCCGTAGGGGACCGCACCGCCACATCCCAGCAAATTAGGGACACTGTTGCTCCTGGGGTATCGGCGAGGACCATTCGCAGCCGTCTCCATGAAGCTGGGCTACGGTCCCGCACACCGTTAGGCCGTCTTCCGCTCACGCCCCAACATCGTGCAGCCCGCCTCCAGTGGTGTCGCGACAGGCGTGAATGGAGGGACGAATGGAGACGTGTCGTCTTCAGCGATGAGAGTCGCTTCTGCCTTGGCGCCAATGATGGTCGTATGCGTGTTTGGCGCCGTGCAGGTGAGCGCCACAATCAGGACTGCATACGACCGAGGCACACAGGGCCAACACCCGGCAACATGGTGTGGGGAGCGATCTCCTACACTGGCCGTACACCACTGGTGATCGTCGAGGGGACACTGAATAGTGCACGGTACTTCCAAACCGTCATCGAACCCATCGTTCTACCATTCCTAGACCGGCAAGGGAACTTGCTGTTCCAACAGGACAATGCACGTCCGCATGTATCCCGTGCCACCCAACGTGCTCTAGAAGGTGTAAGTCAACTACCCTGGCCAGCAAGATCTCCGGATCTGTCCCCCATTGAGCATGTTTGGGACTGGATGAAGCGTCGTCTCACGCGGTCTGCACGTCCAGCACGAACGCTGGTCCAACTGAGGCGCCAGGTGGAAATGGCATGGGAAGCCGTTGCACAGGACTACATCCAGCATCTCTACGATCGTCTCCATGGGAGAATAGCAGCCTGCATTGCTGCGAAAGGTGGATATACACTGTACTAGTGCCGACATTGTGCATGCTCTGTTGCCTGTTTCTATGTGCCTGTGGTTCTGTCAGTGTGATCATGTCATGTATCTGACCCCAGGAATGTGTCAATAAAGTTTCCCCTTCCTGGGACAATGAATTCACGGTGTTCTTATTTCAATTTCCCGGAGTGTATTTGTCGCCAGGGTAACTACGTTGAGAACAGATGTGTAGACGTGAAGAAAAATATCTTGAATGTTAATAAAGTCCGTTTTTATTTGAAAAGCCTTAAGAGTCTTCATATAAAAAATTCGGAGGCGTTAATTTTCAGCACGCGCTCTGTTGTAACAGGTTATGACCGCGACCGCAACTGTCCCGGGGCGGCCGAGAAAGCGCGGCGGGACCAAACAGAGAGCAGCCCGCGAACAAACAAACGAACGGAAAAAAATGGTTCAAATGGCTCTGAGCACTATGGGACTCAACATCTGTGGTCAGCAGTCCCCTAGAACTTGGAACTACTTAAACCTAACTAACCTAAGGACATCACACACATCCATGCCCGAGGCAGGATTTGAACCTGCGACCGTAGCGGTCACGCGGTTCCAGACTGAAGCGCCTAGAACCGTACGGCCACACCGGCCGGCAAACGAACAGAAAGGACGGACACGAAACAACGACGGACTATGGAGAGAGACCTTAAGACGACAACACACAAGAAGCAAAGGAGTGAGAGAGACAACCAAACAAATCCAAGACGTCCAGTAATAATGAAAACAAAGAACGATAAACGCGTTGTCTGTTGCTGATGCGATGTATCGAGACTCACGCAACGATTAGACCGGCTGGCTGAGCTTTTTTTTTTCCTTTATTGAATTTCAATTCCCCCTGAAGGGGGCGGGCTGGCAGCAGCTTAGTATGCCGCTCTTTAGCCTACAGACTTTGTTAGAAAGATGAAGAGAATAAATAATAAAAACAGGCGATAAAATCGGAGACTTAAAGAGTAACATGGCGAAAAGAAATCATGGAACTTAAAACAAAGAACAGAGGGATTATGACGCTAAGAAAATACATACAAAGCAGACAGGTAAAACAATAGACAGACAATTAAAAAAAACACGGCGACAGTCTGGTTTCTGTTCGCAAAAGACATAAAATTCACACCCAGCGACAGCATGGTTTCTTTTCGCAACACGAGAAAGACGAACAACACTGAACAGTCACTGGAGCACTGCACTAAAAAGTTGGCAAATGTGACATACCACAGCCGAGAGCAGGTGGGGGGAAACTGGACAGATGATGGGAAAATAAAAAAGGGGGGGGAGCCGGGAAAGGAGCTGATGCAGGATGAGGACCCATAAGAGGGGTGGGGGGCGCTGGGCAGACGCGACAGGGAGTGGGGTAGGCAGAGGAGGGGAATACAAAAGGACTCAGGGGGGGGGGGAGAAGGGAGGTAGGGAGAGGTTTAGTGGGGAGAAAACAGGACAGAAGGGAGGAAGAGGGAGCCCAGGGAAAGGACAGAGGAAAGGAGGGGGAGTGAGGACCAGAGTTTATAGGAGGGATAAATGGATGGAAAGAGGGCATCATCCGGGAGGGGGAGTTGATGGAAGCCACCTTGGGAAAGGAGATGTAGGGTGTAGAGATGGAGGGTAGGGGGGACACAACGGTGAAGACGTGGCAGGGGGCGGGCACGGGAGAGGAGAGGAGCAACCAGGGGGTGAGGGGGTTCAAGACGGCGGGAGGTGTAGAGGATGCGGATATGTTCGAGGAATAGGAGCAGATGGGGGAAAGGAATGAGATCATAGAGGATCCGCGTGCGAGACCTGGCTGAGCGAGAGGCAGGCGCTTAAATATTCTATCTGGGGCGCCGCTATTGGCCGCTGGAACCACGTGTTCCATTGTGGCGCTCTCATGCAAAATGCGGGCCAGGACGCGCGCGCAGCCACAGCTTACGGCGCGATGGTGCAGAGACCTCTAAGGGTCTTCGACGTCGATGTCGTCTGGTGGGGATTCAAATTCCGCGGCGCGGGGTACCAGACCCTCGTATTTCGGTTACACGTAGAGTTGCACAATTTCAACGACGATAGTTTGCAACGATTTATTAATCCATATACGACTCGCTTTTTGTATAGAACTTCCTTTCACCTCTCAGTGTTCTAAATACGGCATTCTTTGGTCTGGGTAACGATGATCATCGCTTTGGCTGTTGCAACAGTATTGGTAATACTTACAGACTGACTGTCGCATTCTTTCCCTACCAGTAACATCAGCGGAAATCACATGAGATAAGTCATTCGACACGAGCTGTAGGCTCCTTTTCAGCAATGTGATCATACGGGCATACACTGCATAAAGACAATTACACAAAATGTAATCCTACCTGTGCAGCTCTTATATGTGTGCATCAATGTGTTTCAGAAGCGAGTGCATCAACCTCTGGGATCAGGACCTCACCTTTTTACTACTCTCCTCGTTGGTGCCAAGTGCGAGGCTGTTAGTGGAGAAAGCCCGAAACAGCCGCCGTTTGTGTAGCGCGCGCACGTTCTCCATCTGGACCTCGTTTAACCCCAGGTCGTACTCCACCAGTTGAGGCTGGGGTGATGTAGCTCCCTGCCTGCAAACAAAGAAAAATCAAAACCCACTAAAGCTGGAGTACCTGTAACAGATTGTGCAAGATACCGTCTATAGTTCAGTCACTCTGTCTTTCTGTCTCTCTCTCTCTATTTAGGTGAGTATATACTTCCCTTATTACCACGAGTATTTTATAAAACACCATGCAGTACCCCAAAATGTTGTTTAGTTATTGCTACTTGTTTTGTATCACAGGCACTCTTCAGATTATACTTCAGATGGTATACAGCACGTTTCAGGACAGATGGTCAGTACTCAGGGATATAACTGGAACGATCACTCGAAGCAAAAATTCTAGTAAACACGGGCACTAACACGCACACCTTAAGATCCTTGAGCACTACATCTTTGATGTCGTGAAACGTACCTCTTCTACTGCAAGCACTTTCCTTCCCATATTTTTGGGCGATTTAGTATGGATCAAAACAAGAAAAAAATGTCCATTAAACATAGACTTTATAGCGCACACCTTAAGAGCTACGAACACTTGCTCATCTTCGCTCCTGTGAAACAAATCCCTTCTAATAAACAAGTGCTTATAGCTTTTAACGTATGCATTTTGGAACCCGTGTTCATTACACTTTTTCGCTGCAAATGATGGTTGCTGTCATATTTTGAATACTCGCTATTCTTCCTGGGATATCCTGTCGTACAAACAAAACCCAAATCTTTGTTCTAACTTTTAAAAAATGTGTCCACTCTTCTTTCCATTAGAGCATCTTAGAGTAAGCTCCGTAAGTGTCAGGCCGACAGCAGCACCCCGTTGGGATTTCTCCATTGTGTCAAATCTGACGCCCCCAGTGCGCTTTGGAGTGCCGCAGCAGATACTCTGTAAAATGTCCCTTCCAATCCCATTGCGATCTAAATTTACATCTACTTCCACATGGATACTCTGCTAATCACATTTTTAAGTGCCTGGCAGAGGGTTCATCGAACCCCATTTATCTTTCTGTGCTAACTCTGATTTTCCTTATTTCTCTGTGATGGTCGTTTCTACCTATGTAGATAGGGCGTCAACAAAATATTTTCGCATACGGAAGAGAAAATTAGTGATTTAAATTCGTGAGAAGATTCTGCCACAAGGAAAAACTCCGTTGTTTTAGTGATGCCCACCCCAAATCGTGTATCATTTCAGTGACACTCTCTCCCCTATTTTGCGATAGTACAGAACGTACTGCACTTCTTTGAACTTTCTCGATGTACTCCGTCAGTCCTGTCTGGTAAGGATCCACACCATGCAGCAGTATTCTAAAAGAGGACGGACAAGCGTGGTGTACTTTTAGTAGATCTGTTACATTTTCTAAGTGTCCTGCCATAAAACGCAATCTTTGGTTACCCTTCTAAACAACATTTTCTATTTGTTACTTGCAATTGCAGTTGTTCATAATTGTAATTCCTAGATATTTAGTTGAATTTACAGCCTTTAGATTTGACTGGTTTATCGTGTTTATCGGGTTTCAGTTTAATGGATTCCTTTTAGCACTCGTGTGAATGACCTCACAATTTTTGTTATTTAGGGTCAATTGCCAATTTTTGGACTATACAGATATCTTTTCTAAATCGTTTTGCAATTTGTTTTGATCTTCTGATGACTTTACTAGTCAGGATAAACGTCAGCATCATTTGCAAACAACCTAAGACGGCTGCTCAGATTGTCTCCTAAATCAAAACACCAAATGGCCTGTAACACAACCTTGGCGAACGCCAGAAATCACATCTGTTTTACTCGATGACTTTCCGTCAATTACTATGAACTGTGACCTCTCTAACAGGAAATCACGAATCGAGTCACGTAACTGAAACGACATTCCATTAGCATGCAATTTCACTAGAACCTGTTTTTGTCGTACAGTGTCAAATTCCTTCTGGAAATACAGAAATACGGAATCATTTTCAAATCTCTTGTCAGTACCCTTCAACACTTCATGTGAGTAAAGAGCTAGTTGTGTTTCACAAGAATGTTTTCTAAATCCGTGTTGACTGAGTGTCAGTAGACCGTTCTCTTCAAGATAATTCACAATGTTCGAACACAATATATGTTCCAAAATCCTGTTGCATATCGACGTTAATGATATGAGCCTGTAATTTATTGGATTATTCCTACTACCTTTCTTGAGTACTGGTGTGACCCGTGCAACTTTCCAGTCATTGTGTACAGATCTTTCGTCGAGCGAGCAGTTGTATATGATTGTTAAGTATGGAGCTATTGTATCAGCACACTCTGAAAGGAACCTAACTCTGGTGGATAAGGTGGCGGTATAATTTTGCCCCTTAACATACTGAACTACTTTGAATTGAAGCCGACGTATGGAGTTCCCAGCCATCGACAGAAATAAACAAGGAACGCATTTCGAGTGGGGCCACAAAAATAACCGACCCTTCGCAGAGCAATTAAGCGAGCTTCTCTGACTCACACCTCCGTGGAATACAAAGAAATATCTTAGCACAGCAGAGGTTCACATGGCCGCTTTAGAGGACCAATACACGGAATTCGTATTTACGAAAAATGTTAAATTGCATAACGTAAAGTTAACAGTGGGGCAGAGTCACCGGGACAGAGCACACATAGAAAGACCACACCTGATGTCTGGGGAAGCTTCTCGGGAAGGAATGCTTTCAGAATCAAAATGGGAGGTCTTTGACAAGATCGAGAAACAATGTAAATGTGTTTTTTTTTCATTTTTTTCAAAACAGAAAACCGGCCACAGTGGAAAGCAATGTTACCAACTACACACTTGAACTCAAGGTGTATGGTGATTCTTTAACAAAAAGATTTAGTACAGGTGACAGTTGTTTGTGTGTTCTAGAGTAGAGGCTACCTCTTCCTCACTGAAATATTTTAGGGCATGTCTGATGGCTATTATTCTGATGTCTAACTGTGATTTCATCTGGGATCTCCTTACCATGCAGGGTCTGGGTTTACCAGCACTTTAATTCTGTCAGATATCTCCATGTGTGGCAAGAGGTAAGGATGGGTCATAACTGGGGGAGTATGTTAGATAATGGTGACCCGGCCAGGATTCGTTTTTGGTTGATAGACTGCCAGTACACATTTTCATTGAGAGATTGGCATATCAGTATGTGTTGAGGTTGAAGAATCAGACTGTCCAGATACTTTTGAGCAGAGAGGGGAAATTGCCAGAATACGTTTTTGGTCATTGGGAGAGCAGAGTAAAATTGTTAAAATCACATTAATTTAGTATTGAACACAATTAGAATATGTGTGTGGTAAGGACATGAGAGTTTAGAGGTCAACTGGAGGACTGAAAGTGTATAGGGTGTGTTATCTTGTTGAAGTTTAGACTTGGAAAAGTTTGTTAACACATTTCACTGTTACCTATAGTACGTTTATGTTAATAAATGTGAGGGGGTGAATAAAGTAGCAGTACTTGTAGATGTGACATTACCTTGTTGGAAGGTAGAGGTTCAGTAACTCCAAACTTTGTTTGATCTAAACAGACAAACAGAGACATACAAATACCATATGTTGCATATACAAAATTTGACAATGGTCACTTCCTCACAGTAAGGAAATTTCAACATTACAAAGAGATGATTCTTGGGGCCGATTTCTTGAATCAACAACGAGCAGTTTTGTGTATGGGAAAAGGTTGCGTGACATTAACTGATGTTACTTTTTTCTTTGAAGAGAAGCTAGGACAGGACATGATTTCCCCACGAGTACATACAATTAAGTATGCACATTGAGGGAGAAGTGTCAGAAGATAAATATACATGATACAAGGGGACAGATGAACCGAAGATTATAGATGCCAGGTTACTATATGACATTCATCAAGAAATAGATATTACAGGGAGTAACTAATATCTCGTATATGTTAAAAAAGAGTTAGAGAGATTACTACGTAGTAATGTGGAGATATTTTTATCTAAGACAGGTGCAGTTAAGCATTTTCAATACCAATTTGAGGTAAAACAACACAAACCATTTAGGGTTCCACCTTACTCCATGCTGCTGTGTTATAGGTGTAAAGTGTTACAGAAAATGATGGACAATGGGATAATTGAACCCACATCATCAACCTACAATAGTCCTGTAAGGATTGTGGGTAAGAAAGGTGTTAGTATTCGTATTATACTAGATTCAAGACTGATCAGTACAATAATTGTTATTGAAACAGATCAACCAGAAAAGTTAGAGGACTTACTTCAGAAACTTTATGGGGCAAAAATCTTTTCATCCCTTGATCTAAGATGGAGTTTTTGGCGTATTGAGTTAGCTCCAGAATGTAGGAAGTATACAGCCTTTATAGTATTTGGGCGATGCTACCAGTTCAAAACAGCACTATTTGGACTTAACATATCACCTGCAGTTTTTATAAGGGGATTAGGAACAACTATAAATAAAGAATTACAGGAAAACTGACATGTTATATGGGCAACATATTAATTTCACAATTGTCATGAAAACAATACAATGAACTTCGAGGAAGACTACTACAAACATTAAAAAAATTCGTGTTACAGTAGATGTTGCAAAATCCACATTTTGGAAAACACAAATAGAGTTCTTGGGTCATATAATATCAGCAGAAGGGATAGAACCAGATCCAAATAAATTGGAAGAAGTTAGTGATTTTGAAACACCCTACAATCCAAAGACATTGTGTGAAGTTTTAGGTCTATCAAGTTTTACAAAAAATTCATTTGGATTGACACATTAGTAACACTACACTTATGTCAGCTTACTGGCAAAAATACACCATGGGTGTGGGACCAGCAAGCAGAGGAGAAACTTCAGAAATTAAAGATTGGTCTAACAAAAGTACCCATGTTAGTCCATCCTGAACTAACCTTGGATTTTTGCATGGCTACAGACAGTGCAAAAACGGGATTGGGAGTAGTACTATTCCATGAATGCGAACAAGAGAGACAAATTATTAATAAAACTCTTTATTTGGCAAGTAGAGTGAACAGAATTACTCCATAACAGGACAGGAAACGTTAGCGATTGCGTCGGGATCCCAAAGGTTTTGATATTTTCTATTTGGAAGAAAAACCAAATTCCTATTTTGACCATAATGTGTTGGAGGTTTTGTTGACAGCGAAGTTAACTCATGGAAAACTTTCTCGTTGGGTAGCAATACTACAAGAGTATAATTTCTCAATTACTTATGTATGTGGACCAACTAACTTTTAAGCAGATGCGCTAACAAGATCTCCTTGAGGTGTTGGTAGCAGAATGTGAAGTAATAATGAAGGAAATGGGTTTGGAATTTATTATTTGAAAATTGTATTATTTGAAAACTATGCAACTAGTGCATTCAAACAAATTGCGACAGAAAAAAACAAAGACCCTGAGACTTTGGAAACAAAATATAAATTGAAACATAGGAATGCCATCGACAGTCACATGCATTATCTCTGAAACATGACATCTTGTTTTATAGAAGGAATGTAGGTACAGGTTCATGGGTAGTGTGTATTCCAGATGGGTTAGTTAATAAATATATTTAGTATACACATTTTAGCAATGGGCATTATGATCCACGAAAAAGTTACTTGAAACTAACATAGTCATGTCATTTTTACAATAAGGAAAAAAGAATTAAAAAAGTATTAGCCAAATGCAACGATTGTCAGAGGGCTAAACATGTAACATTTGTAACCATACCACTTATGTATCCAATAATTCCTGAAAAATTAAAACACATTGCAGCAACCGATTTAATGGGACCATTACCACAGACAAATAGGATAAATTATTTTAGCTGTGGTAAAATTAACATCTAAGTGTGCAACCCTTACTGCCTTGAAAAAGGCAACTGGGTGTACTATTACAAAAGCACTCAATTAGGATTTCCTAAAGCAAGTGGGCAGAGCTGACAAAATACTGTCTGACAACCGACCATAATATAGGTCAAAACAGTGGTAGACTACACTCAAAAAGAATCGAATCAAGCCCATATATATTTCAAAATAAGAACCAAGTAGAAATCCAGCTGTGCAGACAATGAAATTGCAGTAAGAAGCATATATCTGGGATAAGTATTTAGCACAATTTCAGGCAGAGATCAATGAAATGCCCCATAGCGCTACTTTACTTACACCAATTACTGTCTTAGTAAATTATCCAGTCCCAGACACAATTAGGGAGGTAATAAAATTTCCATCAATCCCAAGAGTACTGTAATATTGTGGCAATGGCACTAAACAACATCTGTTGTGCTGCCATGAATAGTAAGTCCAGGGTGGATAAAACTTCCACCAATCGAGTTCATGCAGTAAGACAACAATTAGTAAAAACGCATTATTTATCAAACAAACAAAAACTGCAGACAGGCATCTGGTAGAAATTCGTAGAATTATACATACAAATGCTGTGGTATCAGTCAACTTGAAAACAGAAAGCCCTTAGGGATATACCCCAAAAGGCATCTAAAGGCATGACCACATGTTTGACCAAGATCAGGTATCTTGATAATTTGCTGTTTGATATGAGACTAACCTAAAAGACTAAATTATAGTTGTACAGATCGATGAAGGACATTGAATTAATGTGATAAGAATTTGAGATTATTGTGCAGACATTAGAAGAGTTTTAATTCAGAGAGCTGACGATGGGGAGCAAAGGAGGACAAGATGAAAAATACCGAAAAGCCAATAAAAGCAAGTATTAAAGGTACAGTAAGGGTGCAAGTATTGGAATAAGTTGATAGATATGATTGAAATAGTTGAGATTTACATTTATGTAAGTTAATCAGATGAGAACCTTATGGGCTCGAGAATTTATGTTGCAGGAGTCGATACTCAAGAAGAGTGCAAATGGCAGACAGGGGAGAGAACACAGGACAAGGACATTTTTTATTTTCTTAGCATGAGACTAACAAGGTTTGGGAGTAAAAACATACTAACTGCATGTACATAACTATAATATGCAAAGTGAATCACCATTTCCTTCTACTCTGTGGTTCAAATGGTTAAAATGGCTCTGAGCACTGTGGGACTTAACTGCTGTGGTCATCAGTCCCCTAGAACTTAGAACCACTTAAATCTAACTAACCTAAGGACATCACACACATCCATGCCCGAGGCAGGATTCGAACCTGCGACTGGAGCGGTCGCGCGGTTACAGTCTGTAGCGCCTAGAACCGCTCGGCCATCCTGGCCCTTTCTACTCTATCTATTCCTCTCAAAATATGAGGAAACTTAGGTAAAACTAAGAAACAATGATATATTCGAATTTAAATTTGGAAAGCAAAGGGGATTTATGCAGAAGTAACTGTGTGATACGTTAGAAGCCCATTGTAAAGTTTTGAGGGCAACTATAAAAACTGTTAGTAGTTTACCATAGGTTAAAAAAGAAATTTGTAACACGAGTTGATACTGAGGACCACAGCATGAAGTCACAAGTGGACGACAATCCAGGGGGTCAACCTGAATGTGAAGATCCAGATGAGGTGGCAGTATAGGAGCGAGAGGAGAAGGCAGTCCGAGTGAGATGAGAGGCGTTAGGCAGTAAGTCTCCTGCTACCTAGACAGCAGATAGCAGTAAAAACACTCCAGAACAGCTTACCTTGGATTTTCATCAACGAAAATGGGACAAGGTGACAAGCAGATGCTGGTATGGCAAATGCTATGGAGAAGAGCCTATCAGCACAGTACCTGCTCAACAAGGCAGTCTAAAGCGACAGAGGTTACAACTAAATTCATCGCCACGATAAAACGCATATTCTACGATGGGAGCGCCAATGCAAAATTAGTGTTTCCAGAAACACCAAGGTAGTTCAAGTCTACAGCGCTTATCTGACACATAAGTACAAAGGACTAATGGAAGCTACATATTGAGGCGAGAATAGTAATTGCATACTACATAATTCAATTATTCAATCAAAGATTCCTGGGAAATAATAGTCAAGATTCCTAAAATTCCTATTTACTTTATCCCAGCCCAAAGAGAAAAACAATACCCAAAGTAAGATGAGCAGAAGAAGCAGCAAATATAGTAGAAGAGTCATCATAGAAGACACAGAAGACAGGAGATGGGCTAGAAGATGGAAGAATATACCTTCCCACGTCCCATCCCTAGATAACTATTAATGTCAAACCAGGCCAAATCTACTTTATTCGCCTAAAGTCCCATCTAAGGAAAATGAGTACAGCAGCATCCGAAGCTCTTTAATACCACCAGATGTCAAAAAGTTGTGTACCATGTACATGACAACTCAATGGAGTTGATCTAGTTTTGGACTTAACAGTCAGGAAACTGAGACTCCAACACGCACTCTCTCATGTCAATCACTCTGTGCCGACTCCCAATTTCTTCATCTACATGGCACCACACTCTAGGTTAGGAAGACTGCAAATCAACTTGAAATAAATGGCCAGTTAGATAAAAAATTTGTACAAAATATTTTCATGCTGTGTTAACAAAGAAAAATCCAAGGGATGTATTCAGTAAATAACTTTTAAATGAATGATATGATGAAAACTAGTGCATTTGAATAAAAGTGGGTGTCCCTCTCATGAATAGATCAAATATTTTGAATTGATGTATATGTGTGTGGATTATTTTCTTCAGGTTAAGTGGAGTAGTGCATGTTCATGTATTTCTATTTGAGATATGACATCCATATTCAGGATATTAACTGTCAATTTTTATGAGACAAGAATTTTGACATGCTTTCAGATAGCATTCAATTCATGATAATTTAAATTGTATAGATGAGTTGAGAAACTGTAGCTCAAGAAATTATTCGAAAGAATTTTACTCATCTTCGACCATTTTTATCATCAGTCTTAGGTTGTATGATTGTGAAGGAAAAGTATCAGATGTAACTCAAACTATAAACATTTTTTGCCATTTATCAATATTAATTTTCAGAATGATAGATAAAGGCCATCAACAGATAATTGTAGAATTAATGGATACTAATTTTCAGTATGGAATAACAGAATATGTGCCATCTATAAACATAATTTTAGAACTAAAATATTTACAACATATCTATACATTAACAGTGACATACTTTTTTCTAAGAGCAGTTTGAAAAGCCTTAAAGGCATCTAATGCCTACACAAAATAATTTGTGTAATGTCGCCGCAGGCTGCCACAATACGTTGTTTCATATCCTCTGGGGTTGTAGGCACATCACGGTACACATTCTTCTTTAACGTACCCCACAGAAAGAAGTCCAGAGGTGTAAGATCAGGAGAACGGGCTGGCAAATTCATGTGTCCTCCACGTCCTATGAAACGCCCGTCGAACATGTACCTCACTCCTCATGGTAATGTACATGTGCGTCAGTGAAAAAGACCAATAAATAGGTGTTAGCATGTGGACGTAATGTGCTGTTCCAGTCTCTTCTCTACCTAAGGTCCATCACCGTTCCCTTTGGATCCCTACGTAATTCGGTGCTCTCTGATACACACGATCGAACAGCAGAGGAGTGGGACTCAATCGTCAACTTTAGGTTACAATATCTCCGGATGTAATTAACATTTTACAATGCAAAAAACAGCACTGATTACGTATTTCTTTATATGTTCAGATGTGCTAACAAAACTAACGGGGTTCCATTTAAAAAAACGCAGGTTTGTGTTAAAAAACATACTTCCGTGCGTTTTTTTATGGTTTGTATTAACCATTTACACTAGCCCCTCTCCTCACGCTCGGGCTGTGGAATCGATTCGTCAGTATTTGATGTGGTTTACGAAATATATCCAGGTGTAATGTTAGGTGACTCACCCTGTATACTTCTTCTTCTTTGGTGCAGGAATTAATTTCAGTGATGAGCAGATAAAAGCTAAAACATGCCTTTAAAAATTTCGTGACTATTACTGTGTGAAAAATCACCTTGTTCTTTCGGTAGTTCTTCTGAGGCTTTTAGCAGGTGGATGTAAACCACAAGCTCCTCCAGCATGTTCAAAGAAAAACATTTTGGAGCTTTGTGGTACATTTCCATCAGTTCTCCTAGTGTACGTAGGTAACGTTTACTACTTTTTTCGTCTGCCTCAAATGCTGTCCAATTATTGTCCCCCTATCGTTCCTTATACCGGATCTTAAAACTTCACCTAGTTTGGCTCGTATAATGTTTATTAAATGCAGTATATTTGATTTTGTGTATTCTGGAACTGTTGTATTGGTTCTTTTACGCAATTCTAGGGTTATGCCTTAATTTGTGTACTAAAGCGCCTCGACTTCGGTGTGCTAAGGCTACGTTGTCTGGACCTATTTGGCGATACTTCGTGATACTCACCCTTTGTATGTCAAAGTGACAAATTTCTTCTTAACATTAACTTTTTTTACTTTTATCTTTTGCGTTATTTATTTTGTTCGTCACATACGCTTGACATATTGTGCCCTATATTTATTTGGTGTAGCTACTTGTTTTATAATTCCTAATTCTCTATACAATTCGTTTTACGTGAGTGGCAGTCTGACGGCTGTGTTGCACATGGCTCAGAAGTCTACTGTTATGTTGGGCTTGGTGTCGTGAGATGTCTTCTACAACATCTGAGATTTCTAGACTTGCGCTATTGGGTGGGGAATTGTAGGACGGCCCTAGATAGGTCAGGAGTGCACTACACAAAGGAAGCGGCTACTCGGGTAGCAGAGTACTTGTGGCGTGCACATGGGGTTTTTTTAGGCTAGGCAGTAGTGCGAGGTGTCCTGATGAACACTCACCAGTCGACGCGCAGGCAGGGAAATCAGGACGCGTTCAGTGTAAAGACACTTCAGCTATCGAAATATTAGCAGTAAATTTTCAGAGTGTTCGGAATAATGTTTCTGAATTTACTGCCCTCCAGGAAGCGTGTGGAGCGCAAATTATTCTAGGGACTGAGACCTGGTTGAACCCTGAGATAGGAAGTTGTGAAATATTTAGTGAGGGCTGGAACGTGTATCTGAAAGACAGATTAGACATCGTAGGAGGTGGTGTCTTCATTGCAGTTGACAAAGGTCGAAGCAGAGTGTGATTGTGAAAATATCTGCAAACGTTTAACAGGGCTAGGGGAAATAAAGTTAATTGTAGGGTGTTATTACCGGCCACCAGGTTCCACCGTGACAGTTCTAGAACCATTCAAAGGGAGTCTACATTCTGTATAGCAGAAATATCCGGATCATGCTATATTAGTCGGAGGCGACTTCAACCTTCCTAGTATAGACTGGGATGTCTATGGACTCATTACAGGTGGTACAGACAAGCCGTCGTGTGAATTACTTTTGAACACATTATCCGAAAACTGTCTTGAGCATCTAAATCGACATCCAACGCGTAATGGAAATATTTTAGATCTGGTAGCCACAAACAGACCAGACCTCATCGACGGTGTCAGTGTTGAGACAGGGATTAGTGATCATGATGTTGTCATTACCACTTTGGTTACGAAAGTTAAAAAGTCGGTCATGAAGGCTAGGAGGGTATTCTTACTAGAAAGAGCAGATAAGCAGTTGTTATCATCCCACTTAGTAAATGAATCGACTTCATTTACTTCCGGTACGATGGACGTGGAAGAATTATGGGCAAATTTTAAACACATTGTAAATCACGCATTGGACAAGTATGTGCCGAAAAAGTGGGTTACGAGCGGAAAAGACCCACCGTGGTTTAACAGCGCAATTCGGAGAATGCACAGGAAGCAAAGGCGGTTGCACTCGCGGTACAAGAAAGTCGGGAGAATGAGGACAGGCAAAAGTTAGTAGAGATTCGTGCTGCTGTAAAAAGAGCGATGCGCGAAGAATACAACCACTACCATCGTCAGACCTTAGCAAAAGATCTTGCTGAAAACCCAAGACGTAAAATCGGTAAGCGGGTAGAAGGCTTCCATCCAGTCACTCACTGATCAGTCTGGCCTAGCAACGGAAGACAGCAAAACGAAAGCTGAAATTTTAAATTTAGCATTTGAGAAATTTTTCACGCATTAGGTTCGTACAAACATATCGCCTTTTGAGTCTCGTACAGATTTCCGTATGGAGGACATAGTGATAGACATCCCTGGGGTTGTGAAGAAGCTGAATGGGTTGAAAGTAAGTAAATCGCCAGGTCCTGATAGGATTCCAATTCGGTTTTACAGAGAGTACTCTACTGCATTGGCTCCTTACTTAGCTTGCATTTATCGCAAATCTCTTGCCCAACGTAAAGCCCCGAGCGACTGGAAAAAAGCGCAGGCGACGCCTGTATGTAAGAAGGGTAGAAGGACGGATCCTCAGAATTACAAACCAATATCCTTAACATCGGTTTGTTGCAGGATTCTCTAACATATTCTCAGTTCGAATATAATGAATTTCCTTGAGACAGAGAAGTTGCTGTCCATGCAACAGCACGGCTTTAGAAAGCATCGCTCCTGCGAAACGCAACTCGGCCTTTTTTCACATGATATCTGGCGAACCTTGGATGAAAGATATCAGACGGATGCCATATTCCTTGACTTTCGGAAAGCGTTTGACTCGGTGCCCCACTACAGACTCCTAACTAAGGTACGAGCATATGGAATTGGTTCCCAAGTATATGAGTGGCTCGAAGACTTCTTAAGTAATAGAAACCAGTACGTTGTCCTCGATGGTGAGTGTTCATCGGAGGTGAGGGTATCATCTGGAGTGCCCCAGGGAAGTGTGGTAGATCCGCTGTTGTTTTCTATCTACATAAATGATCTTTTGGATAGGGTGGATAGCAATGTGCGGGTGTTTGCTGATGATGCTGTGGTGTACGGGAAGGTGTCGTCGTTGAGTGACTGTAGGAGGATACAAGATGAATTGGACAGGATTTGTGATTGGTGTAAAGAATGGCAGCTAACTCGAAATATAGATAAATGTAAATTAATGCAGATGAATAGGAAAAACATTCCCATATTGTTTGAATACTCCGTTAGTAGTGTAGCGCTTGCCACAGTCACGTCGATTAAATATTTGGGCGTAACATTGCAGAGCGATATGAAGTGGGACAAGCATGTAATGGCAGTTGTGGGGAAGGCGGATAGTCGTCTTTGGTTCATTGGTAGAATTTTGGGAAGATGTGGTTCATCTGTAAAGGAGACCGCTTATAAAACAGTAATACGACCTATTCTTGAGTACTGATCGAGCGTTTGGGATCCCTATCAGGTCACATTGAGGGAGGACATAGAAGCAATTCGGAGGCGGGCTGCTAGATTTATTACTGGTAGGTTTGATCATAACGCGAGTGTTACGGAAATACTTCAGGAACTGGGGTGGGAGTCTCTAGAGGAAAGGAGGCGTTTTTTTCGTGAATCGCTACTGAGGAAATTCAGAGAACCAGCATTTGAGGCTGACTGCAGTACAATTTTACTGCCGCCAACTTACATTTCGTGGAACGACCACAAAGATAAGATAAGAGAGATTAGTGCTCGTACAGAGTTATATAGGCAGTCATTTTTCCCTCGTTCTGTTCGGGAGTGGAACAGGGAGAGAAGATGCTAGTTGTGGTACGAGGTACCCTCCACCACGCACCGTATGGTACATTGCGGAGTACGTATGTAGATGTAGATGTAGAACATTATCTGAGCAACTGTCTTCTCGGAACACGCTGTAAAGTGTGGCTTCCTAACACCCTTTTGACTGATAAATACAAAAAGCTTGTTGTTCCATTCGGTTCAATATCTAAAGTGAATCGCATTTTCGGTTGCTGGCCATTAAATGTTTCCATCAGTTCAGCTACCTATTTAATTTTTCTTTCCTTTAAACAAAAAAAAATCATTAATGTATGGCATGTAATAAATCATTTTCTCTTCAGTTTTTGAAAAAGAGCTACAAAATTTGCTCTCTAAGTTTTTCACAAAATTTCTGCCCTTGGTTAAACCACCATCTTACATAAAACCCTTGTCCTTAAAAAGATAAAACAGTCCGAAAATAACATGAACTCTAGTAAATCCAAGTATTCTGAAATTTCAACTGTACTCATTGATGAGTTTTTTTTCAGACTATTCTTAAAAATTTCAAAAGTTTCTGGAAAAGTTAAATTGGTTTAGATGTTCACAATACCTGACAAGACCCGGCTTGCGTACTCTGGTTACGCCTTTCACTATGATCACAAATTAAATTTTATTTCTTGAATCAGTAAGCAGACTTCAAATTAAGACATAACGCTTTATTCAGGAGCTCATTTACTATTTCCATACCACTGCAAATAAGTCGCAATGAGATATTACATTTGTGCAGCTTTATTTGAACTCTTGCTTCTGATGTTTCAGGAGTCATCTTAATCAATTTAAATTTTTCACCCAGAGAAAACAAAAAATGCGGTTCTTCTAGTTTTGCCTTTAATTTTACTCGAACTTCTTTATCAGGTCCTTCTTATTTAATTTCCTCAGTTTCATGTTCCTGAATAGATCGCATCTTTTTTTTTTCATAATCGCTTACGTAGATTATTAAAGAGATGTACTCTTCATCAGGTGTAATTATGATTACATCAGTAGAATCCAATCTGAATTAACTTCGTTTATTTATTTCTCTCTCTAATTAATATCTCGCACTGTCTTTTCACGTTCAATAGTTTCTTTAGTTTTTACTCCTGTACATGTCTCCTGGGATTTAGTTACTTCGGCTTCTCCACATTCTACATCTACTTCTTCGATCATACGCTTGACGTCGTGGTGTCGCATCTTTGTCGAAGATCGTGCTTAAGCCCTTTATTGAAAGCCGCTTGTTCGTCATTGGTCAAAACAATGCGTTTCACATTAACTGCCCTACGCTATGTCTCGCTCATTCGACTTCTCTCCCTGCATATGCTATTTCTTGACAAAGATTAGCTTTTTCTTACTGCATCATTTTACAAATTAAACCGTTACTTTCCAGTTCCGACGCTAATTGCGCCTTCAGTTTGCCTACATAGCAGTGGTGTCAGTAGATTACTTAACATTAACATTTAAACTTTCTTTCCCGATTCATGTAGACTATATTTTCTGTCTTATCAACACAAAGTAATAACCAGAAAATTCTGCTGGAGACGATTTAGCCTTTATCAATTCATCGCATGGGATAGGATGGGACACTTCACCATACATTTGCTGGGGTGGTTTCCTCTCCATGATAAAGTAAGTTTGTCAACGTAGGAAATCCTCATTAATCTTTTATGTATAATGTTTTGGAATATTTTATACGCTTGAATTATTTCAGTCCCTTGTGGGGCTGTTAGATCCCCTGTCGGATGCCTGCCCTGGCGGCGGATAACAGGAAACCTCTCAGATATCAGTGGTACTTGGGCAACTGAACGCCCATGGCGGACCATATACTGACACCCTTCAGTTTCTGTTGTAGCATTCAGCGGATAGCGGTCAGCATCTGTTCACCAAGTTGGTGTAACTACTACAAACACTTCTTGATCTCAATAGTCAACTCTTGAAGATCATCATCTCCAACACAGATCGCCATTACCATCATTAATTTTTAAAAATGAAGGTGAAACAACAGGAAAGATATCCACTACCTCAGGCCCGAATATCGTAAATGCCCCGGGTTTTCCTGGTCATGGCACTGAGAGGGACCAGGAACATCATGAAAATGTGAAGAGTCGGAGCTTTACGAGATCTCTTCGCAAATACAAGCAAAATACGCTTCTCAAAATAAACAAACTTAAACAGTTTACAGATACACAAGAAAATTTGCGCATCCAAATCCTTAAACGCAAGAGATGCTTTTTATAGGTGAAAAGAGGAACACCAACAATGTTTGGTACATCATTCGCGGTTCACAGATTAGTCATAGACAACACCCTAGATTTCAGTTGTGTTAAAAGAAATCTCTACAATAACCTTCAGAGCAGGAAACAAAAGATACACATCACCAAAGCACATGCACCAACAAACTATCGTTACAGAAAGAAACCGCAAGAAGTCGAAGACTTTTGGAAAGACGTGGAAGAAATAACGAACAAAACATCAGAGTGACATATAAATGTGTCATAGGACTTCAATGCACAACTACGCAAAGAGAGAAGAACAAGCAACTCACACGCCCATGCAGAGAACACAACGGCATGTTCGAGAATGGAAAACAGCACATACACTATTGTCAGAATTTTAGCTTAAACTATGTTAACGAAATTTTAAGAGCCAAGACGAAAACTCACATCATGGAACGTCCAAAGACGTAAGGGGACGATTCCAAATAGATCATGTAGCTATAACAAAGAGAAAATACAAAAGAAATTTTGGACGTGAGAACAAGCAAAGGACACGTGAAGTGATCATCACTTGCTACAAGTACAGCTTATCAGCTTATGCCATTCGAAGCAACAAAAGACAATAGAAGAAAACCAGAAGACCAGAATTTGAATACTTGAAGGCAAACAAATAGAAAATTATTGACAATATAATTCAAAACACAATAGAAAGTTGGACACAACTCGCGAAGGCAGTTCATAAGACAATGGACTGGCGGTCAACTTCCCAGGAAACGCAACCACAGATGATAGAAACAACTTATGATCATGCCATTCAACGAAGAATCCAGTTATGTAAGTCTGGCAATAACAGAAACATGGCAGTAGGAGTTACAAAAAATCCAGAAACAGATTAGAAGACGGTACGACAAAAGTATACTAAATAAAATCGAAGAAAGCTTCAAAAGAAATAACAAGAGAAACTTCTAGATAATAATCAGGGAAAATACAAAAGGTATCAGACTCCAAATATCTACTTCAAAACAACGAAATCAATCCAGAAACAATTAGTAAAAAGCTGCCAAATTATTTAAAAAACTTCGATGAAATCGACAATCGAGAAAAGGCTAAAAAAAATTAAACTTCACGACAACAATATCAAATCAAAAATCGAAATCGCCCGCAGTTTAAATGACAGTGGAGATTATTAAACAACTAAAAACAATAGAGCGTCGGGAGAAGATGGCATTACCGTTGAGATCTGGAAATTCAAAGACAAAACATCACAAAAAACTTCATAAAACTCTCACAGAAATATACATTAAGGAGAAAATCGCACAGGAATGGAAATGCGCGTTGATCTGCTCACTGCACAAAAAGGGCAGCAACACAGACCCTACTAACTACAAAGGTACAGACAGGGCTGGACAAAAATATGGATTCACCAAAAACACAAAGACACTTCCACGCTTAATAATGTGCAGGAAAACCGTTGGCATTCAGTACTTCCAGTTGTCTCGGAGTGGATAAATACAGGTTCAAATGGCTCTGAGCACTATGGGACTCAACTTCTGAGGTCATTAGTCCCCTAGAACTTAGAACTAGTAAAACCTAACTAACCTAAGGACATCACACACATCCATGCCCGAGGCAGGATTCGAACCTGCGACCGTAGCGGCCTCGCGGTTCCAGACTGCAGCGCCTAGAACCGCTCGGCCACTTCGGCCGGCAATACAGGTCCTATATGGTTCTTAGGGGAATCTCATACCATTCTTCCTGCAAAATATTAGCAAGTTCAGGTAATGATGATGGAGATGGATAGCAATCACATCTTCTTCTTTCCAAAGTAACAACAAACAATCCTGTGATGCCCAGGGGGATGCGACGATTTATCCTCGTGCCCACAAAACCAGTCCTGGACGATTCTACTAGCTATGTGAACAGAGACCCTGCCGTCTTGGAACACAGCATCCCCATTGGGAAACAAACACTGTATCGTGGGATGCATCTGATCAGCCAAAATGATCACATGAACCTTGGCAGTAATGCGATCCTTCAGAGTAACCACGGGTCCTATGGAATACCCCAACCAAGTTTAACATTTGGGTTGCAGACTCGGCCAGAAGAAAGAAACAGCTTGAAACAAGACTCATCCGACCAAATGACATTATTCCATTGCTCTATAGCCCAGGCTTCGACATAATGTTTTTGTGCTATCGGGATCTGCATCATTGAAGTGTGGTTTCAGAGTTGCACCTGGGCCCGCTATTCCCTGCTTACGGAGCTCCATTCGTGTTAGTTTTGGAGCTGAGAGGACAAGTAAGTGCGACATTCAGTTTTGCAGTGACCTATTCAGCTCTCGTCTTCTTATTTTTCGTCACAGTCGTCTTTAGTGATCATCTGTCACGATATTTTCACAAATGTTCGTCCGCGTTGTGGCTGAGAGGATGATGTTTTCCTGCTTTCACTGTATGTGGTAGAAATATTCGATATGGTTCCTCTTGAAACGTCAAATACTTCGGCTGTCTTAGTTACGGAAGTTCCCACAATATGACCGTCAAGTACTTGCCCACGTTCGAACTCAGCCAGCGTGACAAAATACAATCACAACTACACATAACATTGTTCTGATCAGGACTGACTCGTGCAATATATTGAGCATATTCCACGGGTGCCGTTCGTGGTCAGATACAACAGCCGCACCTGCAGAATTTGCTAGCTACTGCTTATATGTTCAAGCATGCGTTTCTCGCAGTTGTTCCTTATTTTTATTCAAGCTCTGTATCTCATTATCACCAGTCGCTTACAAAAATCTCTCCGAGACACTACTCAGTAGAACAGAACTACAAAGTGATGCAAAGATTGGTGAATACTAAGCAGGCTTCAGAGAAAGGATATCAGCTATTGAACAGATTTGGAATCTGCGAACACTCATGAAGGTCAGGGAGACGAGTAACATTATAGTCACATTTGCGGACTTCAATGCATACGACACTGTAGATAGGCATACTCTCTTTGACACACTAGAAGCATATGGAATTGTCAAAAATTCTAATGTATTCATACAACAGATAGTACCAGACACAGCATCCACAGTAAAAGTTATGTTAGAAATCTCAGAACGTCCCGTTGTTGCGGGTGTTAGGTTTCAGTAGACTACTCCTTACAGAAGCGTACTTTAGCGTAGTATTTTTAATAACTTCTGTCACCTACTCTACGCTATTATGAATGTAAAATGGGAACAAATTATGAACTACTGTCAGCATTCAGTAGTATTATATATGTTATTCACCCGAGAATGTTGACTTCACTGTAATATACTGTAATGAGTCAAAATATTATGACCATTGACCACTGCGGGACTTAATGCCGTTCTATGGTGTTGGGTGCACATGATATGGTGAGGCATGCACAAGGTGCGCCAAATATAACTGGCTCAGATAATATTTATGAGACTGATGCGGAACTGGCCCATGTTAAAGAATGAGAGAAGAGGCTGTAACAAAAAATACTGGAAACGGGATTTTAGTGAACCAGTAGGTTGCTGTCATGTGTCTGCATATGCGCGTCCCCCGCATGATCTGCCCCAAGTACTTCGTCGTATCGTTACATTTGAGTGAGAGAGAGGAGCAGACATGTTTAGTATGCACTTCAATGCTGGAGAAAAATAGTGCTCACAGTAAGACAGTGCATAGTCACTGTCGAATGCTATGCATTGGAGAGTTAGTGCGAAACGCCTGCGGATCTGTATGTCGAAGAGTTTCAGGGTGGAAGTGTTTTGACAAAATATCCAGTACAGGGTGCAAAGCTAAACTTAGCGGCAAAATGTCCAGGAGCAGGTTCTTTAGTGAACGACAACGATAACTATCCGAAAAGATCTCGTATACTATAAAATGTTGCTCGAGTGTAGCAAAGCCTGGAATGAAGTCCGACAAAATCTCAACACCAGTTCTCTGTGCTAGTGATAATTAGGGCGTGGTCGCCTCTGACTATTAAAAAAGTGCACCTGCACCTATTAACTTCACAAATTTGCGGTCATCCATCAGTTAAATCATCCATAAGGACTTTTGCCTACTGAGTTCCATCGATGGTGTCTGAGTGAAGAGTAATCACGACTCTTGGATCCTTGGTCTCTCGTTTCTTCAGATGAGGCCTGGTTCAGACTGCCAAGGTATGTGAACTCAGGGAATATCCGCCAAAATGTACCACAAAATCCCCATTAGTACTTCGAAGTTCCATCATATAACCTCAAGACTATGCTGGGCATGTAATGTTTGGTCTCTGTGTCGTAACACAATTTTTTCACCAAACTGTCAGTGCTAATCAGTATGTCTGTCAACTGTTTAATTCATATATGTCGATCGACTCACATAAGATGAAAGACTGCATTGTTATTTTCAACCTTGTCAGGAGTGCATGAGATGTTCGTTGAGGAGGGGATACTCAGAAAAGGCAGTGTAATATCCTGGCTACCTCGATCGTCTGATGTCTCTCGTTATGGTTTGATACCTGTGCGACAAGCTGAAGCGTCAAGTGTACTCAAAAAATCCTCACACACTGGAAGAGCTACAACACAACATTGCCAACAGTACTGCTGGCTACACGTTTCTCCTAATTTGATAAGCCGAGTGTAGCGCTGCATTGACGTCACCAGTGACCGTTTCCAGAATCTTCTGAGGTGTTCATTAAGGAGGATCAATCTTACGTCAGTCTTATTGTAAATATTTTCCAAGCCAGTTTTATGTTGCCCCCTCTATAAACAAGCAGAGGAGAGACGAATGGAGAATCGTTCTATTGACGGTCAAGGCTACAACTGAGAAAACCCACTTATGTAAGGAATTATGCCCCCACATCTGGGAACGAACTTCCTGTAAATGGAAAATCTGATTGGCTGTTCTTGTGCTACTGTCGAGCATATATGAGAAGTGTTTTAAGTGTGATGAAGCAAAAAGTAGTCAACAAGGTGTTGGGCGCCCTGCCTCCTCACAGAACGTAGAGGTCAGAGACTTGCCATTCTATAAAGCAAGATGGACGGCAATCCGTAGTAGATCTGATAAAAGAGTGCTTTGATGGTGCAGGCACCACCGTTGCTGAGTACACTATTCAGTTCACATCTTTAACATGTGTTTCTGCAGCAGACTACCCTTATGTGCTCTCAATTTCACCCAACAACACCCTCAATTATGTATGTAATGGTACGGGATTATCTAGACTGAACCATGGATCAATTGAAACGTGTCACTTGTTGAGATGAATCATGTTTGTTGTTACACCAGATCAATGGTTGTGTCTATAAACTGCTTCATCAAGGTAAACAGGTATTCGAAACTTGCTCTGCAGGTCAGTGACGATATTAATACGCTACGAGTGCTAGTCAGTTAGACTTCCATGAGACCTGTGTTATTAATCAAATGCACCATAACAGCTGTGGATTAAGTGAACATTGTTGTGGGGTGACCTGAATCTCTTCATGGTTAATGACATCCTCAATCGCAATGGCATCGGCAAGCAGGATAACTGTATGCAGTACAATAGTTTGAGAACCATCACGCTGTACTCATGTTGATGTCTTGGCCATTAAAATTGTTGTGATCTGAACCTGAAGGACGACCATACCTGGGACGCCATCTAGCACCAGCTCTGTGCCCATAAACCACTAGTGCCTCATACCTCCGGAAACCTACCCAGTACTTGTCTGCTGGCCGGTGTGGCCGAGCGGTTCTAGGCGCTTCAGTCTGGAACCGCGCGACCTCAGATGTTAAGTCCCATAGTGCTCAGAGCCATCTGAACCAGTACTTGTCTAACCAATACCATACATAATCACTATTGTTTTACTTTCCAAAGTTGCAGCAACACATTTGTTACTACAAAACTACCCGAGTATCCAATGATGCCTGAGTATGTATGTCTTCCTATATTCGGCTAGCCTTCTCCTGAAGGCTAAGCGCTAATTGAGACGTGTATAGCACGTATGACGTGACAAGACACTTAAAACACGACGCGCACGTTCCGCATGTACAGCGCTGGTCCATCGCATGATAAGATGTGTACACATTCTTTGCACGTGCTGGTTGGCGACGCTCTGCGCTGACAAAATCGAAGTGCGTGCACCCTGTAATCTTTCACAAACGATTTTACATAAACTATTCAGTAAAATTATTTGATTTTTGCCTTGCTTCTAGTGTTATACGTCAGATTCGTGGCTAAGAGCCCATCATCTCGCTGATCGTCACACTTATTGTGCTATACACGTTTCAGTAAGATGCTACGCAAAATTCGAAAAGTTTGCTATGAAAAATAGGGGTCGCTATGTTCAAATGTGTGTGAGTTCTTAGGGGACCAAACTGCTGAGGTCATCGGTCCCTACACTTACACACTACTTAAACTAACCTATGCTAATAACAACACACACACACACACGCTCGAGGGAGGACTCAAACCTCCGGCTAGAGAGACCATGTCGAGAAAATGGATACAATGTACCGAGTTCACTTCCGATCTCACACCCGCGAGAATGATATTCACAACGTCGCTCATATCTCCTAAACCGCTCTAGACATCGAGACGAGATTTTCGCGAATGATAGCATACAAGGAGGAGAATACTTTGCCAGTTCGTAAACACACGGAACTTTCTTATCTATGGCGATATAGCAGACGCTATACTTCTTATTTTATTTTTTTCACTCTCGTGCCTGTAATTTGTTAAGAGTTATCGACAGTTAGTGAAACAAGAGTTTCCTAGTATGAAAATAAACACGAAATTTCTTCTCTTATTTCTTGAAAACCGACACAATGAGGTTTTTCGAAACCTATTCTGTTCTCTCGTCGCCAATTATTTGTTTAATGAGCCACTCTGTTTCAGAATTCTGTCGCAATAGCTGCTGTAAGATGAGTTTGTACAAATTGTACTGTGTTTTGGCAAAGGAAGAACAATTAAACCTGTCAACAAGAGAAATGTGGCCGTTACTCATAAATGGTGATGCTTCTTCAATGAGAAAATGTTAACAATTCGCACAAAAATAAATTGCCTATTCTGTTGGAATTTTGGTTGAATCCCTACCGTACTTTTAACACTGTACGACTGGATTGGAAACTTACCAAATTATTTTATTCCTTTTCTTCGTCTGAGAAGTATTAAAATAATGACAAGCGATCCCTTCAGGCGGAATGACAGGCATATGCCAGATGCTAGTTACTCACCTACGACTTGCCGAGCTGACAATGTGTGACTCGCGGATAAAATAGCTGTTATTGCGAAAAATAAGCAATTGAGCCGTCCCACAGGAAAATGGTCAATGTACCGGCAGCAGCTGAGAATAATGAGGGCATCAGGGTTGCAGAAGCTACCCAGGTGTGCCTTGTGAGCGGGAGTTGACGTCTTTCTAAAATCATTATCATAAAAGAAGATCTACCTTTCTCAGAAATACATTTCAACAAATTAACTATGTCACCTCGCCACACTCTTTCAGGATACTCATACTTTCGGAATAATACCGACCATTATTTCACTTGTATAGGCCTAATTAGTTTATTTAGTTTGTTAATGCTGGTAGTGTGTATGCCCTGTAATGCTTTTTCTCGTCACGCCAATTGAAACATTGTTATTCGTGAGGGCTTCTTGACTGTTTCTAGCTTACAGTGGAAATGTGATGTCCACATGTACGTAGTATAATGTCTCTTATTACTTCCATATTGAAGTTACGATATCGAAACTTATGTACTTCATATCTTGGACGCTTTTCACCAGGGGCACAAACGGGTGGTACCTGTGGAAATTACGCATTTATGACCTTTTGCCACAGATCGTAGAGATACCTCAGCATAACAGGCAGCAAGTAGGTAACCGTGTTTTACTTGCCAGCATTGCTTCCAGATCACACGATTTTATAATAATGTAACTTCCTTATTCACTACCCTCATGATGTATCATATGTGCCTTCTCATGATCCGGAAACATTGTGGAGGCAGAAGACGTAATCGCAGTGACTAATGGTTTACCATTTATTGAACTATGCATTGTTCTTGACAAAAGAATAAACGAAACAAAAAACTGTACAGATATATGTAACTGAAAACTATTATGTACTAACGAAAAGAGATGAAGCGCTTAAATAGCGAAAAACGAAACACTACTCAGTGATAACAAAATTCAGTATACTGTAAGATCCACCTCCCATTCTCTGTCCATCTGCTGCCCCTCTCTTTGTCCATCTGCTCCTCCCCTCTCTCGATCTATTTCATCCTCCGCTCTCTCTGTCTATTTTCTCCCTCGCCCTCTCTCTATCCTTCTCTTCCTCCCCCCTCTCTCTCCATCTTCTCCTCCACCTCTGTCTGTCCATCGCCTCCTCTCCTCTTTCCTTGTTCTGTCCATCTCATCCTCTGCCTTCTCTTTGTCCATCTCGTCCTCTTCCTTTCCCAGCCATTTCCCTTTATCCACTCCCCTCTACTGGCCATATCCCTCTACCTATAACCATCTTCTCTTTCCTCCCTCTAAGTCTGTCCATCTCCTGCTCCTCCACCTCTCTCCACGTTATGAACACCACAATAACGGAGGGTTGTAGGTTTCATCTCCCACAGTATGCCTTTCCTGGCAGTAAGTTACGTGTGGGACAAAATTGGTTGAAATCGATGCAGGGGCTTAGGAGCAGCCGTGGATTTACCCACATACTCAGGTGTCACATATATTTCACATACCAGTACACATGTTTCACATGTATCTCTACAAATTTCGCCCTACAGTTTCGTTTACTACTTCATGTCTCTTGAACTATACGTCGTACACTTCCAGGTATATCCAGAGGTATATATGGATACAGTCTGCGAAATGAGTTGCGAATAGAGTTACTGGTAAATAAGTAATAAACTGAAACGTCATGCATGATGAGGCAGTTCTTTCACACGTCTCAGTCCTTGCGACGTCATATCTCCTTAACTATGTATCATACAACGATATATTTTTGCAGTTACATTTATAATTTTATCTTAAAACTGTCTACAAAATATGTTGTAAAAAAGAGTTAGCAATAAAAGTGTAATTAATTAAAAGTACATGCTTGATATGGTAATTTTACTGCTTGAACAGCGAAAATGTGGAAAACGAAAAACTTTTTTACGACATTATTTTAAGAGAACTTCAGCGAGGAAAAGTTTCTTATAGGTTACAAATTATGTGCAACGTTGGTTCAAGGCACTAAGTTCTCTCATTCTCCAATATTGGACAAATACGGCCCGGCTGCCTGCACGTCGTGAGCTACACTTCTTTCTCTCCAGTCCACCTCGGAGCAGTAGATGGGGATCCAATCCCAGAATGGTACTTTCCAGACAGTAAGAAGTATGTGTGCCAAGTTCAGTAGAAATCTTTTCAGTCATTTAGGAGAGACGTGAAACTTACATACACTCCTGGAAATGGAAAAAAGAACACATTGACACCGGTGTGTCAGACCCACCATACTTGCTCCGGACACTGCGAGAGGGCTGTACAAGCAATGATCACACGCACGGCACAGTGGACACACCAGGAACCGCGGTGTTGGCCGTCGAATGGCGCTAGCTGCGCAGCATTTGTGCACCGCCGCCGTCAGTGTCAGCCAGTTTGCCGTGGCATACGGAGCTCCATCGCAGTCTTTAACACTGGTAGCATGCCGCGACAGCGTGGACGTAAACCGTATGTGCAGTTGACGGACTTTGAGCGAGGGCGTATAGTGGGCATGCGGGAGGCCGGGTGGACGTACCGCTGAATTGCTCAACACGTGGGGCGTGAGGTCTCCACAGTACATCGATGTTGTCGCCAGTGGTCGGCGGAAGGTGCACGTGCCCGTCGACCTGGGACCGGACCGCAGCGACGCACGGATGCACGCCAAGACCGTAGGATCCTACGCAGTGCCGTAGGGGACCGCACCGCCACATCCCAGCAAATTAGGGACACTGTTGCTCCTGGGGTATCGGCGAGGACCATTCGCAGCCGTCTCCATGAAGCTGGGCTACGGTCCCGCACACCGTTAGGCCGTCTTCCGCTCACGCCCCAACATCGTGCAGCCCGCCTCCAGTGGTGTCGCGACAGGCGTGAATGGAGGGACGAATGGAGACGTGTCGTCTTCAGCGATGAGAGTCGCTTCTGCCTTGGCGCCAATGATGGTCGTATGCGTGTTTGGCGCCGTGCAGGTGAGCGCCACAATCAGGACTGCATACGACCGAGGCACACAGGGCCAACACCCGGCATCATGGTGTGGGGAGCGATCTCCTACACTGGCCGTACACCACTGGTGATCGTCGAGGGGACACTGAATAGTGCACGGTACATCCAAACCGTCATCGAACCCATCGTTCTACCATTCCTAGACCGGCAAGGGAACTTGCTGTTCCAACAGGACAATGCACGTCCGCATGTATCCCGTGCCACCCAACGTGCTCTAGAAGGTGTAAGTCAACTACCCTGGCCAGCAAGATCTCCGGATCTGTCCCCCATTGAGCATGTTTGGGACTGGATGAAGCGTCGTCTCACGCGGTCTGCACGTCCAGCACGAACGCTGGTCCAACTGAGGCACCAGGTGGAAATGTCATGGTAAGCCGTTCCACAGGACTACATCCAGCATCTCTACGATCGTCTCCATGGGAGACTAGCAGCCTGCACTGCTGCGAAAGGTGGATATACACTGTACTAGTGCCGACATTGTGCATGCTCTGTTGCCTGTGTCTATGTGCCTGTGGTTCTGTCAGTGTGATCATGTGATGTATGTGGCCCCAGGAATGTGTCAATGAAGTTTCCCCTTCCTGGGACAATGAATTCACGGTGTTCTTATTTCAATTTCCAGGAGTGTATATACATTCATCAAATTTTGCAATATGTAGGGATGTCGATGATCGTGTACATACGCTATGATCCACGCAGTGCAGCCGGTGGTTATAGTTTCTTGCCTCATCAATGCACTTTAGCCATTACAAAAGCTTACTCAGATAGGCTAACTATTGAGCTCTTTTTATTGCTTCACAATTTCTTGTACTGTTTCCTTTGAAATTACAGATTCGCGGTAGCGTTATGAACCAATAAGTAATCAACGGTGTCTTCACAAAAGCACCTCAGAACTTCTAGTGAAACAGATGGAAATAGTTCATTAAAGGCTGTTCATTCCCAACAGATATCCACGCTGTCTGCGTATAACTCACAAAATACTTGAGGTTCATCGTGTTTTTAAATTAATGAATGTTAAACATTTCCCGGTAAAGATTATTAAGCCGAAATCGCTGCTCCCCGGCATACGAAAGTCTACCATGTCAGGCCTGATGACGGCCGATGTCATACGACCATAAGCTGGTGTAATACCAGAAAGCGTCCTTGACCACCTCAAACTAGTGAACGTCTGCTTCATCAAACCACTAACAGTCCAGGATTGATGGAGAGCTTTGAGGTGCTCTCACCTTAACTGGATCATGACGTTCGTTTAAACCTACTAGGGACGTGGCGAATTATTCCTCGCACCCCCCTTCCACCCCCCAATAATGTGTGTTGTTTGCCGTTAATGCAGGATGAACACATTTACTTGATGTTTTACTCCTACCCAGGGTATACAAATGCAGTATTGATTGTTGTATGGTGCTAATTCTTTAAATGTATGGTGTGAATCATTATAGGTTATAGTTAACAGAGCCCCTTCATGAAAAAAACGTAGTGAGAAATTTCTGACGTTGATGTTTCTCTCATTGGAACAGTTCCTTCATGGCCATTGAGCAATGATAATTATTCCGTGCACGAGGCAGATGCTTCAAGTTAACTCTAAAGGATTTCTGTCTTATTGTATTCAGAAAGAAAATATTCCACAAGGATTCATTTAATTTCTCTGCTTTTTACTCCATACTTATAAGCTCACAGGAAGAATGCTCGAATGACATTTCTTAAGATATACAAAATACAATTATTAAATAGTAGTATAGGGGGGCTATGGGTGCAATTTTGATATCAAATGGAAATGCAAATTAATTAAATTGATCAATTTATCACCCCCGCTCACCGCCACCACCGACTATTTCCACCCCCACCGCCACATGAAGCTTCGTGTTTTTCTCGGCCCATCCTGCGTAAAATCAGGAAAAAGAAGAAATTCGACTATTTCGGTGCAAAAACTACCGATCACCGCAGAATGTCCTCGTTATTTCGAAACCGTCATCAGAGTAAAGAAAAAGCAGTAATTTAAACTCCACAAAAAAAATCTATATTTAGCAATTTCTTTCAGCTCACTGAAAAAATTGCACGAGCTGAGAGCGTCTCTTGCGTCCAGTGTCTATAAATAAACTATCACGCACAATTGTATTACAAACATTTCAGACAATCTTTCACTTCATTGGCACACATGTCGGAAAAAAAACCACATTGATTTTACGTTTGACAACAAGAAGCTATAATTCAAGAGAATGGAGCTTTTTTGTACAGTATGACAGGTCCCCTTTTACCAGGGCGATTCTATATCATACTAGCGTTTACGAAAAAAATGTTGAGAGCCGGTCTCGCCCTGTCTAGGTGGGAGATTGAAATTTCGTTAAAAGATATCGCAACAACAACAAAAAAAGCGTTTGAAAGAATCATTCCGTAGTGTCCTAGTCATCTCTTCCACTCTTCCACCCTCCAGGTATTAATTTCATCGGATAATTAATTAAATTGATCTTGAGTGTCATTTGTATAGCGAGTATTTTTTTTTTCAGCAGGCGGATTCCACTCGTCAAGTAGGACAACTGGGAATCAATGGAGGGAACACGATGTTCTTTTCGAGGAACGCTATAGAGAAATGACATCTGAAGCAGACCATAAAGGGATTTTACAACCCACAACACACATTCAGCATAAGGCCCGCGCTGTTAAAAACACGATCATAACGCCTGTGTCACCATTACGCTGCATCAAAAGGCGGTATTGACTCTACACAGGTACCCGTAGGTCACTGTAGTATTACGCTTTCAGGCAGAAATGCTGTACGCAAGTTTGGAATCAAGTCTATCCATTCAACCACATATTTGCGTTGGATCCTGTTGAAGAGTCTTTTAATGGTTACAGCTACTGGTGAATCATAGTCGTGCCACTTTCACACCTCGAAACAAGTCACCTTTTTTCTAACCTATCTGCTAAGGATTCGATACACCAAGAACCGCTGTTTTAGGACAGTCCCTCTGCATCTTGTAACTACTCCTAAGTACCTGCCCTGCACTCACTGCAGGATAGTCTATGCGATCGTTCCAATTTAAGAAGTCGGAGAGCGCTACACATAAGACCTTCTGCATCCTGTGGGGAAATGGGACGAGCTGAGTTAATGTGACACGAGCGCATTTGACCACTCGGTGGAAATGGGAACATGTCATGTCATAGCTTCGCCAACGATGTACAGTGCGTAAGGCCAGCTTTAGACGAAGCTTTCCCCTGCAGCACTAGGTATCAGAAGAGATTGTATGAGAAGTTATGGTGGTGTTTCTTGTTGGGAAATACATGGCGACACATTCCGAACTATATACAGGTAGCCCGAAGAAGATCTGTGTCTCTCAGGGTGCATTCACGTCTATCATCCAAACACATGTGGCAGCCCTATTAAATATACAGGTATTGGTTCATTGGGGCAGGTGGTTAGTGATCGAAGTTGCTTCCACAGACCGGTGTGAAGTTTCTTCACTTGTACTGTAGGATGACCATATCCAACAGACTATCAACCACACGAGATGGTTCCTGTATTGCTCCTTCAAAAGCAGTTTAATACATTGTTGTTTTCAGCTGTAACATACTCAATCAGTGTGCACCGCCATACACTTTTTTTCTGCCGTGATTTAGAGATGCATGTCAACTGCCGCTAAACCGACATTAACACGATTCGATCCTGTGGCTCTCACAGAAAACTGAACATGGCATGGCATAAAGGATACAGCTATATTTACTGTCCTACATTTACAAGCAATTTTGGAACACGGAACAAGCATGTACGGGGGAAAGAATCTTTTGTTTTTGGTCGTGAAAATATTCTACTATATGTCTATTGAGGTAATAGAGAACCGCGCGAGTTGCTGCCGTCTTTGATCCTATCCTGGAAAAAAGATAACCATATGCCTCATACTTGCATATGTATTAAAAGAATGACAGAGTGGATGGAGTGATAAGGTGAGATGGTGTTGTAATGAGAAGGGTTTAATGGTAGATGGATGATGCATTCTAGAGAAAGAGAGGGACATGTCGCTGTGTGTCATTTGACCATTTTTTTCGTTGCTGTGTCGTGATACATCAGTTGTGAGACATAACCTCAGTTCGACTGGCATACTACTACAGGTTCTGTGTATGACTTAGAGCACTGTCTACGTGCGATCGTAAACAGCAAACCTCTAGGTCATCAGAGGACTTGCATCCTGTTTCGACACATTCCTCTCGACAAACGAAGTTTTATGCGACGTACTCCATACCCCTGCCACATCTTGAGTATAAAATCCAATCTTCAGTTTCATAAGTATGGTGATTATAGGTTAGCGACATGTGTTTGTGATGTACTACAATCCCCGTGTATACATCTGCTTCACAGATGTCCTGTTTATGGAGTTAGTAGCGGAATGACAAGTAATTTCACACGTCAAACACCGCTGCTATGCGTTTGTCCCTTTCTTTGTAAGAGGCACTCCCCGTTACTAACGATCATTTTATATAGGACAGATGCGACCATAGTATAATTTCTGAACCGTGATCGGATGTGAATAGTGGGAGCTGTAGAAGTCTGGAAAACTATACTGTATGTGTATCGCAAGGAACCGATATTTTAAGGAAGTAGTTTTTCATTTTACAGTTTATCACCATAGTTTGCGTAGAGAAACCTGCAAGGAGTGTGTCATGCGCTGGAAATATATTTCTTACATTGGGATAGTAACAGCGTCCATTCCATATGACTAATAGGTCGGAAACCGCAACGATCTAACATTGTAGCATGTTTTATGTAAAGAACATTGTAGCTTTAGGAGCGCAAGTGTTTATGTTCTCTCTGACCAAGATTTTCTTGGTAATGACCCCAGACACTATAACAATACTTTAGAATTTGTAGGGCAGTTGAATTATCTAAACGCAGGAAACACCATGTGTCTGGAGCTCCATCATGCATAGAAAAACCCGTTTCTTGTTTTCAACCGCATGTTATATCATCAATACCGTTTCACATCCACTGTACACCGTTAAGGGGTGCTAACCTCCTCGTCATTCGCGCATCTGGAGAAATCATGTGTGCCAGCCGAGGTGGAAGAGCGGTTCTAGGCGCTACAGTCTGGAACCGCGCGACCGCTACGGTCCAACTTCCAACTTGGTTGAGTGCAATCCGACTGCTGAAAAAAAAAAATACTCGCCATACAAAGTGACTCTCATGATTAATTTACTTAATTAGACTTTGAAATTAATATCAATGATGTGCCGCCTGGCGGGTGGAAGAGATGGCTGGGGCACTACGGAATGATTCTTGACAAACGTTTCTTTTTTTTTTTTTTCGTTGCAGCGATATCTTTTAACGAATTTCAATCTTCCACCTACACAAAGCGAGACAGGCTCTCACGATTTGTTTCGTAAACGCTAGTATGATATAGAATCGCATTGGAAAAAGGGGACCTGTCATAGTGTACAAAACAGCTACGTTCTCTTGAATTATAGCTTCCTGTTGTTAAACGTAAAGTGATTGTTTTTTTCCCCGACATGTGAGCCAATGGCATGAAAGATTGTATTCTCTAACGTAATTTCACGTGAATGACAGTTTATTAACAGATACTGAACGCAAGAAACGCTCTCAGGTCATGTAATTTGTTCAACAAGCCGGCAGAAATTGCTTAATATAGATTATTATTTTTTTCTTTGGAGTGTAAATTATCGATTTTCTTTAGTCTGATGACTGTTTCGAGATAAAGAGGACATACTCAGGAGATTGGTAATCTTCGCAGCATAATAGTCGAAGTTTTGTTTTCCTGATTTTACACATGATGTTGGTCATGTCTGTGGTGATCATTTGTGATCGGTGGTCGTGGACTTCGTTGGATGTCCCAAAAAATGAGGTGCGACTGCAGTCGTACGTAAAAACAATACCGATTTTGCTCATAAAACTAAAAGAAAATGGACTTCACCTATTTTCGTGGAAAGAGGACACTTATTACGATCGCAAATGTGTTCTGCTTTTTGTAATAGATGCTTGATTATAGATGCATTGACGTCAAATATAACTGTTCCCCAACGCCGAACGGGGGTCATGTCTGCTGTGGTGGTCGCCAGACACAGCCGCTCTCTGTCCAGGGGGCGGCGTATGGGGGCTCTATCGCTATATTTTAGACGAACAAGTTGCACTTGAGGTGGCAGTCCTTCAATGTCCTACTTGTTTAGTTGACTATAAACGCTACTGTGCTGGCGTAAGAGCGTCGCCTTAAGGTGGCGGTCTGGTGGTGGAAAGCCGAGTGCGGGCAGCGAGGGAACAGAAAAACTACGAGTCACTCGGCGGAGCAATTGACCATTTCAAGAAGCCTGTGTTCCCCTATAGGTGGATGGAAGGAGGGGGGCGTGGAGAGGGGGCCTCGATTTTCGGCAGTTTGTGGACGCCTGTCGAGGAGAACGCACTTTTAACTACCGTCCCGTCTTTTGTTGTTGTTGTTGTTGTGGTCTTCAGTCCTGAGACTGGTTTGATGCAGCTCTCCATGCTACTCTATCCTGTGCAAGCTTCTTCATCTCCCAGTATCTACTGCAACCTACATCCTTCTGAATCTGCTTAGTGTATTCATCTCTTGGTCTCCCTCTACGATTTTTACCCTCCACACTGCCCTCCAATGCTAAATTTGTGATCCCTTGATGCCTCAAAACATGTCCTACCAACCGATCCCTTCTTCTAGTCAAGTTGTGCCCCCGTCTTTTAGGACGACGATTTTCCCCAGTACATGTGCTGCATCGTGACCCATTCATTACAAGTGATGGTTTTTTCACGACTATTTCGACGTATAATTAGAACTGTGACGAATTTTTTTCCATTAGTTGTGTTATCGTGTATTGCCTTCGTTTACCTGGGCTGCAGTGTGATTTTTGAGCAAGCAACTGCAGAAAACTCTGACGTCAAACCACTATAACCTCAGCTGCATGCTTACAGGTGAAACATTCATTAAAGTCCTCTCTGTCCAACACCAGCATTTCGTCAGTTGAACGTATTTCCCACCAAAAAGAATAGAGATTACACCTCACTCCCCATCCTCTTTCCCGCAAGCTTTTAGGTGCAGGATGGAGATTGGTGTGTCTGTCGCTAGTTTCGAATGGTACTGCGAATTTTTTCCCAGCAGGATAACACCAGTTGTATGGCATCGTCAGTATTTAAGTTATTTTGCGACTTTATGTCATCCATTTGCAGCACTATGCAAATCGTTGTGTGATTAGACCCGAGCTAAGTGATTAATTACTTAATTAGGATCGATCTTTGCGTCAGTTTCTGGACCGAAATAAATAAAGTACACTAACCTAACCTCCCTCTCCCGCATCTGGACTGTTTCCATGTGGTAGGGGGTGCACTTGGGCTTTCCATCCAGTAGAATCAGTATTCGAGTCCCTGAAAGGGCAGTGCCATTTTTAATTTCCCGTCAGTTCCCCTGTGGGGGATGGGGTGGGATGTCAGCAAAGCCCTGAGACAAAGAAATTACCGCCAAAGTTCGAAATTCCCACCAAAATTCAAATTTACCGGCAAAATTCGGAATTTTCGCCAATAAGGTAGGTTGGAAGGAGGTGGAGGGGTGGAAGAGGGGAGGGGGAGGAGGGGCCTGGGGCACACGTGCAGGCTGAGAAAAACACGTGACGTCATCCGGGGGCGGGTGTGGGTGTGGTCGGGGGCGGGGGTGGGCAGGGGTGATTAATTGATCAATTTAATTAATTTGCATATCAATTTGATATCAAAATTGCACCTGTAACTCCTCTATACTACTAATGACATATTTAAAGCACAGCGCTCCAAATAACAGAGACTATCCTTGCAATAGACTGGTAAAGAGCAACAAGTTACGGTCTTAATGTATCAATCTACTCTGAATAACATTCCGCCTGCTACTTATAAAAACCACCATAGATACAAGTGTAAACTCGATCGATAAGTAATTGTCGCAATTAATAGAAGAATAAGCGTGACCTACCCTTTATTCGAAGAGTCTCGTTTCTTTCGTTTCCCTGTTTTCTTGACTTTCGGGCCGGGTGATTTCAAGGCAAGATTCGGCACTGAAGCACGACGCATCCATTGGGTTGCTACAGATCTCTGAACCAAAAGCTGATTCTCCAGTTTCGTCGCGACCTCAGTGAGCATCGCATGCATGCCTGTGGCTGCGTAGACGTGGGTTTCTGGTTTCACTTCAGCCTCAATTATAGACTGAAGAAGGCCTGCCGTGGCTGACGGCCGTTTCGAGATTGCTTGGGATGGGCACTGCACACCCAATGAGTGCGATGAAAGACGACTCACGCTGAGGGACGTATTGACGCCAGTACTGCAAAAGGAAAACGCTTCAACAGTCAGACTCATTTGCCGACTATGTTTACGCAGCGGCATGGGCGACGTGGCTACAGACTTCCTGTCAGGCACTGAATAGGGGCTGGATTGAGTTGCAGTGGTTTTATTGCCATAAGACAATGTCTTCCGAAGTTCGCGTGTTTCAGTAACATTTCCCGTTGAATCATTCGTCCCAGGTAAGTGTAGATTGCTGCGTGTATCCTCGTCTAATTTGCTACCCAACAGTTCAGCTATTTTTCCTACGTCACCTACATCTGTTTGACTCGACGGCAAACCAGCAGTTTGTGTATGCAGTGAATCGATTAACAGTTGCGAACGCTTTTCTGAACACGATTCCCGACTGTGAGCTGAATGTGGAGATTTCAGGTCATCCGAAGACAATTTCTGCGGTTTGTATGTCAGTAGAGGTATAGTATCCGTTCTGAAAGATATCATCAACCTGTCAGAGTCTCCAGATGGAAGTATCTTCTCCTCGTCTGTTTGTCTACTGACCTTCCGCTTTTCTGAAGGCAACGAAGTTTGCTGATTTGGTGGTGTAGATGCTTTGCCTTCTGACCCGCCTCTTGCTTTTCTATTAAGTCTTTCACGCGATTCGATAGCTGTTATAGTTTTCTCGGAACTGACTGCTGGATTTCTGGATACTTTCAGCTCTGTGCCTGACTTGTTCGTTGAGTGTATTATGGTTTGGACCGTCGTTTCTGCGGAACTACTGCCACATATACTGCCAAGAGTCGAGTCACTATAGTGTTGCTTCACCCACGACTCGCACAGAGAAGGCTTATCAATTATTTCCAAACAGTCGAGCTCGACAGACTTCAGCAGCGAGGATTTACTGTCGAGATGTTTGTTTGATTGTTTCTCTGTAAGATCTCGTTGCTTGCTCGGCGTAGGCGCCCGTACTGCAGAGTCATTAACATTGGTACTCTTCAGCCCGTGTCCGTGTATCGCAAAAAGCTTCCTCCCATTCGTCGCGTTGGCTGCGATACTTCCTGGTGTGCGCTTGGAGCCAGACGCTCCACCTGAATGGTCCGAGCTAGCAGAGGATCGCCCAATATTGGCACTTTCTTTGTCTACTTCTTTTACGGGACCTTTTCTCTGCTGTCCTATGACATTTGTTCTCAGACTTCTCTCTCTCGCTCCGGGTAGTTTCGAGTCACTTCTGAGGCTCCTATTGCCGTAAACTGTTCTGTCCTTTACGCTAGACGCAGCACTTTTGTTCTTGGTGCTACTCGTGCTACAAGAAGACTCACCTTTTCCTGCCCTGAGAGCCTCTGTACGAGTCCCTGCTCTAGCTTTATTCTCTGTGTGAGGCTTGTCGGTTGTGTGTTTCAAGTTCTTAACTGTGCTCTCTTTGCTTGACGATACACTTTCATTTCCAGCTTCTATCCGCTTAACGCTGTCTGTAGATTGATACTCATCTGCACTTTTCTTGTTTCTTGAAGGATACTCCTTATGTGATGATTCTCCAGTACTCTTTTCTTCTGAAGCCGACTGATTTTCGTCAAGAGTACTGCGAATCTCCCCGTCTTCGGAGCCGCCACAAAATTTAGTTCTTTGAGTGCGACGCAGAGCTAAATTTTTTGCATACGTTTTCCTCCGTTCGTACACTTCTCTTGCAGACAAAATTCTGTCTCGTGTTTGAGGTCTTTTCGGTCTGTTTCTCTGCTGAGGTTCGCCGCCTGGATGATGCACTTTGTTTCTAACTTCGACAGAGCACAACTTTTGTTGTTTCACGCTGCCTTCGACTGAAGCTGTTTTGTGTGTTTCGGCATTATTGCTTCGTTGACTTTTCGTTGCGTTTGACGAGACGCTGCTACTTGAAAGAGCTATTGCTTCTAGATCTCGCATATCCTGAGAATCTGCAACGCTTTCTCCCTCCATATCATTGCACGTCTTTTCCTCAACGGCATTTGATGTTCTATCGTCTCGAGCGACGGAGCCCTTCGTGCACAACATGCTAGAGTTCTTTTCAGGTTTGGAAGTGACAGTCAGCAACTGTGTATTTGAAGAGTTCGCCTCAATGGTGCCTCCGTCCGCATCAGGAACCGATTGCTGACGTTCTTTGGAGTCTTCAGTTTCGCGGCTCGATATCTCTTCATGGGTAACCGGTAGTGCTTGTGAGGATGCAGAATGTTCAGTTTTTGAAGTATTAATTTCTTCAGGTCCTGTCCACGTAGACTTAGTGCTAGTGTATTTATGCCGACTATTTTGTATCTGCATAAGGCTCCTCACCACCTCCATGTCCAGCGAGGGCTGAAATGCGTCTCCCATGTAATTCGGCCCGTCGCCGCCGCAAATCTTGTTCTGCGCGCAAGGTTGTACTCCTGCAGTTCTGGCCACAGGCGTCGAGTTCATTTCTAGTTGCCGAAGAGTAGCGTATAGCATTACTTTAGACAGAATGTCATATTCTAGCCTGAATCTTTTGAGGGTTGATTTGTCATCCCTGCAAGAAAGAGAATTCCTTCGGCCTTCCTCGCTCGTTTCTGTGCATTTCGTTCCTTGGTTTTCGCTTGTTAGAACGTCTTCCCCTGAAGAAAGAGACTGAGTGTTAGCTGATTCTGGTACACCTTCGTCTTCGTCTGGTATCAAGGAAACATCACTGTCCGTTGCGCAACCAGTATAAGAGTTAAGCCCATCCATAATCCTTCTTTCATGAATTCCTTCCATAGATAATTTATTTCTTCTCTGAGACCTCCGCTTGTACTTACGGAATATATCGATAATCTCTGTAGACATTTTATCAACATCATCCCCTTTAATTTCATCGTCTACCGTCGGCAGTGGTGCAGTCTTACTCGTTTCCTCACAATGGCTGGAATTCGCATCATAATCTGCCATTTGGGGCGGCTTTTGTTCTTCTGAGACGACTTCCTTACTTGTTCCACTACTTTCGTTCATCCTTTCCCCCCCGCTGGAACTGCTGCTGTTATTTCCACTTAATCTATTCCCATCTGGATAAAGTCGTAATACCATAGTTGTGCGATAAAGTGTAGGATTCGTAGACCATGATTCCCTAGATTCGAGTACGGTAACTTCGTTCTGTGTTGATGGCAAAACAATGTCTTCGATATGGTACTCCTGCAGGGGTACGTCACCTATTGGGGTGGGTTCCGGTAAGGGTAATCTTTCATTTGAGCCAGAATACTGAGCCGTTCCCGGGGTTCTAGAAACTACTGATGATACTCCCTGCACCATATTAGTTGAAACATTGGCAGAAGCCGTAATTTCATCTTCATTAACAGCGGATTTTACAGCGTTAGGAGTATCTACAACGTTTTCACTGTTTTCAGGGTTCGGTAAATCTCCACAACTGTCTAACCCCTGAGTATACTGTATGACTTTAATAGTTGATAACTGGCAAATCCAACACTCACCGTTGCAACATCTATCTTTGTGAGGAGAGTGATTCTTGGTGGTTGACAGATCGGTTGTCGTGACCTCCGAAGTTTCCATTCGATGCGTACCTACGTAGTCAACGTCAGACTGTAGCTGATTAGCTGAGGTGTGCTCATCAGCGCCACAGTCTTCAGGTGCTAATATGGACAAATCCTGTGAATCCCCAATTGGAGTATCTTCTGCTTGTTCACGATTCGTATGAGGGGCCATGACACTCGGTATTTCTTGTGCAGAGGAAGAATTTGTCCCTCTTCCGTCTTCTGATCTAAGATTGTCCACTAGCACCATCCCCACAGTGACCTCTCGTTCGGGTACATACGCACCTGGGCTGTCTATTGTAATATAGCTTCCAGTTGGTACCTTTTTAAGTAACTGGCTCACATCCACTGGTGCTTTCAAATGGAGTCGAAGCTTACTTGGCGATTTATCGAACGCGTTATCTCCATGGTGTGCCGCTGTGAACAAGTGCTTTCTGTTTAAAGGTGCTGTTCCAGGACGACACGGGACATAGTGAAAGCTGATCTCCTGTAGTTGCATCTCATTGCCACTTCCTATTAACTCTTGTATCCCCCCAGTGTCTATGACTTTTTCTATACATTTTGCCCCGCTGCTGCTAAAAATACTTGACAGTGATGTAGATGAATTGGAACGCTCTAGTAGCCGGCATTCGTATCCATCTTTCGTAGATTTGCCATCCGCAAATACTGTGTCACTATTTTTCGCAGTTGCTGGTACTGTAATCTTTTTGCTCGCCTTCTTTTCCATCGCTGATCGATGTTCAGAACTTGAGTCGTGAAGCAAGTGGTCCATGCTACTCGAACTGTGATGACGTCGCTTCGATCTATTATGTTTCTTCTTCTCACTTTTCCTGGAACTCCTCTTCCTCGACTGCATCTCTCGCCACGAGTTGAGATGGTCCTTAATTTTGCCATCCTTCGTGGCTCTTTGAAATACACTATGACCAAAGTTATTCTCCTCCAAGTCGTGTAGAGTGCTCATTGACAGAGATGTTCTTTTCTTCCCTACCTTCTGCTTATGGTTATTCCGCTTTGGAATTCTGATTTCTGGGAACCTCAGCTCTTCCTCATCGAATCTTTTCTGGCCTCGGGATCTGGTGCTCCAAGTATAAGAGACATCACTGTCGTTTGTGTGATATGTGTCTTCAGGATGAACAGACACATTTGTGGCCGCATCTGGATACAAGCTGTCGGAGTGGATTTCACTTGTCGCACGGCAGTCAGCATTCTTACTACACGTCTCTTCGTGCTCTGACAGACTGAGACTGCCAATATTCTTGATGCCTTTAACTCCATTATCTGGGATTTGTGACCGCCATATGGTATCTAGAGTGTCCGGTTCTTCTGGGCTCTGTTGTGCAACTGATTCTTTCGACGAAAGGGTGATAGTGGAAACTGACAAAAGATCTGTACATCTCTGGTCATCTGTGATTGCTGTTTTACGAGTGTCAGTTGTAGTTGATGTATCTGTAAACATTTCCTCTCCTAGAACACAGAAACAGTTATCAACTATCGTCTTTGCTATTACCGAGAAATTATCAACAGGATAATTCTGTGCTACACTAGATCCTTCAGGGTCATTACTATTGTCGTCACTTGTGAAATCACGGGTATCCAGAAACGGCGCCCACCAAGAAATTCCTCCCTTGGAATAGCGATGGAAATTAGGGATGGTTGGAGAAGAATTTTCGACCCGCTGTGCTGATTCTGTCAGCTGACAACAAACAGACGTGACACATCTATCGCCGTTATAGCTTAGTTCTCTGTCGTCAATTTCTACGCTTCCAAGAGAATCCTTATTGACTGCTGTGAACAATGATGTATCAGTGCCTTCGTCAATAGGAGAGGAAGGTCCAACTATTAGAGGGCCAGATGGCGATAAAGACAATGTCAGTGGGCATGTGCTTAGCTCAACACACAAACGAGCGTCACCAATTCCTCTGGCCTCGACGTTCTCATCATTCATAGACGACCGTTCTTTTTCCTCCTCCATAACAGATAAAGGCGATTTCAGGGGACGCAGAGGCCTGTCCAACAGAGCATACTCTTCTGGATCCGCAACCACACATCCATTTTCACCATCAGCCGCATCTGTAACTGCTTCACTTGTCCTGTCCGACTCCTCTTCAACTTCTGATAGTAATGGGTTGAAGGATTTGATAACGGCTTTGCGATGTCCCCTCTGATCAAGAAGCACTAGTCTAACGGATCGGCGGCGTTCCGGCGGTTTAAAGAACGCATCTCCGGCATTGCCGCGGAGCTCCGGCAGTTGAAGCTGCATGAGTCCCATGCCTGAGGGCTTGCGTTTTGCCCCCTTAGCAATATCACGTCTTCTGCCCATGTCAGCGACAGCAGCAGTCTCTTGGCTTGAGTCGTGGTCACCCTCGCCCGCCGTGCTACTCTGCTGGCTGCTGGAACTCGTCAACGGCACGTGGCTCGCTTCACACATGGCTAACAAAAAAGAAACAAAAGTCAGAAAGTGTGATTTTTAGTAGTGGCTTGAGATACTTATTAGAAGTGAAAGAAATGAAAGAAGTAAAATTAATACGGTAATATCCTAAAGCTACGTTAATTTTAAGAAATAATACCGTGGTTCTGCGACATATCGAAAGGGCTACAGAACAACGTAATGCTACGCTCCAAAACAATTCGCAGACAAGGGTCGAAAAGAAATCACTTAAAAAATTATGAATTAAATGAAACATGTTCAAAAAGTGTGTAGGAACATCGAAACGGTCACTTCCACAAGGAATAATCACTTAGTAAAAAATGTGGCTACTTCCAGGTATAGCCCGTTACAGCGGTACAAGTCTCCAATTGACTTACAAAAATAAAGTAAAATGTGCACGGCGGTCGAGCCCAGAGGACCACAGGACAACAACCACCCCGTATGTCATCCTCTGCCATGTGAAATCGTTTCGATGCGGTACGGAGGGCCATGCGGTCAGGACATCGCTCTCCCTCCCACCCTGAGTTCTCTGCACCATGAAGCTGCTACTTCTCACACAAGTAGCTCCCCAGTTAGCCTCGCGAGGAATAGTGCACACAGTTCAAGTCCTTTGAAAGTGGACTGTATCCAACAGTAATGTGAATTGAACTCACTTTCTCTGCACTATAGTCAAACATGCTCTCCGCTCAGTTACGGAGGCTGACCAGTTATAATAATAAGACAGACAACTTCCGACGTCTGCATAACATTAAGAACTCGGAAATTCCCACCGAATTATCAGCTCTTCTAACAAACCGTTCTTCAACGCCCTAGTCGTACTCTCTGGGCAAAGCACGGTGTACAATGTATAACGTATACTGAGGTGACAAAAGTCGTGAGATATCTCGTAATATCGTGTAGGAGCTTCTTTTTTATAGTGTAGTGCAGCAGTTCGACGAGGCATTGGTTCAACAAGTCGTTGGAAGTCTTCTGCAAAAATGTTGTGTCATGCTGCCTCCATAGCCATCCGTAATTTCGGAAGTGTCCTCGGTGCAGCATTTGACATCTCGATTATGTCCCATAAATGTTCGATTTGATTAATATCGGGCGATCTGGGTGGCCAAATCGTTCGCTCGATTTGGCCAGAATTTTTTTCAAACCAGTCACGGACAACTGTGAACCGATGACGTGGCACATCGTTGTTTGAGTACGTTAAGTGGATGAATGGCTTCAAATTATCTCCAATCAGTCGAACATAACCTTTTCCGATTAATGGTCGGTTCAGTTGGACCAGAGAACCCTAGCCATTCCACGTAAACACAGACTACACCTTAATGGAAACACCACCAGCTTGCACAATGCCTTGTTGACAACTTGGGTCCATGGAGTCGTGGGGTCTGCGCCACTCTCCGACTCAACCATCAGCTATTACCAACTGAGAACGGGACTCATGCGACCAGGCCACGGATCTCCAGTCGTCTAGGATCCTGTCTACATGGTTACGAGCTCAGGACAGGAGCTGCAGGCAATGCCGTGCTGTTCGCAAAAGGCACTCGTGTCGGTCATCTCCTGCCATAGCCCGTTGTTGTTGTTGTTGTTGTTGTGGTCTTCAGTCCTGAGACTGGTTTGATGCAGGTCTCCATGCTACTCTATCCTCTGCGAGCTTCTTCATTTCCCAGTACCTACTGCAGCCTACATCCGTCTGAATCTGCTTAGTGTATTCATATCTTGGTGTCCCTCTACGATTTTTACCCTCCACGCTGCCCTCCAATGCTAAATTTCTGATCCCTTGATGCTTCAGAACATGTCCTACCAACCGGTCCCTTCTTCTTGTCAAGTTGTGCCACAAACTCCTCTTCTCCCCAATTCTATTCGATACCTCCTCATTAGTTATGTGATCTACCCATCCAATCTTCAGCATTCTTCTGTAGCACCACATTTCGAAAGCTTCTATTTTCTTCTTGTCTAAACTATTTATCGTCCACGTTTCACTTCCATACAAATACTTTCAGAAACGACTTCCTGACATTTAAATCTATACTCGATTTTAACAAATTTCTCTTCTTCAGAAACGCTATCCTTGCCATTGCTAGTCTACATTTTATATCTTCTCTACTTCGACCAACATCAGTTATTTTGCTCCCCAAATAGCAAAACTCCTTTACTACTAGAAGTGTCTCATTTCCTAATCTAATTCCTTCAGCATCACCAGACTTATTTTGACTACATTCCATTATCCTCGTTTTCCTTTTGTTGATGTTCCTCCTTTCAAGACACTGTCCATTCCGCTCAACTGCTCTTCCAAGTCCTTTGCTGTCTCTGACAGAATTACAATTTCACCGCATTGTCCTAACGGATATGTTAGTCGTAGTCCCACACTGATTTCGATGGTTATGACGAAAGTCATGGGATAGCGATATTTATATATACAGATGGCAGTAATACTGCATATGTAACGTATAAAAGGGCAGTACATTGGCAGACCTGTCTTTTGTACTCAGATGATTCATATGAAAAGGTTTCCAATGTGATTATGGCCGCACGACGAGTATTAACAGACTTGGAACGTGGAATGATGCTTGGCGCCAGATGCAAGGGATATTCCAATTCGGAATTCGTTAGGAAATTCAATATTCGAGATCCACAGTGTGAAGAGCGTGCCTAGAATAGCAAATTTCAGGCATTACGCCACACCACGAACAACGCAGTGTTCGAAGGCCTCAATTAACGATCGAGAATAGCAGGGTTTGCATAGAGTAGTTAATGCTGACAGACAAGCAACACTGCGTGAAATAACCGCAAAAATCAATGTAGGACGTACGACGAACAATCCGTTAGGATAGTGTGGCGAAATCTCGCGTTAATGGGCTATGATGGCAGACGACCGACGCGAGTGCCTTTGCTAACACCACGACTCGCCTGCAGTACCTCTCCTGGACACTGACAATATCGGTGGGACCCTTGACGACTGGAGAACCGTGTCCTGGTCGGATGAGTCCTAATTTCTGTTGGTAAAAGGTAAAAGCTGATGGTAGGGTTAGAATGTGGTGTAGACCCCAGGAAGACATGGACCCTGGTTGTTAACAAGGCACTGTTCAACTTGCTTCTTTAATGGTCCATGGTTCTGTGGGCTATGTTTACGTGGAATACATTGGATCTCCCTGGTCCGACTGAGCCCATCATTGACTAGAGAAGGTCATGTTCGGCTGCCTGAAGAACATTTTCAGTCATTCACGGACTTCATGTTCCCAAACAACGATGTCATTTCACCAGGCGTCAACTGTTTGCGACTGGTTCAAAGAACATTCTGGGCAGTTCGAACGAATGATTTGGCCACCTACATCGCCCGACATGGATCCCATCGAACATTCATGGGACGTAATCGAAACGTCAGTTCACGCACAAAATCTTGCACCAGCAACACTTTCGCAATTATGGATCTATAGAGGCAGCATGTCACAATATTTCTGCAGGGGTCTCCCTACAACTTTTTGAGTCCATGCCACGTCGCGTTTCTGCACTATGGCGGTTATAAGGAGATCCGGCATCGCGATATTGGTACGTTCTTTGACTTTTGTCAGCTGATTGTAAGAACAACAAGATCGTAGAAATATATGGGGAGGAAACACAAAACGAAACCGGCGAAAGCTTGGTTGATTTTGTGGTGTGCACTCGTTAAGAGTGGAGAACTGCTATTCCTCCACCCCTCCCCCTGCAACCAAAGAAATACATAATTATAGCTGGGTGCACTTTGTAAGGATTCAAAGATCCATAATACACCATATCATACAATCGTAAAATTCAGAATTAAAGAATTAAGGTGTTAGAGCCTACAGAAATGCAAACTGTGTATCATCAAGTCAAAGCAAAATAAAACTATAAGAAAATCAAGCACCCACTTAAGAATGAAGTTAATTGTAAAGTAGCTGAAGCATCCTGATTTAATTTGGAGAGAAGGTTCTGGAAATTCCTATACAAGGCGAGATTGGCGTCCAAGTTATATAAAGTTAGAGACATCAGTGAATCTACGGCATCAACATAGTAGAATGTGATGAAAGATTGCATTCATAGCGCAGCACAAGAGGTCTTAAGAATAAAGGGGAGTTCTGAGAATATGAAACCGGTTGCTGGACAAAGAGTATTGAGAAAATGGTAGAGAAGAAACAGTTATATCAAAAATTTTGAAGTACACAGGACAGTGAGAACAGGAAATGCTACACAAGATGAAACATACAGGTTAAAAAAGATATTTCAAGAGGAAAAAAATGATTTAGGATAAAAGTAGGAGCAGATCATTAGGTATATCGGAGTTACTAGGGTAAGAGACGCCTGGAAAATACTGAAACACCTTAGAGCAGACACAGTACATAATGCTAATGTCACAGGAGTAAGTGTACAGTAGTTGGAGGAGCAGTAGACAGAGCTATTGAAAGGGAACAGAAATGAGTACAAACAGCCAACACATCAACTGAAAGATGCAGGTAATGTGAATGTGGAACCAGTGACGCCGAATGAAGTAGAAAAGATTGTAAAATGGATGAAACTTATTAAGTCCGTTGGGCCAGGAGAAATTCCTATTAATTTAATGAAATATGGACAAAATATTCTATGGGAAACAATGGCGTGCTCCTGTAATAAAATGATGAGGAATAGTGAAGAGCTAAAACGGGGTTTTAATATTTCTGTGATAAATTCGACGTACAAAATAGGAAACATGACTGAAGTAACAACAGAGGCATCCGTATAACGGAGAATGTCACTAAAATAATCCCCAAACTATGACCCTCCGTCCCGGTTCCAGGCTGTTTGCATTCAGACGTTTTGCGCCTTATACGCCAATGACTATCTGTTCGATGGAGCATAAAACGTGATTTATCTGAAAAGGTCACCTGTCACCACTTATCGGACATCCAGTTGCGATACTGCCGTACAAATTCCAGCCTTCGTCGTCGACGACCAGCAGTCAGAGTGGAAATATGACCTAAGCACCTGCTGCATAGTGCCCTACGCAGCATCGTTCACTGGACGGTCGTTGAGCGGACAGCCCCTTGGTTCTTCTGGTCCGCCAGTTGCTCAATATTTGTATGTCACATCACCTGTACACGTCCCTGTAGCCGTCGTTCATCCCTATCATCTATGGACAGTGGTGCACAACAGTTGCCTCGGGGCCAGTTTTGGATAGCGCCATTTTACTATGCATGGTATACCTCAATAATGGCGGCAGACTTACACGTTTCGAAAATACTTCCGCCCTCGGCCCCGAAGACAACGATCGTGCCCTTTTGGACGTCAGATAAATCGTTCTGTTTCCGCATTACGACAACGGCTACACTGTTTTCTGCGTCCCATGACACGCTTTATACACCCTCCACTGCTAGTGCTGCCACTAGCCGTCGGTCAGTGGTTATTGCACCTAAAGGCGGTGGTCACATTAACGTGGCTGGACAGTGCATAATCGCTTGTCATGAATGAATATGTAGAGTAGAAGACGAATTAAGTTATAAACAAGATGTAGAAACTATAAAGGTATGGACGTTAACCTGCTAGGTAAGGCCTATATACACTACTGGCCACTAAAATTGCTGCACCAGGAAGAAACGCAGATGATAAACTGGTATTCATTGGACAAATATATTATACTAGAACTAACATGTGATTACATTTCCACTCAATTTGGGTACATAGATCCTGAGAAATCAATACCCAGAACAACCACCTCTGGTCGTAATAACGGCCTTGATACGCCTGGGCATTGAGTCAAACAGAGCTTGGATGGCGTGTACAGGTACAGCTGCCCATGCAGCTTCAACACGATAACACAGTTGCTCAAGAGAAGTGACTGGCCTATTGTGACGAGCCAGTTGCACGGCCACCATTGACCAGACGTTTTCAATTGGTGAGAGATCTGGAGAATGTGCTGGCCAGGGCAGCAGTCGAACATTTTCTGTATCCAGAAAGGCCAGTACAGGACCTGCAACATGCGGTCGTGCATTACCCTGCTGAAATGTAGGGTTCCGCAGGGATCGAATAAAGAGTAGAGCCACCGGTCGTAACACATCTGAAATGTAACGTCCACTGTTCAATGTGCCGTCGTTGCGAACAACAGGTGACCGACAAGTGTAACCAATGGCACCCCATACCATATGACGAATACACGCTTCCAATGTGCGTTCACCGCGATGTCGCCAAACACGGATGCGACCATCATGATGCTGTAAACAGAACCTGGAGTCATCCGAAAAAATGACGTTTTGCCATTCGTGCACCCACGTTCGTCGTTGAGTCCACCATCGCTGGCGCTCCTGTCTGTGATGCAGCGTCCGGGGTAACCGCAGACATGGTCTCCGAGCTGATAGTCCATTCTGCTGCAAACGTCGTCGAACTGTTCGTGCAGATAGTTGTTGTCTTGCAAATGTCCCCATCTGTTGACTCAGGGATCGAGACGTGGCTGCACGATCCGTTACAGCCATGCGGATAAGATGCCAGTCATCTCGACTGCTAGTGATACGAGGCCGTTAGGATCCAGCACGGCGTTCCGTATTACCCTCCTGAATCCACCGATTCCATATTATGCTAAGTCATTGGATCTCGAACAACGCGAGCAGCAATGTTGCGATACGATAAACCGCAACCGCGATAGGCTACATTCCGACCTTTACCAAAGTCGGAGACGTGATGGTACGCATTTCTCCTTCTTACACGAGGCATCACAACAACGTTTCACCAGGCAACACCGGTCAACTGCTGTGTGTGTATGAGAAATCGGTAGGAAACTCTCCTCATGTCAGCACGTTGTAGGCGTCGCCACCGGCGCCAACCTTGTGTGAATGCTCTGAAAAGCTAATCATTTGCATATCACAGCATCTTCTTCCAGTCGGTTAAATTTCGCGTCTGTAGCACGTTCTATTTATTTCTACATTGTTACCATGCAGTGTATCTTTCGATAAGAATATATATATATGGTTTCCCAAATAACTTTGCCACCTCATACCGAAATGAAACAAAATTTGAAAAGTGCAGTTGGCTAGGAAAGCACCCATGTCGGGAGTTCACAGAAAGGCCGGAGTGCGCAATCCCTACAAGTCCACAATCATCAGTTTAAAGACAAGTTTACGCTATTTTTAATGGCACATACGTATTTTTTTTCAATCGAAATGGAAACTAGAGGCACAGTTAGTGATAGCAGACTTGGTTTCACTCCAATAAAGCATATACCGTCTGGAACACTTAAGACTGTAAATAATGGAAACTGTGATACAGTTTCTACTGTAATTCTGTGATGACTTCATGCGGGTTGCCTGCGCTGTCCTGTGGCGCCGTTGCCTATCCTTTATACTCTACTTATTTCAGAAGGTATGAGATTTACAATTGTGAATGCGACTCTGCCGTCACTAATTGTACCTCAAGTTTTCATTTCCGTGGACAATACATATTTGTGCCACAAAACAAGAGAAAAACGTACCTTTGTGTAGTAGCTAATGTTTGTTTTCATTTTTGGACTGTTCTTTCCTTCCCATTGTGTAAACCCCTGATAAAGGTACATCCCTGGCCAACTGCATTTTTCACATTTTGTTTCGTTTCGGCAATACATGTGGTGGCAACGTTATGTGAGACACTATATATACATGATGGCCCGCCCGGTTGGCCGTGCGGTCTAACGCACGGCTTTCGGTGCGGGAAGGAGCGCCTGGTCCCCGGCACGAATCCATCCGAAGGATTTGTGTCGAGGTCCGGTGAACCGGCCAGTCTGTGGAAGGATTTTAGGCGGTTTTCCATGTACCTCGGCGAATGCGGGCTGGTTCCCCTTATTGCGCCTCAGTTACACTATGTCGGCGATTGATGCGCAAACTAGTTCTCCACGTACGCGCACATCACCATTACTCTACCACGCAAACATAGGGGCTACACTCGTCTGGTGTGAGACGTTTCCTGGGGGTCCACGGGGGGCCGAACCGCACAATAACCCTGGATTCGGCGTGGGACGGCGGAAGGGCGAAGGCGACTGCGGTAGTCGTCGTGGGGTTGTGGACCACTGCGACTGCGGCGGGGACGGAGCCTCTCCGTCGTTTCTAGGTCCCCGGTTAACATACAATACATACAATACAATATATACATGATGAACATTAATAAAACCGACAAAATGCGGGGACGGATTCGAAAATGCGTCCTGAAATGCATCTTTGCCACGGTAGATGGCGCTGACGAATGGGAGTTCCTCTGACCACGTACCGTGCGTTCCTTGTGTGTTGCTGGCTGTGTGATTGACGCTGCGTGTTATAAGCAATAGAATCGTCCAATACTCAAGTCGGGAACAAGCTGAGGTTGTGTTTGCGTACGGCCAAGCAGATGGAAACAGTCGAGACACAACATGGCTATACCAAAAATAGTACCCTCGTAGACATCAACCACATCACACAACACTTCAAGCCCTTTTTGGGCGTCTGTGTGATCATGGGACCTTTCAGACAGGCGAACGTGCAGATACGTGGCGGACTGAGCGTACATCAGATTTGCAGGACCGGCTTTCTCAGGACATGGAGATGGACCGTAGTACAAGATCCAGGAAAGTGACCTCCAACATACCAAAAACAAAGTACTATTACGTGAGTCAATTCTACTGTTTACAGTACGCTGCATCAATCACACAGTCTATAATACACAAGGAACACACGGGACGTAGTCATAGGAACTATCATTATTCAGGGCCGTCTAACGTGGCAGCGACACATTTCTGGACACATGTTCATAGGACCTTTTCTCCTCCTCCATTTCCATTCAGGAATTCGTCCCTGCAGTTTGTCGGTTTTATTAATGCTTGTCCTGTATATATAGTCCTCTAAAATACCTCTTACAAACTTGTAGGACTTGTAGATGGAACTAAGTAGACAATATTTTGAATTAGAACCCATGCACGGAGACGGCCTGTTTGAAAACATGTTTGCTAGGTAGGTATGCAATAGGGTAGTAGTGGTGGGGATGGTTACGTCTGAAAGGCTAACGTCATTTGACATCTGTCCTACCGCTCTGACCTGGTTTGATCCTCATGCAAGTGTCTGTCAATGTTAAAGCAACATGGCTGAGTAAGAGTTTGCAAAATACACCGACATTATCCCTCTGTAAGGCAAAGCTCAAGGTAGTGAAAGAGCTGAATGAGATTCTAACTCTGCAGTGGAGTGTGCGCTGATATGAAACTTCCTGGCAGATTAAAACTGTGTGGCGGGCCGAGTCTCGAAATCGGGATTTTTGCCTTTCGCGGGCAAGTGCTCTACCATCTGAGTTACCCAAACACGACTCACGCCCCGTCCTCACAGCTTTACTTCTGCCAGGCAGTACCTCGTCGCCTACCTTCCAAACTTTACAGAAGCTCTCCTCCGAACCTTGCAGGACTGGCACTCCTGAAAGAAAGGATATTGCGGAGTCATGGCTCAGCCATAGCCGGGAGGATGTTTCCAGAATGAGAGTTTCACTCTGCAGCAGAGTGTGAGCTGATGTTTGTGATGATTGGAAGGTAGGCGACGAGGTACTGGCAGAAGTGAATTTGAGGACGGGGCGTGAGTCGTACTTGGGTAGTTCAGATGGTAGAGCACTTGCCCGCGAAAGGCAAAGGTCCCGAGTTCGAGTCTCGGCCCGGCATACAGTTTTAATCTGCCAGGAAGCTTCTAGCGAAAGAGCTGTTCGCCGCCTTTATCACAATCGTTAACCATAACGTTCGACTCCATTGCATACCCTTTTTACCACAATTACGCAACTGTCCTGAGAAAGCGGTACCTTCACCGTCAGCAGGTGTGACTGTCATGCTACAAGGAGAAGCCAGACACCCGAATTGGAAGATGCCGTACTGCAAGACGCTGAAGGGAACATCGTACCTAGGCACAATGTGTGCACTGAACTTGGGGTTCGAAGCTCAGGTGAAGTGAATCAGAACGCTAACCTTCCTGTGAAAAGGAATTTAACTGCAAACAACAGAGTTTGTGAAAACTGTTTAAGTTTCCAAATTGCTTCATTGGTTATTAATGAGTGGGAGTGTAAAATAAATGATGTACTGAAACATGGCTAACGAATTACTTGTGAAAGTGGTTGCACTATGAACCTGTTTTCAAACGGTTGTAGCACGGAACCGGTGCGTTTCCGGACATGGGCTCCAATTCAAAATATTATCTACTCAGTCCCCTCCACAAGTAGTTCAAGTTTCTAAGGAAAATTTCAGAACACCATTCTATCTCGAAATTTTAACCCTCGGTAGCTGATGCCAGTAGAAACAAAAATTACTAACGTTGGGTACGTCGACAGCGCACAATTTTTAAATTACGGAAACTCGGCGCCAAGTGCTCCGTTTGGCTGCGGGACTGCCCTGTTGCTGGATGCTCTGGACAACGCATGACCGTGAACGCTTTGCCTGCCTGCCATGTGTCATTGGAGATCGCGACGTATCCAAGGTGGCCCGCACGATCGGTGGTAGCGCGCCAGCCTTCCACTCTGGGCACCTGGGGGCGAACCCGCCAGGGTCCTGACACATCCATTGTAGTTTCAAGATAAGACGTACCGTTAACAAACCCGTCAACAGTTGTTAGTGAGCGTACAGAAAGTCTGTTACAAATTGTGTCCGCCCTGAAGAGGGCCTTTTTTGCAGCTAGGACATTGTTTACCTAAAGCAGGTGCTCGAACTGGCGACCCTGTGACGCGACACAAGCTTGGTAACGTCAAACGGTATTTTACTGAACTCTTTCAAAGGTTCCTGGCATTGTCCTGATGTCATTGGCAGCATGTTGAATGCGATCCATTAATTCCTCTTCAGTATTAGCTGCTTCGCGTCCAGGTGGGTGAAGTACGAGTTTTGAATGAAGAGTAATGCCTCCAGCTTCGTTAATTGGGTTTGGATGAGAATATTTTAATAAACTAAACCCAAAAATAATCCTTAGAATGTGATATTTAATAACCAATATTCATTTTTCCACATAATCATCAGCCAATTGGATACATTTCTGCCAACGATGAACAAGTTTTCTGAAGCCGTCACGGAAGAAGTCGACACTGTTTCTGCAACCAAAGTCTCACAGTTCATCAGAAGCATAATGATGTCCCCGCAGATCGTCTTTCCTAATCGGGAACAGATGGAAGTCAGACTGTGCTAAATCTGGACTGTATGAAGGATGCCGTACGGTGGTGAGATTCAGTCTCTGAAGTTCTGCTGTGGTGGCAAGCGAAGCATAGAATTCCCACAGGAAAAATTCCAGTGGCGTGAGGTCTGGTGTCCGCATGGGCTATGTCCTGCGACCACCTCTGCCAATTACCCGGCCGTCGAAGAGTTTATTTAAATATCACAGCACGACTGTTATGTGCGGACGCCCCATCATGCTACAACCACATGCGTAGCCGTATGTCCAGGGATACATCTTCCAGTAGGCCGGGTAGAGTTTCTTGCAAAAAAGTAAAGGTAATTTGCCCCAGTAAATCGAGGAGACAGACGGAACGACCCAATAAGATGGTCACCCATAATGCCTGCCCAAATGTTGAGCGAAAATCGTTCCTGGTGTCCGTGGACGTACGTGACGTGAGTATGTCCCCTTGCCCAGTAATGAACGTTTCGAGTGTTGTAAAGGCCATCGCGATCGAAGGTGCACTCGTCGGTAAACAACACAATAGCGGGGTATATTGTGAACAGAAACCAACGGCAAAACCTTAGCCTGTGTTCATAGTCCACCATAGGATTTAGGTCTTCGACAGGGTGGAAAGCCGGCCGGTATAGTCGTGCGGTTCTAGGCGCTTCAGTCTGGAACCGTGTGACCGCTACGGTCGCAGGTTCGAATCCCGCCTCGGGCATGGATGTGTGTGATGTCTTTAGGTTAGTTAGGTTTAAGTAGTTCTAAGTTCTAGGGGACTGATGACCACAGATGTTAAGTCCCATAGTGCTCAGAGCCATTTGAACCATTTTTTTTGACAGGGTGGAAAATAAATGGTTGCTGGCCGTCATACCTCAAAACCTCACACACTAATCGATGGGTGACCCCATGTCGTTTCCAACCGCTCGAGTGTTTGCCGTAGGTGCTTCCTCGAAGCGCTCGAGAACAGTCTCTTCAAATGCAGCATCCCATCGTGTTCGAGGTCTTCCAGCATCACCATGATATCCCGCTAACGAACCTGTTTGGCCTATTCACCGACAATTGCTGTGAACGTTAGCGGGTGTGGGTGGCGTCTTCCTGGGTACCGTTCCTCATACAACCGTCGAGCTTCATGCGCATTACTGTTGGCTAGTCCGTAAACAATAGCAATATCTCGTTGTTCTTCAAACTGTATCACTGTATCACTAAATCGCAGGTGACGTGTGTGGGCTCCGACGCGAAGCTTATGTGTGAATGCCTCTGACGTGAGGTAGAGACAAACTTCAAGACTTATAAGACACATGTACATATCACGTTGGGGCAGTGATGGGGCGATGTACGTTTCTGCGTGTGAACCGACAACCATAGCGCTGGCGGTCAACCGACGAACGGCAACAGGACAATCTCACGGCCGGTCTGAGAGCGTGGCGCCAAGTATCCGTAATTTGAAAATGGCGCGTTGTCGACATACACAACTTTAGCAATGTTGGTTCCTACTAATATATATATATATATATATATATATATATATATATATATATATATATATATATATATATATATATTCCTGACGTACTAGCACAATAAAAATGTCTCTCAGAAAATTTAGCGTCATGCTTGTATTTCCGATTTCCGGCAAAAAACGGCCCTTAAAGATAAACAGTCTGCCAACACTGTAATCTTTGCCAGCATATGGGACTGAGGTGTGCAGTTGATGCATCGGGTAAAGTTCTGGGTTCGCATGCAGGAGTTCGATGGTTCCATTCTAAGTCGAGGCATATTTGTTTTTATTTCCTGATGCAGTCCGCGTAATACAGTATCTGGCGTCTTACAGTGATTACAATGGGTCTTCTGCAAAACATTGGCTCTTACGTAATGCGAAAACAGAAATGGGGGTACAATTGTTTTTAATGGTCAGCTTTTGAAGAAGCCTTTTTCACGTCGTGGACGCGTATTGTTTTGAAGACTGCATCTATTGGACTCCAAACTTGCTTTGTGTATACCTTCCCCCAGTGGTCCCATTGCCACGATCAGGTCCATTACATTTCGCTAGGGTCGTACGTCACCAGCAGAGCTAGGAAAGCGTTTTGGAAACAATTTCTAAACTTGGTTACCATTTGTATGTATTATTACCATGGAACCACCAATTATGCCTTTCAGCATTGAATCTGATAAGCGCATGCTGTTTAGCAAGTACTTTTATGTGTTACTATTACTATTATTATTATCGATGGAAATGTGGCAACATCACAGGGTAACAGTATACTTCGAAACCGAATACTTTACAATTAGCAGTGTAGGGATGTATCACGCAGAACAAAATCTGTAAGAGAGGAGACGCCCGTTAAGTGGAGCAGCCCCCCGCAACTAATGACGTATTTTTACGACATGTGTGACCGTCATCGGCGACCTCGGATACCAAGATCGCTTTGATATCGACGTCGGGTTAGGAATACTGTGAGACAGGAGTTTAGGTTCCTACCCGTTGCTCACCGGTTGACTGTATGTAGGTACCAATTCTTCTCAAACTACACTCCTGGAAATTGAAATAAGAACACCGTGAATTCATTGTCCCAGGAAGGGGAAACTTTATTGACACATTCCTGGGGTCAGATACATCACATGATCACACTGACAGAACCACAGGCACATAGACACAGGCAACAGAGCATGCACAATGTCGGCACTAGTACAGTGTATATCCACCTTTCGCAGCAATGCAGGCTGCTATTCTCCCATGGAGACGATCGTAGAGATGCTGGATGTAGTCCTGTGCAACGGCTTCCCATGCCATTTCCACCTGGCGCCTCAGTTGGACCAGCGTTCGTGCTGGACGTGCAGACCGCGTGAGACGACGCTTCATCCAGTCCCAAACATGCTCAATGGGGGACAGATCCGGAGATCTTGCTGGCCAGGGTAGTTGACTTACACCTTCTAGAGCACGTTGGGTGGCACGGGATACATGCGGACGTGCATTGTCCTGTTGGAACAGCAAGTTCCCTTGCCGGTCTAGGAATGGTAGAACGATGGGTTCGATGACTGTTTGGATGTACCGTGCACTATTCAGTGTCCCCTCGACGATCACCAGTGGTGTACGGCCAGTGTAGGAGATCGCTCCCCACACCATGATGCCGGGTGTTGGCCCTGTGTGCCTCGGTCGTAGGTAGTCCTGATTGTGGCGCTCACCTGCACGGCGCCAAACACGCATACGACCATCATTGGCACCAAGGCAGAAGCGACTCTCATCGCTGAAGACGACACGTCTCCATTCGTCCCTCCATTCACGCCTGTCGCGACACCACTGGAGGCGGGCTGCACGATGTTGGGGCGTGAGCGGAAGACGGCCTAACGGTGTGCGGGACCGTAGCCCAGCTTCATGGAGACGGTTGCGAATGGTCCTCGCCGATACCCCAGGAGCAACAGTGTCCCTAAGTTGCTGGGAAGTGGCGGTGCGGTCCCCTACGGCACTGCGTAGGATCCTACGGTCTTGGCGTGCATCCGTGCGTCGCTGCGGTCCGGTCCCAGGTCGACGGGCACGTGCACCTTCCGCCGACCACTGGCGACAACATCGATGTACTGTGGAGACCTCACGCCCCACGTGTTGAGCAATTCGGCGGTACGTCCACCCGGCCTCCCGCATGCCCACTATACGCCCTCGCTCAAAGTCCGTCAACTGCACATACGGTTCACGTCCACGCTGTCGCGGCATGCTACCAGTGTTAAAGACTGCGATGGAGCTCCGTATGCCACGGCAAACTGGCTGACACCGACTGCGGCGGTGCACAAATGCTGCGCAGCTAGCGCCATTCGACGGCCAACACCGCGGTGTGTCGGCTGTGCCGTGTGTGTGATCATTGCTTGTACAGCCCTCTTGCAGTGTCCGGAGCAAGTATGGTGGGTCTGACACACCGGTGTCAATGTGTTCTTTTTTCCATTTCCAGGAGTGTATTTGCCTGACGCACAGGAAGATGTTCTACATCGTGTTCGGCAGAGGTTGTACTTTTAATACGAAAGTGCACCTGCACACTTTGGAATTAATGTGGGACAGTATTCAGACAGAACATTTCTGCACAAATGGCTCGGACGGGGAGGCCAGTTGTATGGCCTCTGCGTTTACACGACATAAATCCCCTGGATTTCTTCCTATGGGTACACATGAAGGGGGACGTGTATTCCACTCCGCCGACACATGCAGAAAAACTGATAGCGCGTGTTCATGCCGCTCTTGTATCTGTGCATGCAGACATGTTGCGAAAAGTCCAGAGCTGTATGATCCAGTGGATCGTGCAATATTAGGACTTGCAGGGGCCACTTTGAGCATCTGCTCTGAGAACAACGTATTCTTTTGTGAAGTCATGCGGAAATTGATATAGAAATTACTACTCTCACGGGTTACTAATCTGTTACATCTGAGCGGACGTACTGCAAGTAGTATAAGTGACCAATAGATGCTAAGTTATTTAACTGTGCAGTCATCTTTAGCATCGTGAAATTGGAGTTGTTTTTGTAGTTATTCTGTCCTAGGACAGGTCATTTGTTTCAGCCGTCTATTTCTGTATTGTCTGACCACATTTTTGTTACGTTCACAGTTACAAAGCACTGTACTATGTAAATATCGGATAATTGTGGCTGAAGAAACATTGTATACTACAGTATTATATGGCAGAATGAAATTGGCAAATAGAGAAGTACGCCTCGACCCATAATCGAACTCTCGACTTCCTGCACGCTAGTATTTAGAACGAAATTTTGTGAGGGACGTTTTCGTATTTCTAGCATCTGAGGAATTGTGGTGTTACGGCAGAAATTTAGAATTTCGTGTTTTTATTGTGTAGCTGGAATCAGTCCAAACAATTACTGCCTGTCATATCTTTCATGCCACGCCCAGTGTGAACAGAGCTTCGGTTACTTTCCCATAACAAATACCATTATTTTTAAAACAGAATTTTACGTACCTCTTAGATAGGGAGCTCCCAAATTACTATTATCGGATATCCATTTTCTCCATACGTATCAACGGGACAGGGAAACGCGAAAAGTAAACAGAATCGAGCAGCTAGACAGGGCCTACTTGGCGTTAGGCGGTTAGCAGTCAGCACGGGACAGAACGGTGCTGTAACTACTGGAGCGCTGCTTATTCATCGTGTTTTACTGTCACTGTTAATATGGCATCTGACGACCCTTAGGAGATATATTTGCAATTTCATGTCCACTCGTTAAATGTTTGTATCCTTGATTGAAATTGATTTTTTTTTACGAATTTGGTAAAAACCAGATTGTTGTAGTGACCTTCCGAATTTTGATGGATCCTTCCATTAATATGCCGTACCCGTACTTGGGTATTCTCTGTATGTATCTAGAACACAGACAGGGTCGGTTTCGTTTAACATTGTAAGTAATATTTCCTCTTCATGGCGAGTCAACGAAAATGAAAAACTAGAATGCTGTGTCTCAGTTGTGTCAGTGTTGTGCAGGACTTCAACCCTGGAGGCAATGTACAACAGACAGTGTATTCGCTGTTATGTTTACGTGAGCTACCGTTTCAGAACACTGCAGCAGCGTCATTTGCTGAAAGATTTACCTCTGAACATACTGTCGGTAACCTCTGGATGACGTTGTGAGTGCTGGCTCGCAATCCTAGGGAGCCATGGCTGATTGCTAGACGTGTCTGTAGTCTCGCTGTCTCCAGAACTATCGATGGTCAGCAACGACGCTTTCTCTTCTGCTCCGTCTTGGTTCTTGTTTTTACCGAAGCATCCTGAAAACATCAAACACTGCTCAGACATTTCTTATTCCACAGTCTATGGTAACCTTTACTTACGCTGCTGTCGAACGGAATTGTTAACACGGTAATGGTCGCGCACTCCAGGTAGACTCAGTGGACGGTGGTTGATGAGAACAGCCGAATCGATAGCAAGTAAACGACATCGACCAGTATGTACTTCCTTCTGGCCGCTGCTAACGTTGGCAAACAGTCGACATTAAGTTTAGATCGATTCCATCTCCGATATCAAATGTAATACGACGACTTAATGGTCGTTTCAATGATTTGTGGATTCAAATTGAAATCTTCCTATTTGTTGACGTGCTAGACGCATTAAACTCTTTGATGTCTGCTAGCCAAAGTTGGTAGCGACCGCAAATCGTTATTACAGATCATCGTACACTCCTGGAAATGGAAAAAAGAACACATTGACACCGGTGTGTCAGACCCACCATACTTGCTCCGGACACTGCGAGAGGGCTGTACAAGCAATGATCACACGCACGGCACAGCGGACACACCAGGAACCGCGGTGTTGGCCGTCGAATGGCGCTAGCTGCGCAGCATTTGTGCACCGCCGCCGTCAGTGTCAGCCAGTTTGCCGTGGCATACGGAGCTCCATCGCAGTCTTTAACACTGGTAGCATGCCGCGACAGCGTGGACGTGAACCGTATGTGCAGTTGACGGACTTTGAGCGAGGGCGTATAGTGGGCATGCGGGAGGCCGGGTGGACGTACCGCCGAATTGCTCAACACGTGGGGCGTGAGGTCTCCACAGTACATCGATGTTGTCGCCAGTGGTCGGCGGAAGGTGCACGTGCCCGTCGACCTGGGACCGGACCGCAGCGACGCACGGATGCACGCCAAGACCGTAGGATCCTACGCAGTGCCGTAGGGGACCGCACCGCCACTTCCCAGCAAATTAGGGACACTGTTGCTCCTGGGGTATCGGCGAGGACCATTCGCAACCGTCTCCATGAAGCTGGGCTACGGTCCCGCACACCGTTAGGCCGTCTTCCGCTCACGCCCCAACATCGTGCAGCCCGCCTCCAGTGGTGTCGCGACAGGCGTGAATGGAGGGACGAATGGAGACGTGTCGTCTTCAGCGATGAGAGTCGCTTTTGCCTTGGTGCCAATGATGGTCGTATGCGTGTTTGGCGCCGTGCAGGTGAGCGCCACAATCACTACTGCATACGACCGAGGCACACAGGGCCAACACCCGGCATCATGGTGTGAGGAGCGATCTCCTACACTGGCCGTACACCACTGGTGATCGTCGAGGGGACACTGAATAGTGCACGGTACATCCAAACCGTCATCGAACCCATCGTTCTACCATTCGTAGACCGGCAAGGGAACTTGCTGTTCCAATAGGACAATGCACGTCCGCATGTATCCCGTGCCACCCAACGTGCTCTAGAAGGTGTAAGTCAACTACCCTGGCCAGCAAGATCTCCGGATCTGTCCCCCATTGAGCATGTTTGGGACTGGATGAAGCGTCGTCTCACGCGGTCTGCACGTCCAGCACGAACGCTGGTCCAACTGAGGCGCCAGGTGGAAATGGCATGGCAAGCCGTTCCACAGGACTACATCCAGCATCTCTACGATCGTCTCCATGGGAGAATAGCAGCCTGCATTGCTGCGAAAGATGGATATACACTGTACTAGTGCCGACATTGTGCATGCTCTGTTGCCTGTGTCTATGTGCCTGTGGTTCTGTCAGTGTGATCATGTAATGTATCTGACCCCAGGAATGTGTCAATAAAGTTTCCCCTTCCTGGGACAATGAATTCACGGTGTTCTTATTTCAATTTCCAGGAGTGTATTTTGATTTTTATCGACAACGCTTTCCTCTTCAGCCGCTTTGACAGAAGTCTGCTTGGAACATGCATACAGGGTGTCTCAAGCATTTAGGTCAAATTCAGTCGGGTGATAGTGCACCCAAAACCGACTATATTGAGATAGGGGGCCAGTGGCCGGAAATGAATATTGATTGTGTTATTTACATATACAGCGTACACCGCTTAACAACAAGATCATAGTGATGGTTCAAAGCCACGACCGCCGGTCTCAATGAATGCATTGCAACGACGCATACAGTTCTGCTGCACTCTCGCGAAGATCCCAGGCGTCAGTTGTAGACTGGAATAGGCAGCGGGTGATAAACAGCGTAAATCCCTGACCTCCAAACAGACATATTGCACAAAACATAGCTGACAGCACGTGCGTTATGCGACGAACGCATGCATCGTACCGGCGCATTAACCTGTGCCGCATACACACTACTATTCGTGGAGCCAGTCGTCCATTGCATCAGACTGCTTTTGATGTGCCCATGGAGAGGTGTGATACTGTGTACAGCGCATGACACATAGTCAGATATAGTATGCTACGCGTCATGAGACTTGTCAGACATGCATTTAGTGTACGGTTCGACAGGAAGTAGCGCCCCCAAAGTAGCATTAAATGTATGGAGAATGCTTCCCCAAAGGGCGTCTTGGAAGATGTTTATCCCCATGAATAGCAGTTTTCGAGAGATGAAGTCGTTCACGCCACAGAGAGGTGGCCAAGGTTACCATCAGAAACATGTCTGAATACCAGACTTTGAGGAGATAGTATTCGATCGTGTGGCCCATTCCAATTCCGTCACGCGACTAGTTCCTGAAAGGACATAATTTTTTCGTTCGACTCTGCTAGATCGCACAGTCGTACCACATATTTTTATTCCTTAAATGGGGTTGTCTTCAGGAAGATAATTATCCATAGAGACAGTGGGGCTATGTCTGAAACACCACTGACTGTCAGCACGACGACTGTTGTTATGGCTATCCTGCAAGCGGCAGCAGAGAGAGGCGTGAAGAAAGTTGTGCGCGCAACGACACCACTTGTCCAAACGACTCCCGGTTTTGCACTAACCGGTCAAACGTTTTCGATCACCTATCACAACTATGGATTTGTGGTCAAAACACGGATTTCGTTTCGAAATTTCTATCATATCCCTTTTCTAATAATAAAACAAGTATAAACATGCAAAGACCAAGTGCATCTGTTGCATTTTTGACTAATTTTTCGCACAGAGAGGCGCTGTTGAGTAGCCTCAACAACAATGACGTGCCTTCACCTAAGACGGCTCCATTGGAATAGGCCTCATTCCTTCAGCTGTCTGTGTAGCAACCAGTTCTAATTAGTTTACACCACGTCGTGTGCATCTAGCAGCGTGTATACGTGATCAGGTTCATACCTCCTAATGGGATGGAAGCAAGAGCCTGGAATTGTAAAACGTGCTGTAATTGTTGCTCTGCATCAGGAAGAGTATTCTGGTATGACAAAAGTGGGGGTAGCCCAACCTAATGTGGTGTATACGTTGCAGCAGTTCAAGCAAACTGGTGCTATTGTAAGTGTTTTGCGATCTAGAAGACCCCGACTGACGTCATGCAGGGAAGATCAACACATACGTGTACCGAGTTGACGCCAGAGAGCTCTTACGGTGCCTGAAGTCCAAGAGACAGTAAATAGCATGCCAGCAGCTCCAATCTCTGCCTCAGCAGCGCAACACCGTCTTTCTGAACAATGTTTAAAGGGCTGCATAGCAACCAAAAGGCCTTTATTACCCGAACAAAAACAATGGATACAGTAAGGTTAAAACTGTAGGCTGCAGCAAAAGTACACAGTTTTATTCACGCAAGAATCTATGTCTGAAGTATTTACAGGCCATCGTCGAACTGTTGCTCGAAGACATCGTAGAGAACGTATGAAGAGTCTGTGTCTGACGCCAACGGGAAGCATGGGGATTTTCCGCGGGAACATTAAAGACATAAGGAAATCACAGGATAGCGATCAATAATGGAGTTCCAGATGGCAAGAGACATATTTGGTTGTGGACTTGTTGTGCAGCAGGACAATGATCCCAAATGTGCTTCTACATAAAGAAGAGAAATGTGGGGAACTGAAGAACAAGATTTGGCCAAATCAGTCATTTGACTTAAATCCCATTAAACTATTATGGGATGAAATTAAAAAGGAGGTCAGAAAAGTAAGGTCATCTAATATTGAAGATCTTTGGAATAATTTACATACGTGTAGGACTGCAAAAACATTATAAAATTCTATCTCTAGAATGCCAAGCTTTTGAGCAGGTTTTCTGAAAGGGAATGGTGGATACTTTGAAGACACTATTGTATGTACTTAATGTCAGAAAGCAAAAATACTTATTTTGTTTATCTACTTAGTTTGTACGATGTGTTACTACATTAAAATAAAACATACAGGTTTTACCATGGGTGATCGAAAACTTTTGGCCCCTAGTGTATACAATCTTCGTCTAAAGAAGAGGTTGCAGTTTCCACGGTCATGTCATCGAACATGATCAGTTCCCTTTATCATCAGGATAAAATAAGAACTGAATTTCAGAAGGCCATGAAAGCTGTGTTTGGCTGTAAATGCAAAATTAGTATGCTGTTATAAACGCGTGAGAACACTAGATTCTATGGAGATGCGAATACTTTGTTCACCCCTCGCTGTCTTTCTGCAAGACGGACACTTTTGTTGGTCATCAGTCTTTCTCATCCCTTATCATGCCACTTAAGTTTTATTATCCTTCCCTAATATCTCATCTCAAACGCTTCGATTCACCACTTTTTCAGTTTTTCCATCGTACATGATTCACTTACATAGACTGCTAAGATCAAAACGTACATTCTCAAAAAATGTTTCCCTCTTGGAACTTTTACATCCAGTAAGTTATCTCTCTTTCTTTATAGCACAAACACTTACCCATTTTTCTGAGGAATTCAAACACACTGCTCCATCATACGTTGGCGAACACATTTTAGTTCGACAAATCCCACGAAGGTGACTTTGCTGTCCATGTCTGGCTTCTACATTCAAACGTAACTTGCAGTTGCCTCGCTGTGCCTAGGGATCTAATAGCTCCTCAATTTTCTTTCATCTTACTTATATTATTCTGACTAGGAACTTAGATGTCTCAGCTGTCAGACTGACTGTGCGATAGATCTAGCATAAAACTGCCATTGCTATATGGCTGACACTCCTCCGAAAGCCCCATGGACGTCTCCGTCTTATAGTTTTTATATTTTAACTCTCAAGAGCACTTTCCCTCCAATTTTATCAATTCATAAATTCTACGCCGCGCGAGATTAGCCGAGCGGTCTCGGGCGCTGCAATCATGGACTGTGCGGCTGGTCCCGGCGGAGGTTCGAGTCCTCCCTCGGGCATGGGTGTGTGTGTTTGTCCTTAGAATAATTTAGGTTAAGTAGTGTGTAAGCTTAGGGACTGATGACCTTTGCAGTTAAGTTGCATAAGATTTCACACACATTTGAACATTTTTTTATGTCTACTTTTCTGCCTTGATGAACAGCAATTCTTCCAAAACATTGACAAGTTCTGGCTATATGTCACCCAACTCGACAACCATTTGATCTTCTGTAGAGGCAACAGACAGTTCTCTACCACACAGAATCCCTCAGTGTCCTCTTTCCCTCTACCCGCTCACCCATCTGCAATTAAGAGTGGAATCATTTTTACATTCTTAAGTTGACGCCTGTCCTTATACACTCTTCGAAAGTTATTTTAACTTCTCTCTATGCTGGATCTGTATTCACGACTACCGCATCCTTTTAGGTTTATTCAGGTTTTTCCTGCAGACGTTTAACTTCCTTGGATTTCCTTCTGGCTTCATTTCGAAATGACTGCTGTATTCCTTTCTTTTGCTGACCATTTCTGCATTCCTTCCTTTCGTTGGTCAATTGAAATACACCTTCTGTTAACCACAATTTCTTAACACATACCATTTTCTGAGCTACATTTCTCCATCGAATTTCTGTGACTGATTTATGAGTGTCTATTCCTCCTCAGATGATAATCCTACTGAGATCTTCGTTACTTCATTACCTGCAGCCTCACAGAACTTCGAACATGCGTCATAATATTTCATTATCCCGCTTCTTTATACTTTCATAATTCCTGACGATTCTCTTGAGTGTCATCATTATTAAATTCTGAACTGAATCTGTTTCTATTCCTGTATATGCCGTATAGTACAATATATGACTTCGCAGTTTCTGCTACATAATGGTCTAATTCAGCTGGTCTTTACGAATTAAATCTCCTCGTCATACGATATATATATATATATATATATATATATATATATATATATATATATATATATATATATATATATATATATATATATATAGCTTTGAGGGATGAAGTAGTGAAGGCAACAGACGATCAAGTAGGTAAAAAGATGAGGGCTAGTAGAACTCCATGGGTAACAGAAGAAATATTGAATTTAATTGATGAAAGGAGAAAATATAAAAATGCAGTAAATGAAGCAGGCAAAAAGGAATACAAACGTCTCAAAAATGAGATCGACAGAAAGTGCAAAATGGCTAAGCAGGGATGGCTAGAGGACAAATGTAAGGATGGAGAGGCTTATCTCACTAGGGGTAAGATAGATACTGCCTACAGGAAAATTAAAGAGACCTTTGGAGAAAAGAGAACCACTTGTATAAATATCAAGAGCTCAGATGGAAACCCAGTTCTAAGCAAAGAAGGGAAAGCAGAAAGGTGGAAGGAGTATATAGAGCGTCTATACAAGGGTGATGTACTTGAGGACAATATTAGGGAAATGGAAGAGAATGTAGATGAAGATGAATTGGGAGATACGATACTGCGTGAAGAGTTTGATAGAGCACTGAAAGACCTAAGTCGAAACAAGGCCCCGGGAGTAGACAACATGCCATTAGAACTACTGACAACCTTGGGAGAGCCAGTCCTGACAAAACTCTACCATCTGGAGAGCAAGATGTATGAGACAGGCGAAATACCCTCAGACTTCAAGAAGAATATAATAATTCCAATCCCAAAGAAAGCAGGCATTGACAGATGTGAAAATTACCGAACTATCAATTTAATAAGTCACGGCTGCAAAATACTAACGTGAATTCTTTACAGACGAATGAAAAAACTGGTAGAAGCCGACCTCGGGGAAGATCAGTTTGGATTCCGTAGAAATATCGGAACACAATACTGACCCTACGACTTATCTTAGAAGCCAGATTAAGGAAAGGCAAACCTACGTTTCTAGCATTTGTAGACTCAGGGAAAGCTTTTGACAATGTTGACTGGAATACTCTCTTTCAAATTCTGAAGGTGGCAGGGGTAAAATACAGAGAGCGAAAAGCTATTTACAACTTGTACAGAAACCAGATCGCAGTTATAAGAGTCGAGGGACATCAAAGGGAAGCAGTGGTTGGGAAGGGAGTGAGACAGGGTTGTAGCCTCTCCCCGATGTTATTCAGTCTGTGTATTGATCAAGCAGTGAAGGAAACAAAAGAAAAATTCGGAGTAGGTATTAAAATCCATGGAGAAGAAATAAAAACTTTGAGGTTTGCCAATGACATTGTAATTCTGTCAGAGACAGCAAAGGACTTGCAAGAGCAGTTGAACGGAATGGATAGTGTCTTGAAAGGAGGATATAAGATGAACATCAACAAAAGCTAAACGAGGATAATGGAATGTAGTCGAATTAAGTCGGGCGATGCTGAGGGAATTAGATTAGGAAATGAGACACTTAAAGTAGTAAAGGAGTTTTGCTATTTGGGGAGCAAAATAACTGATGATGGTGAAGTGAAGACGATATAAAACGTAGACTGGCAATGGGAAAGAAAGCGTTTCTGAAAAAGATAAATTTGTTAACATCAAGTATAGATTTAAGTGTCAGGAAGTCGTCTCTGAAAGTATTTGTATGGGGAGTAACCATGTATGGAAGTTAAACATGGACGATTAATACTTTGGACAAGGAGAGAATAGAAGCTTTCGAAATGTGGTGCTACAGAAGAATGCTGAAGATTAGATGGGTAGATCACATAACTAATGAGGAGGTATTGAATAGGATTGGGGGGGGGGGGAAGAGAAGTTTGTGGCACAACTTGACTAGAAGAAGGGATCGGTTGGTAGGACATATTCTGAGGCATCAAGGGATCACCAATTTAGTATTGGAGGGCAGCGTGGAGGGCAAAAATCGTAGAGGGAGACCAAGAGATGAATACACTAAGCAGATTCAAAAGGTTGTAGGTTGCAGTAGGTACTGGGAAATGAAGCACCTTGCACAGGATAGAGTAGAATGGAGAGCTGCATCAAACCAGTGTCAGGACTGAAGACCACAACAAATATATATATATATATATATATATATATATATATATATATATATATATATATACACTCTCTCTTGTCTCTTTGTCATCTGACTGTTAACACTGACATGTATACGAGATCTATAGTTGTTTCTATACTTGGTTTCAATTCTTAAGAGACCAATACTTTGGTTAAACAGTTCGCCGTTGGTTTTTATAATCCCAGCGATCAGTCAAAATGAAACTCACTCTTGTTATGTTATTTTCTCATATTGTATTATATTCACGTGACCAGAGAACGTCATCTTCTGACCTTTTCTGCATCTGCATTCAGTCCTTAGTTCCCGTTTCTATCTTCCGTACTATAATCAGACTTAAGCAAATTCTACGCTCCGACTCGTTGAATGTTGTCCTTTCGTTTGTTTCCCAATATTTTCTAGCGATAACCTGTCCCTTTGCAGTACCAAGCCAGAAATCCAAATGACGGACTAATACTAAATCTTTTTATAATGGAAAGACCATTCTTCATGACACACTTGAAACTGGATGCCACATTTCCTGTGAATAAGGATTGTCAATCTTTAATGTAATGGTTTTCAATGCCTTTGAAACCTTAAACGGTCGATCACGGTTGACTGTTCCTTTTTTAGGTGCAGTTTCCCACCCCAATGCCGATGGCGCCGACTCTCAATGCAAAGTGATGATTTACTCAATGCTTCCTCATGACTCCAACGATGGCTATCCAGACTGGTGCCGTTCAGTGGTAATATTAAACATTTGACGCAGCTATAGACCTATGGTCCTCAGCTAGAGTAAGGTCAATGCAGGAAATCAGTACCGGTAACCGAACGACAGCGATTCTTAATACATTGCGAGACGGTAAGTTCTATAGGAATGAGATCACGCAGCACACCGATCATTTTAGGGGGCTGGGAAGCTCTGGGAACACTTTCTATTTTCGAGTTTAATTTCTCAGTTCGAACTGTTCTTACCCTCCACGCTGCCGTCCAATACTAAATTAGTGATCCCTTGATGCCTCAGAACATGTACTACCAACCGACCAATTCTTGAAGTCAAGCTGTGCCACAAACTCCTCCCCAATTCTATTCAGTACCTCGTCATAAGTTACTTGATCTACCCATCCACTCTTCAGAATTCTTCTGCAGCACCACATTTCGAAAGCTTCTATTCTCTTCTTGTCTAAACTAATTATCGTCCATGTTTCGCTTCCATACATGGTTACACTCCACACAAATAACTTCAGGAAAGACTTCCTGACACTTAACTCTATACTCGATGTTAACAAATTTCTCTTCTTCAGAAACGCTTTCCTTGCCTTTGCCAGTCTATATTTTATATCCTCTCTACTTCGACCATCATCAGTTATTTTGCTCCCCAATCAGCCAAACGCATTTACTACATTTACTACATTAATTGTCTCATTTCCTAATCGAATACCCTCAGCCTCACCTGATTTACTTAAACTACATTCCATTATCCTCGTTTTGCTTTTGTTGATGTTAGTCTTATATCCTCCTTTCAAGACACTGCCCATTCCGTTCAACTGCTCTTCCATGTCCTGTGCTGTTTCTGGCAGAATTACAATGTCATCGGAAAACCTCAAAGTTTCAAGTCTCAAAGTTTTTATTTCTTCTCCATGGATTTTAATTCCTGCTCCAAATTTTTCTTTTGTTTCTTTTACTGCTTGCTCATTATACAGATTGAATAACATCCGGGATAGGCTACAGCCCTGACTCACTCCCTTTCCAACCACTGCTTCCCTTTCATGCCCCTCGACTCTTATAATTGCCATCTGATTTCTGTACAAGTTGTAAATAGCCTTTCGTTCTCTGTATTTGACACCTGCCACCTTCAGAATTTGAAAGAGAGTATTTCAGTCAACAGTATTTCAGTCAACAGTATTTCAGTCAACATTGTCAAAAACTTTTTTTGAGTCTTCAAATGCTAGAAAGGTAGGCTTGCCTTTCCTTAATCTGTCTTCTAAGGGAAGTTATAGGGTCAGTATTGCCTCACGTGTTCCAACATTTCTACAGAATCCAAGTTTGGCTAATACCAGTTTTTCCTTCCGTCTGTAAGGAATTCGTCTCAGTCTTTTGCAGCCGTGACTTATTAAACTGATAGTTCGGTGGCTTTCACTCCTGTCAAAACCTGCTTCCTTTGGGATTAGAATAATTATATTCTTCTAGAAGTCTGAGGGTATTTCACCTGTCTCATACATCTTGCTCACCAGATGGTAGAGTTTTTCAGGGCTGGCTCTCCAAAGGCTATCAGTTGTTTTTACGGAATGTCGTCTACTCACGGAACCTGTTTCGATTTAGGTCTTTCAGTGCTCTGTCAAATTCTTCACGCAGTATCATATCTCCGCCGCGCGGGATTAGCCGAACGGTCTTGGCGCTGCAGTCATGGACTGTGCGGCTGGTCCCGGCGGAGGTTGGAGTCATCCCTCGGGCATGGGTGTGTGTGTTTGTCCTTAGGATAATTTATGTTAAGTAGTGTGTAAGCTTAGGGACTGATGACCTTAGCAGTTAAGTCCCATAAGATTTCACACACATTTGAACATTTGTATCATATCTCCCATTTCGTATTCACCTAAGTCCTCTTCTATTTGCATAATATTGTCTGCCAGTACATCGCCATTGTACAGACCCTCTATATACTCCTTGCACCTTTCTGCTTTCCCTTCTTTGCTTAGAACTGGTTTCCCATCTGAGGGCTTGATATTCATACAAGTGGTTCTCCTTTCTCCAAAAGTCTTTTTAATTTTCCTGTAGGTAGTATCTATCTTACACTATGCCTCTACATCCTTACCTTTGTCCTGTAGCCATCCGTGCTTAGCCATTTTGCACTTACTGTATATCTCATTTTTGAGACGTATGTACTCCGTTTTGTCTGCTTTATTTACAGCATTTTAAATTTTTTTCAATATCTCTTCTGTTACCCAAGGATTTCTACAAGCCCTCGTTTCTTACCTACTTGATCATCAGCTGCCTTCACTATCTCATCTCTCAAAGCTACCCATTCTTCTTCTACTGTATTCCTTTCCCCTGTTCTTGTCCATCGTTTCCTAATGGTCGCTCTGAAACTCTCTACAACCTCCGGTTTTTTCAGTTCATCCAGCTCCCATCTCCTTAAATTCCCACCTTTTCGCAGTTTCTTCATTTATGATCTACCGTTCATAACCAATAGATTGTGATCAGAGTCCACATCTGCTCCCGGAAATGTCTTACAATTTAAATCCTGGTTCCTAAATCTCTCTCGTAATATTATATAATCTATCTGAAACCTTCGAGTGTCTCCAGGCATCTTCCACGCATAGAATCTTCTTTCATGATTGTTAAACCTAGTGTTAGGTATGATTAAGTTATGCTCTGTGTAAAATTCTACCAGGCGGCTTCCTCTTTCATTCTTTGCCCCCATTCCATATTCACCCACTACTTTTCCTTCTCTTCCTTTTCCTACTGTCGAATTCCAGTCCGCCTTGACTATTAAATTTTCGTCTCCCTTCAGTATCTCAATAATTTGTTTTATCTCACCATACATTTCTTCAATCTCTTCGTCATCTGCTTAGCTAGTTGGCATATAAACTTGTACTGCTGTGGTAAGCGTGGGCTTCGTTTCTATGTTGGCTAGAATAATGCGTTCACTATGCTCTTGGCAGTAGTTTACCCGCGCTCATATTTTATATTCATTATCAAACCTCTCCTGCATTCCCCCAATTTTTTTCTATTTTTTTTAATTTTTTTTATTTTTATTTATTTATTTATTTATTTATTTTTGTATTTATAACCCTGTATTCACCTGACCAGAAATCTTGTTCCCCCTGTCACCGATCTTCACTAATACCTACTATATCTAACTTTAACCTATCAATTTCCCTTTTTAAATTTTCTAACCTACCTACCCTATAAAGGGGTCTGACAATCCACGCTCCGATCCGTACAACGCCAGTTTCGTTTCTACTGATAACGACGTCCTCCTGATTAGCCCCGCCCGGAGATCCGAATGGGGGACCATTTATCTACGAAATATTTTACTGATACATTAATCTTAACAAAATAGTTCATCTAAATTAGATAGAAACAAAACGTCACTCTCCAAAGCTAATAGGGGGCGGGGGTCGGGGGTGTACCTGTTTCAGAAAAAATGGGCTGTTGTTCTTCGTATGTAATCAGTGACATTACTTGGCATTAGCCATTGCGTAAACAAAACCTTCACGTACGCTTTCAGGAATGTAAACCATGACATCACCTATATAGACAAGCCGCTCATTTATTTAAGTCTTGGATGTTTATCCACCCAACCACTTCCATGTTGTCTTGGTTATGTCAGATGGTGCCACGGCAATTAGGAAGTATGTGCGGGTGCAGTGACGGACAACACTGTTGCGCCCGCCACTGAATTGCTTATCTCCATAAAATATAGTTTATGATACAGATCCATTTTCGTGCTTGAAGTTAATACCCAGTAATAGCTGCACACTTTCCTCGTGCCGTCGCGTTTCTGCATCATGTGTAATGGCGAAGCCCATTGTCTTTCCAAAGGCGTTGTCACTCTCTCATTGATCTGTCTGTCTACAGTTCTTTTTTTCTGCAGATATTCTTAAACCCGCTTTGTTGGCTATTCCTTCTAAGAGATTGATTTATATTCCAGCATTTTTTAGGTTTTTAGAAAAAATGACAAAATCATCCGCAAATAAAGTATTATTTATTTTGCTCAATTATTTTAGTTAAAAAGGTATTTATTGTTGCTTTCAGAAGTATTTAATAAATAACTGTCCCTGCTAAACAGCTTCACAGAACTTTTGTAGTCTATATTTGAGATAAATAAATAATGTCTTTTTTATTAAATTCGGAGACACTTCGTTTTTTTCGTCCCGCCTCTTAATACAGAGCATTGTGAGTACATGTTGCTATTAAAGTAATGTTCGACTACACTTCATTTGCGTGCTACCCTCTGAAATGTGGAAGACGCTGCTGGCAGTTTCGCACACACTAGGAGGCAGGGAGTAAAGGTGAAATTGCACATTACTGTCAGTAAACACCAGTCTGACTTAGAGAAGGTGCTCAATGTGAACACCATTTGAATAGCAAAATTGCCAACAGATGAAACTTCCTGGCAGATTAAAACTGTGTGCCGGACCGAGACTCGAACTCGGGACCTTTGCCTTTCGCGGGCAAGTGCTCTACCAACTTTTTTTTCTTTTTAAAAAAAATCTCATTTTGTTCGTTTTCGTTCGTCGCATCTGCTCGGGGCGGATGTCGCAAGACACCCGTTTCAGTTCATCGTCTATCCATTAACTCAGTTTTTTTATTACACAAGGCAACTACCACTCTGTTCGAACACTCTGAGCTACCGTGCTGGCGGTCTAAACACTACTCCCATCCTCAGACTGTCCACAACACCCGGCCTCCAGGTCGCTGGATTACAGGAGCACGCCACCACTCCCAGCCACCAACTGAGCTACCCAAGCACGACTCATTCCCCGTCCTCACAGCCTACTTCTGCCAGTACCTCGTCTCCTACCTTCCAAACTTAACAGAAGCTCCCATTCTGGAAACATCCCCTAGGCTGCGGCTAACGCATGTCTCCGCAATATCCTTTCTTTCAGGGTGCTAGTTCTGCGAGGTTCGCAGGAGAGCTTCTGTAAGTTTGGAAGGTAGGAGACGAGGTACTGGCAGAAGTAAAGCTGTGAGGACGGGGCGTGAGTCGTGCTTGGGTAGCTTAGTGGGTAGAGCACTTGCCCGCGAAAGGCAAAGGTCCCGAGTTAGAGTTTCGGTCCGACACACAGTTTTCATATCAGCGCACATTCCGCTGCAGAGTGAAAATCTCATTTTGCCAACAGATGTTTTTGACGTGGAAGACCAACAGTTTGGCCTCCTCACCCATTGCACGTGACACTCTGCGATTTTAATTTTTGCACGTACATGAAAGCCCTGGTGTAGGACAGAGCCATGGTGTTCCTGCACAACGAATGCAAATAGCAGGTGGAGCCATCTGTGATATGGCAGGTAACTTTCCAAGGGTTCAGGAAGACATTAGCAAATCTCGCTCAAAAGCTTCCCATCTACGAATCACGACGCCATGTAACACACCTATTTGATACACCCAGTATTTTCCACAGAAAAAATTCTCTGTGAATGCCTTGCTGGAATCACCAATAAAGATGAAATTAATTTCTACAGATTTGTAAAATCATCATTTCTCTTATTAAACATTTGTTGCCATTTTTGTGCAATGGGTAATGAAGCAAAACCTTCAGAATAATGTATTTGATCGTATAATTTATTTAGTACTGCAGTTTCTACGTAAGGATCATCTGCATTTGAAATGAGTTTCTGTAGATTTAAATCTTCAACTACATTAACAAAATGCTCAAATTCAACATTGCATTTTAAATTTATTGACAAAGCACTACTCAGTTCATTGTGCAGTTACTCAACCGATGTGTAATACGCAAAATTACGAACAGCTTTTGTGGTCTTTTTATTATTTATTTAAAATGATTCCCACAAAAAATTGAACTATGCGAAATTAAATATTTTCCAGCTGTACCCTCGGCCCTAACGCGCCTTAGCAAAGGCCTAAATCCTGGGAAAAAAAGGAGAACGAGTTTCACTGGAGAATCTGCGCTAAAGCCTGTTAGATTACAGATGTTGAGCTCTTGATAAATTTGTTAACGATCGATATAACTGTCACAGCTAAATTGCAGACAATTGTACACTACTAGCCATTAAAATTGCTACACCACGAAGATGACGTGCTACAGACGCGAAATTTAACCGAAAGGAAGAAGATGCTGTGATATGCAAATGATCAGCTTTTCAGAGCATTCACACAAGGTTGGCGCCGGTGGCGACACCTTCAACGTGATGACATGAGGAAAGTTTCCTACCGGTTTCTCATACACAAACAGCAGTTGACCGGCGTTGCCTGGTGAAACGTTGTTGTGATGCCTCGTGTAAGGAGGAGAAATGCGTAGCATCACTTTTCCAACTTTGATGAAGGTCGGATTGTAGCCTATCGCGATTGTGGTTTATTGTATCGAGACATTGCTGCTCGGGTTGATCGAGATCCAATTATTGATAGCAGAATATGGAATCGGTGGGTTCAGGAGGGTAATACGGAACGCCGTGCTGGATCCCAACGGCCTCTTATCACTAGCAGTCGAGGTGACAGGCATCTTATCCGCACTGCTGTAACGGATCGTGCAGCCACGTCTCGATCCCTGAGTCAACAGATGGGGACGTTTGCAAGACAACAACCATCTGCACAAACAGCTCGACGGTGTTTGCAGCAGTATGGACTATCAGCTCTGAGACCATGTCTGCGGTTACCCTTGACGCTGCATCACAGACAGGAGCGCCCGTGATGGTGTACTCAACGACGAACGTGGGTGCACGAATGGCAAAACGTCATTTTTTCGGATGAATCCAGTTTCTGTTTACAGCGCCATGATGGTCGCATCCGTGTTTGGCGACATCGCGGTGAACGCACATTGGAAGCGTGTATTCGTCATCGCCATACTGGCGTATCACCCGGCGTGATGGTATGGGGTGCCATTGGTTACACTTGTCGGTCACCTGTTGTTCGCAACGACGGCACATTGAACAGTGGACGTTACATTTCAGATGTGTTACGACCGGTGGCTCTACTCCTTATTCGATCCCTGCGAAACCCTACATTTCAGCAGGGTAATGCACGACCGCATGTTGCAGGTCCTGTACCGGCCTTTCTGGATACAGAAAATGTTCGACTGCTGCCCTGGCCAGCACATTCTCCAGATCGCTCACCAATTGAAAACGTCTGGTCAATGGTGGCCGAGCAACTGGCTCGTCACAATATGCCAGTCACTACACTTGATGAACTGTGGTATCGTGTTGAAGCTGCATGGGCAGCTGTACCTGCACACGCCATCCAAGCTTTGTTGGACTCAATGCCCAGGCGTATCTAGGTCGTTATTGTGGCCAGAGGTGGTTGTTCTGGGTACTGTTTTCTCAGGATCTATGCACCCAAATTGCGTGTAAATGTAATCACATCTCAGTTGGAGTATAATATATTTGTCTAATGAATACCCGTTTGTCATCTGCATTTCTTCTTGGTGTAGCAATTTTAATGGCCGGTAGTGTATATGGACGTTGGTGGTATAAGTGCATGTCTTCAGAAAGAGGCTTAGATTATTTGGAAGCTTGTGGGACCTAAATACGCACGAATTTTACGTTCTGCACAGACCAGACTGCACAGAAGGTAACCCCAAGGACAAAAGAAAGAAGATACAGAGAGGGGATTGTACACTGATTAAACAAGTCATTAATTGCCAATCTGTACACCACAGCATCGCAATTATTACACGAAGTTCCTCCTTCTCTAAACATTCGTCAAATACAGCAGGAAACATCCCACTTCACACTTCCACCCAGCGCCACTCCATGGAGGACGCGGAGTAGGGAAAACTGCGAACATGCCGTATTTAGATGGCAACGCAGTGGCGTTGCATACGACCTTGTTTCATATTTCACATTTGTCAACGACACAACTCTCAAACGGAACAAATATTCATTATTATTTAATTATATTTGGCGCGTTGAAAACGTAATTTGTATCTGGTAAAAACTGTCGGCATACGAATAGACGCAGACAATTTCAAATATTTTCGCACTCAGGTGATAGGTAATTTTGAGTTATTGAGGTTTATAATCGAGAAAAGGCGTTTCACGCACATACTATATGTTGAACGAAATATTGTAGCACTTTTTCAATGTCATAACGGAGACGTAGAAACTCTATCTCAGAAAAACGATGTAGACTTCCTGGACAGTTTTAACGTAAAAGAGCTTGTATTTGTACGGGAAATACATTTAGATCGATTACTTACATCTGCACATACATTAGGATTCTTTAAAAAAACAGCTCGAAAGTAAACGTAAGCTTGGCAGTGTCCTCAAAACTTTTAGAAAACTTTACTTGTGATTCGTTGAATTCTTCAAACTTCGAGTTTTCTTTAACACCAGAGAAGTAGGGAACTGACCTGTCTTTAACAGAATTTGCTCCTTCTACAAATGCGATTTGCTTTCTAAATTATCCCCACTAAATCATAAATAAGTCTGTTAAAGATATTTTCAGATTCTGGATCCTACTTAGATAATGGAAACTCTTTAAAATGCTTGTTTTTAATATAAGTCAATAATAATTAACGAATTTTGTTTTTTTTTAATTTTTTTTACGATGAGGTACAGTACCCCCACCCCAACCCCGCTCCTGGTAATGTGCGTTATGCGAGGTCTGCAATTCATTCCTTTTTATCAAACTTCTTGAAGGTGGGCGTAAAGTACCCCTCTTCAATCCATTCCAGGTATTCTTCCTTTCGTTCCTGCACTCCTTTTTCCTCCACAAATTCAACAATAGCCCGTTTTAGATCGAAAAATTATTCCACGCTTGCCCCTTGACTTAAACGAACGTGCTTCCCAGTAATATATAAAGTTTCCTTACTCTTCGTTCAGTTTCACTGAAAACAGTTGCAGATGACAGTGCATTAACGCGCGTAAGTATTCGTACCGCCAATTTGTTCACGTGCTACATGCCTGCAAATTTAGGTCAGCCTGCTTCTTGTATAGAACAGTGAATCCCGTCTGTCGATTGTTGTAATTTTGTATTTCATTGTTAACTAAATCTTTAAATTCTTACTGCGTGGTGTAATATTCAGAGTAACCTTGTGGTAGCAGTCGTCTATGCAACTACATAACAGGTATTGGGAATTCTCATCCCATTATTCTGTCATTCCCATTCCGTTTAAAGCCTCCTAACAATAGATCGCTAGAGTGCCTCTTTTTGTGCAAGCAGACACTATATCTGTGAACATCATACATACTGAAAACAACTAGGGAGGGTAAACGACGCTGACACTGCTAATCTGCCGAACTGAAGAGATTTGTGCCCACCAAAAAATACCACACTGCAATACTAAATGAAGTGATGCGCTGTACTAGATACTTCCGAGAAGGACCGAACAAAGCCGAGAAAGGCCGAGCGTCACCACATTCGTTGTTTGACATCCTAGGGCCAGCCATGATCAGTAAAATTAGATGCCTGGGTGAAGGGGAAACTTAAGGTAAAAAAGGTTTACAAAATACTAAGCGATGATTTGAATGTAAAGAAATGTAACATTATGACCACCGACCTACTATCGATATAAACCCGTCCAGGCGATAGCAAAGTCACCTGCCAAGGAATGACCGCTAGACAGACACACGCATGGTGCATGTAGTATCAGTGAGCATGTGTCCATGTGTAGAATGGGGAAGGTGCACGAACTATCTGAGTTTGACGAAAGGCAGATTGCGATGGCTTAGAGGCTCAGCACGAGTATTTCGGAAACTGTAGCGTGTTTCACGAGTGCTGTGGTAAGCGTAATCAAAACGTTGTGTAACAAAGGTGAAACCACGTCCAGATGGCTTGGGGCTGAGCAGCCAATCCTAATTACAGGTGTCAGGTGTCGTAGGCTGGGCAGACTGGTAAAACAAGACAGGCGGCGAAATTGTGGAACTAACGTCAAACTTCAATGCTGGGCAGAATAAAAGTGAACCAAAAACTTATAACGACGGGCGTTTACACCTGACAACTCATGCATGTGGCAATGTTAACATCACATCGGCAATTATGACTGGAATGGGCACATGACCATCGGCACCGGATCTTGGCCAGTGGCAGAGTGTTGCATGATCTAGTGAATCCTGATACCTTCTTCATCGTACCAATCCATCTTCTTCCACCTTGACACTTACAGTGTGGGGTGGAGGCAGACTGGTGGTGGCTTCATTACACTCTGGGGAACCTTCATGTCGACATCCGCGGGTCTAGTGAAGCTCGTGCAAGGCACCATGATGGCCAAAGAATATTGTACACTTGTTGCAGACCACGTACACCACTTCCTGACGATCATGTTTCCCGACAGCAGTTTTAATTTTTCAACAAGATATTGCGTCATGTCATAAGGCTATAAGTGTAATGGAGTTGTTCGAGAAACACAGCGGCGCGTTGCAGTTGATGTGCTGGCTGTCTGACTCGTAAGATCTGAACCCAATCGAATACATATGGGATGTGATTGAACGTGGGATCAGAGCTCATCAACACCCCCGCCCCCTCCCTGGAATTTATGGGAATCAGATGACTTGTGTATGCAGATGCGTGCCAACTCCCTCCAGCAACCTAACAAGATCTCACTGCTTCCATTTCATGACCGGCCGCCGCTGTTATCTGTGCCAAAGATGGAAATATCGGCTATTAGGTAAGTGGTCACAATTCTGAGTCATCAGTGTATTGTGCTTACATAGACGGCAGCTGAGAGAGTAGCTATTGAAGAATTGTTGCTTATGAATTCGACGACTTGTTTAGTTAGCATGGCTTGCTGATAGTGCCACACTATCATGAGATAGAATTCCGACTGGTTATAAACCACCTATGTACCAAGAACTGTATAGTGTGTCACTTCTCATATAACTTATTATAAAGAAAATTATCACTCTACAACCAAACAATAGTGTAGTACAGCAAAGTACTAGTCCTAGGAGAGGTGTTGTTGCTACTGTAACAAAGAAATCATCAGACAAAATGAAAAAGTATAGATTTTGCTTGTGATTATCGCTCCTCTAAGTAGTACAGTGACGCATGCATATTTAATATCAGGCATTACAGAAATTCCAGATACTATATAGCAGCTTCAGTACTTCTCCGCCAGAGACCTAAATACGATGCACGTTTCGGCTGGTAAATGCACAATATATTTTAATGTTCACTAGTGGATGTACAGACACTTTTTATCATATAACGTGTACACAGAGTAGATCACACAGTGCTTTAGATGCAACTAAATGGGAGGCAACCTCGTAGCTGTTTCAGTATTATCTATTTCTGTGAAGTGAAACATAAATGTCCTCTTTCTGGCATTGCACCAGTGACAGATTACACTCTGCTCACAAAGACAGCGTCTTTGAAACGAAATGTAAGTGACGGATGTGATCATAAAACACATTTTTATGCTTGAGGATGGTAACAGAATTGTTTCATCAGCCATGTAAAGCCCAAGTAGCATCTCTATTGGAGACCAACGACCTTGGCAGTGGTTTTTGCTGTCAGTATGTTGTTTCTGTTCTGGAGGTTCGTACACTTAAAAGTTCGTGACCAAACTCTGTATATAGCTGTATACAGGTAGAAATAGTATGTCAGGATGCTGAAATGTTTGTAATATCTTATTTCTGGAAATATTCTCAATGACCGAGACACAAGTTACATAAAAGTTGCAGAGTGTGATTAAAACTGGTGGCTCTGGCTGGTCCCAAAATACGCCAGCAGCCAGCGTGATGACTCGAGGCAGAGGCTCACCATTCTCGCAACCAAAAGATGGTAGTTAAATGTCTATATACAGTAGTTAACCGCCCACACTCATTCATAGCAGCATGAGCCATATCGACAGTAGCAGCACAGCCATGGACTGGTGGCTGCGGCGTGACGAAGAGAAGCATAGTAGAGCCCAGTGGGAGCACATCACAGATGAGGCAGCAGCAGCACTGGCAGAGGCACGAGTGACCAGGGCATTCCCCCTTCGATTTTGTTTGTGTTAAATAAAGGGCAAACCTGTCCTGTTCCTGACGGAATGGTGGTGTTGGTAGCAGCACCAGTGGGTGATGGAAAATGGTAAAACATAGGAGATTAATGTAATTTACCGGTGTCACGTGTGTCACATGAGGTGGATACGTTTTTTGATTAACAGTGTCAGCAGTTCTACACATGGGGTATCAGTATAATTTGTCCAAGTAATGTACTGTATAAATGTTTAACCAATCCCAAAGAAAGCAGGTGTTGACAGATGTGAAAATTACCGAACTATCAGTTTAACAAGTCACGGCTGCAAAATACTAACACGAATTCTTTACGGACGAATGGAAAAACCAGTAGAAGCCGACCTCGGGGAAGATCTGTTTGGATTCCGTAGAAATATCGGAACACGTGAGGCAATACTGACCCTACGACATATCTTAGAAGCTAGATTAAGGAAAGGCAAACCTACGTTTCTAGCATTTGTAGATTTAGAGAAAGCTTTCGACAATGTTGACTGGAATACTCTCTTTCAAATTCTAAAGGTGGCAGGGGTAAATTAAATGGAGCGAAAAGCTATTTACAATTTGTACAGAAACCAGATCGCAGTTATAAGAGTCGAGGGACATCAAAGGGAAGCAGAGGTTGGGAAGGGAGTGAGACAGGGTTGTAGCCTCTCCCCAATGTTATTCAATCTCTACATTGAGCAAGCACTGAAGGAAACAAAAGAAAAATTCGGAGTAGATATTAAAATCCATGAAGAAGAAATAGAAACTTTGAGGTTCGCCGATGACATTGTAATTCTGTCAGAGACAGCAAAGGACTTGGAAGAGCAGTTGAACGGAATGGACAGTGTCTTGAAAGGAGGATATAAGATGAACATCAACAAAAGCAAAACGAGGATAATGGAATGTAGTCGAATTAAGTCGGGTGATGCTGAGGGAATTAGATTAGGTAATGAGACACTAAAAGTATTAAAGGAGTTTTGCTATTTGGGGAGAAAAATAACTGATGGTCGAAGTAGAGAGAATATCAAATGTAGACTAGCAATGGCAAGGAAAGCATTTATGAAGGAGAGAAATTTGTTAACATCAAGTATAGATTTAAGTGTCAGGAAGTCGTTTCTGAAAGTATTATTATGGAGTGTAGCCATGTATGGAAGTGTAACATGGATGATAAATAGTTTGGACAAGAAGAGAATAGAAGCTTTCGAAATGTGGTGCTACAGAAGAATCCTGAAGATTATATGGGTAAATCACATAACTAATGAGGAAGTATTGAATAGGATAGGGGAAAAGAGAAGTTTGTGGCACAACTTGACTAGAAGAAGGGATCGGTTGGTAGGACATGTTCTGAGACATCGAGGGATCACCAATTTACTATTGGAGGGCAGCGTGGAGGGTAAAATTCGTAGAGAGAGACCAAGAGATGAATACACTAAGCAGATTCAGAAGGATTTAGGTTGCAGTAGGTATTGGGAGATGCAGAAGCTTGCACAGGATAGAGTAGCATGGAAAGCTGCATCAAACCAGTCTCAGGACTGAAGACCACAACAACAACAAATGTTTAACAGTTAAAATCTCATATTTATATGTGTCTTTGAATGTTGATTTTGGAAAGTACGTTTTTGGAATACTAGAAAAAAATCACTAAATATTATATCAAATATCTACAAAATTGTAAATATAAATGAAGATAGTCATATATTCCGGAAAATGCCATTTGACTGCCATGATATTATAGTAACTCAGTTACTAGGTTAATTACCCAACATTTTTCACACATACACTGTACTTTCTTGGGTCATAAGCACAGTAATTAATGTATGAGTGATTTAATATAGTGGGACCCATATTTTTATAGTGGTCACTAACTATATTAACTTAGTGAAGTTGAATATCACACTGGTCAATAATTTATTAAGATAATTCAACCAATAAAACACCCTTCCTTTGAAATCCACTGTAATGCCAAAATCTTGGACTCCATAAATCAAGTAATTCAGCCTGCCATGTCACTTACATCACTCTTTTGCGCTAGAAGAAAAGGAGGAGTGGGGTGGAGGAAGGACTGCGGTGAGGTGGCAAAATGGGGGGGGGGTCATATGGATAAATATCCATGTTAAACAAATGATAAGAACACAAGTGCCCATTTTGTTTACATAAGTGATGCCATTCTTTATATAAGAGTCTGATACAAGTGAGTCCTTTGTTCATATAGATGATGTGATTTTTAGATTTATAGGAGAAGACATTCATGGTTTATATGCATAAGGGACAAAGCCAACTGTGATTGTTTACTCTTGGGAACCAGATGACAATGTCGGAGATAGCTGTCGAAAGCTCAGATGTTTCATTTGAAAAGACACGGCTTCTAAAACGACAAGTTTGTTCCTGCATGTCGCCACAGTAGACTGCAAGGAAACAAAATGTGATCTTTGTTCTGAAAATGGCACAGCCCACCTACAAAAGCTACTTTGCGTAACTTGACACATTATGAGCTGTTAGTCTGTTCCCAATAAGAAATGGAAATAAGTGGTCGCATTAACTTATCTGTGTTAGTTTCTTAAGTATACCAGTTCAGTAACAGGATCCAGCTGTACTCCACTGACAATTAAAATGTTTCCGACTCCAGCGAAACACTTCTCGGTCTCTAACGTCTATGTCACAATAACAGGTTTCAGGTTATTACCGTCCTGAAAATAAATCTGCTGCAAGGCTATGCTGATTGAAAACCTGTATTGCTTACCAGTTCTCATGACATGCAGTAACTGTTCAAAAGTATCCAAGCACCTAATAACCGACACCAATATGGGGTGTATGCACCCTTCGACTTTATGACAGATTGCTGGTGCCTCTTTCAGTGAGGTGACTGAATGTCTGTAGAGGAATGGCAGTGCATTCTCTCACAGAAATCGGAACCAGAGAACGTAATGATGTTGGACGCTGGGGTCTGGAGCCGACATTGTAACTCATCTCAAAGGTGTTCCACTGGGTTGCATCCTCGTAACACACAATGCTGTAGAATCTCTTTTTATGATTCCACAGTGAGTGCTTTCTTAACCGCAATAGGAGGACCACATCCTAACAACGAAAAGCACCCACATACCGTAACACCACCTGCTTTGTTACTGCACTGTTGGTATTAAACATGATGGTAGGTTAACGTTCTCCAGGTATTCACCAAACCCATACCCTTCCATCACATTACCGTAGAGTATAGTGTGATTCATCACACCAAATCACCGCTGTCCAGTAGCTTCATTCTTTACACAACCACACGCGGCGCTTAGCACTTCTTAAATAAATCTGTGGCTCGCCCGTTGTATGACATTCTTTTTACTTCACTGCTCAGTCTCGTAACATCAAGTGTTCAATACTGCAATACATAGATGTGTCTGATACGTCTGATCAGTTATTGCATGAACAGTGTTCATAATACCGTATTTTTGTATTTATGAGCAATCTGTATAAATTTTTCGATACTGCATGTTAGCTGGATACATTACTAAATTGGTTATTAAAATACCTATTTTAGGTTCGTTTAGTATACACAGAATATACTAGTGTTAAAAAGAACCAGCCTGCATTCCTGTGATATTAATGAAGAAACATCTTATTGTGGATAGCAGCCTTAGGAAAAAGTAGAAGAAATGAAAGTGTTTTTATTTAGGTTAACATATTACATATTTTTGGAAACGTTATTAGTAATACAACTACAACACTAGCACTATACAATTATATCTATCTAACTGGTAACAACGTAGCAACAGAAACGTATATCAACAATGCTTGAAATGGTTAAGGGACATACTGAAACATTATTAGTACCTCAACAACGATACCAGCACCACAAAATTTAAAACCAATCTAACTGGTAACAGCGTATTAACAGAAACGTAAATCAACAATGCTTCAAATTGTAGAGAGAATTATCACTAATTCAACAACTGTAGCAGCCAAACACAACATAGAATCCAACTAAATGGTAACAACATATCAACAAAAACGTAAATCAACAATGCATTAAATTGCAGAGACAAAGTAGAGTTCGACATCGGACTGGAACCCATCGTTCTGCTGCGTCCTCTTCTTCTGCATTCCACGTAGTACTTGTTACCTATTATGATGCTACATTTCACACATAAACAACTCAGTCTATATTCGGCAAATACTAACAAAATTTCGCCTCACCTATAAAGATAAAAACAACACCAAGACATGATTTAGCACTGGGCATAGAAAAGTTATACATTGCTGGAGAGGAATTATGGGTTATGCAAGACATCGTTTTATAGTGATAGTGCCCGAACATGCTTCAGCACTTTCTGTGCTATCTTTAGCAGATTTTTTTTTGCTTATTTTCTTTATCACAAGACGTTATTAGTTGTGTATTGGTAGCTTTATATCTACCATACATTCTAGAGCTTGTCATGGCTTTTTGATGTCGCAATCTTTTTTCCTCGTTTATGATGTGTTAGAGCATTCATCTATTTTGTTGTTGTCATTCCGTACTGTTACACATCCAGTTCATATAATTTATCACCAAAGCACAGGGTTTATGCCACCATTTTACTTACGACCAAAATAAGTGCTGTCATACAAAGGGGAAGCAAAACCACAACATCAAAAAACCAATGTCAAACTGAAGAATTTGGGGTAGATATAAAGCTACAAGCATACACAACTAATAGCATCATGAGAGAAAAAAAAAGTATCCAAAAAATCCCGAAAAAGGTGGAACACAAAGTACTGAAACGTGTTTGAATAATAACAAAATGATAAAGCGGTGTCTTGCATAAGGCAGAAATCCTATCCAGTGTTTCTTAGCAAACACCGAAAATATTCATCCAGAAGATGATTATGTCATACATGAACTAGGTGAAGAAAGAAAGGAACTCTGAATAAAGAGCACCAAGAACTGAGGTCATGAAAACTTACTTTTTATATTTTCTGATTTCCTACTAAGATTTGATTTTTAAAAGTTATTCTCCAAGCTTAAAATGAAACACAAAAAAATGAACATATCAGAAGGTGTCATATGTAACTTTCATACATCCATGAAATAGGTAAAGCTATAATGATATTTCCATTACATAACTAGATTATTTTCATTCCTTTATTTCCTTTAGCACATATAATATTAAGGAAGCTCATAACATCACGCTTAACGTGCGGTACTCAGGGCGTCTCAGATATGTTGCGACAAAGTGCAAGCGGAGGCGGGGCACATCATAAGGGCTGAGAATTGCACAGCAGACCATGACCGCAAACGTGAAGGGTAAACGGTAACAGTGATTAAAGATTGGAAAGAAAACGAGAAGGTGATTCATTTGAAACATTTATTGAACATAATAACTAAATAGGGTGTACGACATCAATACAGTTCTAATATTACATGAGATCCTCAATGTTTGCACCAGCAGGCGCCAAGCATGCCTGACACCGACGGAGCAATGACTACCGGGGAAGCTCGAACACACTGGGAGTTTCTTTGGCTGGATGGACTGTTCTTGCAATAAGATCGATTTCAGACTCCACAGGGTCGGGCTACGTTAGCGATTTCATGGCTCCCCTCAGAAGAAAAATCAACGCTCGATAAATCCGGTGAGCGTGGGGGCCAGAGAACCAGTTCAACACGGACAATCCATCATGCTGGAATGACCTGTCCAAATTCCTACTAACAGCCAGTCCAAAATGAACAGGCGCCCTATTATGTTGCACCCACATGCTGTGTCTCACATTTTCTGGAACATTTTCAAGCAAGCTGGGAAGAATTTGTTCCAGAAGGGTCTGATAACTCGTGGCGGTCAAACGAGATGGTAAAAGGAACAGCCCGACTAAGCAGTTGCCGATCAAACCCGTCCACACATTGACTGTGAAGCGATATTGTATTGCGTGGTGCCGCACACCATGGGCGTTTTTTGCTTATTGTGGTGAGTGAAGACGCCATCCCTAATGAATGTGGCTTCATCAGTGAACAGTACATCAGCTTGGAAACGTACATGTCAGCCACTGTCTTGCAGAAACTACCGTGCGAAACGCAAAAGTTCGGGATGGTGTTCGGTGTGCAATAATTGGCCCCTTTGGAGATTAAAGGTGTGCAACGACTCGGCGTTCAAAACAGGCTGGACACTGCCACAAGACATTCTGAAGTCAAAGGCAATGGCACATATGCTGGTGCTTGGAGTAGTCTCCGCAGCATACAATACGCTTTCTTCTCTAACGACCTAATACATCAATCGTGGCCTGTCCTCAGTAGCCCTGCCACGTCTTAATAACCTGTACTCGAATAAACTACGATGCAGACGTGCAAAGTAGCAGTGGTGTGGTTCAAATGGCTCTAAGCACTATGGGACAACATCTAAGGTCATCAGTCCCCTAGACTCAGAACTACTTAAACCTAACTAACCGAAGGACACCACACACATCCACATCGGAGGCACGATTCGAACCTGCAACCGCAGCAGCAGCAGGGTTCCGGACTGAAGCGCCTAAACCGCTTGGTCATAGCGGCTGGCTAACTGTGGTATGGTTGATGTCTGTTCTGTCGTGTACAAAACCACATTGCGGCGTCGATGACGTTCGCAGCCATGGGTTGCTTTGCAAGAGTCAGTCCTTATGATGTGCGCCATCTCCCCTAGAAGTTTTTCGCAACTTTTCTGGGGCACCCTGTGTACAGAATTACTGAACAGCTGCAGCAGTACCATCCTTTGAGGGAACGACAGCTCATTTACACGCGAGAGGAAAGGACGTGGCTTAGTCCTACGACAGTCGGCTAGCCTAAACTGCCAGTGGACCGGGGAATGAAAATTAACATTGCCAAGGCCGAAAAGGATCAAGGATGTAGGTGCCAAGCCGTCAATATATTATTAAATTATTAACTAACACCAATAACTATTAAAGACAATGATCTCAGGGATTTCACCACCATACCTTGTACAATGTAGAGACTGCAGAAAGTCTATTGGCCCTGTAGCGGATTTTAGGAAGAGGGATATTGCAGCGCCTATAACCATCACTTCTGTCTCTATGCTGTTTATTTTTTGACCACAACCTACAACCAGCTTAGAGACAGAAGTGATGACATTTTCTGTACGACCTGACCTGCATTTTCCAGCAAGCACGTACAGTGTTACTGATTTGTTTGACTGAGGGGGCTGCTAAGTGTAGTACCACCTACTGCTCTCCACTGACTTAAGCCCTAGTCAGTTCAACTCGATTTTTAAACTGAAGGAAATACTTCACGGCATTCACTTCAGAACTGCCACAAATTCTTCGGGCAATAGACCGCGCCGCTCAAACTGTCAACACAACTGGCACTGCTAAGAGTATCCTACGACTTCCACATCGCTGGCAACGGATTGTACACAATGCTGGTGACTACTTTGAAGGTCAGTAAAACTTTGGAACACGTATCTATTTTGTACGGGCTGTAAATAAATAGTTGCCACTTTTAAAGTTCCACCCCTTGTATATGTAATTCCGGTACAAGGGGAGGACATTTTGCCTGAAAGTCGCTGCCTGGTATCGACGGATAAATACGATGTTGCAGAACATGTGTTGTTAAAAAGTACTATGCAATATTCCTTCGAACATGCATGCATACGTTTTTGTCAAACATGGTCACAGGCGATGAAACATGGATTCATCACTTCCAACAGGAAACAAAACAGCAATCCATGGGGTGGCACCACATCACCTCTCCTCCGGAGAAAAAGTTCAGCCGCTAAAGTCATGGAGACGGTAGTCTGGGACTCTGAAGGTGTTATTCTGTTTGATGTCCTCCCTCACGGCGGAACTATCATTTCGAAAGTGTATCCTTCAGCGTGTTCGTCGCCACAAAAATGTAAACGAACTTCTCCTTCTCGACGACAATTCAAGGCGACACTCAAGTCGACGCACCCGATGTGAAGTCGACGCACCCGACTCACAGAAGTTTATTGGACTGTTCTTCCTCATGCACTCTACAGCCCGGATCTCCCATCTTCCGACTTACATCTGTTTGACCCAATGAAGGATGCACTCCATGGACAGCTGTATGTGGATGTTGGGGAGCAGTACACTGGTACCACGCTGGTATACAGGCCCTCATAGTAAGGTGGCGTAAGGCCTTCGCACTCAACGGAGGTTATGTTGAAAAACAGAGTTTTGTAGCCTAAAGAGTGGTGAATAATATGGCGTAGTGGAATATTGAATAAAATTAACCTGCTTTCATAACATATTGAATGCCTCTCGTATAGGTTATATAGCTCAGTGTTCCTTCTAGATCTTCAGAAACCACTGTTATCCTGAACCGCTCCATAGATCTAGCGCATAATGGTGTGTTCAAATGTCATGAGCTGCTGCACATCTATATTCGTTAGAGTCCGTGTTTCACATCCGTAGGTTACCAACTCGCCTGACCGTGACCCTATAAATTTGCAGGTTGAGCTTTCTATTTAACAACCGAGAGGCCAACAATTTCTTAAACGTGTGGAATCATCTATTGCAGGTTAGCATGAGCCGTTTTATTTCATTTGGTATGCAGTTCGTCCTATTAATGCTACATGTCAGATAGTCAAAGATCAGCACATGTTCGAAATTGAAACGTGCTGCTGATAGAGTATCCAAGTTGTTGTTTTCCTTCCTGGTGCAATTCATGTACTTAGTCTTCATTTCATTGATACCAAGGGCTCTAGGTTTTGCGGCTTCTTTCAGCTCACCTACTGTTCTCTCCAGTCGAGCTCTTCTTCTACTGATAATTGCTACATCATCAACATATGTACATACTTGAGTTGTGCCCATGTAAACAGATATTCAAAGCTTTCAAACGGCTGCTTGAAGAGTCAGACTGAAAAGCCGTGTAGAGTGAACATCCCCTTGGTTGACACCTCTGGCAATTCCAAACGATTTACTCTGTTCTCCATCCACTCGCATTGCAGTATTGGAACCAGCCATCGTTGTTGGAGTAAGTGAAACATACTTACATGGTATACCAAGAAGTACCAATCCATTCACCATTTCTTCCCTATCAAGACTATGAAGGCTGGAAGTCCGCCTAGAGGTTATGAAGCTCATATACCCTTTTCATGTATTTGCCTCAGCACAAACATCTGATCTGTCGTTCACCAATTAGGCCTAAATCCACACTGATGTTCTGGCAGAATGTTTTCTGCATCTGGAGCTAGCCTGTTGTATATAATACCAGAGACAATCTTACAGGTTACACTGAGCAAGGCAATTCCTCGTTAATTCGAACAAGTCTTGTCTCTTTTCTTACGTATTCGTTGAATTACACCTACAGTCTACTCTTGTGGAATTCCTTCCGGATTCCATGTCAAATTAATATGTTTTCAGATTCACCTATGGAGTCCATATCCACATTTTGCAACAGTTCTGCAATTATTTCATCCGTTCCTTGTGCTCTGTAAGTTTTTAGACAGTGAGCTACCTTCTTCATTTGCTTTAATGTGGATTCTTCCATCTCTGGATCCGCAGCATAATTGAGTGTCTGCTCGCTCCTGGTAGAACTGCCCTCCCGAACTCTCCTGAAGTGTTCTCTTCATCTATCCGCAGCATCTTGTTTGTCTGTCAGGAAATTTCCCTCGTTGTCTTCACATGTTGTTATTTTCGGGCTGCAGTCTTGAGTTCCATGTTACATTTTCTTATAAAATTTTCTACTCCCATTCCTTTCGTAATGCTCTTCCATATTCTCTATCCTTGTTCTAATGGCTTCCCCTTTTTTCCTCCGACATACACTTGCTACCTCGGTTTTCTTTTCATTATATAATGCCTGATTTGATCTTTCATTTGTCTGCAAGCTCTTCAGTCTTGCGTCCTTTTTCCGTTCTTCTGCCTGTCTACATCAATCATCATACCAGCTTCACTTTCAGGTCTCCCTGATTCCCCAAGTATTTCATGTGTTGTTGTCAAAATGGCATTTTTAATATAGTTCCATTCTATATCTACAAGATTTCCATCCTCTTTTCTTTCTAACCCCCGTCTCAATCTGTTTCACCGGCTATGGGAGCCCTTTAGTGGCCATAATGAACTGAACCATATCAAGAAATTCCATTTTCAGTGACGTTACGCTGTAAATCACACGCCAGATGTCGACAAAAACGTTAATGATGAGCGCAAGGCAGTCGATCTATACCTTGACCTAAAAGCCATCCTGTCAGACGATCTAAATACATTATATTTTGTAATATGACGAAAGCACGAAACAAAGACATCTTCCTTTAACAATAATTGTAATTTCAGTTCGGAGAGATTTCAGGTAGCTCTTACGTTTTGATAAATGAAGTCCCATTATTTGAAAGATACGGATCTTCTACGAACAAAGAGTGCTGTGAGAATCACAATAAAAATTTCCTGTAAAGTAGCTGTCCATTTGATATCATTTTCAGAAGCGACTTCATTAAAGATTGTATTTTAATAGTATCCACAGCTTGATGAGATCCTTACGAAAGGACAAATAAAATCAAGAATAAAATAACAGAAGGCAATTATGCACTGATTTCGTATGTCGTATGTCGTTCTTAAGTTTTACTTTCCCACTGCAGCGCAATTTTTACTTATTTTATGTATGTATTCGTCTTCGTTTACTCATTTATTTCGTACGTACATTATCCGGTGGCGCTTATCTAGTTTCAAAAGTTACATTTACTTTATGATCTATAAACAACCATGTTGATTGCAATCATCTTCTTCCTGAAAAGCTGAACGTGTCTGATCAGTATCTCTGACATTTTTCTGCAGGTTAGTCGTTTATTACAAAGTAAACTGTGACTGTGAATTCCCAGCCAAGACATCAATATCGCAGGCAGCATGAGCCTGGTCCTACCGTAGCCACATGACGCATCTCCACCGCTACTAGAGTCTATGATCACCGGAACGAGTGCACATCTCGCTGCTCTATCGAGTATAGAGCGCTAAAACGATCTACGTCTACATAAATCGCATATAATCGGCAAACCATCATATAGTGTATGGCCGAGGGAACTATTTACCACTAGTAGTAATTTCCTTTCCTACTACACTCATAAATGGCGTGAGGGGTAGACAACTAATTTCTCTTGTCATGCCTTAGTGCTCCATAAACGAAATGCACACTGGTGGTAGTCGAATCGTTCTACGGTCAGCTGCAAATTCCGGTTCTCTAAACTTCCTCAACACTGTTTCGAGAAAAGAATGTCATCTTTTCTTCAGCGATCCCTATTTGAGATCATAGAGCATCTTTGTAACACTCGCATGTTGATCGAAACTACCGGTAACAGATCTATCACCTAGCTTCCGAATTGCTTACAAGTATTCCTTTAATCCGACGTAGTGGGGATACCAAACACTCGAGCAGTACCAACTCAAAAATGGGACGCATAGGTGTTCTTCACGTGGTCTCCATTGTAGACGATCTACACGTTCCTAAAATTATAAACCGAAGTCGACCATTCGCCTCCCCTATTCCGTCCTTACGTGCTAGTTTCAGTTCATATCGCTTTACAATATTACGTCTAGATATTTAATGGACTTGACTGTGTCAAAGCAGCACGCCACTAACTGCATTCGAACATTACAGGATTGTGTTTCCTACTACCTGTATTAACTTACATTTTTCTACATTTAGAGCAAGCTGACATCCATCACACCAAATAGAAATTCTGATTAAATTGTCCTGTACCCTTAAACTGTCAATAAACAACGATACTTTCAGACATACTACAGCGTCATCATCAAACAGTCGCAGAAAGCTGTTAACCCTATCTCTGTGATTATTTATGTATGTAGAGAGCAACTGTGGTCCTGTCGCACTTCCCCGAGGCATTCGTGACGATACCCTTGTCTCTGATGAACTATCACTACCGGGGACAATGTATTTAGTTATAGATTTTGCTTGTCGGCAACTGCAGGTTCTTTTTTGGCCCGAGCATCCGCCAATCACCGCTTGTTCAGCATTTTCGGGATGGTTTAATAAAACCAATGTTGGTCTGTTCTGTTCTTAATATGTTCAGAACTATGATCCAGTGATTGAATCCACGCGGTTGATGAAGAGCAAATATTTAATTATGAAATCTAATGGTACCTTAATATCTGTGATAGCTAGTGAAATGTACCAGGCAATGTGTATACTAGTATAACTGCTGGTGTCCTCCAATGAACGTTCGTCCCTGTTGTTCACTGGGGAAACACAGTAAATAATACATCATACAGTAAACTCTGTTGCAGTTCCTAAACTGTCAAAGTGAAGTGCTATTCCAGGAGGAAAATATGCGTGCACATACGTCTCAGTCAGGCCAACGAACTCTCGAAGATGTTCTCGGTTTGCATAGCGACCCTAAGCACTAGACTGGTGCTCCACTGAACATGTGTGAGGAAGTGTGCACCTATGGCTGGTACAGGCAGGATCGTGGGTAACATCCTCTTGTTCAGTTGAGGTAACAAGCGACGGAGCGCGGAACACATTTCACTGTTGAGGGTCATTCCGAAACTTAACAACACTTGCATATTTTCATGGAAAGTAGAACAGATGCAGGAAGCGTACTAACATAGTTAAACAAGCCAAGATTTTAACTACGTAGTGTCATTTATTTACGTAGTAATCACCATCAATTATGCACTTCTGCTAAGGGTGAACAAAGGACGGTATACTGCGCTCGTAAAATCCTGACGTAACTGTCTTACAGCGTTGACTACAGTATTATCACTGGAAAATATTGAACAAATTGTTGATCTTTTATAGGACCTAAGAGAACGAAGTGAAGTCTGAAAGTGATAAATCAGAATTGCGGCATGACATTCATAAGAAATTTAGCAATGAGTTTCATGGTCACATAACTGCTCTGGGATTCGACGTTATCGAGAAGCTAACAGAAGCTTGTCTTCTTATGTGAGGTGAATCGATAAATCTGGGCTTCCACCCTCGACTGAGGAAATTCAGTTTTTGTTTTCCATGGAGTAAATTTTTGGAGAGACCTGTTTGAACGACCATTACCCCCTATCAAGATATAGCAGTTTTAGTTTCGTCGCAGTGCATGCTGCAGTCTGTTGCCACTTACCGAAAAAGCGTCGGCCACTCTTGGGACGATCAGGTTCTGCATCTGGAGGGGCTTCTTGTTCGTTCTCCGTCCAGTCAGGCGAAAAACGGGTTTGTCGCTTCTCGGCTGGCACCCCCTCACTGCAAAAACGTTTTAGACGTAAGAGATCCAAGTGAAGTCTGAAACTGATTTCAGAACTGCGATAGGACATTCGCACCAAATTTAGCAATGAGTTTCATCGTCACAAAATTTCCCTCGGATCTGGCGTTAATGAGAATCAAACGGAAGTTAGTTCTCTTCTCTGTTTTGACTCAATAATTTTGGACTTTCAGTCTATTAGACACACACGATTGAGGAAATTCAATTTTTGTTTTCCATAATGTAAATACTTGGAGAGATCTGTTTTGCACGACCATTACCTCCTATCAAGATACAGCAGTTTCAGTTCTATCATAGCGCTTGCTTCAATTTTCAACAACAAGAAGAATAAATACGACCGAGATTAGCTTTACATCAAACTTAAAATGTAAGACGATGCAGGATGGATAGAAATTGATTTACACACTCTGACATGAAATCAACAACGACGAATAGAATGAAGTTCCACGACGCGATTCAATATTAGTTAATTTCGTAAGGAAATGCTAAACTCCAGTGAAACGTATAGATCGTGACTAACAAAAACGTATGTGTCAAAGGGACTTGACACCGGACTCATGGTTATCGCGAACATTCGCCCAACCCTTAAGCTATTTCAGCGCGCCTGCAGGCCGGCTTGATTTCAAAGTCTCACTGTCACAGTTGTTTCCCACTGTCATTTAAGAATGTCGCTACCAGAGGTTGCTCTGTATACACGATATGTGTGAATTTCTCCGGCGATACATGGAGTAATACGAGGACACATCCCTGTCAATGAGACATTGACCACTACGTTGAAAGACTAGCCACCCAACCACTTTCAAGTAGCATAGGCGACAGGGAATGCACAGATCAGAGATGCAACAGTGCCTGTGATTCGACGCAGAAGTGTTCCACACGGTTCGTTTTAAAGCGGAGATGCGACTGCCTGAATGTGGGGCAGCAGCCGAGGTTCGTAAACATCCGCAATAACGTGTATGCTGTTGAGGTTTTCCTTTATACGAATGATTCAAGATACTGTGGTGAATGCAACAACTGCCAAATCATTACACTATTTCGTTAATCTCCCGATAATCATGCTGTAGCACTGCGGTCATTATGTTACGTTTGGATGTTTGCAGACAGTATTATAGGGTACACTGAAGTGGGAGTCGTCCTAAAACACAACATTTTCCAGTCAGAGATTCAAAAGCATCTCTGACGTGCTAATCACACTCATAAAATTGTGATCCGATGACGCCTCAGGGCTCAGAACGACTCGGCGGCCGGTTGGTACCGTTGGGCTTTCAAGGCATGTTCGGGCGGTGTTGGTTTTGTTTTTTGTTTCTAAAAAGTCGATACCGATGCAACGTGATGCATTACACCTACCTACGCCGCCGCACATGGCATCGAGCCTCCAAAATAGATAGGTTCATACCTGTTGCAGTGCATTGAGTTAAGACTGAGGACGAAGCTGTGCGTCTGTTGCACCACGAGAGCACGCTGATGCCTTGCACTAGACGCCTTGTGCAATCCAGTAACTGCTCCTTACTGTGCATGGCCGTCTTATAACCACTGTTTACATAAATGTGTTTCCGTCGAAGGAAAATGCACTGCACGAACCAAATTATTATGATGAGAGGAACATGTCGTGGACATCGGCCACTTGGCGCGGTTGGAACTCGGTGATGTTCTGATATTGTGTAACCTCCCGTCGAATAAGCATACTGACATTCACATTTTCGCTTTCATGGCATTTCAGTCAACACATAGTCTCCACTTCTTTATGTAATATGTCACTCACACATACATATATCCGTCTAGTACTCCGCAATATTTTGTACGATGAAATGTTGTATATTAAACGAGTGTTTCAAATAACGTCTCCTAATTGAATTAACTCGAAACATGAAACATGGTAATTGGATATGTTAACTGCGGTTTCATGTTCCGATCTAGAGGAGAAATGCCCAATCCAGTTATAACATTATTCACAGGAATATTGTGCAAACTACTATGAAGTTCGTCGCACAGGTATTTCCCATTGTACCATACATTGAGGTTTCCTCCAGTCCCATTCACACATAGAGAGCGGGAAAATGACTGCTTAAGTGCCTCTCTGCAAGCTGTAATTAATTTTACGACCCCTGCAACAGTGTTATGAGGCTGCAGTATATTCCTAGATTCATGACAGCCAGCTCAAGTTCTTTACATTTTCTTGGTCCTCTCTCGTGTATTAAACAGACATGTTATCAACCGTGATGCTCTTCTTTGTATGCGTTAATTATGTGCTGACAGTCCTGTTTCGTATGGACTCCACATACCTGAGAAAATAGTGTACGATAGCTTGCACGAGTGTTTTGTAAGCAATCTCTGTCGTAGACTGACCTAATTTTACCGCTTCCCTTATCCTACCAAAGGTACCACCATAGGCAGATGGCAGTGTTTGTTAGGTTCAAATGGCTCTGAGCACTATGGGACTTAACATCTATGGTCATCAGTCCCCTAGAACTTAGAACTACTTAAACCTAACTAACCTAAGGACAGCACACAACACCCAGCCATCACGAGGCAGAGAAAATCCCTGACCCCGCCGGGAATCGAACCCGGGAACCCGGGCGTGGGAAGCGAGTTTGTTAGGAGTTTGAGAGATAATTTCATGAGTGAGACTACAAGTGAAGATTTTAAATAGGCACTCGTTACAAATATTCACTCATAGTTATCTAAAGACAGAATGATACACGCCATCAAAATCAGTTAACGATGGATAATATTAGGTGTAATAACTTTGGGAAATTAGTTCCTCTCTTTCCCCTAATTTATCGTTTTCTGTACTTCCAAAAAATAACAGGACGAGATGTACAAGTGGCAGAAATACATATGGATAAAAACTGGCAAAACGACACCTCAGAATGAGTAGTGCTACGAATCTTGTAGTGAAATTGCATTATTAATATTGCAAGCCAAATCTTCACACGTTTAAGCATTTTTGTATCAAAGATATATTAACATAAACAGAAAAATTTATTCCGACATTCCTAATTGCCTGAAAAAGAGTTCTGGATAATTTCCGAGTTGTTGTTAGAACTGGTGGAAGTATTTGCATATTGGGTGCTCCACATTCAAAGTGCGCATTCACACCTATTCTTCTTTCTCTTTGTCAATGAATACGTTTATGTGACGAACGAATCACTGTCACTGATGTCATGTGATGTACAGAATATTGTTTTTGCTTCACACGTGGCAACTAACACACGTAAATAGCGATTTGAACAGCCGCAGGGAAAAATTTCTGTGAGCAAGGCGAGAAGACTGCGCGACGAGCGAGGTGCTAGCCGCAAGGCTGCAGTGTAACTCACCATCACTCCTTAATTTACATGCACTCCGTCTTCAGGCCACAAGTGGCCCATAGAGACCAACCGACCACCGTGTAATCCTCAGTGAGGATGCGGATAGGAGGGGCGTGTGGTCAGCACACCGCACTCCCGGCCGTTATGATGGTTTTCTTTGATCTGAGCCGCTACTCTTCGATCGAGTAGCTCCTCAATTGCCATCACGAGGCTGAGTGCACCCCGAAAAATGGCAACAGCGCATGGCGGCCTGGATGGTCACCCATCCAAGTGCCGGCCACGCCCAACAGTGATTAACTTCGGTGATCTCACGGGAACCGGTGTATCCACTGCGGCAAAGCCGTTGCTTTAATTTACATAGTACAAATTTGTTAAATAATTATTGTAGTAACTCGGTCGCACAGTTGAGAGGTGGCATGAGCCCCCTCTCATATTTCTATCTTACGATTCTCCTCTCTAATTGCATGCGGTGGAAAGTTGCTATTCCTTCACACGCGGACTTCCCACGCAGCGTCTCTCGTCATCCGGGTGGTACAGTGACAGGCGGGCTGTGTTTGACTTTGAAAGGGTAAGCCGACAGGTGTGAGGGAGTCGAGTGAATGCTTTCCAGAGGCCGACATTGTCTAGAGGCACGCACGCAGGGCCTGAAGTAGCGGCTGGGCCAGAGGTTCCGTTACTTCGCAGAAACTTAGCGAAAACACTTTCTGGCGGGCTACCAGCAAGGCGTGGGAATGACTTGTGCACCCAGGCAGCTGTGGCGGGAAAATTCCCGCGCTTTCTGTGATTGGCTTGCTCAGGGCATAGCTCCATGACGTAGCAAGATCGGCGCAGAAATTGGCGCCAAGAATCTCCATTGGTGGAATGATAGCGTTCCAGCAATGGAGTGGAATTTTTCCACGGTTTTCGAGTTGCTGATTGGAACGTTTAACCACGGCCACTGTCGTGGAGGCGGGAATGTTCTGTGTTCGGTTTTGTACGGGTGCTCTTGTGGGTAGTCGGCTCTCGCCTTTCAGTCGAGGACGTTGAAGCAACCAGCCAACGGCTCCGGTACGCCAGATTGTGTCCTGGCAGTCAAGAATGTATGTCCGCAGCACCGGCAGATAGGGATTTTCCTAGGTGATAATCAGAGCTCAGCAGAGTGCGCCTGTTCGTCTTTTTTCTAACTTTGTTCTGTCTTGGGTAGCAGCAATTAATGTTGGGTTGGCTATGTGTTTTCTCTAAGATTTGAGTTGCAAGGAATTGGCTGCACATACCACTTCGTCATAATCCTCACAATCTAGTTTAGGGACAACTTCACATTCACAGCGTTTGTTTGAGTATCCAATATGAGCCAATTTGACGTATTGTAAATATTTCATGTGTTTTTGTTTATTATTTTGTGTTTAGTCTTAATAAATCATATTGTTATTTTGGACAGAACTTTCATTCTGTTAATCGGTAGAGCAACCCTATCATTCCTCAATATGTTAATGAAACCTTCGTTTATTTAACTTATTTATCAAATTAAATTATTGCAGGTGCCAAACTCTCATCTACTCCACTGGCAGGGTTGATTAGAGTCAGTTCGCGTATTTTTTTTATCCTTGTGCAACAGCAAAAGTTGGAGTTAGAATAGGGGGGGCTTAGAGCATCATGTACATATGTGGATTCTAGAAGAATTGAGTGTTAAATACACTGCTAGCCCCGGCTCCTCGCATAAAATGGCGACTCTTAGCCTAGGATCTTTCCTGTGAATCGCTGATAAGCTAGCACTATTAGTAGTAGGGACATTCAGAATTTTTTTTGCTTAATTCTTATTATTGATTAATACCCACGTTTTTTTCTGGTAGTTCCGCGTTTAGTTTTAAGTAGCGGCGCATGATTACAGTTTTTGTTTTCGGTGTATACACTCCTGGAAATGGAGAAAAGAACACATTGACACCGGTGTGTCAGACCCACCATACTTGCTCCGGACACTGCGAGAGGGCTGTACAAGCAATGATCACATGCACGGCACAGCGGACACACCAGGAACCGCGGTGTTGGCCGTCGAATGGCGCTAGCTGCGCAGCATTTGTGCACCGCCGCCGTCAGTGTCAGCCAGTTTGCCGTGGCATACGGAGCTCCATCGCAATCTTTAACACTGGTAGCATGCCGCGACAGCGTGGACGTGAACCGTATGTGCAGTTGACGGACTTTGAGCGAGGGCGTATAGTGGGCATGCGGGAGGCCGGGTGGACGTACCGCCGAATTGCTCAACACGTGGGGCGTGAGGTCTCCACAGTACATCGATGTTGTCGCCAGTGGTCGGCGGAAGGTGCACGTGCCCGTCGACCTGGGACCGGACCGCAGCGACGCACGGATGCACGCCAAGACCGTAAGATCCTACGCAGTGCTGTAAGGGACAGCACCGCCACTTCCCAGCAAATTAGGGACACTGTTGCTCCTGGGGTAATGGCGAGGACCATTCGCAACCGTCTCCATGAAGCTGGGCTACGGTCCCGCACACCGTTAGGCCGTCTTCCGCTCACGCCCCAACATCGTGCTGCCCGCCTCCAGTGGTGTCGCGACAGGCGTGAATGGAGGGACGAATGGAGACGTGTCGTCTTCAGCGATGGGAGTCGCTTCTGCCTTGGTGCCAATGATGGTCGTATGCGTGTTTGGCGCCGTGCAGGTGAGCGCCACAATCAGGACTGCATACGACCGAGGCACACAGGGCCAACACCCGGCATCATGGTGTGGGGAGCGATCTCCTACACTGGCCGTACACCACTGGTGATCGTCGAGGGGACACTGAATAGTGCACGGTACATCCAAACCGTCATCGAACCCATCGTTCTACCATTCCTAGACCGGCAAGGGAACTTGCTGTTCCAACAGGACAATGCACGTCCGCATGTATCCCGTGCCACCCAACGTGCTCTAGAAGGTGTAAGTCAACTACCCTGGCCAGCAAGATCTCTGGATCTGTCCCCCATTGAGCATGTTTGGGACTGGATGAAGCGTCGTCTCACGCGGTCTGCACGTCCAGCACGAACGCTGGTCCAACTGAGGCGCCAAGTGGAAATGGCATGGCAAGCCGTTCCACAGGACTACATCCAGCATCTCTACGATCGTCTCCATGGGAGAATAGCAGCCTGCATTGCTGCGAAAGGTGGATATACACTGTACTAGTGCCGACATTGTGCATGCTCTGTTGCCTGTGTCTATGTGCCTGTGGTTCTGTCAGTGTGATCATGTGATGTATCTGACCCCAGGAATGTGTCAATAAAGTTTCCCCTTCCTGGGACAATGAATTCACGGTGTTCTTATTTCAATTTCCAGGAGTGTATATTCTTTTGTTCATTGTTTTTGTGTTCCTTTGATGGTGTGTCCGTATCACATCACACTATGTCGGGTTTGTGTGCGGTTTCTCTACCACAACAAATCGTGCGTATAATTACAGCGTTGGAGAGGCGTTGTTGAAATTTTTTGTCTATGTGTAAAAAATATATGGAGTAGATTAATTTTATTGTGCATTTTAGATAAATTTGTTTTTCATGAATGTTAACGAGAAGGAAGGCACGACTATTATCGAGTGTAGCTACAACAAAAGAGGATACATAATGGATAAGGGGCAGTTTACTGACGGGAATAGGTTCGGAGATGAGATGGGCACATTTTTAGCAGGACAGGACGCCAGGGTCGTTGATGAGGATGGTGATTTGGACGCGATCTCAGAGCAGCGTTGCGGCCGTGATTATGATAGTGAAGTAGAGGATGAAACAGAAACAGGTACACAGGTCGAGACGGTAGCAGAAGTTTATAATCAAACGAACGAGAGCAGACAGAGGATAGCTCGGCCACGTCAGAGCTCTAGCGCCCAGGTGTCCAGAGTTACATCTCCCACGTTTGAAGAGGATCAAAAAGATGACATAAACCCAATACTGAGCTTCCTACGATCAATGAAAGAAGAAGCTGACGAACAGCGTAAGAGGGAGAAGGAAGAAGAGGAGAAACAACGTAAGAAGGAGAAGGAAGAAGCTGACGAACAGCGTAAGAAGGACACTGAAGCAATAATTTCGCATATAGGGGAAATTCGTGGGGAATTACTAACAATAAAGAAAGAATGTAAAGAAGCAACAAATGTCAATGGTAGCACAAAAAGTAGCAGGCCTAGCCAAAACGGCAGCAACAGGGGCAATGAAAATCGCAAAAGTAACTTCTCAACTCGCAGGGCGCTTGCGACGTGCAACACAAGCACACTCAAAATCCCTAGCGGTCTTAAAGACTCAAGGTAATATTGTGGTTACGAACATCACGAAACGAATGAAAGAAGTAGAGAGTCGGATAGCAAAACTAGAGCGAAACGGGCACACGAGCACTGCGCGTTCGGATACCAATGATGGAGTACACAGAATTGTGTCTCCGAGGAAAAGCCCGCCGTGCTCTAGCCCAGTGACAGCGTGCGGAACGAACAATGCACACGCAGAAACAGCAAGTAATAGCTCCAATAATTGCAGCCCACTTAGAAGAGTGAATGCTGAATGCCACTTCCACTGTGATACAGACGTAGCACATCACAGTTATCAGCAAGATAGATCAGGACACTCAGCAGACGTGCAAGTATCGGAAACCAGTGACAACACCAGTGCGAGGATCGGACAGAATTTTGATCACAATCACTTCCTGTCGATACTAAAATTCCAGAAATTCAAAGATAATGGAGGGTCGATGCATCCGAAGAGCTGGGTGATGCAATTTACAAATTCATTACCGTCGTCATGGCCAACACAGGCCAAATTAGAATTCATGTGTGGACACATCGAAGGCCAAGCTGCGGAAAAGATGCGGGGCGTGGCAGCGACGTGTCGGACTTATCAGGAATTTGTTGGTGCATTCCTGCGGACCTACTGGTCAAAGGAAACGCAAGACAGGATTAAAGAGGAAATAATTTTTGTCCTGAACTGGAAGTGTCCGGGCATAGAAGCGCAACCAAATTTTTTTATGATTTACTCAAGAAGAATCAGTTTTTAGATAGTCCATATAGCAACGGAGAAATCATTAAATTTTGCTTTTCCAAACTGCCTGTTAGGTATCAACAGACACTTGTCGGGAAGTGTGGAGCTGACATAGAAGCATTCAAGAGTCTATTGCGCGAACTCGAAGTAGTCTTCGATAAACAAGACGCAAAGGACAGGAAGAAGGCGCAAAATAACAAATACCACGGGCCAGCAAGGGAAGACGACAACAGATCGCATAATAGCACTCGTCAGTTAGGAAACCAGGGTTACGGAAATCAAGGTTACGCTTTTCAAGGTTATGGAAACCAGAGACACGGAAACCAGAACGTCAGGGAACAGGGTCAATCTAGACAAGGAATCTAGGACAGGAGGAATAACGAACGGCAAAGCGACCGTAATTGGAGAGAACGAAATCAATGACAACAGGAGAACCAGGAGATTGAAATTAGACCTGCAAATCCTAATGCACGTCAGAGGAGGGGGAGTCTAACAAGGGATTGGCGCTAGTCCATAGGATTCCACCACATCTCTCACACAAAGAAGTTCGTGGAATAATAGTAGCTTAAGTGGTGTACATAGTAGAATAGGCAAATATTGAACCTTTCTTCGGGGAACGATAATCGTTGCATTAATAGATTAAGATTGTTAAAATATTAACACGCTGCGTTTTCTCGCATATGAATTTACTGCTGTTAACTTTTTGTCTATGTTCGGGATCTCCTCTGTCGTTGCGGTAAGAGGCACTACCTTTCCATGAGCAATGTTTTTGCCCTTTCCTATCTGGTGTCCATGTTAAGGGGTAAAGATGAGTGACGAGATGTCGCACAAACGGGCGCATACAAGAACGTGCTCTTAGAAGCGTTCTGAGAAGTCGTGATACGCTCCATAGCGGCCACAACCAGTTCGTGAGACGTTCATACCAATGCTTGCAGGCACGCGTCAGTGCACTGCAAGATTGTGGTATATTGCGCGATTTCGAGGATGAATATGGGCAGTATAGTTTCTGCAGAGCTGCGCCAGCATCGTTGTCTTGCAAGTCGGGGTGAACCTGTGAGCGTTTGACTCCAATGGTGCCCTAGACGAGAGAAATGCGGGCATAAAGCCTACCATGCCAATGTGTTGGTTGGGGATTTAGCGTGCTGCTCGTGACTGTCACAGATGAATAACCAGGGACTTATACTTGGATATTCGTGACATGCTGTGTAGCTGGCGTGTGTTGGGCGACTGAATCCGCAACAGGAACCAGTCCTGGCGTGGTCATATTATATTGCCTCTGGAAAGGTGTGCTTTGATCACGAATACTGTATAACATAAAAAAAAGAAGTTGCAACTATAAATTTATTGTCGTGTATAGCCATGGCTAACCCAGTCTCTGGAGTTTCAGTGAGGCGTAGTGAGAACTCGGAGGCCATGTCGTATGGCGCGCACATCACTGTCGTCAATAGCGGCGTGCAGCGAGACATCTCAGCGGAACAGGAATTATGTAAGAGTGTTGTATAAGGTGAAAAGAAAAAAAATATAATAATAATAGAGAGAGTACCATATACTAGGATAAATTAAACTTTAGGATTTTTACAATAACTAGATCCTTAATAGTGTGGCGGTTTTCTACCACTAGTGTTCAGCAGAGCGCGCCTGTTGAGATGCTATTTTTCAGGTCACCAAACCATAGACCCGAGATGGAGGGACGACTGGCGAGCGAAAGTAGCATAGTTGCATGTTCTTTAAAGCACAGTAAAACTTAGACCTGCATAACAACATAATTTAATTAAAAGACATAGAATGTAGATCGTTGGCAAATGGTAGTTAATTCTTGAGCATGTCTACTGTCGATCTATATAATTAATAGTAATATTAGTGCGGGCCCACACATTTAGCTGTTCATCCAGTGTAGCGTCACACACCATGTGCAGTAGTGAGACCGTTCTCTATTATGTTATAATGATAGCCATAGATTAATAGCTATAAAAGTAAAATAAGAGTGTCTGAAATGACAGACCATCAATGTGTCATTATGTAAATTTATTATAACATAGAAGGTCATGGAAAAAAAAAGTTAGGCATAAGATTTTTGTCAGAACTGTGCAGATGACAGGTATCGTGGCAATGCAGAGGCCAGCCAGCGCAAAAACAAGAGGTCTTCGGCCACCTGACGCGAAGGGCGCGAGAGCATCCGGTTCTACAAGCTGACAGTCACCGGGCCGTATACCTGAGGGATTAGGCGGCAGACAGCCCTCGCCGGGCCACAAGCGACAGTGAGGCTGGCCATGGACACTGACACGCGACCCACACATGACAGCCAACTAGCTCTCCGGACGCGGCAGCCGTTTGGAGGGATTCCCTGCGGCAGACCACGTTGTCGTGAGTACACGAAGAAGATTACATATGGTGTCATAACCGGCGTCTCATGTGCCTCAGGACAGAAAGGGACGCTATATACTCACCTGTTTGGGTTTTTACAACTCACTAGCATTGGCCGATCTGCATACACAAAGCAGTATCGTGCCACACTAACAAATGTATGGTCTCATTTCTAACTTCTCCTCTCCATTAGAGAGCAGTTTTAACAATCATCGCTCCTAGTTCGATCCTGTATGGATGACCTCACACACTTGTGGAGTCACTCCACATACCATCATCCGTCGTCGAACTGCAATTTTGGGAAACGTAAAGTACTGTCCAGCGAGAGAAGAGACCTAGACTAGTGATGTATCCCAACAAGTAGACCTCAGAGACAATTAATCGACGTGAGGAGGGCCTATCACTGTGTCTTCCTACCGTACTGCCGTGATCATATGCGTGGGTCTGACTACAATCTCAACAGCGTACTGCAGACGCTCCAGCACTCCCTATTGCTGTAGCAACAATGTAGCAACAGCACCCGACATTTAGCACTATGTGATGTCAGTACTGTGGCCCCATCCCAAAAGCCCCCCTCCAATGCTCAAGACATGGAACCACGTGCATCAATGCATATGACTCAACATACCTACCCCCTCAGAGAAACTAATGAATTTGTGAAGTGCTTCGAACATTTCTAACAATGTGATTTAGTGCCTCATTCTCAGCACAGTCGTGAACAGTGTGCAATGTGCACGCACAACTTAATGTCCCATGAACCTTGTTTTTTTTTCTTAAATTTCTTTCTCTAGTGTTGTTTTTGTAATGTATGTGATACCTTGTATGTGTTTGTTTTACACAGTAATTCTTATTACAAATTACTGTATTGTTCTCCACACCATGTTTTTTTTGTATCTTGTATTTATTGTTGTGTGTATGCAAACAGTGTGCCTGAAGTCCCCATAAACTGAAGCCGATACCACCACTGTCATTGTGAATGGACCATCAGTTCAGGGAACATTTTGTAAAGGTTATTCTTGCTGCAGGGAGACAGAATGAATCGGAGGTTGTAATTAGATTCTGAAAGCTCACAAAGAGATTGTTAACTTAAATAGTATCATGTGTGAGTGAGTTCAGGTTAGTTTAATGATTAAAATAATTGTTACATCTTGGGCATTTAATTGCGGAGCACTCCAACTCTGATTGTAAAGAATAAATTGCTCCATATTTGGCTCACATGTCCGGGCCATATTTAGAGAGTGAATGTCTGTGTGAATCGGTGTTTGGAAGGGGCTCCCAGGGTATGGATGTGTGATGTGAGTGTTAGTGTTCCATATTAAGAAGGTGAAGTTGGCCACATCATAAATAATCCTCCCTCTATGAGCTGCATTTTTCAGTTGCAGTGATTTTCTTTATAGAGTGCGGCATGTGCAGCCAGTTTGCGAGATTTTTCTTGGGCGATTGACTCACTACCTTGCTCCTAAGTGAGCCAACGGCTCACCAATTACAATCTAAAATGGCGTAGGGGCTATGAGAGGTGGCTTGAGCCCCCTCTCATATTTCTATCTTACGATTCTCCTCTCTAATTGCATGCGGTGGAAAGTTGCTATTCCTTCACACGCGGACTTCCCACGCAGCGTCTCTCGTCACCCAGGTGGTCCAGTGACAGGCGGGCTCTGTTTGACTTTGAAAGGGTAAGCCGACAGGTGTGAGGGAGTCGAGTGAACGCTTTCCAGACGCCGACATTGTCTAGAGGCACGCACGCAGGGCCTGAAGTAGCGGCTGGGCCAGAGGTTCCGTTACTTCGCAGAAACTTAGCGAAAACACTTTCTGGTGGGCTACCAGCGAGGCGTGGGAATGACTTGTGTACCCAGGCAGCTGTGGCGGGAAAATTCCCGCGCTTTCTGCAAAACAGTAACTGTGATTGGCTTGCTCAGGGCATAGCTCCGTGACGTAGCAAGATCGGCGCAGAAATTGGCGCCAAGAATCTCCATAGGTGGAATGGTAGCGTTCCGGCAATGGAGTGGAATTTTCCGCCGGTTTTCGAGTTGCTGATTGGAACGTTTAACCATGGCCACTGTCGTGGGGGCGGGAATGTTCTGTGTTCGGTTTTGTACGGGTGCTCTTGTGGGTAGTCGGCTCTCACCTTTCGGTCGAGGACGTTGAAGCAACCAGCCAACGGCTCCGGTACGCCAGATCGTGTCCTGGCAGTCAATAAGACAGTCTGGTAATGTATGTCCGCAGCACCGGCAGATAGGGATTTTCCTAGGTGATAATCAGAGCTCAGCAGAGCGCGCCTGTTCGTCTTTTTTCTAACTTTGTTCTGTCTTGGGTAGCAGCAATTAATGTTGGGTTGGCTATGTGTTTTCTCTAAGATTTGAGTTGCAAGGAATTGGCTGCACATACCACTTCGTCATAATCCTCACAATCTAGTTTAGGGACAACTTCACATTCACAGCGTTTGTTTGAGTATCCAATTTGAGCCAATTTGATGTATTGTAAATATTTCATGTGTTTTCGTTTATTATTTTGTGTTTAGTCTTAATAAATCATATTGTTATTTTGGACAGAACTTTCATTCTGTTAATCGGTAGAGCACCCCTATTATTCCTCACTATATTAATGAAACCTTCGTTTATTTAACTTATTTATCAAATTAAATTATTGCAGGTGCCAAACTCTCTTCTACTCCACTGGCAGGGTTGATTAGAGTCAGTTCGCGTATTTTTTTTATCCTTGTGCAACAGCAAAAGTTGGAGTTAGAATAGGGGGGCTTAGAGCATCATGTACATATGTGGATTCTAGAAGAATTGAGTGTTAAATACACTGCTAGCCCCGGCACCTCGCACAGTTATTTACTTAAGTTTCTTGGAATGAAACGTCTACGATGTATCTTACTGAATCGTATTATTTTCGTTTATGAAAAAGATATCCAGTGTTTGCATTTTAGAATAGCTAATCGTTCATTTATATTATGTCCCAGACATAATAGATTTGATCACGATCGAGAATACAATGAACTGACGCAATTTCCTGAAGGATGGCGATTCAGTCCCTCTTCTGGTCAACCTGTGTTAGTTTTCCATGGTTTCACAAAATTTCTTATCGCAGATGCCATAACGAGTCCTTTGTAATGGACACAACAAATTTCATTTGCCATCTGTCTCCGAGCTTCGCATCGACATCGACGAAACGTTTCACTGTAATCTTTCTTCTTCCCTACATAATCCAATCTTCTAGCCTAGAATTGACAGGCCTGTCATTATCTTTGCCAGTATTAGAGATTCTACTGAATAATATATTTCGTTCGTACATGCTTCTTGAGAATACGATTACATTCCACACCCTCTTCACATTGTTTTCAGACCTTTGCCGATACCTGTGTCCTATGTCTTGAGCTCAGTCTTTTCCCAACTTCATAATGGGAGAGTCAGAAGTATTAATCACTGATTTTGAAGAGTCGTAGTTACGTTATGGTGAGACTTGTGCTGAGTATCTGACTAGTTTCTGAGAAACTCGATGTTGAAGTTCTATGCGCACTTCCTATAATCCGTATCGTTACATGTATTTCGCCCAGCCGAGCACAGTGCAGGGGTAAGTCCCATAGCTACCACACTGATTTTACGGGTTCAGACCATGCACGTGCAGATTTTTTTTTCCAGTTTCATCATATAAAATATCATTAAACGCTATATGTCACGCAAAATTATTCAAAAACACTCACTTTCGGCATACTAGTTTCTAATCAAATCAATCATCATACTAAACTTTCTTCATATGTGTAATCCGTTTGCTTCAGAGTAGATTGCACAATCGTCTTATTTGATATCGCTTACTGCGCTGCAGGAGCAACCGCAACACAGATTAGATGATGACCACGTAAATTTAATGAAACCTAATGCCTTTCAGGCACACAGAGCTTTTACAAGGAGTGTCGGCCAATACAGTTTGTTTGAACTGAAAAAGACTGTTCTTCCCTCGACCAACTTTGACATGGACCAGGCATATTTGATCATTCTTGTTATAGCTGGTGTACAAAATTAATACAGAATTAAAAAATGCATTTTTGTTGAATATTCCTCCTAAGCGGTTCTCTATCACTCTTTATAGCAAGTAGGGAGAATTTTGAATTTTTTTCGTCAAAATTTTGACATTCCTGCTTTTACAAACATCACAGGGTTGATCAAGTGGAGTAAATTTGTGTGGGATAATTTTTACGGTGCAGATGCATGCTTATCTTTCATATACAAAGATTAGATCACAAAGTGTCTGCTCATTCTGCCGTCACCACGAGTCAATAACGTAAAGAATTTTTTCATGTCCAATGTAAGTAAGATTGATAGACTTCAAAAACCTTTCTAGAGCAGTTCCCTGACCGCTTACAGGACACGGTCAAACTTTTTGTATTTATGAGTTGTCAACAATTTGACCGAATCCCCGGATGGTTATTTCACGCACAACAAAACGCAAGGGAATCGCTTCCACGATGTAGCGCTGTGAAGAAGCGCTTGTTCAAACCGATTTTCGCTCCTTGTTCCGCAAGTAATGTATAGCACGTCGAGTTTTGCTGGAAAAATCAGGGATGAGTACTATCGTCTGTTTATAGAATACTTCCGCAGCTGATAATACTTCGTCTGTCGCTGAGAACTGTTCGGCGCTGACCACATATTTGGAATATTAATTCAGGACCACAACGAGATACACATTTGAACAACGTGTGCTGTAGTGATTTATTGACAAAATTCCTAATGCGACAATGCCTCTTCTGGAAGAAGTTTCATGACGTTTGATATTTTATGCTATTCTCTACGATGAAATTGGAAAAAAAAGAAAATTACATGGCTAGGGTTTGAAACCGTATCGTTGGTGTGATAGTTACGAACTCTAGCACCTGCACTATGCTCGATCAGTCGAATTACGTTTAACATTGTGGATGTAGGAAGTCTGCGTTAAGCTTCAACATCCATTTTCTCGGAAACTAGGAGCCGTCGCAAGAAAAGGCACTAGAAATGCGCTTAGGAGAGGTCCCTCTACGAACATACCTAACATTCATCAAAATCCGTGATTAAGAGGTGTTATGGTTTCCTTCTCAGACATTGTTTCTGAATTCCTAGCTTCTCTGTGAAAAGGATTGATTGTAATGTCCATTTATTTTCATTTTTCTATTTTAAATCGGCATTCCACATACATTTGATTCCTCTGTGCCAAATATCATCGTCCTCTTTCCAACTCACTCAATACATTTTCTTATTTGACGTCATTACCTCTGAACTTCCTCCTTTAGGTGTGCTTGTAACTTATTCTGGTTATCAGCGGAAGCGTAATGATACCGATTTTTATTCATTGAATTTCTATGTAATTTATCTGTCATGAGACACCGGGTATTTATTTTAACAGTCAGAAATATCTTCCTTTCTCGGAGGGATAACTGATACTCTGTGACCCTATTGAATAACTTCACGCTAATGCTTCAACCCTTATTTTAATTAACAGGAACTTGTTCACCTGACATACTGCTGGCGATGAAAACTTTATATGCAACCTTTCTTCCGCGGCGGCCGAGTGGTTCTAGGCGCTTCATTGCTGAACCGCGCGACTGCTACGGTCGCAGGCTCGAATCCTGCCTCGGGCATGGATGTGTGTGATGTCCTTAGGTTAGTTAGGTTCAAGTAGTTCTAAGTTATAGGGGCCTGATGACCCATAGTGCTCAGAGCCATTTGAAACAATCGATTACATCAGCAAATATTAGTCCCTAAGAATTTTTTATTTATTTTTTTTTTTTTGCTGGTTGTCTCATGGCTATCGTATCTTCGCCAAGCAGCGCAAATGATATCCCATCCGTCGGCAGCGATATGGGGATGTGATCGATTATTCGATAGCGCGCAGGGCATGGACAATGCGCCGTGCAGCAGCAGGTGCCGACAGAGGCAACTCCTTTGGTTTTTCAGCCGCTTGGGAAAATTGGCCGTAGAGCAGTTCTCACACTGAAAATCAGGGGTGGCCAGGATTTCGGCTAGATGGCCATGCCTGAGCCCGAGTACCAAAGTGCTCAGCCTGACTGGCTGGCCACGCAACGCTATCTGAGCGTGAGGAGGGGAAGGAGAGAAATCTGAGAATGTGCCGTATTTAAATGGCAGTGTAGTCCACTACATACAATTTCGTTTTATATTTCACATCTCTCAACAACACAGATCACAAACAATCAAAATTACCGGTATTATTTAATTGTTTTTGATGCACTGAATAACATAATTTTTATTGGGCACAAACTGTTGGCAAATGGGCAGACGCAGATAATTACAGACAACTTCTCATTCAAATAGCCATGTAATCATGACTTATTTAGTTTTATAATCGAAAAAATGTCTTTAAAACAATTATGTCTGTCGAAGTATTGTGGCACTTTTGCAACCTCATTATGGACACACTATCTGAGTAAAGCAATGTAGATATCCGAAACAGTTTTAATGAAAAAGACTTGTCACTGAAACTGGAATTACGTGGCAGGTCAGTCAGTTACATTCGCACATACACAGGGCGCTTTGAAAAGAAATCGCAAATAGTCTTGAAAACAGCTTGAAACAGTTGCAAGATTTACAATGTCCTCAAAGCCTTCATAAAACTATCCTTGTTATTCTTTCAATGCCAAAATGAATTCTGCAAACCTCGCAGCTTCTTTGATGTTAGTCGGATTAGTGAACTGGAGTGTCATTGTTAGAATAATCCCGCTGAACAATGTGATTTTATATTTAAATGCATCCCTACCAAATCAGAACATAGTTACCTTGAAATGGGTCACTGTGGACAGTGTACAGTCTAGTCCACTAAAAACACGACGTCTGCAATTCGTTTCAGATGTCCCAGTTTTCGTTTGTGCACCACTATTTCCCTCATAAATTCAACGTTAGCGAATTTTAATTCAAAATTAGTCATGTCTCTTGACTTAGACAACGTACTTTGCAGTTATATATGTAGTCTCCATACTCTTTAATGAGTTCCATTGAAAACTGTTGCAAATGGCAAAAAAATGGATGCCACTAGAGAAATTTTACTATTTATACCACAAATTTATCCACAGACTTCATGCCTGCAAACTTAGCACAAAGAGCTTCTTGATATGCAGAACAATGAATCCCGACTGCCAATCATTGAAATCTTTTACTCTGTATTGCACGTAAATATTTAATTGCATTCTATGTGGTATTGTAATATTGCTTCACAGCATACATGCAGTATCGGTCTCTAATGCAAGTTGAGAAATCTCGTCCCTCTCCTCTGACATTCCCATTCATTTCGAAAGTCTTTGACAATAAGAAAGTAGACTGCCTTCTTTGTTCAAACAGAGTAGTACTTGTATATGGGGTTTCTGGGCCAAAGAGAAAATTTTTTGAAAATACCCTAATATAAAGTCCACAGCTCGTGGTCGTGCAGTAGCGTTCTCGCTTCCCATGCACGGATTTCCGGGTTCGATTCCCGGCGGGGTCAGGTATTTTCTCTGCCTCGTGATGACTGGGTGTTGTGTGCTGTCCTAAGGTTAGTTAGGTTTAGGTAGTTCTAAGTTCTAGGGGACTGATGACCATAGATGTTAAGTCCCATAGTGCTCAGAGCCAGAGCCTAATATAAAACGAGATTTTACTTTTGTTCTTTCCCTATTTAAGAACTTATCTGTATCTGTGAATGAAATTTTCATTCAATTAAAATTTAATGTTAAAGAAAATAAATTTAAAAAATACAAAATTTCCAAATTTTGTTTAAAATTCTATAACATAAACTCATGTACCTTTAGGTTGTTTTTTACCTTGATAAATAAAATTCAATGCAATAATTTTTGCTAATTTATCTTCATCTTTTGAAATGATCTTAGTATAACAATATGGAAGAGTAATTTACATTTATCATTTAAAAGCAATGAAAATTTTTCACCATATTTAGTTATCAAAATTTAAGCTTTTGAAATATTGTAAGATTTATTTTTTTTCAGCTCTGACAATTTAGTGATCCCCTCGTATCACCATTACTATTATAACTCTTACGTTCACTTCCTAGATTTTAATGACGATGCTCATGCTGCTTTTTTCTGTTTTATGTATATATGAAAAACTAGTTTCTCCAATATTTCACAGAATTTCATTGTTGTCTTATGAGAGGGTAAAACATTAATCCTTCTAGTCATATTCATGACATAGACAAGAACATTTTGAATAAAATTAAATGGATATACATTTACATCGTCATGTAATTGTGTTTTTAAACCTCTAAAAGGATCACAAGGTTTTTAAATGTTATTTGAGGGGTCAAGATGACACAATTATTGAGAAAAAATTTCATTTTCTCCATTTTAGACAGATATTTTACAATTTAACATATTCAAATACAGAAGAATGATTTAACAGATTATTTTTCGATTAGTTTGGTAAAGAACTAAAATGAAGTAAATCATATCAAATTCAGCAGAATTATAATAAGTAGTAATATCTAGTTGAAAATTTCTTTTTCAATGTAATCTGCCAAATTCAAATGTTTGTATTTGAAAGAAATATACTGCAATTTTTGGATTTTTCAGTCCGTCTTCTTGTAGTCCAAGCAAACACTTACTTTATACAACAATTTTACCTTGTTTTAAAAGTGTACTGTTGTCATTATTACTAGTCCATCGAAGAACAGAATCTTCATGATTTTTTTCTTTAACTCCAAGTAAAAATTACTGTTAAATATTCTTCCCACATTATTTCGTTAAAATCCTTAAAAATCATCAATATAAATCTAATGAGTAATGTAAATCATTTTGTTTGTTTTTAATTGTATCATTGTTCAGAATATGTTCTTCTATAGTTATTTCATTTGAGACGAATGAAGTTCATCGATTAAAACTTGACGAAGAAATATATGGATGTACTATTCTAGCAAAAATTTAATTGTAATAATATCAGACAATTTTAACACGTAATTATCAATTAGTTTAACATTCGATTGAATATTGTATGCTGAAAAGTCTCTACCATCTGCATATTATTTCAAATGTCATATAAAGTAGTGAACAATTAGGATGAATCCATCTACTGCTAAGATTAATTTCTCTTTTGTTGCTAGAAAATTTTAATTTTTTTCGCATTAACAGTTAATGAGTCCAGTTGTTAACTCTCGATTATGTTCAGGATTTATTAACGAAACAATTTTTTAATTCATTTTTAAAATTAGTCAATCAAATTACAATTTTCATGAGTGATGATAATTATTATATTTTGAACAAAATTCAAATTTCGAATGTTTATAGGTTAATTTGGTTCATAAATTATTGCTTCTACAAATTAAATATTAGGTAGAGATGAAGAAATATTATTAGTTTCTTTGTGAAAATCATAATTATGTTTAATAAACATTTTATTAGCTAGATCAAACTTCGTATTTTTTAAATAACTCTGCTGCGGTTTTGATGATTTATTATTGACAATCTAGATATAGTTAGAGAAAATTTTACTAGACATAAAGATAAGCGAATAGATTGTATTTACTTAGGTCAAACCTATTTAAAAATACAAAAATAATTACTTAGAGATACCCTAATTTTTTAAATTTTCGCAGACAAGATGTCAGAAATTGAAATCACATTTATCATAAATTTGTTTGGGGTAATTTAAAATTAGTCGATTTTAAGGAATTGTGTAGTAAGTGTTGGAATAATGATGAATTTGTTGGAATAATGATGAATTTGATATGACAGGAAAAATTAATAAAGCTAAATACAGAAAAAGATAATGAATTTTTCAAAAATTAAATGTTAAGCATAAAAATATTGAACATATAAATGTTGATTGTAAAAACGCTACACGCAAAATGTTGAGATTAAAAACATTGTACATAATAATATTAAACATAAAATGCTGAACATAAAACGTCAAGCACAAATGATGAACATAAAATAAAAATAATTATTGTATTTTTGTCTTTAATAAATGTTTGCAAAATTGGCATCAAAACTCGTTGAGTAAACCTAAACAAAATAGAACGATGAAAGGAAAATTAAGAGAAGAGTTTGAAAAATAGTAAAAACAAACGAATAGATTTTGAAGAATTTTAAGAAAGTAGATCATCCAGTTATTGATCTAACAAAACAAGTTAAACAAGGAACTTATGATTCAGGTGATAAGGTTTTGAACAAAACTGAAGAAAACAGGGAAGTTCAGATACCAATGGTTCCTTGCATTATTTATAAAAATTGAACAGTCTTACAACAACTAAAGAATGTGATAGTGATGAAAGAGATTACACAGTAAGTGAAACAGAAATATATGACTTATTCAAAAAATATGAAGAATATGTTAAAGAAAGAAGTAAATTAAAAGAGAAAATGTTTAAAACTAAATATAAGGGAAACATCAATTTATAAGTGATAGTGAAGATACAGTTTTTGGATTAAGCCTGCTGATAATTATAATAAATTGGTATATATCCAGTTGATTTCAACAGTGATAAATTAAAACTGCTGAAAAACACTATGAAGGCACTGAAGGATATTGGAACTTTTAACTAAATAAACATATAACTATACATGATCTATGCTAGAATTTAATTTGACCTAAATGATATATATTCTGATATCAATACAATTCAAATAAGTCAAATAATGGAAATGAATATAATAATATGAGAAGAACCATTCTACACAGGTATTGTCCTAGTTTCTTGAGAACTAAACTGAAAGATTCAGTTCAAAAGGTTGGTGGAGGTTTAGTAAAATAATGTTCTGAAAAACAAGCTGAATGTATTTGGATGAATGATGTTCATTAATTGAGAGATTAAAAGTTATCTACAGGATTAATAAAAATGTTAAATTATAGCTTTCATGATTTTATAATTAACAATCCCAAAGCAATAACATTTTATTATAATTTTGAATAATTTACCACACCCATTTAGGCAAAGTGAATATGGAAAATGCTTAGTTACTGATGCAGTTATGAATTTATCAGCTGAAATGCATTTACCTATGCATTTGTGGTGTGGCCCTGAGACTAAAGTAAACGACGGATTAGGAAGTGGAGATCAAGGAAAAGATGTAAGAGATGACGCATGAAATTTTTACACTGATAGTAAAGAATTCAAAACAGACATAAGGCTAAAAAATAACTTCAGTTAGCAATAAAAGAAAGAATGTATGCATCATATGCTTCAATAGGCGAAAAATTAGATGCAATGGCAGCAAGAGAATAGTGTATGGAGGATAAAAATTACTACTTGCATTAAATGTTGGTAAAATTGATGGGGATTATAATTTTTTTAAATTTTCAACCTATATAAATGAACTTTACTATTGATTATATTAAATTTATAAAGAAACAAAAATCAATTAAATTTTAATTAATTAATTAACAATTAGCCATTTATAACTGAAAAAAGTAACGTAAAACACTTGTGGAAATTTACTTATTACATTTGATGTTTCTCATGTCACAAAAATTGAATAATTAATGAACCAAAAAGAAACAAAACATGATAGTGGATTATTACATATTTTAATTAACTTAATAAAACTAAACTTACTTCACAAAAAAGATAAAAGCGTTTTCATACTATTTCTCAAAAACAGATTTAATTCCATTCTTGAACAATTTAAATAATCTTAAACATAAAGTATGTGATAAACAAATAATCGAATTCACTTTTTCATCTAGAGACGAAGAAAAAATGCACAATTTCAATGTATATGATATTATTCCAATAAATGTTGTTAATTTTGCTAATAATATAAACAGAAATTTAAGAATTAATTATGGAGATCATTTGAAGAGCGTTATTGACAACCATTATAAAATTACTCCTAACATATGATCAATAATAATAATATGCAAATCAAAAATACTAACCATAAGATTAAAATATTCAGCTAAAACTTTTCCAGTTGATGTTAAGTTATATAAATTTGGTGATAGTTAATTTACTTTTTATTCTATATAAATGAAGATTCGTAATGTAGTAATGTAGTAAGTTTCTTGAAACACCTAATACTCATAGAGGAACAACTAAAATTGCAAAATAGAGAATTGAAGGATCTTCTTCAATTTTGTGAACAGAAAAACAGCAAATTTGTTAAAAGAATTTACTAACGGAAAAAAATTCATGAAGAAACTGCCAATGAATGACACAAACCATTGAGAATAATTCTAAGATTTATGGCAATCTTATTTAGTCGAAATTGATTCTGAAAAATTAAAATGAATTTCAAAAAATAAAGGATATAAATATCAATTAACTGTTATAGATAAAATATGCTTAAGCTATTCCAGTAGAATTAAAACTGATAAATATAGTTGACTCATTTCAAAAACTATTCAAGTTAAGAAAATCAAAAGAATTAGAAACCGATAATATAAAATGATCTTATAATAAAGAACTACAAGAATTAATAAAAACATTTATGCTAATCGTTTTAAACTTCATTACAATTAAATGCATCTTATCTCAAAAGTTTTAATAGAACATTATTAAATTATATATGGAAAAAATTGAGTTTTAGGAAATTTTAAATAGGTTGAACTAGATTTGAAATTAGTTAATGGATATAACAACACAAAACATTCAACAATAAAAATAGAACCAAAAGATGCAAACAAACAGAAGTAATAACAGTATCTGTAACCAACATGTCAGAAGCTAACACTAAATACAAAATTGATGATAAAATAAGAATGCGCATGTTACAAAAAATTTCGAAAAAGGATACACATCATATTTATCTAAAGAAATTTTTGAAACTGAAGATATTATTCATTCTGATCCAGTCATGTATAAATGGTGAAGATATAAAAGAAAATTTTGTGAACACCAACCTGATGTTTATCTTGCTGAAAAAGTTTGAAGTATGAAAGGTAATAAAGTAAATTTTAAATGGTTAGGATTTGATAATTTACATAATAGTTGCATAAGAAAAAAAATGTTTCATATACTTTTTATATATAAATGGACAGTCTAAAAGCTAAAGGAAAACAACTGGAAATAAAATGTTAATCTAGCCAAAAAGGGAAAAAATTTACATTGATTAGTAATTGATAAAAGTTACATTTTTAAGAAAATATATTAATTTTATTCAACAACTGGAACAATTGAAAAAAATTGTTGAAAATATTAAGAAGGAAAATATACATTAAATATATTTAATTTAGATAAACTTTTTATCTTATAATTTCAAGATAAAATTGAATGAGAACAAATTTCATGTGAACAATTATTATCTGAAAATTTTATCACCGAATTTGAAGATAACGTTGATTGGGTTAAAATTGCAATGTATCAAGAATTAACTGGAGATTTTATAAAAGATGTTGAAGATAAAATACATTCCAGGATTATATGATATATTCAAGAATTAGTTGAAGTTTTTATTTGTGATCATGATCTATTTGAAATGGTTGATATTTATATCTATAAAGTGTTATTTATAGTTTTATAAGAGAGTTTAAGGATGTATTAGACTGATAAAAATTGAGTGGAGTCATGTAATGAAAATTTTAAGATGTTTGCTATTGAATATTGGACTCATTTTTCGTATTGTTTTATTCATATTCACATTCACATAGACGTTAACAAAAATGTATTAATGATGGAATTATTCGAAAATTTTAAAATTTGCCTAATGTAATCAACTGGTTTCAACGAATTTTCTTTATTATATGATACATAACTCGTTATCATTGTTATTTAAAATTTAAAATGAAATATGCTTGGAAATTTTGCTTTATATACTAAGAAACATCAAGGTGATTAGTTATCTCATCATACAATTGTAATGTGAATAATTATTCAAATTATCGAAATAATATCAGCAACGAATTACTCATAAAGTTTCTTTAATTCAATCATATAAATTTATGCAAATACTTACATACTTAATTCTTACAAATTCTTCACAATTTTCTGTGTATTAGTAATATTTTTTGATTTTACAACATTTCTAAAATTTGTTGATATAACATACTCATCATAACCAACAATATTATTGGGTAATACTAAAATAACAAAGGAAGGTCATCAGTTTCATCAGGTAATTTTGAAACAAATGATAATAACCTAGTTATTTGTGTATTTGTTTAATGGAAAGCATATAAAATTCTATAACACTTCTGTTCTCATTTCTAAATAAAATTATCCTTAATTTATTTACATCTTTTAATAACTCACTGACCTTCATAAAGTTGCTATTCATTCATATTTATCTCATATACGTTATGTTTTCGAATTGATGGTTAAATATCATTAGTAACATAGGTTTCATTCTTATTTTTTAGATTTTGGAATTAAAAAATAACTTCCTTCATTGATGAAATTAGTTAATTTTTCATTTCTTATCTGTTCCTCCAAATTGGTGGTTTTAACTTTTCTAATGTTACAGTGTCATTGGGACAGTGTCATTAAAGAATCAATAGAAATACGGGTCCACAAGAATCTTGTGAACAGGGGCAAAGGTTATCAACTGAGTGCGGCCTAGAATCCAGCATAAGCTGCAATATACCAGGAACGCACAAAGAACTGTCACGAGACGCGACCGAATGCTCTGATGGAGACACGAATGGCACACACTTTCCCCCTTTACCCCACCCGCTGGCTCCTCTGGACCCAGCCTCCCGCAGCCAGGTGGTGGAGGGCACACCACAGGTATAAAGGGACTGGCATCCGCAAAGTCGTGGCACTTCACCAGAAGATAACGAGTATGTCACTCGTCAAAATGTCACAGTTTGAAGACACTGCCACCTGGGTGGAATCCCGAGAACTCTTCGCCAAAAACTTTTTATCATTATATATATATATATATATTTAATTAGTTATTTTTAGATCTAAAATTTTTGAAATAATGGAAATTATTACATTTAATTTTTTAAAATGGAATGTAATTTCCTTTTTATAAATGAAATGATGAAACAAAACAAGTAATTCATTGTGGAAACAAGACAGAGGTATAAAAAAGGAAATAAAAATTGCAAACAACAATACTCCTCAAAAATCGGTTGTATTGTCTGTATAATAAATAAGCGCAACTAATATAGATAAAATAATTCCGAACTTATCAATGAACTTATTATTAAATGGAATAAAGAAACATTTCCCTGTCAAACTTTTAAAAATGGAACTATTAATTATTCTATATATAGTCATAGCTACAACAATAATCAAAAATATAAAGAAAAATTATTTTCAAATAGTTGAATGTTTTTGTGGAAAATTTGTAATTTGTATTGAAAACGTATCAAAAACTACAATGAACTGAAAAAATTATAAAAAGGGTTAAATTTCTATTTCATGATTTATTTTTGTTAATCTCCCTACAACTGTGTAAGTCATGTAATAAATCAGATATAATCATACATTATTGTGTTTGAGTTTAATATATTATATCCATATGAGAATGCATTAATTCCATCTTGTAATATAATATGTTATCATTGTCAGAACAATATTATTACTTTCAAATGTATACAATTCATGTTTAAACGATCTAATTTAATTCATTTTCATATGTTGTTTGATATTGTCATCTAAATAATTGTTATGGTCAATCCTAATTGCACTTTTTGACAACAGATTTTTAAAGGCCTTATTTTTTCTCTTGTTCATCAATGTTACACGCATACATTTTCGATTCTGAACTAACGTGGTCCAACAAAATTTTCTCACAATTTTCGTCTCATATTTGTACTCTAACTTTCTTCTTTAGATTTGGAATTCCCCATCTCTCATGTTCTGAATGACCACTTGTGTCAAACTCGTTTATCATTGACTTCATATATTTATAAAAATTTTCAGTTCTTATACCACAAATAATACAATCTGTAACCATACAATTGAAAACAATATTTTTACCATATTTTCGTATATTACTTCATAATGTAAATCATACATTTCTATTTTCGAAATATGTAGATTGAAATATAAATTGGTTTACTGCATGTTACTTTTGTTTTTTCACATGAAATGCAACTAGACTTTCTGAAAATTCGGTAGTATGTTCATAATCTCGTTTTGAAATATATGTTATGTACTTAGCTGGATTTGCATTTATTTTAATAATGTGCCTATTTCTTATGTATTCCACTGTTTCTCCATATAGTGAATTATTCATTAATTTATAGAAATTTTTTCCAGATTCATTAGTAGCATTTTTCTCGTGTTGAATTAAATTCAGTGTATTTATCCAACGAAATTGATTCTTCAAGTGAAAAGATTTTATGAATTTTAATAAATTTTCGTCCAAGTTTTAAACATTGTTTAAGATTTCTATAATGTAAATTATGGTCTTCTTTATTATTTAATGTTGTTCATAATTTATTTCCTCTTTCTAGTGCTAATGGTAAATCTTTATGGAAATCATGTAATTTTTGGATGTTCTAAATTGATTTCTACCATATGAACATATTTATTATTGCATGTTATTTTAAGTATTTTTTGGTAATTAATACATTTTAGTTCAAAATGCTCAAAATTTTTTATTTTTAAAAGTTGAGACATTACCCAACCATATAAATTATTTACATATCAATATCCAATTTATTTTGATTGTTTCTCTGGCTCAAATTTTTTCTATTTTTTCAATACTTTGAGAAATTCCTACTCAAATTTCTTTTTCAAGAAATAAAATCATGTCATAATAGTCTAATAAATCAATTTCGAATTGCGTCATTTTTAACACACAATACCAACATAGACAAGGAGTTGTAAAATACCAAGATGGATCGAGTTTATAATAATTCATTCACGTATTGCTGAATTTTCGAAAATATCTGCAAAAATTAAAATGTCAGCTTTATTATGTAATTTGAAAAAATTTAGCATGAATATTATCTTTGGCAGATGTATTTTGTTTATTAAATCTCGAATAAGAACAGGCATTTTTAGGAAATATTTTTCCTTGTAATTTTTCTGCAGAATTCATATTTTCGTATGGATAACCTTTTTTTTTAATTATTAAATCTGATTGTTCGCATTTAAAATATATTGCTGTTTCTCTATATTGTTCTTGTGTAAGATTAGAAATAAATTTGTCAGTACTCGAAGCCATAAAGTTTAACCTATCCCAAAAAACCTTAATATTAACTCTATACTGTTCTAATGAGTGGAATACATTTTTGATCATTATTTGGAGTAACGTTAATATTCTCTTCTCTTACTGCTATTTCTTTAATAATCAAATGAACATTGTGAATATAAACTGGAATAAAATAACGATTTTGATCATTACAATGTTTGTGGGCACTTCCTCAATATTTTCCTGTTAAATGGCAATGAGCTCTTACCTTTTTTCACCAACAGTAAATTCTTTTCCACTTGTAACAAGTTTGTGAGTTTTTAAATTTAATTTCATTTTCGATTCTCGTTATCATTGGTACATTTTGACCATATATTCTTTAATTCTTGTTTTAATATTTCAATGATCCATTTTGGCTGCATCTTTACCAGTATACATAACAGGGTATCTACAATTACCATTAGAAGCTTAGACATAATAAATAAATGAAATCGGTAAATGTGCCTAATATTTATGAATAAAAAACTTTTCAGTGTTTCGTTGACTAGTGATAACATCTTTAAAAAGACTTTTGAAAGCTCCATTAATCACAAAAGGTACTTGTAATGATTATAAATTTTAAATTTAATTTTTTCGCCTGCTACAGCCCCATCTATTTAAAGTTCTATATGCTCTTTACATTCATTTCTGGACTCTTTAAATTTTCCTGTGAATAAGAATATCTTAAACATCGATCACAAGGATAAATTTTTGATTTGTGTTTAGTTATTTGTGATTTAATTAGTGTACAGTGTTATTCTACATGATGGACCTATCTTCAAAACTTCGTATTTATCAAAGTACAAATCCAGAATAAACAAGCTTTATACCAATGAGAAGAGAGTTTCACATTTTTTAAATAATGTCTGATATCAATTTAAGAAATTTAATAACTTTTAATTACTTGCAATTATTTAGGTTTTTATAATTATTTCATAATTACAAATGTGATAAATTTTCAATGTGGCCATTGTTGGCTGCTCAGCAAATATCGACATGATAGCTAAACTTGTCCCCCACACGTGAAAGTGTACCTTCTATTGCTGCGTGCAGCAGTGATCTGATTCTGCAGATCATTAGTTGGTAGAGGTGGGATGTAACAGCTTACTTTGCATAACCCCACAAGAAATAGTCGCAGTGTGTGAGATCAGTAGATCTCAGTGGCCTGATGTGCAGAGCCAGGTCCTCAAGTCCCCTGTGACTGATCCAGAGCTGAGGAAGGAGGTCATTCAAAATCCCCTGTACATTGTCATGCTAATGGTGTGGAGCACCAACCTGTTGACAAAAGAAGTCATGGGAAGCTTCCATAACTGTAGGGAACAGCCATTGTTCCTACATGTCTTGGTATGTCATTCCCCTTATAGTTTTTTCTGCAAATGGCCCATAAACCTTTGTATGGGATAGGGCTCAGAACATGTGTATCTTCGGTGAGTGAACATTATGACTGTTAACTTTTCCACTGAGGTGGGTCGTTGCTTCATCACTAAAAATTACAACTGTAGAAATGTGTCATCCTCCATCATTGTAGCACACAACCACAAAATGTGAGGTGCTTCTCTTTGTCATTGGGATTGAGAGCCTGCACAAGTTGTAATTGGTAGGGCTTGTACAGCAAACGCCATCTCATAACGATCCATACTGTTTGTTGGGGTACTACAAGTTCTTGATTGGCTCTTGCTAGACTTACTGGGATTGCACACAAAACTCTTGAATTAATTACACATCATCCTTTGACACACATGGTCAGCCTGTGCTTCTTCCTTTTGCACACACTCCTAGTCCATTTAAATTGCTTAAACCAATGGCTACTGCTTTTGCAAGTCAGTTGTTGAATACCAGATTTGGTACGTAATACCCACTGCACTGCATTACACTGTGACTGACTTTTCGTGAACTCAAGACTGCAGAAAACTTTGTGCTCCACAGTCACCATCCCACTCACAACTGACAGTGAAACGGAATGACGGACGTATTGCCATGCCAAATCTTCTCCACTTCTCAAACCATCATCGCTCACTCAGCATCACCCACCAAAAAATTTGAAACTTTCTCTTTTCACTGGTATACAGCTTATTCATTTTGGATTTGTGCTTGAATAAATACGAATATTAGAAAATGGGTCCATCATTCAGAATAACTGTGTATATAAACCTTCTATCTAACGATAATGAGAATTATTTTATTCTTGAATTAAAAGAATAGTAACATGTTATTCTTGATGATTCTGTTATGGTAAAGAGGATATACAATAAACTTTTCATCATATGCATAAACATTAATTGAAGTATTTGACTTATCTTCAAATTTTGGAATATCTGTTGACTGAAGAGAAGAAATTATTTTTTTCTTTTTCAAAAATGTCATCTAATTCTAATTCAATGTTTTTGTAATTTTAACTCTTTCATCATGATTATTTGCTGCACATAAAGCTGATTTCATTGAATACAGAAAAGATTTATGATATTTATTTTTCATATTATTAATTTTTTATGTTTAATTTCTTTTGGTAAATCGATACAAGAAAAACCTGAAATCAGATTGTGTCTACTAACACTTAATTCTAAACTCATCATATAAATTAAAAAACTAACCATACTTTTTCCTTTGCATTTTTTCCATTTCAATTAAGAGTTTATTCAATTGTTTTTATAATCAATGTTCTAAATTAGTTGTTCTTAATAAAGCTTCATTACCTGTTTCAAAATTAAATTCTTATGTTTCGTCTTGCCTTTTAAAATTACAATAGAATTTCATATTAAGTTTGATTTCTCTTGTTTGTATTAAAATATCTTAAATTTAGTGATTACTTCTTCTTTAATCTGATTAAAAACTCATATGCTTTAACAATATTATGACATTCTTAGTTTTGTAAGTTTTTATTCTAGGTTTAACAATAGAATCTTTTCCATTCATTCATTTAGGGTATTTTAAAGAACTTGTCATCATCTACAAAACTGAAACCAGGTAGATTTTTCTGATAGTTTTTGTGTAATTCCTTGATATACATTTACTGTAAATGTTTGTAAATCATTCTCATTATGGATGTTATTACTATTACCTTCAGATCTCTTTATGAAATTGTTTAGCTGTTGTTTATTAAGTTTAGAATAACTTTTTAAAATTTTCGTTTTACAGATTTGATGAAGTTCTTTTAACATTTTGTATTCAAATTGTTGTCATTATATTAATATTGTTCTCAGACTTTTTGATAAGAGCATTTATTCATTCATATTGATACAATGAATAAATTCATCTAGATCTCATTTAGTTGCATTTGAACAACCTTTTTCTTTATAGTAATTTTCGAAATCTGTGGAACTTCATCCACGTTTTTTACAACAATTTCCTAAATTTCAATAGCTCACTTTTGTAGTCATTTTGTTTTGTTCTTATTTATAGAGAAAAATTTAGTTTAAAAAAATTAAAACATTTACTACTGAAATATATTTTGAGATTTTACTTGAAATTTCAATGAATGATATAAATCGATGAGGTTTGATAGAGTTTATTTATAAAGACAAAAATTTATTAATTTTTTATTTTTTTAAATAATTGAAAATTTGGTTCATAAATGTAGATAAACAGACTCTTGGCGAATTTATTTATAGAGAAAACAATTTCATTACATTTTTTCTTTTTAAACAAATTAAAATATTGCTCATGGATACAGACAATTTTTTAAATAGGGGAAACAACAAAACTAAAACCTTGTTTTACATTAGGAAATTTTTAAAAAACGTTCTCTTTGGTCCAGGGAACCTAGACATATACTACAAAACAGCCATTGGACCTGTGAACATCCCTGATACCACGAGCAACTAGTGAAGAGTTAACAGCACTGACACCACGACTCTTTAATACTGTAGAATGTTTTACGATTGTAACTTACTGCACTGTAAAGCTGTTCCAGGTACAGCCAGAAGGACTGAGCAAAGCTAAGCGACAGGCCTGGCCTTGGCCCGCACATGTTGCACGCATGGAGTTTGGCACACTACGGCCGGCCCTGCTGTACATGGAATACTCAGTTATGTAGCATTATGGTATTGTGCTGATTGCCTCGCTGTGGACTTGGATATCAACTTATATAAAACTGAGATTTTGTGAACACTACCTATGAGAGACTTGGTAACCGCTCTGGAATTTTTCGACTTGCAGCTTCCAGCTTGAAGTTCCACATCGCAGCCTCTTTGCTCCAGTCTGTATTTTACTCTGAGCAGAAGTAACTCGCCTATCATGCATGTAAAGATCAGTTTCTGCTTGTATTCAGGGGGATAGAAAAGCAGTATTCTTCGTAAGCTTCATTCCATAATTGTATTAGTCTTACTTGCCTCTTTTTCTTGATGCACTATGCATGTGATATATTCACACAAATGCTCTGGGATGTCAGTGACCTCCTTTCACCTATATGGATGGCATGCCACTGCACTGTCATCAGTCAGATATTAATATCACATTCTATTTCGCAAATAAGGGGATATCGATTTCTGCTTCTATGATTTATTATTCCTTTAACTCCTTATGTGGAGCATAGGGCTGCAACAAAGGAACTCCATCTTGTTCTGCCTTTGCTAGTATTTTCACTTCTTCCCATCCAATTCCCTGCTGTTTCCCTTGTGCTTCAACTGATCGTCTCCACATCTTTCTAGGCCTGCCTCGTCTCTGTCGTCCCAACAGAAGCCAATATGGCAATTTCTCTGCATTATGTTCATTTGGTCTCCTAAGTGTATGTTCTAACCATCGCCCCTTCTTGCTTCTTATTTGCAGCTTAGTTGGCTTCTGGTTGTTTCTTTTCCAGAGTGTTTCGTTAGAGATGAAATTTGGTCACCATATCCCCAGGATGTTCCTCAGACATCTGTTGTTGAATGTCTGCAGCTTATGCATTAGCTGCTTTGTCACTTTCCATGTTTCACATCCATATAGAAAAAGATTTTACATTACTTGCTATTAAGATAGTTACTCTACAATACAAATCATATGTACAGAGTTAAGAGAAACGAAGGGAATAATGTGAGGGAATGAAAGGTATGAAAATGAGGTTAAACATTGGAAATCATTACTTTCGTGACTAGTCCGTTATTAAGACAGTTGTCATATTTCTGAAGACAGTGAAACATCATTTCAATAACAATCTATATTTCCCAGATGAAAAGTTCAAAATGGTTTGGATGCTATCCCACGACAGTCTAAATCCTTCCAGTAAATGTCTTATAGGTTTGGTATAATGCGGAATGATATGGGGCTCCAGTTATTATTTAAGACGCCCTCCAGTACGACAACGATGATAACCGGAGAAATATATGTATTTTACTAGTGTCTGTACTGCCAGACACGTGTCCAGAAGAACAGGCAGCGATCGTGATGCACTGGTGCACTGGTGCATACATTTATCTGAGACAGAGAATGGGGTAAGAAAGGGAAGGGACGGGTGATAATTCGTGACTTTCAGCTGCACAGTGGATTGTGGTAATGCAATATCAGAAGTTGAAAAATTGTGCTGTATCGGGACTCGAATCCGGATTAGCCGTTTCTCATGAACGATTGACACATCTGCTTTCGCCAGACGCAGTCCCGCACTGGCTCAGATTTCTAACTCATCGCACGCTGCAATCAAGCCTCCCCTATCCATTAAACTTAGCGAGCTGTGCATGTCTGACAGAACAGGTACCACTCAAATACATACACGTCAGTAAGAGTGCGTCAGCTCCTTGACGTTTGTTTCAGTGCGGATGCACTAATAACGTCCGAACTCCTGTGGGAATCATTAATTTGTGAGCAGGAGGTTAATGGACAAGGAACGCTGCATTGCAGCGTGGTGTAAGTTCGAAATTTGAGGCGGTAGGGGACCGTGTCCATGTGACCGAAGCGATTAAGGCAACGTCTTCTGAGAAGCGATAAATCCGGGTTCGTGTCCCGTTCTGGTACAAATTTTAAAGTTTAGGTGTTGTATTACCACAATTCCCTGTACGTGTGGAAGTCACCAATTCCCACACGTCCCTCTCCTTTCTCTCTCCATTCTCTATTTTATATAAAAGACAGCTGGTGACTAAAATTCCGCGACCAGCCACTTGTCGCATGGTACCTGAACTGGTCGCCTTTGAGGGATATCTTGGTGCCAGGAGGGACGACGTGCAGTACAGTGCGGCCCATGGGAGGGTGCGCCTTCCGCCAGTTCCTCAGCAGCGGATTCCCGTCCAGGCCGTACACACTGCGTAGGGCCTCCAACTGCAACAGTCCGAACCACCTTACTTAGTTGCACAGGCTGTTATTAATATTTGGTCACTACAACTGTCACTAGTAGAATATTCCCTTTTTTTCACGTAATTAAATCTCAATAAATGAGAATTTCTCTCTCTCTTAATAGACAGAGTGATTAATACTAATGTTTAAAAACCCAAGAAGCAACGTATATGACTCTGGGACGACTGCTTTAATGTAAGACACATGGGGCGGGAAATGTCAGGAAATAGCCAGAAATTAGATGAGAAATGTTGTACATTTGACGTCAGTAGATAACTTATTTCGCCGGACGTGCAGAGTTGGACTTCAGCGTGAACATGCGGTTGAGCCACGCTCTACTTGCATTCGGACAACGCTGCAATTTCGAAAACTTTATGTAAATGTGATCTGTTTTAAAAAATGGTTCTAATGGCTCTGAGCACTATGGGACTTAACAGCTATGGTCATCAGTCCCCTAGAACTTAGAACTACTTAAACCTAACTAACCTAAGGACATCACACAACATCCAGTGATCTGTTTTAAACACGGGAGTTACAAAATTATTGTACCAATGAAAAGCTGTTCTTACTTTGTGTTGCTCCCCTTCTGCCTCTTCTTTATTGTTTACTGAGATTATTTAATAAAGAAAAGGTGGTCTATTTACTGGTAACAACGCATTTGCGAACCTTATTCTCATTTACTTATGACCAAATACCGTTGGTTTTTGTTGTACTGTATTTTGCAACGAACCAGCAAAGACCGTGAGACCTGTAAACAAATAATAAATCTTTCCTCAATGTAAACACGTACCTGTCTAACTCAGTGAAAAAAATACTGCCCGCCAGATGCATAACTCAAACCCTGAGCCAGACCCGCAGAAGTCGCGCACATGGGCCCGGTGCCACAGCGATGTAAATACAGGACTAGTGTTGGGATGATTAAGTGTGACTGACCGATGACTCAACAGCTGCAAATGCGGCGCCGTACGTCATCTGCCGACGTCACATGTTCAACATTTCTCATCCATTTTCAGGGTATTTCGCGACATTTGCGACCCCATATGTCCTGTATTAAATTACTTGTAGCGTTACCTACGTCGCTTCAGAGGTTTTTAAACGTTACTAACAATCATCCTGTATGTAAAATATTGTAAATAATTTCTTAAACAATATATCAGAATACTTTCATAAATAATATTTCACGACGTAGTGCTATCGTGTCTTCAGTATTCAGTCATGACGTAAATGTTCCTCAATCCAGGAATAATATTAGATCTCAGTGTTTTGTGGCATACTGCTTCTGTTCTATAAACACTTACAAACGCTCCTTCGCGTTCCCAACGATTTGTTCCAGTGCGATCAGGCCCAGTTAGTTTACTTTCTTTCTTCAGTTTCTTTTTGAATGTCTTTTGTGGTTTGGCTGTAGTCCTCGTGGTACTTGCACAGAAATCGTTCCTTAAGTTCTCTACGGTGTAACGCTCGTCGACTGAGATATTGTCTGAATAACTCTGAGATAATTATAAAGAAACTTTTCTTTCGCATGGTTTGAGTCGTTTCATTGTAATAATTTGAACGTCAATCTCATCCCCAGTTTCTCTACACTCCTACTCATAGTTTGCTTCATGATATTTAGGTGTCCCTCCTCGTATGACGTGCTGTCAATGAAAAGAATCTCTCCAAACCCAGATAACAGTTAACACCGCCACCCTAAAGCGCTCACATAGTTAATTACACATGTCTGCACTGCAACTCGTCATCAGGCTATAGCCACATTATAGTTATTCGTTTAATTTTTTATCATTAATAAATATAACATCATTACCCCACTCTGATCCTTTGTCATCCAGGTACCTAGCGAATTTCAGCCTTTTGCCTCAGTCTACTGTGTTCACGTATGGTGTTTTCCGTACCACTCTTCCGTTAGACACTTCTTCCCTGATAACCCTCCGGGCAGCTGATTAAATGCATGCTCACCGAGGATTACGTGTAATATTTCTCATAATTAATTGCCCTTCTCTTTCATTTAACTTCCTTAACTGCCACTTTAGAGAGACATATTCTCTGCGATCCTCTTAAAATCATCTTATAATATACTACTTCTGGATAGTACTTCTGGATGTATTCGGCAAACTTGCAGTATTTCCGTTACTGCGAGCATTCGCCTGCTGCAATACGACAATTTCCCGCTTTTTAAGCGTTGTGTTAGTTCCCTTTGGGTCCAAATGCTACAATGCAGACCACACAGCACTGCGAAAAAAAAAACATTTGACGTAGTTAAGGCATCAGTGATTTCGGTATCGGCAGTGATCAGTTATAATTTTCGCTAATAACATTGCAATCTTCAACGCAAGCGAAGAATACTTATAGGACACACTGAAAGTTTTGAACAGTCTACTGAGCGCAAAATATGGATTGAGAGAAAACTGTAGAAAGTCAAAACAAAATGTTCAAATGTGTGTGAAATCTTGTCGGACTTAACTGTTAAGGTCATCAGTCCCTAAGCTTACACACTACTTAACCTAAGGACAAAGATACACACCCATGCCCGAGAGAGGACTCGAACCTCCGCCGAGACCAGCCGCACAGTCCACGACTGCAGCGCCTAAGACCGCTCGCTAATCCCGCACGGCAGAAAGTCAAAAGCAATGAGGAATAGGATATTATATTAGCGGGATTCTTGCCATCAAAATTAGGTACTATAGAGGAGAGCAAGTAAAGAAATATTGCTACCTTGGAAACAAAATTATACATGACAGAAGACGTACGGGAGACGTAAAGAAGGCATTCATGGCCGAAAGAAGACTACTAGTATGAAACATCAGCCTTAATTTCAGGAAGAAATCTCCGAGGATTTACGTTTCTAGTGTAGCATTGTTTTTTTTTTCTTGGTCATCAGTCTACTGACTGGTTTGATGCGGCCCGCCACGAATTCCTTTCCTGTGCTAACCTCTTCATCTCAGAGTAGCACTTGCAACCTACGTCCACAATTATTTACTTGACGTATTCCAATCTCTGTCTTCCTCTACAGTTTTTGCCCTCTACAGCTCCCTCTAGTACCATGGCAGTCATTCCCTCATGTCTTAGCAGATGTCCTATCATCCTGTCCCTTCTCCTTATCAGTGTTTTCCACATATTCCTTTCCTCTCCGACTCTGCGTAGAACCTCCTCATTCATTACCTTATCAGTCCACCTAATTTTCAACATTCGTCTATAGCACCACATCTCAAATGCTTCGATTCTCTTCTGTTCCGGTTTTCCCACAGTCCATGTTTCACTACCATACAATGCTGCACTCCAGACGTATATCCTCAGAAATTTCTTACTCAAATTAAGGCCGGTATTTGATATTAGTAGACTTCTCTTGGCCAGAAATGCCTTTTTTGCCATAGCGAGTCTGCTTTTGATGTCCTCCTTGCTCCGTCCGTCATTGGTTATTTTACTGCCTAGGTAGCAGAATTCTTTAACTTCATTGACTTCGTGACCATCAATCCTGATGTTAAGTTTCTCGCTGTTCTCATTTCTACTACTTCTCATTACCTTCGTCTTTCTCCGATTTACTCTCAAACCATACTGTGTACTCATTAGACTGTTCATTCCGTTCAGCAGATCATTTAATTCTTCTTCACTTTCACTCAGGATAGCAATGTCATCAGCGAATCCTACACTGATATCCTTTCACCTTGTATTTTAATTCCACTCCTGAACCTTTCTTTTATTTCCATCATTGCTTCCTCGATGTACAGATTGAAGAGTAGGGGCGAAAGGCTACAGCCTTGTCTTACACCCTTCTTAATACGAGCACTTCGTTCTTGATCCTCCACTCTTATTATTCCCTCTTGGTTGTTGTACATATTGTATATGACCCGTCTCTCCCTGTAGCTTACCCCTACTTTTTTCAGAATCTCGAACAGCTTGCACCATTTTATATTGTCGAACGCTTTTTCCAGGTCGACAAATCCTATGAAAGTGTCTTGATTTTTTTTAGCCTTGCTTCCATTATTAGCCGTAACGTCAGAATTGCCTCTCTCGTCCCTTTACTTTTCCTAAAGCCAAACTGATCGTCACCTAGCGCATTCTCAATTTTCTTTTCCATTCTTCTGTATATTATTCTTGTAAGCAGCTTCGATGCATGAGCTGTTAAGCTGATTGTGCGATAATTCTCCCACTTGTCAGCTCTTGCAGTCTTCAGAATTGTGTGGATGATGCTTTTCCGAAAGTCAGATGGTATATCGCCAGACTCATATATTCTACACACCAACGTGAATAGTCGTTTTGTCGCCACTTCCCCCAATGATTTTAGAAATTCTGATGGAATGTTATCTATCCCTTCTGCCTTATTTGACCGTAAGTCATCCAAAGCTCTTTTAAATTCCGATTCTAATACTGGAGCCCCTATCTCTTCTAAATCGACTCCTGTTTCTTCTTCTATCACATCAGACAAATCTTCACCCTCATAGAGGCTTTCAATGTATTCTTTCCACCTATCTGCTCTCTCCCCTGCATTTAACGGTGGAATTCCCGTTGCACTCTTAATGTTACCACCGTTGCTTTTAATGTCACCAAAGGTTGTTTTCACTTTCCTGTATTCTGAGTCTGTCCTTCCGACAATCATATCTTTTTCGATGTCTTCACATTTTTCCTGCAGCCATTTCGTCTTAGCTTCCCTGCACTTCCTATTTATTTCATTCCTCAGCCACTTGTATTTCTATATTCCTGATTTTCTCGGAACATGTTTGTACTTCCTCCTTTCATCAATCAACTGAAGTATTTCTTCTGTTACCCATGGTTTCTTCGCAGGTACCTTCTTTGTACATATGTTTTCCTTCCCAACTTCTGTGATGGCCCTTTTCTAGAGATGTCCATTCCTCTTCAACTGTACTGCCTACTGCGCTATTCCTTATTGCTGTATCTATAGCGTTAGAGAACTTCAAACGTATCTCGTCATTCCTGAGTACTTCCGTATCCCACTTCTTTGCGTATTGATTCTTCCTGGCTAATGTCTTGAACTTCGGCCTACTCTTCATCACTACTATATTGTGTTCTGAGTCTACATCTGCTCCTGGGTACGCCTTACCATCCAGTATCTGATTTCGGAATCTGTGTCTGACAATGATGTAATCTAATTGAAATCTTCCCGTATCTCCCGGCCTTTTCCAAGTATACCTCCTCCTCTTGTGATTCTTGAACAGGGTATTCGCTATTACTAGCTGAACCTTGTTACAGAACTCAATTAGTCTTTCTCCTCTCTCAATCCTTGTCCCAAGCCCATATTCTCCTGTAACCTTTTCTTCTACTCCTTCCCCTACAACTGCATTCCAGTCGCCCATGACTATTAGATTTTCGTCCCCCTTCACATACTGCATTACCCTTTCAATATCCTCATACACTTATTCTATCTGTTCATCTTCAGCTTGCGACATCGACATGTATACCTGAACTATCGTTGTCGATGTTGGTCTGCTGTCGATTCTGATTTGAACAACCCGGTCACTGAACTGTTCACAGTAACACATCCTCTGCCCTACCTTCCTATTCATAACGAATCCTACACCTGTTCTACCATTTTCTGCTGCTGTTGATATTACCCGATACTCATCTGACCAGAAATCCTTGTCTTCCTTCCACTTCACTTCACTGACCCCTACTATATCTAGACTGAGCCTATGCATTTCCCTTTTCAGATTTTCTAGTTTCCCTACCGCATTCAAGCTTCTGACATTCCACGCCCCTACTCGTAGAACGTTATCCTTTCGTTGATTATTCAATCTTTTTCTCATGGTAACCTCCCCCTTGGCAGTCCCCTCCTGGAGATCCGAATGGGGGACTATTCCGGAATCTTTTGCCAATGGAGAGATCATCATGACACTTCTTCAATTACAGGCCACATTTCCTGTGGATACACGTTACGTGTCTTTAATGCAGTGGTTTCCATTGCCTTCTGCATCCTCAAGTCGTTGATCATTGCTGATTCTTCCGCCTTTAGGGGCAATTTCGCACCCTTTCTTTTCTTTTTTTTTTTCTCTCTCATTTAGATCGCTTTTGTTCGTTGCATCTGCTCGGGGCGGACGTCGTAAGACATCCATTTATGTTCGTTGTTGATCGAGTGACTCAGTTTTTTTATTACAGAGGGCATGTAATTCTCTGACCGAACACGCTGAGCTACCATGCCAGCGACCCCTAGGACAAGAGAGTGCCCTGAACCTCTATCAGCTCCTCCGCCCTCTTTGACAAGGCCGTTGGCAGAATGAGGCTGACTTCTTATGCCGGAAGTCTTCGGCCGCCAATGCTGATTATTTATCAAAATTTAGGCAGTGGCAGGGATCGAACCCGGGACCGAAGACGTTTTGATTATGAATCAAAGACGCTACCCCTAGACCACGGGTAGTTTCCTGTAGCATTGTACGGAAGTGATTTATTGACTGTACTAAACGAGAAAAAAGAGAATCAAAGTATATGTCATGTAGTGTTGTAGAAGGATGCTGAAATCAGGTGTACGGACAAACACAGGAATGAGGTGGTCCTCCCTAGAATCGACGAAGAGAGGAACATATGGAAAACACTGAAAAGAAGAAGGGACAGGATGATAGGACGTGCGAAATCAGACGTTACTAGAGAGAACTGTTGAGTGTAAAAGACTGTAAATTGGAATATATCCAAGAAATAACTGAGAACGTTGGATGCAAATCTTACTCTGAGATGATAAAGCGGTGACACAGCAGAGCAATTATCGATTGGCAAAGCAGAACTAGTCAGAAACTAGTTGACTCACAAAAAAAGGAAAGATTGAATATTTTCATTGATGTCGTCAGAAGATTTCGAAAACCTGGTCAGTACAACTGAACTGTAATACAGAATCAACAACTAATTATTGCAATTCAGTAAATCGAAAGAAAGAATGGCAAAACACTGTATTTTCTGGACTCGTTTGCAAGTTTGATGTGTCTTCAAAGCATCAACGACATGGCTCATCTTGTAGTAGTATCATAAAAATGTTTAGTTGTTCAAACTCTAAGAACGAAGTGGATGTTTTCACCAGTGCAGAAAACGCGTCTTGTGTAGTCAAACGCAGTCAGAAACTGAAGCAGATGTAACGCCATTGCATTAGTATGTCTATGCAGTCATAGTATAGACCATAAACGTAATTTTTCACCAATATGGAAATCATGGTACGGATATAGAAATGATGAACAAGCTTTCCTAACTACAGTTCCCGCACACCAATTCGGACAACCCACTAATCTGAAATACTACTATGCACATGTATCTAGCTCAAAAGATAAAGGTTTACATAATTGGAGTTGGAAGTGTGTACAATCGTGTGTTTCTGAAGTTCATGCAGATTTGCGTACTGGAAGTGTTGTTGTAAATTATGAATATAACCCTACTTTTCTTAAAATTCCAAAAGTTACTAATGTTGATATATTTCCCATTTCTGTAACTCAAAAAGGTGTGCCTCAACGATATACACATAATGGTGATAAGCATTCCAATCCATTTATGACGTGCGATAATTTTTCGAAAGTACCTTTAGAACCAGCACAAATCCAAAACAGTTAGTATCAGCCATTAGACCAGTAACAAATAAGGATTCATCGGGATATAATGATTTGATTGAATAAGCTGATATTGCATCTAGTGGGTATAATATTAGACTGCATGATACTAATGTACAACCAAGTCTTCATATAGGGATAAATCCTACTTATGCTTTAAGTACCAGTAGTTTGAACAGTGATGTTTCAAAACGGAGTTGTGGCTCCGAAACGCGTTGGGCAGTAATTATAAAATAAGAATGTTGTAATTGAAGAAGGAACATTATCTCTATATATAAAAGTCAATGACCCGACTGACTGACTCACTCATTGACTCATCAACGACCAGCCAAAATCACTAAGGATAGAAACTTGAAATTTCCACAGGGTGCTGAGCCCATATTTTATGTGTCTTTTAGGAAAGGATTTTTCGATATTTGGTCAGAAACACCTGAAACAGTGTATGAAAGTTTTTTGAAAAATGTCCCATTTAAGGCAATTTTGAAAACATAACTACCATAAATTGGTATTTCACATCTCGGTCATAAACAAAAAAAAATACGTGTTTCAATATTTTTGGAAATTCAACCCCTAATGGGGTGAAATAAGGGATGAAAAGATTTGTAAAGATCCATGAAATTTCGTATTTGGCTTTTCGGTTAGAAATTAAAAAGTACATACTTCAATGTTTGTCGAAATTCAGCCTCTAGAGGTATGAAATACGGGATGAAAGTTATTATGGAATTATTTCATTATTAAAGCATTTATTTCACCCCCTGGGGTTGAAATTCAAAATACATTGAAAACACATATTTTTTATTTCCAACCAAAAATTCAATTACCAATTTTCATAAATTTCTCTTCAAAAATTCTTTCATAATGAATCATTTGTATACAGACTTTCATCTCCTATTTCACCCCCTTATGACCTGAATTTCCTAAAACACTGTAACAGTTGTTATTTCATTTCCCGGTTAGAACCTAAACACGAATTTTCATAGATTTAGGTTTATAAATACTCTCGTAATGCAATATTTTCGTAGCCCTCTGCATGACCTATTTCATCCCCTTTGAAACTTAATTCCGAAAACTACTGAAACACTTTTTTTTAACTGTGAAGTCCATACCAACCAGTTTTCATAGATTTATCTTTAGCATCAACAGTTCTTTAATAATGACTTTTTTCTCAGTAAACGAACTCTAGCCTCCTGATCGCCCTCAATAGAGATTTAATTTCCAGAATTGCTGAGACGTACGTTTTATTTCTGACCGATAAATCAAATATCAGTTATCTTAGCTCTAGCTACTACAATCGCTTTTTGCACAGTGTGTACAGTTACACATAAGCAATGGCCGTAACAACATACAAATTAGACTAAAGGAAAAGAATTACAAAAAATCTGTGCAAACCACACAGTCTACACGAGCAAAGCAGAGCGTGTTGAGCCAGTTAATTAATATATGCCTATCCTAGAAGTTGGTCACAGACAGAGGACTACTTAACATCTATAATAACGTAATCTGCACACCTCCCGCCAGTAAACAGCCATCTCGATCTGGGTCGGTAACGAGAAACTTCTTCCAAAGGGAGCGCGCACAAACGAGCCCTTTCTTTTGATGTACTGGCACTGCGAATCTGTCGTTGCGACACATAGCTACACGGTTTGCGTCCACACTGTAAGCGGTGAACCCCTTTGTTTGGTTTTGCGCAGCGCGACGCGTCCGATGCGGACGCCGCTTCAGACTGATTGAATAACGTTCTGTTTAATAATAGCTATTTCTCTTCTGATACGTAGCATTTATGTGTGCGTTTGATACGTAATGACGCGACTGATATCGAAAATTATTAAAAACCGGAGCGGATCTAATATTGACAGCTCCTGTACTGTGGTGTTCACACTGACGAGCAAGAGTATCTTTATCAGAGAGGGTAACCAACGAAGGCGGTGACTCGTCCGGAAAAGTAAGCCGTTAAAACACTAAAAGCGCTGTAGTGCCAAAGGAAGCATGACTGCTCAACTGCTAGTCACATCTCATTAATATTGCTCGGAAAAAAATCTTTAAGTGAAAGGCGAAGACAATACATCTGCATTTACTGTATATTCTAATTCAAAGTGGTCACACATTGCTGTACTTGCAGAAAACTGATGATTCGACAGCGTTTACTACATTAGGGTATATAGAAAATGTCTGACTATAATCCCATACGTCTTTTTGGATATGATGAAAGAGAAAGATGTTTACAGTGCACAGTTGATCAGTATTCTCAACATTATTTTCATCTCTTACCTACGTCTCGTGTCCTATACGAAGTTATGACATCCATAGCTATACAGTAATGTATGGTATCAAAATAGAAACACTTAGAAATGCTTGTCATAATTATAAGGTGGTCATATATTGTAGGTAGAAATTGTAAGAATCATTAAACATAATGATATATTTAAGATAGATAACATCAGTACTCCATCTCCTTCGCAACATATGCGTGTTTTAGTGTGTAGTAGGGTTGGTTCTCTCAGTTAGCATTGTGTGTCGCTGGAAATTTTTGTGGGTGACGTTGGGGGAAGAGGAACAAGTGATCCGGCAGAATCTTTGCAGATTCTCTTTCGCTTGGTGTGGAATCCGAATCAATGATGGATGCTAATGACACATAATAGGATAACCAATATGAGCAGAAATATTATTGTCAATTTACGCATAGAACGAGAAAAATATGAAAACTATGGAGATTATGGAAAAATATAGAGAATTTCGAAGAACACGTAATATGTGGAAGAAGGCGGATACAGAATGGGTATACAAGATAGCACTAGATATATGTACTTATACACAAGGAGAAATCGGAATTTGTATCATCAGCTGCAGGACTTTACTGTAAGCACTAGGTAATAGGCTGATGATACCACAAGTATATGCTTTAATAGTGGAAAGTTGGGCTATTCTAGGGACATGATGTGAAGACGAATCTGCCATATTCCCCTACACATGGACAATAATGCATCAGCAAAACGTAAATTGGGAAAAATTAGCACAGAACCGCTGGAAGCGATTTAGAGGAAGTAGGAAGAACAAAAAACCTATGGCTGTGTCATATCAAGTGGATTTGCCCAACATTAAAAGGCATGTTCTAATGGATCAAACGCCTGGACTATTGCATCAGGTTCGTATACACGATTTTTTTATCACTTTATGGAAGCGGATGTATTGCAAGACATCGCTGGGATTTTTAACAAAATGGAAATTTGTGTTTACCTAACATGGATCCATGACCTCTGTGTGCAAGAGAAAGAATTCCAGGGAACTGGTTATGTTATTCACAATACATATGCCTTTTCGTGTATATAAGCATTGATGTTGATGTAACTTTTTCTGGGTTGACGTTTGCAATAAGAGTTACAAGTGATCTTGCAGACACTTCGAAGATTGTCTCTGGCGTGGTGGGAAATCCGAATCACTGTTCAATGCTACAGAAACCTGGTACGGCAAGCAACCAGTGAGAACTATTCTTCAACGTTTACACGAAGTATATGGGAAAAATATGGAAAGCATTGAAAACATGCAAAAATATACAAATGTGGAAGAAATATGGAGAATATGGGAAACATTGAAAAATATGGTGGTAAGGTTGATGAGCGAATAACGGAATTTGTTGCTGATACCTACATTGCAGTCGCTTTCCTCTTAGGTCACTATCCAACAGGAGAGAGACAAAACGCATCCTGTATTATTGGTGACCTCCATTACAGTTCCACAACTGTTGGTAATAGATTCAAAACAATTCATACAAAAAATTGGTGGCCAACCCCTAAATAAATAAATTGTAATGACTGCATACATTTTGTCAACATGCACATCTCCATTACTTCGATCAGCAATTAATATTACTGGTCGCTGTTCACTTAATTTTAAGTCAGTTATCATAATTTTAAAACATAAGATGCTGATTTTTGATACTCTACATAGTTTTACATCGCATTTGAGATACAAATTCACAGATTCTAATCTCATTTCCTCGGAGATGGCTCTCCCTCATCGCTCGTAACTATGACCGCCTAACCACGCCACTGTGTGTTAGGTCAATACTGCCACTGTTGACTTGTCAGAGCAGCAATGCTAAATAACAGCCAGCAACTGTCTGTTTGCATCCCATGATTTAAACAGTAACAATTACTGCAGTGCAGTTTTACACAAACAAACTACGATAGAAAGTGGAGCTGCATGATGTTAAAAATGGGTGTTCTAAAGTGGAGCCGCATGATGTTAAAAATGGGTGTTCTAACGGATCGACCCCCAAGACTGCTGCAACAGCTGCTATCGCTTTGAACAAGAACAGTATTATGCATGAGTGCCACATTATTACAGCTTGACGATCATTTTTTTCCAATTCAGGATGCTGTTCTTTACAATACTGCCAAAATGTTGGGTATTATTGATTAGAATTACCTACTTTCAAGGTTGACACCTAATTCTAGCATTACTGCCGCTCTGAAATTTGTCTAGTGGGGTAATAAGAACACGCGAAGGTGTATCTATGTGGAGAAACACTCTCCAGACAATCATGACTGAGAAAAGGTTATAAACTGTGCTCTGTACAGTATTTAATTATTTGTCTGTAAACATACGAAAATGTACGTTACGCATTCGATTTCACTGCTTTGCAGGAGTAATGGCTTTTCAGCATAAGAAAGTTGCATTTCAAAACCAGGAAGATGGAAATTGAAGGGTGTATGGCCAGGAAGACTAGCGTCTTAATGAAACATTTTGTAAAGGGAGGTCTGCAGAGACACACAGCAGTGCTCTAGTATAAAGGGAAACTGCCAGGAGTATTTTATGCTATATGTTGGTGGAAACCAATGATACACATCTATTCCATTGATGCGCTGGAGTATTGGCTATTCTTCATTAGCAAATTGCATTCCAAAATCAGGATATATATATGTCGTAAATGACTTAGTTTTTAATGGGACATTTGTTAATGGTGGGATGCGTAATAAAACATCAATAACTACAAAAAAGACTATCTGTTGGTGGAAATCGATGTTATGTATCTGATTCCCTTTATCTGCAGCAGTACTGGCTATTTGTTGTACGCAAATTGCATTTATAAATAAGGAAGGGATGTGTATGCCGCAGAAGACTGTAGGAGGCAATACCATACTTTACTCTGCTTAAAAAAAAGAGGACTGACAGCCATACATATGCAACATGTAGGATGAGCTACAAAAATAGGGGGCAGACATGCCTATTGCAGACAATCTTTGTTTACACAGTGTTCAACAAAGATGACAATGATATTATATATAAGTATTATACACTCCTGGAAATTGAAATAAGAACACCGTGAATTCATTGTCCCAGGAAGGGGAAACTTTATTGACACATTCCTGGGGTCAGATACATCACATGATCACACTGACAGAACCACAGGCCCATAGACACAGGCAACAGAGCATGCACAATGTCGGCACTAGTACAGTGTATATCCACATTTCGCAGCAATGCAGGCTGCTATTCTCCCATGGAGACGATCATAGAGATGCTGGATGTAGTCCTGTGGAACGGCTTGCCATGCCATTTCCACCTGGCGCCTCAGTTGGACCAGCGTTCGTGCTGGACGTGCAGACCGCGTGAGACGACGCTTCATCCAGTCCCAAACATGCTCAATGGGGGACAGATCCGGAGATCTTGCTGGCCAGGGTAGTTGACTTACACCTTCTAGAGCACGTTGGGTGGCACGGGATACATGCGGACGTGCATTGTCCTGTTGGAACAGCAAGTTCCCTTGCCGGTCTAGGAATGGTAGAACGATGGGTTCGATGACGGTTTGGATGTACCGTGCACTATTCAGTGTCCCCTCGACGATCACCAGTGGTGTACGGCCAGTGTAGGAGATCGCTCCCCACACCATGATGCCGGGTGTTGGCCCTGTGTGCCTCGGTCGTATGCAGTCCTGATTGTGGCGCTCACCTGCACGGCGCCAAACACGCATACGACCATCATTGGCACCAAGGCAGAAGCGACTCTCATCGCTGAAGACGACACGTCTCCATTCGTCCCTCCATTCACGCCTGTCGCGACACCACTGGAGGCGGGCTGCACGATGTTGGGGCGTGAGCGGAAGACGGCCTAACGGTGTGCGGGACCGTAGCCCAGCTTCATGGAGACGGTTGCGAATGATCCTCGCCGATACCCCAGGAGCAACAGTGTCCCTAATTTGCTGGGAAGTGGCGGTGCTTTCCCCTACGGCACTGCGTAGGATCCTACGGTCTTGGCGTGCATCCGTGCGTCGCTGCGGTCCGGTCCCAGGTCGACGGGCACGTGCACCTTCCGCCGACCACTGGCGACAACATCGAAGTACTGTGGAGACCTCACGCCCCACGTGTTGAGCAATTCGGCGGTACGTCCACCCGGCCTCCCGCATGCCCACTATACGCCCTCGCTCAAAGTCCGTCAACTGCACATACGGTTCACGTCCACGCTGTCGCGGCATGCTACCAGTGTTAAAGACTGCGATGGAGCTCCGTATGCCACGGCAAACTGGCTGACACTGACGGCGGCGGTGCACAAATGCTGCGCAGCTAGCGCCATTCGACGGCCAACACCGCGGTTCCTGGTGTGTCCGCTGTGCCGTGCGTGTGATCATTGCTTGTACAGCCCTCTTGCAGTGTCCGGAGCAAGTATGGTGGGTCTGACACACCGGTGTCAATGTGTTCTTTTTTCCATTTCCAGGAGTGTATTTTAGCTGGGGAACCTTTTTTTCTCATTTTAGGACTTTGTTAAAGTGATACACCATAAATCGAATTTCTATACGTTGATATGAAAGATACCTAAACGAACCAATGAATAGAGCATACTTAAATCCCATTATACATACTTAAGCCTTCTTCATATTGTCTACTGGTTGGAGGGGGAGGTTACTACAGACAAATGTAAGCAGGATGGCATAGACTAGTACACCTTCCAGACAATCAAGACCAAGAAATACTGAAAGCTACATTCTGTCTGCCTATCGTTTTGATCCTCTACCTGTAAACTAAGTCTAATTTGTTTATAAAAACTACTACGAAGATAATAACTTCCATATTATACATAACTATTATATTAAAGCTGGAGGAAACGTATTTTTCTCCATCTAGGATCTTGCTCTCCACAACACCATCAAATATAGATATTGGAGAATTAGGACTGATTCTCACAAATAATGTTATTCAACTACTCCTAAGGAAGAACAAATGTTTCAAACACTCGTAAAACATATCCTACTAATAAATTATATTCCTAGCTATAGTTAATGTGTTGCGTTTATGAAAATAAAAGCTGGAATTATAAGATCGAATAAACAAAACGAAAGGTACTGGAGTATATGGCGGAAACTCTTGTCATGATGGAGGAATAAAGATTGTTGTTAGATAAATAAGAAGCTATTGCAGATATGTAGACAAGGCTCACATATTATTTTAAACACAGTGTACAGAAGTATCTGGTTATGAGTGGGGTATACAAAATACATGCATTTACTGTAAACATCAAGGGCAAATGGTCGTAAATTGAGTCATTCCCAGGAGCCAATGGATCAACGGATTTATACTATATTACAGGATGCACGAAAAATAGTGTAATGTTAGTTCTTAGAACCAAGTGCAATTGTCTGATTCGTTTCTGAGGAACACGACATCACTGGAAACTAGCAATTTATAATTAAAGGTGCAGCAGTCAGGCTCAGTTGACCACTCCTCTGGAGAAGCTTTAATAGTAGTATGTCTCCCCATATATTCTCATTAAAAATCTATTGTCCGCAAGATATACAGCACTTACGTTTCTATAACAGTTCTATATCAGAACTTGGCGCTCGTAGGACAGTGCATCCATCCCGTACGTGACAGATGGTAATTGATATCTCAAAACTCCCACAGCACCCTGGTTGACGTAACATCCGAGTAATTATATGAAAGTAATCTATTAAATAATGAAATTGAAACGTTTTTAGATGATGCACTAATAAAGTCTAATATTATAAAGGATGAATGGCGGTGCTGTATAAGGATGATGGAATTGCGAAGCTGACACGAACAGATTAGTGCTTTGCTATTCTGAGGGTACTGGCTTCTTCCGTTTTTAATGTCCCTGCTACTGCATACCGATTAAATAATACTTAACTAATTTCGGACCGCTGCATTGCATGACAACGTCAGATTCTGCTTTCAGATCATTTTATTCGTAATAGGAAGATCATAAAATTTTATTATTTATTTCGGCTTCCGTTTTCTTCGTAGAGAACTGTCGTAGGTAACGAAGTTTGATGATGCCTTGTAGGAACAAACCTTAGGACGCATTTTGCACAGTGACCTGTGATACACAATCAGTGGCATTCTCATACAGCGATCTTAATTTTCCACTATATACATAAACAAAACGCAAATTTAATGATTCCCTCACAGTTGTAAGTCTTAGGCAGTCACCAGGAAACAACTCACTGTATAATTGTCATTGCTAATGTCCCAGAAGGTTTTAGCACAGCCGACTTAAATAAAAACAAATGTTAACGTAAAAGATAAATTTGCTAGCAGTAGTAGTATTTTCTCAAGATGATTCATGTTAATAATAACTCATTGCTGGGCATATCCTTGAGAATTAGATACAGACATATAATTAACATGTTGTATTAGATCGTTTCAAGACAGGCTTTTGGTGTCTCCGCGATCCTTGAGTAGCATCCTGACAGTGTCTGCTGATACCATGATACATAAATCTCGTTGCTTGTGTTCTGCCGGTCCTATCTCAAGTGTGTGGGACGTTGAGCCATGCGTGATCAGCATGACGGTGCCCAAGAGGCTATTCTCCCTCTCACTCGCTCTCTCTCCAGTAGCAATATCTACGTTGTGCGGGCGATTTTGTGGTGACTGGTGCGACAGAGTAGGGACCATTCTCCATATCACTCGCTATCATCTATCAGATTTGTGGGCCACTCGGTGCGTGATGTCCGCAACGTGCGAGTTGAGGCCTGCCCGCTGCAGTATCTGGCATGTCTCGCAGTCAGCACATGGCGGGAGAAAGCTGTCAAGGCAGTATTTCCCCACACAGATCCTGTTACGATATATACAAGGCTGCAGTGGCGGCGGTAGAAACTTCGCTAACTATCTGAAGACTTGTGCAGGACTATGGAGATGATTGCACGTGGGACTATTTCTCGCATTTTTATTGTTTGTTTTAAATGAAGTGCATGTCTACCCTCTTCGCAAGCTATGACGATGGGGATAAATGTTTGTCGTGTACATTTAGCAGTGTGTTGTGTCATTTCATACTTGGATTCTTTCCGTCGTCATAAGTCTGCCATAAACCTGCTGTGTCAGCATCGCCTAAGCAGGTTGATAGTAACGTCATCGTTTTAACCCAGTAATAATGCAGGGATAAGCTCTTTGTAGACTTGACACGGAGTGAGAGTGTATTTGTTGCAGTGTGGTTATTGTTTAACGTGGGATATAAGTGTATTTGTTAAAACATCACGCTGAACTAATTGTTTAAAGCCGAATATCTCTGCCGAGTGGTTAATATGAGATACTGGTGTACTCGTTAAAATGTCATACTTTGGCAGTTGTTGAACATATGAAGTCTGGTATTTATGTGTTTTTTGCTTCATTATCTAGTTTAAAATTGTAAATAGCGACGGTAGGAGGTCGTGCATTGGAGTACTTACAGAAAATGCGAGATATTCTGGCTTCTAGTTGTGCTAATTAAAATAAACAACTTTAAGGCAGCCATTTGGCAGCATTAATTATGGTAATTAACGTAATATCTGCCGCAACAACACTGTGTCACGCAATTTGCCTTGAGGAACGGGTGGAGAGAGATGGACGGTCTAATTACATTCGAATGTGACGTTCCTCTTAATATTTTTATTCTCGGAGGGCGAAGGGGGGGGGGGGGCAGTTGCTGATTTCTCTGAAGATCCTCTCACTACAGCGCACAGATCTAGAATGGCGAAGCTCATACAATTGGCATAGAAAGAAAAGGGGGAGGGTGTAATTGTTTTCCCATCATTTTAAGTCAGTCTATTGGCGTAGACCATTGGTGGGAGGGTGACCTTGTCTTAGATCATCATCTGAGCAATAACCAGCCAGCGGATGTCTTACCTTCATTTTTTAGTCACAAAGTTGCCCTACAGGCGTTGGTGCCCTGAAGCAGGTTACCTTAACACGTAACAGATATCAGGTTACATGCTGACCTTAAATATATCTCATGCAGCTGGTCAAGAGACGTTAGCAGAGTATCAAGTTAAATACTGCTTTTAAGATAAGATACTTATCTGTACTGATCCTGTAACTGACACCTGTCTCCATCTCTCTTATTTAGTGCCTTAATTATTACATTCTTCTTGACGTATGAAGACTTTTTGTCTACCTAACGTATCTTTCACGCCAGGTGGGATAGGTTTGTCATAGCCGGTTGTCCCAAGGATTTCTATACTAATTCTGAGGGAACATCGACTGCTCCATGGAATCTGTTTGGAGTTCGATGTTTCACAGCTGGGTCAAATTTTTGTGGGAATCTCATATTTCACATCACACCTTTGTCTAGTTCCTTTTCCTTCCTATACAACCTTCTTCAAGTTAGTTTATCTTGTATACCCCTTTTGTATATTGCTTCTACTTTTAAACCTGCCTTCCTCATACAAATGATTCCCCTTGCTCTAATTTTATTTAAGTTTCCTCTAGGCGGCATCTACCTATCCCATAGTGATGCATGCTACTACAGCTTTGCACTTCTCCTTTAACTATTCTTGCTATAATATTTACACATTTTGTCAGTCTCAATTTTTTAGAACTTTTCACTGATTTTTGTGTGTTCCTTTGCTCTACTTTAAATTTTCTCCTGTCGTAAATTGAATTCAATATCTCGTGTGTCATTCAAGTACTGCACCTTGTGCTTTTTTCCCATTTTATATCCTGACTCTCAAATTATTTAATCTTTCAAAGCTAACTATTCGTCTTCTACTCTTTTATTTTCTTGTTTTTCACTCAATCATTGTATCTGCTCACTTTAAATTATCTAAATTTCTCGTTCTTTCAATTTATTTCCTTAACTTCCCACCGCTCTGGAATATGCTTCAGATTCAATCTACAGTTCATCTCCAACAAATTTTGCTGATAGTCTGCAGCTACCCTTTGAAATGCATTTATATAAATTTTGAACTTTTGCGGCAGTACAACACTTCACTGACCTAATCCCGATTTTGCCCATTACAAATACTTGTCGATTTATATCTACTATGAGTACCGAATCCAGTTAAAATCTGTTGCGATACCCAACAAATTCGTATTTTGTTCACTTAACAGCAGTGTGGAAGTGTACTGAATGCCTTCCGGAAGCCGATGATTGCAGCGTCAAACTGGAAGCCGCTCTGTATCCCATAGATGAACATATAGGGCGGCATTTCGCAGATTAATCTCAGTAGATGTGATTTTAGTTCTCTAAAAACATCATAATGCGTAAGCACAGAACTTCTTCCACAATCTGCAGTAGATTGACGTCAGTGATGCAGGTATATAATTACGAAGGTGTGATGAATAGTTATGCCTTCGAATTTTTTTGTGACAACTCTTAAGACTTATTAAAGAAAACAAACGTTATCATCATTCTACATGTTTATTCTTCATGTCTACACATTTATTTCTGAACGCACTCACCTCCAACGACGGACCAGTTTGTTGACACCTTCACTGTAGAATGTGTGGCTATATCGACGGAGTCACAACCTCACTTCAGCTTCCAGAATGAGATTTTCACTCTGCAGTGGAGTGTACGCTGATATAAAACTTCCTAGTAGATTAAAACTTTATGCCGGCCCGAGACTCGAAATCGGGACCTTTGCCTTTCGCGGGCAAGTTCTCTACCGACGTTTTTTTCTTTTCCTTGATCTCATTTTGTTCGTGATTGTTCGTTCTGTTTGTTCCGTGTGGACGTTCCATGACGCTTATTGATGTTCATCGTCGTTCCATTATCTCAGTTTTTTATTACAGAGGCATGCAAACCCTCTAACCGAACACGCTGAGCTACCGTGCTGGCATTGTCTGAGCTATCCAACGACGACTCACAACCAGTCCTTGCAGCCTCAATTCTGCAAATACCTCGTCTCCTACCTTCGAAACATCAGAGAAGCTCTTCTGCGAAACGAGGTACTGGCAGAACTGCTTGGGTAGCTCAGCCGGTAGAGCACTTGTCTGCAAAAAGCAAAGGTCTCGAGTTCGAGTCTCAGTCTGGCACAGTTTTAATCTGCCAGGAAGTTTCATTTCAGTACACACTCCGCTGCAGGGTGAAAATCTCATTCTGGAAACATCCCACAGGCTGTGGCTAAGCCATGTTCCCACAATATCCTTTCTTTCAGGAGGGCTTCTTCTGCAAGTTTCGCAGAAGAGCTTCTGTGAAGTTTGCAAGGTAGGAGATGAGGCACCGGCAGAACTGAAGCTGAGGAAGGGTCGTAAGTTGTGTTTGGGTAGCTCAGTCGGTAGAGCACTTGCACGCAAATGGCAAAGGTCCCGAGTTCGAGTCTTCGTCCGGGACACAGTTTTGATCTACTAGAAGTTTACCTTCAGCTTGCAGAGCTTCATCAATGTCAAAGTGAAGCCCTCAAAGGTGTACTTCAAGTTTTGGAAACAGATGAAAATCAGGTGGGACTAAGGCGTGACTGTATGGAGGATGGTCGATGACAGTGAACACAAGGCGTCCGACTGTTGGAGATGGTGCAGTGGGAGTGTATGATGCAACTCTCCTTGCTACCCTATTCTGCGCAAGCTTCTTCATCTCCAAATAACTAATGCAGCCTACATCCTTCGGAATCTGCTTACTGTATTCATATCCTGGTCTCACTCTACGATTCTTACCCTCCACGCCGGCCGGTGTGGCCGTGCGGTTAAAGGTGCTTCAGTCTGGAACCGCGTGACCGCTGCGGTCGCAGGTTCGTATCGTGCCTCGGGCATAGACGTGTGTGATGTCCTTAGGTTAGTTAGGTTTAATTAGTTCTAAGTTCTAGGCGACTGATGACCTCAGAAGTTAAGTCGCATATTGCTCAGAGCCATTTGAACCATTTTACCCTCCACGCTGCTCTCCAATACTAAATTGGTGATCCCCTGATGCCTCAGAACACGTACTACCAACCGATCCCTTCTGCTAGTCAAGTCGTGCCACAAATTCCACTTCTCCCCAATTCCATTCAGTACCTCCTCATTCGTTACGTGATATAGCCATCTAATATTCAGCATTTCGAAAGCTTCTATACTCTTCTCCTCTAAACTATTTATCGTCAATGTTTCACTTCCATACATGGCTACACTCCGTATAAATACATTCAGGAGAGACTTTAGACACTTGAATCTATACTCGATGTTAACAAATTTCTCTTCTTCAGAAACGCTGTCCTTGCCATTACCAGTCTACATTTTATGTCCTCTCTACTTCGACCATCACCATCAGTTGTTTTGCTCCCCAAACAGCAAAACTCATTTACTAAATTGTTTCATATCCTAATCTAATATCCTCAGCATCATCTGATTCAATTCTACTACATTCCATTATCCTCGTTTTGCTTTTGTTGATGTTCATCTTATATCCCTCTTTCAAGACACTGTCCATTCCGTTCAACTGCTCCTCCAGGTCCTTTGCTGTCTCTGACAGAATTACAATGTCATCGGCCAACCTCAAAGTTTCCATTTCTTCTCCATGGATTTTAATTTCTACTCCAAATTTTTCTTTTGTTTCCTTTACTGCTTCCTCAATATATAGATCGGGGATAGGATACAAGACTGTTTCACTCCCTTCCCAACCACTGCTTCCCTTTCATGCCACTCGATCCTTATAACTACCATCTTGTTCCTGTACAAATAGTAAATAGCCTTTCGCTCTCTGTATATGACCCCTGCCACCTTCGGAATTTGAAAGAGGGTATTCCAGTCAGCATTGTCAAAAGCTTTTTCTATGTCTACAAATGCTAGAAACGTAGGTTTGCATTTTCTTAGTCTGTCTTCTAAGATAAGTCGTAAGGTCAGTATTGTCTCACGTGTTCCAACCTTTCTATGGAATCCAAATTGATCTTCTCCAAGCTCGGCTTCTACCAGTTTTTCCATCCATATGTAAGAAATTCGTGTCAGTATTTTGCAGCCGTGACTTATTAAACTGAGAGTTCGGTAATTTTCACACCTGTCAACACCTGGTTTCTTTGGGATTGGAATTATTGTATTCTTCTTGAAGTATGAGGGTATTTCATCTGTCTCATACATTTTGCTCACCAGATGTTAGAGTTTTGTCAGGGCTGGCTCTCCGAAGGCTTTCAGTAGTTCTAATGGAATGTTGTCTACTCCCGGGGCCATGTTTCAACTTAGGTCTTTCAGTGGTCTGTGAAATTCTTCACGGAGTATCACAGCTATGATTTGATCTTCATCTACGTCCTCTTCCATATCCAGGCTGTTGCCTTCAAGTATATCGTCCTTGTATAGACCATCTATATACTCCTTCCACCTTTCTGCTTTAACTTCTTTGCTTAGAACTGGTGTTGATACTCATAGAATGGTTCTCTTTTCTCCAAAGGTCTCTCTAATTTTCCTATAGGCAGTATTTATCTTACCCCTAGTGATACAGGCAGCTACATCCTCAGATTCGTCCTCTAGCCATCACTGCTTAGCCAATTTGCTCTTCCTGTCGATCTCATTTTTGAGACGTTTGTATTCCTTTCTGCCTGATTCATTTACTGCATTTTTAATTTTCTCCTCTCATCAACTAAATATCTCTTCTGTTGGCCTCGTCTTTTTACCTTCTTGATCCTCTGCTGCCTTCTCTATTTCATCTCTCATAGCTACCCATTCGTCTTCTACTGTATTTTTCCCCCGTTCTTGTCAATCGTTCCCTAATGCTCTCTCTGAAACTCTCTACAACCTCTCGTTCTTTCAGTTTATCCAGGTCCCTTCTCCTTAAATTCCCTCACTTTTGCAGATTCTTCATTTTCAATCTACACTTCATAACCCATAGATTGTGATCAGAGTCCACATCTACCCCTGGAAATGTATGTTTCCCAAAACCTCTGTCTCACGATTATATAGTCTATCTGAAACCTTACAGTTTCTCCAGGCCTCTTCCACGTATACAACCTTCTTTCATGATTATTAAACCAACTGTTTGCTATGATTAAGTTATTCTCTGTGCAAAATTCTATCAGGCGGCTTCCTGTTTCATTCCACACTATTTATTCAACTATTACCTATCCTTGTCTTCCTTTTCCTACTATCGGATTCCAGTCCCTCATGACTATTATATTTCCTTCTCCCTTCACTATCCCAATAATTTCTTTTATCTCATCACACATTTCTTCAATGACTTCGCAATCTGCGGAGCTACACTCATGCTCATAAATTAAGGATAATCCCAGTATGTGGTATCACACAACGTGACACTACACAAACCTGGCGCTAATAGCATACGCACATAGGGAACACACACGACAAGGACCTGTAAATCCACGGTATTGGTGATAATTTGAGAAATCCGTCCCGAAACACATCTGCTACAAAACGCCACTGTTTCCTGCGCTTGTACCCCGACATCAGTATGGGATATGATCACCATGCACACGTACACAGACCGCAAACGGGTTGGCATACTCTGGATCAGGTGATTTATCAGCTGCTGGGGTATAGATTCCCATTCTTGCACCAGTGCCTGTCGGACCTCATGAAGTGTCCTAGCGGTGTGAAGACGTGCAGCGATACGTCGACCGAGAGCATCCTAGACGTGCTCGATGTGGTTTAGGTCTGGAGAACAGGCAGGCCACTCCATTCGCCTGATATCTTCTGTTTCAAGGCACTCCTCCACTATAGTAGCTTGGTGGGGCCATGAGCTATAATCCATCATTCGGAAGGTGGGACCCACTGCACCTCTGAAAACGCGGACATACTGGTGCAAAATGACGTACAGATAAACCTGCCTGTTACAATTCCTCTGTAAAAGGCATGAAGGGGTGTACGTGCCCCAATTATAATCCCACCTTACACCATCAAACCACGACATCCATACAGGTCCCTTTCAAGGACATTAAAGGGTTGGTATCTGGTTCCTGGTTCACGCCAGATGAAAATCCGGCGAGAATCACTGTTCAGACTATATCCGGACTTGTCCGTGAACATAACCTGGGACCACTGTTCCAATGACCATGTACTGTGTTCTTGACACCAGGCTTTATGGGCTCTCCTGTGACCAGGGGTCAGTGGAATGCACCTTGTACGAATAAACTATGTCCGTTCAATAGTCTGTAGACTGTGTGTCTGTAGACAACTGTTCCAGTGGCTACGGTAAGGCCCCGAGCAAGGCTACCTGCAACACTTTGTGGAAGTTTGCGGGCACTGATGGTGAGATATCGGCCTTCTTGTGGTGTTGTGTACTGTGGACGTCCAGTACTGTATCGCTTGGACACGTCTCCTGTCTGCTGGAATCTTTGCCATAATCTTGAGATCACACTTTGTGGCACACGGAGGGCCTGTGCTACGACCTGCTGTGTTTGACCAGCCTCCAGTCGCCCTATTATTCTACACCTCATAACGTCATCAATATGTGTTCTTTGAGCAAGTTTCGACACACAGTCACCATTAGCACGTCTGACAACGTCTGCACACTTACTCGCAGCACCGTACTCTGACATGCACCAACACACACCTCTTGGTATGTGGACTGCTGCCAGCGCCATCGTGCGACCACCGCAGGTCAAATGCACCGCAGGTGATTTAAGCGCGCAAACCGCCCACCAGAGCGTTCTTTCACCATATATCACCATTATCCTTAGTTTATGAGCATGAGTGTAGTTGGCGTATAAACCTGTACTACTGTGGTAGGCGTGGGCTTCTTTTCTGTTTTGGTTGGAATAATGTGTTCACTATGCTGTTCGTAGTAGCTTACCAGCACTCGTATTCTTTTATTCATTATTAAACCTACTCCTGCATTACACCTATTCGATTTTTTATTTATAACACTGTATTCAACTGACCAGATGTCTTGTTCCTCTACCACCGAACTTCACTATTTCCCACTTTATCTAACTTTAACCTATCCACTTCCCTTTTTAAATTTTCTAACCTATCTAGCCGATTAAGGGATCTGAAATTCCTCACTCCGATCTGTAGAATGCCAGTTTTCTTTCTTCTGATAACGATGTACTCCTGAGTAGTCCCCGCCCGGAGATCCAAATGGGGAACTACTTTACCTCCGGAGTATTTTACCCAAGAGGACGTTATCATCATTTAACCATGATAAACTGTTAGAAAAACCGGAGGAAGTTCACCGGCCGTGGTGGTCTAGCGGTTCTAGGCGCTCAGTCCGGAACCGCGTGACTGCTACGGTCGCAGGTTCGAATCCTGCCTAGGGCATGGATGTGTGTGATGTCCTTAGGTTAGTTAGGTTTACGTAGTTCTAAGTTCTAGCGGACTGATGACCACAGATGTTAAGTCCCATAGTGCTCAGAGCCATTTGAACCATTTTGAACCGGAGGAAGTTCTTCCATTTAATCAGTTTAGAATTTAACATGTAACTCATCTATTCAGATGTCTTTCCACTACTAATTTTCTATTTGACGATCACTAATTTCAGTATCTATGATTTCGGTTTTCATGCGTTGATTGATAGGAGAAACTGTATTACGGTCGTTCATATAGAACAAAAAATTCAGAAGACTGAATTCGCTATTTAAGTCTTACTACTGTCATCTCCTGCCTTGCTGGCATTATGATCAATGATCGAATGATCAGATAATCCGTTTATTGTATTTCCGTAAGGCGAAAGATTGAGATTCTTGGCAAAATTATACTTTCCAGTTCATTGATTGCTTCTAACATTGCTCTTCCAACGCTCATTTTGGATTAGATCAGCTTCTGTGTGTTGACTAGGCTCATTCTTGTTTTAAATTTATTTTGACATTGCTTTCACCGCAAGTTTCTAACATCGCTATTGAAACCACAGCGAGCCTCTCCCAGTTCTGACATCTCTGCGTGGCATATACAGGTTTATAGCCTGTTCTATAATTCTTTTGATTATCATCTATTTGCGGTTTATGTTTTCGTCCCCAGAGCTGAATATTTAACTTTCCGAAAAAATATTTTTCTACCTTTGTTAACATTCGTTGTAATATCCGCAGTCATCGCTGCTTATGATCACTGGTCTCTCCTCTACGTTAGTTGATTATAAAAGTTAGCATCTGATAATAAAAGTTAGCATCAGATAATTCCTATGTGGTTTTATAATTTGTCCTTATGACTCGGTTATACAACTGGGTTCGAAATATTATTCAGAAGAAACCTTCAGAACAATCTCACGCAAATTCCTGTCTCGGAGAGCAGATTTAATGACACTCTCCCATTACAGAGCTGGCCAAATGCTGTCTCCTCCGCATACTATCGCATGATCAGGGAAATTATGCGCGATATACCCTAAGTTTCCTCTGAGACGCTCTGCCACTGCAGTTCGTGAGGAACGTAGTATATAAAGAGCAATTGATTGCCACGTTTGATGGTTATCCTCACCCAACCTATTTTCAGCCGCAGAATCTGTAATATCCTCATTCGATATTACCTTGCTCTTTATGGTGATAAATGCCGCCACCACTGGTGTCTAGCCAATGCTTGCGATGTACTTTCCCATCTGAATTTAAGACTTCTGGGTGCAGCCACCTCTCTATTCCTAATATTACGTGAGCATTAATATCTTTAATACATGATACCTATTCCGAGACCTTACTATGGACACTCCAGGAGTATTCTAAAATCACGTTCATTTTGTCTGTTTCTGCTCAAAGTGGACGAAAGCTTATGACGTTACAGATTTTTCCCCAATTACTGCATCAGTGACCCTATGGAAGAATTCCTCAAACTTTGAAGTTCCACCTGCACACTAAACGCGTTTTGCTGCCAGGATAATAATTTGCTTTTTGCAGCGTTTTCGCCTGTTGAGAGCCATAGAATTCTGCAACTGACAGAAAAGGCCGAGAAATGCTCTTCCGTGATCGTCACAGAATGTGCGGATCCTCTTGTATAGATCTTTCCTCCAAACCGGAAAAGCCTGGCCGATTTTGGATACAGTGCTGCACGAATAGTGGGCCGTGCTTCCACCTTGCAAACAGGGTTAGCAGTCATCAGTTCATTCAACAGTCTAGACGGACCGAGGGTGGCTCCAGTGCCAAGGGGGAAACTGTCAATCCTGCTGACATGATGCACGTTTTGACAGATTTACTTTCAAAATTCGGACAAGATCTCCCAGCAGACATAGACAATGTACCCTGATCTAATTTTCTAGTTTGGTGGCTGTTTGCCTGAGGACTCTATTACCATCTAACGTTGGAGCTCCCAATGACTAACAAACCGCCTCTGTGTTTGTCCAGACTTGTGAAAATTGGCCACTGACCAGTCAGCCGAGGCTACTCGTGTTGATTAAGATGTGTTATCAACATTGGGCAGACGCGTATAATAAGCACAGACCCAACCCGTTTCCAACTGCTCTAAAAGAAAAAAGATAAAAATCCAACTACAGTGTCTTTCAGATGGAGTTTGTAATGGTTCTTTATTTACGTGACCATTAAGGCACTCCAACCCCAGTTCTCGATATCGGTAATATCGTACTACTTTTCTGCGAAGTAACAGACATATTTTTGTGACAATATTCACATTTGCTTTTATTAATGTACAGGTACTCCGATGTATCGATATGTTACAGTGATATGGTTTTTGTGTGTATTCATTTCTGTGAGACTGTCATAGTCTTTAACTTACTTGTAACCGTTTTGGCGCGAATGCGCACAGAGTAGTTTTTGTTTCACATTACCGAAGTTAAGTTGTTATTTCGCTTTGTAAAAGAACAGTCATGTCTTGTGTTTGGTTAAAGTGGAAATTAAATATATGAAGATTGATATAAAACTGTTTTCTTGATGATGTGACAATTAAGAAGAAGTATATGTGAATTTACAAGAAGTTTGATAAAAATGTGGATCGTGAACACCAAGTCAAAAATTATTTCTACCATACCATTGTTCTGAAAAAATGGTTCAAATGGCTCTGAGCACTATGGGACTTAACAGCTGTGGTCATCAGTCCCCTAGAACTTAGAACTACTTAAACCTAACTAACCTAAGGACATCACACACATCCATGCCCGAGGCAGGATTCGAACCTGCGACCGTAGCAGTCGCGCGGTTCCGGACTGCGCGCCTAGAACCGCGAGACCACCGCGGCCGGCCATTGTTCTGATCTGGGATTGTTTGATCATTAAGAATTTCCTGAAAAACGCATTTGTTAGGTCTTCAAATATTGTTAAAATACAGATCTGAACCTTCTAGCAGTCAAAGTGGAATCACCCTAGAACCAACAAGATGAGCCATAACAACTTCGACGAAATCTACGTGGGAATCCATTCAAGATAAGTGCCAAAATTGATGACTTTTTTACAGTGACTTCATTATTTCCATTCTGACGATACCATCCACAGTCAATAACTTTGTTGTTGCCCGATAAAGCGAACATATGCTGGGTGAGCAACATTATTAATCTGATTTCTAACCTACTTTGCAAATGGTGGTATTGTTAGATGTTGAAGGCAATAATACTGGCCAATGGCGACAATAAATTAAACGCACATTATACTGTATGACCACGACCTCTCTGAGCACTCTGATAGCTAACCAAACATAGGATTTCAGCTGACCTGTCGCTTGGAGATGGAGAGGGGCTGGTAGCGGACGATCCAGGTAAGTGCGTGCGCACACTTGCCGGTGAGTAGCGAGCCCATGTACAGGAGGTAGTCCGTGGGAAAACTCGGCACCAGCTCAGCCAGCGGTAGCGGCCCGAAGCGGGTCGACTTCATTGCGCACGCCACCTTCGGCAGTGCTTGTATCATCGGCTCCAGGTGCGGGTTGTCCTTCTTGGCCAGCTGCAAGCCAAGTACACGTATCACTACAACACAGTATCGTGATATTATAAAGACAAAAATGTTATTCACGTGTTTATTAATTTAAGCTATCTCAGATATGGAAAATTTTTACCTTTACACGTTCCTGGCCTTAGGAGAGCTGCAATACAAGCTGTGAAACTTTACCTACAACTTGTGCAGAAAGCAGACTGTAATCATAAGAGTCCAAGGACGTGGAAGGGAAGCAGTTCAGAAGGGCGTAAGGTAAGGTTGTAATCTAACCCAGTTTATTGAATCAGGCCACGGAGTACATCCGGCGACACAGCCTTTTCAATTGTGTCCTCTGTTCAGACTCACTCAGCGTCCTTCAGAGGCTATGTACCCTGTGCATCTCCCATCCCTTAGTGTAGCGGGTCCAGGAAAACTGTCTCTTGCTCACTCTTGGTGGAGCCAGTGTGATGCTTCTGTGGATTCCTGGTCATGTTGGTTTGCCAGGAAACAAGGCTGCTGACGCTGCTGTCAAGGATGCAGTCCTCGTACCTCAACCCGCGAGTTCCTATGTTCCCTCCGATTACCCCTGTGTTGCCGTCGGTCACGAGGTGGTGTCCCTTTGGCATCGCCAATGGTGCTCCCTTCACGGGAATAAGCTCAAGATTATTAAGCCTCTCCCAGCGTCTTGGACGACCTCCTCTCGGCCCTCCCGCCGGGAGGAGGTCATTTTAACTAGACTGCGTATTGGCCACTGCCTTTTTAATCATTGTCATTTGATAAGGGGCGCTACCCCACCACTTTGTACACATTGCGCCCAAGTTTTAACTATCCGCCACCTCTTGATGGAATGTCCATTTTTTAACCGTTTACGTTCCCGCTTGGGATTGCCGTCTGAGTTTTCGGCTGTTTTAGCAAATGACGCACAGGCTGCCGACCGTGTTTTACTACCGAGCGAGGTGGCGCAGTGGTAGCACACTGGACTCGCATTCGGGAGGACGACGGTTCAATCCCGCATCCGGCCATCCTGATTTAGGTTTTCCGTGATTTCCCTAAATCGCTCCAGGCAAATTCTGGGATGGTTCCTTTGAAAGGGCACGGCCGACTTCCTTCCCCATCCTTCCCTAATCCGATGAGACCGATGACCTCGCTGTTTGGTCTCTTCCCCCAACCAAACCAACCAACCGTGTTTTACTTTTTATCCGCAAAAGAAATATGGCGACGACCATTTCATTTTTAGTTCTGGACCTCCGTTTCAGTATGGTGTCTTTTTTATACCTTTTTCCACGAGCCTGTTTTTAGCTGTCTTCTATTATGAAAATATGGACTGACGTATAGTTGTTTTTTAACTCCTTTCGGTCTTCGTGTTCTATAGTTTTGACTTGGACGCGTATGACCCCAGCTGTTTTTTGCACCCTGAAGCAAAACAAAACTGAAACCAAACCTACACTGAACAAGCAGTAACAGAAACCAAGGAGAAATATGTAATGAAAATGATGATTCGTAAAAAAGAAACATAAACGTTAAGATTCGGCGACGAAATATTGATTCTTTCAGAGACAGTAAATGCCTAGGAAGATCAAATGAATGAAATGGATAGTGCCTTGAAAAGAGGCTATAACAAAAACATAAAATTTAGGTGAATTAAAGGTAGAAGTGAATCGTGTGATACCGAGGGAATTAGACTAGGAAATGAGTCGGCGTAAGTATTACATGAGTTACACTATTTGGCCAATGAAATAATGAACTAAAGCAGAAGACAAGAAAATGTAAAACGTTGACTTGCAACAGTAGGACTAGATATTCTGACACAGAGAGATATGGTAACAATGAATATAAATTTAAGTGTTACGGAGTTTTGATTCTGAAATTATTTATCACTTACACGGCAGTGAAACAAAGAGGACTATAAACAGATCAGGCAAGAAAAGAGTCGAAGTTTTTAATGTGAATAAGATTTCATGGGTAGACCTGATAACTAATGAGGAGGACTGAATCGAATCAGGGAGAAAACAAATTTATGGCACAACTTGGCTGTGCGAAAGGATCGATTGATAGAACATGTCCTGAGGCATCAATGAGTAGTAACGTTTAGTGGGCAAAAACTGTAGAGGGATGCCAAAGCGTCACTATGATAAACGGGTTGGAGTGGACGTGAACTGCAATAATTATGAAGGGATGTAGATGTTTCCATAAGATGGCCTAGCACGGACAGTTACATAAAAACAGCCTCTGGACCGCAACAACAGTGACTGGTAAACTAACTGCAAAATGTAAAACCCAGAACATATTCATTCTTTGACAAGGAAACACAAATCACTGTGTAATTGGAGAATACATTGTTACTCGAGTACAGGAAACTTCAGTGTGTGGACATATGGACGTCAGCCTAACAATAAACAATCTAGGTGCACAAAAGCTGGCGATTTTTTTAAACATATAGTATCTAGGCATCAACCTTTTGTTGTTTGGAATTTGGTACTATGCAGGTGTCATTATGATCAAAAACCATTACATACCCTTCTCCATGTTTGACTTGATCGTGGGGAAAAATTAGTCGTTAGTACACTTCCCCCGGGATCCATCAGTAGCAAAAACACCTTTCTGCATAGAATAATATAAATTTTTACTCGTCTGACCATATCACAAATTTAAACAGGTGTGTAATTATATTTCAGTTCTCCGTGCGCCACTAAAGCATTTACCTCCGCTACAAAGGTTTGGCAATACCAACTCTATGAAGATATTTTGTTCATGCAGCCCCCTGTCACACTGTTCTCGTTACCACTGTTGGATGTCTGTTTAACGCCCACTTCATTTCAAATGAATACAATATCACAGTGATAACAAATGAACTGGAAGCAAACGAACAGCTGCAACAATGTTATAGTACAAGGAAAGAAAATGCAGAATAGATAATGCCAGTGTTAAGGTAAGTTAAAACACCAGATACGAGGATGAAATATTTCTACTAACTTATTCGCTGTAGTTTGTTGTCAGCAGTGTTTCCAGTTTACCAGAGCCCTGGAAAACAAGCGATGGCTCAGATAAACCGACAGCAACGGTCTCCAAGTGCATGGTGATGTCCTCTACCCACTCTATGAAGATATTTTGTTCATGCAGCCCCCTGTCACACTGTTCTCGTTACCACTGTTGGATGTCTGTTTAACGCCCACTTCATTTCAAATGAATACAATATCACAGTGATAACAAATGAACTGGAAGCAAACGAACAGCTGCAACAATGTTATAGTACAAGGAAAGAAAATGCAGAATAGATAATGCCAGTGGTAAGGTAAGTTAAAACACCAGATACGAGGATGAAATATTTCTACTAACTTATTCGCTGTAGTTTGTTGTCAGCAGTGTGTCCAGTTTACCAGAGCCCTGGAAAACAAGTGATGGCTCAGATAAACCGACAGCAACGGTCTCCAAGTGCATGGTGATGTCCTCTACCCACGGCAAAGCATCACGAAAGAGGGGCAATCACGAATTAAATCTTCAGGCCACGGTGATCGGTAGGGTCGAATAACGAGTACAGTTTGCACAAATAAGAAAAGTGCCAACTTGTAAGGTGGTCAAAAAGATGGCAGAAATCAATTAGTCTTTCGAAGAAACTACTATTGCTGTTGCAAGTTGATGGTGAGGCGTTGCTAAAGTACGAGGGTAAGTCAATTACTATCTGCAATTTAGTTACATTTTTATTTATTTTGGTAGTACTGTTGTTTTACGTTGATGACGCATGCTTTTTTTATTTGTTGTTTGCAATTTTCTAGCTGCTAGGATAGTTTCATTATCTCTGCCGAGCTGTTAATCATGGCTGCTCCGCTGTCTATTTGCACCAAAGAAGAGCAACGTTCAGTGATCCGTTTTTTGTGGACTGAAGGCGTATCAGGGACCGAAATTCATTGAAGTACAGTACGGGAACAGTGGTTTGCCTCAACAAAGTGTCTACGACTGCATTGAAAAATTCCGAAATGGTCGCATAAGTGTTACGCACGATGAAGGAGCCGGACGACCGTTTACCGCCACAAATGAAGAAACTATTGAGCGTTCATGTGAAATGATTCTCTTAGACAGACGATTCACTATTGACGAAGTGGCACATCGTCTGCAGATTAGTCACGGCTCTGCCTACGAAATCATCCACGACAGATTTAGGTTTCATAAAGTCTGTGCAAGATGGGTCCCAAAACAACTCACACAGTTGCAGAAACAAACGCGCTTGGACATCTGCAAAAAACATTTGGGTCGCTATGGTAACGAAGGGGACAACTTTTTAGACATAATCATTACTGGTGACCAAACGTGAAGCCATCATTACGAGCCTGAGAGTAGACGGTAGATTATGGAATGGAAACATCCAAATTCGCTGGACAAGGAAAAAATTCAATACCCAACCGTCCGCAGAAAAACTGATGCTTACGGTTTTTTGGGACGCGCAAGGTCCAGTACGGGAACATTATGGGGAAAGGGGCACAACAATAAACTGTGTACGTTACAGTGAGATGCTTACTGCCCGACTAAAGCCTGTAATTCGAAGCAAACGGCGAGGATTGCTGCTAAAAGGTGTTGTGTTGTTGCACGACAATGCCAGTCCGCATAGTGCTACCCACAGTGCTGAAACGCTCCAGAAACTCAAATGTGAAGTACTGGATCATCCTCCATATAGTCCCGAACTTGGCCCTTCTGTCTATCACTTGTTTGGTCCACTCAGACATTAAGGGGCCGTCGATTTGCCTCGGATGAAGCAGTGAAAGAAGTGGTGCACTCCTGTCTCGCAGCTCAACCGAGAACCTTCTTTTATGAGAGCATCAGAAAGCTTGTTCAAGTGGGTTGAAACGCAAGGAGACTATGTTGATAAATTATGTTCTTGTAAGTTTCCTATTTGATTACAATAAAATTTTATAACTACACTCCTGGAAATGGAAAAAAGAACACATTGACACCGGTGTGTCAGACCCACCATACTTGCTCCGGACACTGCGAGAGGGCTGTACAAGCAATGATCACACGCACGGCACAGCGGACACACCAGGAACCGCGGTGTTGGCCGTCGAATGGCGCTAGCTGCGCAGCATTTGTGCACCGCCGCCGTCAGTGTCAGCCAGTTTGCCGTGGCATACGGAGCTCCATCGCAGTCTTTAACACTGGTAGCATGCCGCGACAGCGTGGACGTGAACCGTATGTGCAGTTGACGGACTTTGAGCGAGGGCGTATAGTGGGCATGCGGGAGGCCGGGTGGACGTACCGCCGAATTGCTCAACACGTGGGGCGTGAGGTCTCCACAGTACATCGACGTTGTCGCCAGTGGTCGGCGGAAGGTGCACGTGCCCGTCGACCTGGGACCGGACCGCAGCGACGCACGGATGCACGCCAAGACCGTAGGATCCTACGCAGTGCCGTAGGGGACCGCACCGCCACTTCCCAGCAAATTAGGGACACTGTTGCTCCTGGGGTATCGGCGAGGACCATTCGCAACCGTCTCCATGAAGCTGGGCTACGGTCCCGCACACCATTAGGCCGTCTTTCGCTCACGCCCCAACATCGTGCAGCCCGCCTCCAGTGGTGTCGCGACAGGCGTGAATGGAGGGACGAATGGAGCCGTGTCGTCTTCAGCGATGAGAGTCGCTTCTGCCTTGGTGCCAATGATGGTCATATGCGTGTTTGGCGCCGTGCAGGTGAGCGCCACAATCAGGACTGCATACGACCGAGGCACACAGGGCCAACACCCGGCATCATGGTGTGGGGAGCGATCTCCTACACTGGCCGTACACCACTGGTGATCGTCGAGGGGACACTGAATAGTGCACGGTACATCCAAACCGTCATCGAACCCATCGTTCTACCATCCCTAGACCGGCAAGGGAACTTGCTGTTCCAACAGGACAATGCACGTCCGCATGTATCCCGTGCCACCCAACGTGCTCTATAAGGTGTAAGTCAACTACCCTGGCCAGCAAGATCTCCGGATCTGTCCCCATTGAGCATGTTTGGGACTGGATGAAGCGTCGTCTCACGCGGTCTGCACGTCCAGCACGAACGCTGGTCCAACTGAGGCGCCAGGTGGAAATGGCATGGCAGGCCGTTCCACAGGACTACATCCAGCATATCTACGATCGTCTCCATGGGAGAATAGCAGCCTGCATTGCTGCGAAAGGTGGATATACACTGTACTAGTGCCGACATTGTGCATGCTCTGTTGCCTGTGTCTATGTGCCTGTGGTTCTGTCAGTGTGATCATGTGATGTATCTGACCCCAGGAATGTGTCAATAAAGTTTCCCCTTCCTGGGACAATGAATTCACGGTGTTCTTATTTCAATTTCCAGGAGTGTATTTTTAGCGGATAATAATTGACTTGCCTCGTAGCACTACAGGGCAGCATTACATTTCCACGTTTCCCATTCAGTTGCTGCTCCGACAATGTTAGGGGTATGTGTCCCAGAGGAAGCTACAAGCGTCCTGTAGCATCGTTTCCCGTCTCATAATTGATAGTTGCCTCACTACAGAGCGTGGTATATGCAGGGGGAGCTTTCGCCAAGGGCTCCACGAGTATGACGGGTGCGTGGTCTACAAATATACCAAATTTTGAGTTGCCAAAAGCGTATAAAGCCTTCATAACTGAACTTTTATCTTTAATGTTAGTGTTCATCAGCAAATCTACTTGTAAATTATTAAGGAAAGTTTACTTTCTGCGTTCATGTGCCGCCTCGTCGAGGTAACAATCAGCCGCCATCACGACGGTTACTAAATCCATAAACTTGGGTTTGATCACAGTTCAGTAGACATTCCAACTGAGGGAGACCTAAAAACTGTTGCACGAGTCGAGATTCTTTAGTTCGTAAATCGTGTTTAGGGTTCGTCAGTCTGCAGCGTCGCAAAACGTCAAGTTTATGTCCGTGAAACTCATCGGCAGCATCGTTAAGGGGATATGGAATCGCCTACTCCCGAAATGTTAAATTATTTCTGCTATAGGGAACATTTTCTCACAAACTACTGGAGCTATAGAGATAGAATTCTTACTGTAAGTACACTGACGTGTTGAATCAATATTGAAACAATAGTTTTTTGTCGAAGAAATTAACTACATAGATACTTTATTTGTAGCTTACAGTAAATTTTTTCAATCACTTTTCACTATATTATATCATTTAAATCAAGTAATATTATATCATTTAAATCAAGTAATTCTCCGTACGTACAACAACCTATGTGACTCCGTTGTAAAAATCTCAGACTTTTAGGTTCTACAAAAGAATAGATAATGTTCCTAGAAGAAGTAAAAAAGTAAACTTACCGGAAACGAAGAAGGAAGGTTAAAACAATGCTGATCCATAGTTAATACCCTCTTCGTAGCTTCATAATCGTATTCAAGTCTTCTTTTGGCAGCCTTTGTACCTGCCTTGCTTTCATTGCTGACATCTTGATTATATTGTCTGCATGCCTTAGTATGTGCCGATCTAAAATCAACATAGCACGTTTTGTATGGCAACCAACACACAAGCCTAACATTTCAAAGATATGGCATTTAGTAATATCCTCAAGACTGAAGGTTGCCACAGCATCACACACTCCGAAATGCAGTTATTTATTCTAAGAAACACTGTTTTTGGGGAGCGCTGCCATATCACACAACTCAAGAACTGCGTTCTGCGTTCTTTCATGAAGACATTTCACCATGAGATTTCTGTCACCCATATCTCTGAAGCTGGGCATTATTTCTTCCATGGTGAATGCTGGTAGACTGTGGTGATGACTATTTCTCCCCAGTGATTAGACTCTGTTTCATTTATACCCTTTCTTTTCACTTTTCGAGCACAAATCGTATTCCAGATGCTCATCTGTGGATGTGGCGTGGAAATACAAGGCCCACATACCTGTCCTCATTTCTCCAAGACTGCGTTTAGTTTACCTGATTGCTAGGCCATAGCAATTCTGAATGTGGTCTGTCATGGAATCTTTCCCATCCAAGGTTCTCCCATCATGTACTTTCTTCTTTTCCTTTCATAATTGATTTGAACCTTCTCAGCCTGGCACCCGTGCTTTTCTGCACATGTCTTATACATTCACGTTTTCTTAGATTTACACTGTTCCCACACAGTTTGCTTTCCAAAACGTCTTTGAACGCTTTGGAGTTACTATCTCCCAGATACTGGACACAGCGAACATTATACCATTCAGAAGAGCCTCCATGCCACCATTCACACCATAATAATTATCAACGAAGTCATCACCATGTTCATTTTTCAGCCTATCTGTGCTTGTACATTATTGGGACATTATTGCAGCATCAATAACCTTACCATTGTCAACAGTAGTCGCTGTGACGACACGATTATTGGAGACTTGACCTTTTTTTGCCATGTGCCATCAAAACTACCGTGAGGTCACGGTTGTCATCATTTTCTTTCACTGCTTCTTCTACAGCTTGTTGCATTGACTTCTGTGTTACATCTTCAAGTACAGATTCTAGTGTATAGTTGTAAGCATCAAACATTGAAGGTACACTGAGAATATTTGAACACTATATAGCATATCACCTGCTGCTTTCTCCTTATCAGTTGCTCGCAACCCACAGACTAACCTAGGTTTCATGTATCCATCATTTACAGTTACTGAAATAGAAATTTACAGCTGTATTTACAAACACGGCATATTTAATTAAACTAGGAAGCCAGGTCAGTATGGGATTCTACTTTCAGGGGAAACGTTTCCTTGATTTTTTTTGCAGCACACACTGTCTTCAAGAGCTTTGCGCAATATACTGGTATCAATGAGTTCAAAAACTTCCTTCCCTTTATCAAATAAAGTATATTGCTCTTCCAAATCTCTGAATTTCTTATGAGAAGCACTGTTTTCGTTTGGAGTAAGTTCGATCTGCAAGTCAGAAGTGGACTCAGATTTTCCAACAATGTTGACAAAGAATGCTTCGCTATGCTAGTGAATCATCGTTTCTTTTCTTTTACCGGTTCACGTGCTTTGTGACCACATTCCCTCTAGCTGTAGTAATGTTCGCTGCTGGGAATGAAGCACTTAATACGAAAAAACTCGACACAACTAGTTTTATGTAGCAAACTGTTTACGAACAATACAAAGTCAAAAAACAAAGAGTAACTTCATAAAACCGGAGACAAACATTTTCGGACAAATAGAGTAAAAAGAGCCGCTGGAAAGCGGGATAAATGTCTCACATGAACATTCTGCCAAAATGTTTATGATCAGCTATGGCAGAAGTGTATCAAAAAATTCAATCCCGATGTCAAAAATCTATAAAAATAAAATAGTTATAATTCTAATAGAGCCGTATATGATATGTCATTTAAAGAGGAACTTTGAGACATCTAATAAGTCAATAAAACGAAAATCAGTGTTTTCGACCAAAATCCGATTCCATATCCTCTTAAGACGAACTAACGTTAATTACTATAAACAGCCTGAAACATCAACAACAGAACGAAATATCGGAATAGCGACTTTCAAATAGCAAAGGTGCTAGTAGACGAACAACGTAACTGAAATGCACGGCAGTAGATTGTGATGCATCGCAAATACGCCGATCAGTCAGAGCATTATGATTTATGAATAACGACCAACTATCGATATACAGGGTGTTTCAAAAAGACCGGTATATTTGAAACGGCAATAAAAACTGAACGAGCAGCGATAGAAATACACCGTTTGTTGCAATATGCTTGGGACAACAGTACATTTTCAGGCGGACAAACTTTCGAAATTACAGTAGTTACAATTTTCAACAACAGATGGCGCTGCAAGTGATGTGAAAGATATAGAAAAGAACGCAGTCTGTGGGTGCGCCATTCTGTACGTCGTCTTTCTGCTGTAAGCGTGTGCTGTTCACAACGTGCAAGTGTGCTGTGGACAACATGGTTTATTCCTTAGAACAGAGGATTTTTCTGGTGTTGGAATTCCACCGCCTAGAACACAGTGTTATTGCAACAAGACGAAGTTTTCAACAGAGGTTTAATGTAACCAAAGGACCGAAAAGCGATACAATAAAGGATCTGTTTGAAAAATTTCAACGGACTGGGAACGTGACGGATGAACGTGCTAGAAAGGTAGGGCGACCGCGTACGGCAACCACAGAGGGCAACGCGCAGCTAGTGCAGCAGGTGATCCAACAGCGGCCTCGGGTTTCCGTTCGCCGTGTTGCAGCTGCGGTCCAAATGACGCCAACGTCCACGTATCGTCTCATGCGCCAAAGTTTGCACCTCTATCCATACAAAATTCAAATGCGGCAACTCCTCAGCGCCGCTACCATTGCTGCACGAGAGACATTTGCTAACGATATAGTGCACAGGACTGATGACGGCGATATGCATGTGGGCAGCATTTGGTTTACTGACGAAGCTTATTTTTACCTGGACGGCTTCGTCAATAAACAGAACTGGCGCATATGGGGAACCGAAAAGCCCCATGTTGCAGTCCAATCGTCCCTGCATCCTCAAAAAGTACTAGTCTGCGCCGCCATTTCTTCCAAAGGAATCATTGGCCCATTTTTCAGATCCGAAACGATTACTGCATCTCGCTATCTGGACATTCTTCGTGAATTTGTGGCGGTACAAACTGCCTTAGACGACACTGCGAACACCTCGTGGTTTATGCAAGATGGTGCCCGGCCACATCGCACGGCCGACGTCTTTAATTTCCTGAATGGATATTTCGATGATCGTGTGATTGCTTTGGGCTATCCGAAACATACAGGAGGCGGCGTGGATTGGCCTCCCTATTCGCCAGACATGAACCCCTGTGACTTCTTTCTGTGGGACACGTGAAAGACCAGGTGTATCGCCAGAATCCAGAAACAATTGAACAGCTGAAGCAGTACATCTCATCTGCATGTGAAGCCATTCCGCCAGACACGTTGTCAAAGGTTTCGGGTAATTTGATTCAGAGACTACGCCATATTATTGCTACGCATGGTGGATATGTGGAAAATATGTACTATAGAGGTTCCCAGACCGCAGCGCCATCTGTTGTTGACAATTGTAACTACTGTAATTTCGAAAGTTTGTCTGCCTGAAAATGTACTGTTGTCCCAAGCATATTGCAACAAACGGTGTATTTCTATCGCTGCTCGTTTAGTTTGTATTGCCGTTTCAAATATACCGGTCATTTTTGAAACACCCTGTAAATTCGTCCACAGCGTCACCTGGCGCGGAGTGATTGCTAGTCAGACACACGCACGCTGCATGCCGTATCAGTGACCGTGTTGTCCGTGTGCAGAATGGGGAACGCACGCTATCCGAGTATTACCGAGGTCAGATTGTTATGGTCAGGAGGCTAGGCACGAGCATTTGGGAAACAGCACGACTTGTCGGGTGTGCTGTGGTGCGCGTGTTCAGCACGTAGCGAAACCAAGGTGAAACCATGTCCAGACGTCGTGATGTTGGACGACCACCAATCATTACCCATGTCCGCGTAGTAGGTTGGGCTGACTGGTAAAACAGGACGGGCGGCGAACTGTGGGGGAACTAACATCAGACATTAATGCTGGGCAACAAATGTTTATAAACACCTAGTGCACCGAACACTCCTAACGACGGGCCTCCGCAGCCGACGACCCGTGATATCAGCAACTACGACTGAAATGGGCACGTGACCATCGGCACTGGGCGCTGGTGCAGTGGCAGAGCATTGCATGGTCTGATGAATCCCAATACCTTCTTCATCAGACCGATCTGAGGGCGTGAATCCGTCGTCTTCCAGGGAAACAGTTTCTTGACACCTGCACTGCGTGGCAGGACAAGCTGGCGGCGGCTGCATTATGCTCTGGGTAATATTCATGAGGGTACTCATTGGTCTAAAGGAGCTCTTGCGAGACACCACGATGGCCAAGGAAAATCGTACACTGGTTGCAGACCACGTACACCCCTTCATGACGATCAAGTTTCCCGACGGCAATGGCATTTTTAACAAATGTGTAAGAGAAGCTAAAACAAAGAAGCAGAAGTACAACAGTCTAAGTAAACCAAAACAGTATTGTGGACAGTGTCATAAACATGTGTGTAACACACATTCAGAAAAAACTGTGAAGTGTGTCTCTTGCCTTGAAGTTGAGGACTCAGAGTAGTCTACTGTATATGAACACATCTGTATTTTGTATTGTAATATGTCATTTTTATTCACTCGATCCAATATTTATAACAATTAACAACATTTATAAACCGATGCCTTAATAAAATACATAAACCATTTTGAAAGTTGTAATTTTTCGTCAGTAAACTTATTTAATACCTGTGGGCTCGCCGAATCCCCCTCCCCCCCCCTAGGCATCCAAGTTAGAAAAAAAGGCATGGGCGTCCTAGGGTTAAGTCGAAGGGAACGCAAGCGAAAGCATAACAGCGAACGAGAATTCTCTGGCTCAGACACTACGGCCTTCAATCGCGTTTGGTTCGCAGTCGCTTGTTATAGCTCGTGGTTCATCGGTTGACGATCGTTTAGCGAACCATTAATGGAAGTTCACGTCGGCACCAACAGCTTTCGTCTGCTGTCTTGTTCACTTTTGTTGTCGTTGAAATGAGTTGCGGGAGCGATGGAATGGTCCAAACAGTGTGTAATATTGCTGACAGAGAAATATAGATACCGTACGTGCTTCTGGGATCCAAAGGATCCACTGCAAAAACACCACATAAAAAGAAGTGTTGATTGGTACAAAATTGCCTAAGCACCCAATGGTGGTACTGGGGACGATGAATTCAGTAAATTCTAGCATGAGTCGAGAACGGAGTGGTTAAGAACAAGCTTTATAATGCTTTCTATTAAAAGGTAAAGTGCAATAAATTTCCTTTAAGGTAAACAATAGCGAACGGATAGGTACGTATTTCGCTGATTAAAATTAAAAGTATATGAAAGACCTGATCATTCTCAATGCTTACGTACATAGTAGCTGTAATCACATGACTGATGTATCACTTTAATGTTAAAAGATTTTTTATGACAAAAGAATGGTTTACCCGGGAACACGCTCCCTGCCCCCTAGCAAACTATATATTAGATTTTACAAAGTAGCGTATATGACATATCATATACATATTTCACATTTCATTAATCGTGTGTTACTGGCTTTATACGTACTAACAAAACTCTTAAGTGCTTCGTATGTGCTGTTGCAGACGTTAGAAACTTCCTGATATATAGCAGCTACTGAAATAGGAAACAATTATTAACGTGCCTTCGGTTACTAATACCCATAGCGTAGTTCTTCAGGTTGAATTAGTCGTCAGTAGTCAGTGACCGATTCTTAACCTTCCTTCTCTTCTGTAATGGAAAGCCAGAGAAAATAGTCAACCAAGAATGTTAAAAGTTTTGGAATGATGTTTACGGAAGCTGCAGTTGCACTACAATGTTAAGCACTACACTTCCACGTATTTAACACATACGTACAAATTCCGACATCAAAAATTATCTTCGTGAAAAACATACAAAAATATGCTCTCTGAATATTGAACGTTTTCATCGTGGCTGTATAGTGCTGTATTCTGTGTGCCGTTTATTAGGTTGGTTGGTGGATTTGTGGGAGGGGACCAAAAAGCGAGGTCATTGGTCCCATCGGACTAGGCAAGGATGGGGAAGAAAGTCGGCTGTGTCCTTTTCAAAGGAACCATTCCGGCGTTTGTAGGAAGTGATTTAGGAAAATCACGGAAAACCTAAATCAGGATGACCGGACGCAGGTTTGAATCCGACTCCAGCGTGCTAACTATTGTGCCATGTAGCTCGGTGCCGTTTGTTAACGCCAAAAAATAACAAAGTAGCGTTCATGGGCTATGCTCGTTATCTGGTGGTCTCTTCCGTTGCCTCTAGCATAAATGCTTGTTTACAGATACAATCGAATGGTACAGAACAAAATGTTCAAATGTGTGTGAAATGTATTGGACTCAACTGCTAAGGTCATCAGTCCCCAAGCTTACACACTAGTTAACTTAAATTATCCTAAGGACAAACACACACACCCATGTCCGAGGGAGGACTCGAACCTCCGCCGAGACCAGCCGCACAGTCCATGACTGCAGCGCCCTAGACCGCTCCGCTAATCCCGCGCGGCGGTACAGAACACTGGCGAATTATCTTTGAATGCACATTCCCTTGTATTCGCTTCGATTCGCTTTTGTCCGAAGGCGGATTGAAAAGCTAACACATGGACACAGTTCCCGCGCTATTCATCATATTCATCATACACTCAAAAATATCTCTTCACTTTTAAGGTAAGCTTGACCATGCAGACAGTTGCGTGTAATACATGCTGAAACGTATGTGAATGCGGAATGGTCAACTTGCGCTCACCTGAAAGAAGTAGGCAACTTCGACAACTCCGTCCATCTCCTTGAGAGCGGCCTCCTGGGTGAGGTAGCGACTCTTGAAGAGCACCATATGCATCTCAAGCGGGAAACTGCAAACAGACAGGACACCAATGTATCACAACCAGCATAGTTACAGAAAACATGATACTGCTGCACTTCATAATCAAGGTACGCTGACGAAAAAAAAACCGTAACACCAAAAACTAATTAATGTAGGGTAATATAATTTCTGGAATAAATCTGTCTAGGTGACATATGTAAGTACTCAACTTTGCAAGATCACAGGTTAATGTAAGCGCGAGATATGCCATTGGAAATGTGAAATGCTGGGAAATTAACAGCTGGTGTGTCCGCCAAAATGTTGAATGCAAGCTTGCAAACGTGAATGCATTGTGAAACTTCCTGGCAGATTAAAACTGTGTGCCCGACCGAGACTCGAACTCGGGACCTTTGCCTTTCGCGGGTAAGTGCTCTACCATCTGAGCTACCGAAGCACGACTCACGTCCGGTCCTCACAGCTTCACTTCTGCCAGTATCTCGTCTCCTACCTTCCAAACTTTACAGAAGCTCTCCTGCGAAACTTGCAGAACTAGCACTCCTGAAAGAAAGGATATTGCGGAGACATGGCTTAGCCAGAGCCTGGGGGATGTTTTCAGAATGAGATTTTCACTCTGCAGCGGACTGTGCGCTGATATGAAACTTCCTGGCAGATTAAAACTGTGTGCCCGACCGAGACTCGAACTCGGGACCTTTGCCTTTCGCGGGCAAGTGCTCTACCATCTGAGCTACCAAAGCACGACTCACGGCCGGTCCTCACAGCTTTCATATCAGCGCACACTCCGCTGCAGAGTAAAAATCTCATTCTGGAAACATCCCCCAGGCTGTGGCTAAGCCATGTCTCCGCAATATCCTTTCTTTCAGAAGTGCTAGTTCTGCAAGGTTCGTAGGAGAGCTTCTGTAAAGTTTGGAAGGTAGGAGACGAGATACTGGCAGACGTGAAGCTGTGAGGACCGAGCGTGACTCGTGCTTCGGTAGCTAAGGTGGTAGAGCACTTGCCCGCGAAAGGCAAAGGTCCCGAGTTCGAGTCTCGGTCGGGCACACAGTTTTAATCTGTCAGGAAGTTTCATATCAGTGCACACTCCGCTGCAGAGTGAAAAATCTCATTCTGTGAATGCATTGTGTTGTACAGGTGCCTAATGTCAGTTTGTGGGATGGAGTTCCATGCCTGTTACACTTGGTCGCTCGATACAGTGATGGTTACTTCTACTAGTGGATGACACTGGAGTTATCATAAGACGATGTTCCATATGTGCTCGGTTGGAAACAGATCTGGTGATTGAGCAGGCCAAAGCAGCTTGCTGACACACCGTAGGGCGTGGTGTTACGTATGAGGGCTAACGTTACCCTGTTGAAAACACCCCCTGGATGGCTGCTCATGAATGGCAGCACAACAGGTAGATTCACCGGACTGACGTAAAAATTTGCAGTCAGGGTGCGTGTGATAACCGCGGAGGGCTCCTACTATCATACGAAATGGCACCTCAGACAATACTGCAGGTTTAGGTACAGTGTGGCTGGCCTCCTAACCAACACAAGGCCATCACTGGCACCGAGGCAGAACCATCTTTCATCAGCAAACACCAGAGACCTCCACCCAGCCACCTAATGAGCTCTCGCTTGACACCACGGAAGTAGCAAAGGGCAGTGGTTTGGGTCAGTGGAACGCACGCTACAGAGGGTCTGGCTCGGAGCATCCTTGAAGTAATCGATTTGTAACAGTTTGTTGTGGTACTATAGTGCCAACTGCTGCTCGAATAGCTGCTGCAGATGCAGTTCGATGCGTTGGAGCCATACGCCGAACACGATATCTTCCGTTTCGGTAGCGCCACTTGGCCGTCCGGAGCCCGGGCTTCTTGCGATCGTACATTCCCATGACCACCGCTGCCAGAAATTATGTACAGTAGGGTGTCCCTTATTTGCCGACTTCAGTATTTTTGAGCCCTCACCCTCCAACATTTTTTCAATGACTAACATGCCTGTACAAAATTTTGTTGCGACCGAAGTTCTGCAACTCGACCGAGCATGAATGTCCGCAGATGTCTCACTGACATCACCTCAGCTTTTCAGTAAGTGTTCATCAGAGCGGTCAGTTGTTTATTTGTTCCCGATCTTACTGCACGAATTTTCCAATCACTACCTAATGTTACATCAGTTACTCAGTGCCAGGAAAACCGTGTTTGTAGTAGGAGATACTGTATAAAACACGAAATAACTGCAGGAGGAAGAAGTGAAGTTTGGAAGGTAGGAGACGAAGTAGTGGCGGAAGTAAAGCTGTGAGGGCGGGTCATGAGTGTTGCTTGTGTAGCTCAGTTGGCACCCCATGGTCGACTGGACGCGGGTTTGAGCCATTCACGCGTCCTTCCTGTCAACTTTAGTGCGATCGACGTGGTATGTGGTCACTTACGAGAAATTTCCGACCCGACGAAGGCTACATATTTACCTAACTGACGACCCTAAGTGCTCTCGCTGCGCGACGGTAGATACGGACGAACACAGACTGAATGTGGCCCAGCATGCGAGTGCTGGAATCTGATCCGCCAGACACTGGCTTTCCTGCTACGCCGCTCCTATGTTTCGATTGCTCCCCTGCACCCCTTTTATCCCGATGCTATTTACAGATGACCCGGATGAAAGCGGTCAGTTGGGTCCAAGGAACAGCGATATACTACATTTACCGCGACGGCGAAAAGGAAGTTCTCGATTTGTGGCAATGCATGATCGACGAGTTCCTGGTCTTAACGAACCGAACGGAGTACCGGAACATTCTTACTAACTACTTTCGGTCGTCATTCATACACTCACCGCTCAGCTCGGGTGTGTCGGGTGTGAGAAGATATTGTCTTGTAGACGTGGTGTCTCCATGTATCCCCTATGATAACAGAAACAGTCTCTGACTGTGTGCAGCGGCCCCGGACGCTCCGACGGTTGATGACTGCTGATGTCCATTGCAATGACGACCGCCTCGTACTGGCCGCCCGCATCGATAAGGCGAGCCCAGCGGGCAAGATTCCCCTTTTTAGTTCACATTATCGGCATAATTTTTGGAGTATGGCTCCCTTGGTTTTGTTACTTCTTATAAGAAAAAGATGATGGTTCGCGTAAGTGGTAGGAGGAGAGAGACATCGTGGCTAGGCCTCGGAATTCGACTCCTCCCCGCCATGCCTCCTCCATCCTGCCGCTGACTGTGCTACTAAAACAATCCATTTCTTTTTAATTTATTCCGAATACAAGAGGTAGAAGCAATGCGGTAATCGTTTTTGCCATAAAGCAGACAAAACCTCTCTTTTTCACATAAACAGAAGATAAAAAAAAGAAAAAAGTTGATAGAGCATTTGCTCGAGAAAAGCAAAGGTACCGAGTTCGAGTCTCGGTCGGGCACACAGTTTTAATCTGTCAGGAAGTTTCAACTGCACGTAGGCCTACTAATAACGGTCGTGAAATAAACACAGATCTAGACCCAAGCATTTGGCCTATGCGTTAACATCGTCCATTATGGATGAAATTGTGCAGAAAGGCCCTACTAAAGCTGTAGGTTTTGGTTAACCTTTCAATAAAAACAGAAGAAAACTTCGAACTCATTTTTATATAATAACTTTACCTAATGTAGAAAAAATGGGTCGAAAATGGGTTCTGTATTCGAAATATAGAGAAACCAGTGACACTCTCTATCAAGGTAATGATGGTAATTTCTTGCTTTGATTGAAATGATATCGAAATCTGGCCTTGTTCCGCAGTAGCATTTAAGTAGGGTAAAAACTCAACAACTTCATGACCATTATCTTGGAAAAAACATCCAAAATAAACTCATAAAAATCCTTGCCAAAGAGTAAAGTACGGCACTGTTAATTCTGTAGAGGAAAGTAAATATAATGAACAAATAACACCGATTGTTAGACCTGTAAACTTATCACAAGACCAATGACCGTAGAAGAACACTTTTTCGAATTCTGAACGCCACTTCAACTACAGGAGAAAGTTTGACTGAAACCTTTTTGTTGAAACTATATCAACTACATCTCTATATTCATGACTGCAGACGCCAGGCTTCCGATAAGGCGCAAATATAAAAGGTCATAGAAGATGTGTTCAAGCCCAAATCGTAAGTCTAATCCAAAAGAATTTTATACGCCATATACTACCACAGTGGCAAAACCTACAGCAAAAGCAGTGACATTTTTTAGTATAATTCAAAGAACGTTCATTATTTTTTGTGTATCCACTCAGATACAGATGGGAAATCTTATTGAACAGGGTACCTGCTTTAATAGTGAAGAAGCTTTCAGATACTCGAGAAAGTAGGGTACTGAGCGTCAGTACTATAGCGTACCAGGCAAGAGAAGTAAGAGATGTCCCATCTTGAGGAGATCAGTAGCACTGATGAATCGAAAACAAAGAGTGAATCACACTCGCTTGCTGTGAACGAATTAGAAATCTTCGGGTCTACTGTAGGCATTGTCATAAGGCATGATCTTCTCTTCGATTTTAATGCGGTAAGTAGGACACTTCAAACAGAAAACATGGACGTGAAAGTCGTAAGTAAATTTCTTGAAGTTTATTGAGAATTTCAATGTTGAAGGTTTTGTTAACGTGCAGACAACTGCGAAATAGATAGTTGAAAGTTTACAGATCGAGCCAGAATTTCATGAAAACAGAATTGGCAAGACGACGAAGCATTTTGATTATGAAAGTGACGACGTGGTTTGCGGGACACAACTTCCAGATGAGGAATACAAAGCTGATATTTTCTACGCTGTCGTTGACACAGTATCAAAAAATTTGAAAGAAAGGTTTGGGCAACTAGCTACGTATTCCGAAATATTCGACTTTTTGTTTTCTCCAGAAAGTTTAAGACACACACTGGACTAAGAACTGAAAAGTGCTCCGCGAAATGGTGCCCAAGCATATGAAAACGCCAGAACTAATATTGCAGATGCAGCATCTCGTCGACGCCTCGGGTACTCACGCTGACCAAACTGTCTATGCGGCGGTTAATAATAAAATCAACATTATGCCTTTCCCATTTGTTTGACCTGAAATTACAACGAAATCCAGACTTTTAGCTGCTTACAGGCGTTGATAAATATCAACAAGGACCGTTGAAAATGTGTTCCCCGACCGGGACTCGAACCTGGAATTCCTGCTTACAGGCCAGGCGCTCTATCCGTCTGAGCTACCGAGGACACAGAGGATAGTGTGACTGCAGAGACTTATCTCTGGCACGCTCCCCGTGAGACCCACATTCCCAATTTACTGTCCACACATTACATTTATAGTGCCCCTGCACACTATACTCATTACTCGCGGCAGTCAATCCACCGGTTCCCGTAAGAGTTCGAGTAATGTGAGTGCATCCGCACTGAAGAAGATCATTGAAAAAGGGCTCTGAGCACTATGGGACTTAACTTCTAAGGTCATCAGTTCCCTCGAACTTAGAACTACTTAAACCTAAGAACACCACACACATCCATGCCCGAGGCAGGATTCGAACCTGCGACAGTAGCGGTCGCGCAATTCCAGACTGTAGCGCCTACAACCGGTCGGCCAGAAGATCATTGGCCGGTTAGTTTAATCTGTATGAATATGATATACTACCCCGCTTTAGTGGGCCAGTCGAAATGTGATGGTGCGCCTGAATTGAGTGTTCGTCGAGCCCGGAAGCTTTGCGAGCAGCTCTCAACACTGCTGTCGTCACCTTGGAAGACGAATGTGTTGTGACTTGGCAAGACAGCCAAGTCACTATGCGAGGATGCCGAAATGCACGCGTTTAAGCTGGCGTGAGGTCTGGAACAGTTAAAGGAGTTGAGTCTAATAAATAAAGTACGAAGCTCTTTGAATACTTAACTTTAATCCACAATTGGAGAACATCGCTCTTGTTGATACAGGTTGCAATATCTCAATATCAACTGGTAATGGCGCCTTGCTAGGTCGTAGCAAATGACGTAGCTGAAGGCTAGGCTAACTATCGTCTCGGCAAATGAGAACGTAGTTGTCAGTGTAGCATCGCTAGCAAAGTCGGCTGTACAACTGGGGGCGAGTGCTAGGACGTCTCTCTAGACCTGCCATGTGGCGGCGCTCGGTCTGCAATCACTGACAGTGGCGACACGCGGGTACGACGTATACTAACGGACCGCGGCCGATTTAAAGCTACCACCTAGCAAGTGTGGTGCCTCGCGGTGACACCACAGAATGTATCTACAGTATATTCATAATGAAAATATACAAGAAAGAGCTACAAAAATGGTTCAAATGGCTCTGAGCACTATGCGACTTAACGTCTGAGGTCATCAGTCGCCTAGAACTTAGAACTAATTAAACCTAACGAACCTAAGGACAACATACACATCCATGCACGAGGCAGGATTCGAACCTGCGACCGTAGCGGTCGCTCGGCTCCAGACTGTAGCGCCCAGAACCGCACGGCCACTCCGGCCGGCGAAAGAGCTACACTTGTTGAACTAGAATACGCAAATAAAGTCGGCCGTTGTGGCCGAGCGATTCTAGGCGCTTCAGTCTGGAACCGCGTGACCGCTACGGTCGCAGGTTCGAATCCTGCCTCGGGCATGGATGTGTGTGATGACCTTAGGTTAGTTAGGTGTAAGTAGTTCTAAGTTCTAGGGGACTGATGACCTCAGCAGTTGAGGCGCCACGACACTGTGCGAAAGCAACACCGGAAATATCAAAGAGCCACCTACTGCTTGAACAGCACCTTCTACATGCATCAGTTTAAAATGTTCAATGGGCATCGCTGAACTCGATGCCCTGCATCATTCTGAAGGACGGAAAACAGCAACTCATCGACCTCCTAAATGATTCTAGTCACCAGCATCTGTTTATTTGGCCCACTGATGTGGAGTTTCCGGTGCCGCAGTGATCAGTGAGAAATCCGACAACAAATGTCCATAGCATGCAGTTCCCTTCGCAATATTTGCTCAGAAACTGGGTAGATGGGCCCCATAATTACTAACTGCAGTCATTTCTATCGGGTACCAAACGAACTGTTACTGACAAAGCGTGACACTCCTCTCTGGTCCCAGCCTATTATAACCTTTTTACGAGCACTGTTTTTACACTGTGTTAGATGGCTGCTGGAGCTACATCGTTATTGGGGAAGCATGCATTGATACACTAAGAAGTCGGGAAAAGTCATTCACTGAGTGGCCATGGGCACATCCAAACATAGCAGCTCCTTCTTGTTATTCTGTCACCTCTTCACATCGATCGATCATATTGCTCGATTCTTTACAACCGTCTGAAATGTACACACCACTCGACAGCTATGAGATAGGACAATGGTGAATGGTCACAAAACCACCTGTTATCAACTACGCATCAAGTGAAGCCCTTCACAACGAGCTACGTGCTCTTTTAAGCTGGTGATTATTATTTTTTTCTGATGAAATAAACGTTTTTCCGACGCTAATAAGATTCTTCGTTCATCATTACTACTCCTACAGCGACTAGAACACTGTCTGTTGTAGTCATGATAACTGGTAAACTGTCACGTTTGTAAGGTAAACCTAATTTGCAGGTAACAGCGCATTTTACTTAATTTTCAGTTTTGCTATTTCACATACGTGAAGTGAAGTGAATGTATCGGCGCTGCAGTATGTATGGAATAAGGAGCTGGCCAGCAGAGGCGGTTGGCCATCTGGCGCTTTCAGAGCCAGTGTGACGAGGAACCGATACAGAAACCGCTCGTAACGTCAGCACAGAGATACGCAGAGAAAGTACTTTTATTCTGGCACGAATCAAGTGACTTATTAATACATGTTTGTAACAAAAGTTGTCTTTTGCTACTGAGACATTAGGAGTGGTCTACGGGTCATAAAACGTTCCTTTAAGCAATTTTACAATGCCAAGAAACCCTGATATCAATAAACAAACGCATAACTTTGGCATAACTGAAGATGTACAATCTTATACGAACAATAACGATTGTACACTCAAGTCGCAGACAGTGCGCCAAAGTCGGCAGTCGTCTATAGGATGCCTTTCGATCTAGTCATGCGGTAGACCATGCTCTTGTGCCGTTATTAGTTAGTCAGTGTGAACAAGTTCATTTTACGGTGTTTCTTAAATAAACGCACGATAATGTCATTCAGTGCAAAAATTATTTGCACAAACAAATTCTTCCAGCATCATTAAGTAAAACATAGGCTGTAGTATTGCACTTTCAGAATCCGACGGCACTACTACGACTCTGAAATGGGACGTAAGACTATGAGAGCAGGCAACAGGTAGGAAGAATTTCTACACGGCGGATCAGAGAGTCAGTTCATGGTCGGACTGGCTCCATTACCACAAAACTCGGGTGTGAAAACGTTGCCAGTTATACGGTACGCCCCTTACACGAACTCACCGGCTAATCTGAGACGCTTCTTGAGGTTTAGTACGGTTGGGGCTTACTGCACTTGACGCAACTTGTGTGTGTCTGTCAACAGTAGAATCATGCGGCTGACTTGACAGGTAAACCTGTAGCGGCATGTGTGTAGCAAGGATAATCATAAGTTTCAATAACCACCTCGAAAAAAGTAAAAGTTACACAATTAATTTTTGTGTTTGTTTGGAGTTACAAGAAAGAAGTAATGACACACAGTACAATGTCAGACGGCTGGTGAAGGAAAAGCATAGTAACGTAGGTAACGTAGCCTGTTTATAAAGTCGGGTATCGTGCGGTAAATCGTTTTCCGCATTTGAAGGGGAGTAACGCTGGAGCAATCTAAACTGCGTTGGTGGAAGTATACGCTAAAATGCACCACCTTATGACACAGTGGTTAGACGGAGCAAACGCTTCCACCAGAGTCAAACTAGTGTAAATCAAGAAGAACGAAATGGCAACTGCCCTTCTATGAAGAACAGCGAATCTTAAGAGAGTTAGAGATCTCTGTTCTCGAAGACCAGCGTATTACACTCGAGGCAGTAGTAGAAAAATTGAAGATCAAGTCATGTGTAAGTCAAGTCATGCATCAGTTTTCAACGTTTTACATTACATTTTGATCATGCCACTAGTCAGCGCCCGCTGGGTTCCGTGATTGCCCATATTATCCATTCAGTAAGACCACTGAAGCGAAGCTTCTGCGGAAATGCTGCAAATGTATCAAGTCACAGTCTGATACATACAAATTCGTAAGCCGCGCTACTCTGTTGTGGAAGTGGTTACCGTTTGACAGTTGGCTCGACACTAGCGCTCCAAGCGGCGAGAAAGCAGTGACATGAGTCTTAAGGATAGCGTTTGTTCTTTATTACTTTTCCACTTAATTAACAAAATAGTTTTATATTCTTGTGTTTCATGCATTACCAAATTACCAAGAGACATGGATTACTGTGAAATAAATGTAAAGACAGCGGAATATCACTGATTGAGTACCATACCGTTAAGCTATAACATATTCATGAAGAAATACTTCCGAATATGTGCATACTTGCAGCTTAGTCTGCTGAAACAAATAAAATACAAAGAAGCATTTCATTTCATGCATAGGAAGCATATTTTTTGTTGTTGTCTGTTCATATTATGATAGGCACTTTTCTTGACATGTAAAAGAAATTTATAGTGTCTAATGATACGCCCATTCTTACACTTGACTCGACTTTCTGATATATGAATATTTTTGCAAATGTAATTACTTTTGCTTCAAAATCGAATTGAGGATCTCCAGCGTTTAGTAGCAATTTTTCGTTCTTAAAAGAAAACAACATTCTTCAGTATATATCCCTACGTTACAAGTGAACTGTGAAGGGACTACGCTGTCATGCACTGTTTCCAACCTTACAGAGCCCTTTGAGAACTAAAGAAAGACAATTATGGAGTCACTTTTTAGTTACTGTCGCTTTTTATGGTACTACACACACTCGCTATTGAAAGAACTATGTTAGAAATCAGTGTAAACGACCTACTCTAAGAACTATGCTAGAAGTCAGTTTAAATGATACTATTCCCTCTCATCCGATATCGCATTCAGAAGCGTAGCTTGCTGGCCGATTGGAGCGCTGCTATCGCAGTAAGTGAGAAAAGCGAATGTTACGTTACCTTTTGGTCAAGTCATACATGGTACTTCTTTATCAGCCTCATCACCATGGGCAAGAACTAAGTGTGCCGCTATGACAGCAGGACAAAGGGAAAAATCAAATAGTGAAGCCACGAGGATTAGTCACTTCCGAAAAAAGTGAAGGCCCGACCATCATAGGGCAAAGTCATGGTGAGTATTTTTTGACCCTGGCATGTTGTAGTGCTGACACATTACGCTGATAAGTGAAAAGCTGTCGAAAGAGCATGTCGAAAGGGCATGCCGAAAGAGCATATTTCTTAATCTCCATAGGTGATATTGGGACGATGTTAAGACGAAGAAGCATCACAAGAAGCTGTCCAACGGGGTATTTTTGCTTCACAACGAAACGCTAGTTCATTCTGCACAGGCAACAGTCACACATATTGCTTCTTTGGCCCATCAGATTTTGTCTTATGCCACATATTCTCGCTTTTACAAAGTGACATCTTCCTCTGTTCAAATGGATCTGAGCACTATGGGGCTTAACATCTATGGTCATCAGTCCCCTATAACTTAGAACTACTTAAACCTAACTAACCTAAAGACATCACACAACACCCAGTCATCACGAGGCAGAGAAAATCCCTGACCCCGCCGGGAATCGAACCCGGGAACCCGAGAACAGGTCTTCCTCTGTCCTCAGATGAAACAACCACTGTACGGAAGGCGTTGCTAGAATGACGACGAGGTGTTTCCAGGATGAAATGTTTCTTCAACAGCCAAAATGCAGACTTCTACAATCAAGGACTTTGCCAAGCTATCCATCGTTGTGGAAAATGTATTGCATTCCAGGGTGAATATGCCGAGAACGGGTAACAAGATCACCAAGTTTTGCGGCCCCAGCTCGTTGTCTTGGAAGTGTTAGTCACGAGTTACTGACTAGCCCGCGTACACTTGTGGCTACAAGGAGTGGCGCGCGCTCGACTCACCTGTCGCCCTGCAGCGTGTGCTCGCTGCCCTCGGTGTCCTGCTGTCCCCAGTGGAAGTGCAGCTGGGAGAACACGTAGCGGCCCAGCAGGGGGCCGCCGGTCAAATGCGCCCGCACCTTCGCTCGCCACTTAGCACTCACCATCACTGCAGGCACATCAGCAACATACTGGAGGCGAGCGTCCGTGATTTCCTTGAGGTATGTTATGAAATTTATTGAATGAGTAATATGAATCTGCCTATTAACAATTTCAGTATGAGGCACAAAGTATTTTTTTCCACATTTCATGCGAAACCTGTTTCTACGGTTACATCACAGACAGTTGGAAAGCATCATATACGTAACTTAATCTTGTATTTTTAAAATGAAGTCAATCCGTGCTTTCGTGATTCGACTTTGCTATTGCTTTAGATACTACATAGTTAACGGTGCAAAGTGATGCCAGAGGGATATTAGTCCGTCACTTCGTGTACATTCTATTGGATTCTGTAAAACGATATTATTTTCATAGGGACCTCAGTCAATGACACATGCCATTTTAAAAGTAAAAAGGCATCAGTCGTAACTATAGAGAGCAGCACGGACGATGATGCAGCATATCATTTAATACTTCCTATGTCCCCCCCCCCCCTGTCAATCTATCTTGCACATACATTATAAACACTGATACAAACACGATATGTGTCTACCATGAGGGTGAAGGAAAGAAAGTCCATTTGAAGCATGCTCATGTATAAGTGTAAATAGAAAAGATATACCATAAGAATACACCGACCATCGTCTGTTCTTAAACAACTGCTCAGCCCAGAATAACCATCACACTCACAGCAAAGGACAGATACTCCTACCTGAAACATCTTCCACTACACACCATGTGTGTGTGTGTGTGTGTGTGTGTGTGTGTGTGTGTGGCTTTAGAAAGATACTTAGGATCTCACTTCAACGAATTAACACGTGTGGAACTCGATCAAAATAACAGCGTCGCAAAGCGTTGTCCCGCTGTCAAAAGAAGAGGCCACTCAGACGTCTAATTTGATCTACGAAATGTAAGCAGACACGTAAGAAGCAGATTAGCACTCGGAAAGAAGGCTTTCATCATTGATAGAAGTCCACTAGTATCAAACATGTGCCTCAGTTCAAGGGTAAGATGTCTGAGAATGTACGAATTGAACACTGCACTGTATGGAAATGAAGCATGGAATGTAGGAAAACTGAAAAAGAAGAAGATATAGTCGTTTGAGATTTGCTGTTATTCAAGAAAACTGAAAATCAAGTTGACTGAAATGGTAAGAAATGAGGAGATGAGACAAATTGATAGAACATGTGTTAAGACATTATGGAATGACTTCTATTGTACGAGGAGCCGTAGAGGGTAAAACTGTACGGGAAGACAAAAATTGGAATATGTTGTTGTAGTCTTCTGTCCGAAGACTCGTTTGACGAAACTCTTCACGCTACTCTATCCTGTGAGAGCCCCTTCACCTCCGAATAACTACTGCAAATAACATCCATTTGAATCTATCTACTACTCTCATCTCTTGGGACCCTTTACAATTTTTACCCCACACAGTTATAAACTGACGGTTCCTACATACTTCAAGGAGCGTCTTATTAACCAGTTCCTTCTTTTAGGAAAATGGTGCCAGAAATACCTTTTCTCCCCAATTTGATTCAGTGCCTCCTCTTTAGTTACTCGAGCTACCCCTCTCATCTTCAGTATTCTTCCGTGGCACCACATTTCGAAAGCTTAAATTCTCTTGTTGTCTGATCTATTTACCGTCGACGTTTGACTTTTTTTCTCCAACAAACACATTCAGGGAATACTTCCTAACATTTAAATTTGTATTCGATGTAGATGAATTTCTCTTCTTCAGAAATTTCTTTCTTGTCATCGCACGTCTGCATTTTATGCCATTATTTATTTTACTATCGAAATATCAAAACTAGTCCATTACTTTTACTTTGTCATTTCATAAAATAATACATTCAGCATTGCCTGATTTAATTTCATAACCCTTGTTTTACTCTTTTCGAGAGAATAGCTAATGCACTGAGCTGCACTTCCAAGTCCTTTGTTGTCTTTGACGAAATTACAATATCATCGGCAAACCTCAAATTTTTTAGATCTTCCTTCCGCATGTAAATTCCCTCTTCAAATACCTCCTTGGTTTTCTACAATGCTTCCTCAGTAAACAGTAACATTGGGGACAGGCTGCAAGCCAGCATCACTCCATTCTAAACCACTGTTTCCCTCTTATTTCCTTCGATTCTTATAACTATGAGGTTGCTCGTGCAGATGTTGTAAATAAACTTTCGTTTCCTGTATTTTATTTCGGTTACTTTCAAAATTCCAAAGAGTTTAGTCTATACAACTTTGTCAAAAGCTTCTCTCTCAATCAAAAAATGCTATAAACGTAACATCACCTTATATTTGTACTAGTGTGGAACCGGGGACCTAGAAACGACGGAGAGGCTAGCGGCTTTGTCCCCGCCGTAGCCCTCAGTGGTTCACAGCCCCACAACAGGCTACAGCAGTCCACTCACCCCACCGACGCCCCACACCGAACCCAGGGTTATTGTGCGGTTCGGCCCCTAGTGGAGCCCCCCGAGAACATCTCACACCAGACGAGTGTAACACCAATGTTCACGTGGTAGAGTACTTATGGTGTACGCGTGCGGGGAGAAAGTGTTTGCGCAGCAATCGCCGACATAGTGTAACAGAGGCGGAATAAGGGGAACCAGCCCGCATTCGCCGAGGGTGATGGAAAACCGCCTTAAAAACCATCCACAAGCTGGTGGGCATACCGGACCTCGACACTAATCCACTAGGAGGATTCGTGTCGGGGACGTCGGGGACGTCTTCCCGCCCGGAAAGCAGTGCGTTAAACCGCACGGCTCACAGTGCGCAGCGTTACCTTACTTTAACACATCTGCTAAGATTAGCTGCAGAGTCACTATTGCCTCGCGTGTTCCTACATTCCTCCGGAACCCAAAGTGACATTCCCTTCAGCTTCTACCTCTTTTTCCATTCTTATTTACAAAAATCGTACCATTATTTTATAAATTGACTTATGAAACCAGTAGTTCGTCAATATTCACAACTATCAGAAACTACATTATTTGTAATTGGAACTAATACATTCTTCTTGAAGTCTTAGGATATTTCGCCTGTCTCATGTATCTTGCACACTAGGTGGATTTGTTTAGTCGTGGCTGGCTCTCCCAAGCATCACTATATTTCTAGGAGAATGTCGTCTACTCCAGGGGCCTCATCTGACTTACGTCTTTCAGCGCCCTGTCAAATTCTTCTCGCAGTATCGTATCTATCAGTCCATTTTTGTCTGATTGCTCTTGGCTTTTATAATTTTGCCTTCAACTTCATTTCTCTTGTGTAGGCATTCTATATATTCATCCCCCTCTCAGCTTTCCCTTCGTTGCTTACTCCTGGTTTGCGATCTGAAGTCCTGATATTCATATAGCTGTTTTCCCTTCCTCCGAAGGTCTCTTTACTATTACTGTTAGCGGAATCTATCTTCCCTTAGTTACTGAAGTAACGACTGCAGTTTTTCGTTGATTCTGGCGATCGCAATACTGGGACAGAAAGGCCACTTTGGCTAATGCTACAAGCTCAGTCAGTAAGTTGTCCGAAGTGTTGTCATTGCAGCCACTAAAAAGGCGGCTGTCCGTCTTGAGGAACCAAATTTTCTACTAGCCTCTGCACAAACACCAACCTGTTGTGGTTGCGCGTAATCTCCGAGTATCAGTGTCGTTGAGGCAAGCAGGTCACCCAAGGTCAACATGGATCATGAGGGTTACGACTGGAATTTATGCAACAAATAAATAAGAACGGTGGGCGTGAGTGCTACTCTGAGCTGAAGAGGTTGGCGTAGGAGAGGAGGCCGTGGTGCCCGCACCTGTGCAGCCGGTGTTAGTGAGCCTCATCTTGTAGGGCTGGTGTCCCCAGTGGTGCCAGCGCAGCGGCGGCAGAGTGGCGCACGGCTTGGCCGTGTCCAGGTGGAGCTCGGTGGGCGAGGGCAGCAGCCCCTTGCCACGCGCCATCTCCATGGCGTCCATCACGGCGCGCGCCGCAGCCTCCGCCGCCTCCTCGTCCTGCTCCTCGCCTTGCGTGGAGGATACCCCTGCGGACAGCGGCGCGGTGCACTCCACAAGCTCACATTACAGTACGAGTCAAAATAATGGAACACGTCCTGTTTCTCCTGCTGTGAAACGAAGAAGATCAGTTTACAGAATTGTATTTGCTGTGGGTTCACAGTCTTACTGAAATTTCAACATAACAGCAATTGCACCGTACACTGCACCATTTGTTATAATTTCTACACTAGCAGTTTCGACTTGTAATCATTCTCAAGTGCTTAAGTTGCAGTTACTGACAGATACTCAAGTTAGGTATTCACCCGCCAGGGTAGCCGACAGCGCTAATCCGCTGCTTCCTGGACTCGGGTAGGCGCGCCGGCCCCGGATCGAATCCGCCCGGCGGATTAACGACGACAGCCGGTGTGCCGGCCAGCCTGGATGTGGATTTTAGGCGGTTTTCCACATCTACATCTACATCTACATCTACATGATTACTCTGCAGTTCACATTTAAGTGCTTGGCAGAGGGTGCATCGAACCACAATCATACTATCTCTCTACCATTCCACTCCCGAACAGCGCGCGGGAAAAACGAACACCTAAACCTTTCTGTTCGAGCTCTGATTTCTCTTATTTTATTTTGATGATCATTCCTACCTATGTAGGCTGGGCTCAACAAAATATTTTCGCATTCGGAAGAGGAAGTTGGTGACAATAAATAGATCTCGCCGCGACGAAAAACGTCTTTGCTTTAATGACTTCCATACCAACTCGCGTATCATATCTGCCACACTCTCTCCCCTGTTACGTGATAATACAAAACCAGCTGCGTTTTTTTGCACCCTTTCGATGTCCTCCGTCAATCCCACCTGGTAAGGATCCCACACCGCGCAGCAATACTCTAACAGAGGACGAACGAGTGTAGTGTAAGCTGTCTCTTTAGTGGACTTGTTGCATCTTCTAAGTGACCTGCCAATGAAACGCAACCTTTGGCTCGTCTTCCCCACAATATTATCTATGTGGTCTTTCCAACTGAAGTTGTTCGTAATTTTAACACCCAGGTACTTAGTTGAATTGACAGCCTTGAGAATTGTACTATTTATCGAATAATCCAATTCCAACGGATTTCTTTTGGAACTCATGTGGATCACCTCACACTTTTCGTTATTTAGCGTCAACTGCCACCTGCCACACCATACGGCAATCTTTTCTAAATCGCTTTGCAACTGATACTGGTCTTCGGATGACCTTACTAGACTGTAAATTACAGCATCATCTGCGAACAACCTAAGAGAACTGCTCAGATTGTCACCCAGGTCATTTGTATAGATCGGGAACAGCAGAGGTCCAAGGACGCTTCCTTGGGGAACACCTGATATCACTTCAGTTTTACTCGATGATTTTCCGTCTATTACTACGAACTGCGACCTTCCTGACAGGAAACCACGAATCCAGTCGCACAACCGAGACGATACCCCATAGGCCCGGAGCTTGATTAGAAGTCGCTTGTGAGGAACGGTGTCAAAAGCTTTCCGGAAATCTAGAAATACGGAATCAACTTGAGATCCCCTGCCGATAGCGGCCATTACTTCGTGCGGCCATTACTTCTGCGTTGCACAAGAACGATGTTTTCTGAAACCATGCTGATTACATATCAATAGATCGTTCCCTTCGAGGTGATTCATAGTGTTTGAATACAGTATATACTCCAAACCCCTACTGCAAACCGACGTCTTACTAGATGAATACCGGGCTGGTCCCCACGTCCCGCCTCAGTTACATGACTCGCAAACATTTGGGACTCATTCACACTATTTCACGATTTGCACTAGACGCAGGCAGCTAGGGTACACTACTTCCATCCCAGAGGATCTGGGGTGGCGGAAGGAAGGACATCCAACCACCCCTTAAAATTAACCATGCCAACTCCATACTTAACCCTGCCGACCCTGCGCACACTGCGGGATAACGGCAGTAGCAAAAGAAGAAGAAGACTCAAGTTAGGTATTCCCCAATCTGAACACACACTTGTTTAACACAACTCACATGAAATAACAAACTCAAACAAATTTCGTCCGAACAAGCGTCGGAAGGCTCAATGGAACCGACCGACCGCCGTCTCATCCTCCGGCGACAGGCGTTACCAGAGACAGATCTGGAGACATATGTCGTCAGCATACCGCTCTCCCGGCCGTTGTTAGGTTTCGTGACCAAAGCCGCTGCTTCTAATTATAGTAGCTCCTCACTTGGCTTCACAAGGGCTGGGTTCAGCCCCCATGCCAACAGCAGACTTAGACCCGGACGGTCACCCATCCAAGTGCGAGCCAAGCCCACCAGCGCTTAACTGTGTGTTCTAACGGAAACAGGCGCTATCACTGCGGCAATGTTCTTGCTGTGAAATAATCCACACTGATAACTGACACGTTTCTTCTGTGGAACAAGCATGCTTTTGACTCTGGAACATCTAACTTTAGTATTCGTTACCAATTACAGCTTAACCACCTGACAATGAATTAAATATCGAAATTTCACTTGTGCAAATTGTAATAAATAGTACAGTCCACAGTCAATATGTTAGCTTTCCAGAAATATGATAAGTTTGTTGGTGTGGTCATTTTTGGCAGTAGATTCCAAGACCTTTATCTGGTAGCAACATTTTTTTTTTTCCCCAGTTGCCTTTCGTGCTTTAAAGTTAGAGGCACATTCCAATGATTTTCTTCTCAAATAATGCAGAGAACTTCACTTACTAAAAATCAGGACATGTTTGCGTAGGGATCGCTCGGTTTTGTTGTTTCCCTAATTCCTTCGTCTTTAGCTACATTATGTCAAATACTTCTGATTTAGCAAGTATTTCAGATAATAGTACCAGAACTCTGATGTTTAGAATGGAATTCAACCCTTGTCACACGATATCGACTATCTCATTTTTCCAGTATCTTAGCGTGATGTTAATACCACTGTGACATACGACACAAAACATTTCATTACCTTTTTAATGTTAGACTCGCACGCATACAGGTGCTCGCAGAACACACACACACACACACACACGAAGAGATAGAAAGGACATACAGAAACGGACTATAGGTTGCCAACACGTATACACAGAAACAACACTTGAACAGGGTTACGACACAGTGGACAGCGTTACGACAAAACACTGCCTCTAACATACGACCAGATGCGAGATACGCCGAACAGATGAGTAACTGCAAACAATATTTCATTCAAGTAAAAACTGTAGTGTGAACAGTATTTAATCTGTTGGTAACAAGTGTGAAACAAAATTCTATAGTTGCAGAAAAACCGCTTTAGATGTCTTTGACATAAAAACGAAACACATCTGCAACATAAGTAATCGAACATCACAAATGAATTTCTCGGAACCCACCATAATATCTATGGTAAAGCGTACATTACATATGACTGCAAGTCTAACTTTCTGGAATGCTCTCTCGATCAATTTCGAGGATAAGTTTCTCCACGAGAAAGCCTCTCCTCTAGCGATTGCCGCAGGAGCAAATAACGGCCTTCGTAATACTCTTAGTAAATTAAACGTGAATCTATGCTTTGAATGTTCACTTTCTATCTTCTATTTAATTGCATGTGGTGTAAGGCGGCAGAATAAATGAAGGTCAGATTCGCACCTTACATGAGAAAAAATGGCTGACATCGACATAAGCTGACATAGAAATAAGTGTCCAAGGAATAGAAAAGTAACTGGAATCACTCAACCGAGGGAAGTCCACTGGACCTGACGGAATACCAATTCGATTCTACACAGAGTACGCGAAAGAACTTGCCCCCCTTCTAACAGCCGTGTACCGCAAGTCTCTAGAGGAACGGAAGGTTCCAAATGATTGGAAAAGAGCACAGGTAGTCCCAATCTTCAAGAAGGGTCGTCGAACAGATACGCAAAACTATAGACCTATATCTCTGACGTCGATCTGTTTTAGAATTTTAGAACATGTTTTTTGCTCCAGTATCATGTCGTTTTTGGAAACTCAGAATCTACTATATAGGAATCAACATGGATTCCGGAAACAGCGATCGTGTGAGACCCAACTCGCTTTATTTGTACATGAGACCCAGAAAATATTAGATACAGGCTCCCAGGTAGATGCTATTTTCCTTGACTTCCGGAAGGCGTTCGATACAGTTCCGCACTGTCGCCTGATAAACAAAGTAAGAGCCTACGGAATATCAGACCAGCTGTGTGGCTGGATTGAAGAGTTTTTAGCAAACAGAACACAGCATGTTGTTACCAATGGAGAGACGTCTACAGACGTTAAAGTAACCTCTGGCGTGCCACAGGGGAGTGTTATGGGACCATTGCTTTTCACGATATATATATAAATGACCTAGTAGATAGTGTCGGAAGTTCCATGCGGCTTTTCGCGGATGATGCTGTAATATACAGAGAAGTTGCAGCATTAGAAAATTGTAGCGAAATGCAGGAAGATCTGCAGCGGTTAGGCACTTGGTGCAGGGAGTGGCAACTGACCCTTAACATAGACAAATGTAATGTATTGCGAATACGTAGAAAGAAGGATCCTTTGTTGTATGATTATATGATAGCAGAACAAACACTGGTAGCAGTTACTTCTGTAAAAGATCTGGGAGTATGTGTGCGGAGCGATTTGAAGTGGAATGATCATATAAAATTAATTGTTGGTAAGGCGGGTAACAGGTTGAGATTCATTGGGAGAGTCATTAGAAAATGTAGTCCATCAACAAAGGAGGTGGCTTACAAAACACTCGTTCGACCTATACTTGAGTATTGCGCATCAGTGTGGGATCCGTACCAGATCGGGTTGACGGAGGAGATAGAGAAGACCCAAAGAAGAGCGGCGCGTTTCGTCACAGGGTTATTTGGTAACCGTGATAGCGTTACGGAGATGTTTAACAAATTCAAGTGGCAGACTCTGCAAGAGAGGCGCTCTGCATCGCGGTGTAGCTTGCTCGCCAGGTTTCGAAAGGGTGCGTTTCTGGATGAGTATCGAATATATTGCTTCCCCCTGCTTATACCTCCTGAGGAGATCACGAATGTAAAATTAGAGAGATTAGAGCGCACACGGAGGCTTTCAGACAGTCGTTCTTCCCGCGAACCATACGCGACTGGAACAGGAAAGGGAGGTAATGACAGTGGCACGTAAAGTGCCCTCCGCCACGCACCGTTGGGTGGTTTGCGGAGTATAAATGTAGATGTAGATGTAGAGAGCTCTATACATCGCAACGGGAAGGTGAATATGACACCTAACTTAATTCGGCAGTAATGAGCAAATTTGCCTATCAGTATGTAATGCAAAAAGGGATGACAATCAATGGTAATTAACACACCGTTCCTACAATACATGTTTGAGTGAAAGGTGAAACAAGCAGTGAGAGGCGTTTTAGTTTGGAATTCAGAGGGACAAGGGCAGAGGCAAGGGCGCACTACAGGGGGTACCACCGAAACCAGTTTCAGGGGTGCCCAGGCGGAAAGTCAATGATCGTCCAGATGACTCAGACGGGGAAAGCGAGTATAACGGCCCATCTGAGGGAGGACAGGAAAGGAAGCTTTTAAAAAGCTGCGTTTCAGAATTCCAAATGGATATGAAACAAGACCAGTGACGCATTTTCGATCATGTCTCCAGCGAGTGGTACACACGCGAGAGAGTCAATGTATGCATTTAGGGGGCTGGAACCGGCACAAAACGTCTGATTGGCGGAAACGCGTTTGGAACGAAAAAAGAGCCAAAGTTTCAATGCAATTTAATGGTAGGGACCGTGTGATTGGCAGAGAGAGTTTCCAAAAAATAACAGAAAGGCTCCTATTGGTCGAAAAAAAAGTGATATTAAGAACGAAAGAACACACATGGGGAGACAGTGTATATCGCCAAATTCTAAGACTAGGGATGAGTACATGTTCTTTCGCATAATGAGAAACATTGGGAAAGTTTCTGCTGGAAAATTCAGCAGAGGTGTAATTAGTTTTAAAGGAATTTCAACGGAAGAGAGCAGCCTTGTAGACGACAGCTCATCATAGCTTAAGGTAAATACCGCATCCAGAGGTCTAAACTTGTAGGTACACCAGCTTGCGTCCACTGTATACTCGAGCGATTTTGGGTAATCTTTTGCTCAATTTGTCACATAGCTAACTATCCACCATAGACTCGATTGTCATCCTAAAAATGGTGCCAAACTTTGAACAGGAATCGGACGGTTTTCGTAGTACCGACCAACATCATGACATAAGTGTAGGAGCAATTTTGTAATGAAACTTCTAGTCAAACTTCGATATTGTCATGTTTAGGATAATTTAACCATCTGAGTGTTAATATTTAATGTTGTTGTGTTCAGGATTATTTCACTTTTGAATACTGATGAGATGCATTATCCTGACAACTGTTTTTTGTTGTCACATTGAAAACTGTGTGAAAGCGTGTATTTTTGTGCTAATATTGCGACATTAAACATGTCATTTCAACTTACACAGTTGTCTTCAATCCTAAAATAAGTAAACCACAAATATTGCGCCTTACAAGTGGCGACCCTGCCAGGATGGTAATTGGTCTGCCTGGATGGCAATTAGTCAGATTAGAAAGAAAAATAAAAATTTATTACTTTAGAAAAAAAAATTGTGTTGTTTTGTGATGAGGTTACCCAATGTATGTAAATGTATAGTGGACAGAATACAGTAAATGTGTAGAAAAGTGTAGAAAAGTTGTGTTAGCAAGTAGAACAACATTTGTCATTGTGTAGAATTAGCTTGTGCGCGAATCACGGCGTTGTTGGGTTGGGTTTGAAAATCCACACACAATGAACAGTGTTGCTAATGATGTGTACATAATCCAAGAAACTTTCTATGATATTCTGGGAACATGTAAGGTCATATAACTTGATGTTGACGAGAGCGCAAGCTTGCGCTAATCGAGAAAGACGGAGCTTAGCGAGACGATCACAGATAGCGGAAGAACGGAGAGTGTCGCAGACAGGTGAAACTGAAGATCTTGACAAGATAGAGATGGATGTAGAACAAAAAGTATCTAGTGCGAGTCACGGAACGGAACGTAGTGATAGTGCAGATGGTAGCAGCTTCACGATTGGTATCACAGTCTGAGAATGCACGAAAACAAACAAATGACGGATGTAGTGGGTCAGAAATAGAGTCAGAGGAAGAGCAACTTATGTATGTTGAACCAAATACTGTAATTTTGCCGGCCGCGGTGGTCTAGCGGTTCTGGCGCTGCAGTTCGGAACCGCAGGACTGCTACGGTCGCAGTTTCGAATCCTGCCTCGGTCATGGGTGGTTGTGATGTCCTTAGGTTCGTTAGGTTTAAGTAGTTCTAAGTTCTAGGGGACTTATCACCTAAGATATTGAGTCCCATAGTGCTTAGAGCCATTTGAACCATTTTGAACTGTAATTTTGAACCAAACGGGACAGTTTCCAACAGGAAGAATGTGTGTAAGTGCGTCCGCACTGTGTACGGAAGTCGGTGAGACACCACGGGAAAGACGCGAATGGGAAAATTTTCATCAAATAGCGACAGGTGACGATTGCGAAGAATCAGACAGTGTGGTCGTAATACTGAAGCAACTCACGATGGTCGTAAAACAGACAAATACAGGGTTAGCAGACTTAAAAACAGAAACAGCCGATTTAAAATTTGAAATAAATGCAGCGTTACCGAATTTAAAGTTAGCAACAAATGTTGGACTAACAGACTTAAAAGCAGAAACAAATGCAGGGTTAGCAAATTTAAAATCAGAGACAAATGCTGCATTAAATAGTCTCCAATTGGAAAATTACGCTGGGTTCGAAAAATTCCGCGAAGATCAACAAAAACTATGAACAGAAGTCAATGAACAGTTTACTGAAATCCGGAGAGAGGCGAGAGACTCACGCGAGCTTACATAATCGTTAATGGCTGACCAGAAAAAGATGCGTTCTGACGTTGGCCAGGTGCAGGATGCAGTGTCTAACGTTAATCAATGAGTGGATAAGTTAGCACGTAAGACGTCTGGTAAGGCGCAGCAAATCGTGGAAAAGCTCAATGTCAGAAAACGTGCCACGCGAGCCGCAGTAAAACGATTCGACACACGCATTGAGAACATGGTCTCGAAAAATCAGAAACAGTATGAAGACCTTCGTACATAACTGAAACAGTGTATCGAAAATCGTACAGAAAACAGCAGCGATGTGACGGAATCGGTAGTATCATCCGACATAGTGATGGACAGAAATCCAGAAATAAACAAGTCAGTAGCGCATTCTTCCGTAGCAGTAGCGGAAACACAAAAACGTCATGAAATTCCAGTCGTATATTAACAGAGGTTTCGTCGATAATTACGGAAGCGAAACGAAGACAAATAGGAAAGAACAGTTTACACAGCTGAGCGAACCATGAAATGTACGGTCACAGCCGACAATGGAGCGAGAAATGGTAAATGCACGCATTCCAACAGAGCGGCAGCCGACCGTCCGAACGTACGTGAGTGACGCGAGAGCAGAGCAAGTTACGGATCTTTCAGTCCGATACAATAGGAACGGTACGGTGTACATAACTGCACACCACTGCGTAGATACGATGCTAGATGGGACATAAATACGTCATACCTAGACCCAACGAGTACAAGGGAACATGACACTTCGAAGAGAACGAGTAACGTTGTGAAAACACAAACGCCGTATGGTGAAAGAGAAAAATTTGACTATGATCACTCTTTGACAGTCAGAAAATTCCAACATTACAAAGAAAGTGGGAACGGCTTACATCCACGCACATTCATCAATCAATTTTAGATCGGTTTACGATAACATTGACCACTTAGCCATAAACTTGACTTCATTTGTGAGTGTATGGACGGCGCAATAGCTGTAAACTGTCAATCGTATGAGCAATTTAAATCCGCATTCTTGGAGTGATAATGGTCCACAGAAACACAAAATAGAATAAAGTATGAGTTATTACAGAAAGAGTTGTTCGAAACTTCTTCAGGAGAAAAGAAACCCGTTAGATTTTTCGAGGAAATGACAAAAAATAATCAGTGTTTAGATAATCCAAACAGTGATGGGGAACTGATACGAATGTGCACAATGAAGTTACTGTTACGCTATCAGTAGTCATTGGTTGGTAGGGCAGGAGATAATATACAAGCATTTAAAGGAATGTTAAGAGAACTTCAATTCATATTCAATGAAGATGACGCAAAGAAAAATCGTACAACTAGAGAAAACATAAATAGGGGGCATAACAGCAACCGATCAGATTTAATAATAATAATTCCAATGGCAATAATAACGTAGGAAAAGGTAATGCTTTTGGAAGGAGTGGTAATCACCCAAGGGATAACAATAATAATTATGGTTTTGGAAACACACAGAGAGCAAATAACAATTACGGTTTTGGTGGGCGGCGGAATTACAATGGTGGATTTGGTCCTAGAAATTACATTGGTAACTATGACCTGAGATACAATCTCCGTGCAAACATAGGTGGATGGTTTAGAGGTTTTCAGCAGCAAAATCCAGGTTATTCAGGTGGTAATGGAATGGCCAGAATACAGAAAGATTGGGAAATCAAGCTTCATCGGGACAAAACGCGCGAAATGAACCGGTAGAAGAAGTCGAGTTGAGGCCATCAAACCCAGGTAAAAGACAGAATTGACGATATGAACGGCACGAAGACCATTAGCAATATTCAAGTTAGAAGTGAAGCCCCTCCAGTACCTAAAGTTAAACATCGACGTTTTGTAAAATTAGCACTCAGCAATTTGAAAGCTGCAGCATTAAAGAGAAAGAACCGAGCAGACAGAACGGCAAGCACACGAGTATTTTCACTAGGACAAAAGGTACTAGTAAGCCCCATGGAAGTAAGTAAAGTAGTCCATGGTAATGCAGTCGAACTGATTAATACAAAAACAGGGAAATCACTAGGTTTGCACCATGTGAGTCATTTAAGAGTACATAAACGTTAAACAAAAGAAAAAAGAGTAATTCCACACGAGAATTTAGTTGCATTAAATGTCCAGAAATCAAAGAGTATGAAAGATAGCAAAGTGCACACAGATAAAACATTTAACTTGTACATATCTCAGTTAAATAAATAAAATAAAAGTTGTTAGGAAGGTAAATAGAGAATGATGAAGAAGTGACAGGAAAATAAAAACTAAAGTAACTCTTCCACAAACGAGATGTATTCTGGGGAAAGAGTTTAAAGTAAGGAGAAAAATAGAGAACAACATAGTTTGACGAAATAGTAGTAGATTCCTTCTTAAAGAAGTAGTGTGAAGAAGGAGGAAGTTGATTTTTGTACACGAAAGGAGGTGAAGTAGGAGCGAAATAGTTAATTAGGTGGGAAGGAGACAGGCATTTTTAATTTGTTCCGTTGAGGATGGTGAACAAATAATTGAGGAGATATTTTGGGGGAATATGTGAAGCATATACACTCCTGGAAATGGAAAAAAGAACACATTGACACCAGTGTGTCAGACCCACCATACTTGCTCTGGACACTGCGAGAGGGCTGTACAAGCAATGATCACACGCACGGCACAGCGGACACACCAGGAAGCGCGGTGTTGGCCGTCGAATGGCGCTAGCTGCGCAGCATTTGTGCACCGCCGCCGTCAGTGTCAGCCAGTTTGCCGTGGCATACGGAGCTCCATCGCAGTCTTTAACACTGGTAGCATGCCGCGACAGCGTGGACGTGAACCGTATGTGCAGTTGACGGACTTTGAGCGAGGGCGTATAGTGGGCATGCGGGAGGCCGGGTGGACGTACCGCCGGATTGCTCAACATGTGGGGCGTGAGGTCTCCACAGTACATCGATGTTGTCGCCAGTGGTCGGCGGAAGGTGCACGTGCCCGTCGACCTGGGACCGGACCGCAGCGACGCACGGATGCACGCCAAGACCGTAGGATCCTACACAGTGCCGTAGGGGACCGCACCGCCACTTCCCAGCAAATTAGGGACACTGTTGCTCCTGGGGTATCGGCGAGGACCATTCGCAACCGTCTCCATGAAGCTGGGCTACGGTCCCGCACACCGTTAGGCCGTCTTCCGCTCACGCCCCAACATCGTGCAGCCCGCCTCCAGTGGTGTCGCGACAGGCGTGAATGGAGGGACGAATGGAGACGTGTCGTCTTCAGCGATGAGAGTCGCTTCTGCCTTGGTGCCAATGATGGTCGTATGCGTGTTTGGCGCCGTGCAGGTGAGCGCCACAATCAGGACTGCATACGACCGAGGCACACAGGGCCAACACCCGGCATCATGGCGTGGGGAGCGATCTCCTACACTGGCCGTACACCACTGGTGATCGTCGAGGGGACACTGAATAGTGCACGGTACATCCAAACCGTCATCGAACCCATCGTTCTACCATTCCTAGACCGGCAAGGGAAGCTGCTGTTCCAACAGGACAATGCACGTCCGCATGTATCCCGTGCCACCCAACGTGCTCTAGAAGGTGGAAGTCAACTACCCGGGCCAGCAAGATCGCCGGATCTGTCCCCCATTGAGCATGTTTGGGACTGGATGAAGCGTCGTCTCACGCGGTCTGCACGTCCAGCACGAATGCTGGTCCAACTGAGGCGCCAGGTGGAAATGGCATGGCAAGCCGTTCCACAGGACTACATCCAGCATCTCTACGATCGTCTCCATGGGAGAATAGCAGCCTGCATTGCTGCGAAAGGTGGATATACACTGTACTAGTGCCGACATTGTGCATGTTCTGTTGCCTGTGTCTATGTGCCTGTGGTTCTGTCAGTGTGATCATGTGATGTATCTGACCCCAGGAATGTGTCAATAAAGTTTCCCCTTCCTGGGACAATTAATTCACGGTGTTCTTATTTCAATTTCCAGGAGTGTATGATTTGTGAAAAGTACCACAATCTGATGCTCTTAGTAAATTAAATGCGGATCTATACTTTGAATGTTCACTTTCTTTCTTATTACTCGTATGTGGTGTAAGGTGGCAGAATAAATGAAGGTCAGATACGCACCTTACATGAGAGCTTTATGCATCGCAATGGGAAGGTGAATATGACACCTAACTTATCTCAGCAGTAATGAGCAAATTTGCCTACCAGTATGTAATGCCAAACGGGATGATAATCGATGGTAATTAACACACCGTTCCTGTAATACATGGTTCAAATGGCTCTGAGCACTATGGGACTTAACTTCTGAGGTCATCAGTCCCTTAAACTTAGAACTACTTAAACCTAACTAACCTAAGGACATCACACACATCCATGGCCGAGGCAGGATTCGAACCTGCGACAGTAGCGGTCGCGCCGTTCCAGACTGTAGTGACTAGAACCGCTTGGCCACCCCGGCCGGCAATACATGTTTGAGTGGAAGGTGAAACAAGCAGTGAGAGGCGTTTTAGTTTGGAATTCAGAGGAACGAGGGCAGAGGCAAGGCTGCACTACTGGAGGTACCACCGAAACCACTTAAAGGGGTGTCCCAGGCACAAAGTCAAAGACCAACCAGATAACTCAGATGGGGAGAGCGAGTATAATGGCCAACCTGAGTGAGGACAGGAAAGAAAGCTTTTAGAAAACTGCATTTCAGAATTCCAAATGGATATTAAACAAGACCAGTGACGCATTTTCGATCATGTGTCCAGTGAGTGGTACACACGTGAGAGAGTCAAGTATGCATTTAGGCGTCTGGGATGGGCACAAAAAGTCCGATTGGTGGAAACGCGCTAGGAAAAAGAGCGAAAGTTTCGACGCAATTTAATGGTAGGGACCTTGTGATTGGTAGAGAGAGTTTCCACAAAATAAGAGGAATGCTCCTATTGTTCTAAAAAAGCCGTGGCGTGAAGAACAAAAGAACCCATGTGGGGACACAGTTTGGCTATGAGTAATACAAGACGGAAATTTTTCATTAACTCTTCTCTGAATAGGCGACCAGTGGAGGATGGAGCGCATAAAGCTATGTAAGACACAGAGGATTAATTTGTGTGGACACTGCATTCTCAACGGCTGATATCCAGCTAGAAATTAGCTGTAGCATCGCTTACCTCCAACTGTGGAGAAACGAACCAGCCAATTAGTTAATTGTTCTTGTGAGAACTGAGGGGGCATTATAATTTGCATGCTGCTCCAACCATACGTGTGTATATCGCCACTATCTAAGACTAGAGATGAGTACATGTTCTCTCGCATAACGAGAAACATAGGGATAGGAATTTCAGCGGAAGAGAGCGGCTTATCAGAGGACAGCTCATCGCAGCTTAAGGTAAAAACGGTGTGCAGAGGCGTGAACTTGTTGGTTCACTAGCTTGCATCCAATGTAAACTCGAGTGACCTTGGGTAATCTTTTGCTCAATTTGTCACATATCTAACTATCCACAGTAGACTTAATTGTCATCTTAAAAATAGTACCGAACTTTGAACCGGAATCGGACGATTTTCCTAGCACTGATCCACATCATCACGTAAGTGTAGAAACTTCTATTTACACTTTAATACTGTCGTGTTTATTATAATTTAATCTTCTGAGAGTTAATATTTAATATGGTTGTGCTTAGGATTATTTCACTTTTTGATGTTGACTAGATGCATTATCCTGACCTTTTTTTTTTGGCACATTGAAAACTGTGTAAAAGCGTGTATTTTTATGCTAGTGTTGCGACATTAAACGCGTCATTTCCACTTACACGGTTGTCTTCAACCCTAGAATAAGTAAACCACAAATATTGCACCTTACAGTGGTAAGAATTTGAAATTTTTCATTGATACTGGAACTTTGTCAGTGACAGCAACATACTTGGACAATCAAGACGAGAACAGAATGGCCTTGCGAAAACGGGTTTAAAGCTGAACGTCAACATAAGTAAAACAAGAATCACTGAGTTTAGCTGAACTAAATCATAAAGTTTGCTACCTGTAAAGAAAATTAAACTGCAATGGCAGAAACACAGAAACATAAAATGCAGGCTTGCAATAAAAAGAAAATTTTTACTGAAAAAGAGAAATGTGTTGACATGGAAGAGTTAGGAAGTCTCATACAAAGCTATTTAGAGTATAGCCTCGTACGCAAGTAAAACATGGACGATAATCTGTACAGACAACAAATGACTAGAGTCTTTTGAAATGCGCCACAGAGTAATGCTGGAGACTACATCAGTAGAGGGGACAACGATTGAGGAACAAGAAAATCGACTAGAGGAGAAAAATTATTTATGGCACAGATTGAGCAAAAGAAGGATTTATTGATCGGGCACATCCTGAGGCATCAAGGTATGGTCGGTTTATTGATGGGAGGAAGTGAACGGGAGCGTTAAAACTGTAGAGAGAGACCATGGCTTATCTACACTAAGCCGCTTCAAGTGAATGGTTGTTGCGGTAGTTACAAAGAGGTGAAGAGGCTTGGATAGGGCAGGCTGGCCTGCAGCGCTGCAGCAAACCAATCTACAGGCTGAAAATCGCAGCAACATGAGGAGTTCACCGCAGACTAACAGTCGTGAGTGGTTGTTTTTGCGAAAAATATCTAAGCTTCCTTCTTCGAGAACAAAACACATTTGCTTAAGATTGCGCTGATATTATCCTGTCATATGTCTTTTCTACAACCCGTTTTTGTAAGCTTCCTTATTTGAGCATAAATTACATTTCCTTGAAACTCCGCTAAATAGCCTGTTAGCATCTATCTTTCTATAACCAGATTTCGGCGGTAGTTCCACGTTAAACCACTATGGGAGCTTACGCAGTCTTTTCTACAACCAGTGTTTGTAAGCTTCCTCATTCCAGGACGAAGTACATTTCCTTGAAACTCCACTGAACATCCTCTTGGTACCTGACTTTTCCATAACCATTTTTCGGAAGCAGTTCCACGTTAAACCTTTCTGGACGCATGTGTCAACATATTCAACCGTTCAGGTTTTGTCAAGTAAGTAATCGTCAATCCAAAGATAATGCATTTTCTGAATATTTACGCACTGTATGCTAGATTTGTTTATAACGAGAGTCGACTAACAATTCCTGATCCAAGCTTTGGTTCGCCGCTGGTTTTGTAGTTTTTGCTACAGATTCCTAGCGCTGTGACTTCTGTACCTGGAATAGCACCATCCACGAACAACCTGCTCATATATTGCAGCATAGGAACGTATTCACGGACAATGTGGGCAGCACACAGTAAGTAGCTCAGACGAAAGTAAACTAAAATAATGTAATGTTCTTCTCGTTTGCTACGGCAAGTGATTGGAGCGACGTGGTTTGGAAAGCATGCAAGGTAGTCTGCCAGGGACTTCTGTTTATAAGTAGAAGAGAAGGAAGGAAAGTTGTAGCTCAATTTCCTGCCGTCGTAAAGGTCATTCGAATCGAATAGGACCTCAGTGGGACAATGATGGGGAAGGAAACTAGCTATTTCATTTTGAAGCCACACGAATTTATTCATCCCATGTTGTTGTTGTTGTGGTCTTCAGTCCTGAGACTGGTTTGATGCAGCTCTCCATGTTACTCTATCCTGTGCAAGCTTCTTCATCTCCCAGTACGTACTGCACCCTACATCCTTCTGAATCTGCTTAGTGAATTCATGTCTTGGTCCCTCTCTACGATTTTTACCCTCCACGCTGCCCTCCAGTACTAAATTGGTGATCCCTTGATGCCTCAGAACATGTCCTACCAACCGATCCCTTCTTCTAGTCAAGTAGTGCCACAAACTCCTCTTCTCCCCAATCCTATTCAGTACCTCCTCATCAGTTATGTGATCTACCCATATAATCTTCGGCATTCTTCTGTAGCACCACATTTCGAAAGCTTCTATTCTCTTCTTGTCCAAACTAGTTATCGTCCATGTTTCACTTCCATACATGGCTACACTCCATACAAATACTTTCAGAAACGAATTCCCGACTCTTAAATCTATACTCGATGTTAAAAAATTTCTCTTCTTCAAAATCGCTTTCCTTGCCATTGCCAGTCTACATTTTATATCCTCTCTACTTCCACCATCGTCAGTAATTTTGCTCCCCAAATAGCAAAACTCCTTTACTACTTTGAGCGTCTCATTTCTTAATCTAATTCCCTCAGTATCACCGACTTAATTCGACTACATTCCATTATCCTCGTTTTGCTTTTGTTCATGTTCATCTTATATCCTTCTTTCACGACACTGTCCATTCCGTTCAGCTGCTCTTCCAAGTCCTTTGCTGTCTCTGACAGTATTGTAATGTCATCGGCGAACCTCAAATTTTTTATTTCTTCTCTACGGATTTTAATTCCTTCTCCTAATTTTTCTTTTGTTTCCTTCACTGCTTGCTCAATATACAGATTGAATAACATCGGGGAGAAGCTACAACCCTGTCTCACTCACTTCCCAACCACTGCTTCCTTTCGTGTCCCTGGACTCTTATAACTGCCATCTGGTTTCTGTACAAATTGTAAATAGCCTGTCCCTTCCTTGTACTCGTATTTCACCCTTGCCACATTCAGAATTTGAAAGAGAGTATTCGAATCAACATTGCCAACAGCTTTCTCTAAGTCTACAAATGCTAGACACATAGGTTTGCCTTTTCTTAATCTAGCTTCTAAAATATGTCGTAGGGTCAGTATTGCCTCACGTGTTCCCATATTTCTACGGAATCCAAACTGATCTTCCCCGAGGTCGGCTTCTACCAGTTTTTTCATTCGTCAGTAATGAATTCGCGTTAATATTTTGCAGCCATGACTTATTAGAATGATAGTTCGGTAATTTTCACATCTGTCAACACCTGCTTTCTTTGGGATTGGAATTATTATATTCTTCTTGAAGTCTGAGGGTATTTCGCCTGTCTCATACATTTTGCTCACCAGAAGGTAGAGTTCTGTCAGGACTGGCTCTCCCAAGGCTGTCCGTAGTTCTAATGGAATGTTATCTACTCCCGGGGCCTTGTTTCCACTTAGGCCTTTCAGTGCTCCATCAAACTCTTCACGCAGTATCATATGTCCCATTTCATCTTCATCTACATCCTCTTCCATTTCCATAATATTGTCCTCAAGTACATCGCCCTTGTATAGACCCGCTATATACTCCTTCCACCTTTCTGCTTTCCCCTCTTTGCTTAGAACTGGGTTTCCATCTGAGCTCTTGATATTCATGCAAGTGGTTCTCTTTTCTCCAAAGGTCTCTTTAATTTTCCTGTAGGCAGTATCTCTCTTACCCCTCGTGAGATATGCCTCTACATCCTTACATTTGTCCTCTAGCCATCCCTGCTTAGCCATTTTGCACTTCCTGTCGATCTCATTTTTGAGACGTTTGTATTCCTCTTTACCAGCTTCATTTACTGCATTTTTGTATTTTCTCCTTTCATCAATTAAATTCAGTATCTCTTTTGTTACCCAAGGATTTCGTCTTTTTACCTACTTGATCCTCTGCTGCCTTCACTATTTCATCCCTCAAAGCTACCCATTCCTCTTCTACTGTATTTCTTTCCCCCATTCCTGTCAATTCTTCCCTTACGCTCTCCCTGAAACTCTCTACAACCTCTGGTTCTTTCAGTTTATCCAGGCCCCATCTCCTTACATTCCCACCTTTTTGCAGTTTCTTCAGTTTTAATCTACAGTTCATAACCAACAGATTGTGGTCAGGGTCCACATCTGCCCCTGGAAATGTTTTACAATTTAAAACCTGGTTCCTAAATCTCTGTCTTACCATTATATAATCTATCTGAAACCTTTTAGTATCTCCAGGATTCTTCCATGTATACAACCTTCTTTCATGATTCTGGAACCAAGTGTTAGCTATGATTAAGTATGCTCTGTGCAAAATTCTATCAGGCGGCTTCCTCTTCCATTTCTTAGCCCTAATCCATATTCACCTACTACGTTTCCTTCTCTCCCTTTTCCTACACTCGAATTCCAGTCACCCATGACTATTAAATTTTCGTCTCCCTTAACTATCTGAATAATTTCTTTTATTTCATCATACATTTCTTCAATTTCTTCGTCATCTGCAGAGCTAGTTGGCATGTAAACTTGTACTACTGTAGTAGGCGTGGGTTTTGTGTCTATCTTGGCCACAATATTGAGTTCGCTATGCTGTTTGTAGTATCTTACCCGCAATCCTATTTTTTTATTCATTATTAAACCTACTCCTGCATTACTCCTATTTGATTTTGTATTTATAACCCTGTATTTACCTGACCAAATGTCTTGTTCCTCCTGCCACCGAACTTCATTAATTCCCACTATATCTAACTTTAATCTATTCATTTCCCTTTTTAAATTTTCTAACCTACCTGCCCGATTAAGGGATCTGACATTCCACGCTCCGATCAGTAGAACGCCAGTTTTTTTCTTCCTGATAACGACGTCCTCTTGAGTAGTCCCTGGCCGAAGATCCGAATGGGGGACTATTTTACCTCCGGAATATTTCACCCAAGAGGACCCCATCATAAATTAATTACGGCTGTAGTTTCCCCTTGCTTTCTGCCGTTCGCAGTACCACAACAGCAAGGCCATTTTGGTTAGCGTTACAAGGCCAGATCAGTCAATCACCCAGACTGTTGCTCCTGCAACTACTGAAAAGGCTGCTGCCCCTCTTCAGGAACCACACGTTTGTCTGGCCTCTCAACAGATACCCCTCCTTTGTGGTTGCACCTATGGTACGGCTATCTGTATCGTTGAGGCACGCAAGCCTCCCCACCAACGGCATGGTCCACGATTCATAGGGGGGTACTGTTAGTAGCTGTAACAAATGTACTCTCCACGCTACTAAATAAACGTTTTATGAAACTGTACTCATCGCGCAAAAATATATCGTAGAGTAAAAAATGACATTTCTTTCTACCATTCTGAAATTGGGATTTGTGCTCGGTACAGAGTACTCACTAGCTACCGACATTGCATCGTCAAACGATATTTGAAGCTCAAGGGTAGCTACAGGCGGTGAACAACATAGATGAGTGGCGTTGTTACACACCTGGTAAGAACTCTTGACCACTCCAGCGCGTCAGAGCCGGAAACACCGTAGGTGTGTTTCTTCCTCCCATCGCAGAAGCGCTTCATAGATAGCGAGGCAACCTGAAAACCTGCACATGATCAGATACCCAGAGAGAATTTTTACTCTTAAACACGTGTGGCTATACAAATGCGATAAGCTTGTTATAACTGAACTGAACACATGAAGCAGTCGCTATATGGTAACGGAACATTAGGAATTGCTTAGAAACAATATGTGTCGCTATTAAATAAAATTATGTGTTTAGAAACACGACGTCTTTACATAATGTTATTATTTTATTGAATCCAGTGACAAAACACCTATATATTAAGGAGAATGCATTAAGTGTTTAAAATGTTTTGCGCCAACTAACGTTGGGAGATCATGATTCCTTATACAAAGAAAACTCGGCATATACTGTAAACGCCATCATAAATCCTTCTCATATCAATCGTTTCTTATTTCGCATCGATTCTTCTTTCGTGCGACGGGTGCTATTAGCAACACCAAAAAGCCACATGCTCTTTCCTGTGCAGTGTGCAAGAGAGGCTGTTCAAATGCGCATGCAACAAAACAAGCCAAATTTTATAGATTTATGCTTGTAACCAGAGTTCGTTCACACATCACACAGTCATCGACACAACGCGTTCCCACAAATCTCTCGTGAAGAAGAGCCTTAAAAAAATGCTGCACGAGTCAACTTATACATTAACAGGCAGAAACAAGCACTGCTGGGCACTTCACTAAAGTACCGTACACTAGCAACTAATTGTGGCTATCGATAATTTACTCAAACTGATAATTATAGTAGTTACTATTAAATTACTTTATATACGTATGTTACGAGAAAAATAGTTACTTTGAAAAAGTCAAAGCTCCTTTTTCATACTACTCGGCTTTTGTTGTTAGCTAATACTTTGAATAAACAATTTTAACTTTACCCAGACCGCTTTTAACTATCTATACACGGTTATTCTAAATGATGGACCCATTTTCAAAACTTCGTATTTATTCAAGAACAAATCGAAAATGAACAAGCCCTATACTTATGAAAAGAGGCGTTTCGAAGTTTATTTTTCATGATGTTTGATATCAATTTAAAACTTTCTTGATTCCGTCAGAGGTCATCCTGTGACAAACGCGGTCAGCCTGTGCTCTTTCCTTCGCACACACTCCACGGCTGTTTAAATTGCTTAAACCAACGGTTGATGCTATTGTAGCTGAATGCCGAATTTGGTACGAAGTGTCTGCTGCACCGCAATTTGCGGCTCACTTTTCGCAAACTCAAGAGTGCCGGAAACCTAGTGCTCCACAGTCGCCATCTCACTCACAACTGACAGTGAAACGCAATGACGGCCCTATTGCCGCGCAAATTCTACCTGCCGCTTCTCAAACCATCACCGCCCTCCAAAAGCTTTGAAACTTCCTCTTTTCGCTGGTATGAAGGTTGTTCATTTTTGATTTGTACTTGAATACATACGAATTTTTGAAAATAGGCCCATCATTTAAAATAACCCTGTATACTGCAAAATAGGGATCTATCTGATTAAAATATTAAAATCAGGTAGAATTTACATTCCTGAGTCCAAGTATTAAGATACATTACAGAAGGAGTGACTATTCAAGTATTCTTTTACTTTGTATTTCGCTGTTTGGAGGTGTTAAATTTACTGCCTGGTTTCCACTGACAGCCTGTTTTAGTTTTTGTACCAGAATATGAAATAACATTGTGAACCCCTGAAAGGGATGCATAGTCGATATGGAAATTACGAGGGCATGCTGAAAAGTTACTCCTCCGAATTTTTTTAAACTGTTCTCATAATCAGCTGAGTTTTCACATATCATGCATATTACTCTGTCGACTTTCCCGCTTCGCTGACGCAAATTGTAAGTCTCTGCCGCTGGAGTGTTCCAAATTGTAGCGTATAACTTGGCAGTGTGTAAAGTAACTACGAGGGTCACTCCAAAAGAAAAGCACACTATTTTTTAAATCCATCTTTTATTCTACATGTTTGAAAGTTTTACAGTGTGTAGATGCATCCTTTAGGAACAATATTTTCATTTCTCCACATAATTTCAAACCCTCTCAACTGCCTTACGCCATCTTGCAACCAGCGCCTGTATACCTGCACGGTACAATTCAGGACCAACCCGTTGGAGCCACTGTTTGGCAGCGTGCACAAGGGAGTCATCATCTTCAAACCTTGTTCCACAAAGAGAGACTTTCAGTTTCCTAAAGAGACCAGGTCAGGACTGTAAGGTGGGTGTTTCAGTTTTGTCCATCCGAGTTTTGTGATCGCTTCCATGGTTTTTTGACTGACATGTGGCCGTGCATTGTCGTGCAACAGCAAATCATCATGCTTTTGCCAATGTGGTCGAACATGACTCAGCCGAGCTTGAAGTTTCTTCAGCGTCGTCACATTTGCATCAGAATTTATGGTGGTTCCACTTGGCATGATGTCCACAAGCAAGAGTCCTTCGGAATCGAAAAACACCGTAGCCATAACTTTTCCAGCAGAAGGTGTGGTTTTGAATTATTTTTTACTTGGGTGAATTTGCATGATGTCACTCCACTGATTGCCTCTTCGTATTTGGTAAAAATGATGGAGCCATGTTTCGTCACCGGTCACAATTCTTCCAAGAAATTCATCTCCACCATTCTCATACTGTTCCAAAAGTTCGCTGCATACCGTTTTTCTCGTTTCTTTGTGAGCCACTGTCAACATCCTGGGAACGCACCTGGCGCAGACCTTTTTCAACGTCAACACTTTCAGTATTCTGTAAACACTTCCTTCCCCTATCCCAACGTAGCGTGACAATTCGTTCACTGTGATGCGCCTGTGAGCTGTCACCAATTCGTTAACTCTCTGCACATTGTCTGGAGTGTGTAAAGTACGAGGCCTGTCGCTGCGAGGACAATCTTCAATATTGCCGTGCCCGCTTTCATCACGTAACCTGCTTGCTCACCGACTAACTGTACTGTGATCGACAGCAGCATCTCCATACACCTTTTTCAACCTCTTGTGGATGTTTCTCACAGTCTCGTTTTAACACCACAGGAATTATATGACAGCACGTTGCTTCTGACGAACGACAAGTGTAGCAGTCACCTTCAAGACAAGCTGTGACGGCGCCACTCAAGGGAACAGATTGAACTAAGTTTGAAAACAAGCGAGAAGGATGTATCTACACGCTGTAAATCTTTCACACATGCAGAATGAAAACTGCATTTTTACAAAAATAGTGTACATTCCTTTTGGAGTGATCATCGTATGTCTGTGAGTGAGAAACAGCGCGCTGTAATCGAGTTTCTAACCACAGAAAATGTCCTCCAATTGAAATCCATAGATGAATGAAAGCTATGTACGTTGATGATTGTATCGACATCAGTAATGTGCGACGTTGAGTTGTTCTTGTTCGTAATGAAGGAAACGATAGTTATAACCTCAATGCGTTTGACAGAGCTCGGAGTGGACGAGCGTGTACGGCAACCGACGAGGCTCATCAGAATCGGTTTTATGAACTCATCAGCGAAAATCGTCGAATAACACAGACATGGTTCTCAGGTAAATTTGGAATATCATGACAGAGTGTACAGGCAAGCATTGCAGGACTGCAGTACAGAAAACTGTGAGCACGATGGTTGACTCGAATGCTCAGTGCTGACGTGAAAGAGAGCAGATTGGACACCTGTCAACCGTTTGTTACGCTTTTTAAGCATCAGTATGATGGGTTCCTTAAAAACATTTGTGACAGGTAATGAAAGCTGGGTACACCATTTTTACTTCCAAAACCACAGAACAACAATGGAGTTCCGCCACAAAGAATCATTGAGGCCAAAAAAGTTTAAGATCACGCCATCAGCAGTGTTCTAGGATGTTCAAGGTGTGGCGCACATGGAATTTATGCCTAAAGACACCTCCATGAACTCTGCAAGGTACTGCGAGATCCTCAAAAAACTGGAAGCACAAATTCGAAGATTTCATCCGCACATGGAGCACTCTCTTCTTCAGCAATGCAATGCAAGGCCACACACGAGCGCTGCATCTGCTACAATCCAACGCCTTGTGTTCATCGTCATCGACCATCCTCCATATAGTCCCACGCTGGCCCCCATGAGCTTTTCATCTTTTCCCACAACTTAAAGAACGCCTTGGGGGACATCACTTTGATAGTGATGAAGCAGTGCAAGCAGATGATAGGTTGTGGCTCCGTCAACAACGTTAAACATTTTACAGTGACCGTATCAACAAACTGGTCCTTGGGAGAAATTTGTTCGTCACCAGGATAGCTATGTTGAGAAATAAATATGTAGACACGAAGAGTAAAGATGTAGACTGTTAATAAAGATTGATTTGTTCAAAAAGCTTTGAAAGTTTTCACATAAAATTTCGGAGGCATTACTTTTAAGCGAGCCCTCATATTCTACTTCTAATATTGTGGTTGCGGATTGTTGAGTCGGCCGTAATTCACTGTTGTATTAGCCAAAAAAAAATTATGGGTTATATGTACAGGCATGTAAATGGAAGAATCTTTAGACCCCTAAAAAGCTTCTAAAAGGCATTCACTTATCAACTTAACACAACATTCGTATTGCACGCTTGTGTAGAATAAACACTTCCTTTTCATTTAAGCTGGAATGCCCTAGAAGATTACACCATGCGACAGAACTGACTAACAGCATGCGCAGCATGCTAGAAAAGTTGTGTGTAGGTCAACACATCAGAAGAGATTTCTGAGGCGGAACTGAGCTTTTTAATTAACTTATCCACATGCTGGTGTTACTACAGTATATTACCCATCAGGATGTCCAGGAACTTCACATACTGACCCTCATCCAGTGCATACCCACTGATCTGTGTTACCAGTAATGTTGGTTGTGAACCAGTTGCCAGACTGTTGCATTATTTTCCTGCCTTTACCTGCTATGGATGTGTTTGGCACAACTATCAATACTAACGTCATCAGCAAGTATTACAGCTCTTGACAAGGCGTCCAATGTCCCCAGTAGAGTATTGATGTAGACCAAGAACAGAAAGGGACAAGCACCGAACCCCGTGGCTCACCATATTTCACGTTTACCCCCTCTGAATTTAAACTGATTCCTGTTGTATCATTTGGTAATGTGACCTTCTGTTTTCACTTGCAAGATATGACTCTATCCATTCAAGGTAATCTTTAATGCTATACCATTTTAGTTTCCCTACCAGAATGTTGTGCTCTACATTCTATACAGTCAAAGGACTTTGCAAGATCACAGAAAATGCCGTCAATGATAACATTTATCGTGGTTTTTCTATTTTATCAGAATCGAGGCGCAAAAAGTAATTATTGAGCACGGTAAGGCTAACAATTTTTATCTTAAGTATGCTACTTAAATCAAAATACCGAAGTAACAAAAATAAATAAAGATGACATAATTAGAGCTCACCAATTCTCCTCTTGCTTTCTCGAGAAGATGTCATTTCCGTTCATTCCTGTAACTATAATAAGTTTTGTTAGCTTCAAGTGCAATACAGCAATCGAAATAAAAAACTTAAGATGGTAATGTTTACGTCATAACCAAGTCTAACATATGCGCAATTGGATCAAACACTTATTTATGGATTATTCCGTACTTATTGGTAGAACAATTCCATATTTAAGGCTAAATAGTGAGTACACTGTTTTTCATCTAATAATTTTTGTTTATTTCGAACTAGTTTTCGGTTAATTAGACCATTTCATGAAACAAGCCTCTGGAAGGGACTGCGGTTCTTAGATAACCAAAAATTATAGGCGAAGATACAGACACCTGCACATAGTGTTTGCATCATACTTGTTTCTTAAAGTTGAAATTACACTTTATATAATGGACAATGTTAAGCACAATAAATAGTTAAACTACACAATATTACAAGTTAAATTATCTTCTTTTTTTCCTGAGATTCTGTTAAACTGAGTACTATTCATATATGTTGTGCAACAAACACATTTTTTTTTTACATTTTAAACTAAACTTTAGGCAATGGACAGTATTGTACGCAATAATTACAGGTTGTATGACTGTGGTGGTTCTAATGGTTCACATGGCTCTGAGCACTATGGGACTTAACATCTGAGGTCATCAGTCCCCTAGAACTTAGAACTACTTAAATCTAACAAACCTAAGGACATCACACACATCCATGCCCGAGGCAGGATTCGAACCTGCGACCGTAGCAGTCACGCGGTTCCAGACTGCAGCGCCTAGAACCGCTCGGCCACACGGGCCGGCGTATGACTGTGATATCTTAGTTTGTTAGGTAGGGGTTGTGACATTGGTTGAGAACTACCTAACTGAGCACTAGTAACTTATATGGAGAAACAAACATGTTTTACATTGTAAATAACTTTTTTATGCAATGGGCAATATTGAACATAGTTCATGGTTAAAATACACAATATCCAGGTATTACAAGTTTTATTGATGAAGTTTGTATGGTAAGTGAATGGTTCGAATGGTTCTGAGCACTATGGGACTTAACTGCTGAGGTCATCAGTCCCCTAGAACTTAGAACTACTTAAACCTAACTAACATAAGGACATCACACACATCCATGCCCGAGGCAGGATTCGAACCTGCGACCGTAGCGGTCGCGCGGTATCAGACTGTAGCGCCTAGAACCGCTCGGCCACTCCGGCCAGGCTGTATGGTAGGCAAGGGCAAATTCTGTTGTGTTTTGTGTAGCAGTATATGTCATTGTGGATGTTTGATTGCATCATGTGAAGCTTAAAAGTGGGGATGTGCTTAACTGTAATTCTCATATAGAAACAGCTGGATATTTTGAGCTAAATGTCTGCTTCTAATAGGCTTAGTTTCCTTCCTTAGTTAGCTACATGTAATACTTCAACGTGAATTTGATATTTGTGTCCTTCCTTCAGCTGAGGTATTAACCTTGACTGTAACATGTGTAAATCATTTGCGCCATACATATTCCGTTCAATAAAGCACAGTCCAAGCAGATGCTGTGACGTCATCACTGCCAATATCATTACGTGGTATGGATATCTTTCTAACTCGACTGTGTAATGAGGATTCTCATTTGCCCAAACAGCAATATTTCTAGCATTTGAGCTGTGATAAATGAAAACATGACCTTGGCGTGGTTCACTGCATTTGGAAATTGAGTTAAGCAATCTCAGCATGCTAGAACGCGCTCATTCCTCGGGTCTCTATCCGATAACTTGTTTACGAATGTCAGTCTTTCTTCATGTGATCTCGCACTGTTGTCCTCGTTATACTGATCTCCGCAGCACATGTACGTGTCGAAGTCATAGGTGAATATGACAATCGAAACAGAGATTCCGGAACGTGTTTTTCTCGTGTTTTCTTCCTTCCAACGCGTGGCCCGTCTCTAACATTGCCACAAGCAAAAACACGTCTTTCCCAATCCGTAAGTGTTGCCTTTTGCGCCGGAGCCTTATTAATTCTTTATGGAATGCTCCCATAATCTATTCTCATTGTCTACCCCGTATATTGTCGTTGGTGTACCCACAGACCTGTCACGAAGCGCTCCTCAATAGTTTTAACTATGACTGTTCACATCTGCCATGGTTAGAAATTAAAGTTCGACTGCGACTGCAAAAACATGTAAACATGAATTCCAACAATTGAAACCAACAACTGATAAGAAGTAACATAGCGACTAACCTTAATAACATCATATTGCTGCACAAGACATAAACGTGTTATTCTACACATATTATAAGCAGCATCGATCTTAATTGTTCCCTGATACTGGCGTTAACGAGGCACATACACCATGTGATCAAAAGTATCCGGACACCTGGCTGAAAATCACTGACAGGTTCGTGGCGCCCTCAATGTGTAATGCTGGAATTCAATATGGTGTTGGCCCACCCTTAGCCTTGATAACAGCTTCCACTCTCGCACGCATACGTTCATTCAGATGCTGGAAGATCTGTTGTGGAATGGTAGGCCATTCTTCACGTAGTGCTGCACTGAGGAGAGGTATCTATGTCGGTTGTTGAGGCCTGGCACGAAGTCGGCGTTCCAAAACATTCCAAAGGTGTTCTTTGGGATTTACGTCAGGACTCTGTGCGGGGCAGTCCATTACAGGGATGTTATTGGCGTGTAACTACTCCGCCAATGGCCGTGCATTATGAACAGGTGCTTGATCGTGTTGAAAGATCGCCATGCCCGTTCTGCTCTTCAGTAGTGAGAAGCAAGAAGCTGCTTAAAACATCAATGTAGGCCTGTGCTGTGATAGTGCCACGCAAAACAACAAGGGGTGCAAGCCCCTCCATGAAAAATCTTAGTAGTTAGTGCCTTCAGTAGTTAGAATCTTTTATTTAGCTGGCAGTACTGGCGCTCGCTGTATTGCAGTAGTTCGAGTAACGAAGATTTTTGTGAGGTAAGAATTCATGAAAGGTTTAAGTTAATGTTAGTCAAGGCCATTCTTTTGCAGGGATTACTGGAAGTCAGATTGCGTTGCGCTAAAAATATTGTGTGTCAGTTTAGTGTTGTTCAGAATAATTAAAGAGAATAATGTCTGAGTACGTTCAGTTTTGCTCAGCTGTTTGAAAATCAATAATTTAAGAGGTTCATCAGAACAGTAATTCATTAATTTTTCTAAGGGGGCATTACATATGTCGACCCTTAGCCGAGGATACCTCACTGGAATCTTCTGATTTTTTCTTGTAGTTTGTGTAATTAGTGTAGCTATTGTTTATTGCTAGCACGTAATTGTAGAGAGAATTTCCTTTGTAGTTGTAGTTTTTCATTGTTGTACAGTAAAACAGTTGTGGCATGCATGTAGTTTGCACCAAGTATTTTGCAGCTGCGCTTGCAATTAACTAGATATTATTTTCAGTGCTATGTTAATGTGTTTTCTTATTTTTATCTTCAAATTGTGCTTTTCTGTGTTATCGTGTGAAATATTGCGATAATAATGGCGTGTGGAAAACGTAATACTAGGCTCCAAAGTGAACTGGGAAATGACAGTGAAGACGAAAGCAGTGTGTTAGCGCCACCGAGTAATGAATTAACTAATGTTCAAAGCAGTAATTTGGTAACTATGCATAGGGAAATGGAGTGGGCTGCAAATAATGGTGTAGACAGTGAAACAATTAGTGAACAGGGAAGCATTATCGATCGATCGGTCGGCAACAGCTCGCCTCAGGAATCCGAAATGACAGGACACAATCTTGCAAATACTGTAGATTCAGGTTTTGCGTCCTCACCGTTTTCTCAAGTAAGTCAAGACACATTTTCTGCTCGTCAAAATGTGAATGTTGCCGGTGAAAATGCACTGCCGAAAAGCATAGAGGAACAGATTCCAGACATTAATACATTATTATTGCTATTAATGCAACAAATGAAACAAAATCAGAGACAAACACATCAACAGTTAGACACAATGGAACAAAATCTTCAAAAGTTAGACACAATGGAACAACACCAGAGACATACACAGCAACAGTTAGACGCAATGGAACAGCACCAGAGACAAACACAGCGACCGTTAGACGTAATGGAACAAAATCAAAAAGAGTCACAGCAACAGCTTCAAAGGTTAGACACTACACTTGAACAAACACGTGAAGGTTTAACTGCTGAGTTACTTAAAATCGAGTCGAAATGTCAAAAAGTCTGTAATGACGTAAAAGCACAAATTTGTGAGCATTTCCAAACTATTTTTTCGCTTCATGGAAATGCATTACAGAATCACGAAGCAGCCATAACAGAACTGCAAACTATTGTTCATGAAAATCACGACACATTGAAAGCTAAAATTGACTGAGTTGCATATGCTGATTCGGTTAGGCAACTTGCAAAAACTCAGGAAAACTTAAAGGGCACAATAGATACGATTTCAACACAAATGGACACTCTGAACTTGGTTCAGAAAAACACACTGAGGAAATCAGTTCATTATCGGAGAAAGTAGCCGAACTTTCGGATCAGTTCACTAATTTATCTACGAAGGTAGATGATAATCTGAATGATACAAGACCGGTAGTCTTGATACAGAAGAGTACGAGCAAATCAGGAAATTCAAACAAAATCAGATCCAAATTAATACGCAACACAAAAGAGAAATCCGGGAAGTACAAGATCAGTTGGCACAAATAACACAAGAATTACATATTTCAGAGGAGACTCGCGCTCAAACACGGGAAGAGGGACACAGAAATAAATTGGCAAGGTACACCGAAACGACGTAACAATGACCGATATGCGACTCGCCGACATGATGATTTTGACTATAAGCTGTTCATTACTACATGTAAATTCAAAACATTTAAGAATTCTGGCAACGACATTCATCCACAAGCATGGCTCCATCATTTCTCTCATTGTTCTCCCCCCAACTGGTCATTAGAGCACAGATTAGAATTTACGTGTGGCTACTTAGAGAATGAACCAGCTATAAGAATGCGATCGGTCATTCATGATTGTCACAGTGAAGGAGAATTTGATCATGCCTTCCTCTCAGCATATTGGTCTCAAGCTACACAAGACCGAGTAAAACATACCATCGTAATGATGAAACATTTCGAACAATCTGAATTTTCCAGTCTTGTGAAATATTTCAAAGACATGTTACATAATAATCAGTACCTGTCAAACCCATACAGCCCCTCAGAACTCATCCGCATTTGCTTAATCAAATTGCCTGAACATTTACAACATATTATTTTGGCAGGACGTTGCCAAGACGACATTCAAGTTTTTCAGGGACTCTTACAAGAATTGGAAATTTACACTGACAATCGCGGGAAACGAAAACTGGAACTCAACAATTATATGTCACATCCATCACAATTCTGCAATTAAAGAAATAATAACTGACACGGCAAGGCTATTCTTACAATGGAAATCGTGAACAAAACAGACACCACCCATATGACAACCACTGCCAGAGTAATAGTTATGGAGAAAGATCGCACTTCCGTAGTAATGAATACGACAGAGATAACCATAGAAATAGACAGTATGGGAACCAAAACAATTATTATCAAGGGAGACAGAATAACTTCAGATGCAACAGTTCAGCGCGCAGTTACGATTCAGGGAGAAATTCTCCACCAAGTGACCGACAAGAAGGAAATTATGGAATCTACCGACATGACGACAGACGATATGATCGTAACGACAGACCTGAATTTCATCAGAACTGGCGGTATTCAGACAGGGCAGGGCCCTCTCGACAAGGTGAATTTGTAGAAGTTAGGTCTTCTAATCCTAATAACGACGCGCGCCAACAAAGAGACAGACAATGACTCACACCGCAGACAGCCACGTGCGCTCGCTGGCTCCGAGAAAAATAACAGAAGACGCTAACCTTGAGAAAAATTTTAGCATTCCTTACCGACATACACGACATGATATTTGCATTGAAGTTGAAACTCTGCACACTAGAAGGGGTAAAAGATTGCACCACATTTCAAATATATAACCGTTTACTGAGAGATAATCTGCTTTTTATCTTAGTCTCTGCCATACAATTTTTCACTTCATGTTACTAGTACGCTTTGTCACACTTAGAAAACTGTTACCATGCAACTATGTTTTAAAGTTAACTATCCAATCTAGATCCTAGGGAACATATTTAGCAGTAATTACGAATTCATTGTTATAGTGAACAGACGGCGCAGTGTTGTTATTTGTACATTCTTGCTTGTTGGTTGCACTATTATGTAACGAATATATGGCTTACATACTTAGAACATATACTGCTAATGAGATTTTAATGCAACATTTTGGTTTACTTGAGAATACATTCTGGATTTAAAGTACTTTCTGTGAGATTAAAGATGACTTAGCATTTGGTTTCTTTGACAGCTACACGATTATATCACGACGCTACTAATGTGTGACACAATTTAAATTGTTGCTTTTGCGGTGTATCTGTTTTATATCTGCACAGTTTTTCTGAATTCTTCTGGAAAGTAAAACATGTATTAGTAGTAACTTTTGTGGTATAGCTACAATGAGACAGCCTTTTTCGTAGCACAATACATTACAGTATAGTACTTTCTTGATATGGTACTGTACGTAATAAGTACGATATCTATACGCATAGCATTTCGCTGTTGTTTATTACGAGGTAAGTACATTGACTTCCACAGAACATTGCTTACGGACGACGATAATTATGACACTTGGCACATTTTTTACACTTAAGTAATGACAGAGATTATCTTACAACAAGACGCACAGTTTAGCGCTACAGCACACGTATTTGAGTGATTAATTTTGCACTTAAAACAGTTATTTTTAAAGATTTTTGAATTACAAAGATACAAGGGTTTTCCGTGATACATTTCATTCCATTGCTGTAATTTGTAACACTTGATGGTATAATTACATTAATCCTCAGGAGGGTACACGCTTACTTTGTGTACCATGTGTCAGGCAAGCACAAGGAATCCTAGCTAATATGGTATTTGCATGTACAACTTTACACATCGGACCATGTTTCTCTAACACATAAATTACACAGCTGTCTGATCATTTAACTGAGAGAGACAAACATTTAATTTACTACATCGTCAGTGACAGATGTTTACGTAACTACACCGTTGGATAACTTCACACTTATGAAATTGTATTTTGTCTGTACTTTGTGAACTGTTCATATTTTTCGGAACCATTGTGATACTATGAGAGCTTTTTAATTATGTATTTGGTATGGGATCATGATTTTTAAAGTATGTTTGAGGTAGATGACACTACTGAAATGAACAGAGAATTTTTTTTAGGTTTTGAAATTATTGCAGAAAGCTACGATGTATTTGAGATTTGACTGAGGTGTTATGATGTTATTATTACGACGACGATGTGTATTATGCTGTTGAGGTACGTTTATGATCAATAAGCCGATGCTATATGAGGAATTTGACTATGCTACATATGTATAATGATGAAATATTGAAGAATGTCGACGAATATGTATATGTGTAATAAGGTAAGGAATAATGAGAAGTGGTTAGGGACGTTGATTTGTGAAAAAGGATGTTGGAAACCTAGAATCATACTTAAAGAGTATGAAATGTGTGTAAATGCATGAATGTATTACAATGCCGACGAAAATTTTTTGGACACTGTTATATTTATAGGATTTTGTTTCTACACATTTGAAACGCAAATTCTCAACCTGTGTATTTTTTATGTGAGACTGTCACTGCTGTCGTTAATATTTTGGTAAGAAAGTTAAGTGACCTTCACGTAATGCGTCGCGGGCACCCAGCAGTGCCACCTGCCTGGAGAAAAAGCCATTAGGTGGAGAAAAAAAGAGGCCATTAACCTCGCTATTGACATTCCTTTGTAGAAAGCATCGCAATTATGACACGCTATTACTTGGAAACATATGATTATACTGTGGAGCACATACTTTGTGCTACTTACTGAAATGCTTATGAATTGATGGGAAATATTCTTACATCTGCACACCTGATTATGACAAGTGTCTTTCTACGAGAATTGAGAGAATTTCTACTAACTTTTGAAATGCCACATGACTATTGAATGATATTGTTATGCTTTGCTTTACATAGTTGGTTATTTCATTTGATATCTGTTTTCCAACTGTGGTGCAGCATTGGTTTTATAAAATAAAATAAAATGCATTTGCTAATGTGACCACTTTCTGTCAACAGATCTATTAAATAATAATTTTATGATCCACATTCTTCGAAAAATGAGCACTTGGAAAGGAAAGAACAATAAGAAGGAACTAATAACAGTAACTGCATACATAATTTTCTTTTCAAGTACTTGGTAATTTTTTTTGTAGAATAAGTTGTGGTGCACCACTTTAATGACATAGACACTAAGATGTAAATAGACGTTTCCCTTATCTGCATTGTTGTCTTTACTGTAATATTTTTTCTGCTTGAGCTTTGTCATGATTAGATATAAGTTACTGCATTTGCTGCTGCTGTTTGCCAGGCATAGTGCTACTGAATTTCACTTTGTATTACTCTGTTAAGCCAGTTTTACTACTGATTTATTTTTCTTATTTGCTGCACATAGCCTGATATTAGTTTTAATGTTGCAGTTGCTTTGCAAGTTTAGATATATTGCTGCTTGCTTGGCCATTTTGCATTTTTTTTGTCATTGCTGTTTGTGTTACTTGTTTCGTGCTGCTGCATTGCCTCGTCCCTTAGTTTAGCATCTGAACTCAGTAGATTTAAGTTAGCTTAAGAGGGGGTAGGCTATATAAGAGAGTGAGTTGTGATGAATTGGAAGAAATGCATTGACAAGGTATTTAAAAAAAGTGAAATAAGAGGAGACATCTATGAAATGAAGTTTTGGGTTGGACTGCAGTACCAAATGTCACACTGAAAACAAATCCTGACCTGTCCTTTGTGTTATTCCACTATGTGTCTGTGTACCTTGTGTATTTGTGTTCTTCCTGTCTTTATGTGTTAACCTGATAAGACTTATGTTGTAGAACTTTTCTTATACTCAGCTACATTCACTATGATGAAGAATACTGTTATCCTCAAACATAATTTGCATTTATAATATGTTATTTACTTTGTAAAGATGTTTAGACATTAGTTATTCTGTTTTTTTTTTAAAGCTCACATGTGAAGTTGAGATGTTTTGAAAGTTATTCAGGCCTTTTATGTATTTACTTATGTCATAATTCCTGTGACACTGATGTATACGTTTATTTCCATTCTTTTGTAAAGCCTGTATTATTAAAATGTTATCTGTATTGTTATGCTCTTTAATGATGTATTTGTACCTTTGTAATTGTATTCTTATGTTGAAAATTTGTAATTGTATAGACACCAGTTCTTCAAATTAAGTTACATTTCACTGCACACATTTCTGTTGATCATAGTATATGCACAATAGATGAGAAGTTGGGACTGTTAGTGTTTGCAAGTGTGTTGATAATTCAGCAAGGGACTGGTTAACTGTGTGAGTGCGCAAGTGGTGGTTTATGGACTTGCTATATTATCCGCAAGACTCTTCGATGGTGATTGTGCACCTGCACAGTCGCAACAGATGGCTGCTGGCCATCTCTACAAGCACTGCAGTGAGTCTGCAACTCTGGTGGCCCACCAATACCGTAATCTCTACCAGGACTACAGTGGGTCTGCTCTGTGATGATCTACCTACCAATATTCTTCAAAACTTCGACTGACTCTGCTGTGGGTTTGCTCTGTTGTGGACCATTACCTATCTGCATGTCAAGAGTCAGCATTGTCTTTCTGTTGGAAGGACAACACTACTTCTTCAAGACTGCATGGAAATCCACTACTTCCGTGTGCATTTTCTTTTCCTGCTCAGACTTTGTGCATAAAAGTGTAATTAATACTGTGATGAATGATCAGGACTGTCTTTATGGACTGTGAGAAAATTTTAGCTTTTGACCAACATTGTATCAATAAGTGTGTGGATTTGATATCTTTGTTACTGTAATTATGAAAAATTTTATCAAATCATTATTGGCCACTGCCCAAAACAATTTGTAAAATTTTTTGTGGGGAGCATGGGGGCTATGTAAGTAGGCTGTGTAGGTTTTTTTATTGGTAACGCCACGTAGCGCTCTATATGAAAATCACTGGCTGTGCTGTGTGCAGTCTGTGGCTGGTTTGCATTGTTGTTTGCTATTGGGCAGCTGGATGTTAACAGCGCATTGCGTTGCGCAGTTGGAGGTGAGCCGCCAGCAGTGGTGGATGTGGGGAGTGAGATGGCGGAGTTTTGAGAGCGGATGATCTGGACAGAGACAGTAAATTTGTAAGACTGTATGTCATGAACTGATATATATTTATTATGATTTTTGAACACTATTAAGGTAAATACATTGTTTGTTCTCTACCTAAATCTTTCATTTGCTAACTATGCATATCAGTAGTTAGTGCCTTCAGTAGTTTTATTTAGCTGGCAGTATTGGCGCTCGCTGTATTGCAGTAGTTCGAGTAACGAAGATTTTTGTGAGGTAAGAATTCATGAAAGGTATAGGTTATTGTTAGTTAGGGCCATTCTTTTGTAGGGATTACTGAAAGTCAGATTGCGTTGCGCTAAAAATATTGTGTGTCAGTTTAGTGTTGATCAGAATAAGTAAAGAGAGTAACGTCTGAGTACGTTCAGTTTTGCTCAGCTGTTTGAAAAGCAAATAATTTAAGAGGTTTATCAGCACAGTAATTCATTAATTTTTCTAAGGGGACGTTACAATTGAAGTGAATGCTGGAATTGTTGCATGGTGTCTGAGGGAGATTACTTTGAAATTCTGTAATGGAATTAGAATAAAGGTGAGCAGTATTTTGCACTAATTAAATCCTTCAGGTTTTGTTGACACCCTCTCGTATAAGTCGACTTCAGGATTTTCCTTTGTGTGAGGCTGTGTTGGCCACATACTTTTGGACCGTTTCTAAATCCTAGATTCTGACATTCTACCGCTCATGTTGTTTTCACACAATCTTTCACTGGTTTTGTCAATAACCGTCTGTACTGTGGTACTTCTTATAAACGTTTGGACACATTATCGTCATCCATAATTAATCGTTCCATAATTTCATTATATAAATGTTGAAATGATGAAGAAAGGTATGTTTTTAGAGCTTTTGGACGCCTACAAACGTAGATTTTATAAATTTTCGTAAGCTATGAATATTGGGCATAACCTGTTTCGTGGTACATCAGCATTTTATGATCTACACCTACAGCAAATAACTAACATGTGTACAGTGTGTTTGTATCCTCTTTTAACAAGAGTGTATACTGCCTGCATTAAGACTATTGCCAAAATTGTTAATAGTCTGGAAAACATGCTCTATTCTCGGGTACAACTTGAATTATTTGCCGTACATAAGCAACTGGAAATCGCTGTGACCATAGTCAAGTGATTGGAAGCTGTTGTAAATGGGTGTATTTGGAGAGCTAACGAGAATCATGAGAGATATCAAAGGTTCTTCAAGTACTAGTCCCTACATGACTATTGTTTCTTCTGCAGGAAATAGGCTCTATAACTACTCATCCACTCGACTGTGGGTGCTGTGCAAATGATAGGTATAGGTATAGGTATCCTGTACAGGGCAGACAGGGAGCATGGAGAACTCAGGATGTTACGCCCATCTCCCTAACCAACAACTCCGAGATGCTGTCTTTGACTGAAACTGAGCTAAGAAGACTCATGTAACCTGTTGGGAAATGTGCTGACTCCCATGTGAAGGAGAGGCAAACGCAAAAGGGTTGGGTATATTAATCGTTGGCAGTCCAAACGTATGGCAAATAATGTTACGTGTGTATGCCTGGTAGGCCATTCAATAAATCAGGCAGCCATGATGGAACACAGTGTAAGCAATTGCAAACTACGGCACACCTTGGGACAAAAGATGCTTCTCGTCTGGGCTCCAAGGTCATACTTGCATCCTTCCAATGACTGGCACAGAAGGTTCAGAATACCAGCCTTGCTTACCGAGTTTCAACGAGGCTCACTATCTGCTGCGTTATTCTCAGAACACATCGCGTCCCGAGGTTATGAGTCGTGTGGAATGCGTAAACCAGAGAGTGAAGGTTCTGTGGCAAGCTATGCTGCGACTTCCTGGATTTGCATCATACGATTGAGAAATACAGGGTTCCCCATAAATGGGTAAAGTGAGCACCACGCATCTGAGGATGTTACCAACGTACCTGACTTTGTGTGCGTTGCACAAAAGAGTTTTTTTGACTAAGTAACTCTCCATTCAGTTTCGATAATGATCCAACGAAATGCCCCCTCCTCCTCAGTCGAGAGTATTAAAATCCTGGTTGTTATCTGCAGAAGCATCGCTACAAGGCGCCAAAGTTTGAATGTCTCCTAAGAAGTATTGAAGGTAAAGTAATATTAGGCGCAGAAAGCTGGTTAAAACACGAAGTTGACAGCAGTGCGGGTTTTGGAGAAGAATCTAGTGCATATTGATAGGCTAACAGGACATGGAGAAGGTTTATATGGTCCATTAGACAAGTAACATAACTCCACCGAGACAGAAAAGGAAGCCGTGTGTAAGACTCAGTAATTATCAGGCTTGAGGATAACATTATAATTAGATCCTTCTATTGTCCAATCAAGATCGCTAGTACGAAAGTCCCCCAATCATAAAGTAATCATCGGGAGAGACTTTAATCATCCAACAGTCAACAGGGATAATTACAGTTTTGTTAGTGGTGGGAAAGACAAGACAACTTGTGAAACATCGCTAAATGCGTTTACTGAAAACTGCCTAGAAGAGATGGTTTAGAAATCCACTCATGGTGGCGATGTATTACATCCAGTGCCAACAAATAGACTTGACCGCTTCCAGGATGTCCACATCGACATTGGTATCAGTGACCACTGGTCAGTTGTTACAGCAATTATTATTCAAGTGCAGTGGGTAACTAAAATAAGCGGAGAGATTCATATGTTCGGAATCTAGATAACGAAGCTGTAGTGTCATATCTTAATGAGGAACTTGAAACTTTCAGCTCAGGAGGAGAGCATAACCATGACTCAAGTTTAAAAGAATAGTTGTCTATGGACTCGATATAGAACTGTTTGTGATGGGAGGGACCCTACGTGGTATTCAATCAGAAACAGAGATTATTGCATAAAAAGTGTTAAACCAAGCATGAGGCCGTAGTAAGTCAGGTGCTGAATGAAACGCGTTTTGCTGACAAGAGAGCAAAGCGTTAAGCCTATAATCACCACTGTAGCACAATACTGTCGAAAAATCTCATAGAAAACCCAAAGAAATTCTCGTCGAATGTAAAGGCTGTTGGTGGTACCAAAGATAAGAGTCCACGCACTCACAGATCATACAGGAACTAGATTTATGGGCAGCAGAGCCAAATCAGAAATGTTTTATTCAGTTTTGAAATGTTCGTTTAAAAAGGAAAACCCAGTAGTATTCCCCGAATTTAAATCTCATACCACTGAAAAGAGGAGCGAAATAGATATTAGCGTCAGTGGCGTTGAGGACCAGCTCAAAACTGAATGAAGTTCCAGGTTTGATCAGATTCTCTACTGAATTTCCACCTGGGGAAGGGTAGCACAAGTTATCCACAAAACCACCGTTCAGTATGTCTGACGTCCATTTGTTGAAGAGCTCAAATGTAATGTTGTATCTCGAAAAGCGACCTCCTCCATACCAACCGGCATGAATTCCGAAAACATCGATTACGAAGAACCCAAATGGCTTGTTTCTCAAACGATATTCTAAAAGCCATGGATCAAGGCAGTCAGGTAGAGGCATTATTTCTCGATTTCCAAAAAGCATTTGATTCAGTACCACACCTACGCCTACCATGAAAAGTACTAATTCATATGGTATAAAGTGAAATTTGTGACTGGACTGAAATAAGGAGCACGCAGCATTTTATCTTGGATATAGAATCACCGACAGATATACAGGAACTAATGGGTGTGCTATAGGGAAGTGTTAGGAGCCTTGTTATTAATTTTGTTTATTAATGACCATGCAGACCATATTAATAGCAACCTCAGAATTTTCGCAGATGATGCAGTTAACTGCAATGAAATACTGTCTGAAAGAAGCTGCAAAAATATTCAGTCAGGCGTTGATAAGATACCAAAGTGGTGGAAAGCTTAGCAACTTGCTTGAAACATTCTGAAATACAAAATTTTGCACTTCACAAAACGGAGATACGTAGTATTTTATGTATATAATATCAATGAGAAACAGCGGCAATCGGTCAACTCCTACAAATTTCTGAGTGCAACAATTTGTCGAGATTTCAAATGGAACAATCACATAGTCCCAGTCGTAGGTAACACAGGTGGGAGACAGCGGTCGATTAATAGGAAATTTCATCAGTTTACAAAAGGAAATTGTGTATAAAACAGTCGTGCTATCTGTCCTGGAATACTGCTCAAGTTTGTGGGACCTGTACCAAATAGGGGCTAACATGGGATATTTAACGGATACAAAGAAGAGCAGCACCAATGGTCAGAGGTTTGCTCTGCCCATGGGTGAGTGTCATGTAGATGCTGAAATAACTGGATTTGCAGACGTTTGAAGATACGTGTATTACTAAAGGGGGAACGGAGCGGAGGTATGCCCATCAAAAAAAAATTTTTTTTAATGTCAGCGTATTGTTAATTCTGGGGTCCAGAAGTTGAAAATATCTTTTAACACGCACTTAAAAATTTTAAAAAAATGTTCAAATGTGTGTGAAATCTTATGGGACTTAACTGCTATGGTGATCAGTCCCTAAGCTTACACACTACTTAACTTAAATTATCCTAAGGACAAACACAGACACCCATGCCAGAGGGAGGACTGGAACCTCCGCCAGGACCAGCCGCACAGTTCATGACAGCAGCGCCTTAGACCGCTCGGCTAATCGCGCGCGGCACTTAAAAATTCCAAAGTACTTTCAGTAATACGTGCTACCGAGCAGGTGGAAGGTACTTGTGACCGCTACAAAAAGCTTTAAGATATGCAAATTTCGTTAATTAATGTTGACTTTTATACCTAATATAGTTATTAAAGAGTTACTGATAAGGTCCTAAAACTGAAATACTGAATGTGAGTTCCACTGTGAAAAGTCACATCTACTATGGAGACAAATTTGCAGGTTGAGTTTAACTGAAAAATTTAAAACATTTATAGAGTCTGGTCCAAGGTCGCACTGGATAGCCGCGCGGTCTAGGGCGCCTTGCATGGTTCGCGCGGCTTCCCCCGTCGGAGGCTCGAGTCCTCCCTCGGCCATGAGTGTGTGTGTTGTCCTTCGCGTAAGTTCATTTAAGTTAGATTAAGTAGTTTGTAAGCCTAGGAACCGATGACCTCAGCAGTTTGGTCCCATAGGAACTTACCACAAATTTCCAAATTTTCTGGTAGAAGACCTCATTAAAAACAATTAATATTTTTTTCATAATAGTAAATACCTGACTAGATTACAGCAGTTTCAAAAGGTAGGTGCGAAGTACTCCCCCTTCCTTCCCCCCTCCCCCCCCCCCCACCCTGCCTTTGTTACTGTGAGAGTTAAGGGCTGAATGTAGGAATATATCACAATTTTCTACGTAACGCTCCCAAAGAGAACACGAAGACAATATTAAACTAATTACAGTGCGCATGCAGATATTTGAGCAATAATTCTTGCCTCGCTCCATCCGTGAATGATTTGGAAAAAAGGAATAACAACAGGTATAATGGGAGCTACCCTCTGCCATGCACTTCACAGTGCCTGACAGAGTTTGGATGTAGATGCAGATGTATACGTTTAAGTAAGACCGTGAAGTCCTTACTACGTAAATCTACTGAAAAATATTTAGAAGAGGTAGCATATTAAAGTAAGAACATCATCGCAGAGAAATACAAGACTCAATGCAGATAAAGAAATTACATGCCGCAAAAGTAACGAAATTTACGTCGTGCCCTTGTACGAGCAAATCAGCTAAAGCTACGTATTGGTCCTCGCTGTCAAATATAACATTTCGTTAAGCAAAAAAAAAAAATGAAATTAGTTGTAGTACATACCTTGACGTTCTCTTGAGTCAAGCGTATGGTGTTATACATTTATTTATTACGAATAAATAGTTATTAACGATATTCTCTAAAATATAGATCGAAGGTTCACAGCAATATTGAGAACAATTGTCTCGAGCATACGTAATAATCTTACTAGTTGGGTGTAGGCAATCAGAAACAATATGACGTTTGCGACGCCACCGGTGGAGGAAATTGTAAACCTTATAAGAAACAAACGTATGTGTCGCCACTACCGGAATAAGCGTGAACTTGAATAGGTTGTTGCAGTCGCAGAGCCGCTACCAAAGTAAAACGCAAACATAACAAACAAAAGTTGTACGATTTCCGTTCAGTGAAATATATTGCAATATGTTTAAAGGGATCCACCTCTGATGTATGGACCAATTATATTGGAAGCGGAATATATTGTTCGCAACTAACAAAATTAGGAAACAGTTTCCACGTAATTCTTACAGTGTCTTTTACATATTATACGTATTCTATGATGGTAATTAGCAATAAAAATTACGTGTTAGAGGAAACGCTACTGTAGTTGTGTTGGAAGCATTATATATTTCTCATGTGCTATCTTTCATATACACTCATGCTCATAAATTAAGAATAATGCTGATACATGGTGAAACAACGCTCTGGTGGGCGGTTTGGGAGTTTAAATCACCTCCGGGTATGACCATGGGGTGCATTTGACCTGCGGTCGTCGCACGGTGGCGCTGGCAGCAGTCCACATACCAAGAGGTGTGTCGGTGCATGTCAGAGTACGGTGCAGCGAGTAAGTGTGCAGACGTTTTCAGGCGTGCTAATGGTGACTGTGTGTTGAAAATGGCTCAAAGAACATATATTGATGACGTTATGAGGGGTAGAATACTAGGGCGACTGGAGGCTGGTAAAACACAGCAGGTCGTAACACGGGCCCCCTCCGTGTGCCACAAAGTGTGATCTCAAGATTATGGCAAAGATTCCAGCAGACAGGATACGTGTCCAGGCGCTACAGTACGGGACGTCCACAGTGTACAACACCACAAGAAGACAGATATCTCACCATCAGTGCCCACAGACGGCCACAAAGTACTGCAGGTAGCCTGGCTCGGGGCCTTACCGCAGCCACTGGAACACTTGTCTCCAGAAACACAGTCTACAGACGACTGAACAGACGTATTTTATTCGTACGAGGTGCATTCCACTGACCCCTGATCACAGGAGAGCTCGTAAAGCCTGGTGTCAAGAACACAGTACATAGTCATTGGAATAGTGGTCCCAGGTTATGTTCACAGACGAGTCCAGGTATAGTCTGAACAGCGATTCTCGCCGGGTTTTCATCTGGCGTGAACCAGGAACCAAATACCAACCCCTTAATGTCCTTGAAAGGGACCTGTATGGAGGTCGTGGTTTGATGGTGTGTGGTGGGATTATGATTGGTGCACGTACACCCCTGTATTTGACAGAGGAACTGTAACAGGTCAGGTGTATCGGAAAGTCATTTTGCCTTTTGAGGGGTGCTGCGGGTTCCACCTTCCTCCTGATGGATGATAACGAACGACCCCACCGAGCTGCCGTCATGGAAGAGTACCTTGAAACAGAAGATATCAGGCGAATGGAGTGGCCTGTCTGTTGTCCATACCTAAACCTCATCGAGGACGTCTAGGATGCTCTCGGTCGACGTATCGCTACACGTCTTCAAACCTCTACGGCACTTCAGAAGCTCCGACAGGCACTGGTGCAAGAATGAGAGGCTGTAGTCTAGCAGCTGCTCGACCACCTGATCCAGAGTATGCCAACCCGTTGTGCGGCCTCTGTACGCGTGCATGGTGATCATATCCCTTATTAATGTCGGGGTAAATGCGCAGGAAAAATGGCGTTTTGTAGCACATCTGTTTCAGGAAGGTTTTCTTAACTTATCACCAATACCGTGGACTTAAAGATCAGTGTCGTGTGTGTTCCTTATGTGCCTATGCTATTAACGCCAGTTTTGTGTAGCGCCATGTTGTGTGACACCACACTCTGCAATTATCCTTGATTTATGAGCATGAGTGTATCTGGAAGTATGATGCGATAACGAATATAACGATAATTGCAATGCCAACTGGATTAAGGTTATTGAAAATATTGATACAGATAGACGCAAACAACTGAGAAGGCCTACAAACAAAGTTTCTAGAATTAGCTAGAACGTTAAGAATGTAGGTACAACTCTGTACATATCGCTTCCGTAGGAATAGTGGTGATGAGATTAGATTAATACAGCACACAAAGAGGCATGTCAGAAGTCATTCTCCCGACGGTCAGCACGTGAACTGAACTCGAAGTCAAGAAGTGCGCCTATACCCGAGGGAAGGGGCGGGGAGGGGGGTGGGGGAAGGGGCACATCACCCCTCCCTCTAGCTCCCAGGAAAAGGAAAGAATATAGTGTTGTCTGGCTATTTCTTTGAAGAAAATGAGAAGTCGGTATTATGCAGGTTTTTAATAGAATCGGAATTGGACCTCATTTATGGCTTCTTACTAATCGCCCTTTGTCTTCCAAAATATTAATACCACCTCGATTTGTTCGCTCCACCCCAACAAAATACTGTATAACGCCGTTGAACACTAATAATAGGTGCAATAGGAAGTACCTCTACAAAGAAGTTCACAGTCGTTTATAAAATATGCATGTAGACAGACATACGTTTACTATCCTATTGTTACCTCTCCGTCTAGCAAAATAGCATGAAATTGTTGACATTGAGGTGAGTGTAGAAACCTGTCTGTGAGGACAGGCTCATCTTTAGCGTAGTTCGAGGTCCAGTTTAGGTTTGAATGCAACAGCTCGATTGTCGGTTGGTAAAGACAACGAATGTGAAAGCAAAAAACGTGGTAGATTTGTCTGTAGCGTAGTCCGAGGTCTAGGTTAGGAGGGAATGCAACATTTTGTGAAATAGCGAAGACAACGAATGCGATAGCGAAACACGTGTCTGTGGCGACAGACTGATCTGTAACGTGGCCTGAAGTCTAGGTTAGGCTGGAATGCAACATTTTGTTTGCGAGTAGGCGAAGCGAACGAATGTGATAGTAAAAACGATGTCTGTGGTCAGAGATTGTTCTGTTGCGTAGCCCGAGGTCTAGGTTACGTTAGAATGCAACCGTCTGTGAGTTCGTGAAGCAAACGAATGAGATGGCGAAAAACGTGCCAGTAATGACACGCTGATCAGTTCCTTACTCAGTCCAAACTTCAGGCGTTAGATATTAAATAATATTTACGCCATTTGAAAGGTGTTTGAAGTGCTTTTCCTTAAATATTTGATTGTATTCCGAATCTGACATGTCTAGTGCGAAATTTCCTTTCTCTTCTGAATGGGAATTGAGTTGTCAGATACAGAAGTGACATATATTCTTTTATGTGTATTCGACTTGTGTTCCTTTCGTTTCGTAATTACAGTCGGTAAAAGTACGCTGTGTCTTCCAGTGGTTGTCGATATACAATGCTGTATTTATACAGTTAGCTATTGGTTGGAGTTATTGTCAAACATTTGATTTTTCCCCTTTTTTCAGTTGCATTGTCTTTGTCTGTCTTTCTTTCGAAAAGTAAGTAGTTTCGCGCTTAGTTAAATAATGTTAGCTTCGAACGTATAGTGAGTATTTGTCGCGCCTTAAAAGTGAGCCAGCGAGTCGATCTGAAGTTGCTGCATAGTCTGAAAGAGGCAAATTCTAAATTGCTGTGTGGCGAGTGGATTCATGGCGAAAAAGAGAAGCAATGAAGCTGTTACCAAAGAAGAGTTTGAGTGACGGATTCATATGGAAGTGTCGGGTAGGGTAAAGAGGAGTAATTGGCACTAGAAACAATGTTCGATAAGAAAAGATTCCTGGTTTACAGACAGCAACTTCCGATAAGTGCCATTCTGCGATTGACATACTTTTGAGTGTATGAATGTCTCAACAAATACATTTATTACGAGTTACGACTTCGTAGTGAGTCTGGTGTTGACTGGAAAGAATACTGTAGAGAAGTTTGTATTGCTGTGTGTTTAGAGAAAAGTGAAAACTTGGGGGACGGGGAAGATGTAATCGTGGAAAACGATGAATCTCTATTTGGCAAGAAAAACTGTGGGAGGGGCAATAACGCACAAGGGCGATAGTTACTCGGCGCTTGAAAGAGTCACTGGTAAGTTCCTTTTTCATGTTGTTCAAGAAAACTCTAAAGATATACTTTAGGAGATAATTAATGAAAATGTTTTACCTGTGACAACAATAGTGTCCGATTGTTTCAGTCCCTAAACATGCCTAAAAGATGATTTTATCCGTAAGTAATAACAGGATCCATAAACTGAATCACATACAAACACCAAGGAATGTTGTCTGCAACTAAATGGTCAATGTCAGGAACAACGCAGGGCACAGAGTTCTTTGACTCTTATTTATTTGAATACACATGAAGAAAGGAAAGTAAAGACAAAAAAACTTATTCATGTTTTTCATGAATAGTGTAGCTCGTCTGTATGACGGCAAATCGTACGCGATTACATGTGCCGGTCTACCGCTAAATTATACAAGTATAAGTATTTGGTAGTCTACAGTTTGCTCCATACAAATGCAAAAAAAAAAATACTTGTTGACCATTTTCCACTCGCATTTGTGTCACAGACGTACCTTCCAATAGCACGCCTCATTTTTGTGTTGCATTTGTGTTTGCTCCAGTATTCGTTTCCTTGAAAGTTATTTGTGATTTATGGCATGGATCTTGGATTATTCCTACCTACAAGAACTGAAACAATCATACTGTGAAATTATCTCCTGCAGGTTGATTAAATATGACAACACGGATAAAACAGAGATTGTCTTTTTCACTTAGCAGAATACCTCTGCCGGCCGCGGTGGCCGTGCGGTCTAGGCGCTGCAGTCTGGAACCGCGGGACTGCTACGGTCGCAGGTTCGAATCCTGCCTCGGGCATGGGTGTGTGTGATGTCCTTAGGTTAGTTAGGTTTAAGTAGTTCTAAGTTCTAGGGGACTGATGACCTAAGATGTTAAGTCCCATAGTGCTCAGAGCCATTTTAGCCAGAATACCTCTGCCCTGTTTACAATTTTTATAAGGCCAAATATAGATTCCTGTTTCTGCTATTACGTACGTCCTGCCAACCATTTCATTATCTCTAAAAACATTTCAGTTCACTCTTTTCCCCGTTCATTCCAATTGACAGCAGATTTATTTAAAACTAAGTCACCTCAAATAAGACGTTTCTTATACCGTCCTTATCTACCTCTCGAAAATTATGGTTTATTGATGGTTTGTTGTGTGTAATCTGAGTACCATTTCGATTTCAACGTCCACTTCCCTTATTGCCATACCTACATTCTTTGTATGTACAAGACTCACTGTACAATGACTCTTCTCACAAATTCTCTCTTTCGTGATAAACGCAATGGTCTACTGCCAATGTGAGAAGCTGACTCTTAATCTACTAGCTGAGTCGTGAAATCTGAATTGCTTTTCTATCCTACTTGCTTTCCCGCTGCGTATAATGTCATTATGACGCTTCGGGAACCGAGCTTTCTCCTTGGTTGAACGATTTTCAAGTTTCTGAACTATCTGTCGTTCTCAACATTCGCCCCCATTTGAGATACTTTTCCTTATAAATTAATAAAACTGCAAGATAAATTGAGAAATGTTTTAGACGATAGAAAAAAATTTGCTGATTATTTCGGTGCTAAATAATTCTGTATTGTTTCGTAATGCAGGAACGTTGTGAAGATAGCTTACTTATCCGATTGATGTACGTTATAAGACATACTGATTGATATTCAGAAATGCGAGGGGGTCCAATACGTACCTTTTACAAAGCACTTCGATAAGAAACGAGCCACACATGCTTTTACTAATTCTCGTTATTTACAAACACCTATTTCTGTTTGAATTGTATCTACAGAATCACAATGAGAATAAAAAACGCGTACGTATTGAACTCTTCATTTTTGGTTGAATAATTTCTGAATTATCTCATTTGAGTCTCTATTTACCTTTTCAAAAATCTCATTACATGTGAAACCTGTTGGAACGCCACCTGATGGAGAAAAAAATATCGGAAAGAACATAGGAGTTAAACATTTATTACCGCAAATGCCAGTCTTATGAATCTCCGCGCTAGAAAAACCTCACTTCACAAAGAATTTCCAGCGATGTGAACTATGACTTGATTACCTTATATCAGACATACGTATTCACTCCAGTTTTCATTCGAAGCTCTGCTGTGTTGTTCGAGCTTTGGGAGTACAAAGAAGTAACAAAATATTTCAGTGGGAGTCAGAGTGGTGCATATAGTAGAATTTGCTTCTTAATCATATCGAATGAATGAAATGTTACGTACACGAGAACTTTACGAAATTTGCAAGTAATTAACAAGAGCATCTAAAATAATTAACGTGTATTCTGGATTATAATAAGTCACATTCCTGGTTCCAAGTCACACATCATTGAATTTTGTACAATATAGACAAATCAGTCAAGAGTCCGTGTATCTGTGAATTATTGTCTTATTATCGCCGCAGCTTTTAACGGAATATGTGCTAGTGATGAAACAGACTAGATGGCATATTTTGGACTTGTTTGTAAGCGGAATGGTTTTAAGCATTGTTGTAACATCATTTGTTATCTTTAAAGAAGTAAATGCTGTATGCATTCTTTGTAAAAGGATTTTCTGCAACAATTATGAGGATTTTCGAGGTTGTTCATTCTGGCAACGCTCGTAAGTACTCTGGAGGTCCTTTACCAATAGCTGGACAACAAAATAGATATCGACAAAATTTTATATCCGGTTGCAAGCAGGTACTTAACGACAGCCGTTGTCCTTTTTATTAGTACATTTCTAGTAAGTAGCGACGAACAAAGCAAAGCGTTTTCTATCTGCTGCTGCATATATCTAATGTATTCGGCAGAAAGCATTCGATTTCCACAGTATAACCCAAAGAAGCGGTTCCTTTGTTTTGAAAAAGTGAAAACTAACAACAAAGTTCAACATATTTACAATAAAACGATGTCACATCTGCTATTATCATTATGTCAATTGTAGAACACAATGGCTAGTAATACAAATACATTTAGATTCCTTAACAATTTCAATAACTTTGAAGTTAAATTGTACTTTGAAATACATCGCTTTCAAAATTATCCATATCTTTCTTTCGATAATCATGCATTTGACAGTGATGTATGCTATAGTCATGCAATCGTCTATGGGAAAGCGTAACACACTTGAAATAAAATTAAATACATGCACAAAATCTGTTCACGCCCATGGTTACAGGAGCCCATGTTCGTAAAAGCCTTGTCCTTGTACGTAGTTCGCAGCTACACAAATATGAAAGCAATAGAAAAAATGTTCGTTCATGTGGAATTCACATGCCACAAAGAAATGGAAAGCGATGACGACAAAGCAGAAATAAACTTGAAAACGAACTGTCATTATTGTAATTAACTTAACCTCCACCAACAATTCGTTTTTGCTATAAACACTTACCTTTGCCGCTCAGAACAAATCTTTTACGTTAACGCTAGAAATTTGATCCATTTCGATGGTTCTACCCGTAGACGAACTATTTTGATTTTCTTAACCGTAATTGCCCCATACTGACGTAGCATCAGCCAAAGAGTAAATACGAGGCAGGCTGGGTTACAAGCAGAGACGTTACGATCTAATAAGTCATACGGCGCATTCTCTGCTCGTAATTTCAACTCCTTCCGCAATTAATATCGACTTTTGTAATATGTACGAAGCGTACTTTCAGAAGAATCAATTTTTCCCACTCAGGCAGCACGAATGTAAACTGAAACTTTACTTTGATGTCCAAATGAATTACTAATGTCAGAAGATTCACGTTAACTAAAAATATGTGCGATTAATTGCACTGTAACTGTACTAGCCTATAGCAGTAATTTAGTAAACCCAATCCGAAAGAAAACGTCATTTTCCACATATTTATCCTGTCTCTCCATTCTCATATGTGTGAACCTGTAAAGTTTAGATTGTTTTGGAGAGCCTCTTCTCTTCGTCGAGAATTATCTGTTTCATAAATTCATATGTACCGACGTGCGCGTAATTTTAATTGCGTCTCTACTGATGTTACCTTTGCAAAGTATATATAGAAATATACCTAAAACGCGGCAAACATAACTTTTCCTTTTTGTATTCTATGTTTATAAAGTATTACGGAAGAATAAGTAATTCACATGAAACATGTAACTTGGGAGTAGTCTCTGGCGTACTAATGTAACAATAATGTTTCCTGCTTAGTCATTATCTCCTTCTTGTTGAATTTTCAAATGCCACTACTACTTTCAGCAACGACGTGGTCATCTTTCGGTGGACCATGACAGTAAGCTTCAACATTTAGAAAATGTAGGGAGCCTTTAAAGTCATTTCTTACGTTAGTTTGCATGGAAAATAAATTTTTGTCTGCTGAGTATGATGTTATAATTAATTTCAAATATTTTGAGTTCGCTGGATAAAAGTAGGGCCATTGCTGTCAAAAATAGTCTATCAACTATCAGTTTAAGATTTTTATCATTCTGATCGATTATGGTAGCTTATTAAAATGGAATTAAAATTTGCTCCGGCACAAACTATAAAATGCGGTTATTAATAGTGTTAACAGCGATATTGTAGTAGCAACTTGAAATTAATTTGCAAAACTTACAACACTACAAAGAAACTTCTCTGATTTCCTTGGGTAGATAATCTTAGGAATGTTATGCTTGTGTTCCCTGTATCATAATATTGGCACCAGTGTCACATCATTTTCCCCCTTACAGCTTACATGAACTTCTGAGCTTTGGCCTTCCTTCCGCATGTGTCGACACATTTTTACTGTTTGAAGCGTTGCCGTGCCCGAGGGTGACATCGTAGGATGCTACGCACCGCTTCAGAGGAAGGCTGCAGGCACTTTTCAGACAAATTTCCAACTTCTGCGTCACAATGGGAGACTATCACTTGGTTTCGAAAAAGTGATCCTATAATTGCGTTGCACAGTTTAGATAAGTCTGAACAGCTCAGAAACATTGTGACGCCTAGCAGGATTTTTCAAATATCTCTCCCTTTCGTTTTTCTGTTTTAAACGTTATCTCGGTAGCGTGGTCAGTTGTTCCACTGGCACGTTTTTAATGTTTCCCGTTTTTCAAGACAGGCTGGATGTTTCTAAGGTTTCATGGTTGTAAACATTCAGACCTTAAGATTCCTCTGAGTTTGAAAACCAGTAAAAAAGATTTTATGTATTGTTTAAACTAGCGTCTGTGCTAAAGAGTCTATAGCAAAAACAGTAAAACTTTTGGTTTATTATTGAGGATACTATGCAGGTTCTCAGAAAATTCTTACCATTTGGCTGACTGTAATAGAAGCAATCAGACGTCAGCTGACGGTTAGCATCTTTCGTCTTATTCTTATCGCCTTCCCTGAAAACAGAAACAAATACTCCATCTACGTTTAGAGATGCTCCGCTTCCCGTTTTAAAGAAGTCAATCTTTAGATGTATCGGAAGAGAAAAAGCCGTCGAGAGATTCCATAAAACTAAGTATCATTACTACTTTCAGTGGTTTCTTCTTCATTCAAACCCTCTTCATCCTGTGCACTGACCTCTAATCTGTTTCCGTTTACATTACAATTATCTACACGATTTTATACATTTCCTTTGAGCTCTTTAGTTCCTTCGTGATCGTCTTGTCTAGCGGTCCCTACACTTTCGTTACTTTTGTCAGTTTTTTCACCAACCAAAAATTCACTTTCAGATTGAGAAAATTTTACACATTCTTCGATGTCTTTCTAGTCTGGCGCTTTTTGAATAGAGGATGGTGAGACATAGAAAGTTTAATAAGTTTTAACATTGAGCTAGAGAGCGACTGGTCTTCCAGAACTTTGGTCCTCTATTTGTTTTTAATATAGGTTTTAAATTACATTTCTGAAAAAGAAAGAAATTTTATCTAAGAAATTATTTATTTTGTTCAGTAACAAAACGCATATTGATAAAAGCGAAATGAATATAAAGAAATGTTCCTTCTGCAATTGCAAACAGCATTTACTTGTCAGCATTTAATGATACTGAAATAATTACGCCCAAAACAAAGGAAATCTCAGTTCTGTGAAATCTCTCTTCTGTGCTGTCAGAGTGACAGCACAGAAGTTTTCTAGCATTAATGTACTTCAATCCTCTAAGCATTTTGTATCTACAACGTTGGGAAGCGTTATACACACACAACCTTCCGTTGCAACAGCACGCTATGGTGAACATGTGTGCTAGAGCAGATGTGACGTTTCTTCGTTTTAACCGGTGTTGCCTCTGTTCTCCTCGTGCTTTTGTTGTTCCTCCTACTGCTGAGTTGGTACTTCTCTGTCGATCATAGACAACTTCATTCTCTCAAACGATATAGGACATATGGCTATTACCAGTTTTCTGACAAAGTTTTTACCGCACTGGCGTTGAAAAAATAGGACACAGGAAAGGGCCATGTGCTAATTTCGTGCCCTACACAATACTTGTTGCATAGCTGTTTGCATGTCTCCAAGCTTACCTTAGTGTAGTTTTAGAAAGTCACATTTTTTATAGGTACCAGAATCGTCATATATTTTGTCATCACTTCCAATTGCTTATTACTCAATAACGATAATGTTGCACATGGCCGTTACAGAAACACGCGGTGAGGTTAAAGTAAACATATAAAGCAGTGACGCAATGCACTGTCGATGTTTTCAGGTCAGTTGTGCAAATACTGTCAACACCGATTAGATTACAAGCTGACTCGTGATAAACTGACCGATGCACCCTCACTCCCAGGTCCAACAATATTGTGGTCGACTAATATATTAAACCTAAACAGCGAGACTTCCCCGGAACGTAAAACACCACGCATACACTGAAGCGACAAATAATCTGGTATAGGCATGCGTATTCAAACACAGATATATGTTAACAGGCAGAATAAGGCACTACGGTCGGCAACGCTCGTATAAGACAAGTGTCTGGCGCAGTTATTAGATCGGTTACTGCTGCTACAATGGCAGGTTATCAAGATTTAAGGGAGTTTGAAAATGGTACTCGGCACAAGAGTGATGGGACACAGCATTTCCGAGGTAGCGATGAAATGGGGTCGTTGCTGTACGACCATTTTACGAGTGTACTGTGCATATCAGGAATCCGGTAAAAAGTCTAATCTCTGATATCGCCGAGGCCGGAAAAAGATCCTGCAAGAACGGGACCATCGACGACTGAAGAGACTCGTTCAATGTGACAGAAGTGCAACCTTTCAGCAAACTGCTGCAGATTTCAGTGGTGGGCCATCAACAAAAGTCAGCGTGCGAACCACTCAACGACATCTCATCGATATGGGCTTTCGGAGCCGGAGGCCCGTATTTGTACCCTTGATGACTGTACGACACAAAGCTTTACGCCTCGCCTGAGCCCGTCAACACCGATATTGGACTGTTGATGACTGGAAACACGTTGCCTGGTCGGACGAGTGTCGTTTAAAATTATATCGAGTAGATGGACGTGTACGGATATGAAGACAACCTCAAGACTCCATTGACCCTGCTTGTCAGCAGGGGTCTGTTCAAGCTGATGGAGGCTCTGTAATGAGTGGGGCGTGTGCAGTTGGATAGATATGGGACCCCTGAAACGCCTAGATACGACTCTTGACAGGTGACACAAACGGAAGCATTCTGTCTGATCACCTGCATCCATTCATGTCCATTGTGCATTCCGACGGACTTGGGCAACTCCAGCAGGACAATGTGACGCCCCACACTTCCAGAATTGCTAGAAAATGGCTCCAGGAATACTCTTCTGAATTTAAACACTTTCGGCGGCACCCAAATGCCCCAGACATGAACATTATTGAGCACATCTGGGATGCCATGCCACGTGCTGTTCAGAAGAGTTCTCCACGCACTCGTACTCTTACGAATTTATGGACAGCGCTGCTGGATTCATGGTGTCAGTTCCCCCCAGCACTACTTCAGACATTAGTCGAGTCCATGCCATGTCGTATTGCGACACTTCTGCGTGTTCATATCGATAACGGCGAGAGGGCCGGCCGGAGTGGCCGAGTAGTTCTAGGCGCTACAGTCTGGAACCGCGCGACCGCTACGGTCGCAGGTTCGAATTCTGCCTCGGGCACGGATGTGTGTGATGTCCTTAGGTTAGTTAGGTTTAAGTAGTTCTAAGTTCTAGGGGACTAATGACCTCAGGTTTTAAGTCCCATAGTGCTCAGAGCCATTTGAACCATTTTTTGAATGGCGAGAGGGAGGTTGGTGTGTCAGATGTCAATGGTTATGTTTCTCCCGTGCGTTTAATATGAGTAACAAGATGTTTAAGAACACGTGAAAGGCAACTAGTTACTCATCAGTCGTCAGACACTCTGTAATAAAATATGCTCTCGTGCATTTTTTTCCCACTGGAGTCAGACATTCACCAGTAAAAAATAATAGGCAGACGTTTTTCACCTCTTAATCACGTACGTAACCTATAAATCCCGAATCAGACTATTATCTGACGTCGTAGTTGCATTAATTAATAATCAACGCATATTGTATTTTTTCTTCTAATTTTCAGTGTGTCATTGTTACTATACAATATAATGTACCATATTGGAAGCTACAGCGGAAAACAGACCTGATTTTTTGTTAGACTAGTTTTATGCTTGAGTCCTGCGTTATCACATCAAAGTACTTGGTCTCGATAGCTCCAGATAGATGTATGATAATAATATTGCGTTTTTAAGAGGACTTCTTTACTATGTGGCCATTAGTGATTCTGACCGTTTCAACACCAGAATTCTCGGTAATACCTAAATGAGTACCATATTCATTTTTTTAAACCTTATCCTGTTTCAGCTCAGAGGAAAACCTCACAGATTCACCATCAATGGCGCAAAGTAAATTCGCAAGAATTTTCAGTCATTTCGCATCAAGGAAAAGAAAGCCTTCATCACCTGCTTTACGACTAAGAGAAGAAAGCCTGTTGTACAAAAGATGTTCATAAATACTTCCATTCACTTTCATGCAAATGAATAAATATTTTATTCACTATTCTGTAACCTATATCTTGCGGAGAGAAACACTCGCGTTCAATCACGAACGGTAATGGAAAAATGGCAACAGTCGCGTCGCATTAGTCGCACAACAGCGGCAGTTTGGAGTAAAACAATAATACCAACAATGACTCGGATTACGCTGTTGCAGACATATAGACAATAAAAGAAAATGCGCTGTTTTGTTCAAGCGCTGTTTTAGTGGCAAAACGCGCACACGCAAAAGAGCCAGCCCTAATCCATAAGCTGTCTAGATGACCGCTCACTCCCATCAGTGTCAGGAGAGACACGAAGAAACAAAAATTTACAACTCGTGCCACAGGCAGTAGCGAGTTTTCTCTCCTCCTCCTCTCGCCCCCCCCCCCCCCCCCCCGCTCTCTTATAGAGCTGGTACCCCGTGCGGACCGCAGCCTCGCACCCCCCTTGCCCTTGCTACGCTACTGCTTCTTGTTGTTGCTGGAGTCCTACAGCTGTCGTCGCGTCGCACTTCTCTGTCGCTAGACGGCTCGATCTCGCCATTCTTGCTTATCCCCTTCCATTTCTCTTCCCTCCAAAGTTTCTCACTGAGCCTCAGCTACCCTTTCCGTGGTCTTCCACTTTCGCTCCTTCCAGGAGGTTGCCATGAAAGTACTCTCTTGGGCTATCGGCCTCCTTCCATTCTTTTGACAAGCCCTAACCATACTACCCGTCTTTCTTCTGTCGGTAATACTTTATTTGCTCGTTTCTTACGTGGTCAAGTCGGTAAATTGTACACTCTCTCTCAAGTAGTCCGTTTCTAATGTTCTAGGTCTGTATTTATTTCTTTGTGTGAATTCCTAGCACTCACTGCCACAGCATGTTACTGATTTCACGATGGGTTTCTATAAACAAGTTTTAACATTTACACTCATTTTCGAGGGCTAACATATAGGATTTAATTTCCGGGTAGCCACCATTCCCTGCCTGATCCTTTGTTGGATATCTCTGCCACGACATTCAGCACATGATAGGATACTACTGAGGTACTTAAACTCCTTACACACTTCAATATAATGTCCGCCAACGTGCAAGTTACTTCCCTCCTCTCCGCAACACAGATATACCGTCTTCTCAAAGTTAATTTTCAAATACCACTTTTTATTCTCTTCCGATAATTTCATAAGCATGTAAAATGTACGCTCTTCAACGTTTTCTGCAGCGACCTGATCATCAGCATAGAAAAGTGTGTACGTACAGTGGTTACCTACTTCAATCCGCTTGCTCATGCAGTTTCTATACCACAAATGCAATACCTTCTGCACATACTTCCTTAAGAGTGTGGGAGACAGGCAACATCCTTGTTTCTGTCCTTTAGCTATTCTAAAGGCATCTCTACAAATTTCTTGCCCCACTTTAATTGCAGATTCTGCCAATGTGTAGAGGTTTTGATACTTCGTAATGCACAGATGTCACTTGAAAGATGGTGAATATTTGTCGTTCGAGAATAGAGTAAAACCATATTACAGCAGTGAAAGAGGTAAACAAATCAAGTTAATTTACAAAGTAGTGTAAATTCATAGATTTATAGTAAAATTCGCCATATGTATGCACTGGGCTTTGTATGTCAATTTCGTCTTCGGTCGTCTCAAGTTTCGCCTTTTAAGTAAGGTAGCCGACAGAGAGAATCTCCGTGGACCTTGGTCTGTTAAACGCTAGTACAATACTTAGAGGAAAAAGTGCTCGCGCCACTATAGCTCCAAAAGAAACAATTCTTACGCCTTCGTCAGCGTAGTCATAAGCTGATTGTATGTAAATTCCATCAAAAAAAAAAAACATAAGAACTATTATCTCTGGCTAAAATTTACTTACACATTCACACAGTGAACTTGCTCACGGCTACCAAGTAACTATGGAATGTATGAACTGTCTGAGGATGGAATAATTGCAGCGACATCAACATAACATCGTGGCGCAGGTGGCTTCCTTCGTCCTTCAGCTACGTTCAGTCTCGTGGTGCACGATGAACCCAGACCCCACCGACAAATTTAGGAGACTGTCCTAGAATATTTGTGCACTATTTTGATACAAACAAACTGTGATCTCAGGCGCCTCGTTAGTGATGAATTGCATTTAGTTTGATTTCGTACCTATATTTATCTATGTATCCGTTAACTGTGCAGCATTGTAAACATCTACACAACAGTGCAGATATCGACAGCATGTACTGTGTGTCTTGTTTGTTACCAAACTTGTTTCATCCACACACTGTACTACCCTAACATAATATTGTTGCACTTCGCTTGCCGTGGCCGTTACTGGAAACACGTGGTGACGCTACAATAAACAAGTATAGTGCTGGACCATGGAAGACGCATCAATCTGTGAGTGATTTCAAGACTGCTGTGCATTGTTTTAGTGAAATTGGAGGTTTCAGGGAAAGGATACCATCACTGGGGATAGTGCACCTTCACTGGCCCATTTAATGAAAGTGGTTTACTGATTCCAGTTCTGTCAAACAGTACACATTGGCTAGGGATAGTGCACTATCACTAGTGAATACATTCCTGGAAATTGAAATAAGAACACCGTGAATTCATTGTCCCAGGAAGGAGAAACTTTATTGACACATTCCTGGGGTCAGATACATCACATGATCACACTGACAGAACCACAGGCACATAGACACAGGCAACAGAGCATGCACAATGTCGGCACTAGTACAGTGTATATCCACCTTTCGCAGCAATGCAGGCTGCTATTCTCCCATGGCGACGATCGTAGAGATGCTGGATGTAGTCCTGTGGAACGGCTTGCCATCCCATTTCCACCTGGCGCCTCAGTTGGACCAGCGTTCGTGCTGGACGTGCAGACCGCGTGAGACGACGCTTCATCCAGTCCCAAACATGCTCAATGGGGGACAGAACCGGAGATCTTGCTGGCCAGGGTAGTTGACTTACACCTTCTAGAGCACGTTGGGTGGCACGGGATACATGCGGACGTGCATTGTCCTGTTGGAACAGCAAGTTCCCTTGCCGGTCTAGGAATGGTAGAACGATGGGTTTGATGACGGTTTGGATGTACCGTGCACTATTCAGTGTCCCCTCGACGATCACCAGTGGTGTACGGCCAGTGTAGGAGATCGCTCCCCACACCATGATGCCGGGTGTTGGCCCTGTGTGCCTCGGTCGTATGCAGTCCTGATTGTGGCGCTCACCTGCATGGCGCCAAACACGCATACGACCATCATTGGCACCAAGGCAGAAGCGACTCTCATCGCTGAAGACGACACGTCTCCATTCGTCCCTCCATTCACGCCTGTCGCGACACCACTGGAGGCGGGCTGCACGATGTTGGGGCGTGAGCGGAAGACGGCCTAACGGTGTGCGGGACCGTAGCCCAGCTTCATGGAGACGGTTGCGAATGGTCCTCGCCGATACCCCAGGAGCAACAGTGTCCCTAATTTGCTGGGAAGTGGCGGTGCGGTCCCCTACGGCACTGCGTAGGATCCTACGGTCTTGGCGTGCATCCGTGAGTCGCTGCGGTCCGGTCCCAGGTCGACGGGCACGTGCACCTTCCGCCGACCCCTGGCGACAACATCGATGTACTGTGGAGACCTCACGCCCCAAGTGTTGAGCAATTCGGCGGTACGTCCACCCGGCCTCCCGCATGCCCACTATACGCCCTCGCTCAAAGTCCGTCAACTGCACATACGGTTCACGTCCACGCTGTCGCGGCATGCTACCAAAGACTGCGATGGAGCTCCGTATGCCACGGCAAACTGGCTGACACTGACGGCGGCGGTGCACAAATGCTGCGCAGCTAGCGCCATTCGACGGCCATCGCCGCGGTTCCTGGTGTGTCCGCTGTGCCGTGCGTGTGATCATTGCTTGTACAGCCCTCTCGCAGTGTCCGGAGCAAGTATGGTGGGTCTGACACACCGGTGTCAATGTGTTCTTTTTTCCATTTCCAGGAGTGTATATACCTTCACCGCCAAGAGGTAAGTAATGTGAACCATGGCTGTAATAACAAACAGTGGTACTTCGAAAACTACATTTAGCACCTGTAGTTTCAAAATATAGTCATATTATGTAACATTCATTTATTGCAGCAAGGACGTGCACTTTGAGTTGCACAACATATTTTTGTGTTTGCAGAAGCATCTCATAGTATGACATTTTTGCAGGCAGTTGCATTTGAAGAATCGATGGCTGCTTCCCCTCGACTGAAACGTCGCATCTGTCCTCAAGGCAATAGTTCTCTCTGGTGGAACTTCTTCCTCTGAGATTATTCTCAGAGGGTAAGTACTGAACCTGGACCTGAAACAAAATGTTGTAGCCTCAGTGGCATATCGTATCGTCCCTTCCATAATTATTTAAAAACAAACAATTTACTACCGTGCGTGTAGTGCTAAGCACAACATCTCTCGTCCAGATTCTGTAGAATCTATCGGCCGTTGTCTCGAGGACGACACTCAAGATCTACCTAGCATCTCCCTCTATCGAAGTTGGGAACTGGAACTTTCACAGTACAGCCCTTTCTCACTGTTGGAAAGCGGCGATCTAAACACTGCAGCATTCTTTGCGCTTGTTCTTCTAAGCACTTGTACGCTTCAATTCTGTGTGTTTTAATAGCACGAGTTGACTCATCTAAATCAGTCAGGTAGTGACCATTATTGTCAGTAATACTTTCCTTCTCTCTGTTCTCACCTCTGTTCCTGTTGGTATGTTATCCTCTTGCAATGGAAATTTACTGTGATCATTATCCTGCTACGTTTCAGTCCCTGTCTCACTGCTAATATGGTTCTGAGCACTATGCGACTTAACTTCTGAGGTCATCAGTCGCCTAAATCTTAGAACTAATTAAACCTAACTAACCTAAGGACATCATACACATCCATGCTCGAGGCAGGATTCAAACCTGCGGCCGGAGCGGTCGCTCGGCTCCAGACTGTAGCGCCTAGAAGCGCACGGCCACTCCGGCCGGCTCACTGCTAATACTCACTTGATGAATTATAATTTCAAGGCACAGTAATCCTCATAGTGAACATTCATCAATGCTTCAGAAGGTAAACTTGCTGAAGACAAACCATTGGAGATGGGCAAAGTCGTTCATCCTTTGGAACTAGTTCACTGGTGATCGCTCTTTTTTGAGAACCGTTCATTTTTACTCGTTCACCGTTCATTGTGCCAATATGGTTCTTATGAAAAAAAGAAAATTAGTAGCATAGGTGACCGAAGATGGAAGGCGCCAAGAGGGGGCACTTGCCTCCCCCCTGGAGTACAGAGTTTCTATTCATAACAGATTTCTCACACACTTGTAATTTTCGTGATCCTGCAAAACATCTCGTTTAGCCAACTGTAGCGTTATGTGGGTAATCGCAGTGAACTAATATAAGGTGGCGCACGGAAAACCGGCCCCGATTACAGACTGCTCGCCAATTACGCACGATTTGTTGACCGCTACGAGCACAGTAGATAAACATGTAATACTTAGGCAGTGAAGAAATAACAAATAAGCTAATGCAAACTAGTTCGAAACAATGGATGACGATTGGTAAGCGACAATAAACAGCCTAGTGCTACGGGCCGATTTTTCATTCGCCATCCTGTACCACTGAAATAATAGTGTACGGGTTATCATATTCTCTTTACAAAATGGGACACCATACACTCAGTTACTAAGCGCGGGCTTCATTCGGTTGTAAGTTAGTCTGCCTTCCATAACAATGAACATGCTCTTTTACCTTAGATTTTAAAAAAAAGATGGAAAATGGCCACTCTTGTGTGCCGTGTACCGAGTTCCTTTGCACGTGTAATAACAAAAAAAATCTTGCCTTTTTACAAGTATTTCTTCTGCTGTTAATCGAAATAGTGAAGTAAGCTCATATGACGTTTTGTTACCTGAAAAGATGTATGTATTACATACCACGTAATTTTTATGTAATTATAAAATACATTTTAATTACGGTCCTGGACGCTTAATAGAAGAAAAAAGAACCAGAAGTTCAGAGTTCAAAAAAGGTTTGAAACAGATCTAGAATGTGCGTGGCAATCGAACGAAACAAACTCGATACTGAACTAACTTCAGTCGGCAGTGGAACTGAGAAGAGGGGCCACGTAAAGAAGGACGAGTCCGGCCGAGCGAGACCGAGACAGACGGGAACGGGACCGAGGCTGGAACGAGACCGGCCGACTTACCGCTGCGGGAATGACAGCGACCGTATCCCGTTACCGGGAACTATAAGTAGAAAGCCGCGACCGAAGTGAACTATGAAAGACCGTTCCTTAGAAATCTTTCATCGCTCGTTCCGTTCATCTTGATGAACCGTTCCTTTGAACCTGTTAGTTCGTGAACGACCCATCTCTCTAAACCATGTTTAGGAGAGCAGCCAAATATTGCTTCGTACAGAGATCTTTTAATTCCAAAATGTGCAGGACTATTCTTCATTAGCTGCACAAATCTTACTGCACTCCGCAGTGTTGTGCTCCTACATCCATGTAGTTAGCATATTTTCTATGTCTTGATTTGCACACTCTACGCTGCCTTGGCTCTGCCTGTGTCTAGGTTTAGTGTGGAGAATCTTAAAATTGGGCCATAGTTCAGTTAAGATGCTCATTATTTTGTTCCCCTGCCATTGTCAGACTGCCATACTGAGGGAGTGCTTAACAACGCAAACATGTCAATAATGTTATCGCATACCTCTTCAGCTGTTTTGGACTTCAGTGGTCAGAGAACAACGAATTTAGTCAGGTGGTCCTGATAAATTGTTGTGTACATAGTTCCGCGTAGTCAGGGCGTACACAACTTTCCCACTAGAGCGCGCCCCGCTAAGCACAACAGCGCAGTAGCACAACAGCGCAGGCGCAGCGCTCGTCCGTCTCCACACTATGAGATGGCGCTGCCTTAGAGATGGACCAAATTCTGCTTCCGCCGATCCGCGTATTAATATGTTACGCAGCCGATGAGATTGCTGCTAACGTAGAACCTTTTTTCCTCGCGGATCACACTCGTGCTTTGATACCTGAACGCGCGAGGTATTATAACGAGTGTACAGACCTCCGACTAGTCAGTCTGCATTAGTCTGTACCAGTCTGCATTTGTCTGCACCAGTCTGTACCAGTCTGCATTACTCTGTACCATTCTATAGTCAAGTTTCAGTCTGTGCCTAATAAGATTACCATATTCCTGTACATAGCCATGAAGATAAATGAATATACACTTTGTCAAGTATCAGAGATATGTGAGAATAAGATTAACGTACCAAGACCTAAGGAACTTCAGATTCTTAATTGTAAACAGCATCCAGAATCTAGTTACGTAATGTCTACGCTTTTTATTATTTTAATAAATATGTATGAAAATTAATCAAGTTCTGTTTAAAGTTGGTCACCGTTGTAACCTCCCCACAAAAATTTCGTAAGACAATTATTTAATATAAATGGAGCCAAGTGAAACCTTCCCACAAAAATGTTGACCAGACAATAATTTGAATGTTAACAAGAATACAACCTAACGTAATCTCCCAGCAAATAAATTTACTGACAATGACAATTAAACAAAAATTCGCAATCTGACTCTGGTGTAAGCTCCCGCAAAAATAATGAAAAACAATTCAGTGCCAATGAAATCTCAGTGATAATGATAATTCAATTAGACCGAAATATTGGTCTTTGGCCCTGTGCAAATCAGAATTAAATTCTTACCTCATTGTAACTGCTAGTCAAATTTCTGCTCTTATTCTTGCGCACAGCTTGGAGGAACTGCATTGCAAATAATAATATTTCCTTTTTTTTTGTAATTTAACTGAAACTTTTCTTTAAGGGAAGTGGAACGAAATCGTTAATTCAATTAAATAAATTTTTTTTGTAAAATTGCTTTTGAAATCAAAATTATTATTGGGGCACTTGTTTGAAATTAATTACAATAAATAACCTTTACATTATCTGATGATTACCTTAATTAACAATATACCTCATTCAGCATCTTGACCAGTGTTGCCGACAGACTACATCACACAACCGCACTGGGCTGCTACTACTGACCGACTGCTCTGCATGACGATTACAACTAAACTGCTTGCAACACTCGCGCGGTCAAGCGCAGACTAACTACGATTATAGGCTCTCTGGTCAAAGATTTTAACGTGCCTCACCATCGCTGCTATGTTACATACGTGTTTCATAACCCTCCACTGGGGGGGCAAAAATTTGGCAGCGATGGTGAGTCATTTGGACTTGCCATCGCAAGAAATTTTTACAATTTACAGAATATGTACATAAATTAAATGTTGTGCACATGCACCGAATACAAAACATTTCAGACAAAGACAGGATGTGAATACAAAACATAGTAGTAAATCAGGAAACTGCATATACAAATTATTTGACAGATAGCAAAGTGCACACGCACTGAAAAAAAAATTCTTTAGCATTTTCAGAACAAATAAACAGAATGGCAGAACATCGTGTTGATAAGTGACATGAGTGTACTCGCACTGGAGTTGAGAACATATTAGCAATTTACGAAATGTATATATAATTAGTAATAAATGACATAAGTGTATACGTACTGAAGTATTGAATATACAGAATGAGTACAAATCATATTGAAAATGTACAGGCACTGAAGTTCAGTAGAAAACATTTTAACACACAACATAAGTGCACATGCACTGTAGTTCAGAACATATCATTAAAATAAAATAATAAATAAAAAATGTATATACAATATAAAAGACAAGAGTGCACATACTGTACTTGAGAACAAATCGAAAAAATGTCTTAGGCATTTTTGCAATAAATAAACATAATGGCAAAAATCATATCACAAGTGACATAAGTGTACTTGCACTGGAGTTCAGCGAATCAAAAAAAAAAAAAAAAGTGTATAACCCATGAACATAAATAATGTCAGCAAAAAAAATGATTTTCACTATGTGACAAGAATTAGGATAGGAAAGGGAAGGATTGCATCATGGTTGTAGCACTTTAGATTGCACACAGCTGTTCTGAAAGTCCATATCTTTCCACAGAAGTACAACACCAAGTGACACAATTTGAAGTTTCTTTCCCATCAGAATTTACCAGTGTAGCCAAGACACTGAACTCTCGTAGTAACATTTCATGTTCTCATTTTGGCAGTACATTAGGTACACCAAACAGTGGGACCATAATAACGTCTTCATCGCTCACGGTGGTGGACAGCATGTCGTGTCAACACCACGCTCTTACAAGGCACGCCAACGTAGAATTAGTGCAAAACCAAAGATAGTGCTCCATGATCACTAGTATAGACAGGACAAATGGACATTGCAGTAATTCAGGGTAGTTAGCTCATGAGGTGAAGGACATTAAGTCACATAATATTGACAATTACAGTCTCCATTAGTAGTGTGCAGCATTCATAGCCCAGTGATTGAACATTTCTGTACCAAGTATGTAGTATTACAGAAAAATGTTCATTAATTGTTTTACATAGAATCAGTAACCTTCTTTTCCTAGTTACAAAGCATTATTAAATAATCGCATTCTTTTCCAGTTACAAAGTATACCATAGTTAATTAATCATTGGTCATTCCAATAGTAATAATCATTAGCCTTCTCCTAATTACAAAGCATTATTAAACAATCACATTCTTTCCCAATTATAAAGCATAGTTAATCATTTGTCATTTCAATATAGTAAGAATCATATTCTTTTCCAGTTACAAAGTATCAACATTGAAAACAAGAGCTAATTAATGGCATAATTAATAACATAATTCATTGAGTGACATTAATTATTGGCACTCAGTGGCCATCAAGTATCGAATAGTATAAAACATTGTTCCTCATTCAGTATTATTCAGATCATTAAGAAGTAATAACAATTCATTGAGTGACATTCAGATCATTATGAAGTCATTATTAAAAATCAGCTAATTACAGTCATAGCATTAATAATCATACACATTATAAGTAGTCTCATTACAATAAACAGTGGCAGTTATTAGCCAGTTACAAAGCATTATTTTATATATATATTTTTTTGTATCATTACGAAGTCATTACTGAAGTGACATACTATTCAGAGTTGATCAGTATTATTCAGAACTTTCTCAAACTGGTATCACTATTTGGGACTGGTAATACATTTTTTGTTAGCAATGCATTGCGTTTGGTAATTATAAGAGAAAGCAAGAAGAGAAAAAAAAGAAGAAAAAAAAAATTGGTACTGGGTTGTTCCTGTAAATCAAAAATGGGTAGTTGTTCCTGTAAATCAAAAATGTGTAACGTCATTCGTCATGAGTCAGCTGTAGCAAGGTTATGAAACAAGGCAGTATATGTGATCACATTTATAAATGATAAACACAAATGGGTTAAAAAATAAAAATGCAAGTACTAGAACAGGTATAATAAGTAACAGGTTTAGTAAGTATCATGAAAAACTTCTCCTGGAAAAAATACAAAATGGATTATTGACTTGAAAGAAGAAACGCACACTATGCTGAAAAGTAGTGAACTTCGAATTAACAAGTAGTGAAATGTGTATAAACATGTGTTCCATAGCTGTCCTTTCCAAAACTTTCTGTCATCCTACTATGCAATATAACACCTGCTGTCAAAACAAACTGCAACAAATACTTAAATAACTACGTAGCATAAATACATAACTTCAACATTATCCTCATCTGTAAAGAAAAAACTTCATTATCAATCACTTCATTATCAATATTATCATAACTTCATTATTATCATCACCTGTAAAGAAAAACTTCATTATTCATAATAGCATATTCTTCATCATTATTCATCAGTATTCATTATAATCTGCAAAAATATCACTTCATTACTCATTATACAACTATTCCTTATCTCTAGCATATTTCATCACTAAAACTAAGATGTGTAGGTCTGTCCGACAGCCTGCATCAATCACCTTGTATTCTGAAAGAAAAAATTAGTTAAGACTGCTATTCTACGATGAGTATAGTATATTCTTGTTAATGCTTGTTAATCCTGATCCATTTACTCTTCCTTATAAAGTTATTGCATCTTCTATCGTTTATTCCATAGGTGAAATTCCCATTTCTGTTGAATTTATTTCTTACACGCATCATTTCTTTCTGAAATTGATGAACAGAGATTAACGTCTTGCATTTAAATCATATACCCACTAAATAATGACTGGTTTATGGTGACACAATTAACCATACAGCATAACATTACAGACAACGTAATATGTCAAAGACATTGACAGTGTTCAAAGCCAAAATGTACAGAGAATATCACAATGCAGCAGCAAAAAATGTAAAAGTCACGATGTTGAGATGTCATAAGGCCAAAAAAAATGTCAAAGTCGACTGGTGTGTGTTATATCTTAACTATTTCACAGTGCATATAGACAAAACTGGAATACAATCGTACATAAAAAAGTGGAAAATGTGCATGGTCTGATGTGTAACGACAAGAAAAGCGACCTGCTAACCTTACCTTGCCGGGCACTTGCCAAGAAAAAATACGATAATCATCAGTAATTAGTCAGGTGAATATAATTGCATTAGTAAATGTCATCATAGCATGTTACATCATAAAGTGATTTCATTCAATAAACGGTTTAATGTTTGAGATATGGTGATTGCCTTTCGATTTTCTGGTTCTCAAAGTTTCGACGTGTACAACATTGGGGTGAGGGATGCTGCGAATCCGATATGGACCTGCGTATAGAAGTTCAAATTTACTGCACTTACCTTTTAATTTGCTGGATAAATAGTGTGTACGTACTAATATTTTCTGTCCAACGTGAAAGTCGCGGCGTGTACAAACCTGTTTTTGCTGTCTTCTCCGGCGCTCTGCGGCACGTTTGATGTTGTTCAGCGCAATGTCAATTATTTCGTGGTGTCGTAAGCGACGAGATGTAGGAAAATTTACAAATTCTTTAATTTTGTTTGGTGGTTCAACGTTTTTCAGTATAACAGACGGAGATAGCATAGTGGATTCATTTGGAATGGAATTAATTACATCTTGGAATGAGAGTATGTGTGTATCCCAATCAATATGTCTTTTGTGGCAGTATATTCGGCACAGCTTACCAATTTCTTTCATTAATCTTTCACAGGGGTTCGAAGAAGCGTGATACTTGGATATATAGATCGGAGAAATGTTTCTGGCTCGTAACATGCGTGTCCATACGCTACTACGAAATTGAGATCCATTGTCAGAAATTACTTTCATCACATGCCCTACATGAAATAGAAAATGTTTTACAAATGCTTTCGAAACAGTTTTAGCAGTAGCTTTGCGTAACGGAGTGAAGGTAACAAATTTTGAAGTGAGCTCAACAGCGACAAAGATGTAGCAAAAACCTCTGTTAGTTCTCGGAATCGGACCAAAAATATCTACTGCGGCCATGTGTCTTAATTTAACAGGTACAATGGGTATAAAGGAGGAATATGTGAAGTGGTGTCTGATTTAGCTTCCTGGCAAATTTTACAAGACGCTAAAACTCGTCGTATACGTTTCTCCATGTTGTTAAAATAACAGTTCTGTCTCAGTATAAGAAAACATTTTCGTGCTCCGTAATGTGCGTAACTTAAATGAGTGTACCAGATTAGTTTGTTAACAAGTTCGTCGGGGATGCATAATAACCAATTGTTGCTGTCAGGATGAGAGCGGCGAAACAGAATATCATTGCGTACAGTGTAGTGGTTCCTAATCGTAACATTTTTCCTATCTTGCCAAAGGTGTTTAATTTCTTTCCACACATTGTCTTTACTTTGCTCTTTTGCTATGTCCTGTAATGACGACGAAATAAAATTTTCAAATGCTACTTGCTGAATGTACATGACACTGAAATTTGTTTTGCAGAAGTTGGTTGCTACGTCTTGCTGATTGTTGCCGAGAGAACGCGATAGTGCATCTGCTATAACATTTTGCGTACCGGGAATGTGAACTATTGTAAAATTAAATTCCTGTAAATAAAGTTTCCATCTGCTTAATCTGTCGTGAGTGAATTTAGCCGAAAGTAAAAATTGTATCGCTCTGTGGTCTGTGTACACGGTGGTATGTCTGCCATAAAGAAAGTGCCGAAATCTCGTAAAAGCCCATACAACACATAATGTTTCCAATTCTGTAACGGAGTAATTTCGTTCAGCAGGTGACAAAATGCGGCTTGCAAATGCGATGTTTTTAATTACTGTAGAACCATCTTCTTCAATTTCCTGGAAAATGTGTACGCCTAAAGCGGTGTTAGAACTGTCGGTGGCAATGGAAAAATTTCTGGTAAGATCTGGGTGCGATAAAAGTGGAGCATTCAACAAAGCGTATTTCAAATAACATTTTCGTGGACAAGATTCTGCGTGTCTAAGGTATTGCTTGCGTTACTGAAATATGCAATCGGTACTGTATTTTAATCAAATTCTATCTGACGTGTTACTATTTTCAGGGGGACACTGTGGAATTTTGACTATTTGAACTATTCTGTTATTTCTTCCTGACGTATTACGCTATGTATGACACCTACTGCCTGGTTCATTCATGAAAATATGTTGTTGCTGATCATTTTGTTGCTTGTAGGACTGACTGTTATTAAACGTACGCTGAAAATTGTGCTCATTATTTTTACGTCTGTCGTGATAGTCATTCCTATACGGTGTATTGCGATAGGAATTGAAATACTGCCTTCTTTGTACGTGGTTGTTTCCTTGCTGCCGTACGTTACTATTTGTTGTATCCGGGACTATACGTGCACGCGGCGGAACATTAAAGCCTGGTTGACCTTGTGCATTACATTGTTGGTTACGTATGCTAACCGGTTGACTTTCATGCTGTTGCGGTGGAAAACTTCTATTGTTACAAAAATGTGTTTACTGTTACTGAAAATTTTGACGATTGCTGAAAATACTATACATACTGATGATTAAAATTTTGTCAGTTATTAAAATTACGCTGGTAGTTGTGGAGTGCCTAATAAAAATTGTCACTTTCGGTAAAAACTTGTCTTATCGGGTTTTCATTACATATTCTTAATTCTAAATAGAGCAATAGTTAAAGAGCGGTTTTGATAGATATAAAGGATAGTAGAAGAGAAGGCAGCAGTGCAGAAAACTAAAGATGAAACAGCACTACTACAGCTCGGGGCCCTATGCTCGCTACGGCACATATTCATTAAAGCGTAATGAATCCCCTGAGGTCTATTACGCACTGCAAATACTTTTCAGCTTTTGCCTTACAGGCAATGCCGGTAAAAATTCAGAAATAAATTGCTGTATCCATACTAATTCATGTTTTTGCTTTACACGAAATGTTGGTAAAAATTCAAGAGCAAATTGTCGTATCCAGTTCAAAGCTAGTTTCTGCGTTACAGGTAATAGCGGTGAAAGTACAAAAATAAATCGTCGTATACAGTTCAAATCGTGTATCTGTGCTCTGTCATTATTAAATTCCTTAGTTTTTCTTATGGATAAAAATTGTTCGTAATCAACGTTCTCGTCTCTGAATTTGAGAACACGTTCAGGTTTGTGTGAAAATCTGTTTGTCTGTGTCATTTCGGATTTCAATTTGCGTAACTTTTCAGATTTTAAGTCGCGTAGCTTTTCGGATTTTAATTCGCGTAGTCTCTGTAAATTGCTCAAATTATACACGCTGCGTGAGTATGAAAATTGTTCGCTAAGTGGCGGATTCTGTGACGTATTGGTGACTGAAATAATTGTTAATTCTGTTACTGTAATACTTTCGTCAATTTGGTTGTTGTGTCGTGCAAATTTCTCGTCAACTTCCGTATTCGGAGTGTGTGAAACTTCCGCTGACTCTAAATTAAACTCGTCGCGTATCTGTACTGTGTTTTTACGGCATTGTTCAGTGACTGCATTAATTTCGTGTATCTGTGTTTCGTTCGCTGAACATTGTTCAGTGACTGCATTAATCTTGTCTTTATGTGATTCTGTTGTGCCTACACGTGTGCTACTCACTTCTTGTGCAACAGTGCCAACTACTTCATTACTGTTATTAGCACAAGCCTTAGTATCCTCACGTAATTGTTTTTTAGTGTCCTGACATTGCACGGTAACAGCTGTAATCTGTTCACTAACTTGCTTGTTCTGTTCGTTAAGGTTGTCTTGTTTTTCGTTCGTCAGTTTGAAACTCTCATCAATCGTTTCGCTAAGTTGTTTGAAATGGTTGTCGAAACTTTCACTAATTGTTTCGCGAAGTTGTTTGTTTCGTTCTCTAAATTGTTTGTTCAATTCTTCAAGTTGTTTGTTCTGTTTATCAAGTTTCTCATTAAGTTGTTTATTCATTTGTAGCAAAAATGCCATAATTTGATCCCGCCTGCTAATCGGATGCGCATTGTTAGTTACTACCTCGGAATTAAATGAATCCATCGTACTTTCAGTACACTGTCCATTTTCATTAGAAAAATTTGTCTGTTCATTACTTGAATTTTCCAAACCGGGTGTGTTAAGCTGGGCAGCGCTCATTACAATAGAGCGTTCCGCGTCATCAATTGTCGTCAAATTAACAGACGAGACAATTGAGTTCGTTTGTTCATCATTAAGGTAAAAGTCATCATTAGTGGTTGTAATGTACTGATCGTTAGTGAACGCAGGATTGTCATCATTACACTGCGTGTCACATGTCCTATCGGTAAAGTCGTTTGAGCCGGTAATTTCGTTCGTAATACCTCGCGATACACTATTCACAGTCTTTCGCGGCATTTTTACAATAGTCACAATTTTTCACAAAATAAATAAGCACAATGCAAAAGCAACACACAAATACAACAGAGCAACGAATTGCCGTTGACCTGTAGAAAGAAAGTCACAAGTTAATAAAAGCGTTGCGCCAAATCCTAATTATATCTAAGCAAATAAGAGCAGATATCTGACTGTTGTTCAAAAGACTCTCAACGAAACACGATCCTGGACTGGGTGTCGCCAAGTGTAACCTCCCCACAAAAATTTTGTAAGACAATTATTTAATATAAATGGAGCCAAGTGAAACCTTCCCACAAAAATGTTGACCGGACAATAATTTGAATGTTAACAAGAATACAACCTAACGTAATCTCCCAGCAAATAAATTTACTGACAATGACAATTAAACAAAAATTCGCAATCTGACTCTGGTGTAAGCTCCCGCAAAAATAATGAAAAACAATTCAGTGCCAATGAAATCTCAGTGATAATGATAATTCAATTAGACCGAAATATTGGTCTTTGGCCCTGTGCAAATCAGAATTAAATTCTTACCTCATTGTAACTGCTAGTCAAATTTCTGCTCTTATTCTTGCGCACAGCTTGGAGGAACTGCATTGCAGATAATAATATTCCCTTTTTTTTTGTAATTTAACTGAAACTTTTCTTTAAGGGAAGTGGAACGAAATCGTTAATTCAATTAAATAAATTTTTTTTGTAAAATTGCTTTTGAAATCAAAATTATTATTGGGGCACTTGTTGGAAATTAATTACAATAAATAACCTTTACATTATCTGATGATTACCTTAATTAACAATATACCTTATTCAGCATCTTGACCAGTGTTGCCGACAGACTACATCACACAACCGCACTGGGCTGCTACTACTGACCAACTGCTCTGCATGACGATTACAACTGAACTGCTTGCAACACTCGCGCGGTCAAGCGCAGACTAACTACGATTATAGGCTCTCTGGTCAAAGATTTTAACGTGCCTCACCATCGCTGCTATGTTACATACGTGTTTCACCGTCAATCTGCTACTCTAATCGTGCAAGTGGCATTTCTATCGTCTGACCTAGCGGCAGAAGATAAACACGCCACGATAAGACCAAGAGACATATTGCTGACACTCACCTACTTCGTTAGAGCGGCAAGTCAAATAATCTGATGGTGTGTGTACCGAAGGTCTTACAGTACGCACACCACATAAATCATTACGAATTTGTAATCTCCATCTGGTTGCGATTGGAAGTCGATGAGATCAACTTGACATCTGTAATTTAGCTCTTGAACAGCACTGGCTTCACTATTATTCCTTTTTCTGACCTTTTTGCTTTTGTAAACAACGCTCACACAAACGAAGATAAATTTGGACATCTCTGTATATTATACACTATGTGATCAAATGTATCTGGACACCTGGTTGAAAATGACTTACAAGTTCGTGGCGCACTCCGACGGTACTGCTGGAATTCAAGTGGCCCACCCTTAGCCTTGATGAGACCTTCCACTTTCCCAGGCATACGTTTGTTGGGGAATGGAAGACCATTCTTCACGGAGTGCTGCACTGAAAAAAGGTATAGATGGCGGTCGGCGAGGCCTGGCACGAAGTCGGCGTTCCAAAACATCTCAAAGGTGTTATTTGGGATTCAGGTCAGGGCTCTGTGCAGGCCAGTCCATTACAGGGATGTTATTCCCGTGACTTACAAGTTCGTGGCGCACTCCGACGGTAGTGCTGGAATTCAAGTGGACCACCCTTAGCCTTGATGACAGCTTCCACTTTCCGCCAAAAGCCGTGCATTATTAACAGGTGCTTGATAGCGTTGAAAGATGCAATCGCCATCCCAGAATTGTTCTTCATCATCGGGAAGCAAGAAGGCACTTAAAACATTAGTGTAGATCTGTGCTGTCGTAGTGTCGCGCAAAACAACAAGGGGTGCAAGCCCCCTCCATGAAAACACGACCACACCTTAACACCACCGCCTCTGAGTTTTACTGTTGGCAGTACACACCGTGGCAGATGACGTTCACTGGGCTTTCGCCATACCCACACCCTGCCATTGGATCGCCATATTGTGTACCGTGATTCGTCACTTCACACAAAGTTTTTCCACTATTCAATCGTCCAATGTTTACGCTCCTTACTCCAAGCGAGACTTCGTTTGGCATTTACCGGTGTGCTGTACGGGTCCCTTCACGTTTCCACCTCACTATCATATCGGAAACAGTGCTTGGAAGTGTGGAAATCTCGCGGACAGACGTATGACACAAGTGACACCCAATCACCTTACCACATTAGTAGTCTGGAAGTTCCGCGGAGCGTTCCATTCTGCTCTCTCACGATGTCTAGTGACTACTGAGGTCGCTGATATTGCGTACCTGGCTGTATGTGGCAGCACAATACACCTGATGTGAAAACGTTTGTTTATGGAGGTGTCCGGATACTTTTGATCACATAGTGTATTACAGAACTTTTACTTCAACCATGTCATCATTCGGTCGCGTCCACCGTGGTCAGTCTTTACATGAGGATCATGCAGAATATTATACAGTTCTTCAGCATAATCATAGTATTTAATTTTACCTTCTTCAGTTACAGGTCGTATTAATTTGTTTACTGCATTGACTACCAGCACTTCATATCTCTTCAAAAACTTGTAGTTGTTGCCGTCCCTCATTCGTCCAGATTTTAGTGATTTAGCCTTGCTGATGAGTAACCCGTCCTTTTCCCTGTCCATAAAGACATAATTATAACAGAGATTTCCCCGTTCCACTCTAAGATGTTTTCAGAACTTCACTGATTCAACCATACCTGCACTGATGTGAACCACTGCACTACTGTCAACCACAGCTCTTCAGTCTTATATTCAGTACCGATCAGTCCCGTTTCGGATTCGTTTTTCCAGTAATGATGGTTGTACGTTAACAGTGATACACAACAGTGAAATTTAAAATAGTGCGCTACATAAAACAAAAACAAAAAAATAGTATCCTTTGACAATAACATCAAGAAGTCATAACTGTAGTCTGCCAACACATACAAATGCCTCGGTGTAATAAACTGTTGGGATATGAAATGGAATGAGCACGTAGGCTCAGGCGTGGGTAAAGCAGGTGGTAGAGATCGGTTTATTGGGAAAGTACTGGGGAAATGCTGTCAGTCTACAGAAGAGAATGCTAACAAGTCACTTCTGCGACCAGTTCTCGAATATTGCTTTAGTGTGTGGAACTCGTACCAAATAGGACTAACAGGGGATATTGGTAGTATAGAGAGAAGGGCAGCATGGATGGTTACAGGTTTATTTGGCTCGTGGAAGAGTGTCACAGAAGTGCTGAAGAAACTGAACTTAGTTTTGAATGGTGGCTCTAGGTGTGTACAACAGCCTACATATCGTTCAGATAGGGATCGTGAGGAGAAAATTTAATTAATTACAGTACGCACAGAGGCAATGAACTAATCATTCTTTCCTCACCCCATTCGCAAGTGGAACGGGAAGAAACCTAACAACTGGCTCAGTGGGACACACTTCACAGTGGTTTGCAGGGTAGGGGTGTAGATGGTGTAGGTGTTGATGTAGATATGGATTGGCTTACTGATGAAGGGCTGGGAGATATGCACTTCGTGTATGGGTTCACGGAATGCAATGGGAGAGAGGCACTACGACGCTGTGGTCAGCCGTTTCCACAGCGACGCCTGTGAGAAACCATATCCTTCCGGGCGATGGTGATAGAGGGTTTTAGTATTCCTTAAACCTACAAAATTCATACAACAAATAAACAATGGGGCACGATCAAAGCAAATACAATGCTGATATTATCCTGTGAAAAAACATACACAAAATTTTAGTTTGAACAGGGATGTGCAACCTTTCAGCTTACCTGGACCACATTGGAAGAAGGAGAGTAGAGGAAGATGCATATTTTTGGGCCGCACAAAAAATAAGTAAATAAATAAATATTAGGGACGGCTGAAGGTATATAGCTAAAATTATAATATATTTAGAATTTGTTAATTTTAAGATTTTTACCCTACAGATGCAAGACTGAATAGGTGACAAAAATCAGGAATACCTCCTAATATAACACCGCATCTCGTTTTGCTCTGTGTATTGACGTGGCATTTGGCATGGACTCAACACGTCGTTGGAAGTCCCCCACAGAAACATTGAGCGATGCTGCCTCTATAACAATCCATAATTGCGAAAGTGTTGCCGCTGCAGGATTTTGAGCACGAGCTATCCTCTCTATTCTGTCCCATATATTTTCAATGGGATTCTTGCTGGGCGTTATGGGTGACCAAACCATTCGCTCGAATTATCCGGATTGTTCTTCAAATCAGTCGCCAATAGTTGTGGCTTGGTGACATATTTGGGAGCGTGAAGTCCATGAATGGCTGCAAATAGTTTGCAAGAAGCCGAACATAGCCATTTACGGTCAATGCTCGGTTCAATTGGACCAAAGAACAAGGTCCATTCCATGGAAACACAGTCTACACCATTATAGAGCCGCCACTAGCTTGCACAGGGCCTTGTTAACGACCAGTGCCCATGACTTTGTGGAATCTGTGCCACACACAAACCCTGCCATCAGCCCTTACCCACTGAAATCGGGACTGATCTGACCAGGACACGTTTTTCCAGTCGGCTAGGGCCCAGCCGATATGGTCAAGAGCCCAGGAGAGTCGCTGCAGGTGTTGTCACGACGTTAGCAAAGGCATTCGCATCGGTCATGTGCTCCCATAGCCCATTGCCGCCAAATTTCGCCCCACTGTCCTTAATGGATACGTTCGTCGTACGTCGCACATTGATTTCGCTGTTTGTTCACGCAGTCTGTTAGCACTTACAACTCTACGCCAACGCCGCTGTTCTCGGTCGTTGAATGAAGACCATGGGGCACTACGTTGTTCGTGGTGAAAGATAATGCCTGATATTTTGTATTCTCGACACACTTCACAAACGTATCCATTTGTAAATTAAGATGACTTGGAATGCATGTGTGTTCTGCAAGGGATATTTGTCTGTGAACAAGTATGATTTTAGAAGTCCAACAAAGATACACGATCAAATTTTTCTTTTAGTTAAATGTCAGACTGCAACTCTATGTAGTCTATCCGAAAATCTTCTGGCAACGTATCTATATTGTCTCTAAAAGGCATCGTATAAATGCCAAAAATCTGATTGTGTTTTCGAAAATCCTGAAACTGATATTCAAATTCTTGCAGCAAATCTAAAAGTATATTATAATATTTCATTCCGTCTGTGGGATTATGCATCAGTTTATCACAACTTTACAAAAACGAATTTTTTTTACCGATTGTGTGTAGTCACTTCTTGGGCTGCTTTGATCCTTTTTTGGACCACATGCGGCCCCCGGGCCCAGGGTTGGACACCCCTCGCTTTGAAAGATCCATGCCAGCAAATGTGCCCTAAAACAAAGATGCAAAATGCAGCAGCTAAGAGAATTTTTCTCTCTCGTTTGACGGTTTTACAGAAATAAATACATGGAATAAGTTATAACAGAGTAGAACTCTGTAATAAGCCGCCGGATACGGCCGGTCAATTACCCCAAAAAACTCTGAAGATACGCGTGAAGAACGTCGGAAATTTTGTTGATGGAGCCCGCATTCATGCTGCATGCTTTCCATCAACCATTTTTGAATCTGTAATACTTTCCACGCCGTACTTACCTACATACACTCCTGGAAATTGAAATAAGACACCGTGAATTCATTGTCCCAGGAAGGGGAAACTTTATTGACACATTCCTGAGGTCAGATACATCACATGATCACACTGACAGAACCACAGGCACATAGACACAGGCAACAGAGCATGCACAATGTCGGCACTAGTACAGTGTATATCCATCTTTCGCAGCAATGCAGGCTGCTATTCTCCCATGGAGACGATCGTAGAGATGCTGGATGTAGTCCTGTGGAACGGCTTGCCATGCCATTTCCACCTGGCGCCTCAGTTGGACCAGCGTTCGTGCTGGACGTGCAGACCGCGTGAGACGACGCTTCATCCAGTCCCAAACATGCTCAATGGGGGACAGATCCGGAGATCTTGCTGGCCAGGGTAGTTGACTTACACCTTCTAGAGCACGTTGGGTGGCACGGGATACATGCGGACGTGCATTGTCCCGTTGGAACAGAAAGTTCCCTTGCCGGTCTAGGAATGGTAGAACGATGGGTTCGATGACGGTTTGGATGTACCGTGCACTATTCAGTGTCCCCTCGACGATCACCAGTGGTATACGGCCAGTGTAGGAGATCGCTCCCCACACCATGATGCCGGGTGTTGGCCCTGTGTGCCTCGGTCGTATGCAGTCCTGATTGTGGCGCTCACCTGCACGGCGCCAAACACGCATACGACCATCATTGGCACCAAGGCAGAAGCGACTCTCATCGCTGAAGACGACACGTCTCCATTCGTCCCTCCATTCACGCCTGTCGCGACACCACTGGAGGCGGGCTGCACGATGTTGGGGCGTGAGCGGAAGACGGCCTAACGGTGTGCGGGACCGTAGCCCAGCTTCATGGAGACGGTTGCGAATGGTCCTCGCCGAGACCCCGGAGCAACAGTGTCCCTAATTTGCTGGGAAGTGGCGGTGCGGTCCCCTACGGCACTGCGTAGGATCCTACGGTCTTGGCGTGCATCCGTGCGTCGCTGCAGTCCGGTCCCAGGTCGACGGGCACGTGCACCTTCCGCCGACCACTGGCGACAACATCGATGTACTGTGGAGACCTCACGCCCCACGTGTTGGGCAATTCGGCGGTACGTCCACCCGGCCTCCCGCATGCCCACTATACGCCCTCGCTCAAAGTCCGTCAAGTGCACATACGGTTCACGTCCACGCTGTCGCGGCATGCTACCAGTGTTAAAGACTGCGATGGAGCTCCGTATGCCAAGGCAAACTGGCTGACACTGACGGCGGCGGTGCACAAATGCTGCGCAGCTAGCGCCATTCGACGGCCAACACCGCGGTTCCTGGTGTGTCCGCTGTGCCGTGTGTGTGATCATTGCTTGTACAGCCCTCTCGCAGTGTCCGGAGCAAGTATGGTGGGTCTGACACACCGGTGTCAATGTGTTCTTTTTTCCATTTCCAGGAGTGTATATCGATGTATCCAAAATCTGCTAGTAGTGGAAGTGGTCATTTACAGCATAAGCAGTGTATCCTTTCCCAAGACGACGATCTGGTGATAAAAGATGCGTAGCACTGTTTATGCATACAGGTTAGCTCCTTCCTGTTCTAAGTGGTGTTCCCTGGCAGAGACAGTATGCAGTATTTCCTCTCCATCTAGTTTCCTCCTCCTGAGACTCCAAAGAAGTGTTCACGAACACTAAAATCGCTTTCAAATCGCCATCTTGGCTCTTGGTTCATTCGCTCTTACCTGCCTTATTGCGCAATGAAAGATAATCAATTATTGTACGCGTTTAAAGTCTCCGCTTTGTTTACTAGAAGGATCTGTTCACGAGGATACTAGTTAAAACTACTATAGGCCGCATATTCCTGTAATTTATTTGTAAATTAGACATATTTTTCAGCTTGATAAAAAATATGGACGTAAGGATAACGATGTAATGCTGTTCCTCAGAGCCACGGTTGTGGTGCGTTGTAGCCATATACTTCAAGAGTAGTAGAAATATTTTTTCTTTACTCTAGTAATTGTTTTGCCATTTGTCTAAAGTTTTGGTGGTTTGAGTTGAATGTTTAGTAGTCTTTCAAAAACTGTACTTATTGCAAAGGCTCTTTTGTGTGCTCTTACTTATTACATGACACATATTCGCAGCAGAAATGTAATAAATTTCCTTGAGAAGAAAAATCTCCTTTCCACGAATTAGCACGATTTTAGAAAGCATCCCGCTTGCGAAATGCAGCTTGCTCTTCTCTCACATGATATCCTGTGAACTGTGCATGAAAGGCAACCGGCAGATTCCATAATCCTGATTTTATGAACGTATTTGACACAGTGTCTGACCGCAGACTGTTAACGACGGTACAAACGTACGGAATAATTTCCCCGGTATGTGGGTGACTCGAAGACTTCTTAAGGAACACAACCCAGTCCCAGGGTCATCGACGGCGAGCATTCCGCAAAGACTAGGGTACCGTCAAGAGTGCCCCAGCGAAGTGTGAGGGGATCGCCGTAATTTTCTGTACACATAAATTATCTGGCGGACAGGATGAGCAGCACTCTGCGGCTGTTTGCTAATGATGCTGTGGTGTATGGCAATATGTCTGTCGTTAAGTGACCTTAGGAGGATACAAAATGACTTAAGTTGGACAAAAACTTCTAGCTGATGTGATGGATGGCAGCTGTATCCAAGCGTAGAAAAATGTAAGTTAATGCAGATGAGTAGGAAAAACAAACCCGCAATGTTCGAATAAAGCATTAGCGGTGTGCTGATTCACATCGATCAATTATCTAGGCGTAATGTTGCAAAACGATGTGAAATGGAACGAGCATGTAAGGATTCTACTAACAAGGGCACCTCCCCATCGCACCCCCCTCAGATTTAGTTATAAGTTGGCACAGTGGATAGGCCTTGAAAAACTGAACATAGGTCAAGTGAGAAAACAGGAAGAAATTGTGTGGAACTATGAAAAAAATAAGGAAAATATACAAACTGAGTAGTCCATGCGCAGGATATGCAACATCAAGGATAATATGAGCTCAGGAGCGTCGTGGTCCCGTGGTTAGCGTGAGAAACTGCGGCACGAGAGGACCTTGTTTGAGTCATGCCTCGAGTGAAAAATTTACCTTCTTTATTTTTGCAAAGTTATGATCTGTCCGTTCGTTCATTGACGTCTCTGTTCACTGTAATAAGTTTAGTGTCTGTGTTTTGCGACCGCACCGCAAAGGACGTGCCTCTCCAATGGGAACTGAAAACATTTGATCGCAAGGTCATAGGTCAACCGATTCCTGAAAATACGCCTGATATATTCTATACGATACTGGTGACGGCATGTGCGTCACATGACAGGAATATGTTGTCGACCCACCTAACTTGTACACTTGGCGAATGGGTAAAAAGATTCTTCTACCTTGCCCGATTTAGGTTTTCTTGTGGATGTGATAATCACTCCCAAAAATGTAATGAAAACATAATAGTTTGTCACATAAACTGCAACAAATCAATGCAACAGTTTCACAGTCGCACAGTTTTCCCTGTGCTCTATCAAAACATATGTTTTTAACGTTTTCATACAACGTCCCCATACTACGGCGCAGTTACCTCGCATCGGACGGACGGACGGACAGATAATAATTATCTGAAAATAAAAAAAAATCAGCTTTTCAATCGAGGGAAGACTTGAACCAAGGACCTCTCGTTCCACATCTGCTCACGCTGACCACGGTACCACGCCACTCCTCAACTCACATTCTCCTTGATGTTGCATATCTTGCGCATGGACTAGTCAGTTTGTATATTTCGCTTATTTTTTTCATACTTCCACACAACTTCTTCCTGTTTTCTCGATTGATCTGTGTTCAGTTTTTCAAGGCCTATCCACTGTGCCAACTTATAACTAAATCTGAGGGGGGTGCGATGGGGAGGTTCCCTTGTAAGAAACGCGAATGATCGACTTCGGTTTATTGGGAAAATTTTAAGAAAGTGTGGTCCGTTCCTAAAGAAGACCGCGCGTAGGACACTAGTACGACCCAATTTTGAGTATTACTCGACTGTTTGGGATCCGCACCAGGTTGGATTAAAGGAAGACCTCAAAACAGTTCACAGACGTGCTGCTAGACTTGTTACCGGTAGGTCAGAACAATACGCAAGCATTACGAAGATGCTTCGGGAACTCAAATGGGAATCCCTGGAGGGAAGGAGACATTCTTTTAGAAAAACACTATTGACAAAATTTAGAGACACATTCCGCTGACGCCTAAGTACATATCGCGTTAAGGTACATACAGATAAGGTAAAAGAAGCATAGAGGCAGTCGTTTTTCCCTGGCTCTGTTTGCGAGTAGAAGAGGATAGAAAATGACTAGTACTGCTACAGGGTACTTTGCGCCACGCGCCGTACGGTGGCTTGAGGAGTCTGTAACTAGGCGTGGGTGTACATCATAGTTGTACCCAACGAACATTATGCTATTTTACCGTTTCCTCGTTGGCAGATATAATTCAAATTTTGTACTAAATGTTTCCCAAACTGAAGATGATAAGGGCTTTTTTTTGTCATTTTTTAAATATTTTTATCTAGTCGTCAGAATGTTAGATGTGTTATAAGTGAGGCTTTCTCCTTCTCATTGCTCTTCCACTGACAGAAGAAACTATATCGAGTAATGAAAATTTTTAGTTGACCGCATAATGAGACTTTTGTTGGGAAAAGTGCGGCGCCTATAAAATCTCTGTTTTTCCGTTTACGCTACCGACTGAATAATTAAATATTGTAGTTTCGGCAATAGAAAGATATAATTTATTGGCCACCGCTGGATGTCACATCTTCAACTTGGACACAAATCTGTTGCTTACTAGAAAGTGCATCCTCATGAATCCCGAAGTTATATATCCAGAAGTATCGCCGATAATAACCCGCCTCTGTCATCAACACCAAAGCACCAGTGTTTTCTGCAAGCCTATCAACAGTTCTCGCAGAGTACAATTTTGACTCCTAGTGTATCTTCTTTTTGCCTCCTTTGTTACTTCTGTTCCCTCCAAGTGGATATCACGCCTCTTTTTCAATCCTTCTTGTTCTGCACATTCTTACGAGGAATTGTGTTAACCATACAATCTATGACATCGGTTGTAAATATATTTAGCTTTTTTATGAAAATAACATCGAAACTGTTGTGTACATAGTTCCGCGTAGTCAGCGCGTACACAACTTTCCCACTAGAGCGCGCCCCGCTAAGCACAACAGCGCAGGCGCAGCGCTCGTCCGTCTCCACACTACTAGATGGCGCTGTCATAAAGACGGACCAAATTCTGCTTCCGCCGATCCGCGTATTAATGTGTAACGCAGCCAATGAGATTTCTCCTCGCGGATCACACTCGCGCCGTGATACCTGAACGTTCGAGGTATTATAACGAGTGTACAGACCTCCGATTAGTCAGTCTGCATCAGTCTGCATTAGTCTGTAGTCAAGTTTCAGTCTGCGCCTAATAAGATTATCATATTCCTGTACATAGCCATGAAGATAAATGTGTAGACACTTTGTCAAGTATCAGATATATGTGAGAATAAGATTAACGTTCCAAGACCAAAGGAACTTCAGATTGTCAGTTGTAAACAGCATCCAGAATCAAGTTACGCAATGTCTACGCTTTTTATTATTTTAATAAATGTGTATGAAAATTAATCAAGTTCTGTTTAAAGTTGGTCACGGTCAATCTGCTACTCTAAGCGTGCAAGTGGCATTTCTATCGTCTGACCTAACGGCAGAAGATAAACACGCCACGATAAGACCACGAGACATATTGCTGACACTCGCCTACTTCGTTAGAGCGACAATTCAAATAATCTGATGGTGTGTGCCGAAGGTCTTACAGTACGCACACCACAGAAACCTAGAATCAAAAAAGCACTGACATATAGCACACAACAAGGCAAATATACAGTTCTTTCATTAACACTGTATTAATGGACACATTCAGGTACTGCACGAGGTCTATCTGAGATGACTTTACAACGCCAAGTGGATTAGTTTGTACGGGATTTCTCTACGAAACTTCTAACAGCAACTTTCTCAAGAGCTGTTCTGTTATCCATTACGTATACACATCTATGATTTTCAATTTTACAATCAGCCCTTGTGAGACCAATTGAGGAGCTACTTGACTACGAAGTAGCGGCTCCGGTCACGAAGACTGAAGCCGGCCGGAGTGGCCGAGCGGTTAAAGGCGCTACAGTCTGGAACCGCACGAGCGCTACGGTCGCAGGTTCGAATCCTGCCTCGGGCATGGATGTGTGTGATGTCCTTAGGTTAGTTAGGTTTAAGTAGTTCTAAGTTCTAGGGGACTTATGACCACAGCAGTTGAGTCCCATAGTGCTGAGAGCCCCACGAAGACTGACAACGGCCGGGAGATCGATGTGCTGGCCACATACGTTTTCCAGTGATGCCTATGGACTCAGGATGAGATGGCGGTCGGTTGATACTGTTCGTCTTTCAAAGTATGTTCGGACGGAATTTGTTTTGTTGTACCTGCAGAGTTTACAGCCTATGTATGAACTGCTCACAGGCATTTGCACTGTGTTTCAAACCGGGTTTCAAGTGGCGTCAGTCTGGCATTAAGTAACGAACTTCACCGGGCACGACAGTGCGTCCAGCGCAACGCTATTCGTTATCTTTCAGTCACTCATCATTTCGTAACTGTGAATACTCGTTTCCCGCAAAAGATAACAGGTTAAATTTTATGAGAAGATCTTCACAGTCTCTTATAGTGATTTCCAATATTTTATTTTCTTATTTTCCTAAGTAAGTTTTACTTTTGAATAGTAATACTTAACAGAGGAAAGGATTTATTTTAAATTCTGTGCTTCATGGGTATTTTCTGTTGCGAAAAATTTTTTTGTAATGCACAAGCATCGTTAAGTTCACTGCTGTGACATTAAGCTTACGTCCTGATGTACGAGGGTTGCCCGTAAAACAAGGTTCCCATGGCGCTACAGTCCTCTAAGGCGCTGTTAAGGTGGATCCCGCGATTCTGTAGTGTACCTTGGTTCCCCCACTCCACACCCATCCCTAGCGAGCTGCCTGCGGAGCTCAGTCTTGGCTTGACAGCCAGCCGTATGTGAAGGATCTCCCACTCGCTTCGCCCGCCCTGTGTCAGCTGCGCTCGGTGATCCGTTTCCTGTCTGCAAAAAACATTGCACCGGCAGAAATCCATTCCCAGCTATGTGAAATCTATGGAGACAAGTGTATGAGTGTACAACACGTGCGCAAATGGTGCCGAGAGTTCAAGAACGGGCGTACTGACGTCCATGATGAGGAGCGTTCCGGACGGCCATCTGTCTCTGACGAAACAATCGCAAAATAGGAGGCAGCGGTGCTCTCTGATAGAAGAGTGACGGTTCGTGAGCTATCCGAAATGATCCCTGATATCAGCAAAACCTCTATTGACAAGATTTTCACGGAGCATCTAGGACCTAGGTTATGCTAAGGTTTGCGCGAGGTAGCTGCTAAGAATGTTGACCGAAGAACACAACTAGCAACGCGTTGAAGCGACCCAAGAACTTCTTCAACATCACGTAACTCATAGCGAAGACTACCTCGACTCCATCGTCAATGGAGACGAGACTTGGGTGCACTACCGCACACCCGAAACCAAAGAATAGTCCAAACAATTGAAGCACCCAGAGTCGCCGAGATCGCGAAAATTCAAACAAACGCAAAGTGATGGCAACAGTGTTTTGGGACAGGAAGGTGATATTGTTGTGCGAGTTCTTGCCCACAGGTACAACAGTCAACGGTGCCCGGTACTGCGAGACACTACCCCCTGTCCAAGGGGGTGCGTTCGCATCAGGATAACGCTCAACCGCACACCGCTAAAGCCGCCAACAGCGGAGCCGCAAAATTTGGATGGGGTGTTGTCAAACATCCACCCTACAGCCCAGACTTAGCCCCAAGTGATTACCATCTCTTCCCTGACATGAAGAAAAACCTGGGTGGAACGCATTTCGGCGACAGAGAAGAGCTGGAAGAAGCGGTTCTCAGGTATCTGCGCGGCTTGGCTGCAGTTTTACTCCGGAATTCAAAAGTTCGTACACTGCATGCAAAAATGTATTGACCTCTATGGCGACTATGTAGAAAAATAGGTTGAAGTCTGAACTTTCCAAAAATGTACGCATTCGTGAAATAAACATGTTTTACACTGTGAAAAAAATGGGAACCTTATTTCACTGACGCCCCTCGTATTATCTGCCACCTCTAACTGTAATACAAAATCATCCGTGATATTTGACTGCACAGTGTAGCGTTTCAGATAAATTACTTGTACGGAGTTGACGAACTTACATTTGAGATTCCAAAACTATTGAAGAAATGCTTGTACAAGCAAACAAGCGGTGAAAATTTATCTGTATGAAATAACGGACACTTTGCGTTACGTTTATCATCACACAGCGAACTTCGAATTTGGAATTGCGGTAATTATGTTGTCTCTTAGCTACAATTATCATCGCTGCTACTTGTACCATCCTATGTCAACAATCTTGCATAACGCCTGATTTTCGGCTTACTATCAGTCCATATTCTGTATTCATTACACTGTTAATTCCATTAAACAGCCGGCCGGAGTGGCCGTGCGGTTCTAGGCGCTACAGTCTGGAACCGAGCGACCGCTACGGTCGCATGTTCGAATCCTGCCTCGGGCATGGATGTGTGTGATGTTCTTAGGTTAGTTAGGTTTAATTAGTTCTAAATTCTATGTGACTAATGACCTCATAAGTTTATTCGCATAGTGCTCAGAGCCATTTGAACCACTTCCATTAAACAGATCCTGTAATTCTTCTCCACTTCCACTGAGGATAGCAATGTCGTCGGCGAATCTTATCATTGATATATTTTCACATTGTATTTTAATCCCACTTCCTTTTATTTTCGTCATTTATTCTTCGATGCGTTGTTTGAACAATACAGTATATCGAGGTAGCCTTATACTTCTATTTTAATTTTTAATTTTTTGAAACTACTGGACACGAAACAAGTTAGATATCACCACAGACATTGTAACTCTTTATGTCTATAGTTACTCAGTGTTTAGGTAAGTAAAAATGTGCACTAACTATTTCCTGTTAGAGGAAAATTTCTGTTTCAACACTAGTACAAAATTACATTGTCATGTAGTGTAACTTTAGACCACTCTTAAAAAACACACAATTTTTCCTGTATCTAATGCTCTGCGCAAATTTAGCTCGTGTTAGAAAGAAATCAGGTGTTAATAAGGAGCGGAAACAAACAGTATAAATTTAGTAGTGCAGGTTTACTTTGAAATATCAAGATATTTGTATCGAACTGACGTTATTTAACTTAAATCCGTCTCGCCAGATGTTATCGTCACAGTCATTGCAATTAAAGAATAATCACATCTCTGAGAGCTTGTAAGGAGGTGGGAAGACAAGTGAAATTCTAATTAGAAGTAACAGAGATAATAAAACTGATACTTTTGATACAAGTGATGCAAGTAGGTGGAGTGTCGCAGCCATTTGAAACAAAAGTAGTAAGTGATAGAAAGATACCCTGACAGGTAAAAAGTTACCCTGACTGACTGCAGGGGCGAAAGATTGCATAACTGTCTTACACAGTTCTTAGTCCGAGCACTGGATTCTTGGTTTTCGATTCTTATTCTTGTCTCTTTCGATTCTTATTCCTGTCTCTTCGTTCTTCTATATATTGTACAATACTCTTTCTACCTACTCGCTCTGCCGGCCGCGGTGGCCGTGCGGTTCTAGGCGCTCCAGTCCGGAGCCGCGCTGCTGCTACGGTCGCAGGTTCGAATCCTGCCTCGGGTATGGGTGTGTGTGATGTCCTTAGGTTAGTTAGGTTTAAGTAGTTCTAAGTTCTAGGGGACTGATGACCACAGCAGTTGAGTCCCATAGTGCTCAGAGCCATTTGAACCATTTGAACCTACTCGCTCTCTCCGCTTAACAGCGGAATTTCCATTAGATTCATTATTTTTACGAGTGGCGGCTGTGGTGTAAGAGCACAAGCGGATGTGAACACCCTGACTTTTGACACCTGGATTTGTCGATTATTTTTCTTTGAATGCTGTTAAACGTAACGTAGATGCGGTAATTTGAAATACACGGCACTAAGTCTACCACTCCATGCTACAAAGGACATTCAAAAAGTTTTGCACAGTCGTCTCTAATTTTTTTTTATTTTTTGCAGGACAAGAATGAGATATTTTGTGAACATACTTGTAACATTTAGCTTATCATTGAGCCTACTCACTGTAGCCTTCATCAGCTGTCACGCATCTGGCCCAACGTTCTTTCCATGATGTAAGTGCACTTTGGTAAAATTCTGGGGATTAACTTTTACACAATCGCTTGACACAGTAAATAATTTCTCTCTCACTATCAAATGTTTTACCGCGCAGGTGGGCCTTCAGACGACCAAAGAGGTAAAAGTCAGACAGAACCCAGTTCGGACTGTAGGGACGATGAGGAACAATTTTCCAACACATTTTCCTGATTTTCTCCTGCGTCATATGGGCTGTATGGGGTTTGGCATTGTCATGGCGTAGTCTGATGAGCTTACCCTGATGCTGTGGTCTGTGGATCTTGATGGCACGTCGCAGCTTGTCCAATGACAAACAGTAACGACCCCAGTTAATTGTGGAGCCAGGTTCCAAAAACGTCAATGAAAATGACACCCCACTGATCCCAGAAGAAGGAGGCCTCTTGCTCTCTTGCATTTAAACTTGGCCGTCTAGAATTTTTAGAACGGTACTGACAGTAGATCTGACCTCTGAACTACAACTTTAAGAGACCTTTTATTTGTTATCATTTACATCTAGGCCTTGAAACCGGGTATAGCTCTATTATTTAATACGTTTGATCACGTGCTGTAAACAGAACTTTCTAGCATTAATACAACAGATACTTAATCTGCTACAAATAAGGACATTTTTGTTCCAATTAAGTTTTCAGTAAATTACTCGAAAAGTACTAGAGGTAGCTCAGTGGGATCACGTAGTTACTGTTTTTATGTTGAACTGAAGCTTCATACTAATTTTCATATTTCTAAGCCTAATTTTTAGCGCCTTCAATTTTTCTTAAAAACGTAGATTGTGACCAAAATATTTCTATAATCGCGTTGTGACTTGTACCAGTTAAATTTGACATACGTCTGCACATTATGACCAATTTTAAGCTTCCTAGCTTTATTATTTAGCGCCACTTATTTTTTCTTAAAATCTATGCATGTAGGGAAAGATATTCATCTGATCCATCTGAGATTTGCTAATTTAAACGTTAATACATTGAAGCATATGTTGACAAAGTTTGGGAAAGCGACTTTAATTTTTAATTTCATTCTTAAATTATGGTGCAGTACTTGTATGCTGCGCACAGACTCTGAACTGGGGTAAGTCCCGGCATACTAGCCCGCCTCTGTATCTCTCAAATGATACAGTCCTTGTTTAGCCACAAATGCAGTACACGTCCGTGCCTCACCTGCATGAAAAATAATCTTTCGTTTATCAGACTATATACAGTAAAACGTGATCAAAAAATTCACTTGACACCTGAGAGACAAACTCCACTCATTCAAAATTAATTATGTAAGTGTAGAGCAGATGTGGCTTAAATTCAGAGAAATAGTATCAGCTGCAATTGAGAGATTTATACCAAATAAATTAACAAACGACGGAGCTGATCCTCCTTGGTACACAAAACGGGTTAGAACACTGTTGCAGAAACAACGAAACAAGCATGCCAAATTTAAACAGACTCAAAATCCCCAAGATTGGCGATCTTTTACAGAAGCTCGAAATTTAGCACGGACTTCAATGCGAGATGCCTATAAAAGTTTCCACAACGAAACTTTGTCTCGAAACCTGGCAGAAAACATGAAGAGACTCTCGTCGTATGTGAAGTATGTTAGCAGCAAGAAACAATCAATGCCTTCTCCAATAGCAATTGAGATACTATCGAAGACAGTGCTGCCAAAGCAGAGTTACTAAACACAGCCTTCCAAAGTGCCTTCACAAAAGAAGACGAAGTTAATATTCTATAATTCGAATGGAGAACAGCTGCCAACATGAGCAACGTAGAAGTAAATATCCTCGGGGTAGTGAAGCAACTTAAATCACTTAATAAAAGCAAGTCTTCTGGTCCAGACTGTATACCAATTAGGTTCCTTTCGGAGTATGCTGATACATTAGCTCCATGCTTAACAATCATATACAACCGTTCGCTCGACGAAAGATCCGTACCCAAAGACTGGAAAGTTGCACACGTTACACCAATATTCAAGAAAGGTAGTAGTAGTAATCCACTAAATTACATTCCCATATCGTTAACGTCGATGTGTAGCAGGATCTTAGAACATACATTGTGTTCGAACATTATGAATTACCTCGAAGAAAACGGTCTATTGACACACAGTCAACATGGGTTTAGAAAACATCGTTCTTGTGAAACACAACTAGCTCTTTATTCACATGATGTGCTGAATGCTATTGACAAGGGATTTCAGATCGATTCCGTATTTCTGGATTTCCGGAAGGCTTTCGACACTGTACCACACAAGCGGCTCGTAGTGAAATTGCGTGCTTATGGAATATCGTCTCAGTTATGTGACTGGATCTGTGGTTTCCTATCACAGAGGTCGCAGTTCGTAGTAATTGACGGAAAGTCATCGAGTATAACAGAAGTGATTTCTGGCGTTCCCCAAGGTAGTGTTATAGGCCCGTTGCTGTTCCTTATCTATATAAACGATTTGGGAGACAATCTGAGCAGCTGTCTTCGGTTATTTGCAGATGGCGCTGTCGGTCATCGACTAGTAAAGTCATCAGAAGATCAAAACAAACTGTAAAACGATTTAGAAAAGACATCGGAATGGTGCGAAAAGTGGCAGTTGACCTTAAATAACGAAACGTGTGAGGTCATCCACATGACTGCAAAAAGGAACTCGTTAAACTTCGGTTACACGATAAATCAGTCTAATCCAAAAGCCGTAAAATCAACTAAATACCAAGGCATTACAATTACGAACAACTTAAATTGGAAGCAATATATAGAAAATGTTATGGGGAAGGCTAACCAAAGACTGCATTTTATTGGCAGGACACTTAGAAAATGTAACAGACCTACTAAGGAGACTGCCTACACTACGCTTGTCCGTCCTCTTTTAGAATACTGCAGCGCGGTATGGGATCCTTACAGATAGGACTGACGGAGTACATTGAAAAAGTTCAAAGAAAGGCAGCACGTTATGTATTATCGCGAAATATGTAAGAGAGTGTCACAGAAATGATACAGGATTTGGGATGGGCGTCATTAAAAGAAAGGCGTTTTTCGTTGCGACGGAATCTTCTCACGAAATTTCAATCACCAACTTTCTCCTCCGAATGCGAAAATATTTTGTTGACACCGATTTACATAGGGAGGAACGATCATCAAGATAAAATAAGAGAAATCAGAGCTCGTACGGAAAGATATAGGTGTTCATTCTTTCCGCGCGCTATACGAGATTGGAATAATAGAGAATTGTGAAGGTGGTTCGATGAATCCTCTGTCAGGCACTTAAATGTCATTTGCAGAGTATCGATGTAGATGTAAAGTGCAGCGTATATAATCCGGAAATCTACCCAGACTGCACAAGTAAATAGTCTCGACACGACCAGTACACTTTTATATGTTAATTTTTTGTGTAAAGTGGAAGGTGCCTAAAGCGGAAACGTAATGCAAATTTTAAGACCTTATGGATAACTCATTGTATAATGCAGAAAAGAGCTTATACGGTACTACTGTATTACAGTATACAGTAGTTATTCACGACACTACGTGAATGCTACTTTTAACACAAAGACAGTGTATAGAACTGACAACGCTGTTAAGCGGCGAAAGACAAAGAAAATAGGTCCGGAGCTGCTGGTCTGGATATCAAACCACGCCGCTTTGTACAACAACGAACAAGTTATGCGCAATGTCGGTACGTCAGAGGAAAAGATTCGTCTGTGAATGCTCTCTTTGTAGGCGTTTCAGTTTCACGTTATAATGACGCGTGCGGTTCACACTAAAATACTGTTGCGCACCAGTGAATACTTGGCTGCAATCTGGACAGTGAAAGAGGTGCGTGTTGTTCCGTTAAACAATGATTTTACCCACCAAGGTCAAGCATTCCTACGAAATCACTACCTGCTTTATTTTCCACCAGCTTCAGTTAACGAGTAGGACTTCAAGCGATAACATGATGTCGAACAAGTGGCGTGTGAAATTAACACTTAAAAGAAAAGAATAAGGTAATCGAGGCGTGTGAGAAAAACACTCTTTCAGTGCGTTCAACCAGCCTCCCACATTCATGGGCCAAGGGATTATGCACACTTATAAGTACCATTAGAGGCGAATGAAGATGCAGTCTCCTGTTCCTAGCGTTGAAGAAGCCGAAAGCGCATTTCATCTTGCACGGTCAGTTTATGTCCTGAGTGCAGTACGCTGGATTGGCTTGTCAGTGTGGGAATGAAAGACCACAACTGGTACCAAGTACTTCAACAAAGCGTGATTTGCAGGTCAAGAACAAGACGTTGCTGCGGCCATCGAAGCTCGTGAAAACGCAGCAGCAATAGTGAAATTGAAATGTGAAACATTTCATGTAGTACAGATGACTACATTCGAAGTGATGACTTCCTGACAGCTCACTCCAATTTTACACTTCAGCAAAACATTTAATAGAAGTCCGCAACACAGAGGATAATCAGGAAGAAATAAAGGAAGAACAACGGGATCAAAATGACTTTAGAGAAAAATTATTAAGCCTGATGACGTTATTACATGCGTAAACGATGTTAAGCAGTTTGCAGGACACACAAATTTTCCAATACTGTTGAAACTATTTTAAAGTGCAAAAATTTGCACAGTAAAGACAATTTTTAATAAGAAATCCGAAGAAGTTTCCCTCTTGGATATATGGAAGAAAGGGGAACGGTAAATCAATAATACACAGGGAATAATACGAGTATGTGTGTACTAACATACCTGAAAGTATCCGAACGGCCTGAATTGCGCTTCGCCTGATTTGCGTGCAGCCCACATAACGCAGCTGTCTTACAGCTTTCTTTGCAGTACTGTCGTTTGACTATACTGAACGGATACCACAAGAGATCTTGAAGTTAATCAATCCAGATGTAAATCAACACCACAATACTTCAAATACTAGGGAACATGCCATTCGAGATGAGGTAATTCTTAATGCTTGTAACTCAGTTTCATTACAACATGTACATTTCAAAATTTCACTATCCCACACATTGGAATTTAAGTTAACTAACATCGTCGCATAAACGATTGCAGCAATTCTTAAGCGAAATTTGATATTTTTATGAACAAGATATTTTGACACAATATCTGGACGTCTATAGTTATATGAAAATTCTAAGTAATTTTTGTTCTTTACAAGGTTCCTGATACGAGTGGCTAGACATAAACTAGATGTTGAACTAACCAGTTAAAAGCAACACAGTTACCAGTGGCAAGCGCTCTGTGGAAATCTCAAAATTAACTTTCCATCACTATCTGTTTCTCTGTAGTCATTATTGCGCAATTATGTAAGTATATGTTTGAACTTCAGAGGACATGATGAGCTCTTTTTGTCCTGGATCTCGATTGAAACTAGGCTGCAGCCATTGTATCTAACCAAAGCTTTCGAGCCAGACCATACTCGATCACAGCAATGTTCGTCTTTGGCTACTAGGCATAAGCAATAGTGAAACATCGACGATTTGACCAGTATCAGTTAGCAAATCTGTATTTGAAAATTTTTATGCTCTGCCTGGAATCCTGTCAACATATATAATTTCGTGTAACGAAGTTTGGACGTTCTTAAAACGAAGTACCAAGATGTAAAATTCGTGACACGGACTCGAATCCAGCATATAATCAGATTGCTAACTAAGTAAAATCAGATGTCACATATTGATTTGTTTCCTCGGCAACGAGACGTTTGAATCTGAAATGGAGTTTTTGCCTTTGCCTGAATGGAAAAAGAACCCGGTACTTACTGCCATTGGTTTCGATGCACCGACTGTATGCTCACCAGCAATGAAAAGTATCCATGACTGACTAAAAATAATGGCACCTATCGTTACTGATGTCAACGCATGAAGAGACATTAAAAATGAAAATTATTTACCACTAGTAGTTTGGTGTGCTTAGGCTAGGTCTAGAAATGAAACCATGAATATTTTTGTGCTGGACCATGATTCGAACTTATATATGCTCCTGTCGTGGAAACCTATTGGAGTTCGCAGTATTGGGGAAAACAACTAAATGATCCAGTTATATCGTTCTAGAGGGGAAAGATATCACGAAAGTGAACATCCGAGTTCGAAATCGTCTCAAGTTCAGATGAAGTAAGAGCCCTGTAATCTTAAATGACCATCGGCTCATTAAATAAAATGAAGTTTCTAGTGTAAGAAAGCTAATTTCCGCATCTGCTATGGCTCAACCTAAACCAGCTCTTCCCAGCTGGTAGCAGAGTGATGTGATGTTCATAATTCGGATTTCGAACTACGGTGCAACCTTATGTTCTTCACTTGTCATTACTAGAGGTGTAGGAGAACTGTCCGTGAGTGTTTAAAATACAAGAGGAAAATGGAATCGAATCCTTACCTCACAACTAAGAAACTAGAATCAGTCCATCAAATCACTGAAGCCCACGTACGTTATTTTATCGGTTGTGTCGTAATGTATGATGCACTTGAATTGTAAGTCAGATACCGTGAACAAAATTCAGTTTCTCCCTTAACTGGCTGGTAATTACAAGGATTCTGACACGGATATTGTGCTAGTCTCATGTCAGTGGGTTGTGAAGATGACCTTAGCTACCGTACCCTCGATTCGAAGCCATATCAAGAAATTTCTTAGATCGGGAAATAGCAGTGCAGAGTATACTTCGATTATTACTGCCATTATCGCTATTAACTTGTGTCTTCTGCTGCTGATACATGCAGACTCGAAGGAAGAATTTAATGCTTCTTGGTCATTTTTAGAAACAGTTGACCAAAAACAGGTAAATATTTAGTTCGCAGCAAGTGGTTGAGTCGTTCGGTGGCAAATGGATCGTAACAAGTAGTTATTTATTTCTTTCCATGTCTAGGGAATACTTTTAAAGTTAATATCGGACATCTCCAATTATTCGTAGATTACATTAAAAGCAAATTAACTCATGAAGATTTTACTCCATAACAGAAATTATGTTGGGTTCTGCATTTACTTGGCTTTCAAAGCCAGAGGATGCTCATTTCTTCTGTTAAACGTCACGATCATTCTCTCCAGGCGACTTGGTTGACGTTACCTATTTTGAGTAGAACAAGGAAGAAAATATTGCAGCAGATCAACTATTCTCCGTTGGAATAAACTCAGTTTATGTGGTCTAAGTCCAACATGTTCGCGGAATTACCCTAACTGTAGTATCCACTTTATAAAAGTAGAAAAATGTTTCAACCTTGTAAAACTGACATTCGACACTGAGGCTTTACACTTAATACCAACCAGGGATTCTAACTCTGTCGGGTACAATTTTGAGTAAACTGATGTGGTGAAGGCTGTTTACCATTGCTCTTTCTCACCAGAAAATATGCAGTTGACTTACTGGGCTCTACAGCTGTACAGCAACAGCAATTTCGTGAGCAAGTAATGCGGACGAATTGCAGAATTTAATGGTGCCACCGTTTCTACTTCTGTATATTCCTGACCTAAGCTGGCTCTGCATAATTCCAGGCCCCAGGTACTGCAACGTTATATTGATACCAACAGTGTGCTCGTACTGTCAACTTCATTATTCGTTCCACTTGATTCTGTAATCACTGAAACAATAGTCACATGACCTCCCAAAATGAGAGGCTTCATTTCGTCCCTTATTTTCTTCTGGGAGATGGGTTGTCAAGTCAGTAGGCTTTTTGCCTTCTAACCAGCGAAATGCAGCAAAATGGGGCCAATGATCGCTTCACAAACCGCTGTTAGTGCTATTAAGAAGATTTATTTTAAGGTAGTCGCATGCAAAGGAATTTAGCTTAATCTTAAAACATCTTAAGCAGCAACTTTCAAATATTTACAGAGTAAGAAAAGCTTATTCTCCGGGTAGGAAAAGGTTTAAAAACAGAGTCCTTAACGTCTGGGCCATGTCGATATTTTCGTCTGATAGCACTGCATTATAATCTGCCAGAGAGTCATCACACGTTGTGTTCCTGTAGCTGTGGAAATCATTAGTGGAAACAGGGTTTAACTTCTTAGGGCATGGTACTGTTAAAGAAAAAAGCAGAAACGATTAACAACCAAAGGTCAAGTTCATCCTCAAACTGAGGTAGGGAAACCAACTGAGCCTGTTTGTCCTTGTCTGCCTTCATCAAGCTTTGGAAGACATATACTCAAATCTTTACAATAGTATGAGTACTATTGAACGTTATAATTGACGTTGTCCACCTAAACCAACAATTCTTTGTTTAAAACGAATTAACGTTTGTTGAAGTGGGAGGATTCGAACTCGATAACAAGAGAGTACCACCTCATCGGTTTACCTTACTCCACTATCCAACCACTTGCATGAAGCGCTGTTACAGGCCGTGTGATACGTGGGTAGCACAGGTGACTAAAATACGATAGTCGAAGCTCCATGACCTGCGTCACAACGTGAATCTAAATTTTACCTCTAATCTCTGAAAACGGTGTCATTCTTGTTACTATGTATGATGTTTAGAGCCAAAAACATTTTCACGATACTCTGAACAATACAAGGAACTCATTTATTAAATCTTTTTTCCAAGCACGTAAACTGGACGAATTTTACTTCTGAGGCGAAAGAAGTGCTCTCTACCTTGTATCGCACTTCGTTCTCTTATGCCTTCTCAATGAAATGAAATGAAGTGTGGCTAGGGGCTTCCGTCCGGTAGACCTGTCACCTGGTGCGATTCTTTCGAGGTGACGGCACATCGGCGACTTCCGTTTAGATGGGGATGATATGATGGTGATGAAGACCACACAACACCCAGTCCCTGAGCGGATAAAATCTACAACCCAGCCGGAATTCGAACCCGGGTCCCTTTGCACGGCGTTCCGTCGCACTGACCACTTTTTTTTTATTCGTTATTGATAGTTGTGTTTGGTCGTTGCAGACGTCCCAAGACATCCTATTCAAGTTCGGTGGTTGATACTTCCACTCAATTTTTTTTATTACAGAGGCCAACCGGCTCTCCACTCACCTATCGAGGCGAACCGCCTTTTCAATAGTTCCTCGCTTGTGCAATGTCACGCCTCAAGGAATTTGATAAAGGCCAGATTATTGCGCATTATGAAGATGAATGTTGTATCAGACCATTTCCCGTGTCCTAGTATACAGAAAATCCTACGATACGTCTCTGGGCGAAGAGAATGGCGGAGGAAGGGCATGTCAACCGTCGTCGTCGCCCTGGACGTCCACGGACAGTCGCGGAGGAACAAGACAGTAGTACACTCCATTGCCGTGATGAAGACCCTTTCAGGACTAGCGCAGAGATTAGGAACATCCTGAAGCTAAGTGTGAACAAGTTGTCGTCTCGACAAGAAAGGAGGATATGGACGAAAATCGGCGGTTAAGGAAATGTTGAAGGAACAACATAAGGTTGGTTCAAATGGCTCTGAGCACTATGGGACTTAACTTCTGAGGTCATCAGTCCCCTAGAACTTAGAACTACTTAAACCTAACTAACCTAAGGACATCACACACATCCATGCCCGAGGCAGGATGCGAACCTGCGACCGTAGCGGTCACGCGGTTCCCAACTGAAGCGCTTAGAACCGCACGGCCACACCAGACCGGCTAACAACATAAGGCTGCCAGATTTAACTTCGCACAGGTGTACAGAAGAAAACAGCTTTCGTACCGAGAGCAAGCTGTATTTACTGACGAGAAGGTGTTTTCTACAGCACCAAATACTTCATTCCATGAATATCGAACAAATGGAGCGAAATTCGACAACAGATTTGTCCATCAGAGGAAGAAGTGCAGTTCAACTACTGTCATGGGGTTTGGATGGACGTCAGGAAGTGTTTGCGATGTTGTGTGGCAGTTGTACCGTCCGTTTTCTAGTCATTACTACTGCGAAGTACTGGGGAATGTTTTGCTTTCTTCTGTTCGTCAGAGGCATAATAATCTTCCGACATGCCCGTCCTCCTGCCCACACAGAGAACTTCGTAAAACGCTGTGCTCTAAGGAACGGAGACGTTGAGCTGTTGGACTGGCCACATGAAGGTGCTCATCTCAGTCCCATACAGTATTTACGAGCAGAGATGGAGAAAATAGTTGAGTGTTGAAGACCAGCACCGAAAAGTAAGCGAGCGCTGTCCGAAGATTCATCTGATAACTTGTTGCCTCTATTCGCCGGCGACTAAATGCAGTTGTAGAGGAGTAAGGAAACTGGACACGGTACTGAATCATTGTTCTGTTAGGGCGAAAATTATTTACGACAAATCAGCGTTTTTTATTCCCTCGAAGACGAGGAAAATTCGTTTGTCTTATCTTTTTTGTTTTTTAAAAAAAGAAGGGCAGATTATTCATGAGAAGCAGGATGTTTTTTGCACTCTTTTCAGTCGTTCAATAGACTATTGATTTTAAATCGTTTTATGACCATTAATCAAAAGAGCTGAGACAAACACGAAACGAATTTCTTATTGTCACAGTGCCCATGACCTCAATGCCGATGAAAGTGTCAAAAAGGAAGTATCTCGTTTTCTTACGCCGAGAAAAAGCATCATATTTTTTGTGACTGACAATTCGCAATTTTTCACAAACACAACTTTTATTGAGGTAAGTTCACAAGTTTGATGACTGAACAACAAACGAAAAGGTAATAATAACGATGCCAGTAAAAGCCTCCTAATTGAGCAAACAAAAGTTCACATCTAATTTTCCACAAAGGTTCGTAGTAACACAACCACGCACACTAGTGAGAGTTCAATTCAGAGACGAAGACGTATTTTTCAGCGGTCGAAGTACACGAGGTCGGCATCCGGGGTGAACTGGTTCTAGCCCCCAGCCAATCAGGTTTTGGTGTAGTGATACTTCCTGCAGGCCGTGGCTCGAGTCCCCCTGCAGGAAGTAGTGCTCCGAATGTCTGTTTCCATTATCTTGTATCTAAGTAGCCGGTGTTTACCACGGTGCCTTTTTGTACGCCTTGGACATAGACAAACTCGTCCTCTGTGATGTAATATGGGTTGCCGGCCCTCAGGGGCTGCCTTGGCTCCGGCATAACAATATTAATTTGTGTTTTCTTTATTTACATGCAAACAGGACGCCAGTACCGACAAAAGCACAAATGACTAGAAAGTTGAAACTACAAAACAATAAGAGAAAAAGTGATGTAAGTCCGGCGCGTTGACGTAAAGTCGAACGTATAGTTAAGGTGATGATACCGAAATGCTGTATTATGTATTAGCTAGAGTAATAATCTCATGGAATGTTGTACAGTGCATGGGGGCTTAATAAAAATGAAAAATGAAAATGCAAATAATTTTAGTAGCTGTATGTCCGATTACGCAAGTCTCGTAAACGGCTGGCCCTGACAACTGATTGTTACGCTATCTGACTGCATAGAATGACAACAAAGAATGAAATGAAACTTTCAGTTAATACAATTAATTAATTAAGTCCCCAGCAACTATAAAATCTACGAATCCAACAAAGCACAAGTGTAACTGTTCTGTATGTGGTAGTATGACTCAACGCACATCTGGCCCGGTTCTTCTTCAACAAGACAAGAATTTTTAAATATCATTTATACTGACGTGATAAAAGAAAATTAGAAATACTATAATTGTACAAGAAAGCCAAAATTACACTCTAATACAAGAACACAAGCCAGATGCTTTGTTGACTGAACCTGTAATGACACATTATTCAGGACACACAAATAATAAGAAAATAAATAACAGTAGTTAGTTACCTTAATTTATATTGACGAAAAGCACTCAGATCATTACAATATCTCCATTAGAATAACATCTGCTATCTCTCCCATCACATAGCTGCATAAAACATCGAACAAACACTCACTACTACCCCATCTCATTCCAACTTCAGCTACAAGCAGTGTCCACCACAACTTCCCGGCAAGAACTCTCGGCAAGAACTGCCCGCTGCTACCTCTCAACACGCACTGCCAGTGGAGGCGGCGGAACAATACTCTCTCTGGCGCGATTTTTGGCGCTGTGGCTCAGTGTAGCCACCTTTCATATGCCCTTCCTCCACGGGCTAGAATTTGATGGTATTTTTGCCAGCATTGGTGGTGAAAATACCACCAAATTCGTCAAAAAGAAAATACAGACAAAAATAAAAGATAATATTAATACGTAAATAACATATAACTAGATAAAATTTTGGCTTTGCACTGACCTTTCAATAGCCTAATATATAAAATACAGTAAGCAATACAAATTCTTTCATACATGTGACTTTACATAATAGTTTACAGAAATATCATGTGGTTAAACAGTTCAATCAATAGCATCAGCAATGATGAATATGTACAGGTGAGGGTCTCATAACTTTTCACAAACAGTAATACACAAAAAATCAGTTAATACAAATATTCACAACAAGTAATTCACAGTTCCAGCAGTAGCACCCAGCACTGTTGAATAGGTGCTGACAGCAACAAGTGACATCATCTCAGTAGAAGCAGTTCATCAGTGGCACCCAGCATTGTGGAACAGGTGCAAACAGCAACAGGTGACATCATCTCAGTAGAATCAGTCCATCAGTGGCACCCAGCAATGTTGAACAGGTGCTACAGCAACAAGTGACACCATTTCAGTAGAAGCAGTTCCATCAGTGGCACCCAGCATTGTGGAACAGGTGCTACAGCAACAAGTGACACCATTTCAGTAGAAGCAGTCCATCAGTGGCACCCAGCATTGTGGAGTAGATGCAGACCCCAACAAATGACATTAAACAACTATCACTGATTACACTGTTCCTAAGCACAAATTAAACATGTCCTAGTGGCACCAATCATGTAGAAACAGTACAAGTAACAGTCCATAATTTCATCCCTACTCAGACAGTTCAAGCATGAACAATAGTTTGAATACACTTACAAATGCTTTTACAATGCTTTTACACTAAACATACAAATCATAACAACACACAAATGATATCAGATAATTGTTATATTACTATTACAAATACACAAACATCAGTTAATAATTATGGGTGTCAGTGCAAGCCACTACAAACAAATAAAATATTATTTAGGAGATAGGTGGGTAGGATTAGGAAAGGAAAACACACAAAACACACTCACTCATCTTTCATCCACATTAAGTACTACTGTGTAATTGTATAGTGTTAAATGTCTGAATCCACTTCTGTCGAATTTCATGTTCATCATGTGTATCAAGTAGTAGTGATAGCAATGTATAACAGTCAATAATAGTTAAGTCAACGTCATAGTCATCATGTCAAGACCAATGTTTGCCAAGCCAGATCAAAATGTACTGTTACTGAACAACTGTCAGTGTGCCAAGATATGGAACTTCCTCTCTCCAAAAAAAAATACATACTGCTTAGTGATTTAACAAAGTGTGTGTAGACAATCTTCCTTCCATTTTAGTGTTCTAGTCTGCTATCTTCATCCTCCTTGTTCCATATAGACCAACAACAAAAAAATATGCACCTCACTTACTTGCCTCTTATCCACTAAAACTCAAATCAACTTCATATAATCTCAATACCTCTATAATACCTCTTCAATACGTCGCTACATATAAACCTTATTGCCAGTTTCATTTCACTTCCATAATAACTCTTTCCTCTAGTCAGTTTCGTCGATAAAATCCTAATGCAAACCTCCTCATCCCATACAATCCGAAGACACACTGTCAACACACAACCTCTGTGTAATCCATCTGACCAAAATCTTCTACTCATTATGAATTATAAACAAAGAATGCATACATGACCTCTAACAGACTTAGTTCGAATAACTCTCAGTAATTAAGTACGATTACGGAGTCTGAATGATCATAATATTTCACAGTGTGCACACCACTTCAAGAATTATGGCAAACAGAAGCAAACATGTGGAGTATTTCTTGTGTCAAGTGTCACATCCTCTTTCAATTGCTCACGAAAAATGCAGTGTAATACTGTGTTGGTATGTCATGTCGATAGCTTTCTTCCTATTGGCATACATTTATACAGCTTTTCTAAAACCTCCAGCTCATGTGACTTCTATGACGTTTCTTGTACTAATGTCATTCGTCGAGTTATTGCAGTTCATTTTCTTATATTAAAATATAAAGCACTGAGCGTAAGCAAAACAAGCAATAGCGAGTAGATATACCAGAAGTGAGCAGAATGTCAACAAGTGGATGCAGCACAATTCTTACAACGAGGCTCTGCCAAGCGAACAATCTATAACTAATACCATAGTGTAACCTAAACTCTATGTTCATACACAGTATAATAGCATTTCTATATACAAAATTAAAGAGTAGTTGTGACAACAAACAGAAATGTATAAATATGCAATCCATACGCATAGCAGCAAACATATCTTACGTAATAAACAGGTCATCAGCATCGTATAACCGTAAGCAAATAAATGTTCATATGTAATCTAATAAATAAACATGAAGGCGCAAGCAAATAAGTAAACATGAAGGCGCAAGCAGATAAATCACAAAGTATAACTTACATACCTAACCACATCAGCACAATTAATCAGGTGACAATTATAATTTAAATAAATAGGCACAGCAGGCACATAATTAAAAAATATGACATCAGTGAAAAAGCAGTGCAGCCAATCGATGCATAATATACACAAGTAACAATCCAGTTCATTAAAAAAAATTGTCAAAATCAGTTAACGTACGCAAGCACGTCGCTTCACAAGTAATTTCATAGAACATGTAATTAGCACAAAGTATGAATCACGTAATCGCGAGCAGCAAATTACGTCTAAAGTACGTACCTAAGTGGAAATATGTTACCTGAAAAATAAACTCAATTAATAGTTACCTTTTTAGTTTATTACTTTCTTCTTCGAAATGACATTTTTCCTGAAATTTTCTCGATAGCAAGTCGTCTCAACGTCGGACACGCACAGAATTTACCTGAGGTTCTTAAATACCTTATAGAACCGTATCCTGAAAAATACTGAATGTTAATAACAGAATTTATCAAGTCACTATAGCTTTATACTGAATTTAGTCGGAGAAATTAGACTGTATTTATTTACGGCTGTCAGTGCATTCGCACTGAGCGCTCGATCAGCTGTAGGCGCGTGACGTAGGAAGTGATTGTTTGCGGTCAACGTCTGCCCTGTGCGGCGCGCAGACTTGACTGTTGCTTTGAGTATACGCCGCCGCCAAAACACAGCGCGGTATCCTTGTACTCTCCGCATGTTTACATGTAGCTGTTAGTTTCTCAAAAGTATGTCATTCTACAAAAAACATTTTCAAAAGTATATCATTCCACAAAAATTTTAACGTTTGATATATGATGTATTCCTTTAGAGCGTCGTGATTTAAGAGTTTCTACTTCTACAGTGTTATCATGAATAATTTTGCGAATTCTATATGGGCCGTTATAAAGCAGAAAAAATTTTGCGACACAAGCCTTTTCCTTTGTGAGACAAACGGTGAGACTTAATTAACACTTTCTGACCAACTGACAAGATTTTTAAACGACCAGGACGCTTAGCTGATTTCTCTCTTCTAGCAGCCGCAGATGCAATATTTTGTAGAGCCAGGTTGACAACTTCAGAATGCCGCAGTTTCCGTGAAGGCGGAAAAGGAACGATTTCAGAAATGCGATTTGTCGGTGCTTTGTTTTTTAATATCAGTATAGGTGGTAAAGAAGTTGAGTCGTTAGGAAGTTCATTCAGAATGTTTTGAAAAATATGAAGATACTGATCCCAAGTTCTGTGATTCTGATGACAATAAAGACGACACAATTTATTGATTTCCTTCATCCATCTCTCTGAAGCGTTAGATTGAGGGTGAAAAAGTGAAATGAAAATTGGTTTAATTTTACGACGCCGTAGAGTATGAAGCCAAATTTTAGAACGAAACTGTGATCCATTATCTGATATAACCTTATCAACATGACCCACTTCTTTAAGAAAATGTTTGATGAAAGCATTAGATACTGAACGAGCTGTTGCTTTGCGTAACGGTGTAAAACACACATTTTTTGATGTCAACTCCACTGCTACGAAAATGTACGCAAAACCATTAGTAGATCGAACCACTGGACCGAACAAATCAACTGCAGCCAGGTCCTTTAATTTTGCTGGAATGATAGGAAACAACGGTGCTCTGTGAGAAACTGTCGGCGGGTTAGCCTTTTGACATAATTTGCATTTGGCAAGAACAAATCGAATACGTTTTTCCATATTATTGAAGTAGCAATTTTCTCGTAATGTATGAAAGCATTTTCTGGGACCAAAGTGTGCATAACTGAAATGCGTATACCAAATCAGCTTATTAACCCACTCATCAGGAATACAAACTAACCAAACAGAGTTGTCGACCGATTTTCGTTTAAAAAGAACTTTCCAGATAAATCGAACGAGGTGTGGCCAAATTGTCCAATCTAACAAATCGTCTAAGAAAATTGCAGACACCAAGGAAACTACGAACATCACGTTTTGTAGTAGGAACAGCATAATTACGAATAGCGTCTAATTTCTCTGGATCAGGAAGAATACCTTCTGTAGAAATAATGTGACCGAGAAATTTCACCTGTGAACGACCAAATTCAGATTTTTCTAAGTTCACCGTAATGCCAACTCTTGCAAAGATACGTAACAATGAATCCAAAATTTTGTTGTGCTCACTCCAAGAATTTTTAGCAATAAGAATGTCGTCAACATATGAAGTAATATTGTGACGAAGATAAACAGGTAAAATTTCATTTAAACTACAAATGAATGCTGCAGAAAATATAGTAAGTCCAAACGGTAATTTCCGAAGTCACTTTTAGGTAAACTAGTCATATCATGTTATTGTTTACTACTGTCTAGATAGATTGACAGTCGAAGAGTTGTTTCGATAGATGCAAAGAATAGTGAAAGAGTAGGCAGCAGTGCAGAAAACTAAAAGAGAAATAGCACTACTACAGCTCGGGGCCCTATGCTCGCTACGGCACATATTCACTTAGAGTAGTGAATCCCCTGAGGACTTTAATAGCTGCACATTAATTTTAGTTTGTGACTTTGTGGCACATCTGGCGGAAGTGCGTACGTAAATTGATATAACCATGCACATGGATGTATGTCATTCTTAGAATTGCGGAAGATCTTAAATTTCCGAACAGTCAAAAAGTGTTTATAGTCAAAGTTTTCGCCTCGTGGCGACAAAGACCTACCGCGTCTGTCCCAGTCCAAATGTCGATTATTGTCAAGTTCGCGCGCCTGTCGCTCTCTTGTTGCATCTCGTAAATGAAACAAATTATTTTCTTCAAACCCCTCTGGTATCTGTGATTCTAAATTTCTTTTGCCGTCTTTTCTTACGATTTCGCCTTCAATTTGTTTGACTTGCTTTTTTAATGCCTCAAATTCCCTTTTCACGCGTTCATTAAATTTTCCCTGATTTTCAACATGTTTATTTATGTTCTGATACTCTTCGGTTTCTGCAAATGGCAATGGTGCTGTGTCATCTGAATCTTTGTCCCCATCTAAACTAAGACTTGTCAGTTTATCTGAAATCTCTTCAACTCTTTCCGATAAATCACCTATTTGTTCTTTCTGTTTATTTACGTCTTCCGTAAGTGTCGCGACTCGCGTTTCGGTATTGTCACCTTTAATAGTTAACTGTTCACACTGTTGCGTTAAGTTATTTATTCTGTCAATTGGTACGGATTCCTCGATTCTCTCAAATATTTCTTTCTTATCGTGTGCACGTTGTAAATTTAATTCTGAAAATTTCTGTACTATCACGCGATCTTTTTCCTCCTGTTCTCTATCCTGTTCCCTTTGTCTAATCTCTACTGCAACTAATCTATTATTGTGAGAATTCAAAATCGGTTGTACTTCTTCTCTGATTTCTTTCTTTAATTCATCTTTCATATTTTTGAAACATGTCCCTATTCGTGAGTCTAACCGGGTTTCCATTGTTTCCATATCAGCTTCTAATCGTGTTGCCAAAGTTCCCATTTGTGATCCTAGAGAGTCTAACCGTGCTTCCATTGTTTCCCTTTGTGAGTCTAACCGTGTTGCCATTGTTTCCCTATCTGTTTTTAATTCAGATCTAAACTGAGTTTGCATTGTTCCCATTTGTGATTCTAACCGAGATCCCAAATTTAGTATTGCACTCATCAACTGCTCCATGTTAAGTTGTACGAAATTCTTTTCGCCCCTAACATTTCCCACAAAACTAACTTCCTTCTGCATAGCCATAAAGCTATCTGTATTCGATACTATTCCAGAATCTTCTGTCGTTAATCTCGGGTTCTGTGAATTTTCTGATTGAGAAAAATTTTGAAATGGTTCCGGACTATTTTCCCGACTCATTACATTGTTTTCCACTTCATTATCCATCACACTGTTGTCCTGTGTTAGCGAGTTCGCCATGTTAACAATTTCGTCATTCTCACTATCCATCAATTTTGCCTTTTTCATCGACCGCGTAATCATTTACAAAATGTACAAAACTCGTCACTATATGAAATTTATACACAATGACACTTTATCACCAACAATATCAATCACACGAAATGCTTCCTTCAAACACGATTAACGAACAATAGAAGAATGACAATCACCAAATCTACACATGCAATACAAGCTACAATTACTAAACTACAAATTACTACAACAATACTACTGTCTACTATTTTTACAATCAGAAGATTTCCAAGGGACGATCCGAAGCAGCGGTCGCCACGTGCATGGGGGCTTAATAAAAATGAAAAATGAAAATGCAAATAATTTTAGTAGCTGTATGTCCGATTACGCAAGTCTCGTAAACGGCTGGCCCTGACAACTAATTGTTACGCTATCTGACTGCATAGAATGACAACAAAGAATGAAATGAAACTTTCAGTTAATACAATTAATTAATTAAGTCCCCAGCAACTATAAAATCTACGAATCCAACAAAGCACAAGTGTAACTGTTCTGTATGTGGTAGTATGACTCAACGCACATCTGGCCCGGTTCTTCTTCAACAAGACAAGAATTTTTAAATATCATTTATACTGACGTGATAAAAGAAAATTAGAAATACTATAATTGTACAAGAAAGCCAAAATTACACTCTAATGCAAGAACACAAGCCAGATGCTTTGTTGACTGAACCTGTAATGACACATTATTCAGGACACACAAATAATAAGAAAATAAATAACAGTAGTTAGTTACCTTAATTTATATTGACGAAAAGCACTCAGATCATTACAATATCTCCATTAGAATAACATCTGCTATCTCTCCCATCACATAGCTGCATAAAACATCGAACAAACACTCACTACTACCCCATCTCATTCCAACTTCAGCTACAAGCAGTGTCCACCACAACTTCCCGGCAAGAACTCTCGGCAAGAACTGCCCGCTGCTACCTCTCAACACGCACTGCCAGTGGAGGCGGCGGAACAATACTCTCTCTGGCGCGATTTTTGGCGCTGTGGCTCAGTGTAGCCACCTTTCAACAGGACATAGTAAATAAACATTACTGTGCAGGAGTGAAGTTGCGTAAATACGTACATAAGTACAAATTTATACCTCTGTACGTGATACCTGTCAGATTTGAGAAGTATGTAGCCTAGTGAGTTTTGCGTAATTTGGAAACTGATCAAATTTGGAAAATTATTTTAGTCCAATGCGATCCCGTTTTGAGCATGTTTTACTGTGCGGTAGTTAGCGTGCAGACAGCGACAGAATATAAAAATCTCGCGCGACGCGCATGCACTGTAGCGTAGGCGGTGTTTGTAGGGAAATTTATGTTAGAAGTTCCGCGACTTGGCAGACAACGGGCGATCTGTATAAAAATTATTCGCCTCAACTTCCTCTACACAGTATTGGTACGTTATAACCAATTATCATTTACTATCTGTCCAGAACCAATTGTGGTTACTGTTGAAATACCTCCTGCTTTTACGAGTCGCTTGCTTCTACCATGAAAGGTCACCTTCTAGTCGAATTGGGTCCATGTCCTTTCTCGTGAGTCTCGTGAGCTAGAATGCTATTGCTAGCGGAAGCGTCGATTGTCAAAAGTTTCATATTGAGTCAGAAACGAAACTTAGTCTTTCCAACTTTCACATTTGATATGCTCACCGGAGTTGAATGAGGCATTATCGATTCACGTGAGGAAGATATTCGTTTAGTATTGAGTGGTGCCGTCAGAAAATTTTGACATGACCGACGAAACATAGTCAGTACGTTTTCATAAAGCTTCACCATTAATTACGTCAAGATTTCGGTTTTAAATCACAGGCAGTTGTACTCTTTTTCGACCAGTTTTCGTATGTCGGCCCACAATTAATCATACGCTATGGATATAGCATCTGCTTGAGATAACGAATTATTAGTTTGGAAATCTGAAATAGTCCTAAAACAGCAACTGGGAAATTTTTTTAAAAAGTTGTAGTCTTAGATACGTTTGCAGTTAGTTACAAAGAGTTAGTTACAAAATGAGGAAAACATTATGAGAATCTCACAATGCCCATAACGATCAAAATATGTGCGTGCTGCATATGTCCGTATTATGTGATTGCGGAGTGAATATTCATCATAATGGATTCTGACAATGTCGACGGAGTCTTTATAAATACTGTCGGACATCATTAACTGCACTCGCTGTAAATTGGGGTCCTTTGTTAGCGCTTGCATGCTGATTCGGTAGCAGATGTTACTTCAAAAGCTGTCTGAATAACGAATGGAAGTTGGTACAAAACCAATTTGCATCTGCGCTCCCCAGGCAACGCGGAAATAATACATGTCCATCCTTTTTCAGAGTTCAATGAAAACTATGAACTGATGTTTTCTGTGATGCATTGCAAATTAACGTGAATAAAAGAAAAAATGCTGGTAGGAATCCGATCTTGTAGCTTTTTGTCTCTGCCACTCCAGCACTGCAAATGCAACCTGCGGATATGGGACAGACAATGGTTACATATTTCTTTTTTAACAGCACCGCTGAATAAAATGTTAGCTCGCTTTTGGCCCATATAGAAGAAGTGATTGGTTGGTTGAATTGGTGGTGAGGACCAAACACGAGGTCAGGAGAGGTGAATTCAGCCTTAATTCAGTTCCCTTTTCTTTGAGATTCACAGATTCGTGGTTTCATATTAGAGGAAAAATTATTAGGTGAACTCTGTCTATTATCGCACCTCAGCATAATATCGTACCCTTTTAAATAACGCAAAGTAGATGCTGCCACCTGGCGGGATTAGTTTCATCAGGTGTGTAGGAGCAACAATTCAGTATTGAGTCATCTTTGGTTGGATGTGCACCAGCGTTCAGTTTGTGTAATTTTTCGAAAGTTTTTGCACAGCAATTTTTTTTTCATTTCAAAATCACAGTAATCAATTTTTTAAGAGGTAAACTATTTTTAAACAGTGCAGCATAAAACAGAACCACAGAATAATGTAGCTTAACAGGACATTGGCATATTGTTGTTTGTCTTGTTAGTTTTGGGAGTAGAGTCGGCCACAATGGTATGTTAACTTGCTGCTAATATCGCAGTTCTGTCCGCCTGCTTAGCTGGGTGACAACGTGCCTCACATGCTAGCGGGCCTGGGTTCGATTCCCGCCTCCGTTGGAGATTTTCTCCGCTCGTAGACCGGGTGTTGTCTTCATCACCATAACATCCTCTCACCGGCGCGCAACTCGCATAATGTGTCGTCGACTAAAATAACACTTGCACTTGGCGGCCGTATTTCCCCGGATGGGGCCTCCCAGCCAGCGATGCCATACGCTTATTTAATTTTTTATCCCATCTCTACTGTCGTTCTAATATCGCACTGTGTGATAATGCGCTCGGTTTTTTATGTATACCATTTCAAACATTCCATCGCTCTATTTGTACATGCTGTAAGTTATAACGTACAGATATCTCCAAAAAGAGAAAGTAGTGGACGTGGGAAAATATGAAAAGAGCTCATTGCTCTTAGGAATCGATAGACAGGTCTCGGACGTGCATCGAAGCAATTTGACGTTCCAAAATAAACTTTGAAAGATAAAGTTAAATCTGGAGATACTGATTTAAACAAGTTAGTGTCAGTTAAACTTGGAAGAAAACCTACGCTTAACACTGAGCTAGACCAATCCCTTGTCAAATATTGCCTGAATATGAGTTCTTTACGAACACCTTTTCATAAAGAGACAACTATTGCTGGCTGGAAATGGCTCCATTCATTTATGCGGAGACACCCAGAGCTTAGTTTAAGAAAACATCAACAAACATCAGTGAAACGTATTAGAGGATTTAGCAGGGAAAATGTTCTGCAGTTTTTTGAAATTTTCGAACCCCTTCTAGAAAAGATAAATTTTGACTCTAACAGACTTTACAACTGTGATGAGACTTGTCTGGCAGTCCTGCTGCATAAGACAACGAAAGTTATTGCATTGAAAGGTAAACTCCAAGTTGGCTCTGTATCCTCAGCACAGAGAGGATTGTTAGTAACAGTTGTCACTTGCATGAGTGCCACAGATCGCTTTATCCCTCCGTTATTCGTATTTCCACGAAAAAATCAAAAGCCAGAGTTATTAGATGGGGCACCGAATGGAAGCATGGCTGTCTACCAAACACCAGGATGGAATGAATCTGGAAGTTTCCTTAAATGATTTGAAGATCAGTTTTTAGAAAGTTTTAAACCTACCAAGGAAGACCCTGTGATCCTGGTCATAGATGGCCGCTACTCTCACACGAGAAACATACCCTTACTTGAGTCAGCTAGGGAAAATGGTGTACACATAGTGAGTTTACCACCTCACTGTTTCCATAAGATGCAAGCTCTTGACAGGGGTTTCATGTTTCTCCTGAAAACTTTCCAATATACTACTCCAGGCGGGTGTAAAATGAATGTGCGCAACGGAAAGTAATAAACGCTAAAATGATGACTTGGCCCTGTCTGACTACCCCCTAAAGCAGATCTTAGGATTTCTTCATTCTCTTTTTATATATAAATTATAATCTTAACATAAATGTATGATGAAGGCAACTAATACTACTAAATGATAAACGTTGTCGTTCAATATATGTGTATTATAGATTAAAATCTACCTTTTAAGTACAATTGTCTATATTTCTTAACTAAAATTATTAATCACTTGCCCAACTCTGCCCCTTATTATGAATGCGCAATCTAATATCAATAACACGAAATGACTGGCATCATCTAAGTACCAAACACTAGAAGACACTACTTTCAAAGATGATCTACGGTGGTGCGGAACCTCAGTGGAAATAAACTAACGTGATCACATTATAGCCCTAATAAGCCGAAGCAATTTGCGATATAACCATATGTTCTGCGTCTGCTGCGTTGTAGTGATGGTTCTCGTACTCGTCTGCGATGATGGAAGAATGCCAGCGACAAATAAACTCTTTCCAACACTAGGACGGCTGAAAGCGGTTCTCTTACTAATATGCTCTAATACTGTCTTCTCCTCCCTGTGTTCTACAGAGCCGATAAAGAGACTGATTATCTTGCAAGAACGCCCCGAAGATACTCTCTAATTCGTAGTGAGTGGCACTAATACTCGGTAATTTGATGTGTTTCCTAATCCAACTCTTCGCCACACTTCATTGTTTTCTCAACAATGCACAATTTACTACAGAACATAAATCAGTTGGTAAACGGATTTCAAACGAATACAGGCCGTAGCGAAATGTTCCGGGATTCCGTCCTCTGCGCTATCGACAGTCCTGAGAGCGTAGCGGATCCGGCGAGATTAGTTCCCGCCTCTTGAACAATGCTCATTGAAGTGGCTCACTCAGTGTAGAGTATAAAGTATACCTGTTGGACGCTGCATTTTCAAGGCGGGTTAACACTAGACCACCGATGGACAACGAAAGCAGCCATTCCCTTCGTTGGCCGAAATTTGCTTAGGGTAGTGCCACACTAGGCGATTTTCTCCCCTCGATAATTATCGCGGCTGAAATAGTCGCCTAGGGTGCCACACTTCAAACGATTATAAAAGTCGCGCCGACGAAATTGTATGCCGCAATAGCGACAAAAATCGGTGGCTTCTGCAGCTGTGTTGCAACCAGCCACGAGAGACACAATTCGTGATGACCGATCATTCAAAACTGAAATATTTAGCTGCAGTAGCATTGTATGTATTTCGACGCTGCAGAATGTGTAACAGCCAACGAAAATGCTGGATTCATCCAGTTATTATGAATCTTCCAAGTGAAGGAAAGTTTGTGCTGTTACGAAAGAAACTTACGAGTTATGCAGAGAAATTCTTTGATTATTACCGTACGTGCTTAGCATCTTTCGACTTTCTGCTCTCGAATATAAAAAACTAACTTACAAAAGAAGGAAACCACGTTACGTGACTGTGCTGACGCGGAAAAAAACCTGCAGTAACATTGAGTAACGCTTTTTAATTAAATAGAGTAAATAATTTATGGAAATGAACATACACTTAACATAACTTTAAATTAAACTAGGTTATAATTAAGGAGTTTACATTACAAGTTCGCACGACTACTACGGTCGCAGGTTCGAATCCTGCCTCGGGCATGGATGTGTGTGATGTCTTTAGGTTAGTTAGGTTTAAGTAGTTCTAAGTTATAGGGGACTGATGACCACAGATGTTAAGTCCCATAGTGCTCAGAGCCATTTGAACCATTACAAGTTCATGTCGGCTGCCTAATCACTTGCAATATTCTTCAAATGACAAGATCGAGTCCTCATCCGGCAGCCCAGTAACTGGTGGAAAATAAGCGATTGGAGTCTCAAGAGGCGGGAAATCACCTCGCCGGATCCGCTACCATCTCAGGATTGTCAATAGCGTGGAGGATGGAATCCTGGAACATTTTGCTACGGCCTGTATTCGTTTGAAATCTGTTTACCAACTGATTTATGTTCTGTAGTAAATTGTGCATTGATGAGAAAACAATGAAGTGTGGCGAAGAGTTGGATTACGAAACACATCAAATTACCGAGTAGCCGCGCGGGATTAGCCGAGCTGTCTACGGCGCTGCAGTCATGGACCGTGCGGCTGGTCCCCGCGGAGATTCGAGTCCTCCCTCGGGCATGGGTGTGTGTGTTTCTCCTTAGGATAATTTAGGTTAAGTAGTGTGTAAGCTTAGGGACTGATGACCGTAGGAGTTAAGTCCCATAAGATTTCACACACATTTGAACTTTAAAAAAAATTACCGAGTATTAGAGTGCCACTGACTACGAACTACAGAGTGTCTGTTGGGCGTTCTTGGAAGATAATCAGTCTCTTTATAGGCTATACCAAAACACAAAGCATTTTTCGATTTACCGAGGTTTCTTCAAGACACTTGATAACCAGTTTGATTTATCGACAAATTCGATTTATCGAGTTTCGAATTACGAGTCGGCTATACCACCATAAAAGACATTTATAGCTTTGTGTGTTTGTCGATGTCGACGTACCTGACGGAGCAGTATTTATGAAGGAGTCAGTAGCAGTGCTGCTCTCTACAGTCTTTCGGCTGTAAGATTTTATTAATTGTAATGTTTTTATTTGAAAGTCTATCGTCGGTAGTCATTTCTTTTAAGTAAGGTAAAAGAGATGTCAAAAACAACTCATCAGGATCATTTGTGGTACAGCACAAGTTCAACTATGTGTCAAAACTGTTATCAACTCTCTTTCAAATTGGTCGTGAAGTTTACTTTATTTGCTTTAGCAGTGGCAGGCTTAGCAGCAGTGTTAGGTGGCGGTGCACTGTCTTCATGGTGCTTTTCCGCTTCCTCATCCTCAAAAATAGAGCCATCACTCATCTTTCCTGAGGTCCTGAAATTAAAATAACATTTTTAGGAAAACCCACACGCCACTTTGTGCTGTGAAAATGTGTGTGATGTGATAAGTACATATTAAGTCGGTATGGAATAGGTAATTAACCACCATATCCATTGCAAATACGTAATACATAAATGTTACAAAATTCCAGAAGAATTCCATGACTTCTTGCAGGAAAGACGTCTGTCTATAGTAGACATCGTTTTTTTTTGTAGTCATTGCGCTGCCTCTGTTCTTGTTTTTTGTAATTCTTTCAGGCTGCGACTGTATGGATCACACATATTTTCTTCAGCGTTCTTGTATCTCTTTTCCTGTAGGAATGTTAAAAATAGGTGTTCTTACACCTGCTCGTCAAAATTAATTTATTTCCATCAACCTGATATTATGTTTTATACTCTACTTATTTATAACAGGTATCTTGGAACGGGATGCTCCATGTAGTCTCTGCACTATGAGCGTTTACTAGGACGCTCAACTATTGCAACTGTAATTGATGATACATGTAGAGTAATTTGCAACCGCTTACAACCAAAGTACATGTCAATGCCAATGAAAAAGGACTTACAAGAAATAGCTCTGAATTTAGCGAAAACTATAAATTGTTCTCACTGCATAGGTGCTATTGACGGTAAACACGTGCGGTTGGTGAAGCACTCGAATGGTGGAAGTAAATGTTTTTATCATTCCGTAGTGCTAATGGCAGTTGCGGATAGTGCTTTGATATAAGAGGATATGGACACGATGGTGATTCAAATATTTTAAAAGGAACTAACTACGGAAGAGCACTTCATAATGGAAGGTTACCTTTTCCACACGCCAAACCTTCGACAAATGAACCAAACAATGAAAATGTGCCTTTCGTATTTATAGGTGACGCAGGTTTTGCTCTTGATAAACACTTGATGCACCCTTCTGCAAGAAAAATCACTCTCATTCTCGAGGATAGTGTATAATTATAGGCTGAGAAGAGCAAGGCGTGTAGTAGAATCTTCGTTTGGCATCAGTACCAACAAGTGGCGAATTTTCCACAGAGTCATACACGTTAATATTAACTTGGCTGAAAATATTATAAAAACTGGTTGCGCGCTGCATAACTTCGTGAGGGAACATGATGGCTATCAGTTTGAAGACACTTTAATCTGTTCTCTGGAATCTATGGAAAACGTACGACTAAGAGGCAGCAACCGTGGTTGTGACATTAGAGATACGTTTAGCAACTACTTCTGCTCTGTGGAAGCATCAGTTCCTTGGCAAAATGCATACGCTGTCGGCAAAGATAACTAGCCGTCTGCAGATGAGGATGTCATTGTTGTCATAAGCTGTACTTAGTTGTATTAATAGTTGACACATTTCATGTTGACATTGCCATGTTACACTATTTGGTTTATGACTTAAATACATAATGCCACGAGTACATTCACAAGAATACCGTTCTTTCAAACAACCGTTTGTAGTTTTCCTTTTAACTTTTGAAATAACGTATTCCATGAAACCAAAAGTTTTCCATTTTTTCAACTGTATATTCCTAACTGTTATTTCTTTACCTTAGGTAATACTGGATTAAGGTATTAGTAAGAAAAATTTGCACAAATTCAGAATATTTTCTTTTACTTTTTTAAAATATTGGAAATGGTCTGAAAATACCTCTAAATACATTGTATTAAATCATGCAAAGTTTCAACACAATTCATTGAACTGTTTTGGCGCAACATGTTTGTATGCATACCGAACGGTTACAGGGAGAGGGAAAAATAAAAATGAAATCACTTTTTAGGAGTTGTCCAGGTGAAAGCTAAGCCGATTGTTATGAAACTTTGCATGAATCTATATACAAATATGTACGTATATCATCTTACTTATAGCGTTTTTCTGTCTTCAGCAGACGATCTTTATAATCTTGCTATTTTATATTGTACAGAGAGGGGTATTTCTCCACCTCAACGAATTATCAGTTCACTGCCCAAATGATCCATTCGAGCGACATTTACAGAGTTTACATTGCCATACACAGACGAAACAGAACTGCGTGCAGTATCGTCGTGGCTGCTGCGCGTCTGGCAATAATAACCGTCTAGTGCGGCAGGGATGCCGACGATTATTGCCGAGCCAAAAATAGGCTGGAGCCGATTCGACAGCGACAGTCGCCCGCTGGAACTTAACGTAGCGACAAATGCAGCCTAGTGTGGCACCTTCCGTTTGCAACATGGAATTGCATTTCCGGCGCGACAAAAATCGTTGACCTTCTTCGGAGAAAATCGACTGGTGTGATATTAGCCTTAGTGTGTACAGACGGCAGATCGGAGCAAACGAAGCTGCTGTCCTTGGTTGCGGTTCGCTGAGTTGGGATTGGGGCCCACCTACTAGTCTGGACGTTGGATCGAATGTTCGTTGGTTCAGTAGCGATTTCTGTTTCTGTTGAACAGGTTTATTTATTGTGTCCAAAAATTTTGTAGTATTCAATTGTATACGGTGGGCAGCATTAACGCTGATAGTTTGTTTTATTCTGAAAGACGGTGTTTATGGGACCGTACGGATTGCGATTGTGAAAACAAATATAAAAGATTAGACGCTCCGAGGGAAATAAGTGAGGTGTTAGAAAGTACTGCGCATGATGTGAAAAAGAAAATATGATCTTCACGGATACGATTTTACTGCAGGTACAGCTCTCCTAAATGAGGTGCCACCTTTTGAAATTTTAGGCCCTACGTAACACAATAACAATTCGAAATTTGTAGCTCTTATTCACAAATATTATGAAATAGCCCATATTTCAGTTCAGCTTTAAGATCAGACAGTACGTTTGTCCCAACATAACGTTCCCTACTTTTTAAAATAGAGGTCGTAAACCCAGCGTCGCTTCTTTTTCTTTTTCTGATTAATAGGGTTCTCACAGAAAAATACATGTCGTAAATGAGACGACTGCCAGATTCTCTTCGTTCCTCATAATATCGGCTGCGAAGCCGTTATGAAACGCTACTTTATAACACTAAGAAAATGAGGACAACCCCGACAAGTCATCAGAGCCACCCACGATTCCACGTGGCCGTTCCCCTAGTCCCAACCCTTGGTTTCGTGAGGATGACACACCGAATTCCAATACATTGGTAACCATCATTAGACCGAATCCATTAGCTGCCGTTCGTTTGCCTTCGTTTGGCTAGCGTGTACAGGCCTTCAAAGAAGACTGTCATTCGCTATTAGCCAGAGCTATGAGAGCTTCATCGGTAGTGAAGCTGGCTCATTAGCTTTAATAAAAATGTATAGCTTTGTTTTTAAGAAAATTTATGGAGACAATGAGAGCGTTGATGACAATTTTTTTCAGCATAGCAAAATGAATAAAATTTTTCTGATGTTTTCTCGGAAATCTGGAGACCTATGACTTTCGTTGAATGTTTTAAAATAAATAAAAAATAAAGGTTATCAGAAATTACCACAACCAGTCGCCTTCGTAAATACACTCCTGGAAATGGAAAAAAGAACACATTGACACCGGTGTGTCAGACCCACCATACTTGCTCCGGACACTGCGAGAGGGCTGTACAAGCAATGATCACACGCACGGCACAGCGGACACACCAGGAACCGCGGTGTTGGCCGTCGAATGGCGCTAGCTGCGCAGCATTTGTGCACCGCCGCCGTCAGTGTCAGCCAGTTTGCCGTGCCATACGGAGCTCCATCGCAGTCTTTAACACTGGTAGCATGCCGCGACAGCGTGGACGTGAACCGTATGTGCAGTTGACGGACTTTGAGCGAGGGCGTATAGTGGGCATGCGGGAGGCCGGGTGGACGTACCGCCGAATTGCTCAACACGTGGGGCGTGAGGTCTCCACAGTACATCGATGTTGTCGCCAGTGGTCGGCGGAAGGTGCACGTGCCCGTCGACCTGGGACCGGACCGCAGCGACGCACGGATCCACGCCAAGACCGTAGGATCCTACGCAGTTCCGTAGGGGACCGCACCGCCACTTCTCAGCAAATTAGGGACACTGTTGCTCCTGGGGTATCGGCGAGGACCATTCGCAACCGTCTCCATGAAGCTGGGCTACGGTCCCGCACACCGTTAGGCCGTCTTCCGCTCACGCCCCAACATCGTGCAGCCCGCCTCCAGTGGTATCGCGACAGGCGTGAATGGAGGGACGAATGGAGACGTGTCGTCTTCAGCGATGAGAGTCGCTTCTGCCTTGGTGCCAATGATGGTCGTATGCGTGTTTGGCGCCGTGCAGGTGAGCGCCACAATCAGGACTGCATACGACCGAGGCACACAGGGCCAACACCCGGCATCATGGTGTGGGGAGCGATCTCCTACACTGGCCGTACACCACTGGTGATCGTCGAGGGGACACTGAATAGTGCACGGTACATCCAAACCGTCATCGAACCCATCGTTCTACCATTCCTAGACCGGCAAGGGAACTTGCTGTTCCAACAGGACAATGCACGTCCGCATGTATCCCGTGCCACCCAACGTGCTCTAGAAGGTGTAAGTCAACTACCCTGGCCAGCAAGATCTCCGGATCTGTCCCCCATTGAGCATGTTTGGGACTGGACGAAGCGTCGTCTCACGCGGTCTGCACGTCCAGCACGAACGCTGGTCCAACTGAGGCGCCAGGTGGAAATGGCATGGCAAGCCGTTCCACAGGACTACATCCAGCATCTCTACGATCGTCTCCATGGGAGAATAGCAGCCTGCATTGCTGCGAAAGGTGGATATACACTGTACTAGTGCCGACATTGTGCATGCTCTGTTGCCTGTGTCTATGTGCCTGTGGTTCTGTCAGTGTGATCATGTGATGTATCTGACCCCAGCAATGTGTCAATAAAGTTTCCCCTTCCTGGGACAATGAATTCACGGTGTTCTTATTTCAATTTCCAGGTGTGTAGATATATTTCAGTAAACCGTGAGCGGTTTCGAGCGGCCTAGCAGTTCATCTTCGTATGGTACGTATACAGGGTGGTCCAGTGATCGTGACTGGGCCAAATATCTCACGAAATAAGCGTCAAACGAAAAAAACTACAAACAACGAAACTTGTCTAGGTTGAAGGGGGAAACCAATGGCGCTATGGTTGGCCCGATAGATGGCGTCAACCGTCTAGGTCAAAAGGATATCAACTGCGTTTTTTAAAATAGGATCCCCCATTTTTATTACATATTCGTGTAGTACTTAAAGAAATATAAATGTTTTAGTTGGACCACTTTTTTCGCTTTGTGATAGATGGCGCTGTAATAGTCGCAAGCAGTGGCCGAGCGGTTCAAGGCGCTACAGTCTGGAACCGCACGACCGCTACGGTCGCAGGTTCGAATCCTGCCTCGGGCATGGATGTGTGTGATGTCCTTAGGTTAGTTAGGTTTAAGTAGTTCTAAGTTCTAGGGGACTGATGACCTCAGCAGTTAAGTCCTATAGTGCTCAGAGCCATTTGAACCAATAGTCACAAACATATGGCTCACAATTTTAGACGAACAGTTGGTAACAGGTAGGTTTTTTAAATTAAAATACAGAACGTAGGTACGTTTTCACAATTTATTTCGATTGTTCCAATGTGATACATGTACCTTTGTGAACTTGTCATTTCTGAGAACGCATGCTGTTACAGCGTGATTACCTGTAAATACCACATTAATGCAATAAATGCTCAAAATGGTGTCTGTCAACCTCAATGCATTTGGCAATACGTGTAACGACATTCCTCGCAACAGCGAGTAGTTCGCCTTCCGTAATGTTCGCACATCCATTGACAATGCGCAGACGCATGTTGTCAGGCGTTGTCGGTGGATCAAGATAGCAAATATCCTTCAACGTTCCCTACAGAAAGAAATCCGGGGACGTCAGATCCGGTGAACGTGCGGGCCATGGTGTGGTCCTTCGACGACCAATCCACCTGTCATGAAATATGCTATTCAGTACCGCTTCAACCGCACGAGAGCTATGTGCCGGACATCCATCATGTTGAAAGTACATCGCCATTCTGTCATGCAGTGAAAAATCTTGTAGGGACATCGGTAGAACATTACGTAGGAAATCAGCATATATTCCACCATTTAGATTGCCATCGATAAAATGGGGGCCAATTATCCTTCCTCCCATAATGCCGCACCATACATTAACTCGCCAAGGTCGCTGATGTTCCACTTGTCGCAGCCATCGTGGATTTTCCGTTGCCCAATAGTGCATATTATGCCGGTTTACGTTACGCCTGTTGGTGAATGACGCTTCGTCGCTAAGTAGAACGCGTGCAAAAAATCTGTCAACGTCCCGTAATTTCTCTGTGCACAGTACACGACGTTCAAAGTCGTCGCCATGCAATTCCTGGTGCATAGAAATATGGTACGGGTGCAATCGATGTTGATGTAGCATTCTCAACACCGACGTTTATGAGTTTCCTGATTCTCGCGCAATTTCTGCTACTGATGTTCGGATTAGCCGCGACAGCAGCTAAAACACCTACTTGGGCATCATCATTTGTTGCAGGTCGTGGCTGACGTTTCACATGTGGCTGAACACTTCCAGTTTCCTTAAATAACGTAACTATCCGGCGAACGGTACGGGCACTTGGATGATGTCGTCCAGGATACCGAGCAGCATACATAGCACACGCCCGTTGGGCATTTTGATCACAATAGCCATACATCAACACGATATCGACCTTTTCCGCAATTGGTAAACGGTCCATTTTAACACGTGTAATGTATCACGAAGCAAATAACGCCGCACTGGCGGAATGTTACGTGATACCACGTACTTATACGTTTGTGACTTTACGTACTACACGAATATGTAATAAATATGGGAGTTCCTATTTTAAAAAACGCAGTTAATATCCCTTTGACCTATGGCAGAGCCATCTAGCGGGCCAACCATAGCGCCATCTGGGTTCCCCCTTGAAGCTAGACGAGTTTCATTCTTTGTAGTTTTTTTCGTCTGATGCTTATTTCGTGAGATATTTGGCCCGGTCACTATTAATGGACCACTCTTATACATTTAGTGCTTTTTTGTTGTAGTTTTGTGAGGCTTGTGTATCTGTGGCTAGATAGAGAACGACAGCAAGTAAGCTCTACATATGGTACAGTTTTACCAAATATTTACAATATAAGTTCTACTTAATGGTGTTACATATACGCAGGATCTGCAACCCTATAAGTTTCCCATTGAAAAATTCAAAATAAATAAATAATGAAGATGTTAACAGATTACCATAATCAGTCGCCTTTTTAAATAGTTATATTTCAGTAAACTGTGACCGGTTTCGAGCTGCGTAGCAGGTCAACTCTAACAAGGGAACCTCCCCATCGCACCCCCCTCAGATTTAGTTATAAGTTGGCACAGTGGATAGACCTTGAAAAACTGAACACACATCAATCGAGAAAACAGGAAGAAATTGTGTGGAACTATGAAAAAATGAGCAAAATATATAAACTCAGTAGTCCATGTGCAAGATAAGCAACATCAAGGATATCACAAACACAGGAGCGTCGTGGTCCCGTGGTTAGTGTGAGTAGCTGCGGAACGAGAGGTCCTTGGTTCAAGTCTTCCCTCGAGTGAAAAGTTTAATTTTTTATTTTCAGTTTATGTGACGAACTATTATGTTTTCATCAGTGTTTTGAAAGTGATTATCATATCCACAAGAAAACCTAAATCGGGCAAGGTAGAAGAATCTTTTTACCCATTCGCCAAGTGTACAAGTTGGGTGGGTCGACAACAAATTCCTGTCATGTGACACACATGCCGTGACCAGTGTCGTATAGAATATATCATACGTGTTTTTCTGTGGAGGAATCGGTTGACCTATGACCTTGCGATCAAATGTTTTCGGTTCCCATTGGAGAGGCACGTCCTTTAGTCTACTAATCGCACGGTTTTGCGGTGCGTTCGCAAAACACAGACACTAAACTTATTACAGTGAATAGTGATGTCAATGAACGAACAGACAGATCATAACTTTGCGAAAATAAAGAAAGAGAATTTTTCACTCGAGGGAGGACTTGAACCAAGGACCTCTCGCTCCAAAGCTGCTTACGCTTACCACGAGACCACGGCGCTACTGAACCTACACTGTCCTTGATGTTGCCTATGTTGCACATGGACTACTCTGTTTGTAAAAAAATGGTTCAAATGGCTCTGAGCACTATGGGACTTAACTGCTGAGGTCATGAGTCCCCTAGAACTTAGAACTACTTAAACCTAACTAACCTAAGGACATCACACACAGCCATGCCCGAGGCAGGATTCGAACCTGCGACCGTAGCGGTCGTGCGGTTCCAGACTGTAGCGCCTAGAACCGCTTGGCCACTCCGGCCGGCCTCTGTTTGTATATTTTGCTTATTTTTTCATAGTTCCATACAAATTATTCCTGATTTCTCGATTGATGTGTGTTCAGTTCTTCAAGGCCTATCCACTGTGCCAACTTATAACTAAATCTGAGGGGGGTGCGATGGGGAGGTTCCCTTGTAAGTAACACCTTATATAGACTTTTATTGCAAATATGTCGTGAAACCGTACCACATGTAGCGCTTATTTGCTGTCGTTTTCTGTCTTGCCACAGATACACAATAAGCCTCACTAAGCTACAACAAAAAAGCAATGAATGTATATATGTACTACCTGAAGATGAACTGCTAGGCAGCTCGAAACCGGTCATGGTTTACTGAAATATATCTATTTAAAAAGGCGACTGGTTGTGGTAATTTCTGAAAACTTTTTCATATTACAGTCGTAATGTCCCACATCCGCTATGGATAAAAGTTTTAAATTAAAAATAATCTAAAGTCTTTTTTTTATCCCTTGAATTTCGAATTGTCAACAGTACACTGTATTTGTCTTTGTAGATGACTGGCGTGAAACTTTGGAACATGCTAAGGCAGGATTCATTTCCTTCGCGCGTGTTAAATCCGTTTAACGCCATAGCTAACTATTTATCTTGGACACAATCATTCATTCTTCTTTGAAGACGGATAATGAGATGACAGCGACACAAAACTTTATGAAACCCGCTAGAACGGACACAAGTTTACGTTAATCAGTATTTCAGTTACATGGGCAGAAGCACAAACACTGAGCTGCTGCACATAAACACGGACGCTAATGAAGACGAATAGTGCTCCCGTGGGCGCCACACGAGCAGATATCGCAGCCTTGCGGCGCGGTGGAGGGGAGCAGCCCGCGCTGTGACGTCATCCGCTGCTCCGGGGGAGGCGGGCTTTCACGGCGAGAGTAATTAGGGGAGAGGCAGCATCACTTAGCGGACAGCGCCGGAAACCACGCCAGCCGGCTGCGAGCTCACGGTGGAGCTTCTTGCTGCGCGCCGCGGGGTTTCCACCAAGTTTGTCCGCGACTCGCTGTTAATTGCGAACACATACCAACACACCCACAACGTCTCGGTGTTACTTCGTTCCGCACGTCTTGTACACTACGTCCTACAAATGAGTCGCTTAGATGCAAAACTGTCCATGTCTACTTAAAAAAAAAAAATGAGTTGGCAACTCTGGATTGTAGAGCATGACATTTTACACATGCTTGAAATGCTATTTATGCTCAAGGCTCTCCATGTCCTATGGAAAACAGCTCACGAAAAGCGTGGTTAGATCCAAAACTGTCCATGTCCGTCAGTAAGTTGGTTGCAAAACTTGCCTTGTCCCTTTTGACAAATCGCATTGAAGGCTGGGGTCATGTGACTGTAATGCAAGATGGCTACCATAACCATGTAAACATTATACTTGTGTGGTCTCTTACAGCTGTTTATTCTGAAAGTTATACACATTCTCAGAATGCTATAAAAGTCCAAGGGGAGCCTAATTATAAGTCTAAAATCAACCTACCAGTGTCCGTATGCAGACGTGGGAAACACTTAGGACACATAAACTCGAGCTGCATTACGAACACGGTTGTTCCTATTAATGAAAAGAAACTGGAGGATGTTTCAAATCTCCTCGAGAAACACTATGGTAAGTCCTGGAGGGAACGTGAATCCCTGTCGTGGTACATGACATTACTAGGTTCCAGCGGGTAAGGGGCATCAGTTGAATCAGAATGCCTAGCAGGAGAAGATGAAGACATTGTTCCAGATATGATGTATTAAGTGGAATGCAGTTTGTCAGTTGTTACACCATGTACCTTCAGAAATATTAAAAGAAATTAAAACTGAATACACAGTTTTATGTTCACCCCATATCCTCTCCTCATGTCCAACCAGTCAGGTTAAAAACTGTCTATGTCCATTTCAGTTGCATGCCATCTGCTAAGTCAGATGCAAAACTGTCCAAGTCCATTTTTATTTTGCTTATATCTTACATGCATTGAGTTCTTGATTTTTTTTCAGTAGCCCAAATGATTTTGTGCTAATCCATACTTATGTATACAACATACAGTGTAGGGCAGTGTGTACTTATTTACCCAGTGAAAACAGTTTTTCCACTTTTTCTCAAAACCGGTTATGGAGGACATGGACAGTTTTGCATCTAGGCGACTCAAATGTATACGAGCTGAAGCAGCCAAGACAGGACAAATCACCACCGATCACTTAAATTGCAACGCTAGGAAGGTTAATAAATAGCGAAATTTGAACTACGTTTTGGGGTTTCGTATGTCAGTTGCTAAAATGGAACCCTTACACAGGGTGAAAAGTATTTAAACCAACAAACTCTGGAGGTTGTAGGGGACATCAAAACAAATATTTTTCCCTAATGGCATTGTTTCCTGTGAGGAATATTTAAACCGGTAGACTAAGATTTCTCTGGCGGCAAATTAATTAAACCAACAAACACTTTTCCATTTTTTTATGACCAAGAGACAACACATTAACACAACCCAATTTGAAGTACAGTAGATTTTAAAAAATGCCTCCATTGACATGTAAACAAAGTTTACACCGTCGGATCATGCTCTGTCTGACACGGGCGAAAACTCCAGGAGTACCTTGAATTGTTCCTGCTGCTGCTACTATCCGGGCTACCAGATCCTCTTCTGATGCAACAGGAGTTGTGTAAACAAGGTTGCGCATCTCTCCCCACACAAAAAAGTCCAGAGAGGACATATCTGGGGATCGAGCAGGTCATGGTACAGACCACCTCTGTCAATCCACTTTTTGGGAACCGTCGGTCCAGGAATCGACGCACACGACTGAAATGTGCTGGTGCCCCATCATGTTGGAACCACATGCGTTGTCCTGTAGGGAGCGGGACGTCTTCCAGCAAGTCTGGAAATGCTCTGGCGAGAAAATTGTAACAGTGCCTGCCATTTAATGGCCTAGGTAGCAGATACGGCTCAATTAAACAGTCCCCAATAACAACGACTCACACATTAACGAAGAACCGCACTTGTTTTTGATAAACCCGCTGTGCAGCTCGTCTGTTGCGGTGTGCTACGTAGTACGCACAAACCATATCACTGTACTCACTCCAGGTGTATCGCTCCATTAGTAAACAGAGACAATGCACTACTACACTGGTGGACAGCAGTTGCCTGCAACTGAAGAGCGTAATACGCCCTCTAACAACTAAAGGTCGTAATACGGCCTCTAACAACTGAAGAGCGTAATACAGCCTCCACCGGTTTAAATAATCCTCATAGGAAAAAATGACATTAGGGAAAAATATTTGTTTTGATGTCCCCTACAACCTCCCAAACTTTGTCGGTTTAAATACTTTTCACCCTGTAGATTCACTTTCTTGCTCGTCTGTCTGTCTGTGCGACTACTCAAAACCCATTTTATCAGGAATTTGCAGATGAGTTAAGTTAAAAGTCATGTTAGAAACCAGGACTTTTCGATCTCTTGGTCATGTAATAAATGTAAGCTCCTATGAGAAAGGCAATCAAACGAGAAGACCATTTACGCCACATATTTTGATGCCCGCAAACTAACCTGTCAAAATCTGTAGAATACGTCTCGTTGGGCACGGATCACGAAGTTTGGCAAGAAGCAGCGTTTCACAGCACAACTAAACGAAAAAATCCACAAATTTTTAATTTTTAATTACATCACACGAAGTAATTTTTTGTTGTCCGACTATCTGTATGTCCGTCAGTCTGTACAGACAGCATTTTCTTTGGCAATGGGAGACACATCAAGTTGAAATTTATGCCCCATACTAAGGTTTACGCCCTCTTGGTGGTTTAATAAATGTAAGCTTCTAAGTCAATGGAGTCAAAAGAAACGACCATTTACGTCACAGAATTTGATACTTGCAAACTCACTCATTACATAGTATACTCCCCGTTGACCTATACTCATGAAATCTGGTAAGAAGCCAGGTTTCACAGTTGTACTGCGCCACCCTTTACATACCACTACCTCGTTGGAGAAAGAAAACTGGCATTCTACGGATCGGAGCATGGAATGTCAGATCCATTAATCGGGCAGGTAGGTTAGAAAATTTAAAAACGAAAATGGATAGGTTAAAGTTAGATATAGTGGGATTTAGTGAAGTTCGGTGGCAGGAGGAACAAGACTTCTGGTCAGGTGAATACAGGGTTATAAATACAAAATCAAATAGGGGTAATGCTGGAGTAGGTTTAATAATGAATAAAAAAACAGGAGTGCGGGTAAGCTACTACAAACAGCATAGTGAACGTATTATAGTGGCCAAGATATACACGAAGCCCATGCCTACTACAGTAGTACAAGTTTATATGCCAACTAGCTCTGCAGATGACGAAGAAATTGAAGAAATGAATGATGAGATAAAAGAAATTATTCAGGTAGTGAAGGGAGACGAAAATTTAATAGTCATGGGTGACTGGAATTCGAGAGTAGGAAAAGGGAGAGAAGGAAACGTAGTAGGTGAATATGGATTGGGGCTAAGAAATGAAAGAGGAAGCCGTCTGTTAGAATTTTGCACAGAGCATAACTTAATCATAGCTAACACTTGGTTCAAGAATCATGAAAGAAGGTTGTATACATGGAAGAACCCTGGCGATACTAAAAGATTTCAGATAGATTATATAATGGTAAGACAGAGATTTAGGAACCAGATTTTTAATTGTAAGACATTTCCAGGGGCAGATGTGGACTCTGACCGCAATCTATTGGTTATGAACTGTAGATTAAAACTGAAGAAACTGCAAAAAGGTGGGATTTTAAGGTGATGGGACCTGGATAAACTGAAAGAACCAGAGGTTGTACAGAGTTTCAGGGAGAGCATAAGGGAACAATTGACAGGAATGGGGGAAAGAAATACAGTAGAAGACGAATGGGTAGCTCTGAGGGATGAAGTAGTGAAGGCAATAGAGGACGAAGTAGGTAAAAAGACGAGGGCTAGTAGAAATCCTTGGGTAACAGAAGAAATATTGAATTTAATTGATGAAAGGAGAAAATATAAAAATGCAGTAAATGAAGCAGGCAAAAAGGAATACAAACGTCTCAAAAATGAGATCGACAGGAAGTGCAAAATGGCTAAGCAGGGATGGCTAGATGTAACCTCCCCACAGAATTATATAAAAATTAGTAACCATGAACCAAGTGTACGTCTTACATAGAGGACAAATGTAAGGATGTAGAGGCTTATCTCTCTAGGGGTAAGATAGATACAGCCTACAGGAAAATTAAAGAGACCTTTGGAGAAAAGAGAGCCACTTGTATGGATATCAAGAGCTCAGATGGAAACCCAGTTCTAAGCAAAGAGGAGAAAGCAGAAAGGTGGAAGGAGTATATAGAGGGTCTATACAAGGGCGATGTACTTGAGGACAATATTATGGAAATGGAAGAGGAGGTAGATGAAGATGAAATGGGAGATACGATACTACGTGAAGAGTTTGACAGAGCACTGAAAGTCCCCGGGAGTTGACAACATTCCATTAGAACTACTGACGGCCTTGGGAGAGCCAGTCCTGACAAAACTCTACCGTCTGGTGAGCAAGCTGTATGAGACAGGCGAAATACCCTCAGACTTCAAGAAGAATATAATAATTCCAATCCCAAAGAAAGCAGGTGTTGACAGATGTGAAAATTACCGAACTATCAGTTTAATAAGTCACAGCTGCAAAATACTGACGCCAATTCTTTACAGACGAATGGAAAAACTGGTAGAAGCCGACCTCGGGGAAGATCAGTTTGGATTCCGTAGAAATGTTGGAACACGTGAGGCAATACTGACCTTACGACTTATCTTGGAAGAAAGATTAAGGAAAGGCAAACCTACATTTCTAGCATTTGTAGACTAAGAGAAAGCTTTTGACAATATTGACTGGAATACTTTCTTTCAAATTCTAAAGGTGGCAGGGGTAAAATACAGGGAGCGAAAGGCTATTTACAATTTGTACAGAAACTAGATGGCAGTTATAAGAGTCGAGGGCCATGAAAGGGAAGCAGTGGTTGGGAAGGGAGTGAGACATGGTTGTAGCCTCTCCCCGATGTTATTCAATCTGTATATTGAGCAAGCAGTAAAGGAAACAAAAGAAAAATTTGGAGTTGGTATTAAAATCCATGGAGAAGAAATAAAAAGTCTGAGGTTCGCCGATGACATTGTAATTCTGTCAGAGATAGCACAGGATTTGGAAGAACAGTTGAACGGAATGGACAGTGTCATGAAAGGAGGATATAAAATGAAGATCAACAAAAGCAAAACGAGGATAATGGAATGTAGTCGAATTAAGTCGGGTGATGCTGAAGGAATTAGATTAGGAAATGAGACACTTAAAGTAGTAAAGGAGTTTTGCTATTTGGGGAGCAAAATAACTGATGATGGTGAAGTAGAGACGATATAAAATGTAGACTGGTAATGGGAAGGAAAGCGTTTCTGAAGAAGAGAAATTCGTTAACATCGAGTATAGATTTAAGTGTCAGGAAGTCGTTTCTGAAAGTATTTGTATGGAGTGTAGCCATGTATGGAAGTGAAACATGGACAATAAATAGTTTGGACAAGAAGAGAATAGAAGCTTTCGAAATGTGGTGCTACATAAGAATGCTGAAGATTAGATGGGTAGATGACAGAACTAATGAGGAGCTATTGAATAGAATTTGGGAGGAGTTTGTGGCACAACTTGAAGATGGGATCGGTTGGTAGGACATGTCCTGAGGCATCAAGGGATCACAAATTTAGCATTGGAGGGCTGCGTGGTGGGTAAAAATCGTAGAGGGAGACCAAGAGATGAATACACTAAGCAGATTCAGAAGGATGTAGGTTGCAGTAGGTACTGGGAGATGAAGGAGCTTGCACAGGATAGATTAGCATGGAGAGCTGCATCAAACCAGTCTCAGGACTGAAGACCACAAAGTAATAAGTTGTACTGATAAGACCTTGCCTACGCTCAACGATGTCATCTGTGTCATTTGCAATAATCGTCAGTACTAACACAACGATGCCAGGTAAGATTTGATATTCAGTTTCTCACGTTATAAATCTCTCAACAGCTCGCTACAGCATGAATTTGTACAAATGGATGGACGCAATAACACTTTTCGGGGTATAATGGGATCAGTAATAGCTATCTAGATATTAATTGCAACAACGCATCTGATTATCAGCGTTCACTAGGTTCGAAAGATAAACTTCCACCTAACCTAGTATCAGTCACCAGGAAAATACTAAATGCGAGGGTCTACTGGACGTAACAATAATACATTTACTTTACCTATAACAGCACCGTATAGCGAAGTTTAGTCTGTGTACTTTGACAACTAAGCTCCTTTTCAACAACGTCATTACTAGAAACGGCGACTTTCGTGTATAGAGGTGAAAACGTCATATAGATCAGTTGTCTCTTGTAGTTGCTCCTTTTTTAAATCTTCAACGAATAATTATATATACAAACAGTCAGTGTGAACGTTATAAATTTGGACTTAAACTGGAGAATACGTTCACAAGGCAAGTATATAATTTAATATTGTTTATCTTTCGTTATCAATCAATGATAACCCCTATAAGTAGCGCCTTGCTACAATAGTATCCTTGACTCTATTGAAATTTTGTCATAATAAATTATTTAGTCTGCCTCAATCTTTCAGGATTAAATGAAATAACTTTTCATTTATAACAAATCACTTTTCAATGAAATGTAAACTTCCTTTCCCTGTCTAAATACAGATTAATTATCTTTCTTTCCGTTGCAAGTTATTAACTGAAAAATACTATTCCATCTCTTTACGGTTTTAATTTCTTTGAACTTTATTTTCTTTTATTGGCCTTTGGGTTTACATTTGGAAATGTAATAAGGAAAATAAAACAAAAAAACCTGTGTCTTGACCACATTTCAACTATATGATCTTTAATTAAACAACCAAAGTTCGTCCACTTAAGGTGTTGACTTCCGCGACCCACTAATACTTAAAACTCAAAACACAGCACTCGATTACCTCTTTTAGATATAATTAGCGTGTTCTCTAATAAATGCTTCTTAATTTGTTGTTTAGTGAAAAGAGTGAAAGCTATTAAATTTTGAATAAACGGCCGATTGTTTCTCAATGAATAACTTTAAGAACTCACACTATAGATAAAATGTGGTCAAAATATTATTGCAGTCTCTTAAAAAGAAACTCACTCTGGGTGAATATCTTGGGAAAATGGATAATTGATCTGAACTTGGGTACTGAAGAAAGAAAGAAAATCTGCTGTTCAAGCAGAGAGAAATTATTCACCGATAGAAATCCGTAACTACTGATAACTGAAAGCAAAATATATTATGGAAAGGTGCAACTGAGTTCTAGCACATCTGACTACCATGAGTTAGTGGACGCTGAAGAAGGGTTGCATTGTTGAATGCCTCTTTGGCTTTGATACGGAATTGCCAGTAACAGAGTAATGTATAGACCAATGAAATAGAGCTAAGATAAAGCCCACAAAACTACATTGAAATTAAGCGAAATCTTCTTTCAGGGAGGAACAAGAGGAAATCTGAAAATACGTGACTGAGACGATACATAAGTAGAAATTATTGATTCGTTTAAAGACATGTTCACATTTCTAGTAAAAGTGAAAAATTGTTAGTGTTGACTTCCCTAACCAAAGAATGACTGTGTTCTTAATTGAGTTCATGTATATTCAAAACAGACTAATTTTAGGACACCTAAGAAAAGTTGAAGCTAATTAATTAATTATTTTTATTATTAAACACTGGCCTATCGAATTTTCCCAGACAAAGGCAACTCACACTTAACCTATTCATTTATTACCAATAATATACAAGCCCAACGCAATCTGACTGTTATACATTGGCAGCATGACTTCCAATAATTAACACAAACCAATGTCCCTGAATTGCAAGAAATCCTAAGAATAACACAAATTCAAAAAAGAAAAAGAAATTAAAGAACTATGAAACTACTTCCAACTCTGTTAGTCGCCCAAACTCATTTCAATCACGAATCCGAATAGCGCAAACCCAACTCTTTTTTCATAAATCACTTACATCACAGTAAATCTTCATAACACAAACTACAGCAATTTCAGCAAGCAACATCGATGGCCAGCTAAATAAAAAGATTCTAACTACCATAGACTCTAACTACTAGCAGGCATATGGTTAGCAAAAATAAAGATTTTCTGAAGAGCAAACAATGTATTTAGAAAATTTTATCGTATTCATGTGATATCCAGTTACAAAAATTATATGTTGTTGTTGTTGTGGTCTTGAGTCCTGAGACTGGTTTGATGCAGCTCTCCATGCTACTCTATCCTGTGCAAGCTTCTTCATCTCCCAGTATCTACTGCAACCTACATCCTTCTGAATCTGCTTAGTGTATTCATCTCTTGGTCTCCCCCTACGATTTTTACCCTCCACACTGCCCTCCAATGCTAAATTTGTGATCCCTTGATGCATCAAAACATGTCCTACCAACCGATCCCTTCTTCTAGTCAAGTTGTGCCACAAACTTCTCTTCTCCCCAATCCTATTCAATACCTCCTCATTAGTTACGTGATCTACCCACCTTATCTTCAGCATTCTTCTGTAGCACCACATTTCGAAAGCTTCTATTCTCTTCTTGTCCAAACTAGTTATCGTCCATGTTTCACTTCCATACATGGCTACACTCCATACAAATACTTTCAGAAACGACTTCCTGACACTTAAATCTATACTCGATGTTAACAAATTCCTCTTCTTGAGAAACGCTTTCCTTCCCATTGCCAGTCTACATTTTATATCCTCTCTACTTCGACCATCATCGGTTATTTTACTCCCTAAATAGCAAAACTCCTTTACTACTTTAAGTGTCTCATTTCCTAATCTAATTCCCTCAGCATCACCCGACTTAATTTGACTACATTCCATTATCCTCGTTTTGCTTTTGTTGATGTTCATCTTATATCCTCCTTTCAAGACACTGTTCATTCCGTTCAACTGTTCTTCCAAGTCCTTTGCTGTCTCTGACAGAATTACAATGTCATCGGCGAACCTAAAAGTTTTCACTTCTTCTCCATGAATTTTAATACCTACACCGAATTTTTCTTTTGTTTCCTTTACTGCTTGCTCAATATACAGATTGAATAACATCGGGGAGAGGCTACAACCCTGTCTTACTCCTTTCCCAACCACTGCTTCCCTTTCATGCCCCTCGACTCTTATAACTGCCATCTGGTTCTGTAGAAACTGTAAATAGCCTTTCGCTCCCTGTATTTTACCCCTGCCACCTTCAGAATTTGAAAGAGAGTATTCCAGTTAACATTGTCAAAAGCTTTCTCTAAGTCTACAAATGCGAGAAACGTAGGTTTGCCTTTTATTAATCTTTCTTCCAAGATAAGTCGTAAGGTCAGTATTGCCTCACGTGTTCCAACATTTCTACGGAATCCAAACTGATCTTCCCCGAGGTCGGCTTCTACCAGTTTTTCCATTCGTCTGTAAAGAATTGGCGTCAGTATTTTGCAGCTGTGACTTATTAAACTGATAGTTCGGTAATTTTCACATCTGTCAACACCTGCTTTCTTTGGGATTGGAATTATTATATTCTTCATGAAGTCTGAGGGTATTTCGCCTGTCTCATACATCGTGCTCACCAGATGGTAGAGTTTTGTCATGACTGGCTCTCCCGAGGCCATCAGTAGTTCAAATGGAATGTTGTCTACTCCCGGGGCCTTGTTTCGACTCAGGTCTTTCAGTGCTCTGTCAAACTATTCACACAGTATCTTATCTCCCATTTCGTCTTCTACTACATCCTCTTCCATTTCCATAATATTGTCCTCAAGTACATCGCCCTTGTATAAACCCTCTATATACTCCTTCCACCTTTCTGCCTTCCCTTCTTTGCTTAGAACTGGGTTTCCATCTGAGCTCTTGATGTTCATACAAGTGGTTCTCTTATCTCCAAAGGTCTCTTTAATTTTCCTGTAGGCAGTATCTATCTTACCCCTAGTGAGATAAGCCTCTACATCTTTACATTTGTCCTCTAGCCATCCCTGCTTAGCCATTTTGCACTTCCTGTCGATATCATTTTTGAAACGTCTGTATTCCTTTTTGCCTGCTTCATTTACTGCATTTTTGTATTTTCTCCTTTCATCAATTAAATTCAATATTTCTTCTGTTACCCAGGGATTTCTATTAGCCCTCGTCTTTTTACCTACTTGATCCTCTGCTGCCTTCACTACTTCATCCCTCAGAGCTACCCATTCTTCTTCTACTGTATTTATTTCCCCCATTCCTGTCAATTGTTCCCTTATGCTCTCCCTGAAACTCTGTACAACCTCTGGTTCTTTCAGTTTATCCAGGTCCCATCTCCTTAAATTCCCACCTTTTTGCAGTTTCTTCAGTTTCAATCTGCAGTTCATAACCAATAGATTGTGGTCAGAATCCACATCTGCCCCAGGAAATGTCTTACAATTTAAAACCTGGTTCCTAAATCTCTGTCTTACCATTATATAATCTATCTGATACCTACTAGTATCTCCAGGATTCTTCCAGGTATACAACCTTCTTTTATGATTCTTGAACTAACTGTTGACTATGATTAAGTTATGCTCTGTGCAAAATTCTACAAGGCGGCTTCCTCTTTCATTCCTTCCCCCCAATCCATATTCACCTACTATGTTTCCTTCTCTCCCTTTTCCTACTGACGAATTCCAGTCACCCATGACTATTAAATTTTCGTCTCCTTTCACTACCTGAATAATTTCTTTTACCTCGTCATACATTTCATCTATTTCTTCATCATCTGCAGAGGTAGTTGGCATATAAACTTGTACTACTGTAGTAGGCATGGGCTTTGTGTCTATCTTGGCCACAATAATGCGTTCACTATGCTGTTTGTAGTAGCTAACCCGCACTCCTATTTTTTTATTCATTATTAAACCTACTCCTGCATTACCCCTATTTGATTTTGTATTTATAACCCTGTAATCACCTGACCAAAAGTCTTGTTCCTCCTGCCACCGAACCTCACTAATTCCCACTATATCTAACTTTAACCTATCCATTTCACTTTTTAAATTTTCTAACCTACCTGCCCGATTAAGGGATCTGACATTCCACGCTCCGATCCGTAGAACGCCAGTTTTCTTTCTCCTGATAACGACGTCCTCCTGAGTAGTTCCCGCCCGGAGATCCGAATGGGGGACTATTTTACCTCCGGAATATTTTACCCAAGAGGACGCCATCATCATTTAATCATACAGTAGAGCTGCATGTCCTCGGGAAAAATTACGGCTGTAGTTTCCCCTTGCTTTCAGCCGTTCGCAGTACCAGCACAGCAAGGCCGTTTTGGTTAATGTTACAAGGCCAGATCAGTCAATCATCCAGACTGTTGCCCCTGGAACTACTGAAAAGGCTGCTGCCCCTCTTCAGGAACCACATGTTTGTCTGGCCTCTCAACAGATACCCCTCCGTTGTTGCACCTACGGTACGGCCATCTGTATCGCTGAGGCACGCAAGCCTCCCCACCAGCGGCAAGGTCCATGGTTCATGGGGGGGAAAAAATTATATAATAGTCAATAATTCCACTACAAAAACATTAGCAACAACATTCATCATCATATATTTCCTTGTGTACATTGTTATGAACACATCATTTCATTTCAACTTATAATGCATGTCCTACCAACACAGAGTCTCCACTGTTGGAGTCAAGTACTGCAGTACATTTCATGTCATTTGTTGTTACGAGTATCACAGGATATGCAATATTGTTCTGTTTAATGTCATGTTCTTGGAGTAAGATGTCCCTTATGTCTTCCATTTTCACATAATTGATAGTCGTGCCAGCTACGTCGTCACTCTCGTAAGTACGTTTTGTAGCTGCCTGCGGTGCGAGTCATTGTCTATTATCTCTTTGTTATCGCGCATCGTTACTGGGATTTGGAGGTCTAATTTCTACAATTTCAGCTTGCTGAGAGGGTCCTGCCCTATTTGAATCATGCCAGTTCTGATTAAACTCAGGTCTGCTGTCATGACTATACCGTCTGTCAACTTGTCGGTAATTTCTATAATTTCTTTCTTGTCGATTAAGTGGTGGAGAATTTCTCCCAGAATCATAATTGTGAGGTGGACTGTTGCTTCCGAAGTTATTTTGTCTTCCCTGATAATAATTATTCTGGTTCCCATATTGTCTATTTCTACGGTTGTCATTACCACGGATATGTGATTTGTGTCTGTAACTATTGTTATTCTGCCAAAGGCTGTCATAAACGGTGATGTCTGTTTTGGTCACGATTTGTGTTATAACTTTAAACTTGTTGTGTAGGGTTATTGTTTCTGTTGTCACAAAATTGTCACGGATGTGACCTGTAATTGTTGTTGTTTTCCTGTTTTCACATCATGCGATTGTCCGCGTCAGTTTCCAGTTCTTGCAAAAGTCCCTGAAAAGCTTCGATACCAACTTTACAAAGTTCAGCCAAAATAATGTGTCATAAGTGTTCTGGAAATTTAATTAACCAAATGCAAATAAGTTCCGAGGGGCTGCATGGGTTTGACAAATACTGATTCTTGTGTGTCATATCTTCAAAATACTTCATGGGGCTGGAAAATTCACACCGTTCGAAATGCTTCATCATTATAATACCGTGTTTTACTCAATCTAGTGTTTCCTGAGACCAATGTGCAGAAAGGAAGGCATGATAGAAATCTCCATCACTGTGACAGTCGTGAATAACTGATCGCATGCTTAAAGCTGGTTCATTTTCTAAATAGCCACCCATAAATTCTAATCTACGCTCTAATGACCAGTTAGGGGGGAAAATTGAGAAAATTGATGAAGTCAAGCTTTTAGCTGTATGTCAGTACTAGAATTCTTCAATGTTCTAAATTTACGCGTTGTGATGAAGAGTTTATAGTCAAAGTGATCGTGTCGGCGAATCGCAAATCGGTCTTTACGTCGTGTAGGGGGTTCCATCTCAAGGCTCGGTGCACCCTGCCGACTCTTTTCAAGATCTCCGACATACCATTTATTATTACCGTGTGACTTTTCCGTATTTCTAAATCCCTCTTCCCGCGTCTGAGCGCGAGTATCCTCTGAAATCTGTAATACCTGCATTCCTTGTACCAACTGATCTTGTACTTCTCGTATTCCTCTTTTGTGTTGTGTATTAATTTGTTTCTGACTGTTTAAATTTTAATTTCCACGTACTCCACTGTGTCAGTAAAGGCCACCGGTCTTGTATCATTCAAATCATCATCTACCTTCGTAGATAAATTTGTTAACTGATCCGAAAGTTCGGCTACTTTTTCCGATAATGTGCTGGTTTCCTCTGTATGTTTTTCTCAGCCTAGTTTTAGATTGTCCATTTGTGTCGTAATCGTATCTGCTGTGTGCTTTAAGTCTCCCTGATATTTTTACAAGTTGCGTAACAGAATCGATAGATGCAACAGAGTCAATTTTAGCCCGAAAGGTGTCGTAATTTTTGTGTACAGTGATCTGCAGTTCCTTTATTGATGCTTCAACGCTCTGTAACGTGTCTTCATGTTAATGTGTTTGTTTAATTTCGTCAGTTGTGTAATTTTTGAAGCGTGTTTCTGATCTTGTTCCATTGTGTCTAACGTTTGAAACATTTGGTCGGTTTGATTAAATTTTTGAATTAATTGCAATAACAATGCATTAGTTCCTTTGCGTTTTTCGTCAGTGCGTTTGCACCGGCAATATTCGTATATTGTAAGCAGAGAGTGTGCCTTGACTTAATTGAGAAAAGTCTATTGATGCAAAACCCGAATCTACGCTATTTGCAAGACTTTTGGTCTATTATTTCGCATTCCTAAAGCGTACTGTTAGCGACCGATCGATCGTCAATAGTTCCCCTGTTCACTGATTGTTTCAATTTCTACCCCGTTATTTACTGTCTGGTCCACGTCCCTATGCACTATCACCAAATTATTGTCTTGAACATTTGTCAATTCGTTAGTAAGTGGTGCTAATAAACTAGCTCGTCATCACTGTCATTTCTCAATTTGCTTTGCAGGCTAGTGTTGCGCTTTTCACTCGCCATGATTATGACACAATTTTACACAATAACACACAAAAAACAAATTGAAAAGGAAAAATAAGAAGAAATACTAAAACAGCACCGAAAATAATAAATATCTAATTAGTTGCAAAAGCAATTGTGAGATACTTACTGCAAGCCCACATGCATGTCCCAACTACTTTGCTCATGACAATACAGTAAAAAAATAAGAAACTACAACAATAAGCATATATTATTACGCGCTAGTAGTAAACAATAATAAATTTCTGATCATGCACTAATTATTCAAACGAAAAGGAAATCAGAAGATTACCATGAAGTATCCTCGGCTAAGGGTCGACAAGTGGAACTAACTCTTTAATTATTTTTTTTTATTAAACTAGGACCTACCGAATTTTCCTTGACAAAGGCAATGCAAACTTAACTTATTCATTTATTACCCACACTATACAAGCACAACGCAACTGACTGCTATATGTTGACAACATGACTTCCAGTAATTAACACAAAAGAGTTATCCTAAATTGCAAGGAATCCTAACAATAATACAAATCCAAAAAATATTAAATTAAATAAATATGAAACTAGTTCCAACTCTGTTAATTTCATACACACATTTTAACCACAAGTCCCAATAGTACCAACCACATTCTCTTTCGTAAGTCACTTACCTCACAGAAAATCTTCATAACACTACAACAATTACAGCAAGTAGTAACGACGACCAGCTAAATAAAAACATTCTACCTACTACAGACTCTAACTATGGTTGGCAAAAAGAAAGATTTTCTTGGAGATCAAACAATGTATATAGAAAATTTTACCTTATTCATGAGACATCCAGTTCCAAAAATTATATAGTTGTAAATAATTGCACTACCCAAACATGATCAACAACATTCATCGCCACACACTTCCTTGCGTATTTTCTTAAAAACATATCATTTCATGCATGTCCTATCAACACAGAGTGTTCACTAAGAATATCATGTCCATACACTTCCTTATCCACTCGCTATCTGCTAGTCCATCCAACCACAGAATCCCTTGCTGAGGGCACAGAGTGCTGTCAGCGATATTAACACAGTCTATAGCGCTGCCAACATACAAACAGGCTGCTTACAAAGTGTAAAAACTTTTCACATCAGACTGGATTCTCAAAATTCGCTGTATTGAGGCCAAACAACTGTATTATAGCCGGATGTAGTGAGACTTACACTATGTACATTTGTACAGGTCATCAAAACATGGACGTAATGATAGCTGGAGCAAACTTGAACACAATGTACAAAAAAAAAAAAAATTAAATATATGGTGTCAAGAACCAGACCATTGGTTTATTTCACTTTATTCACTCTTTTTTTTTTAAGTCATAGCTTTATTAATCATAACAGTAGCAGGAAAAATTTACAATTTGGTTGCTAAACACAGTAAGCTCTGTAAACCTTTTTTAAGAGCACCATTGTCAGGCGTTTATCGTGCATGTCCCTCAGCTAACACTGCAGCATAACGAAGCAGCAGAGTTAGTTCTGTAGGTCCCCGCGCGCACACACACACACACACACACACACACACGTGCACAGACACCCACATGCTCAGTTCGTTGACAGTGGTTGCGACAGTATGGAAGTAGCCGCTGCAGGTCCTGGTAACGAGTTTGCACGTTGAATTCTCCTCTCGGGCGTCTCGTTGTGCCCCAGCAGACGAGGTCCCCATCTCTGCGTGTGCTGTCCTGCAATCAGCCTTCGTTGCCCCTGCTGTGTCAGTGTCTGATTGGGCCGGCGCCCACGTTATCTGCTGTATCTCACCCCTGCCCCAGTTCTCTCCTCCCACCCCCCTCACAGCGCCCCCTCCGCTTCTTGTACACGTGCCCACGGGCACAGTTTGAAGGGAGGTTTCGTCTCCTCACTCCGTGCCTCGCTGCGGCAAGTCGTTTCACAAGTTCCCCCTAGGATCTCGAGATTAATTAATCAGGCACGAAAAGCGAATCACACTTCATCTTATCAGACTCAAACTGAGGGGTTACTTGCTGAAACCTAACTTAAGACAGATATAGGTTTTCTTTCATTTTGTTCTCTACAAAGATGTGATTTTACGTACTAGCCACTTTGATACTTTACGTATAATTCTTTAGTGATTTGAGGGAGTGTCTGATAGCAGCTAACCTAAATAAGCCGGTCGTGAGAGGTCCAAAGCGACAAGAAATATTTCCATGTAACAATTATATCCATATCCATCGTAGTGAGAAACCATTTTCGCAAGGAGGAGTGTGGTAAAGTTTTCCTTCTTTCTTTCACTACTGCCTTTATCCCTCATTGTGCGCAGGGTCGGATTTGGCATGGTTAAGTTAAGGGGTGGTCGGACGTCCTTCCTGCTGCCACCCCATACCCCCCGGGACGGAATTAGTGTACCCCAGCTGTCTGCATCTAGTGTAAATCGTGAAATAGTGTGAATGTGTTTCAAATATCTGCGAGTCGTGTAACTGAGGCGGAGCGTGGGGACCAGCCCGGTATTCACATAGTAGGATGTGGGAAACCGCCTAAAAACCACATCCAGGGTGGCCGGCACACCGGCCACCGTCGTTAATCCGCCGGGCGGATTCGATCCGGGGCCGGCACGCCTACCTGAGTCCAGGAAGCAGCGCGTTTGCGCTCTCGCCTATCCTGGCGGGTCGAGTGTGATAAAGTTTATTAGTGTAAAAAGCGTTAGAAAAAATGTATAAAAGTAGCAATGATAGATACCTAAATAACAGCAATGATAAACAGAACTGCCTGTGACCTACGACATCGTTGGATTATCTGTGAAATAAACTGACAACTACATAAAGCAATAACACCAAAGGAACTCAATTAACAAGCAATAGACAGTGACAGAACCAGCGCTAGCATATGGATATAAAAAGTGTCAGACGTACGTAAAAATGTATAATAGTGAAATCCATTTAATAATTACCTATAACATTAGAAATAATGTACCAAAATTATATACCAGTACTTACAGATAAACTGTTGGTGGCAATTCAGCAGAAATAGTCCAAGAGCAAAAAAAAAAAAAAAGCAGTCACACTTAGCATTGTATTTGTGGTTATAATGTCCTTAAAAGACTTATACTACACATAGTGAGCAGCAGAATATAAATTGTTGATATAAATTAATCATAAGTAGTGAAGCCTCCAACAATATGTGAACCAGTCTGATAATGCTGGTATTCTCCAATCGACTTCACGCAGGTAGAAACATTAATTCGCAGTGAAACGTTTCATAAGGCCATATTTGTCTTGCCTTTTCTTGATGATTGTTCGATACGGACCGTAACAGGTAAATCTTTGGCAGAATAAGCTTACAAGAATAACAGAGTGATGGTCGGAGCTGTCTTTCAGCAGCGACACTTCTTGATGATTTGTCTGGCGTTGCGACCGATAAGCGTCTCAGTTGTTGGCAGCAAACGCTAAACGCCAACCACCTGGAACCACTTCATAATAACAAGTTCTTTGTTTCACGAGCTGCGTCACATTACTTTTTCTGCACTCACGCAAGGTGTTAAGAGGTTTTTGTTAAAGCTCAACAAATAATTTCGTTCGAGCAGTGAACATGAAGGTACCATGAGTCCGCTGTTTACGTTCAAGCAAAAATGCTATTGTATGGCAAATGGCGAGATCGTTCCTTTGAAAGGACAGAGCAGGTCCGCATCCCCATCCTTCCTGCTCCATCTGAAATGACTTTAATGTCTACAGGACGTTAAACGTAATCATCATACCTTCCATTATCACTGACTTCTCAATCTCGCGCACTGAATATAACGAATAACTCACATTAAAACAACCCTTCTTGAAAGAGCACAAAAGTGAAGAGCTGCAAACGCCGTCTGTCTCCTCCACCCCATCCCTTATTAATATCCAATGCGCACAAAATGTCACAGATGTGCCGGCCGCGGTGATCTAGCGGTTCTGGCGCTGCAGTCCGGAACCGCGGGACTGCTACGGTCGCAGGTTCGAATCCTGCCTTGGGCATGGGTGTGTGCGATGTCCTTAGGTTAGTTAGGTTTAAGTAGTTCTAAGTTCTAGGGGACTTATGACCTAAGATGTTGAGTCCCATAGTGCTCAGAGCCATTTGTCACAGATGCTAGACTTTTTCCATTTGGTGCTCCGTCTTTAACGCTTAAACAACACTCTTTATAACCTTCAAGTGTGGAACATTCAAAGTGTCCCATAGAAAAGTAGCAGAACAATCAATAAAAAATTACATTTGACGCAGCAACGTGCTTGATAATTTGCCGAAAAAAAACACCATGCACTTTCTCACGAACCTACTTTGTTCGGGTAAAATTTGTCGGCAATTATAACTTGCATCGCTCAACATTCCTCGCACCCTACGATTACACTGCTTTAGCGATGGTTACATCACTGTTGTTACTAGTCAGCGTTCTCTCAGGTTGTAGAAGATATTTATCGCGGAAAACGAAACTACAAGAATGAATAGTTTTATGATTATCAATGTCAATGCTGCAACGTGGGCTATAGATCGTAAGCGCAAAGCGCGAAGCCGGCTGACGTCTGAATTTATGTGACTGCGTGATGTCTGTTCTTTCGGACATGTCCGAAAGAACAGACACCACGCATCAATATAATTGATTCGCGTCGACAGGCTATCAATCCACCACTTTCAGTGCGAATGCACTATCACATTCGGCCTCCCGAGGGAATCTTAAAGTAGCGAGAAGGGGGATGGGGATGTGGGTCGGCAGAGAGGCGTGCCAAGACAGTCTCCGCAGGCGCAGTAAACACTGTGTCCGGGTGGTGCAGTGGTTGACACAGCTGACTAGGAAGCAGCAGATAATAGGTTCGAATACCGGTCCCCCAAACATTGTTCACTCGTATCCACTGACTCCACACGAAGTCCCGATGCAGTTGACATAATGAATTCCTTCCCTTTCGTTCATTTCTTCTCCCACTTCCATTCTCAATTAACATAAGGACGTCAGGAGGCTGGTGACTGATGGCTGCTGTCTGCTGAATCGAGGGGAAGCCCTTATTGACCATTGATCGTTCTGACTAAGAAAGGCAGCCACGTCTCTTATATGAGTATTTGTTTTTGGAACGTTTATCTGTTACTGGCGGCAAAAAAAGGAAGTAAATTATGTTTTTTGTTCCATCCGATTGATGCTTTTAGTAGACGAAGTGTAGTTTAAAAAGTTATTGGTAGTGGGCTATAACTACCGACCGGCTATTTTCAGTTGAGGAGAGTGCTGATCCTGGAGGATAGGATCACATGACTTTTCTGGTCAGTGTTTCAATCTAATGACTGGCTTCTTATGTGATATGAGGTTGCTTTTTGTGCAGTGTTTGTAAATGTTAAGAGTTCCGCATATTTAAGTTCTGCATAATACATTAAAGCCATTTGGAGTTAAATTGTAAGTGGGCTGCTTCTGTGTTGGCAGCGCTGTGTAGCTCTTTGCATTGGAGCTCTGACTTCGCTTTCTTTGTAAGAGACTCTGTGACCGGTTGGACTCATTGTTGGAAGTGGTCCTGCAGTTGGAAGTTAGTTGCCAGAAGTGATGGAAGTACTGTTGGGCAGCTGGAGGTGAACAGCCAGCTGTGATGGATGTTAAATGTGAGAAGTTAGCACTGATGGAGGGTAGAGGTCTGAAGTGTTAGCGTAGGCTAACGATCTGGAAGTATCCGACTTGGAGATTGAAAATTATTCATGTTTATACATCTTTGTACTGGATGTCAATGACGATTTATATTCGTGTTCGAACTGGATGTCACATTATTAAGGTAAAAAATACATTATTTGGTTTGCAGCAAAATCTTTTCTTTGCTAACCACATGACTATTAGTAGTTAGTGGCTTTAGTAGTTAGAATCTTTTATTTAGCTGGCAGTATTGATCGCTCGCTGTATTGCAGCAGTTCGCGTAATGAAGATTTTTGTGAGGAAAGTGCTTAATGAACTGTGTAGGTTATTGTTAAGATTTCTTAGTCAAGGCCATTCTTTTAAATTGATAATTTGAACTCAGGCTGTAGTTTTTTTGAGCAGTCAGATTGCGCTGCCCTAGAATATTGTGATAAGAAAAAGTAAAGGCAAAGTAGGGTCAGTACGTTCAGTTTTACTCAGCTGTTTCAGAATCAAATAACGTAGAAGTTTCATCTTCTCACTCATTCTGCAATTTAAGTACAGACACACACATTTAAATAAAGAAGTTTCATCTGTCGACCCTTAGCCGATGATACCTCACTGCAATCTTCAGATTTTTCTGGTAGTTTGAATAATTATTGCATGATTAGAAATTATTGTTACGGTTAGAGCGTAATTGTATAGAGAATTTCCTTTGTAGTTGTAGTTTTTCATTCCTGTACAATATTGTAATGAGCAAAGCAGTTGTGGCATGCATGTGGAGTTGCACCAAGTATTTCGCAGTCACGTTTGCAATTAATTATGTATTATTTTCAATGCTATTTTAATATGTTTCTTATTTTTGCTATTCAAATTGTGTTTTTCTGTATTGTTGTGTGAAATTCTGTGATAATCATGGCGTCTGAAAAGCGCAACACTAGGCTCCAAAGTAAACTGAGAAATGACAGTGAAGACGAGAGTAGCGTGTCAGCACCACCTACTGATGAAGTGACAAATGTCCAAAATAACTTGGTAATTGTATATTGGAAAATGGACCAGGCAGTAAATAACGGTGTACATACTAAAACAGTTAGTGAACAGGAAAGAACTGTCGATCGATCGGTCGGCAACAGCTCGCCACAGGAATGCGAAATGACAGAACAAAATCTTGCAAATACTGTAGATTCAGGTTTTGCCTTATTACCCTTTTCTCAATTAAGTCAAGACTCACACTCTGCTTTTCAAAAAGCGAATGTTGCCGGTGCAAATGCACTGCCGAAAAGCACAAAGGAACATTTTCCAGACACTGATATATTGTTATTACAATTAATGCAACAAATTGGAGAAAATCTTCGAAAGTTAGACACAATGGAACAAAATCAGGAACGAACACAGCGAAAGGTACAAAAGTTAGACACAATTCTTAAATAAATACGTGAAGGTTTAACTGCTGACTTACTTAAAATCGAATCTAAATGTCAAAAAGTTTGTAAAGAAGTAAAAAAGCAGATTTCTGAGCATTTTCAACCTATTTTGTCACGACATTACAGAATCATGAAGCAGCCATAAAAGAACTGCAGACTATTGTTCACGAAAGACACGACACCTTGCAGGCTAAAACTGATTCAGTTGCATCTACCGATACGGTCACGCAACTTGTACAAAATCAGGAAAACCTAAAGGACACAGTAGTTACGATTTCGACACAAATGAACACACTGAAACTTGGTTCAGAAAAACACACAGAGGAAATCAGTAAATTATCGGAAAAAGTAGTCAAACTTTCGGACTAACTAACTACTTTATCTACGAAGGTAGATGATGATCTGAATGATACAAGAGCGGTAACCTTTACTGACGCAGAAGAGTATGAGCAAATTAGGAAACTCAAACAAAATCAGAAACAAATCAATACACAGAACAAAAGAGAAATCCAGGAAGTACGAGGTCAGTTGGCTCACGTAATACAATAATTACGTATTTCAGAGGGCTCCGACACGGGAAGAGGGTTTCAGAAATAAGGAAAAGCCACAAAGTAACAACACAGGGTATTTTGGAGTTTTTTAAGGGAGTTGGTAACGTGCACCGATAAACTCTTTATCATTACACGTAAATTTAAAACATTTAAGAATTCCGGTAATGACATTCATCCACAACCTTGGCTTCATCACTTTGCTCATTGTTTTCCTCCGAATTGGTCTCTGACGCACAGATTAGAATTTTTGTGTAGCTATCTAGAAAATGAACCAGCAGTATGAATGCAATCAATCGGTCATTCGTGACTGTCACAGTGAAGGAGATTTCTGTGACGCTTTCCTGCATATTGGTCACAGGCTACTCAAGATAGAGTGAAACACAGTATTATAATGATGAAACATTTTGAACAGTCTGAATTCTTCGGCCCAGTAAAATATTTTGAAGATATGTTGCATAAATATCTGTAGTTGTCAGACCCATACATCCCCTCAGAACTCATCTGCATTTGCTTAATTAAATTGCATGAACATTTAAGACATATTATTTTGGCAGGACGTTGTAAAGACGACATTGAAGTTTTTCAGGGACTTTTACAAGAACCGTAAATCGACACAGACTGTCGTGGGATGCAAAAATAGGAATACACCAATTACAGGTCACATCCGTCACAATTTGTCACATCCGTCACAATTCCACGACGACAGAAATAATAACCAGACACGACAAGACTACTTTTATAATGCAAATCGTGACCAAAACAGACACCACCCATACGATAAACGTTGGCAGAATAACAATACTTACAGGGAAATATCACCTCTCTGTGGTAATAATTATGACAGAGGCAATCGTAGAAACAGATAATATGGGAACCAGAACAATTATTACCAACGGAGACACAACAGCTCATCTCGTAATTTATGATTCAGGGAGAAATTCTCCACCACTTAACTGACAAGAAAGAAACTACAGAAACTACCGACATGACGACAGACGATATAATCATGACGACAGACCTGAATTTAATCAGAACTGGAGAGATTCAAACAGGGCAGGTCCCTCTCGAAAAGTTGAAATTGTAGAAGTAAGATCTCCAAATCCCAGTAACGACACGCAACAACAAAAAAATAATAGACAATGACTCGCTCCGCCGGAAGCAACTTGCGCTGGCTGGCTCTGAGAAAAATAACATATAAGCTGACCCTGAGAAAAATTTCAGTATTCTTTACCGACATATACCGCATGATAATTGCTTTGAAGTTGAAACTCTGCGTACTAAGAAAAGTAAAGGACTAATCAACATCTCTCATGTAAAACCGTTTATTGAGAAAGAATTTGCTTTCTAACTTAGTCTTTGCTATAAAATTTTTTACTTCACATTACTATTACGCTTTGTCATACTTGGAAACTGTTAACATGCAACAATGTTTTTAAGTCAACTAGCCAGTCAAGAACGTATGGAACATATTAATAAGATGATTTTACGAGTTCACTTTTGTTAAGAACGGAAGACAGTCACATGGTGTGTACACTTTTTCTTGTTAATTGCACAATTACGACACAACTATAAAGTTCACATTCTTGGAACATAAACATACTGCTGATGAGGTTTTAATGCAACATTTTGGCTTACTTGAAAAGACATTTTTAATTAAAATACTTCCTGAGAGGTTACAGTCGACACAGTATTTGATTTATTTGACAGCTACATGATTGTAGTATGACACTACTAATGAGTGACACAGTTTTCATTATTTTTGGGCCATATTTTTTTTATATCTCCATTCTTCTGAAAAGTGAAACATATTTTGGTAAAGACTCTTGTGACATAGCTACAATGAGATAAGTATTTTCTCGCAACACAACAATACAGTACAGTACAGTAATTGGTCACGGTAATGTATGTAATAACTACGACATCTATACGCACAACATTTTTACTTTCGTGTATGACAAGTTAAGTACATTGACTTGTGGAGTTATTTGCTTATGAATGACGATAACTTGGCACATTTCTACCATTAGCCAATGACAGAAATTATCTTACAGCAAGATGCATAGTTTAGCGCTACATGACACGCATTTGAGTGATTATTTTTCGTACTTGGAATATTTTTAGAAATATTTTAGAACGACTATGATACAGAGAAGATTTTTGGTGATACATTTCATTCCGTTGTTATTATTTGTAACACCTTAGGGTGTAATTACATCAACCCTCAGGGGGGTACACGCTTGCTTTGTATACCATGCATGTGGCAAGCACAAGGAGCCCTAGCTAATAAGATATTTGCTTATACAACTTTACACAACGGTACCATATTTCTCTAACGCAGAATTAAACAGCTATCTGATAATTTAACTGAGAGAGAGACAAACATTTTTTTTTACTACGTCATTGACACATATTTACGTAATTACAGTCAGATTACTTCACACTTACAAAATTGTACTTTGTCGGCATTTTGGGAAATTTTCACATTTACTTTAAGAACTGCTGTGATATTACGAGAGCTTTGAGTGATATATCTTGTATGGGATCATGATTTTTCAAGTACGTTTGAGGTAGATGATTCTACTGAAGCGAGTAGACAGAATTTTTTTTAGAGGTATTGAGGTTACTGAAGGAAGCTACGACTATCTGAGATGTGATTGATCTGTTATGAGATGTTATTATAGAATTGTACATGAAGAGTAATGAGATGTGAATATATATGTGAATGTGAGTACCACAACGCTGACGGAAATTTTTGGGCACTGTTATTGATGAGATTTCGTTTCTACACTTTACTAACGTAAATTTTCAAGCCGTGAAATTTTTTGTTGATATCGAACTGTCATTGTAGCTCAAACTGCTGCCGTAAATATTTCGGTTCAGTGTGTATGCAACCTTGACGTAACGCTGCGCTGCGTGCTAGACACATTAAAATATACTTATTGTTGTGTGGACTTTTAACTTTCCTTCTGCCGCTTTAGCTGCTTTGAAGCTACCCGCACTTTCGCAAGTGCTATCATGGTTGTAGAAAAGAGGGGCTGTTGACCTTGTTATTGACATTTCTTTGCAGAATGCATCACAAACATGACACGCTATTACTTGGAAACACATGATTACACTGTAGAGCTCGTACTTTGTGCTATTTACTGAAATGCTTATGATGTGACAAGAAATATTTTTACGTCTACACACCTGATTATGACAAGTAACTTTCTACGAGTGTTGAGAGAATTTTACTGACTTGTGAAACGCCATATGGCTAGTGTATTTTTTTTTTTTTTTTGCTTTGCCTTGTACATATTTGTTTATTTTATTTTATATCTAGTATCTGGGTGCGCTGTAGCATTGGTCTTATAAAATAAAATGTAATACATGTACTAATGTAAACACTTTCTATCTACAGATCTATTAAACAATAATTTTATGATCTACATTCTTAAAAAAAAGGAGCACTAAGAAATGAAAGAAGCGTGAGAAGGAGAAGTGATTGATAACAAGAACTGTATACATAATTTCCTTTTCAACGACTTGGTGATTTTTAGGTAGAATAGGTTGTTGTGGTGCATCACTTCAGTGTTAAGACGTGACACCGGCCTAAAATGTAAAGACATTCCCTTACCTGCATTGCTATCTTTACTGTAATATTTTTTCTGCTTGTGCTTTGTCATGTTTAGGTATAAGTTACTGCATTTGCTGCTACTATTTGCCAGGGGTTGTCCTACTGAATGTTACTTTGTACTACTCTGATAAGCCAGTTAGCACCAATTTATTTTTCTTGTTTGCTGCATATTGCTGGCCGGTGTGGCCGTGCGGTTCTAGGCGCGTCAGTCTGGAGCCGCGTGACCGCTACGGTCGCAGGTTCGAATCCTGCCTCGGGCATGGATGTGTGTGATGTCCTGAGGGTTAGTTAGGTTTAAGTAGTTCTAAGTTCTAGGGGACTGATGACCACAGATGTTGAGTCCCATAGTGCTCAGAGCCATTTGAACCATTTTTTTTTTTTTTTTGCTGCATATTGCCTTATATTAGTTGTGATATTGCATTTGCTTTGCTAATTTAGATATAGTGCTGCTTACTTTGCCAATTTGCATTTTTTGTTATTGCTGTTTTTGTTAATTGTTTTGTGCTGCTGCATTGGCTCGTTCTCTAGTTTATGTATCTGAGCTGAGTAGATTTAAGCTAGTTTAAAAGGGAGGATGCTGTAGAAGAAAATGAATTGTGATGATTTGCAAAAAAAGTATTGAGAAGCTATAAGAAAAAAAGTTGGCCAAAAGACTATTGTATATTGAGGAATAGTTATTTTGAAAGAGGAAATGAACTGATAAGTAGGGTTTAGGGAGAACAGGTTTAGGTAGGATTTTCTTGGATGCAAATGATGAGGCAAGACCATGGAAAATAAATGATGAGGTAAGAAATATGTGAAAGTAAATACAGAAAGCATGCTTAGATAGGATTTTTCTTTGTGGGATCAAATGTTGAAATAAGAAAAAAAGACCTATGTGAAACGAAGTTGTAAGTGAAAATGAAATATCGTAAGTATTTCAATACTAAATGTTACACTGAAAACTAACACTGTCTTTTCCTTTTGTGTTATCCCGCTATGTGTTTATGTGTACCCTTGTGCACCTGTGTTTTTCCTGTCTCTGTGTATTTACCTGATAATATTAATTTAATTTTTCTTTTCTAGTACTAAGCCGCATTTATTATGATGAGGAATACTGTTATCTTCAAATCTAATATATTCTTTACTTTGGAAAGATGTTTAGTTATTATTTATTTTGTTATGTTTTCTTTTAATGCTCATGTGTCAAGTTAATATTTCAATGGATATTCTCATTTTTCATTTATTTACTTATGCCACAATTACTTTAACACTCATGTATGTGCTTATTTCTATTCCATTGTAAAGCCTGTATTACTACAAATGTTATCTGTATTATCATGTTCTTTAATGATGTTTTCTGTACCTTTTTAACTGTATGCTTATGCCATAAAATTGTGAACTGTATAGACACCAGTTCTTCAAATGAAGTAAATAGTAGGGATTCATTTTACTGCACACATTTCTGTTGGTGATACTGTATGTGTAAAATCTCAGAGGCTAAATGACTGCATTAGCAGTTGTACGTGTGTTGATAATTCAACAAGGGACTGATTAACAGCATTGCTGGTTCTAAGGACATTGTAAAAAAAAAAAAAAAAAAAAAAAAAAAAAACAAGTGGTGGTTTATGGACTTGCTATATTATTCACAATACTCTTCAATTGTGATTGTGCAACTGCACAGTGGCAATGGTTGGCTGCTAGCTATCTCTACAAGGACTACAGTGAGTCTGCACCCTTGGTGGCCTACTACTACCATAATTTCTATAAGGACTACAGGGGGTCTGCACCCTCGGTGGCCCACTACAGCCATAATCTCTACAAGAAATACTGTGGGTCTGCTCTGTGGTGACCGACTAACTCTACCAATATTCTTCAAGACTTCGACTGACTCTGCTGTACGTTTGCTCTGTTGTGGCCCATTACCAATACTCATGTCAAGAGTCAGCACTGTGTTTCCGTTGGGAGGACAACACTTTTTCATGACTGCATGGAGATCCACTACTTGCGTGTGCATTTTCTTTTACTGCTCATATTTTGTGCATAAAACTGTCACAGACTACCACTCTGCTATATGATTAGGACTGTCCTTAGGGACTGGAGGACAATATTTGCTTTTGACCAACAGTGCATTAATAATTGCGTGCATTTGATCTATTTGATATTGTTAGTATAAAAACTTTTAACAAATTGATCCTGGCCACTGCCCAAAATAATTAGTAATTTTTTTGTGCGGAGCAGGGGGCGGCGGAGGGGGGGCGGCTATGTAAATCGGCTGCTTCTGTGTTGGAAGCGCTGTGTAGCACTTTGCAATGGATCTCTGACTGGACTTTCTTTGTAAGAGAATCTGTGGCTGGTTGCACTCGTTGATGGAAATTAGTCGCCAGCAGTGATGGAAGTTAGATGTGAGAAGTTAGCATTGATGGAGGGTAGAGGTCTGAAGTGTTAGCGTAGGCTAACTATGTGTACATGTTCGACTTGGAGACTGAATATTGTTTATGATTATATAATTTTTGGAACTTGATATCTTGGACGATTATATAATTTTTGAACTGGTTGTCACATTCTTAAGGTAAATATACATGTTTTGCTTTGCAACAAAATCTTTCGTTTGCTAACCACATGCCTATCAGTAGTTAAGCCTTCAGTAGTTAGAATCTTTTATTTAGCTGGCAGTATTGGTGCTTGCATCATTGTATTAATTATTTGAAGTCGGGTTATCATTATTGAGCACCCAGATTGCGTTGCTCTAGGATAGTGTGAACCACTGTTGAAATGATAAGAATAAGAAAAGAGAGAGTAGGCTCAGTACGCTCAGTTTCAATCAGAAGTTACGCAATTTAATAAAGGAGTTTCACTTCCAATTTCTATTGAACACCACCAAGTCGTCAATGTAATGGAAGCCTAAATTTGATATCAGAAACAAGTCCAATAAATGAGGCAGTACAGCAGCACTAGTAGCAAGATCAAATGGCACCAGATTAAATTTAAAAAGTTTCCAGTCAGTAACGAATGCCATAATTTGTTTCGACCTCTCACTTGAAGGAATCTCATAGCCTGATTAAGGTCCAAGATAGTAAATATTTGGGCACCCACAAACCATCCAAAAAAAGTGCGCAAGTTTGTTAGCGTCATGAACTGGAGGACCACCTTCTTATTCAGTGCTCCATAATCGACTACAGATCTGTACTTGCCTGAGAGTGTGGCACCATTGATATGGCAGGAAAGTACAGTGATTTAGACAGATGGAACCATCGATTCTGACATTTCCTCCACTATTACTTTCAATTTCTTCATTCACTGCGGCACAGTCGATACGGCGATCGCTGACCAGCACTCTGTCCGTCACTTTAACTCTGTGCTTAATGAGACCCTTGAGCCCCAACCTGTTAGTCAAGAAATCTGTAAATCTTCTACACAACATATGCAGCTGTTCCCTCTGACTTAAAGATAAGTCCTCTAACTGCACCAACCCACACCTTCATTCAGTTGGACTGTGGCTGCAGGAACTTCACAATGCTGACCGAAGGAGAACATCCCGTTCCTACGTAGGTCTACGTGGTCTTTTCCCAAACTGAAGATAAAACCTCCCATTTTAATGACTTCAACCACCAAAACGTTCTTTGCAGCCCAGTAACAAACGAACTGGGGTTAGCAGTAACGTCAGACATGAGACTCCATGGCCTAGAGTCAGCTGGCATAGTAGCTTAGCGTGTTCGGTCAGAGGGATGGCTAAACACTGTAATAAAAAAAATGAGTGAATTGTTCAACGATGTACTTGAAGGAGTGTCATGTGACGTCCGCCCAGAACAAGTTCCAAGGACAATGACCAACAAAATTAAAAAAGAAGAAGTAGCGTCTTTGAATGCTAATCAAAACCTCCTGAGCCCGGGGTTCAAACCCAGTCATTGCTTAAATTTTGAATAAAAATCGTCAGTAATAATGACCGCAGACTTCCAGCATAAACAGTCAACCTCTTTCTGCTAACGACCTTGTCAAAGGGGGCCGAGGAGTAGGCAGATGTTCAGTGCACTCTCTTCCCCTGTCCCTAAAAGGCGAAAGAATCAGCAATGATCAACGAACGCCATGAGGATGCAGAAGGCAATGAAAACTACTGAATTAAAGACAACTCACAACTATATTAAGGGCAAATCATGTGCAACCACAGGATATGTGACCTGTAATTGAAAAAGTGTCATGATGATAACTCAATTGGCGAAAGTTTCTGGATTTGTCCCTCATTCGGATCTCCGAGAGGGGGCTGCCAAAGGCGTTGAAAAAAAGGTGAAATAACGAAAGGATAATATTCTAAGAGTCGGAGCATGAAACGTGAGAGATTTGAACGTGTTAGGGAAGCTAAAAAAATCTGAAAAGAGGAATGCAACCGCTCAGTCTAGATAGAGTGGCAATTGGCAATGGAAAGGAGGTAAGTATTTCTGCTCAGACGAATCTAAAAAAATATTAAGAGCAGCATGAAATACAGCTCTTTACGAATGAGTTACTGTGAACAGTTTAGTGACAGGGTTCGTCTCATCAGATTCGACAGAAAAACAACGCCAATAAGAAGAGGTCAGATATACGTGCCGATGTCGCAAGGAGAAGATGAACAGATACAGAAAGTCTATGCGGATGTTGAGTGGTTTAATGCAGTATGTAAGGGAGATGCAAATTTCATTAACAGGGGGGAAATGGGGGAATGGAATGCGGTTGTAGGGTAAGGAATAGGAGAAAGATTTGCTGGAGAATATGGACTTGGTAGTATGAGTAATGGGGGAGAGAGAGTAATTGAGTTCAGCAGAGGAGAAGATTAAACCTCTGAAAGGCCTGAAGATGCGAGAAGATGCTAGGCGGAGTACACTATGATCAGAGAGAGATCCTGAAATCAGATACTATTTTTTAAGGTGTTCCTAAGAGCAAATATAGACTCGGATAACAATTTAGTAATGATGGAAAGAAGACTGAAGTTTAAGAGAACCGTACATAAGAATCATAGTGTAAGGAAGTGGAGTACTAAAGTACTGAGGAATGGTGAGATGTGTTTGAAATTTGCTAAAGATGTGGACACTGCGATGAGGAATAACGCAGCAGGCAATTCAGTTGAGGAGGAGTGGACACTCCTAAAAAGAGCAATCACAGATGCTACAAGGGTAGAATGGGTACAAGGAAGGTGACTTTAAAGAAACCTTGGATTATGGTAGAAATACTGAAACTGCTGGAGAAAAGGAGGAAGTATAGAAATGTCAGGGAAAGACAGGAATACAACAATATAAATCACATAGAATAAAATAAATAGGAAGTGCAGGGAAACAAAGACGAAATGGCTACAGGAAAAGTGTGAAGATATCGAAAAAGGAATGACCGTCGGAGGGACTGACTCAGCATATAGAAAAGTCAAAACAACCTTCGCTGAAATTAAAAACAAGAGCAGAAACATAAAGAGTGCAATGGGAACTCCACTGTTAAATGTAGAGGAGAGAGCTTACAGGTGGAAAGAGTACACTGAAGGACTCTATGTGTGAGAGGAACTGTGTGATGACGTGATAGAAGGAGAAACAGGAGTCGAAATGGAAGAGATAGGGTAGATGGTATTAGAGTAAAAAATTAAACACCTTTCGAAGATTTGAGATTAAATAAGGCAGAAGGGATAGATAAATATTCCATCGAAATTTTAAAATCATTAGGAGAATTGGCTACCAAACGATTATTCAAGTTTGTGTGTAGATTCTATGAGACAGGTACAACATCAGACTATTGGAAAAACATCATCCACCCAATTCCAAAGATAGCACGACAATTATCGGACAATCAGCTTAATAGCTCACGCATCCAAGTTGTTGACATGAATAATAATTACAGAAGAATGGAAGACAAGTGAGAAAGGAGAGTGGGCATTTTTTGAGGTGTTGATAGGTAATGCAGTCGTGACCGGGAGAAGTGTTGCGTTTCTTGTGGAATACTTATTTTGCTTTTATTTCAGTTATTTTAAAATTTTGGACATGGCTGGAACAACAACCATAGGATGAAATCTTCTTGTAGGATTAATGAACAGCCAATTAGTTGTAAACGGTTGTAACTGATTACCTCTTTTCTTAACTGTGCAAGAAGATTTTGAAGTTACTATATTTGGTGTTAAGTTAATTGGAAAATTGGGTTGTTTAAATGTCTCATGCGCTCAGCTGACTGTATGTTTCATACTGTTAATAAATTCTGTTGATAAAGTTACATTACAGTTGGTCAAGAGTGAACGCTTGCACAGACCGCTAGGCAGACTCCATTTCCACTAAATCCTGTGTCGGTGAATCCAATTGACAACTGGCTCCGACGCACCTCCTGTCGCTGACCCGAGGTGGTGCTTGCGACGCACTACGAGCCCTGGTGGCGACCTCACGCATCTCCGGCCACACAGTCTAATCGAAGACACCCCCAATATTGGTGGACAAGATGAATGTACAGCAATACATGGCACGAAATTTATTTGCTTCAAAATACGTTTCTTCTGGCCATATCTCTATCTTCTAAGAGTCTCCGACCCAATATACTATACTATTCTCGTTGTTCACAAGCTATGTGCATATTCGAAGATGACGTGAAAACTACAGATGCAATAAACAATTATGTACCATGAATACCTCAATTGATTTATAACATTGTTTTGGATACTAGAAAAAAATTATTGTAAACGTCACCATTAAATCTCTTGCGGTACAATTTTTTTCTAATTCTTCCTGTTATAGCTTACAAAAAGACGAAGTATGGTTTTTACTAAAATAATGACCTTGATACGATACAACCACTGCAACAAAACATGTCCCAAGAAAATCTAAATTAACAAACTGAAAGCACACGACTCGAAAATAAAAAAAATAGTCGCATAGATATCGTGTCGCGAAAACTAGTGAAAACGCCAATACCCAGCGAAACGAAACCCTTATACCCCAGAGAAAATTGCCGTGTGTAACTTGAAAATCAACGGAAAAGACAAATCGTTTCGAAAATACCTTATTACCAGTCAGAAAAACAGACTTTTCTACTAATCGATTACTGCTTCTTCAGCGATGCAGTGTTATTGTTTAAAATGATGTAGTCTGACGTGTAGTTGTCTTCCAGAAGATCTACTTGTGCCCGTTCCTTTGAAGTGCGCCCCTTACGCAGAATCGAGCGACCACCCCTTGAGACAGGCTCGCTGTCAGGTGCCCTCGAAGCCCCAGCGGCGTCGACCCTCCACTTCTCTTTCATGCGATGAATGTCAAAAGGGCTTTTATACCGGCAGCTCCGCTCTCTGCTTCATACTGTGTCGGAGAGAGCTGCGCAAGACTGCCACTGAAACGGAATTCTCTAAACAACAGTTTTTCTTCTTTCGTGTACTGCTCTAGTTCTCTTCTACCTTATCACTTGATACTACTACACGTTGCCGATCTCTTATCGAATACAACAGAAATTTATCTGGATTGACAAATAAAACTATGTTGACAATAGAACTACTGTTTTCCAAAATACCCATTTAAATAGGTATTATTGTTTAACAGGTACTGTTCTTTTCACTTTCAACTTCCCTAGACAGCCGAGATCGCCATCAAGCAATGAAGCTCGCCTCGGAATAAGCTGGGTCAAAACCTGGTAGTGTGAGACTTTTTATGAACTGTTTTCGACCGGCCAGCAGACGACATGTTGTGGCCTAAAGTTTTTGTTCATCACTATGCAAATTCCAGTAATTAAATTTTAAACTCCTCCACAGTGCCTTATGGAGTGAGTGAATGTGATAATGTTGTTGATGGTGATTTCTCTGTAGGATGGGGCCGGTAATTTCGACGCCTCTTCTACAGCTATATTACGGAACCCTGGATTCCTTTCATCCATAAAAACTTCCAGCTGTGACTCTCTGTAGCGAAGGTCAGTTTCACATACTTCTGCATTCTACATCTACATCACCACGATTATTCTGCAATTCACACTTAAGTGCCTCGCAGAGGGTTCGTCGGACCACCTTCAAGCTGCTTCTCTACTATTCCAATCTCGAACAACGCGCGAGAAAAACGAACTCTTGAATCTTTCCGTGGGAGTTCTGATTTCTCTAATTTTATTATGATAGTCATTTCTCGCTATGTAGGACACTCTGTGGAGAAAGATGGTGACGGAAAGGTTTTGTTTTAACGACGGTGATTCCAATTCCTGTACCATGTCAGTGACACTCTCTCCGTTATCTCGCAATACTGCAAAACGAGCTGCCCTTTTTTCAACTTTTTCGTTGTCCTTCGTCAATCCTATCTGTTGCAGATCCCAGACTGAACAGCAGCACTCCAGAAGAGGGTGGACTTGCGTAGTATAAGCAGTCCCTTTAGTAGACTTGTTACATGTTCTAAATTTTCTCTCAATAAATCACAGTTTTTGGTTTGCTTTCCACAACATTATCTATGTAATCGTTTAATTTAAGTTAGTCGTAATTAAAATTCCTAAATATTTAGCTAAGTTTACAGCCTTTATATTTGTGTGATTTATCGTGTAACTGAAATTTAGTGGACTCCTTTTATTACTCATGGATGACTTCACACTTTTCATCATTTAGACTCAATTGCCACTTTTTATGTCATGTAAATTCATGTCAATTTTGTAATTGATTTTGACCACCTGTTGGCATTACATGACAGTAAATGACAGCATCATACACAAACAGTATAGGAGGGCTGCCCATAATGTCTCCTAAACTGTTAATGTTAATCAGGAACAGCAGAGGACCTATAATACTGCTTTGGGCAACGCCTGATATTTCTCGTATTTTGCTCGATGACTTTCCGTCACGAGGTCTTTCTGACAGGTAATCACGAATCCAGTCACGCAGTTCAGACGAAACTCCATAGGCACACAATTTGATTGGAAATCGCTTGTGATTAACCGTGTCAAAAGTCTTCTGGAAATCTAAAAATATGGAATCTACTTGACACACCTGTCGAAAGCACTCACTTCGTGAGAGCTAGTTATGTTTGACAAGAACGATATTTTCTGAGACTGTAGTAGCTATTTCTAAATAAATCATTTTCTGCGAGGTAATTCATAATGTTCCAGTACAGTATACACTCCAAAGTGCTACTGCAAATTGAAATCCTACTGCAAATTGCCATTAGGGATATGGGTCTGCAATTGAGTCCTAGAGATGCTCGAAGAACTTTAGACTCTTAAGAACCAAGTTAAGCCTAACCACTTACAAATTCCGCAACAGACATGAGCCCAGAGGGATCACGTTACGTGGCAAGGAAGCCCTACTTCAAATATTTGAGAGGTAACCTGGACAGGGCCCTGATGTACAAGCAACACTGAGCCAACGGCAAACTGAACGTCTGTTGCTGAAATAATATAGTAACTTACGATGCTTAGTCATGATTAAAACTACAGCAGTGTAAATCTGCCTATTCCACTGACAAATACGCATCTCTTGGTAAAAATCCGCCCGCACTTAGCAGTCATTTGCACAACGAGGCGTGCGACATCATCACTGGCTATCTGAGGGCTGCTCCTGTAGATAAGCTGCACCACCTAGGCGTACAGTATAAGAGTTCTTAAAAAAATCATTACAAAACCAAGCAGAGAACCCACCACTAATATCAGTGACAAACTGAGAAAAAAGTTTAAGAGCGGTAACTTAATTCTCACCGATAAGGACAAATAATGTATAAATATGAACCCAAGTGCCCCAAAACTCAGAGCAAAACCGAAAATACATAAAGAAAACATCCCAGTTAGGGCTACTATGAACTGCATATTTAGCTTAGCGTACAAAATTACGAAAAACTAGATAGATGGCTGAAAGACTACGACACTTCAGAAGAAATATATATAAATCGTAATTCTCGTGAGATTTTGCAGGAGACGAAAGACGTGTGAGTGCCAGAAATCAGCATATTGGTATTATTTCATTTTGCAAATATCTATATGAACATCCCAATGACTGAAACTATAGATTTAATATGGGGGAAGCTAAGTAAGCACAAAAAGTGTATGTGGCTGAAATTATTGAAGCATTTGAATTATTGGAGTTGACCACAGCCCATAATTATTTCACATTTCGAAGTAAAAGATATATATGCAGCAAGATGGTTTTACTGTGGGCACCTGTCTGGCACAGACACTGGCTATCATACTTATGATTAATTTAGAAATATGCTCCGTTTAAGGAATTTGAATACTCATTAACCAAGGTCTGGTATTATAAAACATTTGCATATGACACACTAGTCCTTCCTGAACTTTCTCTTTATGATGATGAATTAATTCGCAATGATTTAAATAGCCTCCATCACAAAGTTCTGTTTACCAGAGAAACGGATTAAAATGGAACCATTAATTTACCTGGCTTGATAATTTTTACAGTTGGAAACTCATGCAAAATCATAAAATTCCCGAAACTTACAACTACCGACTGCCTAAGTAATAACTAGCCTCTCATTCAACCAGCTGTATAAGAGCCTACTTGAAAGCAATGATAAATGTGCTACTAAATGTATCACTAAATAGATAAGAGATTGAAAAAGAACTACAAATTTTACAAGAGATTGTTGTAAACAATGTGTGGAGGGCAGATATTATAACAAAATTATTGTGAAAAGAAAAGCAGGGTTAACAACTTTGGAAATCACCATGGCCGGAGAGAAGGAGAAAGAGGATAGGTCAAGTTTATTACTATGCCATACTTAGGTACACTACCAGAAACAACTCCAAAAGTTTTTGAGAAACAAAAGTTTTCATTGGGTTTCTCACTAAAGACAACATAGGTAATATTCTAGGCAAGATACCAGTAGCATTAGCGTAATGAATAGGTCTAGGAATTCAGACATTTAGTGTGACACATGTATGAAGTGTTATACCGGATAAAGAGGGTGCTCTTTTCAAGATAGGAGCGTGTTAGGAAAACAGATAATAGCGCTTCTACATTTATTAAGCATCTACAAGAAACTAAACACCAAATGAAGGAGATTGACTGAGCTATATCGATAATACATATGGTACCTAAAAGTAGGAACATGGACATACTAGAGAAATTAGAAATATACAATTGTATGATCAACTCACCTAATGATCTACTGAATGACCTATTAAAACTACATAACAAGAAACATTTAGAATACTCTTTAGATATCATTAAGTGTCGGCATTTCTAAACTATTATTCCCTCACCTGAATTTACTGTTGTAATGTACATCTAGCCAATACAAATGTATCCCCCCTCCACACCATTATCCAGTGTCATATATGACTTCTAAATAAGTAAACACGGTGAAAGGTGAATGTTATTTGTGTCTATCTTAGGTAATTTCATTTTTGAGCCGTTGAGGGTTTATATTTCATCTTTATACAATCCCCATTGTTCTGACACGTGTTGATGCCTGAGAAAGGATTTCTAATCGACAGTTTATTTTATTCCATTTCCTCGTGTAAGTACTGAGATCAGTGGCCTCATTCCCTTTATTATGCTAATTAGGTACATAGCCACTTGCATAAAAATGCTAACACGGCATATTTGAGATAATTCCTTCTTTCCCTTTTCCCTCACCCAGGACAAGTCGACCTTCTTAAAACTTGGCCCGCGGGAAGGAACCTCAAAAGGCGGCAACGCACATTCTCGGCATTTTCAAAACCCATTCTCTAGATTGGTGAGAGAGAGGTGCTTACAGAATGTACGAGAACTTCCTCCTCAAGGCAGTGAGGCTATAAGAAGCCTCCTGCGTATTTTCCAGTCCCTCTGATTAACTTAGTGAGGTGCGCTGTCTAGTAGGTGTTTGAGACTGATCGAGACTGTCCCCACTATAAGATTTTTGCTGTGGACTCAGCGTCCATTGGGAATCTTAAGGTCTTGGTGAAAAGACACTCTTGTTCCTGATATGTAACTGCTAGAATGTTAGTTCGGGTTGAAATTAACAAGTTTCTCGCGTTCTGGCCTGATGGAATCAGCGCCACGAGCCGTAGGGAGTGGCTCATTGTACTCGCTTTGACAAACGCCAGTGTGTTTTAATCATATCGTGTGAAGTTTTAAACCGACCACCTGGCATTTGTGTTACCCACGAACCACCTCTGTGTTTATATCATGAAATCAGTGGTGAATCTTGTGCTGACTCTTCCCTTTAAATTAGCAAACGTAGAAAGGATTGTGTAGCACTCACTTCACAGTATCTATGGAAATAGTGTCGAGTGAGCCTACATCTGCTCTAGTATGGGGCACATCGCTTCGTGATCACAGGTCGCTGTCCTTACAGAAATAGTATCAAACAGTTTATTCACAGCTTTATTAAATTCTGATGTCGTTGGTGATACTATCGTTTGTCTTTCTAGTTTCTGTCTGTGCCGGTTTCTTTTGTTGCGTGCATGTCCGCTTTCCTATCATTAATCAAATTAAATCGTCTGTATATGATAAGGTTACCCTGCAATGAAATATCACAGTGAGAACCTAACGCCTAGGCTATACTTAGGGGACATGTTTAACATGTGTTAGGAAAAATGTTGGATATCTTTAATAAATGATAGTGAAAGTGAATAAAAATGAATTATAATGTTAGTTCATTCCATATTCTTCTCCTCGACAAAGTATACAACCACTTTCAGTGATTTATCAAAGAAAATGTACAGTGAGTGAAGTTCGTCACTGCACCGTGGTACTGTAACTTAGCGTTTCCGTTGCATGTAGTCAGATTTAAGAGAAAAGTGTAGGGCCAAATGTCTCATTTTAATCATTCATGACTCAGTGCAACAATTACACGTGCAGTGAACGGTTTAGCCACCCATGAGGTGATTCATAGCAAGTAAAGTCTCAACCCCCCCCCCCCCTCCCCAACGAACATAGCCCACGACAGTCAGAGAACTGTGTGGATAAGGGAAGAGACCATAACCATAACAACCCCCTTTCAGATATACATCAATGCATTGTTCATTGTTTTCAAAAATGAATATGAGACACTTTTTTATGCATGTCAAGATACAGGTTTCGTATATTAGTGTTATTGGAAATATTAGACGTGTTGACAAACGCCCATTTTGTGTGCTCCTTTTCCCTTCCTCCCCCCCCCCCCCTCCTGACCATTCCTCTTGTTCAAAATCGGTAAACGTTACATACTAGAAAATACCACCTCAGCCTTCTTATTTCATTCCGGAATTCCCATGCATTAAACACTAACCTCAACGACTATTGATGACTAATAACCACCACATCTTGTCTGACAAGCAGAACTGTTCTTAAAAGAAGCTGATTCTGCAGCACCACTCCTATGTCCCACGCGAAGAGATATTGTCATTTGTGGTGTTTTAGATCTTCTTATGTCCGTGTTTGCTATGAAAAGAGAACGAGGAAGTCTGCCTTATGCAAGACATCTTCTCAGTTTCGTTTCACCCAGACATATTTCAGCACTTTTGTGTTATCTTCAGTGGGTTATTTTAGATTTTTACTGTAAAATTGTTGTTACATGTTAACATTTAGGGAACATTTCGATACAAAATGTTAACAACAGCGAATGAATAATTGTTGCAAAATATTATACAACATTTATTTACAGTTCACAGTTGAGACATGTATTAACGAAATGATGCATTGTATGTTGTTTACTGCATTATGTCTAAATTTCTAGTTAGAGCTTGATTGGCAAAAGAGTCGATGTATGCATTAGTTTACATACCTTACATGAAGCTATTGGGTATTTATGTTGGTAGGTAGTCTGCTACACAATCTACAACTTGTCATCTGCAAATAGGAAAACGTAATTTTTTATTTTTCTGTTTATTATGCTGTTACAAACGTAAAGGAAAGTATATCACCTTTTTGTGTGTAACTCAGGGCTTTGATGTTGTAGTGTTTTCTCATATGTTTTGGCGAGGTAAATACGCTGATTTCTGTGACTTATGGCCATCTGACAACGCACTTTCTACGAATTTTCAAACACGGGCAGAGTTTTCTCCGCCATTACGTGTTGTTGTAGCTGTGTAGTATTCATTTGTTTCGTTGCGTTTTGTCTGGGTGAGGCACCCAAGTTTGAAGTGTATTTAGCGCTTGTCGTGATTGGTTTGCGTCTGTGTGTGTGTGTGTGTGTGTGTGTGTGTGTGTGTATGTGTGTGCATGTGCTCAGGACTGTGGCAGATAGAGAGAGAGAGAGAGAGAATGGGTGTTTCTTTTCATGAGTAGTTTTGCTGTTGGTGTTATTTGTATAGTTCTTCAATTGTGACAAGGAGGGTTTTATTGCACAGTGATGTGTGTTCTTTTAGTGCTTACTTTCCTTGGGCTCTTGGTTTTTGGATGTGATAATTTGCTTCTATAGTCAGTTTTTGGTATAAGCAGCTTCTAGTTTTAAGGATCTGTAAGTCAGTTTCAATGTTTGTTGGGTTGTGACTGTGTGCTATAAGGCAATCGGCGAATGGTGGGGGTCTTGGGATGTTGCTGTATCAATCTTTTGGTTCAAATGGCTCTGAGCACTATGGGACTCAACATCTGAGGTCATCAGGCTCCTAGAACTTAGAACTACTTAAACCTAACTAACCTAAGGACATCACATACATCCATGCCCGAGGCGGGATTCGAACCTGCGACCGTAGCAGTCACGCGGTTCGGGACTGAAGTGCCTAGAACCGCACAGCCACCGCGGTCGGCTATCAATTTTTAATGTATGTTTCTGTAAAAACAGTTTCTATGTTTTTCAGAATTTTCTGTAAGTTACTTTCGTATCGATTTGTTGTATCACTTCTTAATTCTGTGATGTTGTTTCTTTATATTGCACTATTACAGCTAGCATCCTTCCCCCTCTCGTCCTTAGTGTACAGGAAACTCAGGGCAGGGACCACCATCATCCTTCCTCCCCTGTAACAAGTCTGCTGTCATTGGTCAGCACCTCCCACAAAGGTAAGAATAAATTAACCTTATTGTAATACACAGTTTATACGTTCACCATCAACATCTACTGCTGATACACCAGGGGAAAGATTTTGAAGAGTGAGTCTGGAACAGTACATGCTGGGAAAGTAGAGGAATTGAGGTAGTGAAGTTGGCCGAGGTTAATAAGCCAGTGGCGCAGTGATATACCACACAGAAAGCGCACTCGGAAAGTGTAGTGTCGAACAACACACATATGCTGCAGAAGCTGACAAGAGAGGTGATGGACTCCAGTACTGGATGCAAGAAGCATCATGGCAAGACCACCGCATTCCCTAGTGGACAGCTTCTGGGTTGAGAGAGCGACTATTTATCACACGTTACATATGCAGTTGAGTCCCGTCTTGTTGTCACCAGAACAATTTTTATCGGGGCTGAGAAAAGTACAGAGAGAATTTCAGTCAGAGCTAGGAAGGATAGCAGAGTCTAGGGGGCTGAATCTGCCTTTCTATTACCGTACTGCATCAGTGGAATTGAGGACAGAAGAAGCACAATTCTACGTGTCTCGTTAGAATCCCAGTGTTGCACGGACATGAGCGTTTTATGTTCTAACTAACCCCTACTCTCCTATGAGATAAAACTGAGGGCCACAGAGATAATATTTGGTGCAAGGAGGACAGGTGGTGTGTTGCTGATACCTGAAGAGGAAGACAGTGATGCACTGCTGACAGAGGAAGAACTGCATTCATTCATGGGTAGAGGAGGTGGTAGGCATTGTCCGAGGGATATTGAGGATCCTAGGCTGTATTTTCAGGAAGCAGATCTGCACTGGTTTTATTCCGTATATGCCAGTGTGATAATGAGAAGGCTTCGGGGGGCGAGAAAGTTGGAACTGAAAGAGAGTGGGTTGTTCATTAATGAGACAGCATGAGACGTAACAAGGCCAACTTTTTGCCTGCCAGCCACGATGCCCAGAGTTACTCATTTCAACATAACACAGTCACAGCTGTACTGGCTGGATGAGCAACTAGAGACACTCCCTAAGCTGAACCTGACATTTCTGAACCAAACGTGGGGAGCTGACGTAATCCATTCCAGAACCAATTAACAGCAGCGCAAGAGAGATGAATCTGTAAGGAGCACCTAATGTAGCACGTAAAATAACATCGAAAAGGGAACGATGATAACTGTGACCTTACGCGTGACAAGACCTAGCGCTGTAGTAATACTGATCCTGGTAGAGTCTGAAAGGGAGTATGGTGTTATAAAATGTAATAATTTGTATCTAATACACTCCTGGAAATTGAAATAAGAACACCGTGAATTCATTGTCCCAGGAAGGGGAAACTATATTGACACATTCCTGGGGTCAGATACATCACATGATCACACTGACAGAACCACAGGCACATAGACACAGGCAACAGAGCATGCACAATGTCGGCACTAGTACAGTGTATATCCACCTTTCGCAGCAATGCAGGCTGCTATTCTCCCATGGAGACGATCGTAGAGATGCTGGATGTAGTCCTGTGGAACGGCTTGCCACGCCATTTCCACCTGGCGCCTCAGTTGGACCAGCGTTCGTGCTGGATGTACAGACCGCGTGAGACGACGCTTCATCCAGTCCCAAACATGCTCAATGGGGGACAGATCCGGAGATCTTGCTGGCCAGGGTAGTTGACTTACACCTTCTAGAGCACGTTGGGTGGCACGGGATACATGCGGACGTGCATTGTCCTGTTGGAACAGCAAGTTCCCTTGCCGGTCTAGGAATGGTAGAACGATGGGTTCGATGACGGTTTGGATGTACCGTGCACTATTCAGTGTCCCCTCGACGATCACCAGTGGTGTACGGCCAGTGTAGGAGATCGCTCCCCACACCATGATGCCGGGTGTTGGCCCTGTGTGCCTCGGTCGTATGCAGTCCTGATTGTGGCGCTCACCTGCACGGTGCCAAACACGCATACGACCATCATTGGCACCAAGGCAGAAGCGACTCTCATCGCTGAAGACGACACGTCTCCATTCGTCCCTCCATTCACGCCTGTCGCGACACCACTGGAAGCGGGCTGCACGATGTTGGGGCGTGAGCGAAAGACGGCCTAACGGTGTGCGGGACCGTAGCCCAGCTTCATGGAGACGGTTGCGAATGGTCCTCGCCGATACCCCAGGAGCAACAGTGTCCCTAATTTGCTGGGAAGTGGCGGTGCGGTCCCCTACGGCACTGCGTAGGATCCTACGGTCTTGGCGTGCATGCGTGCGTCGCTGCGGTCCGGTCCCAGGTCGACAGGCACGTGCACCTTCCGCCGACCACTGGCGACAACATCGATGTACTGTGGAGACCTCACGCCCCACGTGTTGAGCAATTCGGCGGTACGTCCACCCGGCCTCCCGCATGCCCACTATACGCCCTCGCTCAAAGTCCGTCAACTGCACATACGGTTCACGTCCACGCTGTCGCGGCATGCTACCAGTGTTAAAGACTGCGATGGAGCTCCGTATGCCACGGCAAACTGGCTGACACTGACGGCGGCGGTGCACAAATGCTGCGCAGCTAGCGCCATTCGACGGCCAACACCGCGGTTCCTGGTGTGTCCGGTGTGCCGTGCGTGTGATCATTGCTTGTACAGCCCTCTCGCAGTGTCCGGAGCAAGTATGGTGGATCTGACACACCGGTGTCAATGTGTTCTTTTTTCCATTTCCAGGAGTGTAGAATTTAACTGGGTATGAGCGGCTAAGTAAGCACTGAATGCTTGCAAATTCTCAAGGGCATACATTGTGACAGAATACGAGAAGTGTAGAAGCACAAAATGTTGAAGGTCCTAGGGGAACTGGTGGACTGTTAAGTGTGGTAGATGTAAGCAACTAAATAGCGCGAGGACACATTTACTATGCAAAGACTGAAGTCAAATGCAGACCCCGAGCTTTCAAAATTGTAGCAACAGATGTTTCGTAAGTGGAACTTGCGTCGTATATGTAACGCATGGTGCTGAACGAGTCCTAAGGAAGACCCAAGATTTTCCCTGTAAGGAGGGGGTGACGTATCGCTGCTACTAAGTTAAGAGTTAAAGTTTTTGAGAAGGTTCTGTGGAACACTGCGTTAGAGAGCAGAGCTGGCGAGGGTGGCATCATTGGCCTGGCATCCAGTATCCTCTCTCAGCCCTTCAGCCGCCTGACAACAAGCATATGAAATATGCTCGGCATAACTTGCCATCACAGCAACAATGCATAGTGCAGGCAATGCGAAGTCTCCATCGTCAGGGTTTCAGTGATGTTGCTGAGTACGTGACCAGGAGTGGTGTGTCAGCACAACACATGCTCTGGTACCTCGTATGAATTTTTGATTTCGTAGCAGAATCATTTGCAGCCCAGCAGTACCACCAGACGAGGGTCCAGCACCAGACATGGAGGGAGTCAACAGCCGCAGCCTCAGGTTCGAGTCCATCGCAGAGTGCCAGCTTCCTGCCCTAAGTCCGTCCACCATCCACCTGGTGCCACAGCACAACACGCCTGCCGGTCATCTCCAGCAACAGCCAGACTTCTGCTGGGAGTTACTGGGAACAGCAACTGCCTTCTGACAATTCTGTGGGCGCATCTCGTGCTGCTCACTTTGACCACATGGGTGCAGTCATTTAAGAGGAGTTGCCTCTGCAAGATTCCAGTATGCGCCGCTGACGTCGATGCTGTGGCTCACGCAACGTAGCTACGGACTCGGCGCTGAGTGCAGGCGTCAGCAAATCCATGCTCCAGCTCGTGTTCCAGCCAGCTAGACAGTTGCTAGCCGCTGGATAACCGACTACCGGCCCACTCCTGTGGGGCAGTGGCGTGAACGCGTCACCATAACGCTGCTATCAATCTGTAAGTTGGAAAAAAATGTTCAAATGTGTGTGAAATCTTATGAGACTTAATTTCTAAGGTCATCAGTCCCTAAGCTTACACACTACTTAATCTAAATTATCCTAAGGACAAACAAACAAACCCATGCCCGAGGGAGGACTGGAACCTCCACCGGGGCCAGTCGCACAGTCCATGACTGCAGACCCCCTGACCGCTCGGCTAATCCCGCGCGGCTAAGTTGGAAATAAAATGCTAATTGTGATAGCTGTTTCCTTCTGTGTTTTTCTGGGCTGCCATCTAATATTACCCCTTAGCCACACAGCCGCCTAACAATGTAGCTGCCCCAGGCCACGCCAGCGTGGCTGTATTTTGAAAGTTTGTCAGGTTTCAGCACCTTCAGTCGTCCACAATGCGGCATCGCCTTTATATAACCACTAACTAATTCTTTTCTCTGTTCATCCGAGCAGGATCTAGGAATTACTCCATTAAAGGGATGGATGAACACAATGGAGGGTGTTGTTCTTATATCTGGTTCGAAAATCTGAAACTGCCTCTTGCGTATTAAATTTTCTTCTAACATGTGCTTGTTTAGCCAGGTTACACCTCCGACATTGCGTGACTTGTGCAAGAAAGCTGCAGATGGCTCATATTGCTGCAAATGATTTAATCTCGATTCAGGAATGCATTCAAGATCCGATCCATGCCCTATCAGTTGATTATTTTGTATAGTCTCTTTCATTCTGTCTTTTTATATAATCGATTTGTCCATGGACAGCGTCCTGCGACAGTGAAAAATCTTGATCTATTCTTTTCGTCGTATTACATAACTCAGTTTCCGTTTGACTCTCCATGTGGTCATGTCCGGCTAGGGGATCCTTCGTAACTTTGCTAACCACTTATTGGACCTTCGTTTCTGTATTTCGTTCTATTTGCGCACTCTTTTCGGACATCCGACACATAAATTTCTTCTACAACTTGCTGCTCTTGTTGCTTAAATTGCTCTCACAGCGATTTTTTGTTTCTATTCGCACAATATCCACCCTCGCCCTCGCGGCTATATCGCAGACTGTCCCAGATAAAGCTGTCTGTTTAATTTCGTCAACTTCGGCAGAAAGTATCCCATCTGTATTCAGTGAATCGTGTGTTAGAGCATTTTGCTTTGCAGCGAGTTTTCATACCTGTTGGAATCCTGAATTTTAGTAATCGCCTCATGATTTTGAGTTACTGTCTCCTATTTTGCACCTTTGTTCCCCAATTTTGCGACCGTTTTGTCAATTCGCTGATTCAGTGCCGTTTCCTTGATCATTAACGACATAGCTTCTAACTTTTACATAAGTACTGCGGTCAGGTATATCACTGGGTTTTCTTGTATGCCGATTCCTCCACTGTAGGCCCCAAGTGAATGAAATTACTCTTACTAAATACCATCGCTATTTTCTGAAATCGAGTTTTACCGTGCTTTACAATTACTACCAGTCTTGAAAATAATATGTCTATTTTGCAAACACACTGAACATTAATACGAAGTACCTTCGTATGACTTAGTAACATCAAAGATTGTGTCACATGCTTGCGAACGAGAACCAGTCTAACGACGTATTGCGAGCTCATTGGTAACATTCGGAGTAGCAACTGAACTGCGTGTTCACTGAGGTCTTACCGGTAGAGCAATCTGTGATTGGGCATCCACACAATCTACAATAACGCTGTCCCAAATGAACTTGAGTGCCGGTCTGCACTGCTGCTTTTGACCCAAGTAATGAAGCATCGATGCGGCTTAGCGTAATAGTCAGTTAAATTTTATAGAATAAACACAAGTATTCAAACATATATTGAAACAGAATGATTAACAATTGAAATGAAGTATAGTATCTCGAAAGATATGTGGGTAGCCTAATGCATTCATCTTGTAAACTTCATCTTGTAAATTTACTTTCCAGCAAAGGCTCATATAATGCAAACATGTACGAAAAGTTGGCCACATTTACCACATATTTCTAAATAAACGGGCAGCAGAAGCTTCAATGAATCAGTCTATATAACTGAGCAAAACAAAAAGAGCATGAACGGAAAGTTCCAAACACTAAGGAATCTCAGAGTTGTAGCACTTGTTGCACAGATTCAACACTCTGAAGTGTATCCAGAGTTCCACTAAACCTCGTTAAAGACCGTATTAGCTCCGACACTGACATCAGTCCCATTATTCACTTGTTTAATATTTTAATTTATGTTAATGACACGTCTGCCGTGGTTATTACTTGTTATACATGAAAAGATACCCAAACTTTAACACCTTCTAAACAAAATGTCGGACAAAATCACTGTTATAACTTTATTATGTTCTAGAACTTGTGTCCTCTCGAAAATGTCCTTATATTTTCTGTAACGCAATTGTATCTCCAGGGAGAGATACAATTGCGTTACAGAAAATATACTAAAAGGTATCAGATGCTAAAAGGTATCAGATAGATTATATAATGGTAAGACAGAGATTTAGGAACCAGGTTCTAAATTGTAAGACATTTCCAGGGGCAGATGTGGACTCTGACCACAATCTATTGATATGACCTGTAGATTAAAACTGAAGAAACTGCAAAAAGGTGGGAATTTAAGGAGATGGGACCTGGATAAACTGAAAGAACCAGAGGTTGTACAGAGTTTCAAGGAGAGCATAAGGGAACAATTGACAGGAATGGGGGAAAGAAATACAGTAGAAGAAGAATGGGTAGCTTTGAGGGATGAAGTAGTGAAGGCAGCAGAGGACCAAGTAGGTAAAAAGACGAGGGCTAGTAGAAATTATTGGGTAACAGAAGAAATATTGAATTTAATTGATGAAAGGAGAAAATATAAAAATGCAGTAAATGAAGCAGGCGAAAAGGAATACAAACGTCTCAAAAATGAGATCGACAGGAAGTGCAAAATGGCTAAGCAGGGATGGCTAGAGGACAAATGTAAGGATGTAGAGGCTTATCTCACTAAGGGTAAGATAGATACTGCCTACAGGAAAATTAAAGAGACTTTTGGAGATAAGAGAACCACTTGTATGAACATCAAGAGCTCAGATGGAAACCCAGTTCTAAGCAAAGAAGGGAAAGCAGAGAAGTGGAAGGAGTATATAGAGGGTCTATACAAGGGCGATGTACTTGAGGACAATATTGTGGAAATGGAAGAGGATGTAGATGAAGATGAAATGGGAGATACGATACTGCGTGAAGAGTTTGACAGAGCACTGAAAGGGCTAAGTCAAAACAAGGCCCCCGGAGTAGACAACATTCCATTGGAACTACTGACGGCCTTGGGAGAGCTAGTCCTGACAAAACTCTACCATCTGGTGAGCAAGATGTATGAAACAGGCGAAATACCCTCAGACTTCAAGAAGAATATAATAATTCCAATCCAAAAGAAAGCAGGTGTTGACAGATGTGAAAATTACCGAACAATCAGTTTAATAAGCCACAGTTGCAAAATACTAACACGAATTCTTTACAGACGAATGGAAAAACTAGTAGATGCCGACCTCGGGGAAGATCAGTTTGGATTCCGTAGAAATACTGGAACACGTGAGGCAACACTGACCTTACGACTTATCTTAGAAGAAAGATTAAGGAAAGACAAACCTACGTTTCTAGCATTTGTAGACTTAGAGACAGCTTTTGACAATGTTGACTGGAATACTCTCTTTCAAATTCTAAAGGTGGCAGGGGTAAAATACAGGGAGCGAAAGGCTATTTACAATTTGTACAGAAACCAGATGGCAGTTATAAGAGTCGAGGGACATGAAAGGGAAGCAGTGTTTGGGAAGGGAGTAAGACAGGGTTGTAGCCTCTCGCCGATGTTATTCAATCTGTATATTTAGCAAGCAGTAAAGGAAACAAAAGAAAAATTCGGAGTAGGTATTAAAATCCATGGAGAAGAAATGAAAACTTTGAGGTTCGCCGATGACATTGTAATTCTGTCAGAGACAGCAAAGGGCTTGGAAGAACAGTTGAATGGAATGGACAGTGTCTTGAAAGGAGGATATAAAATGAACATCAACAAAAGCAAAACAAGGATAATGGAACGTAGTCGAATTAAGTCGGGTGATGCAGAGGGAATTAGATTAGGAAATGAGACACTTAAAGTAGTAAAGGAGTTTTGCTATTTGGGGAGCAAAATAACTGATGATGGTCGAAGTAGAGAGGATATAAAATGTAGACTGGCAATGGCAAGGAAAGCGTTTCTGAAGAAGAGAAATTTGTTAACATCGAGTATAGATTTAAGTGTTAGGAAGTCATTTCTGAAAGTATTTATATGGAGTGTAGCCATGTATGGAAGTGAAACATGGATGGTAAATAGTTTCGACAAGAAGAGAATAGAAGCTTTTGAAATGTGGTGCTACAGAAGAATGCTGAAGAATATATGGGTAGATCACATAACTAATGAGGAAGTACTGAATAGGATTGGGGAGAAGAGAAGTTTGTGGCACAACTTGACTAGAAGAAGGGATCGGTTGGTAGGACATGTTCTGAGGCATCAAGGGATCACCAATTTAGTATTGGAGGGCAGCGTGGAGGGTAAAAATCGTAGGGGGAGACCAAGAGATGAATACACTAAGCAGATTCAGAAGGATGTAGGTTGCAGTAGGTACTGGGAGATGAAGAAGCTTGCACAGGATAGAGTAGCATGGAGAGCTGCATCAAACCAGTCTCAGGACTGAAGACCACAACAACAACCACAATGCAATTGTAGACATTTTTGGCTGTTATAGTGAATGTGCAATGCTTTTAAAGTAACCCAATCCGTCTGATGTAGAGAACAGCAAAAGTTGCAAGATACAGCTTTTTTTATTTAATTATTGACTAGTTTCGGGTTACCTCTTCACATTTCATCCAAACAGAAAAAACAGTGTATTCTGTAACAGCATGGACACATTGTTAAGACTTATTCATGTTTTTGATTTGCAGCTCTTTTACTTTTTCGTATTTACAGTTAAAATTAGTACAGGTCTTTTTGACCAATTACTAAGTAATTCCTTCTAATTTTAACTGCGGCGCTATTTGGTAACAAATGTGACAAGTAAAATTGAGACAACTTGTGATACCAGTCTCAAGTAGAAAAGAGCCAAAGTAGCAAGTTGTATGTTTCACCTGCCAATGTTCATAGCAAAGCTTGACTTTGATATACTTGTATCTACAATCTTAACATGTTGGATATAGTTTCCTGAAAACACTGTTTTTTCTTGTTACCCAAACATGTTTTAGCACCTCCGTGCGATCATCAGTGGGTTTTCGTTGTTGAAAAAGTGTAAAAGTGAATTTATTTCAGGTTGTAAATGATTTATCAAAAGGGGACCTAAAGACAGTTTTGTTCGTGCTTGTTCTTACCTTGATTTTACATTACACGCTTTTGGAGGACCATCTGTATCTTCACCTGCATTGATAGCTTGTCATCTGCAAACCGAACGATGTAAATGTGAGTTTTATCAGCGTATTTACATCTCCATTGATTTTTTTTAAACGTGATATTGTTGTGACTAAATATTTTGCGTATACATTTGGTATTACTTACTTTTTATGTGACACATCCATCGTCTTTCACGTTCTGAAAGCACTGCACACACATATGAAATGTACATTGCATAATTATGGTTTAACAAACGCCTTTTTACTTGGCAAAAGTATATGATATTTTCAAACAGTTTACGGTAATTCAGCCAGGTAAAATTTACAGCGACCACCGATATTTCGGCGGGAGTACATCCCGCCATTTTCAAGGCACAAGGCAGTTTGTGCCTTGAGAATGGCGGGGTGTACCCCGGCCGAAATATAGGCGGTTGCTGTAAATTTTGCCTGTTTGAATTCCCGTAAGTTGTTTGAAAACTGAATACGCCAGGAGAAACTCAGGATATGATATTGTTGTGTGTCGTAATCCCCACAGCGTTCATTTCTTCTCGTGTGAGTTTCACGCCGAATTCGAATGTTCTTTACTTTTATCTCTCTCGCTCACACTCACACACACACGCACACACACACTCGTGCACGCATTCACACACTGATAAAGAGAAATAAAAATAAACAAAATTCTAATTCGGCGTGAAACTCACAGGAGAAGAAATGAACACTGTTGGGGTTAAAACATACAGCATTGTTTACGCCACGTTTTGAAACGTAAAAGGACTTTCCTTAACCCAAAATTATGCAAAGTACATTTCATATGTGTATGCAGTGCTGTGAGGACGCAAAACAAGATGGATGTGTCACAATAAAATGTGAGTAATAACGAATATATACGCAAAACATTTTGCCACTCCAAAATCACGTTTTTTTAAAAATCAAAGGGCGTATTACCTCGCTGATACAATTTTCATTCATATCGTTTGGTTTACAGATGTCAAGCTGTTAGTGCGGCACACCATACGGATGGTCCTCCAAAACAGTATAATGTAAAACCAAGATAAGAAGAAAAACGAGTCTCTCTCTAGGCCTCATTTTGTTAGGTCAGTAACAATGTAAAATATGTTAACTTTTTACAATTTTTCAATAAACAAAACCCAGTGATGATGGCACAGAGGTGGCGAAACATGTTTTGCTAACAAATAAAAACAGTGTTTTGGGCAAAAGACGGAACGTATATCCAACATGTTAAGTTTGTACATACATCTGTATCAAAGTCACATTTTTCCATGAACATTGGCAGGACAAACATACAACTTTTAACTTTGGCTCTTTTCTACATGAAACTGGTTGACACAAGTTGTCTGAGTTGTACCTGTCACATGTGATACCAAATAGCATTGCAGTTAAAATTGCTACGGGTTACTTAGTAATTGGCCCAAAATGCTTGTACTAATTTTGTTGTGCTGTATTATCCAGCAAGCTCATTCCTTCGAGGCAGCACAAGGCACGTGATCCACTGAAGTCCATCAACACAGCAGCGGTCATGTGCACGTAAGGCCATCCCAACAATTTCTCAAAATATAAACAAATTCTCATAAATTATTGACCATAAAATGCAGACCCAGGATTCCCGGTGATGAGGCTGTCCAAACCCTCTGTGGAACATCCTCTGTATGCTGTAATTAGCTCTCAAATGAGATGTATACATGCGAATGAAATACACAAATGGAAAACATAAAGATGGTATAATTAAATGTATTTTATTTCACACCACGTAGTCCTCATCAAGAAGTCCTCCTGTCAGTAACTCGCATACATAAAATTCCATCCCTCACACCAAGTTATTCCCAGGTGCAGATTCACATATCTATAGTGACACAATAATAATTCATAAAGCTAATCCAAAATATCCTATAAATTTACATAACACTGTATATTTAGCACTCGGCGATGCCAGCAGTATCTTAAAACCTCATTCTTTCCCGCAATTTCCGTGGGCTATTAAATTCCTCGTTTACAAGTGACGAACATATTAAGAAGCTGTACCTCCGTGTACATTCAAATACCCACGTTAATAATCGCCCAGAATGATTATAAATGTGGCATGTAAGTAAATAATGGGCCAAGCGCCAAAGACTCATTTACAGATAATCAACAAAATGTTTATAGCACTTCAACAAAAGCAGTATAAAAGTTGGGGATCACTATAAAAACACAAAACTATACAGGTTTCTTGTCACGTGTGTGTTTTTATTCTAAGTTAATGGATTTAAGAACAAAACGATACAAAATTTGAAGAAAAAGAAACGTTCTGTTTGCAATGGGTTTAGCATAAAAAACGATACAAGTGCCATCATGTCCATTTTCGCTCATTTCACTAGTTTCTCGTAAGACTATTTATTCCCTTCTTTTACGAATGTTATTACTTTAGCTAAATCCTTCCTCGTTCACAGTGTAATGTTTCCAGGTGCACGTGCTGAAGATCAGAAGGCTTCACGTTTCTCTTCAATATGTAATATTCCTTGAATCTTCAGTCAGGCCGTTCAGCAGTCTGATCCATTGTGCTCTTGAAATATGTACATTGGTGAGATTCATATATTTTTCAGCAGCTGACTTAAAGTCGTAAAAATCTATTTCTCGCATAATAGTCATTATGAATGATGCTGTGTGCGTAACTTCAGTGATGAGGCGAACTAAATCTTTTCGAACTTCACAGACAGTTAGCCTCTTTCGTTTCTCAATTAGAGCAAAATCACGATCGCAAGAGACAAAAGAGTGTCCTTTCACCGAAAACTTGTGTGCTATTTCCGTAAAGTAACACTTTGCTGTACGGTAAACCCACAGAAACATCATCATCTTGTTTTTGTTCAGCCCACAGCAGTTGTCACTCGACATTATAAGTTTGTTTTTACAAGTAAGTGTCGAAGTAAATTCTTTGCGTACACAGGAAGCAATTTCATTCCCACCCCTGCCACATACGGCCTCATGCCAGAGAAACATGTGACCGGTTTGATTATCACTAACATGAATGCAAAAGTTGTAATTTGAGAGCTGTCGTAAATAGTACATTTCACTGCACCTTAATGAAGGAAGAGAAATCATTTTTTGCAAACCCATTGCAGCTGTAAATACTTCCGAATTAGGCCCTTGACTCTTGATTGTGTCATTTTTCATAGAATCCATAGCTTTCTTTGCTTTTCGGGGATGGCGTTCTAGCTGCAGTTTATTGTGTTTATGATTGGGATCACATCTCTATTTGGCTTTAAGAAGGTCACATGTAGAACAGGTGTCACTTGACAAACGATGAAATGTTATCTTGGGGAATTTGTCTTTTAATACTTTCGCATAGAAGTGGTATGTGATGTTAGTGTCTTCATGTTGCCTTTGAAATTCCTTAACTAAACGATAAACAGTCAGGTCTTCACTTAAGTATTGTCTGTCACCCGAAGGTCAAAAAGGTGGCATGAACGTCCATTAACGGAAGGTGTTGGAAATGATAACCATTGGTACCAATGCAGTGCTGCAATCTTCTTATCATGGACTGAGTGGTATTCCCTATCACATCTGCACTTATCGAAGCACCTTCTCTGATTATTCTCTGTCGCATATCTTCAGGTGTATTTGGAACGTCTTTATAAACAATGTCTTTTACGAATCCCCACAAGAAAAGATCCAGAGGTGTCAAGTCCGGCGAGCGAGCTGACCACGAAACATCTCCTCCGCGTCCTATCCAACGATTTGGGAAACGTCTCTGCAACTCATTTCTAGCCATAAGCAAAAAATGTGCTGGACACTCATCGTGTTGATACCACATTCTGTTCCTTGTTCCTAAAGGTATTTATTCCTGTAACACACTTAATGGTTTTTGCAGCAATGCGGTGTACTTCCTACCATTAAGATTTCCTTCGATGAAATAGGGGTCTATTATTCTGTCCTCCAGAATCCCACACCATACATTCACCGACCACGGTTTTTGATGTGCGACTTGCCGCAGTCAACATGGATTTTCAGTTGCCCAATAATGCATGTTAGGCAAATGAACATTTCCATGATTTGTGAATGTATCCTCATCAGTAAATAAAATCAAATCAGTAAATGTGTCATCCCTCAGTATCCCATCGACAGAATTCAATGCGACGCATACAATCTGTACCAGTTAATTCTTGGAGGAGACTGATGTGGTACGGATGATATTTATGGCGATGCAGAACACGTACACTACTCTGGCTCATGCCACATTCCCTTGCGATTTGAGGGGAACTAACAAGGATCTCGAACCACAATGGCAAGAGTACCAATTTCCGTTTCCACGTCAGTAACTTTACTTTGTCCGATATGTTTCCGATGCGTTAATGATCCAGTTGTTCTCAATTTATCATACACATATTTAAATGTAAGACGTGTAGGGTGAGTAAGTTGAAGATATCTTTCAGCGTATAAATCTCTAGCTCTCACTGAATTTCGTTGGCATTCTCTGTAAATGAGAATGTTCTTCGAAGAAACACATCACTCACATTCGCATGATTCGACGATACTAGTCTTACCGTTCCTATTGCGAAACCGTCGAATGGTGTTTACATGTGAGTGGTGAATGTCACTTTAGATGGGTACGAAGTATTCGGGCAATATTTACAGTTTGCACGATATACCAGAGAGAATTGTCAGAGCATGTGCTTCGACAAGTACCGAAGTGATAAGGAATACTACTCAATCCATGATAAGAAGATTGCAGCACTGCATTGATACCAATGGTCATCACTTCGAACACCTTCGGTAAATGGACGTTCGTGCCACCTTTATAGCCTTCAAAGACCTTACTGTTACGCATCATTGGATTCGTCTCGATAGCCGCTATCAGAAAATAAGTACCAAACTATAGGATCCCATTAAAAAAAATTACTTTCATGTCCCTGACGCGACCTCACCTAGCAACAAAAAACCAACGTATCATTGTGACCCCCGTTGTCCCATGCATTTCGGCTACTGTCATACGTTCGGAGTTATTCTAGGTGGCAACAGTTAGTGACTCACCCTGTGTATGCTATAGGCGTTGTCGGTTACAGCGGAATTTCACCTGTAACTCCAATTTTCATTTTTTGGCGCTGGACCCGTTATTTACTTACATATCACAAATTCACATATACATTTAAGTAACAAGCCCCCAAAATATAAGAAATACATGTATAAATTGACATAATAAGGATCTAAAATAATTGTAGCTGTACATACAGAGTCATGTAATACGCCCCCAAAATTTCTTAAAGTAGAAGTAATATAGTACATTTGCAGTAAATGGCAATTTCAAAGTTCCTATTCATTTATGCCTCCACCCCATATTTTTGAACTCAGTTATATTCCCCTACCCAAATGGCTTTTTAGAGGCTGGATACACTAACCTATGTATAAGCATTAGGGTGAGGACAAGCAATTATCTCAAAGTTCTCAAAGTACAATTAAAATAATTTTGACTTTTCGCAGTAGTATCACTGGATTTTTCCTTGGTGCTTACCAACACCATATCACTGTGTTTGAACTTAGTTGGATTATACTTTTGTCCAACTACCTTCATTGTCTCATGTCGTTCCTATAACATCTGTTGTCTGGTAAGCTGTACCTTCTCCTGACTTCTCAGACTTCGAGACAGAGGAAAATCTGTGTGTTCTGTAGTCAGATTGGTTGGCCTGAGGTCTTTCATGAGGTCCTAGCGTAAGGTTCCTGTCGCACAACAATTCACAATTTATTTCAGACCGCGCAAAAATATTATCGAATACACTCAGATCAGCTCTAGCGCAGTGCATCTTTAATCCACCTACCCTCATTAAATCGCTAACCCTATAACGTTTTGTTGACAGTTGCGTTATCGCCTTCATTGTTTTTTGTTGGCACGTGTTACTGAGACGTGCTGGGGTCTCCTAGATCTCTCCTAATGAACTACACGTCAATTTCCCTCAGTATAGTACAAAACGTGGTCGCAAGAACGTGTCAATTTTAATGGTCCTAAATTTGATGAATGTGTGGATGGAGGAAATTTTCAGTGAGGTAGTCAAGAAATATGCGACCAAGACGCAGATTTTACAAGAACATAGTTCCACTAGCGAACAAGACGACCATTCTCAGGAAGAACTTCAGAGCAATTAGGATGGAGTCAGGCAGCAAAAGCCGACTGAGAAAGACACAGCAACAGGGAAATAAACGCATTTGTCTTTTACGAGTTCCTAACCAGGAGTGAATTTTATTATATCATCTGTGGGCTTTAATAGATCAGTTTCTTGTGTTTCTGCGTGTAAATTTAATATCTAATAGCCACAGTTCTCGCGTTTTCGTTTGCGTCGGAAAGTAAACCGATTTTTGACATATTAAAAGTTCCTAACCGGGTGCAATTATTTAGTTTCACCTGGGTGCTTTGGTAGATAGGTTTTTGAATACCTGCGTATTACTAGACACAGTTCGTGCGTTTTCGTCAGGGTCTGCAGTAGAGTTGCACAGCACGTGCCTATAGTCCGTTTATCTGCATAGTTTAGTTTTTCACGGCCTTTAGTATGGACAGGGACTGCGATTATTGTGTGCGGATGCGAGCCGAGTTGGTGACACTTCGCTCTCAGCTTCAGGCTGTAATGGCTTCGGTTACACAGCTTGAGGCTGCAGTGGATGGGCACCACTGTTGTGGGCCGGCAGTGGGGATCCAACGGACGTCGAACACGTCAGAGTCCTCGGATCAGTCCTCACCGGTAGCCAACCCAGTGACTGGTGGCACTGAGGCTGACCCCCCACCTGTGGTCGAGTGGGAGGTCGCCCCGGGGCGAAGAAGACGGCGAAAGACTTCCCAGGCGGCCGCACGTAAGGCCTCCCCGGTTTGTCTGAGACACAGGTTCCAGGTGCTGTCTATGGCCGACACTGTCACTGAGCCAGATGCTGTCGCCTGTCCTGTTTCAGAGGAAACCACTCAGCCTGCAAGATCCAACGTTAGGCGCGTTATGGGGCCCCTTAGGGACTTGGCTGACAAGGAGGGTAAGAAATCCAATGTGCACTCCGTGTGCATACCGGTTGGAGTCATTCCAGGTGTGGAAAGGGTCCCCCCGGATGACATGAAGAGCACAGGGTGCAGCCAGCTGCGGATGGTGGCTCGCGTCGGTACCAATGATGTGTGTCACTTTGGATCAGAAGAGATTCTCTCTGGTTTCGAGCGGCTAACAGAAGTGGTAAAGGCTGCCAGTCCTGCTTGCGAGGTGAAAGCAGAGCTGACCATTTGCAGCATAGTCGACATTACCGATTGTGGACCTCTGGTACAGAGCCGAGTGGAGGGTCTGAATCAGAGGCTCAGACGGTTCTGCGACCGCTGCAGATTCCTCGACTTGTGCCAAAGGGTAGTTGGGTTTCGGGTTCCGCTGAATAGCTCAGGTGTCCACTATACGCAGGAGGCGGCTACAAGCGTAGCAGGGGCTGTGTGGCATGGACTGGGCGGTTTTTTAGGTTGGAGGGTCTCGGGAAAACAGAAGAAGGGCTTCAGTCACAAAGAGTGTAGGCTGAATACAGGAAAAAGATAGATACAGGAACCATTGGTGTAACAGTTGTAAATTGTCGTAGCTGTGTTGGGAGAGTACCAGAGTTCCAAGCGCTAATAGAAAGCACTGATGGTCAATTCGTTATACACACTGAAAGCTGGCTAAAGCCGGATATAAGCTCAGCCGAAATTTTTACGAAGAACCTAACAGTGTTCCGAATAGATAGGCTAAACACGGTTGGCGGTGGCGTGCTTGTTGCTGTCAGAAGTAGTTTAACTTGTCGCGAAATTGAATTACTTACTTCCTGTGAGTTAGTATGGGCAGAGGTCATTGTTGGCAGCCGGAATAAAATAATAATTGCATCATTTTACCGACCTCCCAATTCAAATGATACAGTTGCTGAAAGGTTCAAAGAAAACTTGAGTCTCATTTCAAAGACGTACTCGACTCATACGATAATAGTTGGTGGTGACTTCAATTTACCCTCGATATGTTGGCGAAAATACATGTTTAATTCCGGAGGTACGCCTAAAATATCATCCGAAATTGTGCTAAACGCATTCTCTGAAAATTATTTCGAGTAGTTAGTTCATGAGCCCACGCAAATAGTAAACGGTTGTGAAAACACACTTGACCTTTTAGCAACAAATAATCCTGTGTTAATAACGAGCATCAAAATCGATTCAGGGATTAGTGAACATGGGATTGTCGTAGCGAGATTGAGCGCTGTAATCCCCAAATCCACGAATAATAAGATACCTATTCATAAAAGCAGATAAAAATTCCCTTGGGCACCTTCCTGAGAGACAATCTCACTCATTCCAAATTAACAATATAAGTGTAGACCAGATGTGGCTTAAATCCAAAGAAATAGTATCGGCTGCAATTGAGAGATTTATACCAAATAAATTAACAAACGACAGAGCTGATCCTCCTTGGTACACAAAACTTGTTGGAACACTGTTGCAGAAATAACGAAAGAAGCATGCCAAATTTAAACAGACGCAAAATCCCCAAGATTGGCGATCTTTTACAGAAGCTCGAAATTTAGCGCGGGCTTCAATGCGAGAAGCCTGCAACAGTTTCCACAACGAAACTGTGTCTCGAAACCTGGCAGAAAATCCAAAGAAATTCTGATCGAATGTGAAGTATGTCAGCGGCAAGAATCAATCAATGCCTTCTCTGCACTATACCAATGGAGATACAATCGAAGACAGTGTGGCCAAAGCAGTGTTACTAAATACAGCCTTCCGAAATGTCTTCACAAGAGAAGACAAAGTATATATTCCAGAATATGAATCGAGAACAGCTGCCAACATGAGTAACGTAGAAGTAAATACCGTCGGAGTAGTGACGCAACTTAAATCACTTAATAAAAGCAAGTCTTCTGCTCCAGACTGTATACCAATTAGGTTCCTTTCGGAGTATGCTGACGCATTAGCTCCGTACTTAACAATCATATACAACCATTCGCTCGACGAAAGATCCATACCCAAAAACTGGAAAGTCGCACAGGTCACACCAATATTCAAGAAAGGTAGTAGGAGTAATCCACTAAATTGTGGGCCCATAGCGTTAACGTCGATATGCTGCAGGATTTTAGAACATATATTGTATTCGAATATTATGAATTACCTCGAAGAAAACGGTCTATTGACACACAGTCAACATGGGTTTAGAAAACATCGTTGCTGTGAAACACAACAATCTCTTTATTCACATAAAGTGTTGAGTGCTATTGACAAGGGATTTCAGATCGATTCCGGATTTCCGGAAGGCTTTTGACCCTGCACAACACAAGTGGCTTGTAGTGAATGAAATTGCGTGCTTATGGAATATCGTCTGTTATGTGACTGGATTTGTGATTTGCTGTCAGAGAGGTCACAATTCGTAGTAATTGACGGAAAGTCATCGAGTAAAACAAAAGTGATTTCTGGCGTTCCCCAAGGTAGTGTTATAGGCCCTTAGCAGTTCCTTATCTATATAAACGATTTTGAAGACAATCTGACCAGCCGTCTTCGGTTGTTTGCAGATGACACTGTCATTTATCGACTAATAAAGTCATCAGAAGACCAAAACAAACTGCACAACGATTTAGAAAAGATATCTGAAAGGTGCGAAAAGTGACAGTTGACCATAAATAAGGAAAAGTGTGAGGTCATCCACATGAATGCTAAAAGGAATTCGTTAGACTTCGGTTACGTGAAAAATCAGTCTAATCTAAAAGCCGTAAATTCAACTAAATACCTAGGTATTGCAACAACGAAGAACTTACATTGGAAGGAACACATAGAAAATGTCGTGCGGAAGGCTAACCTAAGACTGCGTTTTATTGGCAGGAGACTTAAAAAATGTAACAGACCTTCTAAGGAAACTGCCTACACTACGCTTGTCCGTCCTCTTTTAGAATACTGCTGGGCGGTGCGGGATCCTTACCAGATAGGACTAACGGAGTACATCGAAAAAGTTCAAAGACATCCAGCACGTTTTGTATTATCGCGAAATATGGTAGAGAGTGTCACAGATATGATACAGGATTTGTGCTGGACATCATTAAAAGAAAGGCGTTTTTCGTTGCGACGGAATCTTCTCACGAAATTCCAATCACCAATTGCGAAAATATTTTGTTGAAACCGACCTACACTCCTGGAAATGGAAAAAAGAACACATTGACACCGGTGTGTCAGACCCACCATACTTGCTCCGGACACTGCGAGAGGGCTGTACAAGCAATGATCACACGCACGGCACAGCGGACACACCAGGAACCGCGGTGTTGGCCGTCGAATGGCGCTAGCTGCGCAGCATTTGTGCACCGCCGCCGTCAGTGTCAGCCAGTTTGCCGTGGCATACGGAGCTCCATCGCAGTCTTTAACACTGGTAGCATGCCGCGACAGCGTGGACGTGAACCGTATGTGCAGTTGACGGACTTTGAGCGAGGGCGTATAGTGGGCATGCGGGAGGCCGGGTGGACGTACCGCCGAATTGCTCAACACGTGGGGCGTGAGGTCTCCACAGTACATCGATGTTGTCGCCAGTGGTCGGCGGAAGGTGCACGTGCCCGTCGACCTGGGACCGGACCGCAGCGACGCACGGATGCACGCCAGGACCGTAGGATCCTATGCAGTGCCGTAGGGGACCGCACCGCCACTTCCCAGCAAATTAGGGACACTGTTGCTCCTGGGGTATCGGCGAGGACCATTCGCAACCGTCTCCATGAAGCTGGGCTACGGTCCCGCACACCGTTAGGCCGTCTTCCGCTCACGCCCCAACATCGTGCAGCCCGCCTCCAGTGGTGTCGCGACAGGCGTGAATGGAGGGACGAATGGAGACGTGTCGTCTTCAGCGATGAGAGTCGCTTCTGCCTTGGTGCCAATGATGGTCGTATGCGTGTTTGGCGCCGTGCAGGTGAGCGCCACAATCAGGACTGCATACGACCGAGGCACACAGGGTCAACACCCGGCATCATGGTGTGGGGAGCGATCTCCTACACTGGCCGTACACCACTGGTGATCGTCGAGGGGACACTGAATAGTGCACGGTACATCCAAACCGTCATCGAACCCATCGTTCTACCATTCCTAGTCCGGCAAGGGAACTTGCTGTTCCAACAGGACAATGCACGTCCGCATGTATCCCGTGCCACCCAACGTGCTCTAGAAGGTGTAAGTCAACTACCCTGGCCAGCAAGATCTCCGGATCTGTCCCCCATTGAGCATGTTTGGGACTGGATGAAGCGTCGTCTCACGCGGTCTGCACGTCCAGCACGAACGCTGGTCCAACTGAGGCGCCAGGTGGAAATGGCATGGCAAGCCGTTCCACAGGACTACATCCAGCATCTCTACGATCGTCTCCATAGGAGAATAGCAGCCTGCATTGCTGCGAAAGGTGGATATACACTGTACTAGTGCCGACATTGTGCATGCTCTGTTGCCTGTGTCTATGTGCCTGTGGTTCTGTCAGTGTGATCATGTGATGTATCTGACCCCAGGAATGTGTCAATAAAGTTTCCCCTTCCTGGGACAATGGATTCACGGTGTTCTTATTTCAATTTCCAGGAGTGTACATAGGGAGGGACGATCACCAAGATAAAATAAGGGAAATCAGAGCTCCTACGGAAAGATACAGATGTTCATTCTTTCCGCGCGCTATACGAGATTGGACTAATAGAGAATTGTGAAGGTGGTTCGATGTACCCTCTGCCAGGCACTTGAATGTGATTTTCAGAGTATCCATGTAGATGTAGATGAGACCTTTCTGTTTCTCCAGTAACGTACTTAAAGGGTTCTGAGTGGTGATAAAGAGAAATGTAGATCCCAGCGCTAAACGTCAATTTTGCAGATTGTCTTTTGATGCCCATCAAGTGAAATTTTTATGTGCAAAATCAAAACATGGAATTTACACAAAATTTGATGCGTAGGATATCGACAATTGAGAGGCTTGAGAGCTAATTACTTAATTAGGGAGATCCACTTTAGTTATAGGAATATTTATTCAAACCATGGCCGGTTTCAGAATTTTAAAATTCCATCTTCAGACGCGGATCTCTCTAAATTAATTTCCATAGACTTTAGTTCCATGTGAACATTTATTTGTTACGCTGTATCACCACAACTTCTGACCTGTCCATTTCTTATTCCTCTAATAAATCACCTGTTTCTTTTCTGGTTTCATCCTATACAAAACAAATATTCTTACATTTATCTCCAAAATCTATGTCTGTATCCTCTATTGATTTTACCGTGGCTTTTCCTGTCTGGTTTGAGTATATTGTAGAACAAGCAAACAATAATAATTAATAATAATAGTATGTGATCAGTATATACAAATTTTGCACGCTTGACATTGGTTTTTTACGTGAGGTCCGTGCATTATAAATTGACTGTAATTTTTCTGAAAATATCGGGATTCGTAGTTTGAATAATTCCAAAGCTTGGGTTCTGACTGGACCTTTCATATTATTTGTAACAAGGAACCTTTAGCCTTGCCAAGACGCCGTTAATTGGAACAATAACTTGTGACAAATGAAACGCAAGATTAAATAATATCACTGTATTAACAAAATATTATTCTAAATTAAACCATATGGACACTTACATTAATTCTGTTGCTGTGTCCAACTATGAGTACGCCTAGTGAGACTGCGTCTTCTAGAACGATGGCAGTGTGTCAAATAATTATCTACAGCGATGGCAAAACTGCGTCCGGTCAGGACGGCTTCCAGAACAAAAGAAGGTGCCATCTTCTCCGCAAGACAACCGAGCTGTGTAATTACTCTATACAGTTCATATTTGCGTGTGCGCAAGACATCACTGGGAATTACAATAAGTTTTTACAAAAGATATGCAGTAACATCTAAAACAAGTACAATTATATTACAACTAGTACATATGTTAGAGCAAAATACATTTCATTACACAGGCCTCCGATAGGAAAACCTTTTTGCTGAAAATACCTTACTCTTATGTTTCTTAGAGTGGGAAACTCAAATATGATACTTAAAAACTGTATCACCCACCATTTCTTCACATTTTACAGTTAAATTTATTAAATTAAGCGATATTTTTAAAAAAATTTACAGCTGTTATATAGTTACAATAATTTAAAAAGGAGGTGTAAATAATGTAGATGACGTTGGTAGCACTGCTGAAAAGTATTTGCTGGCAAAAAAAGGTCGATTCTATTTTTGTCTTAACAGATGGTGTTTCGTTTACTGTCAACTTAACCTCACTTTCCCATTTCCTGTACAGGTGCTCAGTACAATGTCTAATCGTGGTTGTAAAAACTCTGCTGACAGTGTTTGTTATATTTGTGGTGAATTTGTGATTAAAAAACACAAAGAAACATTACAGACTTTGTAAAAAAGGTTTGACTATCATACTTCGGATCTAAACTTGGTGATCGAGTTAAATCTTGGGCTCCGCATTAAGGTATGTTACATGTGTGTTGAAGATCTGACAAAATGGTCCAAAAAGGAGAAAAAATCCTTCAGATTTGGTACTCCTATGATATTGATGGAGCCAAGAAAGCATTCCGATAACTGCTACTTTTGCAGTGTTGATATTACTAGTCATAATTCGAAAAACAAAAAGAAAGCAAGACCTTCCTTCCGCCATCCGACCAGTAAGAGCATGGTGTAGATTTTCCGATTCCTGAACCACCAGATAATTTAAATTCTACTCCAACAGAATTAATTTCTGATGTACAATCTGATTTACATGAACCAGATGACGATGAATTCCATTGTAATACAGAAAGTCTAGAGCTCAAACTGTTTACTAAGACCGAGCTTAACGATTTGGTTAGGGATCTGGGCTTAACGAAAGAAAAAGTTGAATTGCTTGGCTCTAGATTAAAAGACAAGAAGTTATTGCCAGTTGGAACCAGCATATACATGTATAGAAAGAGAGCAGCTATTTTCCAACTTTCTTAAAACAAGATGATTTAGTGTACTGCTCAATCATTCCCAGTCTGATGAATGAGTTTGGTATTGAATACAAAAAGGACGACTGGAGGCTGTTTATTGATTCATCGAAAACTAGTTTAAAGGCTGTTTTATTACCCAATGGTAACATGTAAGCATCTATACCTGTTGGAAATTCTGTACATACGAAAGAAAGCCATGAAAACCTAGAAATGGTGCTATTTAAAATAGGCTATTCTGCTCATGGTTCGATGATATGTGGCGATCTAAAAGTAACATGCATGCTTCTTGGTCAGTAAGGTGGCTTTACCAAATTTCTATGTTTCTTGTGTGAATGGGACAATAGGGCTTCGGATCAACGTTGGTGCAGAAGGAACTGGCCGGTGAGGGAGTCTTTAAAACCTGGTGAGAAGAACATGCTACGCAAAAACCTTGTAGATCCAAAAAACGTACTCCTACGTCTACATATGAAGTTAGGCCTAATGAAACAGTTTGTAAAGGCTTTGCCTAAGGAAGGACCATGTTTTAACCATCTCTGCCAAAAGCTTCCCCACCTTTCAGAAGCTGAACTAAAAGAAGGCGTCTTTGTCGGACCTGACATTAGAAAATTAATGTTTGATGTTAACTTTGAATCCACAATGACCTTAATTGAGGAAGAAGCATGGGTATCATTCAAGAAAGTCGTTACAGAGTTCTTAGGGCATGGAAAAGACCCAGAATATGTTTCTATTATAGCTACAATGTTAAAGAAGTTTAAAACTTTGGGATATTTAATGAGCCTGAAGGTTCACTTTTTGAACCGTCACCTTGATTACTTCCCGGACAATATGGGAGATGTTAGTGAGTAGCAAGGAGAGCGTTTCCACCAGGACATTAAAATGATGGAAAAATACTACCAAGGCCGCTGGAACACCAACATGATGGGGGACTTCTGTTGGTCACTTCACCGAGAAGTTCAGGAAGCGACTCATCGTAGAAAAAGCCACACAACAAGCTTCAAAGAAAAAAAAAGAGAAAGAAAATGCAAACCAATTCCAGCTGACAAGTGAAATCTCTATTAACACATATTATTGTTTTAAGTAGCTTAGTGTAAATACAAACCACGATTATGTTGTAACAAAGTTTCATTAATTTCTCCGTTTACCGTATAGCATAGGATTTTTATACTACACAGTAAAATGCATATTGCTTGAAACTATGGGCGATACAAAAAGACGAAGGCTAGATTTGGATTTAGCTCATAAAAATCTATAAAGATCACCAATCAAACTAAAAAAAATTCAAAAAAATTTCGTTGCCCTGTGTTATTGGTCATTGTCTCTCATGGAAAGTATAACATTTAAAATGTCTTTCTGTTTCAGATTAGCTGTCCTTGTACGACGTGTCGTCTTTTGCAGTTCACATACATAACACATACAATAACAGCGCAAGGTGAGCATTGTTTTGGTAGTTTGACAACTGATATGTGGACATGTTCACTCGTTGCACTGTTTATTTTCACTGATAACACTGTTCTTCCCAGGTCATGCGTCGCAAGATTGAAGATCAGTGGATTTCCATTCCACAACACAACTTTTCGTGAAGGCATGGCTGCAAGACTTCGGACGGCAAACGGCTGGCATCGGTGGTCGATTTATCAAGGTAAGAGTACATTACATTCCCTGAAGTCCCATCTAGAATTCCTCACCCAAGGAGTTGTCTTCAATGTTTTTGTTCTTCGCTACCGTAGGTCCAGTGGTTTACCAGTTCACTATTTTGCACAGTTACATCATGGTAACTGTCATTAGGCGATGCACTACAAATGTAACTGAACTTTATATGCACAGTTCCATAGCGCTCACAGTTTATCTGGCGACGTACAAAGAATGTTTGTTATCAAGTTTTTTACATAAATATTTCATCACGATCATTCTCAGTGATATATGAAGAATAGTTTTAAAAAATTTACACACATACTTCATCGGGATTACAAGCATTGCGATGCATGTAGAATGCCTTTAACGCAGTCTCTCTACACATTTTGATACAAATTACAAATTCTGATCACATTTACATACCAACATATTATATTTTGCTTTACATCACTATATATAATTACACATAAATACATATATTACTTGTTGGCTTTATATGGAATATAAGTATTTACATAATTTTACGGACATTACAGATTTGAACCAAATTTGGCATTCGCGCAGTGATATCACCTGAAACTTGAAAGATTAGACACATCATCTCGATACATCAGCATACAAGCCCAAGCGCACATATACCAATGGACAAACGTCTGAAACACACTAAAATCAAACCTACAGAATTCTGGCGTTACGAATGTGTGTAGAGTGTGTATATGGCCTTGGATTCACATGAACATGTGTTATGCAGAATGGAGTGCTTCTAATCCGTTCCTAAGTGATAATGTTTGGTTACCGTGTGGTTTTGTGTGTACGTCAATCAGTCATGAATAGTCCTTGGCCAACGCTACAGTTAGTCAATTATCTATCTCAAAAATATTTTCCTCGGACTTGCGTAAATGTCGTCATAACATATGTTTTAAAATTTAGGCTGATGTTTGTGTACGTTCGGCGAAGTCGAAATCGCTTCTTTCTTCTTGTGCTGCTGGCTGCATCAGCTGAAATAAAATTTCTTATGCTACCTTATTTCCTTGTGGTATTACTGAGAGGTACGTGTGTTTTATTAATATATGGCTTACTCATGCATTACTAACAGATATACATTTACTGTTTAGAATGAAATAAGTCTCGATGAGCGTAAAGCCCAACGATTCTATTTGTTTGTGTTCTGCAACAGGTATGCTCCAGGATACGGTATGTTGACAATTACATATGGACTGTCGTACAGCAGACGCCACTTCGCGTTCCGCCGTTTTAGTGCAGAAGATTTGTGGTGAGTATGCAGTAGTACCTGCATGCCTATCTTTAATTCGTGCTTTCGCTTAGTAGTACTAGAGTAGTATCTGTTTCTTGCATTAGCATGCTGCGTCAGCGTGGTTAGCACTTCTCTTAGCTTTTCATCTTGAGACAGCTGCTCAGACAATAGCTTTGACAGCGGATCGCACCACTCATTTGATTCTTTGCGGTGGAACATAAGCTCGTTAGGTGTATAGGTTGTGTCATGTATATTCAGGTTGTTGTGAACATCTTCAAATAGTGACATAACTTACCCAGTTGGAATGCTGTGTAGGTATATATGTATTCATGAATCTGTTCAGTTCTCTGAAAATCGTGTAGTAGGATTAGATTGTGGGCTAAACTTCGAGATAAGGATGTTCTTAATGCTATTGTCCTTTAATAATTTACGCCATTTGTACCCTGTGTAGTACGTGGCGTTGTCAGATAAAATTGCCTTAGGTTTTCCCACGTGAGGAATGTAGTCACGTGGGAATCGTCTGATGACTGTTGCCGATTTTATGGCGTACAACTTAACATGTTTAGAAAATTTGTCATAAAATGCTAAAATATACTTCACACCACCACTACTTGCTGAATACGGACCTCTTATGTCCGTACTTACAGTCTCCAGAGGTTTGCTGAGTAGTATGCAATGTAGATCTGTCCTTTAAGGTAGGTTATGAGGTTTACATTTTTGACGAGATATACACGTTTTAAGCACATTGTGAGTTTTTCGTCTGATATTAAGTTTTGCAAGGCACTTCTTCGTTTCATAATGTCCCCAAACTAAGTGTGTGTGCCAAATTAAGTTGTGTTCCGAGTCCTTGGGAATATATACGCCCCAGTTAGAGCCGTCTTCCTGAATAACACGTCATTATATGTAAGGTAGCGGCTAGACAGTGGGTGGTCATGTTGATCTATGACTAAAGTTCTTACCTTGTTCCAGTGCGGCTCAGATTGTTGTAAAGATGCCATATTTCTACACAAATCAATGTAATATTGGTAATATTGTTTATACTGCATTACAAGTATTATGTGGTTGTTCACATTATCAGGATCAGTTTTACAATCATCCATACTTTTCGGAAGACGGGACAATGCCTCAGCAATGATGTTGTCTTCACCTTTGATGTATACAATCTCAAACAAGTAATTCTGCAGAGATAAAGCCCAGCGCGATAATCTAGGATGAACTAACTTACATGTTAACAAAAATGTCAGAGCTTAGTGATCTGTATAAATTTTCGTGTGTTTACCATACAAATAATTGTCAAACTTTTTGAAAGCCCGGACAACAGAAATAGTCTCAAACTCAGTGGTTGAATAAGTACGTTCACATTCACCTAAAGTACGGCTTGCCAATCCAATAATTTTTACCTGTTCCTCTTCTTCATTCTTAACGACTTGAAATAGGCAACAACCCAAGCCACTGCATCACGCGTCACACGTCATACGTCATACAAAAATCTAAACTAAGGTCTGGATGGTCTAAAACGTTTGCATTCACCAGTGCATGCTTAATATTATCAAAATTTTGCTGGCACTGCTCAGAGCAGATCCACACCTGATTTTTCTTAAGTAAATCTAGGAGATGCTTACTGTTCAATAGTTGTGACAGGAAACGTCGAAAGAAAGAACAAATACCTAGAATTGACTTCATTTGTTTTTAGTGCGAGGACTAGGAAAATTCCTAATAGCGTTCAACTTACCTGTATCAGGGCATATACCTTGTGCATTAATTAGATGTCCAAGATATCTAATCTCCCTATAAGTAAATTTTGACTTCTCTAAGTTAGGTGTTACACCCGCTTGTCCACATTTATCCAGAATCTCTTCAAGGGTGTCAAGATGTTCATTCCAAGTCTTAGTAGCTATCAAAAGATCATCAACATTATGTGTAATAGTCTCAACTAACTAGTCACCAAGCACAGTATAGAAATCAGTAATAAATACGCCTGAAATGACACTCGATCCGAAAGGAAGAACACAGAATTGACATGTTCGCTCCCAAATATGAAAGCAGTGTATTTTCTGGAATCAGGAGTGATTGCTACTTGCCAAAACGAATTTGACAAGTACATCGTGGAAAAGTGCTTAGCATCTAAAAATTTTTGTAATTGTTCCTCTAGATTTTCTGGTTTAGTGCGTACAGGTAGTATAATTTCATTTATGGCAAGTGTGTCCAACACCACTCTAATATTTCCGTTAGGTTTCTTGACAACAAGTAATGGACTACAGCCGTCACCAACGGCGCCAACCCCCTGTATGAACTGAGGATGACCTCTGAACCCAGTCGGCAGGAGTCATTGGTGCCGACATGAGCAACAATTTGCAATCGGGTGCACCCATTGCTCTCTATCGCCGCCGGCAGAGCGTCCTCCACATCTCGGATGAGACCCCGCGGCAAGCAGACAGAGTGAACTCTGGCCTTCTTCCCCGACCTTTCCGCTATTTCCCTAACGGCTCGAATACATCTAGGGTCGGTTGGATACTGCTGCCTTTTCGGGCCAAATAATTAACTATTGATGCTGCTTAGCATAATTGTCAGTGATATTTTATAGAATTAAGCAGATATACAGGGTGATTATAATTAATGTTAAACTTTCAAATGGCTGTAGAAATAACACCACTGGTCATAATGAGGTCAAATTGCAACGGAATATTATCGAAGAAGGGGGAAGAAGTATGGAAGAAAAAAAGTAGTGCGAAAATTGATAAACAGATGGCGCTCAATGTGTTAGAATACGTAAATGAAAACACTCGTCATGCACACGACCCACTGAAGTTGGTATAAACACGCCAGGTACACAGCTTTTCCTCCTTTCCGGTCTGCGACGTTCGCCGTAATCATGTCTTAATGTACAGCTGTATTACAAGAATTATGACTGCACACGTCGCTCTGCCGAAATTCCGCACACTGAAGGGTTTGAAAAGAAGCGTTGGTCCGATGACTGCCGTGGGTCTGGAGAAAATGATTCGGAAGTTCTAAAAGATGGGTTTTTTGGTGTGCAACCTAGTAGAGAGAGGAAAGGAATTGTTTCGCCATCAGTGGAAACAGTCGCCACAGCAATGCAGGAGGAGACGAGTGGTGGTGTGTGAACGTGTAGTGCACAGAGAATTCCCGAACATTGGACATACCCGTGAGTACCGTGCTTAAAATCCTATGAAACATCCTTCTTTCCTAGTCATTCAAAATCACCCAATTGCACGAGCTGTTTGCTGTTGACCTGCCAGCAAGAGAGACGGTTGCTTTAGAATTTCTTGCTCGCATGGAAGTGGACAATGATTGGCTGTGGAAGAACTTATGGACTGACAGGATATGTCAATACACAGAACTGTTGAATATGGGCTACGGGAAATCCACGCAGAAATCAACCATTACTACTTCATCCTGAAATGGTCACTGTGTGGTTCGGGTTTACGGCATCATTATAGGGGCATATCTTTTCGAAGAAACATATGTCTCCAGTCCTGTTACGTGTACCGTCACTGGTAAGAGCTATGAGTGTCTTTTGCGCAACCACGTCATTCCAGCTCTCCAACAGCGTGGATGTGTTGATGAGATCAGTTTTGATACAAGGTGGCGCACATCCGCACATTGAAAATCCAGTTAAGCAGCTGCTGAAGCGCCATTTAGCAAATTCTAGAAATATCAACCGCTATTTCCTTAGAGCCTGGCCGCTCCGATCACCTGATCTTAATCCGTGGAACTTCTGACTGTGGAGCTATCTGAAACATGTTGTGTTCAATGTTCCGATTGCAAACTTAGCTGCATTGAGTGCATTCATTGTGCAACACATTTAGAACGTGACCCTGGAAACACTGATCAGTTGTGGAACATGCTGTTTCTCGATTCCAACTTCTTGCAAAAAACAGTGGACAGCATACTGAACACGTTTTGCACCAATCACACGGAAATTAATATTCCGATTTGATTTTGAATTATGCTTTTTATGCTGTTTTTGGCCTCAGGACGATTATAAACCGATGTTATTAAAGCTTTTTTTGCAGTTTTGGCCTCAGGACAATTAAAAACCGATGTGAGTGATGCTTTCTATGCGGTTTTTGGCCTCAGAACAATTAAAAATCGATTTTTCCCATCCGAAGTGATATGACCTTGCCGTGGTGGATGGGCTTACGTAACTAACAGTATAACACCTGTACACCAATGCACACTCAGTAGTACAGTTTAACATCAAACGTACACCTTAGGCATTGTTGTATGATTCATTTGTCATTTGCAGTCGACCACTATTAAATTATGATGCTTACAGCGCCATCTATTGCTACATTTTGTAACTATTTATTTTTCTTCTGCCATATGTTTTCCCCCTTCTCCGCTAATATTCCGATGCAATTTGACTCATTCTGACCAGTGATGTTATCTCTACAGCGTTTTGAAAGTTCTTTATAACCACCCTGAATATTAAATCAGAACTATTAGCAAATGGAATGATGTGTAGTGTCCCAAAGGATAATGAGGTAGCCTGATGGACTGATTTAAGTTCAGTCTATAAATTTACTTGCCAACAAAGAATCAAACAAAGCAAACATGTATAAAAGGGAAGCTGAACGTGTCCCAAAGGATAATGAGGTAGCCTGATGGACTGATTTAAGTTCAGTCTATAAATTTACTTGCCAACAAAGAATCAAACAAAGCAAACATGTATAAAAGGGAAGCTGAACCTTTTTGGTTGCTTTGCGAAGTTACGGCCTCTCGGGCGTCTCATGTGACTGCGATTTTACATCAGCGAGAGGACAATTTAAGTGCGAGCACTGCCTGCAGCTAGGCAGTCAGCCCTAGGCGTCTTTGGTTTGAGACCAGCCTGGAGTTAGCCTCTCAGAGCCGTGCTTAGAATCATGGCTTGTCCCATGGTGCCATGGTGGTATGGTGTGCTGCTCACTGTGTTCGGATCACATGAGTTTCCTTCGCGGGTCGCACCTCTTCTGCTGGAGAGTTGAAAAGTCCTTACGTGCAGTCCGTTTTTGCGAGTTCGCCTCTGCCTTGGTTGCTGGACGTGGCAAACCTACATCGTCCACGATCGAATCCAGCCCAATGTAGGAACCGGACTGAGCTCCATACTTGACGTGTGCTAATGTGTCTCTGTCACCAATTAGTGTCGTTCTTTGTTCTTGCGCCATCATTCTGCTGGCCATAGTTTGACCGATGCAGTAAAGGTGGATCAGCATCCTTAATGTCATTAAGCCTAATTCTGATTTTATTGTAATTATCTCCTTGAACCTTTAGTACGAGAATTTGTGTCAGTATTTTATATTCTTGAAGTTAAACAAAAGCAGACAAGCTGAAAATTAGCTTCACCGAATACGAATACACTGATGTTCCGAGAAGAAACAGGACGTTCATGTTCACATGAAATGTACCTTAGTAGCATTTGAACAATGTCGGCCTGTGAGTTCAAGGTCAACAGTGATATCGCGGCGCAACACCACCCACCGGTAAAATGTGCCTGTGGCTTCCGTTGTCGCTATAAACCGAAGGTCATGGATCAGTATGACTTGCAGGATGCCTCGCAGACGTATGCGCGAACCGTACCGTCAAGTCAGTAAGTCTGGATCATTATTGGTGTGAGGGAATGTGATGCATCCATCGGGGAAATCGCTATTCGTGTGGGACGAAGTGTTTCGGCAATGTAACGGGTGTGTCCCGAACGGTTTATGGAAGGCCGTGAAACACGACGAGATTCGTCAGGTCTCACCTCCCAGGACACCTCCCCGAGGAGAATGACACCCCATGCAAAAAAATGGTTCGAATGGCTCTGAGCACTATGGGACTCAACTGCTGTGGTCATTAGTCCCCTAGAACTTAGAACTAGTTAAACCTAACTAACCTAAGGACATCACACACATCCATGCCCGAGGCAGGATTCGAACCTGCGACCGTAGCGGTCGCGCGGTTCCAGACTGTAGCGCCTTTAACCGCTCGGCCACTCCGGCCGGCACCCCATACAAATTGCATTTCAAGACTGATCTGCGTCCTCCTCTGCTCTGGCGCAACAGTGGAACAGTGTAATGTGGTGACACAGGCAGACACCACACTTGCTAGGTGGTAGCCTTTAAATCGGCCGCGGTCCGTTAGTATACGTCGGACCCGCGTGTCGCCACGATCAGTGATTGCAGACCGAGCGCCGCCACACGACAAGCCTATAGAGACTTTCCAGCACTCTCTCTAGTGGTACAGCCGACTTTGCTAGCGATGGTTCACTGACAAAATACGCTCTCATTTGCCGAGACGATAGTTAGCATAGCCTTCAGCTACGTCATTTGCTATGACCTAGCAAGGTGCCATTACCAGTTACTATTGATACTGTAAAACATGTACCGTCAAGAGCGACGTTCACCATTTATGGATTAAAGTTAAGTATTCCACCAGCTACGTCAGTTTTTACTAAATTCTAATTTCCTTGTCCTGTTCCAGACCTTACGCCAGCCTGCGTGAGCTAAAACGCGTGCCTTTCGGCTTCCTCTCATACCGGGTTGGCTCTCTTGCCAATCCACAACATGTAACATTTCGTACACTATCAGGGGTGACAGTCTGTCATTTGTTACGCTACAGATTACTTGCGCGTCGTCCCGTCCACTTCTCCGCCTACCTTTGATGAATGTGCATAAACATCCTAAAAATGGTTCAAATGGCTCTGAGCACTATGGGACTCAACTGCTGTGGTCATAAGTCCCCTAGAACTTAGAACTACTTAAACCTAACTAACCTAAGGACAGCACACAACACCCAGCCATCACGAGGCAGAGAAAATCCCTGACCCCGCCGGGAATTGAACCCGGGAACCCGGGCGTGAAACACCCTAAAAGCCAATGGTATTTGGAACGTCATCAGTGACGACAGGATCGGCATCGAATAGTGTTTTCGGGCGAATCCGGGGTCTGTTTATTTGAAAATGATGGTCGCATTTTGCTTCGATACAGACAGCGAGAGCGGCATCACAGTGACTGCATTTGCACAAGAAACACAGCGCCAACTCAAGGCTTATGGTGTGGGGTGCTGTTGGGTACGACTACGAATTACAGTTGATCTGTGTCCAGGGCACTGTGGCCAGTGTCACCTACGTGAATGACATCCTGCGACCCGTAGCCATATGCTTTCTGCACAGTAACCCAGACGCCATTTTTCAGCAGGACAATGCACGTAGCCGGCCGGAGTAGCCGAGCGGTTCTAGGCGCTGCAGTCTGGAACCGAGCGACCGCTACGGTCGCAGGTTCGAATCCTGCCTCGGGCATGGATGTGTGTGATGTCCTTATGTTAGTTAGGTTTAATTAGTTCTAAGTTCTAGGCGACTGATGACCTCAGAAGTTAAGTCGCATGGAGCTCAGAGCCATTTGAACCATTTGAACAATGCACGAACATGTGCCTTCTAGGTGTGCCCTGGACCATCAGACTTGTCGCCAGTCGAATATGTGTGGGATGGAGTAGTACGACGAGTGTAGCACTGTGACCTAATGCCAACCACCACAGATGAACTTTGGAACCAGGTGAACGCAGCATGGACAGCTGTACCACAACACGCCATTTGCGCCTTGTACGTGCCGCTGCCATCACGCATGCAACAAGTTATCAGGTCCCATGGCAGACCTTGTGCCTACTAAACAAGAGGACACATACTTAACCGATGTGACTGGAATGTTAGACATTTCTGCCGAAGATACTAATGTGCATGTCCTGTGAATATGAACGCCCTGTCTTCAGTAGTTCAAGGTGTTCTTGTCATTTGCTTGTTATGTAAATCTAATTTGTATTCTGTTTGTTCTAGAATCTGTTCTGAATCGACCTACCGCCTGGCTCCTAAAAGTAAAGCTGTTGTTAATAACTGAAAATCTTAAGTCCTAATACAGCATTCTGCACTGTTTGCTTCACAGATGTGAGTAATTTATTTTTCTTTAAAATATTTTTAGTTACATCCTGCTATGGCTGCTTGGCACTGTATAGTTCGTTTCTTTTTTAAACGTTTGAATGTTTTACCTGTTTGGTTTAGTATATATAATAAATCGTTCTCCTTTACATCACAGACGCTTGAATAGTTTCTTTTTCAAACACTTTGGATTAATGGTTCACTGTTTGCTTCACAGTAGTGTATAATGTATTCACGCCGTGGCTCTGTCCAACTAGTCCGTCTATGCACACGTTGTCGGCTCTCAGCTGCTTGCCCCTAACACAGCTCGGCCAAGCCACTCGTTTTGCCACATTTTCAGTAAGAAGTGCGGGAATTTCGTTACTGAATGTAACCACACACATTCACTACATACATCTACAGACCTGGAATATGAATTATCATAAGCAGTTACTATGTTGCAAGTTAGGGATTTAAACGTTCAGTTTTTGTGTTCCATCGGCGAATTTCTTTCTCAGCACGATGTGCGACGTTTTGAATGGTTTCCGTTCGTACCTTTAATGGTTCGTTTGGTACATGAAACAGAAAATACATATGTAAATGATGAAACATCAGCTAATCACCTACAATTTGGTCGTGTTCATCAGTCACTACTTTATTGTGGCGCTTGCCGCACGCTATTATGAAATTACGACTACTGCGGAAGTAGCTAATTGTGCTTTGTTTCCTCTTGCCAGTATTCAGTACAACAATAACACCCACCGTCTCTGGTGGCAACTTGCACTGGATAAACTTTCTAATTGTTGTACGCTTTAATCTGAATAACTTGAATGTTTAATACTTCCTCAATGTTTATCGATCAACAAACAAAAAAATGAATATCGACTCCGAATTCCTAGCCTTCCAGATAATATCACGAAACTTGCACTTGTATTACAAATTAATTCAGTTTGATTACAATTTATACTTCTTGAGTAATTCACTAATAGTGACCTGTAAGTCAGACTTGCAAATAAGTTCACACTATCGATTCCTTTTTTCATATCACAGTTGTCATGATATAATTCTCAGCGTTTATTCTAATTATCGATTCAGTAAGCGCTATCGCTGAAGTGAAACCTAAGCAAGGTCTGGTCTCAGAAGCCGGTTATCGTAGAAGTGGAGTTCATAAAATATCCGTTGTGCGTTTTATAATTTCTAATAGCGAGGAGGGGGAAAACGACAACAGCGATGTTTGAACTACGTGCGCAAGCTTCTCTAGAATCTAACTCTGCCAACAATCACACACATGGAAATTGTGAGAAAATGTTTCTGAACAAAACATCTTTTATGCCAGATCTTATTCATATGATATTTGTATCAGGTCTTGGCTATCATAGCAGCTCTTGAAGGCTTATATGGTTGATACGTTATAAACTGATATTTAACGATAGAGTTGAGATATGTGTGATACATTTTCAGTGCGGCGTTGCCATGAAACGGCATGCTACAGATTATGATACAAAACAGCTAAATATGCCAAAATAAATATGGCATCTGTCGATACTGCGTGTGGCGTCTAAATTACTTCACGACTGAAGGAAGTGTTGTGAGATGAGTATTACTTCACCTGATGCCCTGCTTTCCATTTCCTTTCTTCACCTGTTTTATTTGCTGATTAGCAAGTAATTGTGTTCCATCCAGCATTCCGTTTTAGGTAAAAAAAAATTTGTATACATATTAAATAAAGACATGTAACTCGATTATTTTACAATTATATTACGGTTGGTTGGCTGATTTGGTGGAGGGGACAAAACTGCGAGGTCATCGGTCCCGTCGGATGAGGGAAGGATGGGGAAAGAAATCGGCCGTGTCCTTTTGAAGAAACCTACCTGGCTTGCCTTAAGTGATTTGGGGCAATCACGGGAAACGTAAATCAGGATGCCCAGACGCGGGTCTGAGCCGTCGTCCTCCCGAATGCGAGTCCAGTCTGCTAACTACTGTGGCACCTCATTCGGTAATTTTATTATTCTGTAATCTACTGACTTCAAAGTTGAAGTCATTTTGCCGTCCCACGCAATAACGACAATCAGTGCGGAAGGCTCCATATTTATTTTGGCATATTTAGCTGTTTTGTATTATAACTTGCAGTATGCTGTTTCAAGGCAAATACATAGCCGTTATCATTAAATATCAGTCAAAAACGAATCCACGATATAAGCCTTCAAGAAATACTGTGATAACCGAGACTTGAGACAAGTATCACATGAATAAAGTCTGGCGAAAAGAAAATGTCGTGGTTGATAGAGTCAAAGGATGTAAGTTAGTAGCCCGCCACAAGCTAAATCTCTTTTTTTCTTTATTTCGATGTTCTTAACATTTTGTGGGACTTTCTACGAATGTAATACAAGCATGCTGCGAAATCTTCGACGTTATTTGAAGTCTCCATCTAATTAGAGAACGAAGGATGAAATAAATATCTGGATGTTTATTCCGATTATAAGGCGATTTTGGGTTGTGTGATTACGCAGGAACATAAGAGAACAGCTTCAGTTGCTGCGACTGAAACGAGCAGCAATAACATTTATATTTTTCCTTGTCACAAATATCCGGTGTTTACTTTCGAATATATATTTTTGAGTGTGTGGCATGGCAGGAAATTAAGAGGTCAGTTTAAATTGCTCCAAGTGAAACGATGAGCAAAAACATCCAAATTCTTCCTTGTCGCAAATATTTCGCGGGTAACTGTCATGTCACAAGTTCTCCCGCAAATCGATGGCATTTCTGGGTGGTACACTTCTGCCGCTAACGTCATGTGTGAGCTATTACCCACGTGAGAGAGGCCCATTTAGAATTCTAACGAAAATCAATAGCAGTTCCTGCGGTTGCCGATAGGCGTGTGACGTCGAAATGTCTTCATGTTTGCAGTAAGAGTTGTGAAATGAGTACCACTCTGGCTTCTGTAACTGTATGGAATAAAGACACTGCCTTGGTCAATTGTTTCAGTTTTTCTCTGGTGATCCGCTTAGGTAATTACTAAATGTTATTTTCAAATCGGAACAACTAAGGAAAGAAGAAAAAACGGGATCGGTAATTTAAAACTAGCAGTTACGTGACAATAAAATTAGATACATACAGCGACAACTAGAAAAGAAAACTTCACGAAATGACTCATGTCTAGTACTTCGAAGTGTAATTTGTCAAGGCGAGGATTCTATGGAAACAGAACAGATTAATAAGGACAGTTATGTGGGCAGCTATGTGACTATTTGCACATCGCACTGCCCTCACATAGCTGAACGACTCCTACAAAATAAGCACAGCTTTTATAATAAAGTAATAGTTACAGACAAGTAAAGATGAACTCGACCTGTACGTAAAATGTAACAATTAATCCAGAATGAGTTTTCCACTCTGCAGCGGAGTGTGCGCTGATATGAAATTTCCTGGCAGTTTAGAACTGTGTGCCCGACCGAGACTCGAACTCGGGACCTTTGCCTTTCGCGGGCAAGCGCTCTACCATCTGAGCTACCGAAGCACGACTCGCAGCCGGTACTCACAGCTTTACTTCTGGCAGTATCTCGTCTCCTATCTTCCAAACTTTACAGAAGCTTTCCTGCGAACCTTGCAGAACTAGCACTCCTGAAAGAAAGGAGAGCTTCTGTATAGTTTGGAAGGTAGGAGACGAGATACTGGCAGAAGTAAAGCTGTGAGTACCGGCCGTGAGTCGTGCTTCGGTAGTTCAGATGGTAGAGCGCTTGCCCGCGAAAGGCAAAGGTCCCGAGTTCGAGTCTCGGTCGGGCACACGGTTTTAATCTGCCAGGAAGTTTCGTAACAATTAATATTTGTGAGTTAATACGCTATAAGAACGAAATTCGGCAGATGTATTCAGTGCATCTAGCTATGTAGTCGCGCAGGACCTTCCAGCTGTCATCAGCTTACAGGACAAACACTTCAGTTTCACGGCTGCAGAAAGGAGACATCGGGCACCCTACTTTTAGCATAAAAATAAGCGTCTCCCTAAAACTTACGTCTTTCTTCTCTTTTTCCTTTCTTTTTCTCTTTTTCCTAGAATTTATCCTGTCCTGTTTTTAAGATACGGCAAATTAAATTTTATTTGAACTTCGCGCCCGGATGCGCTTCCTTTCACCACAGCCGTATTTCAGCCTGAGACAAAGATGTCGTATGAGCCATCAAATGGTAAATTTTTTGAAGTTTCTTCTGTGTGTTGTAGTATTTTAAGTGTTTGTGTTTTAGTTCTTCTGAGGCGGTGATTGGGAACCAGTCCAAGATTTGCATAAGACAGCGAGTAAAACTGCCTTACAACCAGACTCCGGCTGTCTAGTGCAATAGCGGCGCGGTCTGAGACGTCTTGCCACAGTTCGCGCGGCTCCCCCCGGAGGAGGTTCGAGTCCTCCCTCGAGCATGAGTGTGTGTGATGTCCTTAGCGTAATTTAGTTTAAGTTAGATCAAATAGTGTGTAAGCCTAGGGATCGATGACCTCAGCAGTTTGGTCCCATATGAACTGACCAAAAATTTCTAATGTAACAGATCAGTGATAGTTAATCATCCGCACGGTCCAGGTCGTTACCTATCTCAGCTCCCTGTCTGTCTAGCTGATGTTCAGCGCATTAAGCTAAACGCGTACGTCGTCTAATTTCCTTTTTTTGGTAGTTTATTTTTAAGGGTGTTCCAGACCATCATGTGCATTGGAGTTACTTATATGTTAGTGTCCATGTCCATCGTTACGACGGATTAATAAGAGATGGTACTGATTTCCCATGGTGCACAAAATGGGTCAGAAAATCGTTGCAGAAACAACGAAAAAAGCATGTCACATTTAAAATAACGCAAAACCCACCAAGGTTGGTAAAGTTTTACGGAAGTTCGAATTTTAGAACGAAATTCACCACTACATGATTTTAGTAGTTTTGTAGTGACCTTTCCTCTCTTAGTGTATATTTTTATGTGAATTTATTTTGTGCAAGGTGTGATTGGAAAGTTTTAAGAATGGGCTTTTAATTGTTGAATGGTGGTACTTAACATGCTACTGTGGTGCTCTCCTTCAAAATAATCCCCTTCTGACTAAACACACCGACTCCAACGGTGAGTCCACTTTTGGAAACATTCCTGGAATTTTTGTCCAAAAGTGTGTGAAGGACACACTGGTATTTGCCTGGATATTTTCAACCGTGCCAAGTCCCTTCCCTTTCAGTGAAAATTTCATTTTAGGAAACAGGTACAAACCCGCAGGGGCCAAATCTGGGGAACATTGCGGATGTGGAAGCACAGGAATTTTGAGTTTGGTAAAAAAATGAACGATGGAGAAGGCACGATAGGCTGGAGCATTGTCATGGTGTTTCACCCAACGCCTGTCTTTCCACAATGCAGGTCTTTTTTCCACACCTTTTCCCACAAACGCTCAAGGGCACATTTGTAGTATTCCTGGTTAATTGTCTGTTCTCCAGGGGTAAATTCATGATGTACTACACCGCTAGAATCGAAAAAAATTACCAACATTGTCTTCACCTTCGACCGACTTCGCCATGCTTTTTTCAGTAATGGTGCACCTCGAGTCTTGCACTGCGAAGACAGCACTTGTTTCAGGATCATATCCATATACCCACGATTCGTCACCTGTAACTACCCTATTTAAAAAATCTGGGTCATTTTTAGTCCGATTAATCAGTTCTTGACACACTTCAAATCAGTATTGTCTCTGGTCATTGGACAACATTTTTGGAATGAGCTTTGCAGACACTCGACACATGTTCACATCTTCAGTTAAAGTTGACTGTACTGCATAGAAACTTAAATTAAGTTCATCAGCCATCTCCATAATTGTAAGTCTACCATCAGAGCGCACTAAGTCGTGAACTTTCACAACATTTTCATTCGTTTTTGAGGTGGGCAAAGAGCCGGACCGTGGGTCATCTTCAAATGATTCGCGACCAGTTTTAAATCTGCTGAACTAGACAAAAAACATTTGACTGGCTCATATAATTTTTAATGGTTCGTATGTCTCAGAAGCTGGTTTCCCGGTTTAAAAACAAAATTTCACACAAACTAGTTGCTCCGTTTTTACCCACACTCAACCACCTGCCACAACGAACTGAATTAAGGAAACGCAGTTTCCTTTCAGGGGACGTTCAAGAACAAGGCAATGACTCACTCCCCACCCTCCGTGTACCTGCCCGCCAAACCAGTAAGCAGTAGCGGATCCATTCTTAAAAACTTTCCAATCACGCCTCGTATATAATGTTTAAAAATGAATGAACGTATTGATCCTACCAGTCGGTGGTTACGCGACCGGAATTGACTGTAATTATTTACATACACGCTCGCCGCAGCTGCTCGGTGTGTGAAAAACAATGAAAGCACAGAAAATTGTCTTGCGTTTATCACTGTTAATGATTTGACATTACATGAGCAAAAGGTTTTCAAATGTTTTTTTAATATTGGGTACAAATATGTCTCATAAACCTTCGCGTACATGACGCCAGAAGTATGAGATTGTTTAGGTTTGCCCGACATACAATGTACACTATGGAGAGGGATTCCAAGTACAAACGCTCACGTAACGAAACATTATTGTAATGAAGTAATTATTATTTGAGCATCCCGAATGAAAAAACTCGACTTCATTATCTGTTCAGTATGTCTTCATGTTAATTACTTAATGAAATATTCACTGTTATCAGATTTCGTGAAGCGAAATCGATAAAGTCAGAGCATTGTATTACGAAGTAAAAAGAATTATTCCTGCGCATCATGTTTTTATGGCAACATTAAAAGATTAAATACTCTACCGATCTTTATTCCTGTAATATTATTCAAGAAGACGGCTGATCCCCGCAAAGTATTACAGAAAGCTGTTAATGGTTTATGGCGGCGATGCAGGAATGATCTGTAAAGGCTTATGGCCGTTAGGAAACTTGCGTATTTTCTTAACAATTCAAGAAGAGGAGCTTTCAGAATGGAACAAAGTAGATTAATATTGTAACTATTTAACTATATTCTGAAATTAAGCACAAAGCAAAACATTTACAATACATACGTTTTCGTTTTACAGCGAGACAAAAGAGAGTTAGTCGAATTTCTCTCTGGACGAGTTTTCTGTGTTTATTGCGCCAGAGAGGTTGATGAGTTTATCCAAAACAAACATGTCATCTGCTATTCTTTGTACATATTATATGTTGTGTACGCACTGTACTGGCTTTCAGTTCACACTTTATCGTACTTCACAACACGACGCTGTTTCTTATTTTATCGCCGTGGCACATATAAGATTTAAACATGAATGGCACAGTTTTCACAAAGTGACTGTACCGAAAACTGGCGGAAAACCCAAAGTGATCCTGGTCGTATGTAAAGTACACCAATGGCAAGATCCAACCACTACCTTCACTGCGCGATAAAAATGGCGATGTTATTGACGACTGTGCCACTAAACCAGAGTTACTAAAAATGATTTTCCGTAATTCCTTCATGAAGGAAGACGAAGTAAATGCTCCAGAATTCGAATCAAGTACGACTGCCAACATGAGTAACGTAGAAGTAAATACCCTCGAGGTAGTGAAGCAACTTAAATCACATAATAAAAGTAAGTCTTCTGGTCCGGACTTTCAGAGTATTCTGATGCAATAGCTCCACACTTAACAATCATATGCAACCGTTCGGTCGTTGAAACATACGTACCTAAAGACGGGAAAGTTACACAAGTCACACCAATACCCAACAAAGGAAATAGTAGTAATCAGCCAAATTACAGACGCAGACCACTATCGTCCATGTGCAGTAGGATTTTGGAACATGTACTATGTTCGAACATTATGAATTGTCTCGAAGGAAACGATTTGTTGACCAACAGTAAACACGGATTCAGAAGATATCGTGGAACACAACTGGCTCTTTATCCTCACGAAGTAACGAATACTATCGATAGGGTATGTCAAATTGATTCCATACTTTTAGATTTCTGGAAAGCTTTTGACCGTTCCCCTCAAGCGACTTCTAATCAGATTGTGTGCCTGCCTATCGAGTATTGCCTCAATTGTGCGTCTGAATTCGTGATTTTCTGTCAGAAAAGCTGAAAATTCGTAGTCAATGACGGGGAGTCATCGAGTAAAACACAAGTGGTATCTGGCATTCCCCAAGGAAATTTTATAGACCCTCTGTAGTTCCTGATCTGCATAAACCAGTTTGGAGAAATCTGAGTAGTCCCGTTAGATTGTTCGCAGATGATGCTGTTATTTACCATCCTGTAAAGTCATCAGATTATAAAAACCAATTGCAAAATGATTTAAACAAGGTGTCTGTATGGTATGAAAAGCTGCAATTGACTCTAAGTAATGAAAAATGTGAAGTCATCCCTATGAGTAGCAAAGGATTCCGTTTAATTTTGACCACACGATAAGTAACGCAAGTCTAAAGCCTGTAAATTCAGCTAAATACTTAATAATTACAATTACGAGTAACTTATACTGGGACGATGGTGTAGTTAATGTTGCGGGGAAAGAAAACCAAATACTGAGATTTATTTGCAGAACAGTTAGGAAATGTAATAGGTCTACTAAAGAGATTCCTCGTACTACTATTGTCCGCCCTCCGAGTACTGCTATGCAGTGCGGGATCCGCATCAGACAGGACTGACGGAGGACAATACATAAATTTTAAGAAGGGCAGCTCGTTTTGTATTAATGAACCATAGGAGAGAGTGCTACTGATATGATACACGAATTGGGGTGCCAATCACTAAAACGAAGGCGTTTGTCACTGCGGCAGGACCTTATCATGGGCAATCACCAACTTTCTTTTCAGAGAGTGATAATTTATAGGGAGAAATGATCACTTTAATAAAATAAGAGAAATAAGAGCTCACACGGAAAAATTTAAAGGTTCGTTTTTTCCGTGAGCTGTTCAAAGTGGAGCGGTAGAGAAATAGCTTGAAGGCGGTTCGATGAACTCTCTGCCAGGAACTCAGTTGTGTATATTGCAGTGTCATCATATAGATGTACAAGTGGTTGTCATCAGACACTTGTGCCTAGTGAGGCGTCAGTTTATGTATAAACGAGCTCATTGAGGCGAATTTTAAACTTTGGTTTATATGTCCAATGTAGTTAATCTGTAGAAGACAAACTAGAAAAGATTCTGTGATAAAAATGAGTGGTTTGTCTAAGCTTCTGAAGTCCTCACAATTAGTTTTAATTTTGCAGTGAATACCATGTACTGGCTACAAAAAATAATTGCTTTGTTAATCAAATCTTGTCGTCATGAGTTTGTTTCCTTGTTAGGTATACAGGGTGATTCTTATTAACGTTTAAAAACCCCCGAAGCGATGGAGATAACGCTGAGACAACTAATTTGAAACAAGACACTAGAATTCGCAATTGTCAGGAAATTCGCTAAAAATGGATCCCGCACGTGCAGCGTATGGACTTTGGCATGAAAGGATGATCGAGCGATGCAATACTTGCATTCGTGCAAACGGTGCAAATTTCGGACACCTCTTGTAAATCTGATCTGTTGTGAACGCAAAAGTCAGATAATTATTGTCTTCGGTGTAAATGTTTACAGACATCATTCCGTGAAGAAAACCTACGTCATTTACTGGCAATGACTTACTTTGGAAGCTTACACAGATTTAATTGTGAAGCAATACAGCAGGTTACATAGTACTGTATGTTGCAGCAAACCAGCGGAGACAGCCAAACCGGTAAATAAAATAATAAATCCTACCTGAATATAAACAGTTTATTGCCTAAAACAATGGGGAAAAAACAGTGACTACCAGACCCAAGACGCCCCATCCTGACCCCTCATGCTTAAAGGTCGCGCACGCGGGCCCAGAGGCACAGCGACAAGTACTTGATTTGGGTTTGATCAAGTGCAGACAGACAGATTAGGTGAACCGCTACACGTGCGGCGAGCTGCGTCATCTGGTGACGTCACATCTGAAACAGTCATCCCGTTCTTGGGTATTTCTCGACATTTACGGCCGCATCTGTCTTATACTCTTATATTAAATTGTCTGAACGCCATTTACGTCGCTTCAGAGGTTTTGAAACGTTGATGAGAATCACCCTCTAAAGCGACTTTGTCACTGGTACCTTCCAATTGAACATATTTCGCAAATCCAAGATCTTAAAATTTCGCTCTGCAATGAAAGCCCTTCGCCGTGCCGAAGTGGGTCCATTCACTAAAACAAAGGCGCGGGAAGCAATTTGGACACAAGGCGGTCTTTTGTCCAGTCCGCAATGACACAATATTTTTCGTTCCTGTAGACACGGGACACCGAAGGGGAAAAAAGGACCCCGTGCTTACAATGGGGACCCATTATGAGGCGTGCGCAACACAAAGGCCCCGCCAAGACAATGGCGAAGCCAGCAGGGCGAGCGAGCTGAATGCACCCCGCACTGGGGAGGTCCCCGTAATAAGAAACCGACCAGGACGTTGTGGGGACACTGCTGCCGTCCCCCAAAATGGCCGCTGGGCTCTATATTAAGACTGAGCGCGAGATCAGAAGTAGCTCTCCTCGGACCTCTTGCTGTCCGTTAATTGCAGTAAAAGGAATTCAGAGGTAGCGGAAGGACTGGCCGCTCGCTGCTACGTAGATGAGCTGATTAACATTTCGAGGACCGCTACAAATAACTTCTTCAGACAGCACGTTGATGCATTAAAATTAATTATAATCATTTTCACTATTTCTCTCGGGTGTGGCGATTCGAATTAAGGGAGCGAAACTAAAGGGGCTTCCTTCCTTCTGATAAAACTATTTTTGTCCATCTCTGTTTTTTGTAGCATCTGTATCTGTATTTCACTCTTTTGAATTCTGAAGTTATCAGTGTCTAAATACGGAGCGGAAGAATACATATCATTGGTACGAAAACCAAAATGCACTTCTAAAAGTCGAAGGGCATGAATGGGAGGCAGTAATAAAGGCGGGAGGGTGACAGGTTTCTAGTTAATACCCAAAATATTCAAGCTGTACATTGACGAAGTGTAAAAGGAAATCAAAGAGAAATGTGGAGAGGGAAACAAAGCTCAGGGAAAAGAAATAAAAGCTTAAACATTTTAGGATGACGTTTTAATTCTATCAGAAACGGCAAACCAACTGAAAAGTCATCTGAAGGGAATTAATTGTGTTCTGAGAAGTGTAATGTAATGCAGTCGAATTAAATCAGATGAAGAATAGCGAATTAGAACAGAAGATGACACACTAGAAGAGTTTTGCTATTTGGAAAGCAAATAATTGAAGACAGTAAAGTAAAAAGGTTATAAAATGCTGACCGGCAACGGCAACACAAGCATTTCTTGCGAAGAGTAATTTGTTTACATCGAAGTTCAAGTGGAACGTGGACGATAAACAGCTTAGAGTAGAAGAGAATGTACTGAGATGAATTGTTACAGAATAAGGCTGAGGATTAGACGTGTACACAGAATAACTAATGAAGATGTGCTTACCGGATGAGGCAGGAAAGAAATTTATGACACAATTTGTCTAAAAGAATGGATCAATTGATAGAACACATTGTGTGGTATCAAGAATCGGCAATATAGTAACTGGTGGTAAGGGAGAGTGGGGTGGGGGGCGGAGGGGGGGAGAAGGAGTGTAGAGTGAGTCCAACGATCAGCTACACAAAATAGGTTTAAATGAATGTAAGTTATAGTAGTTACACAGAGATGAGAAGTCTTGCACAGGATAGGCTAGTGTGGAGCAGCGCATTAAACCAATCTTCTCGCTCAAGACAACAACAACAGCAGCACTTTTTTCGTAGTTAAACAATCTAGTGTAATCACCGTCAACCAGACGGTAATCTTTTCGAATCTGTAATTGAAAAGCGCCGTGATGATCTCTACAATGGTAAGAGATACTGGGTTGGTTTGCCATTCGGATATCCGAATGGGGAGTGCCAAGGAGGAGGGAGAAAAAGGAAAAGGATTGAATAACAAATGAAATGACAGTATTATACGAGTCGGAACAGGATATCTCAGGAGTCTCTATGTGGTAGGGATACTAGAAAATGTAAGAATTGAAATGCAAAGGGTAAGTCTGTATACAGTGAGGGTCAGTGAAGTAAAATAAAAAGAAGACAGAGATCTCAGATAAGACGAATATAGGTTGATATCAACAACAGCTTCAAATGACGTAATAGGAGCAGGCCTCGTCATGAGTAACGAGATAGCGCAGAGAGTGTGTTACTTTGAACTGTTCAATAAACGGATTATTCTCTTTAGAACCAACACTGAATCAGTGCGAACGACAGTAGTTCAGGTAAATATCCCGACGTTACAAGTACAAGATGAAGAGTCAAGGAAAGTGTATGAGAATATTTAATGTGTAATTCCGCATGTAATGAGAGATGGTAATCTTATTATCATGGGTGACTGGAACGTTATAGTAGCGGAAGGAACAGAAGACAAAGGTGCGGCGGACTATGGGCTAGGCAACAAGAGTGAAAGAAGAGGGGAACTAATTGAGTCCTGCAAAAATTCTTTAGTGGTAACAGCGAATAAATTGTCCAAACATTGCCGCGCGATGGATTAGCCCAGCGGTCCATGGCGCCACAGTCGTGGACTGTGCGGCTGGTCCCGGCGGAGGTTCGAGTCCTCCCTCGGGCATGGGTGTGTGTGTGTTTGTCCTTAGCATAATTTAGGTTAAGTAGTGTGTAAGCTTAGGGACTGTCGACCTTAGCAGGTAAGTCCCATAATATTGCACACACTTTTTTTTGTCCAAAAATTGCAAGAGAAGGAGGTATATTTGGGAAATGCCAGAGAAACGGGAAGATCCGAGCTGGATTACATCAAGGTGGGACAGAGGTACTAGAGAGCATATCAGATTCAGATCACAATTTAGTAACGATGAAGAGTAAACAGAAGCTTAAGGCACCAGTGATAACGAAGGGCAGTTTGAGTTATGAGAAATGGACGTCTGTGAAACAGGTACTCACAGGGGTTAGACAGACAAATGTAGGTACAAGTTAGGCAACTCCTAAGAAACCTTGGGTAACAGAATAATTAATTTGATCCACGAAGCATAAAAATGTTTTATTAGAAAGAGGACTAAATAGATATTACTCACTTGGGAATGAAATAAATAGGAAGTGAACGGAAGCCAAGGTAAAGTTTCTGTAGAACATTGCGAAGAAACAGAAACAGGAATTGTAGACGTATACCTGTATATGTTCATATGTGTTGAATTCCTGAGGGAGCAGACTTCTAAGGTCATCGGTCCCTAAACTTACACACTATTTAAACTAACTTATGCTAAGATCAACACATACACCAGTGCCCGAATGAGGACTCGAACCTCCGGCGAGCGGGGCAGCGTAATCCGTGCCATGGCGCCCCTAAGCGCGCGGTCACTCCGCGCAGCGAATTGTAGTCGAAATGAATGATTCAGTACATAGAAAGGTCAGAAAAATCTTTGCTTATATTGAAACCGAAGGTGTGAATACGAAGAGTGCAAGAGAATTTTGGCTGCTAAATGCAGGAGAGGAAGTGGATAGATGGAAAGAATATTTTGAAGTACCCTACGAGACATGACTGAAGAAGAATGGGGAATTGACTGGGATCCAGTATTAGAGTCAGCTTTGAACGACTTGCGACCAAATAGCACCCAAGGCATAAATAACGTTCCTTCGAATGGTCTTTATTGAATCTGTGAGTCTGGACCCGCAGCGGAGACGGGGCACGTTTATGGGCGGGGCACGTCTACGCAGATTACTTTTCTCGGAAACTGTGCTTTCTGGAGTGGAGGATTAGTGTTGCTATCTACTTAGTGCTCTCACAAACTACACGGCACCAGTTGAGTGAACGTTTCAGGGCGATGAACATATTTGTGTCTTTGTGCAAGGTGAGTTAATTTTATTACTCAAATATCGAAGCTCCTAAGGAGCGTACCTATATAATTGAAAATAGATAAAAATATGTTCCTTTATAGAAGATTATTCTACTTTACGAAGTACATTTGCACAATTTGTTAGCCTGAAAATTGCTACTGTAGTTTCGATACTAATGCATACACGGCGATGGAATATGTTCATGAAGTTCGGTTGGGGCACGATTACGCACTACTTCGCATTCCAATCTTGACTCACACCCCGATCAAGGAAGTTTTAGGACAAAAGCAGTTGAAAATGCAATATAGAAAAGTGAAGGCCCAGGAGAATAGAAGGTAGAAATTCCTTTAAAAAAGCTGCCCATACCTAATAAATCACAAAAGAAAAAATAATTCTACGAGAGAAAGGACTGATGAGGGCAATAAACTGCCAAAAGGAAGAAAAGGAAAAATGTCGATAGGTCTCCTTCTGATTTCTTAGTGTTCTGCCAAAAGGCAGGTTCTCACGCTATGAACCTTCATGCCCTCCTACCATCCCCTTCAAATTCGTGTAATTTTCACTTCTCTTTATGACGTCTATCATCTTGTTTATCCTCCTTCCTCTGAATCTCGTGCCACGCATTAGTCCTTTCGAAGACTATTAGCAAGTGCTCACTTTTCAACGAATGCCCCATTCAGTTCTTCATCCCTTGTCGTATAATCTGTAGCTGTCTGATGAACAGGATGAAAGCTACCTTTGTTTCTACAGCTTTAAATGATACCACCAGTCAAAAAGAAATCAAGAATGGCTCCATCGCCTTAGATGTAAAAGCTGGAAGTCCGACGATTGTGCCACAGGAGACACTTTACTTGGTGCAAAATCTGTAACTTGGAGAATGATGATGAATAAGCTGCTAAGTAAATTCAAACTTCTGTGTAAGCCATATGATCCTAACACGTGGACGTTCACCTAAAAATTTGTCCACTACCAGCAATTATTTAAATTTTACCGTGTTAATTGGTTCAAATGAGACTGTAATTTTGTTTTCTGCCAGTAAAACGTATCTCGGAAATTTTTGTAGTGTTTTGTCTAGTCATTATTGTGTTCTAGTATACGCATAAACCTGCCCCGATGTGTACGTAAACTTATCCTGTACCTGGGGCACGATTTTGTACTCGACTTTAGGCTTCATACAGAACTTGCTTACAAGTAAATCGGTAGTATATAATAAATATGTCAGTCGAGTTTGTTGGTGAGTTTCTTTGTTTCATTACCTATTCCTGGGTTTTAGTTAAATTGAAAAATTCGTTGTAGAGCACAAGATAAAGTATATAATGCTATGTAGACTTTTGAACTTTATGGGATGTTTTGCCCACGGAGTTCAAAGAAGGACGCAAGCACTGTCCTTGGGGTTTTCCTGAAACCAACATCCTTGCTGGCACACTGCGACAACCACACCACAATCCGTCTGTTTCCGCGAAAAGTGTGGAAGGCGGCATATCGGTTATAACCGAGAAAAGTGTGGACGATTTAGGAGTTGCCTTAGAAAGAAATCCGAGAAAATCGACACGAGTCCTGTCACACTTCCCTATCAATTGGCCTGTGCATCAGACAGTGTTCAGAGTACAGGTGGACAAGATAGTGGGCATCTGAACGGAATTATTTAAAATCGTATGTTTAAAGAAAATATCTGGGTTTTTAACAGTAAATGGTTATTAATGGTCGAATGGTTATGGGGAAAGTGATTTTCAGAGAGAAATTGGCTGGTTCGCCACCCTACTTAATTAAAACTGGGAAAGTTTCACATAAGAACTGAATTAATCATTGAATTGCTATAGAGTGTTAATAGATCCAAGTGAATATATGGAATGAACTTATGTGAACAGTATAAGCACCTGGCTGTAAACATTTGCTGACAGCCAAAGTCCCCAGGTCTCATTGTGCAGACACATTGGCTGGCGCTGGTCAGTCGGTGGCCGTGTCCAGGTAGGCTTACTAGGGCCGAGGAGTTGCTGCAGGTTTGACCAGCGCATAGTACGACTTTATGGTCGGCAATAAAGCAGAGTACAGGCCTTGTTAGGTAGAAAGCGGTGGAGACGGCTGAGAGTTTTTGCGAATTCTGTGGGACAGGGCAGTGGCGCCCAAGCGTCCACACACACTGCTACAAAGCATATTTATGAAGGCACGAGGCTTTTAGCGAGTTTATGGCCGTTCTTTAGAAATGGATGCAGCAGGGGATATAACGATCTTTTATGGAGGGCTGTGGTTCCATCCAAGCCATGCTTTTAGCAAAGACACAGTGTAAACGTGTGGGAAAGAGGAAACGAAGCTGAATCTTTTTTCCTTTTCTCCCAATTAATTTTTAATATTGCTGGTTGGTTAAATCTGTGTATGCAGAGCAGGGGCGGTCTCCCAGATTTGAATGCTAAGCTCCAGCTCATTATTGGTTTGTGCTAAAGTGGGTGTAGCCTAAGCATGCAGATGTGTTATGCTACCACGCTGTGGAAGAAAGCTGTAGAGAATAGAGAATATCACTGTTGTACTGGCACTTCACGAGTAAAGAACGACAGGTCTCTACCTAGACGATGAGACTTGTGTTCTTTGCTAGTGTGCCACTTAGAGCCTGTGCCAGTCACCATCTGAACCGTCAGAGATACTGCTTCTTGCATCACACACACAACGAGTTGTGCGTGGGTGTACTTATTTGTTTTGAGTCGGCCGTCTAAACTTTTCGCATATTCCATTACACGTAGTTGCGTCACATACACAAGTTGGTTTGGCAGACCAGCAAACGGGTTTACCTGCACACAGGAATCCACCGGGGTTTCAGAGGCTCATAGGGAAGTATCTGCATTCCGAATCACCCAACCATGAGACGGCGTACTTGCATATTTCCGGGCGCGTGCCGTTCATAATACAGTAGATGCACTTGGCGAGCGCATCGTGCCGTGCCACCCTGACCTGCAGAAGGGTAAAGTATCCGCTCTACAGCGTAGGGTTCCAATATATTCTTCAGAGCACCCTGCTCTTTGGAACCATATTTTTCTTTATGGAATTGTAGAGTATAGATGCTTGGTGGTAGTGTAGTTTTTGGGCCTTACCGCAGATTCATATTTATGAAGTCAGATAAAGCGATTAGTTCTGATTAGTGTGGTGTGTTGATCCCCAGCTGATCACTTCGTTAACCATAGACAGCATACTACTGAAAGCGATTGTCAGATAAAAAGTTTGTGTGACGTTTCATTAGGCATCATTTGTCATGTGATGTTAAGAAAGTATAAGCCCGTTGTTATTTAGACCTAATTTCTCCCAGTATCCTGATATACATAACCTTTGTCATTTTATTAAAGTCATGGTTGCAATTGAAATAGCTCAGAAACTTGCGAGCGTTCTTAATAAAATGAAATGAAAGAAATAAGAAAACTTATATGAATAAATTATCGTGGTTTCGAAATTACTTCAACGTGAATAAGAAATGAATTCATTTCTCAGAAGGTTACTTGTATGAGTAAAATACTAACGAGATTCATACGAGGGTTGTTTTTTAAGTAAGGGCCATTTTTATTTCTAAAAAAAGATACAAATACTTTTGTAAAAAAAACTTATATTTTCTGATTCTACACAATTTAACTATTTTTCTACATAGTTGCCTTGTTTATATAAGCACTTGTCATACCATACAATTAAGTTTTTAATTCCCTCTTCAAAGAATTCGGCCGCCTGCTCCGACAGCCAAGAGTTCACGGCCGCTTTCACTTAATCGTCGTCATTGAAGCGCTGCCCGCCAAGATGGTGTTTCAGGTACAGGAAATGGTGAAAATCGCTAGGAGCAAGGTCGGGGCTGTATGGTCCAAAACTTCCCAGCCAAAAGAATCAATCAAATCCCGAGTCTTTTGAAAGGTGTGAACCCTAGCGTTATCGTGCAGGAGCAAAACTCCTTTTGTCAGCATGCCGCGCCTTTTGTTTTGAATTGCTCTGCGGAGCTTCTTTAGAGTAGCACAGTAGGCATCTGAGATGATTGTAGTTCCTCGTGGCATAACGTCCACTAGCAAAACACTGCGCCGGTCCCAGAACACAGTTGCCATAATCTTGCGCTTTGACAGCGTTTGTTTGGCTTTGACCTTGACGGGTGAGGTTGTGTGTCGCCATTCCATCGATTGTCGCTTGCTTTCGGGAGTGATATGGGATACCCATGTTTCATCTCCAGTGACAATTTGACTCAACATGTCATCCCCTTCTTCCTCGTAACGAATCAAAAAGTCCAATGAAGTGGCAAATCTCTTCCCTTTGTGGTCCTCTGTGAGGAGTCTGGGTACCCACCGAGAACACAGTTACTTAAAGTTCAGGTTTTCAGACACAATTTTGTACAAAACCGTTCTTGAAACTTGTGGAAATTCCAAAGAAAGAGTGGAAATTGTGAATCTTCTGTCCTCACGAATCTTTGTTTCGACTGCAGCCACCAAATCATCAGTGATCACAGAGGGCCGGCCTGAGCGTTCTTCGTCATGAACGTTTTGACGGAAATTTTTAAACTCTCTAACCCATTGACGCACTTTACCTTCACTCACTGCATTCAAGCCATAAACTTCTGTTAACTGACGATGAATTTCTGCAGCTGAAGGCTTCTCGCGGTCGAAAAACGTATCACTGACCGTATCTCACACGCGGCGGGCGATTCAATAATCGTAAACATTGTAAATTAGCACAGCGATGCGTACACGTCAGCTACAGAGCTGCAACTTGCATCAGCGTGAACGGGAAGGATGCCGCAAGTGGCACGGTGGCTTGTTGCGGCGTCCGCGCGAACTACGGGACTATACGCGCGAACGGCCCTAACTTAAAAAACAACCCTCGTATATAAGCTCTTTCAATATTACTGGAGTGAGACTAAAAATTTAGACAATAAAGTGAATTCTCAAATAGTATAGATAAAAAATATTGTTTATGAAACGTGCCATTTGTATCAAATAATACAACAGGAAGCAGCAGGGTCAAATTTACACAGATTGTGTTAAACAGTGTATATTAGCTTGCACAATTTCAATACAATGAACAGAAAATATTTCACAACTTCACAGGACCACATTAAAATTTTTTCTTAAACCTCTGTTGAAATCTGCGTAACAAATGTGCAGAACATTAAGAGAATTTCTGCTGGTGTAAATACTTAGTACAATCAAAACTTGCCAATGTCTGACCCCGCAAGACTTCTCTTTTGCAATATAAATTCATACCAAGGAATAACATTAAGGCATAATACACTCCTGGAAATAGAAATAAGAACACCGTGAATTCATTGTCCCAGGAAGGGGAAACTTTATTGACACATTCCTGGGGTCAGATACATCACATGATCACACTGACGGAACCACAGGCACATAGACACAGGCAACAGAGCATGCACAATGTCGGCACTAGTACAGTGTATATCCACCTTTCGCAGCAATGCAGGCTGCTAGTCTCCCATGGAGACGATCGTAGAGATGCTGGATGTAGTCCTGTGGAACGGCTTGCCATGCCATTTCCACCTGGCGCCTCTGTTGGACCAGCGTTCGTGCTGGACGTGCAGACCGCGTGAGACGACGCTTCATCCAGTCCCAAACATGCTCAATGGGGGACAGATCCGGAGATCTTGCTGGCCAGGGTAGTTGACTTACACCTTCTAGAGCACGTTGGGTGGCACGGGATACATGCGGACGTGCATTGTCCTGTTGGAACAGCAAGTTCCCTTGCCGGTCTAGGAATGGTAGAACGATGGGTTCGATAACGGTTTGGATGTACCGTGCACTATTCAGTGTCCCCTCGACGATCACCAGTGGTGTACGGCCAGTGTAGGAGATCGCTCCCCACACCATGATGCCGGGTGTTGGCCCTGTGTGCCTCGGTCGTATGCAGTCCTGATTGTGGCGCTCACCTGCACGGCGCCAAACACGCATACGACCATCATTGGCACCAAGGCAGAAGCGACTCTCATCGCTGAAGACGACACGTCTCCATTCGTCCCTCCATTCACGCCTGTCGCGACACCACTGGAGGCGGGCTGCACGATGTTGGGGCGTGAGCGGAAGACGGCCTAACGGTGTGCGGGACCGTAGCCCAGCTTCATGGAGACGGTTGCGAATGGTCCTCGCCGATACCCCAGGAGCAACAGTGTCCCTAATTTGCTGGGAAGTGGCGGTGCGGTCCCCTACGGCACTGCGTAGGATCCTACGGTGTTGGCGTGCATCCGTGCGTCGCTGCGGTCCGGTCCCAGGTCGACGGGCACGTGCACCTTCCGCCGACCACTGGCGACAACATCGATGTACTGTGGAGACCTCACGCCCCACGTGTTGAGCAATTCGGCGGTACGTCCACCCGGCCTCCCGCATGCCCACTATACGCCCTCGCTCAAAGTCCGTCAACTGCACATACGGTTCACGTCCACGCTGTCGCGGCATGCTACCAGTGTTGAAGAATGCGATGGAGCTCCGTATGCCACGGCAAACTGGCTGACACTGACGGCGGCGGTGCACAAATGCTGCGCAGCTAGCGCCATTCGACGGCCAACACCGCGGTTCCTGGTGTGTCCGCTGTGCCGTGCGTGTGATCATTGCTTGTACAGCCCTCTCGCAGTGTCCGGAGCAAGTATGGTGGGTCTGACACACCGGTGTCAATGTGTTCTTTTTTCCATTTCCAGGAGTGTATAAGGCACACAAATCTCAGGTAGCTTCTAAAACTTCAACGCTCGCCAATGAAGACACTGGGCAAAAGAACTTCTGACTAAGGAATAATCCAGTTGCTACCAGTACAAGTAAGCACTAATTAAATAACAAACTATTAATAAAAAATAGCGCCTCAGCATCTAATCATTCCCTAAGAACACACTCACATGAAACCCTCCTTTATAAAAATTAAACTTCATAATCAGCACACAAAGTACAAATATGACACAAATGGCTGATAAGAGAATACAAAATTAATGAGGCAGAGCCTGCAGCAATCTTATCGGACTCTAATTACAGAGTGACGCAGTTTTACAGGTTTACATTCATAATTCGAGCGAAAGATTTATCTGACAAGGCGGCGGAGGAAGGAGCTACAAAGCTTAACGACCTGACAGAGCTAGGAACAAAGAGAACAGCAATACTCAAAGATGAGATCGAGACAGAAGGCCAGGCCTGGAGCCCTGTCTAACGAAACACAGTTCCACTGGCAAGGGCCAAGTCGTCAAGCCCCGTTGCCACGTCCCAACGAGTACACTGCGCTTCGCGCAACTGAAACATGAATCAGCTACAACACCACACTTGCAATTGCACAGTCACATTACGTAGAAGAATAAAGCGTAACACTAAAACAGGAAGCCTCGCCCAAAAAAATTTTTTTCAAACGCAACAGTTAAGAATTCATTTAAACAGTGTAATAGACGCGTAGATAAGATTGTTCCTTGAAAGGTAATGGTAACAGCTGAGAATTACTTTAAACGAGCAAGAGCCCAACAGAACCAAACTTTCATAGAATCTAATGCAGTTTTACAAGACAACATCGTCCTTCGTTAAGGTGCAAATTTTGCTACTTAATGACTAAGATTACAACAGTTTTAGATATACCATCTCTCAATAATGAGCTCACCGGGTTTCCTTATATATAGCTACAGGTCCTTCCTCAATTGGTAGGAAACTAGGATGGAAAGCCAAAGCACCGTTATCATGGCATGTGTGACATAAGCTTGACGTATCAGACTCGTCACTGAAGACTAAATTAGTTAACCATTAACAAATATGTATAAACACACAATTTCACCTGTTTACATCAAACACATCAATTACTCAGGTGTACGGTTAATGCCAGGTGACGCTCCTTGCCGGAGCTCTTCTTCGCAAAATGTGCTGCGTGGCGAGAAAGCCAATCACCACGCCTCGTGCCAGAACACAAAACCTTTCCACCGTTTCCCGCAGCAACACTCCAGTAATACTAAACGCAATGAGCATGCGCAACAAGTAAGGGCCAACCGCAACCGACAGACAACACAATGATGCCTGCTGCCTCGCCGCTGCAGACTTCATAGCCAAACCCACGATGAACAACTGACTCGCGGCCGGCCAAGACGAAATCGATGCAAAAATGACACTACAAGAAAGTGGGTACTGGCGCCAACCGTGCAATGTGTAAATTTATATTGAGAAATTGGTCAGGTATGTCTTGTACAAGATATGCTAAGGGAATGGAGTGAATTCGCTGTCGCTGCTGTTATTTAGCAATAACTACACTCCCATACACATATATCTACAGAATTAGGACAATTTACTACAACAGATGTTGGTTGGTTGGTTGGTTGGTTTTTGGGGGAGGAGACCAAACAGCGAGGTCATCGGTCTCATCGGATTAGGATCGGATGGGGAAGGAAATCGGCCGTGCCCTTTGAAAGGAACCATCCCGGCATTTGCCTGGAGCGATTTAGGGAAATCACGGAAAACCTAAATCAGGATGGCCGGACGCGGGATTGAACCGTCGTCCTCCCGAATGCGAATCCAGTGTGCTAACCACTGCGCCACCTCGCTCGGTCTACAACAGATATAACCACTATGATATACACACATAAAAAAGAGGAAAACCATTATGTTGATACCTAATACCAATTCTACCATGGTTTGTTTGACTGTTCCTCTGTGGTGAACAAGTTTGCAGCTTTTTTGGAAAACTGCTGAAACGTACTCCCATACACAGCTATCTACAGAATTAGAACAATTTACTACAACAGATGTAACCACTATGTGTACCCACATAAAAACAAATAGGAAAACCATTACTTTGATACCTAATACCAATGCTACCATTGTTTGTTTGACTGTTCCTCTGTGGCGTACAAGTCTGCAGCTTTTTGGAAAACTGCTGAAACGTCTATATGTAAACATCTCGCCAAAACTATGGCTATTCCGACACAAAAAATTCATATCCGTCATACAGGACCACACTGACGAAGCAAATTACAGAAAAAATGGAAATGAAAAGCACCTTATACTACATATAAACAAATGAAAGACAACCCAAAAGCACTACTAAACATCAAATTATTCGTCAATGATCATATTCTCTCCCATATTTGCTGCACTGATCACTCAATAAATAGTTTAATATTTGAAATGTGAAAGATGCTTTTTGACTTTCATGTACGGAGCGTCTCCACTTCCGGTACAGTTCCATGAGGGATGCTTTTCATGTGATATGACCACTGTATCAATTGAAAGATTTTTTGCACCAGGCAAATCGCTTGTTGTACAGTTTATCTTCCTGGTCCAAACCTTTTGTCCAATATGAATTTACTTCTCAAGAGGTTACCTGTATGAGCAAAATGTTAACGAGATTCATATGTAAGCGCTTTTAACATTACTGGAGTGAGACTCAAAATTTAGACAATAAAGTTGCTTTCGTAATGTTATTTTTGTAAGTTTTGATTCCTGATCTGAGAGCACGTTTAATGTTTCCCATTGCAAACTCAACAATTTCAGTACAATTCAACCACGGTTCAGCAGGGCAAGGAACCATATCCTTTACTTTACTGGCGGATCTTTGTTTTTGAGTACCAAAACAGGAGGGAGCATAATCTTCCCGTTCGGCGACACATTCAGCATGTCCTAAAATTTGTTTATAAATGTGTCCCACAACCGGCGATCACGATTGCAGTATATGCGACAATGCTTCCCAATTTCCTTCATTTCCAACTTTGGTCCAAATAAGAAGAAAGTCACCTGCATCAAGCTTTTTCTTTCTTCTTGTAGACAAACTAAATGTCTTATCTGGAACAAAGGTCCCATACGGAACTTTAGCAAGTAATCCTGTAGTCTCTGCTATACTCCAAGTCTTCCAAGCCAAACTGTTGGCATCAGGAAAAGCTTCAAGGCCACCATAATCTGCAAGATTGCCCCAAACAACTGCCACGGTCAGCCATGTACTGCCTCCAAAAAACCGCTTGAATATCACAGGTGAACTCCATTCGTAATCCACGAAAAACAATAGGACCACCCATAAGCTGTTGCTTATTAAACTGTCCAGACAAATCAATGTCTATTGCTCTCAGTGGCTTATAGACTGGAGCACTGCTCCGCCAGCGACGACGGTACGCTCGTCGCAGAAGCATTGCTGAGGCACGTTGTGTTAACTAAAGTTCCGCATGGGTCCCTTGTTCCGGATAAGCCATTTACTTTGTCTACAGGAACAAAGAAGAAGCTTAATGCAGATGAATATCTTTTTATTAAGGCCAAAGTTGGCAATGGTAATTGTAAAATAAAGATAAATGATGACTGTATGTTCTGTTCGCTAGGATTAGAGGAAGCGTGGTATAGTGAGATATACACTGGTTTAATTTTTCTTCTGGACAGCATACGCTCCCAGAACTAGCATCTAAACTGTGGTACGCTATCAGAAATGACTTACTTCACTGAACCCACCTCTCGCAGGAAATGACTGGAGAATGCACCGCAACTGCCTTCCTCGTGGGTTTATGTGCTGGGGTCAGGCACACACTGCGACAAAGAAATATTTGAAACCTGCCATAGATCTTACTAGAGGACCGAAAATATCCACTGAAGTTATATCTTTGAGTTTCCTCGGAATAATGGGATGCGGTGGTGCAGCACACGACTCCGTGAGTGGTTTCAGTTGCTAACAGGGCGTGCGTACTCTAATTACTTTCCGAATACGACGTAGCATATCCATAAAGCAGCAAGTTTCCAGCAGCTTTAGGAATAATTTGCGTGCACCAAAGCGCCTGTAGCTTAAATGCACGTACCAAACCCAAAATTCACAAGTTCCTCCGGGATTACTAGTAGCAACCTGAATTCGGCCGGAACTCGTCGTTTAAACAAGGCCCCGTTCCGAACCAAACAATGCAGACAAACCACCACATTATCTTTGTTGTGCCATTTCCCCTTTATGTTTTTCAATACACTGTCCTTATCCTGTTCCTGTCCGACGTTATTCATGGATGTGGACACTGAGTTATCGAAATAACGTTCTTTTAGTATAAAACACTCAAGACGTTTTCTCCATGCTCGTCCTCTTCCGCATGGTCGCCGGCTGCTGTGGCCGAGCGATTCTAGGCGCTTCAGTCTGGAATCGCGCGACTGCTACGCTCGCAGGTTCGAATCCTGCCGCGTGCATGGACGTGTGTGATGTCCTTAGGTTAGTTAGGTTTAAGTAGTTCTACGTTCTAGGGGACTCTTGACCTCAGACGTTAAGTCCCATAGTGCTCAGAGCCACTTGAACCGCATGGTCTGATCCTATCGGCATGTGAGATGTGCGTCTGTGTCACGTTATTTTCTACAGGAATATACTCGATAGTAAAATCAAGTTCTTGGAGAAATAAAATCCAGCAGGACAGTCTCCCGTACCGCAGTTTTGTGCTCATTAAAAATATCAGAGCGTCCTGGTCCGTGAATATTTAGTCGTTCGACCAAACAAAAAATACCGAATTTTCTTGAACGCCCAGGCGATTGCAAGTGCCTTGGTTTCCGTGACAGGGTAGTTTTTCTCCGAGCGCGAGAGCACTCCAGTACCAAAGGCAATTGTCTTCCAAGAAGGCGGATCATCCTCACAATCTGTTTGAAAGAGAACGGCGCCTAAGCCAGATTAAGAACTGTGACAAAATTCCTTCATCAGATCAGGATTGTGACAGAAGAGGCACATTGGTTAGTGCATTCTTTATATTGTTAAATTCCTCTTGTGCCTCCTGGTCCCAATCTCACATGGTGTTTTTTCCTGTCAAGGCGCAAAGACGAGGGATGCAAGTACAATCACATTTACAAACCGAGTTGCAGAGGCGTAATTATGCTCTCAACTGCTTCTTATTTGTCGGCGTTGCGCACACCGCTATACCTGCAGTTTTCTCAGGGTCAGGTCGTATTCCATCGACCAAAACAATGTGGCAGAAGAACTTTGTTTCTTTCTGTCCATATTGAGACTTTTCTGAATTCACAGTAACGTCTGCATTTTTGAAAACCTCTTATAGTCTACGTAACACTTCGATATTTCTTACCTCAACTTTTCCGCAATGAGAATATAACCTGTTTGGCAAAAAGCTGTTTAACCCCATAATAAAGGCAGCTGAAGAGACGTTCAGCCTGAATAGAAGACGCACGGATAACAATTACCGTAACAGAGAAAGGCCGCGTACTGCCTGCAAAAAGGATCTGCCAGAAGCTGGCATGGAGATCGATCGATGACGAAACGTTTACACCACAGAAGCGGTGTAACAATTCGTTCAGGTCCCCGGCCTGTCTGTCTCCTGTGTGATGACAGTATTTATCCGCCTGGAATCCAAAACAAGGTGAACGTCGCCAATACGTTTAGCTACGACTAGGAGTGGAGAACTGTAGGAGCCGGCTGGTGTGGCCGAGCGGTTTTAGGTGCTTGTCTGGAACCGCGCCGACGCTACGGTCGCAGGTTTGAATCCTGCCTCGGACATGGATGTATGTGATGTCCTTAAGTTAATTGGGTTTCAGTAGTTCTAAGTTATAGGGGACTGATGACCTCAGAAGTTACGTCCCATAGTGCTGAGATCCATAACTGTGGGAACCCATGCCGTGCTTTATTACACCATCATCCGGCATTTTCTTTAGTTCATGCTCAGCCTGTTCCTTATGTGTTAAGGGAAACGGATAAGGGCGATCAAAAAACTTGTGATGTTTCCGTACCATAAACTTGTAAACAAGTCATTTAATTGCACCTTGTGTCTCGGAGAAAACCCTCTCGTATTCCTCCGCGATCCAAAACAATTCCTTTCGGGTGCCAACTGTGATACCCACATTTGCAACATTTCAATTCAAATTACCAACGAGGATAGCATTTCTTTCGTGTTCGTTGTTCGGGCAACTCGACTGGTTAATGCAGCAAACTAGAACCTCTTGAACCGTCGAGCCTTGGATTGAACACGGAGACTCGGGCAGCCGACTTCAGATTCATGACGCAATACGCATTACTTAAATAAAATATTCACAAGTTTACCATCAACATGGACCATCACAGTTCCTCCAACCAACTCAACCACTGCGGAAGGGGGGGGGGGGGGAAGTATTCCAACCAATTCAATCACTGCGGAAGGGGGGGGGTATACATAAAGTCTGTTTCCAATATAGCAGCCACATACAACAGGGGAACAATATAAAAATTAAACTCAAACTCTTTCCTCTCACATGTAAAAGTTAGTCGAGACTGCCTGCGTATTTCAGTGCCCTTTCCTTGTATCTCTCCATTTACTTTTGTTCCCATCAACCGGAAAATAGGTCAAGCACCGTTTTACTCACATTTCTGAAATGTTGCCTCCCTGATATCCGAGAAAGACCTACCGGTGTCGATAATGCACTCAAGTTGCACTTCCATAATCACATGTGTAATTACCTGGCTGATTAACGTAACCTTCGCACTGGAGACTTCCTGCAGAAATCCCTCCCTAATGTGATCCTTTCGTATATACAATACATGTCCGTGCGGCCTTTCTACGGTCTACTCCAGAGCCTCGTCCTCCGCATTCGCTAATCGTCATTGCTAAATCTGACTGCTGGTGCACGGATGGTTGTGTCAAGGATTTGCTGGCCTGATCTCTACTCCTGGAGGAGGATCTGGTACAACGTTGTTACCACCCCTTTCACCACGAGATGGATCGCACTTCTCATGGCTACTACGTTCATTTTGGTTTCCGTGACTGTCATGGTTGCCGTATTGTTTTTCGGTTCCCGTAATGCTATTACCGTAATTTCGTTGGTCAACGTAATTTTGTTGATTACCATAACAATATTTATGTTCCATGTTATTATTACGCCAGCTCTGATATGGCTGATGTGTTTCATTATCCCATCGGTCTCGCCTCCACGCTCAGTCCCTTCTCTTGTTCTCGCTACGGCCGCTACTAGGGTGGCGACGCCTCAGTCCATACGAATGTGATCCGCTTTATTTTGCGCCATCACCTGTCTCGTACTGCCGTTCGTGTTCCATGGTTCTAAACACCTCTGTCTCATCTTTACATCTTCCTGCAATGATGATATGGCACAAGTTCATTGGTAACTTCATAGTGAAACGCGAATTAATTCTGCCGGTCCGTAATGACCGTAGAACAACTGGTTTTTCTACAGCATATCTTCGAATAATTGGGCAGGGCTTGAAAAGCCTGAATGATACAAGTTCGGCATCATAATTTTTCCGTGTTTCACACAGTCCTGGAGCGCCTCAGTTCAGTAAGCCGATAGAAAAATCTGTTGGGAACTCCTTCACTGAGTTGCAGTCGCCTGATGCCGCCCCAATGCATATAGCTGGGTCACTCTCGAGGTACCCACACATGTATTCAATCTTGTACGTGTCCGGCGTTTGGGCAGGCAGGAGGAAGGGAAAATTGGGTTGCAACCAAGTCCTGGGATGAATCCCGTTCGGAGCGTTCCGGAACACTTCGATCTTTCTGACCGGGAGGAAACGTTTAAAATCAAATCCGCGCATATCATCTCGCGGAGATCGCTCGCAAGGGCTCCCATTTCGCTTTTTTTCTGCCCCTATCCTCATCCGAATCAGCACCGTGTCCAGAGTCCCGATCTGTACTCTCCCGTCTGTGTCGACAGACACGTTCGTTAGCCTCTGCATTGTACCTAAGATTCTGTAAGTGCGCTACCCGCTCACACGATTCTGTCGTAATGCCCCTATGTTGCATATATGCTTCCTACTGACCCCGTTGTGCTTTCACTGGTGATCTCCTCCCTACCCTCTCAGCTACGGTGATCGGTGCATTTTTGTCGCAATTTTCGCTAATGAATAAGACCCCTCTCTTTCTGGTCATGCTTGCGACCTCGGCTTCCAATACCTGGATCGCTTCGCTATTAGCGTCCACCCGGCCTCAAATGCGTCCCGGTACTTGAGCCGCCGGACTTCCCACAAACTTACGAACCTCCGCGTGTTCGTGCTTACACGACACAGCTAGCGCACTGAAATCCACCACAAGAAGCTCTCTTCCTGCAGCTTAAGTTGTTCGCTAGCGTGCAGCTGCCCACGTTCCAAAGTGCAAACACGCTTGTCGAGAATTTCAACCTGCTCCTTAAATTCCGCAACTATATCGTTTTTCATCTTTACTGCGAGATCGGCCAGCTTCTGATTCATCTACTTAGACTACTTTTTATTACTTTCTTCTACCGCCGTACGATTCTCCACAGATAATACTCTTACTACCTCTCTCATATCAAATTGATAGTTTACTGCAGGGTTGATTGGAGACTCAGCCGTACTTTTACTACTATTAATTAAAGTCTTTCCTGTACTTTCCGACACGAAAGAGGATGGTGTCTGTTCGTTTCCAAAACTTACATGCCTTCTATTGTTGCTAACGTTCCCACCTGAAAGTTGTTCATTACCTGCACTACATCAGGGAAGTACGGAATTCCTCCAACTGTTCTCCCCGTTTGCTCGAACTGAGCGATTACTCTGTTCCATTGTGTCAACGTGTTCGCACCTATTATTGCTTTATGTCCAGGTGCGAGTCATCATAACCGAAGCCCAGTCTTCCGCAAAATATCACTATCAAAAATCTACAGACACAGAAATTTAAAAAATAACAGACTACTACGTTCCTAAACAGTCAACGTAAATGCAGTCACACGCCGTCTAAGTACAAGTATCATATATAACTTGACACATGGAATCGACCCACACAATACATATCGACGATCAATAAAACAGAAGATTTCACAATAATACAAAATACATGTACACACGGCTCAGAGGAATGCAACTCCGAGTCAATAATAACGCTGTAAAATCACGAAAATTAGTCGTCTCGGAACAACGTTTAAATTGTTCGAAGCCAAAGGAAAAAAACTGCAATTAATACATCCTACCTGCTGCCTGTTTCGATACAGCTCCAGTTATGTTCGCATGCAGGGTCTCCATATAAATGGTTATTAGTGGGTGAACGGTTCTTTGGAAAGTGAACAGCAAACAGAAACTGGGGGAAGTTATCAGTGAGGAACTCTGAAGTCTACTGTAAGTTTTGGATGCCACAAAATTTTCCTGGGTCGCCACCCAATTTTATTAAAATTGGGAAAATTTAATATAAGAACTGAATTAATCACAGAACTGCTAGGCATAACCAGTGTGTTAATATTAATAAAAAGATCCAAGTGCATATATGGAATGAGCATATGGGAACAATTTAAGTACAAACGTTAATCAAATAATTCAGAGCAAGCAAGAGCTTAAGCCTCAAGAGTAGAATAGGATAATCAGACAAAAGACTTTTCCGCTTCGGGAACGCCATGTGGGATAAATTAAAATCAATCTTACAAAAGGGGAGGGTTTTTTCTGAGAACACAGTCACCACAATTTAACGTAGTTTATTAAAATTAAACACCAGATCAAATATTCACAAAGCAATTCTGCACTTAGATCTATCATTGCCTGTTATTTGTTTAATTAACTCATTATTATTATATTGAATGCTGAGATACATTGCGTTGATAAATGAACAGGAAATCGTAGGCGTGCTACACTGAAGAGCCAAAGAAACTGGTACACCTGCTTAATATCGTGTAGAGCCCCCGCGAGCACGCAGAAGTGCCGCAACACGACGTGGCATGGACTCAACTAATGTCTGAAGTAGTGCTGGAGGGAACTGACAGCATGAATCTTGCAGGGCTGTCTATAAATCCGTAAGAGTAGGACGGGGTGGGGATCTCTTCTGAACAGCACGTTCCAAGGCGTCCCAGATATGCTCAATAATGCTCGTGTCTGGGGAGTTTGGTGCCAGCAGAAGTGTTTAAACTTAGATGAGTGTTCCTGGAGCCACTCTATAGCAATTCTGGACGTGTGGGGTGTCGCATTGCCCTTCTGGAACTGCGCAAGTCCGTCGCAATGCACAATGGACATGAATGGACCCAGGTGATCGGACAGGGGGTTCACCTATGTTTCACCTGTCAGGGACGTATCTAGACGTATCAGGGGTCCCATATCACTCCAAATGCACACGCTCCACACCATTACAGATCCTCCACCAGCTTGAACAGTAACCTGTTGACATGCAGGGTTCATGGATTTATGGGGTTGTCTCCATACACGTACACGTCCATCAGCTTGAAACGAGACTCGTCTGACCAGGCAACATGTTTCCAGTCATCAACAGTCCAATGTCGGTGATGACGTGCCCAGGCGAGGCGTAAAGCTTTGTGTCGTCAGCAATGGTACACGGGTCGGCCTTCGCCTTCGAAAGCCCATATCGATGATGTTTCGTTGAATGTTTCGCACGCAAACACTTGTTGATGAACCAGCACTGAAGTCAGCAGCAATTTGCGTTAGGGTTGCACTTCTTCAAGTTGAACGAGTCTCTTCAGTCGTCGTTGGTCCCGTTCTTACATGATCTTTTTCCGTCCGCAGCGATGTCGGAGATTTGATGTTTTACCGGATTCCTCATATATTCACGGTACACTCGTGACATGGTCGTACGGGAAAATACCCAACCCATCACTAACTCGGAGATGCTGTGTCCCATCGGTCGGGCGTCGACTGTAACACCACAGTCAAGCTCACTTAAATCTCGATAACCCGCCATTGTAGCGGCAGAAACCAATCTAACAACTGCGCCTGACACTTGTCTTACATAGGCGCTGCCGAGCGGAGCGCCGTATTCTGCATGTTTACATATCTCTGTATTTGAATACGCATGCCTATACCAGTCTGCTTGCCGCTTCTGTGTAGACTCATCCGCACAAGAAGAATTTTGCCTGTCACAATAAATCAAAGGCTCAGAGGTTCATCCCTATCGCTATGATTGAATTGTCGTGAATACGAACACTATGGAACACTTTCCGAAAAAGAAAATTATCTGCATCAACTTGCACATGAAACTAAGGCACGCTTGCGTGAAACACCCGCAAATGCGGTTGAATATTCATGAACAAAGTAAGACACGTGAAAACTTCAATAACACAGATGTAAGCCGTATAGACGCAAGTACCAATAAAATATCACACGTAATTAAAATTAAACTTATTTAAGATGATACGAAATTAGATACGTTGAAATCACCACTACGTGGTATGAAAAGAGCTACACAATCTTACAATTAAAACGAAATCAAAAGTAGAAGAAATAAAACACACCCGCGAGAAAAGTTCCCACTGACATTCCAGTTAAATGAGAAGTCAGACAACTAAATTTTTAACCTGTGCTGGAGTAACAAACTTCCTACACCACGTGTTCTGCTTATACAAAGAGAGGACAGGAAAAAATTACTACATACAGAAAAATATACTCGCGACTACACTCTGAAAAATACAAGAATTCGACTACCGAACTTGAAAATGAACTAGCAGATCAAACACGCATATCAATGGAAATAGCTACACACTATCACACATTAACACACTCACCAGCGCCAAGTCACTCTTACGAGTACCGTATTAACTCAGCAAATGCCTATTCCCGAGTGCCGAGAGCACGCTTATCCTGCAACGAACTTCCCCCAGGTATCCAAATCTAATAGAGACATTTCACGAGATTAGGATTACAAAGCGAACTTACAGGATGGATGTAGTTAGTTAACATGTCAGTCGCACAGGAGACCCAAAGCTAATAGATGTTGAAAAGGAACAGGGATCTTTTCTGCCACCAACTGAACTATTATCAAATGACCACCGAAAGGGTGCAAATCTGTTCGCGTTGACTGAGAAAGCTACACTGGCTACACTGTTGCTACCACAGCAGACAGCCAGATACTGTACTCCTACAAATTCAACATACAGACTCACTCACTCATTCATACAGATGATAAAGAAGAAAAGGAAATTTAAAAGCTCAAGATGTAGGTAATGTAGATAGGGTTAGATGCCTACCGGAAAAATTAATACATTAATGTTATCGTTTACCACTGAATGGGGACAAACACGAAGTACAAAACCAAATTACAAATAACTGACAGTATGAAATACAAGTTAAATAGTTTGAAACAAATCTAACAGAAACGTTTCAGCAGATTCGGATTACAAAGTGAACTTCCTGGATGGATTAGTTAATTTACTAGTTAGTCGCACAGATGGCCAAAAGTTAAAAGATGTTGAAAAGGAACAGTTGTATTACGTGGATAAAAGTTCAATAGTAAAGAAGTGGAGGCACAAGTTACAATACAGGCATAGGCTGATAACTAAGCAGTGTGTCCTGGAGAATAGCTACAACACAAGAGAGCGCGACGCAGGGGCGTCTGTCGAAGAATGCTAAGCTATACTGCGTCTTGGTGCAGTTTCTGTTCTGCCCTTGGACTTTGGCGCATCGATTCAGAATGCATATAGTGCAGCGATTCCCAGCCTTTCTGAGACAATTTCCGCTTAGTATAAAGAGGTGTCAGTAAACGTCACCGACCCCGACCAGACCCACACTCCCAAAATTAATGTTTCGAATAAGTAACAGTTTACTTTCAACACTAATTATTTAAGTGGCGGAAGACAAGCGACATTCAGTTTTTGTAGATGTGATAGTAAACTACGAACTAATGAGTCAATGACACAATTGGTATTGTTTATTTCTAATAACCTTTTTTTGCGGAATGATGACACAACTCCTTCTCACGAAAGAAAATTGTCCATACTAAGAGAAGACACTTTTAACAAAACATGATTCCTCTCCATCACTTCTTTCCCTCCCGACATTTGTTTCATCTACACCATGCACCTCATTTAATATCAAAAAAATGAAAATGACAAAAGCACGATGGTTTGACGTACCAAGCGAAATTTGTAACGATACGGACAATTTTTTGGTACGGAGGACGCAGCAAGCTATCGTGGATGAAGAGTCGCCGTCAGATGTACAAGTAACTTCGGGTGTGGGTGTGCTCAAGGGACATGTGTTGGGACCCTTGCTTTTCATCTTACATGTTAATAGCAACCTCAAACTTTTTGCAGATGGTGCAGTTATTATAGTACTGTCTTAAAGAAGCTGCTTAAATATTCCGTCAGATCTTGATATGATTTCAAAGTGATAGAGGGATTGTCAGTTTGCTTTAAATGTTCAAATATGTAAAACTGTGCATTTGATAAAACGAAAAAAACGTATTATCCTACGTTTACAATATCAGTGAGTCACATTTGGAATCTGCCGAGTCATAGAAATATCTGGATGCAACACACTGTAGAGATACGAAATGGAATGGTGGCATAGCGTCAATCGTGGGTAAAGCAGGTGATAGATTTCTGCTTGTTGGTAGAGTACTTGGAAAGTGCAATCAGCCTACAAAAGAGATTGCTTTCAAATCACTCGTGGAATCGGCTCAAGAATATTATTCAAGTGTGTGGGACCCGTACCAGATAGGACTAACTAGGGATATTGAATGTATACAGAAAATGGCACACGAATGGTCACATGTTTGTTTGATCCCAGGGAGAATGTCACAGAGGTGATGAAAAAACTGTACTGGCAGAGTTTTGAAGAAAGGCACCCCGAGGAAGCCTTCTTACAAAGTTTTAGGTACAGGCTTTAGATGATGACTCTTGAAATGTACTACAACCTCCTGCATATCGCTCCCCTTGGGATCGTGAAGACAAGATTAGATTAATTACAGCAGGCTCAGAGACATTCAAACAATCATTCTTCTTTCTCTGCGTATGTGCATGGAAGTGAAAGGAACCCTAGCAACTGGTACAGTGGGGCGTACCCTCTGCCATGGACTTCAAAGTGGTTTACAAAATACAGACGTAGATGTAGATGTAGATGAGTAGGTGCAGAGGAGCGCAATAATTAGGCCTACTGTCTTCTGTCACGTCATCGCTGGACTACTTATTTCTGAACTGGTAGAAACTGGAAGACATCTAGCTGCCAATGCTTTCTGTCTGATCACTGGTACCTATAATAAAAGTAAACTAATAGTAATGGTAATAATAATAATACAGTGTAGGCCCTCCACTAGTGTAGTCCCTATTACAAAATTACGGTTGTTCTGTGCTGTAGGTTAGTTCGCTTATCGTTGCGAAACAAGTAACGAAGCTATATCTGATCAACTGTGGACGCTACGTACAACTTGTAGAGGGCATTTTCATGAAACATTTATGCATATGTGATGTTTATGTCTCAATTTTACTGTTATTGATGCATGGTACAATGTGCAAAGTATATGTGTCGGGTGGTTGCTCTGTGAGGAAGATGATATTCATTCATTTGTTACACAAACTGTAAGGTCCTCCAGTCTGTGACACAAGTTAATGCTAATATTAAACAATAATGTTAATTATTGGTAACATTTTCAATCAGCACTAAAATCTTATGAAATAGTGATAATAGCAAGTATCTATTAAAAATAATTTACATTCATTACCGAAACACAATTAAGACCTTTTGTTTTTAGCCCTCAGAAAATTACATTTTACACCTCAGTAATAATTACCCGTAGGTTGGGAAGCACTGATGTAGCGGCTCATGTAGCTGGCTGGCTTCTTACTAGAAAAGTTTTATTTGCCCAGACCAAAATAAATGCATACACAGTCACGCACCCACCCATCCACTCACCCGCTCTCTCTCTCTCTCTCTCTCTCTCACACACACACACACACACACACACACACACACACGTCGCAGAAAGGCACAAAAAAAGACTTTCCGTTGTGCTTTTCTGCGAGTCGGCATCTCCGCTATGGTGAGTAGCAGCTACCCTTTTCATCATAGCCGGCCGGAGTGGCCGAGCGGTTAAAGGCGCTTCAGTCTGGAACCGCACGACCGCTACGGCCGCAGGTTCGAATCCTGCCTCGGGCATGGATGTGTGTGATGTCCTTAGGTTAGTTAGGTTTAAGTAGTTCTAAGTTCTAGGGGACTTATGACCACAGCAGTTGAGTCCCATAGTGCTCAGAGCCATTTGAACCAACTTTTCATCATATTGTTATATTCCATCCTGGATTTTTCATATGTATACTCTTGGCCAGTCTCTCACTACGTCGCCGTTACATTTCATGTCCTTGCCAGTGTTGGTTAGGTTAGGGTATACAGCTTCGTTTGCCACTAAGTCAGTCGGTAATCCCGCCGATTGTGCAGTGCACTCGGTTATTCGGTTCTTAAATGGAGAGCACGTTCGTCCTGCTGAAATTCAACGGCAGCTCGTTGAAGTTTATGGTGCAGGTGTAATGAATGGTGGAAATGTGCGCAAATGGTGTAGGCTGTTTAATGAAGGATGAAGAACGATCCGGACCGTTTACTGCGATGAATGAAGACTTGACACAAGAAACTGATAAGACAGTTCTCCGAAACAGGCGCTTCAGTATTGACGAGCTGCGTCAGAAGTTTCCACAAGTTTCAACATCAGTAGTTTTTAACATTGTTACTGACGAGTGTCACTACAAAAAATGTGTGCGAGATGGGTGCCGAAAATGTTGACAGAAGAAGACAACACAAAGAGAGTGGCACATTCTTTGTCGGTTATGGAGCCCTATCACAAGGATGGTGGCGAACTCTTGTTTCACATGTTGGCCGATGGAGCCCTATCATAAGGATGGTAACGAACTCTTGACTCACATGGTGACCGATGATGAAACGTGGACTGTGCACTACACTCCAGGGAATAAACACCAATCCAGTGAGTGGCATCATTCAAAATCCCTGACGAAACCACGAAAGTTGAAACAAGAACCACCAACACGGAAAATCATGGCCATTCTTCTGTTAGAAAAACGCATTCTTCTGTTAGACTTTTTGCCAAGTGGAATGACAATAAATGCTGAGAGGTACTGTGAAACTTTATGAAAGCTTACGTGCGCTATTGGAAATCGTCGGCGGGGACAGTTCTCTAGCAGCGGCGTTGTGCCTCACAACAATGGTCGGCCTCCCGTGGCGGCAAGAACAAAGGCGCAACTGGACAAGTTTCATTGGGAGTTATTGGATCAATCACCATATATCCCTCACTTAGCACCATTAAACTTCCATCTGTTTCCAAAACTGAAGGAATTTGTTTGTGGAAAGTGCTTGGAAAACGATAACATGTTGAAAGAAACTGTTATTAAGTGGTTTAACGGTCAGGTGGTAGTGTTCTTGGATGCTGAGATCCCAAAGCTGGTGCCACGACTTAACAGTTGTTGAAATATTCAGGGTGACTATGCTGAAAAGTGGAAAAAGTGCGTATTGTAGTTTGTGATACAATTTACTTTCATAAATAAAGTTGCTTATTGACAACTAGATCTGACAGTTTAAATTCCCGCCTTGAGACACTTTACATACGTCATCCATAATGCCACTCAATGTAGTGCGCTGTCACCTAGTCTAACCCGCCACGAATTCATCTTATTTGCTGAATGTATTGCAATCTCTGCCTTCCACCACAGTTTTTATTATCTACAGTTATCTCTGGTACCATAGAACTTATTCCCTGATGCCTTAACAGATGCTGTAATATTCCGTCGCTTCATCTTGGCGGGCGTTTTCCAAATGTTCATTTCCTCGCCAACTTTGAGAAGAACTTCCTCATTTGTTATCACTCCACCTAATTTTCAGCATCTTCATGTACCAGCACATCTCAGACGGTTCGATTCTTCTGTTTTCGGTTTCTCCATAGCCCGTGTTTTACTAACACCTTTCTTCAAATGTAGAGCCTCATGTCTATATTTGCTACTAGCAGAGCTCTTTTATACAGGAACGGCGTCCTCGCATCTGATAAACTTCTTTTCATGTCCTCTTTGCTTCTTCCACAGTATGTTATTTTGCCTCCAAGACAGCAGAATTCCGTGGCTTCGTCTAGTTCAGGATCATCACTTTTGATGTTAAGTTTATTGCCAACCTCAATTCCGCCACTCCTCATTACATTCGCCTTTCTTCCGTTTACTCTCAAACTATATTACGTACTCCATTCAACAGACTCTCTAATTCTTCTTAATTCTCAATGAGGATTGCAATGCCTTCAGTAAAGCTTATAGTTGATATCGTTTCACTCTGAAATGTAATCCCACACTTAAGTCGTTCTTTCATTTCCGTAATTGTTTTTTCAGTGTGTAGATTGAAATGCACGCCTCGGCTGCATCCCTGTCTTACATTCTTTTTAATCCTAATACTTCCTTCTTCGTCTTCCAGTCTTATTTCTCCCGCTTGGTTGTCGAACATACCGTTTTTAACCGTCTTTCGATATAACTGACATCCATTTTTCTGAGAATTTTAGAAAATCTTGCACGTTGTACAACGCTTATTGTAGGTCTTCTTGCTTCCATTATCAACCGCAACGTCAGAACTGCCTCCCTTGTGCCTTTACCTTTCCTAAAGTCAAACTGATCGTCATGCTGACACACCTATATTCCTTTCCTTTCTTCTGTATATTTACTGTGTCAGCATCTTCGATGCAAGGGTTGGTGAGCTGACTGATGAATAGTTCTGCCTTTATGTACCCTTGCTGTCTTGACGATTGTATAGATGATACTTTTCCAGACAGCAGATTCATAGATGCTGCAAACGAACTTGAGCAGACATCTGGTTTCCACTTTCCCCAATGATTTTCAAAATTCTGGAAGAATGTTGTCTACGCCTTGGATCGTATTTGATCTCAAATCTTCCAAAGCTCTGTTAAACTCGGATTCTAACATGGGATCACTTATGTCTTCCGTATCGATTCCCATTTCTTCTTCTGCGACATCGTCAGATAGTTCCTCTCCTTTATAAAGGCTTTCAATGTATTTTTTTCATTTAATTGCTCTCTCCTCTGTGGCTTCTTGTGTTAGCGACTGACTGATGGAGGTCCGGACGGTTTCTTCTTGACTGCAACTCTTCTCTGTATAACTAGTTCATCCGAGGGAAGCTGTGCTGTAAGCTGTTACTACGATATCAGACTTGACGAGTAGGTACGCATGCGATAGCGTGCGTAACTAATAAGTTCCACAACGGCGGGTATTAAAAACAGGTTTTTTCCGGTAATCATTCATCGCGTTCTATTGTTCATAAAAAGGTAGCGACAAGTGTTTTGGGTAGCCCTTGGGCTAGGAACAATTTGTATACGCAAAAGAGTGATTGTCTTAGTGCTACTATCCTACAGTTCAGGGTTAAAGTATGAATATTACAGACTTCCTCCTGCTTAGGGAAATGAAGAAAATCAGTTGATTCTTCTTGCATTTGATATGGATTGCGGTGTGCTTGATGGGACTTATGGAGACGCCATTAGTTACGTCTTTAGCAGCGGACAAAACCCACGCGAGGATTCCAAGACGACTGTGCACATCAAATGGCTGAAATTGTTATGGTATATTCGTAAGTTTCAGATCTCGGAAAGCTCTGAAAATTTCCTTGATATCTTTGTCCGTTTCCAAGATATAGAGGTTCAAATTACCCTACTTGTACACGTAAAATCCGGTATGAGGCGAAACCTAAATAATAAATAGCCGCAATAAATTGCGCAAATTTTAACGGTATATTCTCTTAGCATTTTTCTAGATCTCCCTGTCTTCAAAAATCTTTACCCCTTATCGAGAAACACCACAAAAACTTATTTTTTAAGTACCGAAACCCAGCTCGGATTCCGAGACAGCAAATGGCTGTAATTTTTACTATGTATTCCTAAGATCGCGGTCTCGAACAGCCTTGAATATCATATTTCTTCATACCACTATTCGTGTCCGACACACAGATGTTCAAATTTACCCTACTTGTACATGTAAGATCCGGTGTGAGGCGAAAACGCACTTAATATAGTGAAGTAGAACGAAAAAATATGCTGTAAAGCGTCTCCGTTATCATCTAGGAACACTATGTTGTAGTACTGAAGGAAATCCAAAATTTTTTCGCCTGAAACCTGGTCTTAGATGTAAAATTTGTTTTGTGTTATTTCATTTTCACGTAAGTAAACTACCAAAATTTTAGTGAGCAATAAATTTCTTTTCATATGAGTTACATTTATGAAACGTCTCCTTAGAAATATTTTTGAATTACTGTGCTGATAAACCTCTTACATTATTTGATCTTCAAACAGCTGAGCAGAACTGAACGTACTCAGACATTTCTCTCTTTACTTATTCTGATCAATACTAAACTGACACACAATATTTTTAGCGCAACAAAATCTGACTTTCAAAAATCCCTACAAAAGAATGGCCCTGACTAACAATAACCTACACCTTTCATGAATTACATGAGTTACATTTATGAAACGTCCCCTACTGTGCTGATAAACCTCTTACATTATTTGATCTTCAAACAGCTGAGCAGAACAGAACATACTCAGACATTTCTCTCTTTACTTATTGTGATCAACACTAAACTGACACACAATATTTTTAGCGCAACGCAATCTGACTTTCGAAAATCCCTACAAAAAAATGGGCCTGACTAACAATAACCTACACCTTTCATGAATCAGTTACCTCACAAAAATTCGTTACTCGAATTACTGCAATACATCAAGCGCCAATACTGCGAGTGAAATAAAAGATTCAAACTACTGAAGGCACTAACTACTGATAGGTATAGTTAGCAAATGAATGATTTCGATAGAAACAAACAATGTATTTACATTAATAGTATTCAAAAGTAATATATATATACTCCTGGGAATGGAAAAAAGAACACATTGACACCGGTGTGTCAGACCCACCATACTTGCTCCGGACACTGCGAGAGGGCTGTACAAGCAATGATCACACGCACGGCACAGCGGACACACCAGGATCCGCGGTGTTGGCCGTCGAATGGCGCTAGCTGCGCAGCATTTGTGCACCGCCGCCGTCAGTGTCAGCCAGTTTGCCGTGGCATACGGAGCTCCATCGCAGTCTTTAACACTGGTAGCATGCCGCGACAGCGTGGACGTGAACCGTATGTGCAGTTGACGGACTTTGAGCGAGGGCGTATAGTGGGCATGCGGGAGGCCGGGTGGACGTACCGCCGAATTGCTCAACACGTGGGGCGTGAGGTCTCCACAGTACATCGATGTTGTCGCCAGTGGTCGGCGGAAGGTGCACGTGCCCGTCGACCTGGGACCGGACCGCAGCGACGCACGGATGCACGCCAACACCGTAGGATCCTACGCAGTGCCGTAGGGGACCGCACCGCCACTTCCCAGCAAATTAGGGACACTGTTGCTCCTGGGGTATCGGCGAGGACCATTCGCAACCGTCTCCATGAAGCTGGGCTACGGTCCCGCACACCGTTAGGCCGTCTTCCGCTCACGCCCCAACATCGTGCAGCCCGCCTCCAGTGGTGTCGCGACAGGCGTGAATGGAGGGACGAATGGAGACGTGTCGTCTTCAGCGATGAGAGTCGCTTCTGCCTTGGTGCCAATGATGGTCGTATGCGTGTTTGGCGCCGTGCAGGTGAGCGCCACAATCAGGACTGCATACGACCGAGGCACACAGAGCCAACACCCGGCATCATGGTGTGGGGAGCGATCTCCTACACTGGCCGTACACCACTGGTGATCGTCGAGGGGACACTGAATAGTGCACGGTACATCCAAACCGTCATCGAACCCATCGTTCTACCACTCCTAGACCGGCAAGGGAACTTGCTGTTCCAACAGGACAATGCACGTCCGCATGTATCCCGTGCCACCCAACGTGCTCTAGAAGGTGTAAGTAAACTACCCTGGCCAGCAAGATCTCCGGATCTGTCCCCCATTGAGCATGTTTGGGACTGGATGAAGCGTCGTCTCACGCGGTCTGCACGTCCAGCACGAACGCTGGTCCAACTGAGGCGCCACGTGGAAATGGCATGGCAAGCCGTTCCACAGGACTACATCCAGCATCTCTACGATCGTCTCCATGGGAGAATAGCAGCCTGCATTGCTGCGAAAGGTGGATATACACTGTACTAGTGCCGACATTGTGCATGCTCTGTTGCCTGTGTCTATGTGCCCGTGGTTCTGTCAGTGTGATCATGTGATGTATCTGACCCCAGGAATGTGTCAATAAAGTTTCCCCTTCCTGGGACAATGAATTCACGGTGTTCTTATTTCAATTTCCAGGAGTGTATATATCAGTTCATGGCATCCAGTCTTACAAATTTACTGTCTCTGATGGACACACGTCCAGATCATCCGCTCTCAAAACTCCGCCATTTCTCTCACCACATCCACCACTGCTGGCGGCTCACCTCCAACTGCGCAACGCTACGCGCTGTTCACATCCAACTGCCCAACACTACAATAGCAAATTCCAACAATGCAAACCAGCCACAGACTTTACACAGCACAGTCAGTGATTTTCATACAGAGCGCTACGTGGCGTTACCAACATAAAAACCTAAACAGCCTACTTACACATTCCCTGCTGTAGCAGGAAAAAGAAAGGGAACCGGTGGAGAAATGTTCGTATCGGAGCATGATAAATACTAATCTGTTCCTATTCATTTAAAAGACTGTGACTGAAAAGTGGGTTACCAACTGCATCTTTCTGCGTTCCTCAGCACCTTTAAAAAATTTCGCAATAATTATGGCATGAGAAAGTATCTACACTTCTTTATACTTGGAGAGAAGAAGGCAGTGGCAGTGACAAAAAGACAGAAAAGTAATTAATACTGGAAGATAGTAGACGGTGGTTCTGACATAGAAAAAGCGAAGGAGACAATGATAGTGTGAGAGAATGAGAGGGATACAGTGACAATGGGACGTAGTTGATAGTGACAGAACAGTGCTAGGAAAAGAGTGAAGGAGACAGTGTCGGCAGGGGACAGGAAGAATGAGAAAAAGAAAGTGCAAGTGAGCAACAGCCAGTAATAATCAGAATCAGAGTATTTGGCAGTGACAACGAGGAAGCGAGAGATAGTGAATGTGAAAAGACACAGCACCAGTAGGAAAGAAGGAATGAGATTTCAGCCGTAAGAGAGAGCAAAAAAATGGTTCAAATGGCTCTGAGCACTATGGGACTCAACATCTTAGGTCATAAGTCCCCTAGAACTTAGAACTACTTATTCCTAACTGACCTAAGGACATCACACACACCCATGCCCGAGGCAGGATTCGAACCTGCGACCGTAGCAGTCCCGCGGTTCCGGACTGCAGCGCCAGAACCGTTAGACCACTGCGGCCGGCAAGAAAGAGCAAGGGGAAGATAGTGACAGTGAGAGGAGACTAGCAGAAGGACAAAACGAAGGTGACTATGGCTTGACGGAAGAGACAATGACCGACACACAAGGAGTTAATGACAAAGAGTTGGGCTGAATGAGTGAGTGAGAAAGGGCAGCTGGGAGTCTAAGGCTATGAGCGATGAACTAATGGGTGTTACAGTCGGAGAAGGATATGAGTGTTTGAAGTGAGTTGCGTGTGAAAAAAGGCACGAATTTTTGCGGATAAGTTCTAAAAGTTGCTGAGTAAGATAGGATGAGGCTGCTGGTAACCCACTTTTCACTCAGAGCTTTTTAAATAAACGGGAACGTATTAGCATTTTTTTTTTGTGCTCTGAAAGGAGCATTTTTATGCTGGTAGGAATTTTGAATGAACTCTATAAGCACAAATGATAAGAGGATCGCTAAAAATAAATTTATCTATTTTACGGATTCTTTCATCGGTGTTAAATTACATGGAGGTTTTGTCCAGTCGTTAGCTCCACTTGCCACTGTGCGCAGCACATGTCATTCTGAACGCCAGAAGCCGAGCCTTCTCGCGGCGACCTACGTACATCAGAATTGTCGGTCTATTCGCTGCCGTGCTCGCTGCCTGCGCTTCCTCTGCGGCAGTGGGAGTCCGTGTATTCCAGTCACGGCGCGCGGTGTCCTGACCCTCATCCGACCGATCACGGCGACGGCCGCCCCTTCTCCCTTCCTGTGATTCAATTGGAACCTCAGGAGCGCGCGCGCCGCAAGCCCTGCACCCAATAACCTGCCGCCTACACCGATAACTTCCAGGTAATCACGTGTCTTCTCTATCAGTGAGATCACTCGACCTCCTATATAGTTTACGCTTCTTGCATGTGGATTTCCACGAATCGAGAAGCGGTTCGGAATATTGTGTGACGCGCGTCGCTCAAGCGGAACAGCGCTTCTGTGTTCTGTTACTAGCTGTACAAATACAGCGCGGTTGTACCAGGTGTAGAACAATTTGGTTGCAATAATTACAGGTCTGTTGTTTGATATAGAATATTTTATTCAAAATAATTTCTATTGCTATTTACACGTTTGTCCCGCCTCTCCGCAGACTACGAATGCCACGCCAAAGAAACAGTTCTCCTTTTGAAGTGAACCGGTCAGCGAGCCATTTTCGTACATTTTCATAAGAATTGAAGTCCGCACCCGGTTGCTGAATGGTCAGTGTGACGGATAGTCAATCCTCTGGGCCCAGGTTCGCTTCCCGGATGGGTCGGGGAATTTTCTCCGACCAGCGACTGGGTGTTGTGCTGTCATCATCATCCTATCATCCTCGTCAAGAGGCGTCAAATTGAAAGACCGACACCCGGCGTACGGCCCGCCCGACGGGGAGCCCTAGGCATACAATTAAATAAATAAATACTAATTGAAGCGTTGTTCAACGAGAGCGTGTTCCAATGATACAAATAGATGATAATCAGACGGACCAAGTGTGGAGAATAAGACCCATACCCTAGTATTTCCCAACTGAACGCCTCAATCGTTTCTCTAACCCATTTTGCTCTGTGTGATGGGGCTTTATCATGGTGCAGTATGACTGTGTTGCCTTTTTTCATATTCCGGTCGTTTTTCACGTAATGCCCTATTTAAATCGATCACGTGCTGTTGGTAGTGATCAGTGTTAACAGTTTCACCAAGTTTTAGCAGCTCATAATAGACGACACCACTCTGGTCTCACCAAACACAAAGCATTGTCTTCTTCCTAAAGCAGTTAGGTCTTGCAGTGGATCTCGATGATTTGCCTAGATTCACCCATGATTTACGACGCTTAGAATCCAATTTTCACCACCTGTCATTGTCCAATGAAGTAACGACTTTCATTTGTATATGGTGAGCAGCATTTCACAAGTGGTCTTTGGAGTTGCTTGCTGTCTTTCATTCAGTTTATGCGAAACCCATTTTACCATTTTCTGCACCTTTCCCATAGCATTAAACCGAAGAGAAACGGCTTTCTGCATCACATTCAACAGTTCTACAAGTTCCTGTTGAGTCTGAGTATCATCTTCATCGAGTAAGGTCTAGAATTCGTTGTCTTCAAACTTTTATGGATTTTTTTTCTTTATTGGATTTCGATTCCCCTCCGAAGGGGGCGGGCTGGCCGCAGCTTAGCATGCCGCTCTTCAGCCTACAGACTTTCTTTTAAAAAGGTGAAGATAATACATAATAAGAAAAACAGGCGATAAAATTGGAGACTTAAATGGTAACATGGAGAAAAAATCGTGGAACTTAAAACATAGAACAAAGGGATGATGATGCTAATAAAATCCATTTGAAGCAGACAGGTAAAATAATAGACAGACAATTAAATAACATGGCGACAGCCTGGTTTCTGTTCGCAAAAGACATAAAAAATTCACACACAGCGAGAGAATGCTTTCTGTTCGCAACACTTTGGAAAGACGAACTACACTGAACATTCACTGGAACACTGCACTAAAAAGTTGGCAAATACGACATACCACAGCCGAAAGCAGGTGGGGGGGAAATTGGACAGATGATGGGAAAATAAAAAAGGGGGGAAGGAGAGGATAAGCGAAGGGGGAAGGGGGAAAGGAGCCGATGGAGGATGAGGACCCATAAGAGGGCTGGGGGGTGCTGGGCAGACACGACAGGGAGTGGGGCAGGCAGAGGAGGGGAATACAAAAGCTCGGGGGGTGGGGGGAGAAGGGAGGTAGGGAGAGGTTAGGTGAGGAGAAAACAGGATGGAAAGGGAGGGGAGAGGGAGCCCAGGGAAGGATGGAGGAAAGGAGGGGGTGAGGATCAGAGTTGATAGGAGGGGTAAATGGAGGGAGAGAGGGCGTCCTCTGGGAGGGGGAGTTAATAGAAGCCACCTTGGGAAAGGAGATGAAGGGTGTAGAGATGGAGGGTAGGGGGGACACAACAGTGAAGGCATGGCGGGGGCAGGGACGGGAGAGGTGAGGAGCAACCAGGGGGTGAGGGGGATCAAGGCAGCGAGAGGTGTAAAGTATACGTTTTTGAGGTTTCCCGCACTCGTCGTTTCTCACGTCAAAGTCGCCACTTTTGAGTTTTTTGAACAACTCGAAACACTGTGTTTTCCCAATAGCATGTTCGCCGAAAACTTTGACAAGAATTTGATAAGATTCTGCAGCAATTTTCTCCAGATGTTAACAGAAATCCAATGACATCCGCAAATCGTAGTTCCTAGGCACGAAGCTCGACATGTTTACGGTTTTGAAGCAGATACCGATTTCTGAAACTTGGGTTGCTGTGTGTTGACATTCGTCGTCAGCCATTGGAGGAAGCAGATGGCGCTGCAGACGCGGTCTCACTGGCCATACACTGAAGGCCTGCGCCATCTATTTTTTTTTTAATTTCCTTTATTGAGTTTCGAGGAGAGCGGGCTGGCAGCAGCTTATTACGCCGCTCTTCAGCCTACAGAATTTGTTTTAAAAAGATGAAGATAATAAAAAAATAATAACAGTTGGCGATAAAATCGGTGACTTAAAGGTAAAATGGCAGAAAATTCTGGAGCTTAAAACATAAAACACAGGGTTGATGATGTTAATAAAATACACAGGAAGCAGAAAAATAATACACAGACAATTAAAAAACACGGCGACAGTCTGGGTTCTGTTCGTAAGAGATATAAAAAGCACAACCAGCGACAGCATGATTTCTGTTCGCAACACTGTGGAAAGACGCACAACAGTGAACACTCACTTAAACACTGCACTAAAAAGTTGGCACAAAGATGACATACCACACCCGAGAGCAGGTGGGGGGGAACTGGTCAGATGACGGGAAAAAGGGGGGGGGGAAGGAGAGGAAAAGTGAAGGGGGAGGGGGGAAAGGAGCCAATGGAAGATGAGGATCCATAAGAGGTGTGGGGGTGCTGAGCAGACGTGCCAGGGAGGGTGGAAGGCAGAGGAGGGGAGTACAAAAGGATTCGGGAGGGGGGAGAAAGTAGATAGGGAGAGGGTAGGCAGGGAGAAAACACAGGATGGAAGGGGGGAGGAAGGGTGAGCCCAGGGAAAGGACGGAGGGAAGGAGGGGGGTGAGGATCAGAGTTGATAGGAAGGATAAATGGAAGGAGAGAGGGCATCACCCGGGAGCGGGAGTTGATGGAAGCCACCTTGGGAAAGGATATGTGGGGTGTAGAGATGGAGGGTAGGGGGGACACAACGGTGAAGACGTGGCAGGGGACGGGGATGGGAGAGGAGAGGAGCAACCTGGGGGTGAGGGGGTTCAAGATGGCGGGAGGTGTAGAGGATGCGGATATGTTCAAGGAATAGGAGCAGATGGGGGAAAGGAATGAGATCATAGAGGATCCGCGTGGGGGACGGGAGGTGTATACGGAAGGCGAGGCAGAGAGCATGATGCTCAAGAATCTGGTGGGACTTATAGAATTTGGGGGGGTGGAGGGGGCAGATATCCAGGCAGGACTGGCATAACAGAGAATGGGACGGATTAAGGATTTGTAGGTGTGGAGGATGGTAGAGGGGTGGAACCCCCATGTCCGGCCAGAGAGTAGTTTGAGGAGTCGGAGGTGGTTGTGGGCTTTGGATTGGATGGAGCGGAGATGAGGGATCAGGTGAGGTGACGGTCAATGGTGAGGCCAAGGTAGGTGAGGGTGGGGGTGAGGCGGACAGGATGGGCACAGACAGTAAGGGAGAAATCCAGGAGCCGGAAGGAGTGAGTGGTACGACCTATGATGACGGCCTGGGTATTGGAAGGGTTGAGTTTCAGGAGCCACTGGTTACACCATGCAGCAAAAAGGTCAAGGTGATTCTGGAGAAGGCATTGGGACCGGTAGAGGGTAGGAGCGAGAGTGAGGAATGCAGTGTCATCAGCATATTGCAAGAGGTGTACTGGAGGGGGGGGGTTGGGGCATATCTGCCGTGTACAGGAGGTAGAGGAGAGGGGAGAGGACAGAGCCCTGGGGCACACCTGCAGAGGGGTAGAAGGTGTGCGAATTGGCATTATGGATGGTAACATAGGAGGGGCGGTGGGAGAGGAAGGAGGCCACCAGACGGATGTAGTTGATAGGAAGGGCGTAGGTTTGGTGTTTAAACAGAAGACCGGGATGCCAGACACGGTCGTAGGCCTTTTCGAGGTCAAGGGAGACAAAAATGGCGGAGCGACGGGAGTTAAGCTGGAGGGAGAGGAGATGAGTGAGGCGGAGGAGTTGGTCATCAGCAGAGAAAGAAGGTGGAAAGCCACATTGGGTGTTTGGGAGGATGTGGTTTTGGTGGAGGTGGTGATGGATGCGCCGGGAAAGGATGGATTCCAGGAGCTTGCTGAACACCGATCTAGGACAGATAGGACGATAGGAAGAGGCATCAGATGGAGGCTTGTTGGGTTTGGAGAACATCAGGATATGGGAGGTTTTCCACAGGTCGGGATAGAAGCCAGTGGCAAGGATGACATTGTAGAGGGTGGCAAGGATTGAAAGGATGGAGGGAGGGCAGTGTTTGAGGTGGCGGTAGGTAACGTGCGCCATCTATAGTGGAATTCCGTTTTTATACTTCTACACCAGGTCTATCTAGGGCGAGTTCGTATTGAATAAACGCACTGTCTAATCTGTTTACGTAAATTTATGTATTCTACTCCAACTACGACAGAAACGTTTGTTGAATTTTAGCTTATAGATCGAAACTAAAAGTATAGTTTGGTGACATTTTGAAGTTACCGTCTGTGAATTACCAGAACAGTTTGTTCACATTCATTTTTCGGCTTCGTACCTCATTCGATAAAAGCGGAACTCTTATAACATCATTTTGTGAACTGTTTGTCCGTCATGGCAATGCAAGCAAAGGATACGGCCATATATGTCGTACTATATTTGACACTCGAAACTCACTCACCAAAACCTCCTAGATTCTTCCCGGTGACCTAGTATCACGAAATTTAGCAGGAAGTACGTTTTCAAAGAACTAGTAAAGAAAAAAACCCAAAATTGTTCATTTGTAATTATAACACCAGAAAAAATATTTTCCTTGGTCAATGACTACCTGACTGTCCATCTGTTAAGACCCCCTTTATTCAGGAACGGGCAGACGTATCAAGTTCAAATTTATGTCACATACTAAGGTTTATTATCCCTTGGCTATGTGATAAATATAAGCATCTAAGTCCATGCAGTTAAAGCAGATCGCCATTTATGACTAATATTTTTGATACTCGCAAACTCACTCATCAAAACTTATAAGGCTACTTCCCATTGAAATTTGACAAGAAGCAAGGTTTCACATGGAAGCAAATGAAAAAATTCCGAAAATTGTTAAATTGTAATAATATCAGACAAAAAAAATATTTCGTCCATTAGAATTTATACTGCAATCATCATCCGTCAATAGCATAACAGAAAAATATTACTGCGTGCAACATGAAATGGAGGCTGTTGTTATGTTTCAGTAAGTAAACAAAATATATTTTACTAAATCTTCTCTCTCTACATATATAGCTAAACTGATTTCCCCTGCTCGCTTCTTTTTGTATATTTGGTCTACTGTACAGATCTTGATACTGTCTTGTAACTCCCAACGTCGATACTTTCGCTGTATCGATGTCGATAATAGGAAAAAATCGTCGAGATTCTCGACTTGTGGAATGGATGAACTATGTATACGCATAATTATGTACGTACAGAACCCTCAGTGTGCGAGTCCAACTCGCACTTTTTATTTTATTTAGTTTTTCTCGTGCTCAGAAGCTGTGGTTTTCCCCAGAACCTTAAGACGAGTTTTTGATATGTGGATAGTCTCTCATTTCTTTCATGAAATTCGCGATTCGCTCCGGCTAAACGATGTGAGATTCATCAGGTTATGTAAGTGGCACCTCTGTGTTGGAAAAGACTGTTGATGTTGTGACTTGGCAAGCCAGCCAAGCCACTATGATTGGTAGCCGAAAGGCACGCGTTAAGCTCACGCAGGCTGGCGTGAGGTCTGGAACAGTTAAGGGAATTGAGTCTAGTAAATATAAGTACGTAACTTCTGGAATACTTAACTTTAATTCATAATTGATGAACATCGGTCTGACGGTACATGCATCACAAGATAAATGCCAAATGATAATGGCACCTTGCTAAGTCGTAGCAAATGACGTAGCTAAAGGCTATGCTAACTATCGTCTCGGCAAATGAGAGCGTAATTTGTCAGTGAACCATCTCTAGCAAAGTCGGCTGTACAACTGGGGCGAGTGCTAGGACGTCTCTCTAGACCTGCCGTGTGGCGGCGCTCGGTCTGCAATCACTGATAGTGGCGACACGCTGGTCCGACGTTTACTAGCGGACCGCGGCCGATTTAAAGGCTACCACCTAGCAAGTGTGGTGTCTGGCGGTGACACCACAGTTGATACGAGAGCAAATGGAAGAACTGAATGTAGTCGATGGGTGAAAGATGGCGACATATGAATAGTAACGTATGCCAGCAAAATAATTAAAAAATCTTGAAAGGAATAAACTGTGCTACAAACAGTAATAACTTTTATGGCCATCTGCCCGTGTCAAAGGGAAAAGACATTTTGTAAAATAATGTACATAGAGCTTCTGGGGTAATTGCTTATGTAGAAGGAAGTTAATGGAAAGTAATGTAAAATAGGTAGAATTTTAAAGAAAGCCGGCCGCGGTAGCCGTGCGGTTCTGGCGCTGCAGTCCGGAACCGCGGGACTGCTACGGTCGCAGGTTCGAATCCTGCCTCGGGCATGGGTGTGTGTGATGTCCTTAGGTTAGTTAGGTTTAAGTAGTTCTAAGTTCTAGGGGACTTATGACCTAAGATGTTGAGTCCCATAGTGCTCAGAGCCATTTGAACCAATTTTAAAGAAATTTAATATTAAAAGTTTATTCCGTATGCCAGCTAAGACTATAGCCCTGTTGGGCTCAGTGAAAGATGATTTAGATTTGACAAAGCCCGGAGTCTCCCTGCCATTGCGGGAAAGTCTATATTGGACAAACAATTCGTTAAGTCCAGGATCGTTGCATGGAGCATCATCGCCACGCGCGTTTATTTCAGCCAGAAAAATCTGCGGTGGCGGAACATTGTCTTACGGAAAGGCATAACATGTTGTACGATGAGACACAAGTGGTAACCCGTGCGTCGCGGTATTGGGACTATATAGTGAATGAAGCCATTGAAACCTGGCTATCTGACTATATTATAAACAGAGATAAGGGGTATCCCTTAAGTAAGAGTTGGAACCCTGTTCTGTTTGACGTTAAGAAACAGCGGTCCTTGTTTCGGTCTTCAAAAACTGTCAGTAATGTTTGATATCGATGTATCGTTTCCGCGAGCTTTCACCGCCGGTGCGCTGTTGTGCCTGTCGGTAGAGTGTGAAACGTCCCCTTTGAAAAATTATACACGACTGTGCTTAAACTGACAATATTTTTAGCGCAACGCAATCTGACTTACAAAAATCCCTACAAAAGAATGGCCCTGACTAACATTAACCTATACCTTTCACAAATCACTTACCTCACCAAAAATCTTCGTTACTCGAACTACTGCAATACAGCGAGCGCCACTACTGCCAGCTAAATAACAGATTCAAACTACGGAAGGCACTAACTACTAGTAGGCATAGTTAGCAAATGAAAGATTTTAATAGAGAACAAAAAATGTATTTCCCTTAATATCATCAAAAGTCATAATATATGTAATTTCAAAACTCCGCCACTGCTGGCGGCTCACCTCTAACTGCGCAACGCTACGCGCTGTTCACATCCAGCTGCCGCTGCCCAACACTACAATGGCAGACAACAATGCAAACTAGCCACAGACTGCACACAGCACAGCCAGTGATTTTCATACAGAGCGCTACGTAACGTTGCCAATAAGAAAACATAAACAGCCTACTTACATAAAGAAAACATAAACAGCCTACTTACAAGTGCAGTTTTTTCCGCGAACGCACGGCGGACCCATGGTCGGTGTATAAAGGAGCCGCGGCGGCGTGTTTGATTTTAGTTCCGACGAGATAGCGCGACAGCCTACTCACCTAAAGACAGCAGCCAGGTCGAACGCCGAAATCTTGTGTCCAGATGACGAGATGGTTGGAGACCCGATATGAATACAAAGTAATATCCGGTTTGCCGTTTCTCTGTAATGAAGAAGAAACGGTATATGAATATTTTCATTGTGTCTCAAAGATAATTTAAAAAGGTCATTTAACAGTATTATTCTATTTCAAATAAAATAAAACCCAATGTGTAACAGAAATGGCTCTGAGCACTATGGGACTTAACATCTGAGGTCATCAGTCCCCTAGAACTTAGAACTAGTTAAACCTAACTAACCTAAGGACATCACACACATCCATGCTCGAGACAGGACTCGAACCTGCGACCGTAGTGGTCTCGCGGTTCCAGACTGCAGCGCCTAGAACCGAACGGACACTTCGGCCGGCAGTTGAGAGTAGTCAAAAATGACTCTCATGGTTCTTGTGGTTAACGGTGGGTGTCTCCCTAGTGCAGCTAGCCTGCCTGCTCGTTCGCTACTTCATTCTAGTCGAGACTGTATTAACAGAGAGAGAAAAACTATTTTGTTTTCTTTGTATCAATAGATGTGAGCATTCTGATTTTAATCACGTACATGCCACGTTGGAGATACGTGTATTTCCACTACACCGAGAAAGTGCTGAAACTTTCAATTTTCAACTCTTAACTGCATGTAAGAGCATTTTATACGAACTCACTGGCTCGACTATGGATCTGCCGTGAGGGGTGTATGGATCTCGCTTTGTTCCATTGGTCACTTAGGCCTGTTAAGATGTCTGTCTACGTGCCTATCGTTCCAACAACTCTGGATGAACAGCAACAGCAGTGGCTACAATAACTCAACATGTGCTCATAAAAATATGGGCCGAGTATGACTATCGTCTCTATAGTTGTCGTGCATTCGGTGGACGGCTTACTGAACATTTGTAAAGGGTAAATGAAAACTTTGATCCCAATTATAGCTGTAAAAAGTACCGCAGTTGCACGCACAAGCGTGTAAGAGACTTATCCTTGTACAATCAGGTAGCTGTGGTCTTATATGAAAGTTAAATTTACTTCAAATATCTGTCTTCATCATGTAGAAGATATGGTTTCGTGAAATCGGGCGAATCTTTTAGAAACGTGATGGATATTATCAACTTGGTAAACTTAGTACTCCTGAATAATCGTTCCTGGATGTGTGTGATGTCCTTAGGTTAGTTAGGTTTAAGTAGTTCTAAGTTCTAGGGGACTCATGACCTTAGAAGTTAAGTCCCAAAGTGCTCAGAGCCATTTTGAACCAATAATCGTTACGTACCCCTCAGTAATAAATATATTAACTCTTTCAAGAGACTATTCTTATAGCCACCAAAAAAATCGGCATCTTTCTAAATATTAAAACATCATTCACTCATTTTCAGAGTGCGTATCTCCACTTTTTCAAATAAAATTTGACAGTATCAAGAAAGCCTTTTATATGAAATTTACAGAACAATGTTTTATTGGCAAGTGATCTATTGCAGTAACGGTTCTCATATCTTTTCCTCTAGTCTGTCACTTTCGTTAAATAAAAACCTTTGTCGCAAGGCAAGCATATCTCCTACTTTCTTCGCGCCAATAAACCAGACAGGAAGATTATAAGTTAAACCAGAGACCATGTTTTACTCAAGCCTCCCCTGAACATTTTAGCGTACAGTAAATTAAAAATAGAGCATTTTAACGTTTTCCAATAAAGCTTTTAATTATGACTTGCCCTGACTTTTTTATTACTACAGATATACTACCACAGCAGAACAGTCATATGCTGGGAACCACGCATTCCACAAGGCTATGAATCATCCTACTTTAATGCCACTGCTAGGTTTCGGGAGTGGCAAGCCTTCTTTTCAAAAATGGCCATCTACTGCTCGTTTACTCATAGGAAACTCATTTCAAACCATTATTTCAAGTTTTTTTGAGGTACTTTCAGAAAATCCAGATTTCTAAGGCGGTGGTTAGACAAGAATGTACGAGTACAGGTTCACTTTTTTTAAAAAATTCCGTTTTATATGACAGATTTCTGCTGCACAACTAAATTTTGATACACTCAGCGACGCCATTTTTTCTTCACTTCCTTTGGCCTTTTTGACGCAAACAAGGTCTCCCTTCTGAAGCTGACATTGCGAATAAACAAGCTTTCGGTATCTGGCTGCAGTCTGCGTAAAAATGGTATGCTCATTAGCAATCTATGTAAGGTACTTGTGCATTTTACTGTTTTATGCAAATATAAAAATTACCGGGTATGAAAGTGTGTTTAGGAAAATGAAGTTCGAGGGTAACAGAATATCAGATATGTAAATTCTGACGTTGCGTCTGACGTTGTATACAACATGTTTGCAAACAGCAAGAGAAGTGTGCATAACGGGAATGCGTTGCTCTTTTCGGGTTTCTGTCAACTTGGAAATCCAGCTGCAGGCCCTAAAACAGAATCACAAATTTCTCCGCCGCGAAAACTTACAAAGTCACAAAAGCAATAATATTTTAGACAAGGTCATTATGGATCTGCAAGTCCTTATCCAAGTCCCTTCTGATACCGTATCTTGATCTGTTTGTGGTTGTGATATTAAACTTTGCGAAGAAGTAGCAGCAAGGAAAGGTGTTGTTTGTAAGTTAATAATCAATATTGTGACAGTGAAAAGTCGTTTCGTGCTCCACGAAAGTGTACAAGTAACGAACTCTGTGAGAGTAATGCGAGAGAACACCTTTTATGGGCTTAGATGTAGTGGTGAAGGCCGGTGAAGTCCTATGCATTGTTGATTTACGAAGCTCTCCGTCTGTGCAGACATAGCAGTTCTAAATACGTTATTGAGGACAGTGCAAATGCTGTGGCTCAAGAGGAAGAGAGTGCTGCTACTTCAGAAACTGTTGAATACAATGAACGCGACAAAGAGATCAACATTGCCTTTGATTGTGAAAGACTCCCCTTCTATCCTTTATACTGCTTATTAGCGCTCTGCAGATCCTCATATCGTGGGGAGATTAATCTGAGCGGTTATTCCGTAGCAGAACGACCACATCCCCTCCGCTTTTGTAACCCATTAGGCTCACGCGAGCGCACTTTGCATATCGAGCGATTAAACTCCATCATTTCTAACAGAACCATCGCAAAAGTTCATTCATCAATAATTACTATGGGCCCTGCTCGCCCCCCGTGTAGCGGGCCCGGGTTCGATTTCCGGCCGGGTTGGAGATTTTCTCCGCTGTTGTGTTGTCCTCATCATCATTTCATCCTCATCAGCGACACGCAAGTCGACCAGTGTGGCGTCGACAGAAATAAGACTTGTACTCTGCGACCGAACTTCCCCAGATGGGGCCTGCCGGCCAACAATGCCACAAGCCAATCTCTCATCAAAATTACTGTACCATAAAGGATAACGTCTTAAGGATTCTATAAAATACATTATTGCCATACAAACTCATTTCAAAGCCAGAGCTGCGAGCTGTGCGTTAGATTGATAAGATATGTTGAAGGAGGCTCGTCTTCCTTAAAGCTTAAGATTTTTGGTTATATTCGCACTCCTTGATTCAATTAAACATAACTGGGACTAGAGACTGGTTGTGAATTGTAAGGTGCGTTAATTATCCCAAAGTTATTTAACTATATTTCTGGTTTATTACATCTTTTCAGTGGGTTTCTTTCACTGCTCCATTAACATTCAACACAAATTCGATTTCAATTTGGCAGTCCTTATTATCCCGTTTTGAAGATCAGAAGGGGATTCAGAACAGAGTCATTCACTATACGCACAGGAATACGGCAGTAACTCTTCTATATTAGTCTCACGGGATAATTCTGTGGATGGGACTAAAGAACGTTGACCTGTGCCCTGTGTATAGAGGGACACATTTATTGATCCATAACATCTCAACAGAGTACTGTACAACTTTAATTTTCAGTTGGAAATACTGTATGAAATAATGTTCCGCGCTTAAACAGTAATAAAACAAAAAGAAAACCTTGACACCCTAAAAAATCGTACATGAAAGTGTTAATGTACAACAGTGCCTGTACTGTAAAATACTTCTGTGTCGCGCTGTAAGATAATATTATTATGAGTAAAAGTTTAATATCTGTACATAGCCTGTTACAGTACGGCACTGACAGACAACCAGTTTGCACCGAACTGTTTAAAAGATGAGAAATCATACGATAAAAAATAAAAAAAGGAATGAAGGCTAGGATTTAGCGACCTGTCACGGTAAATAATGTTCTGTTCTCAATCATGACTAAAAATGTCTGTAATGTTCCTCTGTTTATCAAACAACACTGAATTTACCACGATGATGCGTCATTTTTAATGTATAAAATGTCTATTGGGTTAGACGTAGAGCTCTGTTCGATGTTGGAGGGCTATATAAAATGTGTTTTTAGCACTTCTACGTGTCATCGAGCCGTGGGTTCATTGTCTTCGATGTCGTCATAATATTTCACTTCTTTTTTTTTTGCAAAAACAGACAATGTCTTATGGGATAACAGCAATCAATATTTATAGGAAGATAAAGAAGAGGCAAATGGAACAAATAGAAGGAAGTCAAGTCGCAGTTAAGAAGAACAACAAGAAAAAAAAATTATATGTAGCTCTCACTTACAATGGAAGAATTACAGATAAAATTGAAAGATGCTTTCGTAAATCCGACGTTAAAATAGGGTTCCGAACAAATAACACGTTAAAATTGAAGCTCCGGCATAGAATATGTAATAGTAGGAATAAATTTCAGGATTCAGGTGTATATAAGATCAAATGTAATGACTGCTGTAAACAATATATAGGGCAGAGTGGTAGGAACTTAGAAACCAGATTCAGGGAGCACACCTACTCTCAAAACAAAACAGCGTTTGGGGCGCATATGGCTGCGACAAAGCACTCAGTCACGAACATTGAACACAATTTAGACATCCTGCATAGAGCTCATAAGGGACTGTTTTTTAACATTTTGGAAGAAATTGAAATATACACCCACAAAAATAAAGATCCGGATTTAATCCTCAACGAGCAAAGCAAATTCAATCATAACGCCTATTTTAGCGTTTATGACGACCTACTAAGATGACAACTGTTGCGTTTGGAGATCCAGGCCGAGGGATGAGAGATGGTGCGCGGTGGAGAAGCCGGAAGACGCGTGCAGCGCCTGGCGTCGTTGACGGGGCCCTCCTGTGCGGCCCTCTTGCCCGCGGCGATGGACGTCAGACGACTGAGCGGACCGAAATGACGGGAACCACGGAAGCAGACCGTAGAGGAAAACAAGTCCACACCAGCGCCATCGGTATATAAATCGCCCTATGTTTTTTAGATCGTATAAAAATGATAATTTTACTATTTTTTAATTCTGATAAGTACAGTTTTTAACCTTGACATCTACATATTTTAATTAAGTATTTTTAATATATAAAAAAAAGATCTACTGAATACAGTATGTGAAAATGGAATGTAACAAATGTACCAGACGCCACCTGTCGGTAATAGTGTTATAATTAATATAACAACCAATTTTATGTGACGTAGCATGTGAAAGTTGCTGGATTTAGACGGGTTGCTGCTGTAACTGAAATATCAGGTACGTTCTAGTACATTTGATGTTGATTAGATAGGATGAAAAAGATTTGCTTCCGTGAAATAGTAAATTTGTATCATTATTTTTACAGATCTGAAGATGGTTCTGAATGAACCGAAACCGGTCATATGAATAAAAAATTTGCAATCAAGACGGATTCTAAGTAACATCTTTCACATTCTTATCGGTTGTTCGATTTACGACGTCAATGATCTGGTTACCAGGTAATTCTGCTTCCGTTGTGCTGTCTGCTTCCGTTGTGCAGCGTACTGATTCACTCACTTAGGTCACTAGTCTCAATGTCAGGTTGTAAAGACAGCGTCACATGTTTATGTGTAGTTGGTGTCATCACTTAGTGTTACACACTTTAATATGTAAGAGGACACTGTCACTAATTTATAAAAGAAACACGTGCACAGTAATGCGAACTGATAGTATTAAGCTGGGCTCGCACACCACAAAAGTGTCGCCACAGCTAGTGGCATACTGCAGTTGCAATCAGTTGCATGCGTGAACTCCCAGCTTTTAGTGGAGCAACTTAAAGACGCAACTGTTTTGATGCCACAAAAAGTTCAGCTAGGTCGTCCACTTTGCGCTACTTTCCTTCCACCAATTCTGTCTGGTGGCAATATTTCGAAACACAAGCATTCTGTCGCAGTTATTGTGGAGTAATTGCTGCTGCAGTCTATTCGATTTCAATGTGTTTTCGTTTTGTTACCGAAAAAAGTGAAAACAGTGGTCAGCGGATACACTTGTGCAGCTTCTGGAGCTACTAGACCAACTACCTAACCTAGGTTTGATTTTCTGCAGTAGTGTGTGTGTGTGTGTGTGTGTGTGTGTGTGTGGTTGTCTGTGTGTGGGTGGGTGGGTGGGTTGGTGGGTGGGCGGGTGGGCGGAGGGGGAAGCTATATTTGCAAACCAATGATGTATTCCTCAAAGATTTTTCGATGAATAAATGAATAAGCACCCGGCTTTAAAAAAAAAGTTATTTCAGATTAAAAGTGATCGAAATGACGACCCTTGCAACGGTAAACTGCCAAGTCATCTATATCACAGACGATGAGTCATCGAGAAGTCCAATCTTGACTGTAGCAGCGGCTCGTGCACGTAAACGTGCGTTGTCCAAATGTTCGTTGTCCAAGGTGCAAGAGCTGCTTGCGACAGTGACAGGAACCCCCGCGACGAAAATGGCTGCCTGCACGCACATGCGCAGTTTCAGTTGGGGCTGCGACATGCGGCTGGTGGCGGACGCCGTTGCAGCACTGCACCAGTGACCAGTGCTGATACGAGCGCTGTGCGACAGATGTGTACTACCTAGTGTTGTCGCATGATTTCTACACAAAGAAAACTGCAGTGAGACACCCACAGAAAGTAACACTCCGTGAGTTAGTCTCTCAGCCTCAATGTCTTTAGATTTAAATCAGATTTGGATAATTGCCATTTTGTCGAAAATTCCTTTGTTTCTCCCAAAAGTATTTCAGTTTAAGGAACTGCAAATAAATAGGAGAAAGTTTTTAGACACATGTAGAGAGTACTTTTTCCACAATTCTGGTGACTTATTCTGTAAAGGTTCGGAAGGAGAATACTAGAGATGGGAAGAGTCTTCTATTGCTAAATACCTGAAAAAAGGTAAGCTAGTACACTTTTATTTGTAATAAGTAATGTCTCGTGGCATTTTAAGTGATAATATCAGTAACATATGGAGAAACATTGGGGACTCATATTGGAAAAACATAAAGAATATTGGGAAAAGGATCAAATGTCCGAGGAAAACCAACGAACTTGAGTCTGTATAACTAGGTTCCCTGAGTACTGTTCAACAAGGAAGACAGTAATCAAACTTCTTTATTTTTAAGTACAAAACTTCCATCTGCCAGTAGTTTCCGCTTCTTTGCCGTTGAGGAAAAAAATTTAGGTTGTTAAAGCGCTTGCAGGAAATTTAAGGGCAGGTATAAATGTCCAAAACTACTTGATGAAATTCTATGGTGTTTTCACAACTGAAGAGTAGCTTGGGACACTGCATAGGCATTATTTCATCAAAATCGTATCACAGAAAATAAGATACATGAACTGAAATTTTTATCCATACTAATATTGTAAATGCGAAGAAAACTGTGTTGCCTTTTCACGACTAACTTGCTGAACAGTTTTCGATGAAATTTGCTATGGAGATATCTTGAACCCTGAAGAAGAACATAGGGTGCTTCAGAAAGAGTGTAATACAAGGTTCCTATTGATTTAAGAATATTACGCGAAGTCGGGAAAAAAAGTATTTACTCTTTGAAAAAGCTATTTCCTTTTTGACTTTCATCTTTATTATACTTATGAAAACACTTTTAGTCGTTGATATGCGCTAGGTGATACAATTCGAAGTAATGATTACAATACTTATACAATCACAGTGTGTGTAATCCATACTTCAACTTTATTTGTTGCTTAATGTACACATTGTATAAATGATAGGTACTTCAAAAGCACAAAACGTTGATGCGCCGGCCTACCTACGCCCCACGTACGGAAGTTTACTTGTAGATGCGCCTTCCTGCCTATGCCCCACGAATAGAAGTTTACTTACCCATCATCACTTATAGTTACATAAACATTGACATAAGAGCGTAGCGGCAGGTAATAGATATTGTTGTTGCTGTCTTCAATCCAGGGACTGGTTTGATGCAGCTCTCCACGCTACTCTGTCATGTGTTTCCAGGTAACTACTGCATCCTATACCCTTCTCAATCTGCTTAATGTATTCATCTCTTGGTGTACCTCAACGATTATTAACCTCCACGATTCCTTCCAAGACTAAACTGGTGATCCTTTGGTGCCTCAGAACGTGTCCTACCAACCGATCCCTTCTTCCAGTCAAGCTGTGCCACGAATTCCTCTTCTCCCCAATCCCATTCAGTACCTCCTCATTAGTTATGTGATCTACCCATCTAATCTTCAGCATTCTTCTGTAGCACCACATTTCGAAAGCTTCTGTTCTCTCCTTGTCTAAATTATTTATCGTCCATGTTTCACTTCCATACATGGCTACACTCCATACAAATACTTTCAGAAACGACTTCCTGACACTTAAATCTATACATGTTAACAAATTTCTCTCATTGAGAAACGCCTTCTGTGCCATAGCCTGTCTACATTTTATATCCTCTCTACTTCGACCATCATCAGTTATTTTGCTTCCCAAATGGCTCTGAGCACTATGCGACTTAACTTATGAGATCATCAGTCGCCTAGAACTTAGAACTAATTAAACCTAACTAACCTAAAGACATCACACACATCCATGCCCGAGGCAGGATTCGAAACGGCGACCGTAGCGGTCGCTCGGCTCCAGACTGTAGCGCCCAGAACCGCACTACTCCGGCCGGCTTTGCTTCCCAAATAACTAAACTCATCTGTTACTTTAAGTGTCTATTTCCTAATCTAATTCCCTCAGCATCACCTGACTTCATTCGACCAGATTTATTATCCTCGTTTTGCTTTTATAGATGTTCATCCTATAGCTACCTTTAAAGACACTGTCCATTCCATTCAACTGCTCTTCCGCGTCCTTTTCTGTCCCTGACAGAATTACAATGTCATCGGTAGACCTCAATGTTTTGATTTCTTCTCCGTGGATTTTAATTCCTACTCCAAATTTGTCTTTTGTTTCTTTTCCTGCTTGCTCAATATACAGATTGAATAACTTTGGGGATAGACAGCAACCCTGTCTCACTCCCTTCTCAACCACTGCCTTCCTTTCATGCCCCTCTACTCTTATAGCTGCCATCTGGTTTCGGCAAAAATTGTAAAAAGCCTTTCGCTCCCTGTATTTTATCCCTGCCACCTTCAGAATTTGAAAGAGAGTATTCCAGTCAACATTACCAAAAGCTCTCTCCAAGTCTACAAATACTAGAAACGTAGGTTTGACTTTCCTTAATGTATCTTCTAAGATAAGTCGTTGGATCAGTATTGCCTCTCGTGTACCAACATTTCTACGGAATCCAAACTGAAGTTTGGCTTCTACAAGTTTTTCCATTCGTCTGTAAGGAATTCGTATTAGTATTTTGTAGCCATGACTTATCAAACTGGTAGTTCGGTAATTTTCACACCTGTCGATACCTGCTTTCTTTGGGATTGGAATTATTATATTCTTCTTGCTCACCAGATGGTAGAGTTTTGTCATGGAAGGCTCTCCCAAGGCTATCAGTAGCTCTAATGGAATGTTAGCTATTCCTGGGCCTCTTTTGACTTAGGCCTTTCAGTGCTCTGTCAAATTATTCACGCCGTATCAATTCTCTCATATCATCTTCATCTCTCTTCCATTTCCATGATCTCGCCACGAAGAATATCGCCCTCGTATAGACCCTCTATATACTCCTTCCATCTTTCTGCTTCCATTCTTTACTTAGGACTCGTTTTCCATCTGAGTTTTTGATATTCATACAGGTGGTTCAGTTTTCTCCAAAGGTCTATTTAAATTTTCTGTAGGTAGTATCTATCTTACCCCTAGTGATATATGCCTCTACATCTACTACATTCGTCCTGTATCCGTCCCTGTTTAGCCATTTAGCACTTCCTGTCGATCTCATGTTTGTGACGCTTGTATTCCTTTTCGCCTGCTTCATTTACGGCATTTTTATATTTTCTCCTTTCATCAGTTAAAACCAAAATCTCTTCTGTTCCCCAAGGATATCTACTAGCCCTCGTCTTTTACCTACTTGATCCTCTGCGGTCTTCTCTATTTGATCTCTCAAAGATACCCATTCTTCTTCTGCTGTATTTCTTTCCCCTGTATTTGTCAATCGTTCCCTAAAGCTCTCTCTGAAACTCTCTACAACCTCTGGGTCTTTCAGTTTATCCAGGTCCCGTCTCCTTAAATTTCTACCTTTTTGCAGTTTCTTCAGCTTTGATCTACAGTTCATAACCAATAATTTGAGGTCAGAATCCACATCTGCCCCTGGAAATTTAAAACCTGGTTCCTAAATCTCTGTCTTACCGTTGTGCAATAAATCTGAAATCTTCCAGTGTCTCCAGGCCTCTTCCACGTATATAACCTTCTTTCATATTCTTAAACCAGTCAAGTTATGTTCTGTGCAAAATTCTACCGGGCGGCTTCCCTACCCACAGTCCATATTCACCTACTACTTTTCCTTCTCTTCCTTTCCCTACTATCGAATTCCAGTCCCCCATGACTACGAGGGTTGGAACTTTACTAGTGTCAACTATTTATTTACAACTCGTACAAAATAGATATGTGTTTCGAAGTTTCACTGACCTTCAAAGTAGTCATCAGCATTGTGTATAACCCGTTGCCAGCGACGTGGAAGTCGTAGCACACTCTTAGCCGTGTCAGTTGTTTTGACAGTTCGAGTGGCGCGGTCTATTGCCCGACGAATTAGTAGCATTTCTGAAGCGAATGCCGTGAATTGTGTCCTTCAGTTTAGAAACAGAGTTGAACTCACGACGGATTAAGTCAGGGGAGTGCAGTAGGTGGTATAGCACTTAGCAGCCCATCAGTCAAACAAATCAGTAACAGCTTGCACTGTACGTGCTTGAGCATTGTCCTGCAAAATGATGGTCCGGTCCTGCGGAAAAGTTATCACTTCTGTCTCTATGTTGTCCATTTTTGGAACACAACCTACGACCAGCTGATTTTTTTATTCAGCTGTTACTGATTTTTGTATTCATTATTAAACCTACTCCTGGATTACTGCTATCGTGGAGTAGTATCGCTTCACGCAGTCTCCCTTGTCGTTGTTGTTGGAACGCGTCTGTATACATTTCAGATGTTGATAACAAATGTCAGCAGTGGTGGTCACACGTCTGGGAAGCAATTCGTAGTACACCACAGCCTCGCTGCGCCACCAGATGCATGGCATTATCTTTTGTGGATGAGCGCCTGTCTTTGTAAGAGAAGTTGCTGATTTGTTTCGGCTCAACCATCATTTTCTTTTCCTTATGTTAACATGAAGACTCGATACTAGTCACTAATAACGATACACGGGGTGCACTCAGCTTCGTGATGCCAATTGAGGAGCTACCCGACCGATTAGTAGCGGCTTCGGTCAAGAATACCATCATAAAGACCGGGAGAGCGGGGTGCTGACCCCACGCCCGTCCTATCCTCATCCTCCACGGAGGATGACACGGCGGTCGGATGGTCCCGGTAGGACACTCGTGACCTGACGACGGAGTGCTTTTAATAACGATACACGGTATGAATGGTCGGCGTTGTTCACGAGCCAGTTGATAACGAGCAAGCAGAAATGTACATATGGCTAACCACAGATTTTAGTTATTTTGGCTTAGATCATGCAGTACCCATACATCCGATTTCTGAACCTTCCTCACTGCACGCAAATTTCGCACGATTGTGGAATGATCACAGTTTATCACATTTACCAGATTTAGAGTACAACGACGTGGATCATTGTGGATTAATGCGTTTAAACGATCTTCAACAGACCTCGAAAGTCTTCCTGAACGTGGAGAGTCACTAATGTCAAAACGATCATCCATAAAACGAGAAAACCATTTTCTTGCCGTGCTCTGTCCAGTGGCATTATCCTCATCAAGGAACATATGTTTATGGCTGCCTTCTCTGCTGTCACCCCCTACTGAACTCGAACAGAAGAATATGTTCGAAATGTTCAGATTTCTCCACTTGCCACTGCATTTTCTAGCGTCCACAGCTGCACTATCTATCTCGAAATGATAAAACGACGCTATGCAACTCAAATAGCTACAGTGAACTACAAATAAAAAATCACAATCGATAAATAAAGCCACAGCAACTGGAATACCAACCTACAAAACAAAAACACTATGGGCTTACGCACCAACCTAATGCTTTGTTGGCGTAGCTGCTCCTCCATCGTAGTGGTACTCAGCATTTTGCTGTTGAGCACACTAGGGAATGTGCGGTGGCGCTCTTGCTGTCCTGACTGTTCCCGTCAAACAACTAGAAATAACATAGTATGGAAAGCGGCAAGGACTTTCCAGTGTCTTTTTTTTAAAACTTCGTATTTCCAGATTACCTGTGGATATATCCGTCGCTTGTTGGTTCAGATGGTTCAAATGGCTCTGAGCACTATGGGACATAACATATATGGTCATCAGTCTCCTAGAACTTAGAACTACTTAATCCTAAATAAGCTAAGGACATCACACAACACCCAGTCATCACGAGGCAGAGAAAATCCCTGACCCTGCCGGGAATCGAACCCGGGAATCCGGGCGCATGAAGCGAGAACGCTACCACACGACCACGAGCGGTGGACTCGCTTGTTGGCCTGTCTCTCTACTACAATTACTCAGGACGAAATGCTTACTGTGTACCTCTTTCAGGATTGCACAGTGAGTTTCACGAAAAACGGACGGCAAACGAAAGACAAAGTGAATAATGCTGCTCTTCGTCGCGGTGTAAAACAGATAACGTGAGAGAGACCTAATAATCTAAAACAAACATTTACTTTTCATCGTCTCCAGGTTCTCTTAAAAACATGCAATCTAGCACGAGCACGCCAGTCCAACGGCACAAGATTTCGAAAGAAATACTGCAGACCATTATAATTTTTTAGCGGAGATGCTCTCTTGCTGTTTTTAAAAGAAAAGGAATAACACGTATGTAGGTAAAACAAATGACTTCTGTTTAACAACAAACGCATATGTAAAATGTTATTAGAAAAAAATGCAGTCAGTTAAAATATATAGCACCGTACTACATACAGTATATCACGTTTATGCCACAGAGATAGGTGTTCTCTCAAGAGCACGAAACTATGGATAACTGAAGCCAAATCTAAAGTGAGGCACGTCAAATGGATTTCGTCCTGGTATTTTAACTAGACGGAAGCATTCCATGGCTTTGATGAGTATTATATAAGTGTGAGCTCTCTATACGGTGTGTCGCCTTCAGACACTATTTCTTCACTGCCATACTATTTATTACGTCTCTAAAAAGGGAGCTAGTGGATATTGGTTGACGGAACATTACGCCACATATTGATCCACACAAATCCCTTTTGCTTCTTTTTCAATTATCCCAATCACTAAATTCATTATGATGGACACCGAAGCACGGTCACGCAAACCATTGCCCAGTCACGACTATTACGAAACTATCTTTAAAATAGTGACATACATTGGAAGTCTTAGGAAAGATAAAATTAGAGATATTTTTTTCGAAGTACGAAGCATACTGCATTCCAGTAAACTATGACAACCGGGATGACAACCCTGTCCTGCAGTATTTTCATCATAAGTGAAAGGAGTAACAGGTATTATCTTCCCAGTGAACAATAATAGTGTGATAGAATGAGGTTTTATGAGCAAAACAGAAACTAAGTCAATGACAGGCACGGCTACACAATGTCCCCAGATAACAGATACGAACTCAATATAGGCAAGTTATAAGGATCTTACATTGTACAGACAAAGTTTGTTTAACCGGAACTCAATGTATTAATGTTTCCGTGACTAGTTTAAAAAGCAACGGGGAAATACAATTTGTCAAAAAAAGAAGGAAAAATCCTGTTTTCTAAATTCAGCGTTTGGAACTTGTCTACGGTAACAGTGTGTCACATGTCTCTTGTATCGCACTTAGGCGATTTCTTTTTCTCCCCACCTGGAAGAGTCTAATGCCTTGTACGTTGCGTACAGGTGAATCATTGATGCAAGTCGGATACAGTTAGTTTGAGAAGTGGCTACTAAGCACACCAGAAAGCTAATAGTGTAAGATGAAATGTTAATTGACGCAGTGTCAAAAACATGTTTTTTGACTATTGTTTTGCACCTCGCAAAAGTGTGGAGCAAATAATACTGTTATTTATTGTCCATTACATATTTAGCTATCAAGCATGAGAGTTGCCTTTTCTCCTATATCACCCATAAATACTGTACGTTGTATATACTAACACTTTGTATAAAGAAATAACACTTTCAGCCAAATTCCCAGACAGCACGTGTAGATTGAATAGTTAATACGCTTGCGGTTTAATTTTTCAGGAAGAAAACAGATACTCGACACATTTAAGACTTGCGTCTCTGTCAACGCGTAACGCTCTGACCTATCCCGTTCACGCGGAGCAAAATCCCTGCTTCTACGAAAACCAGGAGTGGCTGCAAACGTTGCTGCTGCTGCTGCTATCTAGTGAGCGGCAGTATTACATTAACTTCTCTGCCCGAGGATGGCATTGCCGTACCTCACTGAACGCATCCGCTTACCCATCTTCCTGTTGTTAGCAATCTCATTATAGTAACAGTGGAGGATTTACAAGTTTTGCGCCCCTAGGCATACCATATTATGTGCGCTCCTCCCCCCCCCCTCCCCAAAAAACATTTTTTTAATATTACCCGATTACTTCGCAATTTCCATTTTCGGTGGGAGCGCTGTGAGCTGTTTCCGTACTCTGCTATTCGTTGTTCTGTTGCACTGTACTTGGTGTACGGCAACGGATAATACAAACTTAACACTGCATTGTGTTAACACATTCTTCTATCGAAAGACAGCAGAAACAAACACAAGCAAAAGATGAAAACGGATTTTTGTTATACATTCACTTTTAATATGTTATTTTACACGAAACCGTTGAAAATGAAAATGAAAAAGTTGTGCTACGATCAAAAAATTGAAGTGAACGTGTCATACATTAGAAATTAATACGCAGTTTTTTCAGAGATGCGTTCAAAACTAAAATCAAACCGTCGTTTTACGATCTAATAACTTGTACGTGTAGCAGATATAAAAAAAACACGTTCTTTATTAATTTGTGAATCTATAGGAAAGCGTAAGAAATGAAAATGAAATAGAGATTTCGGTGCACGAACTAATAACTAATACAGACGAACAAACACAGAACTGTATTTGCTATTACATAATTTTACAGGCTAGTGTAGAAAAATGGTTCAAATGGCTCTGAGCACTATGGGACTTAACATCTATGGTCATCAGTCCCCTAGAACTTAGAACTACTTAAACCTAACTAACCTAAGGACATCACACAACACCTAGTCATCACGAGGCAGAGAAAATCCCTGACCCCGCCGGGAACCGAACCCGGGAACCAGGGCGTGTAGTGCAGAAAAATCAAATTTGTTTTATAGTCTAATAGTTAACGTGTAAAACAGTAGGGCCTGTGTAGCTAGATGCTGCATAATAAATGTACACTATACCTTTAATCTACGTAAGGGCTAAACAGTTTTGTACTGCAGCTACTACTCTCACCATAGCTCTTTCTGACGGTATTAGCAAAGCTTTTACGTATTTATCGACAGAACTGAACTAAATTATTTATTAACAATTTTTTATCTGAGCGTACTCTCCGATAACGTATTTCAGCGATAACTATACATTTCAGCAGACGCCAAGAATACGCGTCAGCTGTAATATACTTCAGTATCAGTATGACTTGACTGTACAGCGCCGAGCGGCCTGCGTCATTGGAGTATTGCTTAGTGTTGTCACGTCTGCACGTAAACGAGGTTTAGTTCCGCGTTCCGCCGTCGGCAATTGTAAAATAAACAGATAATAAGTAGTCTGTAAATCCAATGAATTTGCTCTAAGTTATAATAAAAATCACATTATAATCTTAATTTTTTAAACTAATACGAATAAATGAACAAACTCAACAGTCAACAAAGTTTGCGTCTGGCTTTGACGGCAGAAAACTCGTTCATATTTTCATAGTTCAGACAGTTATCAGTTAGGAGGTCGGCTTCGATGTGAAGAGTGGACAAGGCGTTCAATCTCTCTCCAGCCAACGTAGAACGTAGGTACGATTTCAGTCTTTTAAGAGCCGAAAACGAGCGTTCTACTGAACAATTTGTAAGCGCCATACATAGAAAGAGGAATGTCAACATTCGGAAACACTGACTGTAACCTCCCTTTTCGTACAAATTTACTTATTTCGAGTGTTAAATCACTAATCTCAGAAGATTTCAAAAGTTCCGTGAAATGTAGGCATTCACTAACGAAGGAAGGCTCTAAATCTGTGTGATATGACGCTTGGAGTTTTGCTGTACGTTCACTAATATCGTCAGGTGAACTGTTCTTAAGGTTACTGAAAACTGAGAAGGAGTCCAACAGTACTCTATAGCTTTCCTTCATCCTCACTAATTCGGCGTAGAAGTTGTCGAGTACTGGGAGAAATGTTTCGACTCTAAATTTTTCCCTTCGTCAGAAAAACTTCTTCAGAGGCCTTTTTCTTCGTAATCGTGAAGTTTGCTTTTTCGTAATCTTTTATAGGTGCATTCAAAGTCTGCATCAGTCACAATCTCCATGGATTTATTTTTATAATAGTCGAGCATGCCACGAATGAATGCAATAAATCCTATAAGTTATTCATATAATTCATGCACTATTTTAGTATCAATATTTACACTTTGCAATTTTAGATTTAAACTATTAAATCTCTGGAGTATGTCCTTCCAAACTGTCATCATGAACACTGTTTCTAGTCTGCTAAGTTAATTCAATAAACCTGAAGCCTCATTTCGCAAAGTGGTTTTTCAAACGTATTATTGGCAATATGTGTGAGGCGATTGATAACGCCCTCACAGTTTTCATATAGACTTACACAAGCTTCCTCTCTTGTTGACCAAAGTGTTTTTGATAAACTTTTACCGTTTTGGTTCTTGGATTCATGAAAGAAAGAAATACATCCCAGCGCTGTGTAGAAGCAGAGAAAAAATTGTAAAGGTGCCGACTAAATTCAAAGAATGTGTTGCACAAGGCACATAATATACTTTTGGATTTCGTTCTTTAATGTGTGCCCGCAAACCAGTGTTGGTTCCTGACACATTGCATGCTTTGTCATATGACTGGCCTCTGTAGTCAGTAACATCAATGGAACTTGTAGAGAGGACTTTTAGTATGGAATCAGCTAATTTTCAGACTTGTGTCCCGGGTTTGGTAAAAACAGAAGGAAACGTTCAACAGGTTCACCATTCTCGTTCACATATCTTAATATGAAAGATAATTGATCAATATGTGAAATGTCCGCAGTAGAATTAGCATTATAGACAAATATTTGGCCTGTTTTACTTCATTTATGATTATTCTTTTTATTCGTTCAGAAATAAGCTCTATTATTTCATCACAGTTTGTTGAAGAAAGATAACTGGTATGTCCCTGCCCTGGATTTCCTTATCATCCAATGTGCTCTGGGAGAAAAGGATCAAACTCGGCTATAAGCTCAAGAGACATCATAAATTGACCATTATGTAATGAATGGAATCTTTCAACGTGTCCATGTAGGGGAAGTCCACGACCGGTTAACTTCTTCACTATTTCTACACACTGTGCCAGTACGTTTTTTCTGTCCCAACATATGACTTGAATTGGTTATCTATTGTTCCAAGTGACTGTTTTCTTGTTAAGAGTGATTACTCATAATTTTTATGTTCAAGTGAATTCTCTTGATGAGATAAAATATTAGAAATATTTTTCCAATTTGCAATACCATTAGTAACAATCGCGGCCTTATCTCCAAACAATTTGCATGGCGCACGAAAAACAGCACCGGTACTACAGTACGGTAAAATACATTTTTGGTGGTCGTGCGGTAGCGTTCTCGCTTCCCGCGCCCGGGTTCCCGGGTTCGATTCCCGGTGGGGTCAGGGATTTTCTCTGCCTCGTGATGACTGGGTGTTGTGTGATGTCCTTAGGTTAGTTAGGTTTAAGTAGTTCTAAGTTCTAGGGGACTGATGACCATAGATGTTAAGTCCCACAGTGCTCAGAGCCATTTGAACCATTTTTTTTACATTTTTGTTCTAATATCTGGTTTTATCGCCTCTTGATCTTCTTGAATTAGCAAAATCACCGTTGCAATTTTGATTAATGCCATATTGTAAGAGAATGTCGATTGTTGATTCATTGACAGACCATTCTGCAGGATCATCAGTAACGAGGTTATTTCATTTTGTAATGTCTGACTCGACACTTAGTTTTTCGTGAAACTCGAAATCAGGAACAATTTGTTTTTCTTCATTTTAGACTTTTATTTCGTCTGTATGTATTTCTTTTGCAACAGCAACAGTGCCAGAAACATGCCGCGCGGGATTAGCCGAGGGGTCAAACTCGCTGCAGTCTTGGACTGTGCGGTTGGTCCCGGCGGAGGTTCGAGTCCTTCCTTGGGTATGGGTGTCTGTGTTTGTCTTTAGGATAACTTTTGGTTAAGTAGTGTGTAAGCTTAGGGACTGATGACCTTAGCAGTTAAGTCTCATAAGATTTCACGCAGATTTGAACATTTTTTGCCAGAAATATAATCCGTACTGCTTGAACTCGACGTTGAACCAGGAACACTTTTTGCGGAATATTTATCTTCTCTGCTAAGCGTTTTTATAAAGTTGGCTTCTCGTCCTCGCCTTTCCTTTGATAATTTCCGAAATGCCGCCCCACTTAATTCTACACATTTGCTTTTTTCTCTGTTATTCATGTTAAGGCGCTTACAAAATTTGTAAAAAGAAAGAAAGAAGACTGTGTCTAGTTCCAATCATACTACACCGCTCATGAGCACAAAGCTTTTTACTTTAAACACGGCACACAAGCACAAAGATTTTTCCTTTAAACACGGAGTGATGAACTGGCCAACTCGGATTACTCGAAGTAACTGTGTTATGAAAGAACGACAATGCAGAATACTTTAAATTCATTGTCAAATGTTTATCTGTTGTCAGTGAACAATAGAAGCACAACTGCCGACTGGGTTCGTCTCGTATAAAAAAAAGAAAAAAAGAAAAAAAAAACTTCACAGTCCCTTGTTTGGCTTCTGTTTCCCGCGTCGCCGGAATTTTAGCTGGGACGCAAATATGTTCTGAATATTCTTGACACTGTCTTGTTCATTTAAAAAGCAAATAATTTTTGCAACTTCTTGAAGTGGCGTGTGCTGGATCGACTCTTATCCCACTTGCTTTTATAACATTTTAGCAGTTTCTGTGGGCAGAGAAGACAAACTACAAAGTTTAAGTAGTCTTGTTGGCAGTTGACAGGGCATGTTATCATTTGTATGAACACTGCTGTTATATCTAGACGCAAATGCACCTTTTGGTCCAACATAAAATCAAAATAACCTTTCCTCGAAGAAAAAATGCCTAGTTAAGAAGTTTAATATAAAACTTGCAATGCCACGTACTATTAGATTGCACAGAGTAGGAACTTTGATATCGTGCAGGCTGCTGCACAATAAATGAGACAAACGAAAGTTGGTTTCTTCTTCTTTTTTCGCTAAAAAACGTAACTTAGTAAATAACTAAAATGTTTAAACTGTTGTGAAGCGTATTTCACACGTTATTAGATATTATGCTTATGTTCTTTTCATATAAACATGTGTTTAAAAACGTAAAAAATTCCCAGTATCAACATGTTTTGTTAAACGGGTGTCATTAAATCAAAGCTCCGATAATGAAGACCACAGAGCTTTCACATTAATTACAATAATGGAGGGCTGACTTGATACGTCCCCGTAATTTCTACAAGAAATGTAAGTAGAGTCAGGTTTTACATACTGAGGCGCACACATGTTACAGTATTTAAGAAACTGCTGATTATTTTATCACAGCTTTTAAAGGGTCCAATAATTTCACGAATAAAGTATGGTAGGGTTAAGCAGTAGCCGACAACATTCTCGGAATAATAACGTCTGAAACATTTTATTGTAGATTGACGTCCTGACATCTGACTTCAAGATATTTTGAAAAATCATGACGGTGAAACCAGATAGAAACTCAATGTTAAATTTCGTTTCAGCCACCAAGTAAACTATGTATTTCCAAGCTTGCATTCTCGAATTTCGTTCTTAAGGCTTATTTAAACTAGCAAGTTGTTTGACAATACTAAAATTTTTTGTCGTTTATAAGCGCAGTTATTTTACAACGTAAAAGGTTAAAATGAGTACAGAGCAAAAAATACCACCTCCCTTAAGGTGCCGCCCGTAGGCCCGTGCCTAGTAGGCCTGTACGTAAATCCGCCACTGAGTAGTAATCGGTGGACATTATTGCCATTTTGATCACAGGCAAGGAATACGTCAACGGAGTGAAGACCTAATGAAATGAGTGTACACATCATGTTACCAGAACTAAAAGGCGTTGCTGGTACACTGTTTTTCGCATTTTGTTTTTTTCGTTTTTAATAATTTGTCTTCGTTTGTCTATGCTTGTACATCACATCTACCTGTTTCCGTTCCATTTGTAAAATTTCTTCGTGGTGTGTCGCTTTTTTTTTTTTGTCGTAGAGTGTATTTCGTTTATAAGCGAAATTGTTCGGAGACCTTTCCATAGACGCAGCTGAAGTTGACTAATATTATATCAACATCTTCTTTCTCTGAACGCAGCTATTGTTAATGGAGATAGTATTTTTCCCTGTCCGTAATCAGAACCCAAGTAAGATCCATGGTAGGTTTATCTATTCTAAACGTCCCACATGTGCATGTCAAATGTACTCCGCTGTCCTAGTCGCCACTTCTGTGTGTACCGTGTAGTGCACGCATGACCTCTCAAGGAGAGCTGGGGGCAGATGGGGTCCTACAAATCTGCTCCCGATAGCGAATGTTGAGAAACCCGCATTTAAGATCGTCAAAAGAACGCCTGAGCCTTTGGTTTAAGTCTTCCACTTGGGTCCAAAACAGAGTACCGGAATCGGTTCTGGGGATAGTGCTGCAGTACGCTAGCTTTTCCTCCACACCGCGCGCGAAGCTGCTTAATCAACGCCGCAAGATGCCTATATGAAACAGGGACGGTCTCTAAACCCTGCTGGCGGGTGTCATCCGTATCAGCATGAGCCACGGCTTTTTAACATTTGTGGACACTGGCCATCCATCCCGAACTAGTCACTTTTTTCCCTAAGTGGCTCCATCACCCACCTCACGTTGGAGCTCCAGATGACAAGCAATCCCTCCCTCTACGCTTGTTCGGACCTTTCAAAATGATCGACGCCAGTCTCAAAAAACGATGCATCTCGCGCTGGTTCAGTTTAATGTCAGTAGTGAGCAATACATCAAACTTGTGTTTTTGGCCAAATGGAGTAGCCGTACTGCCACAAATTCGTGGTCTCGCTATTGTCTCACTGTCAGCATCAGGTGAGTATCGACCAGCCAAAAGGAGAGCATCAGAAGGTGCTGTGACATAAAGTACCCCAGAAGTGCCACAACATTCGTCTCAGGTTCCCCAAAGCCACTGTACTCCAGGCACCAACCTCACGTGTACTTACCAACGCCAATACAGTTTTCTGCTGTTTACAGACAGTGACCAATTCCCCCCTCATCCATTCAGATTTTCAAAACATGTGCTGTCCATATACCAACAGGAATGTGATTCTAGCCAAAGCAGTCACTAGAGGCGATCTAGGTACTTCTGTTATGCTACTTATGATTCATACTGCATTCCACACTAAGCTCAAACACTGCAAATGCACTAGAGTTTACGCAAGTAGAATAAGCTGAATATTCATTCGTGACGTTCATGTCTTTCCGTCACCTTTGCTTTTATTAGAGTGCAATATTTATCTTTGTTATATATTATGCGACTGTGTTGTAATCAGTTTCGATTAATCGATATAAGCGCTGCAGTAACCCTTGCATGGCCACTGAAGCAATTTTTCATCTTTGGGGAGTCAGTTTGTTGGGGGGCAATGGGAATTGTTCACGGACTGGAATCCATGGGGTCATACTTCCTGGATCTGTTTGATGGTTACTGGTGGAGCAGTATTTGAAGAGAAGACCGCGTCAGTCTGGTGGACGTCCATGCTGGTATAGAGGTTCCACCATTAATGAAGAGTTGACTGAGCCATTTCCGTTTACTTTCCGTCGTGAAGCTTCGTTAAAGTGGCTGTTCACACTTCTTTGAATGGTAACCGATTATGGAGCGGTACATTATCTTCTATCTTCGTCTTGCTGTAAGTTCATAGTTGTTTGTCTCTCCTGAAGTATAAAATCTGATACGGTCAAAAATCGTGATACAACGTAATGTTCCATTTGCTTGTCATATATCTGGATCTTGTACTCACAGGTTTAAGTCTCTATCTGGGCTTGTAAAATCATTTATTTGATTTCAGTCACAATATAACTGGTTATCAATCTATGTCTTTCGGATTTATTTCGGCATAAGAGTGTATCTTACCACTCTCTGTATCGTGTCACGTTGGAGTGCCGCCATGTTGTTGAACCTTGCGGCCTCGCTTCACGATCCTCAAATATTCAGACCGTACCGAAAATTGAATTCTGATGAAACAAGGTAATAAACAGCTTTTCATTGAATACTTCTAGGTTCCAGGTTCAACCAAGGTAGGTCGACAGGTGCTGTTTCACCCACTGCGTGTCATAGGCCTAATAATGTTAACTAAGGATCGTGTCAGATGGTTTACAGATGCTTACAAAACTGTTTGAACATCCTTACTGTACAGCTGGAAGCTATAAGCAGAAAGCTAGCACACGTTGAAATTGGTTCAATGCCTCTACGAATCAGTACTCACTCAAGTGTTAGTTATGCAAACCTACTTCCGTTCAGTTGCGCTGAATTACGGAAGTATGTGTGTGTGTGTGTGTGTGTGTGTGTGTGTGTGTGTGTGTGTGTGTGTGACTGCTTCAATTAAACTACGTGCGAATCAGATAGCGTTTCCACATCAATTTTCTGAGGGATGAGAAATATATATTTTGCATTGCTTGAAGGTTTCAGTTCTTGATTATGTGTAACTATTTCTAGTAAACTGCTTTACGATTCAGACAGCGTTTCCAAATTGATCCTCTGGGGCATGAGGAATATATATTTTGCATAGCTTGAAGGTTTCAGTGCGTGATTATCACTACTCATGGGAGTAGTTTTTACTTTTCATCACAACGTACGTCTTTCGGGTTACTGCATTCTAATCAACACAGCTAAATACATAGATATAATGCAACTCTACACAGGACTACATGAGTACAAAAGCTGAATTAAATCCAGGGTATCAACGGAAAGCCGGCCGGAGTGGCCGTGCGGTTCTGGGCGCTACAGTCTGGAGCCGCATGACCGCTACGGTCGCAGGTTCGCATCCTGCCTCGGGCATGCATGTGTGTGATGTCCTTAGGTTAGTTAGGTTTAAGTAGTTCTAAGTTCTAGGGGACTGATGACCACAGCAGTTAAGTCCCATAGTGCTCAGAGCCATTTTAGAGCCATGAACGGAAACGTCTGCCGCTGCTGGCGTGTCCACACCGTTCTCCGGTTGTGACAACAACGACTGTGCATACAAAATAAACGTTTTTAAATATGAAACTTCCTAGCAGATTAAAACAGTGATCCGGACCAGGTTCGGGGACCCATGCCTTACTGCCAAAAACTGTTCAATCGACTTTTCTATCCAAACACGATTCAAGACCGCTGCTGAAAACTTCACCCGTAATAGTATGTCTTCCCCTAATCTCAAAACATCACAGAATACATGCTCTTGATAGACAAATCTAGGTCAGGAACATACGAGTTTTAATCTGTAGAAACTATCAAATTAGCGTGCTCCACTGCACAATGAAAGTCCCTTATTGGTTTTTAGATATATCGGAACAAGTTCATTTTTATTATTGATTGTAATTATTTTCGTTCTTGAATGGCTTCAGTGCTGAAAATCGGGTAAGTAAGAGATACTAAATCGAATCGATCAGACAATTTTTATGATACAACTTAATACAAAGTAGGTTAGATTGAAGGGGCACATCTTAAGGCACCATGAAAAAATTACATTTGTAATGGAGGGAGGTGTGTGTGTGTGTGTGTGTGTGTGTGTGTGTGCGAAGGAGGGAGATCAATGGTGTAGGCTGCAGCAGTTAAGGAGATGCAGAGAGACTTCCTCTGGGTACACTGTTGCTTCGAACTGCAAACTACAACTACTACTTATTTGGGAACTCGAACTATCACTGCAGAAAAACTTTGCACTGCAGTTAAATTTTGTTAACTCAGTGTGATTTCCGTACGCACTTGAAGCTAGTAAAGCAAGTTGCCGCACGTAAGGCATATCTATCATTTCCTGTGTAGATATAGAAATAGAGTGGACTAGTTATACAGGATATCCCAGCAACGTAAATACACTCCTGGAAATGGAAAAAAGAACACATTGACACCGGTGTGTCAGACCCATCATACTTGCTCCGGACACTGCGAGAGGGCTGTACAAGCAATGATCACACGCACGGCACAGCGGACACACCAGGAACCGCGGTGTTGGCCGTCGAATGGCGCTAGCTGCGCAGCATTTGTGCACCGCCGCCGTCAGTGTCAGCCAGTTTGCCGTGGCATACGGAGCTCCATCGCAGTCTTTAACACTGGTAGCATGCCGCGACAGCGTGGACGTGAACCGTATGTGCAGTTGACGGACTTTGAGCGAGGGCGTACAGTGGGCATGCGCGAGGCCGGGTGGACGTACCGCCGAATTGCTCAACACGTGGGGCGTGAGGTCTCCACAGTACATCGATGTTGTCGCCAGTGGTCGGCGGAAGGTGCACGTGCCCGTCGACCTGGGACTGGACCGCAGCGACGCACGGATGCACGCCAAGACCGTAGGATCCTACGCAGTGCCGTAGGGGACCGCACCGCCACTTCCCAGCAAATTAGGGACACTGTTGCTCCTGGGGTATCGGCGAGGACCATTCGCAACCGTCTCCAAGAAGCTGGGCTACGGTCCCGCACACCGTTAGGCCGTCTTCCGCTCACGCCCCAACATCGTGCAGCCCGCCTCCAGTGGTGTCGCGACAGGCGTGAATGGAGGGACGAATGGAGACGTGTCGCTTTCAGCGATGAGAGTCGCTTCTGCCTTGGTGCCAATGATGGTCGTATGCGTGTTTGGCGCTGTGCAGGTGAGCGCCACAATCAGGACTGCATACGACCGAGGCACACAGGGCCAACACCCGGCATCATGGTGTGGGGAGCGATCTCCTACACTGGCCGTACACCACTGGTGATCGTCGAGGGGACACTGAATAGTGCACGGTACATCCAAACCGTCATCGAACCCATCGTTCTACCATTCCTAGACCGGCAAGGGAACTTGCTGTTCCAACAGGACAATGCACGTCCGCATGTATCCCGTGCCACCCAACATGCTCTAGAAGGTGTAAGTCAACTACCCTGGCCAGCAAGATCTCCGGATCTGTCCCCCATTGAGCATGTTTGGGACTGGATGAAGCGTCGTGTCACGCGGTCTGCACGTCCAGCACGAACGCTGGTCCAGCTGAGGCGCCAGGTGGAAATGGCATGGCAAGCCGTTCCACAGGACTACATCCAGCATCTCTACGATCGTCTCCATGGGAGAATAGCAGCCTGCATTGCTGCGAAAGGTGGATATACACTGTACTAGTGCCGACATTGTGCATGCTCTGTTGCCTGTGTCTATGTGCCTGTGGTTCTGTCAGTGTGATCATGTGATGTATCTGACCCCAGGAATGTGTCAATAAAGTTTCCCCTTCCTGGGACAATGAATTCACGGTGTTCTTATTTCAATTTCCAGGAGTGTACTTTATTTTCAACTAGAGGTATAAGCAAGTAAAGATTTGTGTAAGGCTGCTTCAGGTTTTTGTTCTAGAGTCATTAACTGCTTCGCTGTTCTGTTAGTATTCTCTCTTCGCGATTGAAATGGTCCAGTTCTTAAGCAAGCTGTTTCGTACTCAGGCCTTAACGGAGTTAAAATTCCTGTTCAGTATTTCAGGTTTAACTCTTTTCAATGTTTTCCACAAATACTTAAGGCGAATTCCTGGGATGGTTCATTTTACAACATCATTGTCGATTTTGAGTCTCAGTATTGACCAAATGAGCTAGTATAATGACGTTACAACATTGAAGAACGACATATTTCCTTTCTTTCATTTCGTAAAGGAGAAGAAATAGTATGGAAGTTTTGTAAAGTTTTTCATAGCAGTGAATTGAAATTACCTCACACCCTGTTTATAGAAACGAAGTTAATCAGCGTCGGTGAAACAAATTTTTGACTAAGTATTAGGGAAGGACGGGGGGCAATCGGCAATATCTCGTGGTAGAAGTACAGCTGCATGCGGCTGTAACATTATAGGAGCAACACAGGAGTGTAAATATTGGTAGCTGCAGTAGTGTCTGTGGGGTTACAGTTTCCGAATTTGAATTTCGACATTCATTTGAAATTTGTGAGAAAGATTAGAGGGATAATTGGGTTTTAAACGGGTTTGCACGGGAGATAACTGCGATAAAAATTCTGTAGCCTCGAGTTATTCGTAATCCTCTTACAGCTAACGGACTCTGAATATTCAGGTGGAGCTAAGCAGTTATTTTACTACAAGAAGTCTGCAATACTTCCAGTTAGCCAGTATGTGAATAAGTAAATTTGGAATTAAGATTCATCCCTCGATAAGCAAGAGTAATTTCTGTTTTGAATTCGATTATCGGATTTCACTTTCGTCTTGATACCGAGAGCGGTTCTAGGCGCTTCAGTCGGAGACTGCGCTGCTGCTACAGCCGCAGGTTCGAATCCTGCCTCGGGCATGGATGTGTCTGATGTCCTTACGTTTGTTAGGTTTAAGCAGTTCTACGTCTAGGGGACTGATGACCTCTGATGTTAAGTACCATAGCGCTTAGAGCCATCTGAACCATTGTTTCTTGATGCTGGTGAGAAACTGTTATCTTAATAGCCGTATTTCCAGTCCAGTTGCGAAACGATTAAAAATGTCTGTGATTCGACATTCAGGAACAACATGACGTTAAACGATCAGTTGTTGCATTATCTTTAGTTACGACAATATATTGTGAACAATGATTTATGCAAACTGTGTGTTTCCATGATGGTAATAGAAGCTTCCAGGGATGAACAATGAAGTAAAAAATCTATTATATACGTAGAGTAGAAGCATATGAGATGTAGTATTGCGGAAGTATGCTGGCTCGAGGCGGAGCCGTAGAGAACGAAAGTTGTCGACGTTCGTGAGACAGAGGTGGCGGAAGTCACTGGATACCTCCTAATATCGTGTCGGACCTTCTTTACCCCGTGGCGTTGCCGCAGCTCGACGTGGCATGTACTCAACAAGTCGTTGGAAGTCCTCTGCTGAAATAATGATCCATGCTGCCTCTATAGCCGTCCATAATTAGCGAAGTGTTAGGAGTGGAGAATTTTGAGCGCTAACTGGCCTCTGGATTATGGACCATAAATATTCGATGGGTAGTCAAATCATTGGCTTGGATTGTCCAGAATGTTCTGCAAACCACCCGCGAAAAACTGTAGCCCCGTGACATGACGACTTGTCACGCATCAAAATTCCATAGCTTTTTGGGTACGCGAAGTTAATGAATGGCTATGGATGGCCTCCACATAGCCGAACATAACCATTTCCTGTCAATGATCGGTTCGGTTGGACCAGAGGACCCAATCTGTTTCCATGTACAAACAGCCCACACCATTCTGGAGCCACCGCCAGCTTGCACTGTGCCTTGATCTAAACTTGAGTCCATGACTTTGTGGGGTCTTGCCATCAGCACTTACCAACGGAAATAGGGACTCGTCTGACAACGCCACGGTATTCCAGTTGTGTAGACTCCAACTGATATGCTTACGACCCCAGGAGAGGCGCTGCAACCAGTGTCGTATGATCACGAGACCAAGAGAGGGGCTGTAAGTGATGTCGTTTGCTGCCGTAGCCCATTAACGCGAAATTGCGCTGCACTGTCCTAATTAATACGTTCGTCGTATGTCCCACATTGATTTCTCTGGTTATTTCAGGCAGTGTTGCTTGTCTATTAGCACTGACAACTTCGCAAACTCCGCTGCCCTCGGTCGTTACGTGAAGGTCTTCGGCCACTGTCTAGTCCATGATGAGAGGTAATGCGTGAAATTTGGTATTATCGGCACAGTCTTGACACTTTGGGTCTTGGAGTACTGAATTCACTAACGATTTACGGAATGAAATGTCTGCGAATTCCCGTCGTGCGGCCATAATCATGTCGTAAACCTTTTCACATGAATCACATGAGTACAAATGACAGTTCCAGCAATGCAGTGCCCTTTCGTACCTTGCATAAGCGATATTACTGCCGTCTGTATATGTGCATATCGCCAACCCATTACTTTTGTAACCTCAGTGTATATCCAGCACGTAACTGAGGACGTTAGGTGTCAGTTTTGCTCTGATATGAAGAGGCTGGCACAGGAGGAAATCTCGTGGCGGAACACATCGATGCCAGTCACAAGACTGATGACATAGGAAAAAGTACGGTACATAGCTGTAAACACTATAAGATAGGAAAATTCCACCAACACTTAAGGGTAAAATATAAAGTATTACGATAGGAAATTACATCAATACACTGCATATTTAGTTATCTTCTTTCACGTATGAAGCTCCAGTATTATGGTAACTCAACCCATTTCGCAAATGTTTCTCGTGATAACCTGCACCAGGCGTTCGCTGCGAAGTCGGCACGAAGAAGTGGTCCCGCTTGTTTGTCAGCTTCTTACGCGAATTAAGCCCACTTTGTTTATTTTACGGGGTCACCTTAAGTCCTTTGTACGATGCCCCTGTCGCTACTGAAAAGTCTCCTGGCAATTTTGTAAGAAATAAAGTTGAAATGTTACTTACTAATGATGAAACGGAAGCTAGAAAACCTGTCAAAGGATATACGGTTACAAAGAGTGAAATCAACCACAGTAAGAGTCAGTGAAGTTAAATTATAAAGATACTGACCTTTGGTCAGCTGAATACAGGAAAATGTCTATAGCATCAGGAAACGCTGTATCGTTAATAGGATTCATTTTGAATGGGTATGTATGGCAAAGAGTAAGCTACTATGAAGGGCTCGGTGATAAGATTATTCTCGAAATAATCGATACCTAACGAACGCTAACAAGTATAGTTGAGTTGAATATTCCAACATCAGAAGCAGAAGATTACGGGATAAAGATATTACATGAGCGCATTGAGTGCACAATTCAGTAGCTAAAAGCATATGAATCATATAATCCTGGGCGATTTGAATGCAGTAGTGTTGGAAGGAATAGAAACAGATTTGCGTGAAAATACGGGCTTGACGGTAGGAAACTGAGAAAGGAAAGATTACTCGCGTTTTCCAGTAATTTTCAGCTGGTAACAGTAAAACCATGTTTCAAAACTTATAAGAGGAGTAGGTGGGGGCGATATACTTGCAAAAGATCTGCACACAGAGGTAAATACTAGCTGCGCTTCACACCGGTGAGAGACAGGGACTCTAGAATCAAATATTGGATTGCAAAATTACCCTACGAGCAGATATAGTCTGCAATCGAAACTTAGTAAATAGTACGCTGAAGTTTAAGAGCATCGTCAAGAAGAAACAACACACTAGGAAGAGGGGTACTAAAATACTGGGTTGTACACATTGTGGTGTATACTATGGTACCGAGTTCAGTGGATGAGGAATGGACGTCTCTAAATGTGTAGTCACTGAAGTTGGACATAAAAAAAATGTAGATATGAAAAAGACAGTTGTGAAGATATTGTGACGACTGAAGAACTACGTGAAGTGATCACTATAAAAAAGAACTACAAAATGATCGGTAATAGAAGGTAATACTACACTCCTGGAAATTGAAATAAGAACACCGTGAATTCATTGTCCCAGGAAGGGGAAACTTTATTGACACATTCCTGGGGTCAGATACATCACATGATCACACTGACAGAACCACAGGCACATAGACACAGGCAACAGAGCATGCACAATGTCGGCACTAGTACAGTGTATATCCACCTTTCGCAGCAATGCAGGCTGCTATTCTCCCATGGAGACGATCGTAGAGATGCTGGATGTAGTCCTGTGGAACGGCTTGCCATGCCATTTCCACCTGGCGCCTCAGTTGGACCAGCGTTCGTGCTGGACGTGCAGACCGCGTGAGACGACGCTTCATCCAGTCCCAAACATGCTCAATGGGGGACAGATCCGGAGATCTTGCTGGCCAGGGTAGTTGACTTACACCTTCTAGAGCACGTTGGGTGGCACGGGATACATGCGGACGTGCATTGTCCTGTTGGAACAGCAAGTTCCCTTGCCGGTCTAGGAATGGTAGAACGATGGGTTCGATGACGGTTTGGATGTACCGTGCACTATTCAGTGTCCCCTCGACGATCACCAGTGGTGTACGGCCAGTGTAGGAGATCGCTCCCCACACCATGACGCCGGGTGTTGGCCCTGTGTGCCTCGGTCGTATGCAGTCCTGATTGTGGCGCTCACCTGCATGGCGCCAAACACGCATACGAGCATCATTGGCACCAAGGCAGAAGCGACTCTCATCGCTGAAGACGACACGTCTCCATTCGTCCCTCCATTCACGCCTGTCGCGACACCACTGGAGGCGGGCTGCACGATGTTGGGGCGTGAGCGGAAGACGGCCTAACGGTGTGCGGGACCGTAGCCCAGCTTCATGGAGACGGTTTCGAATGGTCCTCGCCGATACCCCAGGAGCAACAGTGTCCCTAATTTGCTGGGAAGTGGCGGTGCGGTCCCCTACGGCACTGCGTAGGATCCTACGGTCTTGGCGTGCATCCGTGCGTCGCTGCGGTCCAGTCCCAGGTCGACGGGCACGTGCACCTTCCGCCGACCACTGGCGACAACATCGATGTACTGTGGAGACCTCACGCCCCACGCGTTGAGCAATTCGGCGGTACGTCCACCCGGCCTCCCGCATGCCCACTATACGCCCTCGCTCAAAGTCCGTCAAATGCACATACGGTTCACGTCCACGCTGTCGCGGCATGCTTCCAGTGTTAAAGACTGCGATGGAGCTCCGTATGCCACGGCAAACTGGCTGACACTGACGGCGGCGGTGCACAAATGCTGCGCAGCTAGCGTCATTCGACGGCCAACACCGCGGTTCCTGGTGTGTCCGCTGTGGCGCTCACCTGCATGGCGCCAAACACGCATACGAGCATCATTGGCACCAAGGCAGAAGCGACTCTCATCGCTGAAGACGACACGTCTCCATTCGTCCCTCCATTCACGTGTGATCATTGCTTGTACAGCCCTCTCGCAGTGTCCGGAGCAAGTATGGAGGGTCTGACACACCGGTGTCAATGTGTTCTTTTTTCCATTTCCAGGAGTGTATAATGGAAGTTACTTAAATAGAAACTCAGCAGAAGCGCAAGGGAATTATATCGAACTGGCTGCAGAAAAAATATGAAGTAATCGAAAAATACACTATCACCGGAATAGTAGGTTTAGTATAGAGAAAAGTCAAAATTTTGGAAGAGTATATAAGAAAAGGCTTCAGCATTAAAAAGTGCCAGAGCAATTCCATTGTTAAACGCAAAGGAGAAAGGTAATAGGTGGAAAGAATGCACTGAGGGCCTCTACGAGGGACAGCAACTGGACTGCTGTGACAGAAGAAGAAATGGTAGGTGTCGATCTGGGAGACGTAGGGCCACTGTTGCAGTCAGTTTGACAGTGCTTTAGAAGAGATGTGAGCAAATAACAAAGCTAGGACAGGTAACATTTCTTTCCAATTTCTAATATACTAGGGGGACGTGTAAATTAAACAGATATTCGTTTAGTCCCTTATAACCTACAAGGTGACAGACATGCCATTGGACTTCAGGAAGAAAATCATGCACGCAGTCTCCATAGTAATAATGTCATATTAAGAAGAAAACTATCACACTTTCTGCTTGCAAGATTATGAATCCATATTACTGAGAGGAATTATACAGGAAAGACTGGAAAGGAAACATATTTATCACACCATCACTTTGGCTTTAGAACGGTAAAGGCACCAGAGTAGAAGTAGATAATGGAAGTGAGACTAAATAAACATTAGGGCACTTTCAGTGACTTTATTGACTTATAAAAAGCATCAGACAATGTAAAATGGAGCGAAATACTTGGAACTCTCAGAAAAATGTGCGTACATCTCAGGAAAACATGGGTAATATACAACATGAGCAAGAACCAAGAGAGAATAAAAAAATGGCTCTGAGCACTATGGGACTTAATTTCTGAGGTCATCAGTCCCCTAGAACTCAGAATTACTTAAACCTAACTAACCTAAGGACATCACACACATCCATGCCCGAGGCAGGATTCGAACCTTCGACCGAAGCGGCCGAGCGGTTCCAGACTGTAGCGCCTAGAACCGCACGGCCACTCAGGCCGGCCAAGAGAGAACAATTGCAATGGACGAGGGAAGTACTCGGATTAAAAAGGGATGTAGTCTTTCCTTGAAATGTACATCGAAGATGCACCCATTTAATTATTCCTGGTAGCTGAATACTGACACAAATTGTTTACGGAAGAATGGAGAAAAGAGATAGAAGCTGACCTAGAAGAAGATCAGTTTGGGTTCCAAATATATTTAGGATCATGCATTTATGGATATAGCGATTGATTTTGATGATGTTGACTGGAATACACTCTTAAATGCTAAAGGTACCATAGATAATGTACAGGAAGGGGAAGATTATCTACAACATGTTTAGAATCCAGGGTGCTGTTTAAGATGCGGACATAAAGGAAGCAGTTGAGAAATTAGCATTGCCTCCATGCTATTTGATCTGAACACAGAACAAGATAAAGAGATAAGAGAATAAATCTGGAAAGGGGATTGAAGTCCAGGGATATGAGAAAAACCTTTGATTTTGCACATGACAGAACTTGGAAAATTAGTTGAACACAATGGATTGTGTGTTGAAAAGAGGTTAGAAGATAAATGCCAAGAATATTCAAACATGTAATGTCATTTAGAGGAATCACATCAACCTTTGCTGAGAGGATCAGATCAGGAAATGAAACATTAAATGTAGTTGTTGAGTTTTGTTATTTCCTTGGCAAAATAATCGACGATGACTGAAGTAGAGAGGATGTAAAATGTAGACTGGCCTTATCAACACAATCGTTCCAGATAAAAAAGAGGAATTATGTAACATCGAACATGAATGTAAGTACTACGTGGTGTTTTGTTAAGGTATTTGTACTGTAATGAACGGTAGAAGATAAACAGCCCGGTTCCGAAGATAATAGAAGCTTCTGAAATATGGTGCAACAGGAAAGTGCTGTTCTTCATAATGGAAACTAGACATAAGGAATATTAAAACTTTTTCATAGAATCGAATAACTAATGAGGAGCTACTGAATTCAATGGGGGATGAGTTAAATTTGTGGCACAAATTGACTAAAACAGGAGACTTGTTGATAGGATGCACAATGAGGCTCATTGACTCGGCAGTTTGGTAATGGAAGGAACGTTGTGTTTGTATGTGTGTGGGAGGGGTGGGGAGTGGGGATTGCTGAAGGAGATCAAGACTTGACTACACCAAGCAAGTTGTAATCTTGCCCTACCACACATCACTGTTACATTTTTCTTAGTGTCTTCATTAGTTTCAAAAGCTTCGAGAGGCGTAAGATATACAAAAGATAAGATTTTTACATGTCTTCATTTTCTCTTGTTGCTTACTCCAAGTCTTGCATCTAGGACTACAGTCTTACAGCTGAAATTTTTATTTAACGTTGTGGGTTCCTGATGACTAATTAACTGATGAAGATTTGTCTGTATATTTCTTGAATTTTGTTCTTTGTAGATTATTAAATATCACACAGTTTTTACAATTTCCACTTAATATTCCAAATTACATTGTTAGCGTCGATGTTATAAATACGTCTGCCTCCATCAGAGGCATTCCCACTACTACTAACATTCTGCGGTACTAACTATATTCCAAAGATTTTACAAAGCAAAAGAGTTTACAAACTTTTTTGACAGAAGAAGAATCTCTACTAAGTTATATCATTATTTTATAAATGAGTCCAGAAACAAATTTAATATATATCGTCAGAATGATCAAATTAGCAATAGGAATTTTAAGTGCCAGACATTTCATACTTTCAGATATTTCTAAAAGAAAAATAATGTCAGCTGTACTGTTTCTAACAACTTAATTTCTTTTTATATACTTTAGCCCGAAACATAACACATTGTATACAAAATCATATGAAGTTCATTCAGTTAAACAGCTGATATAATGTTCACCTAAACAAGAATCGATAGTATACATGGTAGCGGTTATTTCTATAAAAAAGGTAGTGTTAGAGGAAAGTGTCCCATTTCAAGGTGAAGTGGATCTAGGTTTCAGCAGGCTAGCTCAGAGAAGAGACGTGTGGAGAGCTGAACCAATCCAGTCTATGGACTGAAGACCCGCTACAACAATGCATTATCACATTACAATGCCGACGGCGGATGTACTAAAATATGAAATAACCTATGACAAAATAACTACGGTTCTGCTGAACTTAGAGTTGCATTATGTTGTTCTAACACTTTAAATTTCTCTTCTAAAGTTTTCTTCCACTTTCTCCTTTTCTCTTATTCTATAAAGGAGTTGTGGAGTTGTTTTCTCGATACTCCACTTTTATTATCTCCACAACATTTTAATACTAATTGAGGAGTACTCATTTGGCTCTATAAATTGTCCTGTCGTTCATAGATCTTTAATATGGGGTCTCCATTTTGTATTCTGAAACACCTATATGATATACAAAACTGCTAGTAAGAGAGCGTGTGGATGGTGTTCATATTTCAGCAGGAGAACAAAATACACTTTGGAAAGAATTTGATCTGTGATCTTTGGCTTGCTTACTTGTAGAGGCAAACACAAGATACCATCATGTCCCCCCTCGCCTGTCCTAAACCAAACCCCCTCCATAAGCCACTCTCCTCTCCTATCCGCCGCACTTCCCCCACCCTCTCTATTTGCCTCCCCGTCCCATCCCTAACATCTCTTTCTTGAAAATAGGACAATCAGAGGGCATCTAGTTGAGGCATGCTTTTTGCTCTCTTAGTAACAGCACAGTATATTTTTGACATATAAACTTGTCCAATCACATTTTTTAATTCCTTCCTAAGCCATGCTCCTTTTTGGAAGTAACCCACTCAGAGAGCTTTTAAGCTAAGCTTGTTACAAATATTTAGCCTTCCCAATCAGAGGTCAGACTTAACTCCCACATCATCTCGTCCAGGCACGGTTTACAACTTCTTCTTATAGCTTCTTCTTCTCCTCCCAGTCACAGCTCACTGTTTTTCTGCCACAAAAATGAAACAATCCTACAAGATATATCCCACGAAATGTCTACGACGAGAAAATTCAAGAAATTAGAGCGAATACAGAGACTTACCGACAGTAAATTTTCCCACGCGCCGTTTGCAAATGGAACAGGGTAAGGGGGGTCAATTAGTGGTACCGGAAGTACCCTCTGCCACACACCGTTAGCTGGATTGTGGAGTATGATATATACGTAGACTTGCATCTTAGCTGATGCGCACTGGCGAGTTAAGACACAGACATGACATCTGATTCACGTTTAGATAATGAACTTTCAGCAGCAATAGCCTGCTGTGATGGGTTTACAGTGCCAGGTCTACGAGAGGGGCAATTCTGACGTTGTGGTTAATTATGGAATCAAGACTAAAGAAAAATCAAGACACGTTCACAGGATTTGTCGACCTGGAAAAAGCGTTCGACAATGTAAAATGATGCTAGATGTTCGAAATTCTGAGAAAAATAGGGATAAGCTAGAGTGGACGACTAAGAATGAAGTGCTCGTATTAAAAAGGGTGTAAGACAAGGATGTAGTATTTCGCCCCTACTGTTCAATCTGTACATCGAGGAAGCAATGACGGAAATAAAAGAAAGGTTCAGGAGTGGAATTAAAATTCAAGGTGAAAGATATCAATGATGCGATTCGCTGATGGCATTGCTATCCTGAGTGAAAGTGAAGAAGGACTACATGATCTGCTAAACAGAATGAACAGTCTAATGAGTACAGAGTATGGACTGAGAGTAAGGTAATGAGAAGTAGTACAAACTTAATATCAGGATACATGGTCATGAAGTAGATGGAGTTAAGCTATTCTGCTACCTAGGAAGTAAAATAACGAGTGACGGACAGAGCAAGGAGGACATCAAAAGCAGACTAGCAATGGCAAAAAGGGCATTCCTGGCCAAGAGTAGTCTGCTAATATCAAATATCGGCTTTAATTTGAGGAAGAAATTTCTGAGAATGTACGTCTGGAGTACGGCATTGTATGGTTGTGAAACATGGCCTGTGGAAAAACTGGAACAGAAGAGAATCGAAGCATTTGAGATGTGGCGCTACAGACCAGTGTTGAAAATTGGGTGGACTGATAAGGTAAGGAGCTTCTGTGCAGAATCGGAGAGGTAAGGAATATGTGAAAAACACTGATAAAGAGGAGGGACAGGATGATAGGACATCTGTTAAGACCTGAGGGAATTACTTCCATGGTACTAGAGGGAGCTGTAGAAGGCTAAAACTGTAGGGGAATACAGAGATTGGAATGCAGCCAGCAAACAATAGAGAACGTAGGTTGCAAGTGCCACTCTGAGATGAAGATGTTAGCACAGCAGAGGAATTCGTAGCGGGCTGCTTCAAACCAGTCAGAAGACTGATGAACCATAAAAAAAAAAACTGGCTTAGGGACAGGGTAAATATTCGGAGCGCCCATATAAGGGAAGCAGTGTGGCAGAACCAGGGCCTACGTGCAGCGAACATTCATGTTGGAGATTTAGTCTACACGAGAAATTTTAGAGGTAGAGACCCTGCCAGTAAGTCGTCCAGAAAATGATCACCCTGCTTTGTGAGTCCGTATAAGGTGTTAGAGGTATCCAGTCATGCTTAGGTTCCGTATCGAAGAGAGTGAAAATGAGCTGCGGGTGAACGTTACCAAAGTTAAGAGAGGTCGTATTAATTAAGTTTCCTTTGTGTGCCCTGGTGTTGCTGTTTTTTTTTTTTTGGTGGGGGGGAGGAGGGGGGGGGGTGCAGAACCTTTGCATGATCGATAGCTCGCTCAACGTCTCCTGGAACACAGTCTTTGGCATGAAGCGGGGCGTGGCATGTTTGCCGCGAGTGCCGCTGAGGCGGTGATTCTGGGACAAAAAAAAAAAATGGTTCAAATGGCTCTGAGCACTATGGGATTTAACTTTTGAGGTCATCAGTCCCCTAGACTTAGAACTACTTAAACCTAACCAACCTAAGGACAGCACACACATCCATGCCCGAGGCAGGATTCGAACCTGCGACCGTAGCAGCAGCGCGGTTCCTGACTGAAGCGCCTAGAACCGGATTTTGGGACAGGCAGTGCGTGAAGCAGCACGGACAGCGCAGCTCTGCGAGGCTGTTCTACCGCTCGGGTGACTTCCAAGTTGGCGTGACTGAGCATCTTCCGTACGCGAGGTACGGGGTGGACACATTATTTCTTTGGCCGACCAGGTCTAGAAGCGAGTGGTGGGTCGCCTTAATCCACATATCTTCTGACGGCTCCAAGTTCTGTTACTGTTTGTCATCGCACAGCGGCTTTGTTTGCTCTGTGAGCCATTTTTAGTTCTGTGCTTCAGAGACCACGACCCATTCGTAAAGACTGATTTGCTCTCCGCTGTGAGTGTTATGTTTGTGACTGGTTAGCTCCCTACGTGTCTTTGGGCCCTGCTGCTTGTGTTGTCCTCCGTTCCTGCGCCTGGCCAGGCGATTTGAGGTGCGTGTCGCTCGTATCAATACGTAATAGCTTCCATTTGGTAAATGTCATACTTGTCATAGTAGTTTCTTTTAAATTATTATTGTTTTGTAAATTGCTTTAATGTTTAATGTGTCATTATGTAGGGCGTTCAAAGTATTTTTCTTTATTTTTGCTCTGTACATTGTGTACTAAATCGCCATGTCGTTTGCATTAGTTACCTGGCGCCCACAAGCTAATGCGCCTTACCGGTGCAAAGCTTTTTGCATGTATTTTGGTAGGTTATACCTCCTAGCCAAGCTCGTGTTTATGTAGGTGAGGTCTTTCCACTCGTCTTCCGCCGCGCACGACAGTTAAGTAATTATCGTTTCTGCCTCATGATGATTTCAAGCAGAACTGCGGTTGGCCGCTGAACTTCTTTATTATCAGGTGTAAAAGGTGGTGGTTGCCTTGGCCAGTTATCTTTTTTGAGCCTTCCATAACCATCTTGTGTACGTCGCCATCGCGTAGTCTGATGACTTACGTTTTTGCTCGTTTTACTTAAAAATGACTTCTCTGTTCATCTGACTGTCATTGTATGTTCGTGCCTCGGGGCGTGTTCCCACTGGTTGCATGGAAAATAAGTGTGGTGAGCAGTGTATCGGGCCTGCAAGAAGTAATTTCGGGTACGTTCGTTCGGGCCACATTGCACTTCGAGTGGTGGTTTCATATCAAGGAGCTTTGCTTTTGCTTAATTTTAATGAACTCCTTTTTATGTAAACATGAATTATTTGGTTGTATTTTAGTTCAACACATTGTAAAGATCTGTGTCGCCTGTCCGTTTTGAAAATTGTTTGCTTAGAGCCTGGAAGAGACTGTTATGAAATATAATCTTGCTTCTGTTATTCAAATTTGTTGTAAATATTGTAACAATTGTAACCAGTGGCACACAAATTTTGTACATTTTTGGAAAGAGTGAAACATTTGTTGTAAATTTGAACTTTCATACTCTTGTTCCGTTGAACGACTTACGGAGAGTTGAGAGCAAGTTTTTGAATTAACACTAACTTTTTGTTATTTGCTCTCACTGAAGTATTTGATAACATTGTTGATCGATTATCAGTAATTGTTCTTTAATTGTTTTAAAGTTGTTTTTCCCTGAGGGTATTAACATAAATCCTGTTACGAACAGCCCTTATTTGGCCCCGTTCTTCCACTCCCAGGCAACGTTACGCCTGTAGTGTGTACCAGTCGGATCAATTGTTTTCCTTCCTCTGCCACACTGAACTTCCGAAGAACCTGTCTTTTCAAATTTCGCTATCATTTTCTCCACACTCTTGGCAGACATCGTACCAATGCCTTTTCTGATACCCTTGAGTGTCTGGAACTTCTGCAGAGCCATTAGCACACAGTCCCCGTGCCTGAAAAATTTTAAAGCTTTGTCAACAGGGTGGGATCCTGCTATCAGACTGTCAGGTCAAGCTTCTCACGCGCAAACTGAGGAACAGCCTTGTACCCTGCGTCTTTTATTTTGCATATTCTGTCACTTACAGTGCCGTCTTAGTTACATATTTTTTTTGCTTCTATAACGTTTCCATCTTCTTCGATTGTATTACAATGAAATTTGACGTAATGCTGAGCAGTGGTTCGTTTATTGCAGCGGTTTGAAACTGGAGCTCTAATTTTAATCACCCTGTGTTATCCACTATTGGCATAAAAGTGTTATATATAAAGGGCAATCCACTCAAGCATGTGATGAGAAAGCTGCCTCCTCATGTCCAGGTCCCCTTAAACAGCGTTAGTGTCGCTCTGTTCTTGTAAATGATTTTCAGGGAACAGTGAGTACAAAGACCAAGCTTCAATCGACTAACGTTTTTAGAAGCTTTTCAACAACGGCTCGTGTCACCAACCACAATTTTAAAGGAGCTCATGCTAATGCATCATGCAATGTGCTACGAAAACTGTTAGTGTTCATGTTTTTTTCTGAAAATATAAGTTATTAGTTACTGCTGTAAGCCTAGATTCACTGGTAGTATGAAAATCGAACTGACTTTTTCAAAATCTTTACAGTAAGCTTTGAGACTACCACCTACCATTTTTGGGGAGAAGATGGCAATACAACTCGCTCTACAATATAAAACAATAATTGTCGTTATTACCAGGGAAATATGAGATGTCTTTCTTTTGTTGGCTGCTATTTGGGTATTTTAAAAAGGTGACTCATCATTCTGTGAGCATTTTGAGAGGATATTACTGTTTTCTTTTGGTAGGTTTTCTGTTTTTGATATAGTTACAATGTGTCTCAACATACGTGTGTGATATCAACGAAGAATGTAGTCAGGCAAAAATGAGACCGAAAAACCTACAGAAGGGCCATGTTCACTCTCGACAAAATTACTGTAAATAGGAAGAGAATGATCGTTCTGGGCTTCCCATGCCAATATCGACAGACAAGAACAATATTAGCTCTGATATTCGCTCAGAGTCTCTTGAAGACAGGCAATAATTAGTACCGAAGTGGTGAGTGATTCAGAAGAACTAGATTTCACATTCCACGGAAAGGACGATTCGAATACCACGGAAGGAGTAAAGATAACTGCAAACGAGAGAGATGATTTGCCACGAGCAGAACTCATCAGAACACCTATGGACGGCGAAACACAAGGACAAGGAGATATTTTACTTTCGAAGTGTGCAGTCAATCGACTGAAGACATCATTTACACAACAAGTATGTGAAGAAATGAAATATGAATATGCCATATCTAACGGAGAAGAAACTAATTAAGTCCAAATGAGAATATTCGAGAGTATCCTGTATAAACATTACAGTCTGCTGAATCATAAGTCGTCACGAGCATGGAGGGATATATCGAGGTGAGCATAGGTGAAGCAACTATTGAAAGAATTTTTCAAAGAAGTGATTGGCTGTCCTAAGATTCCGGAAATCCAGGCTGTACAGATATAGAAATTAGAATTTAGCAATATGGACGACTCTCCAGAAAGCTATTCTGTATGGGTATAGAAAACCCCGGGATAAATTCGAGAATCAGTTATTTGAGTCGTTTAGCAACATAGGCGATAAATATTTGAAAGTATTGGACAGCAAAATATAAAACAGGTTGTTTGCTTACTATATACTGCAGTTTGAACTGTATACTCACTATATTTAAAGAAAATGCATTGAGTTTTGATAATGGTGTTTTCTCCAGTGTGTAGAAGCATCTGTTATGCCAAATAAAGTTTAAGGAACGGTGTGTACAGAAAACGGACTTTCACCACTTGACGTTTCAAGAAACTTTTGAAGAATAATGCACTCCACCAACCACTATTTTAGAGGTGGAGATGTTAATGCATAATGTTCTACATAGGAAAATATAACTGACGTCACTGACTGACTGATAAAGCATTTTATTATACCTTCACGGTTTCAGATCAGGACTAGTTGAAAATATATTCCGCTGGAGGGAATAGCATTTGTTCCTGTCGACATGATAAACATGAGTGAAGTAGCAGCTGCAGAAGAATGGTTGCAGATATGAAAAATATTATTACTGACTATCAAGTATTTCCATTGCAGAGCTACAAAATTCACAACAAGTCCCCCTCGAAGTCCACAGCACAATAAACAATCTAAGTTCAACAAAAAGTGTAACCAGTATTATATGATTATTTGATTTCAGGTTATATTAACGTCAGTTAAGTGTTTCTTATTAAGCAGTTAGGAGCACAGAGATCTTGGCTCAATAATTAAAATAGTCGATTGTATCCAAAGAAGTTGAACTAAACAAAAGAACTATGCAGTATGTACCTGTGGATAGCAACTTACCTGAACAGTTCTACAGTCCTATAGTATGTGATACATAACGATGAAGAGATAGCTTAGGAAGCACCAACAGAGCAGCAGAAAACACAAGAAAAGAAATTACATGTACTCTTGGGTACCAACTGCAGGAGAATGCTCTCACTCTCCCTGCCTCCCTTCAGTCCCTCTCTCTGTCACACTTGCTCACTTACTCTCCACCTATCTGTCTCTCTCTCTCTCTCTCTCTCTCTCTCTCTCTCTCTCTCACACACACACACACACACACACACACACACACACACACACACACACAAATATATAAAACTGCTCACCTATAATGCAAAAAATTAAAGATACATCCCACCAACTGCAAAACTTATTTCCCTCATGAGCACTTTAATTCCAACCAGTGACAGAATCAGCACCATAAAAGAACAAATGGCAGGAAACCCTCAACAGAGAAAGCAGAACCGATACAAATTACAAAAACCATCATTAAGCGAAACAAAATTCAATTCAACAACTCATCTATTGACAAACAAAGCCCTCCAGATTAGAAGCCCTGTCTCACACATACTAACAAATGTCTTAATGAGTCACACTGAAAAAGAATTTTTGCTGGAATAGCAGAAACAAAAAATTGTAAAGTCAAAGGCTAGCACTTGTGTGTAGATGGTTGCATATTCCTTGTAGACAAATCACGTGAAGTTACAAACAGTTTACCATGAAGAATGTAACATACACTACAACATCAAGTTCACTAAGAAAGTGTAAACGGAAGAAACAATACACTACATTGACATCTAACCACAAAATCCAAAACCAAGTACAGCTTCAGCATACTCAGAAAAGAACAGAGTAGAATCCACTTACTGAGTTCAGGCAGCCTCCACTTGGCATCACACAACTATACCGAATTCAATCAGATGGTACTGTAGTCACAGGCTGTTTTGCTATAACACAGCAATTTTATAGATTTGTAGTAACGTGGGTCAGTTTGTTACAGTACTGCTGTAACGTGGATAGCAGTTTGTTATAGTTTCCCTGTGGTACAGAGGGCCAATTATTAAAAATGACTTTGAGCACTATGGGACTTAACATCTGAGGTCATCAGTCCCCTAGAACATAGAACTACTTAAACCTAACTAACCTAAAGACATCACACACATCCATGCCCGAGGCAGGATTCGAATCTGCGATCGTAGCGGTCATGCGGTTCCAGACTGTAGCGCCTAGAACCGCTCGGCCACACCGGCCAGCGGTCAATTATTACAGTCTTTCTGTGAAACTGGGCAATTTGTTACCGTTTTGTTGTAACATGGGACAGTTTGTTACACTTTTGTTGTAATACGGAGGGCAATTTTCTATCTTATAGCTGCAATACGAGGCATTACTGAATGAAACAAATCAAACGGGAAACTCCACAACGCATTTCATTCATCCATACAATGAAAATTGAATGGAATGGACCGAGTTATAATTTAACACAGTCCTTTAAAAAATGGAACAGAGTGTAATGGGTCTAAATTTCATTCACACAGCCCATCAAAAGTGGAGTACTCTCGACTGGAATTTTATTGACGCAGACCATCAAGAACCACTACGAAATGCTTGAATTTCATCCACACATACCAACAAAAGACGAAATGGAATGATAACCCCACTAACTGAGATTACCAGTAGCTGATATTTCCAGTAGCTGACAGCCCCAGTAACAGACATCCCAGTTGCTAATACCACATTAGTTGACACCGCCAATAATTGACACTCCCAGTATGTGACATTTTCAGTAGCTCACATACCAATTAGCAGACCCCTCGGTAGATGCTACCCACTGCACACACACACTGCAACGTACTGGTCTTTGAAAACTGTTTTAAGATCCAGTACCTGACACCTAAATTGCTGACATTTACTGCCCACACCGCCAGGTATTCCCTTTTTAGGGGCAAATTTGTTACAAATTTTCTGTAACACCTCAATATACAGGATAATCTGTTACAATTTTATTGTAACTTGATGATCTGTGACGCTATTTGTTACAATTTGCGTAAAATGACGATGTATGGGAAAAGTGTTATGCAGTTATGACTATGTGATAGCAGAAGGTCAAAAACAGTTTGTACTGCAATATAAAAATCATACCCTAGTATGGGGTCACTAGTAGGCTTTGAAAGTGGGTGGCTGAAAGCATAGAAATCCCTCGTTTCTTACCTGTTTGAATGTGTGTGCTATCTGATCGAACTGTCATGCAGTTCCTGCTGCCTGACAGCAGAAGATGACTACCGTTTTAACTATACCTCTGTGTGTGTGTGTGTGTGTGTGTGCGTGCGTGTGTGTATGTGTGTGTGTGTGTGTGTGTGTGTGTGTGTGTGTGTGTGTGTGTGTGTGTATATGTGTGTTTGTGTGTGTGTGTGTGTGTGTGTGTGAGAGACTGGCTGAGTTTGGTATCGGTTTTAGAGATGAGTTTTTGACATATTTATCTGTGGGAAGAACATTGTTTACTTCATCATTCTCATCAACAAGTGTGCTTCTTATGCTGAAAGTTACATCAGCTGTAGTGTGTTGGTAATATGACCAGACAAAGTTTTAAATATCTTGATAAATTTACTGTGTGATACGTAAAAATATCACAGTACCTTTGTCAATTAACAAATAATTTATTTCAGTAATTCTAATAAGTGAGTTTTTGATACGTTATACAGATGATATAGACGTGGTAATATTTAATTTGAGGGCCTAAGTCGGCCGCGGTGGCCTTGCGGTTCTAGGCGCTGCAGTCCGGAACCGCGGGACTGCTACGGTCGCAGGTTCGAATCCTGCCTCTGTCATGGACGTATGTGATGTCCTTAGGTTGGTTAGGTTTAAGTAGTTCTATGTTATAGGGGACTGATGACCTAAAATGTTAAGTCCCAAAGTGCTCAGAGCCATTTGAACAATTTTTTGAGGGCCTAATGTCCATACAAAGAGCAGCATGGAAGTCAAATTCTGGTCATCAACAAGTGCTTCTCTACTTCTAACTTTTATCAGTAGTACCGATACGCAAGCCACGTTTACAATTGTTATAGAACAGTTAAGACAATAGTGGCACGTGCGTTTCTGCTCTAAATCATACGTAATTTGATAAAAAATACTCTTTCATTTAGGTGCAAATTTCGAAATATCTTTCGCTATCAGACAGCTATTAGTGTAGATGTGTGTTTAGATAAGCAACCTGTGTGTGTGTGTGTGTGTGTGTGTGTGTGTGTGTGTGTACTCATAATGTTAACTTATTGTAGTCTTATTTGACTACTGTCTTTGGCCTTGCTGTATATGAGCATTATGTATTCTGTTAATTATGAAAATTACTTTTTGTTTTACGAAAATATGCTTTTTTACTGTAACATCGGAATAAACATCCCTTCAAAACACCTTCCTATCTAATGGTGCTTTGTCAGTTTGTTGTGGCAAGGTTGTATGTCTTTACATTTCGTATTTAGGGGCATTACGATTACACTTTGATATTATTTCATAGATGATTGTGGAAATTCAGTGGGTAAACGTTTTAGAGGGTACTGATACCATAATTCTGATCAATAAATGTTACAGTGTTCTTAGAAAGTTTTTTTTATATAAAACCTCAAGTAGGCTCAGCGAAACGCAATAATACTCTGCCTACATCGTCGATTATAGCCCATGAGGCATTTTCTTCCTCCTCCTCCCCTCCCCCCCCCTCCCCCTAAAATGGTGCTTGATAAGGTGAAGCTTACTGTAAAATTGGTGGAAACATCGAGTGATTGCAGTTTGTCTTGTGAACCACCAAAAACATAGCCTCATACCGAAGTGCCAACATCCTTTATGTGTTTTGAAAGATATTTCAGATATGGAGATATCACTGTAACACTTGAAAGATCGTGTGTGTGTGTGTGTGTGTGTGTGTGTGTGTGTGTGTGTGTGTTCCTGATGTGTGGTTTGAAAAGATGGGGGAAAAACATTGACATGAACATTGTATTTCTCGTGAAGTTCTATTATTTTTGTAGAAGTTTTAGAAGTTGAAGTAACATGGTGGCACTTGAAAAGCTTGATGTGTTTTTCAGAACGACATAGATACAGAGATATTTCTTTTCATGACCCAGTGTGCCTTATGTCAAGAGTAAAACTAAAAGTTAAATGTCAGCTACCCACGTGGGACGTTATTCTTTAATCACATGTCTTTGTAACAATTTAGATGTGGATATAAGATGAGTGCATTTAGATGGTAAGTCCACAGACATCTTTTAACTATCTATTTTGATGCATGTATGTCTGTGTGTGTGTGTGTGTGTGTGTGTGTGTGTGCGTTTGCGGATAAGATTGTAGTACATGACACATGCGTTGCTGACATTTTTGCAGACGTTTTAGATCTTGAACTAAATTTGTGATACCTGACTGACATCATAGAACAATTTAGACGCAGAAAATATTTAATGTGAGAGACAGTTGTCCTACACCAAGACTAATTCTGTGATCAAACGATGAAATATCTGAAGTTCATGGTTTAAACATTGTGTGTGTGTGTGTGTGTGTGTGTGTGTGTGTGTGTGTGTGTGTCTTGCTAATGATGAAGCTTACGTATTTTAGATGTCGAAATACATCAAGTTACATACTTTATGCAATGTTTTTGGTAAATACTTTTGAACATGTTGCAATATTCAGATTGTTTAGATTTTTCGCATATGGTGTAATAGACAGCAGAGCATTCAGATGCTTTTGAACATGACGCCAATTTACACAAATCGTTGGGGTACTTCAGAAAATGGTACAAAATTCAAATCGTTCAGATACCATTAAACAAGGACAAAAAATTCAGATCGTTTGAATTTTTTTTTTAAACTACAAATTTTACATCACTCAGGTAGTTTTGACCGTGGCACCATAACGGATGTTAGATCAAGTCAGTTTCTTCTGCCGTCATAAATTATTCATCCAGTTTTAATTCATTTTTAATTTCCTTCCAGCACATCAGGGTTAGTTTCACAAATTGCGGTTCTGAGTTTCATATCACAGCCATCGCATATTCCGTCTAGCAGAGGTTGTTCGAACTTGGTGTAGCTGCAGTGTCGCCAGCGGAGACCGCCTCAAGTCAGTGTGTAATTCCGAATTCTGAATGCACGTTTAGCTGGCATTATCATTATCTGGAAAATAAAGCACCTAATACCACTTCAAACTGTGCCATGGTTCTCTCAACATCGACAGAGTTATGTTACGCCTTACATGATATGGTTTGGTGACAGGTTATTGTGGGTATATGGATGCACAGGCATGGAGAAAATGAAAATTAACTTGAGACTGAAGATAGACAGCCACTGGAATAACCCAAATGATTTTTTCTAGGCATCACTTTTCTTGGCAGTGTCGAAAGTGATGGGCAATAATTCACATTATGAAGATATAATATCTACTGACGACAAGATTTTAAAAGCAGTGGTTATTGCTTGAAGATGAAGTTCGCTGTAGAAATTGAGACAAGACTCCACTGCAGCATGGGAAAAACATTGTCAGTTAAAAGACAGGCACAAAATGTGTGATTTGGAAATTTGTGACATGAAATTTTTGCCTCAGATTTCGGATAATGGTGTCGAACAGCACGCATTGTACGTTGGGAACAGGTAGCTTGAGATCATAAACTATTTTTGAACGAGTTTTAAAAAGAATGTTGTATTTTAGATGTTAGCAAATACAAGTTGACCGACATGTGCGTCTTGTCTCGCCATCGTGTGTAAACTGACCTGCATCTTACTGCATATCGGCCTCCGGGTTCCACTCTGCGTCACATCATACTATTATGCAATTGACATCACGAATGGACAAGAAAGGTGTCACGCCACACGCTGAAAATGTAACTTACTGGTTCTGAATGAAATTGTAGTTGTAACCTATTCGTTGTACATATAGAAAGATGCAAAGTTACTCAGTCACCATCACCAATGGATGAGAATATCATGTGGCCTCGCCCATTCTTGTCGTCGGGAGGTGTCTGTTTCATTTTTATGGCAGTAAAATACAGAGACCTAAATACAGGGTCACAATTATTGAACCATATGAAGTAAAATCGACATAACTTCTGAACTATTTCAATTCAATAAACTTTACCAACAGCCGTACAATTTAAGATATTTTATTTTATTTCGAACGCAACGAGTTTCGGCAATTCATTTTGCCATCTTCAGACCCCATACGCTTTTTTCGAATCAACGATCTTACCGTACGGCGCCATAAAACTCGATATCGTGAATCTCAATTGTTGTGCAGCTGATTCTTATGAAATTGGTTGCGCTGTAAATAAAATAAAACATCTTAAAGTGTACGGCTGTTCGTAATGTTTATTGAATTGAAATAGTACGCACCAGCCGATGTCCCCTGGCCATAATGGACCGACAGAGGTTAAGTTCTGAACGGATTGCGTTAGGACGTTCAAACTGGTCGGTTGGCTCAGAGCACAATGGGAATTAGTATGCACTGTATGGTTTGGCTTAGCGAGGAAGCCCACTTTTATTTGGATGGGTTTTAAACAAAATTGGCCCACTTGGATGGCCGAGAACCCGAATTTCACGATCGAGAAGTCTTTTCACCCTCAACGAGTGACTGTGTGATGTGCAATGTCCAGCCATGGAATTATCGGTGCGATATACCTTGATGACACGCTGACTACCGAACGGTACATGAAGGTTTTGGAAGATAATTTCATCCCTTTTTTCCAAAGTGGGCCTGATTTCGCCAATATGTGGTTCGTGCAACACGGACTTCGACCACGTCGTAGCAGCAGAGTGATGTCCTGGAGGAGCACTTTAGGGACCGCTTTCTGACTCAGTGGTACCCAGCGGCCACTGGCGTGGGCCTTGATTGGCCGCCATATTCTCCGGATCTGAGCACAAGCGACTCGAGTTTGTGGGGCTATGTTAAATACAAGGCGTACAGCAGTAACCCCAAAACCATTGCCGAACTGAAAACAGTCATTCAAGAAGTCGTGTTTCGAAACTTCAGTGGGTTACGCAGAATTTCGCTATTCGTCTGTGCCACATCATCACCAATGACGGCAGGCATATCGAACATGTCATAACTAAATCCGAATGTCTGTAATACATGTTGAATAATGTGTGTGCAAGCCTTAGTTTGTAACTAATTTAAGTTTTTTTATATAGTATGAAATGTCCCCTTAGAAAAATTAAGAGAGACAATGCTGGTAAACCTCGTACGTTATTCGATTTTCAAACAGCTGAGCAAATCTGAACATGCTCAGACATTTCTCTCTTTACTTATTCTGATCATCAATAAACTGACACACAATATTTTTAGCGCAACGCAATCTGACTTTCAATAATCCCTACAAAAGAATGTCCCTGACTAACAATAACCAATACCTTTCATGAATCAATTACCTCACAGAAATCTTCGTTACTCGAACTACTGCAATACAGCGAGCGCCAACACTGCCAGCTAAATAAAAGATTCTAACTACTGAAGTCACTAACTACTGATAGGCATGGTTAGCAAATGAAAGATTTTGATAGAGAATTAACATTATATTTACCTTAATAATGTTCAAAGTCATCATATATACAACGATTTATGATATCCAATATTACAAATTTACTCTTTCTGATGGACACACATCCAGATCGTCCGCTCTCAAAATTCTGTCATCTCTCTCCCCATATCCACCTCTGTTGGTGGCTCACCTCCAACTGCGCAACGCTACGCGCTGTTCACATCCAACTGCCCAACACTACAATAGCAAATATTCCAACAATGTAAACCAGCCACAGACTGCACACAGCACAGTCAGTGATTTTCACACAGAGCGCTACGTGGCGTTACCAACATAAAAACCTAAACAGCCTACTTACAATAGTTCAATAATTTTCACACTGTATGTGTAAATGGCTTAGAAGCTCTCTGATTGGCCTATTTCCTAAACAATGGCATGGCTTTAAAAGGAGTTGAAAAATACTGAGCTGTGACTGGAAGAGTTAAATATGTGTAACACAACAGAAGTGTCTGACAGGCCTCTTTAAAAAATAGGAGCGTGACTTATGGAAGAGTTGAGAAACGTGATTGGACAAACTGATGTTGCAGTTAAGAATTGAGGTGTGATTTTCAGAGTTAAATGTGTGTGGGGGGTTTAGAAGCTCTCTGATTGGCCTATTTCCAGGAAAAGGTGTTACTTAGGAAAGGTGTGACTTAGGAAAGTGGCACGGTTTGGGAGAGGAGGGGTGCAGTGGGGCTTGATGAGATGTTATTTTTGCCCGTTAATGCAGGCAAATGAAGAAAATTCCTATTGTGGTACAACATAACTGATTTGTGTAGAATAGGTATCCAGTTGGGCCTCCAGTTTGCCTCATTGTCAAATAAAACTCAGTAAATTGCCAAACAAGCGGCTGCTCGCGGCGGAGGTTCGAGTCCTCCCTCGGGCATAGGTGTGTGTGTGTGTTTGTCCTTAGGATAGTTTAGGTTAAATAGTGTGTAAGCTTAGGGACTGATGACCTTAGCAGTTAAGTCCCATAAGATTTCACACACTACTACTACGCCAAACAAGTGTAGTATTTTTTTAAAATTAAGACCAAGTGGACTGAAATATGCATGCAATATACTGGGTAGCTTCCTTTGTGCCTTGCACATAGCAGACCTAGCAGTGACCACAAATGTCTGTCGGTGATCCAGAGCACGTGGGACCTGCTCTCGTTCCCTATTACTCCTCATGAATTACTCGGTCAACGGCTTCCTCAGTCTCCTGCACACTGGCTATGACTCGCCATGTGCAACGCAGCAGGCGCTTGGCTTAATTACACAGCTAAGGAAACAGTGCTACGCTGGGTACAGTACTTAAGCAAGTAAGAAAGCCCGTCCTCAGACACTGCTACTTGACTACCTAAGCAGACACAGTAATTTGAAATCGGTGTAGCCACACACGAAAGGCATTGGGTGTGACAGTAGGTGAGGAGGTATTGGTCATCACTGGTAGCTTCCGCCAAGCTATGCACGTTTCATTCGCAATCTCTCATGAATTCGTGAAAAACCTTCTTTGGAACTAAAAGTACTCATTGTTCACGAAGTCTGAGAGTACTTTGTATGTTTCACATATATTACATATAAGAAGGAATAGTGATGTAACGTCGCGCCCTCCGAAGGATCTCAACAGTTGTGAAGGATGTGAAATACACTACTGGCCATTAAAATTGCTACACCACGAAGATGACGTGCTACAGACGTGAAATTTAACCGACAGGAAGAAGATGCTGTGATATGCAAATGATTAGATTTTCAGAGCATTCACATAAGGTTAGCGCCCGTGGCGACACCTACAACGTGCTGACATGACGAAAGCTTCCAACCGATTTCTCATACACAAACAGCAGTTGACGGCGTTGCCTGGTGAAACGTTGTTGTGATGCTTCGTGTAAGGAGGAGAAATGCATACCATCAAGTTCCCGACTTTGATAAAGGTCTGATTGTAGCCTATCGCGATGGCGGTTTATCGTATCGCGACATTGCTGCTCGCGTTAGTCGAGATCCATTGACTGTTAGCAGAATATGAAATCGGCGGGTTCAGGAGGGTAATACGCAACGCCGTGCTGGATCCCAACGGCCTCGTATCACTAGCCGTCGAGATGACAGGCATCTTATCCGCATGGCTGTAACGGATCGTGCAGCCACGTCTCGATCCCTGAGTCAACATATGGGGACGTTTGCAAGACAACCACCATCTGCACGAACAGTTCGACGACGTTTGCAGCAGCATGGACTATCAGCTCTGAGACCATGGCTGCGGTTACCCTTGACGCTGCATCACAGACAGGAGCGCCTGCGATGGTGTACTCAACGACGAACCTGGGTGCAGGAATGGCAAAACGTCATTTTTTTGGATGAATCCAGGTTCTGTGTACAGCATCATGATGGTCACATCCGTGTTTGGCGACATTGCGATGAACGCACAATGGAAGCGTGTATTCGTCATCGCCATACTGGCGAATCACCCGGCGTGACGGTATGGGGTGCCATTGGTTACACGTCTCCGTCACCTGTACACGCCATCCAAACTCTATTTGACTCAATGCCCAGGCGTATCAAGGCCGTTATTACGGCCAGAGGTGGTTATTCTGGGTACTGATTTCTCAGGATCTATGCTCCGAAACTGCGTGTAAAGGCAATAACATGTCAGTTCTAGTATAATATACTCGTCCAATGAATACCCGTTTACCATCTGCATTTTTCTTGGTGTAGCAATTTTAATGGGTAGTAGTGTGGAATGATCAGACTTAGTCGTGGGTAAAGCAGCTGGCAGCCTTTGGTTCATTGGTAGAGTACTAGGGAAATACAATCAGTCCACATACACCTGTGCTACCTATCGTAGAATGCTGCTCAAGTGTGTTGGGCACACACCAAACAGGACTAACAGGGGACAGTGAACGTATACAAAAAAGTGCCACTTGACAAGGGATTTGACTGAGAGTTCAGAAAGCGTCACGGACAGGATGAAGAAAGTGAACTGACAAACGCCTGAAGATAGATGAAAAACATCGTATGGAAGCCTGCTTAGTAAGTTTCTAGAATCGCTTTCAAGTGGTAGATCCCGAAACAGACTACAAGCCCCAACACACTCCTCTCATAGGGATGGTGAAGATAATAGTACAGTGACGGCAAAAATCGCAACACTAAAAAATAATTAATACAGAGTAATGAAATTTGCAATACGTTGGTCTGGGCAACATATTTAAGTGATTAATATTGCAAGATCACAAGTTAACGTAAGCATGGGAAAAGCCATTGCATATGTGAAATACTGGTACATTAATAACCGGTGTAACCGCCAAAATTTTGAATGAAAACATGCAAACGTACATGCCCTGTATTGTACAGCTGTCGGATGTAAGTTTCTGGGATGGAGTTCCATTCCTGTTGCACGTGGTCAGGAAATACAGGAACGGTTATGTATGACGGTCTATGTATGACGCTAGAGTTATCGTCCGATGATGTGTTATATGTGGTGTACTGGAGACAGATCAGGAAATCGAACAGGCAAAGGTACATGTCGACGCTAAAGAGCATGCTGGTTTGCGACAGCGGTATGTAGGCGAGATGTTGGAAAAAAACCTCCCTGTAATGCTGTTCATGAATGTCAGTGCAACACGTCGAATCACCAGACTGAGCTACAGTTTTGTAGCCAGCGTGCGTGGTATAACCAATATACTGTTCGTGCTGTTATACGAAGTCGCACCACACACCGTAACAACGGTGTATGTGCAGTGTGTCTAAAATGGTTCAAATGGCACTAAGCACTATGGGACTTAATATCTGAGGTCATCAGTCCCCTAAGAACTACTTAAACCTAACTAACCTAAGGACAACAAACACATTAATGCCCGAGGCAGGATTCGAACCTGTGACTGTAGCAGCAGCGCGGTTCCGGACTGAAGAGTATTGTGTCTAGCATGCAGACAGGTCGGTTACAGGCACTCAACTGGCCTTATTCTAAATAACACACGAACATCACTGTCACCGAGACAGGACCAGCTTTCATCAGAAAACACAGTAGACCTCCACCCTGCTCACCAATGAGTTCTGGGTCAGTGGAATGCGCGCAACAACGCGTCTGGCCCGGAGCTGCCCTTGAACGAACCGTTTGGGAACAGTTCTTTGTCTCAAAGGTGTTCTAACTGCTGCCCAAACTACTGACTCAGATACAGTACGTTGTACCAGAGCCATACGCCGAACACGATAGTCTTTACTCTCAGAAGTGCTAAGTGACTGTCCGGATCCTGGTGTTCTTGCGACGGTATGTTCTCGTGATCACCACTGCCAGCAATCATGTACGGTGGCTACATCCCTGCTAGTTCTTTCTGCAAAAACCAGAACAAACATTCAGCGTCTCGTAGCCCCATTACACAACCTCGTTAAAACTCTTCTGTGAGCTGTTACTAATGGCCACTTTGTCGCCTTGAAGGCATTGCCAACTAACATCAGCTGACCACAACCAATCCCAAAGGCAATCAACGAACACGACCGTTACAGCGTGTATTTAAAGCAACTACGATTTGCATCCTTATAGTGGCGCTTCTAGCGCCACCCTTAAACGACTAGAGTGAAACTGGAACAGACATCATATCTGAGATGTAGAAACACGCTTATCAACCTTCGTTTAGGTCGCACAACCCGTTCTTGCTGTTGCGTTTTTTCCGTCAGTGTATAACAATTACAGCTCCTATAGAGGCGTTTAAGCAAACATTCTTCCCACGATGCAAAAGTGAATGGAACGGAAAGAAACGCTAATATGTGATAAATTGGGAACTAAAATTTTCCATGAACTTGACTGTAGATTGTAGATTCAAAAAATGGTTGAAATACTTCGGAGCACTATGGGACTTAACTTCTGAGATCATCAGTCACCTAGAACTTAGAACTACTTAAACCTAACTAACCTGAGAACACACATCCATGCCCGAGGCAGGATTCGAACCTGCGACCGTAGCGGTCGCGCGGTTCCAGACTGTAGCGCCTAGAACCGCTCGACCACACCGGCCAGCGTAGATTGTAGAGTTTGGATGTAATTGTAGATGGAAAACCGAGCTGCTGTTAACACCTTGGCAGCTTCTATTTCTAGAAAAAATATAGACAATCTGATGAAGTTGTGGAATACTGCCCACTTGTCTATTCTAGGGTGCCTATGAAGCTGTTTTCTCGTACAGCTAAACAGCGACCCAAGCATATCATAGCAATGAAGTTTATTACAGTAAGTGAACAGACAATACTTATCTTTGGGTCGCAAGCAAATGGTGACATGCAAATAATCAGTATGGTTCACTATATACAATGTCCATGCAAATTAACCATACAGGTTCACATGGATCACAAATCACGGCTCTTCTAGTCCTCTCTTCTAGTGCCGGCTCTACTAGTGCGCGTTTTCTACTGTCTATCCCAAGCTGGCAGGAGCGGCGCTTATATTTTCTTCGGATAGAGGCCGCTCCTGTGGTGGTGCGGTCCTAGTCAGCGAGGTATTGGCTGACGGCCGGCCGGTGTGGCCGTGCGGCTCTAGGCGCTTCAGTCTGGAACCGCGTGACCGCTACGGTCGCAGGTTCGAATCCTGCTTCGGGCATGGATGTGTGTGATGTCCTTAGGTTAGTTAGGTGTAAGCAGTTCTACGTGCTAGGGGACTGATGACCTCAGAAGTTAAGTCACATAGTGCTCAGAGCCATTATTGGCAGACGTCGTGTCAGAGGCTTCTCTGCGGGGTTCTGGCGCTGCAGTCCGGAACCGCGGGACTGCTACGGTCGCAGGTTCGAATCCTGCCTCGGGCATGGGTGTGTGTGATGTCCTTAGGTTAGTTCGGTTTAATTAGTTCTAAGTTCTAGGGGACTTATGACCTAAGATGTTGAGTCCCATAGTGCTCAGAGCCATTTTGAGCTTCTCTGCGGCTACGTTCTTGATCTTCATGCTGATGCTTGTCGTTACGCCGGAACAATCCTCCGACGGGGGGAGCCTCGCGGACCGTGTCAAGACGCCTGAGACCGCGCTGCTACCCCGCGCGGCTGGATAAAACGTTAACAGGGCGCAACCAACTTACACAACTTGCATACTAGGATTATACGTGGATGTGTATGCGGCTTGCAAATCTTAAAACGGGCGAGGGAGTAGATGCGGTACTACTGAACACTTCGACTACAGCGCACCGCACCAAACAGCAGTACGGTTGGGTAGGCAGGAGACAAACCAATACCTGTTACAAGACAACCGCAGCAAAGGCAGTAAGAAAATATTTGGGGCTTTAAACTCTTGGGAGGGCCATACCAAACTACAGACTGACGTCCCAAGCTAAATTGTAAAAATACTATCAGCGATTTCGCCACGACAAGTAGTATCTTAAAAGAGAACTGCAATTAACACGATTCATAAGCGTCCGACGGAAAAGCTGCACACTCGGTCTTTCCCTTACTGCAAACTCTTAACAGTACCTCCAAGGTTCACTCGTGGACACTATGAGAGTGTCAAATTACTCGTTATAACTGTAAAAAATGTGTGAATTTCTAAGGGACCAAACTGCTTAGGTCATCGGTCCCTATACTTACAGAACTACTTAAACTCACTTAAACTACCTTATGCTAAGAACAACACGCACACCTATGCCCGAGGGAGGACTCGACCCTCCGGCGGGAGGGGTTATAACTGTAGATAACAGTTGAACACGCTGGGGCCGACTTAGGTTTCTTAATAAGACAAGCAGTGATTCGGTGCCTCACTTGGATCCACTTTCTATCCAAAACATGTACTTTAAAGTAGCTAAATAGATGACAATGCCGATACCGACGCCCTCCTTCCAAGCAGCGCCCTAACTGGACACTGCAGTACCGAAGCAAAGCTTACACCATTCACAAGTCTGATATACCCGTCACCAACGCGCACATTTTTAGAATTCTTGCGTTAACCTCATGTACCAAACTTGCTGTAATACTTCGTCGGAATCCAATGGCAGAAGCAAGAAATCCCTTCTCAGTCCTTGTATGACCAGACAATGATCGCCCTCTGGACAACATCGGCCCCCCACCCCAGGTTCTTCGAGCCCACGGCGTTCCGCCCCACCGAGCGAGGTGGCGCAATGGTTAGCACACTGGACTCGCATTCGGGAGGACGACGGTTCAATCCCGTCTCCGGCCATCCTTATTTAGGTTTTCCGTGATTTCCCTAAATCGCTTCAGGCAAATCCCGGGATGGCTCCTTTGAAAGGGCACGGCCGATTTCCTTCCCCATCCTTCCCTCACCCGAGCTTGCGCTCCGTCTCTTATGACCTCGTTGTCGACGAGACGTTAAGCACTAATATCCTCCTCCTCCGTTCCGCCCCCAACCGACTGCGTCTGCTAAGCCCACCGACTAAGCGGACTTGCCTCCGACACCGACGTCGCTCCTCACGCACAGTCCAGCACTAACTTACAGCAACTCCCTTCTTCCTCGTTCTGTCCCCTCGCGGTGCGCGGGAAGCCAACCCGCCAAAGATATTCGGCGACCAGAGCCTCCAATCTGATCCCGATACTGCCATCGCGGCGAGTACTGAAAGGCGGGTGGTTCCAAAAGAACAAAAAAGAAAGAAAAATAAATGGTGAACCGTACCGGCTCACTTGGCCTGTGCAATTTCCCTGTAGTTTAGCGGAAAATATTGTAGCAGTTCAGATTCCTGAGCATCGATGTGACAACAAGATGCCGCAGAAGCGTCAAGTCCGTATCAGGGCCAATCGAAAGACCTGAGAGTGCGCCCGCATTTCCATGTTGAGTCGTCGGACGATATACAGTCTCGTACTGGTATTGAGACAACAACAAAGGCCATCTTTGCAATTTTTCAGTAGTTCGTACAGGAACCGGTTTCGTCGGATGAAACAAGAACTGCAGAGGCTTCTGATCCGTTACTAAGTAGAATTGTCTGCCATCCAAATAGTGGCGGAATTTGGAGACACCATAAACAATAGCCAAAGCCTCTTTTACAAAAAAAAAAAAAAAAAAAAAAAGGTTCAAATGGCTGTAAGCACTATGGGACATAACTTTTGAGGTCATCAGTCCCCTATAACTTAGAACTACTTAAACCGAACTAACCTAAGGACATCACACACATCTATGCCCGAGGCAGGATTCGAACTTTCGACCGTTGCGGTCGCCCGGTTCCAGACCGTAGCGCATAGAACCGCTCGGCCACCACGGCCGGCCGCCTCTTTTACAATTGGTGGATAGTTACACTGAGCTTTGGGTAACACCTTTCATGCGAAAGCAATCGGCCTGTCTCTAAGACCAATTCTGTGCGAAAGCACTGCACTGATTCCGTAAGAGGAAGCGTCAACTTACAATACAACTGGTTTGTCAAGATCAAAGTGAACTAATTATCGATCACTCCGCAATGCATCTTTAAGTTTTTGTACTTGGCACTTATCTGTCCAAACAAAGGGGTCATTCTTTCGACGCAAGCGATGGAATGGAGCCGCGATTTGTGCAGCATTCGGTATGCAACGAGTATAGTAGTTCATTTTTCGTAAGATTGACTGCAATTCTGTGACCGTGGGAGGAACCGGCAAATCCCGTATGGCTAACAAATGCGACTGAAGAGGATGGGCCAGCCGGTGTGACTGAGCGATTCTAGGTGCTTCAGTCTGGAACCGCGCGACCGCAACGGTCGCAGGTTCGAATCCTGCCTCGGGCAGGGATGTGTGTGATGTCCTTAGGTTAGTTAAGTTTAAGTAGTTCTGAGTTCTAGGGGACTGATGACCTCAGATGTTAAGTCCCATAGTGCTCACAGCCATTTGAACCATTTGAAGAGGATGTACACCTTGACTGTTTATGGCATGACCAAGATACTGCAACTCAGGTTTAAAAACATCACACTTGTCCAGTCAAGACTTTAGTCTTGCATCAGATAACACACGAGACAAAGCACGCAAATTGGCAATATGTTCTACAAGTGTACGACCTGCTACGACAATATCGTCCTAATAGTTTGAACAGTTTGGCACTTGTGCAGTGAGCTGTTCCAAATACTATTGGAAAATGGCGGGTGTCGAAGCACTGTCAAAAGGCAAACGCAAATATTTAAACAAAGCCAAGTGAGAATTTACTACACACACTTTTTGAGATTCTTTATCTAGCGGTATTTGAAGATACGCATCGCGCAAATCAATTTTTGAAAAGTTGTGTCTCGCGCCTAATTTGTCCAAGAGATCTTCTGGGCATGGCAATGGGTAAATGTCAATCACAGATTGTGGGTTGACCGTAGACTTAAAGTCAACACAGAGGCGAATGTGACCTGAAGGTTTGGGGAGCAAAACCAGTGGACTTGCCCATTGAGTATCTGATATGGACGTAATAACTCCGTTATCTTGCAATTCCTTAAGTTCATCCGGTACTTTGGCCCGTAATGCCATGGAATCAGTTCTGGCCCGGCAAAATTTCAACTGAACGTTGTCTTTTAGAGTAATATGTGTAGCAAAATTGTTAGCCTTACCTAAACCTTCAGAAAATGTTCCAGAAATTCTTTTAACAAGCTGGCAGCACAATATGTTGCATGGAATGTAGACACTGACAACACATTGCCCTGAATGTGAAAGCCTAACTAATCAAATGAATCAGGACCAAATATGTTCTCAAATGGTTCAAATGGCTCTAAACACTATGGGACTTAACATCTGAGGTCATCAGTCCCCTAGACTTAGAACTACTTAAACCTAACTAACGTAAGGACATCACACACATCCATGCCCGAGGCAGGATTCGAACCTGCGACCGTAGCGGTCGCTCGGTTCCAGACTGTAGCGCCTAGAACCGCTCGGCCACTCGGCCGGCGCCTGCGAAGGAAAAACAAGACACAATTAAGGTACCAGCAAAACATAGAATAAAATTCCGTGGCCGTCAGGCATTGTGTTCGTCGCATAACTCGTCGCCAAATGTGGAATCCTGCCCACTCGTCTCTTATAGAGTGCCTAGGAAGTTGTTTTCTCATGTGGCTAGACAATACACAAGCAAATCATATTAATGGAGTTTATTATAGTAACTGAATTGACAATACTTAACTTCGTATCGCATGCAAATGGCGACATCCAAGTAATGAGTGTCCTTCGATGTATACATTGTCCATGCATATTAATCACGGAAGGTCAGATGGATTACAAGTCATGGCTCTTCTCGTTTTCTCTTCTAGTGCTGGGTCTAGCAGTGCGCGTCTTCTACTTGGAAGTATCTAACCAAAATTGAAAAACTTTTTTATTTGTGAAAGTATCAATGATAAGATTGTTCTAAATTAATTATTCAACAAACCTGCATCTGACTGCGTCTGTGAACTTGTTTCTTGCACCCCTCCATTTTGCCAGAAATGCAACATGACTCAGCAACCAAGTTTAAGAGAATAATGCCGTTTGTGCAGTGGCATTAACACGGTACTGAAAAATTAACTTCTGGCCCTGATGTTTACTTAATGAAATTATATCTTTACTTGAATAATGCCAGTTGTGCAAAGGCATAAAATTAGTTATTTGAAATAACTTTGCTCTGATAACGTTAATTATACCAAAATCGATTTCAAACCATGAACTGCACATATATATTGCATAGAGGCCTCATTTTCTTTACGTTCCTTCATTGGTGGGTAACTTTACTGTACTACTCATTTTCATATTCAATACAAGCAAAGGATGTGGATTATGATTCAGGCTGTTAGATTTAAACACAATGTTGATCTCAATATATATATATATATTGTTAAAATATTAAATCATAGACAAAACCTACCATTTCCAACATTTTTGTAGCACGAATCACTCTTACAAAAATTTTACAAAACGCTTACTTTGTCAAACCTTAGACATACAAATCCTAACTCAAAGATATTATACTCATTCCGCCTTGCGGTTGGCAACTACGGACTTTATTTTCTGGATCTACCCTGATCAGACCTTAGCACGTGCCTTTCATACTGTCCGGCTGAGACTGGTGGGAGCTGCGCTAATATCCTCTTCCTGTCGTGGTGCAGTCCTAGTCAGCGTACTATTGGCTGACGTCGTCTCACAGCCTTCTCTGCGGTTACGTTCTTGATCATCGTGCCGGTGCTTGTCGTTACACCGGAACAGAAGTGTGGTGTTTTTTTCATGGGATTGTTTAGTCTAAACCAAGAGCATTATACAGATGGTCGATAAACTCCAGTGGTAGGCGCCGCAAGAGAGGCCTAGAGTACAACCCGGCAAGAGTCAGGCAATCTATTACTTCCTCCCATATACACCTCGCGAAATGTCCACAACAAGAAAATCAGAAGCTAGTGATACCAAAAGTTCCCTCTACCACGCACCGTAAGATAGCTTACACACTATACAGGGTGTTACAAAAAGGTACGGCCAAACTTTCAGGAAACATTCCTCACACACAAAGAAAGAAAATATATTATGTGGACATGTGTCCGGAAACGCTTACTTTCCATGTTAGAGCTCATTTTATTACTTCTCCTCATATCACATTAATCATGGAATGGAAACACACAGCAACAGAACGTACCAGCGTGACTTCAAACACTTTGTTACAGGAAATGATCAAAATGTCCTCCGTTAGCGAGGATACATGCATCCACCCTCCGTCGCATGGAATCCCTGATGCGCTGATGCAGCCCTGGAGTTGGCGTATTGTATCACAGCCGTCCACAATACGAGCACGAAGAGTGTCTATATTTGGTACCGGGGTTGCGTAGACAAGAGCATTCAAATGCCCCCATAAATGAAAGTCAAGAGGGTTGAGGTCAGTAGAGCGTGGAGGCCATGGAATTTGTCCGCCTCTAGCAATCCATCGGTCACCGAATCTGTTGTTGAGAAGCGTACGAACACTTCGACTGAAATATGTAGGAGCTCAATCGTGCATGAACCACATGTTGTGTCGTACTTGTAAAGGCACATGTTCTAGAAACACAGGTAGAGTATCCCGTATGAAATCATGATAAAGTGCTCCATTGAGCGTAGGTGGAAGAACATGGGGCCCAATCAAGACATCACAGACAATGCCTGCCCAAATGTTCACAGAAAATCTGTGTTGATGACGTGATTGCACAATTGCGTGCGGATTCTCGTCAGCCCACACATGTTGACTGTGAAAATTTACACTTTGATCACGTTGAAATAAAGGATGTAAAGAGAACATTTGCACTGAAATGAGGATTGACACATTGTTGGATGAACCATTCGCAGAAGTGTACCCGTGGAGGCCAATCAGCTGCTGATAGTGCCTGCACACGCTGTACATGGTACGGAAACAACTGGTTCTCCCATAGCACTCTCCGTACAGTGACGTGGTCAACGTTACCTTGTACAGCAGCAACTTCTTTGACGCTGACATTAGGGTTATCGTCAACTGCATGAAGAATTGCCTCGTCCATTGCAGGTGTCCTCGTCGTTCTAGGTCTTCCCCAGTTGCCAGTCATAACCTGGAATGTTCCGTGCTCCCTAAGACGCCGATCAATTGCTTCGAACGTCTTCCTGTCAGGACACGTTCGTTCTGGAAATCTGTCTCGATACAAACGTTCCGCGCCACGGCTATTGCCCCGTGCTAATCCATACATCAAATGGGCATCTGCCAACTCCGCACTTGTAAACATTGCACTGACTGCAAAACCACGTTCGTGATGAACACTAACCTGTTGATGCTACGTACTGATGTGCTTAATGCTAGTACTGTAGAGCAATGAGTCGCATGTCAACACAAGCACCGAAGTCAACATAACCTTCCTTCAATTGGGTCAACTGGCGGTGAATCGAGGACGTACAGTACATACTGACAAAACTAAAATGAGCTCTAACATGGAAATTAAGCGTTTCCGGACACATGTCCACATAACATCTTTTCTTTATTTGTGTGTGAGGAATGTTTCCTGAAAGTTTGGCCGTACCTTTTTGTAACACCCTGTATATGTAGTGTTGATACAGAATCCCATTAACTCAAGACGCTGGCCTACCACGTTATATTCTTACAACTACTCCCCATTTCTCTAAGGGTTTCTTTAATTTTTCTACCCTTTTACTACAGTTTTACGTTTCGTTCAGGCATGTGTATTCCGAGTAAAACGTTTTCGGTTTTCAAGCCACGTCAGTTCGAATAAAATCCTCGAGCAAACGATGACCATCTCCGCTATCGTCGTCAGGAGTTCACTGACTGCCGGGGCTGCTACGGTTTCTCGCTTATATACCCTGATGACGTCATCAGCAGCCAATCAGATACACCCACTGTGGCGCGGGCGCGTAAGTCGACAAGGACAGCTAGCGGAACAATTGCCCATTGTAGCTTCGGTGACGTGAGGTGGCGCCAGGGGCAGGCGCCACGTTTGAAACTGCCGCTCCCTCGTCGAGCATCTGTCTTTGCTTTCTTTCGATGTCCAACGCCCTCCCCCATGCCCTGCTCAGTGTGTACCCCTGGTCTCTGTTGAATGTTGTTGTTTAAATGAATCTCGGCCGCTTCCTTTATGATGGAGTCCCAATACGTAGATGCATGAGCCAACACTTTTTTATTTTCGAACTGTATTTTATGTCCGCTCTCTAGGCAATGCTCCGCCATGGCCGACTTCTCAAGTTCTCTTTGTTTTATGTAGCACCTGTGCTCAGCACAACGCTCCGCAACCGTGCGAATTGTTTGTCCGATACACATGCTGCCACATTCACAGGGAACACCATACACGCCGGACACTCGAAGAGCAATGTCGTCCTTAACAGGGCGCTACATAAAAATGGCTCTGAGCACTATGCGACTTAACTTCTGAGGCCATCAGTCACCTAGAACTTAGAACTAATTAAACCTAACTAACCTAAGGACATCACACACATCCATGCCCGAGGCAGGATTCTAACCTGCGACCGTAGCGGTCGCTCGGTACCAGACTAGCGCCTAGAACCGCACGGCCACTCCGGCCGGCGGCGCAACATATCTCGTATCTTGAGGGCGGGCCGGAACACTGGTCTTAGCCCATGTTTCTGCAGCAGATGTCCTAACTTGCTGCTAGTTGCTCCACAGTATGGCAGGAATTCAGTCCGTTTGGCCTCTTCTACTGATTCACCAGACGTCTTTCGTCGGCGGCCCTTGAAAGCGTTTGCGTTGTCTCTTTTGCTATATCCATTTTCTCAGACAACATGTTTTAAGTTATTCAGTTCAGACTGTAGGTGGTCGTCGTCAGAGATAATCTTGGCTCTATGAACCAACGTGTTCAAGACCGCTTTCTTGTACACAAGGTGGTGGAATCTGTTGGCATTCAAGTACTGATCGGAGTGTGTTTGTTTCCGGTTCACTGAATGATCAAGTTGGCGGAAGGCAGGAGGCCAGCTAGGTCATTCAGTGTACTGGAAACAAACACACACCGATCGGTGCTTGAATTCTAATACTTTCCACGACCCTGTACACACGTCATCTCTCTGGGCTATCTGTTGTCTTGTATTGTCTTCATTTACCACTTTCTGTCAATTTTTGCGTAATACTACGTTTGAAACTCGCAAAAACGTCTGTTTCTTCCAGCTTATTCACGTCCCAATTCCTCCTTAATATCCTATAAAGTTTTAATTTGCAGATCATAAACAGTAATATACACCTCAAATCCACACCTACTCTTGAAAAGCTTTGGAGCCGAAAATCTGATTTCAAAATCAGTAACTTGGCATTATTTAATCTTAAACGTTTCAGTATCTCCAGTTCTTTTCACGTGTACAGGATTTTGTGACCTGTGTACAACTCTAGTATGCAGATACGTCTTTATATTCCTTTCTCCTGGTCGACGTTCTTAAATTTTTCTTCTCTTCCCTTTCATACAACTGAATTCTAGTTTTCGTCTCCCATGAGGATACGAGTAATCTATTTTGCCTCATCAAACAGTCTTTCACTAACACTAAACATTAATGGTGGTAACGACAATTAAACCCCTAATCAAATAGTTTCCCACAAATATTCCTCACGAAGTGTATGAGCAAGACATCAGCCGAATTCGAAAAGAACACCAAAAACGAGAAAAACGGACGGCGGAGGGAGCGCGCCGCGGGCGGAGGGTATTTAAATCGGCCGCCGCCGCGACCGAACCCAGTTCCCTCTGAGCAGCCATAGCGTACGGATCTCCGTGCCGGCACGTTCACAGGAGCTCAGTCCGTCAGTTCACCTGATGATGGCGACATGTTTGATCGCCGAAATATTGTGCCCGTTGGACACTATAGACCGGCAGCATACCCGTGGATATTTTGAGAAAAACTATTGTTTCTAATTTTTCATTCTGTCACAGGAACAATCATTTGATAATGAAAAAAGTGAGTCCAAAAGGCTGGAATGAATAACCAGTCGTGATTAGAGACCATAGAGGTGCCGGTTTATTTACCTGACTGTTGAAGACGATACTATTGAGGCATTATTGCTATTTGGAGAACTAAGCGTAGGAAACAGACGTTATAGTCATAGTTCGTCATAGTACAGGATCATCATTCAGGAAACACCCAAATTATTTAGAAACAAATCTTGAAAAAATCAACAATATCCACAGAACACTCCAAGTAAATCAGAATTGAAAAATTAGTGTCAACAAATACAAGAATGGGTTATTATGAATAGTTAGGTATCTCTAGGTATTCTCTGGAGCTGAAAGTACGAAAGATTTATAGAACAACTGAAGAAAAAAAAGAGAAAAATTCTCGAAATTTCTGGGGCTAAAGACATACAAAAAGAAGCTACATTTTAAGAACAAAAACATTTCATAGAAATGTTCGGAAAACGCCTGTCAGAGAATGATGAGTGGTGCTGTGTATGTTGTTAATGTAAACAGTGTTTAAAAATCTACAGAAGAATTTTGACTTACGAAAACATAAACTAGCAGTCACAAATAACTACTTGATCCAGAGTTAGCTGGACTCGATTTTTTTATAACAAAAGCAAAAATAAAATCATGAATTTGATGATGTAGATGATGATATGAAAACGAGTTAACTGCCCAGCCCCGTTTTAGACAATTGGGTTTCCCACGCAAGGCAACAAAATGGTTTCGAGTCTTACTTTGGCACTGGCCTTTGAACGACCACGCAAAGGTAGACTGCAGTCTGGAGAAAACTTCTCTATACTATTGAGACTGTAAAGGGTGGTCCATAGATCGTGACCGGGCCAAATATCTCACGAAGTAAGCGTCAAACAAAAAAACTACACAGAACAAAACTTGTCTAACTTGAAGGGGGAAACCAAATGGTGCTATGGTTGGCCCACTACATGGCGCTGCCATAGTTCAAACGGATATCAATTGCGTTTTTTAAAATAGGAACCCCCATTTTTTATTACATACTCGTGTAGTACGTAAAGAAAAATGAATGATTTAGTTGGACCACTGTTTTCGCTTTGTGATAGATGGCGCGGTAATAGTCACAAACATATGGCTCACAATTTTAGACGAACAGTTGGTAACAGGTAGGTTTTTTAAATTAAAATACAGAACGTAGATACGTTTGAACATTTTATTTCGGTTGTTCCAATGAGATACATGTACCTTTGTGAACTTATCATTTCTGAGAACGCATGCTGTTACAGCGTTATTACCTGTAAATACCACATTAATGCAATAAATGCTCAAAATGATGTCCGCCAACCTCAATGCATTTGGCAATACATGTAACGACATTCCTCTCAACGGCGAATAGTTCGCCTTCTGTAATGTTCGCACATGCGCTGACAATGCGCTGACGCATGTTGTCAGGCGTTGTCGGTGGATCACGATACCAAATATCCTTCAAATTTCCCAACAGAAAGAAATCCGGGGACGTCAAATGCGGTGAACGTGCGGGCCATGGTATGGTGCTTCGATGACCAATCCACCTGTCACGAAATATGCTATTCAATACCGCTTCAACCGCACGTGAGCTATGTGCCGGACATTCATCATGTTGGAAGTATATCGCCATTCTGTCACGCAGTGAAACATCTTGTACTAACATCGGTAGAACATTACGTAGGAAATCAGTATACATCGCACCAATTAGATTGCCATCAATAAAATGGGGGCCAATTATCCTTCCTCCCATAATGCCGCACCATACATTAACCCGCCATGGTCGCCGATGTTCCACTTGTCGCAGCCATCGTGGATTTTCCGTTGCCCAATAGTGCTTATTATGCCGGTTTGCGTTACCGCTTTGGTGAATGACGCTTCGTCGCTAAATGGAACGCGTGCTAAAAATCTGTCATCGTCCCGTAATTTCTCTTGTGCCCAGTGGCAGAACTGTACACGACGTTCAAAGTCGTCGCCATGCAATTTCTGGTGCATAGAAATATGGTACGGGTGCAATCCATATTGATGTAGCATTCTAAACACCAACGTTTTTGAGATTCCCGATTCTCGAGCAATTTGTCTGCTACTGATGTGCGGATTACCCACGACAGCAGCTAAAACACCTACTTGGGCATCATCATTTGTTACAGGTCGTGGTTGACGTTTTACATGTGGCTGAACACTTCCTGTTTCTTTAAATAACGCAACTATCCGGCGATCTGTCCGGACACTTGGATGATGTCCAGGATACTTAGCAGCATACATAGCACAGGCCCGTTGGGCATTTTGATCACAATAGCTATACATCAACACGATATCGACCTTTTCCGCAATTGATAAACGGTCTATTTTAGCACGGGTAATGAATCACGAAGCAAATACCGTCCGCACTGGCGGTATGTTACGTGATACCACGTACTTGTGACTATTACAGCGCTATCTATCACAAAGCGAAAAAAGTGGTCCAACTAAAACATTCATATTTCTTTACGTACTACAGGAATATGTAATAAAAAATGTGGGTTTCTATTTTTAAAAAAACGCAGTTGATATCCGTGGCAGCGCCATCTAGCGGGCCAATCATAGCGCCATCTGGTTTCCTCCTTCCAGTTAAATGAGTTTCGTTCTTTGTAGTTTTTTCGTCTTATGCTTATTTCATGAGATATTTGGCCCGGTCACTGTCAGTGGACCACCCTTAGGGAGTTGCGTTCGACGCAAGATGCAGAGCTTACCCATCCTATTGAAGTGCCTGCGAGTGTTCAGTTGGAACACTGCAAATTTTACGTGACAATACGACACAACGGCCAACTGCATCAGTAACGTTAACTTCAGCGGTGATAAAACCATTCAAAGCCACAGCAGCTGGTGGAGTTAGCCTGCAGACTACTATAGTGCGATGCGCATGCGGCCGCTGAGAAGACGGCAGGCGCTTAGGGAAAGCTACTAGCGCCGCTAACTTCCCTAATGGGCGAGAGCCGATGCGGCTGAACGCATGAAAGCCACAAAGCGAAGTTCTGAGGTACTTGTCCGGCACTGGAAACTTCACTCTGTCAGGAGTGTTTGCCGGATTCTCAATTCGTAGTAATAGCTCAAATATTATCCCCTTGGCGAAAAACAAAAAAAAAAGTTATTTCGTCCATATCATCCAGTTCCCCCAGCATTCGTTATAAACTTTTAACGACTGTGACAAGAGTTTTACTGCGCGATTCTTGATCAACTACAAGGATGATATACCAGCCACTGCCTACCTTTTATTTGATTTTGTGTGCGTGTAGTGCATTAGCAGAACTGAAATTCGCGATCGCTTCAAATTATGGCTATCGAGATATGAATTGTTATTGTTGCTAATTTGGTCATCTTTGTGCTTGCAATCGGGCAATAATCGACCGTGAGCGCGAACTGGCTTCTTACGAAGCGAAGAGATAAACTGTGTAGCTGAGGTTTCCGTGTAATTAACCTATCCCAAATCACAAGCAAGCACACGTGCATATGATATTAAATTTTGTGTCCCGGCTATTTCGAACATATCTTTGGCAGTAGCTGATATAAACATTCACGCTCACTAATTTGCATTTGATATTAATAACTTTTACGTAATGAATGGAAATGCGACCGTAGGCCGCCAAGAAAGTTAATCTTTACCAGTAACTTTGCACAGTGCTCTAGTTTTCTCTCTCTGAACAAAAAAATACTTTTAATTAGGTACACTTTAATCTTGCAAATATAAATAATATTTATATTCAGCTCTCAAGGTTATTAAGGCTGTGTAATATGAATTTCTATTTACTGTTAGTTCGAAGGCGTCCAACCACCATTGACTAAGCAATACTGCAAGTAAACGGCCAATCCGATAATCAATTGATATGATGGGATGGGGAAGCGGAAAATGACTTTTTGGATAAATGAAAGGTAACACATAAATCTTAGAATCTATACTCCGCAGAATTACACTTACATTCTCAGACGAGACCAGACAGGCAGTGTTTTTACAGATTTCGTCACCAGTGGTGTCGATTGAGACCTACTTCCATGAAACGAGACAAACGAAAGTGTCCTTCTTTATCAAACGAACAAGAACAATGATAATGATAATAATTTTAGACTGTCAGTGATTTTATTTCAGTTACATATAAACACGTTGGTTCTTTTAATGACGTAATGCTTTCACCACACTGATATTTCAATGTTTGTTTGTCATTACTGTCTTTGACAGTCTCTTTAACCTATTTTCAGTCTTTATTCCGTCACGTATGGAAAAAAGGTTGTGGCTGGGATGGCACAAGGAGAATAGGCGAAAAAAACATAAAATTGAGAAAGAAAGATTTTACTGAACTTCGTGAGAACTGATTCTCAAGAGCAACTAGATGAGTTGCATGCATTGTTGCAACAGGTATAACAGTATTACGTGCAGGTTCATACGGCTCTGAACACTATGCGACTTAACTTCTGAGGTCAGCAGTCGCCTACAACTTAGAACTAATTAAACCTAACTAAGGGCATCACACACATCCGTGCTCGAAGCAGGATTCGAACCTGCGACCATAGCGGTCACGCGGTTCCAGACTGAAGCGCCTAGAACCGCACGGCCACACCGGCCGGCATTACGTGCAGTGCATGCAACTTTGGTACGAGATGCTGTGTTCATTGAGGACAGGCAGTGAAATCCGCGGGACTCTGTGGGCTTCCGACCTCTCTCCGTATGATTCAGAAACACTTGTAGAGCTACAGCTGATCATTAAAAGATTTCCTGAAAGAAGAGAATCATCGTCTTTTATTAAGTTACGATCGGTCGCGACGTGGAAGCCACAGTTACAATCCTATGAAGCTTTGCACGAATGTGTTGGACGGTGTCTCTAGTATGCCTGTCGATCGTGCCACGTCGTTATTTTCAGTACTTAAAGATGCCTATAAAATACTGCCTCCCCCCTAGTATGGCTACCTGCTGAGAGATTTCGCTTGATTTCATGCAGTCCACGTAACGTAACTATAATGCAGTCCCTTGTCCATGACAGCTCTCGCCCACACACTGCAGGGGAAATGAAGATGCTCCTGCAGCGTTCTCGTTGGGAATTGTTTGTTCCTCCACTGAAGTGTCCGGACTTGGCTGCCACTGAGTTCCATTTCTGCTCACATGAACCGCTGGCTGCACAGCCAACGAGCTGCAGACTGGCGTACAAAAGTGGTTCAAATGGCTCTAAGCACTATGGGACTTGACATCTGAGGTCATCAATGCGCTAGACTTAGAACTACTTAAACCTAACTAACCTAAGGACAACACACACATCCATGCCCGAGGCAGGATACGATTCTGCGACGGTGGCAGCAGTGCGGTTCCGGACTGAAGCACCAAGAACCGCTCGGCCACAGCGGCCGGTACTGGCGTACAGAACTGGCAGAATGCACAGACGGCTACCTTCTATGAGGAGGGTTTCGGGAAGTTGGTACAACGTGACAAAACCTATCTAAGGTGGAGCGGCTACTTTGTAGACAAGTACCTGGAAGTTGTAGCTCACTTTTGCAAATAAAACAGTTTTGATTAGCGCTGTGGTTCGCATTTCTCGACCGATCGGGCCTAAATAATCGAATTGCTCTCGTATTTACAGGATGCTCCTTGGGCACTTAACAGAGCCCAAACTACCGTTAATCGGCAGTTTCCTCTGTGTGTTTTCAAAAAACTTGCATGTTTCCCACTTCCTCCAAGAAATTAAATCCAAAGAAAGTGATACCATAGCGTGTGGGCTTGGAAGCATTTGACTCGATCCTGCTTGGAGGCGTGGCTCAAGCAGTCATTAAAAACATAGCTTAATCAAAGCTTATCCTGAGGTTGTAGGTGAAAAGGAAGGACCAACCACAAAATGCCCGCATCTCGTGGTCGTGCGGTAGCGTTCTCGCTTCCCACGCCCGGGTTCCCGGGTTCGATTCCCGGCGGGGTCAGGGATTTTCTCTGCCTCGTGATGGCTGGGTGTTGTGTGATGTCCTTAGGTTAGTTAGGTTTAAGTAGTTCTAAGTTCTAGGGGACTGATGTCCATAGATGTTAAGTCCCATAGTGCTCAGAGCCATTTGAACCAACCACAAAATGATTCAAATGGCTCTGAGCAGTATGAGACTTAACTTCTGAGGTCATCAGTCCCCTAGAACTACTTAAACCTAACTAACCTAAGAACATCACACACATCCATGCCCGAGGCAGGATTCGAACCTGCGACCGTAGCGATCGCGCGGTTCCAGACTGTAGCGCCTAGAACCGCTCGGCCACTCCGGCTGGCGACCTACCACATTCATAACTGTGGTGCCGTCTAAAGGGTGAGAACTCAGGTTACAAATGATGCCTCACAACGGCACCACAAGCTAAAGACAATCGCTGCCAGACAAAGCAACGAGTGAGAGTCGACAGCGTAGACACGCCATCAAGAATTTCCATACTCCGTCACTGCTGGAAGCTTTACGTCAGAGCGCAGCACCGCTCGCCGCACTTTATAATCATCACCTACAACGACAGCATCGTCTTAGATCATCAGACCAGGCTGAGACCTAACGAAACTGTTAGTCAAAACTGTGTATCAAAGCTCATAGCTGTACGCTGAGATGTGACTATCAATCTGTGACAGTGACATTAAGTGACAGTGACATTTCTGTGGACATGGTTTTTTTCCAACTGAAGTATTTTAGACTGTCCAAATTTTAATAAAGTGATCAGATATTTCACGTGTGTTTTAGTATTCGCTCGACTCCTTCCGGAAGTAAATCTAGGCTATCGCAGGAAGCCAAATTTGACTCATTAACATAAATCCACTTTGCATAAAAGATTGACATATAAACAGAAAGACAAATATTATGCATTAACAATGGTAAAAAGTGCACTAGTGTATGAAGTGCCACGGTGGTATGGTAATTATCTGTGATTCATTTCTGCACTGGTATGAGCATCCTTAAGATGGTACTCTGTGCTCAGCTTACTATCTAAACCCGAATTAATAATATGTGGCCCTATCAGTGAATTATAAGCTGGCAAACTCTTAATAAAACAATAAATGACATCAAATAACCCACAGAAGTAGTCCAACAATTATGAAACTGCGTAACTGCCACTCTTTTCGTATCCCAGGCGGCCTAAGTTAGTGTGTGTGATAAATATTGCTAGACCGTCGGGATCGCATATTAATATTCTACCCAACATCAGAATTTGGGAATGCATGGATTACGAACCTACCTGCAGGGAGCAGCTGATTAAAATGGAAACTGGGGAAATGTAACAGGAATCGCAACACTACTGAACACACTATTTAGAAAATAAAATAAAGGGATATATTCTGAAATCGGTACAGAACAACATACGAGGGTGAGTCAAATGAAAACCTTAAATTTGTAATAACAAATCGAAATTTCTTTTAAGTTGGTAAGCGTGCTACAAACAGCGTGCAGAATGGCCTGTAGGTGGCAGCATAGTGCAGATGCACAAATACCGTCGCAGTATCAGTATAAAGATGGCCGCCCCACTTGTGAATTGCACCAGGGAAGAACAGGGTTCTGTTATCCGATTTTTGCGTAGTGAAGGTCTGAAACCTATTGAAATTCATCGACGAATGTAGGTTCAGTACGGTGATGCATGTTTGTCCCAGTAGCAAGTCTACGAATGGAGTAGGAAGTTCGCAAATGGTGTGACTTCAGTGTAAGATGCTCCTCGTCCAGGTCAGGCGTAACGAACTGTGACTCCACAGTACATTGCAGCAGTTGAAGCCTTAGTGAATGAAAACCGCCGAGTGACACTGAATGACATTGCAGCATGTTTACAGATTAGTCGTAGGGCAGCACACCACATTGTGCATGATGTGTTCCAGTTTCACAAAGTGTCTGCAAGATGGGTGCCACGGCAGTTGAGACAACGAAGTGTTGATGCTTGTGAAGAACTTCTTCGACGCTTTGAACGAGAAGGTGATGGTTTCCTTGCAAGAATCGTTACTGGGGACGAAACCTGGGTTCACTTCAACCAACCGAAAACGAAGCGAGCGAGCAAGGAATTGCGCCATTGCTCATCACCAAAACCAAAGAAGTTTCGAACAGAACCATCAGCAGGAAAGGTTATGATGACTCTCTTTTGAGACGAAAAAGGCGTCATTTTGGAGTATTACATGCCTAGAGGGACCACTGTCACCAGTGCATCATATACAGATCTCCTAAAAAATCATCTGAGGCCTGCAATCAAATCAAAGCGACGTGGATTGCTGTCACCAGGTGTCCTTTTGCAGCATGACAATGCAAGGCCCCACACTGCCCGTACAACAGTTGCAACAATCACAGACCTGCATTTTGAGTGTCTTCCTCATCCACCATACTCACCAGACCTTGCCCCAAGTCATTTCCATATGTTTGGACCACTCAAAGACGCACTGGGAGGAAAGAAGTTCCGTTATGATGTAGAGGTACGCCACGCGGTGCATGAGTGGTTGGCGGACTATCAAAAGAATTTTTTTCTAAAGAAATGTATGCACTTTGCAAGCGCTGGAGCACGTGCATTGAGCGTGGGGGAGATTATGTTGAAAAGTGATACAGCTTTTTACCACTTCTGGACAATAAATAATATTTAAAAAAATATTTAAGGTTTTCGTTTGAATCACCCTCGTACATTCTGAACCGACAGCAGCTTCCACTGACATAAAGCGTTCACACAACAACACATTGAAACAACATTGGCCTATAACTACACAACTTTAACTGAAACATTTCAGAGAGAGGATACTGAACAGAGAGAACTAGATTTAGGCAACAAGAAGGAGGGGGGGACGGGAAAAGCAGACTTAAGTGAACATTACCGTATGGCTGGACGCGCTATTCTCACGTAGTTTTGAGAAACACTTGCAATCGCCATACGTCTGAAATGGCGATCGCCTCCGAGCATCGTTACTAGACTGTACCGGAAGTGCTGAACCTTTAAACCTTACCGCAGCATGGTGGAGCGTACCTGTTGACAAAGATGTGATCGCAGGTGAGATGGCAGCTGATGGACGTACCAAGATGACGTAGACTGGTCCATGTGGTCGGTGCTCTGAGGTTTTGTTAGCTGGTCGGCACCTCACACTAGAGGAATTTGGTGCCAACTTGCTGAGTGGTCAAGCGGCTGTCACATGCTGGGCCATAGAACAGGAATCTTCCTTTTTGTCCCATATGTTTCCTAACCAGGCGCAATCTCGGCCGCTGGAACGGCTGGCGTTTGTATTCGTGCGCACTTTAACACCAAGAAGATGTTCCGCTTAAACTTGAATGTTTATAACTGTCACCGCCATATTGAACAAATTATTAATTCTCTCTAAATAGGGGCAAATTTGTTTGCAGATTTCGGTTCCTCTGTACTTAGATAATAATTATTATAAGGTGTCTTTCCTTTCTGTAATGACACCTAAGTTCGAAGTTGAATTTTCATACAAGTCGAAATAAAAATGGTTAGCAAATTATGGTTACGGCGGCCGTTTGTTCCTCATTGAAAGGTCCAAAATCAGTAACCTAATATTCATTAATTACTTCTCGACTTATCCTTTGTTTCCGTCCAAGGTGGGAGGCGTCCAGGTGCCCCGAGGTATTGCAGCCCATTCTTCCTTCCTGGGCTGCATTTCCTTCTCTGTGCCCCTCCCTCCCCACCCTCACTCGTTCCCTACTGTCTCCTCCTCTCTCGGTGTTCTTACTTATATCTATCTGGCTTCCTGTATTTCTTATGGTTTTGTTTCCCTGGCCTTTTCTCTTTTATTCTTTTAGTCGATTTTCGTTCCCCTTTGGAGTTTGACCTCCAGTTCTGAATTTTCTATCTGTAGTGTGAGCCTTTTGCGGAAGAATACCCTGCATAGTGTCTACATGGCGGATTCTTCTTCCCCTTCCTTCAGTTCTTCCTTCTCCGCCATAGTCTGTCTCCGTCCACTAGGTCACCAGCATGTCTAGACATTCCAAGTGGTGGGGCCATTATGCGCCCATCTGGCTGAGCCCTCTGACAACACAGGGATCACACTTACGATACCTGAGCTGTTGCCTCCCCCCTTCATGCCTAGGAGTGATTGCTTGCCTTTCTGGAGCCTCAGAACCCCCAGAAACGGTCGCCATTCCAGACGGGCCTTGCTGTAGCTGGGTGGCGCCCATGGAGTGAGCCTCTGATTGGAGTAGGTGGTATCAGGCTGAATGCATCGTGCATGAAGTGCATCAGGTTCCTAAAATTTGGCCATTCTCCTATGGTTGTCTCTTCAAGCGGTATTAAATGCTACTTCTTATGACCCTGTGGTTTTCATTTCTCTGGCTACACCCTAAGAGGAGGGCCAGGTGTGCTAGCTTGGAGTGAAACACTTTCCCCGCTCCGTGGCCTGTACTGGAACAGACGGTGACACATTCACCGCCACGCTATTTTTTGTAGTCGCGCCAAAGCCCGTTACATAATCAAAGAGAGCGAACGGATATGTTTGAATACTTTGTGTCCTCTCTAGGTTTTTCGCCACTGGCGTGCGCTGCACTTCACACCTTCCATGGTTGTCATCCGTAATCTTTCATTACACGCATCGCCCTTGGAAGTGAGCTTTGTACAGATCCATTGAAAGGTGGCTACACTGAGCCACAGCGCCAGAAATCGCGCCAGAGAGTATTGTTCCGCCGCCTCCACTGACTGCTTAGGGTGTAGCCAGAGAAAATTATTGAGACGCAGCGACAGGCAGCGCTTACCGAGAAGTTGTGGTGGACACTGCTTGTCGTGAAGTCAGAGTGAGATGTGGTAGTGGAGAGTGTTGTTCCATGTTTTATGCAGTGGTTTGATGGGAGAGATAGCAGATGTTGTTCTAATGAAGATATTGTAATGTTCAGAGTGCATTTCGTCAATATATATGGAGGTATTTTCTTTTATTCTTTTATTCTTTCAGTGACCTGAATAATGTGTTATTACAGGTTCAGTCAACAAAGCATCTGGCGTGTGTTCTTGTATTAGAGTGTAATTTGGTTTTCTTGCACAATTATAGTATTTCTAATTTTCTTTTATCACGTCAGTATAAATGGTATTTAAAAATTCTTGTCTTGTTGAATAAGAACCGTGCCAGATGTGTACGTTGAGTCATACTTCCACACACAGAACAGCTACACTTGTGCTATGTTGGCTTCGTAGATTTTATAGTTGCTGGGGACTTAATTAATTAACTGTGTTAACGAAAATTTTCTTACATTCTTGTTGTCATTCTAAGCAGTCAGATTGCGTACTAAAACTAGTCAGGGCCAGCCGTTTACGAGACTTGCGTAATCGGACTTACAGCTACTAAAATATATTTGCATTTTTATTATTTATTTAACTAAGCCCCCATGCACGTGGCGACCGCTGCTTCGGATCGTCCCTTGGAATTATTCTGATTGTAAAAATAGTAGACAGTAGTATCGTTGTAGTAATTTGTAGTTTAGTAATTGTAGTCCAGATTGCATGTGTAGGTTTGGTAATTGTCATTCTTCTAATGGTATTGTTGGTGATAAAGTGTCATTGTGTGAAATTTTCGTATAGTGACGAGTTTTGTATGTTTTGTAAATGATTACGCGATCAATGAAAAAGGCAAAAATGATGAATAGTGAGAATAACGAAATTGTTGACATGGCGAACTCGCCAACACAGGACAACAGTATGATGGATAATGAAGTGGAAAACAATGTAATAATTCGGGAAAATAGTCCGGAACCATTTCAAAATTTTTCTCAATCAGAAAATTCACAGAATACGAGATTAACGATAGAGGATTCTGAAATAGTATCGAACAGAGATAGCCTTACAGCTATGCAGAAGGAAGTTAGTTTTGTGGGAAATGTTAGGGGCGAAAAGAATTTCGAACAACTTAACACGGAGCAGTTGATGCGTGCAATATTAAATTTGGGATCTCGGTTAGAATCACAAATGGGAACAATGGAAACACGGTTTGGATCTGAATTAAAAACAGAGATAGGGACAATTAAGACACAGATGGAAACACGGTTAGACTCACTGGGATCACAAATGGGAACAATGGAAACACAGACAGATTCACGAATAGGGACATGTTTCAAAAATATAAAAGATGAATTAAAGAAAGAAATCAGAGAAGAAATACAACCGATTTTGAATGCTCACAATAATAGATTAGTTGCAGTAGAGATTAGACAAAGGGAACAGGATAGAGAACAGGAGGAAAGAGATCGCGTGACAGTACAGAAATTTTCAGAGTTAAATTTACAACGTGTACACGATAAGAAAGAAATACACTCCTGGAAATTGAAATAAGAACACCGTGAATTCATTGTCCCAGGAAGGGGAAACTTTATTGACACATTCCTGGGGTCAGATACATCACATGATCACACTGACAGAACCACAGGCACATAGACACAGGCAACAGAGCATGCACAATGTCGGCACTAGTACAGTGTATATCCACCTTTTGCAGCAATGCAGGCTGCTATTCTCCCATGGAGACGATCGTAGAGATGCTGGATGTAGTCCTGTGGAACGGCTTGCCATGCCATTTCCACCTGGCGCCTCAGTTGGACCAGCGTTCGTGCTGGACGTGCAGACCGCGTGAGACGACGCTTCATCCAGTCCCAAACATGCTCAATGGGGGACAGATCCGGAGATCTTGCTGGCCAGGGTAGTTGACTTACACCTTCTAGAGCACGTTGGGTGGCACGGGATACATGCGGACGTGCATTGTCCTGTTGGAACAGCAAGTTCCCTTGCCGGTCTAGGAATGGTAGAACGATGGGTTCGATGACGGTTTGGATGTACCGTGCACTATTCAGTGTCCCCTCGACGATCACCAGTGGTGTACGGCCAGTGTAGGAGATCGCTCCTCACACCATGATACCGGGTGTTGGCCCTGTGTGCCTCGGTCGTATGCAGTCCTGATTGTGGCGCTCACCTGCACGGCGCCAAACACGCATACGACCATCATTGGCACCAAGGCAGAAGCGACTCTCATCGCTGAAGACGACACGTCTCCATTCGTCCCTCCATTCACGCCTGTCGCGACACCACTGGAGGCGGGCTGCACGATGTTGGGGCGTGAGCGGAAGACGGCCTAACGGTGTGCGGGACCGTAGCCCAGCTTCATGGAGACGGTTGCGAATGGTCCTCGCCGATACCCCAGGAGCAACAGTGTCCCTAATTTGCTGGGAAGTGGCGGTGCGGTCCCCTACGGCACTGCGTAGGATCCTACGGTCTTGGCGTGCATCCGTGCGTCGCTGCGGTCCGGTCCCAGGTCGACGGGCACGTGCACCTTCCGCCGACCACTGGCGACAACATCGATGTACTGTGGAGACCTCACGCCCCACGTGTTGAGCAATTCGGCGGTACGTCCAACCGGCCTCCCGCATGCCCACTATACGCACTCGCTCAAAGTCCGTCAACTGCACATACGGTTCACGTCCACGCTGTCGCGGCATGCTACCAGTGTTAAAGACTGCGATGGAGCTCCGTATGCCACGGCAAACTGGCTGACACTGACGGCGGCGGTGCACAAATGCTGCGCAGCTAGCGCCATTCGACGGCCAACACCGCGGTTCCTGGTGTGTCCGCTGTGCCGTGCGTGTGATCATTGCTTGTGCAGCCCTCTCGCAGTGTCCGGAGCAAGTATGGTGGGTCTGACACACCGGTGTCAATGTGTTCTTTTTTCCATTTCCAGGAGTGTATTTGAGAGAATCGAGGAATCCGTACCAAATGACAGATTAAATAACCTAACACAACAGTATGAACAGTTAACTACTAAATGCGTTAATACTGAAACGCGAGTCGTGACACTTACGGAAGACGTAAATAAGCAGAAAGAACAAATTGGTGACTTATCGGAAAGAGTGGAGGAGATTTCAGATAAATTGAGAAATCTTAGTTTAAATGGGGACAGAGATTCAGATGACACAGCTCCATTGCCATTTTCAGAAACCGAAGAGTACCAGAGCATAAATAAACATGTTGAAAATCAGGGAAAATTTAATGAACGCGTGAAAAGAGAATTTGAGGCATTAAAAAAGCAAGTCAAACAAATTGAAGGCGAAATCGTAGGAAAAGACGGCAAAAGAAATTTAGAATCACAGATACCAGAGGGGTTTGAAGAAAATAATTTGTTTCATTTACGGGATGCAACAAGAGAGCGCCAGGCGCGCGAACTTGACAATAATCGACATTGGGACTGGGACAGACGCGGTAGGTCTTTGTCGCCACGAGGCGAAAACTTTGACTATAAACACTTTTTGACTGTTCGGAAATTTAAGATCTTCCGCAATTCTAAGAATGACATACATCCATGTGCATGGTTAGATCAATTTACGTACGCACTTCCGCTAAATTTGCCACTAAGTCACAAACTGAAATTTATGTGCAGCTATTAAGGTCCTCAGGGGATTCACTACTCTTAAGTGAATATGTGCCGTAGCGAGCATAGGGCCCCGAGCTGTAGTGGTGCTATTTCTCTTTTAGTTTCCTGCACCGCTGCCTACTCTTTCACTATTCTTTGCATCTATCGAAACTACTCTTCAACTATCAATCTATCTAGAGAGTAAGTAAAAAAAATAACCGGATATGACTATTTTACCCAAAAGTGACTTCAGAAATTACCGTTTGGACTTACTGTATCTTCAGTAGCATTCATTCGTAGCCTAAATGAAATTTTACCTGTTTATCTTCGTGACAATATTACTTCATATGTTGACGACATTCTTATTGCTAAACGTTCTTGGAGTGAGCACAACAAAATTTTGGATTCATTGTTACGTATCTTTGCAAGAGTTGGCATTACAGTAAACTTGGAAAAATCTGAATTTGGTCGTTCTCAGGTGAAATTTCTCGGTCACATTATTTCTACAGAAGGTATTCTTCCTGATCCAGAAAAATTAGACGCTATTCGTAATTATGCTGTTCCTACCACAAAACGTGATGTTCGTAGTTTCCTTGGTGTTTGTAATTTTCTTAGACGCTTTGTTAGATTGGACAATTTGGCCACACCTCGTTTTTGCGATCTATCTGGAAAGTTCTTTTTAAATGAAAATCGGTCGACAACTCTGTTTGGTTAGTTTGTATCCCTGATGAGTGGGTTAATAAGCTGATTTGGTATACGCATTACAGTTATGCACACTTTGTTCCCAGAAAATGCTTTCATAAATTACGAGAAAATTGCTACTTCAATAATATGGAAAAACGTATTCGATTTGTTCTTGCCAAATGCAAATTATGTCAAAAGGCTAAGCCGCCGACAGTTTCTCACAGAGCACCGTTGTTTCCTATCATTCCAGCAAAATTAAAGAACATGGCTGCAGTTGATTTGTTCGGTCCAGTGGTTCGATCTACTAATGGTTTTGCGTACATTTTCGTAGCAGTGGAGTTGACATCAAAATATGTGTGTTTTACACCGTTACGCAAAGCAACAGCTCGTTCAGTATCTAACGCTTTCATCAAACATTTTCTGAAAGAAGTGGGTCATGTTGATAAGGTTATATCAGATAATGGATCACAGTTTCGTTCTAAAATTTGGCTTCGTACTCTACGGCGTCGTAAAATTAAACCAATTTTCATTTCACTTTTTCACCCTCAATCTAACGCTTCAGAGAGATGGATGAAGGAAATCAATAAATTGTGTCGTCTTTATTGTCATCAGAATCACAGAACTTGGGATCAGTATCTTCATATTTTTCAAAACATTCTGAATGAACTTCCTAACGACTCAACTTCTTTACCACCTATGCTGATATTAAAAAACAAAGCACCGACAAATCGCATTTCTGAAATCGTTCCTTTTCCGCCTACACGGAAACTGCGGCATTCTGAAGTTGTCAGCCTGGCTCTACAAAATATTGCATGTGCGGCTGCTAGAAGAGAGAAATCAGCTAAGCGTCCTGGTCGTTTTTGTAGAATGACATACTTTTGAGAAACTAACAGTTGTATGTAAACACACGGAGAGTACAAGGATACCGCGCTGTGTTTTGGCGGCGGCATATACTCAAAGCAACAGTCAAGTCTGCGCGCTGCACAAGGCAGTCGTTGACCGCAAACAATCACTTCCTACGTCACGCGCCTACAGCTGATCGAGCGCTCAGTGCGAATGCACTGACAGCCGTAAATAAATACACAGTCTAATTTCTTCGACTAAATTCAGTATAAAGCTATAGTGACTTGATGAATTCTGTTATTAACATTCAGTATTTTTCAGGATACGGTTCTCTAAAATATTTAAGAACTTCAGGTAAATTCTGTGCGTGTCCGACGTTAAGACGACTTGCTATCGAGAAAATTTCAGGAAAAATGTCATTTCGAAGAAGAAAGTAATAAACTAAAAAGGTAATTATTAATTGAGTTTATTTTTCAGGTAACATATTTCCACTTAGGTACGTACTTTAGACGTAATTTGCTGCTCGCGATTACGTGATTCATACCTTGTGCTAATTACATGTTCTATGAATTTGCTTGTGAAGCGACGTGCTTGCGTACGTTAACTGATTTGACAATGATTATTAATGAACTGGATTGTTACTTGTGTATATTATGCATCGCTTGGCTGCACTGCTTTTTCACTGATGTCATATTTTTAATTATGTGCCTGCTGTGCCTATTTATTTAAATTATAATTGTCACCTGATTAATTGTGCTGATGTGGTTAGGTATGTAAGTTATACTTGTGATTTATCTGCTTGCGCCTTCATGTTTACTTATTTGCTTGCGCCTTCATGTTTATTTATTAAGATTACATATGAACATTTATTTGCTTACGGTTATACGATGCTGATGACCTGTTTATTACGTAAGATATGTTTGCTGCTATGCGTATGGATTGCATATTTATACATTTCTGTTTGTCGTCACAACTACTCTTTAATTTGGTATATAGAAATGCTGATATACTGTGAATGAACATAGAGTTTAGGTTACACTATGGTATTAGTTATAGATTGTTCGCTTGGCAGAGCCTCGTTGTAAGATTTGTGCTGCATCCACTTGTTGACATTCTGTTCTCTACTGGTATATTTACTCGCTATTGCTTGCCTTGCTTACGCTCAGTGCCTTATATTTTTAAGATAAGAAAATGAACTGCTATAATTCGACGAACGACATTAGTACAAGAAACTTCATAGAAGTCACATGAGCTGGAGGTTTTATGAAAGCTGTATAAATGTATGCCAATAGGAAGGAAGCTAACGACATGACATACCAACACAGTTATTACACTGCATTTTTCGTGAGCAATTGAAATAGGAAGTGACACTTGACACAAGAAATACTCCGCATGTTTGCTTCTGTTTGCCATAATTCTTGAAGTGGTGTCCACACTGTGAAAAATTAGGATCATTCACACTCCGTAATCGTACTTAATTACTGAGAGTTATTCGAACTAAGTCTGTTAGAGGTCATGTTTGCATTCTTTGTTTATAATTCATAATGAGTATAAGATTTTGGTCAGATGGATTACACTGAGGTTGTGTGTTGACAGTGTGTCTTCGGATTGTATGGGATAAGGAGGTTTGCATTAGGATTTTATCTGTACTTATTCGAGGAGACTGACTAGAGGAAAGAGTTGTTATGGAAGTGAAATGATACTGGCAATAAGGTTTATATGTATCGACGTATTGAAGAGGTATTATTGAGGTATTGAGATTATATGAAGTTGATTGGAGTTTTGGTGTATAAGAGGTAAAGTAAGTGAGGTGCATATTTTTTTTTTTTTTTTTGTTGGTCTATATGGAACAAGGAGGATGAAGATAGCAGACTAGAACACTAAAATGGAAGGAAGATTGTCTACACACACTTTGTTAAATCACTAAGCAGTATGTACTTTTTTTTTGGAGAGAGGAAGTTGCATATCTTGGCACACTGACAGTTGTTCAGCAACCGTACATTTTGATCTGGCTTGGCAAACATTGGTCTTGACATGATGACTATGACGTTGACTTAACTATTATTGACTGTTATACATTGCTGTCACTACTACTTGATACACATGATGAACATGAAATTTTGACAGAAGTGGATTCACACAGTTAACACTATTCAATTACACAGTAGTACTTAATGTGGATGAAAGATGAGTGAGTGTGTTTTGTGTGTTTTCCTTTCCTAATCCTACCCACCTATCTCCTAAATATTATTTTATTTGTTTGTAGTGGCTTGCACTGACACCCATAAATATTATAGGTTTACTGATGTTTGTGTATTTGTAATAGTAATATGACAATTATCTGATATCATTTGTGTGTTTGTTATGATTTGTATGTTTAGTGTAAGAGCATTGTAAAAGCATTTGTATGTGCATTCAAACTATTGTTCATGCTTGAACTGTCTGATTAGTGATGGTGAAATTATGGACTGTTACTTGTACTTTTTCTACATGATTGGTGCCACTAGGACATGTTTAATTTCTGCTAATGAACTGTGTGATCAGTGATAGTGAATATTATGGACTGCTGTCTGCACCTACTCCACAATGCTGGGTGCCACAGATGGAGCTACTTCTATGGAAATGATGTCATCTGTCGGTGTCTGCACCTACTCAACAATGCTGGGTGCCATTGATGAACTGCTTCTACTGAGAAATGTGACTTGTTGCTGTGTGTACCTCTTCAACATTGCTGGATACCACAAATGGAACTGCTTCTACTGAAATGATGTTACTTCTTGCTGTCTGCACCTACTCAACATTGCTGGGTGCTACTGATGGACTGATTCTACTGAGATGATGTCACCTGTTGCTGTTTGCACCTACTCAACATTGCTGGGTGCCATTGATGAACTGCTTCTACTGAGAAATGTGACTTGTTGCTGTGTGTACCTCTTCAACATTGCTGGGTACCACAAATGGAACTGCTTCTACTGAAATGATGTTACTTCTTGCTGTCTGTACCTCTTCAACATTGCTGGGTACCACAGATGGAACTGCTTCTACTGAAATGGTGTCAGTTGTTGCTGTAGCACCTGTTCAACATTGCTGGGTGCCACTGATGGACTGCTTCTACTGAAATGAAGTCACTTCTTGGTGTCTGCACCTGCTCAACATTGCTGGGTGCCACTGATGGATTGCTTCTACTGAAATGATGTCACTTGTTGCTGTCTGCACCTGTTCAACATTACTGGGTGCCACTGATGGAACTGCTTCTACTGACATAATGTCACTTGATGGTGTCTGCACCTACTCAACATTGCTGGGTGCTACTGCTGGAACTGTCAACCACTTGTTATGAAAACATTTTATGTGAATATTTGTATAAACTGATTTTTTGTGTATTACTGTTTGTGAAAAGTTATGAGACTCTTACCTGTACATATTCGTCATTGCTGACGCTATTGATTGAACTGTTTAACCACATGATATTTGTGTAAACTATTATGTAAAGTCACATGTATGAAAGAATTTGTATTGCTTAGTGTATTTTATATATTAGGCTATTGAAAGGTCAGTGCAAAGCCAAAAGTTTATCTAGTTATATGATATTTACGTATTAATATTATCTTTTATTTTTGTCTGTATTTTTTTTGACGAATTTGGTGGTATTTTCACCACCAATGCTGGCAAAAATACCATCAAATTCTAGCCCGTGGAGGAAGGGCATATGAAAGGTGGCTACACTGAGCCACAGCGCCAGAAATCGCGCCAGAGAGTATTGTTACGCCGCCTCCACTGGCAGTGATTATTGAGACGCAGCGACAGGCAGCGCTTACCGAGAAGTTGTGGTGGACACTGCTTGTCGTGAAGTCAGAGTGAGATGTGGTAGTGGAGAGTGTTGTTCCATGTTTTATGCAGTGGTTTGATGGGAGAGATAGCAGATGTTGTTCTAATGGAGATATTGTAATGTTCAGAGTGCATTTCGTCAATATATATGGAGGTATTTTCTTTTATTCTTTTATTCTTTCAGTGACCTGAATAATGTGTTATTACAGGTTCAGTCAACAAAGCATCTGGCGTGTGTTCTTGTATTAGAGTGTAATTTGGTTTTCTTGCACAATTATAGTATTTCTAATTTTCTTTTATCACGTCGGTATAAATGGTATTTAAAAATTCTTGTCTTGTTGAATAAGAACCGTGCCAGATGTGTACGTTGAGTCATACTTCCACACACAGAACAGCTACACTTGTGTATGTTGGCTTCGTAGATTTTATAGTTGCTGGGGACTTAATTAATTAACTGTGTTAACGATAATTTTCTTACATTCTTGTTGTCATTCTAAGCAGTCAGATTGCGTACTAAAACTAGTCAGGGCCAGCCGTTTACGAGACTTGCGTAATCGGACTTACAGCTACTAAAAAATATTTGCATTTTTATTATTTATTTAACTAAGCCCCCATGCACCATCAGTTCTCACGGAACACTTCGTGACCCGTCTTGTGATCTCAATTGAAGACATAAAGTCAGAAAATGAGACCATGATCATATTTTGGCACTTTGTTTTACAGGTTCGTCTTGATCACACAAACTTTTATGTTTCACTATTACCGGTTTCGGCTCCTGCCATCTACAGGTCTGCTACTATCAAAAACAGGGTGTAACAAACTAAATTTTTCTGATGCTAAATCTATAAAAGGCCTGATGCTACACAAGGAAGATAAAACGTGTTTACATGATTAACAGCCATGTATACCGGTCATACATACCATAAAATATCAACGTCAAACTTAACATGTAGGTACACTGTAAGTGCTAGTGATAATTAGATTGCGTCTGGTATTTATACAATAAACTGAGGCCAACAGGGGGCACTATTGCTAGGGTACATGATGAACCAGTATTGCAAATCTAATGGTTATAATGCAGTATTAAAATGCATTCACATAGCAAAACGAGCGTCCGACAATAAAACGTGCACCGACATACTAAACGTGGAATTAGAGCCATACTAAAAATCCGCATAAAAAGTACAAATACTAATAATCCTAGCCTGGCAAAATATCCCATATAATGGTGTAAAAGCCAGGATAAAAAGCTTAAGAATAAAATCACATATATAAAACGATATCTTCCAGCATGACAAAACAATTACCGTAACCGTAAGTGTAAGGTAATTAACGAAACAGTGAATATTATCAAAAAATTAAAAAAAATCGATAGTCGATAATACATTCAGAATGCGGTCTCAACGACGGCGCGTCGTGGCTTCTCTGCATGACGTTCTTGTTTTCCTGCGGCAGAACTTGGGGAGGAAGGCCCAGTCCGCCAAGCCGCCCGCGGCCGGCTCGCACGACCGCACCCCAGGCCGCTGGGGAGCTCGACGCTGCTGAGAGTAGTAGGTTCCTGGATGTGTCGAAATAAGCATTCGGGTTAAACTCGTTATGTTCATTCATCAGTAATTCCGGTTGCCGTTTTCCGAGTACACAAATCTCCATTTCCTCGTGTAGGCTCAGTTGCTTCCTTATTTATATAAATGATATATCCTTTGGTAGTACGAAAATGTTCAAATGTGTGTGAAACCTTATGAGACTTTAACTGCTAAGGTCATCAGTCCCTAAGTTTACACACTACTTAACCTAAATTATCCTAAGGACAAACACACACACCCATCCCCAAGGGAGGACTCGAACCTTCGCTGGGACCAGACACACAGTCCATGACTGCAGCGCCCTAGACCGCTCGGCTAATCCTGCGCGGTTTTGGTATTACGATTAAATCTAAAATATTTCTGTTTGGTGATGACATTAGCTTGGTAGTAAAGGATGTTGTGTACAACAATGGCTCGTTTTCAGTTTGTGCAGTTCATGACTTAATTTCATGGCTTGTAGAACATAAAATAAGGCTAAATCACAGTAAGACTCAGTTTTTACAATTTGTAACACACAGTTCAACGAATCCAGACGTTTTAATTTCAAAGAATGGGCATATGATTAATGAAACCGAACAGTTCAAATTTATAGGTGTTCAGATAAGTAGTAAACTGTCGTGGAAAGCCCACGTTCAGACTCTTGTTCAAAGACTTCACGCTGCCATGTTCTGTTCGTACAGTATCTGAAGTAAGTGTTCGATCGTCACGAAAATTAGTCTACTTTCCTTATTTTCATTCGCTTATGTCGTATGATATTATATTTTGAGGTAACTGTTCCCATTCTAAAAGGATAGTTCTGTCCCAGAAACGGACGGTTTGGGCAATAAGTCGTGTGAGTTTGCGAACCTCTAGATATATATTCTTTTCTGTCGTTTCTTGTTAACAATGTGAGCTTACTCCCAAGAATAAGCAGCTTTCACTCAGTTAATATTCGGCAGAAATCCAACCGGCATTTGGATCGATTTCCTTAACGCTTGTGAAGAAAGTTGTGCAGTATACTGCTGCATCAATTTTCAATAAGCTACCACAAGAATTCAAAAATCTCAGCAGCAATCCACGCACTTTGTAATTGAAACTGAAGAATTTCCTCATGGATCACTCCTTCTGTTGTGTTGAGGAGATCCTTAAAAAAATAAGGCGAGTCTTATGTTGTATGGTTGACTGTGTTTACTTAAACTTATGGCTTGACTTTTTTTGGGTTCATAAACTTTCTACTTTTACCTGTTATTACTTTTATGTCGCAATTTTATGTATTGACATGTTCCATGACCTTGGAGATTTGCTCCTCAAAAGTGTTCAAATGTATGTGAAATTTTATGGGACTTAACAGCTTAGGTCATCAGTCCCTAAGCTTACACACTATTTAACCTAAATTATCCTAAGGGCAAACACACACACCCATGCCTGAGGGAGGACTCCGCACAGTCCATGACTGCAGCGCCCCAGACCGCTCGGCTAATCCCGCGTGGCGATTTGCTCCTCAATTTTGTCCTACGGTACTTGATGTATAAATAAATAGCTGCCTCTTTGGCGCCCTGTGCAACACTCTCACATTATATTCTATTTTTGCTGCTGAATGTTTTTCTCTGTCCAAATGTGTACCGAAAGCGCTCTTATTTTGATTATAAGTATACTCTCTAAAGTGAGTCTTGACATATGTTCTTGTCTGACCGATATAAAACTTGTCACGGAGTTGACATTTCATCTTATAGACACCAGATTCCTAATGTTTGTTGTTGCCAACTTTGTGGCGTAGCGTACAAACAATTGTACTTTTCGTATGAAATCCAATTTTTAATTTTGTTTTTCTGAAAGCCTGTGCAATTCTGTCGTAAAATGTTGCTATGTCGTACAATGGTGCATGGTTTCACTTACAGATTATTGGTAGGTAGTAGAGTTATAAAGTAATAAATAGGTTGTTAAATACAATATTGACAAGATTTTCTCCAGTGCGGCACTTTCACACTTCAATAGAACATTTGTTCCTAGGCACATGACCGAGCTGTACCTTGGAACAGTTTTTCGCATTTTAGAAACGCTAACTTTTCCGGAGCAGTTTCTATAATTTGAGAAAAAGTGTGCAGCATACATGAAGTGTATGCCACAATCTTACAATGGAACGAGAAAATATATTAAACTTGTATTACAGGGATGACTACAGGGGAAAATCTGAAAAGTGTTTTCAAGGGACAACAACCTGCCTCCTAATTCGGATTGTAGCCAATAATTATTTCGAAATGGTTGCATTTTCATTTCTAGTGTCTGGACACTCTTGTAAGTCTTTTGTCTGTATCTAGCATTGTGAAGAAAAAGAAAAATTTTTGTAAAATATAGGTTAAAATGCGATAAAGGTTGCAAAGATCTTTAAAATCATTCAGCTTCGCTACATTAAGCATGACGATTCCGATGTTGAGGCAATAGCATGTGAATGACACCTACATACAACCTCTTCGAAAATCAGCGTCCATCCTTGGAACCAGATATCAAAAATAGATTCTCTCTACACAAAGATACGCATTACATTTTGTGAGCTGAATAATTGGAACGAGGTCTAGATTACGAAGAGAGGACATTTCCTGGACATCATTACAGGGAAGCTATCTCTTCCAAGTCTCCAGAGCACAGTGCTGATTAGTGTACCTAAAAAGAAAGCTTTCTTTGCCATTCTTACATTTTTCCACGAACTGTCAAGCGTTTTACGGTGAACCATATACTTCAAAATAGATAGTGCATTTTTAGCTTGCTTCTCCTAGTCTGTTTTCCTTCAACTTCGTATTATTAACATGTTGCACTTGTGTATTTTACATTGCTTGTGTTCCAATTTGAGTAAAATGAACTGCTAATTAATGTTCTCCCAAACGTTTACCGCTTCCTCAAAAGAATCAAGCTTTTGTGACTTATATGCTTTCTCATGTCAACACCTCTGTTGTTAATTTACATTACCAATGTGATGATATTGAAACGTCCCCTTAGAACAATTTATACAAGACTGAGCATAAACTGACACACAATGTTTTTAGCGCAACGCAATCTGACTATCAAAGATCCCTGCAAAAGAATGGCCCTGAGTAACATTAAACTGTACCTTTCAGAAATCACTTACCTCACAAAAATCTTCATTACTCGAACTACTGCAATACAGCGAGCGCCACTACTGCCAGCTAAATAAAAGATTCAAACTACGGAAGGCACTAACTACTAATAGGGATAGTTAGCAAATGAAAGATATCAATAGAGAACAAACACTGTATTTACCTTAATAATCATAATATATATAGCAGTTCAATTTCAAAACTTCCGCCATCTCTCTCCCCACATCCACCACTGCTGGCGGCTCACCTCCAACTGCGTAACGCTATAGGCTGTTCACATCCAGCTGCCGCTGCCTAACACTACAATGGCAGACAACAATGCAAACTAGCCACAGGCTGCACACAGCACAGCCAGTGATTTTCATACAGAGCGCTACGTAACGTTGCCAATAAGAAAATATAAACAGCCTACTTACAATATGAACGGTGTATGAGAAGGTGTAGCAAAAAAAGACCGTTTTTACTTCGAGGTGGCGTCTTGAGGAACAAACTCTACGACACACTTGGTCGGTGCTGCGGCGGATGAAGCCTGCTACTGAGATACCCATTCGGTACAAACGTGAGCTTGACAACATTCAGTACATCGGATAACTACCTTTCATAATGGTGTTACTGACAGTAATCGGAAAATATATGTATCAAGCACTTTAGCGACTCAGAGCATTCTTGGAAAACAAAAATAGCCCACTGAGTGGTAGTTATATAAAACATCGATCTCTACTTCTCTTTCTGATGGTTTCATTTGTCCAGGGGCTGAAATTCATTTAACAGAAATTTGCAGTATGGAGGTCTGGGTTATACTTTGTAAATGACCGAATACTGATTGTTTGCTGCTGTTGATTTATTTCGACGTTTTCTTGAATGCAGACGTAATACTTATCACAGTTTTTACCACATAGTAAATCTCTCATGTACATAGCTCTTCACATTAGATTCTGTAATGTCACTATCCAGTCCTTCAGCAAAGTCCTTAACAAAAGTAGGAAGGAGCAGTTAGGAGGCATCCCTGAAGTATTGCATTAGCAACTGCAGGTAGACAGCCACAGTGTGTCGAAATTTGGGTCAGAAGAACATACACGTAAGGGAATTGTGAGACGAGGTTAGCTGTACTCAGCGGAAAACTCCATCACGCAGCGATAAGAACCGTAGCAGGCGGGTCGATGTCATCACACCAAGACAAGTTTCTTGTTATGGGAGACGTGACTAGGTTCCGCGTTCTAGTTCAAATGGCTCCAAGCACTATGGGACTTAACATTTGAGGTCATCAGTCCCCTAGACTTAGAACTACTTAAACCTAGCTAACCTAAGGACATCACACTCAGCCATGCCCGAGGCAGGACTCGAATCTGCGACCGTAGCAGCAGCACGGTTCCGGACTGAAGCCAGGTTCTAGTGAAACAAATGCTTGCCAGAGGGCTATAAATAAGTCTGAATGTTGAGGAAGGGCGCAATTTTCGTCGCTCGAGTCCAGCAGCTAGAGAGCGACGCCAGAGAGCGACCCTAATGAGCATTGTCAGCAGCAGCCAAGGGTTCGAGACGGGTCTGCACCAGCCGCCACAGCCCTGAGTTCTTCACGGGACTTGGTGCCACAGCACGCCTAACGTACCATCCGTGCCTGCTGCCACCAATGTTGAGTTTCTAGAGGGAGTTTGTGCCTCAGCGAGAGCCGCCGTCCGACTCCTGCCAGAGGATAGCGAGTTGCATCCCATGCACAGTCTTTCTCCACTCACAGCTGGGGTGAGGCGTGAGGAGCTGAAGTGGCCGTGGAGGCTCCATGCTGCCGAGGGAAGTAGGAGGCTCCAGATGTCAATGACTATGGCCTCCAGAAGCTTCCGGCCTGACGTGGCCTTACTATCAACACCACTAGGTGCGATTTCAACATCCAGACCGGAAGCCACCACCGATGCATCAGTCCTGGTCGGGGTCAACAGAAAGATGTTTGTTTCCATCACTGAGCCACGACAAGTCATAACTGTAGTTATAAAAGTCCTTCCTTATTGTCAACAGTGTTTCCACAGGGTTCTCCAGCCCAAGACAACCACCGCTCACCCCTCCAAGTGCAACAGCACTGTTCAGTTCGTACCTTTAACAGTCACAACAGACAATGTACAGGTGCCATAAATATGCAGAAGATATAGGTAACATACACTCCTGGAAATTGAAATAAGAACACCGTGAATTCATTGTCCCAGGAAGGGGAAACATTATTGACACATTCCTGGGGTCAGATACATCACATGATCACACTGACAGAACCACAGGCACATAGACACAGGCAACAGAGCATGCACAATGTCGGCACTAGTACAGTGTATATCCACCTTTCGCAGCAATGCAGGCTGCTATTCTCCCATGGAGACGATCGTAGAGATGCTGGATGTAGTCCTGTGGAACGGCTTGCCATGCCATTTCCACCTGGCGCCTCAGTTGGACCAGCGTTCGTGCTGGACGTGCAGACCGCGTGAGACGACGCTTCATCCAGTCCCAAACATGCTCAATGGGGGACAGATCCGGAGATCTTGCTGGCCAGGGTAGTTGACTTACACCTTCTAGAGCACATTGGGTGGCACGGGATACATGCGGACGTGCATTGTCCTGTTGGAACAGCAAGTTCCCTTGCCGGTCTAGGAATGGTAGAACGATGGGTTCGATGACGGTTTGGATGTACCGTGCACTATTCAGTGTCCCCTCGACGATCACCAGTGGTGTACGGCCAGTGTAGGATGATCGCTCCCCACACCATGATGCCGGGTGTTGGCCCTGTGTGCCTCGGTCGTATGCAGTCCTGATTGTGGCGCTCACCTGCACGGCGCCAAACACGCATACGACCATCATTGGCACCAAGGCAGAAGCGACTCTCATCGCTGAAGACGACACGTCTCCATTCGTCCCTCCATTCACGCCTGTCGCGACACCACTGGAGGCGGGCTGCACGATGTTGGGGCGTGAGCGGAAGACGGCCTAACGGTGTGCGGGACCGTAGCCCAGCTTCGTGGAGACGGTTGCGAATGGTCCTCGCCGATACCCCAGGAGCAACAGTGTCCCTAATTTGCTAGGAAGTGGCGGTGCGGTCCCCTACGGCACTGCGTAGGATCCTACGGTCTTGGCGTGCATCCGTGCGTCGCTGCGGTCCGGTCCCAGGTCGACGGGGACGTGCACCTTCCGCCGACCACTGGCGACAACATCGATGTACTGTGGAGACCTCACGCCCCACGTGTTGAGCAATTCGGCGGTACGTCCACCCGGCCTCCCGCATGCCCACTATACGCCCTCGCTCAAAGTCCGTCAACTGCACATACGGTTCACGTCCACGCTGTCGCGGCATGCTACCAGTGTTAAAGACTGCGATGGAGCTCCGTATGCCACGGCAAACTGGCTGACACTGACGGCGGCGGTGCACAAATGCTGCGCAGCTAGCGCCATTCGACGGCCAACACCGCGGTTCCTGGTGTGTCCGCTGTGCCGCGCGTGTGATCATTGCTTGTACAGCCCTCTCGCAGTGTCCGGAGCAAGTATGGTGGGTCTGACACACCGGTGTCAATGTGTTCTTTTTTTCCATTTCCAGGAGTGTAACTAACCGAGAGGAGCCATCACCACAGCAGTCACTTAACACAGACTGCCTCACATTGCATCAAGTTACGACTAAAGACCATAATGCACCAGAGTTACACTGATCTACGCCAACGGCCTTGCCGCATTGGTAACCCCCTTTCCCGTCAGATCACCGAAGTTAATCGCTGTCGGGATTGGTTACCACTTGGATGGGTAACTGTTCAGTCCGCCGAGTGCTCTTTGCAAGCGGGGCGGAACTCAGCCTTTGTGAGGCAAACTGAGGCGCTACGTAGCGGCTCCGCTCGACAACGGCCAGAAGAGCGGTGTGCTGACCACATGCCCCTCCATATCCACATCCAGTGGCGCCTATGGGCTGAAGATGACACGGATGCGTCAGTACCGTTTGGCCTTCAAGGCCTGTGTACAGTATAGAATGATCCATGAAGTGACATTTTTGGACATTAGAAAAGTAGAGATTCATGCATTATTTAAGAATATATTAAATTTTTTATCTAATATTGTTTTTAAGTTAAATTTAAAAATAACTGGTTGACTAGATTTATAGGGTACGTATTATTGTACAAAAAGATAACGAATACCTTCATAACCATCCATCAGGATAGAAAAAACAGAAATAATGTATAAATAAAGTTAAGAAGAGAACTATCTCGCGAGTAAAACCGGAGAATTATACAAATATCAACCAAAATTGGAAGTGAAACTTCCTGGCAGATTAAAACTGTGTGCCGGACCGAGACTCGAACTCGGGACCTTTGCCTTTCGCGGGCAGCTGCTCTACCATCTGAGCTAGAGGTAGAGCACTTGGCCGCGAAAGGCAAAGGTCCCGAGTTCGAGTCTCGGTCCGGCACACAGTTTTCATCTGCCAGGAAGTTTCATATCAGCGCACACTCCGCTGCAGAGTGAAAATCTCGTTCTGAAAAGTGGAACTGGTTGATTCATTAACAGGAGACCGGCATTGACAGAATCAATTTGCAAAAAGAAAAACAATCGTCCTTGTGTTGTTACGACATGGAGTCACGACAATAGCGCAGAAGTACAAAATCATGTTTTCTGGCCATGGTGTGTCGGGAGAAGGGGGTATAGAGGCAAATATTAGCCCCTATAATTTAGACGCTGTGTAATGCTGTTTGGTGGAAAAGTCTCATGACTTGCACCCTACCTGTGTGTAACTTTAATAAAAACAACCACTTTCGGTCAGACAACAGACCGTCATCAGGTACCTATCTGCAATGAGAAAGACAATAACTAGGCACAATGATAATGAAAAGAAAAAACTGTCGTGCACAGTGAATCAAAATCCGCGCCCTCCGACGTCACAGCACGATTTATTGCACACTGACAATGTAAATATCTCCGTAGTAAAATTTCGGTCCGTGCATATTTTGGGTGGAAAATGGACGTTAAATAAAGGCTCTTTGGCAACTCAGTAATCACATATGCGACAAGCGTCTTCGTTCAGTGCTGTGTAACTCTGCTGTCCAGAACATGCATGTTCAATAATTGTATTCCTGGTCTAGGTACAATTTTTTTTCTAATTTTGACACTTCCGATAAGTTGTAGCATATTCCGTTTCTTAAAAAGATACATTGCCTACAAGTACAATTTTCTGAATGCTGAACGTAGCAGTTGTTGTCAGAAATTTTCATGAAGAGTAATAATCAGTTAAAATAAATTACCAGTCCTGAGACAGAAATTTGTCAATGTGTTGTTAAAGATAGATACGACATTCAGTAACAGAGGCGGCTCGATGAAATACTCGACATACACTTTCACTCGCAACACGCCTTTCACCAAACACACACTGCCTTTAGAGCAGATGCTCCAACAAACCTGCCAGCCTATCAGCCATTCGCTGAATCACACTTCTCTGAGCTCTTCGCAATATAGCTGAGTCGACGGTTACCAAAGCAGCATGGAAGCGCGCTATCGGTTCTTCCACTTTCGTCAGAAGAGTACAATAAACGTAACAGAGTTTGGTAATTACCTGTGATGGAGGTCGCTACACTTACTCATGAGATAACGTCCTAAAGAAAAGCAAAGGGCATCGGAATGGTATGAGTTGGTACTAATCGATAGAACCACTGGCAGTGTAGTGAAACTGGGTTCGAATGTAATTGATGAAGTAGAGAGAAACTATATACCTCAAGTCATTTAATACCACACAGACATGGGAGTAAGTTAAAACAGTTTTTCATCATTTCTTATGCTTCCCATCGTTGCTTAGTTGCTTTTGTATTGCTGGAGCTGTGATCCACCAAATACAACTAATTGAAGAGCTATTTTGATTGTTCCAGTTAGTTTCGCTTCTGTTTGTTTGTGAAATATCTGAAGTGGCCTACAGACATGTTCGTTTTTGTATGTATAAATTGGGTTATATAATAATAACATAATTTTACTACATTACAGTTTTTATTGTTTTCTCGTTTTTAGGTGGGAAATAACTTTTGTGGCACAAGTTAAGTGACAATGAATTAGTATTAATTTTTAATAACAGTGAGTAGTGGAAGTGAGGCACTAAGTAGAAATGTGTTCATAAAATACCGAAAATAGGACATCTTGCGTACGCAGACTAGTTAAGTACAACTTCAGGACGACACTTATGCATTAATAGCATCACAAATCGCAAGTAAAAACTAAGTAGTTTAAATTCACTAAATTTGTGCTTCAAAAAATTGTTTCTCACCCAACAACAAGAAAATAACAAAAACTGTAATGCAGTAACAAGTCTGCAGTTATTATATAAAGCAATTGTTATGTACAAAACAAATATATATTACAGGTCACTGAAGATGGTTCACAAATAGAAAGAAGTGAAAACGCGTAAGGTACAACACAAGCACCCTTTCATTTAGTTGTTGTAGAGGAACCACAGCTCCAGCACCACAGAAGCAACTAAGGAACTACGGAAAACATAAAAAATATTGTAACTTACTCCCATTACTGTGTTGGTATTGAATAAATTGAGATGTCTCATACGAGGACGCGCTGAAAAGTGGTGCCTCTAATAATTTGTTTGAAAACAAATAAAACGAACGTTATTAGCAGTCTACGTCTCTGTTTTTCATGTCTACATGTTTGCAACCTCTGTCGGTAGAGGGCTCAGAAATGTAGCGCGTAAAATGGCGGTGTGTAACGGAATTTTTTCGGTGCTTGAGAAACAGCGTGCTGTAATCGAGTTTCGAATTCTAATAGTTGGTCCACACATGGTGCACCCCCTCTTTAACATAACAAAGCTGCGACATCTGTAAGGCTCTGACTCTTTGAGTTCACTGTTATCGATCATCCTCCATACAGTCCCGACTTGGCCACAACCGATTTTCATCCATCTCAAAACTTAGAGAACACCTTCGAGAACTTCACTTTGATAATGATAAAGCCGTGCAAGTAGAGATAAGGTTGTGGCTTTATCAACGAAGTCAAACATTCTACAGTGACGGAATCAAAAAATTAGTCTGTCACTGGGAAGAATATGTGCGTCGCCAGGGAGACTATGTTGATAAATGAATATGTACACATGAAGAATAAAAATGTAGAGTTTTAATAAACCTTTTTACTAAAAAGCTTTAGAACTTTTTCGTACAGTTTCGGGCGCATTATATTACACTACACCCATGTATAAGACATGCTATAATTGGTAAAAACGATCAAGAAGAGATAATACCTCACACTACATAGAATCAGAGAATAAAAGAAGATTTACCCGTTATAAATATGATCATTTTCAAATCCCGTGCTTCACCGTAAGGAAGAGGAGGGCGGCTAGGTCAGTCCATATTATAATAGTCTATTTCCTATGTCAAAAATTTGGTTCATGTCCTTGTTATTCTGAATGACTATAACATTCAAACAGCATTTTCTGCCAACTTTCTCAAAAAATATCGGTTACTCTTGTGTATTTAAAGCATGAAAATCATTAAATTTCAAGATTTGGTCACAGGACCGAAAACGCTCTGTTACCGGCTGAAGCTCTGGTGACGTCACAGGCTAGGATTAAGGTGAAGCTACACGTGTGTTACAGGTGAGTTAACCGAAGCTGATAGGTTTTTCTGCACTTTTCCTGCAAACAGTTTAGCAACTTAGTGACGGAAAAAGCATTTAAGACCTTTAATTAACAATGGAAAGGAGTTTTGTGAAGGCTTGTGTGCAAATGATACGAAAGTTGATGCCTTCATAGTCTGTTTATTCTTTTAAAACATAGCAGATTTTTATACTCTGGAAATAAAAAACCTGGCCACTGCATAGTAAGTAAAACATACCTAAATTTTGAAGCTAATTATTGCCAGATATATTTTATACTCATTGAAAAAATGTACTTGTTTATGTCAACAGACTGACTCTAAAGTGACTACAAACTATTATACAACGTGAAGTGTGTATAAATAAGAACTGCTACTTGAATTTAGTCATCGTTTTTCTACCAAATGCGTTTCCCTTTTAAATGAACGTTATCATCAATGGTCACAGTAAAGATTACTTATCTTTTGGGCACCTTTTGCAGTTATAGTTCGGATTCAGATTACTTCGTGTGTGTACATAAATTCGTTCTGAGTAATTGACCCTATTCTCATATAATTATGCACGACAATTTTAGTGCTGTTTGGTTTCAAACAAACGTGTCAAGTTAAATCTTGTTACTGACTCTCTTGATTTCTCCCCTTGTTGTATATGTTGAGCGGTTTGAAACTGGACAGTTCTGTTTTCGTTCAATAGGTTGCTCCTTGGTTCTGTGACAAATAACTCCCGCAAAATTATGCATTAAAGCAAGTTAAAGAAATACATAAATTTTTACGTACTCGTAAACTGGTAGCAAGTTGCAACAAACCAAAAACTAAGAAGTACGGTGAAATGCCCTGGGTATATCTTCACAATACAAGTAGTCTCCCATAACACGTTTCCTTTTTGCTTGTAAAGGCCCTCAAGGAAGTCCTATGGAGATCATGATGTGGACTGTGTAAAACAGTATCGTGACAATGGTCTTTGCACTCTCAAATGCAAGATACGCGTACAAGACAAAGTGAGGGGCAGCTCGTGTTCTGCTACTTTGGTTGTGGATGTAAACGATGACAAAATAATAAGCTGCCAATGATATGACTTTGCAGATTCAGCCGTCAAAGAAGTGAAGAACCTTCGACTACTTCAGTGGAATTCTACTGGCAAAAGCCAACTCTCCAGAGTGGAAATGGCTCTGAGCACATGGGTCTTAACTTCTGAGGTCATCAGTCCCCTAGAACTTAGAACTACTTAAACCTAACTAACCTAAGGACATCATACACATCCGTGCCCGAGGCAGGATTTGAACCAGCGGCCGTAGCGGTCGCGCGGTTCCAGGCTGTAGCACCTAGAACCGCTCGGCCACTCCAGAGTGGAGACTCGACTAAAATATAGTACTGTGAAGATGCTGCTAAGAAGAGAGACAATTTTTATATGGGTTGTTTACTTACAACGTAATGATCCTTACAGAATTAAACAAATTCAGTGACCCCTAGCTCTTTGAGAACTGTACAAGTGACTTAGTCACATTAACGCACCTTCTCATTCTTTACAACTCTCAAATCGATTTTTCAGGAGTTTGTGGAGATGTATTTCTACAGTGTGGTTCTACACGCCAATTGTCACGGAAATGTAAAGATATCGCCGTGAATGAGCTTTGTGACAGCAGTTTACTAGCCAGTGACGTCACAGGCGTCGCGTGACTACAGTGGAGAGGTTTCGCTGGCTTTGAAATTATTCCCGTTTTTTCAAACAGCGATATTAATTAGGGTAAGATAATTAACTATTTAAGACGATTTCCAGAAAACAGTCAGATACCCTACTATCACATATACAATTTTCGTCCGACTACACTACAACAGCCGGCCGAAGTGGCCGTGCGGTTAAAGGCGCTGCAGTCTGGAACCGCAAGACCGCTGCGGTCGCAGGTTCGAATCCTGCCTCGGGCATGGATGTTTGTGATGTCCTTAGGTTAGTTAGGTTTAACTAGTTCTAAGTTCTAGGGGACTAATGACCTCAGCAGTTGAGTCCCATAGTGCTCAGAGCCATTTTTGAACACTACAACAGAGGCGGCGAGAAACTCACACATTCGCAATAAGAAGACATCGATATCTTGCCACGATATTTCAACTGAAAATCTTTCAGCTAGCTTCAGGTGAATTTTACGTAGATCTACCGCATAGACCCTTGCCACTTGTTCCCCTTTTCAGTATGTGTTCGTGCACCTGCCGATTAATGAAAGCGGAACAGGCGGTGGGTGCTGTGAACCTGTGGGTGTCGAAGCGAAGGCAGGGAGGCGAGCGACCGAGGAAACATTTCAGTGGGGAGGACGCGGAAGACTAATGGTGCGGCGCCGCGCCTCCATTCGTCGCAGAGCGCCGGCCTTCCCCCAGGGCGTCAGCCGCTGACGTGGATGTATGCGCCCTCGGCGACATTCCGCGGCGCAGGTGCCGACTGCGGCGAGATTTACTGCCCGAGTGGACCGTCTAGGGGTTCCGAGGGAGGACTGCACTCCATTTGGCTACCACCGATCTTGCAGCCACGACAAATTTTGTACGTCGTGTTCAAATTTGTTCTCCGGCGATCCGAAAGTAAAAGGAAAGAAACAACTCCTATAAAAAACGTTTAATATAACGCTTTTTTCCCGTTCATGAATGTCCTGTGAACGAGAACGCGTTATGCAGATCTTGGTGCCTCTCGTGTCCATGTAGAAAAGATAACCTGAAGATGCCTAAATAAGGCGGAACGTTTCGTTGAAAAATAAAAAAACTAAAATTGCAACAAAGACTGTTTTGCTGTTATGCCACATATGGACTGGAAGATTTCTATAAAATAATTTCTCCTACCCCATACAGATTTGTAACTTCAAACAGACAGTCCTGGAGATTTGTGATTGTGATTTTTTAACAGCTATGAAAATACTTGAAGAATTTGAAACGATAAACGTGTGCAAAATGGTTCAAATGACTCTGAGCGCTATGGGACTCAACTGCTGTGGTCATCAGTCCCCTAGAACTTAGATCTACTTAAACCTACCTAACCTAAGGACATTACACACATCCATGCCCGAGACAGGATTCCAACCTGCGACCGTAGCAGCAGCGCGGCTCCGGACTGGAGCGCCTAGAACCGCACGGCCACCGCGGCCGGCGATAAACGTGTGTGTGTGTGGGGGGGGGGGGACACCATGCATGTATCGATCATGTATTACATGTGATCTAGTTTTGCATTTGAAAGTCTACAAGTATTTGCATAGCTTTTTAAAATTCCTAAGCACAGAGTTTCAGGACTAACGTTATGATGTTAGGAATAAGTATGGAGCTAGGAGAAATTTTTTTGTACTTTTCTGACTTTTAAAAACCTGTTATACTAAAATGTTACTTTTACTTTCTGCCTTTTAGTATTGTGTGTGTCGAGCACACTTTAATTAAGGTTATTACTGGAGCAGAAGGATTCCTGCATGCGGTGAGATCTATCATCCACCTACCACTCGACTGCTATCCCGACCGTGCTGCTAGCAAAAAATAAGTGATAGCATGATGTTGGGGGGACTAATAAACAAAACCGAACTGAAGATAGCACACAAAGTGCGGTATCGTGTCTGTGTAATACAAAAATAAAGAAACTGTGCCCAGCATCAGGCGGAATTTCTCTCCAACTCTTCTTTGCAGGCACATAAAGTAGAAGAGTTACAACATCCAAACGATGATTTCATCCGAATTTATGTTTCCGATGATTTTTCGTAAATACGGCAAATTCTGGGAACATTCATATGGAAAACACTTGGTTGGCTTCCTTCTCCGTTTTAGCCTTTTTAGAGCTGCTAATCATTCTATAAGCCCCTCGTCATCGGCGTGTCGTTAAATAATAATATTCCTTATTAACTGTCGGTCTCTCTAATCGATAACAAGTTCCAAATTTCAGCAACGCTACTGTAAGTCAATAGGCTTTTTAGCTGCTGTCTACTGCACTTTCTATAATGACAGGAAATGAAATTAAGACATTACGGGGATGTATATATGCGTTAAAGAACTGTCAAAATAATTTCACGATTTCCCCGCTTCAAAAATTACGTTTTCTGCTAGCTTTTTCATGTGTGAAACACCAAATGATTGAGTTCGTACTGAAAGGCCCTCAGTCACAATATTAGTAAAAAATTAGTTATTGTAGGAATAACACTCGTTGGTAGCAACGCGCTATGAGAACAGGACATCGGTCACACGTTCATAAAGCAGAGAAATCGAAACACAAGTGGAGTAATTCCACGATAAAAGTATGCGACTTAACCCTTCCCTGTATACCAGTGCCCACAGTGAAGACAGCTGCCTCGTCTGTTTAGTTCCTCTCGTCGCGCAGTACCGTACCACGTAGGTTACGGGTGAGAGGATTCTTACTACTCGGGCCCGTTGTTGTAAATTGAAAGACACTATTGCTTAGCAGTGGAAAAAATTGTTGTCAAGTTCAAAAATGGGTTGGAAGAAACACGGCATTTGCTACGTGCATCACTGTACTGAAGGGTCCAATGATGTGTGTTCTTTTCTTCCTAAATAATAAATAATAATATTCCATTAGAAGTAAGCGAAGTGCATTTGTTAGTGCAAAATTATGGGAGGCAGAACAGAAACCTCAATGCCACAGGTCACTTTCAGAGGATAGAACACTACTTCTCTGTCCGAGGTCACTCTTTTCTTACTTGCGACAGAGACTTCGGCCTTCTAAAACAGTCCCTAAGAATGCATGACAGAAATCTTTAGTATCAATCAGTTATCAAAGACCATTGCAAACAGAGGGAAAATCAAGTTTCTCGTCAGGAAAGAGTCGACACCACATGTTTATTCTAAAATTGCTTCACAAAACATGTATAAAGAGTTTTGTCTATTAGAAGAAACTGCTAATTATGCGTACGTCAAGACGAGAACTTGCAGTTTAAAAGCGCAGGTTCATCTGTAACGTCAAGCTGCCACGTTGCATTGTTGCCTTATCGATCGTATGATCAATCATGTTTTCCGAGTGGATCAGCGAGGTACAGCTGTGTCTAGACCAGCTGAAACACTATGGATATCTCCGAATAAAATGCGCCAGGCCAGTTCGTGAATATGAAATCACTAGAGTTTCTCCACAAAAACTCAAAACGTTTACAGTTGACAGCTTCGTCAACTAGAACTTAGATACAGTGTAAAAACTGGAAAAAATTATTGAAAACGTTACATATGATAATATAATATCTTAAAATACACGTTGTTGTAATTTCTTTCGTGCTGATTATCAATGTGAGCGGCCATCGCTCCTGGACGGCGGCGTGCATACATGCTGGCAAAAATACAGGCATATATTAATAAATTGTATCAACATATACAGGATGATGCAAGAAGAACCTCAGTCTGTTGTCTTTATTTCATCTCCTGCCCTAGGCTAACGTTTGAGTATCAAGTGATGTTATCAAATAATTTGCGCGTAACACTGGACAGGCTTTTAAGATTCAAGAGACATTCTAAGACTACTAAAGTATTTTTTTTATTGTATTCGAATGTCAGTCCACCGGACTGAGGCCATTTCAGTACGGATGGATTAAAATTTTCAGTTTTGACTACAAACTTGCTTGCCGAAGTGGCCGTGAGGTTCTAGGCGCTACAGTCTGGAGCCGAGCGACCGCTACGGTCGCAGGTTCGAATCCTGCCTCGGGCATGGATGTGTGTGATGTCTTAGGTTAATTAGGCTTAATTAGTTCTAAGTTCTAGGCGACTGATGACCTCAGAAGTTAAGTCGCATAGTGCTCAGAGCCATTTGAATTACAAACTTATCGACGCATCGCCACGCCTCTTCACATCACATTTCGTAATATTCTTACATCGTTTCATCCAGTTCCAGGCAGTCTTTGGTATTGCTTTCATATGTTCATTGTAGATGTCACGCAGATCATGATCAAGGAATATCTTCTATTCTGCGTCAGAACTATTGGGTTGAGAATTTTTTGTATGTAAACTTTTATTACATGAAAAGGATCGGTGATGTTTATGTGTGTGATCAGTCGAATTAATGATGTTCATATGTGTGCTATTGAGCGTCCTTCCACTTGCCCGACTATTTTCTGTAGTGGGCAATACGAGGTTAACCATTCAGCTCGCTGATCTATCCAAATGACAGATGAATCAAGACGGAGGAGGAGGAGGAGGATATTAGTGTTTAACGTCCCGTCGACAACGAGGTCATTAGAGACGGAGCGCAAGCTCGGGTGAGGGAAGGATGGGGAAGGAAATCGGCCGTGCCCTTTCAAAGGAACCATCCCGGCATTTGCCTGACGCGATTTAGGGAAATCACGGAAAACCTAAATCAGTATGGCCGGAGACGGGATTGAACCGTCGTCCTCACGAATGCGACTCCAGAATCAAGACGTAAAGAAAAGCGCAATTTTCAAAGTTGTGTAACAGATTAATGGGGAAAGTGGAACTAATGTTACAGTATCAAATTCTACTTTCATTTTAGTCCTTATAGTCAGAATTTAAGGGAAATAGGAGCAAGTTGACCGGCGTGGTGAGATGACTAATCGGTGGAAGTTCATTCTTTAACATAGTTCATCTTACGAATACTACAAACGCTTAACGCAGTGCAAAATCAAAATCTCGCCCAGTGAAACTACACCTGATAGCTCAGTGCACGTTACATAATTGTCGAGCACTCTGCTTGACATGTTACAAACTTTCAAGAAGCTCAACATTGTTATATATGAATAATGAAAAAAATACGCGTTTCACAGCCACTATTAATTATGTCTCCTACTCCAAGAACAAAAATTTAACGTATGTGACTGGAGTATGTTGACGACCTCGTCATCTGTTGAGCTCTGCTTATTTCGAAACAGTTAATGGGTCCAAAGAGTATGAGATCGACGCTTACGATTCTCTTGTGTTTAATGAGCGTGATTTTGCCGCGGCGGAAACCATAGATCGTTGTTTTTGTCACAGTCCACGCAAAACTAAGACGTTCCCGCTCAGGCTACAGCATCTTTAGACCAACCCAATCAAACTCTTTGTGAATCACCTAATGAAGACCAAGTTGAGCATAATAACGAAGCCGTACCTTCAACAATTGCCACTTGCATCAAGCGAAACGGTGTCGAATTATTTTCCATTTTAAACCATTGCATAAAGGAACGCCATAGGTGAATAAACGGATAAGTCACAGCATGCAAAGTGCATATATTTTAATAAGAACACCTATAGAAACCGATGGTGGTTCGTAAGGAAGCACACGAAGTGGAACAGGGCCATTTAAAGCAACAATGGAGAACTTCCAAAGGATGTTCAGAGTAGTGTCCTGCATGTGATGAGATCTACGTTGGTCCTCCGCCAGAAGAGTAGACAGCGTGTTGCGAATATCACACTTGGGGGAATGGAGGCTGGCCCACCTACGTAGGAGGACAATTTCAGCCTGAATTTAGTTAATGCAAAACACGGAAAACGCTGATGTTAAAATTATATTATTTTTTTTAGAACATCAATCCTTTCGTTAAATATTATTCAACAACAAATGCGTAGCAGTGTTTAATTAATATTCGTCTTATACTTTCTAAGAACAAAAATAAATTAACTTCAGGCAGTATTGTCATCTTGCCCCAAGGTCAAAGTCATCGTGGCTCAGTACTATGGCACGATGATACTACTGAATTTCCTTTCAAAACTGGTCAAATACTGTGATATCACTAGATGCAATACAGTAGAAGGCCATTTTATTAATATGCATAAAGAAAAACAAAGTTTTCCCAAATACGAATTTACTACAAGCGTTTAACCGCTAACGTCGTGAACATGTCCCCGTCTCCTCTACAGTACATTTTTGGACCTAAATTGTGCAGCATATTAAGTACTAATGCTTTTGGAGTAACTCACATTTAAGTTGCTGAACAATAAGATACGTAATCATTCTAGATTAAATGAATGTGTGAGTTTAAATTTTTATAAAATGTTTTCACTCCATCCAGTGCGTTCACAAAGAAACACTTTTGCGGAATAAAATATTTTTCAGTACAATTTTATGTAGAACTGAGGGCGACGACAGCCTTATGTCAGACTGAGGTGAGGGGTGCTCAGAAAATCTACTTTTGATTGCTTTGCAATGTTCGTCCAGAGGCTGCGCTGCTCAACAAAAGTAGCGGAAATGAAATGAATTCCACTTAGTTATTTGTTGACATCGTACAGACGAAATTGACGCTAAGGTTCGCATATTAACTCTAGTTTTCGGACGATTGCCACCATTACTGATAACAAAGGCATTTTTTTGTATTAAATACACTTATAACATTTTGGCAGCAGTGTATGGGCTTTTCGTAATTATCACTCCATGATATGCTCGCCTAATGCTGTACATTATCTGAACGTGCTCATCGCTTGGTTACAAGGGTCACTGTTAGTTGAGAGAGTCTTCCGTTCTTAAGAATATTTAGTAATGGGGATATCATGCCCTGACGCTTTTCCAAGGAATTTTGTTATGGTGCACTTCCAGCTAACACTCTGCTATTAAGAGGCACTTCCTTCAATGTCTCGTTGATATGTTCACACTGCAGGTAACTTCTACTAAAAATATAATTAAATGACGTTTGTCTCGAGGAATTATCCAGCGACGTCTTATATTAACATATCCAAATATAAGGAAATCCTGATAGGAGTATTACATTATTAGCATAATTTTAGTCTCTAATTGTTAGTCATTTAGCAAACTACACTAGTTTTTTTAATGTTTTTCTAAATTACACAGCTGCTAGACATGTAGACAGCGACATTTAGATACACCACATTTTCTTACTCCTTATAGAACTACAGGTAACGTTTGAGGAGGCTTTAATATTATTAACACTGGAATTCGGTTACGTGATCTTTGTTTCCTGCCCTAGTGGGTTACCCGTTAAGGAAAAACACCATTTCTAGAGAAATTGGCCAAACAGACATCCGTTAACTCCCCGAATGAAATATATTGTTTAAGGACAAGTGATGTTTTACTTTCAGCTCTACAGCAATAAGTGGGACTTAGGAAGAATATCGCTGTACTGGAACTTTTTAAGCTTTAAATGTAAGTGGTTCTGCTTTCACTTACTAAATTATAAACCATCGCACGCTCAATATAAAAAAAGGATACACCTTACATATTAATCTGTTCACTTTTCTTAGAACGTTTCAGAGGCATTGACTCTTAATCAGTGTTAAAGCCGAAGGGTAAACGGGATAACAGTTCTTTAAAAATGTTTCAGCGTGTGTTCTGAGAAACGTCAAAGCAGAAAATCTCAAAGAACTCGTAGATGTTGCGAAGCAGTCGAACGAACAGCTTAATATACCATGTCACTCATATGCGATTTTTGAAGTCATAAATGGATTCATTCGCACTAAATTATCTTGATGTTTTATATGAAGAAGCTGAGCGCTTTCACCAAGATATAGATGCAATGGAAAATGGAGTAATTACTGCCTAACGGGGGAAAGGGATACTCCTGCAACAGAGCCAGAGCCAGAACAAAGAGGCAGGCTCTTATGCTACGGCATTCTTTTTACCATATTTTGTTGTAAGATACATACAGTAAGCATCAAAACTAGTAAATTCGGGCAGTCAGCAAATGTATAACAGAAAAAAACCTAAGCACAAAATTTTCTGATCGTCGTAACAGTCAACGTTCCCAAATTTGTAGGACGGTGTCATAGGAGAAACAAAGCTATTTTGAAATTTTTCTGCAACAGGTATTATAATTTATGTGTAGGATACAGTTTTGCAGGTACAGCATTCCGCTATTCAGCGCCAAATCCAAAGCGTCCTCAGTTGAATCTGTGTTGGAAGAACGTGACAGCAAGTTCCTCATGCGAGACGTTCCGTTGAGAGTCGAGCGAATACTGTGCTTTTTCGAGCGTAAAAAATACAGAGCGCGCTGCGTCGCACAAAAAGAATGAGAACTGCTCAACGAGAAAGACACGGACACTTTGCACGCTACATGTGCATTTCTGGAGAAACTAATGCAAACAACAAGAGCTATTATAAATTTCTAGTGTTTGTAAGGTAGATATGCTTCCGACGGTAGTAAAATAGCTTGCGGCGGCCAACTAGTAAAGAGTCTAGGTAACGGGTAATGGCTTCATTTGGAATTCTGAAAAGTTGTGTTGTAAATTTTGGCCAGACGTTTCTGAAACATGACTGTCTAAGAGTACGAAAACAGAAGGTCTGGTGATAACGCACGGGAGAGTCTCGTATTTTGGGACACTTGGACCTTTCGCCTCTATTAATCTTCTTAACTGAATTTTAATATATCTTCTTACCCAGGTTTGAAGTGATAACATTCACTTTATGGATGCTGCAGTACTTTTCTGATATTACAAAAATTACTCCGGTAAAGTAAGGTTTTTCCAAATGTGATAAACTGTTCCAAGGTACAACACGGTCATGTACTGAGGAATAAATATTCTATTTAAATGTAAAAGTGTTGCTATCGAGGAATTCTTGTCACTGCTGTATCTGAAAGTCTATTTCTCATATTATTACTCTGCAACACCCCAATAATCAGTAAGTTAAATCAGATTAAGAAGAAGCATTATCAAAAACGAATTAAAAGTAAACAACATTGTGAAATAGAAGCTATTCACAACTAAAACAAATTACCATTTTCAAGACAGGGGAAACTATTACGACATTAAAGGAACTCTGGTCACTGCAAACATGAACTATTCCGTGGTTGAAGACCTGCGTCGGTTCCAAGCAGGACCGAATTTATCTATTTGTCTCCGCTAGGCAGAGAAAAATACTTCCGCCCCTCATTTGGACTCGGCGTACCACCAAGTAACTTACATCTGTATGTAACTGAATACTGCGACTGTTGCTGCGAATAATAATAATAATAATAATAATAATAATAATAATAATAATAATAAATACATGCGTACTGAACTCATCACACTCAAATCATGTAAAGCTGTTGAAGGCGTGCTTTCTTAGTAGCAAATCCATCGATCGTATCTTAGTAGTCTAGTTGCTGTGTTGTGCCAAAATTAGTTGAGGGCGCGGGATGACTGTTGACTCGATCACGCAAAATGGATGACGGCAAATAATTTTTGAGTCCAGAATGAGATTTTCACTCTGCAGCGGAGTGTGCGCTGATATGAAACTTCCTGGCAGATTAAAACTGTGTGCCCGACCGAGACTCGAACTCGGGACCTTTGCCTTTAGCGGGCAAGTGCTCTACCATCTGAGCTACCGAAGCACGACTCACGCCCGGTCCTCACAGTATCTCGTCTCCTGCCTTCCAAACTTTACAGAAGCTCTCCTGCGAAGCTTGCAGAATTAGCACTCCAGAAAGAAAGGATACTTCGGAGACATGGCTTAGCCACAGCCTGGGGGATGTTTCCAGAATGAGATTTTCACTCTGCAGCGGAGTGTGCGCTGATATGAAACTTCCTGGCAGATTAAAACTGTTGAGTCTTTTGAGCAGTGAGAAAGAGCTCTCGGCCTTGCACCTTGTTGCATCAGTTAACAAAAATATTCGAAGTTCTATCTCAAAATTAGGAAACATTTCTTGAAAGTAGTTTTCACGCAACAAACTATACTAGGTACTTAGGGATGATTTAGGGATGAGGTTTTGATTTCGTTGTTTTTCGCGTATGCTTTAAAATGATTAACCACATCACTCAAATATATTGTTTCAGGTCGTCTGTTTGACGATACTGCAGTTTTGTAGCACACTTCAATAATTCGTTGTCGCCTTGTCCAGGAAAATTAGTTAGCAACTCAAAATTGCTATAGCTCTTCCATCGAGTTTTTATTTTCTCGAAATCGGATATCGATCTGCCTATAACAACCAGAATGTATTCATCAAAACATCTTCCTTTCCTTAAAAAGTAGTCTCAGGCCAGGCAGTTTCGTTCACTTCCAGTTCTCTTTTCTGTTTCCTACATGTGAATGTTTGGTACATATTTATCTTACTCTTTTCGATGTCAGCATATTCATACGTACCGCACCATACACTGAGGTGACAAGTGTCATAAGATAGCAACGTGCAGATATACAGATGAGGGTAGTATAGCGTACACAAGGTTTGAAAGAGCAGTGCACTGGCGAAGTTGTGATTTCTACTCTGGTGGTTCATTTGAAAAGGCTTCCGATGTGATTATGGCCGCACAACGGGAATTAACGGACTTTGAACGCAGAATGGTAGTTCGAACTAGAAGCCTGGGACAGTCCACTGCGGAAATCCTTAGGTATATTAATATTCTGGGATCCACAGTGTCAAGAATGTGCCGAAATTACCAAATTTCAGTCATTACCTCCTATCACGGACAATGCAGTGGCCGACGACCTTCACTCAACGACCAAGAGCAGCGTCGTTTGCGAAGAGTTGTCAGTGTTAACAGACGTGCAACACTCCGTGAAACACCAGCAGAAATTAATGTTGGACGTACGTGAACGTATGCGTTAGGACTGTGCGGCGAAATCTGGCGTTAATGGGTTATGGTAGCAGACAACCGACGTGAGTGCCTTTGGTAACAGCACGACATCGCCTGCAGCGCCTCTCCTGGGCTCGCGACCATATCGTGTAAGTAGGCTGTTTAGGTTTTTATGTTGGTAACGCCACGTAGCGCTCTATATGAAAATCACTGACTCTGCTATGTGCAGTATGTGGCTGGTTTGCATTGTTGCAATTTCCTATTGTAGTGTTGGGCAGTTGGAGGTGAGCCGCCAGCAGTGGTGGAGGTGGGGAGAGAGATGGCGGAGTTTTGAGAGCGGATGATCTGGACGTGTGTCCATCAGAGAGAGTAAATTTGTAAGACTGGATGTCATAAATTAGACAGCCATTTTCTCTGTTCTGACGGTCACTCGTTTTAATTAACACTAAAATATAAATCACATAGTAAAAACTAAACAACTGCACTCTTTCAGATTAACTGAACTGCCAGCCGGTTGTTAGGATGAGCAGGGCAGTTTCTTTGAAGTTCGAATGGGTGTTGTGGAGTGATAGCACTGGCTACTTCTACGGCGGTATTAGAGACGCCTCCCGTCATCAAACGTAATTGTGAGCCCTGTAAGGCGCCTTAAAATCCGCCGCCACTCAAAATCCGCCGCCGTGGGCAGCTGCCTAGTCTGCCTAGGCCTAAATACGCCTCTGGTTCCAGGGTACAAGATAGTACATGACCGACAAAGAATGGCTTCAATCTACACATTATGTAACTAGTTTTACAAACATACAGAATTTTACTGACAACAGAACTCTGTAACTAAAGAATTAGCAATATCCATGAAAGAATTTTAATATATTACACAGCAATTAATTATGAGGAAGTAATATTGACAAATCTGCACAAAACACAACCTCATGACACAGCAACAAAGACAATAGAAGATGTCGGAAACTGCTTATTGTGGGTTCTAGTGTGTATTCCTTCACAATATGCTGATAGCAGACACCAGACTGAAACAAACTGCTCGTCCGTAGCTTCAAGGCCAATGGATGTCGACCGGCCGCCGTGTCATCCTCTGTCCTCTGCCTTGCAGTGTCACGTGCCACACTTATATCGATTAGAAGTAGGTTTATATTATGCAACTCTGTAGCTCCAGTTATGGAGTGTGTATTCTGTGTTAGTTAACGTCATTGATTCGTGACAGGAAATTTAAAGTTTTGTAATGTACCGGGTGATCAAAAATTCAGTATAAATTTGAAAACTCAATAAACCACGGAATAAGGTAGATAGAGAGGTAAAAATTGACACGTATGCTTGGAATGACATGGGGTTTTATTACAGCAAAAAAAAAAAAAACTAAGTTCACAAAATGTCCGACAGATGGCGCTGGACAGCAAAACTGCTACCGTGACGGGTGAGAGGTACGCCGATATGTTACAGAATCGCATCATCCCCAGCCTGCCTGATAAACACCTGCTGGAACGTACGATGTTTATGCGAGATGGCGCTCCACCCCATATTTCTAGAAGCGTGAAAGATCTCTTGCGCGCGTCGTTTGGTGATGATCGTGTGCTCAGCCGCCACTTTCGTCATGCTCGGCCTCCCAGGTCCCCAGACCTCAGTCCGTGCGATTATTGGCTTTGGGGTTACCTGAAGTCGCAAATGTATCGTGATCGACCGACATCTCTAGGGATGCTGAAAGACAACATCCGACGCCAATGCCTCACCATAACTCCGGACATGCTTTACAGTGCTGTTCACAACATTATTCCTCGACTACAGGTATTGTTGAGGAATGATGGTGGACATATTGAGCATTTCCTGTAAAGAACATCATCTTTGCTTTGTCTTACTTTGTCATGCTAATTATTGCTATTTTCATCAGATGAAGCGCCATCTGTCGGACATTTTTTGAACTTTTGTATTTTTTGGTTCTAATAAAACCCCATGTCATTCCAAGTATGTGTGTCAATTTGTACCTCTCTATCTACATTATTCCGTGGTTTATTCAGTTTTCAAATTTATACTGACTTTTTGATCACCCGGTATATGAAAAATGCAAAATGATTTGTTAAAATAATGAATTTTTATAATATGTATAAAAGAAAGACAACGTTAATTGGAAGCTGATTCATGCTTAGGGCACTTGTAATGTGAAATGTAAAAGAAGTAGTAAAGTCCCTCCGCTACGGAAGCGGCATGGCGCGATGTCAAAGGTGGTTTTGGCGGTCGAACTAGGCGGCTCCGTGGTGCGAACGGTAGACAATAAGTGGTCTGCCGTAGCACGGTAGGCTTTGACGGTGCCAAGAGAGGCAATTGGAAGCTGCTTTGCAAGGAATTTTGCCTCGGATGTTACCTGGCTGTTGTTTGGTACGCCCTGCAAAAAGGAATGGCTTTAATATGTTGATAATCCGTCACCCAGAAGAGATTTTGTAGAGCATTCGAACATCAAGAGCCGTGAGTACAGTCAGCCGCCATGTCGCTTGCCACCAAAACTTCATACATCCAGATATGTACATGGGCATGAACCAGTTAATTTGAGTCTGTGGTTTTAATAATAATCCAAATGCTATAAATCTGTGTTCGGAACCACATCTTCTATCCTGATCATGAACCTATGCAGGGCCCTCTACTGAGTGCTACTGAAACCAGGTATCCTGTTTTAAATGAACAATTATTGCTTTCGAGTGATTTAAAGTGGTTTCTCTTTGTTTCTTAAATGTGAAAGGAGTGGCGAAAGTTAAAATTAAAAGCGCAAAAGTGAAGTCAGATAGGATTTTGCTACAGTGCTTCTAGTTTATTGCGAAGTATATTTTTGCTGGAATACAGTACCAGACGGTGTAAATGTCATTGTCTAAGATATCTGCTTCACAGGTGATAAAAAAGGTCGAATAAGTTAAGCTCATTTTAAACCTAATGTAGTCTTGATTACTATCATGAATGATTTTTTTAAGATAATTGAGCTTAGTCTTGAATATTTTGCCTTCCTAAGTAAAACATAAACTATTCCAAGTGAAGTTAAGGATTAGCTTTCTTTGAATTAGTCTTTTCAACTGAAATAATCATAGAGGTTGACCAGTGACATTATAGTAGTTTATGGGTCCCCAGCATATTCTTCACATATTAGAAGGATAATGGGACTATTATTGTTGCTAAGGAAATCTCATATAGAAGCCCTTCATGTCTAAATTTAGTTCTGCACTTCATGCAGTAACATTTCAGTACTGGTTTAACTAATGATCTGAGTGTAGCTGTTATTAGTGTGAGCTTGGTACAAATTTGCTTTTAATTACCAGTGTGTGCGTTATTGATAACTGCTACTGCATACAGCTCGTAATGCCCTATGCCAGTTTGTATCCTGTGCATTATTCAAAGGGAAATAGCAACGAAAGTAACTTTAATAACCAATGTTCCATTTTATTAAGCATATATCTCCAAATTAATGTGCCCAATTGGGCTGGCGAACGTTCATTTTTTTTTCATTCACATATAATTTTTACCACATTCATTAACTCCCAAGGTTTAAGTCTGTTTAGTATTTTTGCTAATTTCATCATATTCAAATTATAGTCTGATACCTTTATCCATTAGACACACGCGCAGTCCAAAATTTGAAATCCCCACAGAGGGTAACATTAGCTAGTTCCACGGCAAGTTGGCGTTATACGTGGCTTTACATCTACATCTACATCTATACTCCGCGAGCCACCTTACGGTGTGTGGCGGAGGGTACTTATTGTACCACTATCTGATCCCCCCTTCCCTGTTCCATTCACGAATTGTGCTTGGGAAGAACGACTGCTTGTAAGTCTCCGTATTTGCTCTAATTTCTCGGATCTTTTCGTTGTGATCATTACGCGAGATATATGTGGGCGGTAGTAATATGTTGCCCATCTCTTCCCGGAATGTGCTCTCTCGTAATTTCGATAATAAACCTCTCCGTATTTCGTAACGCCTTTCTTGAAGTGTCCGCCACTGGAGCTTGTTCAGCATCTCCGTAACGCTCTCGCGCTGACTAAATGTCCCCATGACGAATCGCGCTGCTTTTCGCTGGATCATGTCTATCTCTTCTATTAATCCAACCTGGTAAGGGTCCCATACTGATGAGCAATACTCAAGAATCGTACGAACAAGCATTTTGTAAGCTACTTCTTTCGTCGATGAGTCACATTTTCTTAGAATTCTTCCTATGAATCTCAACCTGGCGCCTGCTTTTCCCACTATTTGTTTTATGTGATCATTCCACTTCAGATCGCTCCGGATAGTAACTCCTAAGTATTTTACGGTCGTTACCGCTTCCAATGATTTACCACCTATGGCATAATCGTACTGGAATGGATTTCTGCCCCTATGTATGCGCATTATATTACATTTATCTACGTTTAGGGAAAGCTGCCAGCTGTCGCACCATGCATTAATCCTCTGCAGGTCTTCCTGGAGTACGTACGAGTCTTCTGATGTTGCTACTTTCTTGTAGACAACCGTGTCATCTGCAAATAGCCTCACGGAGCTACCGATGTTGTCAACTAAGTCATTTATGTATATTGTAAACAATAAAGGTCCTATCACGCTTCCTTGCGGTACTCCCGAAATTACCTCTACATCTGCAGATTTTGAACCGTTAAGAATGACATGTTGTGTTCTTTCTTCTAGGAAATCCTGAATCCAATCACAAACCTGGTCCGATATTCCGTAAGCTCGTATTTTTTTCACTAAACGTAAGTGCGGAACCGTATCAAATGCCTTCCTGAAGTCCAGGAATACGGCATCAATCTGCTCGCCAGTGTCTATGGCACTGTGAATTTCTTGGGCAAATAGGGCGAGCTGAGTTTCACATGATCTCTGTTTGCGGAATCCATGTTGGTTATGATGAAGGAGATTTGTATTATCTAAGAACGTCATAATACGAGAACACAAAACATGTTCCATTATTCTACAACAGATTGACGTAAGCGAAATAGGCCTATAATTATTCGCATCTGATTTATGACCCTTCTTGAAAATGGGAACGACCTGCGCTTTCTTCCAGTCGCTAGGTACTTTACGTTCTTCCAGCGATCTACGATAAATTGCTGATAGAAAGGGGGCAAGTTCTTTAGCATAATCACTGTAGAATCTTAAGGGTATCTCGTCTGGTCCGGATGCTTTTCCGCTACTAAGTGATAGCAGTTGTTTTTCAATTCCGATATCGTTTATTTCAATATTTTCCATTTTGGCGTCCGTGCGACGGCTGAAGTCAGGGACCGTGTTACGATTTTCCGCAGTGAAACAGTTTCGGAACACTGAATTCAGTATTTCTGCCTTTCTTCGGTCGTCCTCTGTTTCGGTGCCATCGTGGTCAACGAGTGACTGAATAGGGGATTTAGATCCGCTTACCGATTTTACATATGACCAAAACTTTTTAGGGTTCTTGTTTAGATTGTTTGCCAATGTTTTATGTTCGAATTCGTTGAATGCTTCTCTCATTGCTCTCTTTACGCTCTTTTTCGCTTCGTTCAGCTTTTCCTTATCAGCTATGATTCGACTACTCTTAAACCTATGATGAAGCTTTCTTTGTTTCCGTACTACCTTTCGTACATGATTGTTATACCACGGTGGATCTTTCCCCTCGCTTTGGACCTTAGTCGGTACGAACTTATCTAAGGCGTACTGGACGATGTTTCTGAATTTTTTCCATTTTTGTTCCACATCCTCTTCCTCAGAAATGAACGTTTGATGGTGGTCACTCAGATATTCTGCGATTTGTGCCCTATCACTCTTGTTAAGCAAATATATTTTCCTTCCTTTCTTGGCATTTCTTATTACACTTGTAGTCATTGATGCAACCACTGACTTATGATCACTGATACCCTCTTCTACATTCACGGAGTCGAAAAGTTCCGGTCTATTTGTTGCTATGAGGTCTAAAACGTTAGCTTCACGAGTTGGTTCTCTAACTATCTGCTCGAAGTAATTCTCGGACGAGGCAGTCAGGATAATGTCACAAGAGTCTCTGTCCCTGGCTCCAGTTCTGATTGTGTGACTATCCCATTCTATACCTGGTAGATTGAAGTCTCCCCCTATTACAATAGTATGATCACGAAACTTCTTCACGACGTTCTGCAGGTTCTCTCTGAGGCGCTCAACTACTACGGTTGCTGATGCAGGTGGTCTATAGAAGCATCCGACTATCATATCTGACCCACCTTTGATACTTAGCTTAACCCAGATTATTTCACATTCGCATTCGCTAATAACTTCACTGGATATTATTGAATTCTTTACTGCTATAAATACTCCTCCACCATTGGCGTTTATCCTATCCTTGCGGTATATATTCCATTCTGTGTCTAGGATTTCGTTACTGTTCACTTCCGGTTTTAACCAACTTTCCGTTCCTAATACTATATGCGCACTATTTCCTTCAATAAGAGATACTAATTCAGGAACCTTGCCCTGGATACTCCTGCAGTTTACCAATATTACGTTAACTTTTCCTGTTTTTGGTCTCTGAGGACGGACGTTCTTTATCAACGATGATAATGTCCTCTCTGGTAAGCCGTCAGGTATTTTATCGTTTCGCCCAAGGGGGGGGGGGGGGTCCCTCTAACCTAAAAAACCCCCGTGTGCACGCCACACGTACTCTGCTACCCTAGTAGCTGCTTCCGGTGTGTAGTGCACGCCTGACCTGTCTAGGGGGGCCCTACAGTTCTCCACCCAATAACGGAGGTCGATGAATTTGCAACCATTATAGTCGCAGAGTCGTCTGAGCCTCTGGTTTAGACCCTCCACACGGCTCCAAACCAGAGGACCGCGATCGACTCTGGGCACTATGCTGTAGATATTAAGCTCAGCTTGCACTCCGCGTGCGATGCTGGTTGTCTTCACCAAATCAGCCAGCCGCCGGAAGGAACCAAGGATGGCCTCAGAACCCAAGCGGCAGGCGTCATTCGTTCCGACATGTGCTACTATCTGCAGCCGGTCACACCCAGTGCGTTCAATAGCTGCCGGAAGGGCCTCCTCCACATTACGGACGAGACCCCCCGGCAAGCACACCGAGTGCACACTGGCATTCTTCCCCGACCTACCCGCTATTTTCCTGAGGGGCTCCATAACCCGCCTAACGTTGGAGCTCCCTATAACTAATAGGCCCGCCCTCTGTGACTGTCGGGACCTTGCCGGAGAATCGGCCACTGGCCCAACAGGCGAGGCATCCTGTTGTGGCTCGGAAACGATGTCATCACCACTAGGAAGCACCCCGTACCTGTTGGAAAGGGGTAAGGCAGCTGCCACGCGGCCAGATCCCACCTTCGCCTTTCGGCCAGGCACGCGCGAGCCCACCACTGTCCGCCATTCACCCTGGAGTGATGGCTGACCGGTAAGATGCTCACTGCCGGAAGACGCAGCGACATCAGGGGTTCCATGTGATTCCAAGGCCACCGAAGTAGGCATAGGTCTCACCACAGTTGCCCCAACGCCACTACGAGCCGACGCCTGCGCCTCGAGCTCGATGAGCCTAACAGACAAAGCCTCCACCTGCCCCCGAAGAGTGGCCAATTCTCCTTACGTCCGCTCACAACAACCACAGTCCCTACACATGACTATGTTTACCCTACCCTATACGGTGACAAATTCCCAAGATAATCTTCTGATGAGCTACTCTGATAATCAAGAAACACTCACTGAAATACGAGACGCGAAAACTACGCTAGGTTTTCCCAGAAAAACTATTTAAAAGCTAAGCGCAGCAAATAAGTACAAAAACGCTTTATACAAACAGTACTCGCTGCTGCTGGTGCTCTCGCTCTGGCTGTCACAAGACAACTGCTGATTCAAGTGACTAGTGGCTAACGGCCGCGAAACAAACAAAGACGGTTTTAGGGCGCTTTCTGTTCTAAACGATCAAGAAAACACTAAGAAATCTAACACGAAAACTACGTAAAGTTTTATCAAGAACTGTTAGTTACTATGCAGAGCAGATAAACACAAATAGAATCCCTTCCTTAGTGGAAGGTCGTAAACAAAATGCAAAATAAACGCTTTATACAAACAGTACTCGCTGCTGCTGGTGCTCTCGCTCTCGCTCTGGCTGTCCCAGAACAAGAATTGCAGGTTAGGTTGTTAGTGCGTAGAACAGGCTGGCTAGCGTTATACATGTGGATGCGCTATGGATCAAAGTGTGGTCAGCACACATTCTTCCGGCCACTTCGCTGTCTTTCTAGACCGAGTAGCCTCTGATTCTCAATCAAGTAGCTCCTCAGTTAGCATCACGAGGCTGAGTGCACCTCATACCAATCCTCGAGCCGAGAAAAAAATCCTTAGCAGTACCGGGAATCGAACCCGGGTCCTCCGCATGGCAGCTATCTACGCTATCCACTTAGATACAGTTTTCGCAAATTGTTTCATTAGACCTATGTTTATATGCAGGAATGGTAATAGAATTTCTTGGAGCTTCGAGATTTTGTCCAAAAAGAAGAACAGTCAAAGAGGGTTAACACTCTGCAGTGGAGTGTGCGCTGATTTGAAACTTTCTGGCAGATTAAAACTGTGAGCCAGACTTTGTTTTTGGACCTTTGCCTTTCGCAGGCAAATGCTGTACACAGTAAGCTATGTAATCACGACTCAAGACACGGAGTCAGTTTTACCTCAGTGCGAACCTAATGTTCTATTTTACAACTTCACAAAAACTATCGCCTAAGCGGTGGCTAAGCCATGTCTTCGCAATATCCTTTCATCCATAAAGGTACCAGAAGAAATTTTGTAAAATTTGGAGGGCGGGAGGTGAAGTACTGGTGGAAGTAAAGCTGTGCGGGAGGTCCTAAGTTTTTAGCTCAGTCTGGAAAGCACATATTTACCGAGTGCGGGTGTGCCACGTGGTTTAATCTTCCAGGAAGTTTCAAAGGTCAAAATTATTGCCATAGTCATTGCGACGTATAATAAACACTGTAAATACTACTACCGAGATTTCAGCTTCATGCTGTTCTTACCTGAAATAGTACCTGAAATACACTCTTAGACAAAAAAAAAAAAAGAAGAAATGCACCACGAAGAAATTATCCGATTGCGACCGAAATCGGTACATGTGATGGACATGAACAGCAACCAAATGATCACATCTACTGATTTCCGTTCCCTTCGTATCATTTCTTCATGGTACCTTTTTGTAAAAATATTGAGAGTTAATTCGGAAATAAATGTTGATACCACTGTTTTTTGTTATAATGTTACGATGCAGCACACTACAAATCACGGAATGGACCGTTTTAATTGAAAATGTTTTTTTAACGTTGGTCAGTGTGCCAGAATGTTATGTGTGCATACTACATGTACCTTCCCACAGTTCAAGTGAGAGTAATTTACACTAATAAAGTTTTCAAAAGTAGCTTGAGACGTTTGGGGCCATCAGTAATTTGGAGGACAAATCCTCAAAAAACCTCCGTGTTGTCCCCTCATATGCGCATTCTGATACAGTGTAGCGCAGAAAAGAAGCTGCTTGGGCAATTCTACCTTACTTGCAGCGAGTGAGATGGTGCAGTGATTAAGATAGTGGATATTCTTTCACGATGACCGGCATTTCATTCCCCATCCATCTCTCTGGACTTAGGATCGTCGTGCTGGCCATAAAACGTGTAAGTTGTATCACTAGTTGGTTCCTTGCCAAATAGAGTGACCGATATCCTTTCCTATCCTACCTTAACCCGAACTTACGTTCCGCCCCCAATGACCGCGGCTGCGATGGACATTAAGTCGTGATCTTCCTTGCTTTTCTTCACCCACTGCACTGAATTCTACCATTTGCTGATAGCCAGCAGAAGCCACAGCCCTTCTGATACTTGGCAAACGAGAGGCTCAATGCCTCGAGTTCATTTCTTTGCTGGAGACACGGACTGCATCATTTCAAAAGCCTAAAGAAACCTATTAAGGTTAGAAACTTCTTACCAGGAAGAGCTCTTATCTACTGGGCTCCAGTGAACCAGGCTAACAGGAATTCATGGAAGAGCTAGGCCCGAGATTATGACATCATTCATTATTTGTCAAGTGATTCACATTTATTAAACATTTTTTTTAAAAAGTAACAACAGTAAGATATAATGAAATAATCTTTTAGAACCCAGCCGTTCTTAAAACAGTAAGTGGAATGCTTTGAATTCAAAGGAGCGCAATGGCTTAATCAGTTTAACAACGATAGCAAAATAATACCAGGTTAACATAATGATTTTAAATTACAGACCCAAGATTTGACACGGTCCTTTAACAGACCTGACAAATTTAAATCAAGACTTTTAAAAATCAAATGTAACAATCACTAGCACAAATTTAATAACAGATAGAACTTTAAGCAAAATTTGAATATCCAAGCTAATAGGCAAAACTAAGAATTTCAAAAATAGTACAATTTAAACACTGTCAAGTATCGAGAATAAGTAGTTTAATATAATGAAGCTATAAAAATAGTTTAAGTAGCTTTTAAATAACTTTCTTTTGGGGTTGAAATCCTGGATCTATGAACTATATAACAGTCTGATACCAGTACATGATTCCGAGAATCAGGTAAGGAATCTCGCATTACAACACCCAAGGGTGCAAACACAGAGAATTTCACAGCTCTCCGGGAGCACATCCGGTACACTAATAGATATGAACACATCAGAATTTAAACACAACTAAAAGAGCACATTGATCATAAATTTTCATCACAGCACCAGCAGCACCCGCGACTGTCGTCACAATACCACTGCTGGCAAAGACGGAGACAGTGATAATGTTAGGCATCATTTGGTAAGAAGAAACGCTGTTAAAACCAAACAATAAAAACTATCACCACAATCGTCACACCTAGTGATCACAACTAAGTTACTTTTCACGGTCGCAGGTTCGAATCCTGCCTCGGGCATGGATGTGTGTGATGTCCTTAGGTTAGTTAGTTTTAAGTAGTTCTAAGTTCTAGGGGACTTATGACCACAGCAGTTGAGTCCCATAGTGCTCAGAGCCATTTGAACCATTTTTTTTAAGTTACTTTTCAGGAAAGCAACGCAGGTAGCTCAGCGAACACCGAGGTGGGTGGGCTTAAACAGTATCTATAAGTGATGCAGACAACACTAACAGCGGATCCAGACTTCCTGGAAGGTACAAATTCACAACTCAGAGAGTAATCACATAACGCAGGGAAGTAACAACAGGCCCCGCTAACGCCACCAAAATAGAGAACACAACAGGGCTCGACAACAGGAAAAAGGTGCTCTTTCAGCGCACCAAACTCAGCTGATCATAATTAAAGTCGTTCCCATTGCAACGGTTCCCTCAGTGCGAATAGAACAAGACACCGACCGGCGACCAGAGGGAAAACAAACCAGAGATACGATACACGGACCGCAATCGATACGAGCCGACGCGGGTCATCTGCCACAGTGTTGTCATGATCGTGTGAAACTCAATGCGAAATCGATTAGTAACAGTACCTTTAAGAAACAGTTGCGGTAAGCTGCAAAGAAGCCAACATTGTCTCCCTGTTTATATCTCTAACTTCAGACTGCTATATAATGACAGTACTGACCTCAAATACGTTTTTTAAATAATCTAGAGCGCAGTCGTTCATGTACTTCTTGCCTTTATGATCAAAAGGAATTACTATTCCATGCAAGGACCTTGTTACTGAGGAGTCGGAATATTTTTTTTTTTTTACATGCGTATAGTTGGGGAGGGTGTTGTGCTTACGAAACACACGATATCTCAAAAACCAAAATATTCATTACCTAACAGATAGTAAACAAAAAGTTTTTCATGATATAACTGCATGATTAGGGAACGATTTACAAGAACGGGGGAAAGAAACACAGTAGAAGAAGAACAGGTAGATCTGAGAGATGAAATAGTAAAGGCAACAGAGGATCAAGTAGGTAAAAAGATAAGGAATAGTAGAAAACCTTGGCTAACGGAAGAGTTATAAACTTCATGGATCAAAGGAGAAAATATAAAAATGCAGTAAATTAAGTAAGCAAAACGGAATGCAAAGTCTCAAAAATGAGATCGACAGGAAGTGCACAATGGCTAAGCAGAGATGGTTGGAGGACGAATGTAATGATGTAGAGGGATATTTCACTAGGGATAAGATAGAGCCTGCCTACAGGAAAATTAAAAAATATCTTTGGAAAAAAGAGAACCACTCGTATAAATAAGAAGATCTCAGACGGGAAACCAGTTCTAAGCAAAGAAAGGAAATCAGAAAGGTGGAAGGAGTATACAGTGTGGTCCATTGATTGTGACCAGGCCAAATATCTCACGAAATAAGCGTCAAACGAAAAATCTACAGAGAACGAAACTTGTCTAGCTTGAAGGGGAAACCAGATGGCGCTATGGTTGGCCCGGTAGGTGGCGCTGCCATAAGTCAAACGGATATCAACTGCGTTTTTTTAAAATATGAACCCTCATTTTTTATTACACATTCTTGTAGTACCTAAAGAAATATGACTGTTTTAGTTGGACCACATTTTTCGCTTTGTGATAGATGGCGTTGTAATAAACACAAACATATGGCTCACAATTGTAGACGAACAATTGGTAACAGGTAGGTTTTTTAAATTAGAATACAGACCGTAGGTACGTTTGAACATTTTATTTCGGTTGTTCCAATGTGACACACGTACCTTTGTGAACTTATCATTTCTGAGAACGCATGATGTTACAGCGTGATTAGCTGTAAACACCACATTAACGCAAAAAATGCTCAAAATGATGACCGTCAACCTCAATGCATTTGGCAATACGTGTAACGACATTCCTCTCAACAGCGAGTAGTTCGCCTTCTGTAATGTTCGCACATGCACTGACAATGCGCTGACGCATGTTGTCAGGCGTTGTCGGTGGAATACGATAGCAAATATCCTTCAACTTTCCCCACAGAAAGAAATCCGTGTACGTCAAGTCCGGTGAACGTGCGGGCCATGGTATGGTGCTTCGACGACCAATCCACCTGTCATGAAATATGCTATTCAATACCGTTTCAAATGCACGCGAGCTATGTGCCGGACATTCATCATGTTGGAAATAGATCGCCATTCTGTCATTCAGTGAAACATCTTGTAGTAACATCGGTAGAACATTACGTAGGAAATCAGCATACATTGCACCATTTAGATTGCCATCAATAAAATGGGGGCCAATTATCCTTCCTCCCGTAATGCCGCACCATACATTAACCGGCCAGGATAGCTGATGTTCGACTTGTCGCAGCCATCGTGGATTTTCCGTTCCCCAATAGTGCATATTATGCCGGTTTACGTTACCGCTATTGGTGAATGACGCTTCGTCGCTAAATAGAACGCGTGGAAAAAATCTGTCATCGTCCCGTAATTCCTCTTGTTCCCAGTGCCGGAAGTGTACACGACGTTCAAGGTCATCGCCATGCATTTCATGGTGCATGGAAATATAGTACGGATGCAATCGATGTTGCGATGTTGATGTAGCATTCTCAACATCGACGTTTTTGAGATTCCCGATTCTCGAGCAATTTGTCTGCTACTGATGTGAGGATAAGCCGCGACAGCAGCTAAAACACCTACTTGGGCATCATCATTTGTTGCAGGTCGTGGTTGACGTTTCACATGTGGCTGAACACTTCCTCTTTTCTTAAAAAACATAACTATCCGGCGAACGGTCCGGACATTTGGATGGTGTCGTCCAGGATACCGAGCAGGATACATAGCACACGCCCGTTGGGCATTTTGATCACAATAGCCATACATCGACACGATGTCGACCTTTTCCGCAATTGGTTCAAATGGTTCAAATGGCTCTAAGCACTATGGGACTTAACATCTGAGGTCATCAGTCCCCCTAGACTTAGAAACTACTTAAACCTAACTAACCTAAGGACATCACACACATCCATGCCCGAGGCAGGATTCGAACCTGCGACCGTAGTAGCAGCGCGGTTCCGGACTGAAGCGCCTAGAACCGCTTGTCCACAACGGCCGGCCGCAATTGGTAGACTGTCCATTTTAACACGGGTAATGTATCACAAAGCAAATACCGCCCGCACTGGCGGAATGTTACGTGATACCACGTACTTATGCGTTTGTGACTATTACAGAGCCATCTATCACAAGGCGAAAAAAGTGGTCCAACTAAGGCATTCATATTTCTATACGTACTACACGCATATGTAATTGAGAATGGGGGGTTCCTATTAAAAAAAAAGAAACGCAGTTGATATCCGTTTGACCTATGGCAGCGCCATCTAGCGGGCCAACCATAGCGCCATCTGGTTTCCCCCTTCAAGCTAGACGAGTTTCGTTCTTTGTAGTTTTTTCGTTTGATGCTTATTTCGTGAGATATTTGGCCCGGTCACTATCAATGGACCACGCTGTATTGCTAACTGCTGAATGGGCGCTAGTTTGGTTACTTATATACCATGGAGGAGTAAGGCTGTTAGGTATTCTTTTCGTAGTCCTTGAACTGCGTGTTGTCATTGGCGGAAACAGGCGTTGTGCATTGGATTTTGTCCGCAGCTCGTGGTCGTGCGGTAGCGTTCTCGCTTCCCGCGCCCGGGTTCCCGGGTTCGATTCCCGGCGAGGCCAGGGATTTTCTCTGCCTCGTGATGACTGGGTGTTGTGTGATATCCTTAGGTTAGTTAGGTTTAAGTAGTTCTAAGTTCTAGGGGACCGATGACCATAGATGTTAAGTCACATAGTGCTCAGAGCCATTTGAACCATTTATTTTGCATTGGAGTTTCCTTTATTGCTTGCCACTGGTGCAAATCGGCGAGTAGAAATTGAAAGGCTCCTGCAACGAAGCGCTGTTTACTAACTGCCTAATATCGACTAGGGTGCGTCAGCACTCTGTGTACCCTCCGCCGTTGTGCAGGATGAATATCGAATTTCGACAGGCCCGCGTACTGGCGAAACAGCCGTTTAGCTTGAGGAGGAAGATCAGATAGTTTATAGAAATAGCCAAGCGACCCGTCAACATGAATAGAGAACACGGGTACCGATTCCCATTGTCTTGGCTGCCAGCAGTGACAGCTTTGCGGAAGGACAGCTCTCGCAAAGCAACAGACGCGCGGTAGGCCACAGCGGCCGAGGGAACACAGAGTGCTGACGCGCCCTAGTCGATACTAGGCAGTTAGAAAAACATCGCTACGTCGCAGGATCTGCTCAGTTTCATATTCACCGATTTTCACCAATGGCAAACAATAAAGGAAACTCCAATGGAAAACGCCTATTTCCGTCAATGACAACACGGAGTGCAAAGTTCAATAAAAGAACACCTAATAACCTTCCTCCTCATCCCCGTTTCCAATGACGGCTTTTTTTTCCTTTACTGTGTTTAGATTCTCCCCCCGCCCCACCCGGGGGGGGGGGGGCTCTGGCAGCAGCGTAATACGCCGCTCTGAAGCCTACAGATCAAGTTAAATAACATAATGAGGAGATATAACAATAAAAACAGGTGACAAAACGCTGACTGCTTAAAACGAACATGGTGAAAAGTTGCAAAGAAAATATAAAAAATATAGGGTGGGAAGTGATGATTAAAACACATAATAATTAGACAGGCACAGTTAAAAAACACGGCGACAGTCTGGTTTCTGTTCGCAACACTTAAAAAGGAGGACGCACAACACAATATTAATGGAAAACACTGCTCTATAGAATACAAATGTATATGGGGGTGGGGGAGGACCCAGACAGATGAGGGGGCAAAAAAGGCGGGGGAGGAGAGGAAAAGCAAAGAAGGGGGGGAGCTGATGGAGGGAGATGACACAGAAAAGGGGGGCAGGGAGGACTGGGGAAGGCAGTGGAGGGGAAACCAAAAGGACTAAAAAGGAAACAGGATGAAAGCAGGGGGGAGGGAATCCCACGAAGAGGACAGAGGGAGGGAGGGGAAGTGAGGATCAGAGTTGATAGGAGGGACAAATGGAGGAGAGACGGCATCATCTGGAAGGGGAAGTTGACGGAAGCCACCATGGGAGAGGAGATTAAGAGTGTAGAGGTGGAGGGTAGGGGGGACATAGTGGTGAAGGCGCGGTAGTGGGCGTGGGTTGGAGAGGAGACGAGCAACTAGGGCATAGGGGGGATCAAGGTGGTGGGAGGTGTAGAGGACTCGGATATGTTTGAGAAAAAGGGCAAATGGGGGAAAGGAATCAAGCCGTAGAGGATCTGCATATGGACAGGAGGTGTATACGGAAGGCAAGGGAGAGGGCATGGTACTTGAGGATCTGGAGGGACTTAAAAAATTTGGGAGAGGGGGTATAACAGAGTATGGGATGGATTAAGGATTTTTAGGTGTGGAGGATGGTAGAGGGGTTCCACCCCTATGTCTGGCTAGAGAGGAGTTTAAGGAGAAGGAGGCAGTTATGGGCTTTGGATTGGATAGAGCAGGGATGAGGGATCCAGATGAGGTGACAGTCAATGGTGAGCCCGAGATAGGCAATGGTGGGAGAGAGGCAGACAGAACAGGTGCAGATGGTAAGGCAAAAATCAAAGAGCTGGAAGGAGCGAGTGGTACAACCTACGATGATTGCTTGGGTCTTGGAAGGATTGGTTTTGGGGGGCCACTCGTTACACCATGTGGCAAAAAGCTCAAGGTGATTCTGGATAAAGCGTTGGGACCATTGAAGGCTAGGAGCGAGGGCAAGGAAGGCAGTGTCATCGGCATAGTGCAGGTGGTGGACAGGAGGGACGGGGATTGGGGCATATTGGTTGTGTACAGGGGGCAGAGGGGAGATGACAGAGCCCTGGGGTACATCTGTAGAGGTAGGAGGTGTGGGAATTGTCGTTATGATGGGTAGTGTATGAGGGGCAGTGGGAGAGGAGGAGACAATCAGACAGATGTAGTTGATAGGAAGGGCATAGGTTTGGAGTTTAAACAGGAGATGTGGATGCCGTATGCAGCTGTAGGCCTTTTCAAGGTCTAGGGAGACAAAAATGGCTAAGCAACGGGAGTTTAAGGAGATGAGTGAGGCAAGAGTTTGTCATCGGCAGAGAGGGAAGGTCGAAAGCAACATTGGGTGTTGAGGAGGAGGTGGTGTCAGTAAAGGTGGTGATGGATGTGCCGTGTAAGGATGGATTCAAAATGGTCGAATGTGTGTGAAATCTTAAGGGACTTAACTGCTAAGGTCATCAGTCCCTAAGCTTACACACTACTTAACCTAAATTGTCCTAAGGACAAACACACACACCCATGCCCGAGGGAGGACTCGAACCTCCACCGGGACCAAGGATGGATTCCAAGAGCTTACTGAACACTGAGGTGAGACTAGTAGGGCGATAGGAAGAGGATTCAGAAGGAGGGTTGTTGGGTTTGGAGAACCTCAGGATACAGGACGTTTTCCACAAGTTGGGATAGAAGCCGATGGCAAGGATTATGTTGTAGAGGGCGGCAAAGACTGGAAGGAAGCAGGGAGGGCAGTGTTTGAGATGGTGGTAGGTAATGCGGTCATGGTAGGGGCAATGTTGCGTTTAGTGTGGAGTGTGAGGCTGATGTTCTGTGTTGTGATTGGAGTGTTAAGTTCGGATGACACTGTGTGACTCAAGTACTGGAAGCTAGGAGCAAAGGGAGGAGTGGGGGTATCCATACATTCGATGATGTCAGGCAAGAGGGAATAATCAAATTGGGGATCATCTGGAATAGAAAAGACATCAAATAGGTGGGAGGCAAAGTGGTTGGCCTTACTGAGGTTATCAGGAAAGGGAAGGTCATCAAGGAGGAGAGGATACTGTGGGTAGGGCAGTTCCCAGTAAGGCAGTGGAAAGCAGTCCAATACTTGGAAGAGTTTATTGGAAGCATGGCATTGAGTTGTGTGATTGTTTGTCGCCAGGCATGGTGTTTCTTTGCAGTAAGGATGTTGCGGATGTTTTGTTGCAACTGCCGCTGATGATTAAGTGTGTCCTGGTCACGAATGCAGAGGAAGGAGCAGTAGAGGCGATGGGATTCACGGAGGAGAAGGGCATGGCTGGGTGGTGATGGTGCATGGCTTTGGTAAGGATATGGGTGGCTATGGCGTCAGTCTGGTGGAGGAAGGCAGCAGTTTGGGAGATGCCATCAGGAGATCGGAGTGTAATGTCATGGTGTTTGACGCGTATGTGTACGTAGTCTCGGTAAGCATCCCAATTGGTGCAGGAGTAATCATGGACTAGTTTAGCCGGAATGTCTGGGCGAGGAACAGGGCAGGGATGGCGACCATCAGAGATAGTGAGGAGGATGGAGGCATGGTCGCTACAAATTAAGTCAAGGCCTTCTGTGGTGATGCACCCAAGGACGTTGGGAGAGACTAAGATCACATCAGGAGTGGTGTTGGACTGAGGTCGGGGGGAGGGGGACCAAGTCTCCCTGGAGGGTGGTGATAAACTGTTGCCACTGCTGGAGTTCAGCAGGAGCACAGCTGTGGATATTGAGATCTATGGGAATCACATAGGTGGAGAAGGTGCAATCAGTGTGGGCCAGGAAATACTATGGGATGGGGGTACGAGGGTGGATGTAGATGGTGGCACATGTGACAGTAAGGGTAGGGAAGAAGATGCTGAGGGTGAGGTGCTCAGCAGGATTGTTAAGGAGAGGTTGGGGCCGAACAGGGAGATCCTTGAGGTAGCCGATAGCAACCGCGCTATATGCCAGGAGTACGGGTTATCGGTGTGGTGGAGGCTATAAAGGGCTGTGCACTCAGAGATACAGGTTAGGACGAAAGTTTCATTTAGGATGAATGCATCCATGCAGTGTCGATTGAGGGTGTGTGGAGGATAAGGAGTTGGTGGGTGGGCAGGGAGCGAATATTAGGGTAAAGGATAATGTATTGTTGTCATGCCATGGTAGGGGAGATTTAGACAAGGGTGATGAGGTGTGTGAAGGTGAAGTGGGCCTCGTTGTGGGAGTAGGTGGCATAGGTGGTAAGGTGAAAGATGGGGTGGGCAGTGAGGGCGATTTGGGAAAGGGTTTGGGGCCATTGGAAGAGGTGGAAGTTTTGGAGGACAATGGTGTCAAAGCAGATGACGTCCTCTGCAGTAGGAGGAGGGCGGAGCGAGTTGCTGGGATGGATTGGGTCAAAAATGGGGCAGACAGGGATGGTGAACTATAAGGTGACAGGAGGAGGTTTCGATTTACATTTAGATGAGTAGGTAGGATGGGGTTCATTACAGTTATTACAGGAGGAGGCAGAGGCAAGGTTGGGGCAGTTCTTCAGGAAGTGGGAATCTTTGCAATGGGGAGACGTAGGGGAGCTCTTGCAGGTGTCAGTGACATGGTCATTACACTCTAGGCATCGTTGGCAGCAGTATGATTGGGGGGGAGGGGGGAGGGACAGGAGGGTTCAACTTCGTGACTGCTATTATAGATTAGGACTCCCTCTGTATGGAGATGGTCAATGGAGGGGGAGGATTCTGTGAATAGGCGCATAATGCAAGTCGGCCTGGTATCATTAAGGATGTGATGAGCAAATCGTATTTCAATGTCGGGATGGGAATTTAGTCCCACCAACAACTCAGCCTCTGATCACAGGGCTGAGCTTTGTGATCACAGAGGTGAAGGTCAGCAGACGTCGGGGAGGTTGAGGCTGTTGAGGAGAGGACAGGGTGTGGTAGGGGGTAAGAGTGGTTTGTGGGCCAAATTGGATACATGGGATTTTGGAGAGATCAGTGTGGAAGGAAGCATTGGGGGATATACTAAGGACCAACTCGTTTTGAGGAATGAGAAAGGAGATAGGGGCATTAGGGAGGTATTTAAGGACGACCAGGGTGAGGGTGCAGGTGTCAAGGAATTGAGGGTCAGGACTGGGGAGGACGAAGATGTGGGTGGAAGGGGTTGAAGGGGTGGTGGGTGGGGTCATGTCCATGTGGTGGATGGGTCAAGAGGATCAGGGAGGGAGCAGGCTCAACATTAGGGCGTTTAGTAGGTTTCTTGGACAGGACAGAGTGGGAAGGGGGCTGGGGGATGTGTAGGAGAGGGACATGTCAGGGGGGCAGGTCCTCCCTGAGGGGTGGGCGATGCAGTGGGTGGGGGCAGGGGTGTGGCAGAAACTGTGGCATGGCAGGCGAAGATCCATGCTGGCTGGGAGCCTGTTGTAGGTATGCAGTGAATGGTGGGAAGTCTGAAGATGACGATGGGGTGACAGCTAAGGGTGAGGCAGAAGCGGTGGAAGTGACAGCTGAAAATGGCGCAGGAGTGGGACAGACAGGGAGGGAAGGGAGAACAGAGATGGGGTCTGTGGAAGAGCTCCATGTGATCGTGGTTGGAGCAGCTGAGGGGAAGGTGAAAATGATGGTTGTGGTAGAGTGGGACATGGGGGAAGTGTTTAATTTTGGTAAGAAAAAAATGTGCTTTTCGCAATATGGAGAAATGCGACGCTTCAGAGCTATTTTTACTCGCACTAATGACACTGGTATTTCTGTATCAGGAGAAAATATTGCAGAAGGAGCGAACATTTAAAAAACGTTGTCCTGCACACTGCATATAGTTGAAAGAACCTGAGGTGGAAAAAAATAGGATAGAAAAGGTTAGAGAATCTAATGCGTCGTAGAATATGGCGATAAACAGAGGAAAGACGTGAACCATCGATATGTGGATGAATGTGGTGTTGGAGGGGAGGGGGCGGGGCATATGGTAGGAGACAGAAATAGCGCAGAGGACTGGAGCGTGGGTTTGGTCATAGAGTGAAAAGGAAAATGCAGTCATGGACTGTGCTGCTGGTCTCGGCGGAGGTTCGAGTCCTCCCTGGGGCATGGGTGTGTGTGTTTGTCCTTACGATAATTTAGGTTAAGTAGTGTGTAAGCTTAGGGGCAATTGACCTTAGCAGTTAAGTCGCACAAGATTTCACACACAAAAAGGAAAAGAATAGGGGGAGATATAGAGTGAGGAGGTGAGCCCTGGGTCAGAGAGGAAAATTTTTCGTATACAATGGTCTAAGAACATTCTTTACTTTCTGTGAAACACATCTTCACTGAAACACGTAGCTCAGAAGCTTCCTCACTACGCTCACTATGAAATCAGTGTGCGAAGTTGCTACCACACGCGTTGCCAATCGGAGGAATGCGCTGCGTTAAAGCAGTTTGCATTTAGAGCGGAGAAACGTGTTACAAATATTCGTGCACAGAGAATGCGCCAGCGCTACGTGGTTCTGCAGTGGGAGCCGCAAGCTCGTGGCGCTGATGGAGGGCGCGCGGTTCGCGTTCCTCCGTGCAGGGAAACCACAGGACTCCGGCATACCAGTCTCTGCGAGTTAAACGACGCGTCTGCGTGTAAATGTGCTATAGCTCTGTATCTAACCTCTGTTCTGCTGTAGTAGATGAAAGGGCTTTTGGGCAGATGGTTGCAGAGCAATCAACTACTCTGCTGGCCAAAAACTTTGCAACTCCAAGAAGGCAGCATGCGACAAACGTCAAGATGCCATGAAGCGCATTACTTGCTTCAGTACCAAACTAATTAGCGTTCCAGTGCTACCATTACCCGTACGTACCTGCTTTAGTAGGTAGTTACGAGTAACAGTAAGAATACAAGGGGATTTCTGCACACAAATTAAGCTTACATACCCGTATTTTCCTTTCCCTATGACAGCCCAGTATTTCACCACATATAACATGGAACAGCCCCAGTGCCGCTATCTTGTCGGCGTTCAAAGAAACGGCGAAGATTCGTCAACACGACACACACGCACGCACACACACACACACACACACACACACACACACAAACACAAACGCAGAAACATTTTGCTCTTCCAACCATAGCCACAGTGCACTTTAAAACGGAACAGCCTAGCAGTACGCATCCCATTAGCTGGTCATCTTATCCTCTGTATCCCACTTGTCGATGACTTAATTTCTGTCATTGTACCCCACTTGCTACAAGGCGCAATGCACTCACAAATTCAATATTAGATTCTTATTACCCCTTCTAAATTCTACGTATCGTTTTCATTATTCTATAACAAAACAAAAAACGTGTGACTCACTTACTGGCACTCCTGTTGTAATTCAGAGTGTACGGTACACTTGACACCTAAACACGACTGCAAACCCTCAAGTTAAGTGTCAAAATAGGTAAAATAGCGGCATTTCGATCTGAGACCAACTTTAGGCTATGTTACTGACTGTACAAAGATGAAACTTTTACCGCCTGATCTTTTTAGACGTTTTTCATCAATACTTTCGCTCACCAAGCAGCATTTGTTTTGTGCTATACTTTTTTCATAATAAGAATAAACCTGATGTAAACACTCACAAACGAGATGATTGGTCAGCAGCCGTAGCACACGTACTGTGACGTTGTTACTCTCTTGGAAGTAGATCCTATTCATGTATTAGATATCTTGATATTACGTTACGGTAAATGAAACTTTTACGATATTGTAATGTTTTAGCAGCCACCAACGTTTTACTTAATCACATTTTAGCTATGTAGATTTTATTTAAAAACCGTGTACACTTGCTTCTCTGTACTGTTGTCCTCTGTCACGTTTTAACATGTAGTGTGAAAATAGCCGACATTGCTCCTTGTGAAAAACGCGCTTAAACCACCGTTAAAAAGTGGCGAGAAATAGATTGTTCTCACTGTTTTTCACAATTGTACAGCAAAAATAGCATTTAAATAATAAATATAAAAGACATTTCTGTATGATAATATTCTTCTCGGGTATGCAGCCGGATCATAACGTCTTCATGACACAATATTTCCGCGGTCCAACTGGCCGCCATCTTCGGGTGAGATCGTGCACCAGCACTCTCACCTGAAGATGGCGGCCAGTTGGACCGCGGAAATATTGTGTCATGAAGACGTTATGATCCGGCTGCGTACCCGAGAAGAATATTATCAATTATTACGCCGGGAAATCCTTCGTAGACATTTCTGTAAATAGGATGCCTAGCTGAATCGGTAGTGTTGTAGTAATAGTAATCCGAGGTCCATGGGTCACCGGTTCAAATCTCACTTTGATTTTTTGCCATTCATTTTGTAATACCTACGCCTTTTAAATATAAAACTCTTGAAATATATGCTAATTGAAGCATATCTAATCACTATCTTTTATGAAAAATACGCGTCTTCTTGTTTCTAATTGCATGTTCCATACATTATTCTAGTTTTCATTGCAAATATAAATCATTAACCATCGATAATTTGTAGAAGATTGTTAATAAAGGTTGTCTAAATTAAGAAAACATAACAAATTAAATTTTACGACAAGCATCAACAATAAAGAACTCTTCATTGGACTGTGTCCTCTGTTTTATATCACACATGTGGTCTTATACGAGCCAGAGCGATAAGTGTGGTATAAACATGGAAAACAATAATTTTTACGACATCGAGCGCACTACACAAATCCCGCATCGTTGGAGTTGCCACCGTCGCACTGCGATATGAAATTATCTGGAACCACGTTAAGGAATATGTCGCAAGAAACAACAAGATATTTAAGCAGCCAGACGTACTGGAACTAATGGTCGAAGCTTTGTCACGCGTCACTGCCGAACGTTGTCGGGATACAGAACGGTACGTCATAAAAGAAGAGAAGAAAATGAGGCGCTTGGATGGCTTCGTGGATTTTGTCGTTGATCGACTCGTCATCAGCGTAGCTGATGACACTTCCATTAATGTATTCGCCGTATTCGGATGTGGAAGGGATTTAGAGATTACCTGACGAATGACTGTATGTAGTACCTTCAGGGGCTTCAACACGTAATTATTTGACGAAATTCCTGCGATACGCTCTTAAGTCACACTTCACTCAGACAGAAAAATTACCCTGATCTTAAGTTAGGAATTTCTCTCACTTTTGTTTTTAATTACGATACATGTTAGTTAAGGTCGATGGCATGTTATGCTTTCCTTCTGTTCCCCTAAGAAGCTGGCGGTATTGCTGGCGTTTTCCCGGATTCCGTTAAAAATTAAATGACGTTCGAACCTGTACTGTTTCTCTCCTCGCCTCTTTCAACGTCTTAACTGTAACTGCTCACATCACTACAGATTAGCTGAACCAGATGGCTGGCATGTATTGCCCAATCCACTAAATTACAGGCCTCTATCATTAACGTCGGTTTGCAGCAGGATTTTGGAATATATATTGTGTTCAAACATTATGAGTTACCTCGAAGAGAAGGTTCTATTGACAGCCGGTGCTACAGTCTGGACCCGCGAGACCGCTGCGGTCGCAGGTTCGAATCCTGCCTCGGGCATGGATATGTGTGATGTCCTTAGGTTAGTTAGGTTTAAGTAGTTCTAATTTCTAGGGGACTGATGACCTCAGAGGTTAAGTCCCATAGTACTCAGAGCCATTTGAACCATTTTTCTATTGACACACAGTCAACGTAGACTTAGAAAACATTGTGCTTCTGAAACACAACTGCTTCCTTACTCACACGAAGTACTGAGTGCTGCTAACAAGGGACTTCAGATTGATTCAGTATTTCTAGATTTCTTATGGAATATCGTCTCAGTTATGTGGCTGTATTCGTGATTTGCTATCAGAGAGGTCACAATTCGTAATAACTGACGGAAAATCATCGAGTAAAACAGAAGTGATTTCTGGTGCTTCCCAAGGTAGTATTATAGGCCCTCTGCTCTTCCTTATAAATATATAAACGATTTAGGAGACAATCTAAACAGCCGTCTTAGATTGTTTGCAGATGATGCTGTCATTTATCGTCTCATAAACTCATCATAAGATCAAAACGAATTGTCAAACGATTTTAAAAAGATATCTGTGTGGCACGAAAATTGACAATTGACACCAAATAATGAAAAGTGGGAGGTCATCCACATGATTGCTAAAAGGAATCAGTTGAACTTCGGTTACACGGTAAATCATTTAATTCTAACGGCCGTAAATTCAACTAAATACCTAGGGATTACAATTAATAACAACTTAAACTGTAAAGAACAGATAGAAAATGTTATGGAGAAGGCGAACCAGGCGGTTTTAGTTGCGGTGGAATCTTCTCACGAAATTTCAATCAACAACTTTCTCCTCCGAATGCTAAAATGTTTTGCTGACGCCGACCTCCATTGGGAGAAACGATCATCATAATAAAATAAGTTAAATCAGAGCTCACACGGAAAGATATAGGAGTTCGCTTTTTCCGCGCGCTGTTAGAGACTGGAATAATACAGAATTATTGTGAAAGTAGTTCGATGAACCCTCTATCAGGCACATAAGTGTGATTCACAGAGTATCCTTGTACTATCGATGTAGATGTAAATGTGCCAGTACAGCTGTTGTCCCGCATTATAGCTCACTCGACGCGCACGTACCGCACCCCATGGGGCACTTTGAACAGTGGACGTTACATTTCAGATGTGTTACGACCCGTGGCTCTACCCTTCATTCGATCCCTGCGAAACCCTACATTTCAGCAGGATGATGCACGACCGCATGTTGCAGGTCCTGCACGAGCCTTTCTGGATACAGAAAATGTTCGACTGCTGCCCTGGCCAGCACATTCTCCAGATCTCTCACCAATTGAAAACGTCTGGTCAATGGTGGCCGAGCAACTGGCTCGTCACAATACGCCTGTCACTACTCTTCATGAACTGTGGTATCGTGTTGAAGCTGCATGGGTAGCTGTACCCGTACACGCCATCCTAGTTCTGTTTGACTCAATGCCCAGGTGTATCAAGGCCGTTATTACGGCCAGAGGTGGTTGTTCTGGGTACTGATTTTTCAGGATCTATGCACCCAAATTGCGTGAAAATGTAATCACATGTCAGTTCTAATATAATATATTTGTTCAATGAATACCCGTTTATCATCTGCATTTCTTCGTGGTGTAGCAATTTTAATGGCCAGTTGTGTATGATGACTAACGTTTCCTCACAGCTGGCCAAGATGCGAGGCGATGACTATCTCTGCGAAAGACTAGAGCACAGTGCAACGTACTGAGGTGCGATGCGACGTACTCAGGTACTGAGATTGAGACAAGCAGGTCGGCCGCCGCGGCCTATGTACATGATGCCCAGAGGGAGTTATTGGCGCGTACCCTGGGGGCGTGTCATAGTTTTCTCATGTCGTGGGCGCGCTTAGTTCAGCGCCTGCTATACAATGTTTCCTAGTGCCGACCGGTGTGCTGGGGAAGGCGTACGCCACCACAGTATGTTAGTCCTCTTGTGACGCTAATGGCATGAGGCAGGTAAGATCCTTTATGGGACTGAGTGTGTACCTCCTGAACCCATCGATTCCATATATATATGACAGTAGCGGTATATCGCCCAATGCGAGCAGCAATATCGCGGAACAATAAACAGTTGTCTCGATGGTCGGAAATTTTATCTGTTGAATCAAGAACGGTATGGTAGACGTTTCTCCTTCTTCCACCTTGCATGACATCATCTTAGCACAAACAACAAACGTATAAATGTTGTATCTGAATGAAAAATCCGTTATTTTATCTTTCCTTCCATGGAGGCCATTAATAAAGCCGACAAACTGCAGGGACGGATTCCTTATTGGAAAGGGAGGAAAAGAGTGGCGCTGACGAACGACTGTCCCTTTTACCGCGTGCCTTGAGTTCCTTGTGTGTTGCAGGCTGTGTGATTGTCGCAGCGTATTGTGAGCAGCAGAATGGTTTGGTATTCATGTCGGGAGCAGGCCAAGATGGTGTTCGTGTACGGCCAAGCAGATGGAAATGGTCGAGAGTAGCTGTCTATACCAAAAGAAATAGCCTCACAGACACCAACCATATCACATAACCTATCCAGCCCTTTTTGGGCATCTGTGTGATCATGTGTCCTTTCAGACGGGCGAACGTGCAGGAAGACGGAGGATTGTGCATACACCACATTTGGGAAAACAGGTTCTACAGAATGTTGAGACGAACCGTAGCACAAGCACTAGGGAAGTGACGCGCCAACATGGTGTAACCCAAAGTACGATTCTGTGTATCCTGCATGACAACCGCTACTATCCATATCAGCTGCAATCCCTTAGCGGCCGTTTGTACATCTGTTGTGACGTGGATGCGATGCAGCTCTATACTGTGTTCTCGGACGATTTTCCGTTGTTGCATGCACACCGTCCATTTCCGGATACAAGTTTACGGGACTTTTTTACTTCCATTTCCAGTCAGCAATCCGTCCCGGCAGCCTGCCGGTTTTATTAACGTTCACCTTGCATACAAAACGTAAGCCAACACGCACGTTTTTGCTATTCCATGCAAAGCCCAACATTTTACGGACCATTAACAGAGAAAAAAAATTGGTATGCAGTCCAAGGTCTGCATACTTGTTCTTGGTAGCACACTTGGCGACAGTTAAAGGTAAATTTTTGTACCCTACTTGTTGCAAGGCATTGTTATGCCACTGTCTTCTCAGACCGGCGTCCGAAACTGGCAGCCAAGCGATTAGAAGGGTGTCGCTGCATTCGTATGCGCCTAGCAGAGGCGTCACCATGTGGAGTTGAAAGCACAACATCCTTCTCTTTCTTACCCATACGCGTGCGTATAAAATTTGGATGTTAAAATTACTGTTAAATGTGTTACTTCCTCGAACTGTCTTTTGCATTCCACTGTGCACTGTCGTCACCAATTGTACCTTAACCTGTAGCCTATACGAGTAACATGTGTCTTCATCTGTTGCAGAAGAAATCTTTACACATTTTGACAAATAATTCAGTTTATGCTTTCTTTAAAGTGCTATTTTACTTTGCAGCACAGACGCAATTTTCGTCCACAATCTGAAATCGAAATTTCCTCTGTGTGGAATTTCATCGAAAGACATTACTAATCCTGTAATCTGTAGCTGCACAGCAGACCTCACTAGCAAACCGAGTATGTTTTTCTAAGAGTTTACAAAACTGACATTTCGTGTTTTTGCTTCTCGAAGTTTAAGTTGTGTATTACGAAAATATGAAGTTTAAATGATACACTACATTAAAGATCTCCCGAAACCGCGTCATTTTTAGCGCAGCATGTTGTATTAAAGAGTCGGAAAATGTGGTGTGAACGGTTAAATATGCTATAGATCTTGGTGTTACATTATGAAAAGGAAGTGACGTATAGTCTGTAATCTAATTTAGACAGACACGGCAACAAATTTCCAGTCAATGAATGTCGCAGATCTCCTGCCTCTGTACCACCAGTAACATAACCTGGAAGGAGCCTAAGACCGAAAGTGATAAAATCTGCAAGAGGAGTCACTCCAAGAATAACTCCGAAAGTATGATAGTAGCTGAAAAGTTTGTGGGACAAATGTTGCATGGGACACGGGGATCATAATATGACGTCGGTTTTTTGTTGTTAGGTCGGGTCGCGATAGAGATATGAAGATCAACTTTGGTTTCTTAAATGGGATGCTATAGTTTCGTTCTTATATTCTGATAGCGGCTATCGAGATTAATTCAATGATGTGTAACAGTAAGGTCTTTGAAGGTCAACAAAGATCAAAAAGGTGGCATGCAAGACCATTTACACAAGGTGTTCGAAGTGATGACCATTGGTATCAGAGCAGTGCTGCAATCTTCTTATCAAGGATTGAGTGGTGTTGCTTATCACTTCAGCACTTATCGAAGCACATGCGACTGTGCGGCTGATCCCGGTGGAGGTTCGCGTCCTCCCTCGAGCATGTGTGTGTGTGTTTGTCCTTAGGGTAATTTAGGTTAAGTAATGTGTAAGCTTAGGGACTGATGACCTTAGCAGTTACGTCCCATAAGATTTCACACACATTTGAACATTATTGAAGCACATACTCTGGAAATTCTCTCTCGCATATCGTCAAAATAGTACATATTCGTCCAATAGGGCGTATCCATCCAACGTGCCACTGACATGTAAACATTCGACTGTTTCACAATACAACACTAATAAGGGTAAGACTAGTATCGTCGAATAAAGCGAATTTGAATGATATATTCCTTCGAAGAACAACTCGATATGCCTCTCATTTACGGAGAATGCCAGAGAAATTCAGTGAGAGCTAGAAACATATACGTTAAAAGATATCCTCACCTACTGACCCTACACGACGCACATTTAAATATGTGTATGATAAACTGAGAACAACTGGATCTTTAACGCATCAGGAACATATCCGGCAAGGAAAGTTACTAATCAGGAAATGGATGTTGGTACTTTTGCACTGTGGTTCGAGATCCTCGTGTTAGTTCGTGACAAATAGCAAAGGAATCTGGCATGAGACCGAGTAATGTTGTTCTTGTTCTGCATCGCCATAAATATCATCCTTACCATATCAGTCTCCACCAAGAATTAACTGGTACGGATTGTATGCGTCGCATTGGATTCTGCCGATGGTTAGAGAATAAAAGACAGTCAAGTAAAATGTGGCGGACAGTAATCTGGATGCCACAAGAACTGCAGATTGGGGGGTCCTCCCGCCGGAGTAAAAAACCATGCGTTAAGGGACTGTGCCCGATGCGGAGGCAACAATTCAAATTAAATCAGCTTTATGCCGCCATCCCAGCGTTTAGGTAAGGGATTCCTAAACGCTCCTAAAATGCGTAGGATGTGTCTTTCATCCATTTTAAACTTGTAGATTTGCTTGGTAACGTTAGAACGGAATCCAAGTCTATTTGAAACAACTTATTCGTCTACAATTAACAACACTGTTCTTGATTTTCGCCAGTTCATACCATAATTTCCTAAATTTTCCTTTCATATTTTCTAAGTGAAGATGAAGTGGATCCACTGACGAAACGATTCTTTTCTTTACCTTTTGCTGAACCAGATTACTTGCTGGTTCCTCCAACTCCTACAAGGAAATTCTTGACGTTGAAGCCCCTCAGAAATTTTCATTGTGTCTAAGACATTAAAACATTTGTGCTTGCCTGATAGATGGTTCGTAATATCTATAAATTTATGAACATTTGCCTGTTTAAACTGTAAAATCCGATGATTTTAGTGACAGGTTAGGCTTTAGTCGTTCGACATAATTACTTCCAATCCTCGTAGCCATTCCTAACTATGTTACACTGTGTTTCTAAATCAGGACGCAGTTTTTCCGTGAAGTCATATACACTTTGACATAATTCAGTAGTCTTTTTTATTTTATTCTTTTCCACTCAGGACCTGGCAGTATGTTCCTCTATGTTTGCATTATTCTGATCTTATTTACTATTACATTACTCACTGTCTAACATAAATTAAGCATACATTTGTACTATTTTAGCATGTAATAGTTGTCTAAACTCTTTCAGAATTTCCTAGTTATTATTGGCATACGGTTCAAATGAATTAAATATAACACCCAACAATTTCTCGATCCCCATTTCATCACAAAAAAGACACATCACTTTTCCACCAATAATGACCAATGTATTGTACTATTAACTAGTTTCGCCGTATTCTGGATTTACCCCAATAGGAATTGCCAAACCCATCAGTGGTTAGCGAAGTCGACGTGAATAATACAGCCCGCCCATCGCCCATCTGCTTCGCGTCTCGTGAGTTTGGTGGAGCATCGCTACGTGACGTCCTGGTAGCTTTAAAAATAATAACCGTCGTTGCTGCTGCTCTGAGAAACGATGTTCTTGCTTCAAACTTCAAACTGTACTACAAGCACTCCTGGAGAAATTTCTCTGATTGCAATTCGTTTATGGCTGGTTGCTCGTGGACACGAAAGACAGTTTCATAACAGTCCTCATTTTCTCTTTGAAATCTATATATCTCGTACTATAGACGGAGGACTGCTCATTTAACATTGATCTGTACTGCCAAATATAGATTATCTCTCAATATATAAACTTCACTTGTCCACAAAAAGCCTCAAAAAGTTGTCACGTCCAAGAATAAACAATTGATTCGTTCATAATCTACAAAACTATAACATCCTGTCATCGATTCTAAAGAAGTTTCTTTTCTAAATCACCTCTATTTCTCATTATTAACTACATTTCGTTGCTTTCTTTATCACACTTCGATCGACGCATAGGCCACCAAAACTGTAACATTTTCGCCTGACTTGATTTTTCCCTTAGGTAGACTGTATATTTTGTGAGGCTCGCTTTATGTATCCATTTACATGGATCTGTTACAGATGTCGACGTCACCTTATGTATATTCCATGCAAACAGTCTTTTTCATCTAAAATTCGTTATACAGTACTGCACTACAGCTTGCTTTTTAAATTAAATAGCTCTTCAAAATTTGCTGTCCATAATATATTCTTCTTCTAGTTTGTACAAATGTCACATTGCAGGTTGGCAGTGTAATTCTATTTGCTTTCTCGGAGGATTCAACCGAACTGAGCTTAATTTCTCAGAAGTTGATTACATTGTTCTCTTAATATTTCTTCCGTGGAAGCCGGCATCCTTCTAGGCCGGCTGATTCATTCACGGAACGTCTATAAAAGCGTCCGAAAAGACATTTCCATCTCAGCGTGGCCTCTGACTCTGCGACCGCTGAAGACGCGCTCCGTCCCATATTTACACGAAACACGAACACCACAGCGCCCTATACAACACAAATATCTACCAGAACGTAATACTTCGCATAACTGTTTGTGGCATTTTATGCATTCGAATCTCGTCTGTCTGATAGCGAGGACGAAGAAATGTTTCGCCTCTCCCAAGTAGTAGTGGCGCGAAACACCACACATCAGTGATCTTATGAACTAACTGGAGTTTCCACTCCAGTATAAATAACTAAAACCGTAAGCAAGGGCACTGCAGTAAAACAGTATTTCAGTTACTGCATATTAAAACACAGAAGTGAAACCTACAGAATTTTAGTGAAAATAGTCGTCCTTTTGTTTATCGAGTTTACTGAACATGTTGAATATTCTGTACACCTTTGTATCCCTTTATTTCGTGATGATCACTCAATCAACAGTTGATTCATGTCGATAACGAACGATGTCCTTTTGAAATCTTCAAGATGATCACGCTTGCTCTTTTGTACCATTTTTGTCATTTTCTAAGGAAACTTTCAGAACTGATTCACATGAATTTTTATTCTCTGGCTCTTCCCAAAACTTTTCTTTCTTTATGTACTTTGATGTGTTTCTTCGAAATTTATTATGTTCTAAGATGTATAACTACCAGTGTGCCAGTTTACTCCTCATTTTTCAGTTACGTCTGTGGCTAAGTGGCGGCCTACAGACCAAAGTAGCTATAGATTTTAGTTTACCCCACATGTTAAACTTACAGAGCTTAGTATGCATGAAATCTCTCATTATGCCATTACCTGTTTTATTTTACCTTCAAACGTGTTACTTCTCAGATGAAAGTATCAGTAACCAGGTAGTGATTACAGCCAAGTCTCACAGCAGCTTCCGAGCCGTCTTTCTAAATTTTGCGCTTCAGGGCCAGCACATTTATATTGAAGCCCAAAGCTGTTTCGGATGAAGGGACATATAGTTAAGAAATTCCTTAAATCTGTATGACATTTAGTAAGCCTCGTTTGCAACAGCCTTTGGCGTAACATTCAAACAAGAATAACTATTGAGGTGTAGCAGCTTTCGGCCTTCTAAGACAAGTCTCAGACTTTACACACAAGGTCCTTAAAGAATCGCGAATGTGTTCGGATCGCGCCGTTCATTTGGCTCAGTGTGAAGCACATTTTGTTCTCGTTTCAACAAATGTTTTAAGATAAGCGTAATAATTAAACAGAAGCGAGTTACTAGATCAAACTGTTACGTTATATAATTTTCCAAATAAAAAATTAAACATAGTAAATGTCGACACATCGTTATAGAATAATATTTTGTTATATTTTTAATATGTCATTACTACAGTTATACTGGATACATACCTCGCAGATATCACAGCACTTAATTACGCATGTTCAAAAACTATGTGTGACCAAAATGAAGCTAACTTCTCTTCGCTCCTTAAGTCTCACCGAGACACTGCGTTGCATCTTAAAGTTGCGAATTTTTCAGTACGACTCACTGGAATGGAATAAGCTACCTCAGAAGAAACGACACACTTAACAGTGTTTTCACGCGAGTCTTCTTGAAGACTGTGACATGCTACTTTGTAATTGATGTTGATAGCTGACTAATCTTTCGTCACAATTCAACGTAAGTAGCACATCCGGTATGGATGTTGTTGAACGGGGGTTAAATAAAAGCTGTTTTAGAAACCGTTGTACTCAACTCTATCAGAGAAGAAACCGGAATTTCAACCCATAGTTTGCATAATAATTAAGAGCAAATTTATAAATACATAAATGATAAATTAGCAGCTCCTCCGTATGCCCAACATGACAATTACGTTCAGTGCTTTGCGTGATGGCAATATTCACTAGTGAGTGACAGTTAATTTTCTTAATGGAAACGGCTTGCTGATGATCGATACTGTATGAGACAGTATGACCACTTCAGAATGCAGTGCAGTACTACAGTACGGCTGATAGACCCTTTAGAGGTGGTCTGCTTCACATAATATTGTTATATTAAAACATTACATTCTTGGGTATGATGAACACCCTTGGAAAGTATTTCGTGCTTTATTTACACATTACTAGGATGCGACAGTAAAAAACTGAGAAAAGGAGACCAGATTTTTGTGATAACAAAGTGAAAGTGGAGCTATTTTTTTGCTGCTACATTGTTGTTATTGGAAGTCAGAAACATATATTGGGTACTACTGGATGAAAGAAATTCTGCAGAAAATGTCTGACATCTACATTGTACACAAAGACTGTGACTTCAGACATGCCATCAGGTCACTGTATGTTTTCAGCCAGATATGTGGTCTAGCTCCAGTCACTTTTCAAAGCACAGTACCGGCGCCAGTTCTCTCCAAAAGTCAACACAGCAAGTTAATTAGTTTTATCGTGTCGTTATCGTGGCTAGTTGTAATCACAGTGCTTGGTACATTATGCAGTTATGGAGGTGGTTGTACACATCCTAACATACACAAAGTGCCCGCAGCCAGCCACTTGTACAAGTTAATTATGTGGCTTACTTGGATAGAACCAGCTACGATGGCGCTTACTTCATTAATAACAGGGAACTGGTATCTAAATGAAATAATCGATCACTTTGCCTTGGTGGACTTTTTACTGTCGCGCCATGATGACCTCCGCATGAGAAGAATCCATGCTCGAACCCGGATCCTGGCAATGGTCTCGCCGGGAATTATTATGCTTGTCGCTGTCATTCCTACGGCGTGCAGTGTATTTGGAGGACTTGTTCAGCTGAGAGGCTTGACATTTTTTTGGCTGACAGCCTACTCCCTGCTGTGGCATGCACAGTTCCTGGGAATAGTGCTGACGGTGAGACACAGGTTGGGTGCCGTCAGAGCGCTGATGTTGAAGTGTGTCCAGCCACCGGTCGCCTCTGACGCCGACTTGGATCAGGCGCTGACACGAGCATTGCCACCGATACTGTCAGCGTCAGCTGGGGACAGTCTGCGGAAGCTGCAGCGCGCCAGGATGCTCCTGCATAGAACGGGGCTCCTCTGCTCGCAACACTTCGGCCCTGCTTTGATATTTGGTTTCCTGTACTACGCTACCATCACAGTCTTTCTGATGTATGTGATCACTGTGGTAAACGATACACCAAGAGTAGCGCCGAATTTTAGGAGAGAGACAATTTCGCACATGTGTGTCCTTCTGGTGCTTGCTCTCAGCCATCTGCTCTTCATGTGCTGGGCGTGTTCTTCTGCAGTGGAGCGAGCTGTCGAGACGGGACACACTGCGGCGAGGGTGCGGTTGTTGCTCAAAAGGAGCAACGCGGTGGGTGTATTCGATCTTCCTCTGGAAATGCTGCGATTTTCTGCCTCTGGGTTTTTTGATGTAAACCTTCATAGCTTCAGATCTGTTGTAGCTACTACTTTGGCCTACTTAATAGTAGTGAAACAGTTTTCTTAGTCGCAAGTGGCTTTCCAATCCCGCGAATAGTAACAGTCATCACACGAACTTGTATCAAGAGTCTCTCTGAAACACCTATCGAAATTTTAACTGCACCAATAACTAAGTGACAATTGTTTTCTAATATTTCCACACCTCACACAGAATACCTATACGTACAGAATATGCGCAAGCACATTCACTTATTCTGGAGTACCATTCAAGCTCTGATTCTGGAACCTGTGTCAACATCCTTCTCAGTTAACTTGAATTGATAGACTTCAGTATCATAAGGCTTCACTGAATATTTCTCTACTTCTTTGGTAGAAGGAAAGTACCGGGTGATGAAAAAGTCAGTATAAATTTGAAAGCTGAGTAAATCACGGAATAATATAGATAGAGAGGTACGAATTGACACACATGCTTGGAATGACATGGGGTTTTTATTGGAACCAAAAAAATACAAAAGTTCAAAAAATGGCCGACAGGTGTCGCTTCATCTGATCAGAATAGCAATAATTAGCATGTCAAAGTAAGACAAAGCAAAAATGATGTTCTTTACAGGAAATGCTCAATATGTCCACCATCATTCCTCAACAATACCTGTAGTCGAGGAATAATGTTGTGAAAAGCACTGTAAAGCATGGCGTCGGATGTTCTCTTTCAGCATCCCTAGAGATGTCGGTCGATCACGATACACTTGCGACTTCAGGTAACCCCAAAGCCAATAATCGCACGGACTGAGGTCTGGAGACTTGGGAGGCCAAGCATGACGAAAGTGGCGGCTGAGCACACGATCATCAGCAAACGACTCGTGCAAGAGATCTTTCGCGCATCTAGCAATACTTTTTTTTGGTTCTAATAAAACCACATGTCGTTCGAAGCATGAGTGTCAATTTTTACCTCTCTATCTACATTATTCCGTGGTTTATTAAGTTTTGAAATTTATACTGACTTTTTGATCACCCGGTACAACTAAATCCTAGCTTAAGCATATCTCTACAGCCACAAGCCGCATCACAGTGCCGTGAATGGACTATAACAATGTAAAACTCGTTAACAGTAAGTTAGATTTTGACTGTAATTAATGTTCTGTAACAATTATTAAAATTTAAATTTTTTATAACTCCCCAAAAGAAAACTTGCCATAATTGTGAAAAAAATTCAGTTTTCGTAGCAAATGAAAGTTTGTAAAATCAGTCAGCTTGCTATGGCAACAAATATATTTATATTCTTCCTGACACTCTGCCTACCGAAATGACAGTACTGCTTAAAAATTATCGGATATTTTATCTGAAAAGAGAAACAGTAATTAGTAATGACATTTACAGTGCAACATTCTATCTAGCTGTAGTGATGGGACTTTATACCAGAACCCGTTGATGTGAGTTTTAACTTCCAAAGTTCATGATTTCATCTGTATTACATTTTGATGTAAAGTGTTTGTTTCTAGTGTGTTCTAAAATTTTTTGGTAAATATTTCAATCTAGAGTGCGCACGAGAGACTTGTTTCGCATTCAGACACATTTCAATTTCTGAAAGATTGGAGCAGATGTACACTACACTGTTTTCAATATGTGTTACTACTAGCTTGCTTTGCTCGTGTAGACGTAACAGGCTGCACACATTTTTTCCTTTAATGGAATTTTTTTGTTTTTCACAGATATTAACACCTTCTACACTTTTCACGCTAGTTAAGACCACAGAACAGGGTACTTTCTGAATGTACTTCCAACCAAAAAGCTATTCTGGAATCTGGCAACCCAGATTTTTGTTAATCATGTCTTTGGCGTTCTTGTGGTTATACTTCCAAAGAAAATTTCAACCCCTGACAAATATTTCTTTTTTTCTAAGTGAGAAATGAAACATGAGATTTTATATATTTAGTTTCGAATTTTTTTACTGTTTCTTAAAAGTTTTTAGTCCCTATTTCACCACCTTAAGGGTTGATTTTCCAAAAACAGTGAAACATGTATATCTTATTTCCAACAGAGAAGCCAACTAACAATTTTCGCAGATTAAGCTTTGAAAATGCTTTCAGAAAGAAATAATTTCGAAAATAATCCATCCCATTTTTCACTCCCTTTTTGAATTTCAAAAAAACACTAAACATGTATTTTTTTATTTCCAGCCCTGAAGACAGATACCAATTTTTATAGATGTAGCTCTAAAAATGTTTTGGAAGTTCTTTAATAATGATTTATTTAAAAAATGTTACTCTCACTACTTCACTCCCAAATGCGTTAAATTTGGAAAAACGCTGAAAAGGTATTAATTCATTTCCGACTGAGAAACCAAATACTAATTTCAGTAGGAATAGGTACAAAATTTCCTTCTCAGCAACATCTTTTCAAAAAGCCTTTCATCCCCTATTTCACCCCTTTGGGCTGTTATTCCCAAAAGTTCCTTCCTAAACAATAACTTCAAAACCTTATCCCAATTTCAGGTTTATGTCCTCACCAGTTTGGGCTGGGCGATGATGAGATAGTCTATCATGACATTGCCTTTCGTATATAGTAGCACATTTTCAACTCAATACTGAACTATGACATTGAAACAATGATATTAGAAATAAATTGTTAATGCCCCATTCTTTTGGTAGACAGTGTATACACATAAGATTTTGACTCCCATCCACATACGGTAATCAAAAATTTGTACCATAAAATGATTGACAGATGTGGTTTTTGCGTTTCTATAATACATAGTTTCATATCAACCTTGCTGATAACGACTTTTTGATGAATATCATCGTCCTCATTTTTCTTCAGCCATGTTGTTCTCCAGTCAATTATTACTGAAATTATTTACTCTGGTCAAGGCTGAATAATCATCAGAGGCGACATTGTACTGGAAAAACAAGAAATATGTTGTGACCATAACTGCTTAAAGAAGGAAAATTCAAGTTGCACCAGATTTCCTAAGAACTTTGTATTAAGGTAGGCTCTGTTCTCAGTATAACTTAGAATACAAAAACAAAATTTGTAACTTTCATTGTTTAAGAAGCTTTCAAATAATAAGATTGCATCATTATTAAAACTATTTAAAAAATATTAAAATTTGTCTTCCTGAGCTTCAAGTTTGTAGATCATCATCTTTTGTATAAAGAGGACGACAGTTGCTCACCTAAGGAGTGGCTAACTATTCACTTGCTGGCACTTTTTCCATGGTAAGGAGAAAAATCTGTACACCTTAAACTCTGTAAAACAATATTTTCATGATGCGCCTTTGTTTCTATTGAAATAGAAATAAATAATGTGCCCCTCAGCACTGAAAATATATATGATATTGCGATATTTTGTGTTTCTGTGAAAATCTACTAAAATTTCAGTAGGTGCATGGAAACTTATTGTATAATGATAAACAATAACCGCGAAAATATTAATTATGTAATTTTTTGTGTGCCTTTATGCAATAGCAGCATTTTTTACTCTATAAACATACACACTGTCGCCATTAATGATATAATCAAACCTCAGGGGACTAAAATGACAATACAAGATACCATTTTGTCTTTCTCTGCTTAGTTTCACGAATATGCGACCTTACGAATTGCGGTTAACGCGATCGCTCTTTACAAATGGGAAATTTGGGTTCGAATCTCAGTCTGGCACAAATTTTCATTTGTCACAAGTAGCTAATGCTAATAGAAATTCACAATATGTGAATCCATTTCATAACTAATTTTTGTTACATTCGTCTAGAGGCTAGTGTATTACACACATTTCAATCTATAGTTCGAAAAATATTTCACTGTTTTAAAATTAAATTAAGTAGAACACGAGATACTGTACCTTCTCGAATGCTCTGTATACATGACGTCCCTTTTTAATCCACATAATGTCAAAAACATGAAATGGACCACAGAACTCAATACATAGACTTAAAACGCCGTTCAGATGATCCGATATGTCATTACTATCACGGTGCTGAACTTGTAAACAGTTGACTACCATCACTACTAGACATCTGAACCATCATAGAGTAGAGCTGTCTGCAGTTCAAATTACAGCTATGCGTACTGTAGATGATTGCGTAGTGTACCCAACAGCACCCAATGTTATCACACCAAGTTTTATGTCAATATACCCGTATGGCACTGACAGTTGCAATTTGGGAACACCCGTTCTCCTTAGAGACTCCACACATGAATACACCTATCCTGATGCTGTATGCCGATGCTGTGGTACCAATTCAGCCTCCAGTTTTAGTGTTGGGTGCAACACAATCGATGGGCCTCTCCCCGCTGCCGCAACAACCGGCGCAGTGTTGACAGTTCGTCTTGCCGTGGATGTCATCACACTGTCCGTGTGGATGCATGCCACGCTGCAAAGAAAGCTAGAGATCAGAAACGGAGCGAATGCAAGTCTAATGTTGCGGGCTGTATACTTCAAAAGTCAAGGCATTTCATTTACGTCAGAGCTAGCGGGCTTTTTTCGATTCTTCTGTAGTTCTGGGAGTATGGCGAGTCTGAGAATTGTGACGCTGCAGTCACTTCACACTCGTCAACTTGTTCTATCTTCCTGATGCATGCTACAGGGTAAGGCTATGCATAACTTCTTGTAAGTGCGGAAGATCAGTACACAATCTTTATGCTGTAAAGTAGCACTGAAAAAGCGAAATGACCGATTGTTGGGATCAGATGGCCTTTAATGAAGCTGTATTTCGTGAGACTGTGGAGTATTTAAGACGAAAATTTAGTGACGCAAAATACACAATTGCAAATGTGTTCCAGTCAAGGATGTCTGATATCTGGAATAAGTTTCATGGTACAGCCCACGCTTTAGACGAAAATCATACAAATTCTGTCCAGCGCAAACAAAACTGCTACCCCCTTGCGAAAGTTGGTCGTGGCAGCTTGCGTTTATGGACTAACAGGGAGTTGTGTTGCTCACCATTCATTTCTGTGATACATTGTAACAACCACTTGCAGACGGCGTGTCCTCCTTACGTCATTTTTTCTGTCGTTACAGACTCGGTAACACCTCGAAAGTGTGTAAATGTCAGTGTTATTGTTAGACATTCTCCGAATAGATGGTAAATGTTAAAATTTATGTACAACAGTCTTTGAAAAAGTTTTACCTAAATTAATATATGTACAAACAGAACAATGTTCACTACTAACCTGTCAGGCATTATGTTGGTATATAGTAACTGTCGTACCCAATGGTTATTTCTATCATTTAGGCAGTCACAAGGCTCGCTGGCAGGTTCAGCTCGATATACTGTAGTGTCTAGTACCATACGAGAGAATTTTGTTTGGTGACCGGTATCCTGTTTCTACAACACAGCTGCACACATGTATTAACAGGGTTTTTTATTTACTTAAGGAGATAGCTCCTACATAACTTTAACAGCGTCCATGTGTTATGGTACAAGCTCTTCAATATTAGTCTTCGTGAGCCCCACTGCTGGTGAAGTACAACTCCTGCTATAAACGCTACTCCGTCGCTATACACTCTCGTAGCCGATGATGTGAACTAATAGACGCCAATTAGAATAGTGCCTGAGCTAGTGACTGAGACTGAAAGTACATTGTCTTGAATGCTAAGGCCAAACAAATCAAAGGCACCGTCTCTTGATTTCAACACAGTAAACTTCTTAAAATAAATTTTCCCTGAGACATTTAAGTCTCTAATTTATTTACGAAAACGGTGGAAACTGAAGAAGTGAATTAAAATTCGTGCTGCAGACGGTACTCGAACACAGGTCTTCTTCCTTAGTAGGCAGATATGCAGCCCATTACACCACGACAGCATTACGGTCAACCTAGCTGCACAAACTACTCAAGTCAAATACTCTCCCCAAAACAAACTACAATTCACATCTCCCCTTATATTGTCACTATTACCAGGGCTACTACAACACTTCCCCATTACGTCCAATGTCGGAGAGCAGTGGTAATAGTGAGAATATAAGGGGAGATGTGAAATGGAGTTCGTGTTGGGGAGGGTACTTGACTTGGGTTGTTCGTACAGCTATGTTTAACATAATGCTGTGGTAGTGTAAAGGTCAACATATCTGCCTACTAAGCAAGAGGATTCAGGTTTGAGTCCCGGCGCAGCATGAATTTTAATTCACTTCTTCAGCTTCCAACGTTGTCGTAGATAAATTAGAAACAGTAAATTACGCCGTCCTAGTGTGAGATCTGTAAGGGGCAGGCGAACTGCACTGTCCAAGCACTGCTGGAATTTCCTGTCCGTTGTAAACAGAGAAGTGTTCGCTAGATTTAGAAAGGCGTGGTGAGCCTAGCTGTTCGTACGTGACACGATTCAGCGAGGTTACTCAGGCTCCTGTGTCTAACTGGAAGCTCACACGACGACCAGCAATTCGTAATGAGACAAATAGTTTGTTAGAACGTCGCTGCACTGCACGTGGGCGAGAAGGAGCAAAACATTAATCTTACTTTTGACAGAATCTTTTGCAGGTTGTGAGAACACAGCGTTCACTGCATGTGCACGGGCCTGTTTTTTTTTTCTGGAGTAGTCAAAACTGGCGTTTTTACGCCGTTCCAAACAAACTAATTTGACAAGGCTTTTTTTCGACACCGGTAACACGTTGAGTTACGTGATGGGCAGTCCTGTCTCTCGTGAGCGGGGTAGCCGTAAAGGCGTTTGATGTAAAATTTGAATTTTTCCCGGCGAATCAACTGTAAAAAAGATTTCGGGTTTGCAGCCGGTCGTCGTAAACTTCATTGCACGTTATTTCGGCTGGGCAACTGCCAGTCATCTTCAGGTGAGCCGAACGTAGACTGACGAAGAGGTTCTCCGCTCCAACCTATATAGTGCGATGATAGAACTGCCACGCATGCGTTGCAATTGGCGGAGACTGAAGGGCCACACCGCCCAGCGGCAGCGCCCTCGCTGGTGGAACTGCAAGACTCAGCTGCCGTCGGTATTGTCGCTGGCCGCAGCTATCGAAGTGTTCTGGCGTCTTCGTCTCGAACAAATTTCGGAGATGACGGGATTCCTGCGCGCAGGAGAGCTTCTGTAAAGTTTGGAAGGTAGGAGACGAGGTACTGGCAGAAGTAAAGCTGTGAGTACCGGCCGTGAGTCGTGCTTCGGTAGCTCAGATGGTCAGTCGGCTCTCAGCCGTGCTAGCGTGCGGAGCTGCTCCGCGCGCCGTCCGACGCTCCGCTCTCGGTGGTGTTTACTTCCGCGTCGCGGTGTTTGTGTCTATCGAGTCCAGTACTAACGTACACCATGGCGCACTCGTACCGCCGGGCAACGATCAAAGTAACGTTTCAGGCCGAACATCCACGACCCAGAGCTTTCGAAGTCGAACAGTTTATACGTGAGGATCTACGTTTGAACCCCCAGGACGTAATCGGCATACATTTTTCCATCACTGGAAGTGTTGTCTACATTAAGATGTCGACGGAGGAAATTTGCAATGACATAATTCACCGTCATGCCACCGGACTGAAATTTAAACACTCTGATGGACATATGGGTGCTGTGACAGTCGCCCATGCTGGATTCGGTCTCCGGACATTGCGGGTGTTTGAGCTCCCGTTCGAGGTGCCTCAGGATGTGGTCATTGCCGCCTTCCAACCATATGGCACCGTCTTAGGTCACGTCGCGGAGAAGTGGCAAACATTTACGACCTACCCCGTATTAAATGGCGTCCGGCAAATAAAAATTGAGCTGACGAAACATGTCCCATCGTACCTGCTGATTGGCGGTGTGAGGGCCATCGTCATGTATGATGGACAGCCACGAACGTGCGCAGGATGTGGCCAGGAGGGACATGTACGTTCCGAATGCTTACACCGCCGTTTAATACAGACGCCGTTACGTGAAGAGGCCCAGGCTTCGACGGTCACGTCCTTACCCATCACCTACGCCAAGGTTGCACAGGACCCCGTCGTACCAATCTCGATTGCGCCAGCAGCTTCGTCAACGCCACCCGCCGCAGCACAACGCGCCGAGGACACAAGCACGGCGTCGCCTCCAGTGCTCGCTTCAGGACCGTCCGGTTTGCAGACCGAAACCGATGTTCCTGTTGGAACCATGGACGTCGACCTCGGTGTCGTCCCGACGTCTGCCTTTGTCCAGACGGGTTCGGCGTCAGACGACGGGCGACCACATTCTGATTCAGAAGGCCACATCAGGAAACAGCGGTCGCCTCGCAAACACAGGAAACGACGACGAACGCCTTCCGATGACGCCCTCTCTCAGACGGCCCCACGAGATGTCGACCTGATGTCTGACGGTGATCTCCCACATTGTGTCCAGTCATGCGATGTGGCAGCAACAGGCGCCCCTCCTGTGACGCCTACTCTCCCGGCCAGGGACGTGTCCTCGCCGTTGTCAACGAATGATGACGGCGATCCCCCTGCCACTCATGTTCCGGAATCCACACCACCCGTTTCGGAAGTACGTGACCGTCACATGTCCACGTCGTCAGCTTCCTGGGCCGATGACGTTGAAGAAGAAGCGGAACAGACTGCCAGCGTGTCTGCACAGGAGTCCACCTCGGCGACACTGGGTCAGGCGTCCCGCCAGTAATTATCACCACTGCGGGACCACCGGCGGGTCTCCACCTGCCGGCTACTTCTACCGTACATTCTGCAAATACTGAGGATGGCCGCACACAGCAATATCGTATCGCCACGATGAATCTTGCCACCATTCGTGCCCCCCATAAGCTGGCCATGTTCAGAGAGACTATTTACTCTGCGGATGTGGATATAGCACTCTTACAAGAGGTGTTTGTGGCTGACTTCCTAGTTCCCACCGGATACAACGCCCATGTTTCCCCCGCATCCGATACCGGTAGCGGCGTCGCCATCCTGCTACGCGACGGCCTCCCTGCAGAGGACGTCATCTACCTCCCCACTGCGCGAGGTATGGCCCTCACACTGTTCGGCGTGCGTATTATTAATATCTACGCACCGTCCGGCACTGGCCGCCGTCATGACCGACAAACTTTTTTTGCCGAAAGCGTCACGCCCCTTTTCACTGGTCCGCAGGACGATTTGGTACTCGGTGGGGATTTTAACTCGACACAGGAGCCCGCGGACCAACTCTCGCGACATTCCCCTTGTGCATCTCTCTCAGTGGTCATCGACCGTCTCCGACTTGTTGACACATGGCGGAAGCTCCACGGACTTCAACCGGGCTATACATTCTACACCTCTCACTCGTCAAGCCGCATAGATCGCATCTACGTTACCCGCTCCCTTGCTGATGGCACACGTCATGCGGAAATCTGGCCGTTGGCCTTTTCAGACCATGATGCGTACATCTGTGACGTCACTCTCGCCCGACAGCAAGTGTGGCATAGTCGTGGTCTGTGGAAACTCAATGTCGCTCACCTGACCTCCTCAGACTGTCGCCGTATGGTCGAAGAAGCGTGGGCACGCTGCCACCATCGTCGAGAAGCCTATGCCTCCACCTTATCATGGTGGATCTCCTGTGCAAAGCCGACCCTCCGGAAGACTCTGATGAGTTATGGGAAGGAATTAAAGGCGTGGCAAACTAATACCCTGCACTTCTACTACACCATTCTACGTGACTGTACGACGATGCCTTTCTCGCCAGCCCGGCAGTCGATGGTCCATCGCACGAAGGCGCAGATCTCCATGATCATGCGGCGTAACTTGGAAGGCACTGTAGTCCGTTCTCGAGCTTCTAATCGAATCCCTCAAGAACGTCCGTCGATGTACCACCTCCTTCAGGAAAGACAACGACGACGACGAGCTCTGATCCAAGTCCTCACTGATGTGGAAGGGCGCCGGCACGACACCCAACAAAGCATCGGTCGTGCTCTCCATGCTCATTTTGCCGGGTTATACGCAGCCGTACCGCATTCTGCAGCACTGATCACAGAAGTCGCTCAGCTTACTACGACCACTCTTCCAGAGGATGCAGTGCACGACCTCCAAGACGACGTAACCACCGATGAAGTGCTAGACGCTATCAAGGCGGGTTCCGATAACAGATCTCCTGGACCTGACGGTATCCCCATCGAATTTTATAAAAGTTTTCACTATTTGTTGGCTTCCACGTGGACGGCAATCGCACAAGAGCTGATGTCACCGATGACAGTGGTCCCGAGCGCCTTTCTAGAAGGAATTATTATCCCCGTACATAAACCGCGTGGGTTATCGAGGGTCCAGGACTATCGACCAATTACTTTGCTCAACAGCGACATGAAAATATTCACACGGCTACTGGCATCGCGTCTCAAGAAGGTCGCACGTTACGTCACATCCTGCGACCAGACTTCCCTAGGAGGCGACAACAACATCCGTACGGCCCTTTGCCGTTACAGAGACATGATAGCATTAGCGCATCATCAGCGTCTCCCTGGCGCCTTGGCTTCACTGGACTTTAGCCAGGCTTTCGACCGTGTTGACCACTTCTATTTACGGACAGTTCTTCAGCATATGGGTTTTCCTGGCGGTATTGTAACGGTGATTATGCGCCTGTTGAGTAGTGCAACCTCCAAAATCATGTACAATGGTCGTCTTACACCGTCCCTGGTCATCGCACGATCTGTACGACAAGGATGCCCTCTTTCCACGATTTTGTATGCTTTCGCCTTGGAACCCCTGCTCCAGGGCATGCGCCAACGTTTGGAAGGCATGGCTGTGCAAGGCCACCGTTTTTGTTGTACAGCCTACGCAGACGACATAGTACTATATCTGCGCAGTGAAGATGAAGTACGAGCAGCACTGGCATGGGTGGCGACTTACGGCGAAGCGTCGGGGAGCTGCCTCAACGTGTCAAAATCCAAGGTCCTGCTCATTGGTGAGGGCTTGCCGGAGAGATGCGCTGCCCCGCTTAGTGTCTCCGCCACCATACGGTGTCTTGGACTTGATTTCACAGCAGACCTGCGCCGCTCAGTGACTATCAATGGTAGACGCTTGCTACAGACAATCAGAGCAAATCTCGCAGATCACCGGCTACGAGCTCTCGACATTATCCAACGCGCGCAATACGTGAACATGTATCATGCTTCCCGTATACCACACGTGGCTCAAGTACTACCAGTCCCAAATCTCCTGGCGCGACGACTGTTGATGGCTTTCGGCTCCTTCGTCAGCTCGGGGATGTTATTCAAGGTGCAGTATGAATCCCTTGCACTGCCACGAGATCGTGGCGGTTTGGGACCCATCCACGTGCCGACTCGTGTCAAGGCACTATACGTCAGCTCCCAACTCAAACTTTGGCATCGTTTCCCGCAGAGCCTTACTAGCCTCCTGCTTCACAACTTTGCACCGGCCTCCTTGTCCGCCCCAGTACTGGTATCGACCATTCCAACCCCCTTTTATTACATCCAACGATTTTTCCTGGAGTTCAGTTATATCTACCGGTCCTTACCACTTACACGTTTGTACCTCACGAAAACAGTCTCCGAATTGTTACAACAGTGCCGCCCGTCCAACCCCATCGAACGTAAGTATCCACAGTACGTGTGGAGACACATATGGAAGGCGATCCATGCGCGTTTTCTCGAATCAGACGTTCAATCAGCGTGGTACATCACCGTGAATGGCAAACAAGTTAACCGAGATCGTCTGCACCGCATCCATCTCGCCGATTCATCCCTCTGCACCCACTGTGGAGTGGATGACACGGATGTCCACCGGTTCCACTGTGGCACAGCGCTAGACGTCTGGACACTTGCGCGGCGAATTTTGGCGTTTCTTACTCGCCAGACACCGGCTCAGATCGACGTCCACATGCTTTTGCACCCCGATAAGACTTTCTACCCCTCCGCCAAAACTAACTCTTTGAATTGGATCTGTGGCCACACGATCCGCTATCTTTTTACTTCTGGCGACAAGTCTACGCTAGGATATTGGACTTATCTCAACGAACGACACTGCGTCCTGATACGCAACCCACGCTATAAACAATATTTTTCCAATTTCTTACGGAGCACTTTCGATGACCCACCTAGTAGCTGGAACGTCCAAGCCATGAGAAGCTGAAAACTGTATAAAACGAACCGAACTGAATAGATCTGCTACCCGGAACCCACGCCTACGCCATGAGAAGACACGTTTGGACGAGATGGCATGCTGTAGGCGGACACTTCAGGAGCTCCTGTAAGAACTGGACTTTAACTACAAGTCGCACGACGACTTAAAACGCTTTTCCTTATTTATTCTTCATAGTTTGTTCTTAAAGGAACAAGAAATTTGATTTTGAATTTGAGAAACTTTTTTTTGTTCCAAAAGATTGCTTCTTCGCCAACAAGATGAAGGAGACTCATTTTTGTTTACTGGAAGGCGAAACCAGTATAATTGGAGTCTTTGTTTTCTTTTGAAAAAAAAAACAAAAAATTTCCTTATTTATTCCTCACAATTTGAGAAAAAAAAAGCGGTCTAAGGCGCTGGTTTAAGGCACCAGTAAAAAATAAAAAAAAAAGAAAAAAAAAGATGGTAGAGCACCTGCCCGAGATAGGCAAAGGTCCCGAGTTCGAGTCTCGGTCGGGCACACAGTTTTAATCTGCCAGGAAGTTTCATATCAGCGCACACTCCGCTGCAGAGTGAAAATCTCATTCTGGATCTACCTTCTTTGTTGAGACCATTTGTTGGCAAATGTTCACACCGTATGCGGAACTCTGCTGATTCTATTAACAGACTGGGGGCTCTCCACTTAAGTAGTTAGGGTCTTCTAGTGAGTTTTGATGTAGTTACCCTTTTCACAAAAGTACCTCTTGCGGATTCCTTGATTCTAATTGGTCAACAGTTTCAATCGGACATTACTGCTTTGTCTCGACATACTCTTTCCTCAACTTATTTTACGTTTAACCAGGAATATTTTGAACAGTCTGACGGTGTCGCCATGGGTAGCCCTCTGTCTCCTCTGGTGGCTAACCTCTTTATGGAGGATTTTGAGGAGAGAGCACTTGAATCAACGGTCTGTAAACTAACTGTTTTTTGGAGATACGTCAATGACACTCTCATAGTGTGGCCCCACGGAGAAGAAAAGTTTGTAAGAGGTCCATGATTAAGGAATGTGTTGCTATCGCACTCGAGCAGATGTAATTTCGATTGATTGCTCACGCGCTGCCTGCGATATGTAAGCTATAAGAGAAGCTCAGACCAGAGAGCAGTGTTGTATGCAGTAAGAGCAGTGTCTGTAGCAGTAGCAGTAAGTAGTAGCGAACTGTCGTGTGTGTGGAGTTGCCTGGGCCGGTCGTGGGGAGCGATGGCAGATTCTGAGCGTTGTAGTATAAGGTAAAAAGCAGCTTCGCGCATATGTACTATTGTTGTGTCAAGCTCCATGTAAATATTTTAAAATATCACTTAATAATAATCTTTCTTATAAAAAATTAACTTTTCATAATCATTCATCTCAATTTCAAGAACTTTCTAATTTCTCCAATCCATGGTCATACCGATTATTGTAAAGAAAAGTCAGTTGTTTCTTTTTACACATGACAAATCTATCGGCCAGCATTGCACAGGGCTGTGCCAGAAAATTTCTTATAGGAGCAGATATATATGCGTTATCCGGCGACATTATTGAGGTAAGAATTGAAAATTTATTTCGAATGATCTTTCAGGGCCATGACGCAGCACTGCTGACGTCCAAAATTTAGCAGTTTAAATTCACAGTTAAATACTGAATGGTTATAAGTGAACCACAATTTCATTGAGAGATTAGTCACATTGTATTATTGTTATGTTACGGAATTTGTCTGTTGGGAGCTTACACTGAATGTGAATGATATAAATAATTATAATTTTTAATATTGGTGGGTTACGGAATTTATCTGTTGAGAGCTTACACTGAATGTGAATGATATAAATAATTATATTTTTTACTGTTGGGAGGTTTCGCAATTTTTCTGTTGGGAGGCTTTGCTTGGCGACAACGGGTGAGGATCGTATTTTTGTGAATTTCTGAGGAGTAAGACAGTTGTATATCGGCTCTTATTTACTTAATGTTAAATGTAGTTTGCATCTGGCGCAACGCGTATACTAATTTGTCACTCTTTCTTTCACAGGTCATCGGCAATTTATTGCTTATTCCGCATTTGTTCCATTCTTGCTTTGTCTTTGTTTGATTTTGTGCTTATCTTTGACTTGTGAAAATGCCGCGAAAAACTGCCAACAATACATCGCGATCCGTAATGAGTGGAACAGCCGACTTGAATAATTTCACCTGCAATACTAGTGACACTCAGTGTCATAATGATAATCCTCTAATTACAGATAATCAGTGCGTACAGACCACTAGTAATGATTTTAATCCTCATTATGAGCAAACAAATTCAATTATGTCCACAGTAAATTTAACAATTCATGACGCGGCACGTGCCGATTCAATGAACGCCGCCCAGTTAGACACACCTGATTTGAAAAATTTACATAGTGAACATATAAATGTTCCTAACGAAGGTGAGCAATGTACTCAAAATATGACAGATTTGTTTGATTCCGACGTAGTGACCAACAGTGCACTTCCAATTAGCAGACCTTCTCGTGAATCATACAATGACCAAAGGGTTACACAAAACGTGACACATGTAGATACACCATCACACAGCACAGAAAATAGAGTCGCTAATTTTGGCTTGGATCAAGTTATGGCATTATTACTACAAATCAACAAAAAAAATGAAAAATACGACAACCATTTCAAACAACTTAAAATTTCAAACAGTTGAATGAAAAACAGGACAACCTTAATCAATCGAACAAACAGTTGAATGATAAACAAGACAACAATTTCAAACAACTTAGTGAACAGATTACAGCCGTTGCCGTGCAATGTCATGGTACTAAAGAACAATTGCGTGAGGAAATTAAGGCTTGTGCAAGGAACAGTAGTGAAGAAATTAGGTCTGTTGCAGAAGAATTAAGTAATACACATGCAGCCACAACGAAATTACTTAGAGATGAAATTAGTGCAGTCGCTAAACAATGTTCTGAAAACGCAACACAGTTACGCGACGAGTTTAAATTAATGTCAGCAGAACATTCACGCACACTGAATACGAAAGTCGACAAGAAATTTGAACAACAAAACAGCCAAATTGACGAACGTTTTAATCATCACCTACAAAACAATGAAACGCGTTAATGTAAATTCATACAGGAACAGAACAAAGTAAAGAAACAAGTCATGGAAACAATTACTGCACAGAGACAGGAAGACAGGCGAAAGTTGTTTACGAAAGCTAAAACATACGTAGACAACAACATTGCGACAGTATCAGACGAAATTAATATTATCAAACAGTTGAACACTGAATTGCAAGATGAAATCGCCGGTCTTAAAACAAAAACAGACACACACATAGTAGACTTTCAGACAGTGACCAACAGACTTGAACAATTAGAATTAATACAGGACCCTGATGCCATCAAAGCAGGCGTTAAGAAATTGAACAAAACCACACGTAAATGCAAAAACAAATTAATGCTTGTGACACTAAAAATGACGATCAGGTTAAAGCACTGACAATAATTTGATGAATTGGCCAGTGGTATTGACGTTATCAAAAATAATAATGACACTAAATCAGACGATACGTCACCAATTTCGTTCAATCAAACACCCGAATCCCAAAACTTACAGCAGACAATCAGTGAGATAGGTTCGTCCAGTAATACATTGCGTAGAAAATAGTCATCTTTACAGCAAGAAGTGACAGAAATGAAAAATGTTTCAGCCCCTAACACGTCACAGCATATGCTACATTCTGAACATTTGTCACACAGCCAGTGTAACTTAGGTAATTCACAAAGAGTACGTGACTTAGATTCCGAACAATCACAGACAAACAGATTATCATACAATCCTGACCCTGCTCAGACATTCAGAGACGATAATTTTGATTGCAAACACTTTCTATCTGTTAGGAAATTTAAGGTATTTAAAAATGAAAGAACACAGGTTCACCCTTTGGATTGGATACAACAATTTAGCTTTGCTTTTCCACCAACTTGGCCCGTAACACATAAACTTGAATTTACTTGCAGTTTTTTGGAAGGCGAACCGGCAACTCGTATGAGACCGATCGCGAGACAATGCTACTCCGTGGAAGAATTTCAGAATGCTTTTCTGTCAGTGTATTGGTTGAAAACGACACAAGGATCAATTTATTAGCTTACCGAATTATGAGAACTCAAATTTTCCCACTGTCACGCAATTTTTTGAACACATGGTCCAACAAAACCAATACTTAAGTGAGCCATACAGTGAATCAGCACTTATCCAATTATGTATTTCTAAATTACCACGATCTTTAAGAGTGTCACTTTTAACGGGTCAGCAGAAAGAAAATATTTCGGCACTTAGAGATCTGTTACAGCTTTTGGAAGTTCAGCAGTCAGACTATTCCTTCATAAACAAAAATTTTTCACATCATAACCAAGGCCAACAAGCATACGGCAGTTACGATCAGCCACGCTATTTTAATAGCAAAGGCGATAGACAGTCCAGAAATGACCACCGCCAGAGCTATAATAACAGACAAAAATTTAATTTCAATATCATCAAAATTATCAGCAACAGCAAAGAAATTTTGGTAACAATAGAGGTTTTTCCCCACAACAGCAACAAAACCAGACGGTTAGCATACCTAACCAACAATATAATGTGCAAGGTCAACCAAGCTTTAATGTTTTGCCGCCTACACGTATAGTGTCGGCTCCACCAAATAGTAACGCACCGCAACAAGGAAATTAGTACGTACAGAAAACACATCATTTCAGTTCCTATCGCAACGCGCCGTATAGCAATGACTATCATGACAGACGTAAAAGCAATGAGCACAATTTTCAGCGTAACAGTCGGTCTTACCGGCAGCAGAATCAACCACAAAAACAGATTATCGAGAAAGAACCAGGCAGTAAGTGTCATCCCGAACGTAATACGTCAGGACGAAATAACAGAACAGTACAAATAGTTGAAATTCCACAGCATCCTCCCTCAAATAACAGCACGTCACAAAGAATTTGACTAGATACATTACCGGTTGCATCTTCCAACAACGTAAGCACTACTTTTGACGCGCAGAATGTTGTTCACGAAAGTGTTATTATTTCTGATGACAACCGAGACACACTTTTGCATAAAAATCCAGTTATTCAAAAAACCATTTTCCACCCTGTCTTGAAGTAAACATTGCAGCATCCACATTTTCAGCAGTAATCGATTCTGGATCACCTATGTTAGTTATAAATGAAGAAACTTTCAACAAATGTAACAAACAGAACACCTATCCTACGATACCATTAGGCAAAACTAAAGTAAAAGGAGCAGTATCTAGTAAAGGGGTAGACGTAAAATTACAGACACACTTTTCATTTTTTATTGTAGGTCATACGTTCCATTCAAATTTTTGGATTGTTCCCTTATTGACTACAGACGTAATTTTAGGTACCAATTTTATGGTACAACACGACGCAATTATAGATTTTCCAAATTCCTGTTGTTGTTGTTGTGGTCTTCAGTCCTGAGACTGGTTTGATGCAGCTCTCCATGCTACTCTATCCTGTGCAAGCTTCTTCATCTCCCAGTATCTACTGCAACCTACATCCTTCTGAATCTGCTTAGTGTATTCATCTCTTGGTCTCCCTCTACGATTTTTACCCTCCACAGTGCCCTCCAATGCTAAATTTGTGATCCCTTGATGCCTCAGGACATGTCCTACCAACCGATCCCTTCTTCTAGTCAAGTTGTGCCACAAACTTCTCTTCTCCCCAATCCTATTCAATACCTCCTCATTAGTTACGTGATCTACCCACCTTATCTTCAGCATTCTTCTGTAGCACCACATTTCGAAAGCTTCTATTCTCTTCTTGTCCAAACTAGTTATCGTCCATGTTTCACTTCCATACATGGCTACACTCCATACAAATACTTTCAGAAACGACTTCCTGACACTTAAATCTATACTCGATGTTAACAAACTCCTCTTCTTGAGAAACGCTTTCCTTGCCATTGCCAGTCTACATTTTATATCCTCTCTACTTCGACCATCATCGGTTATTTTACTCCCTAAATAGCAAAACTCCTTTACTACTTTAAGTTTCTCATTTCCTAATGTAATTCCCTCAGCATCACCCGACTTAATTTGACTACATTCCATTACCCTCGTTTTACTTTTGTTGATGTTCATCATATATCCTCCTTTCAAGACACTGTCCATTCCATTCAACTGCTCTTCCAAGTCCTTTGCTGTCTCTGACAGAATTACAATGTCATCGGCGAACCTCAACGTTTTTATTTCTTCTCCATGGATTTTAATACCTACTCCGAATTTTTCTTTTGTTTCCTTTACTGCTTGCTCAATATACAGATTGAATAACATCGGGGAGAGGCTACAACCCTGTCTTACTCCTTTCCCAACCACTGCTTCCCTTTCATGCCCCTCGACTCTTATAACTGCCATCTGGTTTCTGTACAAACTGTAAATAGCCTTTCACTCCCTGTGTTTTACCCCTGCCACCTTCAGAATTTGAAAGAGAGTATTCCAGTTAACATTGTCAAAAGCTTTCTCTAAGTCTACAAATGCTAGAAACGTAGGTTTGCCTTTTCTTAATCTTTCTTCTAAGATAAGTCGTAAGGTCAGTATTGCCTCACGTGTTCCAACATTTCTACGGAATCCAAACTGATCTTCCCCGAGGTCGGCTTCTACCAGTTTTTCCATTCGTCTGTAAAGAATTCGCGTTAGTATTTTGCAGCTGTGACTTATTAAACTGATAGTTCGGTAATTTTCACATCTGTCAACACCTCCTTTCTTTGGGATTGGAATTATTATATTCTTCTTGAAGTCTGAGGGTATTTCGCCTGTCTCATACATCGTGCTCACCAGATGGTAGAGTTTTGTCATGACTGGCTCTCCCGAGGCCATCACTAGTTCAAATGGAATGTTGTCTACTCCCGGGGCCTTGTTTCGACTCAGGTCTTTCAGTGCTCTGTCAAACTCTTCACGCAGTATCGTATCTCCCATTTCGTCTTCATCTACATCCTCTTCCATTTCCATAATATTGTCCTCAAGTACATAGCCCTTGTATAAACCCTCTATATACTCCTTCCACCTTTCTGCCTTCCCTTCTTTGCTTAGAACTGGGTTGCCATCTGAGCTCTTGATATTCATACAAGTGGTTCTCTTTTCTCCAAAGGTCTCTTTAATTTTCCTGTAGGCAGTATCTATCTTACCCCTAGTGAGACAAGCCTCTACATCCTTACATTTGTCCTCTAGCCATACCTGCTTAACCATTTTGCACTTCCTGTCGATATCATTTATGAGACGTTTGTATTCCTTTTTGCCTGCTTCATTTACTGCATTTTTATATTTTCTTCTTTCATCAATTAAATTCAATATTTCTTCTGTTACCCAAGGATTTCTATTAGCCCACGTCTTTTTACCTACTTGATCCTCTGCTGCCTTCACTACTTCATCCCTCAGAGCTACCCATTCTTCTTCTACTGTATTTCTTTCCCCCATTCCTGTCAATTGTTTCCTTATGCTCTCCCTGAAACTCTGTACAACCTCTGGTTCTTTCAGTTTATCCAGGTCCCATCTCCTTAAATTCCCACCTTTTTGCAGTTTCTTCAGTTTCAATCTGCAGTTCATAACCAATAGATTGTGGTCAGAATCCACATCTGCCCCAGGAAATGTCTTACAATTTAAAACCTGGTTCCTAAATCTCTGTCTTACCATTATATAATCTATCTGATACCTTTTAGTATCTCCAGGATTCTTCCAGGTATGCAACCTCCTTTTATGATTCTTGAACCAAGTGTTGGCTATGATTAAGTTATGCTCTGTGCAAAATTCTACAAGGCGGCTTCCTCTTTCATTCCTTGCCCCCAATCCATATTCACCTACTATGTTTCCTTCTCTCCCTTATCCTACAACGAATTCCAGTCACCCATAACTATTAAATTTTCGTCTCCCTTCACTACCTGAATAATTTCTTTTATCTCGTCATACATTTCATCTATATCTCAATCTTCTGCAGAGGTAGTTGGCATATAAACTTGTACTACTGTAGTAGGCATGGGCTTTGTGGCTATCTTGGCCACAATAATGCGTTCACTGTGCTGTTTGTAGTAGCTAACCCGCACTCCTATTTTTTTTATTCATTATTAAACCTACTCCTGCATTACCCCTATTTGATTTTGTATTTATAACCCTGTAATCACCTGACCAAAAGTCTTGTTCCTCCTGCCACCGAACTTCACTAATTCCCACTGTATCTAACTTTAACCTATCCATTTCCCTTTTTAAATTTTCTAACCTACCTGCCCGATTAAGGGATCTGACATTCCACGCTCCGATCCGTAGAACGCCAGTTTTCTTTCTCCTGATAACGACGTCCTCCTGAGTAGTCCCCGCCCGGAGATCCGAATGGGGGACTATTTTACCTCCGGAATATTTTACCCAAGAGGACGCCATCATCATTTAATCATATAGTAGAGCTGCAAGTCCTCGGGAAAAATTACGCTGTAGTTTCCCCTTGCTTTCAGCCGTTCGCAGTACCAGCACAGCAAGGCCGTTTTGGTTAAAGTTACAAGGCCAGATCAGTCAATCATCCAGACTGTTGCCCCTGCAACTACTGAAAAGGCTGCTGCCCCTCTTCAGGAACCACATGTTTGTCTGGCCTCTCAACAGATACCCCTCCGTTGTGGTTGCACCTACGGTACGGCCATCTGTATCGCTGAGGCACGCAAGCCTCCCCACCAATGGCAAGGTCCATGGTTCATGGGAGGGTCCAAATTCCTATTTAATGTTTAAGGATGAAAATGTACAACTGGCATTAGAATATCAGCACGCGTTATCTGCAGAAGAACAAGCAATTAATCGAACAGAGGTCATTTCTACATCGCGTAACACAAACTGTCATTCGATGTTGTTCACACATACGTACGTACACAACTACAATACACCAGACGAAGCTGACTATGACGTTATGCAAATGATTTCTGAGAAGATAAAACAGAGTACTGCACAGACAGATGACGAACGTACTCACCTACACAATATTCTTTTACAGCAAGCTCCAGTTTTTGACAAAGTCCCTTGTGCTATGTCCGGTTTTATGTATGAATTTCAAGTTAAACAGCACGACACGTTTAAAGCCAAACATTATCCCATTCCATATATTCACAGAGAACAAGTTAAGAAAGAATTACAAGCTATGCTTGACCAAGGAATTATTGAACCGGCAGTTAGTCCGTACATACTAAAACCGCTCCATGGTTCACTTCGACTCGTAGTTGATTAGCGTCAGGTCAACGACATTATTATTAATGAAACATATCGCCCACAGGCACTAGAAGGACTTTTACAGAAATTTCATGGTACTGCTAATTATTTCACATTAGATTTAAAATCGGGATTTTGGCAAATTCATCCATCCGAACTGCAGAAAGTACACAGCATTTCTCTGTTTTGATGATTGTTATCAATTTTGCAAAATACCGTTCGGTTTAACAATTTCTTCAGCAACGTTTATTCGCGGTTTGAATACTATACTTCCGACAGAACTGAAAGACAGAATCATAACGTATGTAGACGACATCCTTATTGCAGAAGCTAATTGGTCTGAACACAATTTGATTCTGGAACAACTGTTACAAACGTTTCGTGCACAAGGACTCACAGTTAATCTTAGCAAATCGCACTTTGGGAAAATTTCCATAAAATTCCTTGGACGTGTAATTTCAGCAGAAGGCATTGCGCCTGACCCGGAAAAATTTCTTATAGGAGCAGATATATATGGTTATCCGGCGACATTATTGAGGTAAGAATTTTCAATTTATTTAGAATGATCTTTCAGGGCCATGACGTAGCACTGCTGACGTCCAAAATTTAGCAGTTTAAATTCACAGTTAAATTCTGAATGGTTATAAGTGAACCACAATTTCATTGAGAGATTAATCACATTGTATTATTGGTAGGTTACGGAATTTATCTGTTGGGAACTTACACTCAATGTGAATGGTATAAATACACTCCTGGAAATTGAAATAAGAACACCGTGAATTCATTGTCCCAGGAAGGGGAAACTTTATTGACACATTCCTGGGGTCAGATACATCACATGATCACACTGACAGAACCACAGGCACATAGACACAGGCAACAGAGCATGCACAATGTCGGCACTAGTACAGTGTATATCCACCTTTCGCAGCAATGCAGGCTGCTATTCTCCCATGGAGACGATCGTAGAGATGCTGGATGTAGGCCTGTGGAACGGCTTGCCATGCCATTTCCACCTGGCGCCTCAGTTGGACCAGCGTTCGTGCTGGACGTGCAGACCGCGTGAGACGACGCTTCATCCGGTCCCAAACATGCTCAATGGGGGACAGATCCGGAGATCTTGCTGGCCAGGGTAGTTGACTTACACCTTCTAGAGCACGTTGGGTGGCACGGGATACATGCGGACGTGCATTGTCCTGTTGGAACAGCAAGTTCCCTTGCCGGTCTAGGAATGGTAGAACGATGGGTTCGATGACGGTTTGGATGTACCGTGCACTATTCAGTGTCCCCTCGACGATCACCAGTGGTGTACGGCCAGTGTAGGAGATCGCTCCCCACACCATGATGCCGGGTGTTGGCCCTGTGTGCCTCGGTCGTATGCAGTCCTGATTGTGGCGCTCACCTGCAGGGCGCCAAACACGCATACGACCATCATTGGCACCAAGGCAGAAGCGACTCTCATCGCTGAAGACGACACGTCTCCATTCGTCCCTCCATTCACGCCTGTCGCGACACCACTGGAGGCGGGCTGCACGATGTTGGGGCGTGAGCGGAAGACGGCCTAACGGTGTGCGGGACCGTAGCCCAGCTTCATGGAGACGGTTGCGAATGGTCCTCGCCGATACCCCAGGAGCAACTGTGTCCCTAATTTGCTGGGAAGTGGCGGTGCGGTCCCCTACGGCACTGCGTAGGATCCTACGGTCTTGGCGTGCATCTGTGCGTCGCTGCGGTCCGGTCCCAGGTCGACGGGCACGTGCACCTTCCGCCGACCACTGGCGACAACATCGATGTACTGTGGAGACCTTACGCCCCACGTGTTGAGCAATTCGGCGGTACGTCCACCCGGCCTCCCGCATGCCTACTGTACGCCCTCGCTCAAAGTCCGTCAACTGCACATACGGTTCACGTCCACGCTGTCGCGGCATGCTACCAGTGTTAAAGACTGCGATGGAGCTCCGTATGCCACGGCAAACTGGCTGACACTGACGGCGGCGGTGCACAAATGCTGCGCAGCTAGCGCCATTCGACGGCCAACACCGCGGTTCCTGGTGTGTCCGCTGTGCCGTGCGTGTGATCATTGCTTGTACAGCCCTCTCGCAGTGTCCGGAGCAAGTATGGTGGGTCTGACACACCGGTGTCAATGTGTTCTTTTTTCCATTTCCAGGAGTTTAATTATATCTTTTATTAAAACTGAAGGAACTGCAAAAAGGTGGGAAATTAAGGAGGTGGGACCTGGATAAACTGAAAGAACCAGAGGTTGTACAGAGTTTCAGGGAGAGCATAAGGGAACAACTGACAGGAATTGGGGAAAGATATACAGTAGAAGAAGAATGGGTAGCTTTGACGAATGAAATAGTGAAGGCTGCAGAGTATCAACTAGGTAAAAGATGAGGGCTAGTAGAAATCCTTGGGTAACAGAAGAGATACTGAATTTAATTGATGAAAGGAGAAAATACAAAAATGCAGTAAGTGAAGCAGGCAAAAAGGAATACAAACGTCTCAAAAATGAGACCGACAGGAAGTGCAAAATGGCTAAGCAGGGATGGCTAGAGGGCAAATGTAAGGATGTAAAGGCTTATCTCACTACAGTTAAGATAGATACTGCCTACAGGAAAATTAGAGAGACATTTGGGGAAAAGAGAACCACTTGCATAATATCAAGAGCTCAGATGGAAACCCCAGTTCTAAGCTAAGAAGGGAAAGTAGAAAGGTAGAAGGAGTATATAGAGGGTCTATACAGGGGCAATGTTCTTGAGGACAACATTATGGAAATGGAAGAGGATGTAGATGAAAATGAAATGGGAGATATGATACTGCGTGAAGAGTTTGACATAGCGCTGAACGACCTAAGCCGAAACAAGGCCCTGGGAGTTTCCTTTAGAACTACTGGCAGGCTTGGGAGAGCCAGTCCTGACAAACCTCTACCACCTGGTGCGCAAGATGTATGAGACAGGCGAAATACCCTCAGACTTCAAGAAAAATATAATAATTCCAATCCCAAAGAAAGTATGTGTTGACAGATGTGAAAATTACCGAATTATCAGTTTAATAAGTCACAACTGCAAACTGATAACACGAATTCTTTACAGACGAATGGAAAAACTGGTAGAAGCCGACCTTGGGGAATATCAGTTTGGATTCCGTAGGAATGTTGGAACACGTGAGGCAATACTGACCTTACGACTTATCTTAGAGGAAAGATTAAGGAAAGGCAAACCTACGTTTCTAGCATCTGTAGACTTGAAGAAAACTTTTGACAATGTTGATCCGAATACTCTCTTTCAAATTCTGAAGGTGGCAGGGGTAAAATAGAGGGAACGAAAGGCTATTTACAATTTGTACAGAAAGCAGATGGCAGTTATAAGCGGGACATGAAAGGCAGGCAGTGGTTGCGAAGGGTGCGAGACAGGGTTGTAGCCTCTCCCCGACGCTATTCCATCTGTATATTGAACAAGCAGTAAAGGAAACAAAAGAAAAGTTCGGAGTAGGTATTAAAATCCATGGAGGAGAAATAAAAACTTTGAGGTTCGCCGATGACATTGTAATTCTGTCAGAGACAGCAAAGGACTTGGAAGAGCAGCTAAACGGAATGGACAGTGTCTTGAAAGGAGGATATAAGATGAACATCAACAAAAGCAAAACGAGGATAGCGAAATGTAGTCGAATTAAGTCGGGTGATGCTGAGGGAATTAGATTAGGAAATGAGACACTTAAAGTAGTAAAGGAGTTTTGCTATTTGGGGAGCAAAATAACTGATGATGGTCGAAATAGAGAGGATATAAAATGTAGACTGGCAATGGCAAGGAAAGCGTTTCTGAAGAAGAGAAATTTGTTAACATCGAGTACAGATTTAAGTTTCAGGAACTCGTTTCTGAAAGTATTTGTATGGAGTATAGCCATGTATGGAAGTGAAACATGGACGATAAATAGTTTAGACAAGAAGGGAATAGAAGCTTTCGAAATGTGGTGCTACAGAAGAATGCTGAAGATTAGATGGGTAGATCACATAACTAATGAGGAGGTATTGAATAGAATTGGGGAGAAGAGGAGTTTGTGGCACAACTTGACTAGAAGAAGGGATCGGTTGGTAGGATATGTTCTGAGGCATCAAGGTATCACTAATTTAGTACTGGAAGGCAGCGTGGAGGGTAAAAATCGTAGAGGGAGACCAAAGAGATGAATACACTAAGCAGATTCAGAAGGACTTTTACAGAAATTTCATGCTTGCACAGGATAGAGTAGCATGGAGAGCTGCATCAAACCAGTCTCAGGACTGAAGACCACAACAACAACAACATTTTTTATTATTGGTAGGTTACAGAATTCATCTATTGGGAGCTTACACTGAATGTGAATGATATAAATAATTCCAAGATTTCGGATTTGTTGGGATCGGTGAAGGATGATTTGTTACTGCGGAAGGCGGGAATTTACAAAATACCGCGTCAATGTGGTATGGCCTATATAGGACTGACATCGTGTACACTGGAAGAGCGTTGTACAGAACATCAGCGTTGCACTCGCCTACTGCAACCCAGTAAATCTGCAGTTGCGGAATATTGTATTTCTAACGGACGTTCAATGGAGTACGACAAAACTTCGATTTTGGCCACTGCAAAAACTTTTTGGGACTCCATTATTAAATAATCAGTTGAAATACGCATTGCGGGATATCTAATGAACCGTGACAGTGGTTACCAATTCAATAACACACGGAATCCCGTCATCTCCGAAATTTGTTCGAGACGAAGACGCCAGAACACTTCGATAGCTGCGGCCAGCGACAATACCGACGGCAGCTGAGTCTTGCAGTTCCACCAGCGAGGCCGCTGCCGCTGGGCGGTGTGGCCCTTCCGTCTCCGCAGTTGCAATGCATGCGCGGCAGTTCTATCATCGCACTATATAGGTTGGAGCGGAGAACGTCTTCGTCAGTCTACGTTCGGCTCACCTGAAGATGACTGGCAGTTGTCCAGCCGAGATATCGTGCAATGAAGTTTACGACGACCGGCTGCAAACCCGAAATCTTTTAGAGCAGTTGATTCGCGGGGAAAATTTCAAATTTTAGATTAAGTAGTTTGTAAGCCTAGAGACGGATGACCTTAGCAGTTTGGTCCCATAGGAACTTACCACCACCAATCCGGTCTTTTATGGCGAGCAAAACACGAGGGTAAGACACCACTAAATTCACAGACATTTTTACATGTCTACGTGGCTTTCCGCGCGGCTGCGTAAGCGCTCGTTATGGTGGCTGCTTGGGGTGGTCCGAACATGGGGGGGGACTCGACCCGACAAGTTGGGGCCTGTCCAAACTTATCGGCCGCCATGGCACCCGAATCATCGAGGGTAAGATACTAAATTCACAAACATTTTTACATGTCTACGTGGCTTTCCGCGCGGCTGCATAAGAGCTCGTTATGGTGACAGCGATTACTTGGTCATAGCTGAGTTCGTCGGGAGACGCGGTTGGGAATAGTATTTGTATTAACCTCAACACTGGGTTCTCTGCAACCGAAAGGAAGTATTGTAGCTTTAGAGTACCTTGAAGACGATGAACTTCACACCGTGCTTGGAACTGTGTCAGGTATTCGAGCCATTCCTATTTTGTGTCGTTAAATTTCCGGAAAGTTGGTATGCTGGTCGGCGGGACTGGTTGGTTGGTTGGTTGTGCGGCCGAGGCAGCTTGTGCAGCCTGTTATTTTTGTACTGTCACCAACAAAGCAGCAATTTGTTGATTCCGAAACTGAAAAACTTGTGTTAGATCCATCACAATGGCCGAATGCGGGTAAGACGCGGGGGCAGGTAGTGGAGGGGGCGTGGCAGCCATGGTTTACACAAATACGTCATATCAAAAGGCAAGCGAAGCCTTTGAAAAGAGAAATTTGATTAGTTCTGCGTCTCTCCTCGTGGAATACATCAAAGAACAGAACAATATTTGAGTAAATAGAAATGAGCAACCCCGCTTGCTAAAACACAAGAGAAGCTAGCAAAATCTTTGGCGAAGTTGCTGAACTTCAATCGCGTATCCTCGTCCCCACTGCAGGTTTCTCGTCGCCACTATAGAGTCTAGTACCACAGGAATCAATGGAGAGAATATTGTTTGGTGGCTGGTACCCTCCTCCTACAACAAAACTGTATATATGTATTATCAGGGTTCTGTATTTACCTAAACAGGAAGCTACCTGTCATAAGAGGGTCCATGATTTTATTAAAAAAAATGTTCAAATACACTCCTGGAAATGGAAAAAAGAACACATTGACACGGATGTGTCAGACCCACCATACTTGCTCCGGACACTGCGAGAGGGCTGTACAAGCAATGATCACACGCACGGCACAGCGGACACACCAGGAACCGCGGTGTTGGCCGTCGAATGGCGCTAGCTGCGCAGCATTTGTGCACCGCCGCCGTCAGTGTCAGCCAGTTTGCCGTGGCATACGGAGCTCCATCGCAGTCTTTAACACTGGTAGCATGCCACGACAGCGTGGACGTGAACCGTATGTGCAGTTGACGGACTTTGAGCGAGGGCGTATAGTGGGCATGCGGGAGGCCGGGTGGACGTACCGCCGAATTGCTCAACACGTGGGGCGTGAGGTCTCCACAGTACATCGATGTTGTCGCCAGTGGTCGGCGGAAGGTGCACGTGCCCGTCGACCTGGGACCGGACCGCAGCGACGCACGGATGCACGCCAAGACCGTAGGATCCTACGCAGTGCCGTCGGGGACCGCACCGCCACTTCCCAGCAAATTAGGGACACTGTTGCTCCTGGGGTATCGGCGAGGACCATTCGCAACCGTCTCCATGAAGCTGGGCTACGGTCCCGCACACCGTTAGGCCGTCTTCCGCTCACGCCCCAACATCGTGCAGCCCGCCTCCAGTGGTGTCGCGACAGGCGTGAATGGAGGGACGAATGGAGACGTGTCGTCATCAGCGATGAGAGTCGCTTCTGCTTTGGTGCCAATGATGGTCGTATGCGTGTTTGGCGCCTTGCAGGTGAGCGCCACAGTCAGGACTGCATACGACCGAGGCACACAGGGCCAACACCCGGCATCATGGTGTGGGGAGCGATCTCCTACACAGGCCGTACACCACTGGTGATCGTCGAGGGGACACTGAATAGTGCACGGTACATCCAAACCGTCATCGAACCCATCGTTCTACCATTCCTAGACCGGCAAGGGAACTTGCTGTTCCAACAGGACAATGCACGTCCGCATGTATCCCGTGCCACCCAACGTGCTCTAGAAGGTGTAAGTCAACTACCCTGGCCAGCAAGATCTCCGGATCTGTCCCCTATTGAGCATGTTTGGGACTGGATGAAGCGTCGTCTCACGCGGTCTGCACGTCCAGCACGAACGCTGGTCCAACTGAGGCGCCAGGTGGTAATGGCATGGCAAGCCGTTCCACAGGACTACATCCAGCATCTCTACGATCGTCTCCATGGGCGAATAGCAGCCTGCATTGCTGCGAAAGGTGGATATACACTGTACTAGTGCCGACATTGTGCATGCTCTGTTGCCTGTGTCTATGTGCCTGTGGTTCTGTCAGTGTGATCATGTGATGTATCTGACCCCAGGAATGTGTCAATAAAGTTTCCCTTCCTGCGACAAAGAATTCACGGTATTCTTATTTCAATTTCCAGGAGTGTATGTGTGAAATCTGATGGGACTTAAGTGCTAAGGTCATCAGTCCCTAAGCTTACACACTAGTTAACCTAAATTATCCTAAGGACAAACACACACACCCATGCCTGAGGGAGGAGTCGAACCTCCGCCGTGGTCATCCGCACAGTCCACGACTGCAGCGCCTGAGGCCGCTCGGCTAATCGCGCGCGGCCATGATTTTATAACTTACGCCAGCACTTTCCTCTCCCCGAAATGCCGCACCGTTGTCGTGTAGGGAGATCGCGAACGACACTTTTTTTTCACTAGCAGCTTATTTTTTATGACCCACCGTCTAATTTCTTATGGTGGGTCGTATGATGCCACTTAGCTGCTGTGACTGGGTCCGGGGTCCGGAGTGACTGAAAGTAACACCACACCGGCTCCCGTCCCCACTCACACCGTTGCCCGTGTCCCGCCACGTGGAGGCGGGATCTATTTGTTTACATCCATTTGATACCTTTTTTTTGTGCAGCATTAGATAAACTTATAACTAATACAAAGTCAAGTGAGATATTAATTAACAAAACGAAATTAAATATTTATAAAGAAGGAACGAAGAGAATTGAATAGAGAAGAGATAGGTGTAATATTGGCCGTCACCTGGTTGTGGGCGGCGGCCAGGGTCTTGGAATGACCCTCAAGACGCTGGTCATCGCACACCGTGCCTTTAACATCTACCATCCTAAAAACTATCTGAAGTAGAGGAGATTAGGGTACGTTAAAGCTAGAAACTAAGACCTCCATGTCCTGCCTGCTAAACTTTTTACAATATACAATAGAGAGATAACTGATTTTGTGCTTAAAGTTGCTAATGAAAGGGTACTTGTGGTAAAAGTAATATAAGTAATGACGCTTACGGTTTGTGTTGAGCCTACAAGGATCCTAGTAGAGTACATCAGGCGCAAGTACCTCCCGGCCCCGCCGACAACACGACCTGAACGGTGGTTTTCCCCAATCTACCATAGATATCCGTCGGGTTGGGCTCAAAAGAGAGGAACCACAATTAAGTTCCTTCCATCCAGACCGTGCGCCGCCTCTTACCAGGAGGCGTAGGTCGCTTGAAGAGGTGCCTAACTTTAAGCTTCAAATCAGAAGTTATTAGTGTAGTGGAGGTTGAGGTATAGGCTGTGTAGGTTGGTTGTACAAGCTATTCATGCTGAGCCAATGAGACTTATGACGATACGTGGTGTGGCAGTTAGCACCTTCCAACCTCGTGAACGACAGCGAGAAGCGGCGAAGGACGCTGGACGTAGAGATGAGCAGGGAGTCGTGTGACTGTGGAGGACGGTGTGCTCCCGACCGTACCCCGCCATCTGGCTTTCGAGGCAACAGGAACATTCTCTTGAAAACTGCTGCTAGGGCACACGTCCAGGCCTGAGGGCGTGTCCCGGGGCGATGACAGCGACTGCTACGGTGATGGCGGTTCCAGGTCCATCGGGTCGCGGACCGGGAACGGCGGGGACGAGGGCTCCTGTTGGGGTGCCCTGGCCGCAGCAGCGGGCGGCTGCGAAGGCCACGCGCTCCCGTGAGGTCGTGAATCTGGGGGAAGAAAAGCAGCCGAATCACGGGGCGAATGACACACACGAATTTGGTTCTGGTGGCGGCGCTGCAATCCATCAGGGCCTGCAATTAGGTATATGAAAGAATCAATGTGTCCCTGGATCACGTCTCTCTTCCAGCTCCCACGGTTTCAATAAACCATGAAAACAGCAAGATCGCACAGCGCAAAGAGATACTTGGGGACTATTGGCTGTGCCGGATGCTCTAATAAGTACAAAGCATGTGACACTCCAGGTCTTACGAGTTGCGGCGACCGTCTCTGGCGGGGAGTGAGTTACTATTTGAGACCACTTTAATATTTCGTATCTGTGCGTTTAAACAGTCTCTTGCTCCGAATAACATACGATAAACTTAAGGACTTTATTGCATACGTTTTCATTGGCATACTGACTACCCACCTTGCCCCAGATGTAGCACAGAATTCCTAAATTTTGAAACGTCACAGGTTTACGCTTCATTTAACTGACTGATTAATTTCTACATGTTTAATAATTCATTTTACGCCGAGAGCGTCCTTTTAATGTTTCGTCTAGCTAATTAACCTCTGGATTCAAGAATTCTTCAGTGTATATCTTTTCTTCTGTTGATGTCACACCTCCTCTCTCATCCTTTGATTCCATGATGTATGTGGATGGATAAACGTAATTATGCAAGGAATATATAATAATCTTGGTTAGTCAAAGATGGTAGCAGTAGCGTAGTTTAGCACCAACATAACAGCGTGAGCAGATTCGGCAGAGTGTTCGTGATTCCAAAGATAGTGGGGATGAGCAGGACAGAGTTTGTGAGGTTGGTTCGCACTGACGACCTACCCCACCACCAGTTCTTCTGAACGGTTGGCGGTTGGTCCTGGAATACGCCATGTTAGGACTCTCTGCGGCCGCCGATTGAACGATACGGACGCAGGGGTGCGGCGCTCGTCATGGATGGTGAGAAAAGTTATTCATAACGTAGGTTTTTTGGTGTAACATTGATTACGTAGCATGTTCGGGTGTGAATTAATACCGGGAAACTTTCATCGATATTTTATTTGTAGAAATTTTTCAGATTAATGTGTTTCAGCTAGCGGACTTCGGCACGAGGTGATTGAGGGCATGAACCAACGGTTCTTCTTCTTAGGTCAATAGCGGATGGATTCATTGATGTTTCATTTGTTGCATAGTTTCGTTCTGCATACAAGCAATATAAATTTTTCATGATTCAACGGTTTATTTTACTCGTTTCTTTGTTGTCGAACTTGGCCACGTGTTGCCAGCATTCATAACGGTAGTCACTGGATTTGCCATTCGTTAGTCATAGTATGAATAATGTGGAGTCATGAAGCCTGGGCTGGCTTCCTCACGTTGCATTGCGGGTGCATAATACGCGGTTTCAACATGAACTTATCCGCATGGTACTGCATGTGTAGTAACCCAAGTAATGTTTGAGAGAGTGAAAGGTAATATCCTTCCCTACTCCACGCGTTAATTAGGTGTGACAATAAGTAAATGGTGTTAAGAAGCCACCAATCAGTAACATTCATTTTTGCCCATTTTAATCATTAGTAGATGTAACTGGCGACGAAGTGTTGTCTATGTTTCCGGTATGACGAGATGCAAGAGATAGTGAGTGCTTCATGTAGGTTTTGTTACTGAGAGTGGTAGTTTTCTTAAATGTTTTGTCACAGAGAGTAATAGTTTTCTTAAATGTTTTGTCACAGAGAGTAATAGTTTTCTTAAATATTATCGAAGTAAATCAGAATGATAAATGAAATTCTCTCTTAGCGTTATTTAGTATCCTTCATCCATACCACTGAGACAATCATTATATTCTATGAATTTTCAATCCAGACATGTCCATTGTACGCATTATGCACTTCATGCGACTAACTGAATGCATAGTATCAGAAAAAGAAAGTTTTACCGTCCCTAATGTGCACGTATTGTTCCATGGCCATTCACCGATCTTGCGTTATTCGTTGCTTCATTTTTAAATTAGAATACTATCTTTTCTAGCGGGTTTGATTACCGATATCTCAGTTTATCGGGCCTAACTGAAAGAATTAGATACATAGCGGTATAAATGGGAACCATGGAGCACTGCGCCCGATTATATTAAAGGGAGATACTTCTTACATGAAAATTAATCAGCTTAACAAACAAGGGGCAGACTTTAAATTTATGTTGGGCAAGGTAACTAGTGTAAGTCACAATTTCGTTGCGAGGCACGTGTTTCCACGGGGCCCGACACCTTGGAAATTATGAGTATTGGAACTCATTTCTGATATGTGAAAAAAAAACCACTTCGTCACTCAAGATACTTTGCTGTGCTGTACAACATGCTTAAGCGAACAGTACGTGTTGTGGCTGTGGACTCTTGTAATGCTTTGTGGTTCCTGGCTGGATGAGGACAGCGTGGTATGATAGGTGGGTGGTCGGTTTCCTCTCACTACAACACAATATGCACACTTGCTTAAAATACACGCTATTACAGGAATCAAATGAGTACGTAACTTCAATGAAGTCCAGTATCAAGGTCTGCGGTTAACAGCAATTAAATAACATGTACTAATTCTTGAAGCCGGCGGATGTGAGCAAGCGCTTCTGGGCGCTTCAGTGTGGAATCACGCAACCGCTACTGTCGCAGGTTCGAATCCTGCCTCGGGCATGGATGTGTGTGAGTGTCTTGGTTTAGTTAGATTTAAGTAGTTCTAAGTTCTAGGGGACTGATGTCCTCAGATGTTATGTCCCACAATGCTCAGCGCCATTTGAACCATTTAATTCTTGAATCTTGACTGTTTCCATATCACAACTATGTACACTATTGGCTATTACAATTGCTACACCACGAAGATGACGTGCTACAGACGCCAAATTTAACCGACAGGAAGAAGATGCTGTGGATATGCAAATGATTAGCTTTTCATAGCATTCACACAAGGTTGGCGCCGGTGGCGACACCTACAGCGTGCTGACATGAGGAAAGTCTACAACCGATTTCTCATACACAAACAGCAGTTGACCGGCGTTGCCTGGTGAAACGTTGTCGTGACGCCTCGTGCAAGGAGAAGAAATGCGTACCATCACGTTTCCGACTTTGATAAGACAACAACCATGTGCACGAACAGTTCGATGACGTTTGCAGCAGCATGGACTATCAGCTCGGAGACCATGGCTGCGGTAACCCTTGACGCTGCATCACAGACAGGAGCGCCTGCGATGGCGTACTTAACAACGAACCTGGTGCACGAATGGCAAAACGTCATTTTTTCGGATGAATCCAGGTTCTGTTTACAGCATCGTGACGGTCGCATCCGTGTTTGGCGACATCGCGGTGAACGCATATTGGAAGCGTGTATTCGTCATCACCATACTGGCGTATCACCTGGCGTGATGGTATGGGGTGCCATGTAAACAAATAGATCCCGCCTCCACGTGGCGGGACACGGGCAACGGTGTGAGTGGGGACGGGAGCCGGTGTGGTGTTACTTTCAGTCACTCCGGACCCCGGACCCAGTCACAGCGGCTAAGTGGCATCATACGACCCACCATAAGAAATTAGACGGTGGGTCATAAAAAATAAGCTGCTAGTGAAAAGAAAGTGTCGTTCGCGATCTCCCTACACGACAACGGTGCGGCATTTCGGGGGAGAGGAAAGTGCTGGCGTAAGTTATAAAATCATGGCCGCGCGCGATTAGCCGAGCGGTCTCAGGCGCTGCAGTCGTGGACTGTGCGGATGATCACGGCGGAGGTTCGACTCCTCCGTCAGGCATGAGTGTGTGTGTTTGTCTTTGGATAATTTAGGTTAACTAGTGTGTAAGCTTAGGGACTGATGACCTTAGCACTTAAGTCCCATAAGATTTCACACATATTTGAACATTTTTTTTTTAATAAAATCATGGACTCTCTTATGATAGGTAGCTTCCTGTTTAGGTAAATACAGAACCCTGTTAATACATATGTACAGTTTTGTTGTAGGAGGAGGGTACCAGCCACCAAACAATATTCTCCCCATTGATTCCTGTGGTACTAGACTCTATAGTGGCGACGAGAAACCTGCAGTGGGGACGAGGATATGCGATTGAAGTTCAGCAACTTCGCCAAAGATTTTGCTAGCTTCTCTTGTGTTTTAGCAAGCGGGGTTGCTCATTTCTATTTACTCAAATATTGTTCTGTTCTTTGATGTATTCCACGAGGAGAGACGCAGAACTAATCAAATTTCTCTTTTCAAAGGCTTCGCTTGCCTTTTGATATGACGTATTTGTGTAAACCATGGCTGCCACGCCCCCTCCACTACCTGCCCCCGCGTCTTACCCGCATTCGGCCATTGTGATGGATCTAACACAAGTTTTTCAGTTTCGGAATCAACAAATTGCTGCTTTGTTGGTGACAGTACAAAAATTACTGGCTGCACAAGCTGCCTCGGCCGCACAACCAACCAACCAACCAGCCCCGCCGACCAGCATACCAACGTTCCGGAAATTTAACGACACAAAATAGGAATGGCTCGAATACCTGACACAGTTCCAAGCACGGTGTGAAGTTCATCGTCTTCAAGGTACTCTAAAGCTACAATACTTCCTTTCGGTTGCGGAGAACCCAGTGTTGAGGTTAATACAAATACTATTCCCAACCGCGTCTCCCGACGAACTCAGCCATGACCAAGTAATCGCTGCTTTAACTCAATATTATGACCAGCAAGTCCAAGCAGCTGCAGCTAGATATCAGCTCTTTCGATTGGAGAAAGAACCGGAACAGACCTACCGCCAGGCCGACCGGTGTGGCCGAGCGGTTCTAGGCGCTTCAGTCTGGAACCGCGGAACCGCTACAGTCGCAGGTTCGAAACTGCCTCGGACGTGGATGTGTGTGATGTCCTTGGTTAGTTAGGCTTAAGTAGTTCTAAGTTCTAGGGGACTGATGACGTCAGATGTTAAGTCCCGTAGTGCTCAGAACCATTTGAACCTACCGTCAGTGGTGCACAGAGTTAACAGGCGTGACTAGGAAGTGTAAATTTAAGTGTTGTTGTGGAAACTTTTATTACTTAATGATTAGGGAAACAATAACATTCAATGTCCCAGATAGTAGAACGCATCTTAAAGTACTCTGATCATCACTTCCTCAAGTACTGCAAATCTTAGAGCAAAATGATTCGGGTGCCATAGCGGCCGATACGTTTGAACAGGCCCCAACTTGTCGGGTCGAGACCCCCCCATGTTCGGACCACCCCAAGCAGCCACCATAACGAGCGCTTACGCAGCCGCGCGGAAAGCCACGTAGACATGTAAAAATGTCTGTGAATTTAGTGATATCTTACCCTCGATGTTTTGCTCGCCATAAAAGACCGGATTGGTGGTGGTAAGTTCCTATGGGACCAAACTGCTAAGGTCATCCGTCTCTAGGCTTACAAACTACTTAATCTAAAATTTGAAATTTTCCCCGCGAATCAACTGCTCTAAAAGATTTCGGGTTTGCAGCCGGTCGTCGTAAACTTCATTGCACGATATTTCGGCTGGACTACTGCCAGTCATCTTCAGGTGAGCCGAACGTAGACTGACGAAGACGTTTTCCGCTCCAACCTATATAGTGCGATGATAGAACTGCCGCGCATGCGTTGCAATTGCGGAGACGGAAGGGCCACACCGCCCAGCGGCAGCGCCCTCGCTGGTGGAACTGCAGTTATCAGCTGCCGTCGGTTAGGTCGCTGGCCGCAGTTATCCAAGTCTTCTGGCGTCTTCGTCTCGAGCAAATTTCGGAGATGACGGGATTCCGTGCGTTATTCAGTTGGTAACCACTGTCACGGTTCATTAGATTTCCCGCAGTGCGTATTTCAACTGATCCTTTCATAATGGAGGTGGTGGTGGTGGTTAGTGTTTAACGTCCCGTCGACAACGAGGTCATTAGAGACGGAGCGCAAGCTCGGGTTAGGGAAGGATTGGGAAGGAAATCGGCCGTGCCCTTTCAAAGGATTCATCCCGGCATTTGCCTGAAACGATTTAGGTAAATCGCGGAAAACCTAAATCAGGATGGCCGGAGACGGGATTGAACCGTCGTCCTCCCGAATGCGTCATAATGGAGTCCCGAAAAGATTTTGCAGTGGGCAAAATCGAAGTTTTGTCGTACTCCATTGAATGTCCGTTAGAAATACAATGTTCCGCAACTGCAGATTTACTGGGTTGCAGTAGGCGAGTGCAACGCTGATGTTCTGTACAAAGCTCTTCCAGTGTACACGTTGTCTGTCCTATATAGGCCATACCACATTGACACGATATTTTGTAAATTCCCACCTTCCGCAGTAACAAATCATCCTTCACCGATCCCAGCAAATCCGAAATCTTGGAAGGCGGACGAAAACCCACTTTCACATTAAAATGATTAAGAATCCTTGCTATCTTGAAGGAGATATTTCCGACAAAAGGAAGCTAGGGACTTGGCTGGACGTCCTGCATTTTATACACTTCCCGGTTCCTGGCTCTAGTTGAGAAGGCCCTGTTAATTTGAGGGGCGAGTACCCATTGTCTCTGAACACCGTTCTCAAATGTGCCAGTTCCTTAGGCAAATTCTCTGCATCCGATACAGTGTGTGCCCTGTGTACAAGGGTTTTAAGTACTCTCATGGTCTGGGATACTGTAGATACAAATCAGTGTGAGTAGGCTTGCGGTAGACAGATTGGCCCACGTGCCGTCACTCTTCCGTTTAACCAAACCATCCAGGAATGGAAGGCAGCCATTTTTCTCTAGTTCCATAGTAAATCGAATATACTTATGGATGGAGTTAAGATGATGAAAATACTCCATTAACTTGTAACCTCCCAACAGAAAAATTCCGAAACCTCCCAACAGTAAAAAATTTAATTATTTATATCATTCACATTCAGTGTAAGCTCCCAACAGATAAATTTTGTAACCAACCAATAATAAAAAATGTTGTTGTTGTTGTGGTCTTCAGTCCTGAGACTGGTTTGATGCAGCTCTCCATGCTACTCTATCCTGTGCAAGCTTCTTCATCTCCCAGTACTTACAGCAGCCTACATCCTTCTGAATCTGCTTAGTGTATTCATCTCTTTGGTCTCCCTCTACGATTTTTACCCTCCACGCTGACTTTCAGTACTAAATTAGTGATACCTTGATGCCTCAGAACATGTCCTACCAACCGACCCCTTCTTCTAGTCAGGTTGTGCCACAAACTCCTCTTCTCCCCAATTCTATTCAATACCTCCTCATTAGTTATGTGATCTACCCATCTAATCTTCAGCATTCTTCTGTAGCACCACATTTCGAAAGCTTCTATTCTCTTCTTGTCTAAACTATTTATCGTCCATGTTTCACTCCCATACATGGCTACACTCCATACAAACACTTTCAGAAACGACTTGCTGACACTTAAATCTATACTCGATGTAACAAATTTCTCTTCTTCAGAAACGCTTTCCTTGCCATTGCCAGTCTACATTTTATATCCTCTCTACTTCGACCATCATCAGTTATTTTACTCCCCAAATAGCAAAACTCCTTTACTACTTTAAGTGTCTCATTTCATAATCTAATACCCTCAGCATCACCCGACTTAATTCGACTACATTCCATTATCCTCGTTTTGCTTTTGTTGATGTTCGTCTTATACCCTCCTTTCAAGACACTGTCCATTCCGTTCATCTGCTCTTCCAAGTCCTTTGCTGTCTCTGACAGAATTACAATGTCATCGGTGAACCTCAAAGTTTTTATTTATCCTCCATGGATTTTAATACCTACTCCGAACTTTTCTTTTGTTTCCCTTACTGCTTGCTCAATGTACAGATTGAATAGCGTCGGGGAGAGGCTACAACCCTGTCTCACTCCCTTCCCAACCACTGCCTCCCTTTCATGTCCCTCTTATAACTGCCATCTGCTTTCTGTACAAATTGTAAATAGCCTTTCATTCCTTATATTTTACCCCTGCCACCTTCAGAATTTGAAAGAGAGTATTCGAATAAACATTGTCAAAAGTTTTCTTCAAGTCTACAAATGCTAGAAACGTAGGTTTGCCTTTCCTTAATCTTTCCTCTAAGATAAGTAGTAAGGTCAGTATTGCCTCACGTGTTCCAACATTACTACGGAATCCAAACTGATCTTCCCCGAGGTCGGCTTCTACCAGTTTTTCCATTCGTCTGTAAAGAATTCGCGTTAGTATTTTGCAGCTGTGACTTATTAAACTGATACTTCGGTAATTTTCACAACTGTCAACACCTGCTTTCTTTGGGATTGGAATTATTATATTCTTCTTGAAGTCTGAGGGTATTTCGCCTGTCTCATACATCTTGCGCACCAGGTGGTAGAGGTTTGTCAGGACTGGCTCTCCCAAGGCTGCCAGTAGTTCTAACGGAATGCTGTCTACTCCCAGGGCCTTGTTTCGACTTAGGTCATTCAGCGCTATGTCAAACTCTTCACGCAGTATCATATCTCCCATTTCATCTTCATCTACATCCTCTTCCATTTCCATAATGTTGTCCTCAAGAACATTGCCCCTGTATAGACCCTCTATATACTCCTTCCACCTTTCTACTTTCCCTTCTTAGCTTTGAACTGGGGTTTCCATCTGAGCTCTTGATATTATGCAAGTGGTTCTCTTGTCCCCAAATGTCTCTCTAATTTTCCTGTAGGCAGTATCTATCTTAACTGTAGTGAGATAAGCCTTTACATCCTTACATTTGTCCTCTAGCCATCCCTGCTTAGCCATTTTGCACTTCCTGTCAGTCTCATTTTTGAGACGTTTGTACTCCTTTTTGCCTGCTTCACTTACAGCATTTTTGTATTTTCTCCTTTCATCAATTAAATTCAATATCTCTTCTGTTACCCAAGGATTTCTGCCAGCCCTCGTCTTTTTACCTAGTTGATCCTCTGCTGCCTTCACTATTTCATTCGTCAAAGCTACCCATTCTTCTTCTACTGTATTTCTTTCCCCCATTCCTGTCTGTTGTTCCCTTATGCTCTCCCTGAAACTCTGTACAACCTCTGGTTCTTTCAGTTTATCCAGGTCCCATCTCCTTAAATTCCCACCTTTTTGCAGTTCCTTCAGTTTTAATAAAAAAATAATTACTTATATCATTCACATTCAGTGTAAGCTCCCAACAGATAAATTCCGTAACCTACCAATAGTACAATGTGACTAATCTCTCAATGAAATTGTGGTTCACTTATAACCATTCAGTATATAACTGTGAATTTAAACTACTAAATTTTGGACGTCAGCAGTGCTACGTCATGGCCCTGAAAGATCATTCTAAATAAATTGAAAATTCTTACCTCAATAATGTCGCCGGATAACCATATATATCTGCTCCTATAAGAAATTTTTCCGGGTCAGGCCCAATGCTTTCTGCTGAAATTACACGTCCAAGAAATTTTATGGAAATTTTCCCAAAGTGCGATTTGCTAAGATTAACTGTGAGTCCTTGTGCACGAAACGTTTGTAACAGTTGTTCCAGAATCAAATTGTGTTCAGACCAATTAGCTTCTGCAATAAGGATGTCGTCTACATACGTTGTGATTCTGTCTTTCGGTTCTGTCGGAAGTATAGTATTCAAACCGCGAATAAACGTTGCTGAAGAAATTGTTAAACCGAACGGTAATTTGCAAAATTGATAACAATCATCAAAACAGAGAAATGCTGTGTAGTTTCTGCAGTTCGGATGGAGCTGAATTTGCCAAAATCCCGATTTTATATCTAATGTGGAATAAATAGCAGTACCATGAAATTTCTGTAAAAGTTCTTCTAGTGTCTGTGGGCGATCTGTTTCATTAATAATAATGTCGTTGACATGTCGCTAATCAACTACGAGTCGAAGTGAACCATGGAGCGGGTTTATGTACTGACTAACTGCCGGTTCAATAATTCCTTGGTCAAGCATAGCTTGCAATTCTTTCTTAACTTGTTCTCTGTGAATATATGGAATGGGATAATGTTTGGCTTTAAACGTGTCGTGCTGTTTAACTTGAAACTCATACATAAAACCGGACATAGTACGAGGGACGTTGTCAAAAACTGGAGCTTGCTGTAAAAGAATATTGCGTAGGTGCGTACGTTCGTCATCTGTCTGTGCACTGCTCTGTTTTATCTTCTCAGAAATCATTTGCATAACGTCATAGTCAGCTTCGTCTGGTGTATTGTAGTTGTGTACGTACGTATCTGTGAACAATGTCGAATGACAGTTTGTGTTACGCGATGTAGAAATGACTTCTGTTCGATTAATTGCTTGTTCATCTGCAGATAACGCGGGCTGATTTCTAATGCCAGTTGTACATTTTCATCCTTAAACATTAAATAGGAATTTTGAAAGTCTATAATTGCGTCGTGTTGTACCAAAAAATTTGTACCTAAAATTACGTTTGTTGTCAATAAGGGAACAATCCAAAAATTTGAATGGAACGTATGACATGCAATAAAAAATGATAAGTGTGTCTGTAATTTTACGTCTACCCCTTTACTAGATACTGCTCCTTTTACTTTAGTTTTGCCTAATGGTAACGTAGGATAAGTGTTCTCTTTGTTACATTCGTTGAAAGTTTCTTCATTTATAACTGACATAGGTGATCCAGAATCGATTACTACTGAAAATGTGGATGCTCCATTCTTTACTTCAAGACAGGGTGGGAAATGGTTTTTTGAATAACTGGTTTTTTATGCAAAAGTGTGTCTCGGATGTCATCAAAAATAATAACACTTTCGTGAACAACATTCTGCGTGTCAAAAGTAGTGCTTACGTTGTTGGAAGATGCAACCTGTACTGTATCTAGTCAAATTCTTTGTGACGTGCTGTTGTTTGAGGGAGGATGCTGTGGCAGTTCAACTATTTGTACTGTTCTGTTATTTCGTGCTGACATATTAGGTTCGGGATGACACCTACTGTCTGGTTCATTCACATAATCTGTTGTTGTGGTTGATTCTGCTGCCGGTAAGACCGACTGTTACGCTTAAAATTGTGCTCATTGCTTTTACGTCTGTCATGATAGTCATTGCTATACGGCGCGTTGCGATAGGAACTGAAATGATGTGTTTTCTGTACGTACTAATTTCCTTGTTGCGGTGCGTTACTATTTGGAGGAGCCGACGCTATACGTGTAGGCGGCAAAACATTAAAGCTTGGTTGTCCTTGCACATTATATTGTTGGTTAGGTATGCTAACCGGCTGGTTCTGTTGCTGTTGTGGGGAAAAACCTCTATTGTTACCAAAATTTCTTTGCTTTTGCTGATAATTTTGATGATACTGATAATTAAATTTTTGTCTGTTATTACAGCTCTGGTAGTTGTCATTTCTGGACTGTCTATCGCCTTTGCTATTAAAATAGCGTGGCTGATCGTAACTGCCGTATGCTTGTTGGCCTTGGTTATGATGTGAAAAATTTTTGTTTATGAAGGAATAGTCTGATTGCTGAACTTCCAAAAGCTGTAACAGATCTCTAAGTGCCGAAATATTTTCTTTCTGCGGTCTGTTAAAAGCGATACTCTTAACGATCGTCGTAATTTAGAAGTACATAATTTGATAAGTGCTGATTCACTGTATGGCTCACTTACGTATTGGTTTTGTTGGACCATGTGTTCAAAAATTGCGTGACAGTGGGAAAATTTGACTTCTCATAATTCGGTAAGCTAATTAATTGATCCTCGATTCCGTGCTGTGTCGTTTTCAACCAATACGCTGACAGAAAAGCATTCTGAAATTCTTCCACGGAGTAGCATTGTCTCGCGATCGGTCTCATATGAGTTGCAGGTTCGCCTTCCAAAAAACGGCAAATAAATTCAAGTGTGTGTGTTACAGGCCAAGTTGGTGAAAAATCAAAGCTAAATTGTTGTATACAATCCAAAGGGTGAACCTGTGTTCTGTCATTTTTAAATACCTTAAATTTCCTAACAGATAGAAAGTGTTTGCAATCAAAATTATCGTCTCTGAATGTCTGAGCAGGCTCAGGATTGTATGATAATCTGTTTGTCTGTGATTGTTCGGAATCTAAGGCACGTTCTCTTTGTAAATTACCTAAGTTTACTGGCTGTGTGAGTGTGACAAATGTTCAGAATGTGGCATATGCTGTGACGTGTTAGAGGCTGAAACATTTTTCATTTCTGTCACTTCTGGCTGTAAAGATGACAATTTTCTACGCAATGTATTATTGGACGAACCTATCTCACTGATTGCTGTACGTTTTGGAATTTGGGTGTTTGATTGAACGAAATTGGTGACGTATCGTCTGATTTAGTGTCATTATTATTTTCGATAACGTCAATACCACTGGCCAATTCATCGAATTATTCAGTCAGTGATTTAACCTGATCGTCATTTTTAGTGTCACAAGCATTAATTTGTTTTTGCATTTTACGTGTGGTTTTGTTCAATTTCTTAACGCCTGCTTTGATGGCATCAGGGTCCTGTATTAATTCTAATTGTTCAAGTCTGTTGGTCACTGTCTGAAAGTCTACTATGTGTGTGTCTGTTTTTGTTTTAAGACCGGCGATTTCATCTTGCAATTCAGTGTTCAACTGTTTGATAATATTAATTTCGTCTGATACTGTCGCAATGTTGTTGTCTACGTATGTTTTAGCTTTCGTAAACAACTTTCGCCTGTCTTCCTGTCTCTGTGCAGTAATTGTTTCCATGACTTGTTTCTTTACTTTGTTCTGTTCCTGTATGAATTTACATTAACGCGTTTCATTGTTTTGTAGGTGATGATTCAAACGTTCGTCAATTTGGCTGTTTTGTTGTTCAAATGTCTTGTCGACTTTCGTATTCAGTGCGCGTGAAAGTTCTGCTGACATTAATTTAAACTCGTCGCGTAACTGTGTTGCCTTTTCAGAACATTGTTTAGCGACTGCACTAATTTCGTCTCTAAGTAATTTCGTTGTGGCTGCATGTGTATTACTTAATTCTTCTGCAACAGATCTAATTTCTTCACTACTGTTCCTAGCTCAAGCCTTAATGTCCTCACGCAATTGTTCTTTAGTACCATGACATGGCACGGCAACGGCTGTAATCTGTTCACTAAGTTGTTTGAAATTGTTGTCTTGTTTCTCTTTCAACTGTTTGTTCTATTCATTAAGGTTGTCGTGTTTTTCATTCAACTGTTTGAAATTTTAAGGTGTTTAAAATGGTTGTCGTATTTTTCATTTTTTTCGTTGATTTGTAGTAATAATGCCATAACTTGATCCAAGCCAAAATTAGCGGCTCTATTTTCTGTGCTGTGTGATGGTGTATCTACATGTGTCACGTTTTGTGTAACCATTTGGTCATTGTATGATACACGAAAAGGTCTGCTAATTGGAAGTGCACTGTTGGTCACTACGTCGGAATCAAATAGATCTGACATATTTTGAGTACATTGCTCACCTTCGTTAGAAACATTTATCTGTTCACTATGTAAATTTTGCAAATCAGGTGTGTCTAACTGGCCGGCGTTCATTGAATCGGAACGTGCCGCGTCACCAATTGTTAAATTTACTGTGGACATCATTGAATTTGTTTGCTCATCATTAGGATTAAAATCATAACTTGTGGTCTGTACGCACTGATTATCTGTAATTAGAGGATTATCATTATGACACTGAGTGTCACTAGTATTACCGGTCAAATTATTCAAGTCGGCTGTTCCATTCATTACGGATCGCGATGTATTGTTGGCAGTTTTTCGCGGCATTTTAACAAGTCAAAGATAAGCACAAAATCAAACAAAGACAAAGCAAAAATGGAACAAATACAATAACAACAAAGAGCAACAAATTGCCGATGATCTGTGAAAGAAAGAGTGACAAAGTAGTAAACGCGTTGCGCCAGATGCAAACTACATTTAACATTAAGTAAATAAGAGCAGATATACAACTGACTACTTCTCAGAAATTCACAAAATTACGATCCTGGCCCATTGTCGCGAAGTGTAACCTCCCAACAGAAAAATTTCGAAACCTCCCAACAGTAAAAAATATAATTATTTATATCATTCACATTCAGTGTAAGCTCCCAACAGACAAATTCCGTAACATAACAATAATACAATGTGACTAATCTCTCAATGAAATTGTGGTTCACTTATAACCATTCAGTATTTAACTGTGAATTTAAACTGCTAAATTTTGGACGTCAGCAGTGCTACGTCATGGCCCTGAAAGATCATTCTAAATAAATTGAAAATTCTTACCTCAATAATGTCGCCGGATAACCATACATATCTGCTCCTATAAGAAATTTTTCCGGGTCATGCGCAATGCCTTCTGCTATAAGAAATTTTCTGGCACAGCCCTGTGCAATGCTGTCCGATAGATTTGTCATGTGTAAAAAGAAACAACTGATTTTTCTTTACAATAATCTGGATGACCATGGATTGGAGAAATTAGAAAGTTCTTGAAATTGAGATGAATGATTATGAAAAGTTAATTTTTTATAATAAAGATTATTATTAAGAGATATTTTAAAATATTTACATGGAGCTTGACACAACAATAGTACATATGCGCGAAGCTGCTTTTACCTTATACTACAACACTCAGAATCTGCCATCGCTCCCCACGACCGGCCCAGCCAACTCCACACACACGACAGTTCGCTACTATTTACTGCTACTGCTACAGACACTGCTCTTACTGCATACAACACTGCTCTCTGGTCTGAGATTCTCTTATAGCTTACATATCACAGGCAGCGCGTGAGCAATCAATCAAAATTACATCTGCTCGAGTGCGATAGCAACACATTCCTTAATCATGGACCTCTTACAAACTTTTCTTCTCCGTGGGGCCACACTATGAGAGTGTCATCAACGTATCTCCAAAAAACAGTTGGTTTACAGACTGTTGATTCAAGTGCTCTCTCCTCAAAATCCTCCATAAAGAGGTTAGCCACCAGAGCAGACAGAGAGCTGCCCATGGCGACACCGTCAGACTGTTCAAGGTATTCCTCGTTAAACATAAAATAAGTTGAGGAAAGAGTATGTCGAAACAAAGCAGTAATGTCCGATTCAAACTGTTGACCAATTAGAATCAAGGAATCCGCAAGAGGTACTTTTGTGAAAAGGGAAACTACATCAAAACTCACTAGAAGATCCTAACTACTTAAGTGGAGAGCCCCCAGTCTGTTAAGTCGCCGGCCGGAGTGGCCGAGCAGTTAAAGGCGCTACAGTCTGGAGCCGCACGACCGCTACGGTCGCAGGTTCGAATCCTGCCTCGGGCATGGATGTGTGTGATGTCCTTAGGTTAGTTAGGTTTAAGTAGTTCTAAGTTATAGGGGACTTATGATCACAGCAGTTGAGTCCCATAGTTCTCAGAGCCATTTTTTTTTTTTTTTTGTTAATAAAATCAGCAGAGTTCCGCATACGGTGTGAACATTTGCCAACAAATGGTCTCAACAAAGAAGCTAGATGTTGGGCTAAATCATATGTCGGTGCGTTAATATTACTCACTATAGGCCGTAAAGGCAGACCTTCTTTATGCACTTTAGGAAGACCATACATTTTCGGTGGTACGCTGCCATGTGGTCTTAATCGCTTGATAGTCTCTGGAGCTAGCGAGGAAGAGTTCAGAAGTGCACACGTCTTCCAGCGACAAGTGCTCTTGGATCTTGATCAATTCTCCGATACTTCGTAGCACTAGGTAGACTATACATCTTCTCCAAATACAACCCACGAGGTAACAAAACGGTAGAGTTACCTTTATCAGCCTTAAGCACCACTATTTCCGGATCTTCTCCAAGGTTCCGTAGTGCAGCCCTTTCTTCAGCGGTTATATTACTGCGTTGAGGAGGAACTTTCAGAAGAACCCGACCAGTTTCGCTTCTTATTTGACCAATATACAGGGTGATTCAAAAAGAATACCACAACTTTAAAAATGTGTATTTAATGAAAGAAACATTATATAACCTTCTGTTATACATCATTACAAAGAGTATTTAAAAAGGTTTTTTTCACTCAAAAACAAGTTCAGAGATGTTCAATATGGCCCCCTCCAGACACTCGAGCAATATCAACCCAATACTCCAACTCGTTCCACACTCTCTGTAGCATATCAGGCGTAACAGTTTGGATAGCTGCTGTTATTTCTCGATTCAAATCATCAATGGTGGCTGGGAGAGGTGGCCGAAACACCATATCCTTAACATACCCCCATAAGTAAAAATCGCAGGGGGTAAGATCAGGGCTTCTTGGAGGCCAGTGATGAAGTGCTCTGTCACGGGCTGCCTGGCGGCCGATCCATCGCCTCGGGTAGTTGACGTTCAGGTTTCATAACTAACCTTTTTCGTAGGACTCTCCATACAGTTGATTGTGGAATTTGCAGCTCTCTGCTAGCTCTGCGAGTCGATTTTCCTGGGCTGCGAACAAATGCTTGCTGGATGCGTGCTACATTTTCATCACTCGTTCTCGGCCATCCAGAACTTTTCCCTTTGCACAAACACCCACTCTCTGTAAACTGTTTATACCAACGTTTAATACACCACCTATCAGGAGGTTTAACACCATACTTCGTTCGAAATGCACGCTGAACAACTGTCGTCGATTCACTTCTGCCGTAATCAATAACACAAAAAGCTTTCTGTTGAGCGGTCGCCATCTTAGCATCAACTGACGCTGACGCCTAGTCAACAGCGCCTCAAGCGAACAAATGTACAACTAAATGAAACTTTATAGCTCCCTTAATTCGCCGACAGATAGTGCTTAGCTCTGTCTTTTGTCGTTGCAGAGTTTTAAATTCCTAAAGTTGTGGTATCCTTTTTGAATCACCCTGTAGGACAGACTACGCGTACACTAGAAGAGCGTTGTACAGAACATCAGCACTGCACTCGCCTACTGTAACCCAGTAAGTCTACAGTTGCGGAACATTGTATTTCTAACGGACATTCAATGTAGTACGACAAAACTTCGATTTTGGCCACTGCAAATATTTTTTGGGACTCCATTCTTAAAGAATCAGTTGAAATACGCATTGCGGGATATCTAATGAACCGTGACAGTGGTTACCAATTGAATAACACACGGAATCCCGTCATCTCCGAAATTTTTTCGTGACGAAGACGCCAGAAGACTTCGATAGCTGCGGCCAGCGACAATACCGACGACAGCTGAATGTGGCCCTTCCGTCTCCGCCAATTGCAACGCATGCGCGGCAGTTCTATCATCGCACTATATATGTTGGATCGGAGAACCTCTTCGTCAGTCTACGTTCGGCTCACCTGAAGTTGACTGGCAGTTGTCCAGCCGAAATATGGTGCAATGAAGTTTACGACGACCGGCTGCAAACCCGAAATCTGTTTGAACAGTGATTCGCCGGGAAAATTTCAAATTTTACATCAAACGCCTTTACGGCTACCCCGCTCACGAGAGACAGGACTGCCCATCACGTAACTCAACGTGTTACCGGTATCGAAAAAATACCTTGTCAAATTAGTTTGTTTGCAACGGCGTAAAAACGCCAGTTTTGACCACTCCAGAAAAAAAAAAAAAAAAAAAAACAGGCTCGTGCACATGCAGTGAACGCTGTGTTCTCACAACCTGCAAAAGATTCTGTCAAAAGTAAGATTAATGTTTTGCTCCTTCTCGCCCAAGTGCAGTGCAACGACGTTCTAACAAACTATTTGTCTCATTACGAATTGCTGGTTGTCGTGTGAACTTCCAGTTAGACACAGGAGCTTGAGTAACCTCGCTTAATCGTGTCACGTAGGAACAGCTAGGCTCACCACGCCTTTCTAAATCTAGCAAACGCTTCACTGCTTACAACGGACAGGAAATTCCAGCAGTGCTTGGACAGTGCCGTTTGCCTGCCACTTACACATCTCACACTAGGACAGCGAAATTTACTGTCTCTAATTTATCTACGATAACGTTGGAAGCTGAGGAAGTGAGTTAAAATTCGTGCTGCGCCGGGACTCAAACCTGAGTCCTCTTGCTTAGGAGGCAGATATGTTGACCTTTACACCACCACAGCATTATGTTCAACATAGCTGCACGAACAACCCATCTACAGTACGCGTAGCTGTCATTTTAACTGCATACAGCTCTACTCTATGATGGTTCAGATGTCTAGTAGTGATGGTAGTCAATTGTTTACAAGTTCAGCACCGTGATAGTAACGACATATCGGATCATCTGAACGGCGTTTTAAGTCTATGTATTGAGTTCTGTTGTCCATTTCATGTTTTTGACATTATGTGGATTAAAAAGGGACGACATGTATACAGAGCATTCGAGAAGGAACAGTATCTCGTGTTCTACTTATTTTAATTTTAAAACAGTGAAATATTTTTCGAACTATAGATTCAAATGTGTGTAATACACTAGCCTCTAGACGAATGTAACAAAAATTAGTTATGAAATGGATTCACATATTGTGAATTTCTATTAGCATTAGCTACTTGTGACAAATGAAAATTTGTGCCAGACTGAGATTCGAACCCAAATTTCCCATTTGTAAAGAGCGACCGCGTTAACCACAATTCATAAGGTCGCATATTCGTGAAACTAAGCAGAGAAAGACAAAATGTTATCTTGTATCGTCATTTTAGTCCCCTGAGGTTTGATTATATCATTAATGGCGATAGTACCTATGTTTATACAGTAAAAAATGCTGCTATTGCATAAAGGCACACAAAAAATTACATAATTAATATTTTCGCAGTTATTGTTTATCATTATATAATAAGTTTCCATGCATCTACTGAAATTTTAGTAGATTTTCACAGAAACACAAAATATCGCAATTATCATATATATTTTCAGTGCTGAGGGGCACATTATTTATTTCTATTTCAATAGAAACAAAGGCGCATCATGAAAATATTGTTTTACAGAGTTTAAGGTGTACAGATTTTTCTCCTAAACATGGAAAAAGTGCCAGCAAGTGAATAGTTAGCCACTCCTTAGGTGAGCAACTGTCGTCCTCTTTATACAAAATATGATGATCTACAAACTTGAAGCTCAGGAAGACAAATTTTAATAATTTTTAAATAATTTTAATAATGATGCAATCTTATTATTTGAAAGCTTCTTAAACAATGCAAGTTACAAATTTTGTTTTTGTATTCTAAGTTACACTGAGAACAGAGCCTACCTTAATACAAAGTGCTTAGGAAATCTGGTGAAACTTGAATTGTCCTTCTTTGAGCAGTTATGGTCGCAACATATTTCTTGTTTTTCCAGTAGAATGTCGCCTCTGATGATTATTCAGCCTTGGCCAGAGTAAACAATTTCAGTAATAAATGACTGGAGAACAACATGGCTGAAGAAAATTGAGGACGATGATATTCATCAAAAAGTCGTTATCAGCAAGGTTGATATGAAACTATGTATTATAGAAACGCAAAAACCACATCTGTCAATCATTTTATGGTACAAATTTTTGATTACCGTATGTGGATGGGAGTCAAAATCTTATGTGTATACACTGTCTACCAAAAGAATGGGGCATTAACAATTTATTTCTAATATCATTGTTTCAATGTCATAGTTCAGTATTGAGTTGAAAATGTGCTACTATATACGAAAGGCAATGTCATGATAGACTATCTCATCATCGCCCAGCCCAAACTGGTGAGGACATAAACCTGAAATTGGGATAAGGTTTTGAAGTTATTGTTTAGGAAGGGACTTTTGGGAATAACAGCCCAAAGGGGGTGAAATAGGGGATGAAAGGCTTTTTGAAAAGATGTTGCTGAGAAGGAAATTTTGTAGCTATTCCTATTGAAATTAGTATTTGGTTTCTCAGTCGGAAATGAATTCATACTTTTTTCAGCGTTTTTCCAAATTTAACGCTTTTGGGAGTGAAGTAGTGAGAGTGACATTTTTTAAATAAATCATTATTAAAGAACTTCCAAAACGTTTTTAGAGCTACATCTATAAAAATTGGTATCTGTCTTCAGGGCTGGAAATAAAAAAAATTACATGTTTAGTGTTTTTTTGAAATTCAAAAAGGGAGTGAAAAATGGGATGGATTATTTTCGAAATTATTTCTTTCTGAAAGCATTTTCAAAGCTTAATCTGCGTAAATTGTTAGTTGGCTTCTCTGTTGGAAATAAGATATACTGTTTTTGGAAATTCAACCCTTAAGGTGGTGAAATATGGACTAAAAACTTTTAAGGAATAGTAAAAAATTTCGAAACTAAATATATAAAATCTGATGTTTCATTTCTCACTTAGAAAAAAAGAAATATTTGTCAGGGGTTGAAATTTTCTTTGGAAGTATCACCACAAGAACGCCAAAGACATGATTAACAAAAATCTGGGTTGCCAGATTCCAGAATAGCTTTTTGGTCGGAAGCACATTCAGAAAGTACCATGTTCTGTGGTCTTAACTAGCGTGAAAAGTGTAGAAGGTGTTAAACTCTGTGAAAAACAAAAAAATTCCATTAAAGGAAAAAATGTGTGCAGACTGTGACGTCTACACGAGCAAAGCAAGCTAGTAGTAACACATATTGAAAACAGTGTAGTGTACATCTGCTCCAATCTTTCAGAAATTTCGCTTGAAATGTGTCTGAATGCGAAACAAGTCTCTCATGCGCACTCTAGATTGAAATACTTACCAAAAAATTTTAGAACACACTAGAAACAAACACTTTACATCAAAATGTAATACAGATGAAATCATGAACTTTGGAAGTTAAAACTCACATCAACGGATTCTGGTATAAAGTCCCATCACTACAGCTAGATAGAATGCTGCACTGCAAATGTCATTACTAATTACTGTTTCTCTTTTCAGATAAAATATCCGATAATTTTTCAAGCCGTACTGTCATTTCGGTAGGCAGAGTGTCACGAAAAATATAAATATATACACTCCTGGAAATGGAAAAAAGAACACATTGACACCGGTGTGTCAGACCCACCATACTTGCTCCGGACACTGCGAGAGGGCTGTACAAGCAATGATCACACGCACGGCACAGCGGACACACCAGGAACCGCGGTGTTGGCCGTCGAATGGCGCTAGCTGCGCAGCATTTGTGCACCGCCGCCGTCAGTGTCAGCCAGTTTGCCGTGGCATACGGAGCTCCATCGCAGTCTTTAACACTGGTAGCATGCCGCGACAGCGTGGACGTGAACCGTATGTGCAGTTGACGGACTTTGAGCGAGGGCGTATAGTGGGCATGCGGGAGGCCGGGTGGACGTACCGCCGAATTGCTCAACACGTGGGGCGTGAGGTCTCCACAGTACATCGATGTTGTCGCCAGTGGTCGGCGGAAGGTGCACGTGCCCGTCGACCTGGGACCGGACCGCAGCGACGCACGGATGCACGCCAAGACCGTAGGATCCTACGCAGTGCCGTAGGGGACCGCACCGCCACTTCCCAGCAAATTAAGGACACTGTTGCTCCTGGGGTATCGGCGAGGACCATTCGCAACCGTCTCCATGAAGCTGGGCTACGGTCCCGCACACCGTTAGGCCGTCTTCCGCTCACGCCCCAACATCGTGCAGCCCGCCTCTAGTGGTGTCGCGACAGGCGTGAATGGAGGGACGAATGGAGACGTGTCGTCTTCAGCGATGAGAGTCGCTTCTGCCTTGGTGCCAATGATGGTCGTATGCGTGTTTGGCGCCGTGCAGGTGAACGCCACAATCAGGACTGCATACGACCGAGGCACACAGGGCCAACACCCGGCATCATGGTGTGGGGAGCGATCTCCTACACTGGCCGTACACCACTGGTGATCGTCGAGGGGACACTGAATAGTGCACGGTACATCCAAACCGTCATCGAACCCATCGTTCTACCATTCCTAGACCGGCAAGGGAACTTGCTGTTCCAACAGGACAGTGCACGTCCGCATGTATCCCGTGCCACCCAACGTGCTCTAGAAGGTGTAAGTCAACTACCCTGGCCAGCAAGATCTCCGGATCTCTCCCCCATTGAGCATGTTTGGGACTGGATGAAGCGTCGTCTCACGCGGTCTGCACGTCCAGCACGAACGCTGGTCCAACTGAGGCGCCAGGTGGAAATGGCATGGCAAGCCGTTCCACAGGACTACATCCAGCATCTCTACGATCGTCTCCATGGGAGAATAGTAGCCTGCATTGCTGCGAAAGGTGGATATACACTGTACTAGTGCCGACATTGTGCATGCTCTGTTGCCTGTGTCTATGTGCCTGTGGTTCTGTCAGTGTGATCATGTGATGTATCTGACCCCAGGAATGTGTCAATAAAGTTTCCCCTTCCTGGGACAATGAGTTCACGGTGTTCTTATTTCAATTTCCAGGAGTGTATGTTGCCATAACAAGCTGACTGATTTTACAAACTTTCATTTGCTACGAAAACAGAATTTTTTTCACAATTATGGCAAGTTTTCTTTTGGGGAGTTATAAAACTTTTAAATTTTAATAATTGTTACAGAACAATAATTACAGTCAAAATCTAACTTACTGTTAACGAGTTTTACATTGTTATAGTCCATTCACGGAACTGTGATGCGGCTTGTGGCTGTAGAGATATGCTTAAGCTAGGATTTAGTTGTACCGGGTGATCAAAAAGTCAGTATAAATTTGAAAACTTAATAAACCACGGAATAATGTAGATAGAGAGGTAAAAATTGACACTCATGCTTCGAACGACATGAGGTTTTACTAGAACAAAAAAAAAGTATTGCTAGATGCGTGAAAGATCTCTTGCGCGCTTCGTTTGCTGATGATCGTGAGCTCAGCCGCCACTTTCGTCATGCTTGGCCTCCCAGGTCCCCAGACCTCAGTCCGTGCGATTATTGGCTTTGGGGTTACCTGAAGTCGCAAGTGTATCGTGATCGACCGACATCTCTAGGGATGCTGAAAGACAACATCCGACGCCAATGCCTCACCATAACTCCGGACATGCTTTACAGTGCTCTTCACAACATTATTCCTCGACTACAGGTATTGTTGAGGAATGATGGTGGACATATTGAGTATTTCCTGTAAAGAGCATCATCTTTGCTTTGTCTTACTTTGTCATGCTAATTGTTGCTATTCTGATCAGATGAAGCGACATCTGTCGGTTATTTTTTGAACTTTTGTATTTTTTTGGTTCCAATAAAAACACCATGTCATTCCAAGCATGTGTGTCAATTCGTACCTCTCTATCTATATTATTCCGTGATTTATTCAGCTTTCAAATTTATACTGACTTTTTCATCACCCGGTACTTTCCTTCTACCAAAGAAGCAGAGAAATATTCAGTGAAGCCTTATGATACTGAAGTCTATCAACTCAAGTTAACTGAGAAGGATGTTGACACAGGTGCCACAATCAGGGCTTGAATGGTACTCCAGAATAAGTGAATGTGCTTGCGCATATTCTGTACGTATAGGTATTCTGTGTGAGGTGTGGAAATATTAGAAAACAATTGTCACTTAGTTATTGGTGCAGTTAAAATTTTGATAGGTGTTTCAGAGAGACTCTTGATACAAGTTCGTGTCATGACTGTTACTATTCGCGGGATTGGAAAGCCACTTGCGACTAAGAAAACTGTTTCACTACTATCAAGTAGGCCAAAGTAGTAGCTACAACAGATCTGAAGCTATGGAGGTTTACATAAAAAAACCCAGAGGCAGAAAATCGCAACATTTCCAGAGGAAGATCGAATACACCCACCGCGTTGCTCCTTTTGAGCAACAACCGCACCCTCGCCGCAGTGTGTCCCGTCTCGACAGCTCGCTCCACTGCAGAAGAACACGCCCAGCACATGAAGAGCAGATGGCTGAGAGCAAGCACCAGAAGGACACACATGTGCGAAATTGTCTCTCTCCTAAAATTCGGCGCTACTCTTGGTGTATCGTTTACCACAGTGATCACATACATCAGAAAGACTGTGATGGTAGCGTAGTACAGGAAACCAAATATCAAAGCAGGGCCGAAGTGTTGTGAGCAGAGGAGCCCCGTTCTATGCAGGAGCATCCTGGCGTGCTGCAGCTTCCGCAGAATGTCCCCGGCCGACGCTGACAGTATCGGTGGCACTGCTCGTGTCAGCGTCTCATCCAGGTCGGCGTCAGAGGCGACCGGTGGCTGGACACACTTCAACATCAGCGCTCTGACGGCACCCAACCTGTGTCTCACCGTCAGCACTATTCCCAGGAACTGTGCATGCCACAACAGGGAGTAGGCTGTCAGCCAGAAAAATGTCAAGCCTCTCAGCTGAACAAGTCCTCCAAATACACTGCACGCCGTAGGAATGACAGCGACAAGCGTAATAATTCCCGGCGAGACCATTGCCAGGATCCGGGTTCGAGCATGGATTCTTCTCATGCGGAGGTCATCATGGCGCGACAGTAAAAAGTCCACCGAGGCAAAGTGATCGATTATTTCATTTAGATACCAGTTCCCTGTTATTAATGAAGTAAGCGCCATCGTAGCTGGTTCTATCCAAGTAAGCCACATAATTAACTTGTACAAGTGGCTGGCTGCGGGCACTTTGTGTAGGCTAGGATGTGTACAACCACCTCCATAGCTGCATAATGTACCAAGCACTGTGATTACAACTAGCCACGATAACGACACGATAAAACTAATTAACTTGCTGTGTTCACTTTTGGAGAGAACTGGCGCCGGTACTGTGCTTTGAAAAGTAACAGGAGCTAGACCACATATCTGGCTGAAAACATGCAGCGGCCTGATGGCATGTCTGAAGTCGCAGTCTTTGTGTACAATGTAGATGTCAGACATTTTCTGCAGAATTTCTTTCATCCAGTAGTACCCAATATATGTTTCTGACTTCGAATAACAACAATGTAGCAGCGAAACAATAGCTCCACTTTCACTTTGTTATCACAAAAATCTGGTCTCCTTTTCTCAGTTTTTTACTGTCGCATCCTAATGTGTAAATAAAGCACGAAATACTTTCAAAGGGTGTTCATCATACCCAAGAATGTAATGTTTTAATATAGCAATATTATGTGAAGCAGACCACCTCTAAAGGATCTATCAGCCGTACTGTAGTACTGCACTGCATTCTGAAGTGGTCATACTGTCTCATACAGTATCGATCGTCAGCAAGCCGTTTCCATTAAGAAAATTAACTGTCACTCACTAGTGAATATTGCCATCACGCAAGGCACTGAACGTAATTGTCATATTGGCCATACGGAGGAGCTGCTAATTAATCATTTACGTATTTATAAATTTGCTCTTAATTATTATGCAAACTATGGGTTGAAATTCCGGTTTCTTCTCTGATAGAGTTGAGTACAACGGTTTCTAAAACAGCTTTTATTTAACCTCCGTTCAATAACATCCATATCGGATGTGCTACATACGTTGAATTGTGACGAAAGATTAGTCAGCTATCAACATCAATTACAAAATAGCATGTCACAGTCTTCAAGAAGACTCGCGTGGAAACACTGATAAGTGTGTCGTTTCTTCTGAGGTAGCTCATTCCATTCCAGTGAGTCGTACTGAAAAATTCGCAACTTTAAGATGCAACGCAGTGTCTCGGTGAGACTTAGAGAGCGAAGAGAAGTTAGCTTCATTTTGGTCACACATAGTTTTTGAACATGCGTAATTAAGTGCTGTGATATCTGCGAGGTATGTATCCAGTAAAACTGTAGTAATGAAACATTAAAAATATAACAAAATATTATTCTATAACGATGTGTCGACGTTTACTATGTTTCATTTTTTATTTGGAAAATTATATAACGTAACAGTTTGATCTAGTAACTCGTTTCTGTTTAATTATTACGCTTATCTTAAAACATTTGTTGAAACGAGAACAAAATGTGCTTCACACTGAGCCATATGAACGGCACGATCCGAACACATTCGCGATTCTATAAGGACCTTGTGTGTAAAGTCTGAGACTTGTCTTAGAAGCACGAAAGCTGTTAGACCTCAATAGTTATTCTTGTTTGAATGTTACCCCAAAGGCTGTTGCAAACGAGGCTTACTAAATGTCATACAGATTTAAGGAATTTCTTAACTATATGTCCCTTCATCCGAAACAGCTTTGGGCTTCAATATAAATGTGCTGGCCCTGAAGCGCAAAATTTAGAAAGACGGCTCGGAAGCTGCTGTGAGACTTGGCTGTAATCACTACTTGGTTAGTAATACTTTCATCTGAGAAGTAACACATTTGAAGGTAAAATAAAACAGGTAATGGCATAATGAGAGATTTCATGCATACTAAGCTCTGTAAGCTTAACATGTGGGGTAAACTAAAATCTATAGCTAATTTGGTCTGTAGGCCGCCACTTACCCGCAGACGTAACTGAAAAACGAGGAGTAAACTGGCACACCCGTAGTTATACATCTTAGTACATAATAAATTTCGAAGAAACACATCAAAGTACATAAAGAAAGAAACGTTCTGGGAAGAGCCAGAGAATAAAAATTCATGTGTATCAGTTCTGAAAGTTTCCTTAGAAAATGACAAAAAGGGTACAAAAGAGCAAGCGTGATCATCTTGAAGATTTCAGAAGAGACATTGTTCGTTATCGACATGAATCAACTGTTGATTGATCATCACGAAATAAAGGGATACAAAGGTGTATAGAATATTCAACATGTTCAGTAAACTCGATAAACAAAAGGACGACTATTTTCACTAAAATTCTGTAGGTTTCACTTCTGTGTTTTAATATGCCGTAACTGAAATACTGCTTTACTGCAGTGGCCTTGCTTATGGTTTTAGTTATTTATACCGGAGTGGAAACTCCGGTTAGTTCATATGATCACTGATGTGTGGTGTTTCGCGCCACTACTACGTGGGAGAGGCGAAACATTTGTTCGTCCTCGCTATCAGACAGACGAGATTCGAATGCATAAAATACCACAAACAGTTATGCGAAGTATTACGTTCTGGTAGATATTTGTGTTGTATAGGGCGCTGTGGTGTTCGTGTTTCGTGTAAATATGGGACGGAGCGCGTCTTCAGCGGTCGCAGAGTCAGAGGCCACGCTGAGATGGAAATGTCTTTTCGGACGCTTTTATAGACGTTCCGTGAATGAATCAGCCGGCCTAGAAGGATGCCGGCTTCCACGGAAGAAATATTAAGAGAACAATGTAATCAAGTTCTGAGAAATTAAGCTCAGTTCGGTTGAATCCTCCGAGAGAGCAAATAGAATTACACTGCCAACCTGCAATGTGACATTTGTACAAACTAGAAGAAGAATATATTATGGATAGCAAATTTTGAAGAGCTATTTGATTTAAAAAGCAAGCTGTAGTGCAGTACTGTATAACGAATTTTAGATGAAAAAGACTGTTTGCCTGGAATATACGTAAGGTGACGTCGACATCTGTAACAGATCCATGTAAATGGATACATAAAGCGAGCCTCACAAAATATACAGTCTACCTAAGGGAAAAATCAAGTCAGGCGAAAATGTTACAGTTTTGGTGACCTATGCGTCGATCGAAGTGTGATAAAGAAAGCAACGAAATATAGTTAATAAAGAGAAAGAGAGGTGATTTAGAAAAGAAACTTCTTTAGAATCGATGACAGGATGTTATAGTTTTGTAGATTATGAACGAATCAATTGTTTATCCTTGGACGTGACAACTTTTTGAGACTTTTTGTGGACAAGTGAAGTTTATATATTGAGAGATAATCTATATTTGGCAGTACAGATCAATGTTAAATGAGCAGTCCTCCGTCTATAGTACGAGATATATAGATTTCAAAGAGAAAATGAGGACTGTTACGAAACTGTCTTTCGTGTCCACGAGCAACCAGCCATAAACGAATTGCAATCAGAGAAATTTCTCCAGGAGTGCTTGTAGTCCAGCTTGAAGTTTGAAGCAAGAACATCGTTTCTCAGAGCAGCAGCAACGACGGTTATTATTTTTAAAGCTACCAGGACGTCACGTAGCGATGCTCCACCAAACTCACGAGACGCGAAGCAGATGGGCGATGGGCGGGCTGTACTATTCACGTCGACTTCGCTAACCACTGATGGGTTTGGCAATTCCTATTGGGGTAAATCCAGAATGCGGTGAAACTAGTTAATAGTACAATACATTGGTCATTATTGGTGGAAAAGTGATGTGTCTTTTTTGTGATGAAATGGGGATCGAGTAATTATTGGGTGTTATATTTAATTCATTTGAACCGTATGCCAATAATAACTAGGAAATTCTGAAAGAGTTTAGACAACTATTATATGCTAAAATAGTACAAATGTATGCTGAATTTATGTTAGACAGTGAGCAATGTAATAGTAAATAAGATCAGAATAATGTAAACATAGAGGAACATACTGCCAGGTCCTGAGTGGAAAAGAATCAAATAAAAAAGACTACTGAATTATGTCAAAATGTATATGACTTCATGGAAAAACTGCGTTCTGATTTAGAAACACAGTGTAACATAGTTAGGAATGGCTACGAGGATTGGAAGTAATTACGTCGAACGACTGAAGCCTAACCTGTCACTAAAATCATCGGATTTTACAGTTTAAACAGGCAAATGTTCATAAATTTATAGATATTACGAACCATCTATCAGGCAAGCACAAATGTTTTAATGTCTTAGACACAATGAAAATTTCTGAGGGGCTTCAACGTCAAGAATTTCCTTGTAGGAGTTGGAGGAACCAGCAAGTAATCTGGTTTAGCAAAAGGTAAAGAAAAGGATCGTTTCGTCAGTGGATCCACTTCATCTTCACTTAGAAAATATGAAAGGAAAATTTAGGAAATTATGGTATGAACTGGCGAAAATCAAGAACAGTGTTGTTAATCGTAGACGAATAGGTTGTTTCAAATACACTTGGATTCCGTACTAACGTTACCAAGCAAATCTCCAAGTTTAAAATGGGTGAAAGACACATCCTACGCATTTTAGGAGCGTTTAGGAATCCCTTACCTAAGCGCTGGAATGGCGGCATAAAGCTGATTTAATTTGAATTATCTCGAAGGTGATGCAGCTGAGTGGAGAACAGCCCACGCAGAGGAACTTAATTATTGAGTTGACTTTGTGGAAACTAGAGTAAATGAACAGAGAGAGGCACAGTGTAGCAAACTATAAATGTAAATGACAGAGGAAATAAATTTATAGATTAGGAGTGCGCTGTGAATCGACAAGCCTTAGAACTACAGCTGTCCCAATAAGCTTGAACCACCAACCATCTGATCGAGAAGAACTGTGACACTTTCGAGTTGTCGATTACTTTCTTCCCTAGCCTGTACCAAGAAACGTTCCAGCACATTTATGGTACAAATCCAGCTGGATAAATTCAACAATCGTCCCTGTTGATTTTCTTCACAATTTTGGTGTGTGGTTTGGAAGAACATGAGCCTCTTAAACACAGCATTTTATGTCACAAGTGAGCCTATGCTTGCTACTTACAGACAGATACACTCAGGGTTTTGTAGACTGGAATTCTTAGCCCAGTGCTGGAACTGGGCATGTCAGCAGAGAGGCATATTAGCAGAGAGACACGCACTTATGACAGTGCAGTGTCCTATCTTAGAGTAAGAAGAGACCTTCCTGAGGTAAATCTTTGTACTACACGACTTAACACCAGTGCGGCCCCCTGACGTCATCCAAGATGGCGGCCATGACGTCAGCTGATCACGCGAGTACTGTTATCCAAGATGGCGACCGTGATGTCAGCTGATGACGTGATTACCGTTATCCAAAGTGGCGGCTTTTGGCGGGAAAGTGTCACCACCACCCCCCCCCCTTCCCTGGCGGGAAGTTTGAATTTTGGCGGGAAATTGAATTATGGGTTTCTATGGGTCCCCCCTTTTCGACTTTGTGCATGATAGTGCGTCATCCCCTTGGAAAATGGGCGGGAATGTTGATATTTGGAGGGATTTTTTTTCTCCTCTCACGTGACCAGAATTGGTCGCACACATTCAATCTTTGCTGAGTTGTCATTGTGGAACCATCGTGATGTGTTCTATCATCGAGATGAATGTGAAGGATAGAGCAGCTTTCAATAGCTGCAATACATGTGCGCATTCGAAGGAGGTCTGCAGCCACATTTCACTACCTGAGGTATAGAAGAGTATGATGTTGGTAGAGTGTAGGAGAAAGAAGCAGAAGAATTCAGTTCATCAGATTGCGACAGTGCAGAGAGATGGAGCCAAGATGTATGTTGTGTCCAATAAATGCTCATGTGCATGTGCAAACTGTCGCAATATTCAACATGAGGCACTCACTCTCCCAAAACGGAAGAGGTGGGCAGTTGATGTAAATTCGCTTCAGTGGGAGCATATTTGTATACGTGATATATATCATTGAAGAGCAGCTACTCATCCCTATCCTCGCGGCTGTTCGGAATGTGTTATATCGAGGAGCTATTGAGTTTAACAGCCTTGTTTCCTGTAAGTATACAGCCTAGAACTGCACCCATAGCCTCCTACATGTTGAATGGAAGCGAGCATTAATGCTTGAACATATGACGACGAAGGATATGGTCCTCCAAATAAATGCTTTGCAACGAGAGGACTAAAGATGCATTACACAACATATGCAAACATCTGTCTCTGCTGGAACTGTCTGTCATTTATAAAACCTACATATAAGCTCCCACCCCACAAGAGACAACTGCCTCTGATCCAGCAGACCACTGAGCTAGTTCGCGGGTTCAACACTAGAGGATGCTGCTATAGGTCACATGATCATGCAGTTAAAACAATAGGAGCACAGCATCATGATGATGTACGCATAAGGTGAGCCCAGCAGCTGCTCAAAATCTATCGTCGTCAGTCAGTCACTCAGCCAGGATGATGTAGCGCCAGTTAGCCCAGCAGAACAGGAAGAGGAAGTAGCAGACAAGTAAATATCTACTTTGCTCTATTATTATTATTTCTGTAGCAGCAACATATGATGCTGATGATTATTCTTCTCTCTCCACCAGAGGTATCCATAGAGTCCCCCTCGAGCCTGTCGGGATCAGCAAGTGTCAGCAAGATCCAACCTGCCGCCACAAGCAAGTTCCACCCCATCAGGAGCCACACCCATGGCACTGGCAAGATCCAACCTGCCAGGACTGGCAAGTTCCATCCCATTGAGTCCCACATACGCGGTGGCACCAAGCTCCAGCCTGTTAGAGTTGGCAGGTTCCAACCCACAGAGATCCACATCTGGGGCATCAGCATGGTGGATCAGGATAATGAGACTATTGTCTGTGCTGCTCAATACTGTCGACAGTGCAACATCGTACTGGGTTCCATCGTGTGCACCGTCCATTGCACCAAGTGCAAGAGACATTCCAGCATCAGTGCTAGAACAGATGGTTAACCGTGCTGGTATGGATATTGAGGATGAGAAGCTATCCACCCCCATATAGGAACTGAAGTTTCACAAGATGGTGACACATCAGCTGTGTTAGTGCTCGAAAATATGCCAAAAAATATTAAAGTGCGTTTATCAGACTATGAGTGGGATGAACTCTGTCACACAAAAGCTTACATTAAGAGGCGTATGATTATGGAACATGATCTGGCCCAATCTTACCAGGACATCTACTGTGGAGGCCTAACTGTGAGTATATTATCAATGTATCATGATGCTACACTAAAAGTGCCGATGGGCAGAGTATTTACATGCAGCACTGAACAGTTGATAACTTGTTCCATCTGCACTCAGTGATAACTACTACGATGTTCAAGATGTATACATTGATATCATGAACTGGCTTCGCACATGCAGTATTCACATAGAAGATACAGATCACTGTTTTAGTACCTGTGTAAGTACAGTGCCGAAGCCTCACGCTATTCGTTGAATAGGCGTGGAAAATGTTGAAATTAAATTTACTAGTGGAATACCAGACCCCTGCAATGTGATATACGTGCAGAATTTGAGGGATATAAGTAGCAGTTATTTTCCAAATACTGCACTGCTGCTGGACCGATTTAAAAGAAAAGGAGCAAATGATTTTTTGATGGTAATAATGCTATGTGTAATTGTCAGTGGTGAATAAAGATATTTTTTATCTCAAATTTGTGTTTGTGTTATTTCTCTAGAAAAAATGACCCTTCCTGTAATGTCGCATGTGATTACACACATTTTCTTTCTTTATATAAAAGCATGTTGCAAGCCAGGACCTAACAGAGCAGGTATCATAGCAGGATGGATGAAGTACCCTCTCCACGAGGACTTTGTTGTAGGTGACTGGTCCTGTGATAATGAAGATCCAGAGAAGAAGAGTAAGAAGAATGGAGTGCTCCTTCCCCTACAGCATACGGGCTATAATTGTAGGTCCCTCCAACTGTGGCAAGACAAATCTTCTCATGGCTGTGCTAACAGACATTGATGGAGTTCACTTCGAGCATGTCTACATAGTCTCCGGAACACTATTTCAACCCAAGTATCAGTTACTGCAGAGATTATTAGATGGTGTAACATACAGGGCATTTAGTGAAAGCGAAGATATCCCTACACCTGAAGAAGTAAAGCCAAAAACGGTCTTCATATTTGATGATGTAGCTGTTGAAAAGCAGGACCAGATCCGTATACATTTCTGCTTTGGTTGCCATATGGATGTTGACGTATTTTATCTGAGTCAAACATATTCCAGGATCCCAAAACAGTTGGTTAAGGATAAGGCCAACCTCGTTATAGCATTCAAAGAAGACAATGTCAATTTAAAACTCATTTACCAGGCTCATGTGGGAACTGACATGTCGAACAATGAATTTGTAAAGATATGTGGAGATTGCTGGAATCACTCACAGTATGGGTTTCTCATTATTGATGAAACTCGAAAACTGAATGGTGGTAGGTACAGCCGGAACTTCCAGGAGTTTTTCCATATGCAATCGTACAAAATAGGTGAATGCATCAGTATACTCTACACCATGGACAAGTTCGCACACATGTCGGGCACTGAGTCTGAGAGGTTAGGTTTACATAGACAAAATGCTCGCAAGTATACTCATACGAAATTTCAAATTCTTGAGGGAAGACTCAACAAACTCGGTAAGGATGTAAGGGAATTAAGAGAAAATTAGAAAGTTTATGCGATTGACCAATACTGGCTAGAGGAAAGAATTAGCGCAATTGAGACGAAAATAGAAGATGAGGCTCTTATTATTGAGGTGGAGGGGAGGAGGATCTGGGAAAGAAGGAGAACAACAGCATATATAAAGCCTTGCGATGTACAGAGCTCCGATTAGTGTGCGTCAAGATGTCGACTAAACATAAAGTCATTCATGCACATAAAGCTGTTCGAGAGAAATTACGTTTGTTGAGGATGAGGAATATTGAGTGGGAGCAAACACTAACAGAGACATTTCAACCTGATACAGAATCTATCAGAAAGCTAGCATGATGAGATGATAATGTCGAGAACGATCCAGTTGCTGACTTTACTAACCAGTACACGACAATGGTAGATAGAACATTCGGTGCCAGCAAGGAGAGACCGTACATGCTCGGCTCTCAATCTATAAGTGTAACCGATAGCGCTATACGGATTGGGGATAAAGAGTTTAAAAGAACATCTGGCTTAATGAAACTCAGTTTCGTAAGAGCGTCAAAAACTTAAAATACTCTGCCAGTGATCGCAAGGTGTATGGATAAATACTACAGTTGACGGAAGTACACAGGGTGTTACAAAAAGGTACGGCCAAACTTTCAGGAAACATTCCTCACACACAAAGCAATAAAATATGTTATGTGGACATGTGTCCGGAAACGCTTACTTTCCATGTTAGAGTTCATTTTATTACTTCTCTTCAAATCACATTAATCATGGAATGGAAACACACAGCAACAGAACGTACCAGCGTGACTTCAAACACTTTGTTACAGGAAATGTTCAAAATGTCCTCCGTTAGCGAGGATACATGCATCCACCTTCCGTCGCATGGAATCCCTGATGCGCTGATGCAGCCCTGGAGAATGGCGTATTGTATCACAGCCGTCCACAATACGAGCACGAAGAGTCTCCACATTTGGTACCGGGGTTGCATAGACAAGAGTTTTCAAATGCCCCCATAAATGAAAGTCAAGAGGATTGAGGTCAGGAGAGCGTGGAGGCCATGGAAATGGTCCGCCTCTACCAATCCATCGGTCACCGAATCTGTTGCTGAGAAGCGTACGACCACTTCGACTGAAATGTGCAGGAGCTCCATCGTGCATGAACCACATATTGTGTCGTACTTGTAAAGGCACATGTTCTAGCAGCACAGGTAGAGTATCCCGTATGAAATCATGATAACTTGCTCCATTGAGCGTAGGTGGAAGAACATGGGGCCCAATCAAGACATCACCAACAATGTCTGCCCAAACGTTCACAGAAAATCTGTGTTGATGACGTGATTGCACAATTGCGTGCGGATTCTCGTCAGCCTACTCATGTTGATTGTGAAAATTTACAGTTTGGTCACGTTGGAATGAAGCCTCATCCGTAAAGAGAACATTTGCACTGAAATGAGGGTTGACACATTGTTGGATGAACCATTCGCAGAAGGGTACCCGTGGAGGCCAATCAACTGCTGATAGTGCCTGCACACACTGTACATGGTAAGGAAACAACTGCTTCTCCCGTAGCACTCTCCATACAGTGACGTGGTCAACGTTACCTTGTACAGCAGCAACTACTCTGACACAGACATTAGGGTTATCGTCAACTGCACGAAGAACTGCCTTGTCCATTGCAGGTGTCCTCGTCGTTCTAGGTCTTCCCCAGTCGCGAGTCATAGGCTGGAATGTTCCGTGGTCCCTAAGACGCCGATCAATTGCTTCGAACGTCTTCCTGTCGGGACACCTTTGTTCTGGAAATCTATCTCGATACAAACGTACCGCGCCACGGCTATTGCCCCATGCTAATCCATACATCAAATGGGCTTCTGCCTACTCCGTATTTGTAAACATAGCACTGACTGCAAAACCACGTTCGTTATGAACACTGATAATGATAATGATTTTGGTCATTTCTAGGCAGACAGTCTGAATGAACGTAAGAACTTACTCTGTGTACGCAAACATTCTCGGAAACATAATTTCCCTCGCAGGTAAAATAATGGACGGCCGAGACTGCGTGACAAAGAGCATTCAAGTACACAGAAGAATGACAGTTTTAATTACAAGTGTTAGAACAGTCGAAGTATTTCGAAAGTTTTGCAAAAAAGAAACTTAACATGAATTGCTGAATAGATGATGAACATTTTTCGTTTTTGTATAGATGTATGTAGCTACATTCTTCATTCAACTGTCTATTATTCTTTTTGTTATGGCTGTGTATTGCTATAGTTTTACTGTTGTGTTTTCAAGCTCACATACTGGACCAGAAAAAAATAACTTAACCTTCATTCTACTCATTTAATATTTGATTGATAGTATGTATTAAGGTTTCTAGCTGCGTTGTAGTATTAGTAGTTTTGAAGATGTCAGATAAAATCTGTATAGGTTGATGATTTGTATTTAGGTTTTCTAGATTTTGTGGTGTTGGTGGTTTTGAAGACGAAAGAAGAACTCTATAGAGGTTAGTGACGATATTCCAAAATTAATATCAGGTTCAGATTAGGCAAAGTTGAGATTAAGTTACATTTCTTGTCTCATTCTCACAGAGCAGTGTTACGTTGCTGTGTGTATCACTGACTGTTTGGAATTTTATCTAGTCAGTCACGTAATTTATAATTTCATACAGATAACTAAAACAGAGCAGAACACAGTAGTTCTGAAGTGTCAGTGAATTGACTCTCAGAGAAGTCTACTATAATATTTTGTTTAATAGCTTACATTCCTAACCTTTATTTACCTTTCTTTAAAATAGAGCGTATGTGTTTTGTGTGTGACAGTTGTGCTTACCTCTAACACATAAGATGTCAATCCAGCATTTTGGTAGCAAATCTGTTTAATGAGGGGCAACGGCGTTTCTGCCACACGCAGATATACAGGTCTGTGCCATTCACTTCTTTTTCAACAGGCTAGTTAGATCAGACTTCACTTAAACTGTCAAAGAAATAGATACAGAACTAAATGTACAGAAAATATACAGATATTGGAACAAAATAGCACAGTTTTAGGACAAAATAGTGTAACTGAAATGATAGTACCTGCCTCACCATCACCCAAACTGGTGTGTCAGCTAACTTAACAATACGCATGTTTATTATGTAAGACTCTAAAGGTTACAATTTAGTGTTGGTAATGTAGAACATCTTCACTTACTTTCATTTTGAAAATTGATTTTGGTCACCCTTCTGACAGTCTTTAGTCTATAAAAGACTGTGCATTCCACAATTGCATTAATTCATCAGTATCTTTAAATGCTCCAATTTTATTTAATTTGTGATACTTTTACATGATTCTTATTTCAGAATATATATAGGAGTATGTCAACGCCTTGTGTGGTTATTGCAATTGGTGTAGTCAAAGTTAAATGCGTCCTTTATGGTCAGATGGTGGACAAAATCAGTTATCAAAATAAAAATTAGTGCAGCTGTTTATTGGATTGTTCAGCTGCTAACCAAGAGTAATATTCTTCAAACTGAATTCATCACATCATACTTAGGTCTTTCGCTCTGGCATGTGAAACACATACAAGCAAAGGTACCTGCAGAATTGTGCAGGTACTATGAGTGTCAGTTAGCGCCTGTATTTAAACCGAGAAATGTTCATCTCACGAAAATAAGTTGACCCTACAACAACGCCTTGTCGTCCTAATATGTGAACATAACACAGATATCAAGATTTCTGCTTTACACACGTGGGAAATATTACTTTTCAGATTATGAATAAACTGCAGAAAAATATTTTCTGTAAGATATTCTTATTTTGGGGAGAACTGTTTAAGTACAATGAAATAGGCTACTACAGCAGTTACCACTGATCCAAAGAAGTGTAGGTCAAGGAGGAAAAAGCCACAGACAGAGAAACGCAATTTTTCTATTGGGACTTTGAAGACGTCAGTTGCAGTCCACGTCCGCAACAACAGCCGTACTCTCGCCAGTACATGCCCCGTCTGGACAGCTTGTTGTACTGCAGAAGAACACACCCAGCATGCGACTAGTAGGTGGCCTGTTACAAGTAGCAGGTAGAGAGACAATTGCAGCTGTATCTCCAGTCTTATTTCTGGAGGAAGGAGTGATGCATGTACCACTGTGATCACGTACATCAGGCACACTATGACGACGGTGTTGTAGAGGACGGCCAGCAGCAACGCGGGCCCGAAGTGCAGCGAGCAGAGGCGTCCCGTTCTATGCAGGACCATCCTGGCGTGCTGCAACGTACGCAGGCCGTTCTCCGCTGACGCTGCCAGGTTTGGCGGCGCTGGTCGAGTCACCACCTCATCCAGGTCGTCCACGGAAGCGACCGGCGGCTGGACACTCCTCAGCATCAGCGCACTGACCACTCCCAGACGGCTGCGCGCCGTGAGTACTACTCCGAGGAACTGCGTGTGCCACAGCAGGGAGTAGGCTCCCAGGCAGAAGTAGATCGTAGCTGACGGGTGCCCCAGAATTCCGGCAGCAAAGCCAGCTGTTGGCACTGCAGCGAAAAGTGCAACTGTTCCCAATAAAACCAGTGCCACAACCCGCGTTTTCTTGTAAACTTTTCTCATGTATTCACCATCGACATGCGCCAACAAAGAGTCCACGTGTTCCAGATTTTGGACTATCTCGATCTGATAATGATTTCTCGTGACTGTAGAGCTGAGTAGCATTGAAGCAGGTTCCAGCCAATTAAGCCATGTGATTGTCATTTGCAAGTGGTAGGTCGCTGGCATATTGCGGTTTTTTGAGGGTATACACTTTTCATTATCAATGCAGTGCGTACCGAGTATCACGAGTGCACTTAGCCAAGAAGTCACTATAAGAATGTTGGTAACTGTTCTGAGTTTGGGTTTGGGAGACGGTTCGGCAGATATAGTGCTGTAACAGGTTACTGTAGCCAGACCGCATATTTGGTACGCTAGATACAATGGTCTGATGGCGTGTCTAAAACTGTGTTCATTTCTTGTGACGTTGCTAATAGCCATGTCTTCCCGAAGAACTGTTGCAAGACAGCTAATAAGAAATAAAAAGTTCAGCCATGTGATGTCGCAGTAAATCACTATCTCGTAATGACCAAGCAGCTTTTTTCTTCGGAAAACAGTTTGCTTTCAGTTGATATCCTGTTGCTGTCAAAGTTAATAACATTTCCCAGGACGTTGTTCTCGAGCAAAAGAGGAACACAGTCAGCAAGAAAAGAAACTATCCACTACACTGTTAACATCTAAAGTGTACCATCCTGATGTTTGCTTCAATCATATTGCACGCAGGCAGCAAGACAGTGTGGGGCTTCAAGATGTTCCTTGTAGCACCGATCGACCGTCACACGCGTCACTTAAGGAAATTAATCTTCATTCATTAGGGAATGTGCTTATGTCTATAGTGCTCGGAGCCTCAGAGCTTATCATGTCTAATTGCTACTGGATATTGTTTTCTCATTATGAGTATGCAGCTCTAATGGCTCTTCACAGAATTTGTTAGCGCTCACGATAAAACACTGATTGGCATCTTGTAGTTGCTGTTTGCATTCCATTCAGTGTACTTGTAAAGCTTGCTATGAGAGAGTTTCTAACTTTTCATAATACAATTTGCAGTGAATTATATATCTGTAGTGAAAGTGCTAGCTACGCTTTTGTATTGAAAATTCTTCACTTGACGCAATCTTTGCAGAAACAATGCATTGTTAGATCTTTCCGAACACAGGAGAATTTTTAGCTCTTTTTTCTTTTCGTCTTTTTCGTTGACATGATGTTACGAGTCAGGCGATTGATGAAGTCGTAGGTATACTGTCCGCATCCTCTTCGTTCGTGTCTCAAAGTATAAGTACCTCTCTTACGCGAATATCGCATTTTTATTTTTATTCCTCTAAAGGAATCTCTCACTGCATCAAACCAAATGCTGGCTGTTCTTTGGCTAACTTTGAAGGGAGATATCCTTTACACTGAAGTTCAGTGAACATCTTGGAAATAGTATGTGAAGACAAGCATCTTCAGAGTAACCATAAACTTATCGTTCTTTCATTTTATTGTTAATTCTGAGACAATCTATCATTTAGCGTGGCAAGACTTTTTTAAGGTACTGGAATAGATATAGAGGAGAATGTAATGGAACGACATTATAGGGAAACAGGAGCAAACCTCATACTTCCAACAGGATTATATCAGGGAAGTGCGGTATCACTTGTGACGTGGTGCTCCAAAAATGATTGACACATGTAAAATATCTTTAAAAAAACGTAATCTCAATTAATATCGGGTTCTTTCGTTCCAATACTAACTCATGCTCACCATTCACCATCACACACAATCCCTCATTCTAAAACAGTAAAGGCCGGCCGGAGTGGCCGAGCGGTTCTTGGCGCTACAGTCTGGAACCGTGCGACCGCTACGGTCGCAGGTTCGAATCCTGCCTCTGGCATGGATGTGTGTGTCTGGGTAATATAAAAATACAGTAAACACTATCTCTGTGTCACAACCAGCAAGCAGCACCACAGTAATACCTAAGATGACTTACCCATACTGGAGACATACTAAAATCACGTCGCTTTTAATGTTTAGGAATTAGATTTGTTATTTCACAGAACCTTAACATTTGAAAGACGTTCGTTTACACACTCCTTTCCTGATTTGAGGAGGGAACGAACATTAAGTGCGTGGATTAGTCTGAAATTCCTTTCTAACATCTTAAAATTAAAAAAAGGGTCAAGCGGGGTTTGACTGGAGTTGTTTCTAAGGTGACGCGGTATGATATGCTTCATTTGGACGAATTCTTACAGATATCAAGAACAGTAATCAGCCAACGTAAACTATTCTATTTGTGAAGAAACAGCTACGTTTCCGGTTTCCAGTCAGCAGGTTCGTCTACAGCCGGATATTCACATTCATCGTACGTCATGTGCTTAGAACTGGCCGTAAGGTCCGAGTTGATATATTCTTATGTCACACAGCGAGGGCTGATATTAAGAAGAAGGATTGCATTCTAGAAAAAAAAATACTTTTTTCCATCTGTCGATCCTATTTTTTATAATAAAAAAGAGAAACCGACATATGCAAAATAACTCTATTTTCTACGAATAAAACTTACGGATAATTCTCTGCGATAATTGTGCCAACTTGTGACGGAAAATCGTTACATTATGTTGTCTTTTAATAGACCTAACGCGGAACTGGAACAAGATAAAACGCTCCGTGTTGGGAGAAGTTAACTCTTTTGAACTGTTTAAGGTGGAGATCCTTTTTTTTATTTTCGGGACACGTCTGCCACTGGTAGACTTCATACTGAGCAGAAGATTATACCAGAAAGAAAACCTTTATGATCCTGAAAACCGTCCCATGCAGCGTACCTCGCACATCACGCACAATATAATCCTTTCTAGAGTGACTGCGTTGTCGTAATATTCTGTCAATGAACGGATGTTTGCCACCTGATTTACCTACGACTAAGCCCATGTTATTGTTCCATTTCATATCTCCAAAATTTGTCACACCCAGGTATTTGTACGAGTCAACCAGCCTTGCTGTGCTGGTACTGCGAAGGGGTGAAAGCAAGGGGAAACTACAGCCGTAATTTTTCCGAGGGCATGCAACTTTACTGTATGGTTAAATGATGATGGCGTCCTGTTGGGTAAAATATTACGGAGGGGACTACTCAAGAGGACGTCATTATCAGGAAAAAGAAAACTGGCGTTCTACGGATCGGAGCGTGGAATCTCAGATCCCTTAATCAGGCAGGTAGGTTAGAAAATTTAAAACGGGAAATGGATACGTTAAAGCTAGATATAGTGGGAATCAGTGAAGTTCGGTCACAGGAGGAACAAGACTTTTGGTCAGGTGAATACAGGGTAATAAATACAAAATCAAATAGGGGTAATGCTGGAGTAGGTTTAATAATGAATAAAAAGAAATAGGAGTGCGGGTAAACTACTACACACAGCATAATGAACGCATTATTGTGGCCAAGATAGACACAAAGCCCACGCCTACTACAGTAGTACAAGTTTATATGCCAACTAGCTCTGCAGATGATGAAGAAATTGATGAAATGTATGATGAAATAAAAGAAATTATTCAGACAGTGAAGGGAGACGAAAATTTAATGTTCATGGGTGACTGGAATTCGAGAGTAGTAAATGGGAGAGAAGGAAACATAGTAGGTGAATATGTAATGGAGCTAAGAAATGAAAGTGAAAGCCGCCTGGTAGAGTTTTGCACAGAGCATAACTTAATCATAGCTAACACTTGGTTCAAGAATCATGAAAGAAGGTTGTATACATGGAAAAATCCTGGAGATACTAGAAGGTATCAGATAGATTATATGAAGGTAAGACAGAGATTTAGGAACCAGGTTTTAAATTGTAAGACATTTCCAGGGGCATATGTGGACTCTGACCACAATCTATTGGTTATGAACTGTAGATAGAACTGAAGAAACTGCAGAAAGGTGGGAATTTAAGGTGATGGGACCTGGATAAACTGACTAAACCAGGGGTTGTACATAATTTCAGGGAGAGCATAAGGGAACAATTGACAGGAATGGGGGAAAGAAATACAGTAGAAGAAGAATGGGTAGCTTTGAGGAATGAAGTTGTGAAGGCAGCTGAGGATCAAGTAGGTAAATAGGTGAGGGCTAGTAGAAATCCTTGGGTCACAGGAGAAATATTGAATTTAATTGATGAAAGGAGAAAGTATAAAAATGCAGTAAATGAAGCTGGCAAAAAGCAATACAAACGTCTCAAAAATGAGATCGACAGGCAGTACAAAATGGCTAAGCAGGCATAGCTAGAGGAGAAATGTAAGGATGTAGAGGCTTATCTCACTAGGAGTAAGATAGATACTGCCTACAGGAAAATTAAAGAGACCTTTGGAGAATAGAGAACCACTTGTATGAATATCAAGAGCTCAGAAGGAAACCCAGTTCTAAGCAAAGAAGGGAAAGAAGAAGGGTGGAAGGAGTATATAAAGGGTCTATACAGGGACGATGTTCTTGAGGACAATATTATGGAAATGGAAGAGGATGTAGATGAAGATGAAATGGGAGATATGATACTGCGTGAAGAGTTTGACAGAGCACTGAAAGACCTAAGTCGAAACAAGGCCCCGGGAGTAGACAACATTCCATTAGAACTACTGACAGTCCTACAAAACTCTACCATCTGGTGAGCAAGATGTATGAGACAGGTCAAATACCCTCAGACTTCAAATAGAATATAATAATTCCAATCCCAAAGAAAGCAGGTGTTGACAGATGTGAAAATTACCGAACTATCAGTTTAATAAGTCACAGCTGCAAAATGCTAACGCGAATTCTTTACAGACGAATGGAAAAACTGGTAGAAGCCGACCTCAGGGAAGATCAGTTTGGATTCCGTAGAAATATTGGAACACGTGAGGCAATACTGACCTTACGACTTATCTTAGAAGCTAGATTAAGGAAAGGCAAATCTACTTTTCTAGCATTTGTAGACTTAGAGAAATCTTTTGACAATGTTGACTGTAATACTCTCTTTCAAATACTAAAGGTGGCAGGGGTAAAATACAGGGAGAGAAAGGCTATTTACAATTTGTACAGAAAGCAGATGGCAGTTATAAGAGTCGAGGGACATGAAAGGGAAGCAGTGGTTGGGAAGGGTGTGAGACAGGGTTGTAGCCTCTCCCCGATGTTATTGCATCTGTATATTGAGCAAGCAGTAAAGGAAACAAAATAAAAATTCGGAGTAGGTATTAAAATCCATGGAGAAGAAATAAAAACTTTGAGGTTCGCCGATGACATTGTAATTCTGTCAGAGACAGCAAAGAACTTGGAACAGCAGTTGAACGGAATGGACAGTGTCTTGAAAGGAGGATATAAGATGAACATCAACAAAAGCAAAACGAGGATAATGGAATGCAGTCGAATTAAATTGGGTGAAGCTGAGGGAATTTGATTAGGAAATGAGACACTTAAAGTAGTAAAGGAGTTTTGCTATTTGGGGAGCAAAATAACTGATGGTCGAAATAGAGAGGATATAAAATGTAGACTGGCAATGGCAAGGAAAGCATTTCTCAAGAAGAGAAATTTGCTAACATCGAGTATAGATTTAAGTGTCAGAAAGTCGTTTCTGAAAGTATTTGTATGGAGTGTAGCCATGTATGGAAGTGAAACATGGACGATAAATAGTTTGGACAAGAAGAGAATAGAAGCTTTCGAAATGTGGTGCTACAGAAGAATGCTGAAGATTAGATGGGTAGATCACATAACTAGTGATGAAGTATTGAATACAATTGGGGAGAAGAGGAGTTTGTGGCACAACTTGACAAAAAGAAGGGACCGGCTAGTAGGACATGTTCTGAGGCATCAAGGTATCACAAATTTAGCATTGGATGGCAGCGTGGAGGGAAAAAGTCGTAGAGGGAGACCAAGAGATGAAAAAACTAAGCAGATTCAGAAGCAAGTAGGTTGCAGTAAATACTGGGAGATGAAGAAGCTCGCACAGGATAGGGCAGCATGGAGAGCTGCATCAAACCAGCCTCAGGACTGAAAACCACAACAATAACACAACCGATTCTAATTGTAACTCACTCATATTGCAGTCACATGATACTACGTCCTTTCGTTTTGTGAAGTGCAAAATTTTATAGTGTGAACACTTGAAGCAAGATGATAACCTTTGCACCACCTTTAAAACTTACGAATAACTCACTGAATATTTGCGAAGCTTTTCTTAGGCAGTATTACACTATAGACAACTGCATCTTCTACAAAAAGTCTGAGGTTGCTGTTAATACCGTCTGCAAGGTAATTAACACATAACATGAGCAGCAAGCGTGCCATCAATATTCCGTGGGGCACACATGAAGTTCCTTCTACATCAGTGAACGGCTCTGTAACTAAGATACTGTACTGTGCGCTCCCTATTAAGAAATCCTCAGTTCAGTCTCAAGTTTCTTTTGATACACCATCGATCGTATCATCACTCTTTCAATAATTAGCCTGTGGGTGCTGCTGAGTCAAATGATTTTCAGTAGTAAAGGAATACTGTATCTGTGTGACTATCTTGATCCGTGGCAGTCACGACGTCACATGAGAAAAGAGTAAGCTATGTTTCGCACGAGCAATGTTTCCGCAACCACTGCTGGTTGCCCTGGAGGCGGTCATTCTGTTCTAGACAAGGCATTGTTTCTGAGTTGAGACTACTTTCTAAGATTCTTCATTATTACACTACTGGCCATTATAGTTGCTACTCCACGAAGATCACGTGCTACAGACGCGATATTTAACCGACAGGAAGAAGATGCTGTGATACGCAAATGATTAGCTTTTCAGAGCATTCACACAAGGTTGGCACCGGTGGCCACACTTACAAGGTGCTGACATAAGTAAAGTTTCCAACCGATTTCTCATACACAAACAGCAGTTGACCGGCGTTGCCTGGTGAAACATTCTTGTGATGCCTCGTGTAAGGAGGAGAAATGCGTACCATCACGTTTCCGACATTGATGAAGCTCGGATTGTAGCCTATCGCGATTGCGGTTTATCGTATCGCGTTGGTCGACATCCAATGACTGTTAGCACAATATGGAATCGGTGGGTTCATGAGGGTAACACGGAACGCCGTGCTGGATCCCAACGGCCTCGTATCACTAGCAGTCGAGATGACAGGCATCTTATCCGCATGGCTGTAACGGATCGTGCAGCCACGTCTCCATCCCTGAGTCAACAGATGGGGACGTTTCGAAGACAACAACCATCTGCACGAACAGTTCGACGACGTTTCCAGCAGCATCGACTATCAGCTCGGAGACCATGGCTGCGGCTACCCTTGACGCTGCATCACAGACAGGAGCGCCTGTGATGGTGTACTAAACGACGAACCTGGGTGCACGAATGGCAAAACGTCATTTTTTCGGATGATTTCAGGTTGTGTTTCAGCATCATGATGGTCGGATACGTGTTTGGCAACATCGCGGAGAACGCACATTGTAAGCCTGTATGCGTCATCGCCATACTGGCGTATGACCCGCGTGATGGTATGGGGTGCCATTGGTTACACGTCCCGGTCACCTCTTGTTCACATTGACGGCACTTCGAACAGTGGACGTTACATTTCAGATGTGTTACGACCCGTGGCTCTACCCTTCATTAGATCCCTGGGAAACCCTACATTTCAGCAGGATAATGTATGGCCGCATGTGGCAGGTCGTGTACGGGCCTTCCTGGATACAGAAAATGTTCGACTGCTGCCCTGGCCAGAACATTCTTCAGATCTCTCACCAACTGAAAACGTCTGGTCAATGGTGGCCGAGCAACTGGCTCGTCAAAATACGCTAGTCACTACTCTTGTTCAACTGTGGTATCGTGTTGAAGCCGCATGGACAGCTATACCTGTGCACGCCATCCAAGCTCTGTTTGACTCAAGGCCCAGGCGTATCAAGGCCGTTATTACGGCCAGAGGTGGTTGTTCTGGGTACTGATTTCTCAGGATCTGAGCACTCAAACTGCGTGAAAATGTAATCACATGTCAGTTCTAGCATATTTGTCCAATGTATACCCGTTTATCATCTGCATTTCTTCTTGGTGTAGCAGTTTTAATGGCCAGTAGTGAAGTTTGTTGAACAAAGAAACATTTTATTTTTGATGATATCGATTGAGTTTTTAGGCCTCTAGCAAAAATTAGGCCTGTGACATGTGATGTGAGGCACAGAATTCCAAGATTATACAGAATACCGTGTCCGTGTGAACTGTTTTATGTTAGACAGACAGTGCGCAGTATCGAACTGCACTGTATAGAACATGGCGTTTCCGCCTACAGTATCCCGAGAAATAATCTGTAGCAAAGCATGAACTTAAAAATGGACATTGAATTGCATTTGACGAAACAACTACTACTAAAAAAAGAACAAATGTTTTCTGGGATACCTCCACAAAATAAGTGACCGAGATTAATATTTCTGAAAACGCCTCAATAAACACCACGGTCTGCGGAAATGCACAGCTTGGGACCTGGCCATCGGAAGGTTGAAACAGGCGCGGTAGTCGCGCCGCCAAAACAATATTACCTCAGATGGCACCAATGACGCCACAGGATGTAGCGCCGCTGTATAATGACGGCAGCGGCAACCGTACTTTAGTCACCACTTCTCAATGGTCGAAGAGTACTCATGCAACTGGAAGCCAGAGAGAGATCTGTCAGTGTATACCGACCCGAAATTATGCTTTCCATTTAAACCTTCTGTTTGTTTTTGTTGGCTTTTGTATTTTGGTAATTATTATCGCTACTGCTGCCTCATGGCCACTGACACCAGTATAAATTTAGACTTCCTGAAATACTTTAGATTTATTTGTTGCCATTAGATCTGATATTTCCATCATCATCAGGCTTCCGTACTATTTGTTGTAGGCAGTTTTCAGAGAAGGCGTTTCATATTGTTTCACAGGACTTCTTATAACGTCCACCGATTATAAAACTGTAATAATCTCAGTTGGTTGCTGGATCACGAAAGTCTTCTTCTGTCGTGACACTGAGGATCGTAAGTACTAGCGAGCTGAGAATGATCCTAAAATTGTAGATCACATGTGGGGGAGAATCTGGCGGTCGACAGTAGAAGGTAGCCTGCGATGGGTCTTATTTAGGGCTGACTGATTTACATTAGTCAATGTTTAAAAGAGAGAATTCTGATATCCACCATCCTCAAGAGGGTGTACACCGATACTGTGGAGAAAGGGAGAGTGGAGAGAGTGTGTTGACCTCTGCCTACACCCTGGGGGAACCACCAAGCCAGAATTGCGAAGCACTGATATGCTCAGAACTGTGTGAAGATGGTATCTGTTCCTTCGGACATGTCCGAAAGAAAAGATACGATTGATGATCTAGCATCTCCCAAAGAATGAAATAACAATGAAATTTAGCCCATTAGCTGCTTACAGGCCTTGATAAATATCAACGGAGAATGTAGAAAATGTGTGCCCCGACCGGGACCCAAACCAGGGATCTCCTGCTTACGTGGCAGACGCTCCGTCCGACTGAGCCATCGAGGACACAGAAGATAGTGCGACTGCAGGGACTTATCACTGGCACGCTCCCCGTGAGTCCCACATTTCCAACTTACTGTCCACACACTACATTTGTAGTGCCCCTGCCCACTATAGTCATCCCTCGCAGCAGTCAATCTACCAATTCCCGTGAGTTTGAGCAATATGAGTGCATCCACACTGAAGATCATTGGTCGGTATGCCTTATCTATACGAAGGTGGTACCTGTTCTTTCGGACATGTACGAATTGAGTAATGAAAATGTAGTCTTGTCGGCGGGACAATTTATGCTACATGTACAGTGTGGTCCATTGATCGTGACCGGGCCAAATATCTCACGAAATAAGCGCCAAGCGAAAAAACTACAAAGAACGAAACATGTCTAGTTTGAAGGGGGAACCAGATGGAGCTATGGTTGGCCCGCTAGATGGCGCTGCCATAGGTCATACGGATATCAACTGCGTTTTTTAAAAATAGGAACACCCATTTTATTACATATTAGTGTAGTACGTAAAAAAATATGAATGTTTTGGTTGGACCACTTTTTTCGCTTTGTGTATTATTCACAAATGTCTAAGTACGTGGTATCATGTAACATTCTGCCAGTGCGGACGGTATGTGTTTCGTGATACATTACCCGTGTTAAAATGGACCGTTTACCAATTGCGGAAAAGGTCGATATCGTGTTGATATATGGCTATTGTGATCAAAATGCCCAACGGGCTTGTGCTATGTATGCTGCTCGGTATCCTGGACGATATCATGCAAGTGTCCGGACCGTTCGCAGGACAGTTACGTTATTTAAGGAAGTGTTCAGCCACATGTGAAACGTCAACCACGTGCTTCAACAAATGATGATGCCAAAGTAGGTGTTTTAGCTGCTGTCGCGGCTAATCCGCCCATCAGTAGCAGACAAATTGCTCGAGAATCGGGTATCTCAAGAACGTCGGTGTTGAGAATGCTACATCAACATCGATTGCACCCGTACCATATTTCTATGCACCAGGAATTGCATGGCGACGACTCTGAACGTCGTGTACTGTTCTGCCACTGGGCACAAGAGAAATTACGGGACGATGACAGCTTTTTTGCACACGTTCTATTTAGCGACGAAGCGTCATTCACCAACAGCGGTAACGTAAACCGGCATAATATGCACTATTGGGCAATGGAAAATCCACGACGACTGCGACTACTGGAACATCAGCAAGCTTGGCGGGTTAATGTATGGTGCGGCATTATGGGAGGAAGGATAATTGACCCCCATTTTATAGATGGCAATCTAAATGGTGCGATGTATGCTGATTTCCTACGTAATGTTCTACCCATGTTACTACAAGATGTTTCACTGCATGACAGAATGGCGATGTTCTTCCAACATGATGCATGTCCGGCACATACCTCGCTTGCGGTTGAAATGGTATTGAATAGCATATTTCATGACAGGTGGATTGGTCGTCGAAGCATCATACCATGGCCCGCACGTTCACCGGATCTGACGTCCCCGGATTTCTTCTGTGGGGGAAGTTGAAGGACATTTGCTATCTTGATCCACCGACAACGCCTGACAACATGCATCAGCTCATTGTCAATGCATGTGCGAACATTACGGAAGGCGAACTACTCGCTGTTGAGAAGAATGTCGTTACACGTATTGCCAAATGCACTAAGGTTGACGGACATCATTTTGAGTATTTATTGCATCACTGTGGTATTTACAGGTAATCAAGATGTAACAGCATGCATTCTCAGAAATGATAAATTCACAAAGGTACATGTATCACATCTGAACAACCGAAATAAAAGTTCAAACGACCTACGTTCTGTATTTTAATTTAAAAAAACCTACCTGTTACCAACTGTACGTCTAAAATTGTGAGCCATATGTTTGTAACTATTATAGCACAATCTATCACATAGCGAACAAAGTGGTCCAACTAAAATATTCATATTTCTTTATGTACTACACGAATATGTAATAAAAAGTGTGGGTTCCTACTTAAAAGACGCATTTGATATCCGATTGAACTATGGCAACACCATCTAGTGCAGGCTGTTCCAACCGAGCTCCAGGGAGCCGGAGCGCTCCGGAGCGCTCACTGCGGCAGCTCGGAGCCCGCGTGGAGGGGGAAAGCGAACTCACTGCCCCCTGGCCGCATGCTGCCGCAACTGACGCAATAATCCGTGTTCAATGACAGCTATGACTAGCCGCAGGAGCCCTGTACCTCTATTGGAGGTACCTTTCTATTCATTGAGAGGGATGGTCGTCCGCAGTGTCTTGTATGTCATAAGTATTTAATTCTGCGAAGAGGTACAACGACATTACACACGTCTTCACGCAGCGCACTACTATCAGGTAGAAGGCGTTGCACGCAGAGAACTGGTAGCCAGTCTTAAGAGCAACATACCAGGAGACGTAAGTTTAAAAACGGTTTCGTAATACGGAGGGTATCAAAACATGCAACATAGTTCGTGATCTGTAATGCGTTTATAATTTTCAGGTGAATGAGAGCGGAGAAAACACTATTGAATCTGCAATTCGAGCAAGCTACAGGGTCGCTCACATCATTGCGACGAGTGGCAAGTTGTTTTCAGTGGGACCACTCGTGAAATCGTGCATGGTAGCAGTTGCAGAATGTTTGTTTCCAAGGGGAGTGCAGGCAATTGAAGGGGTTTGCCTGTCGAAGCAAACAATGTCTCGTCGAATCCTGGACATGGCAGCGGATTTAGAAACACAGCTCAGGAAAAAGGCGGAGAGCTCTGTTGCATTTTCGCTAGCGCTTGACGAAAGCACCGATATATCGGACTGTGCTCAGCTTGCAGTCTTTGTGCGTGGTGTCGACATGGAACTGCAAGTAACTGAAGAACTCTTGGATGTGGTACCGCTCAATTACACCGCAACAGGACGTGACATTTTTGAAGCTGTTTGTGAATCAGTGGACAATATTAATTTGCCATGGGATAAGCTCCATTCTGTAGCGACAGACTGTGCACCACAAATGATCGGGCGTCACCAAGGTTTTGCTTCTCATTTGAAAAATAAACTCAGGGACGAATTCGGGAAAGACATTTTGACTTCATTGTTTTATTCACCAAGAGGCTGAAACTGTAGAGCTAGGTGGCATAATGAAAGATGTCGTGAAGTGTGTGAATTTTGTGCGGCTTCACGGTATGAATCATCGCCAATTCAAAGGATTCCTGGAAGATATGGAAGCGGAGTATGGGGATATACCTTACCACAGTACAGTTCGTTGGCTGAGTCGGGGAAAAGTTCTTGATGTTATCTTTGCCATTCGTGAGGAAATATCCCTTTTTTCTCGAAAAGAAAGGGGAAGAAATGCGTTTTCTGAAAGATATAAAATGGATATCAGACCTGGCGTTCCTAGCTGACATAACTATGCATATGAATAATTTAAATCTGTTATTGCAGGGCAAAGGGCAGCTAATCGTTGACATGCACGATCAGATCAAAGAGTTCATGGAAAAGTTACCTTTATTATAGAGGCAGATGAGTAATGGACATTTAACGTTCTTCAGTCGTCTTTGCTTCTTTAAAACTCCCTGAAGGTACTACATTCGGCGATTACCAAGCAAAGTTAAAGCAGCTCATCACGCCGTTTGAGACATGATTCCGAGACCTAACTAGTTTGGAAATGAAACTTTAGGGGTTCTGCACTCCTTTTTCAGTTTCCCCCAATGACTTGTCATCGTCACTTCAATTGGAGATTATTGATTTGCAAAATTCAGCTTTGTTGAAAGAAGGTACTACAACACGTTGGATTTGTCACGATGGTATCGTTCATTACAGCAAAAAACATTTCCCGAGCTTCACAACAATGCCACTCAGATCATGTGCATGGTTGGATCTACGTATTGTTGTGAGCAGCTTTTCTCAGCAATGAAAAGAGTAAAAAGTAAGGAACGATCGTTTCTTCAGGATGCAACAATGAAGGCCATCCTCCGCATTAACGCTGCTAGCACTTTGACGCCTGATGTTTCCGATCTTGTAATGAAACGAAAATGTCAAGCTACAGAGTCCCAATAAATTTAGTATGCCATTTCTTGTAAAACATTTGTTTCTCATTTAATTCCTAAACATCGCATTTCCTGGTGTAGCATGTCACCACGTCTTAGCAGCTAAGAATATGAGGTTGTCGATCTTGTAAGACGCAGCTGGCACATCAAAACGCTTGCCTTGCCGCCTGCCTCAGCCAGCCGTGCCACGTGCCGGCGTGCCGGCCCACTTGAATGGTCACAGCGAGCGACACGGCTCCCTGGAGCAGGGAGCGCTCCGCGGCTCACAACGGAGCCGACGAGGTGGAACAGCCTGATCTAGTGGGCCAACCATAGCACCTTCTGGTTTCCCCTTTCAAGCTAGACAAATTTCGTTCATTGTAGTTTTTTCGTTTGACGATTATTTCGCGAGATATTTGGCCCAGTCACGATCAATGGACCACCCTGTATAACGAAAGTACGATACTTAGTACTCTTACAAGCGTCGGCGATCCTGCCGATCTCTGAATGGCCAACCCACGTCACTGGGAGAGTGGTTGTAGTGTGTTGCTGTTGTATGCCGATTCTCGTCGAATGTTGGATTGAGGTGAGACACTCCGGCATGTCGGTCGACTAAACACGCTCGTGATTCTAAAACTCTCCCAAGTATGTCCGTCATAGTGCCCTGTCATGGCGCTGACAAAGATAACACCCGCATGTGCGATGACACGAAGTTGACACCAGCCTCTCCTATCACCAGTGAAGGTACGGAGGCTACTTTAGTATCATCTATAACTAGAAACCAGCAAACGCACTTAGACTTGACTATACCTACTCGGAAGCTCCAGAAGGGGTATGCACAATGCTCCAGGGCGTGCTCATATATACAGGAATCAACACGGGAGGCTGGTGCGGGGCAAAAAGGGCGCTCCCATCTCCTGGAACACTGTCCTAGGACTACAGCAGGTATACCGCAACTCTTGCAAATACACAAGTCCAGTCCAGCTCATACGCACAACGAAAACGATTACTTCCTCAGCGAAAAAAGGGCAGTCTCAACCCCATGGCAGCCCGAACAATGGGAATTTGATGCGCAACTCAGTTGGATTCTGGCCTTACGATGTTCTGCCGCTGGCCGGTGTGGCCGAGCGGTTCTAGGCGCTTCAGTCTGGAACCGCGCGTCCGCTATGGTCGCAGGTTCGAATCCTTCCTCGGGCATGGATGTGTGTGATGTCCTTAGGTTAGTTAGGTTTAAGTAGTTCTAGGGGACTGATGAGCTCAGCTGTTAAGTCCCATAGTGCTCAGAGCCATTTGAACCATTTGATGTTCTGCCAACTCCATAGTAACCGTTGCCTTACAGAATAAACATGTGTAAAACACAAAACCAAAATGGCAACCATGAGGGTAACATAACATATGAAAACAAATACTCTAACTACTATGACGTACCAAACTGAAAGCATGTGAGAAAACACAAAAAAGATCAGTTCTAATTTTAAAATCTGGCATGGTCGCAGGAACAAATTATTCCTGTATCATATTTAAATGTTGAGTCTCCTATCTGCACAGATATGACCGGGTGTAAGTCTTCCTTTGTTGTTTCTTTTTATTTCCTTTTTCAATTAAGATGTCCCTTATTTCCTCACGTTCAGTCAAGTATATGGTGTTATTCCCAAATTTCTTAGTGGGATTGGTTGGAACTTTTCCCGTTCTCGCCTGGAGTCAATTCCAAGCAGGAGTCTGATGACCTTTGCCATGAGACGGATTCTGTGGACGGAGTTCAGTGACACCGCCGCCCTGTTGAATTCTGTCCGCCCTCGCCAACTGACAGCCGCGTGCTGGTTGTATCCCGACTACGCCAGTTGCAGTCATACCGTTGTGCATTGTTACTCCCATAATACTGTTACTGGTGTTTTCCCGGTCGACCTGAGTTGCTCGCTCCTCATTCCTACCATGTTAGTCATTTTGGTTCAAAATGGTTCAAATGGCTCTAAGCACTATGGGACTTAACGTCTGAGGTCATCAGTACCCTAAACTTAGAACGACTTAAACGTAACTAACCTAAGGACATCACACACATCCATGCCCGAGGCAGGAGTCGAAGCTGCGACCGTAGCAGCAGCGTGGTTCCGGACTGAATCGCCTAGAACCGCTCGGTCACAGCTGCCGACGTCATTTTGGTCTTTCTGTCTATTATTATTCTCATGGCGTTACTGATTGTTGCCCTCGTTGTTTCTTCTCTTACCTTGCGTTCCCTTTTTCTCGTATATAAATTCTAATTCGTAGAGCAAAATCTTAAAGGACTCTATATTGTCTTCGCGCCTTTCCACTAGCGCCTGCTGGTACGTCAGCAGGCACTTACAGAATCAGAGACGGATTATCTCGGACGGACTACGTGGTGCTTCCGGGAACTGATTCTTTTTGATGAGGGCCTCAAACATTTTAACCGTTCCTTTGTAACCTGGTGATTCAAAGTGCGGCAACATCAAAAGTTCTTGTTTAACACAATCTTGTATTTCTCGTAACCGGTAGTTACCGAGAAATGCTTCTTTAAATTCTTCGAAAGTTCTGCTCCGAACTGCAAGGTTCCTCATTTTTTGTGGCCGACCCTTCTGTGTAGCCACAGATAAATTCAAGATTTGCTGTGGGAGACCTCGAAGAAGGCCGTTTCAGCAGCGAGCATGTTGTTAATCTCTCAACGAACGGAGTGAAAATGTTTCTGGTCGAATATTGTTTCGTCCCTCGCGCTTACAGTTCTTACAAAATCCGTCATATACAGGGTGTACATAAAGTCTGGGAACACTTTCAATTATTTATTGCACAAGAACTAAACATTGTACAGATGTCATACATAATTCATTTTGAAGAGAAACTCTGAAAGTTTTCTTTTACAAAAATTCGATATGCGAACGATGAGTGACCCGACAGACGTAAATACGGTAATCGAATTCTTGCCATACCCGTCCCAGTACGGTGGCATCGTCGGCTGTGGCAGTCGCTTCCCGTATTCTCTCCTGGAGCTCTGCTACATCACGTGGTAGAGGCGGTACGTACACCAGATCTTTAATGTGTCCACACAAAAAAAAAAAACTCATAAGGAGTGAGATCTGGTGATCGGGGAGGCCATTTCATGAAACAACTGTCCCCCTTCTGTAGCTCGGCCGCCATGTTTGCGACTAGCGCTGACTATCGGCAAATTACCAAACTACGCTGTGGCGGAATACATGAAAAAAACAAAAACCTTTTTTGGTTTCTCTTCAAAATGACACATGTGTTTCGTTCTTGTGCAATAAATAACTGAAAGCGTTCTCGGACTTAATGTACACCCTGTATATTTGCTGCAAATGACGTGACATCTCATGTCTCTTGTGACGGTTTAATCCATCCAACTCTCCAGGTATGGTTTCGCCTCTTGGAGTGAGGCTATCACCCGTATGTATACTTGCCGCGCTCTGACAGGTGGCCTGGGTGTGGCTTCCGTGTGCGGAGCCCGACTGCTGCCTCTGTACCATTCGGGTCCCACGTATGTGTATTTGAGCAGTAAGATCTGTTCTGGATGTTATTGCCTTCAGTGTCTGCTCAACAAGAGCTAAACGATCGTCCATTTCGGAGATGTTTTCTTTACATTTGGCAACAACCCTCTGTCCACGTGCCAAGCCTTTGAAACACATGTTTGCCGTCGACCTGGTCAGCTTTGCACAACTGTCCAGCACAAGAGCGATATTCTTAGCCCCTGGTGCCTCTATTCGGGTGAGATGTGCGTTCTTCTATGTCTCTGCACTAATTCCGTGTACTTCTGTGACTTCGTTCCCGAACTCTTCTATGCTTTCAGTGATTTCGTTCATTAATTGTTCCGCCTCACGCTGCCGTTTCTTTTGTGCTCCTTCTACCTCCCGTTTTCGTGTCTTTCCTGCTTCTTCTGCCTCCTGTGTTCGTGTCTTTTCTGCTTCCTCAATCTGGTTCTTTATCCGACCAACGAGAGTGGTCACCAGATAAGGTAGTGATTCACAACGTATGCCTGTAATTGGTGATGCGATCGATGATTCGCCAGCACCATAGCACTGGCATCGCATGATCGGTCTATCTTCTGTCTCTTTTCCTAATTTTAACAGTGGGTTCACAATGCTCCTATCATCGTCATAGCCTGTCTCCTCTCTACTATCACATGCCAGTTCCTGTCCGTCGTCATCGATTGGTACTGAATGGCTACAGTTGTAGCATGTCGCAGTCTGCCATGTGGGAAAGCATGACGATTCGTCCTCAGAAACGTCCTCGTCCATATCATTTATGTGCTCCTTATTGCTACGAGATTCTAGTCCTTGCATCAACCTTAGTCAGCTTCTTGTTAGGATTCCTGCATTACTGGCATGTCACCACAAGACAAAAAAAACTGTTTCGCTACAAAATTCACCTGCGCGGCTTTTCTGCTACATGTGTAGGCATTGTCCGCGCCGATAGCTGAGTGGTCAGCGCGACAGATTGCCGTCCTACCGGCCCGGGTTCGATTCCCGGCTGGGTCGGGCATTTTCTCCGCTCAGGGTGTTGTGTTGTCTTCATCGTCATTTCATCCCCATCCGGCGCGCAGATTGCCCAATGTCGCATCGAATGTAACAAAACCTGCACCAAGGCGGCCGGACCTGCCGCGCAAGGGGCCTCCCGGCCAATGACGCGAAACGCTCATTTCCATTCCTTTTAGTAGGCATTAACTCTAAATTACACCCCTCCACGAACAAATGTTAGCAACACTGGTAAAACAATGATATGTAAATTCATGGATGTGGTTCAGAAACAATAACACCAGCACATAAACACACATAAACAATACGCTAGAAAAAGATGAAGGTGCATGGATTAGATAGAGCGAAAATAAAAATAAACTCTCCAGGTCTAAAATACTATCACAAAACTAAAAGAAAATATAAAACTCCTAAGTGTGGTACATCTGAGTAACAGGTATTGGAAGACACTGAGGGGAGTTCCATCCCAGCAGGGCCGCCAATTATGGAAGTTAGCCTGTGGCCGGTCCTAATTAGAACTGACTGATTTACATTAAAAACGGAAGAATTTTATTAATTGCCACCCTCAAGAGAATGCTCTCTCATACTGTGGCGCAAGGTTTATCTTACGCTAATTTACTTTCGCCTCTGCCTACTTTCTCTTAAATACAATTGCTACAGAAATTATGTGATAGCCCCTCAAAAATATGCAGGCTGGAAAAGGAAGGTAAGTTATTATCATGAACCAAGAAGGCAGAGTGCTAAGCTATAAAACATAGATTTTGTTCCGGCGCAACCACAAGCCCTGGCACGAAGACGAAGAACGCAGACCGGCACTTGGAGGCCACCATGATAGCAGTTATTAGTGGTCCAAATCCATTGCTTGTGTGGACATAGTATATGGAGAAAGACAGTGACTCTTTGTCTGTCGCCCATCGTTTGCGACACGTTCTTGTAATATAATGTTAAGTACTGTCTATCTTCTTCATTATAAAAAAACTATTAATGTGGTTTTCTTGAATTGTTGTATAGCATTCCGAGAACGCAGCATCTTTTACGCACCATATACAAGACAAGTGGGCAGTACCCAACATTGGCGACGAGGTCTACACTGAACCTAGTGCCTGACGGCCATGGAATTTTGTATGCTGGCGCCTTAATTTTCTCTTGTCTTTACTTTGTAGGGGCGTTTATTTGCTTTAATAGTTTCTTCTCGTTTTTCCTAATCAGTCTTTTCAGGTGGGCTTTTGTTCTTATTTTGCTTGCTCGCTTTGTCTGTTTGTTGCATTTGTGTCTTTCAACATGCCCACCCCGCCTATCCCGCCCCCTGCTCAGGCGCCAAATCCTCAAGCATTAGATGCCACACAGCTAATGCTGATGTTTCAGTTCCAGATGCAGCAGATGTCCACCCTGCTCAACACAGTGCAGCAGCTAGTGGCCAACGCTGCGCGTCTGACGGAAGAAGCACCGCCCATCGCAATACCTATTAGTATACCGTATTTTCGACAGTTTTGTGAACAAGAAGAGGATTGGCTAGAGTGGTTGTCCCAGTTTGAAGGCCGGCCAGTGTGGCCGAGCGGTTCTAGGCGCTTCAGTCTGGAACCGAGCGACCACTACGGTCGCAGGTTCGAATCCTGCCTCGGGCATGGATGTGTGTGATGTCCTTAGCTTAGTTAGGTTTAAGCAGTTCTAAGTTCTGGGGGACTGATGACCTCAGATGTTTAGTCCCATAGTGCTCAGAGCCATTTGAACCATTTTGAACCAGTTTGAAGCGCACCTGTTCGCTCACTACGTACCAGGTACTGTGAAAAGCCATTATTTCTTATCCACTTCAGGAAGTGCAGTGTTCCGCCTCATAAATAAATTATATCCTAGCACCACTCCGAGTGAACTGTCTTATGAACAACTGGTAGACTCGCTATTATGACCAATAAGTGAATGTGACAGCATCTCGGTATCAATTCTTTAATTGCAAAAACCGGCCAGAACAAACTTATCGCAACCGGGTAAGAGATTTGTAGGGTACGACAACGAAATGCAAATTCGAATGTGCTTGCGTTACTTTATATTCAGACGTTATGTTGCGTGATGCGATCGTGTACAATGGGCCTGATGTCAAACTCAGAGAACAAATTTTGAAACAGTCCGATCCATCATTCCAGCAGGTAGAGCAAATACTAGATCTGTACAAGTCAGGTGCCTTGTCGGCTCAAAATTTTGAGCAGCTAGCCATTTGTCTGGTTGGGTCCCTTAGTTCAAATGGTTCAAATGGCTCTGAGCACTATGGGACTCAACTGCTGTGGTCATAAGTCCCCTAGAACTTAGAACTACTTAAACCTAACTAACCTAAGGACATCACACACATCCGTGCCCGAGGCAGGATTCGAACCTGCGACCGTAGCGGTCATGCGGTTCCAGACTGTAGCGCCTTTAACCGCTCGGCCACTCCGGCCGGCGGTCCCTTAGTTGCAATCGGCCCATTTGGCGGCGGCAGCCGCTCGCCATGCCGAGTAAACAACCTTCCATGCCACATAAGCAGTTCACTACACCACACAGGCGATCAGAATTAAGTCTTGCCCTCCGTGTTATTCATGGGGCACTAACTCCGAGACTGCCCCTCAGTGTTGCACTTGCGTTAGGAAAGGACATTTACGATCCATAGGTTTGCAACAGAAAAAAACATAAGAATTATGCCCACTCACACAGATCTAGTCATAAGGCCCATGTCATCAATGCAGTATATTCGAAGTCTGCAACAGGCATTCGCAAAACTGGTACACGAGCAGTTTCTTCAGTGATACGCCAGTCAAACAAACTTTTTGTTCATTTACTACTTTGTGGGAAACGTGTGAAATTTCAGTTGGACACGGGTGCATCTGTCACATTGTCACACTGCTGACTCGTCACACGTATGAACTGTTTGGCTCCCCACACCTGTCTAAAACTAGCACGCAACTGACGGCTTATAATCGACAAAACATTACCGCTCTTAGAACATGTCCTTTGACTGCCACACATCGCTCGCATATGCGAACAGTTACTTTTACAATGCTACAATCACCCGATTGTGAGAACATATTTGGCCTTGAATCTTTTGATTTGTTTAGCTGTAACATTCAGGACAATGTGTTGTCTGTGTCCGCATGCAATGCAAAAGACAGTGTAGCTAGCTTGCTAAAAGAATTCCTGGAAATCTTGTCTGATGATTTAGGCAAAGCTAACAACTTTGTAGCACATATTAAACTGAAAGAAAATGTTCAGCCGAAATTTTAGTGGGCCAGAACTGTTCCCATTGCATTACGGGACAAAGTCGCTGCTGAACTTAAAGAAATGCAGGATATCGGAGCTATTGCGGCCATATCAGCTAGTCAGTGAGCAAGCCCAATGGTTTTGTTCCCCAAACCTTCAGGTCGCATTCGCCTCTGTGTTGACTTTAAGTCTGCAGTTGGTTGGTTGGTTGTTTCGGGGAAGGAGACCAGACAGCGAGGTCATCGGTCTTATCGGATTAGGGAAGGACGGGGAAGGAAGTCGGCCGTGCCCTTTGAAAGGAACCATCCCGGCATTTGCCTGGAGCGATTTAGGGAAATCACGGAAAACCTAAATCAGGATGGCCGGACGCGGGATTGAACCGTCGTCCTCCCGAATGCGAGTCCAGTATCTAACCACTGCGCCACCTCGCTCGGTAAGTCTGCAGTCAACCCACAAACTGTCATTGGTACTTATCCATTGCCACGCCCAGAGGTTCCCGTAGACAGATTTGGCACTGCATGCTACTTTTCAAAAATTGATTTACACGGCTCGCATCTTCAAATACTGCTATATTTAGAGTCTCAGAAAGTGTGTGTAGTAAATACTCATTTGGCTGTGTTTGAATATTTCCGTTTGCCTTTTGGCAGTACTTACTCATCCGCCATTTTCCAACGGTGTTTGGAATAGCTGACTGTGCAAGTACCAAACTATTGAAACTATTTGGACGATATTGTCGTAGCAAGTCGTACACTTGAAGAACATACTGCAAATTTACGTACTTTGTTTCGTGTTTTACCTGTCTTGACTAGACAAGTGTGATGTTTTTAAACCTGAGTTGGAGTCTCTTGGTCATGTCATAAACAGTCGAGGTATACATCCTACTCAGTCGCATTTGTTAGCCATATGAGACTTGCCAGATCCTCGCAATATCACAGAATTGTAGTCAGTCTTACGGAAAATGAACTATTATATTCGGTTCATACCGAATGCTACACAAATCGCAGCTCCATTTCTCGTTAGCGTCGTAAGAATGTCCCTTTGTTTGGACAAATGAGGGCCAAGTAGCTTTTCAAAAACTTAAAGATGCACTGCTCGGTGATCATGCTTAGTTCACTTTGATCCTGACAAATCAGTCGTGTTGCAAGTTGCTTCCTCATACGGAATCGGTGCAGTGCACTCGCACAGAACTGGTGATGAAGACAGGCCTGTTGCTTTCACATCAAAGGTGTTGTCCAAAGCTCAGTGTAACTATTCACAAATAAAGAAAGTGACACTGGCTATTCTGTATGGCGTCACCAAATTCCACCACTATTTGCATGGCAGAAAATCCTGCTTTCTAACGGATCACAAGCCTTTGCAGTCCTTGTGTCATCCGACTAAACTGGTTCCAGTACGGACTGCCCAAAAATTGTAAATATGGGCTTTGTTGTTGTCTCAATACCAGTACCAGATTGTGTATCGTTCTACAGCTAAACATGGTAATGCGGATGCGCTCTCTGTCTTCCGATTGGCACTGATACACAGACTCTGACGCTTCTGTTGCATCTTGACACATCGATACTCAGGATTCTGAATTGCTTCAGTCTTTTCCGCTGAGCTATAAGAAAATTGCACGGACCGCGAAAGCTGATCCAGATTTGAACATTTTGCTAACAGACATTAGCACATTTTGGCCATATTCCTTGCATAGCATACAGAACCCTGTAGTGCGCCGATACTTTGCACCTCAGCATAGCCTCGCTGTACAGTAAGGTATGGTTCTTGTACAAAATAACAGTGGACAGTCACGGGTGCTGACCCCTAAAGCTTTGCACAAAGAAGTGTTGCAGTTACTTCACCAAGGACACTGAGAGATTGTGTTAATGCGGAACGGTTAGTGCGTTGACACTGTACTAGGCAGGGTATGGACACCCAAATAGAACAGATGAGGTCACAGTGTCATGCATGTGCGCAAAATCAGACCGCTCGGCCACAAAAATTCTCTGGTTGGCCTAAGTCGCATCACCATGGCAACGAGTGCACATAGACTTTGCGGGACCTTTTTGGAACACTCATTGTTGATTCTGGTTGACTTGTATAGAAAGTTTCCTTTGTTGTTGTAAGAGGTCCGAGCAGATGTAATTTCTTTGTATTGCTCATGCGCTGCCTGCAATAGGCAAGGTATAAGAGAATCTCTGACCAGAGAGCAGTGTTGGCCGCAGTAGGAACTGTGTAGCTGTAGCAGTATGTTGTTGCTAGTCTGGAGTCTGCTCTGGTCTGGTATAGTGTATCGTGTTGGCTGGCCCGGTCGCAGTTCAGCGATGCCGGAGCCTGAGTATTATTGTATAAGGTAAAAAAACAGCCTCGCGCATATGTAGTAATGTTATCTCAAGTCACATGTAAATGTTTTAAAACTCTCGTAATAATAACTTTCCTTATAAAAAGTAACTTTTAACGACCATTCATTTCAATTTAAAGGATTTACTAATTTCTCCCATCCATGATCATCCCGATTATTGCAATAGAAAAATCAGTTGCTTCCTTTCATAAATGAGAGATATATCGGCCAGCATTGCACAGAGCTGTGCCGGAAAAATTTATTGTAAGAGCAGATATATCCGGCGACTTTATTGAGGTAATAATTTTTCCTTTTTTTTATATTCAGAATGATCTTTCAGGGCCATGACGCAGCACTGCTGTCGTCCAAAATTTACCAGATTAAATTCACAGTGAATTATTGAAAAGTCATAAGTGAGCGACAATTTAATTGAGAGGTTAGGTACATTGTTTTATTACTAGGTTACTGAATTTATTTTTTTATTGGGACGTTACACTGAATGTGAACGACATAATTATAATTTTTACTGTTGAGAGGTTTAGGAATTTTTCTGTTGTGAGGTTACGCTAAGTGTGAATGAATTTTGAGCTTAGATTAAATCAGAAAGAAATTTGTGTGGGAGGTCAAATGAGAAAGAATTTTGTGGGGAGGTTACACTAAATTAGAATCATACTCATATTATTATTACTTATATTAAAATTTTGTGGGGAGGTTACACTGTGCTAATGAACTCAACAACGTCACGTAGCTCAGTTCAGGAGTTGTCCTCTATTTTTTGCCTGAAGTAATGGTATCAGACAACGGCCCTCAGTTCACGTCAAATGAGTTTGAATCATTCCGTGAACGCAGTTGCATACACCATCTAACTAGTGCACCGCTCTATCCACAGTCAAACGGCGAAGCCGAACGTTTTGTCAGAGCCCTCAAGCAGCAGATGGCCAAAATCCGTTCCGCACACACCAGGAATCAAGCGTTGCAACTGTTTCTTGCCTCCTATCGTTCGTACCCACAAGATGGACCATCGCCGGCCGAATTGCTTCACGGTTGCCACCGTAGGACACTGCTCCACCCTCCTCAGCATCCGGCTCTGAAGGAAGGCCGCAAGTATCGCTTCGCGCCGCATGATATTGCAATTTATAGGATCTTTAGCGGCAGCAGACGGTGGGCGCGAGGCGAGGTCATCCGTCGACTTCTCGCTTGCATGTGTATTATTCCAGGTCCAGCTCGCTTGCTGTACCGCCATCAAAATCAGCTGCGCGTCTGTCATATGGACGATGATCTTTAAGCGTCTCTTCCCCCAGATTCACGGATCCAGAGAACAGCGCGGCCACAGAAGCCGTCGGAAGGTGTCATCATGACACCGCAGGACGACGCGATGGAGACGGAGCCTTCGCTTCCCCCGCCTCGTCTCGTCCTACCGATAGAGCTGAACCCGCTCACACCGCAGCAGTCGCCGCCTTCTTCATCTGGTTCATGGCAGCAGGAGGTCGACGTGTACCCTTCTGGTCGTTTTCCGTGGGACTTTTCCGCCAGGGCGAACGCCGGATAGCGGGGTACTGACTATGATATCGAGCCCAGGAGAGGTGCTGCAGGCGATGTCGTTACGTTAGCAAAACCAATCGGATTGGTCGTCTGCTGCTTGTATTTCATTTCAGGCCCAGGTGGATTGCAGAGCCGACATCACAATCAAATTCGTCACTGTCATAGTTGAAAATGGTTCTAATGGCTCTGAGCACTGTGGGACTTAACATCTTTGGTCATCAGCCCCCTAGAGCTTAGAACTACTTAAACCTTACTAACCTAAGGACGTCACACACATCCATTCCCGAGGCAGGATTCGAACCTGCGACCGTAGTGGTCACGCGGTTCCAGACTCACTGTCATGTGTGTGGTGATCTTTCTGTATCTCCTCCCCCAAATTCACGGATTCCGCACCGCGCGATGACCCAATGGAGGCGGGGCCTTCGTCTCCTCCGCCTCCTATCATCCTAACGATGGAGCTCGAGCCGCTCACACCGCAGCAGTCGCCGCCTTCTTCATCTGGTTCGTGGCATCAATAGGTGGTCATGTACCCCTCTGGTCGTTTACTGGGGGATGTTTCCCTCAGAGATAAGGCTAGATAGCGGGGTGCGACTGGAAGCTTGACGTCCGCTGCAGCCAAAGCTTCCGTCCCCGCGATGCGCCCACGCTCCTGCCTCCCCCGCCGTGGTCGCATTCCCTACACGGCGACGGTCCGTCGCTTTGGGGGGGGGGGGGGGAGGGAGGGGGGAAGAATGTTCCGGCGTAACCACAAGCGCCGGCACGAAAACGAAGAACGCAAGAGCAGAGAAGGCTGTGAGACGACGTCAGCCAGTAGCTCGCTGACTTGGACTGCACCACCACAGGAGCGGCCTCTACAAGAAGAGAATATAAACGCCGCCCTTGCCAGCCTCGGTGGCACAGTACTAGACCGGCACTAAGAGAGCACTACAATAGCAATTATTAGTGACCTATATCCATTGCTTGTATGGACGTAGTATATAGAGAAAGACGCTGACGCTTTGTCTGTCGCCCATCGCTTGCGACACGTTCTTGTAATATGAAGTTAAATAATGTGTATCTTGAATGAGATTTTCACTCTGCAGCGGAGTGTGCGCTGATATGAAACTTCCTGGCAGGTTAAAACTGTGTGCCCGACCGAGACTCGAACTCGGGACTTTTGCATTTCGTGGGCAAGTGCTCTACCATCTGAGCTACCGAAGCACGACTCAGGCGCGGTCCCCACAGCTTTACTTCTGCCAGTATCTCGTCTCCTACCTTCCAAACTTTACAGAAGCTCTTCTACGAACCTTGCAGAACTAGCACTCCTGAAAGAAAGGATAGCCCAGGCTGTGGCTAAGCCATGTCTCCGCAGTATCCTTTCTTTCAGGAGTGCTAGTTCTGCAAGGTTCGCAGAAGAGCTTCTGTAAAGTTTGGAGGGTAGGAGACGAGATACTGGCAGAAGTAAAGCTGTGGGGACCGGGCGTGAGTCGTGCTTCGGTAGCTCAGTGGTAGAGCACTTGTCCGCGCAATGTCTATCTTCTTTATTGTAATAACAGCTATTAATGTTATTTGCTTGAATTGTTATATAGCATTCCGAGAACGCAGCATCCTTTAGGCACCCTATACGAGATGAGTGGGCAGAACCCCACAATTTTATTTGTGTAAGCACAAAATTAAAACTTGGACCTTGATACAGAATATTACAGTGGCAGGATGTACAAAAATCGCATACGTGAGCAAGAATTGCTGCTGGTTTGCTAAAAACACAACCCTGTATTCCTAGTTTGACAACAACGAATGTTCTGTTGACACTACAGTGAGTGGAGGGCTGTTAATACTGTTGTAGGATTTGTCTAACCCAAAACGGTGATTCACCACACAGAGAAAAGACGTATCTTTGCATGGAAACAGAGAGGCGCTGACTGCAGCTACTGCAGATGGCAAAAAGGTAGCAAGTGGTGGTAATGTTTCTCAGAGTCCCCTATCTGCTGGTGCTGCCGCACTTTACCAACACCGCAGATGTATGACATGAAACTGACTGGTGTATGGTGATGATGTTGAATCAGCATCCCATCCGCCATACTCCGGAGTGCAGCATGATTTAGTCGCAGCCAGTTGAAAAGCTAAGTTTCGATTGTGTGTCCGGACGAGCACAGCTCCTCACAAATCTCTCCTTGGATACAGAACAGAAGAAACGACTTTACTCTGTAACTGCCCAGAAGCGGTTTCTACAAGACGTCCGTGAGTTTACTCCACAAATAATACTTATTACACGCATTTGGACTCTGAAAACTTTTGTTTGACTTGAAGAGTTACCCAAAAATATTATATCATATGACATTATGGAATGAAAGTAGGCAAAGTACGCAAGCTTTTTCACTTTTATGAGGCGCTGCAGTCTGGAACCGGAAGACCGCTACGGTCGCAGGTTCGAATCCTGCCTCGGGCATGGATGTTTGTGGTGTCGTTAGGTTAGTTAGGTTTAACTAGTTCTAAGTTCTAGGGGACTAATGACCTCAGAAGTTGAGTCCCATAGTGCTCAGAGCCATTTGAACCATTTTTTCACTTTTATGTCGCCTATGTCTGCTAACACTCGAATTGCAAATACAGATTTGTTAAGGCGTTTCTGCAGTTCTGTGGTGTGCTCCTCCCAACTGAATTTATTATCAAGTTGTAATCCCAGGAATTTAAGACTGTCAACCTCTTCTATCTGCTCTTCTTCGTACTTTATGCATATGCTGGGTGGAAACCTCTTACAGGTTCTGAATTGCATATAGTGAGTCTTTTCGAAGTTTAATGTCAGTGAGTTGGCTTTAAACCATTTATTAATATCCATGAAAATATTATTAGCAGATCTTTCTAGAACTACACTCGACATACTATTTATTGCAATACTTGTGTCGTCTGCAAACAAAACGAACTCTGCTTCTGGCAGTGTAACTGATGAGCGATGTGTTGATTTATGTCTCTCTAGTGCCCTCTTGAGATACCCATTTTATATAGTCAAACGACTGTATTGCAAAGTGATCATCATATCAACTGCGGTGCATATTACAGTACATCTTTCCATATCAACAGAGTCTTTCCATCCCATCTATCGACTGGTAAGCTGTTGGTTACCACTTAATGACTGACTGACACTCGGTTGAGATGGAGGGAGCGTTGGTGGAATGCCTGGATATATGCTACTTTTCGCTGTGCAGTATGGGATTAAATATAAAGATAACAGTACCTCTTTCTATTTCTACCACCTCGTACATGTTGTAAACAGCATCCCCCTGCCATGGTCAGCACTGGAACACTAATCAAGTACACGACTGCAAAATGAGGGAGCAATGTTCTTCGAAACGGAACACTAAGACATCCGCTAGCCCGCCGCTGAGGAAGATCAGATTAACTGTATGGAACCTCAGCTTCAGACAGTTGAAGGAAACGCTCTGCAATGCAGCAAAGTTTTCCAGTTTCCATATGTTGCGATGTCTTCCACAATTTTGTCAAGGAGAAACAACACCTCTGTTTTTCATTTCTACCAACCTGTGTGTTATGGGAGCTGCACAGTTTACACCATGCGATGTTCAGTATTCTGTGAGAGTCGATGGGTCGAAATGTGCTAATGTGGGTTTAAGGGTTGACATAGACCTCGAAGTCATGGTAGAAAAACGAAGTGTATGGCGGAGTATAAAGCTGTAGTCGTACACGATTTATGTTGTTACAACCGGAAAAACAATGTATTAAACTGCTTATGAAGGAACAATAGAGGAACAATCTCCTGTGATTGATGGTCTGTTGGATATGATCTTCCTCCAGTACAGTTGACAGAACTTTGAGCAGGTCTGTGCGAGTGACATCGACCACTGGCCTACAGCTCCATTGGAGTGATGCGTGCGTATGTAATGTGCTCAATGTCAACATGCAGCCTGCATTTGTTTATGGATGCGTCAGAAGACAGAAGCGGTAAAATCTTATAGGTGGTATAACTGGTTGAAGTAAGTATACAGATACTTCTCTCAAAACTACACCGATTTTGCTCATAAAACTAGTAGAAATCGACTGTATCTGTTCTTGTGGGATACTGACTGTTTTTATTATTATCGTTACGATTGCGTGTTTATAACTAGGTTTTACCGCAAGTTTTGTGTTATTTCGTGTCTCATAACCTGTAATTGTAAAGCAGACAACACTTGAATTATAGTTTGTTGTTGAACCGAGAAATGATTTTGTTTTTTGCTTTCTTGTACGTAGATCTCTTACAAAACTAGAACGCATGATCTGCTGCTATTGCCATTAACTGCCTTCTGTGTGGTAGAAACTTTACTAACATGTCGGCAGGGAGGGGCTTACGGATCAAAAATGTCAAATATAAGCACGTAGACAGTATTTGATTTTGATGTATTGAAAGGTAGAGACACGGTACAATCTTGTGGGAGGTTCTATTAAAAGAGACGCTTACTATTTGTTTCGTAAACACCAGTGTGGTATAGTATCGCATTGTCATAGTGTACAAAACAGCAAAGTCCTCTTGAATGACAGCTTGTTGTTGTCAAACGTAAAATGATTGTGTTTTTTTGCGAGATGTGAGCAAACGCTGCGAAAGGCTGTATTCTGTAATGTTACTTCACATGTCTGAAATGTTTGTAGTATACGTGTGCGTAACAGTTTATTTACATACACTGATTTGAACACGGGAGACACTCTCAGGTCGTGTAATTTGTCCATCAAGCTGAAAGAAGTTGCGTAACATACACTCCTGGAAATTGAAATAAGAACACCGTGAATTCATTGTCCCAGGAAGGGGAATCTTTATTGACACATTCCTGGGGTCAGATACATCACATGATCACACTGACAGAATCACAGGCACATAGACACAGGCAACAGAGCATGCACAATGTCGGCACTAGTACAGTGTATATCCCCCTTTCGCAGCAATGCAGGCTGCTATTCTCCCATGGAGACGATCATAGAGATGCTGGATGTAGTCCTGTGGAAAGGCTTGCCATGCCATTTCCACCTGGCGCCTCAGTTGGACCAGCGTTCGTGCTGGACGTGCAGACCGCGTGAGACGACGCTTCATCCAGTCCCAAACATGCTCAATGGGGGACAGATCCGGAGATCTTGCTGGCCAGGGTAGTTGACTTACACCTTCTAGAGCACGTTGGGTGGCACGGGATACATGCGGACGTGCATTGTCCTGTTGGAACAGCAAGTTCCCTTGCCGGTCTAGGAATGGTAGAACGATGAGTTCGATGACGGTTTGGATGTACCGTGCACTATTCAGTGTCCCCTCGACGATCACCAGTGGTGTACGGCCAGTGTAGGAGATCGCTCCCCACACCATGATGCCGGGTGTTGGCCCTATGTGCCTCGGTCGTATGCTGTCCTGATTGTGGCGCTCACCTGCACGGCGCCAAACACGCATACGACTATCATTGGCACCAAGGCAGAAGCGACTCTCATCGCTGAAGACGACACGTCTCCATTCGTCCCTCCATTCACGCCTGTCGCGACACCACTGGAGGCGGGCTGCACGATGTTGGGGCGTGAGCGGAAGACGGCCTAACGGTGTGCGGGACCGTAGCCCAGCTTCATGGAGACGGTTGCGAATGGTCCTCGCCGATACCCCAGGAGCAACAGTGTCCCTAATTTGCTGGGAAGTGGCGGTGCGGTCCCCTACGGCACTGCGTAGGATCCTACGGTCTTGGCGTGCATCCGTGCGTCGCTGCGGTCCGGTCCCAGGTCGACGGGCACGTGCACCTTCCGCCGACCACTGGCGACAACATCGATGTACTGTGGAGACCTCGCGCCCCACGTGTTGAGCAATTCGGCGGTACGTCCACCCGGCCTCCCGCATGCCCACTATACGCCCTCGCTCAAAGTCCGTCAACTGCACATACGGTTCACGTCCACGCTGTCGCGGCATGCTACCAGTGTTAAAGACTGCGATGGAGCTCCGTATGCCACGGCAAACTGGCTGACACTGACGGCGGCGGTGCACAAATGCTGCGCAGCTAGCGCCATTCGACGGCCAACACCGCGGTTCCTGGTGTGTCCGCTGTGCCGTGCGTGTGATCATTGCTTGTACAGCCCTCTCGCAGTGTCCGGAGCAAGTATGGTGGGTCTGACACACCGGTGTCAATGTGTTCTTTTTTCCATTTCCAGGAGTGTAGATGCTTTTTTTTCGGAGTTAGCAGAGTGGACATGCTGTGCCTCTGCTGTCTGATCATTTGTAACCGGTGGCGGTGCTGAACGTTTATTCACTTCGTTGGATGTCACAGACTGATGAGATGCGAATTGTATTCTGCCTTCGAATGTAAAAACTATAGCGATTTTGCTCACAAAACTAAAAGAAAATGAATTGCGCCTACTTTAATGGGATGAGAAGTTTTGCAGTTTGCGACATGCTAGAAGCCTCAACAGATCGGGCAGATGTTAGGTTGGGAATTTGACGTCCAGTTAGTGCAAAACATGGTTAGTAAAGTCAACAGTACGCGCCCGTTCCAATTTTAATTTACCAGAGCATGTGAACTTATTTTATTCCACTCATGCAATATGTGAAATATGCGAATGGTACATACAGTCAATAGCCAATTTGCTCAGCATACAAAATCGATTGCTTAAAACCTAAGCGTCTCCTTAATACATACCTCACACTTCAGCATCTAGTTCAAATGGTGCAAATGGCTCTGAGCGTTATGGGACGTAACATCTGAGGTCATCAGTCCCCTAGAACTACTGGAACCTAACTAACCTAAGGACATCACACACATCCATGCCCGAGGCAGGATTCGAACTTGCTACCGTAGCAGTCGCGATATTCCCGAGTGAAGCGCCCGGAACCGCTCGGCCACAGCGGCCGGCCAGCATCTAGTTACCACAACTGATAGTTCACATCAGTAAACCTCCCTTTTTTTAAGTTTAACCTGCCACAAGGAACAAATTCACGATAGTAATGATTGGGTAATACTCAGGTTTAAAACAGCAGTAACCTCCATTTGTGTAACAATGTGGCGTACGAAACTGCTATTCCGCAGACCTCGATCATCTTCACATAGTCAAATAGAACCAAAAGGACCTCTGTGTAGCCACTTGCAAAACTACTCATAAGCCAAGCTCAAAAGCGTTGTGAAACCGTCTCACAATGAAACTAAAGAGTGCGCACATGGCGTCTGCAACACACGCGCATGCGCACGTCCTTTTCCCGATATGGCAGCTCACAAGCTATCCCTAAATGAGCCGTCGCATTACTTTACGTAAGAAAAAATATTTTCAGATCATATTGCAACCACCATCTAGACAACAAGTACACATTTGACAAAACAGAAGATAATTCTACAGTTTGTTCTATGTATTATATCTCTTAAAAAATAATGTAACTATTTATTTAGAGGAAACACTCTCCTAGTAAATTTGTTTGTCCTTTGATTTATCGTGATCTGTTACTGATTTTAAGTGAAGCTAGTTTTTACGTTTAGCTTTCAAAAAAATACAAAAGAGATATAATAAGCAAAATAATGAATTTCATACGTTGCCAGTTACATATTATATCTGATTTTATCGAGCGCCAGACTCCCTACAAATTACTGTAAATGCAGTAGCGTAGTATTACTCAGCTCCAGTTCACTGATCTGAAATAATTACTATCACAGAAAATAGACAAGTTTTAATAAAATTATTTAACTGGATTCCTTCAATTAATCTCACTGAATATTTTTACACCATTTCTTCCGCTCCAACTATCAGACATTGTCCTGTGAAAAACTATTTTTAAATGTATCGCGTAATGGCGGCTAATTGTTAACAGTCAGAGATCACTGTTACTCGCCCCGCAGCAGCTGGAAACATGATAAATGATTTTCATTAAATATTCTTTTCATAAGATAAATGTGACGTAGGATCTTGAAATAACACACGGAGATCACTTTATACGAATATAGTCTTACTAGGACACAGTTTACACCATTAAATATTTGCAATTACGTTACGACAGAAACAAATGCTAGCGCAGCACAATAGCTTGCGTACCTTATTCCAGCTAACACCAGAACGAACAGAACAAAACAGACTAGACAGAAGAATGAGCACTGCATTGTGTTTTATACTCTTACAAAGATAAAAATACTTCTTTTAATTACTTACACATTATAATCTCATACAATAAAAATAATGTCTTTTCTGCATCTATCGATCTATAGTGTATATTTTTACAGTTAGTGTTATTACATTTCGCAGATAAATCGATGTTTGCAGTTCATTTTGAATCACATACAGTCATTTTTAATTATGTTTCACCTCGATAATGGTGAATATTGCCAAGGGGACACTACACGGCCCCCTGGGCTACAAGGAACACACTACTTAATGTTTGGTCGTTGTAGACCACGAGTGTCACTTTTCTTTCGTTCGTTGGTCACTTTCAGTTCGATTTACCGTGTATTAGGTCATGGGTACACATTCATTTTGAGTCTTTTTAAATAACATGATTGTATACCTCAGTCCTCAGGCGTTCTTGATTAGCCTTAAACCAGTATCTGTCTAGAAAAGATTTTTCAAATTGTGCCAGGCTATGGCAATTTTTTATGACTTCATTTGCCCATAAGGCAGCGTCGCCTTGTATGTGTGCGATTATGAACTAAATTTTTTGGCTTCATTCCAGGCACTCGGTAATACATTTCGGAATCCTTTTATGAAGATTACCGGATGCACTGTATTCTTTTCCGCGTTAAATACTTGGAATTGTCTGTGTTTTATTAAGCTATCATCAATTTTATTGCTTGTGGAAGTGGAAGCTGCCCCCACGGGGTTATGAATAGGAATGCTTGCAGTAAATTGTATGTTTTCTCTTTCCCAATCGCTCTTTTGTTGGTATGAACTGTACATGATGTTCTCATTACCGTACACGTTCCTAACGGGCGTGCCACAGTTGTTAAGCATTTGCAAATGTGCACACTCCAGTTCTGTAATCCTATCTGTCATTTCTTGCTACGACAGCGGTACTGGTAATTTGTATCTTGCTTCGCTTTTTTCAACTGCGAGTGGTAGCGTGTCTACTGTGGATTGATTACAGCTGCTCCGTTAGTTACTTTTTGCAGAGCAGACACTATTTTGCTTTCTACACGTTCTGTGATCTGGCTTTCTTTTTCAGTGAGCCAGTCATGGAACTCTTTTTCTACTATCTGGGCTTGATCATTTAAATGCGTTTCTATGGTTTCTTTTTGTGTCATTTCTAAATTGTCCATTCGGTTCGCAAGATGTTCTACTTGGTCCCGGATGACTGTATATGCCGTCTGAAGCGTTTGCACATCTTGTGCTATGTTGCTTACAATGTTCGGCAGTTCGGCATGGGCTTTCTTTATTTCTGTCATTTCTGAATGTATCTTTTCGAACATTGTACCCATACTTTCTATTAATACCTTTTCTCTTTCTTCGTTTTGTTCCCTTATCTCATTGACTAGCTGTTCATTCCTCTCTTCCCTCAATCTCTCTTTTTCTTCATTTTGTTCCTTTATATGATTGACAAGCTGTACGTTCCTTTCCTCTAATTTCCGTAAAAATTCAGCAAATGGATCCGGTATTGGTGAGCACACCGGTGTGGTAGTTGTTCTAATCATTGGAAAATTATCACAAGCCCTACTAGTGACACCTATCGGTTTTACTGTTTTCGTCTGCTCGCTACATCCTGGCATATCACCGGAAACTACATTGTTTACATTTTCTACCCCTCCCCCCTCCCCCGATCGCTATTAATATTTAGTAAGTCAGAGTCACTACCCATATCGCTCAATAATAGCACATTATTTGTAACATTCGACTCATTATCTGATTGCAATTCTAACACACGTCCAACTTTTCCCATAATGACGATAACTTTCACTGGCCTAACTACAAAAATTGTTCCAAATTACAAATGCGACTAAGTTCACAAGTCAAACTGCTTATTGTTTCCACAATCACAAAATATTAATATCTACACCACTGTGCACCATGTACCATCTATGATACTATACTTTGCTGATACGAGCCTATGTAGCAAGCTTTTATGCATAGTGGTCGTTACCTTGATTTCCTTTTTTCTTTTGTTTTCTTTTTGCCATCTCGTCCTCTCGGGGTCTATACAGTTCTTCTCCGCTTTCCTCGTTCAAGTTTATACATGAAATGGAATTTGATAGACATTAGAATACATACAATACATGTTAACAATTACATACATACAAATCCTAAAAAAAATATTTTATCTCTTCGGGCCCCACGTAACAGGGCGCTATTTATTGTATCTCTTTAAAAAAAAATGTATAACTATTTATTTTAGAGGAAACACTCTCCTAGTAAATTTGTTTGTCCTTTGATATATCGTGATCTGTTACTGATTTTTAGTGAAGTTAGCTTTTACGTTTAGCTTTCAAAAAAATACAAAAGAGATATAATAAGCGAAATAATGAATTTCGTACGTTGCCAGTTACTTATTATATCTGGTTTTATCGAGCGCAGGGCTCCCTACAAATTACCGTAAATGCAATAGCGTAGTATTACTCAGCTCCAGTTCACCGATCTAAAATTATTACCATCACAGAAAATAGACAAGTTTTAATAAAATTATTTCACTGGATTCCTTCAATTAATCTCACTGAATGTTTTTACATCATCTCTTTCGCTCCGGCTATCAGACATTGTGCTCTGAAAAAATATTTTTAAATGTACCGCGTAATGGTGGCTAATTGTTAACAGTCAGAGATCACTGTTACTCGCTCCGCAGCAGTTGGAAACATGATAAATGATTTTCATTAAATATTCTTTTCATAAGATAAACGTGGCGTAGGTTCTTGAAATAAGACACGGAGATCACTTTATACTAATGTATTCTTACTAGGACACAGTTTACACCATTAAATATTTGCAATTACGTTACGACAGAAACAAATGCTAGCGCAGCACAATAGCTTGCGTACCTTATTACAGCTAACACCAGAACGAACAGAACAAAACAGACGAGATAGAAGAATGAGCACTGCATTGTGTTTTATACTCTTACAAAGATAATAATACTTCTTTTAATTACTTACACATTATAATCTCATACAATAAAAATAATGTCTTTCCTGCATCTATCGATCTATATTGTATATTTTTACAGTTAGTGTTATTACCTTACGCAGATAAATCGATGTTTGCAGTTCATTTTGAGTCAGATACAGTCATTTTTATTTATGTTTCACCTCGATAATGGTGAATATTGCAAAAGGGACACTACAAATGCATACATTAATAACAAGGGTAGAATGAAATTCTCACTCTGCAGCGGAGTGGGCGCTGATATGAAACTTCCTGGCAGATTAAAACTATGTGCCGGAGCGAGACTCGAACTACGGACCTTTGCCTTTCGCGGGCAAGTGGTCTACCAACTGAGCTTCCCGAGCACGACTCACGCCCAGTCCTCACAGAGTCTCGGTCCGGCACACAGTTTTAATCTGCCAGGGAGTTTCAACAATAAAGGCGGTATTTTACATAATGAAACTGGAGAATGAACAAAAAGATTGTTCACACTGATCGACGCATCCGTTTTAATAACAGAACTGTCCGTTTGACTTGGGTCAATTTTATGAGCAGAATGCCTCATCAGATAACCAGATACTCCTATTACCTGTCATGATCTAAGTAAAAATTTTGTGGATGCGTTCACTGACCAAATTTTTTGTAGACTGTAAAATGCAAAGGGCGTGTGAAGTTTCCACAGACACGTAATTCATATACCTAATAACTTACAGTGCGTCGATGTATCTGCCAAGTGAACTACATGTTTAAGTAATGTTGACAACGCTTTTTGTTGTGATACATTTCAATGGGGAAGAGGATAAAGCTTGTGTGTGGTGTTGTTTTCATCTAATTCGATGTTGTCGCTACAGTCGCTTCAAGTTTAAAAGCATAGTTTTGTTTGTCATTGAGTGACGGAGAGCGAGAGCCCATGGAGACATCAAGATAATACCAGCCCCAGCCTCCATAATACCGTCAATTTGACGAGAGAGAGGGACAGAGAGCTCACAAGTGGCTTTGGAAGGGCACGGCGTATCCAACTGAGGCCACTAGTTGATTATCATAATATGTCGAGTTTCCAAACTGTGAGGATGTCGATTATTAGTTACAAAATAGTACAGGACATTTTCTATGAGATTCAGCTTGGGTAATCTACAGCGGCTATCAGGGTACAGTAGAAGGCCTTAATCTTCGTCAGAACATATGAGTGCAGTCCAGTGAACGTGACTGTCATCATCTTGGAAGGGAGTGTTCACAGCACACTCATCGTTAACGTCTAGTAGAAAGACAACACTTGGTCGCCGAGACTTTGAAATAAACGTCCTGGTTCATGTTCACTGGACCTTGATTGAGTAGACCCAAATCATGATTCGATAAATACCTCCGAAACTTCACATAACCAACTCCAGGTTGAGATGCACCTTCAGCATGCTACGTGTTAAACTTACCATTGGGTCTTCGTTGCACTCTACACTGTGCACTATTTGAAAATACACGTTGGAAGGTGACCATATTAGGAGAAATGGTTATGCAAGATGTACATTGTGAGAAATGACGGTTTATTTGGTACATTTGACTGTTCAATGTCCACTTCTGTGAGCTCCTTTGCATGGTTCAAAACATGAATGGTACCTGTTCTTTGGCTAGCAAAGGTTGTATTACAGAGTAGAGCTCGGGCGAGCTAGGGAAGCAGTTGACGGCCAGAGAAGGTAAGCGAGGGACGAGCGTGGATGGTGGACGTGACGCACAGAGAATAGAATTTCGTTTCGGATGCTCCCTAATTGAGGATTAAGGCTAAGGGATGATTTGAGATGGTTTTATGTAGAAACGGCACTTCTTTAAACAGATAATCTGCACTGAGTTTCTTTTTCTGCAAGCTCTAGCAGAGTAATTATTGTAGTGTAAAGATTTTATTGTGTTTAACAATATGTAAAAAATGTTCTGATGTGTGTGAATTCCTAAGGGACCAAACTGCTGGGATCATCGGTCCCTAGAGTTACACTCTACTTAAACTAACTTAATCTAACTTATGCTAAGAGCAACACACACACACCCAGCCCGAGGGAGAGGACTCGAACCTCCGGTGGGAGGGCTTGTGCAATCCGTGACAAGGCGCCCTAAACCGCGCGGCCACTCCGCGTGACAACAATATGGAAGTGCTGGTATCCAGGTTCAATTATCAGTCATTTGTTCAGTACACTAATTAATTTCCTCCCTCTGCTGTAAGTTTAAAGTATTTCATTTAAAAAGTCAAAGAGAAATTTTAAGTAATTTAAATATCACATGCAGGAGTAATCTTTATGGAATGTGACAATACTAAGAGAAAGTTATTGTTCATGCTAGTTCGAGTTTCTTTCGTGTCTCATTAAAAGGATTCAGTATAACTCTAGAATACTTTCCTTTCGTCGTTTATAAATATTTCACGAAGGTTATCGTAACAGAAAGAGACAAATTTGGTGAAACCTGCAGTGTAATGCCTTGCACTATTGCGGGGACAGTGAACCGTACTTTCGGAAAGGAACAAAAGTTCAATTTACGAAAGTGAAATAAAATACGAAAAGGCAGTTTGCCGTGCAGTGATTTATTCCAAGAACACGCAGTTCAGAACTTCACATTCTTGCTGCGTGCAGAGTAGAGCTGAGCTGTAAGAACATGTTGTAGGGCCTAAACGAACCTTTTCAGATGAAGTTAGAAACAGTATTAATTCGCAAGGTTTTCATGTAAATTCAGTAGATGCTTTTCGAAACAGGGCATATTTGCGTTACGTAACAGTTTACAATTATGTGTGATTGTTTCATGAGAAAGCCATTCTGAGAATTATTGATAACCATTCTTTTCGTTTAGTTTCATTTACAGATAGTCAGACGCAGTTAGATTAATTGTTATCATACGCATAGGAATTAATTTGCTCAGTAATCTTCATGTTCAAACGTAGAGCACCTAAGGCTATTCTAGATCAGAATTTAAAAGTTATACAGTTTCCAAGTAAAACTTAATAGCTGCATCACGTTCTTTCCATTACAACGGTAGAGTTACATATACATATAGAAAGTGTCAACGTCTCCAGAGAGCCGTAGTCCAATTTCTGTGTTGTTTGGCCCTTTGAAAACATGGAACTTTTCCTTATGCTGTGAACAATCGCGTTCTGCAAGGCAGTTTCGGTCGCAATGTTTTCCCTGAAAGTAGTCGGGGAGGCCTTCTCTCACTGTAGAAATTCCTGTCGATTTTGAAATCAGTTGAACGAGTCATGAGACTCGTCCTCAGACCCAGTGGGTTAGGTTTGCGTAAGCCCAGGACTGTGTGCGGTAGTCCTTGCTTTGTAGACCCGTTGGACAGTCCATGTAGATCCACCTACAGGCAGGGCAACTTCGTGTGAGGATGGGCGTCTCCAGACCCTTTCTGCCATTCCGTCAGGTCGCCATGTCAGCCCATTTCATTGAACTGATTCTACACTGTGTATACGAACATCTACACGACTACCATGACATATGCCCACGTTGGGGAGGACCATCTGGGGAGGATCACATTTACGGTGTTCCAAAGAGTCCTAAGTGGGTGACGACTACTTTATTTTTATATATTTATTTAACCTGATCTGATAGGAGCCATCAGCCCCTGTCTTACATCGGATCAAGGTTTCGCACAAAGTGCCTTCTTAGGATCATAGTAACCTAAGAAATAATAATTTTAATATGACAAACAGTGCTGAAATGATTTGAGGTCTATAGAGACGATGTGAGTGAATAATACTGGCTGTGAACTAAGAATGTTAACACTGGCAGTTATTCTACCACTGATGCTGCTGCCACTAACAGTGATAATAGTAATAATAATAATAATAAATGCAGACTTTGCAAACAACAAATAGAAACAGTAGATCACATCACAAGCGGATGTACAATACTAGCAAATACAGAATACCCCAGAAGACATGACAATGTAGTAAAAATAATACATCAACAACTTGCCATACAACACATTCCCACATACAAGTATGCACCACAAAATGTACTGGAGAATAATGAATATAAGTTATACTGGAACAGAGCAATTATAACAGATAAAACAACATCACATAACAAACCTGACATCATACTTACCAATAAAAAGAAGAAATTAACACAAGTTATCGAAATATCCATACCCAATACAACAAATATACAGAAGAAAACAGGAGAAAAAATTGAAAAATACATCCAACTGGCTGAGGAATTAAAGGACATGTGGCATCAGGATAAAGTTGACATTATACCAATTATAATATCAACTACAGGTGTCATACCGCACAATATCCACCAGTACATCAACGCAATACAGCTACATCCAAACGTATATATACAACTACAGAAATCTGTAATTATTGATACATGTTCAGTTACCCGAAAGTTCCTAAATGCAATGTAACATATACTATACAGTTAAAAGGAAGTCACGCTTGATCAAGGTCCGCATCACTTTCCAGTTTTAACCAGACATAAAGTCTCAGAAAGGAAAGAAATAAAAATAATAATAAACCCTGTGGAGGCCCAGGAAAAGAATAGGCATGTTCTACCAGTCGTAAAAGGCGACGAAAAGAACAAACCATTAATAGGGCTAACCCCCCTTTTAGTGTGATTAGTTCGTTCAGGACAGAACTAATGAAGCCTCGGACAAGCGCCGTCAAGGTTGGGCACGATGCTTGAACCCTATGCCCGTCAACAATGGTAACGACACACAGAAAATGATTTATATCCAAATAGAGATGTTTTGCAGATTATGCTTCCATCAACCACTCTAGAAGGAAAACAAAGACAGAGGATGAGATTGTCAGATGAAGTCAACTGACACCTCATGTTCTGTTATTACCAAGCAACAAACTTAGGAACCAACACAACTGGATACAGATCACAAGTATACACAACATTTATTACCAGATACCCAGAATTAAAAATTTGAACAGAACAACGACTAGCTGATCAGATCCGTGTAATAATAAAAAATAACAGGATACCCCAGTTAGAATTAGAAAACATTAAACAACGAGCACAACAAATACTGGAACAAAATAATGTGCAATCAGAAGAAGAAAATACAGTAATTGATTCAAACATCCCAGAGCAAACAAACAAAGAGCAACACGCATCAATTAAACAATCAGAGGAAAACGAAATCTTAAGACAGCCACCAGAACAAGCACAAATAGAACACGAAGTGACACACATGTTAGATATAGAAGAAAAATTTCAGCTCACATATATAGAATACAAAGATGCAAATACAGACATTAGACCATTCTTGCATAGACCCCCAAATAACCCACAAGTCGAAACAACAACTACCAACACAATCATACATAACAAAATAAATGAAAATACAACTATGGAAGAGTTACAACTACTGGTTTATATACGATCACTCACTACATTACATATACACATTAGGCAGAGATTAGAACCAACCAACACACAGAAGAAACCCACAAAACCAGCATGGCAACACAGGCTACAGATCAGAATAGACAAACTGAGAAAAGACACTGGACAGCTAACACAATTTAAAAGAAATGAAATATCAGACAAAAAACGAAAAAGGTTAGGTAAAATCTCACAACAAGAAGCGATAGAGCAATTAGATGAAAAGAAGCAGAAATTAGAAGCATTGGCCAAACGACTTAGAAGACACAAAAAAAAGTGAAAATAGAAGGAAACAAAACCAAACATTCAACACAAACCAAAAGAAATTTTATCAGACAATAGATAACACACACATTAAAATAGACAATCCACCAAACATAACAGACACGGAACACTTCTGGAGCAACATATGGTCAAACCCGATACAACATAACAAACATGCACTGTGGATACAAGCAGAAACAGACACATACAAGATAATACCACAAATGCTTGAAGTGATAATATTGCAACATGAATTCACCTGAGCAATTAATTCTATGCACAATTGGAATCTCATGGAAAAGATAAAATAGCAAATTTCTGGCTAAAGAAGTTCACCTCAACACATTCACATCTAACTAAATTATTTAACAGTTACATTGCAGACCCATACACAGTCCCTGATACACTTACACAAGGAATAACTTATCTGAAACCTAAAGATCAAGCAGATACAGCAAATCCAGCAAAATCTCGCCTCATAACATGCCTACCAACAATATACAAAATACTAACTTCAGTCATTACACAGAAATTAATGACACATACAACACAGAACAAAATTATAAATTAAGAACAAAAAAGCTGCTGCAACGGAGCACAAGGATATCAAGCTAAGACTAAACAAAGGTCGCTACACTACGCATACATTGATTACCAAAAAGCTTTTGATAGTGTAACACCCCACCCCCCCCCACTCATGGTTACAACAGATATTGGAAATATACAAAGTAGATCCTAAATTGATACAGTTCCTGAACATAGTAATGAAAAATTGGAAAAACACACTTAATATCCAAACAAATTCAAATAATATCACATCACAGCCAATACAGATTAAGTGTGGAATATACCAAGGAAACTCATTAAGTCCTTTCTGGTTCTGCCTTGCTCTGAACTTTATATATATATATATATATATATATATATATATATATATATATTAGTTCATGACATCCAGTCTTACAAATTTACTGTCTCTGATGGACACACGTCCAGATCATCTGCTCTCAAAACTCTCTCCCCATATCCACCACTGCTGGCGGCTCACCTCCAACTGTGCAACACTATGCACTGTTCACATCCAACTGCCAAACACTACAATAGCAACTGTTCTAACAATGCCAACCAGCCACAGACTTCACAGAGAACAGTCAGTGATTTTCATATAGAGCGCTATGTGGCGTTACTAACATAAAAACCTAAACAGCCTACTTACATAGCACCCATGCTCCCCACAAAAAATTTTACAAATTGTTTTGGGCAGCGGTCAATACAGATTTGAAAATTTTTTTCATAATTACAATAACAAAGAAATCAAATGTGCACACTTGTTGATATACTGTTGGTCAAAAGCAAAGATTTTCCCACAGACCATAAAGACAGTCCTGATCGTTCATCACAGTAAAATTGCAGTGTTTTTCTCAAAGTCTGAGCAGTAAAAGAAAATGCACACGGAAGTAGTAGATTTCCATGCAGTCTTGAAGAAGTAGTATTGTCCTTCCAACAGGAAGACAGTGCTGACTCTTGACATGCAGACAGGTAATGGGCCACAACAGAGCAAACCCACAGCAGAGTCAATCGAAGTTTTGAAGAATATTGGTAGGTAGCTCATCACAGAGTACTGTAAGCCTGGTAGAGATTATGGTATTGGTGGGCCACCAGAGGTGCAGACCCACTGCAGTCCTTGTAGAAATAATGGAATTGGTGAGTCATCAATGGTGTAGACGCACTGTAGTCCTTGTAGAGATGGCCAGCAGCCATCTGTTGCGACTGTGTGGGTGCCCAGTCACCATTAAAGAGTCTTGCAGACAATACAGCAAGTCCATGAACCACCACTTGTGCACTCACAAACTTTTTGGTATGTCCTTAGAACCAGCAATGCTGTTAACCAGCCCCTTGCTGAATTATCAATACACGTTCAAACACTAACAGTCCCAACTTCTCATCTATTGCGCATATACTATAGCCAACAGAAACGTGTGCAGTGAAATGTAACTTAATTTGAAGAACTGGTGTCTATACAATTATAAATTTACAACATAAGAATACAATTACAAAGGTACAAAATACATCATTAAAGAACATAATAGCACAGAAAACATTTGTAGTAACACAGGACTTACAAAAGAATAGAAATAAACATATACAGCAGTGTTACAAGAATTATGACATAATTAAATACATAAAAGATCAGAATAGGTTTCGAAAATAATGTCTAAACATCTTTACAAAGTAAATAACATATTATTAATGCAAATTATATTTGAGGATAACAGTATTCCTCATCATAATGAATGTAGCTTAGTACTAGAAAAATTCTGCAACATCAATCTTATCAGCTAAACACATAAAGACAGGAAAAACACAAATACACAAGGGTACACAAACACATAGCGGAATAACGCAAAAGGAAAGGACAGGGTTCGTTTCCAGTGTAACATTTGGTACTGCAGTCCAACCCAAAACTTTGTTCCATAGAGCTTTCCTGCAAAAAAAAATCATATCTAACCCTGTTGTCCCTAAAGCCTACTATTTTGTTCATATGCTCTTTCAAAATAATTTTTCTCATTGTACAATACTCATTTTGGCCCATATCTTTTTCATATTACTTCTCAATGCATTCTTTTCCCATTCTTCATAACTCATTCTCTTCTTAAATCTACTGAGCTCAGATATATATATATACCAAGGGAGGCAATGCAGCAGCACATAACAAATTAACACAAACAGCAATGACAAAAAAATGCAAATTGGCAAAGCAAGCAGCAGTATATCTAAATTAGCAAATCAATTGCAGCACTGTGCAGCAAACAAGAAAAATAAATCAGTAGTAAAATTGGCTTAAAAGAGTAATACAAAGTGAAATTCAGTAGCACTATGCCTGGCAAACAGTAGCAGTAAATGCAACAACTTATAACTAAACATGACAAACCCACAAGCAGAAAAAATAGTACACTAAAGACAACAATGCAGATAAGGGAAATGTCTATTCACATCTTAATGTCTATGTCATGAAAGTAGTGCACCACAACAACTTATTCTACAAAAAAAAAATTACCAAGTACTTGGAGGTCTAACTTCTACAAATTCACCTTGTCGAGAGGGCCCTGCCCTGTTTGAAACCAGCCAGTTCTGATAAATTCTAGTCTCTTGTTAAGATTATATCGTCTGTCGTCATGTCGGTAGTTTCTGTAATTTTTTTCTTGTGGGTCACGTGGTGGTGAATTTCTCCGTGAATCGTAACTGCGCGGTGAACCGTTGCGTCAAGTTATTCTGTCTCCCTTGATAATAATTATTTTGGTTCCCATATTGTCTGTTTCTCTGATTGTCTCTGTCATATTCATTACTATGGAAATGTGATCTTTCTGTGTAATTATTATTACTCTTCCAGTGGTTGTCACATGGGTGGTGTCTGTTTTGGTCACGATTTGCGTTGTAAGAATAGCCTTGTCGTGTCCAGTTATTATTTTTGTCGTCGTGGAATTGTGACGGATGTGACATGTAATGATTGTTTTCCTGTTTTCACATCCTGCGACTGTCTGTATCAATTTCTAATTCTTGTAAGAGTCCCTGAAAAGCTTCAATGTCGTATTTGCAACGTCCTGCCAAAATAATACGTCGTAAATGTTCAGGCAATTTGATTAAGCAAATGCGGATGAGTTCTGAGGGGCTGTATGTGTTTGACAGGTGCTGATTCTTGTGCAACATGTCTTCAAAATATTTCACAAGACTGGAAAATTCAGATTTTTCGAAATGTTTCATCATTATGATGCTATGTTTTACTCGGTCTTGTGTAGCTTGAGACCAATATGCTGAGAGGAAGGCATGATACAATTCTCCTTCACTGTGACAATCGCGAATGACCGATCGCATTCTTACAGCTGGTTCATTCTCTAAATAGCCACACATAAATTCTAATCTGTGCTCTAATGTCCAGTTGGGAGGAAAACAATGAGAGAATTGATGAAGACACGCTTGTGGATGAATGTCGTTGCCGGAATTCTTAGATGTTTTGAATTTACGTGTAGTAATGAACAGCTTATAGTCAAAATCATCATGTCGGAGAGTCGCATATCGGTCATTGTTACTTCGTTTCGGCGGTTCCATCTCAAAATTTGGTGTATCTTGCCAATTTCTTTCATAATTTCCGAAGTGCCCTGTGTTATTATTTTGTATTGGAGCGCGAGTGTCCTCTGTATTACCTGTGTCAACTGATCTTGTACTTCCCGGATTTATCTTTTGTACTGTGTACTGATTTGATTTTGTTTGAATTTTCTAATTTGTTCATACTTTTCTGTGTCAGTGAAGGCTACGCGTTTTGTGTCACTCAGATCATCATCTACCTTTGTAGATAAGTTAGTGAACTGATCCGAAAGTTCGGCTACTTTCTCCGATGGTGAACAGATTTCCTCAGTGTGTTTTCATGAACCAAGTTTCAGAGTGTCCGTTTGTGTTCAAATCGTATCTCTGCGCCCTTTAAGTTTTCCTGAATTTTTGCAAGTTGTGTAACCGAATCGGTAGATGCAACTGAGTAAATTTTAGCTTGCAAGGTGTCGTGATTTTCATGAACAATAGTTTGCAGTTCTTTTATGGCTGCGTCGTGATTCTGTAATGCATTTTCGTGACGTGAAAAATGTACCTTTCATGACTCACTTACCTCACAAAAATCTTCGTTACTCGAACTACTGCAATACAGCGATCGCCAATACTGCCAGCTAAATAAAACATTCTAACTACTGAAGGCACTAACTACTTATAGGCATAGTTAGCAAATGAAAGATTTTGATAGAGAACAAACAATGTATTTATCTTAATAGTGTTCAAAAGTCATTATATATATATATATATATATATATATATATATATATATATATATATATATATATATATATATTAGTTCATGACATCCAGTCTTACAAATTTACTGTCTCTGATGGACACACGTCCAGATCATCCGCTCTCTAAACTCCGCCATCTCTCTCCCCACATCCACCACTGCTGGCGGCTCACCTCCAACTGCGCAACGTTATGCGCTGTTCACATCCAACTGCCCAACACTACAATAGCGACTATTCGAACAATGCCAACCAGCCACAGACTTCACACAGCACAGTCAGTTATTTTCATATAGAGCGCTACGTGGCGTTACCAACATAAAAACCTAAACAGCCTACTTACAAATTGTACAACTGCTGTACGACATGTTTTGCGGTGAAGTTTCTTTCTGTCAATATGATCCGAAATCGTGAATGACGCATCTACCTGTTCCACGAGATCACGTGTCTCCTTTACGAATCGGTATCCAGAAAATAGACATTTGCTTAAAATTGTAGCCGGTTCCAGGAAACTCAGTAAAGGATGTAGCAAATTTATTGCATACATTGGTACTGGGATGCCCTCTGAACGTAGAATTGGTCGTATTTCCACGTAGCTACAGGAAAGACCAGCGGGAACTACGCATATATTCCTTATTAGAGATGAGAGATAGCCAGAACGTCTCTTTGAAGAGAGGCTAATATCGCACGGTGCTTTACTTTTGCTGTCACTGACGATTGGAGTCAGGCCAAAGCCACGGAACACGAGAGATAGGGGCCTAACTTCATTCTGAAAGTTGTAACTACTCATCTGAGAACAGAAATGCAAATCACTCCAAAATCTTCTACGAGCTGCAATTGTGCATCTTAAGCTACAACGAGACAAAGCTGTCATGCAGAGCACACCATCGCAATTCCAATTTTCTTAATAGAACATCGATCGAAACCGCTCTAAACGCACGAAGTACATTAATTATTCCTTAACGTTAAGACAGGTAAACTTCGATTCATGTGCCTTCCCTCGTCGAAGAGCTGACCGAGATGCCTTACAATCAATAACGCAAGCGGCGACTATTGGGAGGGCGTAAGTAAAGTTTATTCTGTCCGGAGGCACTCTCTCAGTTCGCTCCTTGCCAGTTTCTCCGGGAGGATGGCAGTGATCCACGGTCGCCAGCAGACGCTGTTACAGAAGATTCAGAAATAGTTATTTATTTCCATAAAAATACGGGTAGCTTCTTAACTCTTGGTTGGCACCATCTGTCAGTCCCCGCTGACGAATCGCGTCGAAAGCGGCCTTCAGCCCGTTCGAGGTAGCTGGCACCACGCACTTCGTTCCGGCTGGCTGCTGCACCAACGGTTCGCCGCTTGCGGTGGCCCGGGCACTTTTTTTACCGCGACGCCGCGGCACTGAGTGCCGGCGGCGCGTGTATTGAATTTATACGCGCCGGCTCTGGAGGTGCTCAGTCGCCTCCTGCTCAACGCCCTTCTTCGTCATCTGCCATACCACGATGACGGTTGCCATGTATCCATAGCCGACCGTTGTGGCCGGGCGGTTCTAGACGCTTCAGTCTGGAACCGCGCGACCGCTGCGGTCGCAGGTTCGTTCCTGCATCGGGCATGGATGTGTGTGATGTCCTTAGGTTAGGTAGTTTTAAGTAGTTCTAAGTTCTAGGGGATTGATGACCTCAGATGTTGAGGCCCTTAGTGCTCAGAGCCATTTGAACCATATAGCCATGAAGTGTGACGATATTGGCCTACCGTCCAGTTAGGTCCAGTTCAGTCCGTCGAAATGTCAGAATGTTGGTATCCTGCTCCTGTGGGACGGAAGGTCCTCCAGTCCTCCCATCTGCGACAGTGGCAGACTGTGGCCTTAAACCCTGAAACTGGTGATTGTGGCGCGGTAGCAATCTCTCCCAGTAGTCGCTGCTGCTGTCCGTTGACCGACTGCCTTAGGAGATTAACTGCTGGGGTATTTATGGAGAGAAGTAGTGGCCAATGTTTATCCTACATTATTCGTCATGACCACATACGTCTTGCTATTACTAAGCTATCAGATGTCTTCCTTCTGCCTTGCTTATTTCACGAGTTTTTTGCAGTGTAGACCTGGTTTGTAAAAGCTCTTGGTACCATTTGTTGCATTCGTCTTAGCCTTTCTTTCTTCACATAACGAAGGTGACGTGCTTCTACTTGGTTTCACTGACCCACTACAACCTGCTGAAGTCTTCTGCCTTGTTCGCCAAAAACGCGAAATATTTTCACTGCGGCCACCTCGTGTCGACAATGCCCTAATGTAGTGAGGTAACTTCGCTCTGGGACTTTGAAAATTTTATCCGTTTTACTGCCTCTTACAAGGTTGGCATGCAACATACCCCTCTTCTCTAAATTTCGTCCCGAGTTTATAGGAAAAACAAAAGAAGGTTTAATTTTCAATATAATGATCTTACTCTATTTATAACATTCTTTATCAGTTTAACCCATGTTAGAATTTCTCTTCTCGTTTCTGGTACAACCCATTCCAGAGAGATCCCGAGTGTGGGTTTTAAATATGCCTTCGTTATTTTGCTCCTTCGGATAGGATAAACTGCTTAAATGACTACTAGTGCCCCGATTGTACTAGTGGTTCCTACGCCTATGGTAACTGTGTTCTGCTTTCGCCCGCGGTGATGTTGCTGGACATGTTTTAACGTTTGAACACAGCAATTTACCGCTTTTCTGCAATCAATCACTTTATCTACGGTTTGTAGTGCCGTAACATCTAGCGTGTAATTTAGCACGGAAGTTTTCTAAATACACTCCTGGAAATGGAAAAAAGAACACATTGACACCGGTGTGTCAGACCCACCATACTTGCTCCGGACACTGCGAGAGGGCTGTACAAGCAATGATCACACGCACGGCACAGCGGACACACCAGGAACCGCGGTGTTGGCCGTCGAATGGCGCTAGCTGCGCAGCATTTGTGCACCGCCGCCGTCAGTGTCAGCCAGTTTGCCGTGGCATACGGAGCTCCATCGCAGTCTTTAACACTGGTAGCATGCCGCGACAGCGTGGACGTGAACCGTATGTGCAGTTGACGGACTTTGAGCGAGGGCGTATAGTGGGCATGCGGGAGGCCGGGTGGACGTACCGCCGAATTGCTCAACACGTGGGGCGTGAGGTCTCCACAGTACATCGATCTTGTCGCCAGTGGTCGGCGGAAGGTGCACGTGCCCGTCGACCTGGGACCGGACCGCAGCGACGCACGGATGCACGCCAAGACCGTAGGATCCTACGCAGTGCCGTAGGGGACCGCACCGCCACTTCCCAGCAAATTAGGGACACTGTTGCTCCTGGGGTATCGGCGAGGACCATTCGCAACCGTCTCCATGAAGCTGGGCTACGGTCCTGCACACCGTTAGGCCGTCTTCCGCTCACGCCCCAACATCGTGCAGCCCGCCTACAGTGGTGTCGCGACAGGCGTGAATGGAGGGACGAATGGAGACGTGTCGTCTTCAGCGATGAGAGTCGCTTCTGCCTTGGTGCCAATGATGGTCGTATGCGTGTTTGGCGTCGTGCAGGTGAGCGCCACAATCAGGACTGCATACGACCGAGGCACACAGGGCCAACACCCGGCATCATGGTGTGGGGAGTGATCTCCTACACTGGCCGTACACCACTGGTGATCGTCGAGGGGACACTGAATAGTGCACGGTACATCCAAACCGTCATCGAACCCATCGTTCTACCATTCCTTGACCGGCAAGGGAACTTGCTGTTCCAACAGGACAATGCACGTCCGCATGTATCCCGTGCCACCCAACGTGCTCTAGAAGGTGTAAGTCAACTACCCTGGCCAGCAAGATCTCCGGATCTGTCCCCCATTGAGCATGTTTGGGACTGGATGAAGCGTCGTCTCACGCGGTCTGCACGTCCAGCACGAACGCTGGTCCAACTGAGGCGCCAGGTGGAAATGGCATGGCAAGCCGTTCCACAGGACTACATCCAGCATCTCTACGATCGTCTCCATGGGAGAATAGCAGCCTGCATTGCTGCGAAAGGTGGATATATACTGTACTAGTGCCGACATTGTGCATGCTCTGTTGCCTGTGTCTATGTGCCTGTGGTTCTGTCAGTGTGATCATGTGATGTATCTGACCCCAGGAATGTGTCAATAAAGTTTCCCCTTCCTGGGACAATGAATTCACGGTGTTCTTATTTCAATTTCGAGGAGTGTGGATAAAATGCTGAAAGGTCTTTCTGGCCATTACGGTGTCGGTTGTACACTAGTAATTACTTACTAACTCTTGATGATTGCTGGTAGATGGAAGTCTACCACCGCTGTATTACATTCAGTTCCGTTGATTAATAAACCGCTAAGCTGTAACTCTACTCTTCTTATTCCTGTAAAATTCTTGTTTTTTTAACAGTTCACTATTACCATTTGTGACTTCTATACTAAATAAAACCAGTGAATTTCAATTCACTGGCAATTTGTACATGGCTTCATAACTACCTTCTTACACTCTGGTGCATACATATTTCTCAAGGATAGTTGTAGTTCACAGGATCGGTTATCCGTTTGAACTACTCGTGCAGGAAAAATAGTAATAATTTCATTAATATACTTACCAAGATCTTCTACTGGTAGTATTACGTGCATTTCGCGTTGTTTAGATACAAGTTATACTTCATTAACCGAAAACTTAATCCATCTGCTAATCAGATTTCATCCAGTTGGATATGCATGAATCGTATAACGCTCAAATTCTGACTTAAGGGTAGTTACGGGGAATTGTATATTATCATATAGACAGGCTTTATCAGAATAAACTTTAATTATAGGATCGCGAGAGTAAAATGTTACACAGCTTTAATTTATGGAAATAACATACTGTAGGTCCGTAGGAAATTCTTTTTTGCTTGCAATAACTCCTGCAAAACATTTTCCTGTCTTACCAGTGTAGTGCTTAATTGCTTATGGGTAGCATTGCGGATAGCTTCTTGAATTCTTTCCAATTGTATTCTAGCGTCACTTACACTGTTTATAGTTCCCTCATCAGCCTAGCTATGGCTACTTTGCTGTGCAGTGCTTTTAGATGATTCTTTATTGTACCTAAATCCCTATTTGCAGTAATCATCCCAGTGTTATTTTATGCATTGTTTCAGTTATGTTTATCAATCCTTTCGCCATATTCATAATTTGCGTCTTTTCGATCCACTGTTGTGTCTGCATGCTTCGCTACTTCTTGCAATTGGCCTGTGGTACTACTCAAACTTAAAATATCATCACTATCTGCTGTGCCAGTTTTTAGGAGTTTCCCACCAACATTCAGCCATCTCCTCTTCCTCCATGCAAGAGAATACAGAATTGTAAATGTCACTTCCTTCAACTGCTCTCTCAGCTTATTATAGAACTTAAGTTCATTATATTCATTTCTTATATCCCCTATTATACTACCCTGTTTCGTTTCCTTCAGTACTGCTAAGAACATATTTTGCAACTTCTCACGTCGTTCCGTACATACCAGATGTAGAATGTCAGTCTCAGCGACCACCTGTGATTCTTAAAGACTACGTCTGGCTGCTGCAGGAACAAAATTCCGTTCTGTAAATGCTGGTTGACAATTCCTTCCGCTCCAACAGTGAGCAAGATCATAACGTTCGTTATACTCCTTCTAGGCGTCATCCTCGTCATCTCCTAGAGGAAATAATTTATATGTATTCCCTTTCTCCTTAGAAAAAAATTGGGAATACAAGAAAATACTAACATTCCTAAGTAAACCACACGAATAAATGAAAACAAAGGAAGACATCATATTATTACCCACGTATCTCCACACCCACAACTACTTATTTTGGTCTCAACCAATATGGCCTATTCTGGGGTATTTCTTTACTCTTTTTCTTCTTAATTTCTAGTATGTGATATCTCCACTGGCACTTGAGGAAAGGGGTCTATGGTCCCTTGAAAAGATTTAATTCTACTGATAGGGACTACTGAAGTTCGTCCTGGTAATTGTAACTTTACATTCACAGGCGACTTTAGCTCGACCACATGGTGAGGACACCGAAACCTCGTCAAGAAACTTTCTTGTCTTACGTTTGGGAGCGTAAGGGTTTGCAAATAGTACCCATTGACCTACCCAGTACTGTCATAAATTTCACGTACATAACCGCACATGCTCTTGACTTTCTAGAGTATTTGCGTTAGCCCATTTTACATTTTGCCAGACTTCCTTTAGAGTTTTTGCGAATACGTAACGCGTTCACCTTCTTTTCTCTACTTTGGTCGAATCACATCAAACGGAGAGGGAACTTTGCGTCCATATACCACCTCGTAAGGCTATAACCCTGTTCCTCTAAGAGTTTTCGAATTATAGGCACGAATTACTAAATCTAAATACACATCCCAATCTTGGCATTGAGAATTCATATAATGGGTTAGCATCTTAGATACAATCCTACGAATTCTTTCTGTACGACCATTTACCTTTGGGTGAAACTGACTTATACATAATTTCTTAACTTTAAGTAAGCGACAAAACTCCTTAATGAGATTGGGCAAGACATTTGTCTTCTATACCGTAATAATCGTTTGTAGCGCCTTAGACTTAAGTATCCAGTGATTTACCATAACGTGAGTTACGGTGTTTGCTTACTGATCTGGTATTGCTACCATTACCAGATACCTTGATAAGTGATGAGTAATTGTTAACACATACTTGTTGTCCGGTTGACTTCAGTTGTAATGGATAGTCAGACATTGATAGTCATTCTAAATATTTCCTTTCATATGACATCTTGTTCTCCACCAGTATCTTTCTGCTACTCGCCTATCTGTTATTCTCTTGCCCCCATGGCTCAGTAATATACTATTATGTGCTTGCCGTAGTACTTCCATCCGCAAAGCTGCTAGAACTACAACACACGGTCCGTACTTCGTTGATCTACACAAAACCCCATCTCGTATGAGAAACTGTGGCTGTCTGCAATACACATGATACTTGTTATTATTTGCTTGTGCTTTCTCCAGATCTTATAGATCAAATTCATAGACCTGCAGTACCCCAATCTTTCTACTAAGTGTGTCCGCATTTGCATGTTTAACAGCTGATTTTGGAATCAAATTTTATTGAAATTTACCTAGCTTCAATTTCCCCCCCCCCCCCCCCCTTGTTAGACGACATGAACGATCTTTTAGCCCTAGTAGTCATTTTAAAGCATGACCAGTAATCACAGTGAACTCACGCCCATATAGATAACATCTAAAATAAGAAATACCGTATATTAATGCTTACATTTCCTTTTGTTTGGCGTTATTGTGCTGACGAGATGCATATGCAACTGGGTGTTCTTTCCCATGAATGATTTGCCGTAAAGCAGTTCCCAAAGCTGTACCACTTAAATCACATGACAATACGAATTCTTTAGTGAAATGTGGAAAAAATCAAAACTGGAATCTGAAATTAATATATCTTTTAAGTTTTAAAATGCTAACTGATACTTAGGTGTCCAGCTAAACATGATACCTTTCGCAATAATTTTGTTATTTTTTTGTGATTGTGGCACTTCAGCAAATCACTTAACGAAATTTTTATAGTATTTTGTTAAGTCGAGAACAGTTTGTAATTATTTAACTGTCTGAGGGACGAGAAAGTCATGTTCTGCTGATTTAAGGCGTGGATCTGCCCTCACTCCATCTTGGCTAATTATATGTCCCAGATAGTTTACATGTGATTGTGCCAAGTAACATTTATCCATGTTAAGCGTAAGTCGAGACTTTCTCAACCTGTCAGATACCATACCCCAAACGCTGAACATGCTCTTCCAGGCTTTTTGCTAATATAACTGTATTGTAGATGTTCACCATGGATTTCTTTGGTTTTAAATCTCAGTAATATTTTTTTTTTGTTTAGAAATACACATGGACAGCTGGGATGTGTAAGTTAATTACTTAGACCGTCAATGTAGAGCATAAAGCAAACTTAGGATTGGCTTAGATAACTACGAGGGCTGATCAACAAAAACTAAGAGTGATTTTTTCATATAGCCTCCGTGATAATTTCCTGTCTGTGCCATGAATATTTGAGAAGAACGGGTTTTCATGTATAGCCCATAGGTAGCTCCACTCTCATATCGGTAGTATCGTAGTAATCTTCTACTTTGTAGAGGCTCTTTGCATTTCGCAAACCAAATAACGGAGTTGACCGGAGAGGAGCAGTAGGAGCAATAAAATTCTGAGTTCGTTTAAACCATAAGTCCACTGAAGCTTACGAAAAACTGCAGCAGTCGTACGATGAAAATGCACTACCTTGTGCACGAGTGTTTGGATTGTTCACAAAATTTCAAAGAAGGCCGATTTGTCTGCGAGGAACAAGGTGAACCTGGTGTTTTGGCTTCTGCCGTGGATGAAATCAAAGTCAACACAGCTGCTGTGATTGTCAGTGAAGTGCCAAGAATTTCACAAGGCAATGTCTTTAGGATTATCCATGAACTTCTTCATATGACCTGTGTTTGTGACCGATGGGTGCTACGTCTGTTCACTCGCGAACAGAAGGCTGTGCGAAAGGAGACAAGCCATGATGAGCAGTGTCTCTTTGTTGATGGAGGGAATGCGTTTCTGGAATCGGTATCACCGGTGATGAGCCATGGCTGTTTCATTATGATCCCAAAGGAAGTGTGGAAATCGCCAGGATCTCCCACACCAAAAAAGGTGGCAGTTGTTTCACCTGCAGCGAAAGTGATGGTACTATTACAGCAGCACACTACATGTCAGCACTGGATAAACTGGGGAAACACAATGCAAGGAAAGGGGGTGGTGACTTCATCATGGCAATAGGCGGGCTCACGTCACTAATCAAGTCATGCGGTTTCTGGCTCAAATCATTACTATCTGTGTACCGCATCCTCATTATAGCACCGATCTCGCACACTATAATTTTTTTTTATTCCCTTCGCTAAAGGCAAAGGCTCAGGGCACTCTCAAGCACTGCTCAAGAAAAGTGAGGCGATTTTCAGGGACCTGACAAAGAATGGCTTGTACTATGAGTTCGAGGACTGGCAGAGACGCAATAAAAAGTGCATTGAAGAAGGAGGGAAGGATTTCTAGAAAGCCGGCCGCTGTGGCCGAGCAGTTTTAGGTGCTTCAGTACGGAACCGCGCTGCTGCTACGGTCGCAGGCTCGAATCCTGCTTCGGGCATGGATGTGTGTGATGTCCTTAGGTTAGTTAGGTTTAAGTAGTTCTAAGTCTAGGGGACTGATGACCTCAGATATTAAGTCCCATAATGCTTAGAGCCATTTGAACCATTTTTTTTTATTTCAAAAAAAGATCGTTTAGACATTGAAATGGAGTAATAAACATGTGTGTAAAAAGATCAGTCTCACTCTTAGTTGATCAGCCCTCGTACACCGATGAGCCAAAACATTAGACCATCTGTGTAATAGCGTGTTGGTGCACCATACAAACACAATACAACAGCGATTTTGGTTGGTACTGATTCTACAAGTGCTTGACAGGATTCCAGAAGTACGCGGCAATAGATGCCTAGGCATAGGTCGAGCATTTATTGCAATTTACAGGATGGTGCTTTATGGGCATGTGCAATAGATACATAACAGTCACAATTGCTGGCTAAGACATCAATGTAAGTTCTATATAACGCCCCTCAAACCGCTGTAGCTCGATTCTGACCTTGCTATACGGACAGTTACCCTACTAGAAGATGTCATCTCTGTGGGGGAGAGGTTTCAAGCATGAAGCGATGCAGGTGGCCCGCAATAATGTTCACGTAATTCACCGCTGTCATGATGCCTTCGATTACCACCACTGATCCCATGGAACTCAATGTACCCCATGGCATAATTCTTCCTCGACGGCCTGCATCTATGGCACGGTGCATGTTTCATGCAGCGATACGCCGGGGTGACGGCGTGTAAGGACCCAACCATCGTCGTGATGTAACAAGACATGCGATTCATTCGACAGATGACGCGTTTCTACTGATCCACGGTGAAAACTCAGTGATGCTGTGCCAACTGCAATCATAACTGACGATGGCTTTGGGTCAACACAGGAACATCATGGGGTCATGTGATGTGGAGCTCTATGTTCGAAAATGGCCTTTGAGCGGTGTGCTCCGGAACACTTGTGCCTGCACCGGCATTGTACTGTGTTGTCAGATCCACCACAGATCGCTGCCTATCCTCGATTACACAGTGTGCGATCTTGTGCCCTCTATGTTTTGTGATGACATGTGGTCGTGCAATACCATATGACCTATTCATTATTTCACCACGCTTCAACAACTTTCCATAAGTGCTCACGACAGTAGTAAGACAACAGGCGACCAACTTCGCCATTTCAGAGATTCTTTTTTCCAGCCGCAGCGCCACAACATCGTGCCCTTTTGTTATGCCGTGTAGCCCCTGCAGGCTGGCAACACATCTAACATGACACAGGACCGAGGTTGCCTATGCCCAAAGGCGTAAGCAATGGTAAACATCGGCTGTTTTGGAAACAGACATACCGCGTACTACTTCCTGCAGAGGGAGTTCTAGATGACCTGTAGGAAGTATTACTACAGCAACATCTGATTGGCTGACCAATACTATTTAAAGGCTAGAACCAGCACCAGACGTCAGTTCACGCCGAATACCAACCTCAACGACGTCTCCACGGAAGACTAAGTCTCCGCCATCGGAATAGGACTTGGAATTAAGTGTATGTGTGTTACAACGGACTCTTGTGGGAAACGTAGAAGTTATCTTTTGTTGCCTCTAGTAGGAAATTCCTACTGGCTTTGTGATTGTGCCTTTTCGTTGTTATTCAGTTATTTCCATGTAGACTTACGTAAATAAAAGTTGTGTTGTAAAAACATTCGAATTCTCAGTTACAGCACCTTTGTACAACCCACCTATCAGTGGATTTCCGCATTTGCGGCCCTTATCTTCGCTATAATGACTGACCATTCGTCTCTCTTCCGTTTACATTCTTTCCTTTCTGCCTCACGTGCTCGCAACGCCACCAGGAGGCATTCAACCTGGCGAGGGGCAGTGGTCATAATGTTTTGCCTCATCAGTGTATCGCAGTAGCCGAATTGAATCTATACTGTACGCAAAATGTAAAATATAAAGACCAGGCTAACAAAGGATAGAATGAGGTGTATGAAGTACTTCTACTGGTGAAAGAATGTTTAAAATATTTATTTCAGAAAATACTGAGAAAAGACTTAGAGACAACTTTCTAGAGAAACAAATAGAGGAACATCTTGAAATAGGTTGACAAAATGTCAAAAACTGTATTTCATTAGAGGCAAGTGATTTGAAGGGAAAGAAAAAGACAATGTACAGTCTCAGGCGATTGTTTACTTAGTACAAGCAGTTAGAGAGAAATACTGTACAGGGTGCGCATAAATTCTTCCCGTGATGACAAACATTTATGGATGAGGCACAATGCGAGAGACAGAGCTGTGCGGTTTGTTGCAACCGGTAGCTTAACTCATAATGTGCTTTATGGATACGCTTCCACATGTGCTCCGTTTAACGGTCTAGGTCATATTCCTTACACGCTTTTGCTAACATTTCTTCCGTCGCTGCCATGAAAGTTTGTGATCGGGAGATGGTGAACTGTACACTTTATCCTTAATGAAACCCAGCAAAGGTGAAGAGGGATTATATTAATGAACGTTGGGGCTATGACGCAGGACTGTTCTAATCATGCGTCCGGAAAGTATCAGCCTAGAATTGGCCCCTATGTGGCTGTGCACTATATTGATGAAACACTACGCGAGGTAAAAATGCCGTAACTGAGGCGTAACTAAAAGCTAGAACATGTCCAGGTACACCACTGTCGCAATGATAGTCTTAGTAGAAAATGACGACTGGATAACTGTGTTGTTCGTTAAGTCACACCCCACATTCTTTTTCGGCCTGTCCTTGATCTGCTGTATCACGGTATGTGAGTTCATCGATCCCTAGGTCTGGGTATTAGGGCTGTTTACTCCCCTGGAGTAAACAGCCTACATTAGAAAAACTAAGTCTATTAAGTTAGACTCTGTCTGCATCGATTAGTTACAGTACGCTCCTAGCAAACTCAGCACATCTGAGCCTTTGATCTGACTGGAAAGCCTGCAGGAGTTGCACTTTGTATGCAGGGAAATGCAGTGGTTTGTGTAAAATCTTCGCCATAGTTTTGTGAAGTATGCTTGTTTTTCTGCGAACACGACGTTTCCGCGAATTGATTTTGGAGCGCTATACACATCACATCAGCTGTGTCCTCACTCACTCCATATCTACCCATCCCTTGGCTTGTCACCAACAGCACTAGTCTCTCTCAGCGATTCATGCCATCCTTTGACGCTCTTCACATCAAACGGATCACGACCATAAGGCACTTCGTAACTGTCGCTGAACTGTAACAGGCGACTGCGTTTCATTAAACCACAATACACATAGCGCTTCTCCTATATAAATGTCATTGTCACAACAGCACTCCTGAAATACCTCACCTGTAACGAGAGAGAGACAGAGCAAAGGATTCAGATGCTATCAGAACACAAGTAGAAGGTATCCATAAAAGCTTTGCGATTTAAGCTACCATTAGCAACTAACCGCATAGCCGTATATAGCATAATTCTTCAGAAATAAATTTTTGTGATCAAATTAAGACTTTATGCTCAGCCTGTAATTGTGTATTTACAGTGGCTGCAGGAAAACGATAACGATAATATGCTGATCTAAATATAAAAACGTAATACAATAAATGAATTTGTGAGAAAGGTTCCCAGCACTCATGAAATATGTTCGTTAGTCAAGTAAAGAATGATAAACACGGTACACAATGTTTTGCTTAAATAGTTCAGATCCATAGTCAAAGAGCTACGAAGATTTATTGCTAACGAGAGAGGATGAAGTAAAGTTTGAAAGTTAACAAGTGACGATTGCTGTCACTATTTTAATCTAAATACAGAAATTAAAGGAAAACCTGAAAGCAATCAAACTAGCAATCAGCTCGAGAGACAACATCAATGTAGATCTTCGTAGATATTTACGGATGTCATTACACTGACTGCCGCATATTGTGTATTCGTGTTGACAAACTGGTATGGTGCGAAAAACAGAAAAAAGCTGCAGAGATAATATTGTTGTGAGAAGTGACTATAAAGGAGAATGCATAAAGTGCAGATTGGGAGGTATTCTCATTTCAGTACAACTACTCTATGCTAGAAGACCAAACTGAAGGCAAAAGGTCACAGCTGTAGTACATTGGAGGAACAAAGGCAATTCAGGAGTGGTAGATCGACTGTACAAACATTTAATGTTACCACATATTACAGAGAAACATCGAGAATACAATCGACGACGAATATTTGTTTCATTAGCTTTGAGAAAGATTTTGATAGTGTAACCAGCGAAAGGACCGTTCAGAGAAAGACGACTACCCTAAACAAATGATAAATGTTGTGAAAATAGTGTAACTGAAGGCATATTCTTTTCCTGTTTGCCCTGTCTGATATTTATAGTTAGCATCGTCTCATGAACAACACAACTGGGCGATATTTCAAAAGGTTCTGGTATTGTTTCGCACGTTAAAATGATCATTGGGTTAAGTTTAGTACGGTACCATCAGCACAACACTATAGGAAGGGAGTGTAGTGCAATTTTCCATGTCCACTTGTTTTTAGTTACAAAATGGTTCTGAGCACTATGCGACTTAACTTCTGAGGTTATCAGTCGCCTAGAACTTAGAACTAATTAAACCTAACTAACCTAAGGACATCACACACATCCATGTCCGAGGCAGGATTCGAATCTGCGACCGTAACGGCCGCTCGGCTCCAGACTGTAGCGCCTACAACTGCACGGCCACCCCGGCCGGCTTTATAGTTCCAGTTTTAGCATCTTTAATGGCAACAGTTCTGTTACGGGGCACATAAAATGTCAGAGGAGTTACGTCCACTTTCGCTATTTGCTTTGTTCCACACTGGTTTTATTTCGATGTTGAATAATAAAGCGACAGAAAGATATTTTCTCTTCATACTCTTGTGGCGTTTTCTGAGATATTTTGGTTTTGGTTTGCACACCTAGTCCATGACGCTTCATAAACCTGTAGCACCAATCAGTTCCACCCTTGAAGCCTGTTAAGTTCCACTATAGCACTAGCTTACGACCATGTGTCTGAATCACTTCTTTAATTAATTCCAATACCATTAAGTGGTGTACTTCAATCCATTTCAATATGTCTTCTAGTTTTGTCCATTTTGCATTCAGTCCTCTATTTTGCAACTTTAGTGTTCCTCATATTTTTCAGTTCTTCTTTACTAGCCCACATCTACATCTACATGTCTACCCTGCAATTCAAATTTAAGTGCTTGGCGGAGGGTTCATCGAACCACAATCATACTATCTCTCTACCATTCCACTCCCGAACAGCGCGCGGGAAAAACGAACATCTAAACCTTTCTGTTCGAGCTCTGATTTCTCTTATTTTATTTTGATGATCATTCCTACCTATGTAGGTTGGGCTCAACAAAATATTTTCGCATTCGGAAGAGAAAGTTGGTTACTGAAACTTCGTAAATCTTGCCGCGACGAAACACGTATTTGCTTTAATGACTTCCATCTCAACTCGCGTATCATATCTGCCACACTCTCTCCCCTATTACGTGATAATACAGAACGAGCTGCCCTTTTTTGCACCCTTTCGATGTCCTCCGTCAATCCCACCTGGTAAGGATCCCACACAGCGCAGCAATATTCTAACAGAGGACGAACGAGTGTATTGTAAGCTGTCTCTTTAGTAGACTTGTTGCATCTTCTAAGTGTCCTGCCAATGAAACTCAACCTTTGGCTCGCCTTCCCCACAATATTATCTATGTGGTCTTTCCAACTGAAGTTGTTCGTAATTTTAACACCCAGGTACTTAGTTGAATTGACAGCCTTGAGAATTGTACTATTTATCGAGTAATCGAATTCCAACGTATTTCTTTTGGAACTCATGTGGATCACCTCACAATTTTCGTTATTTAGCGTCAACTGCCACCTGCCACACCATACAGCAATCTTTTCTAAATCGCTTTGCAACTGATACTGGACTTCGGATGACCTTACTAGACGGTAAATTACAGCATCATCTGCGAACAACCTAAGAGAACTGCTCAGATTGTCACCCAGGTCATTTATATAGATCAGGAACAGCAGAGGTCCCAGGACGCTTCCCTGGGGAACACCTGATATCACTTCAGTTTTACTCGATGATTTGCCGTCTATTAGTACGAACTGCGACCTTCCTGACAGGAAATCACGAATCCAGTCGCACAACTGAGACGATACTCCATAGGCCCGCAGCTTGATTAGAAGTCGCTTGTGAGGAACGGTGTCAAAAGCTTTCCTGAAATCTAGAAATACGGAATCAACTTTAGATCCGCTGTCGATAGCGGCCATTACTTCGTGCGAATAAACTGCTAGCTGCGTTGCACAAGAACGATGTTTTCTGAAACCATGCTGATTACGTATCAATAGATCGTTCCCTTCGAGGTGATTCATAATGTGTGAATACAGTATATGCTCCAAAACCCTACTGCAAACCGACGTCAATGATATAGGTCTGTAGTTCGATGGATTACTCCTACTACCCTTCTTAAACACTGGTGCTACCTGCGCAATTTTCCAATCTGTAGGTACAGATCTATCGGTGAGCGAGCGGTTGTATATGATTGCTAAGTAGGGAGCTATTGTATCAGCGTAATCTGAAAGGAACCTAATCGGTATACAATCTGGACCTGAAGACTTGCCCGTATCAAGCGATTTGAGTTGCTTCGCAACCCCTAAGGTATCTACTTCTAAGAAACTCATGCTAGCAGCTGTTGGTATTTCAAATTCTGGAATATTTCATTCGTCTTCCCTGGTGAAGGAATTTCGGAAAACTGCGTTCAATAACTCCGCTTTAGCGGCACAGTCGTCGGTAACAGTACCATCGGCACTGCGCAGCGAAGGTGACTGCGTCATGCCGCTTGTGTACTTTACATACGACCAGAATTTCTTCGGATTTTCTGCCAAATTTCGAGACAATGTTTCGTTGTGGAACCTATTAAAGGCATCTCGCATTGAAGTCCGTGCCAAATTTCGCGCGTCTGTAAATTTTAGCCAAACTTCGGGATTTCGCGTTCTTCTGAACTTCGCATGCTTTCTCCGTTGCCTCTGCAACAGCGTTCGGACCTGTTTTGTGTACCATGGGGGATCAGTTCCATCTCTTACCAATGTATGAGGTACGAATCTCTCAATTGCTATTGCTACTATATCTTTGAATTTGAGCCACATCTCGTCTACATTTGCATAGTCAGTTCGGAAGGGATGGAGATTGTCTCTTAGAAAGGCTTCTAGTGACACTTTATCCGCTTTTTTAAATAAAATTATTTTGCGTTTGTTTCTGGTGGATTTGGAAGAAACGGTATTGAGCCTAGCTACAACGATCTTGTGATCACTAATCCCTGTATCAGTCATGATGCTCTCTATCAGCTCTGGATTGTTTGTGGCTAAGAGGTCAAGTGTGTTTTCGCAACCATTTACAATTCGCGTGGGTTCGTGGACTAACTGCTCGAAATAATTTTCGGAGAAAGCATTTAGGACAATCTCGGAAGATGTTTTCTGCGTACCACCGGTTTTGAACAAGTATTTTTGCCAACATATTGAGGGAAGGTTGAAGTCCCCACCAACTATAGCCGTATGAGTGGGGTATATATTTGTTACGAGACACAGATTTTCTCTGAACTGTTCAGCAGTCTGGGGGTCGGTAGAAGGAGCCAATTATTAACTTAGTTCGGCTGTTAAGTATAGCCTCCACCCATACCAATTCGCACGGAGTATCTACTTCGACTTCACTACAAGATAAACCACTACTGACAGACACAAACACTCCACCACCAATTCTGCCTAATCTATCTTTCCTGAACACCGTCTGAGACTTCGTAAAAATTTCTGCAGAACTTATTTCAGGCTTTAGCCAGCTTTCTGTACCTATAACGATTTCAGCTTCTGTGCTTTCTATTAGCGCTTGAAGCTCAGGGACTTTCCCAGCACAACTACAACAATTTACAACCATAATTCCGTCTGTTCCTCGATCCAAGCACGTCCTGTATTTGCCATGCACCCTTTGAGATTGCAGCCCACCCCGTACTTTCCCGAGGCCTTCTAACCTAAAAAACCGCCCAGTCCACGCCACACAGCCTCCGCTACCCGTGTAGCTGCCCACTGAGTGTAGTGAACTCCTGACCTATTCATCGGAACCCGAAACCCCACCACCCTATGGCGCAAGTCAAGGAATCTGCATCCAACACGGTCGCAAAACCGTCTGAGCCTCTGATTTAGACACTCCACCCGGCTCTACACCAAAGGTCCACAGTCGGTTCGGTCAACAATGCTGCAGATGGTGAGCTCTGCCTTCATCTCGTAAGCAAGACCGGCATCCTTCGCCAAATCAGATAGCCGCTGTAATCCAGAGAGTATTTCCTCAGATCCAAAGCGACAAACGTCATTAGTGCCGACATGTGCCACCACCTGCAGCTGGCTGCACCCTGTGCTCTTCATGGCATCTGGAAGGACCCTTTCCCCATCAGGAATGACTCCACCCGGAATGCACACGGAGTGCACACTGGATTTCTTCACCTCCTTAGCCGCCATATCCCTAAGGGGCCCCATTACGCGCCTAACATTGGAGCTCCCAACTACCAATAAGCCCACCCTCTGTGATTGCCCGGACCTTGAAGGCTGAGAATCATCCTCTGAAACAGGACAGGCAGCTGCATCTGGCTCAGCCAGAGACAGTGGCTGAAACCTGTTTGTCAGATGCACTGGGGAGGCTTTCTGATCAGCCTCTGGGGACGTCTTTCGCTGCTTGCCACGTCTTGGAACGACCTCCCAATCAACCACAGGCGAGGGCTCAGCCCCACTGCGGGCAGCAACCGGGGTAACCACAGCGGCAGACCGATCTGGGGACAGACGGGACGAGGTTGACATCCCCGTGATACCCAAGTCCGGCTCCCCACAGTGGTGCCCATTGGCAAAAGCCTCAAGCTGCGCGACTGAAGTCAGCGCCGCTTGCAGCTGTGAGTGAAGGGATGCCAACTCAGCCCTCATCCGAACACAGCAATGACAGTCCCTGTCCATTCTAGTCGATGTTGAACAACAGTTACTGAAACACGAGTCCGTGCCTAGATAACGCAAGGGAAACACGCAAAGAACGTATTAACTAACTGGTACAAATGCCTAACAACTGCGCTACAATCTGCCTGAATTTACGATTACAGTAACTAAAACTCCAAATCACACCTCCTATACGAAATTCACAAGCAATTTAAGTAAGAATCTACGAAGTAAACACTAAAGCGCGATGCTACAACTCTCAAATACTATAATACGCCCGAAATTTATGAATTAAACAATGCAAGTACCCAAAAACACGCAAAGAAATTAAGAATTAAACTATGTAACAAATAAGTAAGCTAGGAGTATACGACTTGCTGCTGGCAGCTGCTGATGCAACGGCGGCAGGGAGCACACTGGCTGTGACCAACCGACACTCCCCTACCTCTCTTACCACCATTCGCAATTTTTTTCTTCCGTTGGTGTAGGGGCAAAACGCTGCTCAACTTTGTTCCACATATGCCATCACTTTCAGTTTACAGCCCTCACCATATGAATAGCTTTTATTTTTTACTTTGTGAAACTAGCTACTAACAAAAATATTTTACTATTACTGATAGCACAAATCACTTTCAATTCAAGTTCACTTGAACTGCAATGACGCACCATGGAACAGCCTTCTGCATGCACTGATCCCCACCAGGTCGAACAACTGTGCATTACATGCCTAGGCCGTGTACCTGCCACACATCCCTAACCAGCAAAATAGCCACCTCCCTCCAAGTCCACAGCCACCCATCCTGAACAGCTTTCCTGACCACCCTACCTCTCTTACCCTTTACCCATCCCCACTCAACACAATCAGCACAGCATCTAGTCCAACTGCTGAATGTATCATTGGCCCTGTCCATAAGGCCCACATCATGCAGGGACATAGGTAGGCGTGTGTGTGTGTGTGTGTGTGTGTGTGAGTGTGTGTGTGTGTGTGTGTGTGTGTGTGTGTGTAAGTGTGTGGTGGTGGTGGGGTGGGGAGGGGGGGGGGCTGTGGTCATGCGTGCGCACATGTATGTCTGTCTATTGTTGATGAAGGCCTTGATGGCCAAAAGCTATAATTGTGAGAGTCTTTTCGTTGTGCCTATCTGCGATTCAGCATCTCCACTATATGGTGAGTAGCTACTTCTCTTCTCATAATATTGTTACGTTCTATCCTGGATTTTCCAGCGTTTGATCTCTTATCTTACCAGTTTGCTATTTCCAAGTATTCATGTTCTGCCACTAAAGATTTGGGGCACCCATTATTACGCTGACAGCAAACAAGATCAAAGATAAATAAATAGAAATTTTAAATTCTGTTAGGAACTAATTCTTCAGTGAACTTGTAAAATACATGTTACAAAAAATTTGTTTCCTTAAATAGTTCCACTTTATCAAAAATTCGCCTCTGTACCCATTACTACCACTATGCATGCTTCTGCAGTGGCACATGAATCAGACATAGGCTCACTGCAATACTGATGAGCAAGAAATTTTCACTGTCAGTATTTGGCCACCAAGGGCAGGGGATGATGTGCAGGAAAGTCTCTGATCTCCAGTCTTACCAGTCTTTGATCTGTTATAACCCTAGAATAGTTCTTGGATATGTGCCATGGTACCAGGCCACCAGCACGCCTCATTTTGAATATTCTGCCAATGGCATCTGCATGGGCTGGTGACAAGATGTTGCGCACACAGAAGAGCATCCATCATGCTATGCACCAGAACCCTCCTCTTTATAAGCAAAGTTCAGAAGGCACTCACCCACATATTGAGTTCATACTTATTGTCAGAAATTGCTCGTATCAGTATCTGGATTGCTTCTAAGTTTGTGCCTATGTTCTCAACTATAATGTATGTGGATGAGAAATAGGCTTTGGTTCACTGTAGCTGTGCTGTTGTTTGAGTCTTACAGTATGATAGTATTGACAGAAAGTGTGGTGTTCACTTCGCTGTGGCACCTCTACTTTGCTGTTCCTTCAGTTCTCCTGCCTGTGGAGGCAGTGCTCCAATATCTCCTGAAACAGTAGTGGGCTCATAAGGTTGCTATCACAAGCTTGTCACCCATTCTGACTATACAGGCTTTCACACTGCATACCTGCCACCCTGGCTTCCCTTATGATAATGTGGCTGATGTGTGGTTTTATGAGCAGAGTCTTTGGGAACACTTCCTCAGTTTTGGTGTCACTGATGCAAACATGTAATACTTTGTTTCTTTCTTGGATTTCTCCACGAATCTACCAGTTGTTGTGTCAATTAGTCCCACTCCATGATCCTGCATTACTTTCATTTGATGAAATGTATTGTCAGATTATTACTGTAAAAGCACATCTGTCATTAAAGCACATGTTGAGTTCTATTGTCATAAACAGCCCCTCAAGTCCTGCTGAGCCTCAGTCACAGATGCCAGCTTGTTATTGATACTCACCATCATTTTTATGCTGATTCCATGGCTCATGACAACGAGGTGCATCATCACACATTACAATCCAAGAATCCATCTTTGGCCAAAGTGTTAAATGTTGCTCAGTCATTCTAGGTACCTCACGCTGCTGGTCACCAAACAGAGGCTTTGTATGATATTGCTGCAGTGGCTCATTTCGTCAGGTGGTCAATTTTCGTGGGGAGGACAACATAGCAGCTGCACAAATGCAGCCTCCACAATGCACAAGGCAGTGACATGCCAAACAACAACCACAGCAATGTCCATGCTCCTCACTCCCATCTTGCCCAGACTGTTTCATGCAATACTACAGGGCCACACGCCCTCAGTGCTAGGTAGCTTGCAAAAGCTGTAGGAAAATAGGATATATAGCATCTGTGTGTCATTCCTGGCCCACTCCTGTGGTTATGGACATGGGTGTTAATTGTGCATCTTCTGTACTTAATAATCATAAAAAAACTGTTTATTGATGTGTGAGTGATGGATTAAGGACTCACACTACAAGTGGATATGAGTGCAGCTATGGCTTTTCTGAACTTACACACTTATATGGATTTAGGATCTCTGGTGTTGTCTCTTGTTACTTGATGTTTTGTGAGTTACAAGCAGCATAATCTGATTTTGGGGCAATTTATGGCTCCCATTATGTATAAGTCTGGTTCATTGCCTGAATGTTTTTAGATATTGGGTGATACTGGTACCACAAATTTGTTCAGACTGGAAGCTTTCAATACTTTTGGGTTTTCCATTTCTGATATGGTGACCTCATTTCTGACCAGGTTTCTTACCAACAGTTAGCTTCCTGTATTCTGAGTTCTCGTCTCTTTTCTCAGATGGGTTATGCTGTGCAGTCACAATTACCCTGGAACCTATGGTGCAACTGTGCTCTTCCCATGTATACCCTGTTCCAGCAGCTTTGTGTGATCAAGTGAAATCAGTATTTAACAGACAAATTCGATGGGGTTCATATGTTGAGTGAGTAGTCTATTGCCCTTGTGATTTTAAAACACCAACTTGTCAGCTTTGCCTCTGTGGTGACTTCTTAAGTAACAGAAGACTTCATAAGTAACAGAACACAGTATGTTGTCCTCAATGGCAACTGTTCATCAGAGACAAGGTTATCATCAGGAGTGCCCCAGGGAAGTGTAATAGGACTGCTGGGGCAGTAGTCTGCTGATGATGCTGTGGGGTATGGGAAGGTGACATTGTTAAGTGACTGTAGGAGTATACAAGATCGCTTAGACAAAATTTCTAGATGGTATGATGAGTGGCAGCTAGCTCTAAATGTACAAAAATGTACATTAGTGCAGCCAAGTAAGAAAAACAAATCCATAATGTCTGAATACAATATTAGTAGTGTGCTGCTTGACACAGTCATGTTGATTAAATATGTAGGCAAAACATTGCAAAGCATGAAATGCAATGAGAATATAAGGACTGTAGTAATGAAGACAAATTGTTAACTTCAGTTTATTGGGAGTATTTTAGGAAAGCATGGTTCATGTGTCAAGGAGACCACATACAGGAGACCAGTGAGAGCCAGTACTGAATACTGTTTGAGTATTTAGGGTCCACACCAGGTCAGATTACAGGATGACATTGAAGCAATTAAGAGGCTGGCTGCTAGGTTTGTTACCGGTAGGTTCAAACAACACACAAGTATTATGGAGATGGTTTAGGAACTCAAATGGAAATCACAGAAGGGAAGGTGACATTCTTTTTGAGGACACTATTGAGAAAATTTAGAGAATTGGCATTTGATGCTGACTGCAGAACAATTCTGCTGCTGCCAATGTAAGTTTTGTGTAAGGACCATGAATATAAGATTAAAGAGGTTAAGGCTCATATGGAGGCATGTAGACAGTCGTTTTTCCCTCACTCTATTTGCAGGTTGAACAGAAAAAGAAATGACTTGATTGGTAGAGGGTACCCTCCAGCATGCACCATTTGGTGCTTGCAGAGTATCTATGTAGATGCAGACATAGGTGTAGACTTTAAAATTTCAGTTAATGCTTGATGCATCTACCCTTTTCCCCATCCAGATGAGTTACTGGCTAAACTCAACCGGGGGTCAGTTTTTCTCCAATGCTGATTTATTTGAAGCCTACTTACATGTTCCTATGGATGAAGATTCTAAATACTCCTTGTGATTAACATATCCTTCTGGTTGTACCCACATCAGTGCCTCCAATTCAGTGTTGCTAGTACCTGGCGATTTTCCAGTGTTTTATCAAACAGGTAACAATGTCTGTTCCAAGGTTCATCAACTATCTTGATCACATCATTGTCAGGGGCACATCCATGGAAGATTGTTTACATAACTTACACATCTTGTTCACAGTCTTACATACTGCAGGGTTGAAATGCAACTTGGTCAAGTCACCTTTTTTTCAGTCATCCATTGAATATTTATGATTACAGGTCTCTGGGGATGGCATTAAGTCCTTACATTACATCATCATGTTGCTGCAGTCACAGCTCTGCCACACCTACAAATGTCAAAGAACTCCAAACATTTTAGGTAAAATTGCTTACTATCAAAAATTTATTCCATGTATTGCTAGGGTTGGCTCATTCCCACCACATGTTGCTCCATAAGAACTGTCCATTTCAGCAGATGCTAACCTGAGGATGCTCATTTGCATTTTTGAAGTGTAAATGATATTCTGCTCCTGGCCACATCCTAATTTCTGCTCCAGATGTCTCACAATATGCACTCACTGTCATTCTCACACAGTGATACGAGGATAGTTCTGAACATCTAATAACTGACTCATCAAAAACATTCCACTCCAATCAGTAGTGCTACTCCCAGGTTGAAAAGAAAGTGCTTGCTGTAATCTGTGCCCTCAAAATATATTGTATCTTCTAGTATGGGTCTATGTTCCATCTCATTACTTACCGCAAGCCCTTGGTTTTACTGTTTAATCCTTCTGCTGCATTGCCTGACAAAGCAGCACATCAACTCAAGCTCTAAGATTTGTTTCTGTCTGAATACAAATATGAAATAAATTTTTGGCCCACTATGCAACATGCTAATGCTGGTGTGCTGTCCTGGCTTCTGACAGGGCCAGATTTTAGACCTGGTCAAGATGAATTCCTTTGTTTTCACTGATATGCTGAGGCACAATGTAGAATAGAAGGGTTTTCTGTTATGGGCTCCCGGATTGCAGCTGCTGTCATTGCCCATCCAGTTTTGTGTTTTGCATCAAATTGTTCACATAGTTCAGCATGGTTGGCCAGAGAAGCCTCCAGGCAGAGCTTCTGATCCTTGGCATAATTATTTTGCTTTCAGTCATCACCTTTCAGTCTTTGATGATATTGTTTTCTTAGCTACAGACAGGCTGTTGCCTAGGATTATGATCCCATCCACCATACATCGGGATGTGCTTCAGCTCCTACACCAGGATCATTGGCAGATCTTGCATACAGTTTTATTGGCCCAATGGCATGTGTTTTGGCCTGACATCAGTAAAGAGATACCAAGTTTGGAAAGAAGCTATTAGTAATGGGGACTAGAGAAATGGGGAGTGAGGTCCACAGATGGTGGGGGGGGGGGGGGGGGGGGCTACCAGAAATTTTTTTCTTTTCTTTTTTAAATGGACAATAAAAATGTTGAATTGAAGCCTAGTTACAGATATTGAGTCACAAGGCTACATTTTTCAAAATATAAAACACAAAAGTTGCTTTAAGACCAAATTTTAATGGAGTGTGGAATAATATCAATTTTCAACGGAAAAAACAGTTGAAAATGTTGTATAATTGGTAAGCACAGTGAAAGAGATTTACAACAAAGTAAAAACTGAACTTCAATCATGACTCTTGCATTAATAAAATATGTCTTGAGAACTGCTAATGATGCAAGGAATATACAGGATACGTTAAAAAAATTTACCAAAATATACAATGACACTTCAAACAAAATCATATTAGCAAAAAAGTGAAACATAGATCAAATAGCATATTTGTTATAGTTATCTCCTCTTCATTCTTTAAACGAAAAACTTTTGTAACACATTCACAGATCTCCCTTTCTGCATACTCTTCTTCAGGGGGTTCCTCTTCAAGTAACCTTCTTGACTGCTGAAGTTAGATGTGCCCAAGTGGATATTTTTGCTGCTTTAAACCCAGTTTCTGAACATTTTCTCTCATTATAAAGTTTCCATACAGAGTGCTGTCTTATTTTTCTGCCATTGGAGCACTTAAAGTATTCATGTTTATATTTGCTCTAAAGTCAGTTTTATGTTTCTTGATAATACCCAACAGTCTTTCTGTTGGAACACTGTTTTATGGAACTAGTAAAACTGTCAACATGAGTACTGAATGAGTAGAACATTTTTTAGTCCTGACACATCTATAATTTCCAAAATGTTGTACCAAAACTGGCAGTTTTTTCATCTTTATACTATTTAAAATATTCAAACTGCTACCTACTAAATTCTAATCCAGTAGGTCAGTTTCATCCAAACTTGAGACATTTGGAAACTGGGTTAATATATACTGAGGACAAGGAAAAGTGTGAGGTTTTCTATCACCAACTTCAGCAGGTTTTAAAAAATCATTGATGGAAATTTTTTCTTTTACATATTTGTGGCTATTTATAAGCATTCTCTGACATCCTAGTTAAACTTTGATATGACATGGTCTTCAATACATGATTCCTTTAGATAAGTTATGGTTTTGGTCCTATAACAAGGTCTTTGTCATCCTTTTGATTTGTTCACGAAGTAATGCATCACTCTTGAAACCCTTGCTCACTAGAAGCATGTTGTCATCTGTGAGAGTGCACCACAAAGCAGTAATACTGTGAACTTCCATAGAGCTCACCAAGGATGAGTGCCTATTTCAACTCTGCCGCACTACACTCACATTCAGTTATCGTATTATTACTGCTTGCATGCATTTGCCTTATCTCATTGAGTTCAGTGTATGCTGTGGTGGCTAGTATGCATGCCTCAGTCTAATAAAGTTGTACTAATGTTCTAGGTAGTGTGGTATGTCCAAGTTACAACACATCATTTTCCAAATTTTAAATATGATAGAGAATATCCAGAAGTGAGAAGTGTGGCAGGTTTTATGAATCTCACCATAAAAAGATCATTCAATTTCCTACAAAGTTTATGAAAACTGGTTGCTCTTCCTGCAAAAACACAATTACACACACAAAAACTGCAAGCAAACTACTCAAAAATATAGATAGGTAGAGTTTTGTAACAGGATCTTGAAAAAAACAATGGTCTTTGTAGCTGAGCTGTTTTTTCATTCTCACTGGTTTCATTGAATAGTTTTTTAAAATGTTCTCATTGTCAATGACACAGTCAACAGCATTAAGAAGAGAGAATCATGTGGTAGACATGTACTTCAAGATCTTGTGAAGCTTATTCCATGCAGTAATTGACATAGTTTAAGAGCTGCATGCCTTTTAGAACTTTTTGTGGGTAGTAGTATATGTCAGTTGCAGATATTTCAGTGTCAAAGTTTTGGATAGAATTCACTCCATTTTGTGTAGCTAAAGGGTTCAAATGATACATAATACAGACAAACTAACAATGTACCACAATTATTGAAACTTTTATTAAAAAAATAATGAGTTGAAACTGTTTTTATTTACATGTAAAAAACTAAATATAATTTGTAAAGGATAAAATGTATAGTGCTCTGCAAACAAAGAATGGAGAAATGGGTATCTCACTAGTCGCTTAGGAACTGTATTTGCAATTGCTAATGATTTGTTCAAAATACTTGTGATGTAATTGTGAAGACATGAGAAAGATGCCTACCAAACTGTTACTCTGGTATAATATTCATGAATTTAAAAGAAACAGTTATATTAAAGTTTACATTTGCCTACATGTGCCTAAAAGAGACTAAAAAAATGTGTGAGAGTTAATTTAAATGCTACTCAATTATTGTACTCTCAACAGTGGTGCCACAGCATAAAAATCAGTATGCCAAATGGCAATGTAACTAATTGTTTATTCACTTACATTTGTGAAGTTAGCAAACCACCACTGTAGTAGATAAATATTAGCATACATTATATAGTCCATACTAAACAGATGGTAAATGGGTATTGCATTACTTCTGAAACAATGATGTTTAAGCAAATGCCATAATATTAGCAGGGTTCACAAAAGCCTATAATTTTAGCCTAGAAACTGTGATAATTGTGGACAAATCTTAATACTTGACATGTCTGTCAATAGTGACATCGTACATCTTGTCACAGCTTGCTCTCTGTGTGCTACCCAAAAGACAGTCCTGCGGGCAATGTTTTCTTCATGGCCCATGCTGTAGCATCCATGGAAAATGCATCCATGTTGAATTCACAGAACCCTTCCAAAATTCTTCTTGGTTGTCGGTTGTTTATGCTTTCTCTAAATTTCCATATGTTACCTGCTGTCCTAAAACATCAGCTGTGGCTATGCCTCAGGCACTCTCCAATTTTTTTTCTATTAAAGGACTGCCATATATGCTTGTGATGGATAACAGTCCACAGTTTGTGTCTCACGTTTCCCAAGAATTTTGTGGCCATCAAGGTATTCACCAAGTGATGGCACCTTCTTTTCACTCCATATCTAATGGCAAGAAGGAACATCTTGTCCACACATTCAGGGTTCAGATGACGTAGTATATGACAGAATACTCTATGGATGCCACATTGGCGTACTCCTTGAGTTCCTACAGGTTTACGCCAGTGAGTGAGTGTAGTCTGGCTGAGATGCTCCACTGTTGTCAGCCATACAGACCTCTTGCATTTGCTCATGCCACCTGCAGCCATGGTTCGTTTCTGGCTCCTCAGTATGGGCTTAGGGGTGTTTGGTTGCTGACCAGAGTGCATTCTAACCACACTGCATGGCTGCTGCATCTGTCAGGTGAACACCAGTTATGGGCTGGTAGGTCACAGCCATGACCACACTCTTGTAGATGTTGCCATCTCCTGCCTCTCTTCTGAGGTCCATCTGCTCGCAGCACCTGCAGCACCTGCAGCACCTGCAGCACCTGCTGCCCAATACTTTGCTGCCAGCGACAATTCTCCCAATGGCTGGGCTGGCGCCTTCAGGCACTTCAATGATGGGGCCCTCGACCAAGTGACTGATGTCTTCAGCATTGCCACAGTTCCATAACACTGAGAAACCAGACATCGAGATGCTACCAGTATTGTTGCCAGTCCTCTGTTATGGCATTTTGTGGAGGAGCAGCTACAGCACATTCCCATGAACATGCTACTTGTGCATCTACTCACCAATTCCAGTCCACAATCTCCTCCTGCCACCACCAGCACCTGTGGAGTTCACCAAGGAGGTCATGGATGTTTCACACATGTCACAATTCCTGCATTGGTGGAGCACCATTGCCTGAGGGGGAAGGTGTGGTGTAACCCTGTACATAATACTTGGATATATGCAGCACTGGCAGGCATTCAGCATGCTACAATTCAAATATTCTGCCGGTAGCATTTGTGAAGGCTGGCAACCAGAGGCCACCTGCAGTAGGCCACATGACTTGTGCACATGGCACCACTTCCACCATACCATCTACTGAAGCTGTTCACTTCATAAGCACAGTGCAACAAGTGCTTGCCCTCATACTGTGTTCATATTTATTGTCTGGAACCATTTATATCAGTACCTAAATTGTTTTTATGTCTGCGCCTAGGTCCTCAACTGTTCTTTGGTTGTAAGCAGAAGATGAATAAACTTTTACTCATTGTGGTTATACTGTCACTTATGTCTTGCAGTATGACACACTGTTTCCAAGTATGCATATTCTGTCAATTTTGGAACACGTGTTAATGTGATGAAAGGAAACAAGACCAAAATTTAATACATAGAAAACTTAAAATCTTTTAAGTACTAATTCTCCAGTAACTTTATGATATACCTATATATTGTACAGAATTTTTTTAAAGTAGTTCCACTTTATAAAGAATCCAGCTCCATAATCAACACCATTAATCAATGCTTCTTCAGTGGCTCTTGACTCAGAGGTAAGCTTATTACAATACTCATGGTGGATGAAATCTTCACTACCATTATTTGAACGGTAAGTGATGAGGAGGCTATTGAGAAAAGTTTCTGATTTCCAGTCTGACCACTTTACTATCTCCAAGTATTCATACACTGCCACTAAAAATTTGGAATGCCTGTTAGTACATTCTAGTTTGTTTTGTACACAATTCTCTGCATTACCAGTTGTTAAACTGTTGATATAAATTTCCATAAAGCAAGCACATCCTGCAAGTCAGTGTTATTGAAGACAGTATTATGAAATCTTCATTTTGAGAGCTATAACACAGCACTTCAAAACAAAAAGTGGAAACATTTTCAACTATTTCTCCAAAACACAATCACTATAAGAAAATCTGTTCTCTCAGGCCAGGAAAATGGACGTTCCACCACTACTTTTTACAGGTAGTAGCAACATTACTGTTAATTTGAAAATGTTGATGAACACATAAAGCTTCAATGTGTCCAAAATCTTTTTGTGCCTGTCAACAAATATCCCCTCACTTTGCAAAGTGGCCAATGACATGAGTTCAACCTAAATTGGATGGGAGATAATTTGGTTAATATACTCCCCAAAGAGGTCAGTGGCTTCTGTAAGTACTATGCATTTTTTTGCTAAGACAGGTTGAGGTAAAACTGAGCAAGGTTGTGCAGTGGTTAGCACATTGGACTTGCATTCGCAAGGATGACAGTTCAAACCTGCGTCTGGCCATCCTGATACAGGTTTTCCATGATTTCCCTAAATCACTTAGGCAAATACCGGGATAGGTTCTTTGACAGGCCAAGGGCAACTTCCTTCCCCATCCTTCCCTGACCCAATGGCACCTATGGCTCGCAGTTTGGTCCCCTTCCCTAAATCAAGCATCCAGCCAAGGTTCAGGTAAAGATGTTCATCAAAATGATGAAGCTCTGTAACCTCTAAGTTTCTGAAATTGAAGCCTGTTCTCAAATATTCCAACATCCATGAAAGTAATGCTTATGGTATGGTATGGTATGGTATGGTATGGTATGGTATGGTATGATGTAATTAATGGTGACAAACTTGTTCATGTGATGCTGGACAAGACAAAAGGTACGAAACTTTACCTGGATGAAGGGTTGATGGAGAAGGCAGAAGAAAATAGAAAATGGATTATCCTATCATTGAGGCTGTGGTTCTCCGTGGACATCAGGAGATAGCATTAAAGGACATGGGGGCTTCTGGCTTACTGAAGTTGACTAACAAGATAAAAAAAACATGGGTATATTTCCAGCCATTCTAAAATATTGCACAAAAGGTGACAAAAACCCAATCTAAGATCAGATCATCAACTGCACAAAAAACCAACTCCAGGGAAGGCTTGTTCAGTGCATTAATGATGTCAAAGATTTTGTAGTTCTAGCAGATGAAAGATGTAAATGCTAAAGAATTAGCGGGATCTACACTCCTAGAAATGGAAAAAAGAACACATTGACACCGGTGTGTCAGACCCACCATACTTGCTCCGGACACTGCGAGAGGGCTGTACAAGCAATGATCACACGCTCGGCACAGCGGACACACCAGGAACCGCGGTGTTGGCCGTCGAATGGCGCTAGCTGCGCAGCATTTGTGCACCACCGCCGTCAGTGTCAGCCAGTTTGCCGTGGCATTCGGAGCTCCATCGCAGTCTTTAACACTGGTAGCATGCCGCGACAGCGTGGATGTGAACCGTATGTGCAGTTGACGGACTTTGAGCGAGGGCGTATAGTGGGCATGCGGGAGGCCGGGTGGACGTACCGCCGAATTGCTCAACACATGGGGCGTGAGGTCTCCACAGTACATCGATGTTGTTGCCAGTGGTCGGCGGAAGGTGCATGTGCCCGTCGACCTGGGACCGGACCGCAGCGATGCACGGATGCACGCCAAGACCGTAGGATCCTACGCAGTGCTGTAGGGGACCGCACCGCCACTTCCCAGCAAATTAGGGACACTGTTGCTCCTGGGGTATCGGCGAGGACCATTCACAACCGTCTCCATGAAGCTGGGCTACGGTCCTGCACACCGTTAGGCCATCTTCCGCTCACGCCCCAACATCATGCAGCCCACCTCCAGTGGTGTCGTGACAGGCGTGAATGGAGGGACGAATGGAGACGTGTCGTCTTCAGCGATGAGAGTCGCTTCTGCCTTGATGCCAATGATGGTCGTATGCGTGTTTGGCACCGTGCAGGTGAGTGCCACAATCAGGACTGCATACGACCGAGGCACACAGGGCCAACACCCGGCATCATGGTGTGGGGAGCGATCTCCTACACTGGCCGTACACCACTGGTGATCATCGAGGGGACACTGAATAGTGCACAGTACATCCAAACCATCATCGAACCCATCGTTCTACCATTCCTAGACCGGCAAGGGAACTTGCTGTTCCAACAGGACAATGCACATCCGCATGTATCCCGTGCCACCCAACGTGCTCTAGAAGGTGTAAGTCAACTACCCTGGCCGGCAAGATCTCCGGATCTGTCCCCCATTGAGCATGTTTGGGACTGGATGAAGCGTCGTCTCACGCGGTCTGCACGTCCAGCACGAACGCTGGTCCAACTGAGGTGCCAGGTGGAAACGGCATGGCAAGCCGTTCCACAGGACTACATCCAGCATCTCTACGATCGTCTCCATGGGAGAATAGCAGCCTGCATTGCTGCGAAAGGTGGATATACACTGTACTAGTGCCGACATTGTGCATGCTCTGTTGCCTGTGTCTATGTGCCTGTGGTTCTGTCAGTGTGATCATGTGATGTATCTGACCCCAGGAATGTGTCAATAAAGTTTCCCCTTCCTGGGACAATGAATTCACGGTGTTCTTATTTCAATTTCCAGGAGTGTACAATTTATAACTTAACAACATTTGGTCTTGATGTGTCATTTTTACGATGACAGACTTATGATGGTGCTGCATCCATGTCAGTAGAAGCCCATGAGGTTTATGCATTCATACAATAAGACTACCATTTAGCTGTACATTCTCATGGGGCTACTCGTAAATTCAGTTAGGTAGTCACATACACATGCAACATTCCATTTATCAGGAATTCACTAGGAACAAGGGAAACCATACATAATTTCTTTGGGTCACTAAAGTGTAGCCAAATATTAAATTATGTCCTTGATCATTAACTGATGTAGAAGTCAGAAGTCTAAAACATACAACTCTCACTAAGTGGACTGGTTATCCTTGCAGTGCACAAAACAAAACAAAAAATTATTGCTGTGTTGTTTTGGCTCAGGGGAAGATTCAAGAATTTGATGAGACCACATCCTATGATGCCTTGATTCTGTTATCAGCCATCACTAAGGGTGATTTTGACATGCATTTGGTTATCCTTTCTAAAATGTTTATGCTGGGTGAGTCCATTTGTCATCCACCTCAGTACCAAGATATTTTGCAGAGTTGATCAGCACTGCCAGGGACCTCAAAAGGGAAATGCTGGCAATGAGATAAAATGATGATACTTTCAGCTGGCCAAGGAATGAGCTTTAAACAATAGAGATCAAACTGGGCAGCCACACATTTCTACCAAGCAAGCACATCATGCAGCTCATGAAATTGGCGAAGATGTTGAGGGTTACTACAAAGTGTCTGTATTCATACTCTTTCTGGATGCCTACATTAGTTAATTGCAGGATTGGTTCTTGACACATAGTGAACTTTTTAACAACTTTAATTCTCTTCTACCAAGAAGAACTTAATACATCAGTATCACTGATGGAGTTACAAAACGCCATTAATTTTAAGATTCAGATTCATGGGCTGCCATATTAACAGTTACAATGGCTAAGTTGAATTTTTTTTATCAGTGTCTAAGTCAACTGGAACAACTGCCTAGAAACACAATGAGAGCTATGCATGTCCATGAACATCTGATCTGCCCTAATGTGTTTTAGTTACTACAGCCCTTGGCAGCTCTGTCAGTGACAACAGCCATGAATGAGCACAGGCTCTCCATGATATACCTGAGGAATACAACTAGAGAGGCATTTATTAATTGACTCACAACTATGGTAAATCACCAAGAAGAAAGGCTTGGTGCCCAAACAATGGTAAGTCATGGTGGAGAACAAAGAGACTGACATCATCTTTTTGTACTTTGAATTTTCAGTTAATGCGGTACTCATTTTTTTTCTATATATGTACATTAAAGTAGCAGCCAAAATCAGAATTTATACAATTCAAAGTAAATTCATATGGGCCTAGGCTATAAAAATAGGTAATTAACACATCCATGCAGAAAATTCTCTTATCAACTAGATTACATCTTATTAAAATTAGTCAAACTTCAAAACGTTATAAAATTTATTTTTGATGTAATCCACAATGTCAATACAATGTTTAGTGTTCTAACTAAACAAATGTTAAACACTTCATTTTTATTATTTTGGGCATTCAATTAGTATTGATCAATAAAACTACTTTGAAATCTGAGGTATAGCAAAATGAAAGGCATAACCACCTCCCACCCCAACAACAAAATTTTCAACAGAGTTGGTACATCTGTAGGTGTCACAAAAGCAAACGACCAAAAACAGATAAACAGAAATCTTAAAATGATTTAAGAACTAATTCTACAGCAAACTTTCAAAATATATGTTTCAGAACTATATTTTTTTCCTTACTAGTTACATTTTATTAAAAAGTACATCCATTGCTAACATTGGCAGTGCATGCTTCTTCAATGGTGCTCGACCTTGAAGAAACTAGTCCTAGTAGTACTGAACAAAGAACTTAAGCAAACTTAATTCTGCTGTGGAAGTACTGAGGACTCAAACCCAGAGAAACACACATATACCCTGTTTATATACATTTATTAAGCAATAATTTACCAAAAAATAACAATCTTAATAGTTTACAAAATTTCTAAATGACAGTGACAACCTCAGCAATCTTGCTGACTTCTGCCTTCAAAGTACACAAGGTATGTGTAACCTCTAAAACTTACATATATTATAAAATTACGAAACATAACTGGTAAATAATCACTCAGCAAAATTAAAAGGGAACCAATGTAACCAACATTGTGATGTAAATAAAATTAAATCATCTGATTTTAAGAATGAGTAATGAAACTTAATGTTCACTAGAAAGCTTATGCCAAGAAGTGCCGAAAAAAAATTTTAATGGAAAATTTTCTTTACCTTAATGTATAATTTTAACACTCATAACTTATGTAAACTCAGTTTTGGCTCAGTACAATAAGCTGACAGAAAATCACAAAGCATAATGAGCTAGCTGTTATCTTTCATAACTTGCTTCAAGCACCATAACTTGCTTCAGGCGTCATAACCAGTTAAATTCATAATGGACTAAAGAAAGTTTAAGGGCACTAAAGTAAGTGGGACAACACACTAAACATATTTAAAAGGTAATGCCTCAACAAACACATAATTATATTTGAAACATACTGTCTCGGGAAACACATAAAACATTTGAAACAGTTTAGCCTCCGTTCTTAGAATCATCAACCAACAAAAGCTTTAGAGTAGGTCAAATTCAGGAATGCAAAGCCCAGACACACACCTGAATATTCAGAGCAGAAATAAGCCTTTTGACCTAATCCCAGAGAAAAATTATTTGTGCACAAATGTGATGCTCACCATCTATGAAGTCTTGCTTTGTCATCCATCAATATTATCTCAGGGAACATCAACAGCAGGCAACTAAGATGGGGATTGTCCATCAACTCCATCTGGTCTTACTGATCACCAATGTGCATCACTTCTATTAATAGGCGGTAGCTGGCCATCACTTACTATGATTACCACGGTAACTCCATAGCAAGCCAAGGAACAACACCATGATCCGACTGCCAGAGTGCCACTGCACTACTCCTGCAGGATCTTCCCTCAACCCACACAATCAACAGTTTGAATGGTGCATACATTGCTTATCTGGCATTGCACAGAGTGCCACAGCATTTGACTGGCAATATCAGGAGAGGTTATGGAGTAAACTTGTTCACTAGTTTACTACCTTCAAGTATTCATTTTCTGCCACTAAAGATTTGAAACACCTGTTACTGTGAAAAAGTAATGAAGATCAAAAGTAAAGAAATAGAAATGTTAAAATTTTTAAGAGCTAACACTTCAGCTAATTAACAACATGTATGTTATGGAAAAATATATTTGCTTAAGTGGTTCCACTCTATTAAAAAGCTTACACTGTAGTCAACACTGCAAACCCAAGCTTCTTCAGTGACACTCAACTCAGAGAAAAGTTCATTAGAGTGCTGATGAGGGATGATTTTTTCGCTGCCAGTATTTGACTGGCAAGCAGAACTGAGGCTACGGAGAAAAGTTGCTGATCTTCAGTCTTACCAGTTTACTGTTTCCAAGTATTCATATACTGTCACTAAAGATGTGAAACACCTGTTAGTGTGGCAAAAGCAAACAAAATCAATAATAAATAAATAGACACCAGTAAAAGCTTCAAGAAGTAATTCTCCAGGAAACTTACAATATGTATGTCACAGAAAAATATGTTTTATTACGTAATCATGCTCTATATAAAACAACCTTGGTAGCCAATATCACTAATATATTCTTCATCATTGATGCTCAAAACATAGGAGGCTCTTTATGATGCTGACAGTGGGATGAAATTTTCACTACCAGTGATGGATCAGTAAGGGGTGGGGAGGTTTTGGAGAGAAGCTGCTGATATCCAGTTTTAACAGTTTACTATCTTCATTTATTTGATCCATGGGAGAGCATCATAGAGATATGGAAGGAACTGAACTGGAAGACTTTAGAAGGTAGACATAAACTATCCTGAGAAAGCCTGTTAACAAAGTTTCAAGAGTTGGCTTCAAACGATGAATCTACAAATATACAAGCCCCTATGTTTCTCTCTTATAGGCATCATAAGGATAAGATTGGCGTAATTACTGCACACACACAGAGGAAATCAAACAGTCATTCGTCTTACACTCCATATGTGAATGAACAAGAAGAAACCCTAATAACTGGTAAAATGGCATGTACCCTTTGCTATGCCCTTCACATTGCTTTGCAGAGTATAGCTGTAGATGTAGATATAGTTCATTCATATTCTGTCACTAAATATGTATGACACCTGTCTGTGTGACAAAAGCAGAGAAAATAAATAAATAGAAACCTTAAACTTTTTTCAGAACTAATTCTCCAGTAAATTTGAAAAATATACATTACAAAAAATATATTTTCTTAAGTGGTTCCACTTTATTAAAAAATTTCCTCCATAGTGAATATTCCTACAGGCACTTTTTTGCTTACCAACTACAAGATCTCTGCAGAACTGGTTGAAAAAGGCAGAGTTGAGGCCTAGTGTAAACAATATGCTCCTTCAGTGGCACTCACCTCAGACAAAAGCTCATTGCAGTGCTCAGGGTGGGTGGATGAAATTTTCACTGCCAGTTTTTGACCAGAAAGGGCGGGGAGGGTGTGAAGGAAAGTTCTTTATCTCCAGTCTTACAAGTCAGTATTACCAAACAGCTTATTAACATAATAGCAGAATAAAATGTGCTGCGGCACTCCTGAACACCTCCTAACGGGCTTGAGTTGGAAACTAAAACTGGTACCGAACAGCTGATTTACAGTGTGAGGCTCAAAAGACTTGCTTTATATTTCATCTTACCTTGAAGACCTAAGAAATGGTTGTTAGATGTTGTGTGAGTGCTATATATGGCTGTAATAATTACCAACAGCAAAGAAATCCAAAATCTTTCTTCAGGTTCCCAAAAAATAAAGACACATTAGTACAATAGATTAAGCAGGCTGTCAGTAGACCTACTAATAACACTTTCTTTTAATGAATGGTATCTTTTACATTTTGATTTACCTTAAATGTTTTTAATTTGTTTATAGACCAAGCCAGTGGGTTATTTGTATCCAGGGAGCTGACTTGGATGACATTTTGAAAAAGAATGGTGCAGAGCATTTGAACAAAAACTATGTTGTATTCCTAGGGTACTTTGAGGAGACAGACTTCAGAAACAAGAATTTATTAAGCCAAGGGTAAGTGTTGTAACTTTTGTTCCTTGTGCATAGTGTTCTAAAAAAGTGGTTAGTGTAATATAACAGCAGATGTATAATAGGAAGTGCTATTTTAATCACTTTATTTAAAGAGTATATGAGATCTTAAAATACTAGTACAGCACCTTCACTGACAGCTTATTATATTTACATGTGAGCTATGCTTTATGGAACACAACATGGCTAAAACAAATTTAAAATAATGAATTATATTTTCCTTGTTATTTTTCAGTACTTAGTCTGGTACTGTGCCTTTAATTCTACTACCTATAACAAAGGAAGAAGCAGACCAGAAGAGAAAGAGAGAAGAAGATATAGCCGGTAATCATGAGGATCTTGGGAAAAATAGTGAGTGCAGAGAAGAGAAACAGTGTGGAAGATAGTGAGCAAGTGACAAAGAGATTAAGAACATTGCAGAATGTACTGAGCAGGTACAAGTCAAGTAATATAAAAATTAGGAACTTAAGTTTGACAGAAGTAATTACTGTGTGTGAGTGCAGTGAATAACGCACCTAATGATGTTGCACAAAAATTTATTGTCCTTCTGGCAACCCTGAAAAATAGGAAGGCTCAGTGATGACACTATTTAGAACAGAACAAAAGTTTCTGTTTAGCACTGTATTTTTGACCCCTGAAGACATACATGTTTCTACAGGCACTTTTTTGCTTACCAACTACTAGATCTCTGCAGAAATGGTTTAAAAAGGCAGAGGTGAGGCCTAGTGTAAATAATATAGTTCTTGACCTATTAATAATAGAATGTGGAAAGATGGAACCTATAGAAAGATTTGTGTGTATACTATCTGATGAAATGTTTCTTAGATCATATTTGACTTATATTTCACATAATTATTTGTTTCAGGGGTTTGAATTCTTAGGTTTAGATGTTCAGTTAATAACTCCAATTCATCACAGTGACAATTGTGGAACCAGGCTAGGCCAGTAATGGTTAAGTGTTTATCTTTGAATTTCAAGCAAATTATAGGATACTATTTAAAGAAGGATAACATGCCACGATAATGGATACCACTACAAGAAATGTTATTTCAGGTTGTAATACAAATTCAACAGGCAGTGTTAATACCCAAAGCAGTTATTGGTGATCAATCTACTAACAACGCAAAGACGAGAAATATTTTAGATGTGACTTCAGAGGGCCCCTTTATTGAGGTAAATGGAGAAATGATATACTTCCTTTGGGATCACCCTCACTTGATTACATCACTGAGAAATAATGTTAAGAAACATGATTTGCACTGGGAAGGGAAAGTTTGTAGTTGGTCCCATATCGAGAAATTTTATGAAAAGGATCCTGTAATGGTACCTCGACTTGCTGCTTGCTTGACAAATAAATGCATCACACTCCCTCCATTTACTCTCCTGAGGGTACATTTAGCAGTATAAATGCTAAGTCTTTCTGTTGTTACAGATACAATAGTGTGTGTAGGTTTCAATTCCTTACCATTATCTACTGCTTTCACAGCTGATGTCAGCCCTGAATCTATGATATTTCCAAACCAGGGAAAAATTTGATAGTGGCCCCACCCTCCCCTGCCCCTTTTCCTTGAGTTTGAGATAGGACATCAAAATTTTTTTTTTTTTAAATATTGATTTTCCAAAAATATGTTAATTTTGTAGTGCACGTCTTTCTGAAGAGCTTGTTACATAAAACATATATGTTGAAGAAAATGTAGACATGTTATTTGGTCTTGTGTGCCAAACTGCAATGCCACTCCTAAACACATGGCGATTGTCTATTGCACATCACTGTATTTTGCCCTGTGGAATTCAAGATTATATATTTTGTAATGCAAGAAATCAAGCCTATATTCAGGACAGTGGAGATTAAAATGTTCTATGGTGCCTCTCCTGCTCCCAGATGGCTGGTTAAACATTCTACACCCTTTGAAAATAACTCAAAGTTAATAATGGGTGGGATTATTTGTAACTGTGAGAATACAAAATCTTCATAAGATTTACAATCTTTATTGCCTATTGGCTAATAAATTTCTATTTTGTATGACGTAAAACTAAAAATAGGGAACATAAAAGCAGAAAAAATGGGAGATAAGCAAGACAGTACCCATTTCTTCAATCCTTTGGTCCCAGCACTGTTTTTTCTCTAATCTTGCTATAGCATGCTTTCCTTTCTGTAAAAGGATCTATTAACTAATCACAGTTCAGTTTGACAAACATTTTGCAACAGGAAATATCAAAATGTCATTACCCAACACTGAGAAAACTGTTAATACGAATAGTATCCAAGAGATGGGAGTGGTTTCTTTATTTGAAAACGCCTACTTTGTCACTGTCTGGTACATAAAACAAAATAGGCCTTACTAATATTATTGTAGCACACACCAAATAATCAAAGCTGTTTTGGCACAAATGGTCATTTTATCTACCTCATTTACATTAATAATGTGACACAATATATTTCATGAAGTACCAATATCAAATGTCCATTAGGCCTTACTACAAGCAAAAAGTTTTATTTTATGAAATGATTTCATATTTTATTCATATTCTCCAGTTTCTCGAGCATGAGATCAAAAAGTAATGGTAGTATGAAATTTTTATATAAATTCATAATCATCATATTCTTCCACATAATTTCTGTGATGTCCCTGTTGCTTCTCCTTCCTCATTCTAACATCCTGTCATCACTAATTCTGTAACTATTCCTGCCACTGTCAAAACGTGTTATCCAGTTAACTTTACTAACCCTGCCAGAATCATCAGTTTAGTTATCCCACATTTATCCTCTGTTTAAATGTTGTTATGTGTTCACACAATGCATTTTCCACACTATTACAAGAATGCAATTCAAGTGGCTGCCAACTGGGGACTGTACAACTGGATCTTAGTATGAAGTGGTCTGACAAAAATTTTCTGTCAAAATTTCATTTTCTTGGATACACCAAGAAGATAATATGCAATTTTTCTTACCTGTTAGTCATTTATTGCCACTATGATAGTCTGAATCTATAGATTTCACAAAAAACTGTAACAACGCTTATCATTCACACAGCCAGTCAACCACATAAACAAACAGCAAATCACAATTAATTGTATCATCACTTATCATTCACACACCCAGTCAATCACATAAACAAACAGCAACTGGCATTCTCCCAGTCTGGTTTATTCACCTCAGCTCATACATCCCTGACCCTTTTGTCTGCAGGAAAGTTTGTTTTATTTCTAGATGTGACAAGGATTCCCCTGACAGTTTGCCCCCTCCACCCCCCAAGATTTAGGCCTGGCTGAAGTTATTGAAATCTGTAATGTTCTGTTTGATATTTTCAATTTATCGAAATTTAGAAGCCTAAAGCAATTTAAGAACCCTTTTCATGCCAATTCTAAGCATTTAGAGAAGATTGAGGAATTTTAACACATTTTCAAACAGAAAGTTGTTCAAAATAAGGATGTGAGCTGTAAAAGTAACTCACAATGTATCAAAGGATCGATAGATAATGCCAAAATACATCTGTTGCTGTGGAAGGAACTAAGTGATGGATTTGGTTTTAGTTTTCTGTTCACCAGAAGACTGTCTCAGGATTACATGGAAAATGCCTTTTCTAATATACAAAGGAAAGGAGATAACAATATAATACCTGATGCTTGTAAATTCTGCAGTGCAATATGGACAGTTACCATGGTCAACAGTTTGCTTTCTCTCTCTCAACAATAGCTATGAAGTAGATGCAGTAGCATTCCTAGTAAAATTAAATGAACTGAAGAAATTGTCTTTCAAGGCACCTGTGAGCAAAATGTCTGCTAAAGACAGTGTTTACTTTTCTCTGTATGCAGATATCGGTATCAATGACGATAGGCCTATTGGAGCAAAGGCCACGAATTATACTATGGGATAGGCATGCAGTGGGTAGGAATATGAAAAATGTAAAATGGCTCTGGCATTATACAATGATAATGAGCAGAAGGTTGACAACTTCCATTTAGAGATGAAGAGATATGGCAGAAACAAAATGCTTTTCCTTAATGTGTGTGCTCAGAATTTATCATAGTAAATCACAGAAATTTTTAGACATAATTTTACTAAATCTGTTACTGAAAGCAGTTATGGGGCCATAAGCAAGATGGTTCACTTGCTAATGAATGAATGTGCTGAATTAGAAGGAGTTTGCAATAGTTGTTATTTGGTGTTGGCAAAGAAATATTTTTCAGTTCTAATCAAAGCATTTGTAAATAAGAAATAAAGTATTGCTCTTTATCACAAATGAAAAAGAGTTGCCTTCAAGTATGGAAAGCAACTCACAAATAGGCCTAAATGCTTATGGAAAGTGCATACATTTATAGACCTGGAAATTATGGCACATACAGTTGTGTTATTTTCAGTTTGCATTCAATCCAAATAAACTGTGCAGAACAAAATTGCTTTAGGTTTCTTGAACCATACTTTTTAAATAAAATAAGAAATGTAAATGTTGCAAAGTAATTTTGGCGTTTGGGCCAGTAAAATGTGGAATCACAGATGTTACCAAAGTATGGTATCCTACTTGAACAAATAGATGGCACAGCTAGTGGTGTCTCCTGAAAAATTCATGCAAATTCCACAGAGTTTGCGCTTTTATCTTTATAGGGTATTTGGTATCACATAGTATCCACATATTTTCACAAAACATTTACAACACTTATTATTGTAACTGAAGAAAAGAAGATCAAAAATTAATAGAAATCATTCAACCTTTTAAGAATTAATTGTTCAATAAACTTATATATATGTTACAGGAAAGTATGTTTTAAGTAGTTTGACTTCATTAAAAAAAACCACCTCCATAGCCATCACCATTAATACATTCTTCTTCAGCTGCACTAGGCATGTAGGAAGCTTGTTACAGTGATGGCTATGCATGAAGTTTCGTTGGCAGAAGCCATAGGGAGGCTTTGGAGAAGAGTTGCTGATCTCCAACCTAACCAGATAATACCTACAAGTATCCATATTATGTCCCTAAGAATTATGAACCCCTCTTAGTCTGATGAAGTAAGAGAAGCAAAAAATTAAATAAATAGAAATCTTAAAATATTTTAAGCACTATTTCTCCTGTAAATGTATGGTATAACCTGATGGAAAAAGAATCACATCACCAACAAATATTAATGTACAGTACTGAAATTTCAAGAAGATATTTGTCTAGGTAGTATATTTTAAGTGTTTGACATTGCAAGTTCACTGGTCAGTGCAAGCATGAGGTAAGCTTTTGCAAATGTGAAATGCTGGTACGTTAACGACTGGTGTAATGACCAGAATGTTGACTACAAGCATTCAAACGTATATGAATTGTGTGATACAGGTGCCTGATGTAAGTTTGTGTAATGGAGTTCCATGCCTGTTGCACTTGGTCAGTCAGTTCAGGGACAATTAATGCTGTTTGTGGATGACACTGGAGTTGCTGCCCAACGATGTCACATATGTGATCAACTGGAGACAGATATGGTGATTGAGCAGGCCAATGCAACACAGTGACACTCTGTTGAGCATGTTCAGTTACAACAGTGGTATGTGGCTGAGTGTTGTCCTGATGGAAAACACTCCCTGGAATTCTGTTCATGAATGGCAGTGCAACAGGTTCAATCACCAGACTATACAATTTTGCAATCAGGATGCATGGGATAATAAAAAATGTCCTCTTGCTGACATACAAAATTGTGACCAAAACCATGTGTTTGTCCAGTGTGTCTATCACACAGACAGTTTGGCAGAAGCCCCCCTCAACTGGCCTTCTCCTAACACATGGCCATCACTGGCACCATAGCAGAACCACTCATCAGAAAACACAACAGACCTCCACCCTGCCCTCCAACGAGATCTCACTTGACATCACTGAAGTTGCTAATGCGATGGTTTCGGGTCAGTGGAATGCATACTACGGGGTGTCTGGTTTAGAACTGTCCTTGAAGGAGCCAATTTGTAACAGTTTTATATGTGACTGTAGTGCCAACTGCTGCTCAGATTGCTACTGCACATGAAGTATAATGCAGCAGAGCTATACACAAGAACATGGTGGTCTTCCCTTTCAGTGATGCAATGTGGCCATCCAAAGCCCAGTCATCTTTTGACCATGCCTTCTCTTGAGCACCACTGCAAACAACCATGTGCAGTGGCTAAATTCATGCCAAAAACTTCTGCAATACTGTAAAAGGAACATCCAGCATCTCGTAGCCCATTACACATCTTCGTTCTAAGTGTGTTGTTGATAAAGGCACCTTTGCTGCCTTAAAGGCATTCTTGACCAGCATCAACTCACCACGTCCAGAGTTAGGAAGGACTAAAGATCTTGAGGTGTACATTACTAGTAAAGACAATGCACAACCATAATTTTATCATGCTTGGCTTGTCTCCCGTGCTACATGTGGGTGGCTCCTCAGGAATGGCAACAATGGAAAGACAGTAGGGTAATATATCATATTTCTGCTTGTTAGTGGGCATCCCCCATGGTCATGTTAAAAAGGCCATCAGGACATTTACATCCGTGTGCTGATTCCTAATCAACAGTGAAACCACAAACTGCTATGGATTCATTTACTCTTCTATGACCAGAAGAATTAATGGACAAACTGAGGTAGAGCAGATTGTTTTCTATGATTGGTTTATGCAAAGCTGACTTATAGGTACCACAGGACAAGCAGTAAAAGAAATATTTTGTGATCAACACTCACCTGGGTTTGTTCCATTTCCAAAGACTACTATTCAGAAGTGATTCAGCTTCTGGTATTTTTCAGTGTTTCCTGGAACAATTAACAGCAAAATTCCCTTCATGTATAAACTATCAGGATGATGATGAAGTCATATGTTGTGTGCCTGCTGAACATTTGGCAAAATTAGAGTGTATGTTTCAAGATCTTACTGTGGCTGGCTGGCACCATGTAACACCAAGGAGCTACAGGTCATCATGGGCAAGCTCACATGTGACATTACATTTACTGCAAATGCAGTGCGAACTACTGCTCTGCTGGACCAGCTTCACCAGAAAGGTGTTCCCTTGGTATGACCCCAATAATACAAGGATGTGTTTCAGCAGTTAGAGGATGGATTGTTAAGTTGTTGTTGTCTGATCATTTTCATCCAGCTAAGCCTGTTGCATTTCCTTTGGATTCATCATGTTATGGGACTGGAGTTCTACTCTCCCAAACTACTGGTTCATCTGAGAGGCTCATTGCTTTTGCCTTGAAAACTCTCGACAAAGCACAGTCTAGTTACACTCAACTTCAAAACCTTCAAACAGGGTTACTAAGTTCCATCAATTTTTTTATTGTCAGAGGTTCTATTTGGTTATGACTCATCATCTTTTAATGGATTTGTTTAATCCTTCCAAGCCTGTCCCACAATGGACAGGGGAAAACTGCAATGTTGGGCTCTGTTGCTATCTAATTATTAGTAGTACAAATTGCTGTACACACCCGCTGCACAACATTTGAATGCTGATTCGTGGTCTTAGCTATTGGTTGGTACTAGCACAGCATTTGATTTATCTATGGAATCATGTTCCCAAATCAATACTAAAGATTTTGAAATTCTTCAAAGAATGTGTTGCTACTTTTTGCATGGTCATGCACTGTCCAGGTAATTAGATGTTTTGCTGTTATGAGCAGTGTTCAACAATGCTCAGACAGTGGTTCCTCACTTCCTCCAACAGGAAGTTTTGCCTCTGTTGCACCAAGGACACTGGGGCATAGATCACACAAAGTGTTCACCCAATGTCATTGTACTTGGCAGGGCATCAATGCCCAAACTCAGCAAGTGATCACTGACTGTAATGCGTGTATCAGCATCAGTGTGTTATACCACAATGCTTTTTACAGTGCCAAAGTACATCCAGACATTGTAAATGAATCCACATTGATTTTGTAACTCCACTCTGGAGCACATGATGTTTCTTGGTGGTAGATTCATACATTAAATTTCTTTTTTGTGTCCCCTTGGCATCTATCACACCTAATAGTACTCAATCAGCTTTGTCTTCTATTTTTTATCTTGAAGGCCTTCGTGAAGTTCTGGTGTCCGACAATGGATCACAATTCATGTCAGTCAGTTTTCAATAGTTTAGTGCCTACAACACACACCATGTAAATACTGCACCTTTTCACCCTGAAGCTGAATGGTTCATTTAAACATTCAAGAGTCTGTTCAAGAAACTTCATTCCTCTCACACACAGGAGCAAACCTTAAAGATTTTCTTTCCTCATACAGCTCCTTGGCACATGACAGGAAGTCTGTGGCAGAATTATCAGACAGTCATCGTCACTGTATCATGTTGCATATTCTGCAGCCATCATGGGAACAGTTCATTCTGCTGGGTCACAAAAAGCTTCAGCTGCAGGACAAAGTTTTCTTTAAAGTTTCTGGTATGGCATTGAAAGCACAGCATAATTGCACAAGTTTTCATTTTATGTTGTTGAAGGCTCCTCTTGGCTGCATCAGTATCACCAGAATCAGCTGCAGCACTTTTATGCCAGTGACTCTGCCACAGAATATTTGCCTACTGACCAGCACAGCTGGGGTCTGCAGTAGTAGTCATCTCCATCTCTGCTCCTGTCACAGTTGGTGCCACCCTTAGTGGTGCCAATAGAGATCATCAACACCTCACCTTCGCTGCTGATGGTCTTGCAGCCTGAGGCAATGACTGTTGAGGCACCACCCCCAGACAGCCATCACAACACCTTATAACAGAACGTAAAATCATGTATGTCAGTAAATTCTTTACGTGTAATGTTTTATGTAAATATAGCCTTTGACTGTGAGTTTAACAACTAAGAGATGGTTATCTTTGGTCATGCAGGAAGGGGATTGAGGGTCTTTGGATCGAGAGCATGGGTTGGAGGAGGTGTTAATACAGATGTGGTGTAAAACAATGTCTTATTTCATATTATTGCAGAAGTGTTAAATGTGAATAAATGAATTAAATAGTGATGTGCAAAACTAATGTAACGTTTGCTCTCTAAAAATCAAAATACCACATCGCCCTACAAACCAGTTAGTCTCATCCAAACACAAAGAAAACCGCGGGAACATCGTGGTGGAATCACCTCTAGACTTCACGAAGACAACAACGCAGCCATCGATATAAGTTAAGTACCAAACTGTTCGTACTTGTTAACGACCTCAGACTATAAATTTGAATCTCCTGTAATGCCTGAAGTCACCATGTGGACAAAGGAGTAGGACTACCTATTGACTGTGGAAATCATAGGAAGAGGTCTGTTAAACTTGGTGGCTCGTCCAGGATATTACGGTTAAATGCGATGAGACTAATTGTGCTTCGTTTGCGGAACATTATAAACTTTATAATTCATAAAACATGAATAACATTGTACACATTTCCTGGACCTTTTAAAGTAGTGTGAGAATCAACAAAGTGCTGGCTTATCGGAGAGGTGGACCTGTGATCGACGTCGTAGTGTGAAAAGATAAATACAATTCTGCTTTGTTTTAAACTGTTCGTCAAAACTGTGTCCAAACACGTGGTGTCATCATGACGCTATCAGAAGAAATTAAAAAGGAAGTGGGAGAAATGTTAGACTCAAACGTGTGTGGTGTAAGTGACGAGCCAGATGACTCACAAACCGAAAGAAAACCGGATCAACAGGACTGGGTAAGTTTACTCTTTGCCAGAATGGGACAAATGCAGTCCGAATTAACAATGGCAATGAATTCAAATAGTGAATTCCTAGAATCAAAAATAAATGCATCCGGTGAGTCGCTAGAAGCGAAATTAAACTTAACTAGTGAATCGCTGGAAGCAAAAATGAAAAGAAACGGTGATGTACTGAAAGAAGAGATCTCAAATTTAAAACTTCAATTAGGAGAAAGCTTGAAGGGCGTGAACTCCAAAATTGAAGCAATAGAAAATAAGTTTGTGACCTTAGAAAATAAGTTGGCCACAGTTAGCTCAAGTCAAGGGAACGAGATTGAAAGGTTAACTGCAGCTCAAAGAACTGTGGAGGAGAGGGTAGACAAATTAAGTCTAGATACAGAATCAAAACTTAACTCCTTAGATGCTGAATTAAATAAGATACAAGAGTCTGTAACATGTAATTTAAGTGTAATAGACAAGAGATTCACTGAAATGCAAGATAATTTTGTGTCTAAGAATTTATGTATGAATGGTGGAAGTGTGTGGAGTAATTCACCTGTAAAAAGTTTTCCTTGTGATAATTTACACCCTGTAGACTTTTTACAACACTGCTCTGACAACCTTGTTCCTGGCATGTCTGATAATCTAAAGATTAAATTTGTCAAAAAGTTTCTTGAGGGAGAAGCTTTGTCTTGGGCGAACCAACATTTTGATGAGTGGAAAATGTTTGATGATTTTAAGAAGTGTTTCTTAAATAAGTTTTGGTCTGAGACTGAACAGGGTAGAATAAAAAGTGAATTTTTAAATGGGCCTAGTTTCAGGGGCAGAAACCACTCAATGAAAGACTTTTGCAGGGATCAACTTAGGAAATTGGTGCATCTAGATAAACCCTTTGACGAAATGACGCAAATTGATACCCTTAAAAGAAAGTTACCTGAAAGAATACAGTGGGAATTAGTGCATGGATCTGATGACTGTTTAGAACAGTTTCTAAAATATATAGACAAATTAGACAGGGCAATGGAGAGAAATGTGCAACAGTTTAGTAACGGAAACCATTACAGTGGGAGGTGGAATTCTGATTACCGTGGGGAGAACCCTAGAAGGGACGATAGAGATTTTCAGAATAAACACCAATATGAAAGAACAAGAGAGTACAATGCTAATGGGATAGGGAGTAACTGGGAAAACAATGGTGTAACTAGGAACAACAGATGGGAAGGTAACAACAGAATGAATACAAATTGGAGGAGCGACAATAGAAGTAGACATCCGGAAAACTCCGGACCGCCTCAATGAGGGTCCACAGCTTTGGGGCGAACAGATTTAAACATAATAGGACCACTAACTTTCACACAAAACCCAATAGTGTAAATAACTGTACCGTTAACAAACAGGTTAAAAACCAGGAATACCAAGTGAATTATATAAATTTTGATAAAAAATTTTGGGATGCTATGTGGCACAGTAGACCACCACAAAATAAACATAGGAGAAATCAAAGTTTTGACTCAATTCTGGATGAGGAGATGTTAAATGATTTTTACAGCTGGACAAAAAGGGGGTTTTACAAAAGTATGAAAAATCATATACAGTCACAGAGAAGGAACTACTTGCCATCCACTGGGCATTTAATAAGTTTAAAAGTTACCTGTTAGGGCACAAGGTGATTGTTTTATCTGACCATAAAGCTCTATCGTACATTCAGGAGTGCAGACTCTATCATGACCGTATAACAAGGTGGGTTTTATTCCTTCAACAGTTTGACTATAAGATCAAATTTATTCAGGGTAAACATAATGTCATTGCAGATGCCCTTTCCAGACTACCAGTAGGTGCAGATGTTGAAAATACTTATGGAAAAGAGGAGAAAGAGTTCAAACTTATATACTTAAAGGGTGTAAAAGATGAAGCTGAAATACTGAAAATCTGTAATGATATTCGTAGAAACCAAAATCATGATGAAAATTGGAAGTTGGTTAAAAGTTATATAGGGAAAAAGGGAGGAGAAAAGGTAGATCAGTATTATAAAGTACAAAAAGGGATTTTGTTTAGGAGACCTAGACCTGACTTAGATAATTGGAAACTATGCTGGCCTGAGCAATGTATTGACACGTTAATCAGTTACATACATGAAAGCTTTGGACACTGCAGAGCAACAAAATGTATACAGAAGATACAGGAAAATGTATACTTCTATAACATCAGCAGGAGAGTGAAGAAAAAACTTGAAACCTGTGATCGTTGTCAGAGGGTAAAAGTGAGTAACCAGACGTCTAAAGGATTAATGCAAAACATTTTACCAAATAAAAACCTTGAATTGACAGCTATTGATCTATATGGACCACTACCAAGATCAAGGGGAGGGTATAGTTACATCTTCATTATAGTTGATGTTTTCTCTAAATTTATAAAATTGTATACATTAAAGAGAGCAACCAGTAAACAAATTATCATCAAGCTGACAAAGCATTATTTCACAAATGTTGGTATACCCCAGGCCATCATGTCTGATAATGGGTCACAGTTTACATCTAAATTATGGAAAAATTTTATTGAAGATACAGGAATAAAACATATTTTGATTTCGGTTTGTCACCCATCAAGTAACCCAGCAGAAAGGTACATGAGGGAAATTGGAAGGCTCTGTAGAACATACTGTAGTAAAAATCATGTTAATTGGATTGAAAATGTTACTGACTTTGAGGATATAATGAACAGCCTACAGCATTCATCCACTGGTTTTTCACCTTATGAAGTAATGTTTAATAGACGACCTGCAAATTTGATTTCTGAGAATGTTGATTTCCCACCTTGTCAAACTATGACAACCCAGGAAAGAGAGACAGCTGTTAGGAACACTATGTAAAGACAAGGAGAGGTAAGAAAACGGAGACATGATGCAAGAAGTAAAGGAGTACAGTTCAGGACAGGAGATCTGGTTTTAGTAAAAACACAGGAAAAATCTAAATTGATGAGTTCTGAAATCAAGGAAAACCCTCACCCTAATGCCTATAGGCTAATCTACCCAAAATCCAAGAAGTTATTTGGACTGCGCAATGTTACAGAGTTAAAACTCTACAAACATGACCCATAAAATAGTCATTAATAAGTAAAATGCTGCTCGGAAAGAACTAGTTGACTGGCCCAACTATACCACTTTATTGTTTTATCATTCAAGGAAAACTTCATGTCAAAGTGTGGGACTATGTCAACTAAAAGTATGAAGTAGATTTTGTGTTAATGTGAATTATGTCTGTACTAATTTCTCTTTGTTCTCTAATATACCCATCCTTTAAATTTGGTATGAGATCAGTGTGTCGGACTACGAACCATTCTACAGTGTCATAGTAATGTCTCTTAACAGAAACCAAAGTTAATGATGTGGGCACTTTTAAAGTAATAAGATATGAATAGTGATTGAGTGTAAGAAGACAAGACCTTGTCATTTGTAAGCTATGTCAGATGGAACATTATTTAATGGATAAAGCAAACTGGAGGTACTTGTCAGATTACGAGAGTGTGCTTTGAAAGACCAGGTATGTTATAGTGTGTTAAAAATATAGTGAGTAGTCATGAAATTTAATTATGCAAATTAAGAATGTATTTAGGTTTAGAGCATTATGGAAACAGATGTTGGTGTGTTACTTTTGAAACCCTTGTGATGGATCGAAAGTTACGTGATACTAATTTTGAAGTTTATGTTGTGGGAGAATATTTTGTAATAGTTTAGATAATTTAATGTTAAAGTGAATGAAGAGCTGGTAGGAATTCATCCCATACCCTGTTACACAATTTGGAATAATTTCTATTCATGGTAATATGCTATTTGAGCACAGGAGAGTAAACAAAAATGAAACACTGCTTAATAATGATGTAAAGTTAAGGTATAAATACTAACGATCTTACACAATTTATGTGTAGAGTTTGTCATAATTTGACCTATAAAGCTGACATAGATGTACAATGTGTGGATACTGCAATGATAGTCACAATCATATATGGAACGTCTCAGCTACCTCATTATAAAGGAAACATTCAATCATAAATATGTAAACCAATCTGACTCTGAAAATACAGTGCTGATCACACATAATTGAATTTGCACTGGATTCACCATGTGATTACATTCATCATGTATACATGAATTTTCCCTAAGAGACAACCATTTAACATTGTATATAAATATTACAATATTTTGAACTATGTCTATTTTATGTGTGTGGTTAAAAGAACCTGTTTATTTTAGAATAATGATTTCTTTAGATTTAATGGTTGTTTTGGGCACAAGCCATGCCATAAGGTATTTTACTGAAGCACTTATATTAAAAGATTGTGAGGGATGCCTGCGTTCCACAGTTCACTTAATATATTCGAAAGAAACCACTGACAATTTTTCCTGCTATCAGATGAGTGAGTTTAACTAAGGTGCCCTATTTTATTGTTAGTTATAAGCTCATTACTCTTATTACTCAATACACCAATGTAACCTTCAAGTTGTATATCATGGAAAGTATATATATATATATAACTAAGATCAATGGGGAAACCAATTTTATTACTAACTTTTGGAACTGGAAATTTTATTATGATGTGTGTATTAGATATATTTTATTCCATAGTGACACACAATCCCATGCATGCCATGCATGGACTTGTGTGTGTGTGTGTGTGGGGGGGGGGGGGGGGGGTATTATAACAGAACGTAAAATCATGTATGTCAGTAATTTCTTTACGTGTAATGTTTTATGTAAATATAGCCTTTAACTGTGAGTTTAACAAATAAGAGACGGTTATCTTTGGTCATGCAGGAAGGGGATTGAGGGTCTTTGGATCGAGAGCATGGGTTGGAGGAGGTGTTAATACAGATGTGGTGTAAAACAATGTCTTATTTCATATTATTGTAGAAGTGTTAAATGTGAATAAATGAATTAAATAGTGATGTGCAAAACTAATGTAACGTTTGCTCTCTAAAAATCAAAATACCACATCGCCCTACAAACCAGTTAGTCTCATCCAAACACAAAGAAAACTGCGGGAACATCGCGGTGGAATCACCTCTAGACTTCACGAAGACAACAACGCAGCCATCGATATAAGTTAAGTACCAAACTGTTCGTACTTGTTAACAACCTCGGACTATAAATTTGAATCTCCTGTAATGCCTGAAGTCACCATGTGGACAAAGGAGTAGGACTACCTATTGACTGTGGAAATCATAGGAAGAGGTCTGTTAAACTTAGAGATCATCAACACCTCACCTTTGCTGCTGATGGTCTTGCAGCCTGAGCCAATGACTGTTGAGGCACCACCCCCAGACAGCCATCACAACACCTGCAGAGTTTTGCTTGTAGACAATCCATCCACAGTGTCTGCATCACTAGATGCAGGAATGCACCCTGTGATCTAATTTTTGGTGAGTGTTCCCAGTCACTTGCAAGGTAGCTACTGGGGTGCAGACAAGCAGCCACCTTCAGCCATTGTTATACTCCCTGTCTCCTCACCTACGCCCATGTTCAGGCCTCCCCCCCCCCCCCTCCCCCAACTAGACAGCCTATATACAAAGGGGCCGATGATGCTCCAGTGTCATGTTTCTGCTAAACTTCAAGTGGAATGTTCAAACTGGCAATAGTGGAATGCAAAATCTGAGGAAATAATCTGTTGCTGAGGCAAAAACACAAGAAGAAATTGCAAAAAATACTCTGGTAAATGTTTTTCAAATGACTGAATGCATACTGGATCAATAACACACACCCCTAGTAGTCCAATTACAGTAGAGTTTCCTAGATATTTCTGCTTTGAAGCTCTTTAAGGAAACAAATAACCACACTAACAAGAATATAAACAACAAATATAGACCCTGTAGGATTTATTCTTCATCTCAAGCATAGAATGTTAAAAATGAAATGCATGTTACATCTGATAAAACAAAGTCATAAGCAATCATCCACTTGTAATGCACAACAATGTATGAAGAAATGACAAAAAGTATTCAGAAGACACTCTCACAGACTGTAGGCTTCTCATGGGTAACTTCTCCAATAAGAAGCATTACCAAGATCAGGCAATGTTAAATGTACTGCAGTAATGAACAAATATAACAATAAAACTGACTCTATCCCACAACAAATATTATTGTCTTAGTTTGGAAAATAAATCTGCAGGTGTGGTCCACAATCTTCAAGTGGACACTTATGTACAGCGAGTAGTTGTGAAGCATCCAACTACAAATGTAAGAAGCATGTGCTAACAATTTATCCGTGTCAAAAGTCAGGTGATAATAATAATGAAACCCAAACAATGTCTTGTGTCCTGGCTCAGAGTAAAGTGGTGACTGATGTCAGCATTTGCTGAAACTTTCTGTTACCAGTAAGGACTTGCAGGCTCCATAAAACCTGATGGTGGCAAGCTTGGAATTTTAAAGAAAAATAGAACATAAAAAAATCAGTACATTGCAATACTTGTTGGTGCAATGGTGTTTAAAACAAGAACAGGCACCTGAAACAGAGAGTTGGCCCAATGAAGTAAGGAGGCAAACAATTCTGATGACAGACATAACCTAAAAAAATGTCTATGAAGATAGACTATTAAGGAATTAGCAGCTAACTTGAATTATGACAGTCCATAAGAGGTACAATGTTAACAACACAAATGTGTGTTGAATTCAGATTTCTTTTCTATCTATCTGAACTTACCTCAGGCCTGCTGTGTCCTCCATTCAAATACATGGTTTTTCTGATCACTTCCTCTTGACCAGACATTACACTCCGCAGGAAGAAGGTATACATTTTTGGCAATGGTTCCATACTGACAAATTTCTATTGGGTCTAGCACAAATTGTGGGCATACAGTCTCTCTGCCACAGAACATTAATATTCAAGTTGCAACCATCAGTGAAGATTTGCATCTCCCAAATGACTTACACAGTGAATAGCTCTGAGGTGGCCTGAAATTTTGATATGTTGTTCCCCTTATTGCTATCCTATGTAGTTTCCTACATACATGGCCTTCATCAGCAGTACTGAATTAGATTAAATGCAAGGGTCAATAGGCCCCATTGTGAGGAAAAAATGCACGCAAGGACAAGTTGGAGTTCACCAGACAGAGAAAGCACTGAGGTGCAGACTGGTGCAGAAGGAACTTCGTGTGTATGTGTGGAGGGGGGAGGTTGGGCTTGCACTTCTCACTGCTTCTCATGGTATCTGTTCTTTCAAACATGTTCAAAAGAACAGATACCATGTTCATATAGTTAAGTCTAACTGGCCATCGACCTTCTTCTTCTGTGCTGGATGCACACACATCACCTTTGACCATTGACCATCAACCTTCTTCGTCTGTGCTGGATGCACACACATCACCCGAACTTTTACAGGACTCGGTAAGACTGTCTGCCCAGAGTAATGAGTGTAGTAGGCAGGAGCACTATGAATGTAGTGTGTGGGCATTAAGTTAGGAAAGTGAGTCTCACGGGGAGCATGCAAAGGATAAATCCCTGCAGTCGCGCTATCCTCTGTGCCCTCGGTGGCTCAGATGGATACAGCATCTGCCAAGTAATCAGGAGATCCCGGGTTTGGGTCCCAGTCAGGGCACACATTTCCAACTGTCCCCATTGATTTATATCAATGCCTGTTGACAGCTTAGGGTCTTGATTTAATTATCATTTCAATTTGAATGTGGTCTGAAGTGTCTTAGTCTCTTGATTTTGTTTGCTGTTTGCTGGTACTTGAGCTGGGTGATGAAGACTCCACAGCAGTTTCAAATGATGGTATGATGCTAAATTCTTCATTAGGGGGAGGTCAATCAATACATTTGAACCATGAAAGTGTGCCTCAGGAAATATCTTGGACTCAAAAAGACTTGTTGTAACCCTTGTTCACTAAAGTATGAGCAACCCTTAGCGGCTCGCCATCTTACTTACAACTATTCATGACGCCGCCTTTCCGGCTTAGATCTTTTTTAATATGTGACTTTTAAGTACTGCATCTTTTTCCAGTCAGTACAAACTATGATTTTATTAATATATTATATACTTAATATGTCTTAGAACAGTTAATCTAATTCTAAAGATGACGCTCATAGTAGCGTCGAAACCTGGTCAATTTTGACTTAATATTTGTGACCGAGGGCTTATTTGTTCTAATATAAACCTGACATTGTTAATCTGAATATAAATTAGGAATTCATAAACTGAGTCCCAAACATTAAATTCTTTGTTGTGTATGTTGATCAGCATCTGATACATGACAAGCACATGAACTACCTTCAAAATATATTGTGTGAACTACAAATACTAGAATACATATGTAACTGCTCATGATTAAGAACATTTTACTTGTTTTGTAGAAATGGTGTTATTCTCAGACCTGGTGGTACACAAAACTGCACAAGTGATTAGATACACCTGATACCCATATACAATTCTAATTTGCATAACTACCCAACATTTTGAGCCAGTTCATGCATAGCGGAGGGTTTGCTGGCCATAGCATGGCCAAATTTCAAGCCCTGAAAAAATCACTTCACACACACGCACACACACTCACTCACTCGCTTCTCTGTTTTGCTTCATATAGAAGGTTGTCTTTAACTGGCCTGAACTGTTTCAAGTTTAAGAAGCACAGTAATCTTTGGTGTGTCTGATATATGAAGCTAATATATTCAGGCACTTCTCACATAGCTCAAACTTCGTTGCCTTCCCTGTAACATACCCAGCTATATGACATTAAAAATTTCTTTCAGTGATACTTAACTTGTCCTCAGAACCAATTTCATCCACATTCCAACCTTTTGGAAGCCTAAACACAGGCTGAGCTACAAATGATGTGGGGCATTTAAGGGAATGTTGTTCAAGAAAACTTGAAAGTTAGGCAGAACCACTCATGTTCATAAGATCCTTTCCCTCCATCCATAAAATACTGAGAAACACAAATATTTTTGCAAACTGCTTTCTAATAGCATAGCAGTGAGGACCTTCTGAATATTTATAACTCAGGAGGATATGTTTTCTAGGCAACCTTGTGTTAATCTAGCAGAAAGCAAAAAGATTTTAATTATTCTTGTACAAAAAGATTTACTGCAGATCAAGAACACTTTATGTGGACAGACTCACACCACTTGAATTGCTTTCCAGTGACCAAATTTTCCAATTTCAACATGCTCAAATATCGTCTTAACGTCATTCAGCAAGGTGACAGCCTCCTTCTATCTTTGTAGATTGAAGGTGCTGAGGGCAGTGACTAGGTGTCTGGAACTCATTGTGGAAAACCACTTTCCAACTATTTCCATTAACCATGCTGATGTTCTGTACTCAGCAGCACCAGTTTCAAAGGACACAAACTTCAGACTACAACTGCTTTCATGACTGAGAAAAGAATATGCCCCAGAAATTTTAATTTTGCTGAACTTACATCTATTGTTAGTCTGGGAACCAGTATCAGTCATTATGCTGATAAAATAATGTAGTTCCTTAATATGATTATCCTCCCCTCATGAACCACAGACCTTGCCGTTGGTGGGGAGGCTTGCATGCTCAGCGATACAGATAGCCGTACCGTAGGTGCAACCACAACAGAGGGGTATCTGTTGAGAGGCCAGACAAATGTATGGTTCCTGAAGAGGGGCAGCAGCCTTTTCAGTAGTTGCAGGGGCAACAGTCTGGATAATTGACTGATCTGGCCTTGTAACAATAACCAAAACGGCCTTGCTGTGATGGTACTGCAAATGGCTGAAAGCAAGAGGAAACTACGGCCGTAATTTTTCCCGAGGGCATGCAGCTTTACTGTATGGATAAGTGATGATGGTGTCCTCTTGGGTAAAATATTCTGGAGGTAAAATAGTCTTCCATTTGGATCTCCGGGCAGGGACTACTCAGGAGGACGTCGTTATCAGGAGAAAGAAAACTGGCATTCTACGGATGGGAGCGTGTAGTATCAGATCCCTTAATCGGGCAGGTAGGTTAGAAAATTTAAAAAGGGAAATGGATAGGTTAAAGCTGGATATAGTGGGAATTAGTGAAGTTCGGTGGCAGGAGGAACAATACTTTTGGTCAGGTGAATACAGGGTTATAAATACAAAATCAAGTAGGGGTACTGCAGGAGTAGGCTTAATAATGAATAAAACAATAGGAATGCAGGTATGCTACTACAAACAGCACAGCAAACGCATTGTTGTGCCCAAGATTGACGCAAAGCCCATGCCTACAACAGTAGTACAAGTTTATATGCCAAATAGCTCTGCATATGACGAAGAAATTGAAGAAATGTATGATGAGATAAAAGAAATTATTCACATAGTGAAGGGAGACGAAAATTTAATAGTCATGAGTGACTGGAATTCGATAGTAGGAAAAGGAAGAGAAGGAAACATAGTAGGTGAATATGGATTGGGGGTATGAAATGAAAGAGGAAGCTGCCTGGTGGAATTTGGCACAGAGCACAACTTAATCATAGCTAACACTTTGTTCAAGAATCATAAAAGAAGGTTTTATACATTGAAGAAGCCTGGAGATACTGGCAGGTTTCAGATAGAATATATAATCGTAAGACAGAGATTTAGGAACCAGGTTATAAATTGTAAGACATTTCCAGGGGCAGATGTGGATTCTGACCACAATTTATTCGTTGTCAACTGTAGATTAAAACTGAAGAAACTGCAGAAAGGTGAGAATATAAGGATATGGGACCTGGATAAACTTACTAAACCACAGGTTGTACAGAGTTTCAGGGAGAGCATGAGGGAACAATTGACAGGAATGGGGGAAAGAAATACAGTAGAAGAAGAATGGGTAGCTTGGGTAGCTTTTTTAGGGATGAAGTAGTGAAGGCAGCAGAGGATCAAGTAGATAAATAGATGAGGGCTAGTAGAAATCCTTAGGTCACAGAAGAAATATTGAATTTAATTGATGAAAGGAGAAAGTATAAAAAGGCAGTAAATGAAGCTGGCAAAAAGCAATACAAATGTCTCAAAAATGAGATTGACAGGCAGTACAAAATGGCTCAGCAGGCATGGCTAGAGGACAAACATAAGGATGTAGAGGCTTACCTCACTAGGGGTAAGATAGATACTGCCTACAGGAAAATTAAAGAGACCTTTGGAGAAAAGAGAACCACTTGTATGAATATCAAGAGCTCAGATGGAAACCCAGTTCTAAACAAAGAAGGGAAAGCAGAAAGGTGGAAGGAGTATAAGAGGGTCTATACAAGGGCGATGTACTTGAGGGCAATGTTATAGAAATGGAAGAGGATGTAGATGAAGATTAAATGGGAGATATGATACTGCGTGAAGAGTTTGATAGAGCACTGAAAGACCCAAGTCGAAACAAGTCCCCGGGACTAGACAACATTCCATTAGAACTAGTGACAGCCTTGGGAGAGCCAGTCCTGAGAAAACTCTGCCATCTGGTGAGCAAAATGTATGAGACAGGCGAAATACCCTCAGACTTCAAGAAGAATATAATAATTTCAATCCCAAAGAAAGCAGGTGTTGACAGATGTGAATATTACTGAACGATCAGTTTAATAAGTCACTGATGCAAAATACTAACGCGAATTCTGTACAGACGAATGAAAAAATTGGTAGAAGCCGACCTCAGGGAAGATCAGTTTGGATTCCGTAGAAATGTTGGAACACATGAGGCAATACTGACCCTACAACTTATTTTAGAAGCTAGATTAGGAAAAGGCAAACCTACGTTTCTAGCATTTGTAGACTTAGAGAAAGCTTTTGACAATGTTGACTGGAATACTCTCTTTCAAATTCTGAAGGTGGCAGGGGTAAAATACAGGAAGCGAAAGGCTATTTACAATTACAGAAACCAGATGGCAGTTATAAGAGTGGAGGGACATGAAAGGGAAGCAGTGGTTGGGAAGGGAGTGAGACAGGGTTGTAGCCTCTCCCCAATGCTATTCAATCTGTATATTGAGCAAGCAGTAAAGGAAACAAAAGAAAAATTTGGAGTAGATATTAAAATCCATGGAAAAGAAATAAAAACTTTAAGGTTCGCTGATGACTTTGTAATTCTGTCAGAGACAGCAAAGGATTTGGAAGAGCAGATGAACAGAATGGACAGTGTCTTGAAAGGATGATATAAGATGAACATCAACAAAAGCAAAACGAGGATAATGGAATGTAGTCGAATTAAGTCGGGTGCTGCTGATGGAATTAGATTAGGAAATGAAACACTTAAAGTAGTAAAGGAGTTTTGTTATTTGGGGAGCAAAATAACTGATGATGGTCGAAGTAGAGAGGATATAAAATGTAGACTGGCAGTGGCAAGGAAAGCGTTTCTGAAGAAGAGAAATTTGTTAACATCGACTATAGAGTTAAGTGCAGGAAGTCATTCCTGAAAGTATTTGTATGGAGTGTAGCCATGTATAGAAGTGAAATGTGGACGATAAATAGTTTGGACAAGAAGAGAATAAAAGCTTTCAAAATGTGGTGCTATAAGAGAATGCTGAAAATTAGATGGGTAGATCACATAACTAATGAGGAGGTACTGAGTAGGATTGGGGAGAAGAGGAGTTTGTGGCACAACTTGACTAGAAGAAGGGATCAGTTAGTAGGACATGTTCTGAGGCATCAACGGATCACAAATTTCGTATTGGAGGGCAGCATGGAGGGTAAAAATCGTAGAGGGAGACCAAGAGATGAGTACACTAAGCAGATTCAAAAGGATGTAGGCTGCAGTACATACTGGGAGATGAAGCAGCTTGCACAGGATAGAGTAGCATGGAGAGCTGCATCAAACAAGCCTCAGGACTGAAGACCACAACAACAACAACAATATGATTATAGTCAACAACTGAGGTTTGCAGCTTACACTTGTTTCTTATCCTCTCACAAATGTTTATAACAGTATTGGACTGTAAACATAGCCCTAAGTTTATTGAAGGGTGTGGCTCGTCTGCAATGATGTATATTTTTTCTAGCTAGATCTTCAGGATTTAAAATATAATTCTGAATTATATAATTTTTTCCTGATACAATTCCAAACTTCCTCCACTAACTTTGATTTGCAGGGCCTGTGTCTGATGTCTCACACTGCATGCATACCCCTATATGTTTACTGCTTTTATGATTTGCAAAATAATGTGACACAAAACTTTTCCACTTACATTACTTCCAGTAAAATGATATGCCTGTACTTGTTTCCATCTGGAAGAGATACCATCCAAAAGAAAAACACTAGCATATGTGACAGAACCTTCATGACATGGAAGGGTAATGTGGCCAGTAAACGCATCTGTTAGTAAATCAAAAATGAATCTCCAGAAAACTTCTGATAAAAAAAAACCACCTTCTCAGCCAACAATGTTAATACATGATTCTTCAGTGGTGATCAAGTTACAGATAACTTGTTAGAATGCTGAGAGTGGATGGAATTTTCACTAGCAGTATTTCACAAGCAAGGGGAGTGAAGGTTGTGGAGGTAAATTGCTGATCTCCAGTTTTCCCAGTTTACTATCTCCAAGGATCCAAATTTTGTCACTGAAGATTTAGAATAGCTGTTAGTGTGATGAAAACAAACAAGATCAAAATAAGTAAAAGAAATCTTAAAATCTTTTAAGAGCAAATTATCCACTAAACTTATGATATACATGAAACAGAAAAATAAGGTCTCTTATGAAGCCAGACTCCATTACAAAGCCACCTCCATAGCCGACACCATTAATACATGTATCTTCAGTGTTGCTCGACTCATGCGTAAGCTAGTTGCAATGCTGCTAGTCGATGAAATATGCACTTGCAGCATTTGACTAGCAAGGGGAAGGTAGATTGTCAAGAAAAGTTGCTGATCTCCAATCTCAGCAGTTTACTATCTCCAAGAATCTATATCCTAAAATATATTTTCTTATGTAGGTCCATTTTACTCAACTAATATTGACATTGCCAGCATCACTACAGAATGCTTCTTTGTTATCTCTTGAGTCATAGGTGAGGTGGAGTATGTAATTTTTGCAGCCAGTCTTTTGGTACCAGAGGGATCACACATTGCAGAGACAAGTTCCTAATATCCAGTCTTACTAGTTTATTGTCTGAAAGTACTCATGTTGGGTCACCAAAATTTTGAAACACTCTGTACAGGTGACACAAGGTAAACAAATCAAAAACAAATAATAATCACAAAAATTTCAAGAATAATTTTCTTTTAAAGTTTACTGAATATATCTTACAGAGAAACATATTTTCTTAAGTAGTTTCATTTTATTGAAATATGGCCTCGGTAGCCAATGTTGTCTTTGTGTGCTATTCCATGGCACCTGATTCAGAGGTATTGTATTGTACTGTATTGTATTTATTGGTGCTGTTGTCTACAAAGCATCTTTTGCCCTAAGACATTGGACAAGTCACTTTATAAGTACACATCCCAAAGTGATTTCTAGGCATATCTATTTAAGGTTACAATAAAACACTTTATGCATTGCATATTTATACAGCAGATTACAAAGCTCATGGGGGGATGGAATTTTTGTGACTGTATTTGTATGGCAAGGAAAGGAGAGGTTGTGGATAAACATTGCTGATCTCTAGTCTTAAATGTTTACTGTATCTCAAAGTACACTTATTCTGTCCTGAAGTTGTAACACCCTGTACATGTGGCACAATGCAAACAATATGAAAAGTACACAAATTGTTATGTTAACAGCTGTGGTGTGCGTACTGTAAGACCTTCGGTACACACACCATCAGATTATTTGACTTGTCACTCTAACGAAGTAGGTGAGTGTCAGCAATATGTCTCGTGGTCTTACCGTGGCGTGTTTATCTTCTGCCGTTAGGTCAGACGATAGAAATGCCACTTACACGCTCAGGGTAGCAGATTGACGGTGACCAACTTTAAACAGAACTTGATTAATTTTCACACACATTTATTAAAATAATAACAATCATAAAATAACAATCATAAACCTTACTTAACTTGATTCTGAATGCTATTTACAACTGACAATCTGAAGTTCCTTTGGTCTTGGTACGTTAATCTTATTCTCACATAACTCTGATACTTGACAAAGTGTCTATACATTTATCTTCATGGCTATGTACAGGAATATGATAATCTTACTAGGCGCAGACTGAAACTTGAGTACAGACAAATGCAGACTGATGCAGACTGATGCAGACTAATGCAGACTAATTAATCGAAGGTCTGCACACTCGTTATAATACCTCGCGTGTTCAGATATCACTGCAAGAGTGTGATCCGCGAGGACAAAAGGTTCTATGTTAGCAGCAATCTCATTGGCTGCATTACATATTAATACGCGGATCGGCGGAAGCAGAATTTGTTCCGTCTCTAAGACAGCACCATCTCGTAGTGCGGAGATGGACGAGCGCTGCGCCTGTGCTGTTGTGCTTTGCGGGGCGGACTCTAGTGGGAAAGTTGTGTATGCGCTGACTACGTGGAACTATGTACACAACAATAGCTTTCAAGAATTAAGCCTCCAGTAAGTTTACAAAATATATTTTATAGAAAAATATGATTTTCTTGAAAGTTACAATTTATCAAAAATCTGCCTTCGTAGACAACTTCAGTAACCCATTTACCCACCCTACCCCTGTGGCCTACCCGTGTGACCATCCCTGCTGCAAGAACTGCCCTACACATGATCCTTCCACCACCTTCATGAACCCTGTAACTGGCAAAACATACACTACTAAAGGGAGACCCACCTGTCAGGTAATACATGTTGTGTACTAGCTGTTATGTTAACACTGTTTTTATGTTGGAATATCTACCACCAAGTTGTCAGTCTTGATGAATGGACACAGACAGGGGGTGTAGACTGGGAACACACAACATAATGTTCCAGAGCATGCTCAAAAACCTGTCATCCACGACCTCAGTGCCTGTTTTGGTATACATGACATCTGGATTCTTGCTGCAGTCACTAGCTTGTCAGAACTCTGCCGGTGGCAACTAGCATTACAACATGTTCCTGGTTCTTGCCACTCACCTGGTCTTAACTTACATCATTAATTTCTTTGGTCTCAGCATTTCTTCTCAGTACAACTCCGTTCTTCACTACCTTTTAGTTTTCTATATCTCTTATTTTCTGGTATGTTTATTTTTCCATGACCACCACTTCCACCAAACACAATGCACTAAGCCTTCCACTCATAGTAACTTTTGCATGGTGTTTTGTCAGCAATCTGTCTTACATTACACCATATCTTCCACCTTTAGGCTCTCAGGTTTTCAAGTCTTGTCTGGTGCAGACCCCAACAATCAGTCTATCCACCTCATCCAATCTGATAAGTCTCCCCAGACCCAGGGTTCCAGGATGCTTTCCCAAACTCTTTCATTTCTTAAGCGCCACCAGTCCCTTTCCTTCAGCCCTACTTGTTTCCTTTCAACACCCTTGCTCACATTTCTACTTTGTAGAATCATTCTGCCGTACTCCACAGACAGAAGAACAAACTTTTTGTACCATTAAGAGTGGCTCAAAATAGAATTAAATTCCAGTTAGATAATGGTGCATCTGTTTTCCTCATTGATGAAGATGCCTATGAAATGATGAGTAGCCCATGGCTCAGGAGCCTGCTTCTCTTTTGTCCAAATATGACAGACACTAAGTTTCAGTTCTTGGCAAGTGCATCTCACCACCAGCTTTTCATGATGTTATAAAGAGTGCTTTCTTTCATGTACTAGATTCTAGAAACAGTGTCAACATTTTTGGTTTAGACCTGACTGACTTGCTCAGTCTGTGCATACAAGACAATGTGTTGCAAATCATTGCTTCAGTGCCTCATACTACTGTTCCTACATCTGCAATAAGTACAGTAAACATTTTGAACCAGGATTATGAATGGCTGAATATTATGAGGCACACCTTACTGTTAAAGGCCATGCACTATTATAATGCTTTGCCTATCCCCATGCTATATGTGAGCAGGTTGTTCAGGAGCTGCATGGATTGAAAGACAAAGGGGTGGTACAACTCATTTCTGATAGTGCGTGTGCATCCCTCTTGGTCATATTACAAAAGGTACCAGGGGGTTTACATCTCTTTGCTGATTTCAAAGGAACAGCACACTCACAAACTGTCATGAATTAATTCCGTCTCCCATGACTGGAGGAGTTAATGGACAGATTCTTTACCAAGACTGATTTATGGGAGACAGACTTCTAGTTACCATGGGCAAGCAGTCCAAGAGATATTTTATGATAACACACACCTGGGTTTGTTCCAGTTTCAAAGACTACTGTTCAGAAGTGCTCCAGATACTGGTATTTTTCAGTCATTTCTTGAACAATTATCAGCAAAAGCCCCTTCTTGTATAAATACATAGATGATGATGTCACAGACTGTATGCCTGCTGAACATTTGGCCAATTTAGAATGTTTGTTTAAAGTTCTTACTGTTGCTGGCTCAAAGTGTAACAAGAAAAAGTGCTCCTTCTTGCATGAGGAGCTTGAATACTTAGGACCTGTCATAAATGTGCAGTGTGTTCATCCTGCTTATTTGCATTTGTCTGTAACTAAAGATATTCTCGCATCCCATAAATCGAGGGGCTGCAGGTTGTCATGGACAGACTCTCACATTACATTGTGTTCATCACAAATGCTGCACAACCTGCTGCTCTGCTGAACCAGCTGTGCCAGATAGGTGCTCCCTTTGTAAGGTCCCAATAATGTAAGAATGCATTTCAGCAGTTAAAGGAGGCATTGTTACAGCATTGTATGATTAATTTTGATCCAGCTAAGGCTGTTTTATTTCCTGTGGATTAATCATCTTATTGCATTGAAGCTGTGTGCTCTCAAAGAATTGGTTCATCTCATTTGCCTTGAAAACTGTCAGCAAACAACAGGCCAATCACACTCAACTTCAAAAAGTAGTGATACTGAGGTAGAGCAGATTGTTTTCTATGATTGGTTTATGCAAAGCTGACTTATAGGTACCACAGGACAAGCAGTAAAAGAAATATTTTGTGATCAACACTCACCTGGGTTTGTTCCATTTCCAAAGACTACTATTCAGAAGTTATTCAGCTTCTGGTATTTTTCAGTGTTTCCTGGAACAATTAACAGCAAAATTCCCTTCATGTATAAACTATCAGGGTGATGATGAAGTCATATGTTGTGTGCCTGCTGAACATTTGGCAAAATTAGAGTGTATGTTTCAAGATCTTACTGTGGCTGGCTGGCACCATGTAACACCAAGGAGCTACAGGTCATCATGGGCAAGCTCACATGTGACATTACATTTACTGCAAATGCAGTGCGAACTACTGCTCTGCTGAACCAGCTTCACCAGAAAGGTGTTCCCTTGGTATGACCCCAATAATATAAGGATGTGTTTCAGCAGTTAGAGGATGGATTGTTAAGTTGTTGTTGTCTGATCATTTTCATCCAGCTAAGCCTGTTGCATTTCCCTTGGATTCATCATGTTATGGGACTGGAGTTCTACTCTCCCAAACTACTGGTTCATCTGAGAGGCTCATTGCTTTTGCCTTGAAAACTCTCGACAAAGCACAGTCTAGTTACACTCAACTTCAAAACCTTCAAACAGGTTTACTAAGTTCCATCAATTTTTTTATTGTCAGAGGTTCTATTTGGTTATGACTCATCGTCTTTTAATGGATTTGTTTAATACTTCCAAGCCTGTCCCACAATGGACAGGGGAAAACTGCAATGTTGGGCTCTGTTGCTATCTAATTATTAGTAGTAGAAGTTGCTGTACACACCTGCTGCACAACATTTGAATGCTGATTCGTGGTCTTAGCTATTGGTTGGTACTAGCACAGCATTTGATTTGTCTATGGAATCATGTTGCCAAATCAATACTAAAGATTTTGAAATTCTTCAAAGAATGTGTTGCTACTTTTTGCATGGTCATGCACTGTCCAGGTAATTAAACGTTTTTCTGTTGTGTGCAGTGTTCAACAATGCTCAGACAGTGGTTCCTCACTTCCTCCAACAGGAAGTTTTGCCTCTGTTGCACCAAGGACACTGGGGCATAGATCACACAAAGTGTTCACCCAATGTCATTGTACTTGTCAGGGCATCAATGCCCAAACTCAGCAAGTGATCACTGACTGTAATGCGTGTATCAGCATCAGTGTGTTATACCACAATGCTTTTTACAGTGCCAAAGTACATCCAGACATTGTAAATGAATCCACATTGATTTTGTAACTCCACTCTGGAGCACATGATGTTTCTTGGTGGTAGATTCATACATTAAATTTCTTTTTTGTGTCCCCTTGATATCTGTCACACCTAATAGTAGTCAATCAGCTTTGTCTTCTATTTTTTATCTTGAAGGCCTTCGTGAAGTTCTGGTGTCAGACAATGGATCACAATTCGTGTCAGTCAGTTTTCAATAGTTTCGTGCCTAGAACACACACCATGTAAATACTGCACCTTTTCACCCTGAAGCTGAATGGTTCATTTAAACATTCAAGAGTCTGTTCAAGAAACTTCATTCCTCTCACACACAGGAGCAAACCTTAAAGATTATCTTTCCTCATACAGCTCCTTGGCACATGACAGGAAGTCTGTGGCAGAATTATCAGACAGTCATCATCACTGTATCATGTTGCATATTCTGCAGCCATCATGGGAACAGTTCATTCTGCTGGGTCACAAAAAGCTTCAGCTGCAAGGACAAAGTTTTCTTTAAAGTTTCTGGTATGGCATTGAAAGCACAGCATAATTGCACAAGTTTTCATTTTATGTTGTTGAAGGCTCCTCTTGGCTGCATCAGTATCACCAGAATCAGCTGCATCACTTTTATGCCAGTGACTCTGCCACAGAATATTTGCCTACTGACCAGCACAGCTGGGGTCTGCAGTAGTAGTCATCTCCATCTCTGCTCCTGTCACAGTTGGTGCCACCCTTAGTGGTGCCAATAGAGATCATCAACACCTCACCTTCGCTGCTGATGGTCTTGCAGCCTGAGCCAATGACTGTTGAGGCACCACCCCCAGACAGCCATCACAACACCTGCAGAGTTTTGCTTGTAGACAATCCATCCACAGTGTCTGCATCACTAGATGCAGGAATGCACCCTGTGATCTAATTTTTGGTGAGTGTTCCCAGTCACTTGCAAGGTAGCTACTCTGGTGCAGACAAGCAGCCACCTTCAGCCATTGTTATACTCCCTGTCTCCTCACCTACACCCATGTTCAGGCCTCCCCCCCCCCCCCTCCCCCAACTAGACAGCCTATATACAAAGGGGCCGATGATGCTCCAGTGTCATGTTTCTGCTAAACTTCAAGTGGAATGTTCAAACTGGTAATAGTGGAATGCAAAATCTGTGGAAATAATCTGTTGCTGATGCAAAAACACAAGAAGAAATTGCAAAAAATACTCTGGTAAATGTTTTTCAAATGACTGAATGCATACTGGATCAATAACACACACCCCTAGTAGTCCAATTACAGTAGAGTTTCCTAGATATTTCTGCTTTGAAGTTCATTAAGGAAACAAATAACCACACTAACAAGAATATAAACAACAAATATAGACCCTGTAGGATTTATTTTTCATCTCAAGCATAGAATGTTAAAAATGAAATGCATGTTACATCTGATAAAACAAAGTCATAAGCAATCATCCACTTGTAATGCACAACAATGTATGAAGAAATGACAAAAAGTATTCAGAAGACGCTCTCACAGACTGTAGGCTTCTCATGGGTAACTTCTCCAATAAGAAGCATTACCAAGATCAGGCAATGTTAAATGTACTGCAGTAATGAACAAATATAACAATAAAACTGACTCTATCCCACAACAAATATTATTGTCTTAGTTTGGAAAATAAATCTGCAGGTGTGGTCCACAATCTTCAAGTGGACACTTATGTACAGCGAGTAGTTGTGAAGCATCCAACTACAAATGTAAGAAGCATGTGCTAACAATTTATCCATGTCAAAAGTCAGGTGATAATAATAATGAAACCCAAACAATGTCTTGTGTCCTGGCTCAGAGTAAAGTGGTGAGTGATGTCAGCATTTGCTGAAACTTTCTGTTACCAATAAGGACTTGCAGGCTCCATAAAACCTGATGGTGGCAAGCTTGGAATTTTAAAGAAAAACAGAACATGAAAAAAGCAGTACATTGCAATACTTGTTGGTGCAATGGTGTTTAAAAGAAGAACAGGCGCCTGAAACAGAGAGTTGGCCCAATGAAGTAAGGAGGCAAACAATTCTGTTGACAGACATAACCTAAAAAAATGTCTATGAAGATAGACTATTAAGGAATTAGCAGCTAACTTAAATTATGACATTCCATAAGAGGTACAATGTTAACAACACAAATGTGTGTTGAATTCAGATTCCTTTTCTATCTATCTGAACTTACCTCAGGCCTGCTGTGTCCTCCATTCAAATACATGGTTTTTCTGATCACTTCCTCTTGACCGGACATTACAGTCCGCAGGAAGGAGGTATAAATTTTTGACAATGGTTCCATGCTGACAAATTTCTATTGGGTCTAGCACAAATTATGGGCATACAGTCTCTCTGCCAGAGAAAATTAATATTCATGTTGCAACCATCAGTACTGAATTAGATTAAATGCAATGGTCAATAGGCCCCATTGTGAGGAAAAAATGCACACAAAGACAAGTTGGAGTTCACCAGACAGAGAAAGCATTGAGGTGCAGACTGGCGCAGAAGGAACTTCTTGTGTATGTGTGGAGGGGGGAGGGAGGGCTTGTGCTTCTCACTGCTTCTCATGGTATCTGTCTTTCAGACATGTTCAAAAGAACAGATACCATGTTCATATAGTTAAGTCTAACTGGCCATCGACCTTCTTCTTCTGTGCTGGATGCACACACATCACCTTCGACCATCCACCATCAACCTTCTTCTTCAGTGCTGGATGCACACACATCACCCGAACTTTTACAGGACTCAGTAAGACTGTCTGCCCCGAGTAATGAGTGTAATAGGCAGGAGCACTATGAATGTAGTGTGTGGGCATTACGTTAGGAATGTGAGTCTCACGGGGAGCATGCAAAGGATAAATCCCTGCAGTCACACTATCCTCTGTGCCCTCGGTGGCTCAGATGGATACAGCATCTGCCAAGTAATCAGGAGATCCCGGGTTTGGGTCCCAGTCAGGGCACACATTTCCAACTGCCCCATTGATTTATATCAATGCCTGTTGACAGCTTAGGGTCTTGATTTAATTATCATTTCAATTTGAATGTGGTCTGAAGTGTCTTAGTGTCTTGATTTTGTTTGCTGTGTCTATTTTGACTTAATATTTGTGACCGAGGGCTCATTTGTTGTAATATAAACGTAACATTGTTAATCTGAATATAAATTAGGAATTCATAAACTGAGTCCCAAACATTAAATTCTTTGTTGTGTATGTTGATCAGCATCTGATACATGACAAGCACATGAACTACCTTCAAAATATATTGTGTGAACTACAAATACTAGAATAAATATGTAACTGCTCATGATTAAGAACATTTTACTTGTTTTGTAGAAATGGTGTTGTCATTCTCAGACCTGGTGGTACACAAAACTGCACAAGTGATCAGATACATCTGATACACAGATACAGTTCTAATTTGCATAACTACCCAACATTTTGAGCCAGTTCATGCATAGCGGAGGGTTTGCTGGCCATAGCATGGCCAAATTTCAAGCCCTGAAAAAATCACTTCACACACACGCACACACACTCACTCACTCACTTCTCTGTTTTACTTCATATAGAAGGTTGTCTTTAACTGGCCAGAACTGTTTCAAGTTTAAGAAGCACAGTAATCTTTGGTGTGTCTGGTATATGAAGCTAATACATTCAGGCACTTCTCACATAGCTCAAACTTCGTTGCCTTCCCTGTAACATACCCAGCTATATGACATTAAAAATTTCTTTCAGTGATACTTAACTTACACTCAGAACCAATTTCATGCTCATTCCAACCTTTTGGAAGCCTAAACACAGGCTGAGCTACAAATGATGTGGGGCATTTAAGGGAATGTTGTTCAAGAAAACTTGAAAGTTAGGCAGAACCACTCTTGTTCATAAGATCCTTTCCCTCCATCCATAAAATACTGAGAAACACAAATATTTTTGCAAACTGCTTTCTAATAGCACAGCTGTGAGGACCTTCTGAATATTTATAACTCAGGAGGATATGTTTTCTAGGCAACCTTGTGTTAATCTAGCAGAAAGCAAAAAGATTTTAATTATTCTTGTACAAAAAGATTTACTGCAGATCAAAAACACTTTATGTGGACAGACTCACACCACTTGAATTGCTTTCCAGTGACCAAATTTTCCAATTTCAACATGCTCAAATATCATCATAACTTCATTCAGCAAGGTGACAGCCTCCTTCTATCTTTGTAGATTGAAGGTGCTGAGGGCAGTGACTAGGTGTCTGGAACTCATTGTGGAAAACCACTTTCCAACTATTTCCATTAACCATGCTGATGTTCTGTACTCAGCAGCACCAGTTTCAAAGGACACAAACTTCAGACTACAACTGCTTTCATGACTGAGAAAAGAATATGCCCCAGAAATTTTAATTTTGCTGAACTTACATCTATTGTTAGTCTGGGAACCAGTATCAGTCATTATGCTGATAAAATAATGTAGTTCCTTAATATGATTATCCTCCCCTCATGAACCATAGACCTTGCCGTTGGTGGGGAGGCTTGCATGCCTCAGTGATACAGATAGCCGTACCGTAGGTGCAACCACAACAGAGGGGTATCTGTTGAGAGGCCAGACAAACGTATGGTTCCTGAAGAGGGGCAACAGCCTTTTCATTAGTTGCAGGGGCAACAGTCTGGATAATTGACTGATCTGGCCTTGTAACACTAACCAAAACGGCCTTGCTGTGATGGTACTGCGAACGGCTGAAAGCAAGGGGAAACTACGGCCGTAATTTTTCCCGAGGGCATGCAGCTTTACTGTATGGATAAGTGATGATGGCGTCCTCTTCGGTAAAATATTCTGGAGGTAAAATAGTCCTCCATTTTGATCTCCGGGCAGGGACTACTCAGGAGGACGTCGTTATCAGGAGAAAGAAAACTGGCATTCTACGGATGGGAGCGTGGAGTATCAGATCCCTTAATCGGGCAGGTAGGTTAGAAAATTTAAAAAGGGAAATGGATAGGTTAAAGCTGGATATAGTGGGAATTAGTGAAGTTCGGTGGCAGGAGGAACAATACTTTTGGTCAGGTGATTACAGGGTTATAAATACAAAATCAAGTAGGGGTACTGCAGGAGTAGGCTTACTAATGAATAAAACAATAGGAATGCAGGTATGCTACTACAAACAGCACAGCAAACGCATTGTTGTGCCCAAGATTGACGCAAAGCCCATGCCTACAACAGTAGTACAAGTTTATATGCCAAATAGCTCTGCATATGACGAAGAAATTGAAGAAATATATGATGAGATAAAAGATATTATTCAGATAGTGAAGGGAGATGAAAATTTAATAGTCATGAGTGACTGGAATTCGATAGTAGGAAAAGGAAGAGAAGGAAACATAGTAGGTGAATATGGATTGGGGGTATGAAATGAAAGAGGAAGCTGCCTGGTGGAATTTTGCACAGAGCACAACTTAATCATAGCTAACACTTGGTTCAAGAATCATAAAAGGAGGTTGTATACATTGAAGAAGCCTGGAGATACTGACAGGTTTCAGATAGAATATATAATGGTAAGACAGAGATTTAGGAACCAGGTTTTGAATTGTAAGACATTTCCAGGGGCAGATGTGGATTCTGACCACAATCTATTCATTATCAACTGTAGATTAAAACTGAAGAAACTGCAGAAAGGTGAGAATTTAAGGATATGGGACCTGGATAAACTTACTAAACCAGAGGTTGTACAGAGTTTCAGGCAGAGCATAAGGGAACAATTGACAGGAATGGCGGAAAGAAATACAGTAGAAGAAGAATGGGTAGCTTTAAGGGATGAAGTAGTGAAGGCAGCAGAGGATCAAGTAGGTAAAAAGATGAGGGCTAGTAGAAATCCTTGGGTCACAGAAGAAATATTGAATTTAATTGATGAAAGGAGAAAGTATAAAAAGGCAGTAAATGAAGCTGGCAAAAAGCAATACAAATGTCTCAAAAATGAGATCAACAGGCAGTACAAAATGGCTAAGCAGGCATGGCTAGAGGACAAACATAAGGATGTAGAGGCTTATCTCACTAGGGGTAAGATAGATACTACCTACAGGAAAATTAAAGAGACCTTTGGAGAAAAGAGAACCACTTGTATGAATATCAAGAGCTCAGATGGAAACCCAGTTCTAAACAAAGAAGGGAAAGCAGAAAGGTGGAAGGAGTATAAGAGGGTCTATACAAGGGCGATGTACTTGAGGGCAATGTTATAGAAATGGAAGAGGATGTAGATGAAGATTAAATGGGAGATATGATACTGCGTGAAGAGTTTGATAGGGCACTGAAAGACCCAAGTCGAAACAAGGCCCCGGGACTAGACAACATTCCATTAGAACTACTGACAGCCTTGGGAGAGCCAGTGCTGAGAAAACTCTGCCATCTGGTGAGCAAAATGTATGAGACAGGCAAAATACCCTCAGACTTCAAGAAGAATATAATAATTCCAATCCCAAAGAAAGCAGGTGTTGACAGATGTGAATATTACTGAACGATCAGTTTAATAAGTCACGGATGCAAAATGCTAACGCGCATTCTGTACAGACGAATGAAAAAATTGGTAGAAGCTGACCTCAGGGAAGATCAGTTTGGATTCCGTAGAAATGTTGGAAAACATGAGGCAATACTGACCCTACAACTTATTTTAGAAGCTAGATTAGGAAAAGGCAAACCTACGTTTCTAGCATTTGTAGACTCAGAGAAAGCTTTTGACAATGTTGACTGGAATACTCTCTTTCAAATTCTGAAGGTGGCAGGGGTAAAATACAGGAAGCGAAAGGCTATTTACAATTTATACAGAAACCAGATGGCAGTTATAAGAGTTGAGAGACATGAAAGGGAAGCAGTGGTTGGGAAGGGAGTGAGACAGGGTTGTAGCCTCCCCCCAATGCTATTCAATCTGTATATTGAGCAAGCAGTAAAGGAAACAAAAGAAAAATTTGGAGTAGGTATTAAAATCCATGGAGAAGAAATAAAAACTTTAAGGTTCGCTGATGACTTTGTAATTTTGTCAGAGACAGCAAAGGATTTGGAAGAGCAGTTGAACAGAATGGACAGTGTCTTGAAAGGATGATATAAGATGAACATCAACAAACGCAAAATGAGGATAATGGAATGTAGTCGAATTAAGTCGGGTGCTGCTGATGGAATTAGATTAGGAAATGAAACACTTAAAGTAGTAAAGGAGTTTTGTTATTTGGGGAGCAAGATAACTGATGATGGTCGAAGTAGAGAGGATATAAAATGTAGACTGGCAGTGGCAAGGAAAGCGTTTCTGAAGAAGAGAAATTTGTTAACATCGACTATAGAGTTAAGTGCAGGAAGTCATTCCTGAAAGTATTTGTATGGAGTGTAGCCATGTATGGAAGTGAAACGTGGACGATAAATAGTTTGGACAAGAAGAGAATAAAAGCTTTCAAAATGTGGTGCTATTAGAGAATGCTGAAAATTAGATGGGTAGATCACATAACTAATGAGGAGGTACTGAGTAGGATTGGGGAGAAGAGGAGTTTGTGGCACAACTTGACTAGTAGAAGGGATCAGTTAGTAGGACATGTTCTGAGGCATCAACGGATCACAAATTTCGTATTGGAGGGCAGCATGGAGGGTAAAAATCGTAGAGGGAGACCAAGAGATGAATACACTAAGCAGATTCAAAAGGATGTAGGCTGCAGTACATACTGGGAGATGAAGCAGCTTGCACAGGATAGAGTAGCATGGAGAGCTGCATCAAACAAGCCTCAGGACTGAAGACCACAACAACAACAACAATATGATTATAGTCAACAACTGAGGTTTGCAGCTTACACTTGTTTCTTATCCTCTCACAAATGTTTATAACAGTATTGGACTGTAAACATAGCCCTAAGTTTATTGAAGGGTGTGGCTCGTCTGCAATGATGTATATTTTTTCTAGCTAGATCTTCAGGATTTAAAATATAATTCTGAATTATATAATTTTTTCCTGATACAATTCCAAACTTCCTCCACTAACTTTGATTTGCAGGGCCTGTGTCTGATGTCTCACACTGCATGCATACCCCTATATGTTTACTGCTTTTATGATTTGCAAAATAATGTGACACAAAACTTTTCCACTTACATTACTTCCAGTAAAATGATATGCCTGTATTTGTTTCCATCTGGAAGAGATACCATCCAAAAGAAAAACACTGGCATATGTGACAGAACCTTCATGACATGGAAGGGTAATGTGGCCAGTAAACGCATCTGTTAGTAAATCAAAAATGAATCTCCAGAAAACTTCTGATAAAAAGAAAAACCACCATCTCAGCCAACAATGTTAATACATGATTCTTCAGTGGTGATCAAGTTACAGATAACTTGTTAGAATGCTGAGAGTGGATGGAATTTTCACTAGCAGTATTTCACAAGCAAGGGAAGTGAAGGTTGTGGAGGTAAATTGCTGATCTCCAGTTTTCCCAGTTTACTATCTCCAAGGATCCAAATTTTGTCACTGAAGATTTAGAATAGCTGTTAGTGTGATGAAAACAAACAAGATCAAAATAAGTAAAAGAAATCTTAAAATCTTTTAAGAGCAAATTATCCACTAAACTTATGATATACATGTCACAGAAAAATAAGGTCTCTTATGAAGTCAGACTCCACTACAAAGCCACCTACATAGCCGACACCATTAATACATGTATCTTCAGTGTTGCTCGACTCATGCGTAAGCTAGTTGCAATGCTGCTAGTCGATGAAATATGCACTTGCAGCATTTGACTAGCAAGGTGAGGGGAGATTGTCAAGAAAAGTTGCTGATCTCCAATCTCAGCAGTTTATTATCTCCAAGAATCTATATCCTAAAATATATTTTCTTTTGTCGGTCCATTTTACTCAACTAATATTGACATTGCCAGCATCACTACAAAATGCTTCTTTGTTATCTCTTGAGTCATAGGTGAGGTGGAGTATGTAATTTTTGCAGCCAGTCTTTTGGTACCAGAGGGATCACACATTGCAGAGACAAGTTCTTAATATCCAGTCTTACTAGTTTATTGTCTGAAAGGGCTCATGTTGGGTCACCAAAATGTTGAAACACTCTGTACAGGTGACACAAGGTAAACAAATCAAAAACAAATAATAATCACAAAAATTTCAAGAATAATTTTCTTTTAAAGTTTACTGAATATATCTTACAGAGAAACATATTTTCTTAAGTAGTTTCATTTTATTGAAATAAGGCCTCTGTAGCTAATGTTGTCTTTGTGTGCTATTCCATGGCACCTGATTCAGAGGTATTGTATTGTACTGTATTGTATTTATTGGTGCTGTTGTCTACAAAGCATCTTTTGCCCTAAGACATTGGACAAGTCACTTTATAAGTACACATCCCAAAGTGATTTCTAGGCATATCTATTTAAGGTTACAATAAAACTCTTTATGCATTAGATATTTATACAGAAGATTACAAAGCTCATGGGGGGATGGAATTTTTGTGACTGTATTTGTATGGCAAGGAAAGGAGAGGTTGTGGATAAACATTGCTGATCTCTAGTCTTAAATGTTTACTGTATCTCAAAGTACACTTATTCTGTCCTGAAGTTGTAACACTCTGTACATGTGGCACAATGCCAGCAATATAAAAAGTAAACAAATTGTTATGTTAACAGCTATGGTGTGCGTACTGTAAGACCTTCGGTACACACACCATCAGATTATTTGACTTGTCGCTCTAACGAAGTAGGTGAGTGTCAGCAATATGTCTCGTGGTCTTACCATGGCGTGTTTATCTTCTGCCGTTAGGTCAGATGATAGAAATGCCACTTACACGCTTAGAGTAGCAGATTGACGGTGACCAACTTTAAACAGAACTTGATTAATTTTCACACACATTTATTAAAATAATATCAATCATAAACCTTACTTAACTTGATTATGGATGCTATTTACAATTGACAATCTGATGTTCCTTTGGTCTTGGTACATTAATCTTATTCTCACATATCTCTGATACTTGACAAAGTGTCTATACATTTATCTTCATGTCTATGTACAGGAATATGATAATCTTACTAGGTGCAGACTGAAACTTGACTACAGACAAATGCAGACTGATGCAGACTAATGCAGACTAATGCAGACTAATTAATCGGAGGTCTGCACACTCGTTATAATACCTTGCGAGTTCAGGTATCACTGCACGAGTGTGATCCACGAGGACAAAAGGTTCTATGTTAGCAGCAATCTCATTGGCTGCATTACATATTAATACGCGGATCGGCGGAAGCAGAATTTGTTCCGTCTCTAAGACAGCACCATCTCGTAGTGCGGAGATGGACGAGCGCTGCGCCTGTGCTGTTGTGCTTTGCGGGGCGGACTCTAGTGGGAAAGTTGTGTATGCGCTGACTACGTGGAACTATGTACACAACAATAGCTTTCAAGAATTAAGCCTCCAGTAAGTTTACAAAATATATTTTATAGAAAAATATGATTTTCTTGAAAGTTACAATTTATCAAAAATCTGCCTTCGTAGACAACTTCAGTAACCCATTTACCCACCCTACCCCTGTGGCCTACCCGTGTGACCATCCCTGCTGCAAGAACTGCCCTACACATGATCCTTCCACCACCTTCATGAACCCTGTAACTGGCAAAACATACACTACTAAAGGGAGACCCACCTGTCAGGTAATACATGTTGTGTACTAGCTGTTATGTTAACACTGTTTTTATGTTGGAATATCTACCACCAAGTTGTCAGTCTTGATGAATGGACACAGACAGGGGGTGTAGACTGGGAACACACAACATAATGTTCCAGAGCATGCTCAAAAACCTGTCATCCACGACCTCAGTGCCTGTTTTGGTATACATGACATCTGGATTCTTGCTGCAGTCACTAGCTTGTCAGAACTCTGCCGGTGGCAACTAGCATTACAACATGTTCCTGGTTCTTGCCACTCACCTGGTCTTAACTTACATCATTAATTTCTTTGGTCTCAGCATTTCTTCTCAGTACAACTCCGTTCTTCACTACCTTTTAGTTTTCTATATCTCTTATTTTCTGGTATGTTTATTTTTCCATGACCACCACTTCCACCAAACACAATGCACTAAGCCTTCCACTCATAGTAACTTTTGCATGGTGTTTTGTCAGCAATCTGTCTTACATTACACCATATCTTCCACCTTTAGGCTCTCAGGTTTTCAAGTCTTGTCTGGTGCAGACCCCAACAATCAGTCTATCCACCTCATCCAATCTGATAAGTCTCCCCAGACCCAGGGTTCCAGGATGCTTTCCCAAACTCTTTCATTTCTTAAGTGCCACCAGTCCCTTTCCTTCAGCCCTACTTGTTTCCTTTCAACACCCTTGCTCACATTTCTACTTTGTAGAATCATTCTGCCGTACTCCACAGACAGAAGAACAAACTTTTTGTACCATTAAGAGTGGCTCAAAATAGAATTAAATTCCAGTTAGATAATGGTGCATCTGTTTTCCTCATTGATGAAGATGCCTATGAAATGATGAGTAGCCCATGGCTCAGGAGCCTGCTTCTCTTTTGTCCAAATATGACAGACACTAAGTTTCAGTTCTTGGCAAGTGCATCTCACCACCAGCTTTTCATGATGTTATAAAGAGTGCTTTCTTTCATGTACTAGATTCTAGAAACAGTGTCAACATTTTTGGTTTAGACCTGACTGACTTGCTCAGTCTGTGCATACAAGACAATGTGTTGCAAATCATTGCTTCAGTGCCTCATACTACTGTTCCTACATCTGCAATAAGTACAGTAAACATTTTGAACCAGGATTATGAATGGCTGAATATTATGAGGCACACCTTACTGTTAAAGGCCATGCACTATTATAATGCTTTGCCTATCCCCATGCTATATGTGAGCAGGTTGTTCAGGAGCTGCATGGATTGAAAGACAAAGGGGTGGTACAACTCATTTCTGATAGTGCGTGTGCATCCCTCTTGGTCATATTACAAAAGGTACCAGGGGGTTTACATCTCTTTGCTGATTTCAAAGGAACAGCACACTCACAAACTGTCATGAATTAATTCCGTCTCCCATGACTGGAGGAGTTAATGGACAGATTCTTTACCAAGACTGATTTATGGGAGACAGACTTCTAGTTACCATGGGCAAGCAGTCCAAGAGATATTTTATGATAACACACACACCTGGGTTTGTTCCAGTTTCAAAGACTACTGTTCAGAAGTGCTCCAGATACTGGTATTTTTCAGTCATTTCTTGAACAATTATCAGCAAAAGCCCCTTCTTGTATAAATACATAGATGATGATGTCACAGACTGTATGCCTGCTGAACATTTGGCCAATTTAGAATGTTTGTTTAAAGTTCTTACTGTTGCTGGCTCAAAGTGTAACAAGAAAAAGTGCTCCTTTTTGCATGAGGAACTTGAATACTTAGGACCTGTCATAAATGTGCAGTGTGTTCATCCTGCTTATTTGCATTTGTCTGTAACTAAAGATATTCTCGCATCCCATAAATCGAGGGGCTGCAGGTTGTCATGGACAGACTCTCATATTACATTGTGTTCATCACAAATGCTGCACAACCTGCTGCTCTGCTGAACCAGCTGTGCCAGATAGGTGCTCCCTTTGTAAGGTCCCAATAATGTAAGAATGCATTTCAGCAGTTAAAGAAGGCATTGTTACAGCATTGTCTGATTAATTTTGATCCAGCTAAGGCTGTTTTATTTCCTGTGGATTAATCATCTTATTGCATTGAAGCTGTGTGCTCCCAAAGAATTGGTTCATCTCATTTGCCTTGAAAACTGTCAGCAAACAACAGGCCAATCACACTCAACTTCAAAAAGTAGTGATCAGCATTATGTATGGTGTTACTAAGTTCCATCAACTTCTGTACTGTCAGGAGTTCTATTTGATTACATATCATTAACTTTAATGGATTTATTTAATGCTTCCAAGCCTGTTCCACTGCGGACAGTGCAAAAATTGCAGTGTGGGCTGTATTGTTGCCTAATTATCAATGTGAGTCATTTACAGGTGCAATGCACAATATTTGAATGCTGTATTGTTGCCTTGGCTACCAGTCAGTACTGACACAACATTTGACTTGCCTGAGCAATCATGTTATCAAAACAATACTCAGGATTTTGAAATTTATCAAACTCTTACTCTTGATTCTTGGTGTATTGCTGGAGCACCTGCTTCTGACCCAGTTCTTTGGATAGTTTAGCTATATGTGTGCCACAGGTGGCTGTATAGTTTGAAAGAATTTCCTCACCCACTAATGTGATCTGCTTTTCACACTGACATGCACTGTTCATCTGATCAGGTGTTCTGCTGTTGCATGCAGAGCATGATGAGTCACATTTTAAGAGTCCTCATTCCCTCCAGCAAAAAGTTTTATATGTGTTGCACCAAGGACACTGGGGCATAGTTCACACAGCAACTCACCCCAGGGCATTGTCCTTGGCAGAGCATCGATGTTCAAATTCAGCAAATGGCCACTGACTGTAATGTGTGTATGGACCACACCACAATGATTTTTTCAGTGGCAAAGTCCATCCAGCTGTTGTAAATGCATCCATATTGATTTTGTGAGTTCATTCTTGAGCACATGATGTTTGTTGGTGGTAGATGCATACAATAAATTTCTTTTTTGTTGACCTCTTGACATCCAACACAGCTAATAGTCCTGAATCAGTTTTGTCTTCTATTTTTTATCTTGGAGGTCATCCTGAGGCCCTTTTGTCAGACAATGGACCATAATTCACGTCAGTCAGTTTTCGGCAGTTTTGTGCCAACAACAGTATATACCACATAAATACTACACCTTTTCACACTCTAACAGTGAAACTGAAAGGTTCATTCAAACATTTAAGAGTCACTTGGAGGAACTCTGTTCGTCTTACACACAGAAGCAAGCTTTAAGAAATTTCTGTCCACCTACCACGCCTTGCCATGTGGTGGGAAATTGTTGGACCACAGTTTGTAAGTAACGACTTTAGGAAATTCCTAGCATGAGAAGGTATTTGTCAAGTGTTAATATCCAATTATAACCCACCTCCAAACCTGTGTGAACGAATAATGAAGGAAATTGGAAAATTATGTCGTACTTACTGTCATGAGAAACATCCTGTGTGGGTAACAAAAATTAAGGACTTTGAACTTAGCCTAAATGAATTACCACATATATCAACTGGGTTGATGCCTTTATAAGTTACAGGTAAACCTTTTATAGGAGAACCTCTAATTAAACTTTTTAATTGGCCTGAACAACCGAGTATGGATTACAAAGTGAATCAGGGAATAGTTGCTAAGCACTTAGTTGAAAGAGCACAACAAAGAGTAAATAAGCATAATGAAAAGGCTGTGGAACCTCAATACCAAGTTGATGAGCTGGTTCTTATAAAACATCTTCAAAGCTCAACGCTAAAGAAAGAGACTCATAAATTTTTCCAGAAGTATGAACGACCATATCGGGTACAAATAGTAATCCATCCTAAGACATTATTTTTAGTAGACCCTACAACTGGATCTGAGAAAGGAAAATACAGTGTAAAAGACATGAAGTTGTATGTATCCTCCAGGGACGTTAACTTTCTGAGTTGACGGGCGGAGTAATGACCGTCGGATGCCGAGTTGTTTTCGGTGTTTCTTCCAAAATAGTTTTCCTGCACTGAATTCCTTTAAAATCTTAAACTATTTTGTCATCTATTCCTAAAATCTTATATCTTAAAAAATTGGATATTACAGTCAATTAAAAAACAATCCTAGAGAATCACAGGTAAAAAGTGATATATAGATGAAGTGAACTGAATGGAATATTATATTTGTAGAAAATATAATATTGTGTGACTAGTATATAGTATATAGATTTTCTATTTTGTATTGAATATTTTATCCCTTTTATGTGATGTGATGTAGATGGGAGGGTTTGTATCAGTTTTTAAAGGGGTGGGTATTGTAAATAAAACCATGGTTTATGAGAACAGAAAAATTGTGGCTAACACAAAACATATACATCACACCCTTCAAACAAGCTTCACAAACAAGTGTGCCTAATTCTTCACCATTTGCCATATCCATAGGGTTGCTAAGATTTCCTTCGGGGACCTCAAGGGCGAAGTTGGGAATGTTCGTTCTGTAACGATTTAACACCAAAACTCCTCCGGCATCTCACTCAAGTACCTGAGAGGTAGGTATCCTGTGGAAAGGGGTGGGAAGGGTTTCCTGACTTTGGGGCTATCTTCTTTCTCTTCTTTGATCTTAGCAACCACATCCACTTTTTTTCTTTCTTACCTCTCAATTGAGGACCTACCTATTTTTTCCCTCTTTCGATATTCACTAATTTCTATCACTGAAGTCCTTCCTGGTTTCCATGGTTTCTAATAACCTACATCTTATCTTTAGATAAGAAGGCTGAAGAATCAGACTACATGAACACACATCCACATATACAGAAGAATAGCCTTATACACAAACATTGAAATTAAAGACTAGAAACCTGTTGCGATGTGAGAACCACCAGGTGTTGTAGGGGAAAGAATGTGTGTACATAGAAATATATATAAACTGACAGTTCTACATCATTGGTTCTTTTTCTTTTGTAGGTATATATATGAAGAGGTGTATATAAAGAAAGAATAGTGGTGATCAACTCATGCACAAAGAGCGACAAAAGCATGTGAGTTAGTGGAATAACTATAAAGCAGTAGTGAGCAGGGGATATGTAAGGAAGTGGCATGAGCAAAGAAAGAGAATATAAGCTAGAGCGGAATTAATCATGATAGACATTTAAGAAAAGTCAGTGCAATTAATACCCCAAGGAACTGATGGATTGTAGGATAGTAGGACTTAAACAGTGAATGTAGACATATTACCTATGGAAAATATAGAATTTGAGAAGTAGAGGAGGGCTCTACGGAGTAAAAGATGTATTAAAAAGTGAATGAGAAGTGTAGAATAGATTCGTAACTTTACCAGGGAATACTTAATTATAGTATACATAGGAATGTATACTGGGGTAATGAACCATGAAGCTTACTCAGAAAGGATAAAGGGGGTGTACCCGGCATTTACTAAATAAAGGACAGGCATACCTACGTGGAGATAGGATGATCTGTGGCCTAAAAAAGTAGAAATTTTTTTTATAAAGGGGCATACCTACCAAAATGGAAAGAGGAAGTGCTCTCATAAGGTCAACCCACAGGCAAAGTATAGGTACTGATCCTAGGAGAAGGGAACAGCATCATGACAAAAGTCACAAAATTTTATAGGAATTATTCTGGAAAGTATGAATTCTATGCACAACTAGCTTTATTATATTTCATATAAATAAATGTGTGTCAAAAGAACACCTTCATTTTGCCCAGAGTTCGTCCGAACTACAAGCTACAAACTAGTACAAAGGATGAGAACAGAAAGTAGAATACTATTCCTAAATACTAGTCAAGCATACTAAATCACAAATGAATACTCAGGTCTTGATATAAAAGTAAAGTGAGAACAAAATAAAGAAATGCTCAGCTAAAGATTGTTCTAGAGAAAAGAAATGGTTGTTATTGAAGGGTAACATGTATATATAAACCTATGTAAGAAATGCATACTGCTAAACTGTAAAATGTTATCATGTGTGATATTATGTACATACTGATTACGTATAAAATATCGTGTGTTCGATGTGAGGGGCAGGATATGTAGTGATTCAAGAATTTTTGCTCAAATTCTAGAACCACTCGGCCTTCTACCGTCTCGAACACATGATATTTTAGATATGAGTGTGAGATGACAGAATCCTACCTACTGCATGTCACATGTCTGTGTGTGCAGGTTTAAATTCTGTTGCAGCAAGAATGAAGACATGGCAGTGGAATGGCACTGACTAGTACCTGCCGGGCGATCCAGGGAAGTCTTAGTGAGACTATTGTTAGTGAAAAAATAAACAGTGAGAAGGTACTCTTGAAAAATAACTTTTGTCTTCACCTTGTTGAAGGGAAGACGTGCATTTTAATTCATGTTGAGAATGGACATGGTGTTTAAACCACCTTTCTCTTATAGGTAAATTAGTTAGTTCTGGGGTTTGGAGACACAAGAGACTTACTAAAATGTATATATTTAATGCAAAGAGTGGGTTTTGTAATATGTCTGAAGTTTAAATACATGTTATAAGTTAATGCAAATGAAACTTTGTACGTCCACTTATTTTTATAAGTAGAATGAGTCTTAAGGAATTCCTGTACCTAGCAGCATACTTTGGAAAAGAAGTGAAAGAGTTTACAGCAGCAGGCTAACCAGCAAGGAAGGTCAGCTGAGCATCTCAAGTAAGCCATCTTGGAAAACAAGTGGTAGTTAGTAGATCTACTTCATACTTAAATCATCATCCAAACCGTTATATTAGCCAATGTTTCTAACATATGCTTCTCCAGTGTTGCTCATCTTAGAGCCAAGCCAGTTAGCATCCAATTTGTGTACTAAACTTGCGATGGCAGTATTTGAGCACCAAGGGCTAGAGAGGTTATGGAGAACAGTTGCTGGCCTCCAAGCTTATCAGGTACTCTGAAAGTACTCATATCCTATTCCCAAAATTTTGGAGCAACTTGTACATGCGGCACATGAGGAACAAGATCATATATAAATGAAAAGTAATCTCAATGTCTTACAAGAAATAATTCCCCAAATGTTTACCAAACACATGTTACAGAAAAAAAATTTCCATGAGTAGATCCACTTTATTAAGAAACCATCTACTTAGCCAGTGTCACTAATGCATGCTACTTTGGTGGTGCTTGACTTGGAGATAAGCTGGTTACAATGCTGCTCATGGATGAATTTTGCACTGCCAGTATTTGGCCAGAAAGTGGAGGAGAGGTTGTGGAGAAAAGTTGCTAGTCTCCAGTCAGCACAGTTTACTATTTCAAAGTATTCATATTTAGTCTGTAAAGTTTGAAATGGATTGCAAATGTGGTGAAAGGAGAGCAAGATTAAAAATAAATCAATAGTAATGTTAATATCTTAGAAGAACTTGTTCTCCATAAATTGTACAAAATTTATGACAGAAAATTGTGTTTTCTTAAATAATTTAAAAAGAATTTATATCTTTGTGACATGTATTCAGTAGCACATCATGGTACTGCTGTGTCTAATCGACCTTTTGATACCATTCTCTTTTATGGCATTGTTTCTTTAAAATCTGCATACCTCATGATCTACTAAACGCAGTTTTCAGTACTATAATGATATTCAATGATTATCTACCAAAATTTCATTAATCATATTCGATTTTTCATTATATTTTGAAAATCTGTTTACCTATATTTTCACTGTATCTCTGAGAATGTTGATTATGCTACAACATCAGATTTGATACTTTTGCAAGTTACTGGAAAATAAACTTATTATTTTTTGGGTGTTATGTGTTAGTGTCCGTTCTTTTGGATGCATACAAAAGCACAGACACCAAGCATTTGTGTAACTGATTTGTCTTGATGGGCAATGAATCTTCCATCTTCAGTGTGAATGCACAGTTATATTTGACCTCTTCAACCTTTCCTGGTGGATATCTTGTAAATGATCTTCACAGGTTTGCTGCCAGATGACATTGTGCAAATTCCACAGTATTCCCTCAGAACAATTGTCCAACATTTTCAGATCAGTCACATCTGGTACCTTTATGGGGAGGAGATGGCAAAGAACATACGTGAGTTTGGCAAGCTATGTCACAAGAGAGGTAGATTGTTAAGCAGCCTTGCATTTTTACTGAGAGGGGTATCTGTTGAGAGGCCAGACAAACATGTGGTTCCTGAAGAGGGGCAGCAGCCTTTTCAGTAGTTGCAGGGGCAACAGTCTGGATGATTGACTGATCTAGCCTTGTAACATTAACAAAAACGGCCTTGCTGTGCTGGTACTGCGAACGGCTGAAAGCAAGGGGAAACTACAGCCGTAATTTTTCCCGAGGACAAGCAGCTTTACTGTATGATTAAATGATGATGGCGTCCTCTTGGGTAAAATATTCCGGAGGTAAAATAGTCCCCCATTCGGATCTCCGGGCGGGGACTACTCAAGAGGACGTCGTTATCAGGAGAAAGAAAACTGGCGTTCTACGGATCGGAGCGTGGAATGTCAGATCCCTTAATCGGGCAGGTAGGTTAGAAAATTTAAAAAGGGAAATGGATAGGTTAAAGTTAGATATAGTGGGAATTAGTGAAGTTCGGTGGCAGGAGGAACAAGACTTTTGGTCAGGTGATTACAGGGTTATAAATACAAAATCAAATAGGGGTAATGCAGGAGTAGGTTTAATAATGAATAAAAAAATAGGAGTGCGGGTTAGCTACTACAAACAGCATAGTGAACGCATTATTGTGGCCAAGATAGACACAAAGCCCACACCTACTACAGTACTACAAGTTTATATGCCAACTAGCTCTGCAGATGATGAAGAAATTGATGAAATGTATGACGAGATAAAAGAAATTATTCAGGTAGTGAAGGGAGACGAAAATTTAATAGTCATGGGTGACTGGAATTCGTCAGTAGGAAAAGGGAGAGAAGGAAACATAGTAGGTGAATATGGATTGGGGGAAAGAAATGAAAGAGGAAGCCGCCTTGTAGAATTTTGCACAGAGCATAACTTAATCATAGCTAACACTTGGTTCAAGAATCATAAAAGAAGGTTGTATACCTGGAAGAATCCTGGAGATACTAAAAGGTATCAGATAGATTATATAATGGTAAGACAGAGATTTAGGAACCAGGTTTTAAATTGTAAGACATTTCCAGGAGCAGATGTGGATTCTGACCACAATCTATTGGTTATGAACTGCAGATTGAAACTGAAGAAACTGCAAAAAGGTGGGAATTTAAGGAGATGGGACCTGGATAAACTGAAAGAACCAGAGGTTGTAGAGAGTTTCAGGGAGAGCATAAGGCAACAATTGACAGGAATGGGGGAAAGAAATACAGTAGAAGAAGAATGAATAGCTCTGAGGGATGAAGTAGTGAAGGCAGCAGAAGGTCAAGTAGGTAAAAAGACGAGGGCTAATAGAAATCCTTGGGTAACAGAAGAAATATTGAATTTAATTGATGAAAGGAGAAAATATAAAAATGCAGTAAATGAAGCAGGCAAAAAGGAATACAAATGTCTCAAAAATGAGATCGACAGGAAGTGCAAAATGGCTAAGCAGGGATGGCTAGAGGACAAATGTAAGGATGTAGAGGCTTGTCTCACTAGGGGTAAAATAGATACTGCCTACAGGAAAATTAAAGAGACCTTTGGAGAGAAGAGAACCACTTGTATGAACATCAAGACCTCAGATGGCAACCCAGTTCTAAGCAAAGAAGGGAAGGCAGAAAGGTGGAAGGAGTATATAGAGGGTTTATACAAGGGCGATGTACTTGAGGACAATATTATGGAAATGGAAGAGGATGTAGATGAAGATGAAATGGGAGATAAGATACTGCGTGAAGAGTTTGACAGAGCACTGAAAGACCTGAGTCGAAACAAGGCCCCGGGAGTAGACAACATTCCATTAGAACTACTGATGGCCTTGGGAGAGCCAGTCATGACAAAACTCTACCATCTGGTGAGGAAGATGTATGAAACAGGCGAAATACCCTCAGACTTCAAGAAGAATATAATAATTCCAATCCCAAAGAAAGCAGGTGTTGACAGATGTGAAAATTACCGAACTATCAGTTTAATAAGTCACAGCTGCAAAATACTAACGCGAATTCTTTACAGACGAATGGAAAAACTGGTAGAAGCGGACCTCGGGGAAGATCAGTTTGGATTCCGTAGAAATATTGGAACACGTGAGGCAATACTAACCTTAAGACTTATCTTAGAAGAAAGATTAAGAAAAGGCAAACCTACATTTCTAGCATTTGTAGACTTAGAGAAAGCTTTTGACAACGTTAACTGGAATACTCTCTTTCAAATTCTGAAGGTGGCAGGGGTAAAATACAGGGAGCGAAAGGCTATTTACAATTTGTACAGAAACCAGATGGCAGTTATAAGAGTCGAGGGGCATGAAAGGGAAGCAGTGGTTGGGAAAGGAGTGAGACAGGGTTGTAGCCTCTCCCCGATGTTATTCAATCTGTATATTGAGCAAGCAGTAAAGGAAACAAAAGAAAAATTCGGAGTAGGTATTAAAATTCATGGAGAAGAAGTAAAAACTTTGAGGTTCGCCGATGACATTGTAATTCTGTCAGAGACAGCAAAGGACTTGGAAGAGCAGTTGAACGGAATGGACAGAGTCTTGAAAGGAGGATATAAGATGAACATCAACAAAAGCAAAACGAGGATAATGGAATGTAGTCAAATTAAATTGGGTGATGCTGTGGGGATTAGATTAGGAAATGAGACACTTAAAGTAGTAAAGGAGTTTTGCTATTTAGGGAGTAAAATAACTGATGATGGTCGAAGTAGAGAGGATATAAAATGTAGACTGGCAATGGCAAAGCGTTTCTGAAGAAGAGAAATTTGTTAACATCGAGTATAGATTTAAGTGTCAGGAAGTCGTTTCTGAAAGTATTTGTATGGAGTGTAGCCATCTATGGAAGTGGAACATGGACGATAACCAGTTTGGACAAGAAGAGAATAGAAGCTTTCGAAATGTGGTGCTACAGAAGAATGCTGAAGATAAGGTGGGTAGATCACGTAACTAATGAGGAGGTATTGAATAGGATTGGGGAGAAGAGAAGTTTGTGGCACAACTTGACTAGAAGAAGGGATCGGTTGGTAGGACATCAAGGGATCACAAATTTAGCATTGGAGGGCAGTGTGGAGGGTAAAAATCGTAGAGGGAGACCAAGAGATCAATACACTAAGCAGATTCAGAAGGATGTAGGTTGCAGTAGGTACTGGGAGATGAAGAGGCTTGCACAGGATAGAGTAGCATGGAGAGCTGCATCAAACCAGTCTCAGGACTGAAGACCACAACAACAACAACTGTGACAAGCAAACCATCCCTATGTTTGCTAAATTTAAACATTGTATAAATTCTGAGACTGCCATTAGAATAAAGAATGGGTGAGTGCAGTACCTGTGAGAGAAAGGGTGCACTATATGTGTCAGAAATTGTGCTTGGTGTCCTGACAATTACTATCATTCCATTTGAGGATTTTAACAACCTTTTAGTGGCATCCTGGAACTGGGTAGACAGTGCCACTTGGGCACTTTCTGATTGGACTGAACAACAAGTTAAGGTTCATCAAATGACAAAATACAATCAACTTGAAGCCTGAACACAAGAAGACATGCAAAGATGGTGTACCACGTTTAATCTTACAGAGAAGACATTGGAAGATGCTGCAGTTTCGGTGCTACAGAACAGTCTGAAATTTGCACCTACACTGGGGACCATTCTCAACCAAAATGTGATTAGTGGAAAAGAGCAGGCCGTTTTGAAACTTCCTAAGGATGCTGCTGAAGAGATAAGGTGTGACACATGATGCATCTTGACTCAAGCTTCACCTAAGGAGTCCAACATTAACATCACGTCAGCTTAAAGAAATGCTGTATGTGAATTGAGAGGAGACCAAGACATTGGCCTCTTACCTGCTGGCAAAGGAAATACTACTGTGCTGCTCTTGCACACAGAATGTAATAGCAAGACATTCAAACTGCACAACAATCCTGCATACAGTAAATTAAAAAGTGATTTGATGGATAGGATCCAGAGGAAGACTTTGGAACTCATCAGGAAGAGCTCGATTCCAGCACAAGTCGCTAAGGGCTTGCATCAACAGACTGCAGTTCCTACTAGACTCTATGACCTACCCAAGATCCATAAGAGTGGGGTGCCTCTCTGTCCCATTGTAAGTAACATAGGAGCACCTACTTATTTTGTTGCCAAATATCTGACATTACAATTGGGACCTCTCGTAGGCAAGTGTAACCGTCATATTTGAAACTCTGAAGATTTCATAGGTCACCTGAAAGCCTTTAGATTACAATAATTGGATCTCTTAGTAGGTTTTGATGTTGCAACTTTATTTACAGAGGTGCCCTTGCAGGACACTTTAGAGTTTGTTAGCAACATGTTGAGGAGGGCATAGTGGCATTATTTAAACAGGTGCTTACTTCAGCATACTTCTTATTTCATGTACAATATTTTTAAGAAATGGACAGTGTCACCATGGGAAGCCCTCTGTCCCCTGCTGCAGTCAGTTGTTTTATGGAGGACTTTGAAGAAAAAGCACTGCAGTCAGCCACTCTCAAACCATCTTGTTTTCTGTGTTATGTGGATGATACATTTGTGGTGTGGCCACATGGACTTGATACTCTACCTATGTTTCTTAAGCATTTCAATTCACTCCATCTGAATATAAACTTCACAATGGAAGTGGAAAAGGATTTTACTGTACCTTTTCTTGATGTTTTGGTATTAAGGAAAGCAGACGGAACCTTGGGACACTGTGCCTACTACAAGGCAATTCATGCAGATCTATATATGCAGGCCAGAAGCTGCCGTCATCCTGCAAAGTGTGGCAGTGCATTATGTATGTTAGTTCATAGAGTACATGTTGTATCCGATCCTAATAGCCTGTTGAGTGAAATACAACATTTGAAGACAGTGTTCTAACAAAATGGTTATTCTCAGAGACAGATACGTAATGCATGCAGGCCCAAGCGAGTTCAATCTATGGAGCAGAATGAAGATAAAAAGACACCCACTACTTTGGGCTTTTTGCCATATTTTGGTGTCATGTCATCAAGAATCAGAAGAGTCCTCAAAGATATGACATTAAGTGTGTTTTTCGACCATCTGCAAAACTGAGGAACCTGTTGAGTTCAGGTAATGATGATTCTGGCCTGAGGAAATGTTGTATGCACAAGATTCATTTTCAGTGTGGGGCAGCATATGTAAGCCAGACATGTCACACAGTACAAGAATGCTGCAATGGACATCAGCGCCATACAACCTATGTCAACCCAAAAAGTCAGCAATTGTGGAACACTGTCTGAATACAGGACATTGCATGATTTATGAAAAGATGGAAGTTTTATCCCTGACATCATCTTTCTGGGATTGTGTTATTAAGGAAGCAATACATATCAGTGCAGCCGATAATCTCATCGACAGGAATGCAGGATTTCAACTGAGCACAGCCTGCAACCCTGCATTGGCTTCTATTAAATCATGATGAAAAAATTAAGATTTTTTTGACAACAGACCCATCATAACATTGGTCTAGTATAATTTTTAGTGAGTGAAGTCTGGCCACACTGTTAGTAAACATAGCGTACAGCGCATTTGTCGGAGGGCCACTTTGTGATTTTTGGCAGAGGGTGTTTTAGTATGGCACCATCTATCTGCAAATCACTGCACATGTGTGATTCCATGCCTGTGAATTTTTCTCACGTGTGTTCTATATATAGGGCATCAGTCGTACCTAGTCACCAGCAAGGCTGAACCACTTGAAGATGTTGGACAGTTGCTCTGAGGAAATATGGTGGAATTTGCACATCATCATCATCTGGCGGCAAACCCGTGAAGACTATTTAAACGTATCTGCCAGGAAAGCTTGAGTCATATATTGTTCTTATTTATGAAGGGTCACCATATATGGTTTTGTCATACGATTAAAGCAAGTACATGCTGTTTAGTAAAATAAGGTTTTGATGTATGATTACTGAAATGCTTGCTGTGGGTCTGACATGTATGGGGTTTGAAAATTTTGATTCTAAATCTTATAGCGATAACATAGTAATGAGAGCAATAACTGGAATGCTGAAGATGAAATAATAATTATAATGATGTAGCTGACTATAAACAATTAACTCCAAAGATCAAACCTTAGTAACTGTGTGACTTACCAAGTACACATCTGAAATTAAATGAAGATGAGGAATTGTTTACTGTAGGAAAAATACTAATAACAATTAATAGGTATGAAATAATTAATGTGAACAGTACAAACCTTTCACTTACATACTGTAGTGCATTGTGTGATTATTTGGTATTTTAGTTTAGTGTAAGAATATTTTATGGTCTGTACAGTACACCCATTTGGTACAGGTTGGAGACTAGGCCAGTTACTTCTAATTTGGAATCTGCGGGAGTAATTGGCTTATTGAAAATCATTTCTGCTCATGAAAAACTTTAGAATTTTTTTTTTCTTACTGTCTTATTAGAAACCCAAGTATCATTTGCTAGAATACTCAGGAGAAATATGTGAAACTGAAGTGTAAAATTTAAACAGAAAGAAAGTGCAGGGAAAGAGGGTTGTCATTAAGCTACATTTCCTACTCTTTTTCAAAGAACTTCCTGGTTTATGGCCAGCAGTGAGAAAAGTAAAAGTCAGAAAAGGTGATGGTGTATCTTATTGATTTTTCCTAAGTTACTGATGTGTATGCCTTTAGTTTAATTTCTTAAGTAGGAAGTTAACTCACTACTCACCAACTCCAGTGTGGACTACCACAACATATGTCTTATATTATTTCTGTGAAACATGTGCTCTCTGGAAAAAAACTGTTGACAAAAAACCTTTTATCTTATTGAAATGTGGTTATGATAGTATTGTCAATACTGACTGTGCAGAGTGTCATTCTACCATTAAAACCTGCATGTGCTTAATACAATGGAACCAGTAAACATGAATTCTTCCTCGGACAATTGATGTTACTTCTATTGATCACAACTACAGGAGACTGCAATAAACACACAGCTTTTTCAATCATTCAGAGCTTGCAAATCAAAATAACTTAACATGCAGGAAGAACCATCAGAGTTATCTCCCAACTAGGCATGAACTAAGTACATGTATGGAGGAAACAAAAAATAAAACCACAATTAAAGAATGACAAAACCATAACAATGTAAACAGAGAAATGAATATAATAGAGGGAAACATTCCACGTGGGGAAAAATATATCTAAAAACAAAGACAATGAGACTTACCAAACAAAAGCGCTGGCAGGTCGATAGACACACAAACAAACACAAACATACACACAAAATTCAAGCTTTTGCAACAAACAGTTGCTTCGTCAGGAAAAAGGGAAGGAGAGGGAAAGACGAAAGGATGTGGGTTTTAAGGGAGAGGGTAAGGAGTCATTCCAATCCCGGGAGCGGAAAGACTTACCTTAGGGGGAAGAAAGGACAGGTATACACTCGCGCACACACACACATATCCATCCGCACATACACAGACACAAGCAGACATTTGTAAAGGCAAAGAGTTTGGGCAGAGATGTCAGTCGAGGCGGAAATACAGAGGCAAAGCTGTTGTTGAAAGACAGGTGAGGTATGAGCAGTGGCAAATTGAAATTAGAAATTAGCGGAGATTGAGGCCTGGCGAATAGCGAGAAGAGAGGCTATGCTGAAGGGCAAGTTCCCATCTCCGGAGCTCTGACAGGTTGGTGTTAGTGGGAAGTATCCAGATAACCCGGACGGTGTAACACTGTGCCAAGATGTGCTGGCCGTGCACCAAGGCATGTTTAGCCACAGGGTGATCCTCATTACCAACAAACACTGTCTGCCTGTGTCCATTCATGTGAATGGACAGTTTGTTGCTGGTCATTCCCACATAGAAGGCTTCACAGTGTAGGCAGGTCAGTTGGTAAATCACATGGGTGCTTTCACACGTGGCTGTGCCTTTGATCGTGTACGCCTTCCGGGTTACAGGACTGGAGTAGGTGGTGGTGGGAGGGTGCATAGGACAGGTTTTACACCGGGGGCAGTAACAAGGGTAGGAGCCAGAGGGTAGGGAAGGTGGTTTGGGGATTTCATAGGGATGAACTAAGAGATTACGAAGGTAAGGTGGACGGCGGAAAGACACTCTTGGTGGAGTGGGGAGGATTTCATGAAGGATGGATCTCATTTCAGGGCAGGATTTGAGGAAGTCGTATCCCTGCTGGAGAGCCACATTCAGAGTCTGATCCAGTCCCAGAAAGTATCCTGTCACAAGTGGGGCACTTTTGGGGTTCTTCTGTGGGAGGTTCCGGGTTTGAGGAGATGAAGTGGCTCTGGTTATTTGCTTCTGTACTAGGTCGGGAGGGTAGTTACGGGATGTGAAAGCTGTTTTCAGGTTGTTGGTGTAATGGTTCAAGGATTCTGGACTGGAGCATATTCGTTTGCCACGAAGACCTAGGCTGTAGGGAAGGGACCGTTTGATATGGAATGGGTGGCAGCTGTCATACTGTTGCTTGTTGGTGGGTTTGATGTGGACGGACATGTGAAGCTGGCCATTGGACAGGTGGAGGTCAAAATCAAGGAAAGTGGCATGGGATTTAGAGTAGGACCAGGTGAATCTGATGGAACCAAAGGAGTTGAAGTTGGAGAGGAAATTCTGGAGTTCTTCTTCACTGTGAGTCCAGATCATGAAAATGTCATCAATAGATCTGTACCAAACTTTGGGTTGGCAGGCCTGGGTAACCAAGAAGGCTTCCTCTAAGCAACCCGTGAATAGGTTGGCATACGAGAGGGCCATCCTGGTACCCATGGCTGTTCCCTTTAATTGTTGGTATGTCTGGCCTTCGAAAGTGAAGAAGTTGTGGGTCGGGATGAAGTTGGCTAAGGTAATGAGGAAAGAGGTTTTAGGTAGGGTGGCAGGTGATCAGCGTGAAAGGAAGTGCTCCATCGCAGCGAGGCCCTGGACATGCAGAATATTTGTGTATAAGGAGGTGGCATCAATGGTTACAAGGATGGTTTCCAGGGGTAACATACTGGGTAAGGATTCCAGGCGTTCGAGAAAGTGGTTGGTGTCTTTGATGAAGGATGGGAGACTGCATGTAATGGGTTGAAGGTGTTGATCTACGAAGGCAGAGATGCGTTCTGTGGGGGCTTGGTAACCAGCTACAATGGGACGGCCGGGATGATTGGGTTTGTGAATTTTAGGAAGAAGGTAGAAAGTAGGGGTGCGCTGTGTTGGTGGGGTCAGGAGGTTGATGGAGTCAGGTGAAAGGTTTTGCAGGGGGCCTAAGGTTCTGAGGATTCCTTGAAGGGAACAGCCATGGGTACCAGGATGGCCCCCTCGTATGCCAACCTACTCATGGGTCACTTGGAGGAAGCCTTCTTTGTTATCCAGGCCTGCCAACCCAAAGTTTGGTACAGATTTATTGATGACATTTTCATGATCTCACAGTGAAGAAGAACTCCAGAATTTCCTCTCCAACCTCAACTCCTTTGGTTCCATCAGATTCACCTGGTCCTACTCTAAATCCCATGCCACTTTCCTTGATGTTGACCTCCACCTGTCCAATGGCCAGCTTCACAAGTCCGTCCACATCAAACCCACCAACAAGCAACAGTACATCCAATATGACAGCTGCCACCCATTCCACATCAAACGGTGCCTTCCCTACCGGCTAGGTCTTCGTGGCAAACGAATCTGCTCCAGTCCGGAATCCTTGAACCATTACACCAACAACCTGAAAACAGCTTTCACATCCCGTAACTACCCTCCCGACCTGGTACAGAAGCAAATAACCAGAGCCACTTCATCTCCTCAAACCCGGAACCTCCCACAGAAGAACCCCAAAAGTGCCCCCACTTGTGACAGGATACTTTCCGGGACTGGATCAGACTCTGAATGTGGCTCTCCAGCAGGGATACGACTTCCTCAAATCCTGCCCTGAAATGAGATCCATCCTTCATGAAATCCTCCCCACTCCACCAAGAGTGTCTTTCCGCCGTCCACCTAACCTTCGTAACCTCTTAGTTCATCCCTATGAAATCCCCAAACCACCTTCCCTACCCTCTGGCTCCTACCCCTGTAACCGCCCCCGGTGTAAAACCTGTCCTATGCACCCTCCCACCACCACCTACTCCAGTCCTGTAACCCGGAAGGCGTACACGATCAAAGGCACAGCCACGTGTGAAAGCACCTATGTGATTTACCAACTGACCTGCCTACACTGTGAAGCCTTCTATGTGGGAATGACCAGCAACAAACTGCCCATTCACATGAATGGACACAGGCAGACAGTGTTTGTTGGTAATGAGGATCACCCTGTGGCTAAACATGCCTTGGTGCACGGCCAGCACATCTTGGCACAGTGTTACACCGTCCGGGTTATCTGGATACTTCCCACTAACACCAACCTGTCAGAGCTCTGGAGATGGGAACTTGCCCTTCAGCATATCCTCTCTTCTCGCTATCCGCCAGGCCTCAATCTCCGCTAATTTCTAATTTCAATTTGGCACTGCTCTTACCTCACCTGTCTTCCAACAACATCTTTGCCTCTGTACTTCCGCCTCGACTGACATCTCTGCCCAAACTCTTTGCCTTTACAAATGTCTGCTTGTGTCTGTGTATGTGCGGATGGATATGTGTGTGTGTGCGCGAGTGTATACCTGTCCTTTTTTCCCCCTAAGGTAAGTCTTTCTGCTCTCAGGATTGGAATGACTCCTTACCCTCTCCCTTAAAACCCACATCCTTTCGTCTTTCCCTCTCCTTCCCTTTTTCCTGACGAAGCAACTGTTTGTTGCAAAAGCTTGAATTTTGTGTGTATGTTTGTGTTTGTTTGTGTGTCTATCGACCTGCCAGCGCTTTTGTTTGGTAAGTCTCATCATCTTTGTTTTTATATATAAATAGAGAAATGGGTAAATGTAGGAAACATACAACAGAAAATCATCTGCTGATAAATGATACTATAGAAACTGATCAGAATAAGGTAGCAGATCTATTTAACAATCATTTTGCCTCTATTGGCTCCAGCATAAACAATCAGCTCAAAAATCACAAATACAAATTGAGAGAAACACCGGTGTCAGGAATTATATTTTGGACACAAACAAGTGAAGAAGACATAATTAAAATAGTGAGTATCTTGAAGAGTTCTCATCCAGCAGGATATGGCTGTTATAGTCTGGAGACTCTTAAGAAATTTATTCATAAAACTGCACCATCTTTATCAGCAATTATCAACTTTCTTATGGAAGATAGTATGTTTCCAGATGATTTGAAAATTGCTTCAATTGTCCCTATTTTTAAAAAAGGAAACAGAAATCTAGTAGAAAACTTTTGAACTATATCTGTCTTTCCAATAATATCCTAAATCTTTGAGAAAGTAATACACATAACAATCTGGAAATTCCTGGTGAGCAAAAAAAAGTGATTTCTAAGGGACAATATGGGTTTGTCAAGGGATCATCCACCATTATAGCATCATCCAACTTAATCAAAAACATAACTCAAGCAATAGGCCATAAAGAACATGTACTTGGCATCTTTCTAGATTTACAAACAGCACTTGACTATTTTGATATGATCATATTGCTGGACAAACTGTGGAACTATGGCATTCGAGGCACAGCCCATAGTCTGATTAGGTCCTATTTGACAAATATGAACCACTACATTCTATTGGCACTACAGAGGGAGCATACAAGTCAAGCACTACTGATATTAATTTCGGTATTACAAAGTGGTCAGTATTAGGACCACTTCCTTTTATTATTTATGTTCATGACATTCAGTTTATAACAAAACCCACTACAGCTATCTTATATGCAAATGACACCACATTAATATGTCATAATCCTAGCTATTCACAACTTGAAGTGGAATCCAAAACTGCTGCAGGCATAATTATGCAGTATTTTAATGAAACTCAAATTAAGTACAAATAAATTAGTATATTTTGATCTTGGGAGGCAAAAAACACTTGAAACCCCAATTTTAATGGGTGATGAATACATTAAAAAGTAATACCCAACCAAGTTTCTTGGCCTGGTACTTGATGCAGAGGCAAATTGGTCTCATCATTTAAGTGATATTTGCAAAAAGCTATCTACTACTATATAAGCCCTAAGAAAACTGACACTTTTTGTAACATTACCTCTCAGAAAGAATTATATTGTCACAGAAGAATCTGAGGAGCACCATGGTATAGGGGTTATGGTACTAAACTGTTGTATGGAGGGTTGCGAGTTCAAAATTCACATGGACTGTACAATTTTAATTTCTATATTGTCTGAGTACATTCTAGAGGTAACCACAAATGTCAAGAATCATTGTACTGGAATGTTCTGTAGCTGTATATATACTGTATGTGTTCTGGCTGGAGGCAGTTTGCTCCACACTCTTGTCTGTGCAAGTGCTGAATAAACCTTCGTTAAGTGAAGTTAGTGCTCATCGTTCATCTAATTACACCTTCTTCTACGTAACGTTATTGTTTTTTTTTTCCCTGCCCTCAGCAGAGATGTTTTCTTGTCAACAAATATGGTTTCTGTAACTGGTGACGGTACTTCTCTAAAATGACTGAATATGATGCTCCAGAGTCCACAAGAGCTTGGGCTGGTAGGCCATCCATGAGGATATTGATGTAGTTTCCTATCATTTTTGTAGTGAATGACAGTAGCTCTGTCATTGTCTGATGGGAGCCACTGTGTTGTCCATAATGTGGGCTATCACAAGTTCTGACACCAGCATCTCCACCAGAATAATGTCACGTAGAAGAGTGCAACCATATCAGCAGCATAGTATTGAGGCATTCATCTTCATGGGCAACAATTGTGCCCCCACTGTGCACATCTTGTGAAGGACCTCCTTCAGGATAGTGACATCACTCGACTAGAGTGGCCAGCATGTTCTCCAGACATCAGCCCTATCAAACATGCCTAGAATAGTTGAAAAGGGCTGTTTATGGATGATGTGACCCACCAACCACTCTCAGAGATCTATGCTGAATAGCCATTGAGGAGTGGGACAATCTGGACCAACAGTGCCTTGATGAACTTGTGGATAGTATGCTACAACGAATACAGGCATGCATCAATGCAAAAACACATGCTACTGGGTATTAGAGGTACTGGTGTGTACAGAATTCAAGTACCGTACATCCATTACAGTGCCTTCCATGGCCACCAGTGGCGTACATCGGCCCCACATAATGCCACCCTAAAACAGCCTGACGAGGTTTCCTCCAAACATGTCTCCTACAATTGTCTGGTTGAAGTCATATGCGACACTCATCAGTGAAGAGAACATGATGCCAATCCTGAGCAGTTCATTCCGCATGTTTTTGGGCCCATCTGTACCACGCTGCATGGTGTTGTGGTTGCAAAGATGGACCTAGCTGTTGACGTTCAGACTGAAATTGCACATCATGCAGGCTATAGCGCACATTTTGAGTCATAACACGATGTCCTGTGGCTGCACTAAAAGCATTATTCAACATGGTGGCAATGCTGTCAGGATTCCTCTGAGCCGTGATCCATAGATAGCAGTCACCCACTGCAGTAGTAGTAGCACTTGGGCGGCCTGAGTGAGGCATGTCATCGACAGTTTGTGTCTCTGTATCTTCTCCATGTCCGAACAGCTTTGCTTTGGTTCACTCCGAGATGCCTGTACACATCTCTTGTTGAAAGCCCTTCCTGGCACAAAGTAACAATGCAGATGCAATCAAACTGCGGTATTGTCCATTGAACTACAGACAACAGAAGCTGTGTACCTCCTTCCTGGTGAAATGACTGGAACTGATTGGCTTTCAGACCCGCTCCATCTAATAGGCACTCCTCATGCATGGTTGTTTACATCTCTGGGCAGTTTTAGTGACATCTCTGAAAAGTCAAAGGCACTGTGTCTGTGATACAATATCCACAGTCAATGTTTATCTTCAGGAGTTCTGGTAACCGGAGCGATGCTAAACTTTTTTTGATGTGTTTATTTTTCCAATATATGTTGAAAATATGTTTCTCTATATTTTTATTTTATCTCTGAAAGTTAAGTATCCTATCAAACCAGATTTGTTACTTTTGTCAGTTATTGCATAATTAACTTATTTTTGGCAACTTTTTATTGTTTGTTACAAAAATTATATTTATGATTATGAAGATCATTCATCCTTACAAAACACATTTGCATTTTGAATAACATTTTCTATGTAAAGATCATGGTGTTTTGAGTTCTTGGAGAGCAGAAGTGGGAAAGGAAAGTCTGGGACTTGTACGCATATAAAGGCTTGACGATGTATACAGTGTATCTATATTCATGGTTGTTTTGATGTTGTTTATCATGAATTGCATGTATGTGGCTCTAAAAAGCATTTAATTTAAAATTCCAATCAACTGTATTTATATGAAAGTGCACAGAAACTGATTATTGTTATAATTGTTTCTGTGGTATCACAGATTAATATCATGCTCAGCAGGGTCTCACAATTGACAGCCAAAACACATGTTTCTGATACATCCTGATAGCAATCACACAGGGCTCAGCAGATCCAATGGTGCACCCCCAGTAGCTCCAGCTACGAGCACCCTGTGCCTCTGTGATATAGGACGGCTGGCGGCAGCTACACGTCCCAGTCTCAGTTTTAATCTTTGACAGTATCTATTCAGTCAGCCTTCAACAGTTCAGTTGTGCATTAGTAGTGGGGGCCTCACACTGCACAACGCTCTTTAGTTTCTTGTAATAGCTGGGTTTTATTGCTGTTTCTTCTTTTGTAAAGTTTCCTCACAATGCTTGAAGAAAGCTAGAAGTTAAACAAAAATTCTGTTTACTGTATTTGAGTGTTCACTAATCATTTCTGCTCCTGTCCAGCTTCCCCACAATGACAGCTGCTGCACCACTCTGTAGCCAACCTCTCCTTACCATTGTGTACAAAACAGTATGCGACAGTTTCATAAATGCATTATGTTAAAATATTGTTTTAGGGAGAAATTTTTTTTTCAGAAACCTCTGAAATGTGGCCTTTTTCACAAAACATACCTTGTTTTGTTCCTGAATAATGAGTTGAACCACCAACTACAACAACAAAAAATTTCAAGGTGGGTATAATTATTTAACTTCTGCCTTCTACAGCAATCAAAATAGGCACTGCCAATCTAAATCTACACGGCGGAGGTATGTCCTATTGTACCTGTTATTAGGGATTCTTCCTGTTCCTTTCATGCATGGAGCATGGAAAGGAGGACTGTTAGAATGCCTCTGTGGATGCAGTAGTTATTCTGATCTTATTGTCAACATTCCTATGTGAGCAACACATAGGGGTTTTTAGTAAATTCCTGGAGTAATCATTTAGAGCAGGTTCTTGAAACTTTATTAACAGACTTTCTTGGGATACTTTGCATCTTCCTGGTCAATCCTTCAATGTCTCCGTGACACTCTTTTACAGATTAAATGTACCTGTGACCATTCATGTTGCCCTTCTCTGTATGTGTTCAATATCCCCTGTTAGTCTTATCTGCAACCTTTGTTCAAAAAATTTAACAGCATACATCTCTATTTCTATTATTCTAGACAGAAATGTTGAAGAAATAATTTTATGCTAGTCAGTTGTTATGTAGTATAATTAGACTTTGGGACTGCATTGTTCAGAAATTCCACTTTATTAAATAAGCACTCCCTTACAGAACATCAATAACACATGTGGCTTCAGTGCCACTTGACTTGGAGACTAACTGCAGTGTTAGTAGGGCATTAAATATTTTCACAGGCAATATTTGGCCAGCAAGGGGAGCAGTTTCTGCGAGAAAAGTTGCTGAACTCCACTCTTATCTGTTTACTGTGTGAAAGTACAAGTATTCTGCTCCTAATGTTTTCAAATGCACTGTCCATGTGACAAAATGCCAACAAGATCAAAGATAGAAAAATATTATTTTTAAGGGCCTACAAAAAAAAAAAAAAAAAAAAAAAAAAAAAAAAAAAAAAAAAAAAGTACCAAACGCATGTTACAAAGGAAGATTTTTGTTTTTAAAGTAGTTGCACCTTACTAGAAAACTGCTTCTGTAGCCAATGTCCCTAATGCATGTTTCTTCAGTGAGATACAACTTGGATGTATTTTGGTTACAATGCTTTTGGTGGATGAAATATTCACAGTAAAGTGGAGACAATGTGGAAAGAGGTTGTGGAGTAATTTTCTGGCCATCTGTCTAAGTTCCTTATATCAAAGCAGTTAAGCCACTACCTACGTAGGATGTTTCCACAGCATCCTTTGATTACTGACTTATTTGCATTCTGCCTGCAGTGTCTAAAGCCTTAGTATATACATTCATGTTCGGAAAGAAAAGAACACCTTGAACAAATAAAGGCTGAATGTTCATACTCACAGCACACATACATTAGTACATTTGTCAAAAATTATTAGCATTTGAAACATGTCAGCCCAGTTTTGAGGTCAACATCATTATCACAGTGCACTGCCACCTAATGGTAAAATGTGCCTGTAGCTCTCATTGTCGTTATAAACCTAGGGTACTGGATCAGTGTGACTTGCGCAGACATCCAAGACACCTCATAGACATATGCGCTTAGTGCACCATCACATTAGTGAGTTTGAAAGATGGCAATTATTGGTATAAGAGAATGTGATGTATCCATCTGGAAAGGTTTTGCTCATGTGGGATGAAGTGTTTTGGCAGTGCATTGGGTGTGTGCAGAATGGTTCACCGAAGGTCATAGATTTGTCAGGTCCCACCACCCAGACCAACCTCTTAGTAGACAGACACCTCATCTGAATGATAATGCAATACAGATCTGCATCCTCCTCAGCTCTGGTGTAACAGTGGAAGAGTACACTATCAGGGGTGACAGTCTGTTGCCCTTTATTACAGCATGTGTTACATACGTTTTGTCCACTTCTCTGCCTACCTTTGATGAATGTGCAGAAACATGATAGATGGGTGTATGGAATGACAACATTGGGGACATGAACGGCATCAGATAGTGTTTTCAGGCAGACCTAGGCTCTATTTGTTTGAAAGATGACTGTATTTTGGTTTGCCACAGACAGGGGCAGCGGCATCACAGAGACTGCATTTGTAGAAGACATACAGCATCAACTCAAGGCTTTAGGGTGTGGTATGTTATTGGATACAACCAAAAATCACAGTTAGTGCATTGTCCATGGCACTGTGACCAGTGTGACCCATGTGAATGATGTCCTGTGTCCTGTAGCTGTACACTTCCTGCACAGCACCACAGACACCATTTTTTCAGCATATGTTGCCACACAAAAATGTGCCTTCTTGGTGTCACAAGATATCAGCCTTTTACCTTGGCCTGTCTGATGATCAGGCCTGTTGCCAATCAAAAACATGTGGGATATGGTGAAATGGTAGTTGCAATGCTGTGACCCAATGCAAACCACGACAGATGAACTTTGGAACCAGGCGAATGCAGCATAGATGGCTATACTGCAGGACACCATCTTATACATGTCAATGCCATTACACATGGAACAAGTTATCAGGGCCCATGGTGGACACAGTGCCTGCTAGGCAACAAGACACATGCTAAACTGAGGTGACTGTAATGCTAATCATTTCTGCAGGACATACTAATGTACATGTCCTGTAAATATGAACGTCCTATCTCTAGTTGTTCAATGTGTCTGTTTTTTTCTGAATATGAGTGTATATTCCACAACCAGCTAACAAACTTCCTAATTGAAAACAACCTGCTAGACAAATATCAATAATTTCCATAAACATCACAGCACAACTTCGGCCTAAATAAAGGTATCAGATGACTCAAAGCCTGCTGCAGATGCACAGAAGCCAACTGTTATGGTGCTTCTTAGACTTAACCAAGTTTGACATGTTAATTGCCAAATTTAGCAGCCTAAATTTCTCACCAAGTTCAGTGCAATGGCTTCACTCATACCTTACATCTCACCAGCACTGCATCATATCTGGCTTCAAGAGTCACAATGGATGCAGGTAGTATGAAGCACCTCCCAGGATTAGTATTGGGTCCTACACTCATTTCATTGAACTTAAACTATGTGTCATCAGTTTTGTTCTGCTGCAAACACTGTATGTATACTGATAACTTCCAGTTGCATCTAAGTGCAAAACGAATAAACCTGAAGACAGTTGTGCAGGACATAGGGTTAAAGCTCAACCTATCCAAAACCCAAGCACTACTGGTTAATCATTCTAGGATAATTAGTCCTAATTATTGGATATCTCTACCATGTTTAACACTAAGTAGGAAAAATATTGACTTCTCTCCTTCAGGAAAGTGTCTAGGATTAATAATACATAAATGAAAATCTAAGCTGGACTGAGCAAAAGAGCGATGTGCAAGAAGTCATCAGCATCTCTCCATGTCCTACAAAAATATAAAAAGCTGTTCCCTCTTGACCTGAAAAAGGAATATTGTACAAAGATGTATACTTCCAATTATTGGTTAAAACTATGTTATCCTGCAAGGTCTTTGTCAATAAACCTTACAGCACCTGAAGCTGGTTATGAAAACTTCATTATATCTGTTGTTTGATTTTTGATCATATTTCACCATGTAGACAAGCACAGAGATTTCCACACTCTCTGTCTTCTGTACTGACTTATCAACAAACACTGTCCCTCATATCTCTCCTCAACCACAACACTCTTATCTGAACAACATGGCAAGAACATCCTTTCCCATTAGCACATAATCTGTGCTGACCCACTTCATCATTCAACACTTTCTCAAAGTCCTAATCATTTGCAGGAATGCAACTCTGTAATCACCTCCTACAGTATATCAGGGAACTGAATAACATCTCCAGCTTCAGAAGACAGTTAATGACACATCTACTAAAGGAACAGTAAGAATTACCATTGTTCCTGTACACACACTCTTGTACTCCTTCCTTTCTAAACAGGTGATCTTCTTTTCCCAGTATTCTTAGCTGGTGTGGTCTCCTTAAATTTCCTTTCCCCAGAACTCACTATATCAGAAAAGTTCAGTCTTGTACACCTATAAATTCTTCTTATATCTGCCACTATCACCACCACCACCACCACCACGAAGTCAGTATGGTGTACTCAAATTCTCTCTGCAGACACTCATATCAATTTAATATTATTTCTCATTTTAAAATTGTTATTTCTTAAGAAACCATTCTGTAAAAGATCCTGGTCCACTGTAAAGGGGGGCCTGATGATCCCAATCAGATCACATTAAATAAATAAAATAATATTCTGTCAAAACAATTTGGAATATCCTGTTCTTTACGTACAAGGCAAACAGCATCACAGATAAATAACTGGAAATCATAACATATCTTATGAGCACTAATTGTTCAAAAAATTTAACAGATATGTGTTACAGTAAAACTTGTTTTCTTTAGTTGTTTTACTTTATTAATACTTGCATTTTGTAGCCAACATTGCTAATGTATGCTTTTTTTAGGCACTCAACTCAGACATAAGCTCTTTACAGTGCTGGTAAGGAGTGAAATTTTCACTTCCAATATTTCTCCACCAAATGGAGGAGTGGTTGCAGAGAAAATTTGCTTATGTCCAGGCTTATCAGTATGCTATCTCAAAGAACCATACTCTGTTCCTAAGTTTTAGAATACACAGTACATATGTCAAAGACCAAAAACTATTAAATAGTAGTCATAATACCACACATGAACTAGTTCTCCAAAACATGGCTGACTATGTATTACAGGAGAACAATAGTTCCACTTCATTAATAACATGGGTTCATAGCTGACATAGCTAATTAATACTTGTTTGGTTGTACTAATCTTTGAGGTAAGGAGATTAGAATCTTGATGATGGATGAAATTTTCATTGGCAGTATTTGGATGGTATTTTGAGAAGAGGTGTTGGAATAAAGTTGCCAATCATGGGTCCCTCAAGTTTACTACCTCAATTTCTATCCCTGAAATTTTAGGACAGTCTGCAGATGTGGAATGAAAGCAAACAATATCAAAAACAAATAAATAGTAATCCTAAAAACTTTCAAGAACAAATGCTCAAACATTTTATCAAATCTTTGTTACAGAAAAACATGTTTTCTTATGTAGTTTGAAGACATTAAATGTGGTGCTACTACCCAGTCTTTGAGCAAAAGTAATGAGAAGTAGTATGGAAGCCACCACAGAGCTCTTTGTTAACAGCTGCAAATTTTTAACTGCCAGTGTGATGACATGCAGTTCACAATAACAGAGACACAGATAGTTGTGGGGCAATGATAGCCAAGCTCAGTAGTAAACTGCAGTGCACAGCAGTAACTGTGTAGCAAGCAGGGCAATGTCACCACACCAGAACAAGTCTCTTGTTACATGAGTCATGACTAGGTACTGGGTTTTAGTCAAACAAATGCAGACCAGAGGCATATTAATATGTCTGAACTTCGATGCAAGGGAGCACTTCTTGTCAGCAGAAACTAGCAGCACCAGAACCACATGAACTGTGTTGTACAGCGAGGCAACTGGGCACCACCACCAGCAACCATGGGTTCAAGACCAGATCACTAAGTCATGCACTCAAGTCACTAAAACTAATTCTTAACTGTCAACAGATTTCAATTAGCCCATCCAGCCTACCACTGCACCACTGTACTCTTCAGAGTGGTGTCAGCAGGAGATCTTTGAGTCTGTCACTATGCTATTTGGTGACAGCAGAAGAGCTATAGTGTCTAAAGTACCTTTACTGTTGGATGATGGCCATATTTTTGTTTTGTTCTGTTTGACTGCGAGGCTATGGCAAATCAGTGGTACTTGACAGGAGACAGGGGAATGTAGACAGTATTTTTTGAGAAGGAGTAAATACAAACGTTAGTTTTCATGTGGTTGTTATGGTTAGTATGGGTGTTATGAGTAAGAGGTGTGGCTCATTGTCGAGTATTGTGTAAGTTATGAACCATGGCTAGTGATGCAGGAGGAGTATCTAGGTTTAGTCATTGTTTCGATCTATAGTACTAGCTATGAGCAGCCACTCAAGTGAGGGTAATTAAGTTATAGTTTTTTTTTTTTTGTCATCAGTCTACTGACTGGTTTGATGTGTCCGGCCACGAATTCCTTTCCTGTGCTAACCTCTTCATCTCAGAGTAGCACTTGCAACCTACGTCCTCAATTATTTGCTTGATATTTTCCAATCTCTGTCTTCTCCTACAGTTTTTGCCCTCTACAACTCCTTCTAGTACCATGGAAGTCATTTCCTCATGTCTTAGCAGATGTCCTATCATCCTGTCCCTTCTCCTTATCAGTGTTTTCCACATATTCCTTTCCTCTCCGATTCTGCGTAGAACCTCCTCATTCCTTACCTTATCAGTCCACCTAATTTTCAACATTCCTTTATAGCACCACATCGCAAATGCTTCAATTCTCTTCTGTTCCAGTTTTCCCACAGTCCATGTTTCACTACCCTACAATGCTGTACTCCAGACGTACATCCTCAGAAATTTCTTCCTCAAATTAAGGCTGGTATTTGATATTAGTAGACTTCTCTTGGCCAGAAATGCCTTTTTTGCCATAGCGAGTCTGCTTTTGATGTCCTCCTTGCTCTGTCTGTCATTGGTTATTTTACTGCCTAGGCAGCAGAATTCCTTAACTTCATTGACTTTGTGACCATCAATCCTGATGTTAAGTTTCTCGCTTTTCTCATTTCTACTACTTCTCATTACCTTTGTCTTTCTCCGATTTACTCTCAAACCATACTGTGTACTCATTAGACTGTTCATTCCATTCAGCAGATCATTTAATTCTTCTTCACTTTCACTCAGGATAGCAATGTCATCAGCGAATCGTATCATTGATATCCTTTCACCTTGTATTTTAATTCCACTCCTGAACCTTTCTTTTATTTCCATCATTGCTTCCTCGATGTACAGATTGAAGAGTAGGGGCGAAAGGCTACAGCCTTGTCGTACACCCTTCTTAATACGAGCACTTCGTTCTTGATCGTCCACTCTTATTATTCCCTCTTGGTTGTTGTACATATTGTATATGACCCGTCTCTCCCTAGAGCTTACCCATACTTTTTTCAGAATCTCGAACAGCTTGCACCATTTTATATTGTCGAACACTTTTTCCAGGTCGACAAATCCTATTAAAGTGTCTTGATTTTTCTTTAGCCTTGCTGCCATTATTAGCCGTAACGTCAGAATTGCCTCTCTCGTCCCTTTACTTTTCCTAAAGCCAAACTGATTGTCACCTAGCGCACTCTCAATTTTCTTTTCCATTCTTCTGTATATTATTCTTGTAAGCAGCTTCGATGCATGAGCTGTTAAGCTGATTGTGCGATAATTCTCGCACTTGTCAGTTCTTGCCGTCTTCGGAATTGTGTGGATGATGCTTTTCCGAAAGTCAGATGGTATATCGCCAGACTCATATATTCTACACACCAACGTGAATAGTCGTTTTGTTGCCACTTCCCCCAATGATTTTAGAAATTCTGATGGAATGTTATCAATCCCTTCTGCCTTATTTGACCGTAAGTCCTCCAAAGCTCTTTTAAACTCTGATTCTAATACCGGATCCCCTATCTCTTCTAAATCGACTCCTGTTTCTTCTTCTATCACATCAGACAAATATTCACCCTCATAGAGGCTTTCAGTGTATTCTTTCCACCTATCTGCTCGCTCCTCTGCATTTAACAGTGGAATTCCCGTTGCAATCTTAATGTTACCACCGTTGCTTTTAAGGTCACCTAAGGTTGTTTTGACTTTCCTGTATGCTGAGTCTGTCATTCCAATAATCATATCTTTTTCGATGTCTTCACATTTTTCCTGCAGCCATTTCGTCTTAGCTTCTCTGCACTTCCTATTTATTTCATTCCTCATCGACTTGTATTTCTGTATTCCTGATTTTCCCGGAACATGTTTGTACTTCCTCCTTTCATCAATCAACTGAAGTATTTCTTCTGTTACCCATGGTTTCTTCGCAGCTACCTTCTTTGTACCTATGTTTTCCTTCCCAACTTCTGTGATGGCCCTTTTTAGAGATGACCATTCCTCTTCAACTGTACTGCCTACTGCGCTATTCCTTATTGCTGTATCTATAGCGTTAGAGAACTTCAAACGTATCTCGTCATTCCTTAGTACTTCCGTATCCCACTTCTTTGAGTATTGATTCTTCCTGACTAATGTTTTGAACTTCAGCCTACTCTTCATCACTACTATATTGTGATCTGAGTCTATATCTGCTCCTGGGTACACCTTACAATCCAGTATCTGACTTCGGAATCTCTGTCTGACCATGATGTAATCTAATTGAAATCTTCCCGCATCTCCTGGCCTTTTCCAAGTATACCTCCTCTCTTGTGATTCTTGAACAGGGTATTCGCTATTACTAGCTGAAACTTGTTACAGAACTCAATTAGTTTGTCTCCTCTTTCATTCCTTGTCCCAAGCCCATATTCTCCTGTAACCTTTTCTTCTACTCCTTCCCCTACAACTGCATTCCAGTCGCCCATGACTATTAGATTTTCGTCCCCCTTTACATACTGCATTTCCCTATCAACATCCTCATACACTTTCTCTATCTGTTCAACTTCAGCTTGCGACGTCGGCATGTATACCTGAACTATCGTTGTCAGTGTTGGTCTGCTGTCGATTCTGATTAGAACAACCCGGTCACTGAACTGTTCACAGTAACACACCCTCTGCCCTACCTTCCTATTCATATCGAATCCTACACCTGTTATACCATTTTCTTCTGCTGTTGATATTACCCGATACTCATCTGACCAGAAATCCTTGTCTTCCTTCCACTTCACTTCACTGACCCCTACTATATCTAGATTGAGCCTTTGCATTTCCCTTTTCAGATTTTCTAGTTTCCCTACCACGTTCAAGCTTCTGACATTCTATGCCCCGACCCATAGAACATTATCCTTTCCTTGATTATTCAATCTTTTTCTCATGGTAACCTCCCCCTTGGCAGTCCCTCCCGGAGATCTGAATGGGGGACTATTCCGGAATTTTTTGCCAATGGAGAGATCATCATGACACTTCTTCAAATACAGGCCACATGTCCTGTGGATAAACATCACGTGTCTTTAATGCAGTGGTTTCCATTGCCTTCTGCATCCTCATGTCATTGATCATTGCTGATTCTTCCGCCTTTAGGGGCAATTTCCCACCCATAGGACAAGAGAGTGTCCTGAACGTCTATCCACTCCTACGTCCTCTTTGACAAGGCCGTTGGCAGAATGAGGCTGACTTCTTATGCCGGAAGTCTTCGGCCGCCAGTGCTGATTATTTATCAAAATTTAGGCAGTGGCGGGGATCGAACCCGGGACCGAAGACATTTTGATTATGAATGAAAGATGCTACCCCTAGACCACGGGTACCTAAATAGCATGGTAGGTGTCCTCTTGTTTCATGCACAGCAATGAATATGTTCTTGGTATTTAAACATGTAAGGTAGTGTGAAGTGCCAGTATGTGGTCCTGTATGTTATAGTGTTTTTTTCTCTTGCTTATGACCGAATGTTGATAGCACATTCATAGAATTTGTTGACTCGGGAAAAGAATTTAACAATGTCAAATGGTGCAAGATGTTCGAAATTCTGATAAAAATAAGAGTAAGTCTTTGGGAATGATGGGTAACATGCAATATGTACAAGAACCAAGAGGAAGCCACAACAGTGAAAGACCAAGAACAAAGTACTTGGAATTAAAATGGTGTATGACAGGAATGTAGTCTTTCACCCCTACTCTTCAATCTATACATTGAAGAAGCAATGATGGAAATAAAAGAATGGTTCAAGAGTGGAATTAAAATTTGAGGTGAAAGAGTATCAGTGATATGACTTATTGATGGCTTTGCAATCTCAGTGAAACTGAAGAAATAATACAGGATCTGCTGGATGAAATGAACAGTTCAATGTACAGAATATGGATTGCAAGTAAAATGAGGAAAGACAAAAGTAATGATGAGTAGCAGAAATGAGAATAGTGAGACATTTATCATCAGGATTGGTGAACATGAAGTAAAGGAATTCTCTATCTAGCAGCAAATTAACTCATGATGGACAGAGGAAGGAGGACATAAAAAGCAAACTAGCACTGGCAAAAAGGGCATTACTGGCCAATAGATGTCTACTAGTATCACACACAGGTCTTAGATTGAGGAACAAATTTCTGAGAATGTAAATTTGCAGCACAGCATTGTATGGAAGTGAAATATGGTGTGGAACAGAGGATAAATGAAGCATGTGAGATGTGTTGCTACATACGAATGTTAAAATTAGGTAGACTGATGAGATAAGGAGTGAGGAGGCTCACTGCAGAATCAGTGAGGAAAGGAATGAATGGAAAACACTGTCAAGAATAAGGAACAGGATAGTAGGATGTCTATTAAGATATCAGGGAATAACTTCCTTGGTACTAGGGGGAGCTGCAGAGAGTAAGAACTGTAGAGGAAGGCAGAGATTAGAATACATTCAGTAAATGATTGAGAGCATAGGTTGCAAGTGCTACCTGAGATGAAGAGTCAGAAGATTGTTGACTCAAAAACTTGGTAGGAGGTTATAATGTTGTGGTCAGTACCACAGGTAGCAGGGTTGTTAGTGCAGCAAGGAGCTACCAGGTAGGTAGTCCTGGGAATCTTAATAGGTGAAGGTAAGTTGCAAGTGGAAAAGATGGAGTGGCATAAGGAATTAAAAGCATTTGTTGCTGTGATGATGGAAATGACTTATTGGGAACTTCAAGAGTATAGTTGTAGAGAGAACATGAGGAACAGATAATGGGAAGGACACCTCAGGACATATGGAAGTAAGGAATACATTAATTATTGGGAAGATGGAAAGAAAGAGAAAAAAAGGGGAAAGCAGTGAGACAAGAAATGGAGGAAGCTGAAAGGGAGAAAAACAGGATTGTAGATTGGTTCCATGTTCCCACAGAACATCTGACAACCACTGATGTAGTTGAACTTATTTGTCCCAATTGGTTAGATGAATGTTTTAGTGGGAACACTAAATTAGTGGCAGAAGGTGTCAAGATACATGTTCCTGGGAAGAAATGTGAGGCACAGAATAGTGATACTGTTGAAGTTAGGGAGAGAAATGCAGAAGTACCAGCTCTGATATCCAGTGGAATTGTAGACACTGGGCCAGACAGAATGAGCGTGAGCTGTACTGAAGTGACTAAGTGTGGGGACAGGAACATTGATGATATTAGATTTTCAGATGATTATTTATTGGATTAGAGCATAAGTTGGTAGTATTTTTCCTTATGTTTAATAAACACAATGGATATACATAACAGTTACTTTAATCTTAATAATATATCCTCCTTCACAATTTGCAACAAGCTGCCACAGCTGGGGTAACTTTTTGATCTGGTATTTTGGAAATCACACGGTTTTGAGGAGAATAATTCATCAAGCCACATTTGGAGAGCATTGTCATCCAGAAAGGAAGTGCCTTGAAGATTGTTTGACAGAGAGCAGAAATTGTGAAAATCTGAGGGGCCAAAGATCAGGTGAATAAGGTGGGTGGGGAATGACGTCCTGACCCAACTCCTGTACTGTGGTTTTTCATCACTTTAGCAGACTGCAGGCAAGCATTGTAATGGAGTAGCATCACTTCATGCAGTCTGCCTCATCATTGTTCTTGGGTTTCATCTACAAGATGCCTCAGTTGTTGACAATAAATGTCAGCAGTGATGGTTGCACCTCAGGGAAGTTGTTCATAGTTCACCAGACTATCACACAAAACATTATCTTTCGTGGCCTTTCTTTTCTTTGTGTTTAAATGAAGACACAATTTCTCATCACCAGTAATGTTATTGAACAGGAATGATCAGTGTTGTTCACAAGCTAATTGATGATGGCAATAACCCCATACATGGTGCAGGTGTTTCTGGCTGCTTATGCTGCTGTCACCCCTCTACTGAACTCAAACAGAAGAATATGTCAGAAATGTTTCGATTTTTCCACTTACCACTCCATTTTCTAGTGCCCACAGCTCCACTCACTATCTCCAAATGACAAAATGACCATATGCACACTTAAATAGCAGTAGTGAACTGCAAATAGAAAATAACAATTGATGAATAAACCCATAGCAACTGGAATAGCAAGGTGCAAAACCGAAACACTTCAGCATCAATCCAATACTAGACTTTCAGCTTATGTACCATTCAGTTATCTTCATCAATTTAAGTTGTACATGTACTTTATCTAAAAAGTTTTTAACATATTACAAATTGATAATTATCATTACATAATTTACATTCTACTATATCTCATTACATATCTACATCATAAATAAATGCCTTATCTTTTTATTTACGTACCTGCATATTTATTACAGAAATACACCCATGTTCTTCCAGTTTCACATTATGTTTATGGTATATCTACATTTTATATGAATGACAAATTATAATATGATTATGCAGCTGTTACACTCTTATTTACTAGTAATTAGGGTTTTCTCCCTCATTCTACATATCCTTGAGGTTACTTTGAAGGAATTCTTCCACTGAATAATATGCCATATTTTTAAAGCTTATCTCTAATACTACCTCAGATTTACTTGAAGCAACGATTTTTACTGATTATTGGAGTTTATTATACGTCTTCAGATGCAGGTGTTTGTGCCTATTATGTATCAGTGACAACCTTGAATATGGTATGTCCAGCATGCAGTTGTTTCTGGTACAGTGCATATGTATCTGCCCCATCAGGTGATTGGTGTTTTCTTGAGGTAAGAGTGCCTGGGCTAAATGTGCAGGGAAGTGCATGTGCTTGTGACTTTTGTGTCATGCAGAGAGAACTGCAAACAATGTTGTTGTTTTAGATACTACAGGGAATACACAAGAATGTTTTGGTAGTTATGTTGTGGGTTTTGTGGCCAAAATGGTACAGGAACACACATTCTTTCACAAGCCAGATGAACAGAGGAAAAGGAAGAGGAGATGAGTTCATAGAGTGGATGATTAAGTTGACAGGGCTGAATATGTTGCAGAGAGTATGCTAGAGGTTCAGAATTTGGCATGAGCACAAATATTGGGTCACAGCCTTATAAGGCAAGTAGCTGACATGCACAGCAAGCTGTTTACAGCAAAGATGCTGTCTGGTGTGCACAACAAGTATGGAGTGGGTTTAGGATGCAACAAAAGCCTGAAAATAAACGTACTGACCAAAAGTGATGCCAAAGTTAACCTTCAGCAACAGAAATCTGTTGCCAGTGCAGAGCTATCATGAAGTGCATCTAGTGTATAAGATCAACCAGTTTAACTGTATCAAAATACAGTAATTCACATGGTACAGTGTCAAAAGGCAGCAGGTACCAGGAAGTTGTTCTGAGAGAGCTGGAGCAGTGGAGATGAGAATTCAGTCTATAGTGAGCACTACACAAAAATGAATAAGTGGAACTACTTGTCAAAGTTTTGTGAATGGTAACGCTGTATGTGGTTTTCTTGTAAGGATAGTTTATGGAATATGTTGTCTTGAGAAGCATAAGGCGAACCGTTGTTGCAAGGACAAAGTTCAGAAACTGTTCCAAAACTAAGGGTTCAGAAGCCACCTGATAGACAGATAACATCTACATCTACATTTATACTCCGCAAGCCACCCAATGGTGTGTGGCGGAGGGCACTTTACGTGCCACTGTCATTACCTCCCTTTTCTGTTCCAGTCACGTATGGTTCGCGGGAAGAACGACTGTCTGAAAGCCTCCATGCGCGCTCGAATCTCTCTAATTTTACATTCGTGATCTCCTCGGGAAGTATAAGTAGGGGGAAGCAATATATTCGATACCTCATCCAGAAATACCAATTGTACAAGTTTAATGAAGCCAGACCATATTTGTTGAAGTTGATTTGTTAAGGATAATTTATTGAGAAAGAAAAAGAGCCATTTTAGTTTGTAGGCTTGGAAAGGAGTGTAAGACGTTGTTTTTGGTGTAAGCATAGCAAAAGGCCTAGCAGAGAAATATGTTTAATGTTAACTGAGTTATTGAACAGGTCTTAGGTCCCTTTATAAATGTTGAGAGATTATGCAGTATGAGCAAGGGATGAAAGATGTACAGAATCAGAAATTAATATATTTATTGCATAATAATACAGTAGATAGTAGCTGATTATGTACTTGTTTTACAGATAAAGGGTAAAGTAATTACAATAGTGAACTGGGTCAGAGCAAGACACAAAGAACTGGTTCTTCCCATGGGGAAGGGCAGTTAAGTGCCACTACCCAGTCTTCAAGCAAAAATTATGTCTTCAACAAAAGTAATGAGAAGTAGTATGGAAGCTGCCATGAATCACTGCATTACCATCTTTGAGCTATTATCCACCCATGTGGTGACATGTGGGTCACAATAATAGATACGCAGAGCATTGCACAGCAGGAGAGAGCTGATCACAACAGTAAATTGCATCACACAGCTGTAACTGTGTAACTTGCAGGGTGATGTCACCACAACACGGTAAGTCTCTTATGTGTGTCATGACTAGGTGCCAGATTTTAGTGAAACAAATATGCACCAAAGGCATATTAGTACCTCTGATTTTGAGGCAGGGGAGCATTTCTCGTCATCAGAAGCCGCACCACCAGAACTACATTGGGCAACAAGACATGTGGCCACCACCACCACCAGCCACAGGTTTGAGACCAGGCTGTGCCTGCCACCAGCACTAAATTCTTCACAGAACTTGGTGCTGTAGTACTTTTGACCTGCATCCCGTCCCAGCTGCTTTCAGTGCTGAGTTCCTAGTGGGACTTGATACCACAGTAGCAGCCACTGTCCAAATCCTGCCAGAGGGCAGCCATTTGTACCGTGCATGTAGCTGTCTTTGCATGCTGCCACTGCGACATGAATGGAGCAAGGGCACAACACCAAGGAAAGTAGAGGGCTGTTGCTGTTAATGACTGTGGCATCTAGAGATTGTTGGCTTCCATGGAACCACCGTCAGCAACACAGTGTGGTGTCTCAGCAGCCAGGCTGAATCCCGCTGCCATATCTCAGCACCAGGCAAGGACAACAGAGAGAAGTTGGGCTGCCTCACTATGTCATATATTGAAGTCAATAAAAGTCATTCTTAACTGCCAACAGCATATCCACTGGGCCCACCACACCACCTCTCACCATCGTATTCTTCATAACAAATTGCTTCCATGAAAGGTGAAAGCATTGGTATTTGGTGGCTCATGACCCAGAGGTAAGCTGTTTACAATGTTGGTGGAGAATATGATTTTCACTGCCAGTAGCTAGCTGCCAAGTAGAGGGCATAATGTTGCTGATCACTAGCCTCAGAAGTTTACTATCTCAAGAGTACACAATTCTTGTTCCTAGAAGTTTTGAACACCCTGTAAATGTGCTGAAAAGCAAATAAGATCAAAATAAATAAGCAGTAAAGTTAATGCCATCTGAGATATCATTCTCCAAAAAAGAAAAGTGGTCATATATACAGGGTGTAAAGGTATAAGTGCAGATACTTTTATTGGTGATTGAGGACAGAGAACTGAACAACATTACATCAGTATTCACTACATTTGTAGACTAATAATTATAATTAATAGGAGTAGTATCTTTTTTGGTTTGGTTAGTACCTTGAGATGCATATGGCACAAACAAGCTATTAACGCTTATTTTCACCTGGGCCCTGCCTCAGGTGTTGAAATGTGGAATGTGGATGCAAAATGGTTAGTTTATACTGCAGGGTAGTTCACATAGCAGTGCAGATATGACCATGCAGAAAGCATCAAGCAGTAAATTATTTGATGTGTTTGCAGGAAGAGCATTTCATGAAAGGAAAAACAAACAACACACTGATCTACATATCTTTTAAGGTATCATATATAAAAGTATCTCTTATGCTCGTTACACCATGTATAGTATAGAAAGCATGTTTTGTTAAGTAGTTCCATTTCACCAATAAGCTACAACATCGTTAATGCATGTTTGTACGGTGGTACTCGACTTTGAGGTAAATCAGCTACAATGTTGGTGATGGACAAAGTTTTCACTGCTAGAATTTGGTTGCCAAAGGGCGAGGGGCAAGGAGCTGATGGCATAAAGTTGCTGATCACCAATCTTAGCAGTTAACTATCTCAAACTACTCAAATCTGTCCCTAAACTTTTGGAAGACTTTGAAGATATGGAGCAAAGCAAACAAGATGAAAAAATATAGTAACCTTAATGTCTTTCAAAAAACTTTTCTCCAAAATAAATCACCCAAAATATAATACAGAAAAACATGTTTTCCTAAGTAGTTCCACTTTATTAGAAAACCTGCTTCGTAGCTAATGTCAATAACATGTGCTTGTCTGGTGGCTTCTGCCTCAGAGGTAAGTTGGTAATAATGCTAGTATTGGATGAAATTTTCAGTGTTTGTATTTGTCCAGCAAGGGGAAAGTTTTTGATCGTCCGTCTTCATGCCTTTGTCCAGGATTACATCCCAAGCCTCTCCGCAGTTTCTTTCTAAGAGTGGGAATATGACACTTCATGGTAATCTGTGTGTCTGATGGGGCATTATGCTCAGCAGCCCACTGGTGCTAATCCACAAGAGTAGCCAAGTGCCTGCACTGAGATTCACCCTCTCGTTCTCCTATCCCCTATCCCTCCTCTCATCATAAAGTCCTCCCCTCTCAGAACCACAACCACCACTACCACCACCATACAACACAAATGTAACACTGCTTTAAACACCCATTTAGTAAATTCAGATATACTCCACAGATTCACATGTGACAGTCACGTATATGAAGGGAAGGGGGTAGAGCTTACAGAGAAACTACACCCTCTCCGACAGTAGCCTGACGAAATACCACAGGCTTTCTCACCCAACAGTGTCATATGATATTAACTTTTTTATATTAATTATTGTACCACCAAATAAAATAGCGAATGTGTTAATACAGAAACATAAACTGGCGCTGACTTTATCAAAATTGCAGGAAGAACTTAATTTTGTAAACACAGAACTCTTAATCAGCACGGGACATGTTGACCTTATTTCGAACTGCTCATCTAGATAAGGGCAGAAAATATTATTCTGTGGCTGATATGCGTTAAATTCACTGTTAATTATGGAGGATGTAAGAACGAAACTTAATTATAAATGACGCCTTCGAACCACGCATTAACAGAATGAAAATGGCCTATCAAACTATCTTAAGGAATCTGCTAGAAGTGATCGATATCCTTAAAAGCCATAAAGGGTAAACAGACACTACTGCAATGTTATAATACACAATTGGAAGCTCTATCTAGATCAGCGACTCTTACGATGGACAAGAAAAGACTATCTGAGGAGAAACTTTAGGCCGAAGTAAGAGATTTTGAGGAAAATCCCGCGTCCCGTCAAAGAAAATAATGAATACAGAAGGGTTACGCATGAAATGTAAGAGTATACACACGTGGAGAAGATTGTGACGCGATGCGGAAAAGTAGGATTGCCTTTTATGGCCACGTGACATGAGTAAGATCACTAAAGATACCGAAATGAGTATAATTTTACCGGTAGTTTCAGGATAAGATAACGAAAACGGCATGGTTCTCAGAAGTCGAAGAAGATCTATGAGAACTGGAAATTTCTCCTAAAGATATTCACGACATGACCTGACTAAGAAAAAATTACGAACGCACGAAGATTTCCATGAAAAGCAGAAGCCGAAGACAGGGAAGTTATTCACCCAAGTGAGACAACAACAATACCAGAACCTGTGGCAGGAACACTGGGTCCCTGTTAATGCTCTGAAAGAGAGACCTTGAACTGATGTGAACCTAGCTGGCCGAAGCGAAAAAATAAAACAGAAAATAAATGAAAGATGGGAGAACTAATTTACTTCAATAACGGTCTCACCCGCCGGAGGTTCGAGTCTTCCCTCGGGCATGGGTGTGTGTGTTTGCGTTGTTCTTACAAGGGAACATCCCCATCGCACCCCCCTCAGATTTAGTTATAAGTTGGCATAGTGGATAGGCCTTGAAACACTGAACACAGATCACTCGAGAAAACAGGAAGAAGTTGTATGGAACTATGAAAAAAGTAAGCAAAATATACAAACTGACTAGTTCATCCGCAAGATAGGCAACATCAAGGATAATATTAGCTCAGGATCGTCGTGGTCCCGTGGTTAGCGTGGGCAGCTGCGGAACAAATGGTTTTTGGTTCAAGTCTTCCCTCGAGTGAAAATTTTACTTTCTTTATTTTCGCAAAGTTGTGATCTGTCCGTTCGTTCATTGACTTCTCTGTTCACTATAATAAGTGTAGTGTCTGTATTTTGCGACCGCACCGCAAAACCGTGCGATCAGTAGACGAAAGGACGTGCCTCTTCAATGGGAACCGAAAACATTTGATCGCAAGGTCATAGGTCAACCGATTCCTCCTCAGTAAAACACATCTGATATATTCTATACGACACTGGTGACGGCATGTGCGTCACATGACAGGAATATGTTGTCGACCCACCTAACTTGTACACTTGGCGAATGGGTAAAAAGATTCTTCTACCTTGCCCGATTTAGGTTTTCTTGTGGATGTGATAATCACTCCCAAAAAAGTGACTAAAACATAAGAGTTTGTCACATAAAGTGCAACAAATGAATGCAATAGTTTCACAGACGCTCAGTTTTCCCTCTGGTCTGTCAAAACATATGTTTTTAACGTTTTCAAATTTTTCCGTGTGTAGACCGTCAAATCCTGCATATGTCTAAGCAAATCTGAACATGTCCTGGAATTTTGGAGAGCGAAGTTGATTTTGTGTGAGTGCCTGAACTTTGATAATTGTCTGAAAATAAAAAATTGAAATTTACACTCTAGGGAAGACTTGAACCAAGGACCTCTCGTTCCGCAGTTGAGCTCAGATTATCCTTGATGCTACCTATCTTGCGCATGGACTACTCAGTTTGTATATTATGCTTATTTTTTTCCTAGTTCCACACAATTTCTTCCTGTTTTCTCCATTGATCTGTGTGCAGTTTTTCAAGACCTATCCACTGTGCCAACTTATAACTAAATCTGAGGGGGGTGCGATGGGGAGGTTCCCTTGTTAGCATTAAGTTGGTTTAAGTTAGTTTAAGTAGTGTTAAGTCTAGGGACCGATGACCTAATCAGTTTCGTCCCTTAGGAATTGACACACATTTGAACGTTTAAACTTTTCAGTAACCAGTTTTCGGCTTTCAAGGCCGTTTCCACACTGCAACTGTATTTCGGTGTCCGAGAGGGTATAGCATTGGTGAACAAAATGGAAAAATAGGGTACGCCATACATAGAGAGCGAGTACAAACACAATGAACGTACAGTAATCTGAACATTGGGTAAACGTCATATTTGATAGTGCAGTGGTAACTGAAAATGTCCCATAAATGAAAAAAAAACAGTATTAACAACAGATCTCGAAAAAAGAGTAAGCCAAACTCCGGTTAACGAAATAAATTAATCCTGCAGAACATCCAAGATACTGTGTTTTTCATTTATAGTAATTATGAAGTTTGTCTAGCAACAAACGATAGAAGAATCAATTAAAATGAAACACATTGTAATCTTCAGTTCTTCTATAGCATACGCTGTTCTGGGATCTCTATTGGCGCACTACACGACCTGATCGTTCGAACATACTGACAGACGCGAACAACAAGCAACAGTAGATACAAAGTAGTCCTACGAAGTTACCGTATTAATAAATACACCCTTATACGCATCTCCTAGCTGTAGACACCATGATCGCCAAACAGCATTTAGAAAACGAAAATACAAATAGAAACATGTAATCAGAGGAACGGAGTAATGCGTTGGATTATGCAAGTATCAACCAAACACTGTGTACAAAGCAACCTCTAAAAGAGTAATGAATGTGGCCTGCATTACACACATGACTTCAGTGAGAGTTTTTTTCTATAATTACTGTTATTTGGCATGGAAACTAAGATAAAATTTTGTACATGGCTGCACGTTCAGAGACCGTGAATAGTTACAATTGAAAGAAAAACAGCCCTCGGTCACTATTTTTATCAAATAGTGACCGAGGGCTGTTTTTCTTTCAATTGATACGAAGATAGTTTAAGATGCGTCAAAATTCAAATTTTCGTTCATAATCATACCAACATTTTACCAAATTTGCCACTACTTCGTGACAGTACAGTATGAAAGTACTGCCGCTAAATTATCTTAGGAAAATAATTTTATATTTAATCATAAACTGAATAAATTGACGCGAAAAGAGTGTTTAATTCTAAATTATTTTGTAATGAATCCGTTTAAGAGACAGGAAAAAGCTCACTCTTTATACAGACAAGCGGTACAACGATAGTAGAGTGCAGAGCCCTATGACAAAAGTAATCTGTACCAATTCCTCCCACGGTAGAATCAAATTGGGCCCCGTGATAAATAATGTCTGCGACTGACTGCCACACAATACGTTAACAGAGGATAAAATGTTCGTTTTCTGTGCTCTATGATGGGTAACTCCCACAGTCTAAATTTAGAACAGAGCCACACGGATCTGTTCCAGAGTTGCTGACTGGATTATTGTAAGCTGACAACGTCGCTAACGATATGCGACTCGATTAGGTGATTCGATGTTGGTACAGATTCTCGACTTAACGCTACAGAAACGATGCCGTGTTACTTACGTCCTGAAGACTCAATTCCCCGAGGAAAAATATACGGAGTACCACGTTCCGGTAATGATGCGCATTGCCACAGAGCTTGTGCGTTTATTTCCCTAGTAACGCCTACCACGGGATGTCCATTGTTGAGAATGACGCGTACATTTTTTCTTAGTTATCAACGCTCTGAGCGTGCCTTGAAATGAAAGACACTAACTACATACTTTGGGATGCATAGATTAGAGTGATTTCACAAACGCTCCTCAGAAAGACGTGTCAGAACTGAACTGTCCGTTACCGACTACGGCATCGTCATTATTATCCGATGAGAGAAGCAATTTACAACGCAAATCAGGGAATCGAGAGTTCACTGACAATCATGGTTTCAGAATGGGTTTTGGAACAAATAGGCCTACAAAGTTAGAGGTTGGGAAAGTAAACTAACAAATACGCCTACATTTCGGAAATAGTGCAAGACACACCAAAATCAAAGAAAACTAAGTCAGAAATTTATTTACTATGGACATTAAGACACTAAGAAATCGTTAGCAACGAAGGAGTAGACTTAACAAAGAAGCAGCTTACTGAAGACTGTAGCATCGTTCCCATATGTTGATTTTATAACTGAGATACGGGAGCCTTCCTATTGCGATTATAGCGGTGAGTGGCACAAACTCTGTAACAAAAAGGACACCTAGCAAGCAGAAGTCTATCCTAGACCGTGAGTCGACCAGGAGAAAGTGAGCAAACATCCTGTGACGCCCATAATATGAGAGTTTGGAAAAAAAGAAGCTGTCCTGCACTATCCTAGATTTTGGGAGTTTGTGAACATTTTCAAATTGAGAAGGACGACTACATCGCGCTGTATTGTCATGGAATAGGCCAAAGCAAGTTTGATGTCGTCAGTCAATCGCAGTTCAAAAACAAATAGTGTTGAGTATACAGGGCGGTTATAACTAAACTTCCGCTTTTGAGAGAGACCCCCATGACAGACGAGTGATCGTAGTGTAATATTTATATCGATTAGGAGTAGGTTTATTTTGAGTAACTGTGTATCTGCAATATATGAAGTGTGCGTTCTGTGTTGTTTGAACTCCTTGATGGACGGTAAGAAAATTAGAATTTTGTTATGTATATATGATGAAAGCAAAAGAATATGTTGAAATTTTAAATTATGGTAATATGAATATGTTTATGAAAGAAGTATGTTCGTTAAAAGCTGGTTCATCCTTAGGGCACTGGTATTTGTAACATCTAAGCGCTGTAGGGAAGTCCCTCCGCAACGAAAGTGGCATGGCGAGACGTAAAAGGTTGGTTTGGCGGTCGAACTAAGCGGCTCCTTTGTGTGAAGAGCATGCAGTATGTGGCTAGCCTTAGCACGGTACACCTCGACGGTGCTAAGAGAGGCAATTGGAAACTGCATTAGAATGAATTTGCCTCGGATGTGGATCTGGCTATTATTTGGTATTCAGGGAATAATGGAATGGCTCTAATACGTTGAAAATCCGATGCCAAGAAGAGATTTTATAGAGCATTCGCTCATCAAGAGTCGTGAGTACAGTTAGCCACCACTGCGCCTGCCACTAATCTTCGCCACTGCTTCACAGACTTCATACGCTCAGTTATGTAATGTGTATTGGCATGGACCAGTTAATTAGTGCGTTGTTTCAATAATAATCACGTAAAACGTCAATTAGTGTTCGAAACCATAACTTCAATCCTGATCACGAACCTACGCAGGGTCCTCACCTAAGTGCTACTAAAACCGAGTATCCTGATTTAAAAGAATAATTCTGACATTCATGTGTTTAGAAGCGATTTTTTGTCTAAAGTAAAAGGAGTAGCAAAAGTTAGAGTAAGAGTAAAATTAGGATGTTTTGTTTATGGACTACTCCAAGAGAAATTGTTAAGGTAGAAAGTTAAATTGTAAAAATTTAAAGATCAACCAATAGGAAAGTGAAAACAATTATTTAAAAGCTAAAACCATAAAAGTGAAGTTGGATACGGTTTTGCTAAAGTATCCTTAGTATATTATAAAATATAGTTTTTCAGGATTACAGTGCAAGATTGTGTAAATATTATTGCGAAGAATACCTGCTTCACAGGTGATTAAAGTACAAATACGTATAAAGCTTTAATGAACCGATTTACGGTAGTACTATCAGACTTGAAGTTATGCACATTTCCGAAGATAGTGTAGTTTTGGTACCCATCATCAATGATTCCTTTTGAAGTTAATTAAGCCCGGTACCCATCATCAATGATTTCTTTTGAAGTTAATTAAGCCCAGTGTAGCATTTTTTACTTCACAAAGTAATTTAATTGAATGATTAGCTTTTAGAGATAGTTTTCACTTTGCAATCATCAGAGAACCTTGACTAGTGAAACTATACCAATTTATGAGTCCCTATCATATTCTTCTCCTATTAGGAAAGAATACTGCGATATGCAGAGAAGCTTAAACAGTGTACTTAAGATATTATTTATCTTTATTTGTATTATTCATGTCAGTCAAGATAGAAGACCCTCATGTCCAAAATTAGTTCTGCACTTCATGCAGTGATGTTTCAGTGTTTTGATTAAGTAATGCTAATGATTGTGGCCGTCATTATTATTATGAGGTCTGTGTAATTTTTTCGCCCCATAAAACACTGGTGAGTGTGTTACTGGTAACTGCTGCTACGCACAGTACAGAGTGCACTGTGTCAGTCTGCATCCTGTTTGCTATTCAAAGGGAAATCTCAACAAAAGTAACTTCAATAACTAATATCCAATTATCTAAACTATATATTCACAAATTAATGTGCCTAATTACGCTGACGACTGTTCATTTTTTAATTCACTTGTAATTTTTGCCACTTTTGTTAACTCCCAAGGTTAAGGCCCGTTTGGTTTTACTGTTAACTTTACAAAATTCGAAATTATAGTCCGATACCGTTTTCCATTAGACGAACGCACGGTCGGATTTTGAAAGCCTCTCAAAGGGTACAATTAGCGTATTTCACGGCACGTTAGTGTTATAGTAGGACAAAGAAACTTTGTGGAAACATTTGAAAGACCACGCGGAAGAGAAATAAGTTATAAACGTTGCTCAATATGATGACCATCTGCGTTCATGGCAGCCTTGGAACCTGACTAAAGATTACTCAACTCCTGCCTGAAACATCTCAAGTGCGATGTGGACCATGAATGTTTCGCTGTCTGACAAAGCTCTTGCAGTTTTTGAAGATCGCGCGTTGTGTCCAGCGTTCTCAACCATAGTAACAGAAACTTCTTTAACAGTTTGTGGCGCAAATGACCGCCAGCCTTTCCAGGGGATATTACCAAATCGCAAGTTATTTCTAACTTCTGAATCATGTTTTTCAGTCCAGGTGCGGAAAGAGGGCCTCTCTGTGTTAGTTTAATGCGTCGATAGTCGAGAAGAGCAGCAGAACTGTTGCTGTTGTTTTGATTAAACAGCTTTAGTGTGGAAAGCCCCGTTCAGCTTGTCCAGACCCACGCTGGCTGATTGCAACTGTAATGCTCGCTGATGCTTGTACGTATAATCAGCCGAACGTCATCTGAGCCTAACGGCAAGCAATGACACTAACACTATTAATAAGGCAAACCTGCCACACGCAATCTGAACATTATTCACATGGTGTTGGGTAGCCATGTGGTAATTAGTTTCCCGTCTACACTGCTTCAAGTAGCGGAAGTTTAATTATAACCACCCTGTACCACTCGAAAGACGAATTACATACATTATTCATCCCTGATTCCCTAGTGCGGGCGCAGAAAGGAGTCAACTGTCCACCGATACAAACGTTTGACCACATACAAACTGAGGTACAGAATGTAACAGCTAATGGAATTAACTTCTAACACAACCTGGTATCATATTTGGTTGATAACTATTCCTACTATATAGAAGAATCACTGAAAGCATAACTGTCTAATGTGTGTTCGTCTGTGGGTCTTTGAGAGGCGGTGAGTGATAGAGTGCTGATAATACTCAGAGTCAGCATAACGGAACAACAATAATGTAAATGATGAGCAATTTGTCATACACCAACATAGTGTGTTACAATTGTAAACTAACTGCCATGTTCCATAGCACAGCGAGATATCCTAACCTAAAAATACTAACACAAAGTAGTAAACTGTCACTTTCGATACCACAGCAAGAGAACATAATTATTGACTATGAAATCTGGAAAAACAAACTGACTAGTAAGTATGACGTGGACTTAGGAAGAAATGGCTCGTGGAAGGCCTGTCTCTATCTACGAATGTGACAGTTTAATCTATAAATGTTGTTTATGAAATGACAGCCGAATACGAGGGCGTGTCTCAGATTTTTTTGAAATCTCTTAAAAGCTTCTTAAATGAAACAGACTTTATTAACTTTCTATGTTGTTTTTTCTTCACATCTACATATTTATTTCTCAGCATGATCATCCTGATGACGAACACATTTCTTCCAACGACACCACAGTTAGTTGACATCGTCACTGTAGAATGTTTGACTTTGTTGACGGAGCCCTAACCTCACCTCTGCTTGCATCACTTCATCACTATCAAAGTGAAATGGTCGAGGCAGTCCTAAACCAGTAAGTGTTACGATGATGTATTTATACAATGTCTGTATCTTAAGAATACAATGTCCCTCAGAAATGCAAGCATGTTTGCATGCATGCACGATCGATGACAATGAACCAAACCGTCGAACTGACGCACATGTCGCAGCTCCGATGTGTGGTCTGCCGCTGTCTTGCTGAAGGAGATGGTGATCCGTGTGTGGACGAACTCTGCGGTTACCAACTCTATTACAGCACGCCGTTTCTCACGCACCGGCATACTTACGATACACACCTCCATGTTACACGGTTCAATACGGAGCGCTCGGCAGAGGGTGCAACTTGCGTCAATGATGCGGGAAAGTCGACCGAGAACACAATAAAAAATTACTTTTCAGCAGGCCCTCTTACATGACCGATTCCAAATAGCTCTACAAGCTCAACAGGCTTAAGATCAGTGAGGGAGAGTCCGATCGGTGCGTTTATTGTGCATCATATATTAGTAATAAACACATCGCCAGAAAAATTTGCCGTTACCAGGAGAGATCAATCCAATACCGTGTGGTAACATCGCCGAATGTCTCGATAGAGGATTCAATTTGGAGAGGAAGAGAGTCCACATGTGTTTTGCTGTTTGTCTGCTTCTTCAAGAACTCGGTTTTTTTTTTAACACCAGTCAAGTACAAAAAAATTACAGAAAATAAAAATCGTGACCCCTCTTCAACAGAAGAAATACAAATACGTCTGGCGGTGGATACCCACTGGATAATAATGTATTCTGGAAATCCATTGACTAATTCAAACGTCAGTGCTGGAAAACAGTGCAGCACTGCAATACGAACCACTTTCTCGCTTGCGTTCGCACGGCGTCGGTGAACTCACGGAAAGCGCAATATACTGTCGAATATAGTCAGCAGCGCATTAGGGAAGTAGACATCTCCGTATGTAAGCAAAACATCGACGGCAAGGAACAACAGAGACCATAACAGTGTCCAGAAAATGACTTAGAATCCCGAAGTGTCTTAAGTAGGTCCACCATAGGTCAGGTAGTGCACGTCAGCGAGCTGAGAGAAGTGCGGTCTGCACGGAAATCCTTGGATTTGCCGCTATTGTTCACCCGCGCCATCTGGTGCTGGTGTACGTATCGCATCGCAACTTGCCCAGTGACCTCGCCACCGTATAGGTAGTTCTGTAGATTGATCCATCGCTACCTCCGGCGGGATTTCAAGAGAAGAGCAATTTGTCGCTCAAACACCAATGCCTTAAAACTCAATCGTCAACGAAAGGAAGACGAGTTTTTTGGACACCGTGTAGCCCTACCAGTACCGATTTACGCCTGCGGGCGTCTAGCTACCGCCATCTTCCGCAAACTGTGAGTTTATTTAAAACTTAACTACACAGGGCTTATGTATTGCCCGATAGTTACCGCCTACAGAGTTAACTGGTGCTCTTAGAACAAATATTCCGTAAGAATCGATGTACAAAACATCAAATTACTCCCGTGCAGTACTCTGACAACACAGACTCGTAACATTTAGCGACCAAACATCAGTATCTTGAGTCACAATCATGGTAGCAAATTCGAACAAAGAGTAAACATCACGAGTCTGTCTTGCGAGAAGGGAAGTGGAGCCAAACTTTTCTTTTATATGTCCGACTTGTCTCTGTTGAATTCGTACAGTGTCCATAAAACAATACTCAGTCAGAGAAAACAAAAATGTGGTGTCACCGCAAGGGACTACACTGGATAGGTCGTAGGCTTCAAATCGGCCGCAGTCCATCAGTACACATCGGACCCGTGAGTCGCCACTCGGCTGATCTTATGAGACAAGCTAGCGCACTGACTAGTTCTACAGCCGACTTTAATAGGAATGGTTCACTTGTTATAGCTTCAGAGATCTCATTTGCAGAGACGCTAGTTAGCATAGCCTTCAGCTAAGTCAGTAGCTACGACCTAGCCAGGCGCCACGTGTTTATGCATTGACAATTGATCTATATGTGTGAAGCAATCAGAATTGTAAAGAAGTATTCGCAGTTCAGTCTATAACTGCACTTGTAAATATTATTGTACAAAGTCAAGATCGACGTTCACCGCTGATGCTGAATTAAAGCTAAGTATTTAACTGTATTCCTGTCTACTAACTTTCTAATCACCTAAGATGTTCCAGATACATCCCGTCAAGTATAGTTCATTGATCTTCACGTCAGCCTACGTGATCAACACGTGCAATTAATGGCCACACCTCGTGATCAGACTAAGAGTCAAACTGCATGACTCAGCCGGGTCGCCCATTTTTCCACGAGGCCCATAGTTCCGCTTCATATATACCAAAAAATGTATGTTGGTTACCGAATAAATATAGCAGACGTAATTTTTAAAATGTCCGGCTACCGGACTAGGAAAAGCGTGAAAAACTTTCATTTGGTAAACACCTCTTAGACTCCAGGTGGAATACGGAGCTCCATCGCAGTCTTTAACACTGGTAGCATGCCGCGACAGCGTGGACGTGAAGCGTATGTGCAGTTGACGGACTTTGAGCGAGGGCGTATAGTGGGCATGCGGGAGGCCGGGTGGACGTACCGCCGAATTGCTCAACACGTGGGGCGTGAGGTCTCCACAGTACATCGATGTTGTCGCCAGTGGTCGGCGGAAGGTGCACGTGCCCGTCGACCTGGGACCGGACCGCAGCGACGCACGGATGCACGCCAAGACCGTAGGATCCTACGCAGTGCCGTAGGGGACCGCACCGCTACTTCCCAGCAAATTAGGGACACTGTTGCTCCTGGGGTATCGGCGAGGACCATTCGCAACCGACTCCATTAAGCTGGGCTACGGTCCCGCACACCGTTAGGCCGTCTTCCGCTCACGCCCCAACATCGTGCAGCCCGCCTCCAGTGGTGTCGTGACAGGCGTGAATGGAGGGACGAATGGAGACGTGTCGTCTTCAGCGATGAGAGTCGCTTCTGCCTTGGTGCCAATGATGGTCGTATGCGTGTTTGGCGCTGTGCAGGTGAGCGCCACAATCAGGACTGCATACGACCGAGGCACACAGGGCCAACACCCGGCATCATGGTGTGGGGAGCGATCTCCTACACTGGCCGTACACCACTGGTGATCGTCGAGGGGACACTGAATAGTGCACGGTACATCCAAATCGTCATCGAACCCATCGTTCTACCATTCCTAGACCGGCAAGGGAACTTGCTGTTCCAACAGGACAATGCACGTCCGCATGTATCCCGTGCCACCCAACGTGCTCTAGAAGGTGTTAGTCAACTACCCTGGCCAGCAAGATCTCCGGATCTGTCCCCTATTGAGCATGTTTGGGACTGGATGAAGCGTCGTCTCACGCGGTCTGCACGTCCAGCACGAACGCTGGTCCAACTGAGGCGCCAGGTGGAAATGGCATGGCAAGCCGTTCCACAGGACTACATCCAGCATCTCTACGATCGTCTTCATGGGAGAATAGCAGCCTACATTGCTGCGAAATGTGGATATACACTGTACTAGTGCCGACATTGTGCATGCTCTGTTGCCTGTGTCTATGTGCCTGTGGTTCTGTCAGTGTGATCATGTGATGTATCTGACCCCAGGAATGTGTCAATAAAGTTTCCCCTTCCTGGGACAATGAATTCACGGTGTTCTTATTTCAATTTCCAGGAGTGTATATATATATATATGGAAGTATTGTTTGAAATAAAGAGGAATTAAATTAATGTTGGTGTTGAGAACAGCTGTCTCATGTGCGACAAATAAGCGTATAGCTACGTAACACGAATCCACATGTTGACTTGTCTTGTGACTGTCTCGCTCACCACGCTGTCCCGGTTAATAAACGTCGTCTCCAACCAACCGCTTGTCAGCAGCTCGTGGTCTAGCGGCTAATATTGCTGCCCCTGCATCACGGGGTCCCGTTTAGATTCACGGCAGAGTCCGAATTTTCGCTGCACGGGGACTGGGTGTTTGTGTAGTCCTTATCATTTCGTCATAATTCGGGATAGTGGCGAGACTGGACAGAGTAAAGATTGGGAATTTTTACGGGCGCTGATACCCATGCAGTTGAGCGCCCCACAAATCAAATACCATCATCATCGTCATCATCATCCAAACGCTTGAGCACGGATTTCGTGGAACTAAATGGTACGGTAAAGGGTTAAGCGAACTCTGAAAGGCAAAACACAAAACCAATGAAGAAGAAAGCAGCAAGGAGAGAGATATAAGGAAAGCGGCCTTCTACCATAAATGGGAAATATTTCTTCAAAAATTGCAAGAGTAATTAAGAAGTATAAAGTGGATGCCATCTCCCTTCCACTGGCTAAGACGGCAGGTCTTCAGGGACTTGTGAACGTGACCTGCTTTTGCGAAAGATGGGTGTATTCGAAATTCCTCGCGAGTGTGGTAAAAGATACGTATGATAAACAATACGTACTGAAAAACATGCGTTGCGTTGAACATCAGTGATACACTCTCCTACTACTGCCCAACAAATTTGCAGTGGCTGGACATTTTATTTCCACTGGTCATTTCATTGGTTACGGGAAAGTTGAGATACTGGCGACAGCCTCATCCTTCTGGGATGCAGAGATCTAGGAAGCTGTAGAAATGCAAATGAGACGAGATTTTCTGGCTCGACAAATCATGGAAGCCCCTCATTTCACGTCTACGCTCTCAAATGTAATATTGTTGTAAATCATCACTACTTGGTATTCCATTCCCATTGCATGACAGGACAGAGTTGCTGCTGAACTTAAGAATTGCAAGACAGATTTTGCGCCCATACAATTTAGTCAGTGGGCAAGTCCACTGGTTTTAATCCCCAAACCTTCAGGTCGCACTCGCCTCTGTGTTGACGCGTATCTTCAGATACCAGGAAATGAAAAATCTCAAATCGCGTGTGTTGTGAACACTCATTTGAGCTTGTTTAAATATTTGCCGTTGCCTTTTGGCAGTGTTTCCATACCCGCCATTTTCCAACGGTATTTGGAACAGCTGACTGCTCAAGTACCAAACTATTCAAACGATATTGTCGTAGCAAGTCGCACACCTGAAGAACACATTGCAAATTTACGTACTTTGTTTCGTGTGTTATTTGATGCAGGACTAAAGTGTAGATTGTACAAGTGTGATTTTTCTAAACCTTAGTTGCAGTATCTTGGACATGTCATAAACAGTCAAAATGTACATCCTCTTCAGTCAGATATGTTAGCCATACGTGACCTGCCAGTTCCTCGCAATGTCACAGAATCGCAGTCAGTCTTAGGAAAAATGAACTACTATTTTCGGTTCATACCGAATCCTACAGAATTCACAGCTCCATTGTATCGCTTGCGTCCAAAGAACATCCTCTTTGTTTGTACAGATGAGTGGCAAGAAGTTTTTATAAACTTGAACATTCATTGCTTGGTTCACTTTGATCTTGACGAACCAGTTGTATTGCAAGCTGACGCTTTCTCTTACGGAATCAGTGCAGTGTTTTCGCGCAGATTTGGAGATAAAGACAGGCCTATTGCTATCGCATCATAAGTGTTGTCCAAAGCTCAGTATAACAATTAACAAATACAGAAAGAGCCGGCCGGAGTGGCCGAGCGGTTCTAGGCGCTACAGTGTGGAACCGCGCTACCGCTACGGTCGCAGGTTCGAATCCTTCCTCGGGCATGAATGTGTGTGATGTCCTTAGGTAGAGTTAGGTTTAAGTAGTTCTACGTTCTAGGGGACCGATGACCGCAGCAGTTAAGTCCCATAGTGCTTAGAGCCAAATACAGAAAGAGGCATTGGCTATTGTGTATGGTGTCACCTAATTCCACCACTATTCGTACGGCAGAAAAATCTGCTTAGTAACGGGTCACAAGCCATTGCAGTATTGGTTCACACGATGAAGTCGGTTCCTGTACGAACTTCCCAAAAACGGGAATTTTGTATCCGGCCTGGAAGGCGGCGCGTGGGTCTGCTCCTGGAAACTGAAACGTTGGCCGAATGAAGTAGGAGCAGGTGAGGTAAAACACGTTGGTACTGCGTTTAAAATTATAGACGTTTACTAGAGGCAAAAACAAATTAATAAATGGTTACATAACTTTGCGTACATCCCGTCGTGAGTAGTTCAAAGTCTCAATAGCAAGTCAACACACATTGTAGTTTAAGCGATGTTCCAAGCCGTCTGTTCTCAATGAAATGGGCAGAAGCTCGTAGATCTGGACAGCACCGACTAGAGGGCGCTGTCATCGGTGTCTGTTGTAGTGCCAGCCTAAAAACTTTAATATGCTGTGGCATTGTTGCTGTCGATACCACATCCCTCCCCCCTCAAACGATGCACCGTCGTTGAGTATGGTTTCCGACGGTGGGTGGAGGGACCCGGGGGCGGCGCAGCTGAGGGGGCGGACAGCGGAACTGCCAGGGTGCGCTGTCCACCCGCGACTCCGAATTTCTTGGGAGGGGGTGAGGAAAACGCCCCGTGGAAAACCTGCCCACGCCGCGCACCGCTACTGGGTATGTTCGTAGGAGGACGCGGAGTTACGGCCTCCATGGGCGACGGCGACGGCGGCGGCGATGGCGGCGGCATCGGCGGTGGTATGACGGCAGCCTCAGCGTCCATCGGTTCCGGCACTGCGGAGGAACACGGCGGCGGCAGCGGCGGCCAGAGGAGGGCCGTGGTGGCGGCGAGAGGCGCCCGTCCGGTGCAGGTGACCGGACCAGAAGCAGCGACGACGGCAGGCGCGTCCGCGGCGGAGGCGCTAGCGGAGGAGGCGCCGTCGGTGGAGTCGTGGGCTGAGGCGGCGGAAGCGGCGAAGCCTCCACTTCTGCCAGAAAACAACCAGCGCCAGAAAACCGAGGACGGCACAAACGGATCTTGTTCCGGTGTCGCTCGACAGTGGCGGAGGGACCAGAAATTACAAATAAGGCGCGGCCAAGCTGGCGGAGAATGCGCCCCTGCCCCCAGCGCTGCCTGCCAGAGAACACGCGATAGAACACCAAGGCATGTGGCGCCAAGCCAACACGAGGCGAAGCAGCGGGAGCAAGCGGTGGCGGGTGCAGAGCTGCAGGAGCGACCGATGGGCGCAGCCGTGTAGCAGTTGCTCTGGGGAACGGATGCCTGAGGGCGATAGGAAGCAAGGGACGGTGCGTGGCGCCCAACTTGCTCATCTGCGACTTAAACGTGCGCACAAACCGTTCAGCCTCACCGTTCGACTGGGGGTGGAGTGGGGCTCAGGTCAGATGGCGAATGCCATTAGCAGCACAGAACGCTTCAAGCTTTGAGGACACGAATTGGGGGCCATTGTCGGAGACAATAACTTCAGGAAGGCCCTCAATGCAAAAAATAGACGTCAAAGCCCAAATAGTACTGGCAGATGTGGTAGAAGACATGGGTACAACAAAAGGAAAGTTCCTGTACGCATCAATAACTATCAACCAGTGGGTGTTCCAGAAAGGACCCGCAAAATAAATATGAACGCGCTGCCAAGGCGCAGTAGGTGTCAGCCACGCAAAGAAGCGCTGGCGGGGAGCAGACTGATGCTCCGCGCAAGAGCGACAGTTAGTAAGCAAATTTTCAATTTCTTTATCAATGCCGACCCAAGTGCAGTGACGAAGCGCTAATTGCTTCGTCCGCACGATACCCCAATGACCAGCGAGCAGCAATCGGAGAATTTCCGACTGCAACGAACGAGGTACAACCACACGAGACTGAGCATTGTCAGTTCGTAACAAGATAACGCCGTGGTATACAGACAAGTGGTGACGTTGCGCAAAGTAACGTCGAACAAGTGGATCTCGAATCTGCGTAGTAGATGGAGGCCATTGAGTACGAATATACTGCAAAAGAATCTGCAAAGAAGCATCGGCGGCTGTCGCGGAAGCAATGCAACGAAAATCCACCGGAAAAAGCATCAGCTAATTCCTTATCTTGCGAATCAATAAACATGCAGGACAGATCAGAAGAATTAAACACTTCATCAGGACCCATAGGTAGACGAGACAAAGCATCAGCATTGCCATACTGGGCCGTAGGCCGAAACAAGATTTCGTAACTGTAGTAAAACAAAAACAAAGACTAACGTTGCATTTTTTGTGCAGTATGGGCCGGAATTGGCTTTGACAGGTGGAACAACGACGTCAAAGGCTTATGGTCGGTGACGAAATAGAACTTGCGACCGTACAGAAAATCATGAGTCACTCCACATACAATAGCTAAGGCTTCTTTCTCGATATGAGAATAGTTTTGCTGGGCAGAATTGAGCACTTAGACGCAAAAGCGATTGAGCGATCGACAGAATTAATGCGGTGCCAGAGAACCACTCCGATGCCGTGAGAAGATGCATCGACAGCCAAAACAACTGGTTTGGAGTTATCGAAAGGTATCAAACAGCGATCACTCAGCAAAGGAGATTTGAGCTTGTCGAAAGCAGCATCACATTCTCTTACGCCGAAGGCGATGCAAAGTCGCTGAAATCTGCGCTGCATTTGGTATAAACCGAATATATGTAATTTTGCCCAACACAGACTGAGATTCTTTCAAGTTCCTGGCTGCTGGCAAGTCTCTAATCACACTGAGATGTGACGGCGAGGGGTGGATACCCTGTCCGTTAATCATATGTCCTAAATACTGAATCTCATTGTGAAAAAATTTGCATTTGTCTCTGTTACACTTTAGTCCAACCTGCAAAAGTACAGTAAATAAGGCACGCAAATTCTGCATATGTTCGTCAGGGGTGCGACCTGATAAGACTATATCGTCCCGGTAATTGGAACAACCAGGGACAGTGGCACACAACTGCTGCAAGTAAGACCGAAAAATAGCAGGAGCCGAAGCACAACCGAGCGGAAGGTGGCGAAACTTGAACAATCCAAGGTGCGTGTTGATCACAAAATAGCGCTCCGACTGTTCGTCGAGTGGAATCTGAAAGTATGCGTCCACCAAGTCAATCTTGGATAAGAATTTTCCCGCACCAAGCTTATCAAAAACGTCTGCAGGATGCGGTAAGGGAAATGTAGCTACCACTGTCTGGAGATTTACTGTAGACTTAAAGTCAGCACAAATACCGAGACGACCGTTTGGTTTCTTCACACACACTATAGGCGAAGCCCATGGCGAAGCAGAAAGAGGTTCAATTATACCACTGTCTTGCAAATGCCTAAGTTTAGCAGCTACGGCGTCGCGCAGTTCGTGCGGTATCGGGAGTGGGCGCCGGAAAACAGGCATGACATTGTCTTTAACTGCAACATGCGCTGCGGAGCCTGTGACACAGCCAATGCCATCAGAATAGAAAAAATGGCTCTGAGCACTATGGGACTTAAAATGGTCATGAGTCCCCTAGAACTTAGAACTACTTAAACCTAACTAACCTAAGGATATCACACACATCCATGCCCGAGGCAAGATTCGAACCTGCGACAGTAGCGGTCGCGCGGTTCCAGACTGAAGCGCCAAGAACCGCATGGCCACACCGGCCGGCAGTCAATTGACAGACATTGACATTGCTCGTGCATTACCGAAGTCGACGCGGCGGTCAGAGAAGGGTAACGGATGAGTCATAGCGATGTAAACATTGTACGTATACAAAGGCCGGCGGGGCGGCCAGGTGCTACCGAAAGAAGTAATGTAAACAGTCGTTAGTTTGTCAAGGGCGGGTAGTTCGTTTTACGTAAACAATGAATTATGTACAACCACATGTTTGATCTTTTACAACATTGCCATAACGAAGCTTGTGGTAGTAATGAGAAGCTAACATCGAATAAAAAGTGCTTTCCTTAATACAAAATCCACTTTATACTATGTAATTCGTTGTGCATTAATTGCAGTCCACTGTTTGCTCTTTTTACAGCAATACCATAATGAAAATTAAATTCAGATTATCTGCCTTTTTTGCAACAGTACCGTAACGAAAATGAAATGCCCATTACTTTGTTTCCTCTTACACCCACACTACAGTAAGTGTTCAAAAGGCTCACCGTTCGATTCGGCACACATTTCATTATGGCGAACCCAGTTTCGTCGCACTTGTTCACACACGTACACATTTCTCTTCGTGGTACTGGCAGGATCTAAAATATTCTGCGTAAGTTCGTTCTTATTATTTTTTATTTTTATTTTATTTTATTTATTTATTTATTTTTTTTTTTTGCCGAGTGTAAGTAAGTTCGTTTATACGGCCTCAAAAGTAAAAATCCAGTGGATTTAAATCAGGCCGGCGTCCTCAAATGGTTCAAATGTCTCTAAGCACTATGGGACTTAACATCTGAGGACATCAGTCCCCTAGACTTAGAACTACTTAAACCTGACTAACTTAAGGACATCACACACAGCCATGCCCGAAGCAGGACGAACCTGCGACTGTAGCAGCCGCGAGGTTAAGAACTGAAGCGCCTAGAGCCGCTCGGTCACAGCGGCCAGCTCAAGACTGCGTGCTGGGCATCGAAATGGCCCAAAACGTCCTACCTAACCTAACCTAACCTAACCTGACCTCACCTAACCTAACCTAACCTAACCTATCCATCGTCCTGAGGACACCTGATTAAAAAAATCTCCGTACTCTGTGATTAGGTGGGGTGGGGCGCTATTGTGGTTGAAGCACATGTTATGGCGTATGGCTAACGGAATACCTTCTGATGTAGCTGGCAGCAATGTTTCCTCTAGAAAGATTCCGTAATTGTTACCAATCAATAGTGGTGGTTAAAAAATAAGGCCCTGTAATGAAATAGTCGATTATACCCGTCGACACATTAACGGAAAAGCGGTGTTGAAAATATGTTGGTACCACTTAGCGCGGATTGCGTACCCTACTCGTATGCATGTTATGGAAATAAGTTATTCTGTCGCAAGTGAAACACGCTTAATCTGTGACGAGTATTCTGTTTACAAAATCCTGCTGCTCACTTTGTAACAGAAACCACTCAGAGAATTCTCGTCGCGGAGGGAACTCTTGCTCTTCCGACGCTTGTACACATTGAATGTGGTAAGGTCGCAGTCGCTCCTTTTTCAAAGTACGATGAACGACAATGCGCGATACACCAACTTGGCGGGCGATGCTTCGTGGACTCGGTCCAAAATTTGTTCCTCAGTTTCCAATGTACGTTCTTCGCGTTCTGGGCCTCTGCCTTCTGCGCGGGGCAGTACGGAGGCAGTTGGTTGGTTGGTTTGTGGGAGTGAAGGGACCAGACTGCTACGGTCATCGGTCCCTGTTTCCAACTAAACTTCAAACACCCAATAAGAATAAAAACGAACAATGGAAATGACAACAGACGACACAGGACGACTCAGACAGAGACCAGACAAAAGGAATTATAGTCACACAGAGTGTGACAGTGGTTGGCCGACCCTAGAGACAAGAAAGGAAAAGCCAACCACCTAGAAACACACGAAAGAAATAACCCAGTCGAAAATCGTAGGCCAAAGGTCAGACTCAAAACAAAAAAATGACAAACAGATTAAGTGATAAAATCCCCCTGCCCGAATAAAACGAAAACTGAGCCTACCATGGCAGTGTCATCTGTTAAATGGGCAGGGAGCGTATCAGGCAGCGCAAACATCTCCCTAAGCACAGCTAAAAGGGGACAGGCCAACAAAATGTGGACCACCGTCAAAGCGGATCCGCCGCGACATATAGGTGGGTCCTCACGGCGCAATAAGTGGCTGTGCGTCATCCGGGTGTGCCCAATGCGCAGCCGGCAACAGGCTACGGAGGCAGTATCTGTGAGTCTATGCAGATTAAATACGTGCTCGTAAATTGTATTCTGTCGTCATTTATTTAATAATAAAATTAAAGCATATCAGAACAGACAATAGATTCCGTATACAGAGTTAAATGCAAAATTTTATTTATATAAACGATTTAGGAGACAATCTGAGCAGCCGTCCTAAGTTGTGTGCAGATGGTGCTGTAGTTTATCATCTAATAAACTCGTCAGAAGATAAAAACAAACTGCAAAACGATTTTGAAAAGATAGCTGTACGGTGCGGAAATTGGCAATTGACCCTAAATAATGAAAAGTGTGAGGTCAACCACATGAGTACTAGAAGGAATCCGTTAAACTTCGGTTACACGGTAAATCAATCAAGTCTAACGGCCGTAAATTCAACTAAATAGCTAGGAATTACAATTATGGATGACATAAATCAGGAAGAACACTTCGGAAATGTTGTTGGAAATAAGAAACAAAGACTGCGTTTTATTGGCAGAACACTCAGAAGATGCAATAGATCTCCTAAGAAGACTGCCTCCACTACGCTTGTATGTCATCTTATGGAATACTGGTGCTCGGTGTGGGATCCTTAGCAGATAGGATTAACGGAGTACACTTTTAGTGTACAGCAACAAGTGTCGATCGTACAGAAAGTCTTCGTTGCGGAAAGCGTTCTTGATTAATTAGTAAAGCTGCAACACCTTTTGTCTCGCCATAAATTAAATGAATATCACATAGTTCAGCGGTAGTAAATCTCCCATCCATCCCAACGTCTAACAGAGTTGCAATAACGTCTGCACAGGTAAACACGTTCCGCCTATTACAGTGATTCAACACGCAGGCCATAGTTGCCTTTGCGTCTGCGACTCCCGCTCACGATATCAATACGCTCAGCGGAAAAAAAACCACACGGATCGACTGCTTACGTAATTGTGTCGACGGAGGGGGTGAGGCAGACACACCATATTGTTGTGATCCTGTTTACTGAATTCCCTCAGTCTACTAAAAATGGTTCACATGGCTCTGAGCACTACGGGAATTAACATCTGAGGTTATCAGTCCCCTAGAATTACAACTACTTAAACCTAACTAACCTAAGGACATCACACAGATCCATGCCCGAGGCAGGATTCGAACCTGCGACCGTAGCAGCCGCGCGCTACCGGACTTAAGCGCCTAGAACCGCTCGACCACAGCGGCCGGCACTTGTCTTCTGCTAACGGGATTATTTGAAAGTTAATACCATTTACATTCTGTAAATGGGAGCAACAATTTGTCTAATGGTTTAAATGGCATACTATCATAGTCAATACCAGCCGCGACAAAGCAAAAACAAAACTACCTACACATTTTTACAGCATACAAAGGCACAGAATATTCTTTCTAGCCGTCGGTTTTAACAGAAAGCCTGTGCATTCCTATTTATATATACATTTATTTAGTGCTCGTCTAAATGTTTTAGTAATGTGTCTTTTAAAATATGAGCCAAATTGATCAAGAACTTTTCGAGTATTTTGGTAACCAAATTCCCTTGTATATTACATATTTATTTGTATATAAGAAAATCTACTCACCAAGCGGCGGCAGAACACACACATAAAAGGAGGTTATAACTAGGCAAGCTTTCGGAGCTAGTGGTTCCTTCTTCAGGCAGAAGGGTTGAAGGAGAGGAAGAGGGTTGAAGGAAAAGGACTGGAGAGGTCTAGGAAAAGGGACAGACTTCGGAAAGATCACTCAGAACTGCGGGTCAGAGCCGACTTACTAGACGGGATGAGAAGGAAAGACTGGTTGTTAGGGACTGCACCAGACGAGATTTGAAAACTTGAGAACTTAAAAATGGAAGACAGCGTAACATGCAAGACAGAGATTACTGCTAAAACATCGTGTACAAATTAGTAAGAGTGAACAGCTAAGTCCACTTTACGCGGCAGAGGTAGGATGGCGATGGCGAAAAATAGACAGGTAGCAAAATGAAAGATGTAGAAAACTAAAACGGAATGAAGGAAAGAGTACTTACTATGACGAAATGCTGAAACGGAAGAAATTAACGTAAATTAAGACCAGGTGAGTGGCGAGGACCAAGGATATGTTGTAGTATTAGTTTCCACATCTAGAATTTTGAGAAACTGATGTCTGGGGGAAGAATCCAGATGGCACGTGTGATGAAACAGGCATGCTGTAGAGCATGCTCTGCAACAGAATACTGTCGGTTGCCAGTATGCACCGTCTGCTTATGCCCATTCATCCTAACTGATAATTTGGTGGTAGTCATGCCTATGTAAGTGGTCACCGGTTTTTACATAACATCTGGTACATGACATGTATCGTTTCATAGGTGGCTTTCTCTTTGATCGTCTATGTTTTGCCAGTTACATACCTGGTAGGAGGGTGCATAGGGAAAGTCTTGCAACGGAGGTGGTCACAGAGGTAGGAGCCACAGGCTACGGAGATGGATGGAGAAGAACCATACAGTCTGACAACAATATTGGAAGAGCGACGAAAAGCTATTCTAGATGTGGTGGGCAAAATCTTGGGCAGAATGAATCTCATTTCAGAGCTTGATTTTAAGAATCCATGGCCTTGCGGAAGTAGCCGATTGCTGCGTTCCAGACAAGGATAGTACTGAGTGACCAGTAGTGTGCTCCAAAGGTATTTTTTGGAGGGATCAGCGTATCAGGATTGGTTGTGATGGTTCAAGAAATCTGGTTTTGAACTAGGCTGGTGGGGTAATTACACACAGTGAAGGTTGAGTTGACAATGGTGGTGTATTGTTGTAAGGAATGTTAATCCGAAAAAGTACGTTTGCCTCGACTGCCAAGGCTGTATGGGAGGGAACGTTTGACATGGAAAATATGGCAACTGTCAAAATGTAAGTACTGTTGTTTGTTAGTAGGTTTAATGTGGACAAAAGTGTGTAGATGGTCTTCGGCGAGGGCGAGATCAATATCAAGGAAAGACACACGGGATTTGGAATAGGACAATGTGAAATTTAATTGAGAAAATGTATTGGCAGATTCCAGGAATTTTAACAGGTCATCCTCACCATGAGTCCATGTGGTAAAGATGTCATCAATGTATGTAAACCAAACCAGGGGCTGAAGACTTATGTATCCCAGGAAAGCCCCTCCAAGCGATCTATGAAGAGGTTGGCATAGGAAGAAGGCATCCTGGTTCTCATCGCTGTACCCCTGATCTTTTTTGTATGTCTACCCCTCAAAAGTGAAGTAGTTGTCGGTAAGTATAAAGTTGATTAAGGTGAGTAGGAAGGGTATCATAGGTTTGGAATCAGATGGGCGCTAAGGAAATGTTCAGCAGCAGTAAGACCATTTATGTGGGGGATGTAGCTATACAGGGACGTGTGTGCTGGGAGTATGGTAGGCATGGATTTCAGACGATATAGAAAATATCCGTATCTTTGATATAGGAGGGAAGTCTTTGTACTATGGCTTGCAGGTGCTGATCAACTAAGGCAGATATAGTTCGGTGGATGCTTTGAAGCTAGCTACTACAGGAGGGCTAGCATGATTGGATTTGTGGATCTTAGGAAGAAGCTAAAAGATGGGGGTGCGTGTTTTGGGTGGGGTGAGAAGTTCTATGGATTGGTCCTTGTGAGGGGCCAGAGGTTCGTTTGAATCACGGGGATATGCTCTTGATGGTAGAAGCTTTATGTAGACCTGTCAGGCAGCTGGCATAGACCTTCACTAACATACTCCTTTTGGTCAAATACTACAATGATGGAGTCATCAGCTTTTAGGGAACGTAGAGCCTAGAGTTCATCAGAGGACAGGTATGAGTCATGTTTTAGTTATCTAAGGAAGAGTTGTTAAGCATTGCTGGATGTGAGGAATTCTTGGACGGTTTGTAAGGATTTTGGGGAGAGGTTGTGAATCAAGTCGAGATCGCGGTCACAACTGTTCAAGGTAGTGTTGAAGTGTTGAACGTCAGGTTTGCGCTGTTGTAATGGTTTTGGGATTCGGTTGCAAAGTGATATTTCCGGTTGACATTATGTGTGAAGGAAAGTAGATCCTTAACTAAAGCAGCATGATAAAATGCAGCTTTAGGGCTGAACATGAGACTCAAATATCGAATTTCTATGTCAGCAGCAAATTATTTTGATGGATAGTACTTTTTAATAAGCAGTAAAATATTTTCTTCGGCTATTTACAATACACTAGGCAACGGTCTTGCCGCAGCGATAACACTGGTTCCCGTCAGATCACCGAAGTTAACCGCTGTCGGGTTGGTCTAACTCTTGAATGAGTGACCATGCGGTCTGCCGAGCTCTGCTGGCAAGCGGGACTCACTCAGCCCTTTTGAGGCAACTGAGGACCTACTTCACTGAGAAGTAGCGGCTCCGGTTTCGTAACCTCATATACGGACGGGAGAGCGATGTACTGACTACACGGCAGAAAATCCAAAGAGATTTTGGTCGTATGTGAAGTATGTTAGCGGCAAGAAACAATCAATGCCTTCTCTGCGCGATAACAATGGAGATACTATCGAAGACAGTGCTGCCAAAGCAGAGTTACTAAACGCCGCCTTTCGAAATGCCTTCACAAAAATATACGAAGTAAATAATTCAAAATTCAAATCGACAACAGCTGCCAACATGAGTAACGTAGAAGTAAATATCATCGGAGTAGTGAAGCAACTCAAATCACTTAATAAAAGCAAGTCTTCTGGTCCAGACTGTATACCAATTAGGTTCCTTTCCGAGTATGCTGATGCTTTAGCTCCATACTTAACAATCATCTACAACCGTTTGCTGGACGGAAGATACGTACCCAAAGACTGGAAAGTTGCACAGGTCACACCAATATTCAAGAAAGGTAGTAGCAGTAATCCACTAAATTACAGGCCCATATCGTTAACGTCGATATGCAGCAGGATTTTTAGAACATATATTATGTTCGAACATTATGAATTACCTCGAAGGAAACGGTCTGTTGACACAAAGTCAACATCTGAGCAGCCGTCTTCGGTTGTTTGCAGATGACGCTGTCGTTTATCGACTAATAAAGTCATCAGAAGATCATAACAAACTGCAAAACGATTTAGAAAAAATATCTGAATAGTGCGAAACGTGGCAGTTGACCCTAAATAACGAAAAGTGTGGGGTCATCCACATGAGCGCTAAAAGGAACTCGTTAAACTTCCGTTACACTATAAATCAGACTAATCTAAAAGCCGCAAATTCAACTAAATACCTAGGTATTACAATTACGAACAACTTAAATTGGAAAGAACACACAGAAAATGTTGTGGGGAAGGCTAACCAAAGGTTGCGTTTTATTGTCATGTTGTTGTTGTGGTCTTCAGTCCTGAGACTGGTTTGATGCAGCTCTCCATGCTACTCTATCCTGTGCAAGCTTCTTCATCTCCCAGTACCTACTGCAACCTACATCCTTCTGAATCTGCTTAGTGTATTCATCTCTTGGTCTCCCCCCTACGATTTTTACCCTCCACTCTGCCCTCCAATACTAAATTGGTGATCCCTTGATGCCTCAGAACATGTCCTACCAACCGATCCCTTCTTCTGGTCAAGTTGTGCCCCAAACTTCTCTTCTCCCCAATCCGATTCAATACTTCCTCATTAGTTATGTGATCTACCCATCTAATCTTCAGCATTCTTCTGTAGCACCACATTTCGAAAGCTTCTATTCTCTTCTTGTCCAAACTATTTACCGTCCATGTTTCACTTCCATACATGGCTACACACCATACAAATACTTTCAGAAATGACTTCCTGACACTTAAATCTATACTCGATGTTAACAAATTTCTCTTCTTCAGAAACGCTTTTCTTGCCATTGCCAGTCTACATTTTATATCCTCTCTACTTCGACCATCATCAGTTATTTTGCTCCCCAAATAGCAAAAATCCTTTACTACTTTAAGTGTCTCATTTCCTAATCTAATTCCCTCAGCATCACCCGACTTAATTCGACTGCATTCCATTATCCTTGTTTTGCTTTTGTTGATGTTCATCTTATATCCTCCTTTCAAGACACTGTCCATTCCATTCAACTGTTCTTCCAAGTCCTTTGCTGTCTCTGACAGAATTACAATGTCATCGGCGAACCTCAAAGTTTTTATTTCTTCTCCATGGATTTTAATACCTACTCCGAAATTTTCTTTTGTTTTCTTTACTGCTTGCTCAATATACAGATTGAATAACATCGGGGAGAGGCTACAACCCTGTCTTACTCCCTTCCCAACCACTGCTTACCTTTCATGTCCCTCGACTCTTATAACTGCCATCTGGTTTCTATACAAATTGTAAATAGCCTTTCGCTCCCTGTATTTTACCCCTGCCACCTTTAGAATTTGAAAGAGACTATTCCAGTCAACATTGTCAAAAGCTTTCTCTAAGTCTACAAATGCTAGAAACGTAGGTTTGTCTTTCCTTAATCTTTCTTCTAAGATAAGTCGTAAGGTCAGTATTGCCTCACGTGTTCTAGTATTTCTACGGAATCCAAACTGATCTTCCCCGAGATCGACTTCTACTAGTTTTTCCATTCGTCTGTAAAGAATTCGTGTTAGTATTTTGCAACTGTGGCTTATTAGACTGATTGTTCGGTAATTTTCACATCTGTCAACACCTGCTTTCTTTGGGATTGGAATTATTATATTCCTCTTGAAGTCTGAGGGTATTTCGCCTGTTTCATACATCTTGCTCACCAGATGGTAGAGTTTTGTCAGGACTGGCTCTCCCAAGGCCGTCAGTAGTTCCAATGGAATGTTGTCTACTCCGGGGACCTTGTTTCGACTTCGGTCTTTCAGTGCTCTGGCAAACTTTTCACGCAGTATCATATCTCCCATTTCATCTTCATCTACCTCCTCTTCCATTTCCATAATATTGTCCTCAAGAACGTCGCCCCTGTATAGACCCTCTATATACTCCTCCCACTTTTCTGCTTTCCCTTCTTTGCTTAGAACTGGGTTTCCATCTGAGCTCTTGATGTTTATACAAGTGGTTCTCTTATCTCCAAAAGTCTCTTTAATTTTCCTGTAGGCAGTATCTATCTTACCCCTAGTGAGATAAGCCTCTACATCCTTACATTTGTCCTCTAGCCATCCCTGCTTAGCCATTTTGCACTTCCTGTCGATCTCATTTTTGAGACGTTTGTATTCCTTTTTGCCTGCTTCATTTACTGCATTTTTATATTTTCTCCTTTCATCAATTAAATTCAATATTTCTTCTGTTACCCAAGAATTTCTACTAGCCCTCGTCTTTTTACCTACTTGGTCCTCTGCTGCCTTCACTACTTCATCCCTCAAAGGTACCCATTCTTCTTCTACTGTATTTCTTTCCCCCATTCCTGTCAATTGTTCCCTTATGCTCTCCCTGAAACTCTGTACAACCTCTGGTTCTTTCAGTTTATCCAGGTCCCATCTCCTTAAATTCCCACCTTTTTGCAGTTTCTTCAGTTTTAATCTACAGGTCATAACCAATAGATTGTGGTCAGAGTCCACATCTGCCCCTGGAAATGTCTTACAATTTAGAACCTGGTTCCTAAATCTCTGTCTTACCATTATATAATCTATCTGATACCTTTTAGTATCTCCAGGGTTCTTCCATGAATACAACCTTCTATCATGATTCTTAAACCAAGTGTTAGCTATGATTAAGTTGTGCTCTGTGTAAAATTCTACCAGGCGGCTTCCTCTTTCATTTCTTAGCCCCAAACCATATTCACCTACTATGTTTCCTTCTCTCCCTTTTCCTACACTCGAATTCCAGTCACCCATGACTATTAAATTTTCGTCTCCCTTCACTACTTGAATAATTTCTTTTATTTCATCATACATTTCTTCAATTACTTCGACATCTGCAGAGCTAGTTGGCATATAAACTTGTACTACTGTAGTAGGTGTGGGCTTCGTATCTATCTTGGCCACAATAATGCGTTCACTATGCTGTTTGTAGTAGCTTACCCGCATTCCTATTTTCCTATTCATTATTAAACCTACTCCTGCATTACCCCTATTTGACTTTGTGTTTATAACCCTGTAGTCACCTGACCAGAAGTCTTGTTCCTCCTGCCACCGAACTTCACTAATTCCCACTATATCTAACTTTAACCTATCCATTTCCCTTTTTAAATTTTCTATCCTACCTGCCTGATTAAGGGATCTGACATTCCACGCTCCGATACGTAGAATGCCAGTTTTCTTTCTCCTGATAACGACGTCCTCTTGAGTAGTCCCCGCCCGGAGATCCGAATGGGGGACTATTTTACCTCCGGAATATTTTACCCAAGAGGACGCCATCATCATTTAATCATACAGTAAAGCTGCATGCCCTCGGGAAAAATTACGGCCGTAGTTTCCCCTTGCTTTCAGCCGTTCGCAATACCAGCAGAGCAAGGCCGTTTTGGTTATTGTTACAAGGCCAGATCAGTCAATCAACAAGACTGTTGCCCTTGCAACTACTGAAAAGGCTGCTGCCCCTCTTCAGGAACCACACGTTTGTCTGGCCTCTCAGCAGATACCCATCCGTTGTGGTTGTACCTACGGTACGGCTATCTGTATCGCTGAGGCACGCAAGCCTCCCCACCAACGGCAAGGTCCATGGTTCATGGGGGGGGGGGGGGGGGGGGTTATTGTCATGACACTTAGAAAATGTAACAGACCTACCAAGGAGACTGCCTACACTACGCTCGTCCGTCCTCTTTTAGAATACTGCTGCGCGATGTGGTATCCTTACCAGATAAGACTGACGGAGTAAATCGAAAAAACTCAGAGAAAGGCAGCACGTTTTTGTATTATCGCGAAATATGGGAGGGAGTGTCACAGAAATGATTCAGGATTTGGGCTGGAAATCATCAAAAGAAGGGCGTTCTCACGAAATTCCAATCACCAACGTTCTCCTCCGAATGCGAAAATATTTTGTTGACACCGACCTACATAGGGAGAAACTATCACCACGATAAAATAAGTGAAATCAGAGCTCGTACGCAAAGATATAGGTGTTCATTCTTTCCGCGCGTTATACGAGATTGGAATAATAGAGAATTGTGAAGGTGGTTCGATGAACCCTCTGCCAGGCACTTAAATGTGATTTGCTGAGTATCCATGTAGATGTAGATGCCTCTCCGTATCCACATCCAGTGACACCTATCAACTGAGGATGACAGGGCGGTCGGTCGGTCCCGTTGGGCCTTCTGAGTTTCGAACGGAGTTTTTTGGTTTTATTTCCATTAGACTGTACTCTGGAGGTTCTTACATACGACTAGTATTCAGCCTTACGAAAGATATGAAGAAAGAAACCTATCCGAAGATTACGAAGTGCATTCATGATAAATCCCTTAGGTTAACCTGTCTTTTAAACCAAAAATGCAGACTGAGTAGTGTCGAATTATATATCTGAAAACTATCCAAATAAAACTAAGGAAGTGTATGTACCTGACTCTTACGGTTGAGTCACATTCATCATTTTCCTGTTTTGCAGTCGCGCACCAGGCAACTCGAAGAGCCGAAAATGGTCATTATCGGTCAGTGCCACTCTCGCTAACTTTTATGTGGGTCTTTGTGAGCTCCACCATCTGGTAGTGCCTATATAACCTGACCTTAGATTTATAGTTTAAGAAACAATTTCAAAAGAGAGCACTTCACGACAAAGTTCCCGACGTGAGTCGCCGTTACCGCCACGCGTATTCCTAATTTTCCGGAATCTGGAAAATATGTATAGCAATACCGGGCAAGAGCTTAAGTCTATGATGTAAAAAAACCGAAATATGTAAAACGAACAAATGATTCTAGAGCACGACGACTGTTTGTATACTCGAGTCTGCAACTGTTTGTATACTCGAGTCTGCATTCTCATCGCAAATGTTCTTCCGCTACACAGAATCGCACATCCAGCTGATGTCTCCATTTACTTCAGGTAGTTTGTGTTGGTTTCACTTTTTAAATTTTGAAAGATCTCTCTTTATATTCTAAACAACTCGACTTCGCGCGCTTTCTGCTCAGTGCTACCAGTAATGAGAACATAACTTACGTCAAAGACCTTACTTTAAACAAACTCTTTTGTCTTTTAAATTTGCAAAAACAATATTTTATTCTGTACGTTTCAGGTGTGAAAAAACAAACACTTGGTTTGTCGCCAAAACACAAGATTGAAAAATGACTGTGGTTGCACAACACATTTCGACTTTAGCCGCCAAGACGTTCCTGATGTTTTTGGTGACCTGGTCAGCGCAGATTACATTATAGAAAATTACATCGATAAGGAAGGGCATGCATTGTTTCCTCCGTACATTTGGGCAAAGGATTCTTCGTCCTTGTGGCGTAATACTAACGGTTGTCAGTTTTCATTCTCGATTTAATGCTTCGTGTGAGTCCCCTCACCCAATGTCAAAAATTTGCAACATGCACAAACTGAGACGTACATTAGAGTTAATTCTGCCAAAAATGCCCACATCAGTACAACGCATGCAGATATCAAAAAGAGGCACGCTTTCATACAACAAAAATTAGAGTTACTAAAAACTGCTGAACTTCCAGGCAGAAGCTGCCGTTTTCGTGTGAGCCGAATGTGAAGGAGCCCCGAGAGACCTAAGTCGACACAACGCACCTGGGGTAGACCGCACTCCTCGGAATTATTGAGATCTTTGGAATGATCAACCGCGACAAAACTGCTCCATTTGGAATGCTAGGTATAAGAATCAGGCCAAATAGCCCCCACAAAGAATTTAGTTAATGGCACTCCCATATAAGGAAGGTGCTGACAGGCTTGGCTACTACCGAACTCTCAGTTTGATAAGCCGTGGTTACAAAATACTGACAGTAATTAATTGCAAGGGAATGGAAAGATTTCTATAAATCGACCTTAGGAAAGTTTAGTTCGGACTTCAAAGAAATGCAGGAACACGAGAGGCAGTATTTACCCTACGATTTGTGTTAGACAACAGACTGAAGAAAGCCAAATTTACGTTTATAACGTGTGACTGACATACAGTCTCTGAAATTCTGCAAGCAACAGGGATGAAATTTAGGGGATGAAATGTTATGCGCAACTTGTGCAGAAATCAGAGTACAGTCATATAAAAGTGGAACGAAATGAAATGAAAGGAAAGCAAAGGAAATCAAAGGAAAGGAAAGGAAAGGAAGGGAAAGCAAAGGAGAGGAAAGCAAAGGAAGGGAAAGCAAAGGAAAGGAAAGGAAAGGAGACGAAAGAAGTGCCTAGAAGCTGATCATTGGAAGAGACTGCGTTGTGGGTTATGTTCTGTTTTATTGAAACTGTTCATTGAGCAAGCAGTACAAGATGTTAAGACGAAATTTAGAAAGTTATTTTAAGTGCATGAACAACAAATAAAATTAATCGGGGTTGGTGATGTCGCTGTAATTCTGCCAGAGACTGCAGAAGACTTGGAAGATCTGTAGAATGGATCGATAGTGTCTTGAAATTAGATTATAAGAGAGTATAAAAAAACAAGGGCCAAGCAGTACATTACAATTAAATCAAGCTGAACTGACGAAAATAGCGTATAGAATAAGGTACTAAAAGTAATGGGCATGTTTTGCTTTATTCGCAGTGAAATAACTGACGACTGCCGAAGTAAGGGGATGTAAACTGCTGACCGGCAACAACAAAAAAAGTATTTCGGGAAATGTGTTAACTATGAATGTAAATTTGATTGTTGATACATCTTTTATGCAGGTATTTGTCTGGAGTGCAGCCTTTCGCGTAAGTGAAATGTCGACGATAGCTTGTACAGACTACAGCGGCATAGAAAGTTTAGAAACGCAGAGGTAGAGAACAATGCAGAAGGTTTGAGGGTACGATCTTGTAACTAGGGAAGATACATTGAACCGATTTATGAAGAAACTGATATATGGCGCAACTTGACTAAAAGAAGTGGTCCGTGTTAGCATATCAAGATGTAGTTTATTTGGTATTGTGAGGGAGTGACGAAGGTAAAAGTTAGAAAGAGACCACAGGCAGGTTCAAGTGGAAGTAAGTTGCAACAGTTATTCGGAGATGAAGGGATTTTCTCTGCAGAGATTGGTGCGGAAAGCTGTATCAAAGCAGATATTGGACTGAAGACTGCAACAGCAACAACGCATGTTAAACGCCTGGAGGTTCTTTTTCCTTTCATGTAAATTCCACTACAGTCTCTGAAGTAACTGCTGAATTTGTATTAAGTGAGTCATTCTAAACTTTTCTTTCAGTAACTTACAGAAGCGACTACCCCACAAGGAGCTGTTACAGTTTTATCCCCAAGTACATCCGCATTCCATAGATTTAACATAGATTCGAGAAAATGTGCGAACCTAACGGGACTGCGAAATGATATCTCAGGTAGAGGCGGGTTTCGCAAAGAGGCGTGGAGGGGGCTGAAGGTGGGATGACGTCATATCACCGCCAGCCCCCGTGTCTGGACATTCGGCTCCAGGATCCCAGTGCCATCACCACTGCTGACTGCGGGCGTCGAAGAAGAGACCAGCAAGAAGCCAGCTACAGGTAAGGACGCGCTGCTTGCCTCTCTGCTCGTCTCGTTCTGTCTAATTTTTTAAACAGAGCTGATCTCGTGAGGTTTTCACTTAACTCGGTTTCTCTATCGCACTAGGCGTCTCGCCAAAAAATATTACCCTATCTTCTACGTGTAGCATCTCGTTTCACCAGAGTGCCAACTCAGTCTCGAAATCGTGATTTATTTTATATCCCCTTATTGAGCTGCATATTCATTTACCGCATCAGCTGTTTGTGGTTTGCCATTCTAGTCGCATTATTTTAAACGCATCCCACGGGGTATTTATGGCACCCAAAAGTTTTTGCAGCAGCGGAATGGCAACGTACTTCTCAGCCTAAATACCCTGAAAGACTAGGGATCTCATTTTCTCATGTACTGCCTTCCTAATAACTGATGCTGCTAAGGAACTTCGTCCATTATAATACAACAGAATAATTACTATTACGTGTAGCTGATTACTCTACAGCATCTAATGACGAACGAAATAGTCTTTTTTGCAGGGACAAAATAGTCTGTTTTTGTTATTGTATACTGAACCATGTCCTGCATTGACAGTAATTCGTTTCCTATATCTAAATATAACAAGGCCTTTGCAGTAATGACAGTCCTCCAGTAAATATTTAATGTTGCTAAAGAAAATATCGCATAGTGTAGTACTTCCGTGCGCTGTAAAGCGATAAGTATCCAATGAGCTTATGTGTGAATACTGTCTTGTGAACTTAGGTTTCTGAATCCGGTAACGCTTTTAGTCATGTCAGAACTTTGGGGTTCATCTTACGTCTGAAGGTTCTCATCCAGCGGTAATAGGTTAATAACCACACATTCCCTTTTTCTCTTTTTTTCTTTTCCTCTTGCGTTCAGCTCTCGAGTTTTTGCTTCAGCTACACGCGTCAACCATTTACCGCTTACGATACGCACTGTTCCATATGTAGGAGAGTTACTGTTTCATTCCTGTTGCAGAATACGCAATATCTTATAAATATTATGTGCATTTTGTATCACGTATGACTTGCGCTTTTGGATGACTGTGTCATAATATTGCTTTACTGTGTTAATGCGCGAACCAAATTAAATGAAAACCTCATGCTACGTTGCTTTATTTCGATTACAGTAATAAGTGTAGTGCTATTACACTGCAGTGTAATGCCAAGTTTTATTTTATAAAATGATATTCGAACTAAATTTTCATTTGGAAAGTTACTATTTTTTGGAAATGAAAAGTAAGGATATTCTCAATGACATTTTTTTGCCATCTTAAGCGAATTACAATTTATGTCAGTGTTACACCAGACACATTTCGCTCTTACTTGATTGATTTGAGGAGTTAGACACTCGTTTTCATTTACAAAGGATAATCATTGTGACAGGTATTTATTACTGCTTTTTACATATTATGAAGCCGACAGGTTTTTCGCTCGTTGTTAGCAGAGATTGAAAACGAATAAGCATTGGTGTGGTTTGACCGTACGCATTTTTCGTCGTTTAGGAACCGCCTTTTCTTTTGCGGCATTTGTGTTCTCTGCTGCCACTACATCTTAGTAAAAGTCACACAGTTTTTTGTACAGATTTTGCTTTGCTTTTACCTATTTTGGAGTCAGCACGGTCGACTTACGGACATGCAAATACGAGTACAAAATATTTCGGCAACCCAGCTGTTCGCTATCTTCAGGAGAATGCTGCTTCTGCCGATGAATCCCGCTGAGAACATATCAGTTGGACTGATCAGCAGAAGCAGCATTCTCCTGAAGATGGCGAACATTTGGATCGCCGAAATATTGAATCGAGTTGGTTTTAGGATCTGGCAGCAAACCCGAAGAGACTTTCAAGACTTATTACGCCGGAAAAACCTACGGAAAAACAAGAGTAATAAATATTTTGTAATCTGGCGTGAAAGTCCTGGTAAAGTTCAGTATGCTAAAAAAAAGAGAGAAAATAATGATATGTAACAGTTAATACGGATGTTGATCATCCAAACAATCATATAATGTTTGTTTTCTGTTCCGGTAGTGTTCAACGAATGTCTTTTCAAGAATGCTGTGAGAGGTCCAGAATTGCTTGCAAATTGTTGCACTAACCAACACTTTAATTTTTATTTCTGGTTGCGATCGGGCATATTCACCGTAACAAGCAGACAGCTGTAGTTAACGATAATCGAAAAGTCTTCATTTTTAAGTAAGAAAATTATGGAAGCTCAAATTTACCAGCATGTCTTCGGAGCGGGGCTCTTCAATGAATTTATTGACGGATAGGACAAACAGCAATCTGCGACTATTTATTGATGACGATGTAGTGTACGGGATATTTTCATCGTCGCGTGACTGTAGAAGGATGAAGAATGACTTAGAATTTCTATCAGCAGCGCTGCGTGGCAGCTTGATATCAAAGTAGAAAAATGTAAGTTACTGCGGGTGAACAGAAAAAATTTTAGAGAAATTTCGTTCGTAGTGTGATGCTTGACAGTCAGGTCTATCAGATATCTAGGACTATTGTTGCAAAGCAGTATGAAATGAAAGAGACACGTGAGATATGTAGCAGGGAAAACGTTTGGTCGACTTCGGTTTATTTGGAGAACTATGGGAAGTTACGCTCTTCCGAAAAGTAGGTCGCTTATACAGCATTAGTGCGACCCATTCTTGGGTAGTCCTCGAGGGTTCGAGATCTCTCCAGGTGGTATTAAAGGAAGACACTGAAGCAATTCTGAAAGGTACTGTTAGATTTGTTACTAGCAGGTTCGATCAACAGGTATTACGGGAGGCTTCGTGAACTCAACTGTGAATCCCTAGAAGGAAGACGATCTTTCCGCGAAACACTATTGAGTAAATTTAGAGAGCTACCATTTGAAACTGACTGCAGAAGATTCTACTGTCACCAACGTCGATTTAGGGTAAAGGTCACAAAGATAAGAGAACGTTCGTACGGAGGCATATAGTAGATAGTTGCTCCATTAGCGAGAGGAAGCGGAAAGACTAGTACTGGTGCAAGATACCTCCGCCATGCACCGGACGGTGGCTTGGGATATGTGTATGTAGCGTAATCGTGTGAATGTCAGGAAATCGATGCAATACGATATTTCGTGTAGTCGTTATCGTACTGAACTCATATTGGCGAAGAACTCGGATCCAAAGTAGATTCTTCACCGTTGGTTTGTCAAATGTCTTCATGAAAACGCTGGAATGTTTCCTCTGTTAAAATGTATTTGTTTGTAGTTCTCTGCTGAGACGCTGTCGTAGTTTGACGCTAATCGAGAGACTGGCTTATCAGTGTTGTTGATCGCATACCGGAGTATCCGGGCCCTATGACTCATTGAGCTGTTTGGCACATTGGAACGCTATCGGCGGGGTGGAGGGGGGGGGGGGGGATGGGCAGCAGAGTAGGAATAGCACTTTAGAGCTGGAACAACATAGCAAATCGCAGCCTCACGTTATACACTACCGGAGTCACATTGTTGCGGCTGAGTTTAACTATCACTGCTGTACTGTGCGTGAATCCAAGTCACTAATGATCTACATTTCGTTTCCGACATGACACTTACGAACTTAATTATTTGGTTTTTTCCTTTCATTAAAATATAAGCGCTTCAACTCTGATTTGACAAGACTACATGAATGAAGGGAGAAACTTGGGTACATCTTAACTTACATATAGAATTATAGACTATTTGTTTCCAAAAGAATCCATTGATTTTGTGATTATTGTTTACTTAGATGCACGTAGAACCTTGTGTCTTCTTAGTATTACCTTTATGATCCGTGTTTTCATTTACATTTAACATATATTCAATATGTCCTCCACTAGACGCATGAAGACCTCCAGATAATAATCGAACGTGATCCATACTTTCACGTGCAGGCATGTGGTTGCTGCATTCACTGCTGTCTGTATGTGGTGTCGCAAGTCACTTAAAAGCCTCACAAATATGGAAAAATAATTGTCGTGCTGTGAGCTGGAGATCATTTGATATTGGAGGTCAGAGGCGAATTGCGATATACATACGTCTTTAATGCCGATCCATCTTTGAGGCATCTTTTTTTTTTTTTTTTTTTTTTTTTAAGGAATGATTTTACATACGGGTGGCAACGTACGCACTAAGCATCGATTCGCCAGTTCAAACTGTCGGCTGTTTCCTATCGTCATTCATGCAGCAGATACAGCCTTGTGAAATAGGGTGAATCTTTCTGAAACACTTTCTATTCACGGAAGGGTCCACAATAAATACTGAAGCATGGCGTACTAGATTGTTCTTTGTCCACATCCCAGCAGGAAGTTCATTGTTGTCCTCCTCAGACCACCGCATTGTTCACGTCCGACGCAGCGACCAGCATGCAAGGAACGTCTGCAGCTCGTCAAACAGTTGGGACTTAGCCATCGCTTCATCACGTTTGACCCGTTAAGAGCACTATCAGCTCCCTAAAACCCGGCAATTCGAGGAGGCAGTGCGTTCATCTTATAAGCGCAAGGAAGAATGTGGATGACCTTTGGCCGCGTGAAATTTCAGTGAACTCTATCTCTTGGCAGTGTGGCAATCAACGAAATGAGTGGGAAGACCACCTCGCAGTGGACGCATCACACATCGAACACTTAACGCCGATTTAAATGTAGCCGACTACATCGCAACATGAAATGTTTGGAAAGAAACTATGAACTACAGTCTAGTTATATCAGAAGGTTGTAGGAGTTACTTATTCTTTTTGTGTAAGCAGTAACTTTCCAGCAAAGCTCTTTGTGCAGATGACTAAGCACGATAAAAAAATTCCTGTTAGTATCATGTCTATCACCCAATCAGAAAATTCATCAACTTACGGAATCTTAAGAAATTGGCGTTCGCAGAAGCGGCTGAGTGTACGTACCGAAGAGGACTTCTGTAGCATCCCATAGCGAGTTGTCAGTAGAAACTGTTCCATGGGATTGTTTAACTTTTATCCCATAGAACTAATGGTAAGATTCTGTAGCAATTTGATCTTAATTAGCGTAGGGGTTGAAGATTTTTCGGGGCAATTTTCTGTCTCTTTTTAAAATATCCATTAGATCCCTTCTCTCGATGATATCCAATGTTTCCGCTATGCTCAAGCCATGACGTGTTTTAACTTAAGACTTTATGACAAAGTTTTGTCTTTGTGGGTGCGCTTAGATGATAAAGGTTTGTTCGGTATCTTCACACCCTCCTTTCTCGGAAACTTCCCCAATTTTGTCTCGTATTATTTTGTGTTCTTACTAGAAACTGTTCATGCTGTAGACTTGGCCCTCACTCGACTCAAAAATAAGTGAGGAATCTTTGGAGTTGGTCATATCACCTATCCTGACGGAGATGGTTTACCAATCTCTAATGTTTGCTGATCTTTGCATTTCTTCGTTTCTTTCTTTTGCTGCTTTCAAGTAATTAGTAAAGACTCCAACGTCGCCTGTACCACACGCCAGTCTATCCACAAATTATCTTTATTTTTGTTTGCGTGCATTGGCCTTTACATGAGCTAGATAACCAATTTTTTTGTCTTAGGGATGGCATATGAGCTACATGGATTTGTTGCAGATGCATGGCGCCCTTTTTTCAATTTTTTAAAATCAATATTCTTCCTAGTTTCATAAAGTACCACATGCTCTTGATCTTGCAATAGCACGTGTACTCGCCGGCCGGAGTGGCCGTGCGGTTCTAGGCGCCTCAGTCTGGAACCGCGTGACCGCTACGGTCGCAGGTTCGAATCCTGCCTCGGGCATGGATGTGTGTGATGTCCTTAGGTTAGTTAGGTATAAGTAGTTCTAAGTTGTAGGGGACTGATGACCACAGATGTTAAGTCCCATAATGCTCAGAGCCATTTTTGAAGCACTTATACTCGACGCCCTCAGTAATTTGTACTTCCTTCGTTTACTTGTAATTTATAACTGGTGCTGCTCAATCTAGTACACTAGACGTTATTCCCTGTTGTTTGAGGACATTTCTTATGATCTTGCCTTTTCTTCCAGTTGGTGTTTCTGCATTTTGTGTTCCTGTTCTACAAAGAAAGTTTTTGGTTTTGAAAATGGGGTGGTAACATTAGAATTGTTCTGTGACACCATAACTCAATCGCTCCCATTTTCTTCTTTTATCATTTTCCTCACAGTCCTTCAATATCTTACTTAGTTCCAACATTGTAATCCAAGTGTACAGTGAGAGAAATTTCTTTATCAAAATAAGATGTACGACTGTTACTAGCAGAGTTGTTTTGACAACGAAAGCTGTTTTTTCCTGGGCTAGTCTCCTTTTTATGTTCTTGCTTTGTTTATCTGCGTTATTTTGTTTGGGAAATATATGAGGACTCCTTCACTTTATCTACTTCATGGCACACAATTTTCACTGTAAGTTGTCGCTAGCAACATGTCTGCTACTTCTCAACACATTTGTTTATTTTTAATCGATATGCTGGGCATGTTCATAAGGGTTAACATTGCAAATGAGTTAGTCTTATCATTGATATCCTTTCACCCTGGCACATAATTTCATTTCTGAAATTCAGTTTTATTTACTTGATTTCTTATTCGACATATAGGCTCAACATCAGAGGAGGAAGATTACGCTGCCGTACACCTTTTTAAACACACTACTTCTCCGTTTGAGGACGTTCCTGTAACGTATATGAAACATAGAACGACTGTGATTCAGGTATATAAGCATCGACATGTAGGCAAGGGATGTGTGCGGTAAATGCGAAAACGTGAAATATAGCGGAGTTATTATGAAATGCGTCCCAACAAAACCACCGTGCAGTTATTTTTTTCTTGGCTGCCAAAGGACATACACTTGCAGACATCCATCGGGGAGTAAAGAATCTGCATGGAGAAGCATGTCTGTCGAAAAAGTCCGGGAAAAATTTCTGCTGCTGCAGCATGATAACGCACGCCCCCACATTTCAAACGTCACATCGCGTAAGTGAAACCAACTCGCGTTGGAGACACTCCAGCACCCGCCCTATTATGCGTCTGACCTCTCCCCATATAATTGTCACTCAATCGGTCTTAGAAAGGCCTTCAACGATTAACGATTCCTGTCGGATGAAGATGTGTAGCAGGCAGTTACGGACTTCAGGCAGCAGGACGCGGTGCTTTACCAAACAGGTATCTTCAACCTGGTTCGTCGGTGGAATGCTTGCTTCAATGCCTAAGGCGATTTTGCCTGGTTGGCATACTGATTCTGAATTGTATGGGTTTCGAACGAATACATTATTTCCCATCTTTACCTATAGCTTACATTACTTTTTGTGGGGATTTTAAATATACCTCGCATCACTGTTGAATGTCGGACGCCGTTACAAACTTGACATTACGTCCATCTCTGCCGCATCAGCGTCTTTGGCTGACAGTCAACAACTTTATTAAAAAGCAATCCCGATACGTTATTTGACCTAAGCGGAAAGAACAGTTTCCTTCTTCTTGGATCAGCTCCAGCATTTCAAAATGTATGCTCGCGTTAATATTCTCCATTAGGTTGGTGTTTTAGTTTATCAAGGATCTAAGAGATAGAGCAACACTGATTGTAGAGTCTAGAGCGGTTGTCAGTCGCAAGCTGTAGAACGGTGCTTCCCGGAAGGCTGTGCATCCCTCGCTCACGCAGCTTGCTTCTAACGGCAGTTAGACAATGAACTGGTTTCCGTGAAATATTAAATGCATCTTGCAGCTCTGACAGTTTCAATGGTTTCGGAGCTATCACTGTACATGAAAGTAGACTCGTTCGTTGTCTTGGAAACTGCACCAACACTTCGTTCACGCTAGCATCATATTCAAAAGCAATGAAAGCTATTACATTCACAAAGAATAATGTTAATATGCATGGTACTTCAAAACTGCTTATTCTAAGTTTACTTCTGCAAACTCCTCGAATTTCGAAGTACGCTTGTAGTATATAGACTACATAAAAGGGGAGAGTTCTGGTTATATAGAGCTGATGATTTACACAATGAACGGATAAATGTAAAATAATCGAAAATGATTAATTCGATTCGAGCTCATTCAACAGAAAATGGTGTAGTGGTGATGTTGTTGCAGATGAGCTGGAGTGTTATGTGGTCCAGCCAGTGTGTTAACTTGGGTTGGCACGATTTATATTGACATTAGTTAATTTTTGATAGTTGTATCAGCTGTAGCCATTTCCGTGAGCAATGACTGTGAAACCGTATAGCTGCGTAGACGATTAAGGGCCGTCAAATTCCTGTATTCGATCAGAGTATGTTAACATCCTATACTTCTGAAGCAACATGTTCTCTTTGGAACAACGGGTAGCTTTTAAGGTAATGGAGATTGTTAGATATTTTGCTGCCGTTCTCACAGGGGAGTAATCTGGATCTAGCACGATTAGACAACGCCATTCAAGGCTCTGAGCACTATGCGACTTAACTTCTGAGGTCATCAGTCGCCTAGAACTTAGAACTAATTAAACCTAATTAACCTAACACTTTTAAAATCAAGAACATCTGGATTAGATCGGATTATTTTCCTGGAAGCATATGTGCGGTCTCTTGGCGGTAAGCTGTCCAACAACGCTAGCGTGCGATTGCCCCGGATCTGTCAGCAGCTGTGTATGTACAGGAGAGCATTTGCTGATAGTACGAAACTACTTACGCGCCTGTTCTCATTTAGTGAATTTCAACTAACTACACTACTCGACTATTGTTACGGAACAGACACATTGTTGGACAGGAATAATCATAGACAGTGGCGGACAACATGAAATACAGTACAATACAGAGAGGTGGAGTGGTATATTTGTAACGAAAAAGAGTACAGATTTCACCACACGAGAAAGCAAGGTAACAGACATAAATAATGTTCATGTTTGACACAGATCAGGCTCCCAACATAAAGTTCGATATCGGAATCTCAGTGAGGAATAAGCGCTTCTTGCACACTAATGCACGTTTGGCACCTGTTACACATACTGACTACCAAACTGTTGGGCAGTCCAAGGGAGATATTATCCAATTCCTCTCTCAAGGCAGTTTTCAGTTCTTGTACAGTTCAAGGCGAGCATCCCAGGCATGTGCTGAGGGGTTTAGGTTCGGGAAGTACGCAGGCCATTCCATACATTCAATATCTTCACTTCCTGTGTGTCCTCCTCAGCGATTGTCGCTGTTGAACAGAAAGTCTGGACCTACTGTATCTCTAAACAGACGGACGTGATCCAGAACAATCTTCCTGCAATACCGCTGCTCTGTAATGGTACCTCACGCAAAGATGTGAAGCGATGATCGCCTTCGTGCACAATGACCGCTCACAACGTAACGCGTAGGCCTTACCGATGACGTCTACGAAAATTCTGCGGTGTGTAACGTTGTGTAACTGATGGCCTGAATCTTTCTGAACCACTGGTGCTACCTCAAACCAACATGCTTCCTACATCAACGAATTCTTTCTTGACGATGGCGTGATGGGAGTGGGATGCTTTTAACAGGCTTCCGAGCATACGCACCAGTTTGATTTAATCGCCGCGAAATGGTTCTGTTAGAGATACGTGTGTCGGTAGCGGTTCAACGGTCTGCAGCTATCTGTCTAGGAGTGAGATGTCTGTTCCTTATTGCTACTAGAGCTGCGTATCGATCCTCTTGCAGTGTGGAAGTCCGTCTACGAACTCCGGCATGCTTACGCACAGCATTTCCACATTCAGCGGCCTTTTTAAAATGCGAGATGACACTTTTGGGGCATACCCACGACTGTCACCATAGTAGTGACACTTTGACTGGTTTCGAGCCATCTCACTGCTCGTCCATGATCATCATAGTCGTCGTCGTCGTCATCATCTTCAACATCATCTTCAAGTATAACGCCTTTTGGTCTGTTACGTCTCAGAATTATTCACGGCATCTCTTTAACGGACGTCCAGTGTTCCTCCTTCCAGCTGGTTTATACTGCATTGCCGCTTTAGTTACACTATCATTAGAGATGCAGTACACTGGACAGGATCTTTCCATATCAGTCGGTATTTTTCAGTTATGTTTGTAATAGGCTCAACACTTAGTTCTTGCAGGCCGCTGTGAACGCGCGGTTCTAGGCGCTTCAGTTCGGAACCACGCGGCTGCTACAGTCGCAGGTTCGAATCCTGCCTCGGGCATGGATGTGTGTGATGTCCTTAGGTTAGTTAGTTTTACATAGTTCTAAGTCTAGGGGACAGATGACCACAGATGTTAAGTCCCATAGTGCTTAGAGCCATTTGAGCCATTTGAACTTAGTTCTTGTCTAATATCAGCAGTTCTTTTATGTTTCAACAATGAATATCCCGCTACAAAGCAAAGGGACTTCATCTCTGATGATTCGATTCCTCGTAATTGATCAGATGTTAGGGTGCAAAATTCGCTACCATACAGCAGCAAAGGTAATGCTGTTAGTTCTAATGGCTCTGAGCACTATGGGACTTAACACCTGTGGTCATCAGTCCCCTAGAACTTAGAACTACTCAAACCTAACTAACCTAAGGACATCACACACATCCATGCCCGAGGCAGGATTCGAACCTGCGACCGTAGCAGTCGCGCGGTTCCGGACTGAGCGCCTAGAACCGCTAGACCACCGCGGCCGGCAATGCTGTTAGTCTGTAGAGTTTAATTAATGTTTCTTTCCGTACGTTTTGTTTTACTGTACGTTGTATATTTTCACAGGAATATCTTAGTCTGGACAATTTTAGCTCTACATCATCTGACTTAGGAAATTTAAATTCGCACCTTCAATATTTAACCTCTTTTACTTGTTCAAATTTCAAATGGTTCAAATGGCTCTGAGCACTATGGGACTTAACATCTGTGGTGATCAGTCCCCTAGAACTTAGAACTACTTAAACCTAACTAACCTAAGGATATCACACACATCCATGCCCGAGGCAGGATTCGAACCTGCGACCGTAGCAGTCGTGCGGTTCCGGACTGCGCGCCTAGAACCGCTAGACGCTTGTTCAATTATTTGTCCATTTATAATAATTTTGGCAGTTATGAGTTCCAGACTTTGAAATATCATTTCTTTTGATTTTTCTGTTGATATTCTCATGCCTTATTTAGTCGCAGTTTGTCTCAATTTGTCTGCTGAAGTTTGAACCTTTGTGAATGATATGACCAGTTTGGCTGTTAAGAAGGGTGAGGGGTAGAGGGCAACTTTGTCTGACTCCTTGATTGATATCGCCACATTCTGCCCCCGTCATTACGTATCCGCCGGCCGCGGTGGCCGTGTGGTTCTAGGCGCTCCAGTCCGGAGCCGCGCTGCTGCTACGGGCGCAGGTTCGAATCCTGCCTTGGGCATGGGTGTGTGTGATGTCCTTAGGTTAGTTAGGTTTAAGTAGTTCTAAGTTCTAGGGGACTGGTGACCACAGCAGTTGAGTCCCATAGTGCTCAGAGCCATTACGTATCCTTATTTTATTATTTTTGCATAATGACTGAATAGCCGTAATCAGATGCGCTGGAACTCCCAATTCCTAAAGTGATTCCCATCACATATTCAGCTTTACCTTGTCAAACGCCTAGCATACTAAAACATAGTAAGCTGGCAATCTAAATTCCCTTACTTGTGGCAAAGTGAAAAGATAATCAGAACATGGTCTACCATTTCTAAACCCGCTCCATTTCACTACTGGTAAGCAAATGATATTTTTCAGATATGTGGCCGAACAGTTCAGAATGTCACACTATTCGGTCCCACAACAACCTACGTCAAACACGCATGAACTGTCAAATGTGTACAGAGCGTATTTCCAGACAACCGAAATTCTCCAGCCACAAGAAAGGTCAAGAATTACTCTGGACACTTCTATAAACATTTCACCCACCCCTCTCCCTCAAACTTCCCCATGACACCAGGACGCCTCCGGGAACCCTCAAAAGTAAGTCAAATCTGGGAAACCCGGACGTGTGACAACCGTGTCATGAGATGTCAAGTGTTGCTTGAATTACTCATCTACTTTCTCATACTTAACGTTGTTGTATACGTGGTTATATAATTTCTCTAGTTTCCACAACGTTTCCTATCACTTCTTATCTGCATCGTCTGAGTTCCCGCTTATTTCTCAGTAAGGTAATGTAATTTTACTGCTTCCTTTCCAGTTTACATTTTCTCTGCACCACCTTAAATTTATTCAGTGTTCCGTTTCATTCTCTACGTCGTCATATGGGATACACTATTTGTAATGCATAATAGCCTCTAATATGAGATTACGTTTCAGAGGAGCTTCAGGAAGGATTCGTTGGTACTGAATATACCAACATAATTATTATTTGTCAAGCCTTAGAATATAAGCTAAAAGGCTTAAAAATTAGGAATATTTAGCTTCTCACAGCGGTTGGGTGACAACTTCATTTATGTCAACTGCCTACGCGAATATCGGTGCCGCACACGACAAAACGGTCAACAATGTGAGAAACTTGTACAAATCTGTCATGCAAGATCAAACGGTGCTCGCTGAACTACGTCTCGTGAAACAGTACTTTGAGTAAAGTAGACAGAAAATAGTTAAATAAGGAATGGATTCACATTTGCGAAACTACTACACGTGTATATAGGCCTAGTAGCCATTTTATTATGAATGTTGGGTGCTAATTCGTATAGAACAACCTTCCCCCTTCCCCCCCCCCCCAATTCCATCCCCACTCACCCACTCACCTCTTCTCATCCCCTGTCTTGTTCCATGTATAAATGGTGTAGCATGCATCCCTATGGACTATAATTTCTCTGATTTTACCGTCATTGTCATTTCGCGAACTATATTTGGGCGGGGGGGGGGGAGAAGTGGGTTTCTTGCTGCTTCCTATAACGTACATAGGCTACCCTTATATTTAAGAGTAAATTTACTTGTGATCCTCAGCACCTGCTCTGTAACGTCTGCCAGTAGAATTGAGTCTCCATCAACGAGATACTCTCACCTTTTGAAAAAAAAGGGAAAACCACGGAAGTCTGGATAACAGGATGGGGACCTGAAACATCATCCTCACGAATACGAGTCCAATGTGTCATCACGTCACCGCTTCGCTCTGTAGGACTCAGACGAACTTTGTAAGTCACCTCCTTCGTAGATGATTCACGTTTTCTTAAAATTCCTTCGAAGATCTGTTTCTGACATACGTTTTTCGAGCAAATATTTTAATGCGACAGTTCCACTATTCCTCGCACCAGACACGTACTCGTAGGTCATTAGGGGTTCTAACTGTTTGCCATAGGAAAGTTAGGTAGCGCTCATACCCTCAGTATTATTGACAGTAGTGTAATATTTATGCCCACTCTGTCTTCATAGCTAACAGGACGCCCAGAAACTCGTATTCACTGTTTCTTGTCTTTCGAAACGCAAGCAGACATTATTCTGAACGTGTGAAAGATGGCCGTTATGTTTTTTTGTGAATATTTCAATACACCAGGGTCTCTTTAATGGCAGCACAAATTCGTATACCGCACAAACTGAATACAAATTAAACAAGTGAACTGTATACCTCATCTTGTAATGTTCGTTGTACTTGTCTACTGCAATTGCTATTGGAAACGAACTAAAACAGCATGTTGATGCAAAGCTTACGTTATCTTATGTGTGTACTGCGACAGCTGATGGAAGAAAAGTAAACATATATGCTCTCTAGAGATCTGACCTGCTCTTTCTTGTCAAATCTGGTAACTGCTACAAGTAAACGTCACGTGTTAAACAGCAAGCGCACGGCCTTTACGTGAGCATAAGGTGGTAGCTGTCAGTGAGACATTTACGTTTCAGTCGAACACTGTACGTAAACATGGATATATGTAGGGAGGTGACACAGCGTCAAGCACTCGTGTTTGTCCACGTCAGTGCCCACATCATGTATGATGTTTCTGGGATTGATGGTGTATCGCTGCGAACTGTTCAACGTGTCTCCTATGATCCAACATAAGTGGCCGTGAAACACGACTTCAGAATCGTCGTCGACAAAAGATCCCGACCGTGGGGGCGGAGACGCATTCCACTGCTTGTGAATTAAAATCGCTTCCAAACTCGTCAGGAATTACTGCAGGCAGTAAATGAAGATCCATCCCAACCTGTTAGCCAGAGAACATTGCGAGGGGAATGCATGCAATCAACATTTGTAGTCGGTCACCTCAGAAAAGGCCACTACTCATACAGGCACATAAAGACGAGAACAGCAAAATTCACGTGACTGGGAGAATATGCGACTAGTTTTCTGAACACTTCCCCACCTTATCACGTCTCTGTTAGCCTGAAAAATCACCAGACTTTAAACTCACAGAAGCTCTGTGGTATACGTTGGAACAACGGGTAAAATTTCATCAGCATTCCCGAAATTTGGTGGAATTTCTTGATCAAATACTCACCGAGTGGCTAAACCTGGATGCGACGTACGTGCACAACCTTGTGCAGTCTCTCTCTGACCGATAGCATGCGGCTGCCGAGTACAGCGACGGAACTGCGCGGTATTAAAGGATATTTATAATGATTTCTTTGGGGATACCCATTTTTTTTTTGTCGCAGTAAGTTTACGTCTTCTTGCCCACTTCTTGATCATAATATGGCATTTACTTTTTCTAGCTCTTCGCGGAAATTCGTATGGAATTTATTGAATTTCTCTCAATCTCGACAGGAACTAACGAGTGTTGTGCAATATAACACAGTACAATAAGTTAAACAATACAGTGAACATGCGTGTTTATTTTTAAAGCTCTGTAGTCTTCTTCGTTATAAATAGCAAATCGTCAGCATCGATTTGAGACGGTCAGTATTAAAAACACAACTTTAATTTTTGTCCAATAAATAGTCAGCGTTTCAGACGCTCTTTTCCTTCACCAGTAAAGTCATAATAGGAGAGCGTAAAACAAAAGCACGTAAACGGCCTTGAAACTGACGTCATTGATGTAGTCTATTGTTATGCAAATGTCCTTGGACGCATCTGTTCAATGAGCTTGAAAATGGGAATGATCTACACTCTTTTCCAATCCCCTTGAACACTTCTTTGCTGCCTCGATCTACGATAAACTGTTGCTAGATGAGTAATAAAGTCTTTCAGATACTCTCTGGTTCTGGATCGGCTGAAGCTCGTGTAAGTCAGTCCACTTCGGGCTTCGAGTTTTTTGTATCCGGTTACTGCCAAAATTGGAAATCTAACAATATAGTTAGTGTGTGTACGGTCGGCGTTGCGAAGTTATTGTCGTGTCGTGCCCTGCCAAACCAGTGAGCACATGTATGAGGGAAGCAGCGCACTGTCTGTCTTCACCGACCTACAATATGTTGGTCCCGACAGGCGGACCCTGCTTCGTCCGCTCACCGCACACTCACTTCAACTCCGTCATTATGTGGTGGACAGACTATATAATCGTCCAGGTTTCCCATCTGATCCAGTCACCTTGCAATATTTTTTGAATTCCTGTTTCCTGCTGTCTTATCTCAAATCCTTCCAATCCATCTGGGGAATGAATCAGCAAATCAGTGTTTGATAGTATTAGATGAAAACAGTCCTAGTTTCAATTTTAGTTTTTTTATTTATCAGTCTGAAGATGCTTAAATTAGGTGAAACGCGTAGTTGGTAAATAAAAAAACTAAAATAGCAACCAAGACTGTTTTCAACTAATATTATCTCAAATCATTAATTTCGGCAATCCTGCCATTACGGAAAAGAGGAAACGTAAAACCATTTTCGTGGATGATAAGAGGTTGAGACAGTCTTGAGATGGGAGGATGTTGGTGGTAACGTTTTCGAAGGGAATACCGCGGCAAAAACCTTAAACGATTTGCGGGTTCCATTAGAAATTTAAGCCTGGGTGCCCGTTCTCACTAATGCGAGGACAATACCCGACCACTCCGCCGCCCTCGCCACCAATGTAATACAGGACCATAAATGTGCTCAAAAATTCTACCACAAACTGCCGTCAGCGGAATGGGTCCTGTTTGAGGACTCTTCTTGAAAAGTACAGTGTCCTGGGCATTTAGCCAGTTATGAGAACCGCTTCCATCCTTTAGTGAGCTGCGATAGACGGCTGCTAGACGACTAGACGAAGAGCTAGTTCTTTGTGATAGTCTGTGTGTAGAAATGATAAACAGGGTGGTCCATTGATAGTGACCGGGCCGAATATCTCACAAAATAAGCGTCAAACGAAAACACTACAAAGAACGAAACTTGTCTAGCTTGAAGTGGGAAACCAGATAGCGCTATGGTTGGCCCGCTAGATGGCGCTGCCATAGGTCAAACGGATATCAACTGGGTTTTTTTAAAAATAGGAACCCCCATTTTTATTACATATTCGTGTAGTACGTAAAGAAAAATGAAGGTTTTAGTTGAACCACTTTTTTCGCTTTGTGATAGATGGCGCTGTAATAGTCACAAACGTATAAGTACGTGGTTTCACGTAACATTCCGCCTGTATGGACGGTATTTTCTTCGTGATACATTACCCGTGTTAAAATGGACCGTTTGCAATTGCGGAAAAGTTCGAAATCGTGTTGATGTATGGCTGTTGTGATCAGAATGCCCAACAGGCGTGTGCTATGTATGCTGTTCGGTATCCTGGACGACATCATGCAAGTGTCCGGACCGTTCGCCGGACAGTTGCGTTATTAAAGGAAACAGTAAGTCTTCAGCCACATGTGAAACGTCAACAAATGATGATGCCCAAGTACGTGTTTTAGCTGCTGTCGCGGCTAATCCGCACATCAGTAGCAGACAAATTGCGAGTGAATCGGGAATCTCAAAAACGTCGGTGTTGAGATTGCTACATCAATATCGACTGCACGCGTACCATATTTCTATGCACCAGGAATTTCATGGCGACGACTTTGAACGTCGTGTACAGTTCTGCCACTGGGCACAAGAGAAATTACGGGAAGATGATGATTTTTTGGACGCGTTCTGTTTAGCGACGAAGCGTCGTTCACCAACAGCGGTAACGTAAACCGGTATAATATGCACTATTGGGCAACGGAAAATCCACGATGGCTGCGACAAGTGGAACATCAGCGACCTTTGCGGGTTAAAGGATGGTGCGGCATTGTGGGAGGAAGATTGGCCCCCATTTTAACGATGGCACTCGAAATGGTGCAATGTATGCTGATTTTCTACGTAATGTTCTACCGATGCTACTAAAAGATGTTTCATTGCGTGACAGAATGGCGATGTACTTCCAACATGATGGATGTCCGGCACATAGCTTGCGTGCGGTTGAAGCGGTATTGAATAGCATATTTCATGACAGGTGGATTGGTCGTCGAAGCACCACACCATGGCCCGCAATTCCTCCGGATCTGACGCCCCTGATTTCTTTCCGTGGTGAAAGTTGAAGGATATTTACTATCGTGATCCACCGACAACGCCTGACAACATGCGTCAGCGCATTGTCAATGCATGTGCGAACATTACGGAAGCGAACTACTCGCTGTTGAGAGGAATGTCGTTACACGTATTGCCAAATGCATTGAGGTTGACGAACAATATTTTGAGCATTTATTGCATTAATGTGGTATTTACAGGTAATCACGCTGTAACAGCATGCGTTCTCAGAAATGATAGGTTCACATAAGGTACATGTATCACATTGGAACAACCGAAATAAAATGTTCAAACGTACCTTCGCTCTGTATTTTAACTTAAAAAGCCTACCTGCTACCAACTGTACGTCTAAAATTGTTAGCCATATGTTTGTGACAATTATAACGCCATCTATCACAAAGCGAAAAAAGTGGTCCAACTAAAACATTCATATTTCTTTACGTACTACATGAATATGTAATAAAAATGGGGGTTTCCTATTTAAAAAAAAAAGACGCAGTTGATATCCGTTTGATCTATGGCAGCGCCATCTAACGGGCCATCTGGTTTCCCTATTCAAGCTAGACAAGTTTCGTTCCTTGTAGTTTTTTGGTTTGACGCTTATTTCATGAGATATTTGGCCCGGTCACGATCAATGGACCATCCTGTCTATATACCGGCACAATCGCTGTTCCAATGTTGACGGATTTTTTTTGAGTATCCATTTTCCGGACGCCGGCATTAGTATTTCTCATCCTGACGTTTGTGCTACAATTTAATGGATGGATTACTGTTCAGTCCTCCCTCTGTTTAACCGTTTCCGGGAAAGAAGTTTAGTAATTCGACCTTGTCTCTGTTATCTTCCGTTTCGATGCTGTGATGGTCACTGTCTGTATAGAATGCTTTGATCAGCTTACTCATTTAACATAAGAACAAATCCTCTTAGGATTTTCCGTCAGGTCGGTAGACGTAAATGTACTCTACATTTGGCTAAACGCTTCACGCACGTCTCTACTTACGCTAACTGCGGCTCCATTCAGGTTTGGCTACATGAAGGTCTCTTTTCAGAGCTGTTTTCTATATTAGCTGTGCCATTGGCCCACTTTTAAACCTGTACCATGTTTCCGGTGAATTACTTACTTCTCTTGCTTTCTTTAACCGGAGGAAACCTTTCCTGTGTTCCAGAGACGATGCCAAGACGGTCCGCCACGCCCGAGGCCCGGAGCTTCGAGTGCCACCAGAGGAGGCTGTGGCTGCTGAAGAAGGCCACCATCAACAGGCACCAGCGCTGGCTGAGGGACGTCGTCGACAGCCCAGACATCGACCACCTGCTGCAGCTCTGGTGCCAGAGGTACGAGGGCTTCGAGGAGTTCATCGACTGGCTCCTCAGGGAGGAGATCACAGTCAACACGGAACAAAAGTGAATCGTGTGTATACAGTATACAGTGACCCAACGGACGCCCGTGAGGAACTTTTAACTACGGTGTGATTCACTTGCAGTAACTGTCATTACGTTGTTTTATAGTCAAAAAAGTACACGTAATAAAAGTATCTTTCAATGTAACTAATGTGTTTCGCTGTTTTCCCGATAGTGCATCTCCTGAAAGCCGATATTATATTTTTCTGCACTATTATCAGTTGCCTTCGCTAAAAGCATGCGATTCTAGCTTCAGTTATTAATTAATTTGGTTATTTCTTCTGCTTTAACACGCGTATATAGTTGGCACAGCTATTCTATGTACTCTGCAACATTTTTTCTATATTAAGATTACCTGGAATTGTCAGCGGGAGAGCGATCTCTGTATCTGAGTACTGCACACCCCTTACTAAAGACGTTTATTTGCCCAGATCGCAAAATAAATACGTATATATATCTCGACAAGTTAAACTTTCATCTTCAGATCTGAAAACATATTGCAAACAATTTTTTTACAAAACTTCCTGGCAGATTAAAAGTGTGTGCCGGACCGAGACTCGAACTCGGAACCTTTGCCTTTCGCGGGCAAGTGCTCTAACAACTTTTTTTTTTAAATCTCATTTTGTTCTATATTGTTCGTTGGATTTGTTCGTGGCGGACGTCTGATGACACCCGTTCGGGTACTTTGTTGATCCGTTCACTCAATTTTTTTATTACGGAGGGTAGCTAACCCTCTGACCGAGCACGCTGAGCTACCGCGCCGACTGTCCAACTGGGCTACCCAAGCACGACTCACGTCCCGCCCTCACAGCTTTACTTCTGCCAGTATCTCGTATACTACCTTCCAAACTTTACAGAACCTCTCCAACGAGGACGGGGCGTGAGTCGTTCTTGGGTAGCTCAGTTGGTAGAGCACTTGCCCGCGAAAGGCAAAGGTACAGAGTTCGAGTCTTGGTCCGGCACACAGTTTTAATCTGCCAGGAAGTTTCATATCAGCGCACACTCCGCTGCGGAGTGAAAATCTCATTCTGGAATTTTTTTACAGTTTAACAATCGTTATTTGTTATAAAGAAGAACGTCTAATACATGTATTACATGCCATCTACATACATAGGCCACTGTGTGACTCCATGTGGTGCACTGTCATTTAGTCACGGACATACTTGGGAACAACTATTACGTAAGAAATAACAGTCAAGAAAATCCAGCCTCAAAACTATAAAATATAACATGCCTGAGGTAAACATAACTCGTTACTGCACACACTGCAGTGTAACTTGAGACACTGTACAATGACGAAGAGAAACCGCAACATCGAAACATAATTACCGCAGAGTAAAGAAATTTCGGGAATACATATTTCCGGAAGAAAGAAATTGCTCATTCATGTAATTAGGAAAGGAACGACCAGGTACAAAATCGGTGTAGATCTACGCAAGCTGACGTGCCCTTAGCGCTAGGATTTCAGCCGGAACAAGTCCCGCCCATTCACCCCCGTCCATGCCTATCCATAGGCCCTCCCTAAACAGCCGCCAGTTACACAAACTGGAAGCTACATCAAAGTTGTTATCGTCACAGTCCAACACATGTTACACTGTGACGAGATTAAGTAATGACAAGAAATTTCAGTTTACCTGGATAGTAATATAATATGAATGTGCATTAGTAAAGAAATAAAAATATTTATAGAGAATTGAAAGCATCGCCAGCAATAGAAAACAAAAAATAACCTGATGTTATTTAAGTGCAATAAGGACAAATTTTCATTAACTAATTCACTTATTATAATACGTTTATATGAGGGAAACAGCAGAGCAAACATACAGTGCGTAAACAATGGTCTTGGATCTGTCATGCCGGTAGTAAAGCCACGGATGCAGTCGACTAACTCTGTTGTCTAAAATCGATGTTATGTAGAAATAAGTGAAAGTCGTTTTGTTCATGTAGGACTTCATAGTAGCTCACGAAAATTAAAGAATATAAGAATGCCATAAAGTAGAAATGCCTAGTGAAAGCAGTAAGATATTTGCTTATATGCCATATTTCGTTAGTATTTCTTGGGTAATGGGTGAATTTAACTTGTAAATTCTTCGAATGCCATACCTGCTAATTATAAACGAGGTTATAAAGAACTGTGGCAGTTTCTGTGTGATTAGTGTCCTATATGCTGTTACAAACGTCTCAGGAAAATAATCTGTCGTTATTCTTTGTCCTGTCTGTTTTTAACCAAAAAATTTCGTAAATTCGTTCAAATCATTTTTAAAAAATAATAATGTGATGTGTATGTTTGTCACAGAGCAGTTATAGAGGAAATAAATGCTGCAGTGTTTCACGGCTGTAAAACGTCCTTCATGCTGTGCTAATTCTTCTTCCACCCATAAAATTTTTCAGCAAAACTATTCAGTGAATAACAAGCAAGAACAGCGTGGATCGATCTAGCAAGAACAAGGTAATTTTGATGCCATCTGGAAGTGTAGTGAACATTGGTACTTGTTTCACATATACTGCCTGATTCCTGAAACTTAAGTGTCAAGTATACTATGGTTCCTCTTTCTCCAAGCAAATTATTCTTTGAGGGGAGGTTTTTCCTGTTGTAGCTTTCGGTGCTTCTTCTCACATAGAAGTATGTTTCTTCATAGGCTATTCATCTGAATACTGAGTGACTGGTGCAAAGAATGGCAGCTAACTCTAAATATAGATAAATGTAAATTAATGCAGATGAATAGGAAAAAGAATCCCGTAATGTTTGAATACTCCATTAGTAGTGTAGCGCTTGACACAGTCACGTCGATTAAATATTTGGGAGTAACATTGTAGAGCGATATGAAGTGGGACAGGCATGTAATGGCAGTTGTGGGGAAGGTGGATAGTCGTCTTCGGTTCATTGGTAGAATTTTGGGAAGATGTGGTTCATCTGTAAAGGAGACCGCTTATAAAACACTGATACTACCTATTTTTTAGTACTGCACGAGTGTTTGGGATCCCTATCAGGTCGGATTGAGGGAGGACATAGAAGCAATTCAGAGGCGGGCTGCTAGATTTGTTACTGGTAGGTTTGATCATCACGCGACTGTTACGGAAATGCTTCAGGAACTCGGATGGGAGTCTCTGGGGGAAAAGAGGCGTTCTTTTCGTGAATAGCTACTGAGGAAATTTAGAGAACTAGCATTTGAGGCTGACTGCAGTACAATTTTATTGCCGCCAACTTATATTTCGCGGAAAGACCACAAGGTAAGAGAGATTAGGGCTCGTACAGAGGCATATAGGCAGTCATTTTTCCCTCGTTCTGTTTTGGAGTGGAACAGGGCGAGAAGATGCTAGTTGTGGTACGAGGTACCCTCCGCCACTCACCATATGGTGGATTGCGGAGTATGTATGTAGATATAGATGTAGATGAGTTCTCGTATTTAAAGAATTCAGTGCTAAATTGTTTTCTCTTATGTTTGCTGTGGAAGTACCTGGCACAGCTGAGGCTAATTCTGCGTTTTTTTGTAATGTGTCTTTTAACTATCTGGCAAAATTTAAGACATAGCAAGATATTAATTTAACATTCACTCCAAGTGCAGCCGAACGCGGTAAACCACTGTGGGTCAACTGGAACGATGCCAGGGCGCCTAACGAAGACCGGGGAAACCGGGGGTGAGCGGGTGGGACTTGTTCCGGGTGAAATCCTAGCGCTAACGATTCCTCGCAAGCTGCACTGCAGTGTTGGACGGGAAATTAATTATCAGTCGCTCTGTAAGGCAGTACAGCGGTCACCCTGGAGGGGCCTCTTCCCCCACCACGAGCACACGTCAGTTGAGCGACAGCCTATACCTGGAAGTGCCTCGGCGTACAGCGTATCGTCTGTCTGTAGTGTAGTCTGCGGTCAGCCATAGGCCGTCTCTGCTCTGCCTCCGGTAGGTCACGTGACGTGTCCCCCCCAGTATTGTCACCACCGCCCACTACCCTCTCCCAGCCCCAATCACAGCATCGCAGTCCTGAGCAGTCGCGCTTCTCCAAGGCGGTCTACCTCCCTACCTACCCTTGACCAGGTCTCATACTCGACTGACATTTCTTTCTGTGTATTCACGACTGTCTCAATCAACAACGCCAGTGGCCAGCACTTTCCTCTGTTGGCTTACGGTTCGGAGATATTTTCTGCCGATTCTGTGCAAGAAGGAGAAAAATAAGCAATAATAATGAGAATGACATCCATTCAAGGACACAGAAAACTACTAATTCTTAAAGAAACAGGAGAAAGATTCAGGCTCATAATATCGTTCGGGAGAAAGTCTAGCAAAAATTTCTTACTCAGTATTCTAAAATCTAATTATAGAAAAATCGAAGGAGTTTCTCAGATTATATAGCTACACGAAACAGTTCAGGACACTACTTACGTAATTCGTTCCCGCAGAATAGCAACGGCTGTCACCTTGCTGGCCGAGCGGTTCTAGCCGCTACAGTCTGGAACCGCGCGACCGCTACGGTCGCAGGTTCGAATCCTGCCTCGGGAATGGATGTGTGTGATGTCCTTAGGTTAGTTAGGTTTAAGTAGTTCTAAGTTCTAGGGGACTGATGACGTCAGAAGTTAAGTCCCTTAGTGCTCAGAGCCATTTGAACCATTTTTGTCACACTTGCAAATGATATAGGCAACAAAAATTGCGTCTGAAAGTACATAAAATTGAATCAATACAATGCAGTCATCACATCAGTGTGAAGCTCAGGCACTTATTGCAACTAGGAAAAGTGGCCTGGAAGAGCTCGAAAACAGAGCACGTAAAGTAATCAGTAACATTTTAGATCCAAGTGCTGCTGAAGAGAGAACGAACAGACTGCAAACAAATTAAAAATTGGAAAGCATACAAACAACTACACGAATATCAAAGAAATTCCATGTAGAATTCTACACAACTAGACAAATTGCAGAACCCTACCAAAGTCGTATTAGAGACCCTACTGAAATAAGAAAATGGGTTGATTCAGTAACAGAAGATCTGAAACAAGCAGGAATAACACAATATCATGTAAAAATTACCAGACAGAAAAAAGATTCGAGCACAAAATTCTCGCAAGGACGCCTTGAAACGTTCCCTTCGTCCGTCCTAGGACGTACCGTTGAGTCGTGCAAGTAACTGACTCCCAACGGCCTACAGCTAAATAGCTACAAATCATTATCTAGGATAAAATACACGTACTTCATTCGTGGATTTCGAATAAGAGAAATAAAATTTTATACATAATTTAAATATTGCTTTCTTAATATTGCTTATTTTATTAATTTTTTGTAAATAAGACGGAGTAAACAAAAATTTCGACATCTTTTCAGTAGACTAACCATCTCAGTGCCAGTTGCTAAAATTTACCCAATACGATTCTCACACTAGGAGTTGAGTTAAAATGCGTTATTTTGCTTTGAAACAAAGGTTATTCTACACTTACGTTTTAGATGATTCTACTAGACCATCAAAAATAGATATATTGTCACGTAGAAGAAGGTATAAGTAGCTGAACACTTGCTTCACTTACCGAAGGTTTATTCAGCACTTGAATATACAAGAGCGCGGAGCGAACTGCCTCCGGCCAGAACACACGCAGTATATATACAGCTACAGAACTTTATAGTACAATGATTCTTGACATTTGTGGATACTTCTCAAATGTACTCGAACCGATCATAGAGATAAAAATGCTACAAACGAGATGAAATTTGAACTCGCTACCCTCGGCGCAAGACTTCTGTATCATAACGCCTATACCATGGTTGTACTCAGCTTCTTCTGCCACAATCGTGTGTTTACCTAGGTTTATGATTAAGATAATCATATATAACTGTGTTTTTTTTTGGGGGGGGGGGGAGGGGAATAGAATTTGAACCAATAACACATGCGGAGCTACAGTAAGACTTTGTTGGAAACAGGAAAACAAAATTTAAGCCTAGGTGACTTAACGTGGTCGGACTGCACGAATACACACTTAAAATTATATCGTCCTCATACATTCTCGCAAACGTTCCCGCCCTTAGTTTGGCAGTTTACTCATAGAGACGAGCTACCGACAACCACTGACTGTCATTACATCATATCCAGCCGGCCGCACAACAAAAAGAACATTTACTTATTTCCTTTTTGAGATACTCTGCTGCACAAGAATATTCAATTCAGACTTGTCTTACATCATCTACGCCCCATTAAAGACAGTACATTATTCAGCTCGACGATTTTCTTCTTTTTACATTAAAACAGTTTTCTACGTTAATTCAACAACTTTCGGAATAGAAGAACTTCGTTTGAATAAGTGCGGTTGCGTGGGACGAGTACTGCAGCTGTTGCTGGGCACACACAGTGTTAACGAGGTTACAAAGCGGAAATCTTCATTGTTCCATGTCTGATGTGTCGTGAATGCCCATCTCCTGCTTAGTGTCAAGCAGGAAAACCGTGTCGGAGGATCGAACTTTATTAGGAAGTGACCACTAACAAGCTCTAGACGTATGTGCTCGCTAACACTGGTAGAATGTCAAGTGAGAATTTTCTCGATGAAACGTTTGTGTATGGATGTTCCAATCGGGACTAACCTCCTCAAACAACCGGGAGAGACTAGCATGCGTACGCGGATTACAACAAAACAGGAAAAGAATGCAGTGGCGGAACACATGTGTAAGATTCCAGTAGCACTCGAGGAGACAGATTTTTGTCAAATGAGAGGACGATAGTTTCACCCAGACACAGCAAGAAGGGGTATAGGCTGACGTCTATCGAGATACAAAGCGGAGCGTCAAATCAATACAGATATTTGTGGGGACATTCCTGGGCCGGACACAGTTTCCAATTATTGTCCAAAAGGATTCATCAGGTGTGAAGATGTACCCTGCCTTACGAAAATCAACAAGTTCGATGAAGTGGACAGCAGTAATGTCTCTTGTAGGTCCCCGTAGCACCGATCCTCTGTCCATCATGTCCACGAAAGATGACACGTTGCGTTGTTGTTGAAAAGCGAGAGGTAGTAACTAAATGCCAGCAGTTTTTCCGTTTACATATAATGAACAGGCCATATGTACGCAAGACCTTGCATAGCAACACACAACACGACACAACTCAACGCGGAGACAAGGACTACATGCAACTCAAAAAAGCAAGAGCACATGTATGAAACCAAATTGTATATACTTTCCTACAATAATAAAATAGTTCACAGAATATTAAACACTGAAAGAAACTGAGACTTCGAATCGGAAGCAGAACTGACAACAGAACACATAAAATCTTGGAACTCAGGAAACACCCAGACATAAATTCAACAGGTCAGACGTATGTGAACTTACATGTAACACTTATCCGTCAGCGTAGATAGGGCAAATTTGCAGCAACTTTAAAATAAGATACTCAGAACACCGAGCAATGCACAACCATCATCCAACTAAAATATATTTTTAAAGAAAGTAAAATCCTCCTACAGCCTATAGTCTACCATAAACTTAGAATAGAGAGAACTTCCACATACAGAAGGCGTTAACAGCAGGAAAACGGATTATAAAAGAGTATACCTCCTTCGGAACGACTGACTCAGCAAATAAGAAAGTCAAAATAACTTTCAGTGACATTATAAGCAAGAGTAGTAGCATTAAGAGTGCAACGGGGATTCCACTGTTAAATGCAGAGGTGAGAGCGGAAAGGTGGCAAGAGTACATTGAAGGCCTCTATGAGGGGGAAGATTTGTCTGACGTAATATAAGAAGGACCAGGAGGCAATTTAGAAGAGATGGGGGATCCAGTTTTAGAATCAGAATTTAGGAAGGCTTTGGAGGATTTAATGTCAAATGAAGCAGGAGGTAAAGATAATATTCCATCAAAATTTCTAAAATCATTGCGACGAAGTGGCAACAAAACAACTGTTCATGTTGCCGTGTAGAGTGTAGTAGTCTGGCGATATACCATTTGACTTTCGGAAAAATATCATCCAGACAATTCCGAAGATTGCAAGAGCTGACAAGAGCGAGAATTATCGCACAATCAGCTTAACAGCAAATGCATCCAAGTCGCTGACAAGAATATTATACAGAAGAATCGAAAAGACAATTGAGGATGTGCTATATGACGATCAGTTTAGTTTTAGGAAAGGTAAAGGCACCCGAGAGGTAATGCTGAAGTTGCGGCTGATAATGGAAGCAAGACTAAAGAAAAATCAAGACATGTTCATAGGATTTGTTGACCTGGAAAAAGCGCTCGACAATGTCAAATGGTGCACGATGTTCGAAATTCTGAGAAAAATAGGGGGTAAGCTATAGGGAGAGACGGGTAACATACAATATATACAAGAGGCAAGAGTGGACGACCAAGAATGAGGTGCTGGGGTTAAAAAGGGCGTAAGGTAGCGATGTAGTCTTTCCCTCCTACTGTTCAAGCTGTACATCGAAGAAGCAATGATAGAAATGAAAGGAAGGTTCAGGAATGGAATTAAAATTCAAGGTGAAAGGTTATCAATGATACGATTCCCTGATAACATTGCTATCCTGAGTGAATACAAAGAAGAATTACATGATATGCTGAATGGAATGAACAACCTAATGAGTACAGAATATGGATTGAGAGTAAATCGAAGAAAGACTAAAGTAATGAGAAATAGCAGAAATGAGAACAGCGAGGAACCTAACATCAAGATTGATGGTCACGAAGTAGATGAAGTGAAGGAATTCTACTAGCTAGGCAGCAAAATAACCAATGACGGACGGAGCAAGGAGGACATCAAAAGCAGAGTAGCACTGGAAAAAATGAAACATATGCCTTAATTTGAGAAGAAATTTCTGAGAATGTACGTCTGGAGCACAGCATTGTACGATAGTGAAACATGGACTGTGGGAAAACCGGAACAGAAGAGAATCGAAGCATTTGAAATGTGGTGCTATAGGCGAATGCTGAAAATCAGGTGGACTGATAAGGTAAGGAACGATGAGGTTCTGCGCAGAATCGGAGAAGAAAGGGATATGTGGAAAACGCTGATAGGAAGAAGAGATAGGATGATCGGACATCTGTTAAGACATCAATGAATGTATTCCATGGTACTAGAGGGAGCTGTAGAAGGTGAAAACTTTGGAGGAAGACAGAGATTGGAATACATACAGCATGTAATTGAGGGTGCAGCTTGCAAGTGCTATTCTGAGATGAAGAGATTGGCCCAGGAGGGGAATTGGTGACGGGTCGCATCAAACCGGTCAGAAGATTGGTGAGAAAAAAAAGACCCTCACTATGTAGTGTCACACCATTTAACACAATAAAGGCACCTTAAGGAAAAGACGACACAAAGCGCTAAACACAAACACAAACACACACACACACACACACACACACACACACACACACACACACACATGCCGTATACATAGCGCCAAAACCAGCAAAGCACTGAGGGACAGAGTTCATGCCACCTCATCCGTTGATTATTAACTTCACTATCGATAATTTCTGATGTCGGTCATCTTTTGATTGTGTTGGCGCAAGTAATAACAGTGCGCACACTATCTTTAACGATTTATTCAAGGTTTAAAATTCGCTTGAAAATTGCAAGGTGTACTTCTGTCGAAATATTGGCGGTAGTCGACGATGTCGACCGGCTACGTACCCGTAAGTTATTTGAACTGCAAATACACTCGCGAAATATCTTCCCACAACAAAATAGGTTTAGATATAGAGTAATGCGTTCATTCGCCAACCAAATTCTCATTAATTGCATATAGTAGCAAAAATATGTTCACTTTTCACAGCTTTGAATGAAATAAACTCAATGCCGATGGCAAAAAATTACTGATATTTTATATCAGTATGAAAGAAAACGGTGTTTTGTACAACGGGTGGAGCTTACATCCAGTAATTTTATGTGCAAACACGTTCACTGCAAGAGTAGCAAAACCAAATAGTGAATACTTAGCTATTTTATTTCTTACTTTCAGACAAATGATTTCACAATGCTTTAGATCGTTTTCTCTACAATAAATTTTGATATTGACATCATAAATATCAGTGCATATGACAATTTAATCAACAGTGATGTGGGACTTCAGTTGAACCCTGTCTGGAGCTCACTGGTGGCAATTACTATACTGAACCAAGAACCAAGAAACATGACGTAGCTCTTTGAGGAGATTTAATTCAACTCGCAGGGTCACACTGGCTTCGGCGCAACGGCGGAAGGCCGCTATTCTCACGGCAGTGGACTCTGTAGCCCTGTTTTCGTCCAACTTTAAAATCTTTTCCATGCATGCATGATTCCTGAAAGTCGCCCCGATAAATTTTGAAGCCGCCTCGTGAATTTCACCAGACTAGTCCTGTAGCAATAAGTACCCTAACCACCTGCGATACCGAAGAGTTGACTGGAAGCATTATCAAGGGACTATTAGAATGTTATACAGCGGCAAACCCGAAAAATGTATCTGCAATTCGGCATCAGTTTGGGAAGCACAAAAACATCCTACAAAAAGCAACTGAAAAATATTGCTATTTAATAAACCAATGGAGGTCCAAGGCAAACTCTTGCCATGGATGTGGGAACTGCCCCCAAAGGCGGATGAATCAGCAATGAACAATGACATGAAGATGCAGAAGGCAACGGAAATCACTGCGTTTAAGTGACATACGTTGTATCCACAGGACATGTTGCTTGTAACTGAGAAAGTGTCACGATAGTCTGTTCATTGGCAAAAAATTACGGACCAGTTCCTCATTCTGATCTCCGGCAGGGGACTACCAAAGTAGAGGCGACCATGAGAAAAAGATTGAATTAACAACGAAATGGTAGTGTCCTACGAGTCGGGGCGTGGAAAGTCAGAAATTGGAACGTGGTAGAGAAGCTAGAAAATCTGAAAAGGGGAGTGCTAAGGCTCAATATAGATATTGTGTGGGTGAGTGAAGTAAAATGGAAAGAAGATAAGGATCTCTGGTCGCACGACTAAAGAATAACATCAACGGCAGCAGAAAATGATATAACCGGAGTAGGATTCGTTATGAACGGGAAGGTAGGGCAGAGAGTGAATTACTAAGAACAGTTCAGTGATGGGGTTGTTCTCGTCAGAAACGACAGCAGGCAATCACCAACAACGATAGTTCAGGTACACATCCCGACGTCACAGAAGATGAAGAGGGACAACGTATGAGGAAACATCAGTAATTCAGTACGTAAAGGGAGATGAAACTGTGATTGTCATGGGGGATTGGAATGCGGCTGTAGGTGAAGTAGTGGAAGAAAGGGTTGCAGGAGAAAACACAGAGGAGAAAGACTAATAGAGTTTCGCAATAAACTGAAGCTAGCAAGAGCGAATACTCTATTCAAGTATCACGAAAGGAGGTGGTAACTTGGAAAAGGCAGGGAGATACGGGAAGATTTCAGTTAGATTACATCATGGCTAGGCAGAGACTCCGAAATGAGATTCTGGATTGGAAGCTGTACCCAAGAGGAGATCATCACAATTCAGTAGTGATGAAAGGTTGGCTGAAGTTCGAGAGACCTGTCAGAAAGAATCAATGCACAAAGAAGTTGGGTTCGGAAGTACTAAGGAAAGAAGAGATACGCTTGAAATTGTATGAGGCTGTAGATATTGCAGTAATGAAAGGCTCAGTAGACAGTTCAGTTGAAGAGCAACGACAATCACAGAAGTTGGAAAGAAAAACATAGGTAGAAACAAGGTAACAGAAGAAATACTTCAGTTGATGGATGAAAGAAGGAAGTACAGAAAAGTTCAGAGAAATTCAGTAATAACGAAATATAAGACTCTTACGATTGAAATAAATAGGAAGTTCAGGGATGCTAAGGCAAAATAGCTCCATGAGAAATGAGAAGGAAACGAAAAAATAAATGATTGTAGGGAAGACTGACTTAGCATATAAAAAAGTCGAAAGAACCTTCGGTGAAATTAAAGAGAAGTGTAGTGATATTAAGAGTGCAAAGGGAATTTCTCAGTTAAATGCAGAGGAGAGAGCGGATAAGTGAAAAAAGTACATTGAAGGTCTCTACGAGGCTGAAGACTTATCTGATGATGACATTATAGAAGAAGAAACAGGAGTCAATATAGAAGAGACACGAGATCCATTATTAGAACCAGAATTTAAAATGGCTTTGGAAGAGCTAATATGGAATAAGGTATATAGGATAGATAGCATTTCATTCGAATTTCGAAAATCGTAGAAGAATGTTGGAAATTAGGTTGACTGATAACGTAACGAATGTAGAATCGGCGAGGAAAGGAATATATGGAAAACACTGACAAGAAAAAGGATGTTAGAACATGCGTTAAGATATAAGCGAATAACTTCTATGTTAGTAGAGGGAGCTGTAGAGGGTAAAACCTGTAGGGGAAGACAGAGATTTGAATTCATACGTCAGATAATTGAGGACGTATGTTGGAAGCGTTACTCTGACGTGGAAAATTTGGCAAAGGAGAGGAATTCGTGGCGGGCCGCATCAAACCAGTCAGAAGATTGATGACCTTAAAAAAACAATGTGTTCCACAACGAGACCAGAACACGAAACAGGCAACCATGCTTTGTCTGGGCGACACGTTTCGTATGCCAGCATCACAGTGGTCAATTGTGGTCAAGTAGCGTTAGCTTCGACTGCAGTGTCTTCTTATCATCCTGTTGTGCCCAGCAGAGTGACTTGGCATGTTGTCGTCGCAGGGCGGGATGACGTCACGTTCAGGTAGAGGATTAGAGCGAGGACCGCATCCAGCTGCTGTTATCGCTTTTGTCGTGGCCAGTCGGCGACCTATCTTTACATTCCTCCAATTAAGCGACTTACGGTAACCACTCGCTGCAGCTCTGGCTGTATGGGAGTAACGGCCCTTTTCAACGAGCGACTTTCTTGTATCAGTACACTACCTGTGGCAAGAGAGTCTATTACAGCATCCCGGCGTTATTTGGGACGAAAACGCACACGTCAGAAGCGGTGACAGTGGTGCCAAAATGGGATGTGTTCTGGTGCTGTCTTCTGTGAAAGTGAGGTTTGTAGGATCGACCTTCTTGCAAAAAGTGGGGTGAATGATTGCAGCCTTAAGGAACTAGCAACGATAACGGAATACTTTAGTGACCAACGCTAATTTCGTAGGAAATTATCGAGGCCAATGTGTACGGTTAATGCTCCATATTGCAGAAAACTGGAGGAATGGTCCAAACAACACGAAAGCCTTTAATTCACGCGAGTGAATAAATACATAGAAACATACCAAACAATATTTGGAATACTGTATATGATTTCTTTTTTCCTTTTTTATTTCTCTCTTTTTTTCTTTCAGAGTACCAAATAATATCTGAAACCATCTCTCTGCTTTAGTAAACCAGTCTTTTCCACTATTGAAACAATTGTCATTGATCACATATCTATTTAAATTGTGTTCTATGCACAGTTCAAGTAGACTTTTCATACCTGCGTTTAGATATTTGGTCTCAGTTGCGAGATAGCACTCAAAGGAAAAATGTCAAGTCTTTATGCATTCTCCGAAATGTGTCAGGAAAACAAAACAAAGAAATCGAGTGACTGATAGCTGATGACACCGCTGTTTCCTATTTATGGGCATACGCTACTGTTTTTCATCAACATGATCATATCGTCAGCTACGAAACTCACAACTGAAGAGCTGTGTTGTAATCTCACTGTGAGAAATCCTGCTCGTTAAATATAAGCCTACATGAACATAACGAAATAGCACTGCATATTCTTGGGGTGCTTGACTTTCGGGCTAAAAATGCTCTGTTAACATCAAATGAGTTCTCACAAGGTGTTCTCCCAAACGTTCAAGGGAAAGGAAAGTAAGAACGGTTAAAAACTTTCACAGTGTCATTGATGTTGCCCTTGGAAATATTCTTACATTAAGATATAGTTGCATTCAGCTGTCAGGATAATGTGAGCAAATTTTTACCCATGGGCTTATAATCTCCTCATAGTACCAAAATCTGGTTCCTTCACCGTGGCTGCATTGTAACTTAAGGCGAAATATCATGGGCTTACCTAACTCGCAAGATTCAAGAAGGCCTCGCAAGTAGTGTACTTTGAATGAGCGTTTCCATGTGTATCTCTCAGCTTGCTTTCTGTCACGTTCTCGGGTCACTGACTCGTCTAGTCACGGGGCTGGTGACCGCTCACCCAAAGATATCTCCTCGTGACACCGGCGATTCTGCCCTTTGGTCATTCGGTGATATCAGGTGTAGTTGTACGCAGGTTGTAGAAAATTTCTGCCATCGTGAAATGGCTTGGTATGGATGCAACATTATGAGGACTGTTATTTTGTACAGTGTCAACGCACTTACAGAGACAAGAAAATATTATTTTCACGGTGGTTCATCGTGTTATTAGAATCTAGGCTTCCTGCGACTGCACCTGTTTTTGGAGAGGGAGTTGGCCAGCTAGATGTTCAACTACCATTAGTTTCCGAGTCCTGATCGTCTGTTAGGGAGTTCACTTCATTGTACTTGTATATTTGCAATGTAAAAACTTCTCAGTGAGGTTTTCGAACTGTGAAATTGGAGAGAATTAACATCGGATGGGTCTTTATTATTTGGAGCCTACTTCAAGATATCAGGGCACTTCAGATCAACCTTCTCGTTCTTTGTGGTTCCTCTTGAGATGAAGAGCTATTGAGTTTCAGTCAGCAGTACGGTAATGTATGACGCACTCTGTTGGCTGCTGTCCCCGTGAGAGAACCAACGATCACTTAAAAATATTTTGTGATGTCATACATGCTCTTAGCAATACGCATTTCACCATTATGTAGCTACTAATTATCTTCGAGAGTAAGTAAAACGAAGCTATAGTTGAACTAAGAGCACTTACATGAGTCACTAAATTGTTTTAATACACTATTAGAACAGCAAGCCGACATAAAAGAAGTATTATTTCCCTCCCTCCGCTTTGCAGTAGTGAAGGTTAAAATAATTTTACGATCTTTGACTGCTCATACTTTTTAAAATGAGCATTTCTTTATTCCTTAGTTCCCTTGTCCACAACCAGCTAGTTATGTCGCATGGCTACCATCAAGAACTTATAATATCTGAGCTGCATCTAGCCGTCATAACCGCTGGGATTACTCAGTAGCGTAAACGAATTCGTTATGATGTTGGATCTAATTGCTCAGATTACATGTACAGTGGAGATTTCAGTTTACGCTCACATTTTACTCGTATTACTGTGGCGTGTAGACGGAGCTCTGATTTTTTTAGGCCTTCGATGTACGCCTCGCGGTGAAAGCAGCTGGTGATGTGCAACTGAATGACGATATGAAGATAGGTTCATTTTGAATGCGGTCAACATCAGAAGTTCCCAAAACTGTTTTAAAGTGAAAGGAAGTGAAACATTTTAACGAACTGTAGCAAGGGTGTAGGAAATGAGCAGCGAGCATCAGTGCCGATAGGTAGGGAGTTCGAATTATTCAGAAGGGACATCCATCCGCCGCCGGCAGCTACTGTGGGAGCGACACTCATTCGGTCTCAGGTGCTCACGGGTAAGAGAGAGAGAGAGTGCCGAAAGTCAGTGGTAGGAATAGATATTCTGATAGTTTGAAGCATAGGATCAATCTAAAGGTTTGGTACAAAATGAAGGAGCTGATGGACGAGTCGGAATACGACAACTTTGAAATAGGACTTTACGGTCTAGGAAGTAGTCCTGAGTCAGTGATCAGATCACACCTCCTGTCATCACGTCTGAATGCGGATACAAGGTCTTCCAGAACTGTCAGACGACGTACGCCTACCGCTTAACATGGGTCGTCAAATGTGGATGCGAGTATATGGACCACCTGCACACTTTTCTCAGAAAGTACGTGACATACTCAGTGTCGCATGTGGCAGGCGTTGGATTGGAAGGTCGGGTAGAATTGCATGGCCACGCCACTCCGCTTATCAGATGAACCTCATTCTTTTGCGTGGGGACATACCAAAAGCTTCGTGTAACGCTAACTCTCGACAAATGAACACATCTCGCTGGAATACTTGCAACGTCTGATGAGATCTGTGCGACGCTTCGTGTACTTTGTAAAGTGTGTCAGCATTTTGTACGAAGATGTTATGTTTCCATGGAATGTCGTAGTCACAATTTTGAATGTCTTCTGTAATGTACATATTTGCTGAGTAAACAGTGCATTACCTTCGCTGAACCAAGGGCGCGTGTTCGTTGCTTGTCCTTGTTGTTCCGCACATTCAAAAGCTTTCACTGGCTCAGAACAACCTCTAGGGCCATAAGTTCATATCGCAAAGTACTTTTATTTCGACTGTTGTATCAGTTCAGTTTATGCGCATCTTTTTGCATCACCCTACATGTGGTTTGGCAACGGCCTTGCCGCAGTGGATACACCGGTTCCCGTCAGATCACCGAAGTTCAGCGCTGTCGGGCGTGGCCGGCACTTGGATGGGTGACTATCCGGGCCGCCACGCGCTGTTGCCATTTTTCGGGGTGCACTCAGCCTCGTGATGCCAACTGAGGAGCTACTCGACCGAATAGTAGCGGTTACGGTCAACGAAAACCGTCATAACGACCGGGAGAGCGGTGTGCTGACCACACGACCCTCCTATTCGCATCCTCAGTTGAGGATGACACGGCGGTCAGATGGTCTCGACGGGCCACTCGTGGCCTGAAGACGAAGTGCTATATGTGGTTTAACCTATCTCGCTATTTACATCAGTTTCTTAGTCTTTCGCACACTACAAACCGAAATGATGATTTTTTCACTTCAAAAATTTTTCTTCACGGATTCATGCAAACGCTGCACAAAGCACTTTTCAATCACAATGTTACCTAAACGGGCAGCGATTTTTCTTAAGGTGCCAGAAAATTGCTTTGGAACGTTCCAGCAGCACTCGTAACGGTGCCATGTTTTTATTACTTTCAAGTATACTGTACATCAGTTAATGCAATCATTTACACTGTATGTTATGATATGAATATTTTTAATTATGTAACTAGGCTACACATAGCGATGATTTGTTTGGCACTGTGGAAAAAGGCGCCACGCCAGTCACCCTCACGCACATTTGTGCTGAAGCCTCGCTGGCAGCTGGCAGATCGCCGGAAACCGGCTGTTCACAACGCTAATTGCCTGGATTACTAAGCAGTGCGTGAAACAAAAACGACATTCTCTGCATCGTCAGACTACAAATATAGTGATATGTCCACGACAAAGAGAAAGAAGAGCAGCTATGGATGCAACCTTTCACTGTAGACCATTCAAACTACAGACACTAACTAGTTTTGACAACAACTGAAAAAATATCCGAACATTTTTTCAGACACTTACGTTTGTTGCAACAAGTTTGCAGTTTACTTTTGAGTATTACTGAGCCAGATGTAGTTAAATATTACAATGCAGTTTTTGGAGAAGCGCGATTGGTAGGTCTGCTCATTCTGAGGTAATATTTCGTCAGTTTTCGTACAAATCTATTTCATGACTACAGCTGCCACGTGTAGATTTTCCCCTAACATTTTATCGAAAAGCAGAAAACAATAAATTGAGTGAAAGAGAAATACTACTATCCAAAAATTATGACACCCAACATTATTCATCGTGAAATAGTAGGGATGAATCTGGTCACAGGTAGATTTCCGTCTAAAATCAGCTGAATTAAGTGCCTCTCTCAGATCGTCACTTTAAGGTCTCTCTCCTCAAATGATCTGGTAAGCTCACATCCAACGTTAATGTCTATGTATAGTGGTTTTATTTGTAGGATACTGGTAAAATTCGGTTAGTCTACTAATGAGATTTCTGACTAAACATTCGTGCGACCCATTCTAGAATACTTTTCAAGTTTTGGCATCCGTACCAAGTAGGGCTATCAGCAGATACTGGATGTATTCAAAGGAAAGCCGGCGCAAATTGTCCCATATTAATTTTTTTTTCTTTTGAGAATTCAGTCTTGATCGCAGTAGTTCCATGGCTGTAAAGAGATATTTTATGCATAACTATTATTATGTTATTATTAAGCGTATGCCCGTCACTTGCTGGCACCAGTTGACATCACAGCAGCTGAGAAGAGTGCTCCACCTGCCATCTTCGAAGGATGCCATGGGTATAACAAGACTTATTGTATTTTATCCTTATAAGCATTTTGTCATATCTTATTGTCGATCTAGTAAGGTTTCTATTACTTTCTAAATTAAATTACAGGTCTGATGATGGTCATGTGGTATGACCGAAACCGGTCACCTATGTTCTTGTAGCATACGTGGTGCGACCAAGACTGAATTTTAAAAAGAAAAAGCTTTTAAAAATTTTTTGATCGCTGTTCCAAAAATGTTTATTAAAATTGTCCCATATTTGTCTGGGCGTTAGGGAAATGCAGAAAAACCTGACCAGGCAGATGTTTGAAGATATGAAGATAGACGCAAACTCTCACACGAAAGAGCACTTATAAAGTATCAAGTACTAGCATTAAGTGGGGAACATACTACAGCTCCCTACGTATCGTTTTTAGAGATCAAGAAGAGAAGATTAAACGTATTGCAGTTTGTAAATGGGAGCACCCTCAGCATGCACCAATAGTGGTTTGCAGAGCATGAATGTGAATGCAGAGACATGGTGTGCGTGGTATCGTGTAAACGAGGAACAAAACAACGGCACTGCTCGCGCGGCCCCGAAGCAGCCAGTCACAAGCCGAGTTTCAGGGCGAGAGCGACAGTAGCTGCTCCAAGCACAAACCAGCTTGATATCCTAGCCTGCAGAGGATCTTAGCGGTGAGCTCAAATGTGTCGTTAAGGCAGCATGACCAGATTTCCAAAACCTAATTATGGAACACAAATGAGAAGTTTTAATGGTTGGTTGGTTTAAACTGCTACGTCATCAGTCCCAAGTTTTAATGAATCTACATTTTTTTCAAAAGCTTTAGTTATTACACTACTGTATTTATGTACTAGGTTTGTATTAACATATTTGGTTTACGCTACAACTGTACAGATCATCTTACTTTGGTGTTAAAAAGCGCAATAAAGAAAGAAACACATCAAAATACTTTGCATTACTAATCGAGTAAATATTTTGTTGTGGTCACGTCCCAACAAAAAACATCATTTACATATAACGAGGTTTTTATGACTTAAATTCGTTACTTATTCCTCATACTGTAGTGTACTGGACTGTAAATTTGTCCATGGGTACTTTCTGAAAAAAAATTCTGGTATATTCTGCAGAAGTATATACGTCATTCAGGACTTTGCTTTTTAAAACAGAATTTTATAAAAATCAACATATGACGTACCTGAAGACGAGTCTTAGGTAAAATTATCTCCGTAACAGTTTCGACACCAAACTTGTTCTTTTCATCAACCCATAAAGCTTTTGTGATAGAAAACACCGCTTTTGCAGCAACACTTATGCCAGATAGAGTCAGCACAGACGCAATAATAAGAGTCAAACTTTTGCAGCAGATGTCTTGGGATGCTAGAGAGTTGAAAATGGTAGATCATTTCCCGCCAAGGCTCTTAACAGTTCTTAATTCATGGTTTTTGAATTCACGTAGATTCTTAACATAGTTCAGCTCCCCAAAAGGTTTATCTTCACGTATTTCTTTGAGAATATTTGCAACAAACACTGCTAAAGTTTGAATATTTTGCAGAACCGATTTCCAAAGAAGAGGATGTTTGAACTGAACCCAGTTGCAGACATATCTGCGGTGTCAGGAGTTTTTACTGTTGGTGAAAACATTTCAATTGCCTCTGAATGAAACAGCCGAAGCAGTGATGGAGGATCTATAACCAACGATTTTAAGATAGAAAGTTTTTGGGGAGGAAAAAAATAGGCACTCTTAAATATCGATAGTTCTATTTACAACCGGTTGCAAGGGAACCCATCTACCTGCATTTATCACTAACAAGCAACTGTTTATATTCCACTTCAGAAAACTGCTCTTTTTGTTCTTCAATACAAATGGTTTAATTGTGTAGAACTGAAAGAGTTCTGTGTATACCTGAAGAGTATCAACACTGTTTGTACTGCATTATGCACTACGTGCGCTGCACAACCTACGCCATGAATGTGCTCCTCTTGCTTTTCCTAGAACATTGTTCTGTCCCTTTCTTCCTACACCTCCAAAATTTTTGTTACAGTTGCCACGACAGACTGTAAGAATTTTATCCCTCAGATCGAATTTATTAGGAACTTCCATAATAAGATTCATTCTAAAATGAGCCATTTCACCCGTTATGTTCCGGAAGTACGTCACCTGTATTCGAATGCCCTTCTTAGCACAAAATATCTATCAAACACTGGCACCAATTTTCGTGATTAGAAGTGGCCACCCTAACTGAAATGTTTTTGGCGTTTTTGACCTTCTCAGAAACTAGATGCAATGCGCCGTACTAGTCTCTGGTATAGATTCACACTTTATTGTGTGACAGGTAAATTTCTTCTCAGCCATCTGATGACCGCAGACAGTGCTGTCCACTGACCTGAAGGAATGGTTACGTATCATTGCACTGAAAGTTAGCAAAGCTTCGTCACCAGCAAGACGCTTTACTTCACCATTTACAATAACACTATTTTCAAGTTTTGTAACAAAGGACATCATAGTGTGTACCTAAGTATTGGTGGAAACAGTTATCTTCTTTTTTCACGTTAATGCGTTTAGCACAATGTCAGATCGACCCTCACGGTCGATTGAAGAAGTACTTTCGCGCAACGTGCAAAATAATTATTTTTGGTTGTAATTTCACAAATGGGAACTCAGGTTTAATTGCGTTAGTAAATACACACTGTTTTTTGGCTTTCACGTGAAGAGTTTGCAATGTGTCACATCAACTGACAGTGATTTTCACAGTGTAAAACCACACGCGACATGCTAAAGCAATGAGTAATGTACAAAGAAAGCGAAGGTGATAAATTGCTCACTATGTGGAAACATTACCAATAAAACAACTTCAAAAATCTTGCCTCGCTCAGTTTAGTTCAATCTAACAGTGAAATTTTTTAATTCTTTGGATATTATCACATTTGTTTGCCTCTTGGTTACGCTATAAGTAAATTAAAAACATGCTGTTTCAAAACAACGGGGGAGGGGGGGGGGAATGACAAAAGGGAGAGTATACGTTCCGTGTGGATTTCGTCGAGACAAGGGGGTGCTTAAGGTAGCCGGCCGGAGTGGCCGAACGGTTCTAGGCGCTACAGTCTGGAACCGCGTGACCGCTATTGTCGCAGGCTCGAATCCTGCCTCGGGCATGGATGTGTGTGATGTTCTTAGGTTAGTTAGGTTTAAGTAGTTCTAAGTTCTACGGGACTGATGTCCTCAGAAGTTAAGTCTTATAGTGCTCAGAGCCATTTGAACCATTTTTTGAACTTAAGCTAAATAACGGACGACCCCGTAAAATGCGGGACGTCTACTCAGCCTTTGTCAAGACTCACAGCATCGCCGCACTAAAGCATCGCCCTGTGCACTCAAAATGTCTCGCATGAGTTATATTATGAAGGACTCGTCCATAAAATAAGTTTCCATAAAGCCTTTTTCTTGCGGTGGTTTACGGAGCTATGTGACGAGTAAAAAGACAGTTTTGGAGTCAGATATTAAAGACAATCTTCTCAGAGACAAAGAAGAGTTCTGTGATTGGGGCTACCTGTATGCCACAGAAATAAATTGCATTCAGTTTTCGCTCGCCGCGACCTACAGGCAGGACTGATAGGGCGAGGGAAAGCGACTTTATGCACAGTCTCGACAGGTGAATACAGGGGACGGAGGGCAATACAGAGTTACAGGACGGACAGTAGCTTACAGCTTCACAACTGTCCCAAGAAATCATTCAGGCCGGGGAATGACCATTGTCGCTGAGAAGACGCCGTGCGGTTCGTAATCTTTCCGACCTATATCTGTACCGGTTGTTCGCACAGATTGCCGGTTCTGTGAAAGCTTCCAGCAGTAAATACACATTCTACCAGAGACTGCCAGTGGTATTGCTATTAAATTGCTTGTAGCTCAAATACCCAGAATCCAGCCACTGCTCTTGAATCCCATCACTATCTAACTGTCACACTGACACCACAAGGGAATGGATCGCGGCAGAAACGTTCCCAAGCTGGAGCTCATCAGCCTGACTGAGAACTACTGTCAGGGACTACAGCCTTGTCAGCTACGTATTTCAGGTAAACATGTGGCGCGTCTTTCATCTACATCATAACCTGAAAGCCACCACACGGTGTGTGGCGTAGGGTACTTGTGGCACCACTAACTTATGCCCCCTTCCTTGCTCCACTATCGAACGGCACATGGAAAGGCCGATTGTCGGTACGCATCTGTATCAGCTCTAATTTGTCGAATTTTCCCGTTGTGGTCATTTTGTGAGATTTACGAGGGAGGAAGCAAGGTGTTGTGCGACCTCACTCCAAATTACAATACTAAACCCCTCCATGATTCAAAATCACTCGCTTGTAGGGTCTGCCACTGGAATTTGTTGGGCATCTCATCATTCAGAATGACGCGTGGGATATTTTTGTAAGTTTTCACAAGACACAAAAAATTTTTAGTGACTTAGGTCAACTGAATTTTATTTTCACTGCACAAAGACTGCTCCATTTGCATTTTCACTGCCAAACTCTACAGTTAATGACTACTACCGTTAGCAGCGTTATCTCTTTGATCGCCAACGTGGATCGTACGGGCTGGAACAGAGGTGGTCGGAAAGCCGCCGCGTTCCTTTAGGTACCTGGGCGGCAGATGGCGCCATAAGATAACGGAGTGCGGCTGGAAACAGGATGAAGTGGATTGCGCAACTGTCATCAACTGCAAGACGGGGAGGAGTAAGTTATGGAGCAACGTAGAAACGTGGTTGCTACATACACTGATAAGCCAAAAACTTTATGACCATTGCTCACGGCGACGTTGGATGCTGCCTGGTGACGTTGCAGGCACGTGAAGCGGAAACGAAAGTATGTAAGCGGAGTAGACACGGAGAGAGGTTCACTCTGGCGAAGATTTGGCTGAAAATGGGGAAATCCATTCAGATAAGCGACATTGCCAAAGGGCAGGCTATTATTACGTACAACCTGTGAACGAGTATCTCGAAAACGACTATGCTGAACGAACGTTCACTTGTTACTGTCGTCAGCATCTACGGAAAGAAGTAGAGGGAAAGTGTAGTTACCACTAGGCGCTAAGTGATTGGACGTCCACGATTCTTCGCAGAACATGGGGTTCGGAGGCTTGTCTGCTCTGTAAAGGAGGATGGATGGTGATCTTTGGCATCTCTGCCGAAAGAACACGCACAACTGTTTCGGAGCACATTGTGATCGTACATTATTGAACATGGATCTCCGCAGCCGACCAGCCCTAAGTGTTCACACGTTGACCCAACGAAATAGTCAATTATGATTGCAGTGGGCAAGGGACCATCGGGATATGACCGTCGATCAATGGAAACGTGTCGGTTCTTCGAGTGAATCAAACATTTTGCTACACTAGATTGCTGGTCTTCGTACATCCATATTTAAATTGGATGTTGGTGGGACATCAGCTGGTGTAATTTTTTTTATTGAAAATGAAACTCCTCCAGCTGTGAGTTCATATTTATTTGGCTACTAGTTTTGACGTTGCGTCAACGTCATCTTCAGGCCCGTACACTTTGATGATATCAATTGTGTGTGGCTGAGTACTAGAAGTCCGCGGTGAGACCAATATTAGTGTCACTAGTTACTGCCCGCCATCCATGTGGAGCACGTATTGGTCTCACCGCGGATTTCTAGTACTCAGCCACACACAATTGTTATCATCAAAGTGTACGGACCTGAAGATCATGTTGACGCAACGTCGAAACTAGTAGCCAAATAAATATGAAATATTAAATACAGCCGGAGAAGTTTCATTTTCAATAAGAAAAGATTGCTGCTCGTCTCCACAAACGCCGTCATCGAAGTGAACGGCGCCTCGAAACGTGCGGCGCGTCACGAACGCAGGCTGCTGGGAGCAGTGTTATGCTATGGGAGACATCCTCCTGCGCTGGCATGGGATTTGTGACATTAATCGAAGACACGCTGGCAGCAGATAACCACCTACATCCCTTCAGCATTATGTCTTGTCCGATGGCGATGTCACCTTTCAGCAGTTTGATCGTCCGTGTCTCGGGGGCAGAAACCGTGCTGCAGTGGTTTGAGGAGCATTATGGTGAACTCGTGTTTAAGCCACCGCCACCGGACTGGCCTGATGTAAATCGCATGGAACCTATCTGGATCGCCATCGCGCGCCATCACCGCGTACGGACATCAGCGGCTCGTTATTTACGCGAATCAGATGTCCTGTGCGTAGTCATCTGATGCCACATATCTCCAGAAAGAAACCAACGAGCTGTTGGATCCCTGATACGCAGAATCAGTGATGTATTTCGTTCCAAAGACGGACAAACAAGCTGTTGCTTGTACATAATTGGCTTGTACATCACATCACGTAGCAAAGAGTCAAGAGTGACAATGTCCACACAGCAGCGAAAGCCGTATTCTCTACTGGGAAAATTTCCTGCATTTGGTTCCATGAGATTCGAATAGTAGCATATTATGGGTGTAAAGCGATATTTTTTGATGGTTTATTTTTAAATTAACTTTTTGAAAAATGGGAGTAGGGAGTAGGCGTGGGGGGTGGGAGAGGATTTGGTGGGCAGATGTGATGGTATTTAAGCACTTCTGTGTTAATTTCAGAGGTAGTCATCGATACAGAAATTGGTAAGAATTCGCGTTACTTTACTGGGCGTGTTGCTACTAAAGGTAACACTCCACTGCTTACCAACGACCTCGGAAAAAGTACACCAGTTTCAGGTTAACGCTGACAGCCGTAACTATCGCTTACCAGATATTTCTGAGTAGCAACGGCCAGGGGAGGAAATGAGTAACTGCACCTGCCTGCGGCTGAAGGAGACGTCACAGATTTCTAACTGCATGGTGCGACTTGAGTATACCTGTGACAAAAACGGAATTTCTTAGCCCCAAAAACCTTTATGAACTATGTCGCTTTATGTTTGACGATCGATACAGTCAAATATGTTCTTCACCAAGTATAGGGATTAATACTGTAACGCCACAAATATAACCCTCAACAAATGTTGCGTATCGCACATTATTTCAAAAGAAGTTTCTATGATCCGTAAATTTCTTCCCTATTCCTCTACCGGCTTAAGTGTTGTGAGAGCTTTCGACATTACTACAAAGGAACCAAGTTTCACATGTATTAATTTGCAATGAAAATGGATGAATAATTTATTTTAGAATTGTTGTTTTCTGAATAGCACTTTAGTTCGGAAAACAATAAACCAAACTATTTTACGAGCAACAGACGCTTTATCTACCTTCAGCTATGTTGGCATGTACCGCTGTTTATCTCGTAGATGTATCATGAAAACTTCGGAAAGTGATGCTCTAGGCTTAACTAAAACTTGGGTACACAGAGAAGAGCAAGAGTTGTTTCGTGAACTCTGTTGTCACCGTGCGAATAGCGAGCCTCTTTACTCCGCCGTCATGGCTCCCACAATCCGCAGTTGTGAGAGTGTGTGGAAAACATTCATCGTCAGCAGCAGTACATTTGTGAGAATCTGAAGAGGTATTTTTATAAACAAAGAGTGACAAAAACGTGCTCTGTATTCTATGAGCAGGTAGGTTATGCGTCAACGAAAGATAAACAAAAACGAATGAGACACTGCCCTTAAAAAAATAAAATTACCATTTCATGAAAATATCACTTGGAAAAAATCCCTTGTTTTAAATAAATTCCCGTTGTGGTGTGCTAAAATAAGGTTTTTTTTCTTTTAGACAGTCGCATGTGCCGGAATGTAAGAAGTTAACCTAATATGGACTTAAAACACGAGGAAACGTGCTAAGAGTAATAATCAAACTAAATACGTTTTGTTCCTCTAATATTTATTTACTGTTAACCACTTTAGTTTAGAGACTGACGAGTCCTGAAGAAAACGAACCTTGAAAATTAAAAATATTAGCAGTGACAATACAAAATGGTGACGGCAATCGGCAGAAAATATTAACTGATCATCCGTCTCTTTATGTTATAATGCATTTTACGTACACTGTGATACAGCTGAGTAAGATAGTTAAGCGTGGAAAAGTTGCAATGTAAATAGTATCCACTGTACTCAGTATACATTTCAAAACAAACATCACATCGACTCTAATTGCTGACGCAAAACACGTTGACATACAAATATTAGTGTTGTTTTTTATTCTATAAGACTCAGTATGCTGTAACTTACACACCGGGATAGTAAAAATAGTTTTAGGTCTTGTATATGTAATCATTCTACCCAGACGCGACGGAAACACGCATTATCATGACCGAAGGAAAATTGCTTTTTTTTCTCTACAGCGAATAAAGCGACCTGCTGCTGATAAGACAGACACATGGACGAGTAGGTTGAATATATACATATTTTCATGCCACTAAACCATTCGAATTGAATTCTAAGATGGACCCATATTCAAGCAGCAGTAGTCATCACATATACGAAGTATTTGTCAACGAATAATTGTTAGATTGTCTACATTAATCTAGTCGATGTTGCAATAGTGAATTACCAAAAAGAGTTAGACAAAGTAACTTTTCCATGCGATATGATTCCTTTCTTCAGCGCTAAAGCGATAGTGTAAGTACAATATGAGTTGGCTGTCAATGGGAAGAATATGTGAAACTCCATCTTGTTGTTAACTGTGAACAATGTAGTCAATGGACTTTTTCTCGTTACCACTGTATTTACAGTAGGTGTCATGGACGACAATGTTGCGCCCATATTACGAATATCTGTTAGTCGGATACAATCTCAGTTTCACGTTACAGCTTTCATGAATGTTGCTAGGTTTCAATGTCTGATACTTTAAATAAAGTTTGCAATAGTTATAAAAGTGAAGGTTCACACTGATTGCTCAGCCTCCACCTGAAAAATGTTTCGGGTGCATGAAAAGCAATAGCTAAAACATGATAATATGTAGGACGTATGCGCTGAAAGAACATCAATGTAAAGGCTGTTGGTACAACGCTTGAGTGTTAGTTAGGGAACAGAACGAAAGAATCGAAGCAGAACAGAACAATATCATAATTCTTTGACATTTGGCAGTATCCTTTCTACCGTGAACACAGCGCACAGACCTAACGGTACCATTCCGATGAACACGTGGCAGTTCCGCTGGTGGGACAGTGGAAGGGGGTGGTTTCGAATACGTACCCCCACCACTCACCCCCTGCTTGTCACCACACAGTGTTTCCCGCTGGCGCCCAGTCTGTGTGTGGACACCGAGGTCTTCCGTACGCCCGCTGCTGCAGAGACGGAGTGAGCTGCCAGATACTGAAGGTAGGCAGATGCTGCTGGCCTCATCTACATTCTGAGTGCTGCAAAGAGTCGTCTCGTTGTGCAGAATATTGTATAAGTAGAAATTTTCAGAGACTTCTTTTTTTTTCCTATTGGAACTGCGCACTACATGACTGCTAGCCTTCGGTTATAGTGCAGTCACATTTCATCGCATTCCTCAAATGTAGCAAAGCATTTTTCTTAATATTAAATTCATTCGTTTTCATTCCGTGGGCAACAACTACGGCGCGGATGATAATTATGCGCTAATATTGTGCAAAATTATGACTGTAGGTAGTCCTAGCCACTGTTTTTATTATGCGTTCACGCTCTCCACATTTAATGAAATCCTTTTCGTAACGAATATCTCTGTATGCGATACTGCCTACATGCTTCGTTTATTTATTTATTTATTTTTTTAATTTTACGGTTACGTTCTTCAAGATGAGCGATTAAAAAAAATTCGTTGAGTTTTTTCACATTATATAATTCCTGGCATTGTAACTGTATGTGTCTCTGTGAAATGTGACATTTTGGTATGCGATAATCACTCGTAAATATCTATTGGAAACTGCAATTCCACGGCGCTCGAATTTACTTTGACCTCGTGATCTTTACCTAAATTGTATTTTTCATATTTGTTTAACTGTACTTGATACATTTATTGTTCACAAATATTTCCCCCTCTCATATTTGTGGACGTGGCTAGTAATTAGATTCTGGGTGGTATGTACGGTTTGATCTGTATTTAGCGTTTTCTAGTTGGCGTCTTGTAATTACGCACGTGTTATAGTTAGAACAGCGGAGGCATTCTGTATAACTACTGTAACAGCTGGATTTACTTAGGGTTATGCCAACTATTTGTTCTAGCTGTTACGTATCTGTATGTAAGTAATGAACGTGGTTATCTGGTAGGATGTTAAGAATTCGTTACTTGTTGCAGGACACAGTGGACAGCTGGACGATGGAACAGAACCGTGCTGAGATGCGACGGCGCAGCGCGCAGCTGGAGAGAGAGAGACGAAGGCTGTTGCGGATCGCCATCTATAACAGCTTCATGCAGAAGGCGGAGCAGTACGGAATACTGGACGACTATCTGGATGGTCATGAAGAGGTCCTTGGTCCTGGTCACGGAAACGCAGAAGTAGTCCAGGTGGGGGGCTTACAAGCTCTGTGGCACCATCTGGAGCTCGACGATGACGACGAAGACTACGACGACGACGACTGGGAGGACGAGTCTGACGAAGGCAGCAGCTCAGACGAGTGGACGGACTGCAGCTCCTCCTCATCTGGGGGCGGCAGCACCACCGGCTCTGACGAAGGGGAGCTCTCGGACGGTTCGTCTTGTGGATCTGACGAGGAGATCGTGACAGATGAGGAGGCTGACTACACCGCAGAGGGCAGCCAAGTTTTCGAGGAGGAGACATCTGAGTGTTCGCCAAGCCAGTCCGCAGAGAAGCGGATATCGGATGAGCGGACAGACTGCAGCTGCCCAGCAGGGGACGAGTCGTCTTGTGGCGACGAAGCGGCGGACGGCTCCGCAGACTGAGAAGCGGTACGGGGCGCACAGAAGGTGAGCGACAGCCACTGCATTAGCTCTGCCGTAGCCTTTCTTTCAAACACGTATCTACATTATCCGTTCGAGACATTAATTTCAAAATTAGTTTTCTGTGCATGGATGTATGTAGATGCCGACATCCGTAGTTTTACTTAGCGGGTAAGAGCTTGCGCTGATATTCACGGCCATATCTGCAGATTTACGCAATAACAATTACTTTGTTGGTTAGAAATTAAAGGATAAGGTTAATATCATTACACGTTTCTCGTCAAATTATGGGACTTGCAGTCGTCAACTCGAATCCATGAAACGGCAACGAGCCACAGCAATTAGGGTAGCTGAAGAATTTAGGCCTGTCTGCATTCTTGGATTTTTGCAAGACCCAGGTTCAGCGATTGGCCGTTTCCGTCGTTTTTATTTTGGGAGCGCTAGCCTTACCTGCCTGCAAACTCTGTTTTGGCGTGACCTTTCCTTCCTTACTTTCTGTGAAGTATGTTCGGATTACTGGCTACCTGCGAAGTATTACTTGTGTAGTTTCTGCAACCCTCTCTGAACGCACCGTACTGGTTGAGTGTCGAGCTAACGATGGCATCATAGTGAACATAAGAGTGCGTTAGTAAAATCAACACTGTGGGCATAAATCCGTTAAGTTAAACCGAACTTGCTACCTATCAAAAGGACAAATCAAAACATGGATTAGGCAGAAATTTGTTATGGTTCTGAGGGAAAGGAGAAAATAAACGTAATGCGTGTAAAAATATGTAATCTCACACCAGACTGAGACCTGAAATTTGTTAAAACAAAGGCGTGTGCAAAACAGTATAATTATTTTTAGATCCACGAGGGACATATTTGCAATTTCACAGCGACGTTTATAAGCTGAGAGTGGATGAGAAAGCTAAGCGCGAGCCCACCGTCAAAACTGCGGCGAGCCGGTCAGGTTGACGTGCTTCGCAGCACATTAATATGCGCGAACGAGGATCAGAAAATTGCGACTGCGTACAAGGAACTTGCGGATAGCTTATTTCTGATCAACACATCCCTTATGTGTATAGACTGTGCACTACATTAGTAATCGTTTTTACGTACTTTCTGTTAGTCCTCGACTTATAAGTGTAAACAGTGAAATATCAGTCTGTAAAACTTTCATTGTGAATTAATGAGACGTATTTCATTAAATTCAATTTATGCAATGCTATCATTCTATTTGTATTCAACAGCAGTGTCACCGAAATCTCGTTCTCAGTCCATGTCTCTGTTAAGGAGAATTATTGAAGGGTTTTTCTTCGTTTTACATGTTGGGCCCTTATCCTACTAGCACAATTTCTTAATAACATAGGAGATTTAAAAAAAAGTGATCGGCCATTGTAAATTACGGAAGTGTTATTAATTCAGTAAACTGCAAACTCAGTTCCACTGTCAGGAGCCATTCGAGTATCCAGTCATCTTCACGTTAATAGTCTTTAGAACTGTGCTTGGTTCTTGGTTTAGATAAGTTGATGTATCTATACATTGCATTGATGATTACTACGACTGTCAACACACACACACACACACACACACACACACACACACACATTAATTTTCTCTGTTGACGATGGTGCTCTGCAGATGCACACTTCACAAACACTACCGATCCTTTACATTTTGTCACAAATCGCTTTTGAAGTACGTTCTTCGCACAAGTTTCTTATTTTACAAGGATACTGCTCTCTTATACTGCCCTCAAAATATATTCGCTCTCTGCTGTATTATCTTCCACTAATGTTCTCCCTCTCTTTGATATGTTGCAGATTCCTAAAACATCTTTGTACTCTTGCTGCTTGATTATGGAAGAATCACAGAAGACGACTGGCATGACTGTTCTGTGACAAAGCTATAGTGCAATCATACTTACTGTATACACGTTAATAGTGTATAGACACAGTGACATTTATCCACGGAACGTAGTTGTACTTCAGAAAGTGCATGTCCATTGTTATTTATTACTTATTTTTTACTGTTTTGTAGCTTGTGTTAACTCTCATTCTTATCACAGTAATAAAAATTATTTATGTAATATATGTTTTATTTGAAAGCCCGTCTCCTCGTTCACTCTTCGTTTTCCTATAACTGAATTTTCTAGTTACCAAATAACTTTTGTTACAATGTGGTGTTACCAAAATATTCTATCACATTAGAGACTGGCGGTATTTTCAATGTCATTTTTCATATAATTTGGCTCATAATAAGGCCCACATTAGTGCTTTGCAGTTACTGATGATGATTTTCTCCCTCCCAATATTAAATGCACTGGAAAAATAATATGAATTAGACAATTTTGGTTTTAACTGTAAGTGAAAGTTGCATCGCCACATTCTTCAAGTTTGATACTGTATATCAATTAAAATAATGTTCAGTATTCACACCTGACAGCATTTTACAATGCGTCTGGGACGTAGTAACACAGGGCTCTACTGAAGATTTAACTCGTTACAATATGTGATGTGTCAAGGATATCGAAAATTGTATGAATCTGTTCGTCGAAAGCTTCAGTTTTCTGCCAGAGAACAGCTGACAGTTTTCGCAGTAATTAACATATTTCAGTGCATTGATTTGTCTATGTTTTAAAAAGAATGTGCCCAAATAATACTCAAAATTATTTAAAACGCTGACAAAATGTATGTTGCAATGTAATAACGCGTGTGAAGTGCATTGTTAAAGCTGCTCTATCTATTATTAGGCGAGTGAGAAAATATGCAGAAAATTTACCAGCCACCCACGAGTTTGAAATATATGTAAAAATTAACTTATTTTCAAGTTTATCATGAGATACCTTTTTTGAATGACTAGGTAGCAAACTTTTGACATATCAACTTGTTCTATCAAAGCATATTCTTGCTAATTAACAGAGCACATTAAAGGTGTTATATGTCAAAGATTAAATGTTCTGTCATATGAGTTTCGAAATGTTTTTTTGCGGAGTAAAAAAAAAATCAAATGTGCTGACGCAGAAATATTTGGAACAAATGATGGAAATCGTCGTTGCAGTAATATATGAACAGGTAATGAACTGGTCCTTATAGCAAAAAAACTACTAACACATGCGCATTCACATTTCTCAACATAGATTACATTATTACAAATTTCTCGTTATTAATTTGTTAACTACTTAAAAGATAAAAAAACGGTTACCTCTACGGTACTGCGTGCTATAAGCATGACTTCAGTTTTGGTACAGCTTGAAGATTAATATTTCACTTTAAATGTTACTAATATTTGTACACGAGTGTCTATCTTTTTACAACTTTATAGCAGTCAAACACACACATATAACACATAAATGCAATAGTTTTTCGTTTGTCATTTATTTTCGGTATCCCATGAATTATTCTTATTCTAAGCTTTCACCAAATTATGCTGTGGACTGCTATTTCTGTGAAGTATTGAAATATATTATAGACTGCAGTATGTGGACAAATTGTACAGGTAACAGTAATGGAAGTCAAGACCAAACACGTTTCGCTTTATTGTAAGGCGTCTTTAGTCTTCACATTAACAACATTTTTCTCATACAATTTTGTTTGCTAGGGTCGTGAACAGTTCGTATGCCGTCGTTACTATTAGAAACAGTGTTAATTCTTATCGTTACTCGTGGATTTTTGTTGTTTATGTAATGCTTCCTGTTCTCACACGTGTATTTGTTAGATTTTAGCACACGGCACTTCCACTACAATAAATATATTCACGTTTCTGCGTTGTGAAGAACCATTGCCACTCGCCATTTCGTGTGTTTTGTTTTACTATTGCGGGATGCGTTCGCCTTTTGTTTGATCTGGTCGTGGTGAGAGTGTCTGCTATTGCTTGTGTGTGTGTAAAGAGTGAAATAACATTGCATCACTACTGTGTGTGTAAATTTTTATTTTACTATGCTACAGTGATGGTTGACCTAGGAGGAGGGAATATTTCCTAGTTTGTGATATTAATTTGTGGCGTCTATGGGGTTGTTCTTTCTCTGCAAAATGATTTATTAGTTTAAATAACGTCTGGTTGCTGATGTTTGTCTGGTCATTATTTATGTATTCCTTCTCTATTATTGCTTTTTGAATTTAGAAGTTTCTTGTTGGTTTAGAAATTGTTTATCACAGAATCTCACTATATTCATGCCTTTTTCTATTGGGGTAGGGTGGTCGTTTTCTTGCTGAAGATGTTCTGAAAATGTTGAGTGGCTAGTGTCATATTTCCATGTTTTTTTTTGTGTTCCTTATGTCATATTATAAAACTTCTGCCTGGATTTAGTAAATGCCAGATATTGTGGTGCATGTCCTATTTTAGACATTTCCGTATAAAGTAATTTTTTTGTTATACTGTTTTCGTTCCTTGAGGATGTTCACAAGTCTGTGTGACTGCTTGTTTCTATATATGAATGTATACCAGCTTGTCTGTTAAATTTCTGTGCTGTGCCCATGATGTGTAGTGGTGTGTGTTTGGTGTGGACCTCTGGATCTATGTGGTGTTCTGCTTTCTTTTTATTTCCATGTTTTCTGGCTTTTTTGTACACTTTTGTTACTAGTAATTGCTGATATCCATTGTTTTTTGCTATCTGAGTAATTATGTCCATCTCTTTATTATAGTTTTGGTTGTCAAATCGTACTATATTTAATTTGTGGATCATATATCTGAGAGCAGATTCCTTTGGGCCTGTGGGTGGTTAAATGATTGACGTAATAGTGTGTCTGTTGCAGTGCAGTGAAGCAGTAATTTACACACACGACACACGACAGTTAGGATAAGTTAGCTTCCTGGTTCATGGATTGATGCTGGACAAACCAAACAAAATCAGAACAAATTTCTTTTGGAAAAGACAGTTAATTCTGGATATTAATATCCTTGCCACTGGGTATTTCACGTAGAAGAGTAGAATTTCCTACGTCATGTCTGTCCATCTGTTAGGGTTCTGCTCATTTTACCATTTCCTGCTACGAAATTATATTCTATGCATACCCTGTAATAAGATGCAAAGGATGGAACGCAGCATAACAGCTCTCATACGTGTTCCGCGCACTGCAGCACGTTGCAAAATATTTTTAGGTTATCACACGTACTCAAGTATAAGTACATTAAGTATAGCGTATCAGAATATTTAATTACTGCAGCTGAAGTGCTAAAGTGACCATAGCAAATATATAACACGATGATGTTTAAGGAAGGTTGCTTTTATGTTTGTTAAAAGAAAAATATTAGGAGGCGGCTTGCTGCTTGCTGAAGGACCGTAAATAACGGTCACAGGCCCAAAAGTTTGGAAAACGGTAGTGCAACGGAAGATGCTGGTCAGAAGGAAGAGCTAACGAGCAATCGCAGAGAAACCAGCATCTCTACAGCATTACTAATCCTGTACTTGACAGGAATGCAGTTAATTGTTACTTCAGGAGAGCTTGGAAGCCTGGCACATGGAATTTCTTTCTCAGGCCTGACTCTACTACACAAAATTCGGCGCATATACACATAATCTGCATAACAGATCGTGATTTTCACAACAGAGGTAACCCAAAAGAACCCGGAGTGAACACAAGTTAATGGTCAGGCGCATTCGAAGTAGACAGCATTCATGCACAGTGACTACACACAGTGGGACCTACGATAAAACTACGGGATAATCATCCCTATCTTCAGATCTCGAAGGCGGTTCATCAAGGTAACAGCTTATAGGAAAGGCTGCATCCTGACTGATAGAGTGTGATCTTTGAATTTATTCGCAAGAACTAATAATCTCAAAAAAATGGGGAATGGGTATAAGTGTTGGAGTTCATTAAGCGGGGAACAGTGTTACGAAACACGCTAAACTAGTATTTACTCGTTTTTCGGCGAGCAACGAACCCGTGTCTGCAGTCTGTGGGCACATGGTCGGCTAGATTGAAGACAATCTCCCACAGTAAAGTCAGTCTCTCAATTATCACTGCACACACTACTACGCAAGCAAAATAATGCATGAATTCCAGTAATGCACAAAAACGGAGACACATTAGCTAATTTTTAGGTGCAGCCACCGACTGGAGATCCACAACAATACAGAAAAGCTACCTCATTTGAGGTGGAAATTCGCAAGAAAGAAACATCAACGAATACTAGAGCAGATTTTACCAAACGACTGTCCCGCATGTACTTAATTAAATCGATGGACAGTACCCGAAGAAAACGGGTCTGCATGTAAGATTTCTAACCTGCTGATCCACCAGTCATTACAAACCACAAAGAAACCCTAACTCCAACGAAATACGGCTTGTGGAGGAAGTCAGATATCAGTGTCCCTACACTTCAAAAACTCTTTTGTACTTTTAATTACATTCCACTCAAGGTTATGCAAGGACTAAAATGTAAATAACGGTAAAAAGCACGCTATCACATTTTTGCAGTTCATGGTTTGTAACTGAGGTTCACGCGCTTCAAAAATTGCGTCAGTTCTGAATGACCACTAAAAATTGTCGAACGATAGATATTATATTACGATGCGAAGATGCCACACTACCATTTGAGGGAAAAGCACAGTTTTTTAAGCAAATAATTTCTAGAAAATCGTTTGAGAAACGTTACGGAACTAAACGATGAGGTATTGGGATGAACGCTAAAGTCGTTCAAAAGGAAAAGCAGAATCAATTTAATCAATAGAAGCTAGAGGCACTGAGTCCATATTGTGAGTAAATCAGTAACTTCTGTTAGAAAAGTACGCGGTATATTTTTTTAAGCGGCACTCGGAACACATGAAGTCTGTTTTCAATAAGTCTCACGTTTTCGATGCGGAATATGAGCGCTCTTCTTTTTTTTCGGAAAAAGTTCCTCCCTTTAGTGCCGTAATGCTTTAGCTCTCCTTGATTACTGCTAGCAGTGATCCGCTAACATAAATGGAGAAGTACATGAGTTTTTAAATGTAAAAGATATACAGTAAAATATGTTTCATCCAAAATAACACTGGCTTTAGTTTGCCTTTATTTAAGACCACATCTGGTTAATGTCAGGATGATTTTTACTAACACCCAACGACCAACACGTTCACCTTTCTTTGCCCCATTACTAAGTATTCTAGAAAGAAGCAAATGTATAAATGAAAAACACACAAACATAGATTTTGTACAGTATTAATATTTTTACTTTACCTATTTGGGGCTTATAAGGCCATCATCGGACTAAAATTATAAAAGACTGGTGAACAGCTTTGTAAAGATTTTACACAAAGGAAGTTTTATGCAATAGGAGAGAAATAGGGTCAGAACTTTTTCTTTATCAAAATAAACGGTTGGAATTCCGCTATAAGTTGCATTAAGAAGTATCTTTTATTTATTGGTGGTGGCTCATTCCGGATATGCTGTCAATTCTCAAACAGTCCATCTTCGTAAGTAATTTAATACAGTCAAGAATGCATCGAGTATAGTTTGTGAATGAACACAATGTTCGAAACTAGTCAGCATCAACACGTAAAGGCTACTTCTTAATACAACTTACTTTGGAATTCAAACCATTTATTTCAACATAGTAAATTTTTCCTTTGACAGTACAATTGTAATATGAATGAAACTATTTAGGCTAAACAGCAAATGAATGTGAAAGCAACAAATCCGAAAACATTAAGACCAAACATTGACAAAACTGTGTGCATGTATGACGATGTGGTACAATGAGAGGAGAGCAATATGAGAAAAATTAAATCTTACTACACCTGAATTCAAATTTTCAACTGCTGCAAGTACTACATGAACGGCGGATTTACTACTTAAGTACATTTCTTGACACTTGCTAAGAAACAACGGATACTTCTAAAAAACAATGGACAACTGCCACAGAATATCGAATCAATGATAGTAAAAAGGAATATAGAGAGCGGGACATGTTAACTGCAGCGAAGCCTGCGCACGTACACACTGTATGCCTTCGATAGTTTATGCAGTACTGTGTGTTACTAAGGGTGTTGTGGAACCAATATGTGAAACATTCCATAGGGTATGGCAACATGTCCGCATGACATCGTTTGAGTGTTTACGATCTTGGACGAGAAGCTGAATGGCTCTAAACCGGGCAAAGGTCACTGCTTTGACCATAGTCATGAATCTGTCTACATGTGTCATCTCGCGATTAAAACAAGGCCACTGAAGATGGAAATGCTATGCGAATGAATGCTGGTGGTTTTAGACGGGCCATCTCACAGCGCGAATATCGATACGTAGCCTTAGTGACAAAAAGCAACAATTTCTCATCTCACTGCTAGACAGATCGCTGCAGACTTGCAAATTCAAAATAGTTCAAATGGCTCTGAGCACTATGGGACTTAATTTCTGAGGTCATCAGTCCCCTAAAACTTAGAACTATTTAAACCTAACTAAGCTATGGACATCACACACATCCATGCCCGAGGGTGGATTCGAACCTGCGACCGTTGCGGTCGCACGGTTCCAGACTGTAGCGCCTAGAACCGCTCGGCCACCTCGGCCGGCTGCAGACTTGCAGCCACTACCAGTACGCGTGTGTTTGGCACAATCTTTTAGTGTTGGTTAGATCAGTCTGGTTTGTATTCTTGGAAGCTAGTTAAATGTATCCCAATCTAACCACACCATCGCGAGAAAGAGTTAGTTGGATTAGAGAGCACGTTGGTTGGGGTCACCAACAATGGTCCTGAGTAATATACTCTGATTAAACCCGCTTCATGATCACAGGTAATTCTGGTTCCAAGTTAGTGTGAGAGAGAGGGGAAAGTGTTACACACCACACATTGTTCATGAACATCATCCGCATGGTGTAGGCTTTGTGGTGTGGACAGTTCCTATGCACAATGGCCATACACCTCTTGCGTATCTTTGCACGACGTACCGTTGTAGAGCAGCATTGTTATAGGGAGATTATTCTGGATCATGTTCGTCTGTTTAGGGTTGCGGTAGGGTCGACTTTCTGCGTATCGACGATAATGCCCGCCGACACGGAGCCACCGAGGTGCTGGACAGACTGGAAAGCGAAGATACTGAACTTACTCCCCAGACCTAATCCCTGCAGTGCATGCGTGGGATACTTTTGGCATACCTGTTTCTCAACTAACATTCCCCTTTCAGAACCGAGCAAGGGCTGAAAATCATCTTGAGATAGGAGTGGGACAATATCCCCCAAGGACTCCTCAACAGTTTGGTAGCAAGCATGAATAATGGGTGAAAAATTTGCATTAGTGCCTGTGTGGGGCATATGCCTTACTGAGAGACGTATATCGACTATCTTGTTGGGAGCCTGACCTGTGGCAAACATGGGCGTAATTTATGTCGGTTTTCCTGCTTTTCCGTGTGGTGAAATCGGTACCATTTTTCGTTACAAATGTACCACTCCTCTGTTACGTATGTAGTGCGTGTCATGTCGTCCATCAATGCCTGTGATTATTCTTGTCCAATAATGTCTCCGTTTCTTAGCAATTGTCAAGCCGTGCGTAAAGAATTCTCTTATCCTGAGAAACAAAATACTCTACAATTGGTTCCAGTGGCAACTTACACGTTGTTTTATTTACAGACGTGCCTCAAACAAATACAAGAGATGGACAAAAATATGGAAACAGCAAAAACTCACATTAGCATGCTTAATACAGTGTGGGAGAACCACTGGCATTCAAAGCACATCCCGCCATCTCGGAGAGGGTACATACGGATTCATATGTCTCTGATATCTTACGGGACTTAACTGCTAAGGTCATCAGTCCCTAAGTTTACACACTACTTAACCTAAATTATCCTAAGGACAAACACACACACACCCATGCCCGAAGGAGGACTCGAACCTCCGCGGGGATCAGCCCCACAGTCCATGGCTGCAGCGCCCTAGACCACTCGGCTAATCCCGCGCTGCTGTGTTGTTTTCATGGGAGTATTAGACTATTCTTCCTGCAAAATAATGGCAAGTTAAAATAAATATGGCGGAATTAGATAGAAGTGAAGCACTCTGCTCTCCCAAGCAGAGAACAGAGGCTCAGTAATATAGAAATCTGGTGACTTTAGCGACCAAAAGAGATAAAATTTATCCGCGTGCTCACAAAACCAGTCGTTGACGTGGTGAGCTCTATGAACAGTGACCTTGACGTCCTGTAACACACCATCACAACTGGGGAACAAACGCTGTAGCATAAGATGGACATTGGTGAACCAAAATGATCACATAATCCTTCTTTTAATGTGACCTTGGAAAGTACCAATGGGGTCCTTGGAATACTATGATATAGCTGCCCATATCACCATCGAACTCATGTCATGTTTCTCTTCTGGGACGTAAAGTCGGCAACAAGTTGGAAACAGTGTGCAGAAAGACTCATCCGATCAAATATCTTTCTTCCATTGCCCCATAGTCCAAGTACTATGGCTTTGTCGGCACCCTCCCAGTTACGGGTATTCGCATCACTAGTTAGTAACCGGAAATCCAGCTCGTGCTGCAGTTCATCTGCTGTTTTGGTGCTGACAGGGTTCGCGACTGCGATTTTGAGTTCTGCAGTGACTTTCGCAGCTGTAATGCTCTTATTTCGCGTCACAGTTCTCTCAGATAAGCATCTGTCACAATGACTCACTACAAAATTACGTTCGCCTTGCAGCTTAGCGGATGATGTTTCTCCGCTTACCGCGTACGCTGTATAAATCTTCGATATGCTGCGTCTTGAAACATCAAACCCTTCGATTACCTCGGTTACGGAAATACTCACCATAAAAGAACGAACAATTTGCTCATGTTCGATGTCACTGAGCTCCAACGTAATGCCCTCACAACTACACGGAACACTGTTCCGACCACGAATGAGACTTGCATCGTATTGAGGACGTTGCACAGGTATCGTTCGTGGCCAAATATAACAGCGAAACCTGCAGGAACGGTTAGCATCTGCATTTGTGTTCAAGCACGTATTTTCACAGTATTTACTTACTTTCTTCCAACCTCTGTATGTATTCCATCGGCCTTCATCGTGTCATAATTCACCTCTAGGAGTGAATTCATATCGTTTCGTCATCGGAACGTGAAATACATTATGCTTTAATGGAATATTTATCACCCCTTTATTTCGCACGTGATCAGTGGGGTGCTGTCATAAAGCCCCCTAGTGCCTGCTCAATAGATACACCCTTTGTAAAGGTCTTGGTATTCCATTTTATCGAAATAGCATGTATATCCATGTTATGACACGCGTGGGTACATTTGAGAAAGCCGACCTGATGGTGTTTTGCCCATACTTGAATGTCGAAGAATTGTCAGCAGTGCGGCATAATATCGTTTGAAACCTCTCCTGAACTAAACTGTTTCCCATTGCTTGGTAGGAGACAGTTCTCTAAGAAATTACTACGAACTTTGAGAAAGACCAGGCTGATGCGAAGGATGGTCACTGTTGTGCAGGGTTCAGAAAATAAAGAACTTCGTCCTGCTGCTGCTTAAGGTACCTGACTTGTCTTTCCACACTCACTCACTTGTCTCGCGGCTCGTACAGCCGTGTCACGAGCGCGCTCGCGACACCTGCAGCACGTCTTCTGCAGTAAGAGTTTCTCTCGTCATTAGTCTTACGTGCGACTGTAAGCCGTAGGAGTTTCGCTTGGGTTCAACGTTGTGTCAAACATTGTGGGGTAGGTAGGAAAGAGAGTTATTTCCAATAGACGTAATTCTAGTGTCGGGTCTTCTTATCATTCTAAATCATCCGTGCATAAAATACAAATATATACGACTCTTTATCTCGACCGTTTAAATTGCACGATCTTCTCTTATCGTTTTACAGTAGTTAACACCTTACATAATAATAAGCAGTCAGTTAATGCTGCTCCGTATCTTACAGTTAACTAGAATGCACATCTCGTAATTAAAATGAGAGTGGAGGATATCTAATAAACAAATAATTCGATGTAAGAAGAGGCTTTCCTGTCGTTGGACTATAATAAAAGATTGCGAAGTTCTACTCAAATGTTTTCTAGTTGAGAATGTGAAAAGATACATGCTAAAAATACATTTATACTTCCGAAATTACTAATATGCTAAATGTTCATGGCTGAAACTCGAAAAAACTCTCCCGGAAGACTGGTTATAGCGAAAAGTGACCTCTAGTGAGGCCCAAAATGAATACGATTGATAACTGATGTTGACAAGGGTAACGGGTTAATAACAATCGGACGTTTGTACCGACCTCCAGATTCATACACATGGGTCGTATAATAATTGTAAAATAGTCTAAACTCAATCGTACGACAGTATTATACTATAAGATTGTGAATCTAAACGTAACATTATCGATTGGGATAACAATGCCTAACTTTTCTACGATAAGAACAGACATTTTTTTTTTAATTTATTAATGGCTTTTGGGCAGCAGGCATACAACCAGGATAAAAATAATTTTTTAGCTTGTAAATGTCTAACAGACTAAACCATTAAAAAGTAATTATACGTTCCATCAGTTTAACCTGAAGTTACGTCAGTGACCTAAGAAAATTAAGAACTATGTTTAATTTTCTATATTGTAAAACCATCCGCTTTTCACATACTCGTATTTGTCTTTTAGTTACAAAATCATAGAAGTATACACGGTTTCATGACTTTTATCACTAACAGAGTTTTAATGTTTGTTAGTAAAGCTTTGTCATACTGCATTAGTTTCGCAGTTTCTTGATATCTTTAGTCGCAGCCGAAGAAAACGTCGTTTACGTATTCCTTACTGTCACACTCACATGAATGAGATGTGATCATGTTGATGCAATAGAGATGTTGTCGGAATCTCCCGTGATATCGAAGTCGTGCCACTGTCCTTACAATGTTTCTATATACGGCGAAAAGGCAGTTGGGGATGACCACGAATTCACGACCTCAGTAGAGATCGGTCCTAATTTTTGGCCCCGGCACCATCCAATGAGAAGTGAACAGGAAAACACAGGTGCATAGTCCAGGGAGGGGAGCTGGAGATCTTTGCAGACGGAAGCGGGGTGCATTCCAGCTGGTAGTACCACCCAAGAGTGGGTATACGGATGATGACATGCCTTGTATGTGAAGATAAAAGGTTATGTGGGATAATGAGGGAGCTGTTGAATGGTGATTGCTTAGCAGATCAAGGGCTAGTACTGTCGAATGTGAAGAGGGAATACCTTCACTTTGGCAAAGACGCTATCTACAGGCTAGTCTGAAAGGTATCAGTGGCCAGACACATTCCACAATGGTGGGCTGGGTCTAACAATTTTAAAGCTGAAGGAGCTGCTAAACCATGAACCTGGCAGCCATTGTCCATCCAGGACAAAACCAAAGTCTGGTAAATACGGACAATGAATGCCAAGATCTGTGGGCGAGGAAGAAGAGAACATTAAAGTTAAAATCTTCTGGGTTGTTAGGCAACATCATATTTCTTCAGACAATCGATGTTTCGACACCTCTACTAGGATCTTCTTCAGCATTTTCAGTTGACCACTATAAACTGAGCACTGTGTGTTCGATCAACAATGGACACCACAAGATCCTGCGGAAGATCCCAGCACAGGGGTCGAAAAGTCGATTGTTTGAAGACATATGACGTGGTCTAACAACCCAGATTATTTTAACTTTAATGTTCTCTGCCTCCTTGCCCACACACATTGGGGTACAGATAGCCACAAAAGCCTGAAAGGCTATGCAGACAGCATTAAGCTTTTGCATGCAGCTAGTCTTCAGATGAGGAATATGGGGCAGTGGAGTCATATTTTTATTAAAAAAGAGACCTAAGGAATGGGAATGTGCTACCATATCCTGATGTTGGGTGCCTAAGTAGAGTTCTGGGTCACAATGGACAATGGTACAATGGCAGAAATCTATGACCTGCGTTTTTGTAGGAGCAAAATGTGAACTACGCGAGAAAGTCCATACAGAGACCTGCTGCATGGCACTTTGGCACTGGTATTCAGCAGAGGCTACCTAGTGGCAGCTGTACCAAAAGCAAAAAACGTCGACATAAAATGCATGAGCAGCTAGCGGCCCAATAGAGGCCACTAATCCGTTAATAGCGGCGAAGAAAAGTGTGTCGCTCTGCATAGAGTCCTGTGAGATGTTATTCTCCTGGACTCATGGGTGGCTGGGTGGCATGTCAAATCCAACCCAGAAGTACTGGTGAGACGAAAACTGGCGAATAGTAATTGGTAGGTGGCCTCAAAAGTCCCTGTCACTGAAGGTGAGTGAAATGTGACAACAACAAGTGCTGTCATATGCCTTATGCAGGTCAAAAATGCTGTAACAGCGTTTCGAAAAAGTCTATCGAATTGCATTTCCAACCAAAGCAGTTGGTCAGTTATGCATCATTCCTCCTGGAGACAAAATTGATAGGCGAACAAAATGGCCTGAGATTCGAAAACCCAGCATAATCTGGGCATCCATTCTTTCGAGCAGTTTAAAGAGCAAGTCGGTCAGACTAATCAGGTGGTAACTATTGAGACATGTTGGCTTTTTGCCAGGTGTAAGGATAAGGACAACCATGCTATCTCGCCTTGTGAGGGGAGGCACTTTGGAGACAAATATGGTTGAAAACCCTGAGGAGATATTGCCTTTTGGGAACAGTCAGGTGTTGAATCATCTGACTGAACAGGATCAGGACCTGGGGCTGTGTTGTGGGCCAAGGCAAGAGCCTGAAGTAATTCCCAGTCAGTGAAAGGTTCGTTAGTGGGTTCAGACTGGTGGAGGGTGGAACATAAGCAGATGTCTTCTTGTCACTGCTGCAGTAGAAAAGTAGGTAGATAGAAAGAGGATACGAATGGTGTTGCAAAGTGGGTCACTAGTTGTTCTGCAAGAACCGATGAATTGGTACAAAGACCAACCTGTAGACGTAGACCCGACACAGTTGTTGAATGTTGGTGCCCCATAAGATCATGGGCCTTGGCCCACACCTGATATGAAGGGAATTGAATTCCCTAGGGAGGAGACATAGCGCAGCCAGCATTCCTTCTTATTGTGTTTGATTAAATAGTTAGGCTTAGCACAAAGTCCCTTAACAATGGTAAGATGGGATTGTGAATGTCGTTGTCTGAATCGTTGCAGGGCTCATCAGCGATCCTCAGTAACTGTTGCAGTGTCTTTGGCCCACTATTGCACCAGCCAGTGGTGGTGGTGGTGGTGGTGGTGGTGGTGGTGATGGAGGAGGAGGAGGAGGAGGAGGAGGGGGTGTCATATAGAAAGGGGAACAACAGTTCCAGTGGCATGAGTGATCGTGTTAGATGCCTTGCACAACCTCATGTATCAATCCGACAGAAGGAGTGAGTGGCAAGGAAACAACACGATTACCAGAAATTGGACACTGTCACTGAAGTCGTCATACAGTGATCAATGCAATGAAGCCACAATATTAGGGGAAGAGATAGATAGCTGAAAAGGTGAGGTGGATGACACTGAAGTAGGTAGGGGAACAATCACTGAGGAAGCGCAGATCATGGTCTGTGGGAAGCTGGTCTATTAGAACCACCTACCTGAGGATATGGTAAGTGGTACTTCTCCACAGGCATATCCTGAAGTCCCAACAAGGAGAAAAGTGCGTGTGAGTTATTCAACTAATGTGGTGAATTCAACATAAGTAAGTGGCTTCCCTGGAGGTAGGTAAATGTTGCAAATTGTAATCATTGAGGGATTTTGCACTCACATTGCTATTATATCATATGAAGTATGAAGGGGAATCGATTCACTGATGACATCTGTACAAACCAACGTACTGGCCCCACCAGATGCACCCGAGACCTCTACTATTCTGGCAGAATAAACAATAACTATGGAGGATTGGAGAATGGTCACCAGTGAAGTGTTTTTGTTTGAGAGCAATGCAAACCTCAGAGGAGGAGGAAATAAGGTGGTGTAGTTCCAGCAGGTGACAGTAGTACCCATTAAAATACTATGACTAGTGGCCAAGTTAGATGTGAAGGGGCCAGAAGGGTTGGTGATGCTGCAGGGCCAGCCATTGTGGCCAAGCAGTTCTAGGCGCTTCAGTCTAGAACCGCGCTGCTGCTACAGTTGCAAGTTCAAATCCTGCCTCGGGCATGGATGTGTGTGTGATGTCCTTAGGTTAGTTAGGTTTAAGTAGTTCTAAGTCTAGGGCACTGGTGACTTCAGATGTTAAGTCCCATAATGCTTAGAGTCATTTGAAACCTTTGATGCTGCAGGATCTCACTCTTTCACCAGTGAGGAGGGAATGACAACCACAAACATTGGCACTGAAAGAGCATTGTTCTATGTCGTCGTCTTCTTTTTTCCCTTCTTAACATTTGGTGAGCATGGTTCATTCAGTGAGAAATCCATATTGAGTGGAGAGGCAGATGAACAGTGAAAATCCTGGGACTGACAAACTGTGTGTCCTTAAGCCATTGTCTGGCATTGAGCCTCCAGTCCAAGGGTTGATGGGGAGACAGGTCCCAAGAGAGAACCATGTTATGGTTAGGCTGAGTTCCTGAAGTGATTCCTAAAGAAGGTACTGTCAGAACCAAAGGACAGGAGGATAGTGGGAGATCTGGTGTAGGAAAGTTTGAGGTGGGGGCAGGGCAGTGGTCATGATGTCAGCATAATTGATCGTCATATCCATGGGATATAGGTATTCATATTTCTTCCATGCCTCAGCATACAACAGTTGGTCAGTATATTTGTATTCCTGGATCTTCTTCTTTAAAAACTGGGTAAAGTGGAAAATGTGGAGGGTGATGTTCTGCACAGTTGACACACAATGGTGGATGTTGATAATGACTGTGCTTGTGGAGTAATCATCCACAATTTTCACATTTTGGGTCCATCATGTATCAGGATAACATATACACAAAGCATAAACAACTGAAGTGCCTAATAGGCGGTGAGATATATTCTTTCACCCTACACCTGTACACCTAGACCTTAAGCTTCTTTGGGATTACATTCCATTAAAAGGCTGAGATAAAGTCACCTGTATCTATGATAATTAATTGAAACCCTCAGCTGCCAACAGGTGCTGTTGATATACCTTGATGGGTACAGCTGAAAATGTGTGCCCCGACTGCGACTCGAACCCGGGATCTCCTGCTGGGACTTATCCCTTGCACGCCCACCGTGAGACCCACATTCCCAACTGCCCACAATCTACATGCGTAATGTTCCTAATAGATATTTGCCCACCCACCCATCCATCTGTATCTATATGATTATCCTTGGGCCCTTTTTGTACATGTTTAATGAAATGTATGCCTCGCTGCTGGAGATTAGCTCAGAACTCCTCATCTGTTTGGGGCATAACGCCTCTGTGGAAAATGATTCCTTGGATCACGTTGAACGTCTTGGTAGGTTCAAATGGCTCTGAGCACTATGGGACTTAACTTCTGAGGTCATCAGTCCCCTAGAACTTAGAACTACTTAAACCTAACTAACCTAAGGACAAAACACACATCCATGCCCGAGGCAGGCGACTGTAGCGGTCGCGCGGCTCCAGACTGTAGAGCCTAGAACCACTCGGCCACACCGGCTTGCTGAACGTCTTGGGTGGGGCAAGTGTCACAGTTAGGTCATATAGACAGTCATATACCTGGAGAGCTGTAGATTGGACAGCAGAGCAAATTGGAATCAATAACAAACCATTCTGGATTTTTCATCATCAGTCTAAGTACATACCAATTAATGGGTGAAATATTTCACCCCCAGATGACTGCCTTGTTTTTCACATGGAGTAGCCAGGCAAGGAAACATTCTGGTGTTGTATCTCTCTGTACTGTAACAATATTTTCCATCTGAAGAGACTGCTGGGGCTTTGAGGCCAGCAGTGGAAAAAAAAGTCTGAGTCGATTCTTGGTATTCCCAGGAGCTGCTATCGATGAAACATCCACCCAGATAGAGCCCTGCTTGGCTGGATAAGTCTTGTACAACTAAGGTGCAGCAGGTTCCCAAGAGGTTGCCTGATAAAAACTGATCCTCCTCAACAGCCATGTATCTCCTTGGAATGCAGCACACATTGTGACTGAGGGTTTCTTTATAGATGTTTTTATCATCCACATGACTAAGGCAAGAACCGTGTAGCCTGTGGCACACAATGTTCCACTGCCAAACTGCACGATGTTTGCTGAAGAATGTCCAGGGCTTACAGCCCTAAATTGGAAAGGAGTGACAGTGGCTCGAACTCAGGAAACCCAAGTGCCCAAAACAAATACAAGCATGGTCGGCATCAAATACACCAGCCAAAGGAAAGGGAGAGGGGAAAAAATAGTAGGAGGATATACTTGCTGCACAGAATGTGAATTAACACTGCTAGGGCTGTTGGCCAAGCATGTACTCACAAAAGTTATGTGAGCCCTCTGGGGGGGGGGGGGGGGGGGGGGAGGGGAGGGGTTTCTGAGGGTCACATTCTGGTCTAGCTACGTTAATAAAACAATTCTTTGGCATTAGCAACGCATTCTGTCACACATCGTCAGGTGCTAGCGCCCTAGACTAGATGAATGACTTAACAATACAATAAAATTGGCCGCAGATGTGTTAATTACTATCAAAAGCATCGGCTTAAATACACGCCTTTAAAAAAACTTCGCACCGATATGGACTATAACCATAGTACCCTTATCCTTGACATGTAAGTTCGTTGGGTGTCTGAAGGTAACAGGGTTTTGGAGATTACACGAGCTCAGCGGAGACGTCGTTGCTTTTAGGTGAGAAAAAAATTAACGAGTTACTAGAGCAGTTTTCTGTTCTGAGACTTCAGATGCCTTTTGCTTAGCTTGTGGATAGTTTCACACATTTGCGTAAGTTAAACTTCCAGTTGCAAGGTTCCAGAAACATACATTTAGAAAGCGTTGCAAATATCTTTATATTTGCCTTTATTTGCAAACTTCAATTATGGATAGGTGAAACAGGCGAAAACCATTATTCTCCGTTAGCTCTCGCTGATGGTAAAAGTGTGACATGATTAGGACAAACATACAACAAAGCATCAAGAGCCATCTGCGAATGTTGGCTGACGAATTCAATCATTATTTTCCAGAATACAACAAAGCATAAGCTAAAGTTGACCAAAAACTCATTCACAACCCATTTAGCACTAATATAGGAGAAATTCCAGAACAAATGCGGGAAGAGCTCATTGAACTCCAAAATAACAGAAACCGTTAGGAAAAATTTGAATCTGATTCTCTTGAGCAGTTCTGGTGTAAAAAGCAGTTAAATACACTAATCTTCGAAAAATCACCTTACGCTACCTTAAGACTTTCTTCGAAATTTATTTACACAGACAAGGGTTTTCTGCGTGGCAGGTAATTTAAAACATGTCAAGGAGTGCACTGAATGTAAGTGATGATACGCCTGTGTCTCTGAGCAATAGTATTAACCCCAGGATTACGAAACTTGTACAGATGATGCAAGCTCAAAAATCACGTCGATGCAAACCGAATTTAATTGTCTACTGAACATGTGTTTCCTATTATAATAGTACTATTATGCATGGTACTGTTGAGTTTAACAAATACACTCCTGGAAATGGAAAAAAGAACACATTGACACCGGTGTGTCAGACCCACCATACTTGCTCCGGACACTGCGAGAGGGCTGTACAAGCAATGATTACACGCACGGCACAGCGGACACACCAGGAACCGCGGTGTTGGCCGTCGAATGGCGCTAGCTGCGCAGCATTTGTGCACCGCCGCCGTCAGTGTCAGCCAGTTTGCCGTGGCATACGGAGCTCCATCGCAGTCTTTAACACTGGTAGCATGCCGCGACAGCGTGGACGTGAACCGTATGTGCAGTTGACGGACTTTGAGCGAGGGCGTATAGTGGGCATGCGGGACGCCGGGTGGACGTACCGCCGAATTGCTCAACACGTGGGGCGTGAGGTCTCCACAATACATCGATGTTGTCGCCAGTGGTCGGCAGAAGGTGCACGTGCCCGTCGACCTGGGACCGGACCGCAGCGACGCACGGATGCACGCCAAGACCGTAGGATCCTACGCAGTGCCGTAGGGGACCGCACCGCCACTTCCCAGCATATTAGGGACACTGTTGCTCCTGGGGTATCGGCGAGGACCATTCGCAACCGTCTCCATGAAGCTGGGCTACGGTCCCGCACACCGTAAGGCCGTCTTCCGCTCACGCCCCAACATCGTGCAGCCCGCCTCCAGTGGTGTCGCGACAGGCGTGAATGGAGGGACGAATGGAGACGTGTCGTCTTCAGCGATGAGAGTCGCTTCTGCCTTGGTGCCAATGATGGTCGTATGCGTGTTTGGCGCCGTGCAGGTGAGCGCCACAATCAGGACTGCATACGACCGAGGCACACAGGGCCAACACCCGGCATCATGGTGTGGGGAGCGATCTCCTACACTGGCCGTACACCACTGGTGATCGTCGAGGGGACACTGAATAGTGCACGGTACATCCAAACCGTCATCGAACCCATCGTTCTACCATTCCTAGACCGGCAAGGGAACTTGCTGTTCCAACAGGACAATGCACGTCCGCATGTATCCCGTGCCACCCAACGTGCTCTAGAAGGTATAAGTCAACTACCCTGGCCAGCAAGATCTCCGGATCTGTCCCCCATTGAGCATGTTTGGGACTGGATGAAGCGTCGTCTCACGCGGTCTGCACGTCCAGCACGAACGCTGGTCCAACTGAGGCGCCAGGTGGAAATGGCATGGCAAGCCGTTCCACAGGACTACATCCAGCATCTCTATGATCGTCTCCATGGGAGAATAGCAGCCTGCATTGCTGCAAAAGGTGGATATACACTGTACTAGTGCCGACATTGTGCATGCTCTGTTGCCTGTGTCTATGTGCCTGTGGTTCTGTCAGTGTGATCATGTGATGTATCTGACCCCAGGAATGTGTCAATAAAGTTTCCCCTTCCTGGGACAATGAATTCACGGTGTTCTTAATCCAATTTCCAGGAGTGTATGTTAAAAGTATTGATTAAAGTGTATTTTTAGATTGTGACCGAGCGGTTCTAGGTGCTTCAGTCCGGAGCCGCGCTGCTCCTACGGTCGTAGGTTCGAATTCTGCCTCGGGCATGGATGTGTGTGATGTCCTTAGGTTAGTTAGGTTTAAGTAGTTGTAAGTCCAGAGGACTGATGACCTCAGATGTTAAGTCCCATAGTGCTTCGAGCCATTTGAACCATTTTAGATTGACGCTATGCTTTTTTTTTACATGTGGTCCCCGCTAGCTACAAAAAAATCGAAGTGGTCCCTGATCACAGTTACGTTGGGAACCACTGGTGTAGAGGTGGCCTTGTACGGAAGTAAATGAATATCACGAGAGACTTAAGTGGAGAGCTGCACTCAAAGAAACAAACAATATTTTCACAAACATATGACCGACATCTACAACGAAAATATAATTGGCTATGCTCTCTTGAGGACTCCAATAGTTACAAAGCAATGTATCATTAGGTACGTGAGGGGCAGAAATACGCGAACACCGAGTAACTTTCACCATATACTATTTAAAATAACTTACACGCTAAGCCAATCCGTCATTGCTGTCACCCTAGCCCCGAATAATTAGACTTGTCGAGACACACAGAGAGTCGGTAGACGAACTGACACCTCGTCCGAGTTCCGCTAGTTAAACAGCTTTTGCGCTGACCGTTTAACAATCGCAGGTGGCCAGAGACTTAAACTGTGGAGGCGTTCTGCGACGGGCGTCCACTTGTACTGACTCTTCTGGTGTTGGTTATGCATTGAGACACAGAGGCAGCTACCGACGGGTGTGCATGGCTTTAGCCCTTACAGAAACACGCAAACAGAACCCTCCAATAGGGACCAACTAAAATTATGTTGCAACTTCTTATACAAGTGGTGAGCGTCAAGAAAGAGATTATATACATATATATATTTAATTTTCACAAGCCTACCGTATCCAAAACTCCTTACTTTAGTTTCGAATACGTTTGAGAATTAACAAACGTTTTTCGAATATAATTGTGAACTGACAATCATTACAGTTGCACAACACACACGAATATTTCGCGGCTCATTACTCTCGTGTAGAAGAATCTAAAAGATAACCAATGTTCTCATATAGTTATTAGCGTCCGTTTAGAGCCACTAACTGTGAACTATGTAATAAGCTGCAAACTGACGCCAATTCATAATTACTATTGCAGAATGTGATACAGCAAAGGAGTATTTTCCTTTCCTCGCGTCATAAGGTGATCCCGACATCGAAAATGAATTGTTTCAACTCTGGAATTGTTCAACAACAACGTAACTATGCACCTCTGGTAAAAGTCACCTAGTGCCATCCTCCTTCTCCCATCTTGCAATTTCCATAATTGACTTATGGTATATGTATGTAACTAGTGAACCCGGCAATGCTTCGCAATTTCTGAATGTGCAAGAGAATTGGATATACATCCTAATCTCCTACTCCACCGCCCACCCCCCTCCACAACCCTGTGTGAATCGCCTCTTCTCCCCTCTTTCTGACCTTCAGGTTTGTTTACTGTTATTGCCAACGAATCCTTAATTAGGAATTGAAATTGCTTAAAATCAATAGGTAAATTTGTCAGGATAATAGCTTCATTGACATTATTTCACATTTCGATCCAGCACAGTGCTTGTTTACTAATGAAGCGATACAACTGGAGTGAGTACAGTTATTTGGTTTGTGCTTACTACAAAACTCTCGAGTCTTCAACATCCACTTGCGCCATGTTTGGAGTGAGTTTATTCTACCCGCGATATTTAATCACTTTAGTCAAGTGCTGTTCCACGTGAATCTGTGGGCCCATATCGTTGGTGAGTATGTAATTGGGACATATCTCCTACTTAGGCCATTAAATGACAGGAGCTATTACAGTCTCCTCGCCAGAGCATTGCCAGAGTTGCAGGGTGACGTGCCTGTCGCTACAAGACGGCTCGTGTAGTTCGAGTGTGACGGGGCGCCGGTATCTGCGCCGATTCTTCAACCGACAGTTTCTTGGAAAATGGGTTGTCAGTGTTGGTCCTATTACACGGGTTACTCGATCCCCTCATTTGACCCCTCTGGACCATTTTGTGTTTGAACAGACACGCAACATTGTTGGCAAGGCCTCTGTTCTGTCAGAAGAGGAACTCGTTGCTAGGATAGTAGCAGAAAAAGAATGGTTAAAATGGCTCTAAGCACTATTTGACTTAACATTTGAGGTCATCAGTCCCATCCGGCCAGGGTGGCTGAGCGGTTCTAGGCGCTACAGTCTGGAACCACTCTGCTGCTACGGTCGCAGGTTCGAATCCTGCCTCGGGCGTTGATGTGTGGGATGTCCTTAGGTTAGTTAGGTTTAAGTAGTTCTAAGTTCTAGGGGACTGATGACCTCAGATGGTAAGTCCCATAGTGCTTAGAGCCATTCCCCTACACCTAGAACCACTTAAACCTAACTGACCTAAGGATATCACACACATCCAAGCCCGAGGCAGGATTCGAACCTGCGACCGTAGCAGCAGCGCGGTTCCAGACTGAAGCGCCTAGAACAGATTGGCCACAGCGGCCGGCCCTTTCGCTTCCATCTGTTCAAAACTGCGTCTCAATTTTTAGTATCATAAAAGCGACTCCTTCAAGGGAGGTAATTATAATAGTATCCACTGAACAAACAACATGTACCTCGGCCAGGCTTCAGCATTTTTGTATTATTTAAACACATTTGGATCCCTATTCGGTTTGCATTAGTACCTTAAACATTTCAAGTTCAAGTAGCATATTTTCCAAATGGCTACGTTTTTTCCCCAGAGGATGCGTATAAATTGACTAGCTGATGGTTAGCGTAATAAACTGTTCTCACAGTTTCGTAGAAGGAAGGAGTGATGGAGTGAATGAAGTACACTGAGGAGAAGATGAGCAACCGAAACAACACAGTGTTTTGCACTATCCCCACCACGTCGTGCCAGCACTAACCACGTCAGAACTGGGAGACTAGTCGGAAAGCGCTATGTTTCACCCGCGTGCAGGTTTATATTGTTTTTTTTTTTTCTAAAGTTGTTTTTGGTGTGGTGATGTTTTATTACAAACATGTCACACTTGGTAGTATTTCTTATAATTAAATATCAGCTACTGACACATCGAGGAAAAAAGCTAACAGGAGATCCTAGCAAGAATTTTAACTTTATTCCTTCGCATCCAGCGTTACTGTTAGACGCATCGTATTACGTGTCTAAGGTCATGTCCTTGCGTCTATGACGGATTCGGAGACCAGAAATGATATTTGTATTCATACTTCTTACAGATATTTTTTCCGATTATGTCCCGATTCCCATGGGTGTGGTTAGGCAGAAACCTAAGACTATAGCTTAAACTGCTGAGAGTGAACAAACAGCAATGACTTTTGGAGAGGAAAGAACCTAAAAGTTGACTCCAATTTTGTGTTTTATTTAAAAAATAGAAAAGAGTTAATGCTTTTAAAAGCAAGTAATATTTAGTTTATAGTGTGATGTAGTATTTACATTTTAGTAATAGATAACAAACGAAAAGTTAGTATGAAAAAAATACCTTAAAATTTTTCATTTACCGAGTTACAAAATTGGCTCCCAAAATCGGATTCCATGTACAAATAATCATAATAACGCTAAACAAAATTTGAAGAAGGTATTACATCTAGAGAAAACATAACCTGGTTTCAAAATAAGTGTAATATAACAGCTTCCAGAAAGTAATAGAATTACTGTGTGTTACTTTTGCTGAACCCATGAACTATGTGCAATTTATTTCTGACAGTTTGGCTTTGTGTCGTTTAAGAACTCCCTCCCCCCGTCTCTCTCCATTTGCCCAGCAATTTCGTCTTTGAAAGGGTGTTCAATGTTATTTTTCTCTGCCAGCTGTACAGTGATTCTTCAAAAGTCGTTGCTAGTACGCATGAAGAAAAAAGTTTCCGTAGCAAGACAACACTAAAGCAGCTTTTCTTCAAGATATTTACACAAAAGTGTAGATATTTCTTCTTTTCGCTGCGTCCTCAGGTGTGCTGTACCTCATGTTGGACAGTCTCATAAGAGTTCACTGGCATTCTTCCAACTCACCTCTTTTTTAACTACATCAATAACGTTAGTAATTTTAGACGAAGTCCACTTTCTTTGATAAACTCTCCCTATTACCCTCTTGGAATCAGCAAGAAAATTCCAAGGGAATATCAGTGTGCACAAATACAGGAAAACTTTAAAAGTGAAAAATTAAGCGGCCCAGTTTAAGGAACATCAGGAGGTCAAGTATACGTGACTAAAGCCTACATTTCATAACGGAATAATTTTTTAACCACAAATGTCAATCAAAATGAAAAATATGTCTGATACCACAAATGCAAGAAAGTATGTGTGTATACCGCATCAAACATTGCTATGAAAAATACTAATTTCCCATACATGCTCATGCACTCTGTGTAAATAATTGCACTTCACATAATTTATTGGGCGCCCATTTGATAGCGTTCATAATATAGGATTTTTTTTTTTTACCACTGCGCTAACGTACAACATTCTTGGTAGCAACTATTGTAGAAGCTTCACATTTCATTTCATACACGCTTAGTTTATCTGATATCAGTATTTAAAACAGCGATACGGAAAACAAAAACGCTAAACATAATTTTCACAAACAAGTACAAATATTGCAGATAAATCAAATTTTCAGAGAACACGAGTTTCACACTTAAGCAGGCAACTTTTCAAAGAAACAGCAGTGCTATAGACGGTAAGCAAAAGTTAGCTGTTTTAACTTGCAAGTGGGTGAAACATAGCGCTTCTCGTTTGGCATTACAACTCTGATTTTCCGTTGGCGGCTTTGTTAGAGCTGGGACGAAGTGGTAGGGATAGTGGGAAACCCTGTGTCGTTCCCGTTCTCGCAAGGAGAAGTCACTGCTGGAACCTCCTGTTGTCGGACCGTTCGCGGGCAGTCAGTGCTAGCTGTTTGGGTGGGAGAGGGACGCGTGACGTCATTGGTCCGACGCTGCATTTGGCAGCCAGTTAGAGAGCGCCACCTCCTCCTCCATTCACACCCAGACAAAGCGTTGTCTGATGCCGCCCTCTATTGGGGGAGGACTCAAACGTTTACATGAGAGTACCATTAAGTTAGACCGTCACCTACTTCTCTGAGGCGACATCCTGCTGGTTTGTGATGGCACATTAAGCTACAACACAGTTCTACGTCGCATCTCCTTTATTCCTTCAGCAGTAGTCTCCACAGCAAATAATTATTTGGAGGACGCAAAAATAGGACGTCAATTCTTATGTGGACTCCTTTGATTTGTCAGTTACTTTCTACAGAGTTGTTAACATCTTCCACAGTTTTAAGAGGATACGAACTGGAAGAATTCCAGCCGGTTGAGGAGGGAAAACAGAGATTTCGAGTGTAAACATTCTGATTCAGTTAGGTTGAAAATTCGGCCTCCAATCTGTTGCATTGCAGTTCTTAGAAATTCCGTCCTGTTTGTTGTAAAATCTTGGAATACTTTGATTAGTTTTGTGTTCCATAACTCGTAAATCACTTAATATACAGAATAATTTTAGTTGATTAATTTCATGCCAACAAAAACCACGAAGGACAAAGATCGTAATAGAATAGGTCTAGCTGCGATCTGTAGCTCTACCACAGCTCGTCCTGTTTTGTCTCTGTACCTGTGCGTGTGATTTCTTAAGACCTATTTTATAACTCTCTGCCGGCCGCGGTGGTCTTGCGGTTCTAGGCGCTGCAGTCCGGAACGTCGGGACTGCTACAGTTGCAGGTTCGAATCCTGCCTCGGGCATGGATGTGTGTGATGTCTTTAGGTTAGTTAGGTTTAAGTAGTTCTAAGTTCTAGGGGACTGATGACTTAAGATGTTAAGTCCCATAGTGCTCAGAGCCATTTGAACCATTTTTTTAATAACTCTCTGACTGGATACAAATGATGTTTTTATAAGCCAAGGACCAGTTGAGAGACGTCCTTGCAACTGGAATAAAACTCCTTCTTTCACTGTACAAACAAATTTCTTTACAGCCTTATTGTTCCTTGGACATCTTCTAAGAATGGGTCCTGTAAACAGGTTTCTCAAGGTGCATTTGTTCGCCTATACCGGAACCTCGAGCAGATGTATTTTGCAGACGTGACCCATAACAAATATCTTTAGCTAGTGGCTGAATACGAGCTACTTAATTCCGAAATCGACAGCGTTATGAAACTAACAGAAAACTGAAGAATAAAACTGTAAGAGAAGTTGTTTATCCATATATGTCACTAACTGACATCATTCTGAAGTCTATCCCGTCCGTAATGGAAGATATTGCGCTAATACCGGAAAAGCGACGTAAGCTATTTTATGTGTGAACTAAATTTTTCTTAAGATGATAAAGCAGTTCTGTATGGATTACCATTTATGGTCAAGTCATCTTATCATTCACAGTGTTTCTGCTAAGTGAATAAATCGACGACAACCTGTGTTAAAAGGTGTACATACGTTGGTTCGAAATCTCTAAATGCGCTACACAGCACTGAACACAAAAAAATAAAGCAAATTTGCCTGTGGCGACCAGCGGAACACACTCGTGTGAGAACACATTTCGTTTGCTAGTTTAGTAGACTATTCCTGAAAAAAGGGAATACTAGCTTAGAATGGCTCAATGCGATTCACAATTTGTAATATATGAGATGTGAGTACAGGTTCTGACATTTATAAAACTAAGGGATACTTTCAGGAAACACTGGCTGCCAGAGTTATTTTTATATTATTGTCTGGCTTATATTACTCAGTCTAAAATATGAGCGCGTAGTCTGTGTGTGTGTGTGTGTGTGTGTGTGTGTGTGTGTGTGTGTGTCAGTAAGTACGCGTATTTCACTAAAGTCGATGCCTGGTCGACGTATTTGGCAGTGTTCCTACCTGGAATTGAGTAATTAGCAAATTTCAACCTAAGTAAGAAACAGCAAAAACTTGCAATGAGTGTATTCAATGTCTGCGTTAGTGCAGTGTACTGAAAAGACGCAAAGACCACAAAAATTGTTTACAACTGTTTAAAACACTCGTGGGACAGAAAAGAACTTACACGTGATACGCCATGGAGAAGTTGACTGTCAAGATACATAATTTGGCGTAAGTCTGTCAGATTCCGACAAAAAGTCTGTGACTGTATCTGAGATTGATGTCTAATAAATTGAGAATTCAGAAAGACGGCCGGCCGCGGTGGTCTAGCGGTTCTAGGCGCTCAGTCCGGAACCGCGCGACTGCTACGGTCGCAGGTTCGAATCCTGCCTCGGGCATGGATGTGTGTGATGTCGTTAGGTTAGTTAGGTTTAAGTAGTTCTAAGTTCTAGGGGACTGATGACCACAGATGTTAAGTCCCATAGTGCTCAGAGCCATTTTTAGAAAGACGATGGCAGCACCACCACTCACATAGACGTAGATAAGCGGAAGATTTGTTCCTGATTTCAGTAACAGAAATTCACCGACTAGTGGGGGGCACTGTGTATGCAAATTGCAATACATGGGAGTCAAGTGACTTAATCGTTCATCGATGGCTCCGAGTAACTATTAAACACCGTAAACGCTCTGACGTGCTATTCAAAGCGTTGTACACAAGCAATACGTATTCTGTGACTGGAATATGTTGAATTTTATGAAAATTATCGTCTTTTCTGTAGCAGAAAATCAATAGACAACATACTCCAGGTCTACTGACTGCTGCAGCAAGAATTCATCTTCATTAAGCAGGCCTGGTGAAAAGTTGAAAAATGGGAAAGTTAGAAGAGACGTCATGCGTTTTCACAACAGTCTCCTTAATTTTCCTGCCCTTTAGAAATCTTTTAAACTCAAAAATTAATTTCCTAATTGCAGCTGAGAGTCCACAGAGTAGTAAATATACGAAACATATACTTACATGAAAACTAAGTAGGCGAACGTACATAACTTTGTTTACAGCCGGAAACAGGCTACGTTGTCTCTGGCTACGCAAAGATTAATAAAAAGGAGTTTCATTTTCGTCAATAGCAGGCATGTTGAGGGTGTCGTGGCTGGAAAGGAAAATAACTATTAAACAAGTAGCAACTGCTATAAAGATTGGAAAACTAAAAATAAGATAGTCTATTAGTTAAACTGAGTTTAAGAACTACAGGATAAAAGTATGACCAACGCAGTTGCAGCAAAATATTTCAGTTATATAGACATAAAAGAAAATCCGACACTCTGAAGAATGCGGTAGTGTCTCAGGCCCCCTGGTACATAAGAAAAGAGGTATTTTGGCCTCTTTTACTGACAGAGCGGCAGGTGAGCTTCAACATTTAAGAACGATGTTACCGACCAACGGTTATCCCAAAAAAACTGACACTAGATACATTACTGTCAAAGTGACGTCAATCGAGAAAAGAAAATCCAGATCGTAGGTACCAGCAACTCTCTTTTTGTCAAGTTTTGGTGACATGCGTTGAAAAATCAAATGTCGCATTGTCCGTGAACGAAATGATGAACTCCATCGACATATGCGTTTTGGTACAACCAAACAAGTAGGCAGTAACGGAGCATTGTCAAAACAAGGAGCATAGCATATTTTCTGAAAAGACTGAAATTTTATCTTCTTCATTGTAGTTCGAGGACGGTATTATTTAGAAAGCAATTCATACCCGTGCAGCAGACGAGATACTCAACAGGGATGCTAGATTTCGGTCAAACATACCTGGAACCCAGCGCTGCCCGCTGTTAAATTAAAAGGAGAGAAACGGGATCCTTTGATGAAGAAAACTAACGCAGGTAACTGCTGAGATTTATTTCAAGTTGCTATAGCGACACGCGGGAGCACATTTCCCTCTGCGCATGCGCTGAAGCCTCTATTGGAATCGCGGATGCGGGATCTATGAACGCAAGTTTCGTCCAACTGTAAGAGCTTTTTTGCGTATATGTTATTCCTGCTAGTTGCCCCGACACATTTTGAGGCCTCTGCGCGAATATCACCATTCATGTCTTGCAGCAATGGATAACCAGCTGCAGAAGCAGAACAATTGCTTCGAAGGATGACTGAAGGAATTTACTTAACGTTATCCGGCAACAAACTCGAGAAGTGTATTTGCAACGTCAGTTTAGGAAGTATTGAAACCTTCGTCTTCTAGAAACGGATTTGAAAAATGTTGCTGTTCAATATCCTAATGTGACAAAAGCGAGGCCAGAATGTGCAACTGACAACTGTCCTTGTCTGGGGCGATATGTTTTGTAGGCGCACATAACATTGGTTTACTGTGATGAAGTAGCGTTAGCTGCAGCTGCAGTTACATCTTATCATCGTGTTGTTGTGCGTATTAGAGTGGATCGGTATGCTGCTGTCCCATGGGTGAGGGGGGTGAGGGGGGGTGACGTCACACTCAGGTATACGTTTGGGGCGAGAACCGCACGCAGCTGCTGTTATCGTTTTTGTTTGTCGTGACCAGTCGGCGGCTAATCTTTAAAACCTGAAAAGTTATTGCCGACAGTTAAGTTGGACACTCGCTACGTCCTGAACTTATAGGTTGCATTTCCTGGTTACCATTATGTATGGTAATTGTTTTGCGCTGTTGATAACCTGATGAATATGAAAAGTGTCGTCCAGGTAAGAAAAAAAAATTTAATTTACTCGAGTAAATAAATATGCACAAACACAGCATGATATGTGTAATACAGCCAATTCGTTGCAACAAGATTTAATACAGCCAACAGTTCGCAACAAGATTTAAGTTATATCTTACTGTAACCGGTTGGCTGTGTTATGGAAACCATATTCTTGTACAGTTGCCTGTTCACAGCAATGTTTAAAATTGTAACAAACGCATGAAACAAATTTTAGTAGACGGTACCTAGCGCTTTTTTTTACTGTATCCTTTTTGTTTGTTTTCTTTTAGAATGAAAAACGTCCTCCGAACTACGTTCCTTATTCAACCGATATAATTTTTTTGCTGTTCAAATTATTTTCATTGAATTCTTTTATCTGTTTACGTTCTTATTCATGCACTGAGTAGGTTTATTTTTGTACAGTTATTGTGAAGCCTAAATACTTCTTTTGCTTTTCCCTGTCTTGTTTATCTTGTAAAAGAAGACCCGTGGAAAACATGATAAGTCTCCATGCAGCCTTAGCTAAGTAGCACGAAAACAAAGTAAACAGTAAAGTAAAAGTTTAAAGACGCAATATCCATTATTATGACATTAGCAAAAACGGATATATTGTGTGTGTTTACGGATATATAGCATTCAGTGGCGAGATTATTAGCGCCTTTGATAAAATAAATCGACTCGAATACGGTTTAATTAGTTAAAACTAAAAATGCCTAAAACATAATGCACTTCAAAATACAATCAGTCTGATCCATTTCCATTCACTTTCGCCTTTCTCATAACGCCCAGTCATGAAAAATTTAAATTTTTCAGCATTCTCAATGTTAAAATGCGTTCTTAAAAACATAACTATACCATAAAAAATTAACGAAAAACTAGGAGAACGTGTGGGCATTTACACAAACCCAGTTTCAGTTAGCCACCCTGTTAGCACATTAAAATTCCTGCCTAACAAGTTAGGGAGAAAGTCAGATATCTCACAAAATCGTAAGTTATTCGTCCCATTGCCATTTAAAACAGACAGGTCATTTGACTGACTGACCTCTGCCCTCTGAGAATAAACTACATTAATTTACAATGTGGTGTACCATAATCTGTACATCACAAGCGCCAACATCAGATGGTTCTCCCGCCCTAGCAGGAAACCACTCATCGTTGAACTGTGCCCTGTCCGAAGAGCAGTAGAGGAATTTCATGTCGCCTAAGTGGCCTAAAGGAGGTGATAGGTAGTCGCTTTTACTGAGCACAATTTATCGTTTGTCACTCCAGCCAATGCTATTCCCATCGCCAAATAACCTTTAACGTCAACAGCGATAATACAGTATGAAAGGGGCCAGTGCATTGAGCCCCCTGGGATGGAATCCATGCTTCCTTGGTTCAAACTATTGCTAGTTCATCCCCCTGAATTTCCTTGTGCCTTGGTACCCGGCGGAATGACGCATCCTTTCTCAGCCTTTATTGGTGAAGAATCGAGTCCTGGATATTCTGAATATGTTTGTCTCCCAATTGATGGAAGGTCATTTGGGGAATCGGCGGGGACGAGGAATTTTTCGGCGTGCATATGTGCGGTATGCTCCAGTGCCCTCAAGACTGCATGTGACTCTGCAGCATAGACATAAAGGAGTTTGGTAAACTAATCTTGATGACACGCCCAGCAAAATTACACTGCAGCCAAATGAGATCCCCTATTTAGACCCATCTGTAGAAACGGCTACATAGTAGTGGTGATCATTTAAAATGAAAACATATGTTTGAGTGCTGTCCCTCCTGCACAGTGATGATGATGATGTCCCATATTCCGAGGAGCGTAGGAGACGATGCGGGAGAACCGCACCGCCGACTAGGCAAGTTCCTAGCGGAGGTGGTTTGCCATTGCCATCCTCCGACCGTAATGGGTATGAATGATGATGATGAAGACGACACAGCAACACCCAGTCACTCAAGGAAGGGAAAATCCCCGACCCCGCCGGGAATCAAACCCCGGACCCCGTGCGCGGAAAGCGCAAGACCACGACTAAGCCTAAAATTACCGTGTGCCTCTTCAACAGTCAAGGTGGAAGTCGGCTCCATGCCTGTCTTTTGCCCAGAGCAAGTGCCTCAAGGTCATGTTTTGCATGGATTAAAAAAAAAAGGACGATTAGCAAAAATTGCTTCCATGAAAGAGCGAGCAGCGGTTTGGTATGTAGGTGAATATGGAACAACGGAAGTGAATTTTTACGCTTGGTGTGCCATAGGTAGTTGCACGTCATATGACAACTGGCGGCTCCACAATCTCTGCAAAGAGGCTTTAGGAATGGTCATACGCCACTGGAGCCAGCCTAATCCCCCATAGTGGACCGTATCAAGTGTCTTGACGTACATCCTTTTCGCTGATTCATAAACCGTGCATACATAAGCTAGCCGTGATCGATGAAAGCCTTTATAGAACCGGAGCCGATGCGCTCTGTCTGCTCCTCACGATTTGAGTCCGAAGTACTTTAAAATGTTCGAAACCTTGAGGGACCTTGCTTTGAGGTCCCTTAGGTGCGGTAGCTAAGACAACTGAACTAAATGTGATACCCAGAAACCCCACCGAACCTTTGAAATTTGAAACTGTGTCTTTCATGTGAAGGTCAGGTACATTAAACTAGCGACGACAACAGTGAACAGCAACACACTCTTATCTGTAGGAAGTTTAAAGTGAGTACGTGCAATCCATTCTTCCAAACTTATAACGGCAAACTGCAACTGGCGAGTTCCTGTCACAGAGCCGGAAGAGGAACAAAAGACTGCAAAATCGCCACAAATAAGGGACACTGCACTGGAATTCTTACTGTAAACTTTATTCCATTAACAATAACTGAGATGCCCGCATCTCGTGGTCGTGCGGTAGCGTTCTCGCTTCCCACGCCCGGGTTCCCGGGTTCGATTCCCGGCGGGGTCAGGGATTTTCTCTGCCTCGTGATGGCTGGGTGTTGTGTGCTGTCCTTAGGTTAGTTAGGTTTAAGTAGTTCTAAGTTCTAGGGGACTTATGACTACAGCAGTTGAGTTCCATAGTGCTCACAGCCATTTGAACCATTTTAACCAATAACTGAGAACAGAGTTACAATTAAAATACTCCTTTAAGGTACATCATTTTCCTGACCAAATCTGTCAGAGAGAATTTCACAAGGTCGATATTAATATGAGCAGCCTTCCACGGAAGACAAGGCGGCAAGAGTTGGCTAACTTCTAGTGTTGGCAGAAGACACCGCCGTTCCTGTTACTGCGCACATGTAGAGTTCAGCATAGGATTTTGGAACTCTGTGCGCTCGTCCCAGTGAACTGATGACAGACGTCACTGACGCACTAGCGATGTTGTAGGCGTCTGATCTGCTCGCTGCCGTGTGACACAGAACCAAGACGATTATGTGATTTTGACCAGTGAGTCATTCGTGTGGTAACAGACAGACATGTGCGACAAATCTTCTCTCGTTTGAAGAACAAACACGAGACATCTCTATGACAGCACAAGAACATTCGGCCATTACACTTGCGGAACCTTCCAGCCATCGGCCCTACAGAACGAAGCCATCAGATCAACCGAGTACAGCAATTAGACAAGGATGAAAAATGCAGCATTTAAGCCTTCTACGCGTATTGTAGAATTTTATAATATGTCGATTTCATTCCCCTCTGCATCTTCTCTGAAGCATAAGTCTCGACTTACTCCCACCCAAAAGTGAGTGATGTTGCCTAATCTCGTTTATTCTATCCTTAATCTTTCTAGTCGATTTATTTCTCCTTCCAGTTATTAGCATAATTTTTAGTCCAATTAAGATCTTTGTCAGTGACATATATCATAGGAAACGTCATAACATTCACAGAACTTATTTTTAAAAAATTAAACAGTACAATAAAAGGTTATGTTATGAGAGGTCATTGAAAACAACTATTGAGTAACTGTGCAAGAAAATATGCATTACCAGTATAGGCGTCTTTTCAGAAATCTCGATAAAGGGAAAAAATGGTTAGCTGCCAATCAATAGGAAGTTTCCAAGCATTCACATACGGTGGATAAAAAAAAAATTGGAAAAATCAAATCTGCATCGTTGGGTCAGATAAACGAACAAGTATATTCATCACGCGGAAAACGTTTGTACTTCCCAGTGTATTTTAGTGACTTACAGTAGTTATAACGAAGTCCCAAACGTACCCTGAATCTTTATAACAAATGTTTCTTTTGAAAAAGCCTTCAACGTCGATTTGAAAACCTACTATTTATCATCAGCTCCCTTCAACTACTGTTGAACTCTTTCGAAAATAATATATATTTAATGGTAAGAGGAGTAGAGGTATTTCATGTCGCCTAAGTGGCCTAAAGGATCTTATCGGGCAGTAGATGTGGCTGTGCTCACATGAAGATACTGGCTCTGCCTTGTGTCAGCTCAAGGATTGTTACCGTTCCTCGTCATCATGATCATATCGTCAGCTACAAACTTCCTGACTATATAGCAGAGTTGTGAAATCACTGTAAGGATTCCAGCTCATTAAATAAAACTCTGCTCGAACTTCGTGAACAACACTACATGTTCTCGTGACACTTGTCTTTCTTACTGAAATGCTTCTTTTGCTTGAACTGAATTCTCACTAAATATTCTTCCAAATTTCATAAAGAGTGGGAAGTAAGAAAGGTAGAAAACTTTCATTGTACCGCTGAGTTCGCCCGTGTAAAATATTCTGACATTAAGTGTACATTGATTTAGCCTCTGAAGGAGGTTGTGAATATGTGTTTTCGTTAGAACTTGTAACCTACCAATAGTTCCAGAAATCTGGTTCATTAATCATGACTCTATTGTTACAAAAAGCTTAGTGTCATGGTTTTACGTAAATAGGAAGATTCAAGAAATCGCCATAAATCACATTGCAGAGAGCGCTTATGGTGGCTGCGTCTATAAGCTTATGAGATTCTGTCCGCCGTCTTCTCAGGCAACTGAGTCGTCCAGGCACTGTGGTGGTGGTCACTCTACTAAGGAAGTCATCACTCGAGGCCAGAGATTCATATCTTTTGAAATCCGGCTGATTCGGGTTCCTCTGTACACAAATCGTATAAAATTTCTGCCGTCATGTCGTAGCTTGGCCCGGATGCGGTCATATCAGGGTTATTTCCGGTATCACAGGCCAACCCATATGCTTTCACGGAGGGTGACCATGTTCTCAGAATCCAGGCGTACTGCCAGGTCACCTGTCTTTGGAGCAGTAGTTGCGCCGCCGGATGTTTTGGTTTAGGGAGCCTTAATTGTCTGTTACAGAGTTGAATATATTGTTTTTGTTTATTTACGTTAGAAACGGTCCTCGACGACGTTTTCTAACTAGATACATACGGAGAATTAGTATCGTTGCTTTTAGTCTGGTCAGTCCAATTCAGCTGGACCTTTTTATCCTTTCTGGTTCGTCTTGAGGTGAAGACTCGTCGAGGTTCGTTTAAAAATACGGTAGCATATAACTCTCTCTGTTGATTTCTGACTCCTTGATGTAATCAAAAGTCAGTCAACAGTATTTTGCGACGTCAGAGAGGTTCGGACTTGCGGACCTGCACCATTGTATTATTATCCAACTATTAACTGTCTTAACAGATAATAAAATGAAGCTACAATAAATGCAAGGCCAGTTACATGCCTCACTAAATTGTTTATATACACTATCGTGAGCCGCTGTTAGTTACAACTGAAAGTCAGTCTCCTTGTGCATAGTTCCACGGTGGAAGAGCACGTTTCGAAGATTAAAACAATTTTAAAATATTTGACTGCTTAAAATTTTAGAATGGTTGTTTCTTTTCACTATTCACGTGTGCCCTATAGGCTGTGTATGGTGCATATCGATCACCAATCACTCCAAGAATCAGAGAATTATCTGTGTCTCGTGCATATTGGAATAACGTGAGAGAGTAAACGAACTCATTCTGATGTTGGCTCAAGCTATACAGAGAGTGACGCTGCGTGTGTGTGACAGGCATTTCCATTGTTATTCCAGTGGCTGTGAATGTTGCTTGCAGTTTAATTTTTTAAACCTTTGGTAGGCCCATCACGGAGAAGCAAATGGTAAAGTACAACTAAATGACGAAATAAGACAGAATCATTTTAGAAAGGTCCGTAGTCGAAATTTGCAGATATAATTTAAACTAAAAGATAAACAATTTCAAATAATCGTGACAGGCTCATAGGAATGGGACTTTGGGTCGCCACGAAGGGAGCCCGCGTTATATCAAAGTGCCACCTCCGCCTTAACGCCGCCTGCAGCTACTGCGGGTGGCACACATTGCGTCAATCTCAGCAGCTCATGGCTGAGCGGGACTCTCTCTTGCTACGTACATCACTTGCCAAGCCTTCTCGCACTACTAAATCAAAATGCCGAATTCTTTGGTTTCATATAATTTCCTACGACGATTCAGGGATATGTGGGACACAGCATTTTGTCACTCTGAAGGTATCACGAGCAGACAATGATTTTTTTCAGTCGCCAGCGAACTGCTGCGTAGCATCCCAGTAGCAGTTATAGTGCTTCTATATTTTTATTTCTTTCTTGTATATCGACAGTCTGTTATTGCAAGCAGTTAACACCGTGTACTTTGTTGAGGTTATTTCTGCATTTGTAGGTAGGCTCTACCAGTGAATTAGTGTCCTAGTAAAGTGGTGTATTTCCCATGCGAGTCATTCTTAACGTAGCTTCGTGAACGCGCAAAATATGTCAATAAAAAATTTATGTAACGCCTGTTTCTTGGGGTGCGTTAGGAATCAATGCGAGAAGACCATAAAAACACAGACTATTTGTCCCGGATACTAAGAAGTATCATATGCTGCCGAAAGATGAGAAAGAGTACTTTGATAGCGGCTTTGTCCCCGTAGGAGATATCAACAACTGTTTCCCCTCGCCGCAACCTCCCGACAGGAATGATGAAGGCGAGGGCAAGGGACCCTGCAGACAATCTGGACAGCGTAGAACTATCGGCGTAAGACAGTGCATAGTCACGTTATAGATAGCAGCTTATAGTCGTCAGAATTATCTGAAGAAATCAGTCTTGCGAGGGAATGAACACTGACGGCTGAGAAGATGACGCACTGTTTTTAACCTCCACAGCGTAGATCTGTGCGGGTAGTCCCACGGACTGCTCATCATGTGATGGCTATCAACAGTAAATAGACATAGTATCCAGGGGCTGTAAAACGTTACTGCTATTGAAGATCGTTTCCAGAATTCAGCACCACATGATTATTTAATCACTTCTTTTGCGTAGATACATAAAAGACAATTCCAGAATAATTTGATGCTAAATCACAGTAAGACTCAGTTTTTACAGTTTCTAACACACAATTCAACAAGAACAGATATTTTGATCAGACAGAATGGGCATATTATAAGCGAGAGGAAACGTTCAAGTTCCTAGGAGTTCGGATAGATAGTAAGCTGTTGTGGAAAGCCCATGTTCAGGATCTTGTTCAGAAACTAAATGCTGCTTTATTTACCATTAGAACAGTATCTGAAATAAGTGACACTTCAACACGAAAAGTAGTCTACTTCGCATATTTCCATACGCGTATGTCGTATGGTATTATTTTTTGGGGTAATTCTTCTGATTCAAAAAGGGTATTTTTGGCTCAAAAACGGGCTGTTCGAGCTATATGTGGTGTAAGTTCGAGAACCTCTTGTCGACCCCTATTCAATAGTCTGGGAATTCTGACATTGCCCTCACAGTATATATTTTCTTTAATGTCGTTTGTTGTTAGCAATATTAGCCTATTCCCAAGAGTTAGCAGCTTTCACTCAGTTAATACTAGGCAGAAATCCAATCTGCATGTGGAATGCACTTCCTTGACTCGTGTGCAGAAAGGAGTGCAGTATTCTGCTGCATCCATTTTCAATAAGCTACCACAAGAACTTAAAAATCTTAGCAGTACCCCAAACACTTTTAAGTCCAAACTGAAGAGTTTCCTCATGGCTCACGCCTTCTATTCTGTCGAGGAGCTCCTGGAAGAGCTACAAAATTAAGCAAATTCCAGTGATACATTGTTGATTTTCTTTATTTAAATTTACGACTTGTCACCTGAATATGTTTTTTTATATTTCATTCTATCTGTTTCTAATATCGTGTTATAATTTCATGTATTGACTCGTTCCATGACCATGGAGACTTCTCCTTAATTTGGTCCCACGGAACAATAAATAAATAAATAAACAAATAAATGCCCCTAATAAGAAGAATAGGAGCCGCGAAAAAAATTTTCTTAAGCAAGAGTGTTGCAGGATTACCCAGGACTGCTGTGATCCACAACGGACCTTGTCACGTATGTGCACCAGTGAAATCTACGGCATGGCTTTCATATTTAATTGTGGAATGTTTGTTTGTGGCTTTCTGTAAGTGGACCAGAACGCCTGATTGGTAATCTTGTGAATGAGTACAACTTTTGTTCGCTGTAGCAGAAAGATTACACCATCTCATTTTCACAACCAACCACTACAGCAAATGACTAGTACCGTTAGCAGCGTTATCTCTTCCATCGCCGACGTGGAATGTGCGGACTGGGGCAGAGCTAGACTAACTGGCTGTCGCTGCCTCACTTTCTTTACCTGAGCGGCAGATGTCAATCACCACGTGATAAGAGCGTGGCACTGAAGGGAATGCGAGATGGATTGCACAACTGCCGTAAAATTCAAGGCGGGAAACAGCTGAAAATGACGTAGAAACCTGTTTACTCCGTCCAATACTGACTTGTACATCACCCCACGCAGCAGAGACTTGTGCAATGAATTCGTAGTGGTACTGTACTATTTGTTTGGAAAATGTTGTGTACTTTATTCCATAACATTGGAGTTCTGACATTTTATGGCTGTAAAGCAATGCTTCGTGACATTTTTTTAAATAATGTGTTTGATCCTTTAAGGGAGGGGGGGGGGGAAGTTATTTGTCGAGAAGATGTGACGGTTTTTAAGAAATCCTCTGTTGATTTCAGAGCAGCCATTAGTACAGAAATTCGTAACAATTCGCGTTAATTTACTTGTTATGTTCCTACTGAAGGTGATATTCGATTACTTGACTCCGATCTATGAAATAGTACACCACTTAGAAATGGGTGGACTCATACTTGGTGGTAAAGGACATGACTGCTGATTACGAGAGGTTTCGGCGTAGGAAACTCCCATTAGATCCATTTCTTAGACGTCTTTCCACAGAAAAAAATTAGTCATTTACTCAATTTACAGCTGATGATGAGGCCAGAGGATTCGAACTGCATTGTATGGAATTAATACTTGCGCGACAGGAAACGGATTTCGTGTGTCTGAGTGTTCTAAAATCTTTCTGTGTTACTGAAGAGGAAGCTAGTTTCGGATGTATTATATTACAGCATCAATGGATGAATAATTTAATTTAGAAATGTATTTTGAATATTTGTTTACCTTCAGAACAAAAAGCCAAAATGTTCTACGAACGACAGTTGTTGCAATTACGTACCTTCGGTTCCACTGACATATGCTAAGTAACAGTTTGTCTGCCCTGGACGTATCGTGAAAGCTCTGAAAGTTAATGTACTAGACGCAATTGAAACTTGGATTTTGAATTTTTTCGTGAACTCGGTTATCAGCCAGCATTTAGTGAGCCTCTTCTACTGCCCCTTACTGTTCCGTAAGTCCACAGGTTTCCAAAAACGTTTAGCAGCTGCTGTACAATATCTGTAGCTCGCAACGTATTTTTGTAGACATGAAGTGACTACAATTTGCATTGCATTCTACAGAGATAAAGATCAACAAATAATAAGAGGTGCAGTATATATAAATACGACTGAGACGGTATTGCGTGGTCGTTAGTTAAGTTCTCTGTTGGCAACCTTTTTTTTCTGACCTAACTTATAGGTCTACACAATACAAAAGAAGCGTTTTGGTAGTGATTTGCTCAACTAAATTTATCTTCTGAGGCACTGACATTTACTTTGTGTAAGGAATGAACCTAATAGTCATTTAACACACGAAAAAATGTTTTGAAGGGTCAAACGCAAACGAACTGTGATCGGTCCCTCAATATTTGCTCACTAGTAACTAGTTTAGGTCATATGACGTAACAGTTGACAAACATCGACAAAGCACCGAGTTTGGAAGAAGTCAAATATTGAAAACCAAAAATATTAGCAACGACACAAAATATTTGTTCATCACAAAATGCAGAAAGTATATCAATCGCCGATCCCTCATGTCACATTTCAAATATGTTATGGAAGTTAGTGAGATTTATTCACCGTAGTGTGGTTAAATTATATACGGAAGTAGGGAAGACGTTAAATTATAATGTAAATAATGATCAAATTCCGGATCATACATTTCAATACAAACACCACATACGTTTTAATTACTAATAGTGGATACACAAAACACCTAATTATTATTGTTATTTTTGTACTTGGAAGGCAAGTTACTGTATGTCATAACAGTAACTTTTCCATCTGGGTCTTAAATAAGGAACTATTCTGTCAAAATCAGTGGGAACAGTCTTCTTCAGGGCATAAGAAAACTTTTTTTGCCACGTCGAGTGAAGTAACAAGGACAAGAAGGGAGGTCTACGTGCATTTTCTTTAAATCACTCTATCTGAATTCCGAACTGGATTGATATTCAAGAGGTAGCTAACTCCTACGCGCTATATTCGTCAAAAAATTTGTTTCACAATGACTGCAGAAGAGACTTCGATGACGAAACAGTGAATCACGGAAAGTAGACTGAGAAATATATGCTTCGATAGGATATGACAAATTTTCTTCAATGCTAAGCCGAAATAATAAGTACAGTATCAGCGGTGCATGATGGGCAAGAAACAGAAGTTTGTAAATGATTACAATACTATTCTAAAAGTTTGCCTCAGACGATGTTTTTCTGAAGTCATAGCATGGTAAATCTGTTCATGAGGAAGAGGTTCTCTTGTTAAACGTGGCCAGCGCAGATATTTGCGTCTTAGCTAACGCCACTACGCGTACCGCAGATGGAGTGGACGATGCTGCTGAGTGCGCATGATGATTATTTGTGTTTGGAATTACCGTGGCTGTTTCAATTTACAACAGAGTTCATGAATGTTGTAAGGAAGCACTTTCCGACTATAAACTTGAATTTGGTGATAACTCATCCTTCAACTAAATAGTAATTAGAGTGGTAGAAATTTGACAGTTGAGACATAGCATTGAGTGAACAATCGGTAATACAACATTAATTTCGTAAGAGAGAATAGAACTGATGTAACGATCGATCACCACCTTTGTGGCTGTTCCGAACACGTAGTATACTCTAGAAAATAAGACTCATGACAAGTAACAGTTAGGAAGCAGAAAGAGAGACTCAAAAGCAGATACCACAGTACCGCAGTTCTTCTATTCACACCCTCCACAATAGTTTTTCTGTCCAGAACGCAGTGCACAATAATAACGGTACCGCTCCGATGGTCACGTGGCGGCTTCGCTGATGACGCATGGAGAAGGGCGTGGTTTCGAAGTTGTTACCCCCACCCCTCATTCCCAGACAGTTGCCACCTCGAGTGTCCCTCTTGCACGGGTCCAGTCTGTGTGCGGATACTGAGGTCTTCGTACGTCGGCTGCTACAGGGACGGAGCGAACTGCCAGATACTCAAGGGGAGCAGACGCTGCCGGTGACGTCTAAATTCTATCTGCTCCCAGTATTCTTCCGGCTGTGCAGAATATCGCATAGAGGAAAAGTGTTCAGCGGTTTTATTTCCTCCTGAACCAGTGCTCTACTTCAAGGTAACTTGCGCTTTCACATTGTTGATGTTTACAGCCAATGCTAAATCCTTTTCTTGGCACCCATCGGTCGATCTGATGAAGCCCACATCGTTCCTTCGAAATTTTACAGTTACGTTCATTACACTCTATACTTCCGAGGGCATGTCCCATCGGAACAGTAGTTGGATGAGTGTACGTGAAACACAAAGAAGCTTTTTCTGACAGCGCTCGTACATTCAGATTAGTGATTGTGACTGAGTTTAGTTCTGCTTCAGTTTCACGTCATGATCTCCATCTAAACTGTACTTGTCTTATCTCTTTTTTGCTGTGGTTGAACATTTATTTTTTATTTCCCCCCGCCGATTTGTGGACTTAACTAGTGTCTAGCTCCCGTGTCGTGTGAGTAGTTTCATTTGCCGTTAGTGTGTGTAGTTGGCATCGCGTAATTCATTAGAAAGATAACATTGGTTCAGTTCACTTAAGACGTTACGTTCAAATTATTGTGTAAGCACTCGAAGTTGCTAATAGTCAGATGATAACGGTCTGTTACTTGTTTCAGGATACAATGGAGAGGTGGGCGCTGGAACAGAAGCGTATGGAGATGCGACGCCGCAGCATCCAGTTGGAGAGAGAGCGACGGAGTCTGCTGAGGATAGCCGTCCACAACAGCGCCATGCTGAAGGCGGAACAGCACGCTCTACAGGAGGACTACATGGACGATTATGCAGAGGAATTTGGTCCTGGTTACGACAACGCAGAAGACGTCCAGGCGGCCGGCTTAGAACCCCTGTGGAATCATCTGGAAATCGACGATGAGGACGAGGACGTCGACGAAGGCGACTGGGAAGGCGACGCCGAGGGAGGCGGTTCTTCTGACGAGTGGACGGACTGCAGCTCCTCGTCTGGCGGTGGCAGCCCCACTGGTTCTGAGGAAGGGGAGCTCTCTGACGGATCGTCCGGTGTCTCTCCCGAAGACGTTGTTACAGATGAGGAGGCAGACTACATTGCAGAGGACAGCCAGGTTTCAGAAGAGGAGCTGACTGAACATTCAGCAAGTCTGTCTCCAGAGAAGCAGACGTCAGATGTGTGGACAGACCGCAGCTGTTCGGCAAGGGAGGAGTCTTCTGGTGGCGACGAACCAGAGGACGGATGCGGACACTGAGCGGCGGTACGGGACGTGCATAAGGTAAGCAACAGCTACTGTTTTCAATAATTTCTTTTTTCTGAGTTATCAGTCTTGTGACTGGTCTGATGCGACCTGCCAAGATTTCCTCTTTTGTACGATCTCTTCATCTCAGATTGCGTATATCCATCTTCTAGTGGAGAGTGACTGATCGGTCTGTGAGAGTTAATGGTAACACCTTCAATTGTGCTTTGAAATCTGTTTATGCAAAGGCGATCGGTTTCGGTGACAGACTGCGCCGTCACCAACCCCTCTACTGTCAGAAACTAGACCTTCAGCCAACTCTCCACACTGCCGTAACACAGAGTGAAAATCAAACTTCGCGGCGGTATTGAAAGTTGGTTGTAAGTCTAGTTTATGTCAATAGATGGGTCTTATGACGGTGCAGTGTGTGACCAAAATCGGGCGCATTTCAATAAAGACATTGAAACACTCAGGTGAAGGTGTTAACATTAATGCCGTGTGTCTTTATCGCAGGGTAGCGCTTGCAAATTTCGTTCTCAATTACCTGTTTGATGTACTGCCGTCTCCGTCTTCTCCTGCAATTGTTGGCCTCCACATTTTTTTCTCGAACTGTGGAAGTTACTCCCTGTTGCCTTGAGACAGATTCTATCCTCCTGTTGCTTCTTCATGTCAGTGTTTACCAAGTGTTCCTTTTCTCTGTAGATAATCTCTAGATACCAAAGTAACACAATTATTCTGAACGGATCGCCATGATTAATCGTAGATTCTATGGAGAATCTTCTCATTCCTTACCAGTTCATCTATTTTCCAATATCCTTTTATAGCAATGTGTTTCTCAGACCATTACCCCTGAGTGACTTAAGACGTTAACTAGCAATCAACCCCCCCCCCTCCCCGTCCCACCTCGCACCTCCATTATCAACATTAGCGTCTAACTAAATTTTAGAATGAAAAAGAAAGAATCTTTGACCACTTTCATTTTTAAAATGACGAAAAATGAAATATGTTTAGTGTTTGTGGGGTTTTATTAAACCAAGAACTAATGAGTCTATGGGTACTGGTTGTTCCTAATAACTTGCTTTAGAGGATGGTGAAGCATTTCTGTATGCATTCCTCGCTATTCACAGTTAGGGTAGCCACGTATAACAAAACATGCTCCCCTTCCACCACTCCTCCTCCTAGCGACATTTGCGTCATTCACAGCCCGTGCATAACTAAGTAATTTATGGGCTATTACTGGAACTACTTAAAACTCGGAGAAGGCATTTTTGTGAGATATTTAAGCGTACGTGATGTATACGTCTCAACTTTACTCTCACAGATAGATGGTACAAAGTATGAAGAATGTGTGTAGTGGGTGGGCTAAATGGAAAACGATATCCATACTTTCGTTTCACACACACTAACCTCCTAACATTGTATCACGCGCTAATGTTAGTATTCCGAGAAAATGTAATTATTGGTAACTTATACAATAAGAGTTACTGTCTTACGAAATACTAATGCTATCTTAAAAATAAATTTAGTTTAGTGACCGGAACACAATTGAACACTTTCGTTTTTCCCCCTCAGAAAATTACATGCTGTCCCTAAGGGGGGGGGGGGGGGGGGAATTAACACCAAAATGGGGACCACTGTTCTATAGCGACTCATTTCAAAGGTTTCGATTCTCTTCTTCTCCGATTTTCCCACTACTACGTAATTTTCTGCTCCGAAAGTACGTTCTTAGAAGGTTTTTATTCATATTAAGGGCTATGTTTGCTAATAGTAGACTTCCTTTGGCTAGGAACTCCCCTTTACCAGTACTAGTCTTTGTATTATTTTGCTTCCAATGTATCGGAATTATTTTACTTCATCTAGTTCGTCGTTATCAATTTTGATGTTAATTATTCCTCATTTTCACTAAGGATAGCGATGTCATCACCGAATCGTGTCATTGTAATTCTTTCATCACGCATTTTAATCACACTCTTGAACATCTCTTTTATTTCTGTAATTCTTCGATGTATACATTGAACAATAGGAGAGAAAGACTGCATCCCTGTCTCACACATTTTTAATCCACGCATTTTCGTCTTGGTCTTACTTTCTTATTATTCTCTCTACCTTCTTGTACATATTGTGTAATATACGTCTTTTTCTACAGGTTACTCGTATTTTCCACAGAATTTCGGAAATATTGTACCAGTTCGCATCTATGTCGACAAATCCTTTGAAAATTACTGTTAAGTCTTGCTTCGATTATGAACAGCGACGAGCAAACGAGCTCTGTGGTGCTTTTACGTTTCCTAAACCGAAATTAACCCTCATCTAATAAATTCTCAATTATCCTTTTCCCCTTTCTATATTGTGTTCTTGTTAGAAACTTTGATGCTAATCTGATTGTGCTATAGTTCTCACAATTATGGTCACTTGTTATCTTCGGGAATGTGTGGTTGATATTTTTTCAGAAGTGTGGTGGTATACTCGCATTCTTATAGATTGTACACACTAATTTAAATAGTCGTTTGGCTGTTACTTACCCCAATGGTTTTTGGCTTCTGTCTTATTTAATTGTAGAGTTTCCGAAGCCCTGTTAAACTCAGACCCTAATGCAGAACCTTCCATGTCGATTCCCCTTTTTTCTCCTATCACATCATCAGATGGTTTCTCCATAGAGGCCTTCAGTGAAATCTTTTCACTTATCCGCTCACCCCTCTGGGTTTAACAGTGGGATTTCCATTACACACTTAATGTTGACACTCTTGCTTTCAATTTGACAGGTGGGTCTGTTGACTTCTCTCTGTGCTGAATCAGTCGTTCCAACAGTTTCTTTATCGATTTGTTCAAATTTATTCTACAGCTATCATTTCGACTTTCCTGCAGTCCATATTTATTATATTCCCAACTGACTTGTATTGCTGTATTTCTGTCTCTTCCTTAACACTGTTGTAATTTTTCTGTTCATCGATTGGTTGCAATGTTTCTTTGGTTATCGAAAGTTTCTTCGAAATTACGTTCCTTGCAGTCCAATTTATATCCATCTGTCCTTTAAACATTTATCATCACTCCTCAGTAGTTCAATATCCAGTTCTTTCCTCTTTGATTCTTTCGGACGGTTTTTTAAGGTTCATTCATCTCTTCAACATTAATAGACTGTGACAGTAGTCTATATCTGGTCCTGGGTATGCCTTAAAATTCAGTATCTGATTTCGGAATCTGTTAGATATGACGTAATTCTGCTGGAATCCTGTTATATCTATGGGTATTTTCCAAGTATAGCTCCTCGTGTTGTGATTTTTGAGCGGTGTGGTTGCTGTTACGAGGTGAAAGTTATCACGGAACTCAGTCTTTCTGCTTTCTCGTTCCTTCTACCAAGCCTATTTTCTCCCGTAACTCCTCCTTTTCTTCCTTCCCCTACTGCCTCAGTAGACTTAAAACTGATATACGAGGGTTGGAACTTTAATAGTGGCAACTATTTATTTACAGCTCGTACAAAACAGATACGTGTTTCAAAGTTTTACTGACCTTCACAGTAGTCACCAGCATTGTGTATAACCCGTATCCAGCGATGTGGAAGATGTATGATACTCTTAGCAGTGCCAGTTGTGTTGACATTTCGAGCGGCGCGGTCTATTGCCCGACGAATTAATAGCAGTTCTGAAGCGAATGCCGTGAAGTGTTTCCTTCAGTTTATAAATCGAGTTGAACTCACGAGGGCTTAAGTCAGGGGAGTGTAGTAGGTGGTATAGCACTTAGCAGCCCCATCAGTCAAACAAATCAGTAACAGCTTGCACTGTACGTGCTTGAGCATTGTCCTGCAAAATGATGGTCAGGGTCTGCAGAAAGTGTCATCACTTCTGTCTCTACATTTTTCATTTTTGGAACGCAACCGAGCCTGTTTTTGCGTGTAAAAAGTCTGTTCTCACACCAGACACAAAACTCGAACTTGCAACCTCGGTGTGAGACTGGTAAAATGGTATAATTAGCTTTTTAATATTAACAGGGGCATCAAAATTCCTGGTTATTCTCTCAATTTGAAGGCAACTTCGACATATGACTGACAACAAAATTTGCTCAGCCACAGAAAAGCTTCAAAGCTGTGTACGATGTTTAGCAGATGAAAATAATATATGGGCCAAGCGTGGGCCTACCTTCGGAACTGTGGCGTGTCGAATGCTTTTAAAGTGTTCCACAAGAATTTAATATCTGCGGGTACGGATCAAAGACTCACCTTTGTGAATGCGAATAAGGAACTTGAGGCGAGGATAGCATTTGTCTTATACGCAAAGACCTCAATTGGTATAGACTAAACACTATGTTGGCTTCTTGTCGGTAGTGATGGTCGTGTTCTGATCTTTCAGTATGATTGACTGTGATCCGTTCTACTACGTGCAAATTGTTGACTGCTGCTATTCCATTCGCGGTCAACAGGAATGTCACTCATTCTCTCGTCCACAATTCTTGTGTCTATTATGGAGGGCTCTTGCACGAGTTTTTATTTTTAGTTCAGTTCTTACGTCTGAATCGTACAAGTGAGTATTTCTTAGTAACATAGAAGCGTCGTAAATTAAGTGACCGCCGCTCATAAGTAATGGAAATGTTTTTAATTCACGCAGCAGCAAGCTCAGTTGTATTATTTGTTTCCATTCCATCTGTCTGTGTGCTGGTACCCTGTCTATGTAAGGTTGGTTAGCGTATGTTGATGCTTCTGTGAATTCCATTCCTGATGACTGAAATTTTCAACAAACACTTTTAATTTTTTTGATAATGATAACAATGTACAGAAACTCACTTTACAAGTGCTCCTGGTTCTTGACGGGCTGTCAGGCATCACTTTTGAAGTACTTTCTCCTTACAAATTTCATATTTTGACAGGGCCGTGCTCTCTTTGCGTCCCCAGAAAATAGATTCGCCCTCTACTTTAAGATCCCACATTAATGTTCTTTATCTGGTGTGTTGCAGGTTCCTGACATGTCTGTGTTCTTGCTGCTAAGTTTGGGTATTCCGAAGATGACTGGCAAGCGTGTGCTGTGACAAAGTTGTAGTGAAACAGAGTTGTGATGTATGTGTGAACAATGCAGGATCAAAGTGACGTTTTTCAGTGGAATGTCATTATTGCAAATAGTTGGACTTCATAAATTATTATATGTGTATTCTTATTTGTTACATATTTTTTTCACTGTTTTGTAGCCTAAGTTGATTGATGTCATTCTTAGCGCTACAATAAAAATTACTATTTATGTAATTGATCTTTTATTTGAAAGCCCGTCTCCTTGCTCCAACTTAATATTCTCATAATTAAGTTTTCTAGTTACTATATGACTGTTTGTTCTTAATGTGAAACTAATACTTCAAAATATTCTACGCAGTCCGCCTGATTAGCTGGGTGGTAACGTGCTTGCTTCCAATGCAAGTGGGTCCGGGTTCGATTCCCGGCCGGGTTGGAGATTTTCTCCGCTCGTGGACTGGGTGTTGTGTCATCCTCATCAACGGCGTGCAAGACGCCCAATGTAGCGTCGAATGTAATAAGACTCGCACTCGGTGGCCGAACTTTCCCGAATGGGGTCTCCCGGCCAACGAAGCCAAATGCTCATTTTTTTCCATTCTGTCACTGTAGATTCTGCCAGTTTTTCAGTGTTACTTGACATATAATTTGGCACATAGTATAGTTCATGTTAGTATTTTGTGATTGTTTTGCCTCTACCTGCAATAAAATGTACTGGAAAAATAATATAAACTAGACAGTATTCTGTTTGAACTTAATTCAAGTTGGCATAGGTTTGATTCAGTACACCCATGAAAACAGTGTTAGTATTCCAATCTATCGGCATTTTGCAATAATTCTGGGATTTGTAACATAGACCTCTATTGGAATTTTAGTTTGTTCGCACACGTACATTTCTGTATTAACTCCTGTGCAGGTGATCTGTTAAGCCCATAGTGCAATAATGTGGACTTCGTTCATAAACAGTTACAGTTTTCTGCCACAGCACAGATGAAATGTTTACGGTAATCAGCATGCTTAGGTACATTTCTTTGTCCAGGAATTAAAAAGAAATGTACCCATATTTTCATACTCGAGACTATTTCAAACACTGTTTAAAAAGTTCATTGTAGTTTAGTCATACCTGTGCAGTTGGACATTGAAATTGCTCTGTTTGTGTGTGTGTGTGTGTGCGTGTGTGTGTGTGTGTGTGTGTGTGTGTGTGTGTGTGTGTGTAAGCACGAGAGCACGCTGTGCAAAGAAATTACCACTACATTTGCTGATAGGTTTCTCAATGCAGTTCACACAGGCGGAATTGTTCAACTCAAGCATATACGCAAAGAATGACCGTTCATGTGATAGGTAAGACAAAGAACATTTGCTCATTAATAACTTGTTAAATATTTGGAAGACAGCAGAATGCTTAAAACTGTGGCGCTACAGCAGCATAACTACGACTTTCTTGCTTGTTGGAGATTATTGTGTTTAACTATAAATTGTAGTTATATTTCTACCTTAATGACGAATTTTTTACGTTATAGCACTAGGATGTTTGCATAATCCACATTAGTAGCAAAACAGATTTTGATTTATCGGTTTCCTTCAGTAGCATATGAATTATTCTTAGGGTACACAGGCACAAAAATACACCATTTGTGTGAGACATTGAAAAATATTATATTTGGAAATTTGACTGAAACAAATTTTATTCTTATGACTACTGGTGTACGCAAACGGGAAAGTCATTCTACACAGATGGATACAGACGTCTAACGCTAGTCGTAACTATACATGGAATGCTTAACAGAAAGAGAGAAATTAATTTCAAATTCCCTACAAATACATAAGCAGATACAAAACTATTTTTGCTTTACTTTGTAGATATGTTGTCACCATGACAATAGTTTACTAGTCACGGTGATTTCAAATGTGATTCTATTTCACTTGTGATTCAGTTACATGAAGACGGTCCAGATCAAGAGGTTATGCTGTAACAGTCAGGGTAAGATGTAGCTTATTATTTCATAGCGCATCCTCAATCACATTTCGATAAAACATGCCTCAGTAAATTTAGGATGTATGACAAATACAGGATAATACATGTTACAGTACACGTCAGTATAGAGCATTAGAAATTGAATTTACAACGATAGAAATTCTTTTCCTCTACAAATTTGAAAACAGGCAGTTTTCATGGATAGCAGTTGAAGTTTTTCTTGCACGGTGAATTTGGATGTTTCAATCCCATACTCTGCCGTTTACTCTCTGGCTCTTAATGACGGATCCATGTTTGGTTACCAGCAATGATCCTGCCTAAGAAGTTGTCCCCTACGTTACCATAGTGATCAAAATGTTTCTTGCAGATGTCCAAGTGCGTTTGTTTATGCAACTGTGTGAGCTGTTTTGGACCCATTTTGCACAAACTCTATGAAACCTAAGTCTCTTGTGGATGATTTCGTACGCAGAACCGTGACTAATTTGCAGACGATGGGCCACTTCGTCAATAGTTAATCGTGTAAGAGAATCATTTGACGTGAGCGCTCAATGGCTTCTTCATTTGTGGCGGTAAACGGTCGTCCGGCTTCTTCATCGTGCGTAACACTTGTGCAACCATTTCGGAATTTTTCAATCCATTCGTACACAGTTGTGGTATAACACTGTTCCCGTAGTGTACCGAAAGTCTTCGATAAATTTCGGCCCCTGATAGCCTTCCGACCACAAAAGACGGATCACTGAACGTTGCTCTTCTTTGGTTCAAATAGGCAGCGGAGTAGCCACGATTAACGGCACGGCAGCGATAAGGAAACTGAGCTAGCAGCTTGAAAATTGTAGAGATATAACAACAAATAAATAAAGCATGGGTAATCAACGTAAAACGATAGTACTAACAAAATAAACAAAAATATAACTAAATTGCGGATAATAACTGACTTACCCTTATATATACTTCCCTCGAGGTACCTTTAAATTTGACAGTTATTGCTTGGTGTCCTGTGTCGTACATTTCTTTCATTCTGCTCACTATGTTGAAAGCATCTAAACGCAAAGTGGTAGCCTGTCCAATCAATCGGAAAATCTCCTAAAAGAAGAAAAGACGCCCTGTGTGGTTTCGAGAGTGGATTTTGGGTCCAGAAAATTTCGGTTCCTACAGTCAATTAACGGAGGATCCAGCGCAATTTTAAATTTTTTAAAGAATAAAACCACCTGATTTCAGAAACTGCTTGTACAGTTATATCAAAACAAGATACGAATTTGAGGAAAGTATAACAGAATGGCTTGCAGTAACTTTGCGAGCCTGTAGTTCTGCCCGTTTGTAGTATTCATAATTGGTTATTATCTGAAAAATATTCTGCAAATGTGTACGCTCTCGAAGACGCATTCGACCGAGGAAATTTAGAAACAGACGAAATAATACATTAGCTGGCGAAATGGAAATCTTTCCGTTGACAGCCTACTACCTCTATCACAACAAGGCAGTAACACCTACTCAAATAATGCTAAAGGAGTACGTAAAGAATATGGGGAATTTTGTTACATACATTTCTTCAGTGCCCTGACCGGATTTTGTCTTTGCGGTATTTTTTTCATTGACCGTTACATTGGTTTCTTAAGTTACGAATTTTTCCTTGGATCTTCCTTACAGTCATACTAAATTCTTCCGCCATTTCCGTTATGCCACTGTAATTCTTTACTTTGTCTTTATAACTTTTGCAAGTAACGTCCTATACTACAGGTTTACTGTACTAAATGTGATTCTGCAACTTGAACTTTCAAGCACTCTGTTTTGTCGGTCATATTTATTCCATACTTATTGCTAGAAAAGGAGACGAGCAGCCAACTTTGGCCGTATGTGTCGTACGAGTCTGAACTTGCAAATAACCAGTGTTTACATCTGTTGGTAGGGTGTCGACACATATAAATGGTGGGACAAGTAAATATATCTGTCATAAATTTTACACGCTTTCTGTGTAACATGAATATCGTGCAATAACTGTCAGATATAACTATACATTGGCTGCACTTGTATGTTCCTGGTTCGGTGAAATCTCAGAACCCTTGTAACACCTCAACTTGCCAGCTAAACCACTCGATTTTAAAATCTCCGTGACTATTTGGAAGAGCAGGTGACACCTAACAGTCAACATCCGGCGGTATAGTAACGCCAAGGCATATGATCATCTATGCGTGGCTTTATATGTATATAGCATACTTCAAGAAACTTGTAGAACCTCTTCCTCGCCGAATGGAGGCCATTACCAAATCTAGAGCGTTGTTGCTGTACGGTGTCAGCGCCATATCTGCGGGATGCTAATTTTTTGATCGGCGTGTTTACATCAACGAAGTTTCAGATATTGTCAAAAAAATCTGTCACTATGTTTGCTGAAGACGGCAAGGAATCGTTGCCGGATGTTTCTAAGGAAACGGAGAGGCAGTTTCACGGCATTGAGCAATCAATGGCACTTATCTCAAAATTTCGATATGCGCAAAATATTACCGGTATCAAATATACAGGGTGGAGAAGAAGGAATGGTGAATTGTCAGGGTTATGACAGGAACGACCATTCAGAGCAAAAAGGTCTTGTTAACATGGGCTGTAAAATGCGTACATTAATACGCTGAAGGGCTAAAACATTATGACCACCTGCTTAACAGCTTTTTTGTCTGACATCAACGTGAGTCCACTATAACGCTACTCAGACTACTGTAGTACAGTTCTGCCTGCGAGACACGTGTAATTACAATGCTGAAAGATGACATTGCCCTCGAGCAAGACATCAAGCATGAAAAAATGCAGGTGGTTCGCAGCTGTCAGCGTGCCTTAGACTGTTACCGCAGGCCCCATGAAAGCACAGAAGAATGTCTCCCATAGCATAATAATGCTCCCAAAGGCCTGCGTCCATGGCACGCTTCACATTTCGAACCGCCCTTCAGCTCAATGACGGCGTTTGTGGAGACAACCATCGATCTAGTGAAGCAAAAGTGTGATTGCTCCGAAGATCCGACACGTTTACATTGATTGACGGTCGAATTCCGATGATCCCTTGACCACTGCAGTCTTAACTTACGATGTCATCTGGTCAACGGCTGAAGACCAGGGATGGTCTGCTGCAGAGCTCCGTGTTCAACTATGTACGATGAATGGTGGGCACCGAAACACTTGTGCGTGCACCAACGTTGTGGTCGTTCGGTAGAGGTGCCACAAATCACCATGCACCCTATTTTAAATAGCAGATAAGCCTCCTAACTCAATGTTCTCTGTGGAGTAGTGGACGTCCAGCCATTTAGCGCTTAATTGTAGTTTAACTGTCCTATCTCTTTCCGTAGATTCTCACGACAGTGGCACGTGAACATTCGACCAGCTTCGCCATTTTCGAGACACACGTTCACAGGCTCTGCGTAATAATAATCTTCCTTTGGTCAAAAGCGCTTATCTCAATGGATTTCCCCATTTGCAGCCCATGTATATTCGCTAGGGTGATTCCCCGTCCGTGTGTGCTATGCTTAGATACTTTAGTTACCGCGTCACGTGCCCGCAACCCGACCAGGGGGTATCTAACCTCGCGGTAGGCAATCGGCATAATATTTTGGCTTATCAGCGTATATGATCACTTGTTCAGTAGAGGAGATGCGTTACTCGGTAGCGAAATGAAGAAATGTTCTTAGCTCTTAAGAAATGCATTTTAGTGCTCACGTTTATTTATCCTTTTTGCTTCGAATGATTGACCTGTGAAATCCCCGAATTTTGACCATGCTTCATGGAACACCCTGAATAGAACACGACAGTATTCAACTAATAGACTGTGATGTAATTTCGGAACTTGTCAAATCCTGTAAATGAAGGTATCACCACGAGACGATACGAAATATTTTGAACATTAGAAACCTGTTGAGTGAAGGCGAATGGAAGACATATTTGTTCAAAGGGCAATGACAATTTACAGTGCACCTAGCGTGTAAGGTACCAGTGTGACTAATTCTAGAACACTTTTTCTCAGTACAAGAGAATTATTTTGTATTTACATACTAAATCTGTCATTTGTAGAGTCTAGCGGTTACAGCTTTAGATTCAGGTGGAGCACGGATTCATTTTGGTCTAGTTGTTTTCCTCTTGTTCTGCCTCATCGACACACACACACACACACACACACACACACACACACACACGCATGCACGCAGACATACACGAGTTTCGTCAGTGTTTGATCTTAATGTTTTTGCTACGTTCCTATCAACTCCTATCTACTGCTTTGCTTAAGCGTTTCGAATCTTGTTACAATTATTCTGTCTAGTAGCATATTTTCTTTGTTATTGCATCTTTTTTCTGTTCTGTGATACATTTTCAAGGTTGTTGACCTCTACTGTATCCTCTTTGATAACAACAGTCACTTACAGTCTGATGACCGACTTTTCAGCCGAAACCCGGTAATAACTCAAATATTAATACTCTACAGAATCTAAAGTTCTGCGTTTGTACATTTCCTTAGTTTTAGAAGCGTTGGAACGAGACAAAGAATTGGAAGATTGTTGACCATCGACTATTAACAGTAATCTGGTGGACTAAGAAAACGGCGAAGCAAAATGAGTGTGGCTGGACGAAATAAATATGATTACGTATTCTTTACATTAACAACTTACGTACTTTGTAGTTCATTTTAGTGGATCACAACCGTAGTAGGACAATCAAGGCGACCTAAAGTATTATGGCAGCTAATGGGAGAAACCAGTTAAAAATAAATAAATTATTAAAAAAGGGCTTAAATATCAAACTGGGAGCCTGATGTCTGTCGCAGATGGTCTTGACGTGTTTAGGGCGTCTCCTAAAAATATATTACACAAGCTTTTGTGAGAGAAGTTGCCGATTATCTCACAATGTAGTGAACGTACCTCTGGCTTGTATTGAAAAAAAAAATGGGATAGGGTGCAGCTTACAGCTCGCTACATTTGACAGCGTACATAACTGTGAGCGAAATATAACTAAAACTTCAAAAGAAATTTCAAATGGTAGTGACGGTGATACCTGTTGAAACGTCCCCTTAGAACAATTTCAGAATTACTGTGCTGATATACCTCTTACATTATTTGCTTTTCAAACAGCTGAGCAAAACTGAACGTACTCAAACATTCACTAAAGTGACACACAATATTTTTAGCGCAACGCAATCTGACTTTCAAAAATCCCTACAAAAGAATGGCCCTGACTAACATTAACCTATACCTTTCACAAATCACTTACCTCACAAAAATCTTCGATACTCAAGCTACAGCAATACAGCGAGCGCCACTACTGCCAGCTAAATAACAGATTCAAACTACGGAAGACACTAACTACTACTAGGCATAGTTAGCAAATGAAAGATTTTAATAGAGAACAAACAATGTATTTACCTTAATAGTCATCAAAAGTCATAATATATACAGCAGTTCATGACATCCAGTCTTACAAATTTCAAAATTCCGCCATTTCTCTCCCCACATCCACCACTGCTGGCGGCACAACTGCGCAACGCTAAGCGCTGTTCACATCCCGCTGCCCAACACTACAATGGCAGACAACAATGCAAACTAGCCACAGACTGCACACAGCACAGCCAGTGATTTTCATACAGAGCGCTACGTGGCGTTACCAATAAGAAAACCTAAACAGCCTACTTACACTGTCTCCTTTCACAAGCATTTGAGAATGGCGCTAATGGAGAAACCGTAAGCTATCGGAGTACCACGTGGGTTCAGCGTGGTGTCAAACGCATAGGACAGAAGACGACGAAATACGACAATGGAAGCAACCCTAGTGTTAGATCCAAGCACGAATTTAGTTATGTGTGATCCTGTATTTCAGTGCACACGATTTTTTTCCCTCGGCCGTTTAAACTACACATTCATCTGCTATGGTCTTAGAGCACCTCACCCGTAGAGGAGACCAGGGCTAACTGTAACAGTTCTTTTCGATAATTTTGTTCAAGGAGGTTTGATTTATTAATTGTTTATTTATTCTGCCAGATTAGAGCCTTAAGGAGCCAAAGATATTACTAAAATATTAATAATAATTACTAAAAGTTACTAAAAATATTACTAAAACATTAATAATAATTACTAAAAATTACTAAAATATTACTAAAACATTCATAATAATAATAATAATAATAATAACTGACACTAGTTTAGCGCTTTTGCTCAAAAGTATGTGGTCAAAAGTATACGGGCACCTCCAAAAACATACGTTTTTCATATTACGTGCATTGTGCTGCCACCTACTGCCAGGTACTCCATATCAGCGACCTCAGCAGTCATTACACATCGTGAGAGAGCAGAATGGGGCGCTCCACGGAACTCACGGACACCGAACGTGGTCAGGTGATTGGGTCTCACTTTAGTCATATGTCTGTACGATTGATTTCCACACGCCTAAACATCCCTAGGTCCACTATTTCCGATGTGATAGTGAAGTGGAAACGTGAAGACACGTACAGCTCAAAATTGTACAGGCCGACCTCGCCTGTTGACTGATAGAGATCACTAACAATTGAAGAGAGTCGTAATGCGTAATAGGCAGATATCTATTCAGACCATCACACATGAATTCCAAACTGCATTAGGACCCACTGCAAGTACTATGACAGTTACGCGGGATGTGAGAAAATGTGGATTCCATGGTCGAGCGGCTGCTCATAAGCCACTCATCACGCCGGTAAATGCCAAACGACGCCTCGCTTGGTGTAAGGAGCGTAAACTTTGGACGACTGAACAGTGGAAAAACGTTGTGAGGAGTGACGAATGACGGTACACAGTGCGGCCATCCGATGGTATGGTGATATGATATGGTCCTGTTTTTCATGGAGGGGGCTTGCACCCCTTGTTATTTTGCGTGGCGCTATCACAGTACAGGCTTACATTGACGTTTTAAACACCTTCTTGCTTCCCACTGTTAAAGAGTAATTCGGGGATTGCTATTGCATCTTTGAACGCGATGGAGCACCTGTTCATAATGCACGGACTGTGGCAGAGCAGTTACACGACAATAACATCCCTGTAATGGACTGCCCTGCACAGAGTTCTGACCTGAATCCCATAGAACACTTTTGGGATGTTTTGGACGGCCGACTTGTGACAGGCCTCACCGACCGACATCGATACCTCTCCTTAGTGCAGCACTCCGTGAAGAATGGGCTGCCATTCTCCAAGAAACCTTCCAGCACCTGATTGAATGTATGCCTGCGAGAGTGGAAGCTGTCATCAAGGCAAAGGGTGGACCAAAATTGCAATGAATTCCAATATTACCGATGGATGGCGCCACAAACTTGTAAGTAATTTTCAGCCTGTTGTGCGGATACTTTTGATCATATAGTGTATAACTTGCCGAAATACTTCTCCCGTCATGGATACAGCCCCTTTGTAGATCATACACGATATATTAAATAAATTGTTAAAAGCTGTGCAGTGTAGCAAGACAATATTTTAATTTCATCATGTGTATTGAGCAACGAATGGTGAAAGGAGTTATTAATTTCCTGGTCAGAGCGTACAATTTAATCACAAACGGTGCTCTTGGAATAGATTAAAGTCTACATTACTTTTATATTCTTGGAGTGATGAGGACAACCTAAGCGACCTGTGGCGGTAGTGCAGCGAGGAGAAGGAGATGTCGGGGTTGAGACACGAATGCTATCATCTCACCCCCCCCCCCCCCCCTCTTCAACCACCGCCACAGCTACCTCGCCACCTGTCCTGGCTGCCTAGCTCATTGCGTGTGTGGACTCCCTGATCTCGTACGTCTATACCTGCAGAGGTCGCAGTGAGGTGCCAGGTCCTGGAAGTAATCAGAAGCTGCTTAGGTTTTCCACATATTTGTCAGTTCTTAACTTAGCTACAACTGAGCAGCACCTAGCCCTACTACTTTACTGCGTAGCTTTTACTCTTGTCGTTTCTAGTAGACATACTTCCACTTTGGTGTCAGACTTTGTAAATTTTAATGTTTAATCCCCTTAATTCCATAATCACCGTTTTCCATTATGCGAAAAGGTGCTTTCGCTTATGGAATGTCGAAAATTTCGTCGCTCGTGCATTCACTCTGCGCAGAATCTCTATAACACGTGTGAAAGCCTACTCGTGCAGGATGATTATTGGAATTTCCATTAAATATCGTCCATTGAATGTCATGTTTTAAGCAGAGTGTGTTGCCCTTTGCTTGTGTGAAGATTGTAGCCTAATAGTATCAGTATCACGAATGTGAAGTCTAATTATATCGGCATGCTGCGGTAATTACTCAGATGTTTGAACAGTCCGCTGCTTTCCACAGGACATAATGGAGACGAGGAGAGCTGAATAGAACCGTCTTCAGGTGCGACACAGCAGGGCAGAGTTGCAGCAAGAGCGCCAGAGCTTGCTGAGATTTGCCGTCCACAACAGCGCCGCGCAGAAGGCAGGGAAGGACTGCTAATGGGAGAGTGTGGGCCACTGTCGTATGACCAGAAACCGCGAGTGTGAGCAGGACGAGGTGTACGAGCCTGTGGGGGCCTTAGAAGATCCGTGGCTCCTGCTTACAAAAACGACGTGAGCACGAAATACTGACTGGGGGGGGGGGGGGGGGGGGTGGCGTTCACTCCAGCGAGTTGCCTCGAGGAGAAACGTCCGGCCGTCGGGCAAGTCGGTATCCAGGAAATCACTCGTTCAACAGGAGGAAAAAATGCAGCAGAAGCAGATATTGAGCGGGAACAGTGCTGTGCAAATGCGAGGTAAGGGTCACTACTTGCAGACGTGTAAATAGCCACACTCATTCTGTGACTAGTACTTCAATTAGCCTACTGGTTACCACAACGTAATTGTGAAATACCATCTGGATGATACACTTATTTTTGTTATGCTTTCCTCTTCATTCTTGAAAGATATGATACTAATCTCGAGGCTTATATCACATACTCTTTAATACGACAGTTTATGCAGTAGTGTTCCCTGAAAACCATGACACAAACTCCTATCTTTATTGTTCTATCAGTTCCATTAAATAGGTCGAAACCTTGTAACAGGTATGCGATGTATGCGCTGCCTGCAACAGGCAAGACGTAGGAGAGTCTCTGACCAGAGAGCAGTATGTAGTTAGTCGTCGCTAGTCTGCGTGAGTCGACAGTAGTCGGCAGTAGTCGGCGCGTGTCTGCGCGTGTCGGCAGTCTGCTCTGGTCGGGACTCTGGAGGATGGGTATTATTGTAGAAGGTAAAGAAGCAGCGTTGCGCATATCTAGTAATGTATGTTAACTGTCAACCAATTTCTTTCAAAAAATGCCCCAATAATAATTTTTATAATATAAAGTAATTTAAAAAGAAAAGGCATTCATTTCAATTTAAAGATTTTATTCAATGGATTATCTTTCCTTTCACACATCACAAAGCATAGGCCAGTATTGCACGGAGCTGAGCCGAAATTTTTTTTAGGTAAGAGCAGATATATTCGCAGTTTTTATTGAGGTAAGAATTTTTGCTTTTTTATTCAGAGTACAGGGCCGTGGCGCAGCGTTGCTGTCGTCATAAAATTTACCAGGTTACAGAATTTTTTTATTTCCGGGTTTAGGAATTGAATTTTGTGGTTACATTAAGTGTGAATGCATTTCTGCTCGGAGACTATAAATGGGAACCAATTTTGTTCAGAGGTTACAATATTTAAAATTCATTTAATTAATATTTCCGTGGTGAGGTTACACTTGGTTCAGGGTTCATTTTCATTTTTATTATGATTATTGTGGGGAGGTTACAACCTTAAATAGAAATTAACCTGTATAAACTCTCATTTCCACTTTCCCTACTTTATTTTACTTGTGCCTGTAACAACCAAATTACAGTTTAGTAAATTGATGTTCTCATGGAAAAAAGTTATTATTTTATTTTTCACTGATTACTGTTTTATATAGAATAGTAAGGAACTGTATAAAAACTGTGTAATCTTACTGCACTATGTGAATTCTCTATCCCTGTTCTGCGTTTCAGAGAAAACATTAACTAAGCATTTCAAAAAATGGTTCAAATGACTCTGAGCACCAGTCCCCGAGAACTACTTAAACCTAACTAACCTAAGGACATCACACAGATCCATGCCCGAGGCAGGATTCGAACCAGCGACCGTAGCGGTCGCGCCGTTCCAGACTGAAGCGCTTAGAACCGCTCGGCCACTCCGAATTAAGCATTTCACTAACAGTTCTACACATAATCATGTAACAAGAGCTAGTGTCACCATTCATTTACCAAAGAAATAACAACCAAAGGACTGAGATCAGCATCTTCTTTCAGAGAAGAAAGTTGTATAATAAATACTCCAGGGATATAAAAGAGATTACTAAAATACATGTATTTAAAAGAGCAGGTAAAATATTCTTCGCAAGTAATGCTCACAAAGATTACTTAGAAAATTAACATGGGGATAGTAACTTAAGGGAACAAGCGCAACAGCCGGCCGGGGTGGCCGAGCGGTTCTAGGCGCTACAGTCTGGAACGGCGCGACCGCTACGGTCGCAGGTTCGAATGCTGCCTCGGGCATGGATGTGTGTGATGTCCTTAGGTTAGTTAGGTTTACGTAGTTCTAAGTTCTAGGGGACTGATGACCTCAGAAGTTAAGTCCCATAGTGCTCAGAGCCATTTGAACTAAGCGCAAGACCCTTTCAGATAAAAATACATAACATCAAAGTAATGTTGTTGAAAGCAAACGTGTAATTATCGGTAGTGCTCGATAACAGGTAGAGCCATAATGTTATTCATCATGAGATTCTGAGTTCTTCAGACGGTCTGATGTCACCAGCGGGCGTTCGTAGTGTGTGCGGTGGTGCAGTATAAAACTATGATGTGTGCAATAACATATTTGATACAGATTTTTATGTGATAACATGAACAGAACAATAGTGACCAACCGAATGAGGTGAGACAGTTGTTAAGACACTGACTTTATATTGGAAAGGACTGAGTTTCTTCTATTCAGCCATCCAGATTTAGGTGTTTCGTTGTTCTCTTATATCATTTCAAGCGAATACCGAGATGACCGAGATAATTACACGATAAGGCCACAGCCGCCCTACTGTCCTATTGTCATAAAACGTATTTGTTTCGTATGTGTGTGCACAGGAGTTATTTATTTTCGTTGCATTATGATTAAGATTCCTGTACCACTGACGTGATACCTGGATGAGTGGATAGATAATAGAATCTAGATATGAAATGAACTGCTTATATCTGGCACTTCGATGGCGTCTTGGATGAAAAAAGACACCATGTAACGCCGGAAATGGATGTCCTCCTATTTCCATCTATTGTACTATAAATTTTTTTCCTTATTTTGTTACCTGAAGATATGACATTTCTGTGTCTTTATATATTGTAATTGTTTTTTGTTTTTGGTTTGTTTTGTAAATGCTATTTGTATTTTTACGCTGGGTCTTGCCTAGGGAAAACTACGCAATCGAACTATTACATAGATGGGTCGTGTGAAGAACCAAAGTGTTTAGGATCTTTGGTAGGGTTGACTCTGCTGCGTGGAGCGCGGGCAGGGCAGAGTCTGGCTGGAGTAAGGCGGTGGAGGAGGTGTGTTGAGTGACGCTCCCGCGAGTTGCCGCACTTTTGGGGTTTGGCAGCATGTAATTGCGCTCGACTTGCTATGATAGTTTCTGGCACGGTGTCGCAGACGGGAATCATTAGGTGTCACACATCAAGAGCCCGTTTCGCCTGGTGACCGTGTCGAGAAGAAGGCGCGCCAACATCCAACTTCTGCAACAGCGACGGCCGACAATAAGTGATTGTCGCCACCTCCTCGATCGACGACTTCAAACCTTCAGTCAACCAAAAAGGAAGACTGAAAGCACGTATAGTTTTAGAACTGTATGGCAGACCTCAGCTTTTCAAACTGTTCCATTTGCATTACTAAAATGCAGCAACTTAGCATGAATCTTTGTTGCTCATTGTCCCAATTGCCTTACCAATCAGGGTCACTTCCTTTTCCGAAATGAGCCCGTGTGTCGTTGATATTCAAACGCCAGCATTAAAGTAATACCATTCCATTTCACTGCTTTAATTTCAAAGTTCAGTTAAAGGATTCATAGCTGGCTACAATATTTAGATTACACAAGCACAAATTAAGAGTGCGAGTTTTGTTACCATATGTTAGCTTACCTGTGACTGCAGCTCAGCTTGGTACGTACTAAATTTTACTGTTGTTAATTGTTCACAATCATTTAATTCAAGTTGAAAGCTAAATCTCTTATTTTTAAATAACGTAGATTCAAGTAGCTTTTGAGATGATGATTGAGAAACAAAGTTCACTGTTATTTTCAGTCACTAAATTAACTTTCAATTTTTCGGTTTTATTAATTCTTTTGCTAAATTAAGTCAGAGTGTAGTGAAATTTATTACTTCTGACAAACATTCAGGTTTCACAGAACACGTGTCAACCTTCAGTTTCCACGCTTTTAGTGCTAATTATATGTGCATTAACCTTTCTTTTTCAGTTATTATAGAAGTTGTCCACAGGAATGGCGACCGTAATTTTCCCCAAATCTCAAATATCTAATTAACGCCAGTTAATTGCTAACGTAACGACCGCACATTTACTTTCTTCATTAACTTTACCCTTTTTCAAAATTAATGTACACCAATTTCATTTGCATTTTTCCTTGCATTTAGATGTAACCCTTCCTCCCTCTTTACCGACAGATTAACTTCGGTGACGATTGCTTTTCCCAAATTTCCATTAGGTACACGTGGTTTAATTTTTCACTAAGGTCGATAAGTGAGGGGGAGGTTACAATCAGTTACCGAAATGTTCAGTATTTCTGTTTATCTCAAACATTTACACTTGTATGTGCAAGTAGTAGTAGCAGGGATCAAATTGTTTAGTGAAACATTAGAGACTCTATAAGCTGGGCTTTCCAAATTTCTGAATTTATTGCAGCTAGTCCTAGATGGCAACGATTCTACACGGAGGGCCGAATCCCAACTTTTTAAGGAGTCCTTTTGGTGAGCAGCGAGCTTTTACATGTCCGGTAACATAGCTGACATTCACTTGAATCACCAGCGCTGCAAATTATCCAGCAGCCAGTTATGTTGTCTGCAGTAAATTGTCTGTCGCAAAATGTATATAGGTGATGTATGGTTGTTAATGAGCGGAGGCTCTTAAGACGTAGAAAATTTTCCTTCAACAGTCTATACTGGATGTTTCCCGGAAGAGACGTCTGGTGCACTTTCTCAGGTGTTGCGGCAGATATGTGCAATTTAGTTCTCGCACTTGTAACTGAAGTCAACCTAAAAAAATCATTGCTCGTCAAGACTTTCATGTGACCCCCAATGTCAGCTGTAAACGTCTGTTTCTTTTCCATTACTAGCAAAAGTTTGTTTAAATTGGAGTTTTACGCGCCATTTTGATGGAGCACTCCAAAATTAGCCTAGTCTAGTCCGATATTTGTTTCATTGAAATGTATTAACCGAACAGTAAAATATGATGTACGAACAATCCAGCAGCTACTGAGTAGCGCTGCATGCTTGGCGACCGCAGTCCGCGTGGGTCAGGACAGTGGTTTCGCTGATGGAGAGCTGGCTACTGTTCGAGTTCCACTGTCCCTGTTAACACATGTCGATAAAACAAATATTGGGCTAGACTTATCAGATACCGCTCTATCGAATGAGCATGTGAAATTCCGCTTTGGAAATCATTCTGTTTGTAATAAGATGCAAACCGACAGTTTCTATGGATAACGGGCGTCGCTTGAAAGACGTGATGAGCAGTTCTTATTTGGACTGACTCCAGCTATACATTGAAAACAAGAAATTGTAAATATCTGCTGAAACACTAGAGAAAATGCGCCTGAAGATTCTCAGGAGAGACACCCTGTACAATAGAATGCATTCGCAGTTGGAAATGTGGCCAATTACTTCCCTCCATGTTTGTTGTTCGATGCACTAGTGTTTTGTAAGTAATCACTTTTGACGTTGATTGTATTTACCTAATATCTGTCTGCCACATGGTTTACTTAGCGCTGATTTTATATGATCGTGACATTTCATATGCCATCAAACTGTTACACACAGATATTTGCATAAGCTCACTGATTACAATTGTGACTCACTGATATTGTAGCAATAAGGTGCTACGTATATTCGATTTGTGAAATGCATAATTTTACATTTCACAACGTTCAACTAAACTCGCCATTTAGACTGACGTTAGTAGCATGTGACCAAATCTTTTAAAAATCTGTACTGAAGACATAATAAGGAACAGGAAGAAGAATGCTCATGAAGTTAGACAGTTGAAAAGGAATTGCCTTCTAAATGCTATGCTGCATGCAAATGATGTAATTGTATTTCTAAATACAGAGGTAGGCATATAACGCTCTGTGTATAAATTATATGAGTTGGGGAGGTAACGTTTCCGTCTAAAAATATCTGCTTCTAAAACAATCCGCAGCTTAGTTGCCGGCACGCTATCTCAGTGTGTTCGCTCATAGGGTTAGTGTCCTCTGTAACCAAACAGGTGAGTGAATGAATCAACAGTGAACTTCAACGACTGTCGTGGGACGTCCACCCCGAACTAATGCAACGAACAATAATGAACAAAGCGAGATTTAGAGAGAAATGGCTACGTGGTAACATGCTTGCGTACTATGCAGCGGGCCTGGACTCGATTCGCGGTCTGGGGAGGATTTTCTCCGCCTGTCGGACGGATGTTGTGTTGTCCTCGCCATCACGACCGATGCGCATGTTGCCCAATGTGGCGTCACCTGAAGTAGACTTGTAATCCGGCTGCCGAACTTCCTCGGACGGGGTCTGTGTTGTCTTCCAATCATTAGGCAAGTTTAACTGTCTCTCTCGCTCTGTCTTTCTTGTTCGAGTCATCTAGGGCACATTATGGTTAAAAGAGAGACTGAGTCACGTATACTGTGTAGAATCTGTGAGCCACATAAATGGTGTAGAATCTGACTGGGATTCAATCTGGCGCAGAAACTTGTTTCTCAGTAACACCTACAGTTGCGTGATTTCACACATCTTTATTATAGTGAGGCAATACTTCTGGATTTTTCTTTGTAAAAGGCCATTTACAAGCGCGGTTCAGTATATTTACTACTGCTTTGCTACCTTCAGTTTCAAATGGTTCAAATGGCTCTGAGCACTATGGGAGTTAACATATGGGGTCATCAGTCCCCTAGAACTTAGAACTACTTAAACCTAACTAACCTAAGAACATTTCAAGCATTCATGCCTGAGGCAGAATTAGAACCTGCGACCGTAGAGTTCGCGTGGTTCCAGACTGAAGCGCCTAGAACCGATCGGCCACACGGACCGGCCCTTCAGTTTCAGAGGCTGTCTAATTCATCATTGTGCGGACGCTCAATTTCTTGATGCCGCAATTCGCTTATTGTGAGATTCTTTATCTCTTTCGTGGTTGATGGGACACATGTCCCATTTAAGTAATACGCAGTTTTGAGCATTGGGTTGTCTTTACCGGGTGTTTCAGAATTAAGTACAGATTTTTTTTTTGATGACAGGCTGGATATAAGCTATCATTTAAAGTATCCGAAGTTGGGATCTCTAACTTATAGTGCCCTACACAATGCCTAAGCGCGTTACTTTGCATGGATTACTGCAGTATATACTCGAAGTGTGCGCCTTGACTCGATGGCATAACTCAAACCATCGAGCGGTGGACAACGGATAATGTTTCAATGTCTTGATCTCGGACGTCTCCTGCAGCAACAGCAATTCGAGCTACCAGTTCATCCACTGTGTTTGCAGGAGTTTGATATACAAGACCCTTCACGTGGCTCCAGAGATAAAAATCAAGTGGTGGGAGATCTGGGGACAAAAAAAAGGTTCAAATGGCTCTGAGCACTATGGGACTTAACTTCTCAGGTCATCAGTCCCCTAGAACTTAGAACTACTTAAACCTAACTAACCAAAGGACATCACACACATCCATGCCCGAGGCAGGATTCGAACCTGCGGCCGTAGCGGTCACGCGGTTCCAGACTGAAGGTCCTAGAACCGCTCGGCCACTCCGGCCGGCATCTGGCGATCGTGCAGGCCAGTGTATAGGTCCAATACGTCCAATCCAGCGTCCAGGGTATGGTCTGTTCGAAAATCTTCTCACTCGATTTGGGAAATGGTGTGGTGCCCCATCATGCTGGAATAACATTCGTCTCCTGGTTTGCAGCGGCACATCTTCGAGAAGGACTGGGAGTACGGCCAGTTACACGGTGTGCAAGAATGTAAGGCCCCAACACTTGGACGCCGATCATCCGTTAACCGAAAATCGTTCCTGTAAATGGTGGACAGCTGTACCTCGAAGATTTTCACGAGACCATACTTGGGAGCTACGACTTTTGAACATTCATTCACGAGTGCAAGTCGATTCATCAGCCCACAGAACAATGTTTGCGAAGTCGCGAGTTAGCATTCTCTTCCGCAAAAACCGTACGGCAAAGTCGTGTCGAACTGGAATATCAGTGGTTCCTATACCTTACACAAGTCTTAGGGATGACAATGATCATCACGCAGAGTTCTCGAAACACTGCAAGTACTAGCATTTATAGCATGAGCAACGGAGCTTAGGCTAGCTAAAGATTTGTTGTCGATCATTCGTTCCTCGACACTAGGACTGCGTACACACCTTGGCCGACCTCTGTCACGGAAATCTCCCTGTAATGCGCCACTTTCAAGGACATGACGATCCACAGCAGGAAATGTTCTCTGATTTGGTTTTCGTCTGTTTACATACCGATCTGCGTGCAAACGCCGTGCTCCTTCCATAGTTCCTGCAGCACCAAAGACAAGGTCCTTGTCTGTAAGTTCATTCCATGTGAACGTTCCATGTCCTTCACTTGATAAAACAGGGTGAACAATATTTTTACATTTGCAAGTGCACCTCACCTTTGGAGCAACGCTTGGTTACGAATTATGTTGTGGTGGGAACGAGGTAAACAAACGACAGCTGACTTCTGGTAAACGGCACCGAACGAGGGAAAAGGGAACTAGTTCAGAGTTCCTCGCTATGGCGCGGGTACCAAAGAAAACAAATGACACAAGACACCCAAACTTATGGAATCGTAACGCTGGTTATCGCAATACCCGACGGACCGATGACTTTTCTGAGGTCGCCTACGGTCGATAACATGCTTCAGCGAGCCCACGTCCATACATTTAAAATGATTGCCCATCTTCTACGTATCATACTACAAAAATTCTGTACTTACTTCTGAAACACCCGTATCTCATATCTGTCTAATACTAACATGCATCGAGGTGAACTTCGAGGAAAATATTGTGGACCAAGAGATGGGTACATAGAAGGTCTGTATTTATATGTGGCATAGTGCGCCTTTTTCACGAAAATCTGATAAAGTCACCATCTTCTCCATTCCAAAATTGTCTGAAGTAACGAATTGTATTTTCTTATACGTCATACACATTGTTTTGAAATATTACTACACGCCTCATTAAGTCTGCTGGCTTGTACATCGTATGTAAGTAGGGGGAGGCACATGGCCCAGAAAAGTTCATCGAATGTAGAAATCATTTGTTTGTGGTACGTCAAACCCATCTTCAAATTTTATGTTGAAAACGTGTGTGCGATATTTCGTGATTTTCATTCTCAAAAGAGTGGATGTGTTTTGGTACTTATTTGCTTTTTTCCATAATTGAAATCCTAACAAAATTATTTTAAAATAAAAAAATTAACTCAAAAAATCCGAGGTTTTGATGGCCCCATGGATCTAGTGAGGTCTATGGGTCCCATGTGACCTACTTAACTGGGTTTTACAATCGGTCAGCTTAAAATTTTTTCTTAGTGAAAGTGTATTATTTGTCACAAAGGAAGGCAGTTTTTTACCTTTTAGTTTTCAAATATATGCAAGATACATTTTAACCGCGAAAGCATTAATCGCTTTTCTCTAGTGTAGGACGCATCGGAGCGGCGATAAGGAATCTCTTGATGTATCGATCTTTAAAACTGTACACTGATTGCGGGAGCACAAATCTGACTTTGCGTGAAATGCTGTTGCAGTACGTGTGGTTTCTAAATCTTGATTTTTAGCACCTGGCACATGCGGCCCCGAGCAGAATTACTGTCATGAATTTGTGAAACATATTACATCTTTGCATTTCAACCTAACTAATGCTGCTTGAAGTAGTGGTTCGACCTACTGTATTGTTTCACCAACAATTAAATTGTTCAACAATACCTCGATTAATACTTTTAGCAGTGCAATCACAAATGTCAACAAAATATCGACCATGACAATAGATCCAAACTGTTTTCGTTGATTACCATTTCTTACAGGAGGAGTACTTGAATTTTATGACTTTACCTTGCTCCATGGGTCCTACTGTCTGTCAGAAATGCTCATCCGCATCTACAGGCAATAGGTGTTATAAATAAATGTTCATCTCTGCCATTATGTCTAGTAAATACTACTACTATCGGAGGGTTATTCGTCCATCATGCGTGTTCCCTTATTATTACCACATGGCTATGGTGACGGCTATTTTCCACGTGAAAATACTTAAATACACTAATGGCCATTAAAATTGCTACAGCAAGAAGAAATGCAGATGATAAACTGGTATTCATTCGACAAATATATTATAGTACAACTGACATGTGATTACATTTTCACGCAATTTGGGTGCATAGATCCTGAGAAATCAGCACCCAGAATAACCACCTCTGGCGGTAATAACGGCCTTGATACGCCTGCGCATTGAGTCAAACAGAGCTTGGATGAAATGTACAGGTACAGCTGCCCATGCAGCTTCAACACGATACCACAGTTCATCAAGAGTAGTGACTGACGTATTGTGACGAGCCAGTTGCTCGGCCACCATTGACCAGATGTTTTCAATTGGTGAGAGACATAGAGAATGTGCTGGCCAGGGCAGCAGTCGAACATTTACTGTATCCAGAAAGGCCCGTACAGGACCTGCAACATGCGATCGTGCATTATCCTGCTGAAATGTGGGGTTTCGCAGGGATCGAATGGAGGGTAGAGCCACGGGTCGTAACACATCTGAAATGTAACGTCTACTGTTCAAAGTGCGGTCAATGCGAACAAGAGGTGATCCAGACGGGTAACCAATGGCACCCCATACCATCACGCTCGGTGATACGCCAGTATGGCGATGACGAATACACGCTTCCAATGTGCGTTCACCGCGATGTCACCAAACACGGATGCGACCATCATGATGCTGTAAACAGAACCTGGATTCATCCGAAAAAATGACGTTTTTCCATTCGTGCACCAAGGTTCGTCGTTGAGTACACCATCGCAAGCGCTCCTGTCTGTGATGCAGCGTCGAGGGTAACTGCAGCCATGGTCTCCGGGCTGATAGTCCATGCGGCTGCAAACGTCGTCGAACTGTTGGTGTAGATGGTTGTTGTCTTGCAAACGTCTCCATCTGTTGACTCAGGTATCGAGACGTGGCTGCACGATCCGTTACAGCCATGCGGATAAGATGCCTGTCATCTCGAGTGCTAGTGATACGCGGCCGTTGGGATCCAGCACGGCGTTCCTTATTACCCTCCTGAACCCAGCGATTCCATATTCTGCTAGCAGTCATTGGATCTCGACCGACGCGAGCAGTAATGTTGCGATACGATAAACCGCAATCGTGATAGGCTACAATCTGACCTTTACCAAAGTCGGCAACGTGATGGGACGCATTTTTACTCCTTACACGAGGCATCACAACAACGTTTCACCAGGCAACGCCGGTCAACTGCTGTTTGTGTATGAGAAATCGGTTGGAAACTTTCCTCATGTCAGCACGTTGTAAGTGTCGCCACTGGCGCGAACCTTGTGTGAATGCTCTGAAAAGCTAATCATTTGGATATCACAGCATCTTCTTCCCGTCGGTTAAATTTCGTGTCTGTAGCACGTCATCTTCATGGTGTAGGAATTTTAATGGCCAGTAGTGTATGAAGCAGTAATCCTCCGAAAGTGGTAAGATTTACTAAAAGACATTTTGAAAATGGTGGAATTTTTATTTGCTATAATTAACAACAGCCAAATACAAGTTACTAATCGATAACATTATAAGGACGAATAACAGATTCTGATCGGTAGTGGGACCTGCCACATGTCTATAGACTACTCTCCTTTCTCACAACAAAGAACGTGGAAGGGGTATAATTGCATTGCTCACTTTATCAGATGACCTTGTTATGTTTTGGACTCTACTACTTTGTGCAATGAGTTGTCCCAAATATATGTCGCTTATTACGTCAGATGAAGCTCCCAAGGTCTCACAAATATGTATAAATAAGCTACGCTTTCTTCAAAACTAAGAAAAAGGAAAAATATGAAATAAGAATAAGAGAGAGATAGAAGAGACCTTGTTGACAAAATCTATAAGATCGAAGATACCTGAAAATAATAATGCACTCTCATTAATGTAATATTTTAATTTTTCTGAATCGGTCGCTTTATTCGAATAGTCAGAATACAGTAACGTGGTTGTTCCGCCTCGTGTGCCACAGCTGACTGTTACGGATGCCTCTGAAACGTGTTTGTGCGGTACCATATCGTTTATATAAAACTCTCACAGCTGTACATCCCGTGATCCACTCGAAACTAATGCTGTGTGGCCACGAACTCGCGTAACATTTCGTCACAGCTGTCATCGCAGTCTTCACAGGGTCTGTTGTCAGTGGACTACGCTGTAAAATGCCATACATCTACAGCTACATAGATACTCTGCAAACCACATTTAAGTTCCTGGCAGAGGGTTCATCGAACCACCTTCACAATTCTCTATCATTCCAGTCGTAATGAACGAACATCTATATCTTTCCGTAGGAGGTCTGATTTCCCTTATTTTATCGTGGTGATCGTTTCTCCCTATGTAGGTCGGTCATAAATGCGATCTGCGTCATTATGTAACAGGGATTCATTGTATCAGTTACTGGTGGGTGGAGACAAAATGTAATGGTCCGTATTTCTAGGTGGTGCACGTCCACCACCGGGAGCTCAGTATGTAAAGATACTCATTCCTTCTGCTCCATTATCCCCCCAAATGCTACGCCCCTACTTTCGTTGTACTCAGGCTACTGTTCTAGACTACATGCCCCTACTTCCTTTGTATTTAGACTGCTTTTCTACGCTGCATCCAACGGTTAGCGAACAGCTATTAGTCAAGGAAATTTTTAAAAATCTAGAAAAATATAAAAAATGGATAAGCGCCGCGACCCTGCTATCTTTTGAACTGAGCTGTCGAAACACTGGTATGATCATTTATACGAAAAGTATGTAGGAAAGTAGCAACTCCAAAGTCTGTAACGAAACCTGAGAAGACCAGCAGAGCGGCTTTTTGTGCAGAGACCTGCAGCTCATCAAAGGTGTAAATAAATGAAATGTATTGCGCGTGCCGGCTGGTGTGACCGAGTGGTTCTAGGTGCTTTAATCTGGAACCGCTTGACCGCTACGGTCGCAGGTTCGAATCCTGCCTCGGGCATGGATGTGTGTGATGTCCTTAGCTTAGTTAAGTTTAAGTAGTTCTAAGTTCTATGGGACTGATGACCTCAGATGTTAAGTCCCATAGTGCTCAGAGCCATTCGACCCATTTTTCTTCTTCTTCTTCTGCTTCCGCATTTCAAGCCTTAGCCAATGTGCTTCTTCCGACTTCATCTCTTCTCGGTCACCCTACATCTCTTCTTCCTGAGGACTTGTACTTGTCTACAACGAGTGGAATTTTGACTTCATCCATCCACTTGAGAGGTTGCCTCCATTCTTCCCTTTATCCTGAAACTGAAAGTAAAACAAGAAAGACGAGAGAATACCTAAAAAAGCAACATAGAAAAATGTGACTGGCTGACGACTTATAAAGAAAACAGGTGAACCAGTCACTCAGTTAACACATTAAGAACCTCTCGCTAAAATCTTAGGAAACGAGTTGGACATATCACAAAATCTTAAAACTTGAACACATTCCTATGATGGTCATTTGAAATGGAGGCCAGATCCGCCAGCAAATGTGCCACTGTCCTCTCGTCTGAAAATGAAATACAGTCTAGTAAAATATGGGGCACAGTGATCTGTACACAAGCACCAAAAGTGGAGGGTCCTCTCGCTGGAACAAGAGGCAACGCGTCATAGGGTCGTGGTCTTTATGAAGACGTGTAAGAAGGACCTCATCCCGCATGCGTGGCTGGAAGAAGGTACGCCACGGCCGCGTTGTGGACTTTACCAGACGCGTCTTATTATATGTCACTTCCAGCCAGTCACCTTCTTATCGTAGTATGACTCCGTACCTCTACAGCGAGGTGATAGAATGCAGGGGTATGGCACACTGAACTGACTAAAGATGACGACACCTCTCCTTGCCTGCTGTATCCGTCCATCCGCTTCCTGCAATACCTTGTGCCCTGGCATCTAGCAGAAAGAAACCTCCTTCCCCAGCCTTTGTAAGTGGAGAAGGGCGTCCTGGTTATCCTGGACTATCTAATCGGCTGGGTACAAGCATTGTAGGGACTGAAGGACGCTCACGGAGTCGGAGGAATTTAGCAGGCGCGGCATGTCTCATCTTCTCCAGCGTCGCATTCGGGAGGATGACGGTTCAACCCCGTCTCCAGCCATCATGATTTAGGTTTTCCGTGATTTCCCTAAATCGTTTCAGGCAAATGCCGGGATGGTTCCTTTGAAAGGGCACGGCCGATTTCCTTCCCCATCCTTCTCTAACCCGAGCTTGCGCTCCGTATCTAATGACCTCGTTGTCGACGGGACGTTAAACAACACTAACCTAACCTAACCTAACCTTCTCCAGCGACCTCAAGGTCGCAGATAATTCGTCGCTGAAGACAGTGAAGTCAACAGGAAACCGAATACTGACGATCAGAGAAATCAACAGAACTGACAACGGAATACCCTTGGTTAGGCCCACTGGTGAATACAGCTATCTAGTAATGGTGGTCATTTAAAACGTCGGAAAGTATCGACTTAAAATCATAATCAGGAGTCCAATCTCTCCTGTACAGTACTAAATCTAAAATTACTCTGTGCCTCTGTAGTATGTGGCATTCGGTTAAAACCCCTCTAAAGTGTATTGGCCTCACACCAAGGGACACCAGAACACTCTCTGTATGCGCCCCACACGGTTTCGTAGGCCGTGGACAGTCCGTATAGAGGCGTTCCATGGCCGGACGAATAACGCTATGGTATTCTGGGAAAGTAGGAGTAGTGAGAAACGTACGCGTCTGATTCACCATTAGGAGTTGATGCTGGATGGTAAGTGGCGTTTCAGCAGCCTCAGCACAGACAATGATATGCGGTTGGTCCTGTAAGCGCCTGTTGGCACTGTAACCCCTTCATGGCGTATGGTGTCAACGGTCTTCAGGTATAAAGGCCTCACTGATGCGTCAGCGTGCACCCATAGTCCAGCCGATCACACGAAGGTCCTATGAAAGTAGCGCCCTGTGACTGAGACACTTTAAGATATTCAGTGCCTTCTGGACCCTTGCCTTCAGGTCCGTTAGGTATGGTAACCACAACAGTTTGGAGTCAAGAACGAGTCTTTAAAACGGAGAATGGTGTCTCACATAGGCAATTCAGGAAAATTGAAACTCCAACAAGAGTGATAAAAATGAAAACATATACATACTTCCCAGCAGAAAATGTAAAACCAGTTTTTGCAACCCTTGCTTCACCCTCTTCACTGTTAGTCACAACTGATGACTCGCTGCTGCGGTACTGGAGGAAGAGCAGAAAACCGCAAAATGGTCCACAAATAAGGAGCACTGGATAGGACTCCTTACGGTAAACGTTGTACTATTAATAGCTATGACAAAGAGGGTGACAGTTAAAACACTGCCCTGGAGAGAACCATTCCCCTGCACAAAACTGTTGATAACATGTCACGGACTCTGTACCTAAAACGACGGCTTGACAGGAAGTACTGAATGAAGATGGGGAGGTGGCCACCAAAGCTCCAGTGGTGTAGCTGACTGAGAATATTTTGGTTACAATCAGTGTCGTATGCCTTACTGATGTCGGAAAATAGCCTTAGACACTGCCTGTTACATAGGAATACCTGCTAGATTTCCTCCTGCAGTAGGGTCAAGTTGTCGATAGTTGATCGATATTTACTAAATTCACGCGGGCAGCGTCTAGGGAGTTGCTGGGTCTGTAATATATTTATGTGTGTTAAGGATGTGTCGTAATCTGTAGTGTGTCCCAGGAGTAATGACCAATAATGAGGGATATGACAGGAACGATCATTCGAGGCAACTAAGTCTCGTAAAGATGGGCCCCATAACGCACAATTTAAGAGAGAACTACTTCATCTTCGGTCCTATGAAACAAATCTCTTATATTGCAAGCTCTTTGCTTTCCATATTTGGGAAGAGGTAATATGGACCGAAAATAGGGAAAAATTGTGTAGTAAAATTGGGCCTAAAAATGCACACCTTAAGAGCTTTAAGAAGTTTTTTCAGCAGAAGAGATGAGTTTCACAGTAGCGAAGTTGAACAAGTGGTCATAGCTTTTAACATATGCATTTTAGGATCAATGTTTACTGGGCTTGTTTGTCTTGTTTCGGTCCATATCATCACCTCTTAAAATATATAAAGCAAAGAGCTTACAGCAGAAAATATCCGTTTCATAACATCGAAGATGAAGAAGTACTAATAGTTCTTAAGGTACGGACTTTATAGCCCGTAATTACTAGGCTTTTTTCTCCGAATGATCGTTTCTGTCATATCCCTGAAAACTGACAGTGCCTCCTGGGACGCAGTATATCTGCAGTTGCAGGGAGATATAGCTTGTATAAAATTCCACAGTTTATTCTTTTTTAACATCTGTCATTCCCATTTTGCGAGAGCATGGCAGGCTGTTGCAGAACTTCGTTATTTCACCGAAACATCCAAGCCTGCTGGGAATGGGGCAGAGGGAATCAAAACTCGAATGTTTGACATGGGATTACAATTTCCGGCAATCGAATGATGGCCAGGAAATACCTCCCGAAAACTGTATTAGAACAAGAGATAGAAGTAATTTATATTTGTGATAATTTTGACCTTTGTCCCAGACAAAAATGAAAATTTTGAATCTGTTTACGTTCGTGCATATTTGTGTGTTGCGTGTGTGAATTTGCTATGTTAATGTTCTATCCAAGAATTTACACTTGATGTCGCAGTATAATATGAGGTAATTAGAAATTTCCAGTCGGACATCACAATATTAATACGTGAAGATGAAAACTGAAGTGCCGCTTTTTAATATTAACTGTTGAATGAGGCCAACTATCCTTATATAATTCGAAAGATACTTTGCCATAGATATGCACGCAGAATAATAATGTGGTATGTAGCAGTGGTAAAAGGAAGTAGAAGCTTTCACTTTCGTAATACTGATGTTACATTCTCTATTACGCATTAAAATCTCCAATAACTGAATACGGAAAATTAAAAAGGTACCAATCTCTGCACTGCGCACCGATCAAGTGGTATGATATACGAGAGTAACAACATTTTGTGAAATCGCATTCTAGGAGCTTTCATGTTTACATGGTTCATTTTCAGTAAAACATGCATACCGGGCAGCTAAAACACGACAACTGCTGGGTCAAGGATGTTGTCAGCAGTCAAAATCAACATACCGTAGTAACGAAGTCTGCTAGTAACGTTATATATTGGCGCCGTTATTTCGGTTACTTTTCTGTAAGAGTGACTACATGGCCACTTGCCGACATTATTAGAAAATTTGAAATAAATTCCTAATTTTTAATATCTTTGCTTTGAATAACTTTAACTTCCTTTTACACGGAAACTATACTTCTCTTACGGTATCCCTAGAAGGAGAATGCCAACGGGTCAAAGACGCAGAGATAGACAGACACAATTTTTGCGTACAGAAAGTAATAACAAGGTGGTCGTTCGTAAAGATAATACATTTGTTTTACTTAACAATCATAATATTAATGCGTGAGCATCGAAACTTAAAGTACCGAGTTTTAAAATTAATTATACAACGAGGCCAATGAAACTTCTATAATTCGAAAGTAGTATACATAGTCATTAGGAAAAGTGAAAGGAAGTAGATATACACATGAGAAACGTTTTCATTTTTCTCTGACAATGCTATCATCTTCTACCACGCGCAACGATCGGGTGCTATGGTAGAAACGACACACGAAGATAACAATGTTTCCGTAAGTTGAATTCTAGGGACGTTCATGTTAAAATGTTGCAGATAGTTCATTTGCAGTCACACACGCACACTCGACAGCTACATTGTCAAAACTGCTACGTCGTTGATGTTGTCAAGAGTGGAAAACAAAACATAGTAACGAAGCCGCCGGGGACAAAAAACATCGTTTTTTTCACTTACTTTGGTCTAAGAGTAAACGGAACTAACTCAGTGTTCGTTTCTTACCGTCACCACAAAAATTTAGAGTCTTACTAATTTTCAGTATGTTCATTATGAGTTGCTACAACGCCCTTATTATGAAGAAACTATATTTATTTTAGGCTATGCCTCGAAGAACATTAACGGATCGGACTGAAAGGCAAAGAGCTAGAGAGAAAAAAATGCTTCAAATGCCTCTGAGCGCTATTGGTCTTAACTTCTGAGGTCATCAGTCCCCTAGAACTTAGAACTACTTAAACCTAACTAACCTAAATACATCACACAACACCCAGTCATCACGAGGCAGAGAAAATCCCTGACCCCGCCGGGAATCGAACCCGGGAACCCGGGCGCGGGAAGCGAGAACGCTACCGCACGACCCCAGTTGCGGACGGAGCTAGAGAGACACAGTTTTTGTGTATGGAAAGTAATACCAATAACGCAGATGTTTATAAAGGCAATTCCGTTGTGATTCTGAAGATACATTTAAATGTGCACTGAACATAATTCCAAATAATTTTGAAAGATATAACTGCGATTTGATGAATTTACGGATATTTTGTAATGCAAATCTTTTCGTGTCCGAGGTGATTTTACGCGATACAGTGGCTTTCACATTGTGTTGACATAAGAGAAAAGTTGATTTGCCGCTATTAACACAAAATTTATTTGTCAACGAAGCGTATCGAAGGCTCCCTTCAAACGATTGAACAATTAAAGGGAAATCAAATAATTATTTGAAGAATACAGGTAGCTACAATGCAGCATTTTCTTGGATCAGCCCTGCGGCTAAAATTTCAGACACTTTAAGATACAAGACATCTGTTGTCACAGATCAGGTCGACTGACGAGATTGGCCGAATTTCGACCACAGGCGATACTAGTAACTGTAATTCTACTAATTATGTTGCAGAACATGTGCATTTTTTACGTTTGTATTTAGAACTCGTAAACTGATTGTTGTCACATACTTCACTTGTTAAACTGTAGTGGTTTCATATTTAATATTAAATGTCTCGTGAATATATCGTTTCTGTCAGAAACTAAGTAGAAACAGTGAGATATCTATTCTATTTTATTGTCCATCGACGTGGGTCTCATGCCGTGTTCCTTTAACGGAAGAGACAGAAAAGAAGAAGTGCACGATTCATTTGGTTATAGAAATACTCACCACACTACAGAAGGGGGCTGCAGAATATGGAATGTGCCTGACAGTACAACCACACACCACACGTCACAGTCCTCCGGGTTGTCGTCCTCTCAGGCGCCAGTAGCGACACAGCTCCACTTCGCTGCGACATCCGCTGCGGTAACGACATCACTATCAACCGACACAGCCGGCACTATCTACGTGACTCCGGCCAACTATCCACGTGACTCCGGCCAACTTGTTGGTATTCATACGGCGGGTATCTTCTATAGAACCGACGTCTGCAGCTCTTGACCAGTCCGAATCGGGCCTCTGTTACGACGAGTTTCCGAATACAGCGCGTTCGAACCATGACAACGGTAGTTGAACCAATTCCGACCTTGGTTACGACAGCGCTACCAGTTGTGGCAGACTGTGTGCTTTCTCTTGCACCTCCACGGAACTGTAATGCATGAGTGATATTTATTGTAAAGTATCAAAACCATATCTACGTTACTATCACTGAGAAACTGTTTCTGTTTTCCATGTTCTTGTTTGCATCTTTGTGAAAATAAACTTCTGTTGTCATTACCAGGGCAGTTTCTCTCTTTCTGCGTACACTATCTCACAAAGGGATACTTTAGGGATGGCAAAAGGGAGGCACTATTCATTGTGGAGACTGTTACTCACAGGCTTAAAATCCCTACTACTTCGGTTAACATACATGTAGCGCTAAAATGAGAAATACACGGACGGACAAAATAACAACAAGAAGAAGGAGTTTTGCGACATAAACGAAAACTGATAGGAGTGATCCTACATCTGAAAGATTACGTCTAAAATTTCGCGCCAGTCGCATAAGAGTGGCTGTAGTAGCACCACTATGGGGATACAAATCAGGTTTGCTTTAAATACAAATGTAACTTTTGTGTTTCAGTTGCCTTTGAGATTGGACGTGGTGGTTAGTCAACAATGTCTTTAAACCGACAAAGGCGCCGTTATCATCATCTCACTGAGTTTGTATGGGGTCGTGTAATAAGGTAACGAGAAGAGAAGCTCCTTTGCGATATTGAGGAAAGACTTGGCAGGAAGATAGCCACCTGTACATGACTGCTGGCAGCGTCGGTCTCGAGGATGCACGGTTACAAGAAGACCCGGCTCGAGGCGGCCACGCGGTGCAGGGAAGATCACTGTTTTCAACGTACGTCATCTGAATCTGCATCAGAAATTTGAGCAGTAATTGGCCCCACGTTGACACAACAATCTGTTACAAATTGGTTACCTGAGGGGCGTCTCTACAGTAATAAATTTTTATGTTATGGTATTTTTTCCGTCAGTGTGTAACATGGCTATTGGGTTTTGTAATATGAATAACATGTCATACAAAGAAATATCAATAAGAGACACTCATCGTTGTGAACCCCCAAAATAAATGTAATCACATGTGGTTAGAGCACTAAACTTTAACTGTTGTTTTAAAATAATGTAAATGTTTGTTATTAGAACATATGATTTACTCATTGGTGATGGATATAATGTCAGTTCTCTAAAATTTATGATTAAAGTTACGTGAAATGAATGTCTTCTTCACTCCATGGAATCATATGTAAGATCACAAAGGATTTCCGTGACCCTTGCATGTTATCGAACATATTAGGAGCTGCTTCTATAAGTTCCTTTAATTTGATCTGGTGGGGACCTCAAACCCACGTGCAGTCCTCAGGAAAGTGTGAAACAAATGTTCTGCACACTGCGTCTTTTATACACTGACTGATAAAAGATTGCAGAGGATGAGGAGGAAACGAAATTAAATGTTATGGCTTGAGAGTGTTTATGAGGGTTACGAAATCGAATCAGATGTAGAAAGAACTTTGCAATGGGAGCGCTCTTACCAGTATGTCGTTGCCCCTGGTCTGGTACCGACGCTTTCAGTGAACCTTTAGAACAATCGTCATAAATCCGTTGCATCCTCTCCTGAGGCGAGCTATTCCATAACAGACGTAACTGGTCCTGTATGTCCTGGATACTGGCCCTGAGATGGAGTCGACGTCCAATTTGGTCTCAAGCAAGTTTTATTGCGGACAGGTTTGGCGATCTTCCCGTCCGCTGCAGTACCTCAGCATCACACAGACAATTCATAAAGTTTGAAACGTCCCCTTAGAAAAATTTATGAATTACTGTGCTGATAAACCTCTTACATTATTTGCTTTTCAAACAGCTGAGCAAAACTGAACGTACTCAAACATTCACTAAAGTGACACGCAACATTTTTAGCGCAACAAAATCTGACTTTCAAAAATCCCTACAAAAGAGTGGCCCTGACTAACAGTAACCTATACGTTTCACAAATCACTTACCTCACAAAAATCTTGGTTACTCGTACTACTGCAATACAGCGAGCGCCACTACTGCCAGCTAAATAAAATATTCAAACTACGGAAGGCACTAACTACTAATAGGCATAGTTAGCAAATGAAAGATTTTGATAGAGAACAAACAATGTATTTACCTTAATAGTCATCAAAAGTCATAATATATATATAGCAGTTCATGCCATCCAGTCTTACAAATTTCAAAACTCCGCCATTTCTCTCCCCACATCCACCACTGCTGGCGGCTCACCTCCAACTGCGCAACGCTAGGCGCTGTTAACAGCCAGCTGCCCAACACTACAATAGCCAACAACAATGCAAACCAGCCACAGACTGAACACAGCACAGCCAGTGATTTTCATACAGAGCGCTACGTGACGTTGCCAATAAGAAAACATAAACAGCCTACTTACATAGCCCCCATGCTCCCCACAAAGAATTTTACAAATTGATTTGGGCAGTGGCCAATAATGATTTGATAAAATTTTTCATAATTACAATAACAATGATATCAAATGCACACACTTATTGATACAATGTTGGTTAAAAGCTAAAATTTTCTCACAGTCCATAAAGACAGTCCTGATCATTCATCACAGTAAAATTGCAGTGTTTTTCTCAAAGTCTGAGGTGTAAAAGAAAATGCACACGGAAGTAGTGGATTTCTATGCAGTCTTGAAGAAGTAGTGTTGTCTTTCCAACGGAAAGACAGTGCTGACTCTCGACATGCGGACAGGTAATGGGCCACAACAGAGCAAACCCACAGCAGAGTCATTCAAAGTTTTGAAGAATATTGGTAGGTAGGTCATCACAGACTAGACCCACTGTAGTCCTGGTAGAGATTATGGTATTGGTGGGCCACCAGAGGTGCAGACCCACTGTAGACCTTGTAGAAATAATAGTATTGGTGGGCCATCAAAGATGCAGACCCACTGTAGTCCTTGTAGAGACGGCCAGCAGCCATCTATTGCGACTGTGCAGGTGCACAATCACCATCGAAGAGTCTTGCGGAGAATATAGTAAGTCCATGAACCACCACTTGTGCACCCACAAACATTTTTTTTTTGAAATGTCCTTAGAACCAGCAATGCTGTTATCCAGTCCCTTGCTGAATTATTAACACACATGCAAACACTAACAGTCCCTTTTTTTCACGTATTGTGCATATACTATGACCAACAGAAATGTGTGCAGTGAAATGTGTGCTTACAAGTTAATAATATGATGATCTGGTGTCAATTACAATTTTGTAACAAGAATACAATAACAAAGGTACAAAATACATCATTAATGAACATAACAATACAGATAACATTTGTAGTAATATGGGCTTTACAAAAGAATAGAAACAAATATATACATCAGTGTTGCTGGAATTATGACATAAGTAAATACATAAAAGATCAGAATAACTTTTGAAACATCAACTCCACACATGATCATTAAAACAAAACAGAATAAATAATGTCTAAGCATCTTTACAAAGTAAATAACATATTATCAGAAAAATTCTACAGTGTAACTCTCATGAGATAAACACACAAAGACAGGAAAAGGACAAATACACTAGGATACATAAACACATAGCGGAATAATACAAAAGGAAAGGGCAGGGTTTGTTTTCAGTGTAGCATTTGGTACTGCTGTCCAACCCAAAACTTCACTCCATATATCTTTCGTCTTATTTCAACATTTGTTTCCACCAAAAAAACCTCTCCAAGCATCCTTTCTATATTTATTTGTTCACATATTTCTTACCTCATTATTTATTTTCCATTATCTTACCTCATCACTTATTTCGAAGAAAATCCTACCTAAACGAGTTGTCCCTAAACCCTACTTTTTTTTATTCATATCCTCTTTCTAAATACTTTTTTGACCAAACCATTTTCTAATAGCTTCTCAATGCATTTCTTCCAATTCATCACAACTCGTTCTCTTATATAGCCTACCCCATCTTAAGCTCTACTGAGCTCTACTTAAGCTCTACTGAGCTCAGATGCATAAACTAAGGGACGAGGCAATGCAGCAGCACAAAACAATTAACACAAGCAACAATGACAAAAAATGCAAATTGGCAAAGCAAGCAGCAGCAGCAGTAAATGTAATAACTTATATCTAAACATGACAAAGCTCCAGCAGAAAAAATATTACAGTAAAAATGGCCATGTTTAATACCTATGTCACATCTTAACACTAGAGTGAAGCATCACCTTGACTTACTCTAGCAGATAAGTTACCAAACTGTTAAAAAATTATTTTTGCAATTCCTGTGAGGGGAAAGGTCTATTTGTGCTCTCTTTTCTACGAAAGTACATCATGAAATTATTCTTTACTGGGTCTGTAAATAGTGATATTAGTACATCTATTAAATTTTATTTTAACCAGCGCTGCAGTGCAGCTAGAAACTAGATATTAAACAAAATGAGCATATATATATATATATATAAGGCAACATATGAAACGTCATTCACTAGGCAAATTGCGTCTCCAAAGGCAAAAAAATTCTCTCAACTAGAAAGACAATAGATGTAAAATGTTTCTCATCATTTCATTAGGCATATAGTAAATATCATAAATTAAGAGCTCCACAATATAAACATATGCTTTCAAGTTTGAGCGTGTCGTATTTGCGATGCTTTCTACAAAGAAATGTCAATAGCGAGGATAATGGCCTCCTTTTTTCTCCACCTGTGCCTCTGAAAGGCACACACTAATGGCTTTTCCCCAGGCGACTGTTGTGCAGCTGGGTGCCCACGATGCATTACGTGAAAGTGGTCACTTAACTTTCTTACCGAAATATTTACGACACCAGTTTGCACTACAGTGACAGTCTCATATAAAATTTCACAGGTCGAGAATTTGCGTTACAAATGTGTAGAAACAAAATCCTTTAAATATAATAGTGTCCAAAAAATTTTCGTCGGCATTGTAATACATTCACGCATTTACACACATTTCATAACTGTTTAAAGTACGATTCTTGGTTTCCATCATCATTTTTCACAAGTCAGAGTCCCTAACCAGTACTCCTTATTCCTTACCATATTACACATATACATATTCGTCGATATTCTTCAATATTTCGTCATTATAAATATGTAGCATAATCAAATTCCTCATATAGCATCAGCTTATTGATCATAAACGTACCGCAACAGCGTAATACACATCGTCATCATAACATCATAAAACCTCAGCCAAATCTCAAAATCGTCGTAGCTTCCTCCAATAATTTTAAAACCTAAAAAAAATTCTCTGCTCATGTCAAAAGTGTCATCTACCTCAAACGTACTTTAAAAATCATGATCCCATACCAATTACATCATTCAAAGCTCTCATAGTATCACGATGGTTCTGAAAAAATATGAACATTTCACAAAGTACAGACAAAATACAATTACATAAGTGTGAAGTTATCCAACTGTGTAATTACGTAAACATCTGTCACTGATGTAGTAAAATAAATATTTGTTGCCCGCATCTCGTGGTCGTGCGGTAGCGTTCTCGCTTCCCACGCCCGGGTTCCCGGGTTCGATTCCCGGCGGGGTCAGGGATTTTCTCTGCCTCGTGATGGCTGGGTGTTGTGTGCTGTCCTTAGGTTAGTTAGGTTTAAGTAGTTCTAAGTTCTAGGGGACTTATGACCACAGCAGTTGAGTCCCATAGTGCTCAGAGCCATTTCTTTTTTAAATATTTGTCTCTCTCAGAAAATGATCACATAGCTGTGTAATTCTGTGTTAGAGAAATGTGGTACCAATGTGTAAAGTTGTATAAGCAAATACCATATTAGCTAGGGCTCCTTGAGCTTGCCACACACATGGTATACAAAGTAAGCGTGTACCCCCCTGAGGATTAATGTACGTTCTTCACGTTCTGGGCCTCTGCCTTCTGCGCGGGGCAGTACGGAGGCAGTTGGTTGGTTGGTTTGTGGGAGTAAAGGGACCAGACTGCTACGGTCATCGGTCCCTGTTTCCAAAACTTCAAACACACAATAAGAATAAAAACGAACAATGGAAATGACAACAAACGACACAGGACAAGAAAGACTCAGACAGAGACCAGACAAAGGGAATTATAATCACACAGAATGTGACAGTGGTTGGCCGACCATAGAGACAAAAAAGGAAAAGCCAACCACCTAGAAACACACTAAAAAAATAACCCAGTCTAAAATCGTAGGCCAAGGCCGGACTCAAAACAAAAAAATGACAAACATTAAGTGATAAAATCCTCCTGCCCGAATAAAACGAAAACTGAGCCTACCATGGCAGTGTCATCTGTTAAATGGGCAGGGAGCGTATCAGGCAGCGCAAACATCTGCCTAAGCACAGCTAAAAGGGGACAGGTTAACAAAATGTGGACCACCATCAAAGCGGATCCACAGCGAAATAGAGGTGGGTCCTCACGGCGCAATAAGTGGCTGTGCGTCATCCGGGTGTGCCCAATGCGCAGCCGGCAACAGACTACGGAGGCAGTATCTGTGAGTTACGCAGATTAAATACGTGCTCGTAAATTGTATTCTGTCATCATTTATTTAATAATAAAATTAAAGCATATCAGAACAGACAATAGATTCTCTTTGATCGTCTATGTTTTGCCAGTTACAGACATGGTACGAGGGTGCATAGGGAAAGTCTTGCAGTGGGGGTGGTCACAGAGGTAGGAGCCACAGGCTACGGAGATGGATGGAGAAGGACCATACAGTCTGACAACAATATTGGAAGAGCGACGAAAAGCTATTCTAGATGTGGTGGGCAAAATGTTAGGCAGAATGAATCTCATTTCAGAGCTTGATTTTAAGAATTCATGGCCTTGTGGAAGTAGCCGATTGATGCGTTCCAGACAAGGATAGTACTGAGTGACCAGTAGTGTGCTCCAAAGGTATTTTTTGGAGGGATCAGCATATCAGGATTGGTTGTGATGGTCCAGGAAATCTGGTATTGAACTAGGCTGGTGGGGTAATTACACACAGTGAAGGGTGAGTTGAGAATGGTGGTGTATTGCTGTAACGAATGTTAATCCGAAAAAGTACGTTTGCCTCTACTGCCAAGGCTGTATGGGAGGGAACGTTTGACATGGAAAATATGGCAACTGTCAAAATGTAAGTACTGTTGTTTGTTAGTAGGTTTAATGTGGACAAAAGTGTGTAGATGGTCTTCGGCGAGGGCGAGATCAATACCAAGGAAAGAGGCACGGGATTTGGAATAGGACAATGTGAAATTTAATTGAGTAAATGTATTGGCAGATTCCAGGAATTTTAACAGGTCATCCTCACCATGAGTCCATGTGATAAAGATGTCATCAATGTATGTAACCCAAACCAGGGGCTGAAGACTTATGTATCCCAGGAAAGCCCCTCCAAGCGATCTGTTGGCATAGAAGAAGCCATCCTGGTTCTCATTGCTGTACCCCTGATCTTTTTGTATGTCTACCCCTCAAAAGTTAAGTAGTTGTCGGTAATTATAAAATTGATTAAGGTGAGTAGGAAGGATATCATAGGTTTGGAATCACATGGGCGCTAAGGAAATGTTCAGCAGCAGTAAGACCATTTATGTCGGGGATGTAGCTATACAGGGACGTGTGTGCTGGGAGTATGGCAGGCATGGATTTCAGACGACATAGAAAATGGTCCGTATCTTTGATATAGGAGGGAAGTCTTTGTACTATGGGTTGCAGGTGCTGATCAACTAAGGCAGATATAGTTCGGTGGATGCTTTGAAGCTAGCAACTACAGGAGGGCTAGGATGATTGAATTTGTGGATCTTAGGAAGAAGCTTAAAGATGGGGGTGCGTGTTTTGGGTGGGGTGAGAAGTTCTATGGATTGGTCCTTGTGAGGGGCCAGAGATTGTAAGGAGGGACTGCAGGTTCGTTTGAATCACGGGGATATGATCTTGATGGTAGAAGCTATATGTAGACTTGTCAGGCAGCTGGCATAGACCTTCACTAACATACTCCTTTTGGTCAAGTACTACAATGATGGAGTCATCAGTTTTTAGGGAACGTAGAGCCTAGAGTTCATCAGAGGACAGCATGAGTCATGTTTTACTTATCTAAGGAAGGGTTGTTAAGCATTGCTGGATGTGAGGAATTCTTGAAAGGTTTGTAAGGATTTTGGGGGAGAGATTGTGAATCAAGTCGAGATCGCGCTCACAACTGTTCAAGGCAGTGTTGAACGTCAGGTATGCGCTGTTGTAATGGTTTTGGGATTCGGTTGCAAAGTGATATTTCCGGTTGACATTATGTGTGAAGGAAAGTAGATCCTTAACTAAAGCAGCATGATAAAATGCAGCTTTAGGGCTGAACATGAGACTCAAATATCGAATTTCTATGTCAGCAGGAAATTATTTCGATGGATAGTACTTTTTAATAAGCAGCAAAATATTTTCTTCGGCTACTTACAATACACTGGGCAACGGTCTTGGCGCAATGATAACACCGGTTCCCGACAGATCACCGAAGTTAACTGCTGTCGGGCTGGTCTAACTCTTGAATGAGTGACCATCCGGTCTGCCGAGCTCTGCTGGCAAGCGGGACACACTCAGCCCTTTTGAGGCAAACTGAGGACCTGCTTCACTGAGAAGTAGCGGCTCCGGTTTCGTAACCTCATATACGGACGGGAGAGCGATGTACTGACTACACGGCAGAAAATCCAAAGAGATTTTGGTCGTATGTGAAGTATGTTAGCGGCAAGAAACAATCAATGCCTTCTCTGCGCGATAACAATGGAGATACTATCGAAGACAGTGCTGCCAAAGCGGAGTTACTAAACGCAGCCTTTCGAAATGCCTTCACAAAAATATACGAAGTAAATAATTCAAAATTCAAATCGACAACAGCTGCCAACATGAGTAACGCAGAAGTAAATATCATCGGAGTAGTGAAGCAACTCAAATCACTTAATAAAAGCAAGGCTTCTGGTCCAGACTGTATACCAATTAGGTTCCTTTTCGAGTATACTGATGCTTTAGCTCCATACTGAACAATCATCTACAACCGCTTGCTGGACGGAAGATACGTACCCAAAGACTGGAAAGTTCCACAGGTCACACCAATATTCAAGAAAGGTAGTAGCAGTAATCCACTAAATTACAGGCCCATATCGTTAACGTCGATATGCAGCAGGATTTTTAGAACATATATTATGTTCGAACATTATGAATTACCTCGAAGGAAACGGTCTGTTAACACAAAGTCAACATCTGAGCAGCCGTCTTCGGTTGTTTGCAGATGACGCTGTCGTTTATCGACTAATAAAGTCAGCAGAAGATCATAACAAACTGCAAAACGATTTAGAAAAAATATCTGAATAGTGAGAAACGTGGCAGTTGACCCTAAATAACGAAAAGTGTGGGGTCATCCACATGAGCGCTAAAAGGAACTCGTTAAACTTCCGTTACACTATAAATCAGACTAATCTAAAAGCCGTAAATTCAACTAAATACCTAGGTATTACAATTACGAACAACTTGAATTGGAAAGAACACACAGAAAATGTTGTGGGGAAGGCTAACCAAAGGTTGCGTTTTATTGTCATGCCACTTAGAAAATGTAACAGACCTACCAAGGAGACTGCCTACACTACGCTCGTCCGTCCTCTTTTAGAATACTGCTGCGCGATGTGGTATCCTTACCAGATAAGACTGACGGAGTAAATCGAAAAAAGTTCAGAGAAAGGCAGCACGTTTTTGTATTATCGCGAAATATGGGAGGGAGTGTCACAGAAATGATGCAGGATTTGGGCTGGAAATCATCAAAAGAAAGGCGTTCTCACGAAATTCCAATCACCAACGTTCTCCTCCGAATGCGAAAATATTTTGTTGACACCGACCTACATACGATCACCACGATACAATAAGGGGGAATCAGAGCTCGTACGGAAAGATATAGGTGTTCATTCTTTCCGCGCGTTATACGAGATTGGAATAATAGAGAATTGTGAAGGTGGTTCGATGAACCCTCTGCCAGGCACTTAAATGTGATTTGCTGAGTATCCATGTAGATGTAGATGCCTCTCCGTATCCACATCCAGTGACACCTATCAACTGAGGATGACAGGGCGGTCGGTCGGTCCCGTTGGGCCTTCTGAGTTTCGAACGGAGTTTTTTGGTTTTATTTCCATTAGACTGTACTCTGGAGGTTCTTACATACGACTAGTATTCAGCCTTATGAAAGATATGAAGAAAGAAACCTATCCGAAGATTACGAAGTGTATTCATGATAAATCCCTTAGGTTAACCTGTCTTTTAAACCAAAAACGCAGACTGAGTAGTGTCGAATTATATATCTGAAAACTATCCAAATAAAACTAAGGAAGTGTATGTACCTGACTATTACGGTTGAGTCACATTCATCATTTTCCTATTTTGCAGTCGCGCACCAGGCAACTCGAAGAGCCGAAAATGGTCATTGTCGGTCAGTGCCACTCTCGCTAACTTTTATGTGGGTCTTTGTGAGCTCCACCATCTGGTAGTGCCTATATAACCTGACCTTAGATTTATAGTTTAAGAAACAATTTCAAAAGAGAGCACTTCACGACAAAGTTCCCGACGTGAGTCGCTGTTACCGCCACGCATATTCCTAATTTTCCGAAATCTGGAAAATATGTATAGCAATACCGGGCAAGAGCTTAAGTCTATGAAGTAAAAAACCGAAATATGTAAAACGAACAAATGATTCTAGAGCACGACGACTGTTTGTATACTCGAGTCTGCAACTGTTTGTATACTCGAGTCTGCATTCTCATCGCAAATGTTCTTCCGCTACACAGAATCGCACATCTAGCTGATGTCTCCATTTACTTCAGGTAGTTTGTGTTGGTTTCCCTTTTTAAATTTTGAAAGATCTCTCTTTATATTCTAAACAACTCAACTTCGCGCGCTTTCTGCTCAGTGCTACCAGTAATGAGAACATAACTTACGTCAAAGACCTTACTTTAAACTCCTTTGTCTTTTAAATTTGCAAAAACAATATTTTATTCTGTATGTTTCAGGTGTGGAAAAAACAAACACTTGGTTTGTCGCCAAAACACAAGATTGAAAAATGACTGTGGTTGCACAACACATTTCGACTTTAGCCGCCAAGACGTTCCTGATGTATTTGGCAACCTGGTCAGCACATAGCCACAAGACGAAAAACAAAGTTTGCAGATTACATTATAGAAAATTACATCAATGAGGAAGGGCATGCATTGTTTCCTCCGTACATTTGGGCAACGGATTCTTCGTCCTTGTGGCGTAATACCGACGCTTATGGGTTTTCATTCTCGATTTAATGCTTCGTGTGAGTCCCATCACCCAATGTCATAAATTTGCAACATGCACAAACTGAGACGTACATTTGAGTTAATTCTGCCAAAAATGCCCACATCAGTACAACGCATGCAGATATCAAAAGTGGCACGCTTTCATACAACAAAAATTAGAGTTACTAAAAACTGCTGAACTTCTAGGCAGAAGCTGCCGTTTTCGTGTGAGCCGGATGTGAAGGAGCCCCGAGAGACCTAAGTCGACACAAGGCACCTCGGGCAGACCACACCCCTCGGAATTATTGAGATCTTTGGAATGATCAACCGCGACAAAACTGCTCCATTTGGAATGCTAGGTATAAGAATCATGCAAAATAGCCCCCACGAAGAATTTAGTTAATGGCACTTCCATATAAGGAAGGTGCTGACGGGCTTCACTACTACCGAACTGTCAGTTTGATAAGCCGTGGTTACAAAATACTGACAGCAATTAATTGTAAGGGAATGGAAAGATTCGTATAAATCGACCTTAGAAAAGCTTAGTTTGGACTTCAAAGAAATGCAGGAACACAAGAGGCAGTATTTACCCTACGATTTGTGTTAGACAACAGACTGAAGAAAGCCAAGTCTACGTTTATAGCGTGTGACTGACATACAGTCTCTGAAATTCTGCAACCAACAGGGATAAAATTTAGGGGATGAAATGTTATGCGCAACTTGTACAGAAGTCAGAGTACAGTCATATAAAACTGGAACGAAATGAAATGAAAGGAAAGCAAAGGAAATCAAAGTAAAGGGAAGGAAAGGAAGGGAAAGCAAAGGAAAGGAAAGGAAAGCAAAGGAAGGGAAAGCAAAGGAAAGAAAAGGAAAGGAGACGAAAGAAGTGCCTAGAAGCTGATCATTGGAAGAGACTGCGTTGTGGGTTATGTTCTGTTTTATTGAAACTGTTCATTGAGCAAGTAGTACAAGATATTAAGACGAAATTTAGAAAGTTAGTTTAAGTGCATGAACAACAAATAAAATTAATCGGGGTTGGTTATGTCGCTGTAATTCTGCCAGAGACTGCAGAAGGCTTGGAAGATCTGTAGAATGGATGGATAGTGTCTTGAAATGAGATTATAAGAGAGTATAAAAAAAGGGCCAAGCAGTACATTACAATTACATCAAGCTGAACTGACGAAAATAGCGTATAGAATAAGGTATTAAAAGTAATGGGCATGTTTTGCTTTATTCGCAGTGAAATAACTGACGACTGCCGAAGTAAGGGGATGTAAACTGCTGACCGGCAACAACAAAAAAAGTATTTCGGGAAATGTGTTAACTATGAATGTAAATTTGATTGTTGATACATCTTTTATGCAGGTATTTGTCTGGAGTGCAGCCTTTCGCGTAAGTGAAATGTCGACGATAGCTTGTACAGACTACAGTGGCATAGAAAGTTTAGAAACGCAGAGCTAGAGAACAATGCAGAAGGTTTGAGGGTTCGATCTTGTAACTAGGGAAGATGCATTGAATCGATTTATGAAGAAACTGATTTATGGCGCAACTTGACTAAAAGAAGTGGTCCGTGTTAGCATATCAAGATGTAGTTAATTTGGTATTGTGAGGGAGCGACGAAGGTAAAAGTTAGACCGAGACCACAGGCGGGTTCAAGTGGAAGCAAGTTGCAACAGTTATTCGGAGATGAAGGAATTTTCTCTGCAGAGATTGGTGCGGAAAGCTGTATCAAAGCAGATACCGGACTGAAGACTGCAACACCAACAACGCATGTTAAACGCTTGGTGGTTCTTTTTCCTTTCATGTAAATTCCACTATAGTCTCTGAAGTAACTACTGAATTTGTATTAAGTGAGTCATTCTAAACTTTTCTTTCAGTAACTTACAGAAGCCAGTACCCCACAAGGAGCTGTTACAGTTTTATCCCCAAGTACATCTGCATTCCATAGAGTTAACATAGATTCGAGAAAATGTGCGAACCTAACGGGACCGCGCAAATGATATCTCAGGTAGAGACGGGTTTCGCAAAGAGGCGGGGAGGGGGGTGAAGATGGGGTGACTCATATCACCGCCAGCCCCCGTGTCTGGACACTCGGCTCCAGGACCCCAGTGCCATCACCACTGCTGACTGCGGGCGTCGAAGAAGAGACCAGCAAGAAGACAGCTGTAGGTAAGGACTCCGCTGCTTGCCTCTCTACTCGTCTCGTTCTGTCTAATTTTTGAAACAGAGCTGATCTCGTGAGGTTTTCACTTAACTCGGTTTCTCTATCTCTCTAGACGTCTCGCCACAAAATATTACCCTATCTTCTACGTGTAGCATCTCGTTTCACCAGAGTGCCAACTCAGTCTCAAAATCGTGATTTATTTTATTTCCCCTTATTGAGCTGCATATTCATTTACCGCATCAGCTGTTTGTGATTTGCCATTCTTGTCGCATTATTTTAAACGCATCCCACGGGGTATTTATTGCACCCAGAAGTTTTTGCAGCAGCGGAATGGCAACGTACTTCTCAGCCTAAATACCTTGAAAGACTAGGGATCTCATTTTCTCATGTACTGCCTTCCTAATAACTGATGCTGCTAAGGAACTTCGTCCATTATAATACAACAGAATAATTACTATTACGTGTAGCTGATTACTCTACAGCATCTAATGACGAACGAAATAGTCTTTTTTGCTGGGACAAAACAGTCTGTTTTTGTTATTGTATACTGAACCATGTCCTGCATTGGCAGTAATTCGTTTCCTATATCTAAATATAACAAGGCCTTTGCAGTAATGACAGTCCTCCAGTAAATATTTAATGTTGCTAAAGAAAATATCGCATAGTGTAGTACTTCCGTGCTCTGTAAAGCGATAAGTATCCAATGAGCTTATGTGTGAATACTGTCTTGTGAACTTAGGTTTCTGAATCCGGTAACGCTTTTAGTCATGTCAGAACTTTGGGGTTCATCTTACGTCTGAAGGTTCTCATCTAGCGGTAATAGGTTAATAACCACACATTCCCTTTTTCTCTTTTTTTTCCCTCTTGCGTTCAGCTCTCGAGTTTTTGCTTCAGCTACACGCGTCAACCATTTACCGCTTACGATACGCACTGTTCCATATGTAGGAGAGTTACTGTTTCGTACCTGTTGCTGAATACGCAATATCTTATAAATATTATGTGCATTTTGTATCACGTATGACTTGCGCTTTTGGATGACTGTGTCATAATATTGCTTTACTGTGTTAATGCGCGAGCCAAATCAAATGAAAACCTCATGCTACGTTGCTTTATTTCGATTACAGTAATAAGTGTAGTGCTATTACACTGCAGTATAATGCCAAGTTTTATTTTATAAAATGATATTCGAACTAAATTTTCATTTCGAAAGTTACTATTTTTTGGAAATGAAAAGTAAGGATATTCTCAATGATATTTTTTTGCCATCTTAAGCGAATTACAATTTATGTCAGTGTTACACCAGACACATTTCGCTCTTACTTGATTGATTTGAGGAGTTAGACACTCGTTTTCATTTACAAAGGATAATCATTGTGACAGGTATTTATTACTGCTTTTTACATATTATGAAGCCGACAGGTTTTTCGCTCGTTGTTAGCAGAGATTGAAAACAAATAAGCATTGGTGAGGTTTGACCGTACGCATTTTTCGTCGTTTAGGAACCGCTTTTTCTTTTGCGGCATTTGTGTTCTCTGCTGCCACTACATCTTAGTAAAAGTCACACAGTTTTTTGTACAGATTTTGCTTTGCTTTTACCTATTTTGGAGTCAGCACTGTCGACTTAACGACATGCAAATACGAGTACAAAATATTTCGGTGACCTAGCTGTTCGCTATCTTCAGGAGAATGCTGCTTCTGCCGATGAATCCCGCTGAGAACATATCAGTTGGACTGATCAGCAGAAGCAGCATTCTCCTGAAGATGGCGAACATTTGGATCGCCGAAATATTGAATCGAGTTGGTTTTAGGATCTGGCAGCAAACCCGAAGAGACTTTCAAGACTTATTACGCCGGAAAAACCTACGGAAACACAAGAGTAATAAATATTTTGTAATCTGGCGTGAAAGTCCTGGTAAAGTTCAGTATGCTAAAAAAAAAGAGAGAAAATAATGATATGTAACAGTTAATACGGATGTTGATCATCCAAACAATCATATAATGTTTGTTTGCTGTTCCGGTAGTGTTCAACGAATGTCTTTTCAGAATGCTGTGAGAGATCCAGAATTGCTTGCAAATTGTTGCACTAACCAACACTTTAATTTTTATTTCTGGTTGCGATCGGGCATATTCACCGTAGCAAGCAGACAGCTGTAGTTAACGATAATCGAAAAGTCTTCATTTTTAAGTAAGAAAATAATGGAAGCTCAAATTTACCAGTATGTCTTCGGAGCGGGGCTCTTCAATGAATTTATTGACGGATAGGATAAACAGCAATCTGCGACTATTTATTGATGACGGTGTAGTGTACGGGATATTTTCATCGTCGCGTGACTGTAGAAGGGTGAAGAATGACTTAGAATTTCTATCAGCAGTGCTGCGTGGCAGCTTGATATCAAAGTAGAAAAATCTAAGTTACTGCGGATGAACAGAAAATTTTTTAGAGAAATTTCGTTCGTAGTGTGATGCTTGACAGTCAGGTCTATCAGATATCTAGGACTATTGTTGCAAAGCAGTATGAAATGAAAGAGACACGTGAGATCTGTAGCAGGGAAAACGTTTGGTCGACTTCGGTTTATTTGGAGAACTATGGGAAGTTAAGCTCTTCCGAAAAGTAGGTCGCTTTACAGCATTAGTGCGACCCATTCTTGGGTAGTCCTCGAGGGTTCGAGATCTCTCCAGGTGGTATTAAAGGAAGACACTGAAGCAATTCTGAAAGGTACTGTTAGATTTGTTACTAGCAGGTTCGATCAACAGGTATTACGGGAGGCTTCGTGAACTCAACTGTGAATCCCTAGAAGGAAGACGATCTTCTTTCCGCGAAACACTATTGAGTAAATTTAGAGAGCTACCATTTGAAACTGACTGCAGAAGATTCTACTGTCACCAACGTCGATTTAGGGTAAAGGCCACAATGATAAGAGAACGGTCGTACGGAGGTATATAGATAGTTTCTCCATTTGCGAGTGGAAGCGGAATGACTAGTACTGGTGCAAGATACCTCCGCCATGCACCGGACGGTGGCTTGGGATATGTGTATGTAGCGTAATCGTGTGAATGTCAGGAAATCGATGCAATACGATATTTCGTGTAGTCGTTATCGTACTGAACTCATATTGGCGAAGAACTCGGATCCAAAGTAGATTCTTCACCGTTGGTTTGTCAAATGTCTTCATGAAAACGCTGGAATGTTTCCTCTGTTAAAATGTATTTGTTTGTAGTTCTCTGCTGAGACGCTGTCGTAGTTTGACGCTAATCGAGAGACTGGCTTATCAGTGTTGTTGATCGCATACCGGAGTATCCAGGCCCTATGACTCATTCAGCTGTTTGACACATTGGAACGCTATAGGCGGGGTGGAGGAGGGGGGGATGGGCAGCAGAGTAGGAATAGCACTTTAGAGACTTTAGAGCTGGGACAACATAGCAAATCGCAGCCTCACGTTATACACTACCGGAGTCACATTGTTGCGGCTGAGTTTAACTATCACTGCTGTTCGGTGCGTGAATCCAAGTCACTAATAATCTACATTTCGTTTCCGACATGACACTTACGAACTTAATTTTTTGGTTGTTTCCTTTCATTAAAATATAAGCACTTCAACTCTGATTTGACAAGACTACATGAATGAAGGGAGAAACTTGGGTACATCTTAACTTACATATAGAATTATAGACTATTTGTTTCCAAAAGAATCCATTGATTTTGTGATTATTGTTTACTTAGATGCACGTAGAACCTTGTGTCTTTTTAGTATTACCTTTATGATCCGTGTTTTCATTTACATTTAACATATATTCAATATGTCCTCCACTAGACGCATGAAGACCTCCAGATAATAATCGAACGTGATCCATACTTTCACGTGCAGGCATGTGGTTGCTGCATTCACTGCTGTTTGTATGTGGTGTCGCAAGCCACACAAAAGCCTCACAAATATGGAAAAATAATTGTCATGCTGTGAGCTGGAGATCATTTGATATTGGAGGTCAGAGGCGAATTACGTCTTTAATGCCGATCCATCTTTGAGGCATCTCTTTTTTTTTTTTTAAGGAATGATTTTACTTACGGGTGGCAACGTACCCACTAAGCATCGATTCGCCAGTTCAAACTGTCGGCTGTTTCCTATCGTCATTCATGCAGCAGATACAGCCTTGTGAAATAGGGTGAATCTTTCTGAAACACTTTCTATTCGCTGACGGGTCAACAATAAATACTGAACCATGGCGTGCTAGATTGTTCTTTGTCCACATCCCAGCAGGAAGTTCATTGTTGTCATCCTCAGACCACCGCATTGTTCATGTCCGACGCAGCGACCAGCATGCAAGGAACGTCTGCAGCTCGTCAAACAGCTGGGACTGAGCGATCGCTTCGTCATGTTTGACCCGTTAAGGGTACTATCAGCTTCCTAAAACCCGGTAATTCGAGGAGGCAGTGCGTTCATCTTATAAGCGCAAGGAAGAAGGTGGATGACCTTTGGCCGCGTGAAATTTCAGTGAACTCTATCTCCTGGCAGTGTGGCAATCAACGAAATGAGTGGGAAGACCACCTCGCAGTGGACGCATCGCACATCGAGTGCCGATTTAAATGTAGCCGACTACGTCGCAACATAAAATGTTTGGAAAGAAACTATGAACTACAGTCTAGTTATATCAGAAGGTTGTAGGAGTTACTTATTCTTTTTGTGTAAGCAGTACCTTTCCAGCAAAGCTCTTTGTGCAGATGACTAAGCACGATAAAAAAATTCCTGTTAGTATCATGTCTATCACCTAATCAGAAAATTCATCAACTTACGGAATCTTAAGAAATTGGCGTTCATACCGAAGAGGACTTCTGTAGCATCCCATAGCGAGTTGTCAGTAGAAACTGTTCCATGGCATTGTTTAATTTTTATCCCATAGAACTAATGGTAAGATTCTGTAGCAATTTGATCTTAATTAGCGTAGGGGTTGAAAATTTTTAGGGGCAATTTTCTGTCTCTTTTTAAAATATCCATTAGATCCCTTCTCTCGATGATATCCAATGTTTCCGCTATGCTCAAGCCATGACGTGTTTTAACTTAAGACTTTATGACAATGTTTTGTCTTCGTGGGTGCGCTTAGATGATAAAGGTTTGTTCGGTATCTTCACACCCTCCTTTCTTGGAAACTTCCTCGATTTAGCCTCGTATTATTTTGTGTTCTTACTAGAAACTGTTCATGCTGTAGACTTGCCCCTCACTCGACTCAAAAATAAGTGAGGAATCTTTGGAGTTGGTCATATCACCTATCCTGACGGAGAGGGTTTACAAATCTCTAATGTTTGCTGATCTTTGCATTTCTTCGTTTCTTTCTTTTGCTGCTTTCAAGTAATTAGTAAAGACTCCAACGTCGCCTGTACCACACGCCAGTCTATCCACAAATTATCTTTATTTTTGTTTGCGTGCATTGGCCTTTACATGAGCTAGATAACCAATTTTTTTGTCTTAGGGATGGCACATGAGCTACATGGATTTGTTGCAGATGCATGGTGCCCTTTTTTCAATTTTTTAAAATCAATATTCTTCCTAGTTTCATAAAGTACCACATGCTCTTGATCTTGCAATAGCACTTGTACTCGCCGGCCGGAGTGGCCGTGCGGTTCTAGGCGCTTCAGTCTGGAACCGCGTGACCGCTACGGTCGCAGGTTCGAATCCTCCCTCGGGCATGGATGTGTGTGATGTCCTTAGGTTAGTTAGATATAAGTAGTTCTAAGTTATAGGGGACTGATGACCACAGATGTTAAGTCCCATAATGCTCAGAGCCATTTTTGAAGCACTTATACTCGACGCCCTTAGTAATTTGTACTTCCTTCGTTTACTTGTAATTTATAACTGGTGCTGTTCAATCTAGTACACTAGACGTTATTCCCTGTTGTTTGAGGACATTTATTATGATCTTGCTTTTTCTTCCAATTGGTGTTTCTGCATTTTGTGTTCCTGTTCTACAAAGAAAGTTTTTGGTTTTGAAAATGGGGTGGTAACATTAGAATTGTTCTGTGACATCATAACTCAATCGCTCCCATTTTCTTCTTTTATCATTTTCCTCACAGTCCTTCAATATCTTACTTAGTTACAACACTGTAATCAAAGTGTACAGTGAGAGAAATTTCTTTATCAAAATAAGATGTATGACTGTTACTAGCAGAGCTGTTTTGACAAGGAAAGCTGTTTTTTCCTGGGCTAGTCTCCTTTTTATGTTCTTGCTTTGTTTATCTGCGTTATTTTGTTTGGGAAATATATGAGGACTCCACTTTATCTACTGCGTGGCACACAATTTTCACTATAAGTTGTCGCTAGCAACATGTCTGCTACTTCTCAACACATTTGTTTATTTTTAATCGATATGCTGGGCTCAGCAGACTGTTCATTCCGTTCAACAGATCCTGTTCTTCATTCTCCCCATCTTCATAAGCGTTAACATTGCAAATGAGTTAGTCTTATAATTGATATCCTTTCACCCTGGCACATAATTTCATTTCTGAAATTCAGTTTTATTTACTTGATTTCTTATTCGACATATAGGCTCAACATCAGAGGAGGATGATTACGCTGCCGTACACCTTTTTAAACACACTACTTCTCCGTTTGAGGACGTTCGTGTAACGTATATGAAACATAGAACGACTGTGATTCAGGTATATGAGTATTGACATGTAGGCAAGGGATGTGTGCGGTAAATGCGGAAATGTGAAATATAGCGGAGTTATTATGAAATGCGTCCCAACAAAACCACCGTGCAGTTATTTTTTTCTTGGCTGCCGAAGGACATACACTTGCAGACATCCATCGGGGAGTAAAGAATCTGCATGGAGAAGCACGTCTGTCGAAAAAGTCCTGGAAGAATTTCTGCTGCTGCATCATGATAACGCACGCCCCCCCCCCCCCCCATTTCAAACGTCACATCGCGTAAGTGAAACCAACTCACGTTGGAGACACTCCAGCACCCGCCCTATTATGCGTCTGACCTCTCCCCATATAATTGTCACTCAATCGGTCTTAGAAAGGCCTTCAACGGTTAACGATTCCTGTCGGATGAAGATGTGTAGTAGGCAGTTACGGACTTCAGGCAGCAGGACACCGTGCTTTACCAAACAAGTATCTTCAACCTGGTTCGTCGGTGGAATGCTTGCTTCAATGCCTAAGGCGATTTTGCCTGGTTGGCATACTGATTCTGAATTGTATGGGTTTCGAACGAATACATTATTTCCCATCTTTACCTATAGCTTACATTACTTTTTGTGGGGATTTTAAATATACCTCGCATCACTGTTGAATGTCGGACGCTGTTACAAACTTGACATTACGTCCATCTCTGCCGCATCAGCGTCTTTGGCTGACAGTCAACAACTTTATTAAAAAGCAATCCCGATACGTTATTTGACCTAAGCGGAAAGAACAGTTTCCTTCTTCTTGGATCAGATCCAGCATTTCAAAATGTATGCTTGCGTTAATATTCTCCATTAGGTTGGTGTTTTAGTTTATCAAGGATCTAAGAGATAGAGCAACACTGATTGTAGAGTCTAGAGCGGTTGTCAGTCGCAAGCTGTAGAACGGTGCTTCCCGGAAGGCCGTGCATCCCTCGCTCAGCTTGCTTCTAACGGCAGTTACAATGAACTGGCTTCCATGAAATATTAAATGCATCTTGCAGCTCTGACAGTTTCAATGGTTTCGGAGCTATCACTGTACATGAAAGTAGACTCGTTCGTTGTCTTGGAAACTGCACCAACACATCATTCACGCTAGCATCATATTAAAAAGCAATGAAAGCTATTACATTCACAAAGAATAATGTTAATATGCATGGTACTTCAAAACTGCTTAGTCTAAGTTTACTTCCGCAATTTCGAAGTACGCTTGTAGTATGTAGACTACATAAAAAGGGAGAGTTCTGGTTATATAGAGCTGATGATTTACACAATGAACGGATAAATGTAAAATAATCGAACATGATTAATTCGATTCGAGCTCATTCAACAGAAAATGGTGTAGTGGTGATGTTGTTGCAGATGAGCTGGAGTGTTATGTGGTCCAGCCAGTGTGTTAACTTGGGTTGGCACGCTTTATATTGATATTAGTTAATTTTTGATAGTTGTATCAGCTGTAGCCATTTCCGTGAGCAATGACTGTGAAACCGTATAGCTGCGTAGACGGTTAAAGGCCGTCAAATTCCTGTATTAGATCAGAGTATGTTAACATCCGCTTTATACTTCTGAAGCAACATGTTCTCTTTGGAACAACGGGTTGCTTTTAAGGTAATGGAGATTGTTAGATATTTTGCTGCCGTTCTCACAGGGGATAATTCTGGATCTAGCACGATTAGACAACGCCATTCCAGGCTCTGAGCACTATGCGACTTAACTTCTGAGGTCATCAGTCGCCTAGAACTTAGAACTAATTAAACCTATCTAACCTAAGGACATCACACACATCCATCCCCGAGGCAGGATTCGAACCTGCTACCGTAGCGGTCGCTCGGCTCCAGACTGTAGCGCCTAGAACCGCACGGCCACTCCGGCCGGCGCGCCATTCAAGGCCTAGGCAAAATAACTGCTCTTTGCGGAATCATCGCTGGATGGGCTACTTTCAGTAAGTCTGACCACGGCGTGAGATTAGAATCACTTCACAGATAAAATTTACTAACAATGGTGTTACAAAAAGCAAAAATACTACGTTTATTGAATACCAGTGTCATATTAAACCGCGTTTGACACGTGCAAGTCTAGGAATGTTACGGATATTGTAAGTATAGTCATAAAGATTGACAAATAACATTCACTGCGTACATTAACTAGAGAGTAGGGAATCGTGTCCGGGATTCTACGAAGTGCAACGCTACTCGAATTAACAATTAGTAATTGGCGGTCTATAACTTATTATCGCTAGTGCTCGTTGCTTCAAAGTATGATAATCCGTTCCTATAATAGTAACAATAGTAACTAAAAAAATAGCTCTGAGCACTATGGGACTCAACATCTTAGGTCATAAGTCCCCTAGAACTTAGAACTACTTAAACCTAACTAACCTAAGGACATCACACACACCCATGCCCGAGGCAGGATTCGAACCTGCGACCGTAGCAGTCCCGCGGTTCCGGACTGCAGCGCCAGAACCGCTAGACCACCGCGGCCGGCTAACAATAGTAACTAAGAAACTGTACCAAGTATGACTGGGTTATGCACCTGAGGAGCGTCTATGTTCGTAGAAATGATATAGCTGTGTATATGTACAAACAGTTTTCGTATAAGCCATTTTTGAACGTGAACCGTGTGCTACTCACTGGTATTCTTAAATGATCTCCGCGTAAATGCATACAGCATCTGCACATTGAGGAGCTTCCCTCGTCTCCGATAACAGAAAATGTAACACGCTGATATTAATGATGAACTAGATAAGCACGAACTTCGGGACCTTACTGTGATCACGCACTCGTATTTCTTGGCACTAGTCTATGTTCTTTGTGTTAGACAGCCAGGCGCCATCGGAAAGAAAATATCAGGCGTTGCGGTCCGATGTGGAAATTCCTGTGATTACTAGGGGTGAGCCGATCTCTTCAAACGATCACTTCAGTCTTAGCCTCCGTCCCCGAAGCATGTAGAAGTACGAGTACTATTGGTCTGAACTCAGATTTCATGCCACCTGTTTTCAGAAGCTTAATATTATGACGTTCTGTCTACATTCTATTGTAAATACGATGAGAATATTGTTTTCCTTCATGTGTCAGAAAAGAAAGGCTATTCTAATCAATATTTTCTGGGTGTGAAGAAACACTTTAGCTAAATTTGTGAACTCTCAGGATCTGAAGAGTGTAAAATGACAATAGAAGTGGGCGACTGTTATTGGGATTTCGATACTGTTCTTCGTGCTTTGCTAGTACTTAACTGCGATCGTTGACTGTTCGCATATCGCAACTCCTGCGTGGCGCGTAGTACCGGAGAGTTTGGGTCTACCATCACTTAAACTGCCGACCCCGGAGAAACACTTTTAAAATCAAGAACATCTGGATTAGATCGGATTATTTTCCTGGAAGCATATGTGCGATCTCTTGGCGGTAAGCTGGCCAACAACGCTAGCGTGCGATTGCCCCGGATCTGTCAGCAGCTGTGTATGTACAGGAGAGCATTTGCTGATGGTTTTTTAGTACGAAACGTACGAAACTACTTACGCGCCCGTTCTCATTTAGTGAATTTCCACTAACTACACTACTCGACTATTGTTACGGAACAGAAACATTGTTGGATAGGAATAATCATAGACAATGGTGGACAACATGAAATACAGTACAATACAGAGAGGTGGAGTGGTATCTTTGTAACGAAAAAGAGTACAGATTGCAGCACACGAGAAAGCAAGGTAACAGACATAAATAATGTTCATGTTTAACACAGATCAGGCTCCCAACTTAAAGGTCGATATCGGTATCTCAGTGAGGAATAAGCGCTTCTTGCACACTAATGCACGTTTGGCAGCTGTTACACATACTGACTACCAAACTGTTGGGCGGTCCAAGGGAGATGATATCCAATTCCTCTCTCAAGGCAGTTTTCAGTTCTTGTACAGTTCAAGGCGAGGGTTCTTCCTTGGGAAAACACCTGGCAAGAGCATCCCAGGCATGTGCTGAGGGGTTTAGGTTCGGGAAGTACGCAGGCCATTCCATACATTCAATATCTTCACTTCCTGTGCGTCCCTCTCCTCAGAGATTGTCGCTGTTGAACAGAAAGTCGGGACCTACTGTACCTCTAAACAGACGGAAGTGATCCAGAACAATCTTCATGCAATACCGCTGCTCTGTAATGGTACCTCACGCAAAGATGTGAAGCGATGTTCGCCTTCGTGCACAATGCCCGCTCACAACGCAACGCGTAGGCCTTACCGATGACGTCTACGAAAATTCTGCGGTGTGTAACGTTGTGTAACTGATGGCCTGAATCTTTCTGAACCACTGGTGCTACCTCAAACCAACATGCTTCCTACATCAACGAATTCTTTCTTGACGATGCCGTGATGGGAGTGGGATGCTTTTAACAGGCTTCTGAGCATACGCACCAGTTTGATTTAATCGCCGCGAAATGGTTCTGTTAGAGATACGTGTGTCGGTAGCGGTTCAAAGGTCTGCAGCTATCTGTCTAGGAGTGAGATGTCTGTTCCTTTTTGCTACCAGAGCTGCGTATCGATCCTCTTGCAGTGTGGAAGTCCGTCTACGAACTCCGGCATGCTTACGCACAGCATTTCCACATTCAGCGGCCTTTTTAAAATGCGAGATGACACTTTTGGGGCATACCCACGACTGTCACCATAGTAGTGACACTTTGACTGGTTTCGAGCCATCTCACTGCTCGTCCATGATCATCATAGTCGTCATCGTCGTCATCATCTTCAACATCATCTTCAAGTATAACGCCTTTTGGTCTGTTACGTCTCAGAATTATTCACGGCATCTCTTTAACGGACGTCCAGTGTTCCTCCTTCCAGCTGGTTTATACTGCATTGCCGCTTTAGTTACACTATCATTAGAGATGCAGTACACTGGACAGGATCTTTCCATATCAGTCGGTATTTTTCAGTTATGTTTGTAATAGGCTCAACACTTACTTCTTGCAGGCCGCTGTGAACGCGCGGTTCTAGGCGATTCAGTTCGGAACCACGCGGCTGCTACAGTCGCAGGTTCGAATCCTGCCTCGGGCATGGATGTGTGTGATGTCCTTAGGTTAGTTAGTTTTACATAGTTCTAAGTCTAGGGGACAGATGACCACAGATGTTAAGTCCCATAGTGCTTAGAGCCATTTGAGCCATTTGAACTTAGTTCTTGTCTAATATCAGCAGTTCTTTTATGTTTCAACAATGAATATCCCGCTACAAAGCAAAGGGACTTCATCTCTGATGATTCGATTCCTCGTAATTGATCAGATGTTAGGGTGCAAAATTCGCTACCATACAGCAGCAAAGGTAATGCTGTTAGTTCTAATGGCTCTGAGCACTATGGGACTTAACACCTGTGGTCATCAGTCCCCTAGAACTTAGAACTACTCAAACCTAACTAACCTAAGGACATCACACACATCCATGCCCGAGGCAGGATTCGAACCTGCGACCGTAGCAGTCGCGCGGTTCCGGACTGAGCGCCTAGAACCGCTAGACCACCGCGGCCGGCAATGCTGTTAGTCTGTAGAGTTTAATTAATGTTTCTTTCCGTACGTTTTGTTTTACTGTACGTTGTATATTTTCACAGGAATATCTTAGTCTGGACAATTTTAGCTCTACATCATCTGACTTAGGAAATTTAAATTCGCACCTTCAATATTTAACCTCTTTTACTTGTTCAAATTTCAAATGGTTCAAATGGCTCTGAGCACTATGGGACTTAACATCTGTGGTGATCAGTCCCCTAGAACTTAGAACTACTTAAACCTAACTAACCTAAGGATATCACACACATCCATGCCCGAGGCAGGATTCGAACCTGCGACCGTAGCAGTCGTGCGGTTCCGGACTGCGCGCCTAGAACCGCTAGACGCTTGTTCAATTATTTGTCCATTTATAATAATTTTGGCAGTTATGAGTTCCAGACTTTGAAATATCATTTCTTTTAATTTTTCTGTTGATATTCTCATGCCTTATTTAGTAGCTGTTTGTCTCAATTCGTCTGCTGAAGTTTGAACCTTTGTGAATGATATGACCAGTGTGGCTATTAAGAAGGGTGAGGGGTGGAGGGCAACTTTGTCTGACTCCTTGTTGATATCGCCACATTCTGCCCCCGTCATTACGTATCCTTATTTTATTATTTTTGCATAATGACTGAATAGCCGTAATCAGATGCGCTGGAACTCCCAATTCCTAAAGTGATTCCCATCACATCTTCAGCGTTACCTTGTCAAACGCCTAGCATACTAAAACATAGTAAGCTGGCAATCTAAATTCCCTTACTTGTGCCAAAGTGAAAAGATAATCAGAAAAATGGTCTACCGTTTCTAAACCCGCTCCATTTCACTACTGGCAAGCAAATGATATTTTTTAGATATGTGGCCGAACAGTTCAGAATGTCACACTATTCGGTCCCACAACAACCTACGTCAAACACGCATGAACTGTCGAATGTGTACAGAGCGTATTTCCAGACAACCGAATTTCTCCAGGCACAAGAAAGGTCAAGGATTACTCTGGACACTTGTATAAACATTTCACCCACGCCCTCCCTCAAACTTCCCCATCACACCAGGACGCCTCTGGGAACCCTCAAAAGTAAGTCAAATCTGGGAAACCCGGACGTGTGACAACCGTGTCATGAGATGTCAAGTGTTGCTTGAATTACTCATCTACTTTCTCACACTTAACGTTGTTGTATAAGTGGTTACATAATTTCTCTAGTTTCCACAACGGTTCTTATTACTTCTTATCTGCATCGTCTGAGTTTCCGCTTATTTCTCAGTAAGGTAATGTATTTTTACTGCTTCCTTTCCAGTTTACATTTTCTCTGCACCACCTTAAATTTATTCATTGTTCCGTTTCATTCTCTACGTCGTCATATGGGATACACTATTTGTAATGCATAATAGCCTTTATTATGAGATTACGTTTCAGAGGAGCTTCAGGAAGGATTCGTTGGTACTGAATATACCAACATAATTATTATTTGTCAAGCCTTAGAATGTAAGCTAATAGGCTTAAAAATTAGGAATATTTAGTTTCTCACAGCGGTTAGGTGACAACTTCATTTATGTCAACGTAGGAACTGCCTACGCGAATATCGGTGCCGCACACGACAAAACGGTCAACAATGTGAGAAACTCGTACAAATCTGTCATGCAAGATCAAACGGTGCTCGCTGAACTACGTCTCGTGAAACACTATTTTGAGTAGACAGAAAATAGTTAAATAAGGAATGGATTCACATTTGCGAAACTACTACACGTGTATATAGGCCTAGTAGCCATTTTGTTATGAATGGTGGACGCTAGTTCGTATAGAACAACCTTCCCCCTTCCCCCCCCCCCCACCAAATTCCATCCCCACTCACCCACTCACCTCATCCCCTGTCTTGTTCCATGTATAAATGGTGTAGCATGCACCCCTATGGATTAAAATTTCTCTGATTTTACCGTCATTGTCATTTCGCAAACTATATTTCGGGGGGGGGGGGGGGGGGGAGTAGTGGGTTTCTTGCTGCTTCCTATAACGTACAGGAAAATAATCCGATCTAATCCAGATGTTCTTGATTTTAAAAGTGTTTCTCCGGGGTCGGAAGTTTAAACTCTCCGCTACTACTCGCCACGCAGGAGTTGCGATATACGAACAGCCAATGATCGCAGTTAAGTACCAGCAAAGCACGAAGGACAGTACCGAAATCCCAATAGCAGTCGCCCACTTCTATATAGGCTATATAAGCTACCCTTATATTTAAGAGTAAATTTACTTGCGATCCTCAGCACCTGCTCTGTAACGTCTGCCAGTAGAATTGAGTCTCCATCAACGAGATACTCTCACATTTTGAAAAAAAAGGGAAAACCACGGAAGTCTGGATAACAGGATGGGGATCTGAAACATCATCCTCACGAATACGAGTCCAATGTGTCATCACGTCACCGCTTCGCTCTGTAGGACTCAGACGAACTTTGTAAGTCACCTCCTTCGTAGATGATTCACGTCTTCTTAGAATTCCTTCGAACATATGTTTCTGACATACGTTTTTCGAGCAAATATTTTAATGCGACAGTTCCACTATTCATCGCACCAGACACGTACTCGTAGGTCATTAGGGGTTCTAACTGTTTGCCATAGGCAAGTTAGGTAGCGCTCATACGCTCAGTATTATTGACAGTAGTGTAATATTTATGCCCACTCTGTCTTCATAGCTAACAGGACGCCCAGAAACTCGTATTTACTGTTTCTTGTCTTTCGAAACGCAAGCAGAAATTATTCTGAACGTGTGAAAGATGGCCGTTATGGTTTTTTGTGAATATTTCAATACACCAGGGTCTCTTTAATGGCAGCACAAATTCGTATACCGCACAAACTGAATACAAATTAAACAAGTGAACTTTATACCTCATCTTGTAATGTTATGCTGTGCTTGTCTACTGCAATTGCTATTGGAAACGAACCAAAACAGTATGTTGATGCAAAGCTTACGTTATCTTATGTGTGTACTGCGACAGCTGATGGAAGAAAATTAAACATATATGCTCTCTAGAGATCTGACCTGCTCTTTCTTGTCAAATCTGGTAACTGCTACAAGTAAACGTCACGTGTTAAACAGCAAGCGCACGGCCTTTACGTGAGCATAAGGCGGTAGCTGTCAGTGAGACATTTACGTTTCAATCGAACACTGTACGTAAACATGGATATATGTAGGGAGGTGACACAGCGTCAAGCACTCGTGTTTCTCCACGTCAGTGCCCACATCATGTATGATGTTTCTGGGATTGGTGGTGTATCGCTGCGAACTGTTCAACGTGTCTCCTATGATCCAACATAGGTGGCCGCGAAACACGACTTCAGAATCGTCGTCGACAAAAGATCCCGACCGTGGGGGCGGAGACGCGTTCCACTGCATGTGAATTAAAATCGCTTCCAAACTCGTCAGGAATTACTGCAGGCAGTAAATGAAGACCCATCCCAACCTGTTAGCCAAAGAACATTGCGAGGGGAATGCATGCAATCAACATTTGTAGTCGGTCACCTCATAAAAGGCCACTACTCATACAGGCACATAAAGACGAGAACAGCAAAGTTCACGTGGCCGACCGTCAACGGCGATCGGGATCCGACGCATCCAGGATTAGGGGGAGGGTGCGACCATACCGGCTAAGACTACAGCACACCAATTATGACTCATAATAATTGTTACTATTGTTGTAGAAGTAGATTGTAGGAAATGTTTTCTTAGACCTGCAGCGATTGTTGAAAGGCCAGCCCAGTGCCAGGGGCACGCCCACTGGGGTTAGCTCGGTGGGCATGGCCACAAATTAGTAGGTTTATAGTACATACTGGCACACCTGTAACGCTGCAGGAGGTAGATATTAGTAGTAAAGTAGATTAGAGTTGATAGTATGATTGCCTAATAGTAATCCACATAGATACCTATAGATAATGTAGATACCCGTAGATTGAACTAACTTCCTGTAGCTAATACCAATAGTGAAATATAACAGATAAAGTAAATGCTGCTGAAATGTAATTTGTAGCTAAGTTCGACCCACTAATGATTTCAGGTGGTGGGTTAATTATGTATGATATTGTTTTTTTTAATAAATAAAGATTAAAAAAAGTTCACGTGACTGGAAGAATATGCGCCTAGTTTTCTGAACACTTCCCCACCTTATCACGTCTCTGTTAGCCTGAAAAATCACCAGACTTTAAACTCACAGAAGCTCTGTGGTATACGTTGGAACAACGGGTAAAATTTCATCAGCATTCCCGAAATTTGGTGGAATTGCTTGATCAAATACTCAGCGAGTGGCTAAACCTGGATGCGACGTACGTGCACAACCTTGTGCAGTCTCTGTCTGACCGATAGCATGCGGCTGCCGAGTACAGCGGCGGAACTGCGCGGTATTAAAGGATATTTATAACGATTTCTTTGGGGATACACATTTTTTTTGTCCCAGTAAGTTTACGTCTTCTTGCCCACTTCTTGATCATAATATGGCATTTACTTTTTCTAGCTCTTCGTGGAAATTCGTATGGAATTTATTGAATTTCTCTCAATCTCGACAGGAATAACGAGTGTTGTGCAATATCACGCTCACAGTACAATAAGTTAAACAATACAGTGAACATGCGTGTTTATTTTAAAAGCTCTGTAGTCTTCTTCGTTATAAATAGCAAATCGTCAGCATTGATTTGAGACGGTCAGTATTATTGCACAACTTTAATTTTTGTCCAATAAATAGTCAGCGTTTCAGACGCTCTTTTCCTTCACCAGTAAAGTCATAATAGGAGAGCGTAAAACAAAAGCACGTAAACTGCCTTGAAACTGACGTCATTGATGTAGTCTATTGTTATGCAAATGTCCTTGGACGCATCTGTTCAATGAGCTTGAAAATGGGAATGATCTACACTCTTTTCCAATCCACTTGAACACTTCTTTGCTGTCTCGATCTACGATAAACTGTTGCTAGATGAGTAATAAAGTCTTTCAGATACTCTCTGGTTCTGGATCGGCTGAAGCTCGTGTAAGTCAGTCCACTTCGGGCTTCGTGTGTTTTGTATCCGGTTACTGTCAAAATTGGAGATCTAACAGTATAGTTAGTGTGTGTACGGTCGGCGTTGCGAAGTTATTGTCGTGTCGTGCCCTGCCAAACCAGTGACACATGTATGAGGGAAGCAGCGCACCGTCTGTCTTCACCGACACACAATATGTTGGTCCCGACAGGCGGACCCTGCTTCTTCAACTCCGTCATTATGTGGTGGACAGATTATATAATCGTCCAGGTTTCCCATCTGATCCAGTCACCCTGCAATATTTTTTGAATTCCTGTTTCGTGCTGTCTTATCTCAAATCCTTCCAGTCCATCTGGGGAATGAATCAGCAAATCAGTTTTTGATAGTATTAGATGAAAACAGTCTTAGTTTCAATTTTAGTTTTTTTTATTTATCAGTCTGAAGATGCTTAAATTAGGTGAAACGCGTAGTTGGTAAATAAAAAAACTAAAATAGCAACCAAGACTGTTTTCAACTAATATTATCTCAAATCATTAATTTCGGCAATCCTGCCATTACGGAAAAGAGGAAACGTAAAACCATTTTCGTGGATGATAAGAGGTTGAGACAGTCTTGAGATGGGAGGATGTTGGTGGTAACGTTTCCGAAGGGAATACCGCGGCAAAAACCTTAAACGATTTGCGGGTTCCATTAGAAATTTAAGCCTGGGTGCTCGTTCTCACTAATGCGAGGACAATACCCGACCACTCCGCCGCCCTCGCCACCAATGTAATACAGGAACATAAATGTGTTCAGAAAATCTACCACAAACTGCCGTCAGCGGAATGGGTCCTGTTTGAGGACTCTTCTTGAAAAGTACAGTGACCTGGGCATTTAGCCAGTTATGAGAACCGCTTCCGTCCTTTAGTGAGCTGCAATAGACGGCTGCTAGACGACTAGACGAGGAGCTAGTTCTTTCTGATAGTCTGTGTGTAGAAATGATATACAGGGTGGTCCATTGATAGTGACCGGGCCGAATATCTCACAAAATAAGCGTCAAACGAAAACACTACACAGAACGAAACTTGTCTAGCTTCAAGGAGGAAACCAGATAGCGCTATGGTTGGCCCGCTAGATGGCGCTGCCATAGGTCAAACGGATATCAACTGGGTTTTTTTAAAAATAGGAACCCCCATTTTTATTACATATTCGTGTAGTACGTAAAGAAAAATGAAGGTTTTAGTTGAACCACTTTTTTCGCTTTGTGATAGATGACAAGTCACAAACGTATAAGTACGTGGTATCACGTAACATTCCGCCTGTATGGACGGTATTTTCTTCGTGATACATTACCCGTGTTAAAATGGACCGTTTGCAATTGCGGAAAAGGTCGAAATCGTGTTGATGTATGGCTGTTGTGATCAGAATGCCCAACAGGCGTGTGCCATGTATGCTGTTCGGTATCCTGGACGACATCATGCAAGTGTCCGGACCGTTCACCGGACAGTTACGTTATTAAAGGAAACAGTAAGTCTTCAGCCACGTGTGAAACGTCAACAAATGATGATGCCCAAGTACGTGTTTTAGCTGCTGTCGCGGCTAATTCGCACATCAATAGCAGACAAATTGCGAGAGAATCGGGAATCTCAAAAACGCCGGTGTTGAGAATGCTACATCAATATCGACTGCACGCGTACCATATTTCTATGCACCAGGAATTGCATGGCGACGACTTTGAACGTCGTGTACAGTTCTGCCACTGGGCACAAGAGAAATTACGGGAAGATGATGATTTTTTGGACGCGTTCTATTTAGCGACGAAGCGTCGTTCACCAACAGCGGTAACGTAAACCGGCATAATATGCACTATTTGGCAACGGAAAATCCACGATGGCTGCGACAAGTGGAACATCAGCGACCTTTGCGGCATTGTGGGAGGAAGGATAATTGGCCCCCATTTTATCGATGGCACTCGAAATGGTGCATGTATGCTGATTTTCTACGTAATGTTCTACCGATGCTACTAAAAGATGTTTCACTGCGTGACAGAATGGCGATGTACTTCCAACATGATGGATGTCCGGCACATAGCTTGCGTGCGGTTGAAGCGGTATTGAATAGCATATTTCATGACAGGTGGATTGGTCGTCGAAGCACCACACCATGGCCCGCACTTCCCCCGGATATGACGCCCCTGATTTCTTTCTGTGGTGAAAGTTGAAGGATATTTGCTATCGTGATCCACCGACAACGCCTGACAACATGCGTCAGCGCATTGTCAATGCATGTGCGAACATTACGGAAGGCGAACTACTTGCTGTTGAGAGGAATGTCGTTACACGTATTGCCAAATGCATTGAGGTTGACGAACATCATTTTGAGCATTTATTGCATTAATGTGGTATTTACAGGTAATCACGCTGTAACAGCATGCGTTCTCAGAAATGATAGGTTCACATAACGTACATGTATCACATTGGAACAACCGAAATAAAATGTTCAAACGTACCTTCGCTCTGTATTTTAACTTAAAAAACCTACCTGCTACCAACTGTACGTCTAAAATTGTTAGCCATATGTTTGTGACAATTATAGTGCCATCTATCACAAAGCGAAAAAAGTATTCCAACTAAAAAATTCATATTTCTTTACGTACTACACGAATATGTAATAAAAATGGGGGTTTCCTATTTTAAAAAAACGCAGTTGATTTCCGTTTGATCTATGGCAGCGCCATCTAGACGGGCAACCATAGCGCCATCTGGTTTCCCTATTCAAGCTAGACAAGTTTCGTTCTTTGTAGTTTTTTGGTTTGACGCTTATTTCGTGAGATATTTGGCCCGGTCACGATCAATGGACCACCCTGTCTATATACCGGCACAATCGCTGTTCCCATGTTGACGGATTTTTGTTGAGTATCCATTTTCCGGACGCTGGCATCAGTATTTCTCATCCTGACGTTTGTGCTACAATTTAATGGATGGATTACTGTTCAGTCCTCCCTCTGTTTAACCGTTTCCGGGAAAGAAGTTTAGTAACTCGATCTTGTCTCTGTTATCTTCCGTTTCGATGTTGTGATGGTCACTGTCTGTATAGAAGGCTTTGATCAGCTTACTCATTTAACATAAGAACAAATCCTCTTAGGATTTTCCGTCAGGTCGGTAGATGTAAATGTACTCTACATTTGGCTAAACGCTTCACGCACGTCTCTACTTACGCTAACTGCGGCTCCATTCAGGTTGGGCTACATGAAGGTCTCTTTTCAGAGCTGTTTTCTATATTAGCTGTACTATTGGCCCACTTTTAAACCTGTACCATGTTTCCGGTGAATTACTTACTTCTATTGCTTTCTTTAACCGGAGGAAACCTTTCCTGTGTTCCAGAGACGATGCCAAGACGGTCCGCCACGCCCGAGGCCCGGAGCTTCGAGTGCCACCAGAGGAGGCTGTGGCTGCTGAAGAAGGCCACCATCAACAGGCACCAGCGCTGGCTGAGGGACGTCGTCGACAGCCCAGACATCGACCACCTGCTGCAGCTCTGGTGCCAGAGGTACGAGGGCTTCGAGGAGTTCGTCGACTGGCTCCTCAGGGAGGAGATCACAGTCAACACGGAACAAAAGTGAATCGTGTGTATAGACAGTGACCCAACGGACGCCCGTGAGGAACTTTTAACTACGGTGTGATTCACTTGCAGTAACTGTCATTACGTTGTTTTATAGTCAAAAAAGTACACGTAATAAAAGTATGTTTCAATGTAACTACTGTGTTTCACTGTTTTCCCGATAGTGCATCTCCTGAAAGCCGGTATTATAATTTTCTGCACTATTATCAGTTGCCTTCGCTAAAAGCATGCGCTTCTACCTTCAGTTATTAATTAATTTGGTTATTTCTTCTGCTTTAACACGCGTATGTAGTTGGCACAGCTATCCTATGTACTCTGCAACATTTTTTCTATATTAAGATTACCTGAAATTGTCAGCGGGAGAGCGATCTCTGAATCTGAGTACTGTAGACTCCTTACTAAAGACGTTTATTTGCTCAGATCGCAAAATAAATACGTATATATATCTCTACAAGTTAAACTTTCATCTTCAGATCTGAAAACATATTGCAAACAATTTTTTTACAAAACTTCCTGGCAGATTAAAAGTGTGTGCCGGACCGAGACTCGAACTCGGAACCTTTGCCTTCCGCGGAAACGTGCTCTACCAACTTTCTTTTTTTTCTTTTAACCTCATTTTGTGCTATATTGTTCGTTGGATTTGTTCGTGGCGGACGTCCGATGACACCCGTTCAGGTACTTTGTTGATCCGTTCACTCAGTTTTTTTTTTATTACAGAGGGTAGCTAACCCTCTGAGCGAGCACGCTGAGCTACCGTGCCGGCTGTCCAACTGGGCTACCCAAGCACGACTCACGCCCCGCCCTCACAGCTTTACTTCTGCCAGTATCTCGTCTCCTACCTTTCAAACTTTACAGAACCCCTCCTACGAGGACGGGGCGTGAGTCGTGCTTGGGTAGCTCAGTTTGTAGAGCACTTGCCCGCTAAAGGCAAAGGTCCCGAGTTCGAGTCTCGGTCCGGCACACAGTTTTAACCTGCCAGGAAGTTTCATATCAGCGCACACTCCGCTGCGGAGTGAAAATCTCATTCTGGAATTTTTTTACAGTTTAACAATCGTTATTTGTTATAAAGAAGAACGTCTAATACACGTATTACATGCCAATTACATACATAGGCCACTGTGTGACTCCATGTAGTGCACTGTCATTTAGTCACGGACATACTTGGGAACAATTGTTACGTAAGAAAAAACAGTCAAGAAAATCCAGCGTCAAAAATATAAAATATAACATGCCTGAGGTAAACATAACTCGTTACTGCACACACTGCAGTGTAACTTGAGACATTGTACAATGACGAAGAGAAACCGCAACATCGAAACATAATTACCGCAGAGTAAAGAAATTTTGGGAATACATATTTCCGGAAGAATGAAATTGCTTATTCATGTAATTAGGAAATGAACGACCAGGTACAGAATCGGTGTAGATCTACGCAAGCTGACGTGCCCTTAGCGCTAGGATTTCAGCCGGAACAAGTCCCGCCCATTCACCCCCGTCCACGCCTATCCATAGTGTAAGGCTCTCCCTAAACAGCCGCCAGTTACACAAACTGGAAGCTACATCAAAGTTGTTATCGTCACAGTCCAACACATGTTACACTGTGACGAGATTAAGTAATGACAAGAAATTTCAGTTTTCCTGGATAGTAATATAATATGAATGTGCATTATTAAAGAAATAAAAATATTTATAGAGAATTGAAAGCATCGCCAGCAATAGAAAACAAAAAATAACGTGATGTTATATAAGGGCAATAAGGACAAATTTTCATTAACTAATTCACTTATTATATATAATACGTTTATTTGAGGGAAACAGCAGAGCAAACATACAGTGCGTAAACAATGGTCTTGGATCTGTCATGCCGGCAGTAAAGCCACGGATGCAGTCGACTAACTCTGTTGTCTAAAATCGATGTTATGTAGAAATAAGTGAAAGTCGTTTTGTTCATGTAGGACTTCATAGTAGCTCACGAAAATTAAAGAATATACGAATGCCATAAAATAGAAATGCCTAGTGAAAGCAGTAAGGTATTTGCTTATATGCCATATTTCGTTAGTATTTCTTGGGTAATGGGTGAATTTTAACTTGTCAATTCTTCGAATGCCATACCTGCTAATTATAAACGAGGTTAGAAAGACTTGTGGCTGTTTCTGTGTGGTTAGTGTCCTATATGCTGTTGCAAACGTCTCAGGAAAATAATCTGTCGTTATTCTTTGTTCTGTCTGTTTTTAACCAAAAGATTTATTAATTTCGTAAATGTCGTTCAAACCATTTAAAAAAAATAATAATGTGATGTGTATGTTTGTCACAGAGTAGTTATAGAGGAAATAAATGCTGCAGTGTTTCACGGCTGTAAAACGTCCTTCATGCTGTGCTAGTTCTTCTTCCACCCCTAAAACTTTTCAGCAAAACTATTCAGTGAATAACACGCAAGAACAGCTTGGTTCGATCTAGCAAGAACAAGGTAATTTTGATGCCATCTGGAAGTATAGTGAACATTGGTGCTTGTTTCACATATACTGCCTGAGTTCTGAAACTTAAGTGTCAAGTATACTATGGTCCCTCTTTCTCCAATCAAATTATTCTTTGAGGGCAGGTTTTTCCTGTTGTAGCTTTCGGTGCTTCTTCTCACATAGAAGTATGTTTCTTCATAGGCTATTCATCTGAATACTGAGTGATTGGTGCAAAGAATGGCAGCTAACTCTAAATATAGATAAATGTAAATTAATGCAGATGAATAGGAAAAAGAATCCCGTAATGAAGTGGGACAGGCATGTAATGGCAGTTGTGGGGAGGCGGATAGTCGTCTTCGGTTCATTGGTAGAATTTTGGGAAGATGTGGTTCATCTGTAAAGGAGACCGCTTATAAAACACTGATACTACCTATTCTTGTGTACTGTTCGAGCGTCTGGGATCCCTATCAGGTCGGATTGAGGGAGGACATAGAAGGAATTCAGAGGCGGGCTGCTAGCTTTGTTACTGGTAGGTTTGATCATCACGCGACTGTTACGGAAATGCTTCAGGAACTCGGATGGGAGTCTCTGGGGGAAAGGAGGCGTTCTTTTCGTGAATCGCTACTGAGGAAATTCAGAGAACTAGCATTTGAGGCTGACTTCAGTACAATTTTATTGCCGCCAACTTATATTTCGCGGAAAGACCACAAGGTAAGAGAGATTAGGGCTCGTACAGAGGCATATAGGCAGTCATTTTTCCCTGCTAGTTGTGGTACGAGGTACCCTCCGCCACGCACCGTATGGTGGATTGCGGAGTATGTATGTAGATGTAGATGTAGATGAGTTCTCGTATTTAAAGAATTCAGTGCTAAATTGTTTTCTCTTATGTTTGCTGTGGAAGTACCTGGCACAGCTGAGGCCAACTGTGCACGTTTTTTGTAACGTGTCTTTTAACTATCTGGCGAAGTTTAAGACCTGGCAAGATATTAATTTAACATTCACTCCGAGCGAGTGCAGCCGAACGCGGTAAACCACGTGGGTCAACTGGAACGATGCCAGGGCGCCTAACGAAGACCGGGGAAACCGAGGGTGAGTGGGCGGGACTTGTTCCGGGTGAAATCCTAGCGCTAACGATTCCTCGCAAGCTGCACTGCTGTGTTGAACGGGAAATTAATCATCAGTCGCTCTGTAAGGCAGTACAGTGGTCACCCTGGAGGGGCCTCTTCCCCCACCACGAGCACACGTCAGTTGAGCGACAGCCTATACCTGGAAGTGCCTCGGCGTACAGCGTATCGTATGTCTGTAGTGTGGTCTGCGGACAGCCATAGGCCGTCTCTGCTCTGCCTCCGGTAGGCCACGTGACGTGTCCCCCCCCCCCCCCCCCCCGCCAGTATTGTCACCACCGCCCGCCGCCATCTCCCAGCCCCAATCACAGCATCCCAGACCTGAGCAGCCGCGCTTTTCCAAAGCGGTCTACCTTCCTACCTACCCTTGACCAGGTCTCATACTCGACTGGCATTTCTTTTTGTGTGTTCATGACTGTGTCAATCAACAACGCCAGTGGCCAGCACTTTCCTCAGTTGACTTACGGTTCGGAGATATTTTCTGCCGATTCTGTGCAAGAAGGAGAAAAATAAGCAATAATAATGAGAATGACATCCATTCAAGGACACATAAAACTACTAATTCTTAAAGAAACAGCAGAAAGATTCAGGCTCATAATATCGTTCGGGAGAAAGTCTAGCAAAAATTTCTTACTCAATATTCTAAAATCTAATTATAGGAAAATCGAAGGGGTTTCTCAGATTATATAGCTACACGAAACAGTTCAGGACACTACTTACGTAATTCGTTCCCGCAGAATAGCAACGGCTGTCACCTTGCCGGCCGAGCGGTTCTAGGCGCTACAGTCTGGAACCACGCGACCGCTACGGTCGCAGGTTCGAATCCTGCTTCGGGAATGGATGTGTGTGATGTGCTTAAGTTAGTTAGGTTTAAGTAGTTCTAAGTTCTAGGGGACTGATGACATCAGAAGTTAAGTCCCTTAGTGCTCAGAGCCATTTGAACCATTTTTGTCACACTTGCAAATGATATAGGCAACAAAAATTGCGTCTGAAAGTACATAAAATTGAATCAATACAATGCAGTCATCACATCAGTGTGAAGCTCAGGCACTTATTGCAACTAGGAAAAGTGGCCTGGAAGAGCTCGAAAACAGAGCACGTAAAGTAATCAGTAACAGTTTAGATCCAAGTTCCGCTGAAGAGAGAACGAACAGACTGCAAACAAATTAAAAATTGGAAAGCATACAAACAACTACACGAATATCAAAGAAATTCCATCTAGAATTCTACACAACAACAAGACAAATTGCAGAACCCTACCAAAGTCGTATTAGAGCCCCTACTGAAACAAGAAAATGGGTTGATTCAGTAACAGAAGATCTGAAACAAGCAGGAATAACACAATATCATGTAAAAATTACCAGACAGAAAAAAGATTCGAGCACAAAATTCTCGCAAGGACGCCTTGAAACGTCCCCTTCGTCCGTCCTAGGACGTACCGTTGAGTCGTGCAAGTAACTAACTCCCAACGGCCTACAGCTAAATAGCTACAAATCATTATCTAGGATAAAATACACGTACTTCATTCGTGGATTTCGAATAAGAGAAATAAAATTTTATACATAATTTAAATATAGCTTTCTTAATATTGATAATTTTATTAAATTTTTGTAAATAAGACGGAGTAAACAAAAATTTCGACGTCTTTTCAGTAGGCTAACCATCTCAGTGCCAGTTGCTAAAATTTACCTAATACGATTCTCACACTAGGAGTTGAGTTAAAATGCGTTATTTTGCTTTGAAACAAAGGTTATTCTACACTTACGGTTTAGATGATTCTACTGGACCATCAAAAATAGATATATTGTCACGTAGAAGAAGGTATAAGTAGCTGAACACTTGCTTCACTTACCGAAGGTTTATTCAGCACTTGAACATACAAGAGCGCGGAGCGAACTGCCTCCGGCCAGAACACATGCAGTATATATACAGCTACAGAACTTTCTAGTACAATGATTCTTGACATTTGTGGATACTTCTCAAATTTACTCGAACCGATCATAGAAATAAAAGTGCTACAAACGAGATGAAATTTGAACTCGCTACCCTCGGTGCAAGACTTCAGTATCATAACGTCTATACCATGGTTGTACTCAGCTTCTTCTGCCACAATCGTGTGTTTACCTAGGTTTTCGATTAAGATAATGATATGTAACTGTGTTTTTTTTTGGGCGGGGGGGGGGGGATAGAATTTGAACCAATAACACATGCGGAGCTACAGTAAGACTTTGTTGGAAACAGAAAAACAAAATTTAAGCCTAGGTGACTTAACATGATCGGACTGCACGAATACACACTTAAAATTATATCGTCCTCATACATTCTCGCAAACGTTCCCGCCCTTCGTTTGGCAGTTTACTCACAGAGACGAGCTACCGACAACCACTGACTGTCATTACATCATATCCAGTCGGCCGCACAACAAAAATAACATTTACTTATTTCCTTTTTGAGATACTCTGCTGCACAAGAATATTCAATTCAGACTTGTCTTACATCATCTACGCCCCATTAAAGACAGTACATTATTCAGCTTGACGATTTTCTTCTTTTTACAGTAAAACCGTTTTCTACGTTAATTCAACAACTTTCGGAATAGAAGAACTTCGTTTGAATAAGTGCGGTTGCGTGGGACGAGTACTGCAGCTGTTGCTGGGCACACACAGTGTTAACGAGGTTACAAAGCGGAAATCTCCATTGTTCCATGTCTGATGTGTCTACTATCACTTTCGTGAATGCCCATCTCCTGCTTAGTGTCAAGCAGGAAAACCGTGTCGGAGGATCGAACTTTATTAGGAAGTGACCACTAACAAGCTCTAGACGCATGTGCTCGCTAACACTGGTAGAATGTCAAGTGAGAATTTTCTCGATGAAACGTTTGTGTATGGATGTTCCAATCGGGACTAACCTCCTCAAACAACCGGGAGAGACTAGCATGCGTACGCCGATTACAACAAAACAGGAAAAGAATGCAGTGGCGGAACACATGTGTAAGATTCCAGTAGCACTCGAGGAGACAGATTTTTGTCAAATGAGAGGACGATAGTTTCACCCAGACACAGCAAGAAGGAGTATAGGCTGACGTCTATCGAGATACAAAGCGGAGCGTAAAATCAATACAGATATTTGTGGGGACATTCCTGGGCCGGACACAGTTTCCAATTATTGTCCAAAAGGATTCATCAGGTGTGAAGATGTACCCAGCCTTACTAAAATCAACAAGTTCGATGAAGTGGACAGCAGTAATGTCTCTTGTAGGTCCCCGTAGCACCGATCCTCTGTCCATCATGTCCACGAAAGATGACACGTTGCGTTGTTGTTGAAAAGCGAGAGGTAGTAACTAAATGCCAGCAGTTTTTCCGTTTACATATAATGAACAGGCCATATGTACGCAAGACCTTGCATAGCAACACACAACACGACACAACTCAACGCGGAGACAAGGACTACATGCAACTCAAAAAAGCAAGAGCACATGTATGAAACCAAATTGTATATACTTTCCTACAATAATAAAATAGTTCACAGAATATTAAACACTGAAAGAAACTGAGACTTCGAATCGGAAGCAGAACTGACAACAGAACACATAAAATCTTGGAACTCAGGAAACACCCAGACATAAATTCAACAGGTCAGACGTATGTGAACTTACATGTAACACTTATCCGTCAGCGTAGATAGGGCAAATTTGCAGCAACTTTAAAATAAGATACTCAGAACACCGAGCAGTGCACAACCATCATCCAACTAAAATATATTTTTAAAGAAAGTAAAATCCTCCTACAGCCTATAGTCTACCATAAACTTAGAATAGAGAGAACTTCCACATACAGAAGGCGTTAACAGCAGGAAAACGGATTATAAAAGAGTATACCTCCTTCGGAACGACTGACTCAGCAAATAAGAAAGTCAAAATAACTTTCAGTGACATTATAAGCAAGAGTAGTAGCATTAAGAGTGCAACGGGGATTCCACTGTTAAATGCAGAGGAGAGAGCGGAAAGGTGGCAAGAGTACATTGATGGCCTCTATGAGGGGGAAGATTTGTCTGACGTAATATAAGAAGGACCAGGAGTCAATTTAGAAGAGATGGGGGATCCAGTTTTAGAATCAGAATTTAGGAAGGCTTTGGAGGATTTAATGTCAAATGAAGCAGGAGGTAAAGATAATATTCCATCAAAATTTCTAAAATCATTGCGACGAAGTGGCAACAAAACAACTGTTCATGTTGCCGTGTAGAGTGTAGTAGTCTGGCGATATACCATTTGACTTTCGGAAAAATATCATCCAGACAATTCCGAAGATTGCAAGAGCTGACAAGAGCGAGAATTATCGCACAATCAGCTTAACAGCAAATGCATCCAAGTCGCTGACAAGAATATTATACAGAAGAATCGAAAAGACAATTGAGGATGTGCTATATGACGATCAGTTTAGTTTTAGGAAAGGTAAAGGCACCCGAGAGGTAATGCTGAAGTTGCGGCTGATAATGGGAGCAAGACTAAAGAAAAATCAAGACATGTTCATAGGATTTGTTGACCTGGAAAAAGCGTTCGACAATGTCAAATGGTGCACGATGTTCGAAATTCTGAGGAAAATAGGGGGTAAGCTATAGGGAGAGACGGGTAACATACAATATATACAAGAGGCAAGAGTGGACGACCAAGAATGAGGTGCTCGGGTTAAAAAGGGCGTAAGGTAGCGATGTAGTCTTTCCCTCCTACTGTTCAAGCTGTACATCGAAGAAGCAATGATAGAAATGAAAGGAAGGTTCAGGAATGGAATTAAAATTCAAGGTGAAAGGTTATCAATGATACGATTCCCTGATAACATTGCTATCCTGAGTGAATACAAAGAAGAATTACATGATATGCTGAATGGAATGAACAACCTAATGAGTACAGAATATGGATTGAGAGTAAATCGAAGAAAGACTAAAGTAATGAGAAATAGCAGAAATGAGAACAGCGAGGAACCTAACATCAAGATTGATGGTCACGAAGTAGATGAAGTGAAGGAATTCTACTAGCTAGGCAGCAAAATAACCAATGACGGACGGAGCAAGGAGGACATCGAAAGCAGAGTAGCACTGGAAAAAATGAAACATATGCCTTAATTTGAGAAGAAATTTCTGAGAATGTACGTCTGGAGCACAGCATTGTACGATAGTGAAACATGGACTGTGGGAAAACCGGAACAGAAGAGAATCGAAGCATTTGAAATGTGGTGCTATAGGCGAATGCTGAAAATCAGGTGGACTGATAAGGTAAGGAACGATGAGGTTCTGCGCAGAATCGGAGAAGAAAGGGATATGTGGAAAACGCTGATGGGAAGAAGAGATAGGATGATCGGACATCTGTTAAGACATCACTGAATGTATTCCATGGTACTGGTAGATAGTGTCGGAAGTTCCATGCGGCTTTTCGCGGATGATGCTGTAGTATACAGAGAAGTTGCAGCATTAGAAAATTGCAGCGAAATGCAGGAAGATCTGTAGCGGATAGGCACTTGGTGCAGGGAGTGGCAACTGACCCTTAACATAGACAAATGTAATGTATTGCGAATACATAGAAAGAAGGATCCTTTATTGTATGATTATATGATAGCGGAACAAACACTGGTAGCAGTTACTTCTGTAAAATATCTGGGAGTATGCGTGCGGAACGATTTGAAGTGGAATGATCATATAAAATTAATTGTTGGTAAGGCGGGTACCAGGTTGAGGTTCATTGGGAGAGTCCTTAGAAAATGTAGTCCATCAACAAAGGAGGTGGCTTACAAAACACTCGTTCGACCTATACTTGAGTATTGCTCATCAGTGTGGGATCCGTACCAGATCGGGTTGACGGAGGAGATACAGAAGATCCAACGAAGAGCGGCGCGTTTCGTCACAGGGTTATTTGATAACCGTCATAACGTTACGGAGATGTTTAACAAACTCAAGTGGCAGACTCTGCAAGAGAGGCGCTCTGCATCGCGGTGTAGCTTGCTGTCCAGGTTTCGAGAGGGTGCGTTTCTGGATGAGGTATCGAATGTATTGCTTCCCCCTACTTATACCTCCCGAGGAGATCACGAATGTAAAATTAGAGAGATTAGAGCGCGCATGGAGGCTTTCAGACAGTCGTTCTTCCTGTGAACCATACGCGACTGGAACAGGAAAGGGAGGTAATGTCAGTGGCACGTAAAGTGCCCTCGGCCACACACCGTTGGGTGGCTTGCGGAGTATAAATGTAGATGTAGATGTAGACTAGAGGGAGCTGTAGAAGGTGAAAACTTTGGAGGAAGACAGAGACTGGAATACATACAGCATGTAATTGAGGGTGCAGCTTGCAAGTGCTATTCTGAGATGAAGAGATTGGCCCAGGAGGGGAATTGGTGACGGGTCGCATCAAACCGGTCAGAAGATTGGTGAGAAAAAAAAGATCCTCACTATGCAGTGTCACACCAATAAACGCACCTTACAGAAAAGACGACGCAAAGCGCTAAACACAAACACACACACACACACACACACACACACACACACACACACACACATGCCGTATACATAGCGCCAAAACCAGCAAAGCACTGAGGGACAGAGTACATGCTACCTCATCCGTTGATTATTAACTTCACTATCGATAATTTCTGATGTCGGTCATCTTTTGATTGTGTTGGCGCAAGTAATAACAGTGCGCACGCTATCTTTAACGATTTATTGTGGAAACCAAGGTTTAAAATTCGCTAGCACAGCGCTGCAGTTTTGCCTTGAAAATTGCAGGTTGTGCTTCTGTCGAAATATTGGCGGTTGTCGACGCTGTCGACCGGCTACGTACCCGTAAGTTATTTGAACTGCAAATACACTCGTGAAATATCTTCCCACAACAAAATAGATATAGAGTAATGTGTTCATTCGCCAACCAAATTCTCATTTTCACAGCTTTGAATGAAATAAACTCAATGCCGATGGCAAAAAATTACTGATATACTGTATTTTTATATCAGTATGAAAGAAAACGGTGTTTTGTACAACGGGTGGAGCTTACATCCAGTAATTTTATGTGCAAACACGTTCCCTGCAAGAGTAGCAAAACCAAATAGTGAATACTTAGCTATTTTACTTCTTACTTTCAGACAAATGATTTCACAATGCATTAGATCGTTTTCTCTACAATAAATTTTGTCATTGACATCATAAATATCAGTGCAGATGACAATTTAATCAACAGTGATGTGGGACTTCTTTTCAACCCTATCTGGAGCTCACTGGTGGCAATTACTATACTGAACCAAGAACCAAGAAACATGACGTAGCACTTTGAGGAGATTTAATTCAACTCGCAGGGTCACACTGGCTTCGGCGCAACGGCGGAAGGCCGCTATTCTCACGGCAGTGGACGCTGTAAGCGCTATTTTCGTCCAACTTTAAAATCTTTTCCACGCATGCATGATTCCTGAAAGTCGCCCCGATAAATTTTGAAGCCGCCTCGTGAATTTCACCAGACTAGTCCTGTAGCACTAAGTACCCTAACCACCTGCGATACCGAAGAGTTGACTGGAAGCATTATCAAGGGACTATTAGAATGTTATACAGCGGCAAACCCGAAAAATGTATCTGCAATTCGGCATCAGTTTGGGAAGCACAAAAACATCCTACAAAACGCAACTGAAAAATATTGCTATTTAATAAACCAATGGAGGTCCAAGGCAAACTCTTGCCATGGATGTGGGAACTGCCCCCAAAGGCGGATGAATCAGCAATGAACAATGACATGAAGATGCAGAAGGCAACGGAAATCACTGCGTTTAAGTGACATACGTTGTATCCACAGGACATGTTACTTGTAACTGAGAAAGTGTCACGATAGTCTGTTCATTGGCAAAAAATTACGGACCAGTTCCTCATTCTGATCTCCGGCAGGGGACTACCAAAGTAGAGGCGACCATGAGAAAAAGATTGAATTAACAACGAAATGGTAGTGTCCTACGAGTCGGGGCGTGGAAAGTCAGAAATTGGAACGTGGTAGAGAAACTAGAAAATCTGAAAAGGGGAGTGCTAAGGCTCAATATAGATATTGTGTGGGTGAGTGAAGTAAAATGGAAAGAGGATAAGGATCTCTGGTCGCATGACTATAGAATAACATCAACGGCAGCAGAAAATGATATAACCGGAGTAGGATTCGTTATGAACGGGAAGGTAGGGCAGAGAGTGAATTACTAAGAACAGTTCAGTGATGGGGTTGTTCTCGTCAGAAACGACAGCAGGCAATCACCAACAACGATAGTTCAGGTACACATCCCGACGTCACAGAAGATGAAGAGAGACAATGTATGAGGAAACATCAGTAATTCAGTACGTAAAGGGAGATGAAAATCTGATTGTCATGGGGGATTGGAATGCGGCTGTAGGTGGAGTAGTGGAAGAAAGGGTTGCAGGAGAAAACACAGAGGAGAAAGACTAATAGAGTTTCGCAATAAATTGAAGCTAGCAAGAGCGAATACTCTATTCAAGAATCACGAAAGGAGGTGGTAACTTGGAAAAGGCAGGGAGATACGGGAAGATTTCAGTTAGATTACACCATGGCTAGGCAGAGACTTCGAAATGAGATTCTGGATTGGAAGCCGTACCCAAGAGGAGATCATCACAATTCAGTAGTGATGAAAGGTGGGCTGAAGTTCGAGAGACCTGTCAGAAAGAATCAATGCACAAAGAAGTTGGGTACGGAAGTACTTAGGAAATAAGAGATACGCTTGAAATTGTATGAGGCTGTAGATATTGCGGTAATGAAAGGCTCAGTAGACAGTTGAGTTGAAGAGCAACGACAATCACAGAAGTTGGAAAGAAAAACATAGGTAGAAACACGGTAACAGAAGAAATACTTCAGTTGATGGATGAAAGAAGGAAGTACAGAAATGTTCAGAGAAATTCAGGAGTAACGAAATATAAGACTCTTAGGATTGAAACAAATAGGAAGTTCAGGGATGCTAAGGCAAAATAGCTCCATGAGAAATGAGAAGGAAACGAAAAATAAATGATTGTAGGGAAGACTGACTCAGCATACAAAAAAGTCAAAAGAACCTTCGGTGAAATTAAAAAGAAGTGTAGTGACATTAAGAGTGCAAAGGGAATTTCTCAGTTAAATGCAGAGGAGAGAGCGGATAAGTGAAAAGAGTACATTGAAGGTCTCTACGAGGCTGAAGACTTGTCTGATGATGACATTATAGAAGAAGAAACAGGAGTCAATATAGAAGAGACACGAGATCCATTATTAGAACCAGAACTTAAAATGGCTTTGGAAGAGCTAATATGGAATAAGGTATAAAGGATAGATAGCATTTCATTCGAATTTCGAAAATCGTAGAAGAATGTTGGAAATTAGGTTGACTGGTAGCGTAACGAATGTAGAATCGGCGAGGAAAGGAATATATGGAAAACACTGACAAGAAAAAGGATGTTAGAACATGCGTTAAGATATAAGCGAATAACTTCTATGTTAGTAGAGGGAGCTGTAGAGGGTAAAACCTGTAGGGTAAGACAGCGATTTGAATTCATACGTCAGATAATTGAGGACGTATGTTGGAAGCGTTACTCTGACGTGGAAAATTTGGCAAAGGAGAGGAATTCATGGCGGGCCGCATCAAACCAGTCAGAAGATTGATGACCTTAAAAAAACAATGTGTTCCACAACGAGACCAGAACACGAAACAGGCAACCATGCTTTGTCTGGGGGACACGTTTCGTATGCCAGCATCACAGTGGTCAATTGTGGTCAAGTAGCGTTAGCTTCGACTGCAGTGTCTTCTTATCATCCTGTTGTGCCCAGCAGAGTGACTTGGCATGTTGTCGTCGCAGGGCGGGATGACGTCACGTTCAGGTAGAGGATTAGAGCGAGGACCGCATCCAGTTGCTGTTATCGCTTTTGTCGTGGCCAGTCGGCGACCTATCTTTACATTCCTCCAATTAAGCGACTTACGGTAACCACTCGCTGCAGCTCTGGCTGTATGGGAGTAATGGCCCTTTTAAACACGGCCCTTTTCAACTAGCGATTTTCTTGTTTCAGTACACTACCTGTGACAAGAGAGTCTATTACAGCGTTATTTGGGACGAAAACGCACACGTCAGAAGCGGTGACAGTGGTGCCAAAATGGGATGTGTTCTGGTGCTGTCTACTGTGAAAGTGAGGTTTGTAGGATCGACCTTCTTGCAAAAAGTGGGGTGAATGATTGCAGCCTTAAGGAACTAGCAACGATAACGGAATACTTTAGTGACCAACGCTAATTTCGTAGTAAATTATCGAGGCCAATGTGTACGGTTAATGCTCCATATTGCAGAAAACTGGAGGAATGGTCCAAACAACACGAAAGCCTTTAATTCACGCGAGTGAATAAATACATAGAAACATACCAAACAATATTTGGAATACTGTATATGATTTCTTTTTTCCTTTTTTATTTCTCTCTTTTTTTCTTTCAGAGTACCAAATAATATCTGAAACCATCTCTCTGCTTTAGTAAACCAGTCTTTTCCACTATTGAAACAATTGTCATTGATCACATATCTATTTAAATTGTGTTCTATGCACAGTTCAAGTAGACTTTTCATACCTGCGTTTAGATATTTGGTCTCAATTGCGAGATAGCACTCAAAGGAAAAATGTCAAGTCTTTATGCATTCTCCGAAATGTGTCAGGAAAACAAAACAAAGAAATCGAGTGACTGATAGCTGATGACGCCGCTGTTTCCTATTTATGGGCATACGCTACTGTTTCTCATCAACATGATCATATCGTCAGCTACGAAACTCACAACTGAAGAGCTGTGTTGTAATCTCACTGTGAGAAATCCTGCTCGTTAAATATAAGCCTACATGAACATAACGAAATAGCACTGCATATTCTTGGGGTGCTTGACTTTCGGGCTAAAAATGCTCTGTTAACATCAAATGAGTTCTCACAAGGTGTTCTCCCAAACGTGCAAGGGAAAGGAAAGTAAGAACGGTTAAAAAGTTTCACAGTGTCATTGATGTTGCCCTTGGAAATATTCTTACATTAAGATATAGTTGCCTTCAGCTGTCAGGATAATGTGAGCACATTGTTCCCCATGGGCTTATAATCTCCTCATAGTACCGAAATCTGGTTCCTTCACCGTGGCTGCGTTATAACTTAAGGCGAAATATCATGGGCTTACCTAACTCGCAAGATTCAAGAACGCCTCGCAAGTAGTGTACTTTGAATGAGCGTTTCCGTGTGTATCTCTCAGCTTCCTTTCTGTCACGTTCTCGGGTCACTGACTCGTCTAGTCACGGGGCTGGTGACCGCCCACCCAAAGATATCTCCTCGTGACACCGGCGATTCTGCCCTTTGGTCATTCGGTGATATCAGGTGTAGTTGTACGCAGGTTGTAGAAAATTTCTGCCATCGTGAAATGGCTTGGTCTGGATGCAACATTATAAGGACTGTTATTTTGTACAGTGTCAATGCACTTACAGAGACAAGAAAATATTATTTTCACGGCGGGTCATCGTGTTATTAGAATCTAGGCTTCCTGCGACTGTACCTGTTTTTGGAGAGGGAGTTGGCCAGCTAGATGTTCAACTACCATTAGTTTCCGAGTCCTGGTCGACTATTAGGGAGTTCATTGTATTTGTATATTTACAATGTAAAAACTTCTTAGTGAGGTTTTCGAACTGTGAAATTGGAGAGAATTAACATCGGATGAGTCTTTATTATTTGGAGCCTACTTCAAGATATCAGGGCACTTCAGATCAACCTTCTCGTTCTTTGTGGTTCATCTTGAGATGAAGAGCTATTCAGTTTCAGTCAACAGTACGGTAATGTATGACGCACTCTGTTGGCTGCTGTCCCCGTGATAGAACCAACGATCAGTTAAAAATATTTTGTGATCTCATACATGCTCTTAGCAATACGCATTTCACCATTTTGTAGCTACTAATTATCTTCGAGAGTAAGTAAAACGAAGCTATAGTTGAACTAAGAACACTTACATGAGTCACTAAATTGTTTCAATACACTATCAGAACCGCAAGCCAACATAAAAGAAGTATTATTTCCCTCCCTCCGCTTTGCAGTAGTGAAGGTTAAAATAATTTTACGATCTTTGACTGTTCATACTTTTTAAAATGAGCATTTCTTTATTCCTTAGTTCCCTTGTCCACAATCAGCTAGTTATGTTGCATGGCTACCATCAAGAACTTAAAATATCAGAGCTACATCTAGCCGTCATAACCACTGGGATTACTCAGTAGCGTAAACGAATTCGTTATGATGTCGGATCGAATTGCTCAGATTACATGTACAGTGGAGATTTCAGTTTACGCTCACATTTTACTCGTATTACTGTGGCGTGTAGACGGAGGTCTGATTTTTTTATACCTTGGATGTACGCCTCACGGTGAAAGCAGCTAGTGATGTGCAACTGAATAACGATATGAAAATAGGTTCATTTTGAATGCGGTCAACATCAGAAGTTCCCAAAACTGTTTTAAAGTGAAAGGAAGTGAAACATTTTAACGAACTGTAGCAAGGGTGTAGGAAATGAGCAGCGAGCATCAGTGCCGATAGGGAGTGAGTTCGAGTTATTCAGAAGGGACATCCTTCCGCCGCCGGCAGCTACTGTGGGAGCGACACTCATTTAGTCTCAGGTGCTCACGGGTAAGAGAGAGAGAGAGTGGCGAAAGTCAGTGGTAGGAATAGATATTCCGATAGTTTGAAGCATAGGATCAATCTAAAGGTTTGGTACAAAATGAAGGAGCTGATGGACGAGTCGAAATACGACAACTTTGAAACGGGACTTTACGGTCTAGGAAGTAATCCTGAGTCAGTGATCAGACCACACCTCCGTTCATCACGTCTGAATGGAGATACAAGGTCTTCCAGAACTGTCAGACGACGTACGCCTACCGCTTAACGTGGGTCGTCAAATGTGGATGCGAGTATATGGACCACCTGCACACTTTTCTCAGAAAGTACGTGACATACTCAGTGTCGCATGTGGCAGGCGTTGGATTGGAAGGCCAGGTAGAATTGCATGGTCACGCCACTCTGCTTATCAGATGAACCTCAATCTTTTGTGTGGGGACATACCAAAAGCTTCGTGTAACGCTAACTCTCGACAAATGAACACTTCTCGCTGGAATACTTGCAACGTCTGATGAGATCTGTGCGACGCTTGGTGTGCATTGTAAAGTGTGTCAGCATTTTGTACGAAGATGTTATGCTTCCATGGAATGTCGTAGTCACCATTTTGAACATCTTCTGTAATGTACATATCTGCTGAGTAAATAGTGCATTATCTTCGCTGAACCAAGGGCACGTGTTCGTTGCTTGTCCTTGTTGTTCCGCACATTCAAAAGCTTTCACTGGCTCAGAACAACCTCTAGGGCCATAAGTTCATATCGCAAAGTACTTTTATTTCGACTGTTGTATCAGTTCAGTTTATGCGCATCTTTTTGCATCACCCTACATGTGGTTTGGCAACGGCCTTGCCGCAGTGGATACACCGGTTCCCGTCAGATCACCGAAGTTAAGCGCTGTCGGGCTGTGCTAACACTTGGATGGGTGACCATCCGGGCCGCCACGCGCTGTTGCCATTTTTCGGGATGCACTCAGCCTTGTGATGCCAACTGAGGAGCTACTCGACCGAATAGTAGCGGTTACGGTCAACGAAAACCGTCATAACGACCGGGACAGCGGTGTGCTGACCACACGACCCTCCTATTCGCATCCTCAGTTGAGGATGACACGGCGGTCAGATGGTCTGGACGAAGTGCTATATGTGGTTTAACCTATCTCGCTATTTACATCAGTTGCTTAGTCTTTCGCACACTACAAACTGAAATGACGATTTTTTCACTTCAAAAATTTTCCTTCACGGATTCATGCAAACGCTGCACAAAGCACGTTTCTATCACAATGTTACCTAAACGGGCAGCGATTTTTCTTAAGGTGTCAGAAAATTGCTTTGGAACGTTCCAGCAGCACTCGTAACGGTGCCATGTTTTTATTACTTTCCTGTATACTGTACATCAGTTAATGCAATCATTTACACTGTATGTTATGATATGAATATTTCTAATTATGTAACTAGGCTACACATAGCGATGAGTTGTTTTGCACTGTGGAAAAAGGCGCCACGCCAGTCACCCTCACGCACATTTGTGCTGAAGCCTCGCTGGCAGCTGGAAGATCGCCGGAAACCGGCTGTTCACGTCGCTAATTGCCTGGATTACTAAGCAGTGCGTGAAACAAAAACGACATTCTCTGCATCGTCTGACTACAAATATAGTGATATGTCCACGACAAAGAGAAAGAAGAGCAGCTATGGATGCAACCTTTCACTGTAGACGATTCAAACTACAGACACTAACTAGTTTTGACAACAACTGAAAAAATATCCGAACACTTTTTCAGACACTTACGTTTGTTGCAACAAGTTTGCAGTTTACTTTTGAGTATTACTGAGCCAGAAGTAGTTAAATATTACAATGCAGTTTTTGGAGAAGCGCGATTGGTAGGTCTGCTCATTCTGAGGTAATATTTCGTCAGTTTTCGTACAAATCTATTTCATGACTACAGCTGCCACGTGTAGATTTTCCCCTAACATTTTATCGAAAAGCAGAAAACAATAAATTGAGTGAAAGAGAAATACTACTATCCAAAAATTATGACACCCAACATTATCCATCGTGAAACAGTAGGGATGAATCTGGTCGCAGGTAGATTTCCGTCTAAAATCAGCTGAATTAAGTGCCTCTCTCAGATCGTCACTCTAAGGTCTCTCTCCTCAAATGATCTGGTAAGCTCACATCCAACGTTAATGTCTACGTATAGTGGTTTTATTTGTAGGATACTGGTAAAATTCGGTTAGTCTACGAATGAGATTTCTGACTAAACATTCGTGCGACCCATTCTAGAATACTGTTCAAGTTTTGGCATCCGTACCAAATAGGGCTATCAGCAGATACTGGATGTATTCAAAGGAAAGCCGGCGCAAATTGTCCCATATTTAAAAATTTTTTCTTTTTAGAATTCAGACTTGATCGCAGTAGTTCCATGGTTGTAAAGAGACATTTTATACGTAACTATTATTACGTTATTATTAAGCGTATGCCCGTCACTTGCTGGCACCAGTTGACATCACAGCAGCTGAGAAGAGTGCTCCACCTGCCATCTTCGAAGGATGCCATGGGTATAACAAGTCTTATTGTATTTTATCCTTATAAGCATTTTGTCATATTTTATTGTCGATCTAGTAAGGTTTCTATTACTTTCTAAATTAAATTACAGGTCTGATGATGGTCATGTGGTATGACCGAAACCGGTCACCTATGCTCTTGTAGCATACGTGGTGCGACCAAGACTGAATTTTAAAAAGAAAAAACTTTTAAAAATTTTTTGAACGCTGTTCCAAAAATGTTTATTAAAATTGTCCCTTATTTGTCTGGGCGTTAGGGAAATGCAGAAAAACCTGACCAGGCAGATGTTTGAAGATATGAAGATAGACGCAAACTCTCACACGAAAGAGCACTTATAAAGTATCAAGTACTAGCATTAAGTGGGGAACATACTACAACTCCCTACGTATCGTTTTTAGAGATCAAGAAGAGAAGATTAAACGTATTGCAGTTTGTAAATGGGAGCACCCTCAGCGTGCACCAACAGTGGTTTGCAGAGCATGAATGTGAATGCAGAGACATGGTGTGCGTGGTATCGTGTAAACGAGGAACAAAACAACGGCACTGCTCGCGCGGCCCTGAAGCAGCCAGTCACAAGCCGAGTTTCAGGGCGAGAGCGACAGTAGCTGCTCCAAGCACAAACCAGCTTGATATCCTAGCCTGCAGAGGATCTTAGCGGTGAGCTCAAATGTGTCGTTAAGGCAGGATGACCAGATTTCCAAAATCTAATTGTGGAACACAAATGAGAAGTTTTAATGGTTGGTTGGTTTAAACTGCTACGTCATCAGTCCCAAGTTTTAATGAATCTACATTTTTTCAAAAGCTTTAGTTATTACACTACTGTATTTATGTACTAGGTTTGTATTAACATATTTGGTTTACGCTACAACTGTACAGATCATCTTACTTTGGTGTTAAAAAGCGCAATAAAGAAAGAAACACATCAAAATACTTTTCATTACTAATCGAGTAAATATTTTGTTGTGGCCACGTCCCAACACAAAACATCACTTACATATAACGAGGTTTTTAACAAGGATAAACAATAATCATGACTTAAATTCGCTACTTATTCCTCATACTGTACTGCACTGGACTGTAAATTTGTCCATGGGTACTTTCTGAAAAAAATTCTGGTATATTCTGCAGAAGTATATACGTCATTCAGGACTTTGCTTTTTAAAACAGAATTTTATAAAAATTAACATATGACGTACCTGAAGACGAGTCTTATGTAAAATTATCTCCGTAACAGTTTCGACACCAAACTTGTTCTTTTCATCAACCCATAAAGCTTTTGTGATAGAAAATACCGCTTTTACAGCAACACTTATGCCAGATAGAGTCAGCACAGACGCAATAATAAGAGTCAAATTTTTGCAGCAGATGTCTTGGGATGCTAGAGAGTTGAAAATGGTAGATCATTTTCCGCCAAGGCTCTTAACAGTTCTTAATTCATGGTTTTTGAATTCACGTAGATTCTTAACATAGTTCAGCTCCCCAAAAGGTTTATCTTCACACATTTCTTTGAGAATATTTGCAACAAACACTGCTAAAGTTTTAATATTTTGCAGAACCGACTTCCAAAGAAGAGGATGTTTGAATTGAACCCAGTTGTAGACATATCTGCGGTGTCAGAAGTTTTTACTGTTGGTGAAAACATTTCAGTTGCCTCTGAATGAAACAGCCGAAGCAGTGATGGAGGATCTATAACCAACGATTTTAAGATAGAAAGTTTTTCGAGAGGTAAAAAATAGGCTCTCTTAAATATCGATAGTTCTATTTACAACCGGTTGCAAGGGAACCCATCTACCTGCATTTATCACTAACAAGCAACTGTTTATATCCCACTTCAGAAAACTGCTCTTTTTGTTCTTCAATACAAATGGTTTAATTGTGTAGAACTGAAAGAGTTCTGTGTATACCTGAAGAGTATCAGCACTGGTTTGTACTGCATTATGCACTACGTGCGCTGCACAACCTACGCCATGAATGTGCTCCTCTTGCTTTTCCTAGAACATTGTTCTGCCCCTTTCTTCCTACACCTCTAAAATTTTTGTTACAGTTGCCACGACAGACTGTAAGAATTTTATCCCTCAGATCGAATTTATTTGGAACTTCCATAATAAGATTCATTCTAAAATGAGCCATTTCACCCGTTATGTTCCGGAAGTACGTCACCTGTATTCGAATGCCCTTCTTAGCACAAAATATCTATCAAACACTGGCACCAATTTTCGTGATTAGAAGTGGCCACCCTAACTGAAATGTTTTTGGCGTTTTTGACCTTCTCAGAAACTAGATGCAATGCGCCGTACTAGTCTCTGGTATAGATTCACACTTTATTGTGTGACAGGTAAATTTCTTCTCAGCCATCTGATGACCAAAGACAGTGCTGTCCACTGACCTGAAGGAATGGTTACGTATCATTGCACTGAAAGTTAGCAAAGCTTCGTCACCAGCAAGACGCTTTACTTCACCATTTACAATAACACTATTTTCAAGTTTTGTAACAAAGGACATCATAGTGTGTACCTAAGTATTGGTGGAAACAGTTATCTTCTTTTTTCACGTTAATGCGTTTAGCACAATGTCAGATCGACCCTCATGGTCGATTGAAGAAGTACTTTCGCGCAACGTGCAAAATAATTATTTTTGGTTGTAATTTCACAAATGGGAACTCAGGTTTAATTGCGTTAGTAAATACACACTGTTTTTTGGCTTTCACGTGAAGAGTTTTCAATGTGTCACATCAACTGACAGTGATTTTCACAGTGTAAAACCACACGCGACATGCTAAAGCAATGAGTAATGTACAAAGAAAGCGAAGGTGATAAATTGCTCACTATGTGGAAACATTACCAATAAAAGAACTTCAAAAATCTTGCCTCGCTCAGTTTAGTTCAATCTAACAGTGAAATTTTTTAATGCTTTGGATATTATCACATTTGTTTGCCTCTTGGTTACGCTATAAGTAAATTAAAAACATGCTGTTTCAAAACAACGGGGGAGGGGGGGGGGGAATGACAAAAGGGAGAGTATACGTTCCGTGTGGATTTCGTCGAGACAAGGGGGTGCTTAAGGTAGCCGGCCGGAGTGGCCGAACGGTTCTAGGTGCTACAGTCTGGAACCGCGTGACCGCTATTGTCGCAGGTTCGAATCCTGCCTCGGGCATGGATGTGTGTGATGTTCTTAGGCTAGTTATGTTTAAGTAGTTCTAAGTTCTACGGGACTGATGTCCTCAGAAGTTAAGTCTTATAGTGCTCAGAGCCATTTGAACCATTTTTTGAACTTAAGCTAAATAACGGACGACCCCGTAAAATGCGGGACGTCTACTCAGCCTTTGTCAAGACTCACAGCATCGCCGCACTAAAGCATCGCCCTGTGCACTCAAAATGTCTCGCATCAGTTATATTATGAAGGACTCGTCCATAAAATAAGTTTCCATAAAGCCTTTTTCTTGCGGTGGTTTACGGAGCTATGTGACGAGTAAAAAGACAGTTTTGGAGTCAGATATTAAAGACAATCTTCTCAGAGACAAAGAAGAGTTCTGTGATTGGGGCTACCTGTATGCCACAGAAATAAATTGCATTCAGTTTTCGCTCGCCGCGACCTACAGGCAGGACTGATAGGGCGAGGGAAAGCGACTTTATGCACAGTCTCGACAGGTGAATACAGGGGACGGAGGGCAATACAGAGTTACAGGACGGACAGTAGCTTACAGCTTCACAACTGTCCCAAGAAATCATTCAGGCCGGGGAATGACCATTGTGGCTGAGAAGACCTAGATCTGTACCGGGTGTTCGAAAAGATTGCCGGTTCGAAAGCTTCCAGTAGTAAATACACATTCTACCAGAGACTGCCAATGGTATTGCTATTAAATTGCTTGTAGCTCAAATACCCAGAATCCAGCCACAGCTCTTGAATCCCATCACTATCTAACTGTCACACAGACACCACAAGGGAATGGATCGCGGCAGAAACGTTCGCAAGCTGGAGCTCATCAGCCTGACTGAGAACTACTGTCAGGGACTACAGCCTTGTCAGCTACGTATTTCAGGTAAACATGTGGCGCGTCTTTCATCTACATCATAACCCGAAAGCCACCACACGGTGTGTGGCTATGGGTACTTGTGGTACCACTAAGTTATGCCCCCATCCTTGCTCCACTCTCGAGCGACACCTGGGGAGAACGATTGTCGGTACGCATCTGTATCAGCTCTAATTTGTCGAATTTTCCCGTTGTGGTCATTTTGTGAGATTTACGAGGGAGGAAGCAAGGTGTTGTGCGACCTCACTCCAAATTACAATACTAAACCCCTCCATGATGCCAAACCACTCGTTTGTATGGTCTGCCACTGGAGTTTGTTGGGCATCTCATCATTCAGAATGACGTGTGGGATATTTTTGTAAGTTTTCACAAGACACAAAAAATTTTTAGTGACTTAGGTAAACTGAATTTTATTTTCACTGCACAGAGACTGCTCCATTTGCATTTTCACTGCCAAACACTACAGTTAATGACTACTACCGTTAGCAGCGTTATCTCTTTGATCGCTAACGTGGATCGTACGGGCTGGAACAGAGGTGGTCGGAAAGCCGCCGCGTTCCTTTAGGTACCTGGGCGGCAGATGGCGCCATAAGATAACGGAGTGCGGCTGGAAACAGGATGAAGTGGATTGCGCAACTGCCATCAACTGCAAGACGGGGAGGAGTAAGTTATGGAGCAACGTAGAAACGTGGTTGCTACATACACTGATAAGCCAAAAACTTTATGACCATTGCTCACGGCGACGTTGGATGCTGCCTGGTGACGTTGCAGGCACGTGAAGCGGAAACGAAAGTATGTAAGCGGAGTAGACACGGAGAGAGGTTCACTCTGGCGAAGATTTGGCTGAAAATGGGGAAATCCATTCAGATAAGCGACATTGCCAAAGGGCAGGCTATTATTACGTACAACCTGTGAACGAGTATCTCGAAAACGACTATGCTGAACGAACGTTCACTTGTTACTGTCGTCAGCATCTACGGAAAGAAGTAGAGGGAAAGTGTAGCTACCACTAGGCGCTAAGTGATTGGACGTCCACGATTCTTCACAGAACATGGGGTTCGGAGGCTTGTCTGCTCTGTAAAGGAGGATGGATGGTGATCTTTGGCATTTCTGCCGAAAGAACACGCACAACTGTTTCGGAGCACATTGTGATCGTACATTATTGAACATGGATCTCCGCAGCCGACCAGCCCTAAGTGTTCACACGTTGACCCAACGAAATAGTCAATTACGATTGCAGTGGGCAAGGGACCATCGGGATACGACCGTCGATCAATGGAAACGTGTCGGTTCTTCGTGTGAATCAAACATTTTGCTACATTAGATTGCTGGTCTTCGTACACCCATATTTAAATTGGATGTTGGTGGGACATCAGCTGGTGTAATTTTTTTTTATTGAAAATGAAACTCCTCCAGCTGTGAGTTCATATTTATTTGGCTACTAGTTTCGACGTTGCGTCAACGTCATCTTCTGGCCCGTACACTTTGATGATATCAATTGTATGTGGCTAAGTACTGGAAGTCCGCGGTGAGACCAATATTAGTGTCAGTAGTTACTGCCCGCCATCCATGTGGAGCACGTATTGGTCTCACCGCGGATTTCTAGTACTCAGCCACACACAATTTTTATCATCAAAATGTACGGACCTGAAGATCATGTTGACGCAACGTCGAAACTAGTAGCCAAATAAATATGAAATATTAAATACAGCCGGAGGAGTTTCATTTTCAATAAGAAAAGATTGCTGCTCGTCTCCACAAACACCGTCATCGAAGTGAACGGCGCCTCGAAACGTGCGGCGCGTCACGAACGCAGGCTGTTGGGAGCAGTATTATGCTATGGGAGACATCCTCCTGCGCTGGCATGGGATTTGTGATAGTAATCGAAGACACGCTGGCAGCAGATAACCACTTACATCCCTTCAGCATTATGTCTTGTCCGATGGCGACGTCATCTTTCAGCAGTTTGATCGTCCGTGTCTCGGGGGCAGAAACCGTGCTGCAGTGGTTTGAGGGGCATTATGGTGAACTCATGTTTATGCCTCCGCCACCGGACTGGCCTGATGTAAATCGCATGGAACCTATCTGGATCGCCATCGCGCGCCATCACCGCGTACGAACATCAGCGGCTCGTTATTTACGCGAATTAGATGACCTGTGCGTAGTCATCTGATGCCACATATCTCCAAAAAGAAACCAACGAGCTGTTGGATCCCTGATACGCAGAATCAGTTATGCATTTCGTTCCAAAGACGGACAAACAAGCTGTTGCGCAGTTGCTCATCAGTGTACATAATTGGCTTGTACATCACATCACGTAGCAGAGAGTCAAGAGTGACAATGTCCACACAGCAGCGAAAGCCGTATTCTCTACTGGGAAAATTTCCTGCATTTGGTTCCATGAGATTCGAATAGTAGCATATTATGGGTGTAAAGCGATATTTTTTGATGGTTTATTTTTAAATTAACTTTTTGAAAAATGGGAGCAGGGAGTAGGCGTGGGGGGTGGGAGAGGATTTGGTGGGCAGATGTGATGGTATTTAAGCACTTCTGTGTTAATTTCAGAGGTAGTCATCGATACAGAAATTGGTAAGAATTCGCGTTACTTTACTGGGCGTGTTGCTACTAAAGGTAACACTCCGCTGCTTACCAACGACCTCGGAAAAAGTACACCAGTTTCAGGTTAACGCTGACAGCCGTAACTATCGCTTACCAGATGTTTCTGAGTAGCAACGGCCAGGGGAGGAAATGAGTAACTGCACCTGCCTGCGGCTGAACGAGACGTCACAGATTTCTAACTGCATGGTGCGACTTGAGTATAGCTGTGACAAAAACGGAATTTCTTACCTCCAAAAACCTTTATGAACTATGTCGCTTTATGTTTGACGATCGATACAGTCAAATATGTTCTTCACCAAGTATAGGGATTAATACTGTAACGCCACAAATACAACCCTCAACAAATGTTGCGTACCGCACATTATTTCAAAAGAAGTTTCTATGATCCGTAAATTTCTTCCCTATTCCTCTACCGGCTTAAGTGTTGTGAGAGCTTTCGACATTACTACAAAGGAACCAAGTTTCACATGTATTAATTTGCAATGAAAATGGATGAATAATTTATTTTAGAATTGTTGTTTTCTGAATAGCACTTTAGTTCGGAAAACAATAAACCAAACTATTTTACGAGCAACAGACGCTTTATCTACCTTCAGCTATGTTGGCATGTACCGCTGTTTATCTCGTAGATGTATGATGAAAACTTCGGAAAGTGATGCTCTAGGCTTAACTAAAACTTGGGTACACAGAGAAGAGCAAGAGTTGTTTCGTGAACTCTGTTGTCACCGTGCGAATAGCGAGCCTCTTTACTCCGCCGTCATTGCTCCCACAATCCGCAGTTGTGAGAGTGTGTGGAAAACATTCATCGTCAGCAGCAGTACATTTGTGATAATCTTAAGAGGTATTTTTATAAACAAAGAGTGACAAAAACGTGCTCTGTATTCTATGAGCAGGTAGGTTATGCGTCAAAGAAAGATAAACAAAAACGAATGAGACACTGCCCTTAAAAAAATAAAATTACCATTTCATGAAAATATCACTTGAAAAAAATCCCTTGTTTTAAATAAATTCCCGTTGTGGTGTGCTAAAATAAGGTTTTTTTTCTTTTAGACAGTCGCATGTGCCGGAATGTAAGAAGTTAACCTAATATGGACTTAAAACACGAGGAAACGTGCTAAGAGTAATAATCAAACTAAATACGTTTTGTTCCTCTAATATTTATTTACTGTTAACCACTTTAGTTTAGAGACTGACGAGTCCTGAAGAAAACGAACCTTGAAAATTAAAAATATTAGCAGTGACAATACAAAATGGTGACGGCAATCGGCAGAAAATATTAACTGATCATCCGTCTCTTTATGTTATAATGCATTTTACGTACACTGTGATACAGCTGTGTAAGATAGTTAAGCGTGGAAAAGTTGCAATGTAAATAGTATCCACTGTACTCAGTATACGTTTCAAAACAAACATCACATCGACTCTAATTGCTGACGCAAAACACGTTGACATACAAATATTAGTGTTGTTTTTTATTCTATAAGACTCAGTATGCTGTAACTTACACACCGGGATAGTAAAAATAGTTTTAGGTCTTGTATATGTAATCATTCTACCCAGACGCGACGGAAACACGCATTATCATGACCGAAGGAAAATTGCTTTTTTTTCTCTACAGCGAATAAAGCGACCTGCTGCTGATAAGACAGACACATGGACGAGTAGGTTGAATATATACATATTTTCATGCCACTAAACCATTCGAATTGAATTGTAAGATGGACCCATATTCAAGCAGCAGTAGTCATCACATATACGAAGTATTTGTCAACGAATAATTGTTAGATTGTCTACATTAATCTAGTCGATGTTGCAATAGTGAATTACCAAAAAGAGTTAGACAAAGTAACTTTTCCATGCGATATGATTCCTTTCTTCAGCGTTAAAGCGATAGTGTAAGTACAATATGAGTTGGCTGTCAATGGGAAGAATATGTGAAACTCCATCTTGTTGTTAACTGTGAACAATGTAGTCAATGGACTTTTTCTCGTTACCACTGTATTTACAGTAGGTGTCATGGACGACAATGTTGCGCCCATATTACGAATATCTGTTAGTCGGATACAATCTCAGTTTCACGTTACAGCTTTCATGAATGTTGCTAGGTTTCAATGTCTGATACTTTAAATAAAGTTTGCAATAGTTATAAAAGTGAAGGTTCAAACTGATTGCTCAGCCTCCACCTGAAAAATGTTTCGGGTGCATGAAAAGCAATAGCTAAAACATGATGATATGAAGGACGTATGCACTGAAAGAACATCAATGTAAAGGCTGTTGGTACAACGCATGAAAAATATGAAACAAGACTGACAACAAGTGTTAGTTAGGGAACAGAACGAAAGAATCGAAGCAGAACAGAACAATACCATAATTCTTTGACATTTGGCAGTATCCTTTCTAGCGTGAACACAGCGCACAGACCTAACGGTACCATTCCGAAGAACACGTGGCAGTTCCGCTGATGGGACAGTGGAAGGGGGTGGTTTCGAATGTGTACCCCCACCACTCACCCCCTGCCTATCACCACTCAGTGTTTCCCACTGGCGGCCAGTCTGTGTGTGGACACCGATGTCTTCGTACGCCCGCTGCTGCAGAGACGGAGTGAGCTGCCAGATACTCAAGGTAGGCAGATGCTGCTGGCCTCATCTACATTCTGAGTGCTGCCAAGAGTCGTCTCGTTGTGCAGAATATTGTATAAGTAGAAATTTTCAGAGACTTTTTTTTCCCTACTGGAACTGCGCACTACATGACTGCTAGCCTTCGGTTATAGTGCAGTCACATTTCATCGCATTCCTCAAATGTAGCAAAGCATTTTTCTTAATATTAAACTCATTCTTTTTCATTCCGTGGGCAACAACTACGGCACGGATGATAATTATGCGCTAATATTGTGCGGAATTATGACTGTAGGTAGTCCTAGCCACTGTTTTTATTATGCGTTCACGCTCTCTACATTTAATGAAATCCTTTTCGTAACGAATATCTCTGTATCCGATATTGCCTACATGCTTCTTTTTTTATTTTTTTTTAATGTTACGCTTATGTTCTTCAATATGATCGGTTAAAAAAAATTAGTTGAGTTTTTTCATATTATATAATTCCTGGCATTGTAACTGTACGTGTCTCTGTGAAATGTGACATTTTTGTATGCGATAATCACTCGCAAATATCTATTGGAAACTGCAATTCCACGGCGCTCGAATTTACTTTCACCTCGTGATCTTTACCTAAATTGTATTTTTCATATTTGTTTAACTGTACTTGATACATTTATTGTTCACAAATATTTCCCCCACTCATATTTGTGGACGTGGCTAGTAATTAGATTCTGGGTGGTATGTACGGTTTGATTTGTGTTTAGCGTTTTCTAGTTGGCGTCTTGTAATTACGTACGTGTTATAGTTTGAACAGCGGAGGCATTCTGTATAACTACTGTAACAGCTGGATTTACTTAGGGTTATGCCAACTATTTGTTCTAGCTGTTACGTATCTGTATGTAAGTAATGAACGTTGTTATCTGGTGGGATGTTAAGAATTCGTTACTTGTTGCAGGACACAGTGGACAGCTGGACGATGGAACAGAACCGTGCTGAGATGCGTCGGCGCAGCGCGCAGCTGGAGAGAGAGAGACGAAGACTGCTGCGGATAGCCATCTATAACAGCTTCATGCAGAAGGCGGAGAAGTACGGAATACTGGACGACTATCTGGATGGTCATGAAGAGGTCCTTGGTCCTGGTCAAGGAAATGCAGAAGTAGTCCAGGCGGGGGGCTTACAAGCTCTGTGGCACCATCTGGAGCTCGACGATGACGACGAAGACTACGACGACGACGACTGGGAGGACGAGTCTGACGAAGGCAGCAGCTCAGACGAGTGGACGGACTGCAGCTCCTCCTCATCTGGGGGCGGCAGCACTACCGGCTCTGACGAAGGGGAGTTCTCGGACGGTTCGTCTTGTGGATCTGACGAGGAGATCGTGACAGATGAGGAGGCTGACTACACCGCAGAGGGCAGCCAAGTTTTCGAGGAGGAGACATCTGAGTGTTCGCCAAGCCAGTCCCCAGAGAAGCGGATATCGGATGAGCGGACAGACTGCAGCTGCCCAGCAGGGGACGAGTCGTCTTGTGGCGACGAAGCGGCGGACGGCTCCGCAGACTGAGAAGCGGTACGGGGCGCACAGAAGGTGAGCAACAGCCACTGCATCAGCTTTACCATAGCCTTGCTTTCAAACACGTATCTACATTATTCGTTTGAGACATTAATTTCAAAAATCGTTTTCTGCACATGGATGTATGTGGATGCCGACATCCGCAGTGTTACTTTGCGGGTAAGAGCTTGCGCTGAATATGGGATTATATATCCAGATAATAATAATAACTTTTTTGGTCAGAATTTAAAGAATCGTGTTAATATAATTACAATTTTCTCGTCAAATTATGGGACTTGCAGTCGTGAACTCGAACCCATGAAACGGCAACGAGCGACAGCAGTTAGGGTAGCTGAAGGATTTAGGCCTGTCTGCGTTCTTGGATTTTTGCAAGATCCAGGTTCAGCGATTGGCCGTTTCCGTCTTTTTATTTTTGGAACGCCAGCCTTACCTGCCTGCAAACTCTGTTTCGGCGCGACCTCTCCTTCCTTACTTTCTGTGAAGTATGTTCGGATCACTGTCTACCTGCGAAGTATTACTTGTGTAGTTTCTGCAACCCTCTGTGAACGCACCGTACTGGTTGAGTGTCGAGCTAACGATGGCTTCATAGTGAACATTAGAGTGCGTTAGTAAAATCAACGCTCTGGGCATAAATCCGTTAAGTTAAACCGAACTTGCTACCTATCAAAAGGACAAATCAAAACAGCAGAAATTTGTTATGGTTCTGAGGGAAAGGAGAAAATAAACGTAACGCGTGTAAAAATATGTAATCTCACACCAGACGCAAACTGAGACCTGAAATTTGTTAAAACAAAGGCGTGTGCAAAACAGTATAATTATTTTTAGATCCACGAGGGACATGTTTGCAGTTTCACAGCGACGTTTATAAGCTGAGAGTGGATGAGAAAGCTAAGCGCGAGCCCACCGTCAAAACTGCGGCGAACCGGTCAGGTTGACGTGCTTCGCAGCACATTAATATGCGCGAACGAGGATCAGAAAATTGCGACTGCGTACAAGGAACTTGCGGATAGCTTATTTCTGATCAACACATCCCTTATGTGTATAGACTGTGCACTACATTAGTAATCGTTTTTACGTTCTTTCTGTTAGCGCTCGACTTATGAGTGTGAACAGTGAAATATCAGTCTGTAAGACTTTCATTGTGAATTAATGTGACGTATTTCATTAAATTCAATTTATGCAATGCTATCATTCTATTTGTATTCAACAGCAGTGTCACTGAAATCTCGTTCTCAGTCCATGTCTCTGTTAAGGAGAATTATTGAAGGATTTTTCTTCGTTTTACATGTTGGGCCCTTATCCTACTAGCACAATTTCTTAATAACATAGGAGATATAAACAAAAGTGATCGGCCATTGTAAATTACGGAAATGTTATTAATTCAGTAAACTGCAAACTCAATTCCACTTTCAGGAGCCATTCAAGTATCCAGTCATCTTCACGTTAATAGTCTTTAGAACTGTGCTTGGTTTAGATAAGTTGATGTATCTATACATTGCATTGATGATTACTACGACTGTCAACACACACACACACACACACACATTAATTTTCTCTGTTGACGATGGTGCTCTGCAGATGCACACTTCACAAACACTACCGATCCTTTACAGTTTGTCACACATCGCTTTTGAAGTACGTTCTTCGCACAAATTTCTTATTTTACAACGATGCTGCTCTCTTATACTGCCCTCAAAATATATTCGCTCTCTGCTGTATTAGCTTGCACTAATGTTCTCCCTCTCTTTGATATGTTGCAGATTCCTAAAACATCTTTGTACTCTTGCTGCTTGATTATGGAAGAATCACAGAAGACGACTGGCATGACTGTTCTGTGACAAAGCTATAGTGCAATCATACTTACTGTATACACGTTAATAGTGTATAGACACAGTGACATTTATCCAAGGAACGTAGTTATACTTCAGAAAGTGCATGTCCATTGTTATTTATTACTTATTTTTTACTGTTTTGTAGCTTGTGTTAACTCTCATTCTTATCACAGTAATAAAAATTATTTATGTAATCTATGTTTTATTTGAAAGCCCGTCTCCTCGTTCACTCTTCGTTTTCCTATAACTGAATTTTCTAGTTACCAAATAACTGTTGTAACAATGTAGTGTTGCCAAAATATTCTATCACATTAGAGCCTGGCAGTATTTTCAATGTCATTTTTCATATAATTTGGCTCATAATAAGGCCGACATTAGTGCTTTGCAGTTACTGATGATGATTTTCTCCCTCCCAATATTAAACGCACTGGAAAAATAATATGAATTAGACAATTTTGGTTTGAACTGTAAGTGAAAGTTGCATTGCCACATTCTTCAAGTTTGATACTGTATATCAATTAAAATAATGTTCAGTATTCACACCTGCCAGCATTTTACAATGCGTCTGGGACATAGTAACACAGGGCTCTACTGAAGATTTAACTTGTTACAATATATGATGTGTCAAGGATATCGAAAATTGTATGAATTTGTTCGTCGAAAGCTTCAGTTTTCTGCCAGAGAACAGCTGACAGTTTTCACAGTAATTAACGTATTTCAGTGCATTGATTTGTCTATGATTTAAAAAGAATGTGCCCAAATAATACTCAAAACTATTTAAAACGCTGACAAAATGTATGTTGCAATGTAATAACGCGTGTGAAGTGCATTGTTAAAGCTGCTCTATCTATTATTAGGCGAGTGAGAAAATATGCAGAAAATTTACCAGCCACCCACGAGTTTGAAATATATGTAAAAATCAACTTATTTTCAAGTTTAACATGAGATACCTTTTTTGAATGAGTAGGTAGCAAACTTTTGACATATCAACTTGTTGTATCAAAGCATATTCCTGCTAATTAACAGAGCACATTAAAGGTGTTATATGTCAAAGATTAAATGTTCTATGTCATATCAGTTTCGAAATGTTTTTTTTGCAGAGTAAAAAAAAATCAAATGTGCTGACACAGAAATATTTGGAACAAATGATGGAAATCGTCGTTGCTGTAATATATGAACAGGTAATGAACTGGTCCTTATAGCAAAAAAATTACTAACACATGCTCATTCAGATTTCTCAACATAGATTACATTATTACAAATTTCTCGTTACTAATTTGTTAACTATTTAAAAGATAACAAAACGGTCATCTCTACGGTACTGCGTGATGTAAGCATGACTTCAGTTTTGGTACAGGTTGAAGATTAATATTTCACTTTAAATGTTACTAATATTTGTACACGAGTGTCTATCTTTTTACAACTTCATAGCAGTCAAACACACACATATAACACATAAATGCTATAGTTTTTCATTTGTCATTTATTTTCGGTATCCCATGAATTATTCTTAGTCTAAGCTTTCACCAAATTATGCTGTGGACTGCTATTTCTGTGAAGTATTGAAATATATTATAGACTGCAGTATGTGGACATATTGTACAGGTAACAGTAATGAAAGTCAGGACCAAACACGTTTCGCTTTATTGTAAGGCATCTTTAGTCTTCACATTAACAACATTTTTCTCATACAATTTTGTTTGCTAGGGTCGTGAACAGTTCGCATGCCGTCGTTACTACTAGAAACAGTGTTAATTCTTACGTTACTCGTGGATTTTTGTTGTTTACGTAATGCTTCCTGTTCTCACACGTGTATGTGTTAGATTTTAGCACACAGCATTTCCACTACAATAAATATATTCACGTTTCTGCGTTGCGAAGAACCATTGCCATCTCGCCATTTCGTGTGTTTTGTTTTACTATTGCGGGATGCGTTCGCCTTTTGTTTGATCTGGTCGTGGTGAGAGTGTCTGCTGTTGCTTGTGTGTGTGTAAAGAGTGAAATAACATTGCATCACTACTGTGTGTGTAAATTTTTATTTTACTATGCTACAGTGATGGTTGACCTAGGAGGAGGGAATATTTCCTAGTTTGTGATATTAATTTGTGGTGTCTATGGGGTTGTTCTTTCTCTGCAAAATGATTTATTAGTTTAAATAACGTCTGGTTGCTGATGTTTGTCTGGTAATTATTTATGTGTTTCTTCTCTATTATTACTTTTTGAATGTAGAAGTTTCTTGTTGGTTTAGAAATTGTTTGTCACAGAATCTCACTATTTTCATGCCTTTTTCTATTGGGGTAGGGTGGTCGTTTTCTTGCTGAAGGTGTTCTGAAAATGTTGAGTGGCTAGTGTCAGATTTCCATGTTTTTTTGTGTTCCTTATGTCATATTATAAAACTTCTGCCTGGATTTAGTAAATGCCAGATATTGTGGTGCATGTCCTATTTTAGACATTTCCGTATAAAGTTATTTTTTTGTTATACTGTTTTCGTTACTTGAGGATGTTCACAAGTCTGTGTGATTGCTTGTTTCTATATATGAATGTATACCAGCTTGTCTGTTAAATTTCTGTGTTGTGCCCATGATGTGTAGTGGTGTGTGTGTGGTGTGGACCTCTGGATCTATATGGTGTTCTGCTTTCTTTTTATTTTCTGGCTTTTTTGTACACTTTTGTACTAGTAATTGCTGATATCCATTGTTTTTTGCTATCTGAATAATTATGCCCATCTCTTTATTATAGTTTTGGTTGTCAAGTCGTACTATATTTAATTCGTGGATCATATATCTGAGAGCAGATTCCTTTGGGCCTGTGGGTGGTTAGATGATTGACGTAATAGTGTATCTGTTGCAGTGCAGTGAAGCAGTAATTTACACACACGACACAAGACAGTTAGGATAAGTTAGCTTCCTGGTTCATGGATTGATGCTGGACAAACCAAACAAAATCAGAACAAATTTCTTTTGGAAAAGACAGTTAATTCTGGATATTAAAATCCTTGCCACTGGGTATTTCACGTAGAAGAGCAGAATTTCCTACGTCATGTCTGTCCATCTGTTAGGGTTCTGCTCATTTTACCATTTCCTGCTACGAAATTATATTCTATGCATACCCTGTAATAAGATGCAAAGGATGGAACGCAGCATAACAGTTCTCATACGTGTTCCGCGCACTGCAGCACGTTGTAAAATATTTTTAGGTTATCACACTTACTCAAGTATAAGTACATTAAGTATAGCGTATCAGAATATTTAATTACTGCAGCTGAAGTGCAAAAGTGACCATAGCAAATATATAACACGATGATGTTTAAGGAAGGCTGCTTTTATGTTTGTTAAAAGAAACGGAGCGTGGAATGTCAGATCACTTAATCGGGCAGGTAGGTTAGAAAATTTAAAAAGGGAGATGGATAGGTTAAAGTTAGATATAGTGGGAATTAGTGAAGTTCGGTGGCAGGAGGAACAAGACTTTTGGTCAGGTGATTACAGGGTTATAAATACAAAATCAAATAGGGGTAATGCAGGAGTAGGTTTAATAATGAACAAAAAAATAGGAGTGCGGGTTAGCTACTACAAACAGCATAGTGAACGCATTATTGTGGCCAAGATAGACACAAAGCCCATGCCTACTACAGTAGTACAAGTTTATATGCCAACTAGCTCTGCAGATGATGAAGAAATAGATGAAATGTATGACAAGATAAAAGAAATTATTCAGGTAGTGAAGGGAGACGAAAATTTAATAGTGATGGGTGATTGGAATTCGTCAGTAGGAAAAGGGAGAGAAGGAAACATAGTAGGTGAATATGGATTGGGGGGAAGGAATGAAAGAGGAAGCCGTCTTGTAGAATTTTGCACAGAGCATAACTTAATCATAGCTAACACTTGGTTCAAGAATCATGAAAGGAGGCTGTATACATGGAAGAAGCCTGGAGATACTGACAGGTTTCAGATAGATTATATAATGGTAAGACAGAGATTTAGGAACCAGGTTTTAAATTGTAAGACATTTCCTGGGGCAGATGTAGATTCTGACCACAATCTATTGGTTATGAACTGCAGATTGAAACTAAAGAAACTGCAAAAAGGTGGGAATTTAAGGAGATGGGACCTGGATAAACTGAAAAAACCAGAGGTTGTAGAGAGTTTCAGGGAGAGCATTAGGGAACAATTGACAGGAATGGGGGAAAGAAATACAGTAGAAGAAGAATGGGTAGCTCTGAGGGATGAAGTAGTGAAGGCAGCAGAGGATCAAGTAGGTAAAAAGACGCGGGCTAGTAGAAATCCTTGGGTAACAGAAGAAATATTGAATTTAATTGATGAAAGGAGAAAATATAAAAATGCAGTAAATGAAGCAGGCAAAACGGAATATAAACGTCTCAAAAATGAAATCGACAGGAAGTGCAAAATGGCTAAGCAGGGATGGCTAGAGGACAAATGTAAGGATATAGAGGCTTGTCTCACTAGGGGTAAGATAGATACTGCCTACAGGAAAATTAAAGAGACCTTTGGAGAAAAGAGAACCACTTGTATGAATATCAAGAGCTCAGAGGGCAACCCAGTTCTAAGCAAAGAAGGGAAAGCAGAAAGGTGGAAGGAGTATATAGAGGGTTTATACAAGGGCGATGTACTTGAGGACAATCTTATGGAAATGGAAGAGGATGTAGATGAAGATGAAATGGGAGATAAGATATTGCGTGAAGAGTTTGACAGAGCACTGAAAGACCTGAGTCAAAACAAGGCCCCGGGAGTAGACAACATTCCATTAGAACTACTGATGGCCTCAGGAGAGCCAGTCATGACAAAACTCTACCATCTGGTGAGCACGATGTATGAGACAGGCGAAATACCCTCAGACTTTAAGAAGAATATAATAATTCCAATCCCAAAGAAAGCAGGTGTTGACAGATGTGAAAATTACCGAACTATCAGTTTAATAAGTCACAGCTGCAAAATACTAACGCGAATTCTTTACAGACGAATGGAAAAACTGGTAGAAGCCGACCTCGGGGAAGATCAGTTTGGATTCCGTAGAAATGTAGGAACACGTGAGGCAATACTGACCTTACGACTTATCTTGGAAGAAAGATTAAGAAAAGGCAAACCTACGTTTCTAGCATTTGTAGACTTAGAGAAAGCTTTTGACAATGTTGACTGGAATACTCTCTTTCAAATTCTGAAGGTGTCAGGGGTAAAATACAGGGAGCGAAAGGCTATTTACAATTTGTACAGAAACCAGATGGCAGTTATAAGAGTCGAGGGGCATGAAAGGGAAGCAGTGGTTGGGAAAGGAGTGAGACAGGGTTGTAGCCTCTCCCCGATGTTATTCAATCTGTATATTGAGCAAGCAGTAAAGGAAACAAAAGAAAAATTCGGAGTAGGTATTAAAATTCATGGAGAAGAAGTAAAAACTTTGAGGTTCGCCGATGACATTGTAATTCTGTCAGAGACAGCAAAGGACTTGGAAGAGCAGTTGAACGGAATGGACAGTGTCTTGAAAGGAGAATATAAGATGAACATCAACAAAAGCAAAACGAGGATAATGGAATGTAGTCAAATTAAGTCGGGTGATGCTGAGGGAATTAGATTAGGAAATGAGACACTTAAAGTAGTAAAGGAGTTTTGCTATTTAGGGAGTAAAATAACCGATGATGGTCGAAGTAAAGAGGATATAAAATGTAGACTGGCAATGGCAAGGAAAGCGTTTCTCAAGAAGAGAAATTTGTTTACATCGAATATAGATTTAGGTGTCAGGAAGTCGTTTCTGAAAGTATTTGTATGGAGTGTAGCCATGTATGGAAGTGAGACATGGACGATAACTAGTTTGGACAAGAAGAGAATAGAAGCTTTCGAAATGTGGTGCTACAGAAGAATGCTGAAGATAAGGTGGGTAGATCACGTAACTAATGAGGAGGTATTGAATAGGATTGGGGAGAAGAGAAGTTTGTGGCACAACTTGACTAGAAGAAGGGATCGGTTGGTAGGACATGTTCTGAGGCATCGAGGGATCACAAATTTAGCATTGGAGGGCAGCGTGGAGGGTAAAAATCGTAGAGGGAGACCAAGAGATGAATACACTAAGCAGATTCAGAAGGATGTAGGTTGCAGTAGGTACTGGGAGATGAAGAAGCTTGCGCAGGATAGAGTAGCATGGAGAGCTGCATCAAACCAGTCTCAGGACTGAAGACCACAACAACAACAAAAGAAAAATATTAGGAGGCGGCTTGCTGCTTGCTGAAGGACCGTAAATAACGGACACAGGCCCAAAAGTTTGGAAAACGGTAGGGCAACGGAAGATGCTGGTCAGAAGGAAGAGCTAACGAGCAATCGCAGAGAAACCAGCAGCTCTTCAGCATTACTAATCCTGTGCTTGACAGGAATGCAGTTAATTGTTACTTCAGGAGAGCTTGGAAGCCTGGCACATGGAATTTCTTTCTCAGACCTGACTCTATTACACAAAATTCAGCGCATACACACATAATCTGCATAACAGATCGTGATTTTCACAACAGAGGTAACCCAAAAGAACCCGGAGTGAACACAAGTTAATGGTCAGGCGCATTCGAAGTAGACAGCATTCATGCACAGTGACTACACACAGTGGGACCTACAATAAAACTACGGGATAATCATCCCTATCTTCAGATCTCGAAGGCGGTTCATCAAGGTAACAGCTTACAGGAAACGCAGCATCCTGACTGATAGAGTGTGACCTTTGAATTTATTCGCAAGAACTAATAATCTCAAAAAACTGGAGAATGGGTATAAGTGTTGGAGTTCATTAAGCGGGGAACAGTGTTACGAAACACGCTAAACTAGTATTTACTCGTTTTTCGGCGAGCAACGAACCCGTGTCTGCAGTCTGTGGACACATGGTCGGCTAGATTGAAGACAATCTCCCACAGTAAAGTCAGTCTCTCAATTATCACTGCACACACTACTACGCAAACAAAATAATGCATGAATTCCAGTAATGCACAAAAACGGAGACACATTAGCCAATTTTTAAGTGCAGCCGCCGACTGGAGGTCTAAAACAATACAGAAAAGCTACCTCATTTGAGGTGGAAATTCTCATGAAAGAAACATCAACGAATACTAGAGCAGATTTCACCAAACGACTGTCCCGAATGTACTTAATTAAATCGGTGGACAGTACCCGAAGAAAACAGCTCTGCATGTAAGATTTCTAACCTGCTGATCAACCAGTCATTACAAACCACAAAGAAACCCTAACTCCAACGAAATACGGCTTGTGGAGGAAGTCAGATATCAGTGTCCCTACACTTAAAAATTCTTTTGTACTTTTAATTACATTCCACTCAAGGTTATGCAAGGACTAAAATGTAAATAACGGTAAAAAGCACGCTATCACATTTTTGCAGTTCATGGTTTGTAACGGAGGTTCGCGCGCTTCAAAAATAGCGTCAGTTCTGAATGACCACTAAAAATTGTCGAACGATAGATATTATATTATGATGCGAAGATGCCACACTACCATTTGAGGGAAAAGCACAGTTTTTTAAGCAAATAATTTCTTGAAAATCGTTTGAGAAACGTTACGGAGCTAAACGATGAGGTATTGGGATGAACGCTCAAGTCGTTCAAAAGGAAAAGCAGAATCAATTTAATCAATAGAAGCTAGAGGCACTGAGTCCATATTGTGAGTAAATCAGTAACTACTGTTAGAAAAGTACGCGGTATATTTTTTTAAGCGGCGCTCGGAACACATGAAGTCTGTTTTCAATAAGTCTCACGTTTTCGATGTGGAATATGAGCGCTTTTCTTTTTTTTCGGAAAAAGTTCCTCCATTTAGTGCCGTAATGCTTTAGCGCTCCTTGATTACTGCTAGCAGTGATCCGCTAACATAAATGGAGAAGTACATGAGTTTTTAAATGTAAAAGATATACAGTAAAATATGTTTCATCCAATATAACACTGGCCTTAGTTTGCCTTTATTTTAGACCATATCAGGTTAATGTCAGGATGATTTTTACTAACACCCAACGACCAACACATTCACTTGTCTTTGCCCCATTACTAAGAATTCGAGAAAGAAGCAAATGTATAAATGAAAAACACACAAACATGGATTTTGTACAGTATTAATATTTTTACTTTACCTTTTTGGGGCTTACAAGGCCACCATCGGACTAAAATTATCAAAGACTGGTGAACAGCTTTGTAAAGATTTTACACAAAGGAAGTTTTATGCAATAACACAGAAATAGAACTTTTTCTTTATCGAAATAAACGGTTGGAATTCCGATATAAGTTGCATTAAGAAGTATCTTTTATTTATTGGTGGTGGCTCATTCCGGATATTCTGTCAATTCTCAAACAGTCCATCTTCGTAAGTAATTTAATACAGTCAAAAATGCATCTAGTGTAGTTTGTGAATGAACACAATGTTCGAAACTAGTCAGCATCAACACATAAAGGCTACTTCTTAATACAACTTACTTTGGAATTCAAACCATTTATTTCAACATAGTAAATGTTTTTTGACAGTACAATTGTAATATGAATGAAACTATTTAGGCTAAACAGCAAATGAATGTGAAAGCAACAAATCCGAAAACATTAAGACCAAACATTGACAAAATTGTGTGTATGTACAGGGTGTTTCAAAAATGACCGGTATATTTGAAACGGCAATAAAAACTAAAGGAGCAGCGATAGAAATACACCGTTTGTTGCAATATGCTTGGGACAACAGTACATTTTCAGGCGGACAAACTTTCGAAATTACAGTAGTTACAATTTTCAACAACAGATGGCGCTGCAAGTGATGTGAAAGATATAGAAGACAACGCAGTCTGTGGGTGCGCCATTCTGTACGTCGTCTTTCTGCTGTAAGCGTGTGCTGTTCACAACGTGCAAGTGTGCTGTGGACAACATGGTTTATTCCTTAGAACAGAGGATTTTTCTGGTGTTGGAATTCCACCACCTAGAACACAGTGTTGTTGCAACAAGACGAAGTTTTCAACGGAGGTTTAATGTAACCAAAGGACCGAAAAGCGATACAATAAAGGATCTGTTTGAAAAATTTCAACGGACTGGGAACGTGACGGATGAACGTGCTGGAAAGGTAGGGCGACCGCGTACGGCAACCACAGAGGGCAACGCACAGCTAGTGCAGCAGGTGATCCAACAGCGGCCTTGGATTTCCGTTCGCCGTGTTGCAGCTGCGGTCCAAATGACGCCAACGTCCACGTATCGTCTCATGCGCCAGAGTTTACACCTCTATCCATACAAAATTCAAACGCGGCAACCCCTCAGCACCGCTACCATTGCTGCACGAGAGACATTCACTAACGATATAGTGCACAGGATTGATGACGGCGATATGCATGTGGGCAGCATTTGGTTTACTGACGAAGCTTATTTTTACCAGGACGGCTTCGTCAATAAACATAACTGGCGCATATGGGGAACCGAAAAGCCCCATGTTACAGTCCCATCGTCCCTGCATCCTCAAAAAGTACTGGTCTGGGCCGCCATTTCTTCCAAAGGAATCATTGGCCCATTTTTCAGATCCGAAACGATTACTGCATCACGCTATCTGGACATTCTTCGTGAATTTGTGGCGGTACAAACTGCCTTAGACGACACTGCGAACACCGCGTGGTTTATGCAAGATGGTGCCCGGCCACATCGCACGGCCGACGTCTTTAATTTCCTGAATGAATATTTCGATGATCGTGTGATTGCTTTGGGCTATCCGAAACATACAGGAGGCGGCGTGGATTGGCCTCCCTATTCGCCAGACATGAACCCCTGGGACTTCTTTCTGTGGGGACACTTGAAAGACCAGGTGTACCGCCAGAATCCAGAAATTATTGAACAGCTGAAGCAGTACATCTCACCTGCATGTGAAGCCATTCCGCCAGACACGTTGTCAAAGGTTTCGGGTAATTTCATTCAGAGACTACGCCATATTATTGCTACGCATGGTGGATATGTGGAAAATATCGTACTATAGAGTTACCCAGACCACAGCGCAATCTGTTGTTGAAAATTGTAACTACTGTAATTTCGAAAGTTTGTCTGCCTGAAAATATACTGTTGTCCCAAGCATATTGCAACAAACGGTGTATTTCTATCGCTGCTCGTTTAGTTTGTATTGCCGTTTCAAATATACCGGTCATTTTTTAAACACCCTGTATGACGATGTGGTACAATGAGAGGAGAGCAATATGAGAAAAATTAAATCGTACTACATCTGAATCTAAATTTTCAGCTGCTGCAAGTCCTACATGAACGGCGGATTTACTACTTAAGTACATTTCTTGACGCTTGCTAAGAAACAACGGACACCTCTAAAAAACAATGGACAAATGCCACAGAATATCGAATCAATGATAGTAAAAAGAAATATAGAGAGCGGGACATGTTACTGTAGCGAAGCCTGTGCACGTACACATTGTATGCCTTCGATAGTTTATGCAGTACTGTGTGTTACTAAGGGTGTTGTGGAACTAATATGTGAAACATTCCATAGGGTATGGCAACATGTCCGCATGACATCGTTTGAGTGTTTACGATCTTGGACGGGAAGCTGAATGGCTCGAAACCGGGCGAAGGTCACTACTTTGACCATAGTCATGGATCCGTCTAGAAGTGTCATCTCGCGATTAAAACAAGGCCACTGAAGATGGAAATACTATGCGAATGAATGCTGGTGATTTTAGACGGGCCATCTCACAGCGCGATTATCGATACGTAGCCTTAGAGACAAAAAGGAACAAGTTCTCATCTCACTGCTAGACAGATCGCTGCAGACTTGCAAATTCAAAATAGTTCAAATGGCTCTGAGCACTATGGGACTTAATTTCTGAGGTCATCAGTCCCCTGAAACTTAGAACTATTTAAACCTAACTAAGCTATGGACATCACACACATCCATGCCCGAGGCTGGATTCGAACCTGCGACCGTTGCGGTCGCACGGTTCCAGACTCTAGCGCCTAGAACCGCTCGGCCACCAGGGCCGGCTGCAGACTTGCAGCCACTACCAGTACGCGTGTGTTTGGCAGAATCTTTTAGTGTTGGTTAGATCAGTCTGGTTTGTATTTTTGGAAGCTAGTTAAATGTATCCCAATCCAACCACACCATCGCGAGAAAGAGTTAGTTGGATTAGAGAGCACGTTGGTTGGGGTCACCAACAATGGTCCAGAGTAATATACTCTGATTAAACCCGATTCATGATCACAGGTAATTCTGGTTCCAAGTTAGTGTGAGAGAGAGGGGAAAGTGTTACACACCACACATTGTTCATGAACATCATCCGCATGGTGTAGGCTATGTGGTGTGGACAGTTCCTATGCACAATGGCCATACACCTCTTGCGTATCTTTGCGCGACGTACCGTTGTAGAGCAGCAGTGTTATAGGGAGATTATTCTGGATCATGTTTGTCTGTTTAGGGTTGCGGTAGGGTCGACTTTCTGCGTATCGACTATAATGCCCGCCGACACGGTGCCACTGAGGTGCTGGACAGACTGGAAAGCGAAGATACTGAACTTACTCCCCAGCCCTAAACCCTGCAGTGCATGCGTGGGATACTCTTGGCATACCTGTTTCTCAACTAACATTCCCCTTTCAGAACCGAGCAAGGGCTGAAAATCATCTTGAGATAGGAGTGGGACAATATCCCCCAAGGACTCCTCAACAGTTCGGTAGCCAGCATGAATAATGGGTGAAAAATTTGCATTAGTGCCTGAGTGGGGCATATGCCTTACTGAGAGACCTATATCGACTATCTTGTTGGGAGCCTGACCTGTGGCAAACATGGGCGTGATTTATGTCGGTTGTCCTGCTTATCCATGTGGTGAAATCGGTACCATTTTTCGTTACAAATGTACCACTCCTCTGTTACGTATGTAGTGCGTGTCATGTCGTCCATCAATGCCTGTGATTATTCTTGTCCAATAAGGTCTCCGTTTCTTAGCAATTGTCAAGCCGTGCGTAAAGAATTCTCTTATCCTGAGAAACAAAATACTCTACAATTGGTTGCAGTGGCAACTTACACGTTGTTTTATTTACAGATGTGCCTCAAACAAATACAAGAGATGGACAAAAATATGGAAACAGCAAAAACTCACATTAGCATGCTTAATACAGTGTAGGAGAACCACTGGCATTCAAAGCACATCCCGCCATCTCGGAGAGGGTGCATACGGGTTCAAATGTCTCTGAAATCTTACGGGACTTAACTGCTAAGGTCATCAGTCCCTAAGCTTACACACCACTTAACGTAAATTATCCTAAGGACAAACACACACACCCATGCCCGAAGGAGGACTCGAACCTCCGCCGGGATCAGCCGCACAGTCCATGACTGCAGCGCCCTAGACCGCTCGGCTAATCACGCGCGGCGGTACATACTGGTGCTGTGTTGTTTTCATGGGAGTATTAGACTATTCTTCCTGCAAAATAATGGCAAGTTAAAATAAAGATGGCGGAATTAGATAGAAGTGTAGCACTCTGATATCCTAAGCAGACAACAGAGGCTCAGTAATATAGAAATCTGGTGACTTTAGTGACCAAAAGAGATAAAATTTATCCGCGTGCTCACAAAACCAGTCGTTGACGTGGTGAGCTCTATGAACAGTGACCTTGACGTCCTGTAACACACCATCACAACTGGGGAACAAACGCTGTAGCATAAGATGGACATTGGTGAACCAAAATGATCACATAATCCTTCTTTTAATGTGACCTTGGAAAGTACCAATGGGGTCCTTAGAATACTACGATATAGCTGATATAGCTGCCCATATCACCATCGAACTCATGTCATGTTTCTCTTCTGGGACGTAAAGTCGGCAACAAGTTGGAAACAGTGTGCAGAAAGACTCATCCGATCAAATATCTTTCTTCCATTGCCCCATAGTCCAAGTACTATGGCTTTGTCGGCACCCTCCCAGTTACGGGTATTCGCATCACTAGTTAGTAACCGGAAATCCAGCTCGTGCTGCAGTTCATCTGCTGTTTTGGTGCTGACAGGGTTCGCGACTGCGATTTTGAGTTCTGCAGTGACTTTCGCAGCTGTAATGCTCTTATTTCGCGTCACAGTTCTCTCAGATAAGCATCTGTCACAATGACTCAGTACAAAATTACGTTCGCCTTGCAGCTTAGCGGATGATGTTTCTCCGCTTACCGCGTACGCTGTATAAATCTTCGATATGCTGCGTCTTGAAACATCAAACCCTTCGACTACCTCGGTTACGGAAATACTCACCATAAAAGAACGAACAATTTGCTCATGTTCGATGTCACTGAGCTCCAACGTAATGCCCTCACAACTACACGGAACACTGTTCCGACCACGAATGAGACTTGCATCGTATTGAGGACGTTGCACAGGTATCGTTCGTGGCCAAATATAACAGCGAAACCTGCAGGAACGGTTAGCATCTGCATTTGTGTTCAAGCACGTATTTTCACAGTATTTACTTACTTTCTTCCAACCTCTGTATGTATTCCATCGGCCTTCATCGTGTCATAATTCACCTCTAGGAGCGAATTCATATCGTTTCGTCACCGGAACGTGAAATACATTATGCTTTAATGGAATATTTATCACCCCTTTAATTCGCACGTGATCAGTGGGGTGCTGTCATAAAGCCCCCTAGTGCCTGCTCAATAGATACACCCTTTGTAAAGGTCTTGGTATTCCATTTTATCGAAATAGCATGTATATCCATGTTATGACACGCGTGGGTACATTTGAGAAAGCCGTCCTGATGGTATTTTGCCCATACTTGAATGTCGAAGAATTGTCAGCAGTGCGGCATAATATCGTTTGAAACCTCTCCTGAACTAAACTGTTTCCCATTGCTTGGTAGGAGACAGTTCTCTAAGAAATTACTACGAACTTTGAGAAAGACCAGGCTGTTGCGAAGGATGGTCACTGTTGTGCAGGGTTCAGAAAATAAAGAACTTCGTCCTGCTGCTGCTTAAGGTACCTGACTTGTCTTCCCACACTCACTCACTTGTCTCGCGGCTCGTACAGCCGCGTCACGAGCGCGCTCGCGACACCTGCAGCACATCTTCTGCAGTAAGAGTTTCTCTCGTCATTAGTCTTACGTGCGACTGTAAGCCGTAGGAGTTTCGCTTGAGTTCAACGTAGTGTCAAACATTGTGGGGTAGGTAGGAAAGAGAGTTATTTCCAATAGACGTAATTCTAGTGTTGGGTCTTCTTATCATTCTAAATCATCCATGCATAAAATACAAATATATACGACTCTTTATCTCGACCGTTTAAATTGCACGATCTTCTCTTATCGTTTTACAGTAGTTAACACCTTACATAATAATAAGCAGTCAGTTAATGCTGCTCCGTATCTTACAGTTAACTAGAATGCACATCTCGTAATTGAAATGAGAGTGGAGGATATTTAATAAATAAATAATTAGATGTAAGCAGAGGCTTTCCTGTCGTTGGACTATAATAAAAGATTGCGAAGTTCTACTCAAATGTTTTCCAGTTGAGAATGTGAAAAGATACATGCTAAAAATACATTTATATTTCCGGAATGACTAATATGCTAAATGTTCATGGCTGAAACTCGAAAAAACTCTCCCGGAAGACTGGTTATAGCGAAAAGTGACCTCTAGTGAGGCCCAAAATGAATACGATTGATAACTGATGTTGACAAGGGTAACAGGTTAATAACAATCGGACGTTTGTACCGACCTCCAGATTCATACACATGGGTCATAGAATAATTCTAAAATAGTCTAAACTCAATCGTACGACAGTATTATACTATAAGATTGTGAATTTAAACGTAACATTATCGACTGGGATAACAATGCATAACTTTTCTACGATAAGAACAGACATTTTTAAAAAAATTTATTAATGGCTTTTGGGCAACAGGCATACAACCAGGATAAAAATAATTTTTTAGCTTGTAAATGTCTAACAGACTAAACCACTAAAAAAGTAATTATACGTTCCATCAGTTTAACCTGAAGTTACGTCAGTGACCTAAGAAAATTAAGAACTATGTTTCATTTTCTATATTGTAAAACCATCCGCTTTTCACATACTCGTATTTGTCTCTTAGTTACAAAATCATAGAAGTATACACGGTTTCATGACTTTTATCACTAGCAGAGTTTTAATGTTTGTTAGTAAAGCTTTGTCACGGGACATCATACGCTGCATTAGTTTCGTAGTTTCTTGATATCTTTGGTCGCAGCCTAAGAAAATGTCGTTTACGTATTCCTTACTGTCACACTCACATGAATGAGATGTGATCATGTTGATGCAATAGAGATGTTGTCGGAATCTCACGTGATATCGAAATCGTGCCACTGTCCTTACAATGTTTCTATATACGGCGAAAAGGCAGTTGGGGATGACCACGAATTCACGACCTCAGTAGAGATCGGTCCTAATTCTTGGCCCCGGCACCATCCAATGAGAAGTGAATAGGAAAACACAGGTGCATAGTCCAGGGAGAGGAGCTGGAGATCTTTGCAGATGGAAGCGGGGTGCATTCCAGCTGGTAGTCCCACCCGAGAGTGGGTATACGGATGATGACATGCCTTGTACGTGAAGATAAAAGGTTATATGGGATAATGAGGGAGCTGTTGAATAGCGATTGCATAGCAGATCAAGGGCTGGTGCTGTCGAATGTGAAGAGGGAATACCTTCACTTTGGCAAAGACGCTATTTACAGGCTAGTCTGAAAGGTATCAGCGGCTAGACACATTCCACAATGATGGACTGGGTCTAACAGTTTTAAATCTGAAGGAGCTGCTAAACCATGAACCTGGCAACCATTGTCCATCCACGACAAAACCAAAGTCTGGTAAATACGGACAAAGCTAGGACTATATGAATGCCAAGATCTGTGGGCGAGGAAGAAGAGAACATTAAAGTTAAAATCTTCTGGGGTGTTAGGCCACATCATATTTCTTCAGACAATCGATGTTTCGACACCTCTACTAGGATCTTCTTCAGCATTTTCTGTTGACCACTGTAAACTGAGCAGAGTGTTCGATCAACAATGGACACCACAAGATCCTGCGGAAGATCCCAGCACAGGGGTCGAAAAGTCGATCGTTTGAAGACATATGACGTGGTCTAACAACCCAGAATATTTTAACTTTAATGTTCTCTGCCTCCTTGCCCACACATATTGGGGTACATATAGCCACAAAAGCCTGCAAGGCTATGTAGATAGCGTTAAGCTTTTGCATGCAGCCAGTCTTCAGATGAGGAATATGGGGCAGTGGGGTCATATTTTTATTAAAAAAGAAGCCTAAGGAATGGGAATGTACTACCATATCTTGATGTTGGGTGCCTAAGTAGAGTTCTGGGTCACAAAGGACAATGGTACAGTGGCAGATATCCATGACCCGCGTTTTTGTAGGAGCAAAATGTGAACTATGCGAGAAAGTCCATACAGAGACCTGCTGCATGGCACATTGGCATTGGTATTCAGCAGAGGCTACCTAGTGGGAGCTGTACCAAAAGCAAAAAATGTCGACATAAAATGCAGGAGTGGCTAGCGGCCCAATAGAGGTCACTAATCCATTAATAGCGGCGAAGAAAAGTGTGTCGCTCTGCATAGAGTCCTGTGAAATGCCATTCTCCTGGACTCATGGGTGTCTGGGTGGCATGTCAAATCCAACCCAGAAGTACTGGTGAGACTAAAACTGGCGAATAGTAATTGGTAGGTGTCCTCAAAAGTCCCTGTCACTGAAGGTGAGTGAAATGTGACAACAGCAAGTGATGTCATATGCCTTATGCAGGTCAAAAATACTGTAACAGCGTTTCGAAAAAGTCTATCGAATTGCATTTCCAACCAAAGCAGTTGGTCAGTTATGCATCATTCCTCCAGGAGACAAAATTGATAGGCGAACAAAAGGGCCTGACATTCGAAAACTCAACATAATTTGGGCATCCATTCTTTCGAGCAGTTTAAAGAGCAAGTCGGTCAGACTAATCAGGTGGTAACTATTGAGACATGTTGGCTTCTTGCCAGGTGTAAGGATAAGGACAACTATGCTATCTCGCCTTGTGTGGGAGGCACCCTGGAGACAAATCTGGTTGAAAACCCTGAGGAGATATTGTCTTTTGGGAACAGTCAGGTGTTGGATCATCTGACTGAACAGGATCAGGACCTGTGGCTGTGTTGTGGGCTAAGGCAAGAGCCTGAAGTAATTCCCAGTCAGTGAAAGGTTCGTTAGTGGGTTCAGACTGGTGGAGGGTGGAACATAAGCAGATGTCTTCTTGTCACTTCTGCAGTAGAAAAATAGGTAGATAGAAAGAGGATACCAATGGTGTTGCAAAGTGGGCCACTAGTTGTTCTGCAAGAACCGATGAATTGGTACAAAGACCAACCTGTAGATGCAGACCCGACACAGTTGTTGAATGTTGGTACCCTATAAGATCATGGGCCTTGGCCCACACCTGACATGAAGGGCACAAGTCCCTAGGAAGGAGAAATAGCGCATCCAGCATTTCTTCTTATTGTGTTTGATTAAATAGTTAGGCTTAGCACAAAGTCCCTCAACAATGGTAAGACGGGATTGTGAATGTCGTTATCTGAATCGTTGCAGGGCTCATCAGCGATCCTCAGTAACTGTTGCAGTGTCTTTGGCCCACTATTGCACCAGCCAGTGGTGGTGATGGTGGTGGTGGTGGTGGTGGTGGTGGTGGTGGAGGAGGAGGAGGAGGAGGAGGGAGTGTCATATAGAAAGGGGAACAGCAGTTCCAGTGGCATGAGTGATCGTGTTAGATGCCTTGCACAACCTCATGTATACAATCCTACAGAAGGAGTGAGTGGCAAGGAAACAACACGATTACCAGAAATTGGACACTGTCACTGAGGTCGTCATACAGTGATCAATGTAATGAAGCCACAATATTAGGGGAAGAGATAGCTAGATCGATAGCTGAAAAGGTGAGGTGGATGACACTGAAGTGGGTAGGGGAACAATCAATGAGGAAGCGCAGATCATGGTCTGTGGGAAGCTGGTCTATTAGAACCACCTACCTGAGAATATGGTAAGTGGTACTTCTCCACAGGCATGTTCTGAAGTCGCCAACAAGGAGAAAAGGGCGTGTGAGTTATTCATCTAATGTGGTCAATTCAACATAAGTAAGTGGCTTGCCTGGAGGTAGGTAAATGTTGCAAATTGTAATCATTGAGGGATTTTGCACTCACATTGCTATTATATCATATGAAGTATGAAGGAGAATCTATTCACCGATGACATCTGTACAAACCAACGTACTGGCCCCACCAGATGCACTCGAGACCTCTACTGTTCTGGCAGAATAAACAATAACTATGGAGGATTGGAGAATGGTCACCAGTGAAGTGTGTTTCTTTGAGAGCAATGCAAACCTCAGAGGAGGAGGAAATAAGGTGGTGTAGTTCCAGCAGGTGACAGTAGTGCCCATTAAAATACTATGACTATTGGACAAGTTAGATGTGAAGGGGCCAGAAGGGTTGGTGATGCAGCAGGGCCAGCCATTGTGGCCAAGCAGTTCTAGGCGCTTCAGTCTAGAACCGCGCTGCTGCTACAGTTGCAAGTTCAAATCCTGCCTCGGGCATGGATGTGTAAGTGATGTCCTTAGGTTAGTTAGGTTTAAGTAGTCCTAAGTCTAGGAGACTGATGACTTCAGATGTTAAGTCCCATAATGCTTAGAGCCATTTGAACCCTTTGATGCTGCAGGATCCCACTCTTTCACCAGTGAGGAGGGAATGACAACCACAAACATTGGCACTGAAAGAGCCTTGTTCTATGTCGTCGTCTTCTTTTTTCCCTTCTTAACATTTGGTGAGCATGGTTCATTCAGTGAGAAATCCAAATTGAGTGGAGAGGCAGATGAACAGTGAACAATCCTGGGACTGACAAACTGTGTGTCCTTAAGCCATTGTCTGGCATTGAGCCTCCAGTCCTAGGGTTGATGGGGAGACAGATCCCAAGAGAGAACCATGTTATGGTTAGGCTGAGTTCCTGAAGTGATTCCTAAAGAAGGTACTGTCAGAACCAAAGGACAGGAGGATAGTGAGAGATCTGGTTTAGGAAAGTTTGAGGTGGGGGCAGGGCAGTGGTCATAATGTCAGCATAATTAATCGTCATATCCATGGGATATAGGTATTCATATTTCTTCCATGCCTCAGCATACAACAGTTGGTCAGTATATTTGTATTCCTGGATCTTCTTCTTTAAAAACTGGGTAAAGTGGAAAATGTGGAGGGTGATGTTCTGCACAGGTGACACACAATGGTGGATGTTGATAATGACTGTGCTTGTGGAGTAATCATCCACAGTTTTCACATTTTGGGTCCATCATGTATCAGGATAACATATACACAAAGCATAAACAACTGAAGTGCCTAATAGGCGGTGAGATATATTGTTTCACCCTACACCTGTACACCTTGACCTTAAACTTCTTTGGGATTACATTCCATTAAAAGGCTGAGATAAGGTCACCTGTATCTATGATAATTAATTGAAACCCTCAGCTGCCAACAGATGCTGTTGATATACCTTGATGGGTACAGCTGAAAATGTGTGCCCCGACTGGGACTCGAACCCGGGATCTCCTGCTGGGTCTTATCCCTTGCACGCCCACCGTGAGACCCACATTCCCAACTGTCCACAATCTACATACGTAATGTTCCTAATAGATATTTGTCCATCCACCCATCCATCTGTATCTATATGATTACCCTTGGGCCCTTTTTGTACATGTTTAATGAAATGTATGCCTCGCTGCTGGAGATTAGCTCAGAACTCCTCATCTGTTTGGGGCATAACGCCTCTGTGGAAAATGATTCCTTGGATCACGTTGAACGTCTTGGTAGGTTCAAATGGCTCTGAGCACTATGGGACTTCTGAGGTCATCAGTCCCCTAGAACTTAGAACTACTTAAACCTAACTAACCTAAGGATATCACACACATCCATGCCCGAGGCAGGCGACTGAAGCGGTCGCGCGGCTCCAGACTGTGGAGCCTAGAACCGCTCGGCCACACCGGCTGGCTGAACGTCTTGGGTGGAGCAAGTGTCACAGGTAGGTCATATAGACAGTCATATACCTGAAGAGCTGTAGATTGGACAGCAGAGCAAATTGGAATCAATAACAAACCATTCTGGATTTTTCATCATCAGTCTAAGTACATATCAATTAATGGGTGAAATATTTCACCCCCAGATGACTGCCTTGTTTTTCACATGGAGTAGCCAGGCAAGGAAACATTCTGGGGTTGTATCTCTCTTTACTGTAACAATATTTTCCCGGATAGAGCCCTGCTTGCCTGGATAAGTCTTGTACAACTAAGGTGCAGCAGGTTCCCTAGAGGTTGCCTGATAAAAACTGATCCTCCTCAACAGCCATGTATCTCCTTTGCATGCAGCACACATTGTGACTGAGGGTTTCTTTATAGATGTTTTTATCATCCACATGACTAAGGCAAGAACCGTGTAGCCTGTGGCACACAATGTTCCACTGCCAAACTGCACGATGCTTGCTGAAGCATGTCCAGGGCTTACAGCCCTACATTGGAAAAGAGTGGCAGTGGCTCCAACTCAGGAAACCGAAGTGCCCAAAACAAATACAAGCATGGTCGGCATCAAATACACCATCCAAAGGAAAGGGAGAGGGGAAAAAAATAGTAGGAGGATATACTTGCTGCACAGAAAGTGAATTAACACTGCTAGGGCTGGGGCCCGATATGGGCCAAGCATGTACTCACAAAAGTTATGTGAGCCCTCTGGGGGGGGGGGGGGGGGGGTTCTGAGGGTCACATTCTGGTCTAGCTACGTTAATAAAACAATTCTTTGGCATTAGCAACGCATTCTGTCACACATCGTCAGGTGCTAGCGCCCTAGACTAGATGAATGACTTAACAATACAATAAAATTGGCCGTAAATGTGTTAATTGCTATCAAAAGCGTCGGCTTAAATACATACCTTTAAAAAAACTTCGCACCGATATGGACTATAACCATAGTACCCTTATCCTTGACATGTAAGTTCGTTGGGTGTCCGAAGGTAACAGGGTTTTGGAGATTACACGAGCTCAGAGGAGAGGTCGTTGCTTTTAGGTGAGAAAAAAATTAACGAGTTACTAGAGCAGTTTTCTGTTCTGAGACTTCAGATGCCTTTTGCTTAGCTTGTGGATATTTTCACACATTTGCGTAAGTTGAACTTCCAGTTGCAAGGTTCCAGAAACAGACATTTAGAAAGCGTTGCAAATATCTTTATATTTGCCTTTATTTGCAAACTTCAATTATGGATAGGTGAAACAGGCGAAAACCATTATTCTGCGTTAGCTTTCGCTGATGGTAAAAGTGTGACATGATTAGGACAAACATACAACAAAGCATCAAGAGTCATCTGCGAATGTTGGCTGACGAATTCAATCATTATTTTCCAGAATACAACAAAGCATAAGCTAAAGTTGACCAAAAACTCATTCACAACCCATTTAGCACTAATGTAGGAGAAATTGCAGAACAAATGCGGGAAGAGCTCATTGAACTCCAAAATAACAGAAACTGTAAGGAAAAATTTGAATCTGATTCTCTTGAGCAGTTCTGGTGTAAAAAGCAGTTAAATACACTAATCTTCGAAAAATCACCTTACGCTACCTTAAGATTTTCTTCGAAATTTATTTACACTGACAAGGGTTTTCTGCGTTGCAGGTAATTTAAAACATGTCAAGGAGTGCACTGAATGTAAGTGATGATACGTCTGTAGCTCTGAGCAATAGTATTAACCCCAGGATTACGGAACTTGTACAGATGATGCAAGCTCAAAAATCACGTCGATGCAAACCGAATTTAATTGTCTACTGAACATGTGTTTCCTATTATAACAGTACTGTTAATGCATGGTACTGTTGAGTTTAACAAATATGTTAAAAGTATTGATTAAAGTGTATTTTTAGACTGGCGCCGGCCGCCGTGACCGAGCGGTTCTAGGTGCTTCAGTCCGGAGCCGCGCTGCTCCTACGGTCGTAGGTTCGAATTCTGCCTCAGGCATGGATGTGTGTGATGTCATTAGGTTAGTTAGGTTTAAGTAGTTGTAAGTCCAGGGGACTGATGACCTCAGATGTTAAGTCCCATAGTGCTTCGAGCCATTTGAACCATGCGACGCTTTTTTTTTTTACCTGTGGTCCCCGCTAGTTACAAAAAAATCGAAATGGTCCCTGATCACAGTTACGTTGGGAACCATTGGTGTAGAGGTGGCCTTGTACGGAAGTAAATGAATATCACGAAGGACTTAAGTGGAGAGCTGCACTTCAAGAAACAAACAATATTTTCACAAACAAAACATATGACCGACATCTACAACAAAAATATAATTGGCTATGCTCTCTTGAGGACTCCAATAGTTACAAAGCAATGTATCATTAGGTCAGTGAGGGGCAGAAATACGCGAACACCGAGTGAGTAACTTTCACCATATACTATTTAAAATAAATTGCACGCTAAGCCAATCCGCCATTGCTGTCGCCCTAGCCCCGAATAATTAGACTTGTCGAGACACACAGAGAGCCGATAGACAGACTGACACCTCGTCCGAGCTCCGCTAGTTACACAGCTTTTGCGCTGACCGTTTAACAACCGCAGGTGGCCAGCGACTTAAACTGTGGAGGCGTTCTGCGACGGGCGTCCACTTCTACTGACTCTTCTGGTGTTGGTTATGCATTGAGACACAGAGGCAGCTACCGACTCGTGCGCATGGCCTTAGCCCTTACAGAAACACGCAAACAGAAGCCTCCAATACGGACCAACTAAAATTATTTTGTAACTTCTTATACAAGTGGTGAGCGTCAAGAAACAGATTATATACATATATATATTTTAATTTTCACAAGCCTACCGTATCCAAAACTCCTTACTAAAGTTTCGAATACGTTTGAGAATTAACAAACGTTTTTCGAATATATTTGTGAACTGACAAGCATTACAGTAGCACAACACACATGAATATTTCGCGGCTCATTACTCTCGTGTAGAAGAATCTGAAAGATAACCAATGTTCTCATATAGTTATTAGCGTCCGTTTAGAGCCACTAACTGTGAACTATGTAATAAGCTGCGAACTGACGCCAAATCATAGTTACTATTGCAGAATGTGATACAGCAAAGGAGTATTTTCCTTTCCTTGCATCATAAGGTGGTCCCGACATCGAAAATGAATTGTTTCAACTCTGGTATTGTTCAACAACAACGTAACTATGCACCTCTGGTAAAATTCACCTAGTGCCATCCCCCTTCTCTCATCTTGCAATTTCCATAATTGACTTATGGTATATGTACGTAACTAGTGAACCCGGCAATGCTTCGCAATTTCTGAATATGCAAGGGAATTGGATATACATCCTAATCTCCTACTCCACCCCCCCCCCCCCCTCCACAACCCTGTGTGAATCGCCTCTTCTCCCCTCTTTCTGACCTTCAGCTTTGTTTACTGTTATTGCCAACGAATCCTTAATTAGGAATTGAAATTGCTTAAAATCAATAGGTAAATCTGTCAGGATAATAGCTTCATTGACATTATTTCATATTTCGATCCAGCACAGTGCTTGTTTACTAATGAAGCGATACAACTGGAGTGAGTACAGTTATTTGGTTTGTGCTTACTACAAAACTCTCGAGTCTTCAACATCCACTTGCGACATGTTTGGAGTGAGTTTATTCTACCCGCGATATTTAATCACTTTAGTCAAGTGCTGTTCTACGTGAATCTGTAGGCCCGTATCGTTGGTGAGTATGTAATTGGGACATATCTCCTACTTAGGCCATTAAATGACAGGAGCTATTACAGTCTCCTCGCCAGAGCATTGCCAGAGTTGCTGGGTGACGTGCCTGTCGCTACAAGACGGCTCGTGTAGTTCGAGTATGACGGGGCGCCGGTATCTGCGCCGATTCTTCAACCGACAGTTTCTTGGAAAATGGGTTGTCAGTGTTGGTCCTATTACACGGGGTACTCGATCCTCTGATTTGACCCCTCTGGACCATTTTGTGTTTGAACAGACACGCAACATTGTTGGCAAGGCCTCTGTTCTGTCAGAAGAGGAACTCGTTGCTAAGATAGTAGCAGAAAAAGAATGGTTAAAATGGCTCTAAGTACTATTGACTTAACATCTGAGGTCATCAGTCCCAGCCGGCCGGGGTGGCCGAGCGGTTCTAGGCGCTACAGTCTGGAACCACTCTGCTGCTACGGTCGCAGGTTCGAATCCTGCCTCGGGCGTTGATGTGTGGGATGCCCTTAGGTTAGTTAGGTTTAAGTAGTTCTAAGTTCTATGGGACTGATGACCTCAGATGGTAAGTCCCATAGTGCTTAGAGCCATTCCCCTACACCTAGAACTACTTAAACCTAACTGACCTAAGGACATCACACACACAAGCCCGAGGCAGGATTCGAACCTGCGACCGTAACAGCAGCGCGGTTCCAGACTGAACGGGCTAGAACAGATTGGCCACAGCGGCCGGCCCTTTCGCTTCCATCTGTTCAAAACTGCGTCTCAATTTTTAGTATCATAAAAGCGACTCCTTCAAGGGAGGTAATTATAATAGTATCCACTGAACAAACAACATGTACCTCGGCCAGGGTTCAGCATTTTTGTATTATTTAAACTCATTTGGATCCCTATTCTGTTTGCATTAGTACCTTAAACATTTCAAGTTCAAGTAGCATATTTTCCAAATGTCTACGTTTTTTCCCCAGAGGATGCGTATAAATTGACTAGCTGATGGATAGCGTAATAAACTGTTCTCACAGTTTCGTAGAAGGAAGGAGTGATGGAGTGAAGGGAGTACACTAAGGAGAAGGTGAGCAACCGAAACAGCACAGTGTTTTGCACTATCCCCACCACGTCGTGCCAGCACTAAGCACGTCAGAACTGGAAGGCTAGTAGGAAAGCGCTATGTTTCACCCGCGTGCTGGTTTATATTGTTTTTTTTTTACTAAAGTTGTTTTTGGTGTGGTGATGTTTTATTACAAACATGTCACACTTGGTAGTATTTCTTATAATTAAATATCAGCTAATGACACATCGGCGAAAAAAGCTAACAGGAGATCCTAGCAAGAATTTTAACTTTATTCCTTCGCATCCAGCGTTACTGTTAGACGCATCGTATTACGTGTCTAAGGTCATGTCCTTGCGTCTATGACGGATTCGGAGACCAGCAATGATATTTTTATTCATACTTCTTACAGATATTTTTTCCGATTATGCCCCGATTCCCATGGGTGTGGTTAGGCAGCAGCCTAAGACTACAGCTTAAACTGCTGAGAGTGAACAAACAGCAATGACTTTTGGAGAGGAAAGAACCTAAAAGTTGACTCCAATTTTGTTTTTTATTTAAAAATAGAAAAGAGTTAATGCTTTTAAAAGCAAGTAATATTTAGTTTATAGTGTGATTTAGTATTTACATTTTAGTAATAGATAACAAACGAAAAGTTAGTATGAAAAAAATACCTTAAAATTTACATTTACCGAGTTACAAAAATAGCTTCCAAAATCGGATTCCATGTACAAATAATCAAAATAACGCTAAACAAAATTTGAAGAAGGTATTACATCTGGAGAAAACATAACCTGGTTTCAAAATAGGTGTAATATAACAGCTTCCAGAAAGTAATAGAATTACTGTGTGTTACTTTTGCTGAACCCGTGAACTATGTGCAATTTATTTCTGACAGTTTGGCTTTGTGTCGTTTAAGAACTCCCTCCCCCCGTCTCTCTCCATTTGCCCAGCAATTTCGTCTTTGAAAGGATGTTCAATGTTATTTTTGTCTTCCAGTTGTACAGTGATTCTTCACAAGTCGTTGCTAGTACGCACGAAGAAAAAAGTTTCCGTAGCAAGACAACACTAAAGCAGCTTTTCTTCAAGATCTTTACACAAAAGTGTAGATCTTTCTTCTTTTCGCTGCGTCCTCAGGTGTGCTGTACCTCATGTTGGACAGTCTCATAAGAGTTCACTGGCCTTCTTCCAACTCACCTCTTTTTTAACTACATCAATAACTTTAGTAATTTTAGACGAAGTACACTTTCTTTGATAACTCTCCCTATTACCCTCTTGGAATCAGCAAGAAAATTCCAAGGGGATATCAGTGTGCACAAATACAGGAAAACTTTAAAAGTGAAAAATTAAGCGGCCCAGTTTAAGGAACATCAGGAGGTCAAGTATACGTGATTAAAGCCTACATTTCATAACGGAATAATTTTTAACCACAAATGTCAATCAAAATGAAAAATATGTCTGATACCACAAATGCATGAAAGTATGTGTGTATGCCGTATCAAACATTGCTATGAAAAATACTAATTTCCCATACATGCTTTTGCACTCTGTGTAAATAATTGCACTTCACATAATTTATTGGGCGCCCATTTGATAGCATTCATAATACAGGATTTTTTTTTAACACTGCGCTAACATACAACATTCTTGGTAGCAACTGTTGTAGAAGCTTCACATTTCATTTCATACACGCTTAGTTTATCTGATATCAGTATTTAAAACAGCGATACGGAAAACAAAAACGGTAAACAAAATTTTCACAAACAAGCACAAATATTGCAGATAAATCAAATTTTCAGAGAACACGAGTTTCACACTTAAGCAGGCAACTTTTCAAAGAAGCAGTAGTGCCATAGACGGTAAGCAAAAGTTAGCTGTTTTAACTTGCAAGTGGGTGAAACATAGCGCTTCCCGTTTGGCCTTCCAACTCTGATTTTCCGTTGGTGGCTTTGTTAGAGCTGGGACGAAGTGGTAGGGATAGTGGGAAACGCTGTGTCGTTCCCGTTCTCGCAAGAAGTCACTGCTGGAACATCCTGTTGTCGGACCGTTCGCGGGCAGTCAGTGCTAGCTGTTTGGGTGGGAGAGGGACGCGTGACGTCATTGGTCCGACGCTGCATTTGGCAGCCAGTTAGAGAGCGCCACCTCCCCCTCCATTCACATCCAGACAAAGCGTTGTCTGATGCCGCCCGCTGTTGGTGGAGGACTCAAACGTTTACAGTCAGAAGACCGTTAAGTTAGATCGTCACCTACTTCTCTGAGGTGACATCTTGCTGGTTTGTTTTGGCACATTAAGCTAAAACATAGTTCTACGTCGCATCTCTTGATTCGTTCTGCAGTAGTCTCCACAGCAAATAATTATTTGGAGGACGCAAAAATAGTACGTTAATTCTTATTTCTTATATGGACTCCTTTGATTTGTCAATTACTTTTTACACTGTTCTTAACATATTCCAAAGTTGTTAACACGCCACGAACTGGAAGAATTCCAGCCGGTTGACGAGAGACAACAGGGGTTTCCAGTGCAAACATTTTGATTCAGTTAGGTTGAAAATTCGGCCTAGTTTTTTGTTCCATAACTCGTAAATCACTTAACATACAGAATGCTTTTACTTGCTTAATCTCATGCCAACAAAGAATCTCTACACCAAAATCTCGAAGGACAAAGATCGTAATAGAATAGCTCTAGCTGCGATCTGTAGTTCTACCACAGCTCCACCCGTTTTGTCTCTGTATCTGTGGGTGTGATTTTTTAAGACCTATTTTATAACGCCCTCACTGGGTACAAATGATGTTTTTATAAGCTAAGGACCAGTTGAGACACGCTCCTGCAACTAGAATAAAACTCGTTGGTTTCAACGCATAAGCCACGCGGGATTAGCCGTGCGGTCTAGGAGCTGCAGTCATGGACTGTGCGGCTGGTCCCGGAGGAGGTTCGAGTCCTCCCTCGGGGATGGGTGTGTGTGTTTGTCCTTAGGATAATTTAGGTTAAGTAGTGTGTAAGCTTAGGGACTGATGACCTTAGCAGTTAAATCGCATAGGATCTCACACACATTTGAACATTCACTGTATAAACAGTTTCCCTTACAGACTTATTGTTCCTTGGGCGTCTTCTAAGAATTGGTCCTGTAAACAGCTTTCGCAATGTGCATTTGTTCGCCTATACCGGAACCTCGAGCAGATGTATTTTGCAGACGTGACCCATAACAAATATCTTTAGCTAGTGGCTGAATACGATCTACATAACCCCGAAATCGACAGCGCTAAGAAACTAACAGAAAATTGAAGGAAAAAAATGTTAGAGAAGTTGTTTATCCATAGATGTCACTAACTGACATCATTCTGAAGTCTATCCCGTCCGTAATGGAACATATTGCACTAGCACCGGAAGAGCAACGTAAGCTATTTTATGTGTGGACTAAATTTCTCTAATGATGATAAAGCAGTTCTGTCTGGATTACCATTTATGGTCATGTCATCTTGTCATACACAGTGTTTCTGCTAAGTGAATAAATCGACGACAACCTGTGTTAAAGAGTGTACATATGTTGGTTCAGAATCTCTAAATGCACTGCGCAGCAATGAACACAAAAAAATAAAGCAAATTTGCCTGTGGCGACCAGCGAAACGCACTCATGTGAGAACACATTTCGTTCGCTAGTTTAGTAGAATATTCCTGATAAAAAGGAATACTAGCTTAAAATGGCTCAATGCGGTTCACAATTTGGAATATATGCGATGTGAGTACGGGCTCTGACATTTATAAAACTAAGGGAAACTTTCAGGAAACACTGGCTGCCAGAGTTATTTTTATATTATTGTCTAGCTTATATTACTCAGACTAAAATATGAGCACGTAGTGTGTGTGTGTGTGTGTGTGTGTGTGTGTGTGTGTGTGTGTGTGTGTGTGTGTATCAGTAAGTACGCGTATTTCACTAAAGTCGATGCCTGCTCGACGTATTTGGTAGTGCTCCTCCCTGGAATTGAGTAATGATCAAATGTCAACATAAGTCTGAAACAGCAAAAACTCGCAATGAGTGGTACTCAGTGTCTGCTTTAGTGCAGTGTACTGAAAAGACGCTAAGACTACAAAATTTATTTACGACTGTTTAAAACACTCGTGCGACGGAAAAGAACTTACACGTGATACACCATGATCAAGTTGACTGTCAACATACATAATTCGGCGTAAGTCTGTCAGATTCGACAAAAAGTCTGTGACTGTATCTGAGACTGATGTCTAATAAATTGAGAATTTAGAAAGACGATGGCAGCACCACCACTCACATAGACGTAGATAAGCGGAAGATTTGTTCCTGATTTTAGTCACAGAAATTCATTGACTAGTGGAGGGCACTGTGTATGCAAATTTCGATACATGGGAGTCAAGTGACTTAATCGTTCATAGATGGCTCCGAGAGACTATTAAACACCGTATACGCTCTGAGGTGCTATTCAGAGAGTTACACAAGCAATACGTATTCTGTGACTGGAATATGTTGAATTTTATGAAAATTGTCGTATTTTCTGTAGCAGAAAATCACTAGACGACATACTCGAGGTCTACTGACTGATGCAGCAAGAATTCATCTTCAGTAAGCAGCCTCTATCACAGGCCTGGTAAAAGATGAAAAATGGAAAAGTTAGAAGAAACGTCAGGCGTTTTCACAACAGTCCCCTTAATTTTCCAGACCTTGCGAAATCCTTTAAACTCAAACAAATTAATTTCCTAATTGCAGCGGCGAGTAGACAGAGTAGTAAATATACAAAACATTTACTTCCCTAGTCTAAAGTAAGCAAACAGATGGAATCTGACAGTATCACTTTCCGTAAACGATTCCTAAAAACTAAGTAGGCGAACGTACATAGCTTTGTTTACAATCAGAAATAGGCTACGTTGTCTCTGGCTACGCAAAGATTTAAAAAAAGAATTTTCATTTTTACCAATAGCAGGCATGTTGCTGCTAAAAAGATTGGAAATCTAAAAATAAGATAGTCTATTAGTTAATCTGAGTTTAAGAACTACAGGATAAAAGTATGACCAACGTAGTTGCACTAAAATATTTCACTTATATAGACATAAAAGAAAATCCGACACTCTGAACAATGCGGTAGTGTCTCAGGCCCCCTGGAACATAAAAAAGAGATATTAGTCAAACACTACCAGGAACCCAGCGCAGACTGCTGTTAAATTGTTGTTGTTCTTGTTGTGGTCTTCAGACTGGTTTGATGCAGCTCTCCATGCTACTGTATCCTGTGCAAGCTTCTTCACCTCCCAGTACCTACTGCAGCCTACATCCTGCTGAATCTGCTTAGTGTATTCATCTCTTGGTCTCCCTCTACGATTTTTACCCTCCACACTGCCCTCCAATATTAAATTGGTGATCCCTCGATGTCTCAGAACATGTCCTACCAACCGATCCCTTCTTCTAGTCAAGTTGTGCCACAAACTCCTCTTCTCCCCAATTCTATTCAATACTTCCTCATTAGTTATGTGATCTACCCATCTAATCTTCAGCATTCTTCTGTAGCACCACATTTCGAAAGCTTCTATTCTCTTCTTGTCTGTTAAATTAAAAGGAGAGAAACGAGAACCTTTGATGAAGAAAACTAACGCAGGTAACTGCTGAGATTTTTTTCAAGTTGTTATAGCGACGCGCGGCAGCACATTTGCCTCTGCACATGCGCTGAAGGTCTTTATAGGACTCGCGGATGCGGGCTTTATGAACTCAGGTTTCGTCCAACTGTAAGCGCTTTCTTGGTCATATGTTATTTCTGCTACTTGCCCCGACACATTTTGAGGCCTCTGCGCGATTATCACCATTCATGTCTTGCAGCAGTGCGCAACCAGCTGCAGAAACAGAACAATTGCTTCGAAGAATGACTGAAGGAATTTACTTAATGTTATCCGGCGACAAACCCGAGAAGTGTATTTGCAACGTCAGTTTAGGAGGTATTGAAACCTTCGTCTTCTAGAAACGGATTTGAAAAATGTTGCTGTTCAGTATACTACACAACTGGCCATTAAAATTGCTACAGCACGAAGATGATGTGCTAGAGACGTGAAATTTAACCGACAGGAAGACGATGCTGTGACATGCAAATGATTAGCTTTTCAGAGCATTCACACAAGGCTGGCGCCGGTGGCGACTCCTGCAATGTGCTGACATGAGGAGAGTTTCCAACCGATTTCTCATACACAAACAGCAGTTGAGCGGCGTTGCCTGGTGAAACGTTATTGTGATGCCTCGTGTAAGGAGGAGAAATGCGTACCATCACGTTTACAACTTTGATATAGGTCGGATTGTAGCCTATCGCGATTGTGGTTTATCGTATCGCGACATTGCTGCTCGTGTCGGTCGAGATCCAATGACTGTTAGCAGAATATGGAGTCGGTGCGTTCAGTCGAGATGACAGGCATCTTATCCGCATGGCTGTAACGGATCGTGCAGCCACGTCTCCATCCCTGAGTCAACATATGGGGACGTTTGCAAGACAACAACCATCTGCACGAACAGTTCGACGACGTTTGCAGCAGAATGGACTATAAGATCGGAGACAATGGCTGCGGTTACCCTTGACGCTGCATCACAGACAGGAGCGCCTGCGATGGTGTACTCAACGACGAACCTGGGTGCACGAATGGCAAAACGTCATTTTTAGGATGAATCCAGGTTCTGTTTACAGCATCATGATGGTCGCATCCGTGTTTGGCGACATCGCGGTGAACACACATTGGAAGCGTGTATTCGTCATCGCCATACTGGCGTATCACCCGGCGTGATGGTATGGGGTGCCATTGGTTACACTTCTCGGTGACCTCTTGTTCGCATTGACAGTGGACATTACATTTCAGATGTGTTACGACCAGTGGCTCTACCCTTCATTCGATCCCTGCGAAACGCTACATTTCAGGAGGATAACGCACGACCCCATGTGGCAGGTCCTGTACGGGTCTTTCTGGATACAGAAAATGTTCGACTGCTGCCCTGGCCAGCACATTCTCCAGATCTCTCAGCAATTGAAAACGTCTGGTCAATGGTGGCCGAGCAACTGGCTCGTCACAATACGCCAGTCACTACTCTTGATGAACTGTGGTATCGTGTTGAAGCTGCATGGGCAGCTGTACCTGTACACGCCATCCAAGCTCTGTTTGACTCAATGCCCAGGCGTATCAAGGCCGTTATTACGGCCAGAGGTGGTTGTTCTGGGTATTGATTTCTCAGAATCTATGCACCCAAATTGCGTGAAAATGTAATCACATGTCAGTTGTAGTATAATATGTTTGTCCAAAGAATACTCGTTTATCATCTGCATTTCTTCTTGGCGTAGCAATTTTAATGGCCAGTAGTGTAATATGACAAAAGTGAGGTCAGAATATACAACTGACAACTATTCTTATCTGGGGCGATATGTTTTGTAGGCACACGAACAGTGGTTTACTGTGATGAAGTAGCATTTGCTGCAGCTTCAGTTACTTCTTATCACCTTGTTGTTGTGCATATTAGAGTGAGTCGGTATGTGGCTGTCCGGGGGAAGGGGGGAGGGGTGACGTCACACTCAGGTATAAGTTTGGGGTGTGAACCGCATCGTTTTTGTTTGTTGTGGCCAGTCGGCGCCTAATCTTTAGAATCTGAAAAGTTTATTGTCGCCAGTTAAGTTGGACACTCGCTGCAGCATGAACTTAGAGGTTACATTTAATGGTTACCAATGTTGTTGTTGTTGTTGTTTTTTTTTCTAAGGGGCCAAACTGCTGAGGTCACCGGTCCCTAGACTTACACACTACTTAAACTAACTTACGCTAAAAACAGCACACACATCTGTGCCCGAGGGTGGACTCGAACCTCCGGCGGAAGGGTTAACAATGTGCATGGTAACTGTTTTGCGCTGTTGATAACCTGATAAATGTGAAAAGTGTCGTCCAAGTAAGACAAAAATCTTTAATTTACTCGAGTAAATGAACATGCACAAACACAGCATGATACGAGTAATACAGCCAAGTGGTTGCAACAAGATTTAATACAGCAAACAGGTCGCAACAAGATTTAAGTTAAATCTTATTGTAACCGGTTGGCTGTATTATGGAAACCATATTCTTCTACAGTTGCCCGTTCACAGCCAAGCTTAAAATTGTAACAAACGCATGAAACAATTTTTAGTAGACGGTACCTAGTGCTTTTTTACTGTATCGTTAGTCTCTTGTTTTCTTTTAGAAAGATAAACGTCATCCGAACCACGTTCCTTATTCAACCGATTTGATTTTTTCGCTGTTGAAACTATTTTCATTGAAATCTTTTATCTGTTTACGTTCTTATCCATGCACTGAGTAGGTTTATTTTTGTACAGTTATTGTAAAGCCTAAATACTTCTTTTGCCTTTCCATGTCTGGTTTATCTTGTAAAAGAACACCCGTAGAAAACTTGGTAAGTCTCCATGCAGCCTTAGCTAAGTATCACGAAAACAAAGTAAACAGCAGAATAAAAGTTTAAAGACGCAACATCCATTGTATTAACATTAGCGAAAACGGATACATTAAGTGTGTTTACGGGTTTATAGCATTCAGTGGTGAGATTATTAGCGCCTTTGCTAAAATAAATCGAGTCGAATGTGGTTTAATTAGTTAAAACTGAAAATGCCTGAAACATAATGCACTAGAAAATACAATCAGTCTCACCCATTTCCACTCTCTCTCGCGTTTCTCATGACGCCCAATCAGTAAAAATGTAAATTTTGCAACATTCTCAATGTTAAAATTCGTTATTAAGAACGTAACTATACCATTAAAAATTAACGAAAAACTAGGAGAGCGTGTGGGCATTTGACCAATTACGAAAGACCAAGTTCAGTCAGCCACCCTGTTAACACATTAAAATTCCTGCCTAACAACTTAGGGAGAAAGTGAGATATCACACAAAATCGTAACTAATTCGTCCCATTGCCAGCTAAAACAGACAGGTCATTTGGTTGACCGACCTCTGCCCTCTGAGAATAAACTACATTAATTCACAGTGTGGTGTACCATAGTCTGCACACCACAAGCACCAACATCAGACGGTTCTCCCGCTCGAGCAGAAAGCCACTCGTCATTGAACTGTGCCCTGTCCGAAGAGCAGTAGAGGAATTTCATGTCGCCTAAGTGGCCTAAAGGAGGTGATGAGTAGTCGCTTTTAATGTCTGCAATTTATTGTCTGTCACTTCCAGCCATTCTTATTCCCATCGCCAAATAACCTTCAACCTCAACAGCGATACTACAGTATGAAAGGGAGCAGTGGATTGATCCACCTGGGTTAGAAACCAAGCTTCCTTGGTTCAAACAATTGCTAGTTCATCTCCATGAATTTCTTTGTGGCTTGGTGCCCGGCAGAATGACGCATCCCTTCGCAGCTTTTATTGGCGAAGAAGCGAGTCCTGAATGTTCTGAATATGTTTGTCTGCCAATGCATGAAAGGTCACTTGGGCAGTCGGTGGGGACGAAGAATTATTCAGCGTGCATATGTGCGGTATGTTGCAGTGCCCTCAAGAATGCGTGTGACTCTACACCATAGACAGTAAAGTAGTTTGGTAAACAAATCTTGATGACACGCCCAGAAAAAGTACAGCGCCGCCAAAGGAGGTCCCCTGTTTAGACCCATCTGTAAAACCGGCTACATAGTAGTTGTGCCCATTTAAAATGAAAATATAAAACATATGCTTGAGTGCTATCTCTGCTGCACAGTACTAAGCCTAAAATTATTGTGCGCCTCTTCAACAGCCAAGGTGGCAGTATTTGACCCAGAGCAAGTGCCACAAGGTCCTGCTTTGCAGATTAGTAAAAATTGGTTCTATGAAAGGGTGATCAGCGGTTTGGTATGTCGGTGGATATGGAACAACAGAAGTGAATTTTTACGCTTGCTGCACCATAGGTAGTTGCCCGTCATATGACAGTTGGTGGCTCCCCAATCTCTCCAAAGACGCTCTAGGAACGGTCATAAGCCACCTGAGGCTGCCCTAATCCCCTATGGTGGACAGAAAGTGTCTTGACGTACATAGTTTTTGCTGATTCATAAAGCGTGTATACATAAGCTAGCTGAGATCGATCAAAGCCTTTATGGAACCGAAGCCGAAGCACTCTGTCTGCTCCTCACGGTTTGCGTCTAAGGCACTTTAAAATGTTCGAAGCCTTGAGGCACCTTGCGTTGAGGTCCTTTAGGTGTGGTAATTAAGACAACTGAACTAAATGTGATACCCAGAAACCTCACCGAACCTTTGAAATCTGAAACTGTGTCTTTCATGTTGAGGTCAGGTACATTAAAATAGCGATGACAACAGTGAACAGCAACACACACAAGCTTATCTGTAGGAAGTTTAAAGGCAGTACGTGCAGCCCATTCTTCCAAACTTCTAACGACAAGCTGCAACTGACGAGCCGGCCGCGGCGGCCGAGCGGTTCTAGGCGCTTCACTCTAGAACCGCGTGACTGCTACGGTCGCAGGTTCGAATCCTGTCTCGGGCATGGGTGTGTGTGATGTCCTTAGGTTAGTTAGGTTTAAGGAGTTCTAAGTTCTAGCGAACTGATGACCTCAAATGTTAAGTCCCGTAGTGCTCGGAGCCATTTGAACTTTCTTTTTCTTTTCTTTTTTTTTTTGCATCTGACGAGTTCCGGTTGCAGCGCTGGAAGCGGAACAAAAGACTGCAAAATCGCCAGAAATAAGGGATACTGGACTCAAAGTCTTACTTTAAACTTTATTCTTTTAACAATAACAGAGCAGACTTACGATTAAAACACTCCTTTGAGGTACTCCATTCTCCTGGCCAAATCTGTCAGAGAGAATTTCACAAGGCCGATATGAATATGAGCACCCTTCCACGGAAGACAATGCGGCAGCAGTTGGTTAACTTCTGGTGTTTGCAGAAGACAGCACCGTTCCTGTTACTACGCACATGTAGAGTTCAGCATAGGATTTTGGAATTCTTGTGCACTCGGCACAGTCAACACATGACAGACGTCACTGACGCATTAGCGAGGTTGTAGGTGTCTGATCTGCTCGCTGTCACGTGACGCAGAACCAAGATGATTATTTGACTTTGACCAGTGAGTCATTCGTGTGGTAACAGACAGATACGTGCGACAAATCTCCTCTCGTCTCAGGACTAAACACGAGACATCTCCATCACAGCGCAAGAATATTCGGCCATCCTCAATCTTTCTAGTGATTTATTTCTCCATGCATTTATCAGTATAATTTTTAGTCAAACTAAGATCTTTGTCAGTGACTTACATCACAGAAAACGTCATAAGATACACAGAAGTTATTTTAAATGTTCAAATGTGTGTGAATTCCTAAGGGACGAAACTGCTGAGGTCATCGGCCCCTAGACTTGCACACTACTTAAACTAACTTATTCTCAGAACAACACACACACCCATGCCCGAGGGAGGATTCACGCAATCCGTGACGTGGCACCTCAAACCTCACGGCCACTCCGCGCGGCTAAGCTATTTAAATAAAATGAAACAGTACTATAAAAGCCGATGTTATGAGAGTTCATTGAAAACAACAAGTCTTGATAACAGGAAAAAATGGTTAGCTACCAATCATTAGGAAGTTTCCAAGCATTCACATACTGTCGATCAAAAAAATGGGAAAACCAAAACTGCATCGTTGGGTCAGATAAACGAACAAGTATATTCATTACGCGAAAACTTTTGTACCTCCCAATGTATTTTAGTGAGTTACTGTTGTTATAAGAAAATCAAATGATCCCAAAGTTCCCCTGAATCTTTTTTTTTTAAATGATTCTCTTGAAAAAGACTTCAAAGTCTATTTGAATGGCTACTATTTATCATCGACCCCCTTCAACTACTGTTGACCTCTATCGAAAATAATAAATATTTAATGGTAAGAGGAGTGCAGGTATTTCATGTCGCCGAAGTGGCCTAAAGGATCTTCTCTGACAGAAGATGTGGATGTGCTCTGTGGTCACATGAAGAATGATTCAAGAAATCCCCAAAACAATGACCTTGCAGAGTGCGCTTCTAGTCGCTGCCTCTATAAGCTTATCAGATTTTGTCCGCCGTCTTCTCAGGCAACTGAGTCGTCATTCTACCAAGGATGTCATCACTCGAGATGAGACATTCATATCTTTTGATATCCAGCTGATTCGGGTGGCTCTGTACACAAATCGTAGAAAATTACTGCCGTCATGTCGTAGCTTGTTCCGGATGCGCTCATGTCAGGTTCATTTCAGTATCACTTGCCACCCGTATGCTTTCACGGTGGGTGACCATGTTCTTAGAATCCAGGCGTACTTTGGAGCAGTAGTTGCGCCGCTAGATGTTCACCTTCGTTTCGGGAGCCTTAATTGTCTGTTACAGAGTTCTTTATATTGTTTTTGTTTATTTACGTTGTAAACGCTCTCGATGACGTTTCGTAACTAGATACATACGGAGAATTAGTATCGTTGTTTGTAGTCTGGTCAGTCCAATTTAGCTGGACCTTCTTATTCTTTCTGGTTCGTCTTGAGGTGAAGACTCGTCGAGGTTCGTTTACATATACGGTAGCATATAACTCTCTCTGTTGACTGCTAATTCCGTTATGTAATCAAAAGTCAGTCAACAGTATTTTGCGACATCCAAGAGGTTCAGGCTTACGGACCTGCAGCATTGTATTATTATCCAACTATTAAGTTTCTTCACAGATAATAAAACGAAGCTACAATAAATGAAAGGCTATTTACATGCGTCACTAAATGGTTTATAAACGCTGTCGTGAGCCGATGTTAGTCACAACTGACCTTCAGTGTCCTTGTGCATAGTTTCACGGTGGAAGAGCACGTTTCGAACATTAAAAAAATTTTTAAATTTTTGGCTGCTTAAAATATAAGAATGAGTGTTTCTTTTCACCATTCACGTGTGCCCAATCGGCTATTTATGGGGCATATCGATCACTAAGTACTTCAAGAATCAGAGCTTTATCTGCGTCTCATGCATATTGAAATAACGTGAGATCGTAAACGAACTCGTTCTGGTGTTGGCTCAAGTTATACAGAGAGTTCAAATGGCTCCGAGCACTATGGGACTTAACATCTGAGGTCATCAGTCCCCTAGACTTAGAACTACTTATACCTAACTAACCTAAGGACAGCACACACATCCATGCCCGAGGCAGGATTCGAACCTGCGACCGTAGCAGCAGCGCTGTTCCGGACTGAAGCGCCTAGAACCGGTCGGCCTATTCAGAGAGTGATGCTGTGTGTGTGTGTGTGTGTGTGATAGGGATTTCCATTGCTATTCCTGTGGCTGTGAATGTTACTTGCAGTTTAATTTTTTAAACGTTTGGTATGCCCATCATAGGGAAGCAAATGGTAAAGTGCAACTGAATGATGAAATAAGATAGAATCACTTTAGAAAGGTCCGTAGTCGAAATTTGGAGATTTGATTTCAACAATTTCAAACAATCGTGACAGGGTCATAGGAATGGGACTGCGGGTCGCCATGAAGGGAGCCCGCGTCTTATCGAAGTGCTACCACCACCTTTACGCCGCCTACAGCTACTGCGGGTGGCACACATTGCGTCCACCTCAGCAGCTCACGGCTGAGCGGGAGACCCTCTTGCTATTTAGATAGGTTACCAAGCCTTCTAGCACTACTAAATGAAAATGCCGACTTTTTTCGTTTCAAATAATTTCCCACGAAGATTTAGGTACATGTGGGACAGAGCATTTTGTCATCATGGGCAGACAATGATTTTCTTTCAGTCGCCAGCAAACTGCTGTGCAACCTCCCAGTAGCAGTTTTAGTGCTTCTATATTTTTATTTCTTCCGATAATTTGTCATTGCCAGCACTTAACACCGCGTACTACGTTGAGGATATTTCTGCGTTTGAAGGTAGGCTAACCCAACGGATGAGTGCGTTGGTAAACTGGTGTATTTACCGTGCAAGTCATTCTTAACGTAGATTCGTATATGCGCAAAATATATCAATAAACATTTCTGAATGCCTGTTTCTTGCTGTGCGTTAGGAAGCAATGCGACAAGACCGTAAAAACACTGAATAATGGTCCCGGATTCTAAGAAGTATCATAGGCCGCCGACAGATGAGAAAGAGTACTTTTATTGCCGCTTTGTCCCCGTAGGAGAGATCAATAGCTGTTTCCCCTCCCCGCAACCTCCCGACGGGACTGATGAAGGCGAGGGTAAGGGACTCCGCATACAATCTGGACAGGGTAATACTAGAGGCGTAAGACAGTGCATAGTAACGGTATGGATAGTAGCTTATAGTCGTCAGAATTCTCCGTAGAAGTCAGTCTTGCGAGGGAATGAACATTGACGGCTGAAAAGATGACGCACTGTTTTTAACCTCCACAGCGTAGATCTGTGCGTGTAGTCCCACCGACTGCTCATCATATGATGGCTATCAGCACTAAATGGACATAGTATCCAGCGGCTGTAAAACGTTACTGCTATGGAAGATCCAGCACCGGACGTTTCCAGAATTCAGCACCACATGATTATTTAATCACTACTTTTGCGAGGAAACAGAAAAGAGAATTCCAGAATAACGCCCGTAATAAGAAAAATAGGAGCCGCGAAAAAAATTTTCTTAAACAAGAGTGTTGCAGGATTACCCAGGACTGCTGTGATCCACAACGGATCTTGTCACGTATGTGCATCAGTGAAATCTACGGCATGGCTTTCATATTTAATTGTGGAATGTTTGTTTGAGGCTTTCTGTAAGTGGACCAGAACGCCTGATCGGTAATCTTGTGAATGAGTACAACTTCTTTTCACTGTAGCAGAAAGATTACACCATCTCATTTTCACAACCAACCACTACAGCAAATGACTAGTACCGTTAGCAGCGTTATCTCTTCCATCGCCGACGTGGAATGTGCGGACTGGGGCAGAGCTAGACTAACCGGCTGTCGCTGCCCCACTTTCTTTACCTGAGCGGCAGATGTCAATCACCACGTGATAAGAGCGTGGCACTGAAGGGAATGCAAGATGAATTGCACAACTGCCGTAAAATTCAAAGCGGGAAACAGCTGAAAATGACGTAGAAACCTGTTTACTCCGCCCAATGCTGACTTGTACATCACCCCACGCAGCAGAGACTTGTGCAATGAATTCGTAGTGGTACTGTACTATTTGTTTGGAAAATGTTGTGTACTTTATTCCATAACATTGGAGTTCTGACATTTTATGGCTGTAAAGAAATGCTTAGTGACATTTTTTTAAATAATGTTTTTGATCCTTTGGTGGGGGGAGGGAGTTATTTGGCGAGAAGATGTGACGGTTTTTAAGAAATTCTCTGTTGATTTCAGAGCAGCCATTAGTACAAAAATTCGTGACAATTCGAGTTAATTTACTTGTTATATTGCTATTGAAGGTGATATTCGATTACTTGACTCCGACCTACGTAATAGTACACCACTTAGAAATGGGTGGACTCATACTTGGTGGTAAAGAACATGACTGCTGATTACGAGAGGTTTCGGCGTAGGAAACTCCCATTTCTTAGACGTCTTTCCACAGAAGAAAATGAGTCATTTACTCAATTTACAGCTGATGATGAGGCCAGAGGATTCGAACTGCATTGTGTGGAATTAATACTTGCGCGACAGGAAACGGATTTCGTGTGTCTGAGTTTTCTAAAATCTTTCTGTGTTACTGAAGAGGAAGCTAGTTTCGGATGTATTATATTACAGCATCAATGGATGAATAATTTAATTTAGAAATGTATTTTGAATGGTAGTTCACTTTCAGAACAAAAAGCCAAAATGTTTTACGAACGACACTTGTTGCATTTACGTACCTTCGGTTCCACTGACGTATGCTAAGTAACAGTTTGTCTGCCCTGGACGTATCGTGAAAGCTCTGAAAGTTAATGTACTAAACGCAATTGAAACTTGGATTTTGAGTTTTTTCGTGAACTCGGTTATCAGCCAGCATTTAGTGAGCCTCATCTACTGCCCCTTACTGTTCCGTAAGTCCACAGGTTTCCAAAAAAAAAAAAAAAAGAAGCAGCTGCTGTACAATATCTGTATCTCGCAACGTATTTTTGTAGACATGGAGTGACTACAATTTGCATTGCATTCTACAGAGATAAAGGTTAACGAATAATAAAAGAGGTGCAGTGTGTATAAATACGACTGAGACGGTATATGCGTGGTCGTTAGTTAAGTTCTCTGTTGGCAACCTTTTTTTTTTTCTTACCTAACTTATAGGTCTATACAATACAAAGAGAAGCGTTTTGGTAGTGATTTGCTCAACTAAATTTATCTTCTGAGGCACTGACATTTACTTTGTGTAAGGAATTAACCTAATAGTCATTTAACACACGAAAAAATGTTTTGAAGGGTCAAACGCAAACGAACTGTGATCGGTCCCTCAATATTTGCTCACTAGTAACTAGTTTAGGTCATAATGACGTAACAGTTGACAAACTTCGACAAAGCACCGAGTCTGGAAGAAGTCAAATTTTGAAAACCAAAAATATTAGCAACTACACAAAATATTGGTTCATCACAAAATGCGGAAAATATATCAATCGCCGATCCCTCCTGTCACGTTTCAAATATGTTATGGAAGTTAGTGAGATTTATTCACCATAGTGTGGTTAAATTATACACGGAAGTAGGGAAGACGTTAAATTATAATGTAAATAATGATCACATTCCGGATCATACATTTCAATACAAACACCACATACGTTTTAATTACTGATAGTGGATACACGAAACACCTAATTATTATTGTTATTTTTGTACTTGGAAGACAAGTTACTCTATGTCATAACAGTAACTTTTCCATCTGGGTCTTAAATAAGGAACTATTCTGTCAAAATCAGTGGGAACAGTCTTCTTCAGGGCATAAGAAAACTTTTTTTGCCACGTCGAGTGAAGTAACAAGGACAAGAAGGGAGGTCTACGTGCATTTTCTTTAAATCACTCTATCTGAATTCCGAACTGGATTGATATTCAAGAGGTAGCTAACTCCTACGCGCTATATTCGTCAAAAAATTTGTTTCACAATGACTGCAGAAGAGACTTCTATGACGAAACAGTGAATCACGGAAAGTAGACTGAGAAATATATGCTTCGATAGGATATGGCAAATTTTCTTCAATGCTAAGCCGAAATAATAAGTACAGCATCAGCGGTGCATGATGGGCAAGAAACAGAAGTTTGTAAATGATTACAATATTATTCTAAAAGTTTGCCTCAGACGATGTTTTTCTGAGGTCACAACATGGTAAATCTGTTCATGAGGAAGAGGTTCTCTTGTTAAACGTGGCCAGCGCAGATATTTGCGTCTTAGCTAACTAACGCCACTACGCGTACCGCAGATGGAGTGGACGATGCTGCTGAGTGCGCATGATGATTATTTGTGTTTGGAATTACCGTGGCTGTTTCAATTTACAACAGAGTTCATGAATGTTATAAGAAAGCACTTTCCGACTATAAACTTGAATTTGGTGATAACTCATCCTTCAACTAAATAGTAATTAGAGTGGTAGAAATTTAACAGTTGAGACATAGCATTGAGTGAACAATCGGTAATACAACATTAATTTCGTAAGAGAGAATAGAACTGATGTAACGATCGATCACCACCTTTGTGGCTGTTCCGAACACGTAGTATACTCTAGAAAATAAGATTCATGACAAGTAACAGTTAGGAAGCAGAAAGAGAGACTCAAAAGCAGATACCACAGTACCGCAGTTCTTCTATTCACACCCTCCACAATAGTTTTTCTGTCCAGAACGCAGTGCACAATAATAACGGTACCGTTCCGATGGTCACGTGGCGGCTCCGCTGATGACGCATGGAGAAGGGCATGGTTTCGAAGGTGTTACCCCCACCCCTCATCCCCAGACATGTGCCACCTCGAGTGTCCCTCTTGCACGGGTCCAGTCTGTGTGCGGATACTGAGGTCTTCGTACGTCCTCTACTACAGGGACGGAGCGAACTGCCAGATACTCAAGGTGAGCAAACGCTGCCGGTGACGTCTAAATTCTATCTGCTCCTAGTATTCTTCCGGCTGTGCAGAATATCGCATAGGGTAAAAGTGTTCAGCGGTTTTATTTCCTCCTGGACCAGTGCTCTACTTCAAGATAACTTGCGCTTTCACATTGTTGATGTTTACAGCCAATGCTAAATCCTTTTCTTGGCACCCATCGGTCGATCTGATGAAGCCCACATCGTTCCTTCGAAATTTTACAGTTACGTTCATTACACTCTATACTTCCGAGGGAATGTCCCATCGGAACAGTAGTTGGATGAGTGTACGTGAAACACAAAGAAGCTTTTTCTTACAGCGCTCGTACATTCAGATTAGTGATTGTGACTGAGTTTAGTTCTGCTTCAGTTTCACGTCATGATCTCCATCTAAACTGTACTTGTCTTATCTCTTTTTTGCTGTGGTTGAACATTTATTTTTTATTTCTCCCGCCGATTTGTGGACTTAACTAGTGTCTAGCTCCCGTGTCGTGTGAGTAGTTTCATTTGCCGTTAGTGTGTGTAGTTGGCATCGCGTAATTCATTAGAAAGATAACATTGGTTCAGTTCACTTAAGACGTTACGTTCAAATTATTGTGTAAGCACTCGAAGTTGCTAATAGTCAGATGATAACGGTCTGTTGCTTGTTTCAGGATACAATGGAGAGGTGGGCGCTGGAACAGAAGCGTATGGAGATGCGACGCCGCAGCATCCAGTTGGAGAGAGAGCGACGGAGTCTGCTGAGGATAGCCGTCCACAACAGTGCCATGCTGAAGGCGGAACAGCACGCTCTACAGGAGGACTACATGGACGATTATGCAGAGGAATTTGGTCCTGGTTACGACAACGCAGAAGACGTCCAGGCGGCCGGCTTAGAACCCCTGTGGAATCATCTGGAAATCGACGATGAGGACGAGGACGTCGACGAAGGCGACTGGGAAGACGACGCCGAGGGGGGCGGTTCTTCTGACGAGTGGACGGACTGCAGCTCCTCGTCTGGAGGTGGCAGCCCCACTGGTTCTGAGGAAGGGGAGCTCTCTGACGAATCGTCCGGTGGCTCTCCCGAAGACCTTGTTACAGATGAGGAGGCAGACTACATTGCAGAGGACAGCCAGGTTTCAGAAGAGGAGCTGTCTGAACATTCAGCAAGTCTGTCTCCAGAGAAGCAGACGTCAGATGTGTGGACAGACTGCAGCTGTTCGGCAAGGGAGGAGTCTTCTGGTGGCGACGAACCAGAGGACGGATCCGGACACTGAGCGGCGGTACGGAACGTGCAGAAGGTAAGCAACAGCTACTGTTTTCAATAATTTCTTTTTTCTGAGTTATCAGTCTTCTGACTGGTCTGATGCGACCTGCCAAGATTTCCTCTTTTGTACGATCTCTTCATCTCAGATTTCGTATATCCATCTTCTAGTGGAGAGTGACTGATCGGTCTATGAGAGTTTATGGTAACACCTTCAATCGTGCTTTGAAATCTGTTTATTCAAAGGCGATCGGTTTCGGTGACAGACTGCGCCGTCACCAACCCCTCTACTGTCAGAAACTAGACCTTCAGCCAACTCTCCACACTGCCGTAACACAGAGTGAAAATCAAACTTCGCGGCGGTATTGAAAGTTGGTTGTAGGTGTAGTTTATGTCAATAGATGGGTCTTATGACGGTGCAGTGTGTGACCAAAATCGGACGCATTTCAATAGACATTGAAACACTCAGGTGAAGGTGTTAACATTAATGCCGTGTGTCTTTATCGCAGGGTAGCGCTTGCAAATTTCGTTCTCAATTACCTGTTTGATGTACTGCCGTCTCCGTCTTCCCCTGCAATTGTTAGCCTCCACAATTTTTTCTCGAACTGTGGAAGTTATTCCCTGATGTCTTAACACAGATTCTATCCTCCTGTTGCTTCTTCATGTCAGTGTTTACCAAGTGTTCCTTTTCTCTGTAGATAATCTTTAGATACCAAAGTAACACAATTATTCTGATCGGATCGCCATGATTAATCGTAGATTCTATAGAGAATCTTCTCATTCCTTACCAGTTCATCTAATTTCCAATATCCTTTTATAGCAATGTTTCCCAGTCTTTCTCAGACCATTACCCCTGAGTGACTTAAGACGTTAACTAGCAATCAACCCCCCCCCCCCGTCCCACCTCGCACCTCCATTATCAACATTAGCGTCTAACTAAATTTTAGAATGAAAAAGAAAGAATCTTTGACCACATTCATTTTTAAAATGACGAAAAATGAAATATATTTAGTGTTTGTGGGGTTTTATTAAACCAACAACTAATGAGTCTATAGGTACTGATTGTTCCTAATAACTTGCTTTAGAGGATGGTGAAGCATTTCTGTATGCATTCCTCGCTATTCACAGTCAGGGTAGCCACGTATGACAAAACATGCTCCCCTTCCACCACTCCTCCTCCTAGCGACATTTGCGTCATTCACAGCCCGTGCATAACTAAGTAATTTATGGGCTATTGCTGGAACTACTTAAAACGCGGAGAAGACATTTTTGTGAGATATTTAAGCGTACGTGATGTATACGTCTCACCTTTACTCTCATAGATAGATGGTACAAAGTATGAAGAATGTGTGTAGTGGGTGGGCTAAATGGAAAACGATATCCATACTTTCGTTTCACACACACTAACCTCCTAACATTGTATCACGCGCTAATGTTAGTATTCCGAGAAAATGTAATTATTGGTAACTTATACAATAAGAATTACTGTCTTACGAAATACTAATGCTATCTTAAAAATAAATTTAGTTTAGTGACCGGAACACAATTGAACTCTTTCGTTTTTCCCCCTCAGAAAATTACAAGCGGTCCCTAAGGGGGGGAATTATCACCAAAATGGGAACCACTGTTCTATACCGATTCATTTCAAAGGTTTCGATTCTCTTCTTCTCCGATTTTGCCACTACTACGTAATTTTCTGCTCCGAAAGTACGTTCTTAGAAGGTTTTTATTCGTATTAACGGCTATGTTTGCTAATAGTAGACTTCCTTTGGCCAGGAACTCCCCTTTACCAGTACTAGTCTTTGTATTATTTTGCTTCCAATTAGCGGAATTATTTTACTTCATCTAGTTCGTCGTTATCAATTTTGACGTTAATTATTCCTCATTTTCACTAAGGATAGCAATCTCATCACCGAATCGTGTCATTGTAATTCTTTCATCACGCATTTTAATCACACTCTTGAACATCTCTATTATTTCTGTAATTCTTCGATGTATACATTGAACAATAGGAGAGAAAGACTGCATCCCTATCTCACACATTTTTTAATCCACGCATTTTCGTCTTGGTCTTACTTTCTTACTATTCTCTCTACCTTCTAGTACATATTGTGTAATATACGTCGTTTTCTACAGGTTACTCGTATTTTCCACAGAATTTCGGAATTATTGTACCAGTTCGCATCTATGTCGACAAATCCTTTGAAAATTACTGTTAAGCCTTGTTTCGATTATGAATAGCGACGTAGAAACGAGCTCTCTGGTGCTTTTACGTTTCCTAAACCGAAATTAACCCTCATCTAATAAATTCTCAATTATCCTTTTCCCCTTTCTATATTTTGTTCTTGTTAGAAACTTTGATGCTAATCTGATTGTGCTATAGTTCTCACAATTGTGGTCACTTGTTACCTTCGGGACTGTGTTGTTGATATTTTTTTCGGAAGTGTGGTGGTATACTCGCATTCTCATAGATTATACACACTAATTTAAATAGTCGTTTGGCTGTTACTTACCCCAATGGTTTTTGAAATTCTGAAGGAGTATAATCTATGGCTTCTGTCTTATTTAATTGTAGAGTTTCCGAAGCCCTATTAAACTCGGACCCTAATGCAGAATCTTCCATGTCGATTCCCCTTTTTCCTCCTATCACATCATCGGATGGTTTCTCCATAGAGGCCTTCAGCGCACTCTTTTCACTTATCCGCTCACCCCTCTGGGTTTAACAGTGGGATTTCCATTACACACTTAATGTTGACACGCTTGCTTTCAATTTGACAGGTGGGTCTTTTGACTTCTCTCTGTGCTGAATCAGTCGTTCCAACAGTTTCTTTATAGATTTGTTCAAATTTATTCTACAGCTATCTTCTCGACTTTCTTGCACTTCATATTTATTATATTCCCAACTGACTTGTATTGCTGTATTTCTGTCTCTTCCTTAACACTGTTGTAATTTTTCTGTTCATTGATCAGTTGCAATGTTTCTTTGGTTATCGAAAGTTTCTTCGAAATTACGTTCCTTGCAGTCCAATTTATATCCATCTGTCCTCTAAACATTTATCATCACACCTCAGTAGTTCAATATCCAGTTCTTTCCTCTTTGATTCTTTCGGACGGTTTTGTAAGGTTCATTCTTCTCTTCAACATTAATAGACTGTGACAGTAGTCTATATCTGGTCCTGGGTATGCCTTAAAATTCAGTATCTGATTTCGGAATCTGTCTGATATGACGTAATTCTGCTGGAATCCTGTTATATCTATGGGTATTTTCCAAGTATAGCTCCTCGTGTTGTGATTTTTGAGCGGTGTGGTTGCTGTTACGAGCTGAAAGTTATCACGGAACTCAGTCTTTCTGCTTTCTCGTTCCTTCTACCAAGCCTATTTTCTCCCGTAACTCCGCCTTTTCTTCCTTCCCCTACTGCCGCAGTAGACTTAAACTGATATACGAGGGTTGGAACTTTAATAGTGGCAACTATTTATTTACAGTTCGTACAAAACAGATACGCGTTTCAAAGTTTTACTGACCTTCACAGTAGTCACCAGCATTGTGTATAACCCGCATCCAGCGATGTGGAAGATGTATGATACTCTTAGCAGTGCCAGTTGTGTTGACATTTCGAGCGGCGCGGTCTATTGCCCGACGAATTAATAGCAGTTCTGAAGCGAATGCCGTGAAGTGTTTCCTTCAGTTTATAAATCGAGTTGAACTCACGAGGGCTTAAGTCAGGGGAGTGCAGTAGGTGGTATAGTACTTAGCAGCCCCATCAGTCAAACAAATCAGTAACAGCTTGCACTGTACGTGCTTGAGCATTGTCCTGCAAAATGATGGTCAAGTCCTGCAGAAAGTGTCATCGCTTCTGTCTCTATGCTGTTCATTTTTGGAACGCAGCCGAGCATGTTTTTGCGTGTAAAAAGTCTGTTCTCACACAAAACTCGAACTTGCAACCTCGGTGTGAGACTGGTAAAATGGTATAATTAGCTTTTTAATATTAACAGGGACATCAAAATTCCTGGTTATCCTCTCAATTTGAAGGCAACTTCGACATATGACTGACAACAAAATTTGCTCAGCCACAGAAAAGCTTCAAAGCTGTGTACGATGTTTAGCAGATGAAAATAATATCTGGGTCAAGCGTGGGCCTACCTTCGGAACTGTGGCGTGTCGAATGCTTTTAAAGTGTTCCACAAGAATTTAATATCTGCGGGTACGGATGAAAGACTCACCTTTGTGAATGCGAATAAGGAACTTGAGGCGAGGATAGCATTTGTCTTATACGCAAAGACCTCAATGGGTACAGACTAAACGCTATGTTGGCTTCTTTTTTTATTTGTCGGTAGTGATGGTCGTGTTCTGATCTTTCACTGTGATTGACTGTGATCCGTTCTACTATGTGCAGCCCCCGGGTTTAGCCGAGCGGTCTATGGGCTGCAGTCATGGACTGTGCGGCTGGTCCCTGCCGAGGTTCGAGCCCTCCCTCGGGCATGGGTGTGTGTGTTTGTCCTTAGGATAATTTAGGTTAAGTAGTCTGTGAGCTTAGGGACTGATGACCTTAGCAGTTAAGTCCCTTAAGATTTCACACATATTTATATACTACATGCAAATTGTTGACTGCTGCTATTCCATTCGCGGTCAACAGGAATGTCACTCATTCTCTCGTCCACAACTCTTGTGTCTATTATGGAGGGCTCTTGCACGGGTTTTTATTTGTAGGTCAGTTCTTACGTCTGAATCCTACAACTGAGTATTTCTTAGTAACATAGAAGCGTCGTAAATTAAGTGATCGCCGACTATAAGTAATGGAAATGTTTTTAATTCACGCAGCAGCAAGCTCAGTTGTATTATTTGTTTCCATTCCATCTGTCTGTATGCTGGTACCCTGTCTATGTAAGGTTGGTTAGCATATGTTGACGCTTCTGTGAATTCCATTCCTGATGACTGAAATTTTCAACAAACACTTTAAATTTTTTTTGATAATGGTAACAATGTACAGAAACTCATTTTACAAGTGCTCCTGGTTCTTGACGGGCTATTAGGCATCACTCTTGAAGTACTTTCTCCTTACAAATTTCATATTTTGACAGGACCGTGCTCTCTTTGCTTCCCCAGAAAATAGATTCGCCTTCTACTTTAAGATCGCACATTAATGTTCTTTATCTGGTCTGTTGCAGGTTCCTGACATGTCTCTGTGTTCTTGCTGCTAAGTTTGGATATTCCGAAGATGACTGGCAAGCTTGTGCTGTGACAAAGTTATAGTGAAACAGAGTTGTGATGTATGTGTGAACAATGCAGGATCAAAGGGACGTTTTTCAGTGGAATGTCATTATTGCGAATAGTTGGACTTCATAAATTATTATATGTGTATTCTTATTTGTTACATTTTTTTCACTGTTTTGTAGCCTAAGTTGATTGATGTCATTCTTAGTGCTACAATAAAAATTACTATTTATGTAATTGATCTTTTATTTGAAAGCCCGTCTCCTTGCTCCAACTTAATATTGTCATAATTAAGTTTTCTAGTTACTATATGACTGTTTGCTCTTAATGTGAAACTAATACTTCAAAATATTCTAACGCAGTCCGCCCGATTAGCTGGGTGGTAACGTGCTTGCCTCCAATGCAAGTGGGTCCGGGTTCGATTCCCGGCCGGGTTGGAGATTTTCTCCGCTCGTGGACTGCGTGTTGTGTCATCCTCATCAACGGCGTGCAAGACGCCCAATGTAGCGTCGAATGTAATAATACTCGCACTTGGCGACCGAACTTTCCCGAATGGGGTCTCCCGGCCAACGATGCCATATGCTCATTTTTTTCCATTCTGTCGCTGTAGATTCTGCCAGTTTTTCAGTGTTACTTGACATATAATTTGGCACATACTATAGTTCATGTTAGAACTTTGTGATTATTTTGCCTCTACCTGCAATAAAATGTACTGGAAAAATAATATAAACTAGACAGTATTCTGTTTGGACTAATTCAAGTTGGCATAGGTTTGATTCAGTACACCCATGAAAACAGTGTTAGTATTCCAATCTATCGGCATTTTGCAATACTTCTGGGATTTGTAACATAGACCTCTATTGGAATTTTAGTTTGTTCGCACACGTACATTTCTGTATTAACTCCTGTGCAGGTGATCTGTGCCCATAGTGCAATAATGTGGACTTCGTTCATAAACAGTTACAGTTTTCTGCCACAGCACAGATGAAATGTTTACGGTAATCAGCATACTTAGGTACATTTCTTTGTCCAGGAACTAAAAAGAAATTTACCCAGATTTTCATACTCGAGACTATTTCAAACACTGTTTAAATGTTCATTGTAGTTTAGTCATACCTGTGCAGTTGAACATTGAAATTGCTCTGTTTTTGTGTGTGTGTGTGTGTGTGTGTAAGCACGAGAGCACACTGTGCAATGAAATTACCACTACATTTGCTGATAGGTTTCTCAATGTAGTTCACACAGGCGGAATTGTTCAACTCAAGCATATACGCAAAGAATGACCGTTCATGTGATAGGTAAGACAAAGAACATTTGCTCATTAATAACTTGTTAAATATTTAGAAGACAGCAAAATGCTTGAAACTGCGGCGCTACAGCAGCATAACTACGACTTTCTTGCTTGTTGGAGATTAATGTGTTTAACTATAAATTGTAGTTATATTTCTACCTTAATGACGAATTTTTTACGTTATAGCACTAGGATGTTCGCATAATCCACATTAGTAGCAAAACAGATTTTGATTTATCGGTTTCCTTCAGTAGCATATGAATTATTCTTAGGGTACACAGGCACAAAACTACACCATTTGTATGAGACATTGAAAAATATTATGTTTCGAAATCTGACTGAAACAAATTTTATTCTTATGACTGCTGGTGTACGCAAACGGGAAAGTCATTCTACACAGATGGATACAGACGTCTAACGCTAGTCGTAACTATACATGGAATGCTTAACAGAAAGAGAGAAATTAATTTCAAATTACCTACAAATACATAAGCAGATACAAAACTATTTTTGCTTTACTTTGTAGATATGTTGTCACCATGACACTAGTTTACTAGTCACGGTGATTTCAAATGTGATTCTATTTCACATGTGATTCAGTTACATGAAGACGGTCCAGATCAAGAGGTTATGCTGTAACTGTCAGGGTAAGATGTAGTTTATTATCTCATAGCGCATCCTCAATCACATTTCGATAAAACATGCCTCAGTAAATTAAGGATGTATGACAAATACAGCATAATACATGTTACTGTACATGTCAGTATAAAGCATCAGAAACTGAATTTACAGCGATAGAAATTCTTTTCCTCTACAAATTTGAAAACAGGCAGTTTTCATGAATAGCAGTTGAACTTTTTCTAGCACAGTGAATTTGGATGTTTCCATCCCATACTCTGCCGTTTACACTCTGGCTTTTAATGACGGATCTATGTTTGGTTACCAGCAATGATCCTGTCTAAGAAGTTGTCCCCTACGTTACCATAGCGATCATAATGTTTCTTGCAGATGTCCAAGTGCGTTTGTTTATGCAACTGTGTGAGCTGTTTTGGACCCATTTTGCACAAACTCTATGAAACTAAGTCTCTTGTGGATGATTTCGTAGGTAGAACCGTGACTAATTTGCAGACGATGTGCCACTTCGTCAATAGCTAATCGTCTAAGAGAATCATTTGACGTGAGCGCTCAATGGCTTCTTCATTTGTGGCGGTAAACGGTCGTCCGGTTTCTTCATCGTGCGTAACGCTTGTGCAACCATTTCGGAATTTTTCAATCCATTCGTAGACACTCCGTTGTGGTATAACACTGTTCCCGTAGTGTGCCGAAAGTCTTCGATAAATTTCGGCCCCTGATAGCCTTCCGACCACAAAAGACGGATCACTGAACGTTGCTCTTCTTTGGTTCAAATAGGCAGCGGAGTAGCCACGATTAACGGCACGGCAGCGATAAAGAAACTGAGCTAGCAGCTTGAAAATTGCAGAGATATAACAACAAATAAATAAAGCATGGGTAATCAACGTAAAACGACAGTACTAACAAAATAAACAAAAATATAACTAAATTGCGGATAATAACTGACTTACCCTTATATATACTTCCCTCGAGGTACGTTTAAATTTGACAGTTATTGCTTGGTGTCCTGTGTCGTACATTTCTTTCATTCTGCTCACTATGTTGAAAGCATCTAAACGCAACTTGGTAGCCTGTCTAATCAATCGGAAAATCTCCTAAAAGAAGAAAAGACGCCCTGTGTGGTTTCGAGAGTGGATTTTGGGACCAGAAAATTTCGTTTCCTACAGTCAATTAACGGAGGATCCAGCGCAATTTTCAATTTTTTAAAGAATAAAACCACCTGATTTCAGAACCTGCTTGTACAGTTATATCAAAACAAGATACGAATTTGAGGAAAGTATAACAGAATGACTTGCAGTAACTTTGCGAGCCTGTAGTTCTGCCCGTTTGTAGTATTCATAATTGGTTATTATCTGAAAAATATTCTGCAAATGTGTACGCTCTCGAAGACGCATTCGACCGAGGAAATTTAGAAACAGGCGAAATAGTACATTAGCTGGCGAAATGGAAATCTTTCCGTTGACAGCCTACTACCTCTATCACAACAAGGCAGTAACACCTACTCAAATAATGCTAAAGGAGTACGTAAAGAATATGGGGAATTTTGTTACATGCATTTCTTCAGTGCGCTGACCGGATTTAGTCTTTGCGGTATTTTTTTCATTGACCGTTACATTGGTTTTTTAAGTTACGAATTTTTCTTTGGATCTTCTTTAGTCATACTAAATTCTTCCGCCATTTCCGTTATGCCACTGTAATTCTATACTTTGTCTTTATAACTTTTGCAAGTAACGTCCTATACTACAGATTTACTGTACTAAATGTGATTCTACAACTTGAACTTTCAAGCACTCTGTTTTGTCGGCCATTTTTATTCCATACTTATTGCTAGAAAAGGAGACGAGCAGCCAACTTCGGCGGTATGTGTCGTACGAGTCTGAACTTGCAAATAACCAGTGTTTACATCTGTTGGTGGGGTGTCGACACATATAAGTGGTGCGAGAAGTAAATATATCTGTCATAAATTTTACACGCTTTCTGTGTAACATGAATGTCGTGCAATAACTGTCAGATATAACCGTACATTGGCTGCACTTGTATGTTCCTGGTTCGATGAAATCTCAGAACCCTTGTAATACCTCAACTTGCCAGCTAAACCACTCGATTTTAAAATCTCCGTGACTATTTGGAAGAGCAGGTGACACTTAACAGTCAACATCCGGCGGTATAGTAACGCTAAGGCATATGATCATCTATGCGTGGCTTTATATGTATATAGCATACCTGAAGAAACTTGTAGAACCTCTTCCTCGCCGAATGGAGGCCATTACCAAATCTAGAGCGTTGTTGCTGTACGGTGTCAGCGCCATATCTGCGGGATGCTAATTTTTTGATCGGCGTGTTTACATCAACGAAGTTTCAGATATTGTCAAAAAATCTGTCACTATGTTTGCTGAAGACGGCAAGGAATCGTTGCCGGATGTTTCTAAGGAAACGGAGAGGCAGTTTCACGACATTGAGCAATCAATGGCAATTATCTCAAAATTTCGATATACGCAAAATATTACCGGTATCAAATATACAGGGTGAAGAAGAAGGAATGGTCTATTGTCAGGGTTATGACAGGAACGACCATTCAGAGCAAAAAGGTCTTGTTAACATGGGCTGTAAAATGCGTACATTAATACGCTGAAGGGCTAAAACATTATGACCACCTGCTTAACAGCTTTTTTGTCTGACATCAACGTGAGTCCACTATAACGCTACTCAGACTACTGTAGTACAGTTCTGCCTGCGAGACACGTGTAATTACAATGCCCTCGAGCAAGACATAAAGCATGAAAGAATGCAGGTGGTTCGCAGCTGTCAGCGTGCCTTAGACTGTTACCGCAGGCCCCATGAAAGCGCAGAAGAATGTCTCCCATAGCATAATAATGCTCCCAAAGGCCTGCGTCCATGGCACGCTTCACATTTCGAACCGCCCTTCAGCTCAATGACAGCGTTTGTGGAGACAACCATCGATCTAGTGTAGCAAAAGTGTGATTGCTCCGAAGATCCGACACGTTTACATTGATTGACGGTCGAATTCCGATGATCCCTTGTCCACTGCAGTCTTAACTTACGATGTCATCTGGTCAACGGCTGAAGACGTAGGGATGGTCTGCTGCAGAGCTCCGTGTTCAACAATGTACGATGAATGGTGGGCACCGAAACACTTGTGCGTGCACCAACGTTGTGATCTTTCGGTAGAGGTGCCACAAATCACCATGCACCCTATTTTAAATAGCAGATAGGCCTCCTCACTCAATGTTCTCTGTGGAGTAGTGGACGTCCAGCCGTTTAGCGCTTAATGGTAGTTTAACTGTCCTATCTCTTTCCGTAGATTCTCACGACAGTGGCACGTGAACATTCGACCAGCTTCGCCATTTTCGAGATACACGTTCACAGGCTCTGCGTAATAATAATCTTCCTTTGGTCAAAAGCGCTTATCTCAATGGATTTCCCCATTTGCAGCCCATGTATATTCGCTAGGGTGATTCCCCGTCCGTGTGTGCTATGCTTAGATACTTTAGTTACCGCGTCACGTGCCCTCAACCCGACCAGGGGGTATCCAACCTCGCGGTAGGCAATCGGCATAATATTTTGGCTTATCAGCGTATATGATCACTTGTTCAGTAGAGGAGATGCTTTACTCGGTAGCGAAATGAAGAAATGTTCTTAGTTCTTAAGAAATGCATTTTAGTGCTCACGTTTATTTAACCTTTTTGCTTCGAATGATTGACCTGTGAAATCCCCGAATTTTGACCATGCGTCATGGAACACCCTGAATAGAACACGACAGTATTCAACTAATAGACTGTGATGTAATTTCGGAACTTGTCAAACCCTGTAAATGAAGGTATCATCACGAGACGATACGAAATGTTTTGAACATTAGAAACCTGTTGAGTGAAGGCGAATGGAAGACATATTTGTTCAAAGGGCAATGACAATTTACAGTGCACCTAATGTGTAAGGTACCAGTGTGACCAATTCTAGAACACTTTTTCTCAGTACAAGAGAATTATTTTGTATTTACATACTAAATCTGTCATTTGTAGAGTCTATAGCGGTTACAGGTTTAGATTCAAGTGGAGCACGGATTCATTTTGGTCTAGTTGTTTTCCTCTTCTTCTGCCTCATCGACACACACACACACACACACACACACACACACACACGCGCGCGCGCGCACACACACACACACATACACACATACACGAGTTTCGTCAGTGTTTGGTCTTAATGTTTTTGCTACGTTCCCATCAACTCTTATCTACTCCTTTGCTTAAGCGTTTCGAATCTTGCAACAATTATTCTGTCAAGTAGCATATTTTCTTCGTTATTGCATCTTTTTTCTGTTCTGTGATACATTTTCAAGGTTGTTGACATCTGCTGTATCCTCTTTGATAACTCACTTACAGTCTGATGACAGACTTTTCAGCAGAAACCCGGTAACAACTCAAATATTAATACTGTACAGAATCTAAAGTTCTGCGTTTATGCATTTGCTTAGTTTTAGAAGCGTAGGGACGAGACAAAGAATTGGAAGATTGTTGACCGTCGACTATTAACAGTAATCTGGTGGACTAAGGAAACGGCGAAGCAAAATGAGTGTGGCTGGACGAAATAAATATGATTACGTATTCTTTACATTAACAACTTACGTACTTTGTAGTTCATTTTAGTGGCTCACAACCGTAGTAGGACAATCAGGGTGACCTAAAGTATTATGGCACCGAATGGGAGAAACCAGTTAAAAATAAATAAATTATTTAAAAACGGCTTAAATTTCAAACTGGGAACCTGAGGTCTGTCGCAGATGGTCTTGACGTGTTTAGGGCGCCTCCTAAAAATATATTACACTAGCTTTTGTGAGAGAAGTTGCCGATTATCTGACAATGTAGTGAACGTACCTCTGGCTTGTATTGAAAAAAAAAAAGGGATAGGGTGCAGCTTACAGCTCGCTACATTTGACAGCGTACATAACTGTGAGCGAAATATAACTAAAACTTCAAAAGAAATTTCAAATGGTAGTGACGGTGATACCTGTCTCCTTTCACAAGCATTTGAGAATGGCGCTAATAGAGGAACCGTAAGCTATCGGAGTACCACGTGTGTCCAGCGTGGTGTCAAACGCTGTAGGACAGAAGACGACGAAATACGACAATGGAAGCAATCCTAGTGTTAGACCCACGCACGAATTTAGTCATGTGTGATCTTGTACTTCAACGCACACGATTTTTTCCCTCGGCCGTTTAAACTACACATTCATCTGCTGTGGTCTTAGAGCACCTCACCCGTAGAGGAGACCAGGGCTAACTGTAACAGTTCTTTTCGATAATTTTGTTCAAGGAGGTTTGATTTATTAATTGTTTATTTATTCTGCCAGATTAGAGCCTTAAGGAGCCAAAGATATTACTAAAATATTAATAATAATTACTAAAAGTTACTAAAATATTACTAAAACATTAATAATAATTACTAAAAATTACTTAAATATTACTAAAACATTCATAATAATAATAACTGACACTAACAATAATAACAGTGGCAAAGAGCAGTAAGAATGATATAGATTAGTTTCGCGCTTTTGCTCAAAAGTATGTGGTCAAAAGTATACGGACACCTCCAAAAACATACGTTTTTCATATTACGTGAATTGTGCTGCCACCTACTGCCAGGTACTCCATATCAGCGACCTCAGCAGTCATTACACATCGTGAGAGAGCAGAATGGGGCGCTCCGCGGAACTCACGGACACGGAACGTGGTCAGGTGATTGGGTCTCACTTTAGTCATATGTCTGTACGCTTGATTTCCACACGCCTATACATCCCTAGGTCCACTATTTCCGATGTGATAGTGAAGTGGAAACGTGAAGACACGTACAGCTCAAAATTGTACAGGCTGACCTCGCCTGTTGACTGATAGAGACCACTAACAATTGAAGAGAGTCGTAATGCGTAATAGGCAGATATCTATTCAGACCATCACACATGAATTCCAAACTGCATTAGGACCCACTGCAAGTACTATGACAGTTACGCGGGATGTGAGAAAACGTGGATTCCATGGTCGAGCGGCTGCTCATAAGCCACTCATCACGCTGGTAAATGCCAAACGACGCCTCGCTTGGTGTAAGGAGCGTAAACTTTGGACGACTGAACAGTGGAAAAACGTTGTGGGGAGTGACGAATGACGGTATACAGTGCGGCCATCCGATGGTATGGTGATATGGTATGGTCCTGTTTTTCGTGGAGGGGGCTTGCACCCCTTGTTATTTTGCGTGGCGCTATCACAGTACAGGCTTACATTGACGTTTTAAACACCTTCTTGCTTCCCACTGTTAAAGAGTAATTCGGGGATTGCTATTGCATCTTTCAACACGATCGAGCACCTGTTCATAATGCACGGACTGTGGCAGAGCAGTTACACGACAATAACATCCCTGTAATGGACTGCCCTGCACAGAGTTCTGACCTAAATCCCATAGAACACTTGTGGGATGTTTTGGACGGCCGACTTCGTGACAGGCCTCACCGACCGACATTGATACCTCTCCTTAGTGCAGCACTCCGTGAAGAATGGGCTGCCATTCTCCAAGAAACCTTCCAGCACATGATTGAATGTATGCCTGCGAAAGTGGAAGCTGTCATCAAGGCAAAGGGTGGACCACAATTGCAATGAATTCCAGTATTACCGATGGAGTGCGCCATGAACTTGTAAATAATTTTCAACCTGTTGTGCGGATACTTTTGATCATATAGTGTATAACTTACCGAAATACTTCTCCCGTCATGGATACAGCCCCTTTGTAGATCATACACGATATATTAAATAAATTGTTAAAAGCTGTGCAGTGTAGCAAGACAATATTTTAATTTCATCATGTGTATTGAGCATCGAATGGTGAAAGGAGTTATTAATTTCCTGGTCAGAGTGTACAATTTAATCACAAACGGTGCTCTTGGAATAGATTAAAGTCTACATTACTTTTATATTCTTGGGGTGATGAAGACAACCTAAGCGGCCTGTGGCGGTAGTGCAGCGAGGAGAAGGTGATGTCGGGGTTGAGACACGTATGCTATTATCTCACCCCCCCTCCCTCTTCCACCACCGCCACAGCTACCTCGCCACCTGTCCTGGCTGCCTAGCTCATTGCGTGTGTGGACTCCCTGATATCGTACGTCTATACCTGCAGAGGTCGCAGTGAGGTGCCAGGTACTGGAAGTAATCAGAAGCTGCTTAGGTTTTCCACATGTTGGTCAGTTCTTAACTTAGCTGCAACTGAGCAGCACCTAGCCCTACTACTTTACTGCGTAGCTTTTACTCTTGTCGTTTCTAGTAGACATACTTCCACTTTGGTGTCAGACTTTGTAAATTTTAATGTTTAATCCCCTTAATTCCATAATCATCGTTTTCCATTATGTGAAAAGGTGTTTTCGCTTATGGAATGTCGAAAATTTCGTCGCTCGTGCATTCACTCTGCGCAGAATCTCTGTAGGACGTGTGAAAGCCTAATCGTGCAGGATGATTATAGGAATTTCCATTAAATATCATCCATTGCATGTCATGTTTTAAGCAGAGTGTGTTGCCCTTTGTTTGTGTGAAGATTGCAGCCTAATAGTATCAGTATCACGAATGTGAAGTCTAATTATATCGGCATGCTGCGGTAATTACTCAGATGTTTGAACAGTCCGCTGCTTTCCACAGGACACGAGGAGAGCTGAATAGAACCGTCTTCAGGTGCGACACAGCAGGGTAGAGTTGCAGCCAAGAGCGCCAGAGCTTGCTGAGATTTGCCGTCCACAACAGCGCCGCGCAGAAGGCAGGGAAGGACTGCTAATGGGAGAGTGTGGGCCACTGTCGTATGACCAGAAACCGCGAGTGTGAGCAGGACGAGGTGTACGAACCTGTGGGGGCCTTAGAAGATCCGTGGCTCCTGCTTACAAAAACGACGTGAGCACGAAATAGTGACTGGGGGGGAGGGGAGGGGGGCGTTCACTCCAGCGAGTTGCCTCGAGGAGAAACGTCCGGCCGTCGGGCAAGTCGGTGTCCAGGAAATCACTCGTTCAACAGGAGGACAAAATGCAGCAGAAGCAGATATTGAGCGGGAACAGTGCTGTGCAAATGCGAGGTAAGGGTCACTACTTGCAGACGTGTAAATAGCCACACTCATTCTGCGACTAGTACTTCAATTAGCCTACTGGTTACCACAACATAATTGTGAAATACCATCTGGATGATACACTTATTTTTGTTATGCTTTCCTCTTCATTCTTGAAAGATATGATACTAATCTCGAGGCTTATATCACATACTCTTTAATACGACAGTTTATGCAGTAGTGTTTCCTGAAAACCATGACACAAACTCCTATCTTTATTGTTCTATCAGTTCCATTAAATAGGTCGAAACCTTGTAACAGGTATGCGATGTATGCGCTGCCTGCAACAGGCAAGACGTAGGAGAGTCTCAGACCAGAGAGCAGTATGTAGTTAGTCGTCGCTAGTCTGCGTGAGTCGACAGTAGTCGGCAGTAGTCGGCGCGTGTCTGCGAGTGTCGGCAGTCTGCTCTGGTCGGGACTCTGGAGGATGGGTATTATTGTAGAAGGTAAAGAAGCAGCGTTGCGCATATCTAGTAATGTATGTTAACTGTCAACCAATTTCTTTCAAAAAATGCCCCAATAATAGTTTTTATAATATAAAGTAATTTAAAAAGAAAAGGCATTTCAATTTAAAGATTTTATTCAATGGATTATCTTTCCTTTCATGAATCACAAAGCATAGGCCAGTATTGCACGGAGCTGAGCCGAAAATTTTTTAGGTAAGAGCAGATATATTCGCAGTTTTTATTGAGGTAAGAATTTTTGCTTTTTTATTCAGAGTACAGGGCCGTGGCGCAGCGTTGCTGTCGTCATAAAATTTACCAGGTTACAGAATTTTTTTGTTATTTCCGGGTTTAGGAATTGAATTTTGTGGTTACATTAAGTGTGAATGCATTTCTGCTCGGAGACTATAAATGGGAACCAATTTTGTTCAGAGGTTACAATATTTAAAATTCATTTAATTAATATTTGCGTGGGGAGGTTACACTTGGTTCAGGGTTCATTTTCATTTTTATTATGATTATTGTGGGGAGGTTACAACCTTAAATAGAAATTTCCCTGTGTAAACTCTCATTTCCACTTTCCCTACTTTATTTTACTTGTGCCTGTAACAACCAAATTACAGTTTAGTAAATTGATGTTCTCATGGAAAAAAGTTATTATTTTATTTTTCACTGATTACTGTTTTATATAGAATAGTAAGGAACTGTATAAAAACTGTGTAATCTTACTGCACTATGTGAGTTCTCTATCCCTGTTCTGCGTTTCAGAGAAAACATTAACTAAGCATTTCAAAAAATGGTTCAAATGGCTCTGAGCACCAGTCCCCGAGAACTACTTAAACCTAACTAACCTAAGGACATCACACAGATCCATGCCCGAGGCAGGATTCGAACCAGCGACCGTAGCGGTCGCGCCGTTCCAGACTGAAGCGGTTAGAACCGCTCGGCCACTCCGAATTAAGTATTTCACTAACAGTTCTACACATAATCATGTAACAAGAGCTAGTGTCACCATTCATTTACCAAAGAAATAACAACCAAAGGACTGAGATCAGCATCTTCTTTCAGAGAAGAAAGTTGTATAATAAATACTCCAGGGATATAAAAGAGATTACTAAAATACATGTATTTAAAAGAGCAGGTAAAACATTCTTCACAAGTAATGCTCACAAAGATTACTTAGAAAATTAACAAGGGGATAGTAACTTAAGGGAACAAGGGCAACAGCCGGCCGAGGTGGCCGAGCGGTTCTAGGCGCTACAGTCTGGAAAGGCGCGACCGCTACGGTCGCAGGTTCGAATGCTGCCTCGGGCATGGATGTGTGTGATGTCCTTAGGTTAGTTAGGTTTACGTAGTTCTAAGTTCTAGGGGACTGATGACCTCAGAAGTTAAGTCCCATAGTGCTCAGAGCCATTTGAACTAAGCGCAAGACTCTTTCAGATAAAAATACATAGCATCAAAGTAATGTTGTTGAAAGCAAACGTGTAATTATCGGTAGTGCACGATAACAGGTAGAGCCATAATGTTATTCATCATGAGATTCTGAGTTCTTCAGACGGTCTGATGTCACCAGCGGGCGTTCGTAGTGTGTGCGGTGGTGCAGTTTAAAACTATGATGTGTGCAATAACATATTTGATAGAAATTTTTATGTGATAACATGAACAGAACAATAGTGACCAACCGAATGAGGTGAGACAGTTGTTAAGACACTGACTTTATATTGGGGAGGACTGAGTTTCTTCTATTCAGCCATCCAGATTTAGGTGTTTCGTTGTTCTCTTATATCATTTCAAGCGAATACCGAGATGACCGAGATAATTACACGATAAGGCCACGGCCGACCTACTGTCCTATTGTCATAAAACGTATTTGTTCCGTATGTGTGTGCACAGGAGTTATTTATTTTCGTTGCATTATGATTAAGATTCCTGTACCACTGACGTGATACCTGGATGAGTGGATAGATAATAGAATCTAGATATGAAATGAACTGCTTATATCTGGCACTTCGATGGCGTCTTGGATAAAAAAAGACACCATGTAACGCCGGAAATGCATGTCCTCCATCTATTGTACTATAAATTTTTTTCCTTATTTTGTTACCTGAAGATATGACATTTCTGTGTCTTTATATATTGTAACTGTTTTTTGTTTTTGGTTTGTTTTGTAAATGCTATTTGTATTTTTACGCTGGGTCTTGCCTAGGGAAAACTACGCAATCGAACTATTACATAGATGGGTCGTGTGAAGAACCAAAGTGTTTAGGATCTTTGGTAGGGTTGACTCTGCTGCGTGGAGCGCGGGCAGGGCAGAGTCTGGCTGGAGTAAGGCGGTTGAGGAGGTGTGTTGAGTGAAGCTCCCGCGAGTTGCCGCACTTTTGGGGTTTGGCAGCATGTAATTGCGCTCGACTTGCTATGATAGTTTCACGGTGTCGCAGACGGGAATCATTAGGTGTCACACATCAAGAGCCCGTTTCGCCTGGTGACCGTGTCGAGAAGAAGGCGCGCCAACATCCAGCTTCTGCAACAGCGACGGCCGACAATAAGCGATTGTCGCCACCTCCTCGATCGACGACTTCAAATCTCCAGTCAACCAAAAAGGAAGACTGAAATCACGTATAGTTTTAGAACTGTATGGCAGACCTCAGCTTTTCAAACTGTTCCATTTGCATTACTAATATGCAGCAACTTAGCATGAATCTTTGTTGCTCATTGTCCCAATTGCATTACCAATCAGGGTCATTTCCTTTTCCGAAATGAGCCCGTGTGTCGTTGATATTCAAACGCCAGCATTAAAGTAATACCATTCCATTTCACTGCTTTAATTTCAAAGTTCAGTTAAAGGATTCATAGCTGGCTACAATATTTAGATTACACAAGCACAAATTAAGAGTGCGAGTTTTGTTACCATATATTAGCTTACCTGTGAATGCAGCTCAGCTTGGTACGTACTAAATTTTACTGTTGTTAATTGTTCACAATCATTTAATTCAAGTTTAAAGCTAAATCTCTTATTTTTAAATAACGTAGATTCAAGTAGCTTTTGAGATGATGATTGAGAAACAAAGTTCACTGTTATTTTCAGTCACTAAATTAACTTTCAATTTTTCGGTTTTATTAATTCTTTTGCTAAATTAAGTCAGAGTGTAGTGAAATTTATTACTTCTGACAAACATTCAGGTTTCACACAACACGTGTCAACCTTCAGTTTCCACGCCTTTAGTGCTAATTATATGTGCATTAACCTTTCTTTTTCAGTTATTATAGAAGTTGTCCACAGGAATGGCGACCGTAATTTTCCCCAAATCTCAAATATCTAATTAACGCCAGTTAATTGCTAACGTAACGACCGCACATTTACTTTCTTCATTAACTTTACCCTTTTTCAAAATTAATGCACACCAATTCCATTTGCATTTTTCCTTGCATTTAGATGTAACCCTTCCTCCCTCTTTACCGACAGATTAACTTCGGTGACGATTGCTTTTCCCAAATTTCCATTAGGTACACGTGGTTTAATTTTTCACTAAGGTCGATAAGTGAGGGGGAGGTTACAATCAGTTACCGAAATGTTCAGTATTTCTGTTTGTCTCAAACATTTACACTTGTATGTGCAAGTAGTAGTAGCAGGGATCAAATTGTTTAGTGAAACATTAGAGACTCTATAAGCTGGGCTTTCCAAATTTCTGAATTTATTGCAGCTAGTTCTAGATGGCAACGATTCCACACGGAGGGCCGAATCCCAACTTTTTTAGGAGTCCTTTTGGTGAGCAGCGAGCTTTTAAATGTCCGGTAACATAGCTGACATTCACTTGAATCACCAGCGCTGCAAATTATCCAGCAGCCAGTAATGTTGTCTGCAGTAAATTGTCTGTCGCAAAATGTATGTAGGTGATGTATGGTTGTTAATGAGCGGAGGCTCTTAAGGCGTAGAAAATTTTCCTTCAACAGTCTATACTGGATGTTTCCCGGAAGAGACGTCTGGTGCACTTTCTCAGGTGTTGCGGCAGATATGTGCAATTTAGTTCTCGCACTTGTAGCTGAAGTCAACCTAAAAAATCATTGCTCGTCAAGACTTTCATGTGACCTCCAATGTCAGCTGTAAACGTCTGTTTCTTTTCCATTACTAGCAAAAGTTTGTTTAAATTGGAGTTTTACGCGCCAGTTTGATGGAGCACTCCCAAATTATCCTAGTCTAGTCCGATATTTGTTTCATTGAAATGTATTAACCGAACAGTAAAATATGATGTATAAACAATCCAGCAGCTACTGAGTAGCGCCGCATGCTTGGCGACCGCAGTCCGCGTGGGTCAGGGCAGTGGTTTCGCTGATGGAGAGCTGGCTACTGTTCGAGTTCCACTGTCCCTGTTAACACATGTCGATAAAACAAATATAGGGCTAGACTTTTCAGATACCGCTCTATCGAATGAGCATGTGAAATTCCGCTTTGGAAATCATTCTGTTTGTAATAAGATGCAAACCGACAGTTTCTGTGGATAACGGGCGTCGGTTGAAAGACGTGATGAGCAGTTCTTATTTGGACTGACTCCAGCTATACATTGAAAACAAGAAATTGTAAATATCTGCTGAAACACTAGAGAAAATGCACCTGAAGATTCTCAGGAGAGACACCCTGTACAATAGAATGCATTCGCAGTTGGAAATGTGGCCAATTACTTCCCTCCATGTTTGTTGTTCGATGCACTAGTGTTTTGTAAGTAATCACTTTTGACGTTGATTGTATTTACCTAATATCTGTCTGCCACATGCTTTACTTAGCGCTGACTTTATATGATCGTGACATTTCATATGCCATCAAACTGTTACACCCAGATATGTGCATAAGCTCACTGATTACAATTGTGACTCACTGATATTGTAGCCATAAGGTGCTACGTTTATTCGATTTGTGAAATGCATAATTTTAGATTTCACAACGTTCAACTAAATTCGCCATTTAGACTGACGTTAGTAGCATGTGACCAAATCTTTTAAAAATCTGTACTGAAGACATAATAAGGAACAGGAAGAAGAATGCTCATGAAGGTAGACAGTTGAAAAGGAATTGCCTTCTAAATGCTATGCTGCATGCAAATGATGTAATTGTATTTCGAAATACAGAGGTAGGCATATAACGCTCTGTGTATAAATTATATGAGTTGGGGAGGTAACATTTCCGTCTAAAAATATCTGCTACTGAAACAATCCGCAGCTTAGCTGCCGGTACGCTATCTCAGTGTGTTCGCTCATAGAGTTAGTGTCCTCTGTAACCAAACAGGTGAGTGAATGAATCAACAGTGAACTTCTACGACTGTCGTGGGACGTCCACCCCGAACTAATGCAACGAACAATAATGAACAAAACGAGATTTAGAAAGAAATGGCTACGTGGTAACATGCTTGCGTACTATGCAGCGGGCCTGGACTCGATTCGCGGTCTGGGGAGGATTTTCTCCGCCTGTCGGACGGATGTTGTGTTGTCCTCGCCATCACGACCGACGCGCATGTTGCCCAATGTGGCGTCACCTGAAGTAGACTTGTAATCCGGCTGCCGAACTTCCTCGGACGGGGCCTCTCGGCCTTCAATGCCACATGATAATTTTTTTTCCTTTTTTGTTCTTTTTCGCTAATAAAGCAAAAGCGGTAGTACACTATGGAAAATCACCAGTTCGATCTAAGATTGTTATCGAAAACAATGGGCTTCTGATAGTCGCCAGTTTCAGTTACTGAGGCAGCGACGTAAGGCTGGTCATAGATAAAGACTTAGAGAAGAAAACCAACAAATTTCAATATGTTGGAACTACAAACAAAACTATAGAAAATAAAGTTAGTAAAGCCAACAAATTGAAGTTGTATAAAACATGTCGGCTCCTGTGCTATTTTATGGCAGTGAATCACGACTACAGAGAAAAAGAGATGAAAATAAGACACAGTCAGCAGAAAGATTTTGGAAAACTGTCAAAAGCCGCTCATGGAGGAACCATATGATGACATCCGGTCAGAGTCGGGAATATGTGATTTAAATAAGAAGATTGAAGGATAAAGGGAAGAATGGAGGCAACCTCTCAAGTGGATGGATGAAGTCAAAATTCCACTCGTTGTAGACAAGTACAACTCCTCAGGAAGAAGAGATGTAGGGCGACCGAGAAGAGATGAAGTCGGAAGAAGCACACTGGCTAAGGCTTGAAATGCGGAAGCAGAAGAAGAAGAAAAAAAAAATGGTTCAAATGGCTCTGAGCACTATGGGACTTAACTTCTCAGGTCATCAGTCCCCTAGAACTTAGAACTACTTAAACCTAACCTAAGGACATCACACACATCCATGCCCGAGGCAGGATTCGAACCTGCGACCATAGCGGTCGCACGGTTCCAGACTGTAGCGCCTAGAACAGCCCGGCCACCCCGGCCGGCGAAGAAGAAGAAGAAGTTGTTTAACACACAACGTGCACAAGGCACATCAGAAAATACTTTACATCAACAGACGAGTCTCCATCCTACATAAGATGTATCCTTCCTACCAATAAATTCTCAGTCCAGTTATAATTCCACTTGATACGTACAGAACCGTACTTTTGACAATAAGCGCAGATGTTGTAATGAATAAAATGTTTTTCAGAAGTCAAGAAATACTCGATCTTCTCAACTTTCTTGATCCATGGCTTTCATATGAGAACAGCGCCAGTTAGGTATTACATGACCGATGTTTCCAGAATTACTCCTGTCTGGGAGGGAGGAGGCAATTCTACTCCAGATCCCTCGTTATGTTGGAACTCAGAATTGCTCTAAGATTATACAAAGAATGGAAGTTAAAGGTATTTGATGGTAGTTTTGTGAACCATTTCTGCTACCCTTTTTGTAGACGGATGTGGTCTGTGTTGTCTTCCAATCATTAGGCAAGTTTCTCTGTCTCTCTCGCTCTGTCTTTCTTGTTCGAGTCATCTAGGGCACATTATGGTTAAAAGAGAGACTGAGTCACGTATACTGTGTAGAATCTGTGAGCCACATAAAGGGTGTAGAATCTGACTGGGATTCAATCTGGCGCAGAAACTTGTTTCTCAGTAACACCTACAGTGATTTCACACATCTTTATTATAGTGAGGCAATACTTCTGGATTTTTCTTTGTAAAAGGCCATTTACAAGCGCGGTTCAGTATATTTACTACTGCTTTGCTACCTTCAGTTTCAAATGGTTCAAATGGCTCTGAGCACTATGGGAGTTAACATATGGGGTCATCAGTCCCCTAGAACTTAGAACTACTTAAACCTAACTAACCTAAGAACATTTCAAGCATTCATGCCCGAGGCAGAATTCGAACCTGCGACCGTAGAGTTCGCGTGGTTCCAGACTGAAGCGCCTAGAACCGCTCGGTCACACGGGCCGGCCCTTCAGTTTCAGAGGCTGTCTAATTCATCATTGTGCGGACACTCAATTTCTTGATGCCGCAATTCGCTTATTGTGAGATTCTTTATCTCTTTCGTGGTTGATGGGACACATGTCCCACTTAAGTAATACGCAGTTTTGAGTATTGGGTTGTCTTTACCGAGTGTTTCAGAATTAAATACAGATTTTTTTTTTGACAACAGGCTACATATAAGCAATCATTTAAAGTATCCGAAGTTGGGATCTCTAACTTATAGTGCCCTACACAATGCCTAAGCGCGTTACTTTGCATGGATTACTGCAGTATATACTCGAAGTGTGCGCCTTGACTCGATGGCATAACTCAAACGATCGAGCGGTGGACAACGGATAATGTTTCAATGTCTTGATCTCGGATGTCTCCTGCAGCAACAGCAATTCGAGCTACCAGTTCATCCACTGTGTTTGCAGGAGTTTGATATACAAGACCCTTCACGTGGCTCCAGAGATAAAAATCAAGTGGTGGGAGATCTGGGGACAAAAAAAAAAGGTTCAAATGGCTCTGAGCACTATGGGACTTAACTTCTCAGGTCATCAGTCCCCTAGAACTTAGAACTACTTAAACCTAACTAACCAAAGGACATCACACACATCCATGCCCGAGGCAGGATTCGAACCTGCGGCTGTAGCGGTCACGCGGTTCTAGACTGAAGGGCCTAGAACCGTTCGGCCACTCCGGCCGGCATCTGGGGATCGTGCAGGCCAGTGTATAGGTCCAATACGTCCAATCCAGCGTCAAGGGTATGGTCTGTTCGAAAATCTTCTCACTCGATTTGGGAAATGGGGTGGTGCCCCATCATGCTGGAATAACATTCGTCTCCTGGTTTGCAGCGGCACATCTTCGAGAAGAACGGGGAGTACGGCCAGTTACACGGTGTGCAAGAATGTAAGGCCCCAACACTTGGACGCCGATCATTCGTTAACCGAAAATCGTTCCTGTAAATGGTGGACAGCTGTACCTCAAGGATTTTCACGAGACCATACTTGAGAGCTACGACTTTTGAACATTCATTCACGGGTGCAAGTCGATTCATCAGCCCACAGAACAATGTTTGCGAAGTCGCGAGTTAGCATTCTCTTCCGTAAAAACCGTACGGCAAAGTCGTGTTGAACTGGAATATCAGTGGTTCCTATACCTTACACAAGTCTTAGGGATGACAATGATCATCACGCAGAGTTCTCGAAACACTGCAAGTACTAGCATTTATAGCATGAGCAACGGAGCTTACGCTAGCTAAAGATTTGTTGTCGATCATTCGTTCCTCGACACTAGGACTGCGTACACACCTTGGCCGACCTCTGTCACGGAAATCTCCCTGTAATGCGCCACTTTCAAGGACATGACGATCCACAGCAGGAAATGTTCTCTGATTTGGTTTTCGTCTGTTTACATACCTATCTGCGTGCAAACGCCTTGCTCCTTCCATCCTATAGCACCAAAGACAAGGTCCTTGTCTGCAAGTTCATTCCATGTGAACGTTCCATGTCCTTCACTTGATAAAACAGGGTGAACAATCTTTTTACATTTGCAAGTGCACCTTACCTTTGGAGCAACGCTTGGTTACGAATTATGTTGTGGTGGGAGCGAGGTAAACAAACGACAGCTGACTTCTGGTAAACGGCACCGATTTAGGGAAGAGGGAACTAGTTCAGAGTTCCTCGCTATGGCGTGGGTACCAAAGAAAACGAAGGACACAAGACACCCAAACTTATGGAAACGTAACGCTGGTTATCGCAATACCCGACGGACCGATGACTTTTCTGAGGTAGCCTACGGTCGATAACATGCTTCAGCGAGCCCACGTCCATACATTTAAAATGATTGCCCATCTTCTACGTATCATACTACAAAAATTCTGTACTTACTTCTGAAACACCCGTTCTCAAATCTGTCTAATACTAACATGCATCGAGGTGAACTTCGAGGAAAATATTGAGGACCAAGAGATGGGTACATAGAAGGCCTGTATTTATATGTGGCATAGTGCGTCTTTTTCACGAAAATCTGATAAAGTCGCCATCCTATCCATTACAAGATTGTCCGAAGTAACGAATTGTATTTTATTATACGTCATACACATTGTTTTGAAATATTACTACACGCCTCATTAATTCTGCTGGCTTTTACATCATATGCAAGTAGGGGGAGGCACATAGCCCAGAAAAGTTCATCGAATGTAGAAAACATTTGTTTGTGGTACGTCAAACCCATCTTCAAATTTTATGTTGAAAACGTGTGTGCGATATTTCGTGATTTTCATTCTCAAGAGAGTGGATGTGGTTTGGTACCGATTTGCTTTTCTCCATAATTGCCATCCTAACAAAATTATTTTAAAATAAAAAATTTAACTCAGAAAATCCGAGGTTTTGATGGCCCCATGGATCTAGTGAGGTGTATGGGACCCATGTGACCTAATTAACTGGTTTTTAAAATCGGTCAGCTTAAATTTTTTTCTTAGTGAAAGTGTATTATTTGTCACAAAGGAAGGCAGTTTTTTACCTTTTAGTTTTCAAATATATGCAAGATACATTTTAACCGCGAAAGCATTAATCGCTTTTCTCTAGTGTAGGACGCATCGGAGCGGCGATAAGGAATCTCTTGATGTATCGATCTTTAAAACTGTACACTGATTGCGGGAGCACAAATCTGACTTTGCGTGAAAAGCTGTTGCAGTACGTGTGGTTTCTAGATCTTGATATTTAGCACCTGGCACATGCGGCCCCGAGCAGAATTACTGTCATGAATTTGTGAAACATATTACATCTTAGCATTTCAACCTAGCTAATGCTGCTTGAAGTTGTGGTTCGACCTACTGTATTGTTTCACCAACAATTAAATTGTTCAACAATACCTCGATTAATTCTTTTAGCAATGCAGTCACAAATGTCAGCAAAATATTGACCATGACAATAGATCCAAACTGTTTTCGTTGATTACCATTTCTTACAGGCGGAGTACTTGAATTTTATGACTTTACCTTGCTCCATGGGTCCTGCTGTCTGCCAGAAATGCTCATCCGCATCTACAGGCAATAGGTGTTATAAATAAATGTTCATCTCTGCCATTATGTCTAGTAAATACTACTACTTTCGGAGGGTTATTCGTCCATCGTGCGTGTTCCCTTATTATTACCACATGGCTATGGCGACGGCTATTTTCCACGTGAAAATACTTAAATATGAAGCAGTAATCCTCCGAAACTGGTAAGATTTACTAAAAGACATTTTGAAAATGGTGGAATTTTTATTTGCTGTGATTAACAACAGCCAAATACAAGTTACTAATCGATAACATTATAAGAACGAATAACAGATTCTGATCGGTAGTGGGACCTGCCACATGTCTATGGACTACTCTCCTTTCTCACAACAAAGAACGTGGAAGGGGTATAATTGCTTTGCTCACTTTATCAGATGACCTTGTTATGTTCAATATTATCAATTCAAAAAAAGTAAAAATTGCGTAATTATGTTTTTTTGTTTGCAGGTACATGTGTGCAGTTTTAGAACACAGTGAAATAGTCGGAGCGCGGAACTGTAGAAAACTACTAGAGCACCAAACATTATAAGGACGAATAACAGATTCTGATCGGTAGTGGGACCTGCCACATTTCTATGGACTACTCTCCTTTCTCACAACAAAGAACGTGGAAGGGGTATAATTGCTTTGCTCACTTTATCAGATGACCATGTTATGTTTTGGACTCTACTACTTTGTGCAATGAGTTGTCCCAAATATACGTCGTTTATTACGTCAGATGAAGCTCCCAAGGTCTCACAAATATATAGAAAAAAGCTACGCTTTTTTCAAAACTAAAAAAAAGGAAAAATATGAAAGAAGAATAAGAGAGAGAGAGAGAAGCGACCTTGTGGACAAAATCTATAAGATCGAAGATACCTGAAAATAATAATGCACTTTCATTAATGTAATATTTTAATTTTTCTGAATCGGTCGCTTTATTCGAATAGTCAGAATACAATAACGTGGTTGTTCCGCCTCATGTGCCACAGCTGACTGTTACGGATGCCTCTGAAACGTGTTTGTGCGGTACCATATCGTTTATATAAAACTCTCACAGCTATACATCCCGTGATCCACTCGAAACTAATGCTGTGTGGCCACGAACTCGCGTAACATCTCGTCACAGCTGTCATCGCAGTCTTCACAGGGTCTGTTGTCAGTGAAATACGCTGTAAAATGTCATACATCTACAGTTACATAGATACTCTGCAAACCACATTTAAGTTCCTGGCAGAGGGTTCATCGAAACACCTTCACATATCTCTGTCATTCCAGTCGGATTGAACGGACATCTATATCTTTCCGTAGGAGGTCTGATTTCCCTTATTTTATCGTGGTGATCGTTTCTCCCTATGAAGGTCGGTCATAAATGCGATCTGCGTCATTATGTAACAGGGATTCATTGTATCAGTTACTGGTGGGTGGAGACAAAATGTAATGGTCCGTATTTCTAGGTGGTGCACGTCCACCACCGGGAGCTCAGTATGTAAAGATACTCATTCCTTCTGCTCCATTATCCCCCCAAATGCTACGCCCCTACTTCCGTTGTACTCAGGCTACTGTTCTAGAATACATGCCCCTACTTCCTTTGTATTTAGACTGCTTTTCTACGCTGCATCCAACGGTTAGCGAACAGCTATTAGTCAAGGAAATTTTTAAAAATCAAGAAAAATATAAAAAATGGATAAGCGCCGCGACCCGGCTATCGTTTGAACTGAGCTGTCGAAACACTGCTATGATCATTAATACGAAAAGTATGTAGGAAAGTAGCAACTCCAAAGTCTGTAGCGGAACCTGGAAAGACCAGCAGAGCGGCTTTTTGTGCAGAGACCTGCAGCTCATCAAAGGTGTAAATAAATGAAATGTATTGCGCCTGCCGGCCGGTGTAGCAACTCCAACTTGCGTAGTACAGATGTCAGTGTAAATGTTGATGTAGAAATTGTGCGGTAGGAATACCACGAGGATCATAATGGGTAGTGCAGATGTCCTACAGCAGTGCCAGGGATTTGTTGCAGTTGTTATATACATTTAATTATCAATTCAAAAAAAGTAAAAATTGCGTAATTATGTTTTTTTGTTTGCAGGTACATGTGTGCAGTCCTAGAACACAGTGAAATAGTCGGAGCACGGAACTGTAGAAAACTACTAGAGCACCAAAGGACAAATGCCCAAGCAACCATTTTGTTTAGGCCCTCTAACGGCATGTTACGATTTTACAGTACAGGGATTTCAGTTTGTGCCACGACTGCTGGCATCCTTCTGAAGAAACAACCTTTACATTTTTTGAGGTTATAATTAGAACTCATGAGTGACCCTCGTAACACAATATTTACTGATTTGCATGGAGGCTGTGTCACGACACTGCTGAATAAAATACAACATATACTGATGAAAACTAGCATAATCAGTAAATATGTACAGCCATTTTTAAATTTTAACAGCATTTTTGAAAAGTATATTCCAGGTTTGAAACTACATTTCTCAGGCATTAAAGTAACAAAAGCTCTCACCAACATGTAGCTAGTGACTCCTCTAGAAATATTTTTCCAGGCGTCCTTTCACTGATGAACATTAACGCACGATAACTGTGACATTAACGCAGGCTGTTTGACAGAGAACTGAAAGTTGAACTCGAAGAGAGATGCCTTATGTTCAGAGAGTATAAAACGTAGGAATTTAGAACGAGAGTAAGGACAGAATATACTCATTCCAAATTAAATATGCTACAAATACAAATGGATGAAATATTTCAGGAATATCCACTAAATGTGATAGTGCAACGCTTCAGGGAGGCTACAACTTGGTAAATGTGGTAACACGTCGAATGGCACAGCAGGAGAAATTTCTCATTAAGAGCGTGAAGGACACTACACATACAGAACACGGGTGGAAAGAGAAAACAACATCACAGCTGTGTGGACCCTTAGAAGTGTAGGAGCTTGTGATGAAATGTGGATACAGCGATTATCAAAAGAAGCGATACAATACAGTAACAGAGATCGCTGTTTCGTAATCGTCGTCTCTACGAACAACCAGATCATTTATGAATTTATGAAATGGAGACTATTTAATATTGTGTCGCTCGTATTAGTCAATGAAAATGACGAAGCATAAATTCTCTGACGAACACAATTCTGTGGATTACAAGCGGTTAATTGAAGTAAACTGATAAGCGTATGTAGCATTCACTACGCCAAGTGCGTCACAGACTGTGCAGGTCCACTTGATACTCCACTTCACGTAGTCTGCCATTTCATATTTCTGCAGCTCATATTCTGAGGTATTTTAGTTCTTAGCACCACAACAGAAAATGTTAAGACAGAATCCTTACGGCAGATTGAGATCGTTTGGCAGATTGAGATCGTTTGGCGGGATAGGACGTGGTTCTGCCACCTTGCATTTTGAGCCAACGTCCTTACCGACTGAGCTGTCCAGTCAGGACCTATGACATGCACCATAATTTAATTTCGTCCAGCATTTCTCTCATATTTCACAAATTTCACAGAAGCTTTGCTCGATTATCACTCTTCGAAGGATGAATGTAACGGAGGTGTGGCCCAACCACAACGTGTGGTTTATTCTGCAATGAATCATCTTTGACGGTCTGTGTGTGTGTGTGTGGGGGGGGGGGGGGGGAGGGTGCGTGCGTGGGAGGGTGGGCTACCAAAGCATCCTTACAAATCTCAAACGAATCGAATGTGAAGAAAAAGGCTAAAGATGTCACACAGGAAGTGGTAAACTCACAAAATGAAACTCACTCAGTCACTCCGACTTCACTCGCACTGACCCACACAATCAATCTTGCACACTCTAAGACAACAGAGAAAGGGAGAAAGTTGCGATATCTGAGATGAAAACTGAAGTAAAACGACAGATGAGCTAAAATAACAGCACAGGAAAATGTATACGTAGGAAAAAACAAGAGTCAGCCATTGTGTAAGATACCATAAAGGTACTGAAACTGAAAGTAAAACAAGAAATACGAGAGAATACCTAAAAAAGCAACATAGAAAAATGTGACAGGCTGACGACTTACAAAGAAAACAGGCGAACCAGTCACTCAGTTAACACACTAAGAACCTCTCGCTAAAATCTTAGGAAACGAGTTGGACATATCACAAAATCTTAAAACTTGAACACATTCCTTTGATTGTCATTTGAAATGGAGGCCAGATCCGCCAGCAAATGTGCCACTGTCCTCTCGTCTGAAAATGAAATACAGTCTAGTAAAATATGGGGCACAGTGATCTGTACACAAGCACCAAAAGTGGAGGGTCCTCTAGCTGGAACAAGAGGCCACGCGTCATAGGGTCGTGGTCTTTATGAAGACGTGTAAGAAGGACCTCATCCCGCATGCGTGGCTGGAAGAAGGTACGCCACGGCCGAGTTGTGGACTTTACCAGACGCGTCTTATTATATGTCACTTCCAGCCAGTCACCTTCTCATCGTAGTATGACTCCGTACCTCTACAGCGAGGTGATAGAATGCAGGGGTACGGCACACTGAACTGACTAAAGATGACGACACCTCTCCTTGCCTGCTGTATCCCTCCATCCGCTTCCTGCAATACCTTGTGCCCTGGCATCTAGCATAAAGAAACCTCCTTCCCCAGCCTTTGTAAGTGGAGAAGGGCGTCCTGGTTATCCTGGACTATCTAATCGGCTGGGTACAAGCATTGTAGGGACTGAAGGACGTTCACGGAGTCGGAGGAATTTAGCAGGCGCGGCATGTCTCATCTTCTCCAGAATCGCATTCGGGAGGACGACGGTTCAACCCCGTCTCCAGCCATCCTGATTTAGGTTTTCCGTGATTTCCCTAAATCGATTCAGACAAATGCCGGGATGGTTCCTTTGAAAGGGCACGGCCGATTTCCTTCCCCATCCTTCCATAACCTGAGCTTGCGCTCCGTCTCTAATGACCTCGTTGTCGACGGGACGTTAAACAATACTAACCTAACCTTCTCCAGTGACCTCAAGGTCGCAGATAATTCGTCGCTGAAGACAGTGAAGTCAACAGGAAACCGAATATTGACGATCAGAGAAAACAACAGAACAGACAACGGAATACCCTTGGTTAGGCCCACTGGTGAATACAGCTATCTAGTAATGGTGGTCATTTAAAACGTCGGAAAATATCGACTTATAATCAGGAGTCCAATCTCTCCTGTACAGTACTAAATCTAAAATTACTCTGTGCCTCTGTAGTATGTGGCATTCGGTTAAAACCCCTCTAAAGTGTATTGGCCTCACACCAAAGGACACCAGAACACTCTCTGTATGCGCCCCACACGGTCTCGTAGGCCGTGGACAGTCCGTATAGAGGCGTTCCATGGCCGGACGAATAACGCTATGGTATTCTGGGGAAGTAGGAGTAGCGAGAAACGTACGCGTCTTATTCACCATTAGGAGTTGCTGCTGGATGGTAAGTGGCGTTTCAGCAGCCTCAGCACAGACAATGCTTTGCGGTTGGTCCTGTAAGCGCCTGTTGGCACTGTAACCCCTCCATGGCGTATGGTGTCAACGGTCTTCAGGTAAAAAGGCCTCACTGAAGCGTACAGCGTGCACCTATAGTTCAGCCGATCACACGAAGGTCCTATGAAAGTAGCGCCCTGTGCGCTCTGTAAGACCTGTGGCTGAGACACTAAGATATTCAGTGCCTTCTGGGCCCTTGCCTTCAGGTCCGTTAGGTATGGTGACCACAACAGTTTGGAGTCAAGAACGAGTCTTTAAAACGGAGAAAGGCGTCTCACATAGGCAATTGAGGAAAATTGAAACTCCAACAAGAGTGATAAAAATGAAAACATATACATACTTCCCAGCAGAAAATGTAAAACCAGTTCTTGCAACCCTTGCTTCACCCTCTTCACTGTTAGTCACAACTGATGACTCGCTGCTGCGGTACTGGAGGAAGAGCAGAAAACCGCAAAATGGTCCACAAATAAGGAGCACAGGATAGGACTCCTTACTGTAAACGTTGTACTGTTAATAGCTATGACAAAGAGGGTGACAGTTAAAACACTGCCCTGGAGAGAACCATTCCCCTGCACAAAACTGATAACATGTCACGGACTCTGTACCTAAAACGACGGCTTGACAGGAAGTACTGAATGAAGATGGGGAGGTGGCCACAAAAGCTCCAGTGGTGTAGCTGACTGAGAATATTTTGGTTACAATCAGTGTCGTATGCCTTACTGATGTCGGAAAATAGCCTTAGACAATGCCTGTTACATAGGAAAACCTGCTAGATTTCCTCCTGCAGTAGGGTCAAGTTGTCGATAGTTGATCGATATTTACTAAATTCACGCGGGCAGCGTCTAGGGAGTTGCTGGGTCTGTAATATATGTATGTGCGTCAAAGATGTGTCGTAATCTGTAGTGTGTCCCAGGAGTAATGACCAATAATGAGGGATATGACAGGAACGATCATTCGAGGCTACTAAGTCTCGTAAAGATGGGCCCCATAACGCACGATTTAAGAGAGAACTACTTCATCTTCGGTCCTATGAAACAAATCTCTTCTATTGCAAGCTCTTTGCTTTCCATATTTGGGAAGAGGTAATATGGACCAAAAATAGGGAAAAATTGTGTAGTAAAATTGGGCCTAAAAATGCATACCTTAAGAGCTTTAAGATCTTTTTCAGCAGAAGAGATGAGTTTCACAGTAGCGAAGTTGAACAAGTGGTCATAGCTTTTAACGTATGCATTTTAGGATCAATGTTTACTGGGCTTGTTTGTCTTGTTTCGGTCCATATCATCACCTCTTAAAATATATAAAGCAAAGAGTTTACAGCAGAAAATATCCGTTTCATAACATCGAAGATGAAGAAGTACTAATAGTTCTTAAGGTACGGACTTTAGAGCCCGTAATTACTAGGCTTTTTTCTCCAAAGAATGGCTCTGAGCACTATGTGACTTAAGCTTTTTTCTCCGAATGATCGTTTCTGTCATATCCCTGAAAACTGACAGTGCCTCCTGGGACGCAGTATATCTGCAGTTGCAGGGAGATATAGCTTGTATAAAATTCCACAGTTTGTTCTTTTTTAACATCTGTCATTCCCATTTTGCGAGAGCATGGCAGGCTGTTGCAGAACTTCGTTATTTCACCGAAACATCCAAGCCTGCTGGGAATGGGGCAGAGGGAATCAAAACTCGAATGTTTGACATGGGATTACAATTTCCGGCAATCGAATGATGGCCAGGAAATACCTCCCGAAAACTGTATTAGAACAAGAGATAGAAGTAATTTATATTTCTGATAATTTTGACCTTTGTCCCAGACAAAAATGAAAATTTTGAATCTGTTTACGTTCGTGCATATTTGTGTGTTGCGTGTGTGAATTTGCTATGTTAATGTTCTATCCAAGAATTTACACTTGATGTCGCAGTATAATATGAGGTAATTAGAAATTTCCAGTCGGACATCACAATATTAATACGTGAACATGAAAACTGAAGTGCCGCTTTTTAATATTAACTGTTGAATGAGGCCAACTATCCTTATATAATTCGAAAGATACTTTGCCATAGATATGCACGCAGAATAATAATGTGGTATGTAGCAGTGGTAAAAGGAAGTAGAAGCTTTCACTTTCGTAATACTGATGTTACATTCTCTATTACGCATTAAAATCTCCAATAACTGAATACGGAAAATTAAAAAGGTACCAATCTCTGCACTGCGCACCGATCAAGTGGTATGATATACGAGAGTAACAACATTTTGTGAAATCGCATTCTAGGAGCTTTCATGTTTACATGGTTCATTTTCAGTAAAACATGCATACCGGGCAGCTAAAACACGACAACTGCTGGGTCAATGATGTTGTCAGCAGTCAAAATCAACATACCGTAGTAACGAAGTCTGCTAGTAACGTTATATATTGGCGCCGTCATTTCGGTTACTTTTCTGTAAGAGTGACTACATGGCCACTTGCCACATTATTAGAAAATTTGAAGTAAATTCCTAATTTTTAATTTCTTTGCTTTGAATAACTTTAACTTCCTTTTACACGGAAACTATACTTCTCTTAGGGTATCCCTAGAAGGAGAATGCCAACGGGTCAAAGACGCAGAGATAGACAGACACAATTTTTGCGTACAGAAAGTAATAACAAGGTGGTCGTTCGTAAAGATAATACATTTGTATGAACTTTTAACAATCATAATATTAATGCGTGAGCATCGAAACTTAAAGTACCGAGTTTTAAAATTAATTATACAACGAGGCCAATGAAACTTCTATAATTCGAAAGTAGTATACATAGTCATTAGGAAAAGTGAAAGGAAGTAGATATACACATGAGAAACGTTTTCATTTTTCTCTGACAATGCTATCATCTTCTACCACGCGCAACGATCGGGTGCTATGGTAGAAACGACACACGAAGATAACAATGTTTCGATAAGTTGAATTCTAGGGACGTTCATGTTTAAATGTTGCAGATAGTTCATTTGCAGTCACACACGCACACTCGACAGCTACATTCTCACAACTGCTACGTCGTTGATGTTGTCAAGAGTGGAAAACAAAACATAGTAACGAAGCCGCCGGGGACAATAAACATCGTTTTTTTTTCACTTACTTTGGTCTAAGAGTAAACGGAACTAACTCAGTGTTCGTTTTTTACCGTCACCACAAAAATTTAGAGTCTTACTAATTTTCAGTATGTTCATTATGAGTTGCTACAGCGCCCTTATTATGAAAAAACTATATTTATTTTAGGCTATGCCTCGAAGAACATTAACGGATCGGACTGAAAGGCAAAGAGCTAGAGAGAAAAAAATGGTTCAAATGCCTCTGAGCGCTATGGGACTTAACTTCTGAGGTCATCAGTCCCCTAGAACTTAGAACTACTTAAACCTAACTAACCTAAAGACATCACACAACACCCAGTCATCACGAGGCAGAGAAAATCCCTGACCCCGCCGGGAATCGAACCCGGGAACCCGGGCGCGGGAAGCGAGAACGCTACCGCACGACCACGAGTTGCGGACGGAGCTAGAGAGACACAATTTTTGTGTATGGAAAGTAATACCAATAACGCAGATGTTTATAAAGGTAATTCTGTTGTGATTCTGAAGATACATTTAAATGTGCACTGAACATAATTCCAAATAATTTTGAGAAGTATAACTGCGATTTGATGAATTTACGGATATTTTGTAATGCAAATCTTTTCGTGTACGAGGTGATTTTACGCGATACAGTGGCTTTCACATTGTGTTGACATAAGAGAAAAGTTGATTTGCCGCTATTAACACAAAATTTATTTGTCAACGAAGCGTATCGAAGGCTCCCTTCAAACGATTGAACAATTAAAGGGAAATCAAATAATTATTTGAAGAATACAGGTAGCTACAATACAGCATTTTCTTGGATCAGCCCTGCGGCTAAAATTTCAGACACTTTAAGATACAAGACATTTGTTGTCACAGATCAGGTCGACTGACGAGATTGGCCGAATTTCGACCACAGGCGATACTGGTAACTGTAATTCTACTAATTATGTTGTAGAACATGTGCATTTTTTACGTTTGTATTTAGAACTCGTAAACTGATTGTTGTCACATACTTCACTTGATAAACTGTAGTGGTTTCATATTTAATATTAAATGTCTCGTGAATATATCGTTTCTGTCAGAAACTAAGTAGAAACAGTGAGATATCTATTCTATTTTATTGTCCATCGACCTGGGTCTCATGCCGTGTTCCTTTAACGGAAGAGACAGAAAAGAAGAAGTGCACGATTCATTTGGTTATAGAAATACTCACCACACTACAGAAGGGGGCTGCAGAATATGGAATGTGCCTGACAGTACAACCACACACCACACGTCACAGTCCTCCGGGTTGTCGTCCTCTCAGGCGCCAGTAGCGACACAGCTCCACTTCGCTGCGACATCCGCTGCGGTAACGACATCACTATCAACCGACACAGCCGGCACTAGCTTGACTCATCTATCCACGTGACTCCGGCCAACTTGGTATTCATACGGCGGGTATCTTCTATAGAACCGACGTCTGCAGCTCTTGACCAGTCCGAATCGGGCCTCTGTTACGACGAGTTTCCGAATACAGCGCGTTCGAAGCATGACAACGGTAGTTGAACCAATGCCGACCTTGGTTACGACAGCGCTACCAGTTGTGGCAAACTGTGTGCTTTCTCTTGCACCTCCACGGAACTGTAATGTATGAGTGATATTTATTGTAAAGGATCAAAACCATATCTACGTTACTATCACTGAGAAACTGTTTCTGTTTTCCATGTTCTTGTTTGCATCTTTGTGAAAATAAACTTCTGTTGTCATTACCAGGGCAGTTTCTCTCTTTCTGCGTACACTATCTCACAAAGGGATACTTCAGGGATGGCAAAAGAGAGGCACTATACATTGTGGAAACTGTTACTCACAGGCTTAAAATCCCTACTACTTCGGTTAACGTACATGTAGCGCTAAAATGAGAAATACACGGACGGACAAAATAACAACAAGAACAAGGAGTTTTGCGACATAAACGAAAACTGATAGGAGTTATCCTACATCTGAAAGATTACGTCTAAAATGTCACGCCAGTCGCATAAGAGTGGCTGTAGTAGCACCAGTATGGGGATACAAATCAGGTTTGCTTTAAATACAAATGTAACTTTTGTGTTTCAGTTGCCTTTGAGATTGGACGTGGTGGTTAGTCAACAATGTCTTTAAACCGACAAAGGCGCCGTTATCATCATCTCACTGAGTTTGTATGGGGTCGTGTTATAAGGTAACGAGATGAAAAGCTCCTTCTGCGATATTGAGGAAAGACTTGGCAGGAAGATAGCCACCTGTACATGACTGCTGGCAGCGTTGGTCTCGAGAATGCACGGTTACAAGAAGACCCGGCTCGAGGCGGCCACGCGGTACAGGGAAGACCACTGTTTTCAACGTACGTCATCTGAATCTGCATCAGAAATTTGTGCAGTAATTGGCCCCACGTTGACACAACAATCTGTTACAAATTGGTTACCTGAGGGGCGTCTCTACAGTAATAAATTTTTGTGTTATGGTATTTTTTCCGTCAGTGTGTAACATGGCTATTGGGTTTTGTAATATGAATAACATGTCATACAAAGAAATATCAATAAGAGACACTCACGTTGTGAACCCCCAAAATAAATGTAATCACATGTGGTAAGAGCACTAAACTTTAACCGTTGTTTTAAAATAATGTAAATGTTTGTTATTAGAACATATGATTTACTCATTGGTGATGGATATAATGTCGTTTCCCTAAAATTTATGTTTAGAGTTACGTGAAATGAATGTCTTCTTCACTCCATGGAATCATATGTGAGATCACAAAGGATTTCCGTGACCCTTGCATGTTATCGAACATATTAGGAGCTGCTTCTATAAGTTCCTTTAATTTGATCTGGTGGGGACCTCAAACCCTCGTGCAGTCCTCAGGAAAGTGTGAAACTATTGTTCTGCACACTGCGTCTTTTATACACTGACTGATAAAAGATTGCAGAGGATGAGGAGGAAACGAAATTAAATGTTATGGCTTGAGGGGGTTTATGAGGGTTACGAAATCGAATCACATTTAGAAAGAACTTTGCAATGGAAGCGCTCTTACCAGTATGTCGTTGCCCCTGGTCTGGTACTGACGCTTTCAGTGAACCTTTAGAACAATCGTCATAAATCCGTTGCATCCTCTCCTGAGGCGAGCTATTCCATAACTGACGTAACTGGTCCTTTATATCCTGGATACTGGCCCTGAGATGGAGTCGACGTCCAATTTGGTCTCACGCAGGTTTTATTGGGGACAGGTTTGGCGATCTTCCTGTCCGCTGCAGTACCTCAGCATCACACAGACAATTCATAAAGTTCGAAACGTCCCCTTAGAAAAATGTATGAATTACTGTGCTGATAAACCTCTTACATTAATTGCTTTTCAAACAGCTGAGCAAAACTGAACGTACTCAAACATTCACTAAAGTGACACACAACATTTTTAGCGCAACAAAATCTGACTTTCAAAAATACCTACAAAAGAGTGGCCCTGACTAAAATTAACCTATACATTTCGCAAATCACTTACCTCACAAAAATCTTGGTTACTCGAACTACTGCAATACAGCGAGCGCCACTACTGCCAGCTAAATAAAAGATTCAAACTACGGAAGGCACTAACTACTGATAGGCATAGTTAGCAAATGAAAGATTTTTATAGAGAACAAACAATGTATTTACCTTAATAGTCATCAAAAGTCATAATATATATACATAGCAGTTCATGACATCCAGTCTTACAAATTTCAAAAATCCGCCATTTCTCTCCCCACATCCACCACTGCTGGCGGCTCTCCTCCAACTGCGCAACGCTACGCGTTGTTAACAGCCAGCTGCCCAACACTACAATAGCCAACAACAATGCAAACCAGCCACAGACTGCACACAGCACAGCCAGTGATTTTCATACAGAGCGCTACGTAACGTTGCCAATAAGAAAACATAAACAGCCTACTTACATAGCCCCCATGCTCCCCACAAAAAATTTTACAAATTGTTTTGGGCAGTGGGCAATAATGATTTGAAAAAATTTTTCATAATTACAATAACAAAGATATCAAATGCACACACTTATTGATACAATGTTGGTCAAAAGCTAAAATTTTCTCACAGTCCATAAAGACAGTCCTGATCATTCATCACAGTAAAATTGCTGTGTTTTTCTCAAAGTCTGAGCAGTAAAAGAAAATGCACACGGAAGTAGTGGATTTCTATGCAGTCTTGAAGAAGTAGTGTTGTCCTTCCAACGGAAAGACAGTGCTGACTCTCGACATGCGGACAGGTAATGGGCCACAACAGAGCATACCCACAGCAGAATCATTCAAATTTTTGAAGAATATTGGTAGGTAGGTCATCACAGAGTAGACCCACTGTAGTCCTGGTAGAGATTATGGTATTGGTGGGCCACCAGAAGTGCAGACCCACTGTAGTCCTTGTAGAAATAATAGTATTGGTGGGCCATCAAAAATGCAGACCCACTGTAGTCCTTGTAGAGACGGCCATCAGCCATCTATTGCGACTGTGCAGGTCCACAATCACCATCGAAGAGTCTTGCAGAGAATATAGCAAGTCCATGAACCACCACTTGTGCACCCACAAACATTTTTTTTTTTGAAATGTCCTTAGAACCAGCAATGCTGTTATCCAGTCCCTATTATTAACACACATGCAAACACTAACAGTGCCTTTTTTTCACGTATTGTGCATATACTATGACCAACAGAAATGTGTGCAATGAAATGTATGCTTACAAGTTAATAATATGATGATCTGGTGTCAATTACAATTTTATAACATAAGAATACAATAACAAAGGTACAAAATACATCATTAAAGAACATAACAATACAGATAACATTTGTAGTAATATGGGCTTTACAAAAGAATAGAGATAAATATGTACATCAGTGTTGCAGGAATTATGACATAAGTAAATACATAAAAGATCAGAATAACTTTTGAAACATCAACTCCACACATGATCATTAAAACAAAACAGAATAAATAATGTCTAAGCATCTTTACAAAGTAAATAACATATTATCAGAAAAGTTCTACAGTGTAACTCTCATCAGATAAACACACAAAGGCAGGAAAAGGACAAATACACAAGGGTACATAAACACATAGCGGAATAATACAAAAGGAAAGGACAAGGTTTGTTTTCAGTGTAGCATTTGGTACTGGAGTCCAACCCAAAACTTCATTCCATAGATCTTTCGTCTTATTTCAACATTTGTTTCCACCAAAAAAATCCTCTCCAAGCATGCTTTCTATATTTATATGTTCACATATTTCTTACCTCATTATTTATTTTCCATTATCTTACCTCATCATTTATTTCGAAGAAAATCCTACCTAAACGAGTTGTCCCTAAACCCTACTTTTTTTTATTCATATCCTCTTTCAAAATACTTTTTTGACCAAACCATTTTCTTATAGCTTCTCAATGCATTTCTTCCAATTCATCACAACTCGTTCTCTTATATAGCCTACCCCATCTTAAGCTAACTTAAATCTACTGAGCTCAGATGCATAAACTAAGGGACGAGGCAATGCAGCAGCACAAAACAATTAACGCAAACAACAATGACAAAAAATGCAAATTGGCATAGCAAGCAGCAGTAAATGTAATAACTTATATCTAAACATGACAAAGCTCCAGCAGAAAAAATATTACAGTAAAAATGGCCATGTTTAATACCTATGTCACATCTTAACACTAGAGTGATGCATCACCTTGACTTACTCTAGCAGATAAGTTACCAAACTGTTAAAAAATTATTTTTGCAATTCCTGTGAAGGGAAAGGTCTATTTGTGCTCTCTTTTCTATGAAAGTACATCATGAAATTATTCTTTACTGGGTCTGTAAATAGTGATATTAGTACATCTATTAAATTTTATTTTAACCAGTGCTGCAGTGCAACTAGAAACTAGATATTAAACAAAATGAGCATTTATATATACATATATATATATATATATATATATATATATATATATATATATATATATATATATAAAGCAACATATGAAACATCATTCACTAGGCAAATGGCGTCTCCAAATGCAAAAAAATTCTCTCAACTAGAAAGACAATAGATGTAAAATGTTTCTCATCATTTCATTAGGCATATAGTAAATATCATAAATTAAGAGCTCCACAGTATAAACATATGTTTTCAAGTTTGAGCGAGTCGTATTTGCGATCCTTTCTACAAAGAAATGTCAATAGCGAGGATAATGGCCTCCTTTTTTCTCCATCTGTGCCTCTGAAAGGCACACACTAATGGCTTTTTCCCAGGCGACTGTTGTGCAGCTGGGTGCCCATGACACATTACGTGAAGGTGGTCATATAACTTTCTTACCGAAATATTTACGACACCAGTTTGCACTACAGTGACAGTCTCATATAAAATTTCACAGGTCGAGAATTTGCGTTACAAATGTGTAGAAACAAAATCCTTTAAATATAATAGTGTCCAAAAAATTTTCGTCGGCATTGTAATACATTCAAGCATTTACACACATTTCATAACTCTTTAAAGTACGATTCTTGGTTTCCATCATCCTTTTTCACAAGTCAGAGTCCCTAACCACTACTCCTTATTCCTTACCTTATTACACATATACATATTCGTCGACATTCTTCAATATTTCATCATTATAAATATGTAGCATAATCAAATTCCTCATATAGCATCAGCTTATTGATCATAAACGTACCGGAACAGCGTAATACACATCGTCATCATAACATCATAAAACCTCAGCCAAATCTCAAAATCGTCATCGCTTCCTCCAATAATTTCAAAACCTAAAAAAAATTCTCTGCTCATGTCAAAAGTGTCATCTACCTCAAACGTACTTTAAAAATCATGATCCCATACCAATTACATCATTCAAAGCTCTCATAGTATCACAATGGTTCTGAAAAAATATGAACATTTCACAAAGTACAGACAAAATACAATTTCATAAGTGTGAAGTTATCCAACTGTGTAATTACGTAAACATCTGTCACTGATGTAGTAAAATAAATATTTGTCTCTCTCAGTTAAATGATCACATAGCTGTGTAATTCTGTGTTAGAGAAATGTGGTACCAATGTGTAAAGTTGTATAAGCAAATACCATATTAGCTAGGGCTCCTTGTGCTTGCCACACACATGGTACACGAAATAAGCGTGTACTCCCCTGAGCATTAATGTACTTATACCCTCAGGTGTTACAGATTACAGCAATGGAATGAAATGTATCAGGGAAAACCTTTGTATCATTGTAATTCAAAAATCTTTAAAAATAATTGTTTTTGTACTGTAGCGCTAAACTGTGCATCTTGTTGTAAGATAATCTCTGTGGAAGTGTTGTAGTTATCGTCCTCCGAAAGCTAAGTTCTGCAGAAGTCAATGTCCTTGCCTCATGATAAACAAATGTGAAATGCTTTGCGTATAGGTATCTTACTTATTACGCTTATTGCAGTGATGAACAAAGTACTGTGCTGTAACGCATTGTTGTGCTACGGAAAAGGCTGTCTCATTGTAGCTATACCACAAAAGTTACTACTAAAACATGTTTTACTTTCCAGAATAATTCAGAAAAACTGTGCAGATATAAAACAGAAACACCGCCAAAGCAACATTGTAAACTGTCACTCATTAGTAGTGTCATGATAAAATCGTGTAGCTGTCACATTAACTAACCACTGTGTCATCTGGTATCTCACAGAAAGTACTTTAAATCCAGAATGTATTTTCAAGTAAACCAAAATGTTGCATTAAAATCTCATTAGCATTATTGGTAAATATTCTAAGTATGTGAGCCTTATAGTCGTTACGTGATCTTGCACCTAACAAGCAAGAATGTACACACACAATAACACTGTGTCGTCTGTTCACAATAACAATGCATTCGTAATTTCTGTTTAAATAAGTTCTCTTGGTTCTTGAATGGATAGTTAACTTTAAAACATAGTTGCATGTTAACAGTTTCTAAGATTGAAAAAGAGTACTAGTAACGTGAAGTGAAAAATTTTGTAGCAAAGACTAAGTTAAAAAGCAGATTATCTCTCAATAAATAGTTTTACATGTGAAATGTGGTGTAACCCTTTGCTCTTCCTCGTACGCAGAAATTTCAACTTTAACGCAATTATCATGTGGTATACGTCGGTAAAGAATACTGGAATTTTTCTCAAGGTTAGAGTCTATGTTATTTATCCCTGAGCCAGCGGGCGCACGTGTCTGCCTGCGGTGCGAGTCATTGTCTACTTCTTTGTTGGCACGCGTCGTAACTGGGATTAGGAGACCTAACTTCTACAAATTCGCCTTGCCGAGAGGGCCCAGCCCTGTTAGAATCCCGCCAGTTCTGATGAAATTCACGTCTGTCGTTATGATTATATCGCCTGTCGTCATGTCGGTAGTTCCTGTAGTTTCTTTCTTGTCGGTTAAGTGGTGGAGAATTTCTCCCTGAATTATCACTGCACGATGGACCGTTGCATCTGAAGTTATTCTGTCTCCCGTAATAATAATAGTTCTGGTTGCCAAATTGTCTGTTTCTCTGATTGTCTCTGTCATATTCATTACTACGGAAATGCGATCTTTCTCTGTAACTATTACTCTGCCAGTGGTTGTCATACGGGTGGTGTCTGTTTTGGTCACGATTTACGTTGCAAGAATGGCCATGTCGTGTCCAGTTATTATTTCTTTCATCGCGGAGTCGTGACGGATGTGACCTGTAATTGTTATGTTCCTGCTTTCGCGTCCCGCGATTGTCAGTGTCGATTTCCAATTCTTGTAAGAGTTCCTGAAAAGCTTCAATGTCATCTTTGCAACGTCCTGCCAAAATAATATGTCGTAAATGTTCAGGTAGTTTGATTAAGCAAATGCGGATGAGTTCTGAGGGGCTGTATGGGTTTGACAGCTACTGATTCTTGTACAACATGTCTTCAAAACATTTCACAAGACTGGAGAATTCAGATTGTTCAAAATGTTTCATCATTGTGATGCTATGTTTTACTCGGTCTTGTGTAGCTTGAGACCAATATGCTGCGAGGAAGGCATGAAAAAATTCTCCTTCACTGTGGCAATCGTGAATGACCGATCGCATTCTTCCAGCTGGTTCATTCTCTAAGTACCCACACATAAATTCTAATCCCTGCTCTAATGACCAGTTGGGAGGAAAATAATGAGAGAATTGACGGAGCCACACTTGTGGATGAATGTCGTTGCCAGAATCCTTAAATATTTTGAATTTACGTGTAGTAATAAACAGCTTATAGTCAAAATCATCATGTCGGCGAGTCGCATATGGGTCATTGTTACTTCGTTTCGGCGGTTCCATCCCAAAATTCGGTGTACCTTGCCAATTTCTTTCATAATTTCCGAAGTGCCCTGTGTTATTATTTTGTGGCTGTTCCGTATTTCTATGTCCCTCTTCCCGTATTGGAGCTCGAGTGTCCTCTGAAATATGTAATTCTTGTATCACCTGTTTCAACTGATCTTTTACTTCCCAGATTTCTCTTTTGTACTGTGTATTGATTTGATTTTGATTTTGTTTGAATTTTCGAATTTGTTCATACTCTTCTGTGTCATTGAAGGCTACGGGTCTTGTGTCATTCAGATCATCATCTACCTTTGCAGATAAGATAGCGAACTGATCCGAAAGATCGGCTACTTTCTCCGATAGTGTACTTATTTCCTCAGTGTGTTTTCTGAACCAAGTTTCAGAGTTTCCATTTGTGTTGAAATCGTATCTACGTTGTTCTTTAAGTCTTCCTGAGTTTTTGAAAGTAGCGCAACCAAATCGGTAGATGCAACTGAGTCAATTTTAGCCCACAAGGTCTCATGATTTTCATGAACAATGGTTTGCAGTTCTTTTATGGCTGCTTCGTGATTCTGTAATGCATTTACATGCTGCGAAAAGAAGGTTGAAAATGCTCACAAATTTGTGTTTTTACGTCATTACAGACTTTTTGACATTTCGATTCAATGTTATGTTACTCAGTAGTTAAATCTTCACGTGTTTGTTCAAGCGTGGTGTCTAATTTCCGAAGATATTGTTCCATTGAGTCCAGCTTTTGAAGCTTTTGCTGTGTTTGTCTCTGATTTTGTTCCACTGTGTCTAACTGTCGCGGTGTTTGGCTCTGGTGCTGTTCCATTGTGTCTAACTTTTGAAGATTTTTTTCCATTGTGTTTAACTTTTGAAGATTTTGTTCCATTGTGTCTAACTTTTGAAGCTTTTGTCCCTTTTGTTGCATTAATTGTAATAACAATGCACTGGTGTCTGAAACATGTTCCTCAGCGCTATTCGGCAATGCATTTTATCCGGCAATATTCGCATTTTGAAAAGCAGAAAATGTGTCTTGACTTATTTGAGAAAACGACGAGGACGCAAAACCTGAATCTACAGTATTTGCAAGATTGTGTCCTGTCATTTCGGATTCCTGAGGCAAGCTGTTGCAGACCGATCGATCGATAATGCTTCCCTGTTCACTAATTGTTTCACTGCCTACACCATTATTTGCAGCCCGCTCCATTTCCCTATGCACAATTACCAAATTTCTACTTTGAACATTAGTTAATTCATTACTCGGCGGCGCTAACACACTGCTTTCGTCTACACTGTCATTTCTCAGTTTACTTTGGAGCCTAGTATTACGTTTTTACACGCCATTATTGTCACAATATTTCACACGAAAACACAGAAAAGCACAATTTGAAGAGCAAAATAAGAAAACACATTAACATAACACTGAAAATAATATCTAGTTAATTGCAAGCGCAACTGCGAAATACTAGGTGCAAATCTACATGCATGCCACAACTGTTTTACTGTACAAGAATGAAAAACTACAACTACAAAGGAAATTCTCTCTACAATTACGCGCTAGCAATAAACAAAGGCTGCACTAATTGCACAAACTACAAGAAAAAAATCAGAAGATTCCAATGAGGTATCCTAGGCTAAGGGTCGACATATGAAACGTCCCCTTAGAAAAATTTATGAATTACTGTGCTGATAAACCTATTACATTATTTGCTTTTCAAACAGCTGAGCAAAACTGAACGTACTCAAACATTCACTAAAGTGACACACAACATTTTTAGCGCAACAAAATCTGACTTTCAAAAATACCTACAAAAGAATAGCCCTGACTGACATTAACCTATACGTTTCACAAATCACTTACCTCACAAAAATCTTGGTTACTCGAACTACTGCAATACAGCGAGCACCACTACTTCCAGCTAAATAAAAGATTGAAACTGCGGAAGGCACTAACTACTGATAGGCATAGTTAGCAAATGAAAGATTTTTATAGAGAACAAACAATGTATTTACCTTAATAGTCATCAAAAGTCATAATATATATATAGCAGTTCATGCCATCCAGTCTTACAAATTTCAAAACTCCGCCATTTCTCTCCCCACATCCACCACTGCTGGCGGCTCACCTCCAACTGTGCATCGCTACGCGCTGTTAACAGCCAGCTGCCCAACACTACAATAGCCAACAACAATGCAAACCAGCCACAAAATGCACACGGCACAGCCAGTGATTTCCATACAGAGCGCTACGTAACGTTGCCAATAAGAAAACGTAAACAGCTCACTTACAAGGTGAATACCATGTGTGAGCAACCACTGGCATACTGAAAAATGTCACCAGGATACTGTCACATGAGAGGTAACACATGAGGACTCAGTATGTGGTCACACGTACCGCTGTGTCGTTAGAGTTTCCTCAGTCACTACCAGCCATAACCTGAAGTCACATCTTATGAGTAAGCCAGGAGTAATGCTGCTCCAAAAATTGGCAGAATGAGACATCTCGCAAACAGTGAACCCATGTGCACTATCAGCACATCTACAAAAAGAGAACAGAGTTGTGATGAGACAACTCATAGTTCTTGTATCACAACAATGTGCCCACAAACTCAAATTGGTCAGTTCATCAGTTTCTCGCTAAAAATCAGATGACCGTCCTCTTGCAACCTACTTACTCGCCATTCCTGACTCCTTCTGATTTCTTGTTATTTCAAAATTAAAATATTTACTGAAAGGACGACATTTTCAGAGTATTGATGACACCAAGGACCTTAAAGGCCATCTTAAATAAAGATATCCAGGACTGCTTCATGAATTAGAAATATCACTAGGAAATGTGAACAGGCGAGGGGAGTACTTAGAAGCAGACATCGATCAATAATTTGTAAAATGAATAACATAGTTTAAAAAATAAACTCTGATTATTTTCTGAACAGACTTCATACCATTAATTAATTTTGTAATCCCAAAATATTAAGTTCTTGAAAAATATGATTCAAAAACGATCAACAAATTAATTCAAAAAGCTCGAAGTTAATGTTATGAAAAGTAGTATTTGAAATGGCGTATTTATAGAAAACAATTAAAAATTACACTTATGTACAAAGAAAGCCGTAAAAATTGTTTTAAGCTTCAAACATTACACTTTCTGATACTGTATGTAACATTTCTGATACTGTATGTAACATTTCATTCCACAGAGGCTATGTTTGACAAAATATTGTGCTCGTTTTCTTACAGAAATATGAGTATTAACAGTTTTGAGACAAATTTTGTAAAAGGAAAGCAGTTAATCACAAACAGGAATAACAAAACGTTTTTCGTACATGTAACAAATTTTAGATATTAGTCAAAGGCACAGGAAGAAAAGTTATATTTTATATTGATCATAAAGTAAAATGTAGAAAATAATTTTATTAGAAAGATGTTGATAAAATTCAATACTCTCTGTTTGATCCCTTTTCTCTTAATTGATGAACAATCAATATTTAAAATTTCTCAGCTTTATTTTCTAGACTATTATTAATACTGCTGTTAGACAATTACGCATTAATCAGTCTTCTCTATTTCAGTGTTATTGGTAAGCAATTAGCAGCAGTCATATGGAGGCATTTCAGAATTATTTCAAGAATCACTAGGTAAAAACCATCACATTAGTGATATAATTAAGCCAAATGCTGGACTCACCTACGTTATGAGTGATATGGGCTTCTTGGGGAAGTATCTTGATAAAAAAGGCCATATAATTATGATAGATGGTGCTGGGAAAAGTTGTGATTACAACCACAGCTACAGAGACAGGGGAGATATCTCTAACACTGCTGAAAAAACAACATGCACCAATGAGAATGTAGTTTCACTTTTCCAGCGTTTTGACAGACCATTAACGAAACGTTATGTGAAAGATGTTGAGGAGCTCAGAAGAGCTTTGTGCAAACCAGGCCAGTAAAACAATGAAATAACTAGTGTAATGTTGATAAGCTGGTATATTCACACATGCCATGACTTGCATTTAAACAGAGAAACAAGCCAGACAGCACCTGCCCAATCCCAGTAGTTTCTAATAATCATTATAGACCCTTTTTAGAATAAAAGAAATACGGATTGTAAAAGTAGCTGTAGTTAATAATAATATGTCACATGGCAAAATCAGAAGTACAGACTCTGATAATCACTATTACCTAAAATATTCCATCACAGTATAAGAGGGCTGTTAAACGAAAATGAAGAGCTGTTGCTTTAGGTTCAAGGTGCAATAGGTTTAGAAGAAGCAACTGTTGATGTACTTTGTTTAACAGAACATCATCTAGGAGGAGCAGAAATCGAGCAGATATAATTTGAAAATTACAAACATAAGTCTAAGTACTCTAGAACTAACTTAAAAGAAGGACGTGTTGCAAATTTTGTTCACAGCACTTTTAACTCGCAAGCTGTACATTTAAGTCAATATGACATTGAACAAGATTTTCTATTCTGTGTAGCCAAACTAGAACTAGAAAAACAGTGCATCATAGTTAAAACTATCCTCAGGGCACCAGTAGGAAATATCCGTAAGTTTCTTGTTCAGTTATGAAGTGCCATTACAAAAATTTACAAGAGCAGCAATAGCATTATTTTATGTGGGGACCCTAGCATTGACTTTCCATCAACCAATAGTAACCATAGACAATCAGAGCATTGATGTCTTCTTTTAATGTTCACCCAACAATTTCATTCCCGTAATGTTAGATGACTGCAGCTAGATGGCAATCGATACTGTTTTCCTGGACCCACAGATTATTACAGCATAAGAATATGGGCTGTAATAAATGGGCTACCTGATCATGAAGGTGAAATATCGAACATAAAACTCTGCAATAGAGGAACAGTTAGTGTACATATCCAAACTATGCATGTCAAAATAATAAACACCAAATATACCAATCTTTTCAGAAATAATCTCCAACAGGAAGTATGGAAAAGGTCTACCATGAAGATATTATGGACAAGAAATTTAACTTATTTTTAAGTCTTTTTCTCAAACACTTTGAAGCCAACTTTGCCAAAGAGAAAACAAAACTGAGTTAAAAGTAAGTGACTGAAGGAATAGATAACTTTGTGTACAAGAAAAAGGAAAATTTACCAAGAACAGCACACAGCAGTGAAAATACGCTGTAAGAGATTCTGTAAAATATTAAATTGTGTAATTGGGAAGAGATCAAAAACATACATTATGTACAAAAAATTGACAGGTCAAACAATGCAACAAAAACTACATGGAAAATCATAAAATCGGAAACAGACAGTGAAAAAATATCAAAAAGAGTAGCACAGTACATCGAAAATGGGACAGCACAGTAATATGCAAAGGGTAGCTCTTAAAATTCAATAAGTGTTTCCTCTCTGTAGTTAAAACCACAAGAAAACAAAGCACTCATCGTTCCTAAGAAGCCATAAAATTACTTAATATTACCAAAATACACCAACAATAACCGCGCCTCATATCCACAACACCCATTGAAATTGTGGAAACCATGATATCCCTGAAAAGCACCAACACTTTGGGGTATGATGGAATATCAATGATTGCATTAAAATTTTGTGGCGACATAATCAGTAACATATTTTGCTATTTATGTACGGAGTGTAAAAACATCAGTATTTCGTAATAGATTAAACATGTTACAGTGACACCAATAAACAAAAACAATGAGAGATATATAATGTTTGTCAGTCCTTCTCTCTGCTGTTAATTCTTTCAAAAGCATTTGAGAGGGTAGTTCACAACAGACTATACAAACAGCTAACACAAAATGGCTCAATGACTATCTCGCAGTTTGGCTTTTGCAAAGGGCTTTCCACAGAGAGGATTATACTCTCTCTTACACAAGATATTCTAGATTAACTGAACTGTGCAAGACATCTCGTAGAGATGCCCACTGATCTAATAAAAGCTTCCAACTACATAAAACTAAGACATTAGTACAAAAAACAACCATTAGCTTGGATAAACCATACTTAATGTAACAGGGAACAAAGATGCCCGAACAGATGCAGGGGAAACAATAAAATCCGACTGGGCAATATTAAGTAAGATATTCCCAAAGCTTGATAATTGGACCATGGATCTTATTAGTGTACATTAATGATCTACCAGCATCAGTGAATTTCAGTGCAAATATAGTAACATTTACTGATGCCACTAGTATCATCATTAGGGGTGTGAAATCCTTGATGCAGATTAAAATTGAAAAAAAATAGCATAAGAAGTACAAAAATGTTTCATAGCAAGTAGTCTATTATTAAAGCATTCAAAGACAAATGTAACGCTGTTTCAGACGGCAAGTAACAAGTTTATGGGATTTGGAATAGATCCAAATTGCCAGAAAATTAATGAAGTTCCACATATAAGATTTCTAGGTATAAAAATAGATAATAAATTAAGATGGAATGAACATATTGATTAACTGCTCAAGAAACTAAGTCCAGCATGGTTAACACTAAGAGCTATTTTGCTCTATATTGACAGGGAATCAATTATCTTATATTATTTTGCATATATTAAATCTCTGATCTTATATGGTATAATATTCTGGGTAGTTGCTGCAAAAGAGGAAAAAGTTTGCAATATAGAAAAACCGGCTGTGAACTTGATTGGTGGTGATTCACATCAGGCTTCCTGTGTGTACCTGTTCAAAAGACTTAGGATATTGACAATGAAAAGTCAGTGCTTCCATACCTTAACAGTATTAATAATCAACAACAAAAATGTTTTCCAAAGTAAATGTGACATTCAGAATCATAGCACAAGCCACAAACATAGCCTTCCAGTGACTTAACTACTCTCAATATACACTCCTGGAAATTGAAATAAGAACACCGTGAATTCATTGTCCCAGGAAGGGGAAACTTTATTGACACATTCCTGGGGTCAGATACATCACATGATCACACTGACAGAACCACAGGCACATAGACACAGGCAACAGAGCATGCACAATGTCGGCACTAGTACAGTGTATATCCACCTTTCGCAGCAATGCAGGCTGCTATTCTCCCATGGAGACGATCGTAGAGATGCTGGATGTAGTCCTGTGGAACGGCTTGCCATGCCATTTCCACCTGGCGCCTCAGTTGGACCAGCGTTCGTGCTGGACGTGCAGACCGCATGAGACGACGCTTCATCCAGTCCCAAACATGCTCAATGGGGGACAGATCCGGAGATCTTGCTGGCCAGGGTAGTTGACTTACACCTTCTAGAGCACGTTGGGTGGCACGGGATACATGCGGACGTGCATTGTCCTGTTGGAACAGCAAGTTCCCTTGCCGGTCTAGGAATGGTAGAACGATGGGTTCGATGACGGTTTGGATGTACCGTGCACTATGCAGTGTCCCCTCGACGATCACCAGTGGTGTACGGCCAGTGTAGGAGATCGCTCCCCACACCATGATGCCGGATGTTGGCCCTGTGTGCCTCGGTCGTATGCAGCCCTGATTGTGGCGCTCACCTGCACGGCGCCAAACACGCGTACGACCATCATTGGCACCAAGGCAGAAACGACTCTCATCGCTGAAGACGACACGTGCACCTTCCGCCGACCACTGGCGACAACATCGATGTACTGTGGAGACCTCACGCCCCACGTGTTGAGGAATTCGGCGGTACGTCCACCTGGCCTCGCCCATGCCCACTATACGCCCTTGCTCAAAGTCCGTCAACTGCACATACGGTTCACGTCCACGCTGTCGCAGCATGCTACCAGTGTTAAAGACTGCGATGGAGCTCCGTATGCCACGGCAAACTGGCTGACACTGACGGCGGCGGTGCACAAATGCTGCGCAGCTAGCGCCATTCGACGGCGAACACCGCGGTTCCTGGTGTGTCCGCTGTGCCGTGCGTGTGATCATTGCTTGTACAGCCCTCTCGCAGTGTCCAGAGCAAGTATGGTGGGTCTGACACACCGGTGTCAATGTGTTCTTTTTTCCATTTCCAGGAGTGTAGTATAAAATAGAGTTATTCAGGCCAGCATAAGAATTTCCAATAAACTCCTAGTGAATATAAAAATGGACATCGGTGACCTTCATGTATTCGAGAGGAAAATGAAACAGTTCTTCATAAAAGTTACTACATGCAATTTAAATGAATTCTTAGAGCTATAATATTAATATAAGTTGTGTTTTGTTACAAGTGATGTAAATTCTATTCCACTGTATATCATACTGTATATTTTGTATGTACATTGTAATATGCTGTACTTTTTTCTTTTCTTCTTTTGAAACCTTGAATATAGTATTGAATATCTTGTATTTATATTATTTACAGTATTTTTATTTTTTCTCATTTTTTTGTCCATATGATATTGCATTGATTGGCTTGTCCAAAATTACATTACTATCTTTCTAAAAAAATGTAACTGTAGAGAACCAAATAAAAATCAAAGCAAATCCAACAATTAATAGATGCATAGCAAACCTATTTATAACTATTTTTCAAAAGTGTTCGACCTTATTAATGATTCATATGCAGAAATATAATTTTCTTTATGTAATGGATAATTGCTTATTTCACTGTGTATCTTGTGTGATTGAGCCTGTGTTTTTGCTTATGAGAGATGTATGTAGCATCATGCATTAGACAACACTCATTTAACAAAACAAAACAAGTGAATACTTCATATTTTGGAAGTAGTACTAGGATTATTCCATGTTACACAGAAGGTCTAGTTGTTCCTTTGAGTTCGATATGTAATTACAATCTAGTAAGAAATTCATACAAATCTAATATGTTTACCTTAATATCCTAGAAAATGTCACATCATGTAGTAAAACGAATTTGTGTTCAATATGAAAATATTTTGGTTGTTTGTAGGACACATGGATATATGCATTAGTCTTCGAATAACAAGAGATGAATGAAAAAAGATGAATCAGTTGTTGAACACCAAAACTGAACATTTCTTATCTAACAGGAGGCCTATTAATATAAATTTTTTAATAAGTAATGTGTAATTGAAATACAACAAATAACTTTATGAGAGCTCATGATTGATAGTGTAACTTTAGAAAATTATATTTTTGTAAAGAAATGCTCTTAGTAATAACTATAGCTTTCTTGATAAATTCGTACTTACATCATTAGTGGTGCATCCTTACAATATAGGTGACTTTAATAAAACTCTCTTTCAGTTAGGATATGACTTTTTTTGTACAAGTTTAGATCTTACATAAAACATAGAACATTCACTATGAAATGCTACCATTTGTGAGATATAATAAGATACAACAACAAATGCTTGGAGACAAAGAAACTGAAAGTTGATTAGACAAACATATCTTAGACAAAACTCACTATTTAAACAAAGCATTGATTTTTTTGTGTTTTAGTATTGGTACTAGTGGTTATCAGTATTCTATACACATTCTAATGGCTAACTTTAAGCCTGATTTACAATTCCTAAGATCTTAGGAATCTATATAATTATCTTAAGGAACCATCAAATGCAGGATTATGTAGTAAAACAATGTTATAGAAGTTATCACAAATGTTTGTAGTATGTAGTATGACACATACACATCTGAAAGTTAGTTTAAATAATCACTATTCACATCTTGTTACATATACATCAGTTCTTTGCCATAAAAACTTGAAAACTTTATAGCATGAATATTATAATGATTTTGTTCACTAAAGTGTGTAAATTAATTATGCTTAGTAATCTTATGAAAGCTTGTGATTGACAGTGAGACTTGAAAATATTATGCAGCTGTATACAGAGTGTCAAAGTAATTCCTATGACTTTATATATATATATATATATATATATATATATATATATATATATATATATATATCCTAAGATATTGCTTCCTGGGCATAAATAAAACATTTATATGTAATTATACTAGCTTACATTTTAGCTTATGTACAAAGAAAATGTTTCCAAAGTGCAGTGCCATCTGAGACAGGCTTAGCTATGGTTGAGGAGTGATAACAGTTGTACAAACTATACATCAACTTCATGGTATGCCTATACATTGCAGAATAAAATATTAAGTTATGTTAAGGATGCATTGAACAAAACACTTAAACATTCATGTGTCCTCTCCACTACTATTGCTAGATTCATTCACGTCCAAGTTAGGTCCATTGTCTTCCTCTTCACAGGCAATTAGTAACTATAAAGATAGTACTGTCGTCAAGAAAGGATGCATAGCTGACTGAAAGTCAACTAATGTGGAATATTCACTTTTTTTCAAGTTGATACCGTACTCCAAGGTTCAGATTAACAGTCACACACAAAACTGAATCCCTTGGATGCCTGCCACTACTTAGAAATTACAGGCCATCTTTTTTTCGTTTTTGTTTTGCAGGTCTGGTACAGTGATCAGCTGCTTCTCTCGTACTGAGTATCAATGACTGATCTACTTTGCAGATGCCGAAAAGTGCAGGATATTGTTAGAAGGAGTAATAACTGCGTCCCAGCCATCAGGAACTTCAGAATTGATTCTGTTTGTTATGTTAAATTAAGGAAAACTCCCGACTGTTAGGCATAAAAGAATGACATCTTATGCAAAGAGGTATATTATTCTGTTGAATATTTTCTAGCTGTGTACCAGCTTGTACAGAGAGTACAAAATTTTATTCTGACTACAGTTTCCTACTTAAATCGATACAGCTCTCCTTCCAAACAGTGTCTACTTCCTTGTAATAAAGCAATGAAGAAGAAAACTGAGGCTCCGCTGGACGACGGTCAGTCAGGCGTAAGTAAAGCTATAGGCAGAAAGAGGCAGTTCTGACGTTGCACTTGATAACTGAAGCACGATTCAAGAAAAGTCAGGACACTTTCACAGCATCTGTCGACTTGGAAAAAGCCTTCGACGGTGTAAAATGGTGAAAGATGTCGAGATTCTGAGAAAAACAGTAGTAAACTGTTGGGAAAGGTCGATAATGTACAGAATGTACAAGAAATAAGAGGGAACAGTAACAATGGAATATCTAGTGTGTTGTCTTGGATTAAAAGTGTGTAAGACTGTTCAAGCTGTACATCGAAAAAACAATGGGAGAAATAATAGAAAGTTTCAAGAGTAGCAAATTAACAGTGAAAAAATAGCAGTGATAAGATACACTGATGAGACTGCGCCCTAAGTGACGTGAAGAAGTAGTACAGGAATTTTTGAATGGTATGAAAAGTTTAGAAATACGAAATCTCTCTTTTAATGAGGTACAGTAGAAATTAGATTAGCGATAGATTTAACTTCCAAACTGGGGACCACAATGTGGATGTAGTTTTAAAAAATTGCTACGTTGGAAGCGACGTAATTAATGATGGACGAAGCCAGCATATAAAAATTAGACAATCGTAGGCAAAGAGGGCATTCATCGGTATTAATTTGAGGAATAAATTTTTTTGAGAATGCATGTTTGGAGTACAGTATTGCATGGTAGTGAATAATGGGCTGTAGGAAAACTGGAAACTAGGAGAATCCAAGCATTTGAGATGTGGTGCTATAGCAAAATGTTAGACTTTCAAGACAGAGTAGGACATGGTAATCTGCAGAAGCAAAGAAGATAGGAACATATGGAAAATACTGACAAGGATAAGAGATGGGGTGATAGGAGATGTGTTACAACGCCAGGGAACAACTTCAGAACGGATTACAACCAACTAATAATGCAAGATATAGGTTGAAAGAACTATTCTGATATGAAGATGTTGGAACAGAGGAGAAATTTATGGCCATCCACATAGAATGTCTGAAGACTGCTGACAATAAACACTTCGTTGTACCTCGTTGTGGTAACTCCTTCATTGTGGTTTCATCACTGAGAAGGTCGTCAACACTGAAAACATAAAGTTATAGCTGTCTCGCATAGAGTAAAATTTTAAGTCTTAGCTGAGGTCCGCTGATATTTTTAATGTAATCGAAATATATAATTGTGACTAATGCCTGTCGAGAATTCTGCTTCAAGAATCTTTTTGCTTCATAAAAGGCTTCATCAGTACCACAAACAGCATTTATGTGTGTCTCTAACCCGAGCAGGAAGAACAAGTGCCAGAGGATATCCAGATGATATGTAAAAATTACTGGACACTTCGCTGCAGGGCACATTAGTTTGATACTCGTTCAGAAAAAAACATCAGCAATTTTCCTCACAGTTGGAGATCAATGCAGGGTAAATGGATTTTAGAGAATGAATAATGAGAAATCTTTGGTTTAAATTAGGGTATACGATGTACAGTAAGATGTTTGGGTGGCCAAGGTATGCATGGCCATTATTATTATGTTTTCCTTTGTATTCTGACTTTCATGACTAGACACTGCTGTAAAACAATGACAGTCTCCCGGACTTTATAACAAAAACATATGTGGTGTACAAAAGGGGTATGGACAGAGAACTTGTACCTCCGTCACCACTTGCTTCCTCTCTATGACCTACTCTGTAGCGTCGTCATTGTTTCAGCTAGCAGCTATGGTAAGCCGAACCCAACAAGCACTCTTAAATATTTTTTAAATCTGTTGTATAGTGTCTATTTGAGAAAAGGGCGGAAGGTTTATCTGTTTAGCAAGAGTAATAGAAGGCAGATTTCAGACTACCTAACAGATCAAAACGAAAATTTCTGTTCTGACACTGACAATGTTGAATGTTTGTGGAAAAAGTTCAAGGCAATCGTAAAATGCGTTTTAGACAGGTACGTGCCGAGTAAAACAGTGAGGGACGGGAAAAACCCACCGTGGTACAACAACAAAGTTAGGAAACTACTGCGAAAGCAAAGAGAGCTTCACTGTAAGTTTAAACGCAGCCAAAACCTTTCAGACAAACAGAAGCTAAACGATGTCAAAGTTAGCGTAAGGAGGACTATGCGTGAAGCGTTCAGTGAATTCGAAAGTAAAATTCTATGTACCGACTTGACAGAAAATCCTAGGAAGTTCTGGTCTTACGTTAAATCAGTAAGTGGCTCGAAACAGCATATCCAGACACTCCGGGATGATGATGGCATTGAAACAGAGGATGACAAGCGTAAAGCTGAAATATTAAACACCTTTTTCCAAAGCTGTTTCACAGAGGAAGACCGCACTGCAGTTCCTTCTCTAAATCCTCGCACAAACGAAAAAATGGCTGACATCGAAATAAGTGTCCAAGGAATAGAAAAGCAACTGGAATCACTCAACAGAGGAAAGTCCATTGGACCTGACGTGATACCAATTCGATTCTACACAGAGTACGCGAAAGAACTTGCCCCCCTTCTAACAGCCGTGTACCGCAAGTCTCTAGAGGAACGGAAGGTTCCAAATGATTGGAAAAGAGCACAGGTAGTCCCAGTGTTCAAGAAGGGTCGTCGAGCAGATGCGCAAAACTATAGACCTATATCTCTGACGTCGATCTGTTGTAGAATTTTAGAACATGTTTTTTGCTCGAATATCATGTCGTTTTTGGAAACTCAGAATCTACTATGTAGGAATCAACATGGATTCCGGAAACAGCGATCGTGTGAGACCCAACTCGCTTTATTTGTTCATGAGACCCAGAAAATATTAGATACAGGCTCCCAGGTAGATGCTATTTTTCTTGACTTCCGGAAGGCGTTCGATACAGTTCCCCACTGTCGCCTGATAAACAAAGTAAGAGCCTACGGAATATCAGACCAGCTGTGTGGCTGGATTGAAGAGTTTTTAGCAAACAGAACACAGCATGTTGTTATCAACGGAGAGACGTCTACAGACGTTAAAGTAACCTCTGGTGTGCCACAGGGGAGTGTTATGGGACCATTGCTTTTCACAATATATATAAATGACCTAGTAGATAGTGTCGGAAGTTCCATGCGGCTCTTCGCGGATGATGCTGTAGTATACAGAGAAGTTGCAGCATTAGAAAATTGTAGCGAAATGCAGGAAGATCTGCAGCGGATAGGCACTTGGTGCAGGGAGTGGCAACTGACCCTTAACATAGACAAATGTAATGTATTGCGAATACATAGAAAGAAGGATCCTTTATTGTATGATTATATGATAGCGGAACAAACACTGGTAGCAGTTACTTCTGTAAAATATCTGGGAGAATGAGTGCGGAACGATTTGAAGTGGAATGATCATATAAAATTAATTGTTGGTAAGGCGGGTACCAGGTTGAGATTCATTGGGAGAGTCCTTAGAAAATGTAGTCTATCAACAAAGGAGGTGGCTTACAAAACACTCGTTCGACCTATACTTGAGTATTGCTTATCAGTGTGGGATCCGTACCAGATCGGGTTGACGGAGGAGATAGAGAAGATCCAAAGAAGAGCGGCGCGTTTCGTCACAGGGTTATTTGGTAACCGTGATAGCGTTACGGAGATGTTTAACAAACTCAAGTGGCAGACTCTGCAAGAGAGGCGCTCTGCATCGCGGTGTAGCTTGGTCGCCAGGTTTCGAGAGGGTGCGTTTCTGGATGAGGTATCGAATATATTGCTTCCCCCTACTTATACCTCCAGAGGAGATCACGAATGTAAAATTAGAGAGGTTAGAGCGCGCACAGAGGCCTTCAGACAGTCGTTCTTCCCGCGAACCATACGCGACTGGAACAGGAAACGGAGGTAATGACAGTGGCACGTAAAGTGCCCTCCGCCACACACCGTTGGGTGGCTTGCGGAGTATAAATGTAGATGTAGATGTAGATGTAGTTTCACTGACAAAGTATCACAGTCTTGTTAAAAGTGCAACTAATGAGTGTCAAGAAGAGCAAATGGAGAAATTTACTGGAGAAGAATAGGAAAAACTGGAGACAGTGTTTATCTGTAGTCATCTCCAAAATGTGTTGATGGAAACATTTCTTGAAAGTGATTTACGTGATACTTGCCCATTGGACAATTCTTCTTTATTAGAATTTCCTTTCTTTCTATATGTTGGAGTTTTTCAATGTACTAGACACTGGCTTCGGAATTAACTACAGGAAAAAAGATATCGTGGTCTCAGAAATAATTACAGAATTAAGGACATCGAAAATTACAGAATCCAGCGCCAGAACGAATGACCCACTTGATTATTAGGAAGGCGCCAGTAAACATTCAGGTTGCTTTTTCTACAGCTTGTACACAAAAACACCTTGTCAAGTGGCGGAGGCTCCTTTTTTTCACAGAAGGTTTTGACAATGGTGTTTGTTTGGAGCCATCATGTCAATAAGCTGTAATAACACATGACAAGGCATGCAAATGGCGAGTCTCAAGTATGGCTACTTCAATGCATGAAAACACAAAAGTAAGAAGCTATTACAAAGATTGGATTTTGTAATGGACTGCTCAGCTGTAACTGTATTCACGAAAAATAACCTCTTACTTAATGAAAAATCTTGTCCAAGAGGACTGTATGTACTTTTATTGAACTGCATACCTGCATTTCCAAATGGTGGTAAATAGTATATTACCTAGGCATTGCTGAGGCACTACAGTTTATAATTCTATGTCCTACGCCAGAAAAGCAGGGACGCAATCACCACAAAGCACTGTACTAAGGTATTCTGTATGTATTTATAACAGTTATAAGAACTGTAAATAAAGAAAGCAACATTACTACAAAGATTTAAGACAGTGTAATTACGAGAGATTAGTCTAATATTAATATCATAGCTATATTCAAATTAGATTTAAAATGCTCTACTACTGCTTACAGCATACTCTACTACTGCTTATAATATGTTCTACTACTACTTATAGTATGTTCTACTACTTCTCTAATGTTGACACATTCGCATATTTTGTGTTGAGGGTTTGAGAATAATATTAGTTTTTATCCTAGAAGTACAAACCATATTTGTAGAAGTACAGGAATTAGGCTATTGTATCAGCTGACTACTCTGTTAAGAATACCATCAATTAACACAAGAAAGTAACTTAAAAACATGTTAGGACACAGTTTCGTCCAAAATTTTCCACATAGGTCTTTTGTTGCGAGATTTTCCTAATGAAATTTGAGTCCTGTATTGCATACAAATTTCCCTATAACACTACCATCAGAGATTCAGGTGTGAGTTCATGTTTGTAAATTGTGAAAAGAATTGTATTGATAAGAATACACTTTGTTCAAAACTAATAATTCTCTGTTTAGTGTGGACCGGCTTGCTAAATACTAGAATGCGTCTTAAGGAAAGGAAGAGCGCTTTTTCGTGGCTGGAGACACATCAGTTCGTCTCAGGATTATGCATTTTACTTACCTGTATACATATTTGGCCTCTTGGCAACTGGAATAATATGTTTAATTTTTCACTTTTGTTTGTGAGACAAATTACAAATACGTTTCTTTTGCCACTGATAGCGTATTAACTTTGTGTAGTTGTTATGTGTGAGCGTGGTAAGACCTTCTGCAATGTAGTTTCTCAGTTGTGTTTTTATGGGAATGAAAATGGTGGGTAAGAGGGCAAAATATTATTCATACACACAGCACACTCCTCAGAAGTAACACCAAGAGATTTCGCAATTTGTTGCCTCCAGTGCAAGTGTAACTGGCATGCACAATGACTCACTGGGACTGCTGGACATTGTGGCACAGTCTGTTTCCCAGGAAGTGTTTTTTGCCACCATGTTTAATGTCATCACCATAGACCAGATAACAACTGTGGAGGAGTACCATATTGTGAAGTGAGATTCTGTTCGCTTTCACTCAGTTTACACAAGGTTGCTCAGCTTGTTTGGTAGAATGGTTAAGTCAAATGTGTATAGAATGGGCATAATGGATTAAGCAGTATGTAAGAAATACATGGCAATATGAGCGTGGATGCTGCGTCATACATGTGAGGGTGAGTATGTGTTGGACCACTAAACAGAAATAGTTTAAGTACAGTAAAACTTGCAGAAGAAAGACTCCACAGGTAGACTACAAGAAAGATGTTTTAGCAAATAATGGTGATAAAGCGACAGGGAGAAGCCCCAGAAATTGAAGCACAATATTAAAGTAATGTAAGATGAGTAACTACTCATTTTTTACCGAGATCGGAGGCTGGGAATAGTGTCAAGAACGAGAGATATTGAAGAATAGATAACTCGCATAATTGAGTAATGAAATTTATAAATATTATCCCAACTCTAGTTTGCTTACAGCTGGTTGGATATTCGCTTGAGGAGTGTAGATAAACTTTTCACCATAATGTACAATGTTTGGTATTAGGAGTAAAACTGGACAAGTATTATAACATATGTGACGGTTGCACGAAGAGCGGCAACAAATAGTTCGAGATCAATGTCAAAGAAACCTACAGCAGAAAAACGCATCCTCTCCACAGACATACGGAGATAGTTATAATTCGCTAGTGATGGTGACAGTGTCTGAATTCTTTCCAGTAACATTCCTGCTGTGCCAGCGCGATCTATTGCAGAAGAGCATATCCAACAGGTGGCCAACAGGCAGCTGGTGGTATAAAACAGTAGCGCACTGAGTACTGGAACGTCAGCATGCCCATGCTTTTCCCACGAACGCCAGTGCTTGACTTTTAGCACAAGTGCGTAGGTCAGGTAGACGATCTGTATCATCGTGTTGAGCACGGACAGCAGCACCGCCGGACCAAAGTGCTGTCCACAGAGGCGGGCGACGCGGTGCAGGGCCAGCCTGGCGTGCTGCAGCCGCCGCAGCTCGCTCTCCGCAGCCCACCACTGCCCTCGTGAGGTCACCGCGTCCTCCAGATCCGCCTCACTGTGTACAGGCGGCCGCACACTCTTCAGAAGCTGAGAGTTGACTCTGCCCATCCGGTCTCGCACTGCCATCACTATGCCATAGAACTGAACCTGCCAAATACCGGAGTATACAGCAAAGAAATTTAGAATTTTTCTTCGCCATGTGTTTTCAGTTCTGTCAACTGCACTGTAGATAACGCAAATACTGAACAACATAAAAACGTAAGCAAGAAGGAAAATCGTTGCTACTCGCGTTCTCATAAACACCTTGCTCCTTTTACGTTGGCTACGAGCTAGCACTTTGTCTACCGTTTCCAGTAAGTTAACAATACCACATAAGTACTTGTTTCCAGTAACAAGACATGTGGTTAACACTGCAGCGGACTGCAACCAAAGCAAGACTGAGACAAACATCATAGGAATCTTTAAGGTAGGAAAAATGTCTGGTACTGGGAGTGTGCAAGATTGAGTATGGGTGCAGTATGAGCCACAGGCTATAGTGCCAGCTAACCACACTATAGTTGCGATGTGCCACATTTTAAAACTGGATGCAATATTTCCTTCATTTCTAATGGACGACGAGAATCCACACATCTGGCTCACCACATGTAAGGGTCTAACAGCGGTGAAAAAGCTGTGATTACTCATTAAAGGCCTTGAATATCTAAGATGAATCATGACGACTCTGCCACTGTTCTATGTATTGTGTGTCATTTCGCAATAAGATACCGAATCAGGCTTAAAGCACTTCGTACTTAAAGAGATAACTGTCACAGTATCTCTCGCATTAATTACGTAACTAATATCTTTGTATATCAGAAAGATAAAGTGCATGATATTACTACACGTTAGCGACCCATAACATTACTGGTTCAGCTATTGCTTCTCCTCAGCGAACACTACAGAGGCTGATGATCACATGGTAAACGAATGTCCTTACATGGGACAACACCCGTAATGAGATATTGATTTGTGTCGCCTGAGCGACCTGTTACAATGATTCACAGTCTAATTTCGCTAATTGCATGTCACGTAGGTGATGACAGAGTACTTTCGCTATTCTTTCCTCTACTAATTTCTTTCTTGCATCATCATTACCATCTTGATCGATTAGGCCTTCTCCCTGTTCCGCCTCAGTATTATTCACACAGAGTTGTATAGCATTACAGCTATAGTTATTCTGTTATTAAATGTCCGATAGAAAAAGGTCTTTCCATTTCAGTCTGTACTTTTCACTTACATTAGTAATAGGTACTAAATTTAGTACTTCTAATAGGGGTGTTTGTTTTATGGCCCAATAATAAATGTTCCGCTACAGATTACAGCAGCTTCGTGTCTGATGATTCGTTTAATCGCAACTGATTTGATGTTGTGCTCCAACATTTGAAAGGCAGGGCTGTGACTTTGTAAAGCTTAACTAATGTTCTGTCTGTATGTTATGTTTTAACGTAAGTTGTGTGGTTCCACATCTGCGTCTGAGTCTGGCCAGTTTTAGCAATACATCATCTGACCTGGAAAATTTATACCTGCACGATAGATATTTAATCTTTCTCACTTATTCATTTATTTGTCTGTGCATAACACTTTTCTACCCTATGGGTTCCAATACTTGAAATCCCATCATTTTCGTCTTATGTGTTGATATTCTCATTCCACGTTTATTGGCAATTTGACTCAAGTACTGTAATTCGAGCCATTTCCTCATATTCCTCTTTTATAAGCTGATCATCAGGAAATAGCAGCTTTATGGTAGTAAAATTCTCATTTCTTAATGTATCGTTTCATATAATCAATCATTAATGAATGTAATCGCCGATATGAACAAAAGTGTGGGGGACAAACGGCAGCCTTGTCTAACTCCTTGACTAACATCGGTAGTTTCTGTCTCATTCTTTACGGTACAGATCCTTGTTTTATTATTTTTGTACAATTATTGAATTGCTGTTGTCAGATGTGCTGGAATGCCCATTTTTTGTATTGTTTTTCATAGTATTTTCCGTTTTATCTTGTCAAACGCCAGTTCATATTCGATAAAACCGTAAGAGGTTGGTAATCTGAATTATCTTCTTTTCTCAGTTGCTAGTGCCAAAGTGGAAATATAACCACAACAAGTTCCAACTCTTCTGAAACTGTTTGTACCTCTGACATACATACTTCCAATGTGCTGTTCATCTCTCATTTATAGCTTGAGCATGTACCATAGTTTATAAGACCAATATCGTACATGTATTTCTTGGTAGTTTACCATTGTGATCTTCTTCTTGTAAATAGAGCATATCTAAGCTGCATTCCATTCACCTGTTACGTGTCCATACATATATGCATTAAATATGCATATGCATTAAATGATCAGATATTTAATCAACTCCTTGTTTACATTAACAGTATCCAGCGACTTATTGTTCTTGGATCAGTTTTTACAGTTCTTCAGTTGTTAGTAGATTTACAGGGTCATTGGTATTGGTAGTTGCCTCTGATTCTTCATTATCAGTCCATAAACGTTTAAAGTAAGTTTTCCATTCCTTTTGAGATGTTATCTGTAACAGCAAAGAATCTCGTACGTGTTTATTCAGGTGGTACATAGTTTTATATGCTTTGTTCTGTTTCCATAAATATATTTTTCTATTTCACTCACATATCGATCCCAGCTTCCTGTTAAATTTTATGTATATCATCATGTTTTATGTTTTCCGTCGTTCCTCATTGCTTCTATATTTTTGGGATATGGTTCATCTAAGGCAACTAAATGAGAAGCTGTTTTAATGTGCCACAAGCGTTTCCCTTCTTTTTATTTAGGACACATTTTCAGTGTCCTGTAAAGCAGTCTGTTTTTGTATACAATAGTTGGGTTATACAATAATTGAAAATTTGTTAGTACATTACATTTTTATTATACTTTTGTTGTTATGAAAGAAACTGCTTTTTGAAGCACAGGTCTTGTAATCTAGAATTGATATGTGTTTCTATGTACGATTTGTGATCTCATTAGAGCATATGTGCTGTCGTGGAGTTACTCTTGGCTTGTGCACACTGAATGTCCGATTTTCGGCGTTCTACGAACAGATTTAGACTTAACACGTCACTTTGACTGATTACAGTGTTTCGGTTTGGTTTGTTTACAATCTGTACCATTTACAACTATCACTCTCTAGTTTTTGTTCAACTTTGGTTTGTTTTGTCGTGTCTCAAGTAGTTTAGTACTCTTTCATTTGTTTTGTGTGTGTGTGTGTGTGTGTGTGTGTGTGTATACAGTGAGATTTTTTTGTCATTTTAGTGTGGGTATATTATACATCTGTGACTGGTCTTGTTTTACTGGCTAACATGATCAATGAGTAGCTATTTATATTGATTTGGTCGTTTATCACTTTCTTGTTCATTGTAAGGACTGATTGTATGTGAAAGTTTTTGTGAAATGGAGTTCTCTTTTACTACTCATCCTAAAAATTTTCAGGCCCACTACTGAGATAGATGATTTATGTGCACTATTTGTTAGGTGTTCAGCAAAGGTAGAAAGGACATTTTCACATTTCCAGCTTCTTACATATTCTTCATATCTAGTTTTTAATTTTACAGCAATCGTTTCCACATGTACTGATCTGCAGTTGTGATCATTATATTGGTATACAGCAGCACCTTGGTGTTTGTCTGGCTTTTCTATTAATATTTGTGAATGTGAAAGGAGTGTATTTCTTATTGTGTATGCTGTGTCTAATCTTTCTTTCTTGAGTGCATTTGCTGTTCTCTGTGGGTATTTGTGTCTGTACATTAATGTGTTCTGCTTCTTTTTGTTAGTCATATCGTGAGTGTTTATGTTCTGTGTGTTTGAGTACACTCTACTGCCTGTGTTGTTTGTGGTGTTGAGTGGTGTTTACTTTCATTTTGCTTTAGTTGTTTTGATTTTATGTTTGTGTTTTTGTATTATGTGGGCGTTATATCCATTTTTATTGGCTGTGTTGTTTCTGATTCTTTTTCCTAGTTTTCTCTTCTGAGTCGTATTCGATTAAGACTGGATTCAATGTGTCAAAAAGCTGCTAATTTGTGGTTTCATGGCTGGTTTGATGCAATATGTATATAACGGTATTTCTGCGCTTGGCTTTCAGTAAATGTTAAATTTGCGTTTATTGTCATCTCTCTTTACTTTTTATTTTCGTATTGTGAATGTATACTTTTGATGTCTTCATTTAACTAATTCATTTTCTCTATTGTTTCATTTAAAACACAGACTATATTATCCACAAATTTGTATGAGTAAATAATTTGGTATACTTTCTTTGTCCTTATAGTATCAAAGATTACATATTCTATGTGGCTGATTAATGTGTTTCTAGAATGTTCCTGATATAGGGATTCACACTTGCAGGTCGTCTTTTGGTACGCAGTATTCCTTTTCAAGTTGGAAGTAATGTTGTGATGTGCTGATTCAACAGGCTTTCGTTATTTCTTTAATATTATCTGCAGGTATTTTGTTATGTGTCAGTGGACTCTCTTTAATTAGTTTTATTGTATCAGATGTTGTTACTGAGATGTACACGTTCTCTACATGAAAGGAAATGAATGAAATTGTTCGTGGAATATGTAGGTTTTTGTTTGTGTCGTAAGTTTATTTTTATTTTTAGCTACTCTGTTGTACTTTACCACTTAGACCTGTGTTATGATCTTGTTTATTTGTTTTGCCACATAGTGTGATGGTGAATTCATAAAATTTATGACAGATCTCAAAGAAACACACGTTGTTAAAGTTTGGGTTGGCTTCCAGGTGTTGGTGCCTTCATGTTCTTTCGTGTGATGTGTGGTTTCTGTTTGTTTGTGATTTCATGTTTGATGCCACTTACGTTCTTTTCATGTGTCTCTTGAAACATTAATTATCAGATTAGAGTATTGTGACGTTGAATGAAGAAATGAAATGTTAAGTTACTTCTCTAAATTGTTCTTTATTGATCGGTATTGCAATGTTTTCTTTATCAGCTCTGGTTTCGATACTGTTACCGGAGCATAACTTTTTTAACTCTGTTTCCTGCTGTGTCCTTCATTGACGTTGTGAATACATTGTTTATATTATTCTTCTCCAAGTCTCATGTTAGCCTCATTTTTACACTGCTGTTTTCTTGTTTCTCTTCCTCTATCATGATACGTTTGCCTCCACAGTCAGATTTTCTATGAAGTGGTTATCGATCTTGGTCCTTGTACTGTGTTTTAGACCTTTGTTTAATAGTTATGTTTCTTTCCAGCTAATTCTGTAGCTGTGAAATATTTTTACTTTTGGGGGAAATGTGTGGTGGGCTGTATGTTGTACCATGTTGTGTTTCTACTGCTGTTTGTTTTTATTGTGTTTTATTTTTGCAGATCTGTTTGTTCTCACTATATTTCAATGCTCCTGCTGTGAAGTATTCAATTTTGTATATCACACTGGTCATCACTGTTGGGTTGTGAATCAGTACAGGTACCTTGGGATGGACACCATACAGCGTGCTAATAAGCAGGAATCTTATTTGAAAAATATTTAGTTCTTTGTGCCACCAACTAGTTGTTTCTGATCTTTACCTTAATATAACGTGGAAGTATATTATTTATTTTTCGTGTTTTGTGGAATTGGATGTGTTGGATGGTTGTGAACGCTCTGAGATGGATATTCCTAAAACTTTTGTATAACGTGACACGAAATTCGTGACTGTTCTGTAGTATGTTTCTGTTAGTCTGTAGTTTCTTCTATATTCTTGGGAAGTAGTCCGTGTAATGCAACTAAAAACTAATTTTCTTTATTTAAACAGATATTCTCTTATAATCCTACCAGTAGATCGTACTATTAGGAAATGAAAGGGGTTTAGATATAATAATAATAATAATAAAATAGTAATTTTACTGTTTCGATACAAGCGAAGGTGGTGGAATCTCTGCCCAAACCACCGTACAACACTGTGTGCTGCTACAGCTTCTACCAACCAACGCGATTTACTCGACAATACTCCCTGCACTAAACTCTTGAAGCTTCCTGCTCATATGCTGTCTCATTTCCCTGGTTTATGACGTCATAAATTTGCACCAGAATGCGTCTTACCAATAAAATGCCAATTATTTAAATAGATTTACCAAGAATAAAAGTTATAAGCAGAAACGCATGTGTCCTTTCAAGGGAAAATGAGACCAGATTAACTGATAGACTCTACATTAATTTCCGTAACTGCTAAAATTTATGCTATAAAAGAATGGATGAATATTTAGGCTAAAGTCTCTATTATAGAAAACTGTTGCAGTGTTACGTGGCTTTATGCTTAATTACAGACTTACTATTTTATCAGTTGATTTATTTTCACCACGTAACGCCCGCTGTTTACGTCCTTCTCCGTTGCTGAGCGATGTTGCACTTTTCGTTCTGATGCCGCAACTCTTTCTTTCCTATATCTTTACTACTTTTTATCTATATAAATGAGGAACTATTCGTCTTGCCATTTAACAACTTTTTAATAACTGTGAAAGTATTACAGGCATCGGGTCTCATCTAATGTGTCACCCGCCTATTTGTTTTACATGAACCTTTTAAGACTCGATCGATCCGTTAACAAAGAGAAGTCAGAATATCTCTTCCTTTGACGTTGTCCAACAACGACCAAGGAAGCTCGACGCCCTCGCAGCCCAGGCTCTTCCATGGCTCACGGTAGTTTGTAGCATTCGTTTTATTCCTTGCCCACTTGCCGCTACGTCGAACTTTCGTGGTGATCGTTGGGCAACGTCTTCCACGTTATCTGCAACATAAATAAACTTTCTTCCCACAGTATTTCTGAAAACCCAAAAACAAACTTAAAGAATAATAACTGTTCTTACAAATATTCGTATAAGTCTTGGTCGATTTAATGAGGGGTGGGACAAGCCTAAGCCTTGTGACACCACACTGTCTTCTGTTTCTACTCAAACATTTAGGTTGGTTATATCTATGAGCTTTCTGTCATAGTATACATATTCAACTGTAAAAAAAAAAGTGTTCAAATGTGTGTGAATTCCTAAGGGATCAAACTGCTGAGGTCGTCGGTCGCTAGACTTACACACTACTTAAACTAACTTATGCTAAGAACAACACATACACACACCCATGCCTGAAGAAGGACTTGAACCTCCAGGATGAGGGACTGCGCAATCTGTGACATGGCGCCTGAAACTGCCCAGCCACTCCACTCGTCGAATTGTAAAATTATTGTTTATCAGTGTGTAAATTTAGCTCTATCACATCTTGCAAAAGTTTGTTATGATATTATAGTACAGGTGTGGCTACGAATTGTGCTCTCAGAGCGCACTCGAGCCCTGTGAGGGCAGACAAGCTTCCCCCACCACTGCTCTGTTCTGAGCAGGAGTGTGAATGAGACGTTTATATCACGAAGGTTGCGCATGCGGGAAGCTTAGAAAGATGTGCTTGCAACAGAATGCGACTACATCTAAATATTGCTGCATATACGGAGGATTTTATCACTAGTGTCTATTTTCAGCTTTTTGTTTTTCTACTGAAGCATTAAATTTATTACTTGATTAATTAAGTACATTAGATATTGCTAATACGCTGAGCAGTACTACAGAAAGCTTTAGATACAGGCATTAAACAGTAAGTTGTGAAGTTTATATATTTACACATATTTAGATTTTAGAATATTAAATATATCTGGAACGCTGGTTCATGATACAGTCAAACCCATGGAACTGCGCAAATCAAAATCTTTGAAATCTGGTCTTGGAGGGAGTTTGTCAATTTCATAACAGTAAAAAACATTTATCACTCACATGTGAACTAAACATTGAAACAATATTAGCGGTTTCCCCACCCAGTTGAGGATATTGCTTATGGGGTAACATTTCACAAAGTCTTGTAAACTCTTGGATTGAACAAACAAGTCTTTGAGGTGGTTACATCTGTCAGTTCATGTTGCAGGTAATGAAAACCCAAACGTCAAAAGCGAGACTGACCTGACAAACAGAAATCTGTCTTCAGTCGTACAATACCTTGGAACCTCTATGGCTATTCGTAATGAAATATTTTGGTTACTGAAACGTAACCAGTCATTTAAGGTCCACAAACGACTGTTGTAAATGTAAGTAGGCTGTTTACGTTCTCTTATTGGCAACGTTACGTAGCGCTCTGTATGAAAATCACTGGCTGTGCTGTGTGCAGTCTGTGGCTAGTTTGCATTGTTGTCTGCCATTGTAGTGTTGGGCAGCTGGATGTGAACAGCGCGTAGCGTTGTGCAGTTGGAGGTGAGCCGCCAGCAGTGGTGGATGTGGGGAGAGAAATGGCGGAGTTTTGAAATTTGTAAGACTGGATGTCATGAACTGCTATATATATTATGACTTTTGAACACTGGTAAGGTAAATACATTGTTTGTTCTCTATCAAAATCTTTCATTTGCTAACTACACTCCTGGAAATGGAAAAAAGAACACATTGACACCGGTGTGTCAGACCCTCCATACTTGCTCCGGACACTGCGAGAGAGCTGTACAAGCAATGATCACACGCACGGCACAGCAGACACACCAGGAACCGCGGTGTTGGCCGTCGAATGGAGCTAGCTGCGCAGCATTTGTGCACCGCTGCCGTCAGTGTCAGCCAGTTTGCCGTGGCATACGGAGCTCCATCGCAGTCTTTAACACTGGTAGCATGCCGCGACAGCGTGGATGTGAACCGTATGTGCAGTTGACGGACTTTGAGCGAGGGCGTATAGTGGGCATGCGGGAGGCCGGGTGGACGTACCGCCGAATTGCTCAACACGTGGGGCGTGAGGTCTCCACAGTACATCGATGTTGTCGCCAGTGGTCGGCGGAAGGTGCACGTGCCCGTCGACCTGGGACCGGACCGCAGCGACGCACGGATGCACGCCAAGACCGTAGGATCCTACACAGTGCCGTAGGGGACCGCACCGCCACTTCCCAGCAAATTAGGGACACTGTTTGATTATAGCCCCACACGGGCTAAGTAAATATACGCAGCGGTGTAGCAGGCACTCAGCGGCTAAGTCCACATCAAGTCAAGACAATGCGTAATAAGACCATTCGCAACCGTCTCCATGAAGCTTGGCTACGGTCCTGCACACCGTTAGGCCGTCTTCCGCTCACGCCCCAAAATCGTGCAGCCCGCCTCCAGTGGTGTCGCGACAGGCGTGAATGGAGGGACGAATGGAGACGTGTCATCTTCAGCGATGAGAGTCGCTTCTGCCTTGGTGCCAATGATGGTCGTATGCGTGTTTGGCGCCGTGCAGGTGAGCGCCACAATCAGGACTGCATACGACCGAGGCACACAGGGCCAACACCCGGCATCATGGTGTGGGGAGCGATCTCCTACACTGGCCGTACACCACTGGTGATCGTCGAGGGGACACTGAATAGTGCACGGTACATCCAAACCGTCATCGAACCCATCGTTCTACCATTCCTAGACCGGCAAGGGAACTTGCTGTTCCAACAGGACAATGCACGTCCGCATGTATCCCGTGCCACCCAACGTGCTCTAGAAGGTGTAAGTCAACTACCCTGGCCAGCAAGATCTCCGGATCTGTCCTCCATTGAGCATGTTTGGGACTGGATGAAGCGTCGTCTGATGCGGTCTGCACGTCCAGCACGAACGCTGGTCCAACTGAGGCGCCAGGTGGAAATGGCATGGCAAGCCGTTCCACAGGACTACATCCAGCATCTCTACGATCGTCTCCATGGGAGAATAGCAGCCTGCATTGCTGCGAAAGGTGGATATACAGTGTACTAGTGCCGATATTGTGCATGCTCTGTTGCCTGTGTCTATGTGCCTGTGGTTCTGTCAATGTGATCATGTGATGTATCTGACCCCAGGAATGTGTCAATAAAGTTTCCCCTTCCTGGGACAATGAATTCACGGTGTTCTTATTTCAATTTCCAGGAGTGTATGTCTATTAGTAGTTAGTGCCTTCCGTAGTTTGAATCTTTTATTTAGCTGGCAGTAGTGGCGCTCGCTGTATTGGAGTAGTTCGAGTAACCAAGATTCTTGTGAGGTAAGTGATTTGTGAAACATATAGATTACTGTTAGTCAGGGCCATTCTTTTGTAGGGATTTTTGAAAGTCAGACTGCGTTGCGCTAAAAATATTGTGTGTCAGTTTAAACACAGTCATGTATATTTTTCTGAGGGGACGTTTCATATGTCGACCCTTAGCTGAGGATATCTCGCTGGAATCTTCTGATTTTTTCTTGTAGTTTGTGTAATTAGTGTAGATTTTGTTTATTGCCAGCGCGTAATTGTAGAGAGAATCTCCTTTGCAGTTGCAGTTTTTCATTCTTGTACAGTAAAACAGTTTTGGCATGCATGTAGATTTGCACCAAGTATTTCGCAGCTGCGCTTGCGCTTAACTAGATATTATTTTCAATGCTATGTTACTGTGTTTTCTTATTTTGCTCTTCAAATTGTGCTTTTCTGTGTTGTCGTGTGAAATATTGTGACAATAATGGCGTGTGAAAGACGTAATACTAGGCTCCAAAATAAACTGAGAAATGACAGTGCAGACGTAAGCAGTGTGTTAGCGCCACCGTGTAATGAATTAACTAATGTTCAAAGTAGTAATTTGGTAACTGTGCATTGGGAAATGGAGCGGGCTGCAAATAATGGCGTAGACAGGGAAACATTTAGTGAACAGGGAAGCATTATCGATCGATCGGCCGGCAACAGCTCGCCTCAGGAATCCGAAATGACAGGACACAATCTTGCAAATACTGTAGATTCAGGTTTTGGGTCCTCGCCGTTTTCTCAAATAAGTCAAGACACATTTTCTGCTTGTCAAAATGTGAATGTTGCCGGTGCAAGTTCACTGCCGAAAAGCACTGAGGAACATGTTTCAGACACCAGTGCATTGTTATTACAATTAATACAACAAATGGGACAAACACAGAAAAGCTTCAAAAGTTAGACACAATGGAACAAAATCTTCAAAAGTTAGACACAATGGAACAACACCAGAGATAAACACAGCAACAGTTAGACGCAATGGAACAAAATCTTCACACCACGCTTGAACAAACACATGAAGATTTAACTACTGAGTTACATAAAATAGAATCGAAATGTCAAAAAGTCTCTAATGACCTAAAAACACAAATTTGTGAGCATTTCCAACCAATTTTTTCGCGTCATATAAATGCATTACAGAATCACGAAGCAGCAATAAAAGAACTGTAGTCTATTGTTCATGAAAATTACGACACCTCGCAAGCTAAACTTGACTCAGTTGCATCTACCGATTCGGTTACGCAACTTGCAAAAGCTCAGGAAAACTTAAAGGACACAGTAGATACGATTTCAACACAAATGGACACTGTGAAACTTGGTTCAGAAAAACACACAGAGGAAATAATTTCACTATCGGATAAAGCAGCCGAACTTTCAGATTAGTTCACTAACTTATACACAAAAGTAGATGATGATCTGAATGACACAAGACCTGTAGCCTTCACGGTTACTGAAGAGTATGAACAAATTAGAAAATTCAAACAAAATCAAAATCAAATCAATACACAGTACAAAAGAGAAATCCGGAAAGTACAAGATCAGTTGGCACAAGTAATACAAGAATTACATATTTCAGAGGACACTCGCGCTCCAGTATGGTAACAGGGACATAGAAATACGGAACAACCACAAAATAATAACTCAGGGCACTTCGGAAACTATGAAAGAAATTGGCAAGGTACACCGAATTTTGGGATGGAACCGCCGAAACGACGTAGCAACGACCGACATGCGACTCGCCGACATGATGATTTTGACTATAAGCTGTTCATTACTACACGTAAATTTAAAACATTTAAGAATTCTGGCAACGACATTCATCCACAAGCGTGGCTCCATCAATTATCTCATTGTTTTCCTCCCAACTGGTCATTAGAGCACAGATTAGAATTTATGTGGCTATTTAGAGAATGAACCAGCTGTAAGAATGTGATCGGTCATTCACGATTGTCACAGTGAAGGAGTATTTTATCATTCCTTCCCCTCAGCGTATTGGTCTCAAGCTACACAAGACTGAGTAAAACATAGCATCATAATGATGAAACGTTTCGAACAATCCCAATTTTCCAGTCTTATGAAATATTTTGAAGACACGTTGCATAAGAATCAGTACCTGTCAAACCCATACAGCCCCTCAGAACTCATCCGCATTTGCTTAATCAAATTACCTGAACATTTACGAAATATTATTTTGGCAGGACGTTGCAAAGACGACATTGAAGCTTTTCAGGGACTCTTACAAGAATTAGAAATTGACACTGACAATCGCGGAATGCGAAAACAGGAGCACAACAATTACATGTCACATCTGTCACAATTTCGCGATGACAGAAATAATACACGACAAGGCTATTCTTACAACGTAAATCGTGACCAAAACAGACACCAACCATATGACAACCACTGGCAGAGTAATAGCTACAGAGAAAGATCGCACTTCCATAGTAATGAATATCACAGAGACAATCAGAGAAACAGACAATATGGGAACCAAAATAATTATTATCAAGGGAGACAGAATGACTTTAGACCCAATGGCCCAGCGTGAAGTTGCGATTCAGGGAGAAATTCTCCACCACTTGACCGACAAGAAAGAAACTATGGAATCCACCGACATCACGACAGACAATATAATCGTAACGACAGACCTGAATTTCATCAGAATTGGCGGGATTCAAACATGGCAGGGCCCTCTTGACAAGGTGAATTTGTAGAAGTTAGGTCTCCTAATCCCAATAACGACGCACGCCAACAAAGGAACAGATAATGACTCGCACTGTCAGGCAGCTACGTGCGCTGGCAGGGCTTGAGAAAAATAACATAAGCTAACCTTGAGAAAAAATCCAGTATTCTTTACCGACGTATAACGTTTGACAATTGCGTTTAAGTTGAAACTCTGTGCACTAGGAAGAGTAAAGGTTTACATCATATTTCACATGTAAAACCGTTTATTGAAAGATAATCTACTTTTTAACTTTGTCTTTGCCATATAACTTTTCACTTTACATTACCAGCATGCTTTGTCAGACTTAGAGTCTGTTAACATGCAACAATGTTTTAAGTTAAATATCCAGTCAAGAACCAAGAGAACTTATTTAAACAGAAATTACGAATGCATTGTTATAGTGAATGGACGACACAGTGTTGTTATTTGTACATTCTTGCTTGTTAGTTGCACGATCACATAACGACTATAAGGCTCACATACTTAGAACATATACCGGCACTGCTAATGAGATTTTCGTGCAACATTTTGGTTTACTTGAAAAACATTCTTTATTTGAAGTACTTTCTGTGGGATTAAAGATGACTTAGCACTTGGTTTCTTTGGCAGCTACACAATTATATCACGACGCTACTAACGTGTGACACAATTTACATTGTTACTTTTGGGCTGTATCTGCTTTATATCTGCACAGTTTTTCTGAATTCTTCTGGAAAGTAATACATGTTTAATAGTAACTTTGTGGTATAGCTACAATAAGACAGCCTTTTTTTTTGTTTTGTAGCACAACAATATGTTACAGTGTAGTACTTTCTTGATCACGGTACTATACGTGATAACTACGATATCTATACGCAAAGCATTTCACTTTTGTTTATCATGAGGTAAGTACATTGGCTTCTGCAGAACTTAGCTTTCGGAGGACAATAACTACGACACTTCCACAGAGATTATCTTACAGCAAGACGCACATTTAGCGCTACAGGACACGTATTTGAGTGATTAATTTTGTAGTTAAATCATTTATTTTTAAAGATATTTGAAGTACAATGATACAAAGGTTTTCCGTGACATATTTCATTCCATTGTTGTAATCTGTATGACCTGAGGGTATAATTACATTAATCCTCAGGGGGTACACGCCTACTTTGTGTACCATGTGTTTGGCAAGCACAAGGAGCACTAGCTAATATGGTATTTGCTCATACAACTTTACACATCGGTACCATATTTCCCTAACACACAAATTACACAGCTATCTGATTATTTAACAGAGAAACAAACATTTTTTTACTACATCAGTGACACAGTAAATAACCATTTTATAATCTACTTCAAAAAAACGAGGGAGCAGAAAAAGACATTTCGCTTCACAGGAATTGCATACATAATTTTTGTCAATGACTGGGTAATTTATTTAGTAGTGTAATTTAAGGTGATGCATCACCCTAGTGTTAAGATGTGACATAGGTATTAAACATGGCCATTTTTACTGTAATATTTTTTCTGCTTGAGCTATGTCATGTTTAGATATAAGTTATTGCATTTGCTGCTGCTGTTTGCCAGGCATAATGTTACTGAATTTGACTTTGTATTACGCTGTTAAGCCAGTTTTACAACGGATTTATTTGTCTTGTTTGTTGCACAGTGCCTTATATTAGTTGTAATATTGCAATTGCTTTGCCAATTTGAATTTTTTGTCATTGATGTTTGTGTTAATTGTTTTGTGCTGCTGCATTGCCTCATCCCTTAGTTTAGCATCTGAGCTCAGTAGATTTAAGTTAGCGTATGAGGGGGTAGACTATATAAGAGAATAAGATGCGATGAATTGGAAGAAGTGCATTCAGAAGTTAAACGAGAAAAGTACAGAAAGCAGGTATAGGTAGGAATTTCTTGGAAATAAATAATGAGGTAAGAAATATGTGAAATAAATACAGAAAACATGCTTGGATAGGATTTTTTTGGTGGAAGCAAAGGTTGAAATAAGACGAAAGTTTTATGGAATGAAGTTTTGGGTTGGACTGCAGTAACAAATGTTACACTGAAAACAAACCCTGTCCTTTCCTTTTGTGTTATCCCACTATGTGTTTGTGTACCCTTGTGTATTTGTTTTATTCCTGTCTCTGTGTAGTTTCATAGAATTTTTTCTTCTTCTAACACTAAGCTACATTCACTATGATGAGGAATACTGTTATCCTCAAATATAATTGGCAGTAATAATATGTTATTTACCTTGTAAATATGCTTAGACGTTATTTATTCTGTTTTGTTTTAATGCTCACGTGTGAAGTTGATGTTTCGAAAGTTATTCAGACCTTTTATGTTTTTACTTATGTCATAATTCCTGTAACACTGATGTATATGTTTATTTCTATTCTTTTGTAAAGCCCCTATTACTACAAATGTTATCTGTACTGTTATGTTCTTTAATGACGTATTTTGTGCCTTTGTAACTGTATTCTTATGCTGAAAATTTATAATTGTATAGACACCATTTCTTTAAATTAAGTTTCATTTTACTGCACACATTTCTGTTGGTTATAGTATATGGACAATATGTGAGAAGTAGGGACTCATAGTGTTTGCATGTGTGTTAATAATTCAGCAAGGGACTGGATAACAGCACTGGTGGTTCAAAGGACAGTTAAAAAAAAAAACTATGTGAGTGCACAAGTGGTGGTTTATGGACTTGCTATATTATCCGCAAGACTCTTCAATGGTGATTGTGCACCTGCACAGTCACAACAGATGGCTGCTGGCCATCTCTACAAGGACTACAGTGGGTCTGCATCTTTGATGACCCACCAATATCATTATTTCTACAAGGACTACAGTGGGTCTACACCTTTGCTGACTCACCAGTACCATTATTTCTACAAGGACTGCAGTGGGTCTGCACCTCTGGTGGCCCACCAATACCACAATCTTTACCAGGACTACAGTGGTCTACTCTGTGATGACCTACCTACCAATATTCTTGAAAACTTCGAATGACTCTGCTGTGGGTTTGCTCTGTTGTGGCCCAGTACCTGTCTGCATGTCAAGAGTCAGCATCGTCTTTCCGCTGTAAGGATAACACCACTTCTTCAAGACTGCATGGAAATCCACTACTTCCGTGTGCATTTTCTTTTACTGCTCACACTTTGAGAAAAACACTGCAATTTTACTGTGATGAATGATCAGGACTGTCTTTATGGACTGTGAGAAAATTTTAGCATTTGACCAACATTGTATCAATAAGTGTGTGCATTTGATTTCTTTGTTATTGTAATTATGAAAAAAATTTTCAAATCTGTATTGGCCACTGCCCAAAACAATTTGTAAAATTTTTTGTGGGGAGCATGGGGGCTATGTAAGTAGGCTGTTTATGTTCTCTTTTTGGCAACGTTGCGTAGCGCTCTGTATGAAAATCACTGGCTGTGCTGTGTGCAGTCTGTGGCTAGTTTGCATTGTTGTCTGCCATTGTAGTGTTGGGCAGCTGGATGTGAACAGCGCGTAGCGTAGTGCAGTTGGAGGTGAGCCGCCAGCAGTGGTGGATGTGGAGAGAGAAATGGCGGAGTTTTGAAATTTGTAAGACTGGATGTCATGAACTGCTATATATATTATGACTTTTGAACACTAGTAAGGTAAATACATTGTTCTCTATCAAAATCTTTCATTTGCTAACTAGGCCTATTAGTAGTTAGTGCCTTCCATAGTTTGAATCTTTTATTTAGCTGGCAGTAGTGGCGCTCGCTGTATTGCAGTAGTTCGAGTAACCAAGATTTTTGTGAGGTAAGTGATTTGTGAAACGTATAGGTTACTGTTAGTCAGGGCCATTCTTTTGTAGGGATTTTTGAAAGTCAGATTGCTTTGCGCTAAAACTTTTGTATGTCAGTTTAAACACAGTCATGTATAATTTTTCTAAGGGGACGTTTCATAAGTTATGGGAAATGTTCCATGTTATAAAATTGAAGCGGATGTTTCAGCAGGGCTACTTTTTGCTTCATAACATCGGATCTTGTCCGTCATATCTCTTACCAAATAATTCTTCTGGTGCGTTTAGACACTTAATTTATTCAAATAACAGGTGATGTCAATCATTAAAGATTTCGTCACCACTCTACTTACCCTTATCTGAGTTTGCTAATGCAGAACACATATGTGATTTAACGCTAGTACTGTTGTCTGCAAATTGCTTGGCGTGTGACAATGCGACTGCTCTAGTCGAGGTCTCCGGCTGCAGCCTCCACTTCCGACTCGCCGCAGCTCTCGGTCTGCTAGGCAGGAGCCTATTCCGAGAGCTCCCGCTCGCAGAGCGTTGTCTGGCCAGGCCTGATGTAATACTTCTCCCTCAACTTCCTGATGGGTTACTTTATGTATCTTACTGCTACTTATTTATCAACCAACTGTTGTCCAATTACAATACTTTGTGCTTCTCGCCAGCGAAGTAGATTTTATTGCAGTTCTAAATAGCTGTAAAAAAATAATCCCTTTCACTATCCAGAACTAACAATGAAGCTGAATTCTGGCCAACAGGCTCCTTGGTGTGCCGTCGCATGTGCTGGACTGCTGTTTAAATTGCTCGTCAATATTTTCTAAAGTTTTAGTCTTCAGTTACTTATTTTAAAGTTTATTTGTGTTAATATTTGCTGTAAATTTAACTTCTTAGTGGATTTTCACTAATCTCAGTCCTCCTTCCAGTGTTGTTGACTCCATTGGTCTGTTATTCATGAGTGTGCTTACGTCGTTCTTCCAAGCCTCACGCCTCAGGAATGTGTTTACATTTTGCGGCTTTCATTTGCAGCTGTAGCGGTTATAAAGCTGAGTACTGACAAAGTTATTTCTGCACTATTATACAGGTATTAAATGTAATAGTTTTCAGCTGTGTTTCGTGCTGTTTGTGGCGAAATACTGATTTAATAAACTTTCGAAAACGTTCGCTTGCTGTGTTTGTTACGGTTTTCTGGACTTGAAGTCGTTCAGTAAATTTCGTGTTTTAGTTTTCAGCTGACGTTTCTTATTCTTTCTAGTGAGATATTTCAGTAAAATTTTCATTCAATCTTTTAACTTCGTTGACTGTTGCAGTGGCTGCTTGAATTTTTGGTTTTAGCTAATAATTTTGTGACATTTTGTTGGTTTTGGTAATAGTTGTTGTTTAGTAATATCAATGTAAGTAGTTCCTTTCTTAGCAAAGAGAGAATTTCGAGGCCGCTATTGTTAGTACTATAAATTCTTCTACTGGTGTAACTGAACTTAGGTAACGTAGACGTATAGTTCCTTTCAGTAACTGTAAAATTTTACCATGAGCGAGAAGTGGGGGCTCTGTCGTAGGTTTGTGAAAAAAAAAATGGTTCTGAGCACTATGGGACTCAACTGCTTAGGTCATTAGTCCCCTAGAACTTAGAACTAGTTAAACCTAACTAACCTAAGGACATCACAAACAGCCATGCCCGAGGCAGGATTCGAACCTGCGACCGTAGCGGTCTTGCGGTTCCAGACTGCAGCGCCTTTAACCGCACGGCCACTTCGGCCGGCTAGGTTTGTGAGTAGAGGCTTATGGTGTGGGATTTGTTTAAAGTATTTTCAATGGGGAGAATGCAGTGGGAAAGACAGAGGCATTCTAGTGAGATCTTCTCCTGACAATGTAGAATCTGTAGTAGAAATAACTTGATAGAGGAGCAGGAGCGTAAGATCTGTGCCCTTCAGGTGAAGTTACAATACAAAAAGGAGGAACTAGATAGGTTGACGAGGGTGAAGGATGCTGGGGTATGGGAAGTGGCAGTTGGCAGTAATGTTGATGTGAGTGATCATTCCACAGGAAAATTATTCTACTTTACTTATTTTCATTCGCTTATGTCGTATGGTATTATACACTCCTGGAAATTGAAATAAGAACACCGTGAATTCACTGTCCCAGGAAGAGGAAACTTTATTGACACATTCCTGGGGTCAGATACATCACATGATCACAATGACAGAACCACAGGCACATAGACACAGGCAACAGAGCATGCACTACGTCGGCACTAGTACAGTGTATATCCACCTTTCGCAGCAATGCAGGCTGCTATTCTCCCATGGAGACGATCGTAGAGATGCTGGATGTAGTCCTGTGGAACGGCTTGCCATGCCATTTCCACCTGGCGCCTCAGTTGGACCAGCGTTCGTGCTGGACGTGCAGACCGCGTGAGACGACGCTTCATCCAGTCCCAAACATGCTCAATGGGGGACAGATCCGGAGATCTTGCTGGCCAGGGTAGTTGACTTACACCTTCTAGAGCACGTTGGGTGGCACGGGATACATGCGGACGTGCATTGTCCTGTTGGAACCGCAAGTTCCCTTGCCGGTCTAGGAATGGTAGAACGATGGGTTCGATGACGGTTTGGATGTACCGTGCACTATTCAGTGTCCCCTCGACGATCACCAGTGGTGTACGGCTAGTGTAGGAGATCGCTCCCCACACCATGATGCCGGGTGTTGGCCCTGTGTGCCTCGGTCGTATGCAGTCCTGATTGTGGCGCTCACCTGCACGGCGCCAAACACGCATATGACAATCATTGGCACCAAGGCAGAAGCGACTCTCATCGCTGAAGACGACACGTCTCCATTCGTCCCTCCATTCACGCCTGTCGCGACACCACTGGAGGCGGGCTGCACGATGTTGGGGCGTGAGCGGAAGACGGCCTAACGGTGTGCGGGACCGTAGCCCAGATCCATGAAGACGGTTGCGAATGGTCCTCGCCGATACCCCAGGAGCAACAGTGTCCCTAATTTGCTGGGAAGTGGCGGTGCGGTCCCTTACGGCACTGCGTAGGATCCTACGGTCTTGGCGTGCATCCGTGCGTCGCTGCGGTCCGGTCCCAGGTCGACGGGCACGTGCACCTTCCGCCGACCACTGGCGACAACATCGATGTACTGTGGAGACCTCACGCCCCACGTGTTGAGCAATTCGGCGGTACGCCCACCCGGCCTCCCGCATGCCCACTATACGCCCTCGCTCGAAGTCCGTCAACTGCACATGCGGTTCACGTCCACGCTGTCGCGGCATGCTGCCAGTGTTAAAGACTGCGATGGAGCTCCGTATGCCACGGCAAACTGGCTGACACTGACGGCGGCGGTGCACAAATGCTGCGCAGCTAGCGCCATTCGACGGCCAACACCGCGGTTCCTGGTGTGTCCGCTGTGCCGTGCGTGTGATCATTGCTTGTACAGCCCTCTCGCAGTGTCCGGAGCAAGTATGGTGGGTCTGACACACCGGTGTCAATGTGTTCTTTTTTCCATTTCCAGGAGTGTATTTTGGTACAACGCTTCTCATTCTAAAAGGATATTTTTGGCTCAGAAATGGGCGGTTCGGGCAAGTAAGTTCGTGGTGTAAGTTCACGAACCTCTTGTCGACCCATGTTCACGAGTCTGATTTTTTTGACATTGGCTTCTCAATATATATATTTCTTACGCTCATTTCTTGTTAACGATATTATCTTATTCCGAAGAATAAATAGCTTTCACTCAGTTAATACTCGGCAGAACTCAAACTTGCGTTTAGATCGGACTTCCTTAATTCTTGCGCAGAAAAGTGTGCAGTGTACTGATGCATCTATTTTCAGTAAGTTACCACTAGAATTAAAAAATCTTAGGAGTAATCCATGCACTTTCAAATCGAAACTGAACAGTTTCCTCATGGATCACACCTTCTATTCTGTCGAAGAGTTCCTTGAAAAATTAATCTGATTCTTGTTGTCTTCTTGATTGCATTTACTTAAACTTAAGGTTTGACTTCTTTCCTTTTCATAAAAATTGTATTTTTATCTGTTATTCCTTTTATGTCTTACTTTCATATGCTGATACGTTCTATGACCTTGGAGATTTGCTCCTCAATTTGGTCCTACGGGACTTGACGCGTAAATAAATAAAAATAAAGGGAACACTGTAAGGTCCTTCGCTTTCTTAGGTCAATGGAGGGCTGTCCCTGGAACAAGACAAAACAAAAACCGCTCAAAAAGAGCAATAAAAACTTAGGAAACTTAGAGACCCTCCTATTTAATACAGAAGGTCTCAAAAGCTCTATGAACATTGATCGAAGAGACTTTCTACAAGGGTACGACACACTAATCCTAAAAGAAACATCTTGAACAGAAGACTAGCAGCACACGTAATACCAGCATAGCTCCAACCAAACGAAACAGATACTGATATTGATATTGTAGATCAAATAGGCTAGCTGATCGCCCAGAATAAACGTGATAAACCACAAATCGCTGCCGGAGATATAAACTGCAGAATTACAAAGCATAAAAATAATGCAAAGTTACAGGAGGTAGGCATTATTAAGCAATCTCAACGGACCCACACATATTTTCTTCAGCGGTGAAAGCACAGCGGTTCCCTTCCGAAGGCATAGCGCCTTCGGAATGGAACCAATCAGGGACTGTATAACACCTCTCTGGGCGGCAAACCAACCATCACTTCGGAAACGTATCCCTCCGGAAATGACTACCTAAGGAGAATGACGGAACATTCAAGGAAAGGAGGAACAAACACCTTCAAGAATAAAAGGAATCGGGAAAGTGAAAGCAACATCAAAAGAGATAAAACATTTGATATCCTAACAGACATCATACGACTAAAGGTAGCAATACAAGCACTAGCAAAACTCCTTTTAACAAACAGCCATACCTAGCAATAAAATAAGATCGAAACAATGGTCCAAAACAGAATGCTATAGACTGAGGAAAGACATACTGTAAGGATACACCAGCTAACACTGTCTGCAGAAAACCCTGAACTATTCAGAATTTTCACCAGAAAACGATCGTTCTACAAGAAAAGAAAGTTCTGTGAAAGAGAAGGGAAGGAAATAATGGAAGGTGCCGCGTGAGGCTCATATACAGCGCTACGCTCCAGGAACGAGCCTAAACACACCACATCGTTATGAAAGAATGAGAAGGACAATTCGAGAACATACGTAATAAAAAAGGACTAAAAGGAAAACCAGACATGAAACAGGAGACATTGCGGTAGACAACTGCGAAATGGGTCCCGTTGGCTGTAGAAGGGGCCACATATGCTATTAATGGCACCAAGAACAAAATCGCGTTAGGTCCTGACAGACTGTGAATACCAAAAAATGAAATGATCGCATGGCACTGATGACCCCACCCGGGGAAGTTCGGCCGCCGAGTTACAAGTCTGATTTCAGGGGACGCCATACTGGGCGAGTTGCGCGTCGGGATGATGAGTTGATGCGGACAGCACAACGCCCAGTTCACGAGCGGAGAAAATCGCCAAATCAGCCAGGAAACCAAGCCGAGTCCGCTGCATGGTAGGCAAACACGGTACCACTCAGCTAAGCAGACATCTACTGGGAAAACATAAAAGACACAACACAAGTACTGACACCAGGCTGAAAAAAAAACTTTACAATAAATGCATAGAAATAGCCTCTGTTCCAGAACTGTGGAGACAATCAGCAATAGAAGTGCTAAATAAAGGGAAAGGAGACCCAGAGGACGCCGTTAAATACATAGGTACAGAATTAGAAAACTTGACCTTCAAAGCACTAAACAAATAGGTCGCTCGTTGTGGACGAGTGGTTCTAGGCGCTTCTGCCCGGAATCGCGCTCTGCTACGGTCGCGTGTTCGAATCCTGCCTCGGGCATGGATGTGTGTGATGTCCTTAGGTTAGTTAGGTTTAAGTAGTTCTAAGTCTAGGGAACTGATGACCTCAGATGTGAAGTCCCATAGTGCTTAGAGCCATTTTGGGCACTAAACAAATAACATGAGAAAGAAGAAAAGACACAATCGACGAATACCTCCTCGAAAACTAAACGGGATTCAAGAAAGGAAGGTGAACTATTACAGCAATAGAACTCCTGTTAGCGTACATGCAGGAGGCCGTTGAAGAGATGAAGGTTGTGTGTACTATTTATAGACTTCAAAAAGCCTTACAGACAAAAGCCTTATAAACAGAAAGCTGGTAGTAAGAAGAGGAGACCCTAGCAAAAACAACGTATGCAAACTATTCAAAAGCGCAATAATGCGATCGAATAAAATAAAAATGAGAGCCTACGGGACTGCAATCGAACGGAATACTACAGGGAGATCTACTAAGTCCATTATTGTTTATACTTGCAACAAAGAAACTGTAAGATTATCCCACACGGAGGGTGTAGTCTTATACGCATATGCGGACGGTAATATAACAGGTTCAAAAGACGTTACAAAGCTACAACGAACGATTTGGGAGGTTGGTGCGTCAAACACGACTTGAAAGTAAACGTGGCAAAAACAGGAATGACGGTGTTCAGAAATGGAGGAAGATCATCTCTATTGAAAGAGATCGTCATAAGGAGAGGAAACTAAAAGTTGTAGCAGACTTCGAATCCTTGGGGGTCACAATACTAATAAATGCAAAATATTTCATATGACGTATCGTGAACAGCAATGCAAGCAATAATGGCTTTATTGCTTGCATTGCTATTGATATACGAGTACATCAAACCCTCAGCCTAGAGACAGCAAAGTAAATATTCAGAGCGAAAATCCCGCCGATACTGACTTACGACGTAGAAATCATTGGACCACATCTCACAGTAAAAGACCTAATACCAGCAAGATTAAAGGTGATCTATGTAAGGAAAGCGATCAGAATGTCCAAAACCACGCAGTCCAGGCTCATATGCCGGCTGGTGGGAGAATGCTTCCTCACTGAAGACCTTCGGCCAATCCTGATACCTTCCAGCACCAGCGCTTCAAGAACACTGCCATAATCCTGGAAGGAAAAAAGGAAGGCATATCGACAAAAATTACGGTACTGGGCCATGGTACACCAAACATGGACAAAGTAAAACTTCGAGATTAGCAGAACGGCAGTCCACATATTGCACCAACATACCTGGAACAACACACTATAAACCAAACGCAACGTATGAGTGTAAACTGCGTAACAGAATATGTGAACTTCAGCATGTACCGTATTTTACGGTCTATAACACGCGACGGGCTGTAAGACGCACCTTAATTTTTAAGTAACTCTTAAAAAAAACCTATTTACCATTTTTATTATTAGATTGCAAATCCGGACCAAGAAAAATCATAGTTCGTTAATCCTAACTGAGCTTTAAAATCGCTGAAAAGCGTCATCTTCTAGACTGGACATTTTGCATTCTGTCCTCTATTTGCACATTTAGTCTTTCTGATTTTTTTTTCAGTTCTTCTTAATACCTCGCCAACTGCCAATTGTTTTTTCTGTTGGTGGACGGTCTGCTGTTTCCAGATTCTTCTGCACGTGGTATTACTTTCAATTTATAGCCCATATTATATGAATATCTTTTATTTCTTTCCATTACGAAACTGGCTACTGACAAGTATTGTACTATTACCAACATCACAAATTACTTTCAAGTTCACTGGCACCGCATACTGCATTGACGCATCATAGGCTAGCGAGTGGTCAGTGTTTGTGATCGTGGGGCAGGAGGCAGACAGCTTGTGAGCCGCCGTAACTCATGTTCGTCGCATCGGTGCACTACTGCTGCCGGTTGAATCCAATGTAGCCAGATAGAGACAGGTTTCCCGTTCCATCGAATACATGACCAGTTTTAAGACTGGCGAGAAATTCAGTTCAAACTCTGGACACCTTTATACTAATACCCAGTACAGGACGCAACTGAATTTTGGGGGCAATTTTTTGAAGACAAAAGTGCGTCTTATAGTCCGTAAAATACTAAAATGACTCGTTCAGTAAGTGACTATGCAAACCGCAATATGTAAAATCTCTAGATTCTTGTATTATTGGACTGGAACTTTGAACATGTGTGGCTATTTGGCTGCAATGCATGTACTTTTATAAACGGCTGATTTGGTAAGTCTTACGACTAGCTATCAAATGACACATGAGCGCCACAGCGTCATGATTGCATTCTGTGTTATTAAATTTGTAAGCGATAATGTACTTTACTGTCTTCCATCGCGAATGTCTTGCAACATAATTGTCATATCGAGAAACAGCTACAGCAATAATTATTGTTCTGTATTTCTTGTAAGCTGATGGCACATAGATAGCATACGTTTACAATGTCGATCTCTAATATCTACACCTTCATCTCGGTATGTACTACACAAACTACCGTACGGTGTATGGAGGAGCATATCTTGTACCACTGATAGGCTTTCCCTTTCCTGTTCCACTCTAAAATGGAGCGAGGAATAAACCCATTGTCTTTACGCCTCCATACGAAACCTGACACAACTTCTCTTGTCCTCGCTGTTTCTATACGAGATGTATAGTGGTGGCAATCTGTCGCAAATGCCAGTTCTAAACATTCTCAGTAGCAGTTTGTGAAAAGTATCATCCGTACAGGGATACCCATTTGAGTTCACGTAATATTTCAAGGTGTTGATGGGTGATTACTTGTCGTAGTCCGCTACACTAGCCGCGTTCAGGATGGATGCCATTTTACATATTCGACTACTTCCACATTAAGTCAGTGCTGTTGTGTCGCAGAGTACATATCGGCTTTCTACGCATCCGGACGCTTGCAATAGTCCACCTCGCTGGCTGTTCACAGTAGGCTTCTAGCCGCAGCAGAAATGGGCACCATGGGCTACCAAAGGCTCCAATAGAAGTCTCTGTTGTCAGGGTGTCGTGATCCAAAATTTTGGTACCCATTATAGGTGATGAGCTAAAGTAGCAGCCCATTTTATCGTCAGCTGCTCCACTGATCACAGTTCTGGAAGCAAGTACTGTCATATCTTCATTTGAAAATGATAACCTGAAAACTTCGTACCCATTATCAAGTAAATTGAAGGAGGACAGGGGAGAAAGGGAAGGAGAGCGACTACTGTTATCAGTGGCGCAAGGACTTTATGCAGCGTAGTGGTCCACGTTAAACTAGGTAAGTAGGCTTTAAGATCGGAAGAACATGGCAAGCTACTGTACTCCTTTGTAATGGTAATATGCTAGAATGGATTTCATATTTAAGTGTGAGAAGTGTTGAAAGTCTGAGAGGGGTTTTCCGTGCGCAGTGGCTGCGCAGTGGTTCGAGGCGCCATGTCGGGCCGTAGGGTCGAGTCGTCCCTCGAGCATGGGTGTTTGTGTTGTTTGAGTATAGGTTAGTTTAAGTTAATGGTAGTTGGAGTACTGTGTAAATCTAGGGACCGATGACCTCAACAGTTTGGTCCCTTAGGAATTCCCACACACACTCTTAGAGGAGTTTTCAGGCACACGCGTATTGAAGCGTCCTATTTTTTTCCGATCCATCAAAAGGTCAATGGCTGTGTAAGAATTAATTTTTACCCCGTCTCCGAATGCAAATTCGGTAACAAAAACAGTCCACAATGCCTGATTACTATGAAGCTGAAAGTTTGTGATTAAAGGACTCAAATACAAAAGGAATCAATTCCAGATTTCTAAATAGTATTCACCAAAAAACGATTAAAGAGAACGTGTGTGAAAGATCAGCACTAGTGAAAGAAATACACTCCTGGAAATTGAAATAAGAACACCGTGAATTCATTGTCCCAGGAAGGGGAAACTTTATTGACACATTCCTGGGGTCAGATACATCACATGATCACACTGACAGATCCACAGGCACATAGACACAGGCAACAGAGCATGCACAATGTCGGCACTAGTACAGTGTATATCCACCTTTCGCAGCAATGCAGGCTGCTATTCTCCCATGGAGACGATCGTAGAGATGCTGGATGTAGTCCTGTGGAACGGCTTGCCATGCCATTTCCCCCTGGCGCCTCAGTTGGACCAGCGTTCGTGCTGGACGTGCAGACCGCGTGAGACGACGCTTCATCCAGTCCCAAACATGCTCAATGGGGGACAGATCCGGACATCATGCTGGCCAGGGTAGTTGACTTACACCTTCTAGAGCACGTTGGGTGGCACGGGATACATGCGGACGTGCATTGTCCTGTTGGAACAGCAAGTTCCCTTGCCGGTCTAGGAATGGTAGAACGATGGGTTCGATGACGGTTTGGATGTACCGTTGTCCCCTCGACGATCACCAGTGGTGTACGGCCAGTGTAGGAGATCGCTCCCCACACCATGATGCCGGGTGTTGGCCCTGTGTGCCTCGGTCGTATGCAGTCCTGATTGTGGCGCTCACCTGCACGGCGCCAAACACGCATACGACCATCATTGGCACCAAGGCAGAAGCGACTCTCATCGCTGAAGACGACACGTCTCCATTCGTCCCTCCATTCACGCCTGTCGCGACACCACTGGAGGCGGGCTGCACGATGTTGGTGCGTGAGCGGAAGACGGCCTAACGGCGTGCGGGACCGTAGCCCAGCTTCATGGAGACGGTTGCGAATGGTCCTCGCCGATACCCCAGGAGCAACAGTGTCCCTAATTTGCTGGGAAGTGGCAGTGCGGTCCCCTACGGCACTGCGTAGGATCCTACGGTCTTGGCGTGCATCCGTGCGTCGCTGCGGTCCGGTCCCAGGTCGACGGGCACGTGCACCTTCCGCCGACCACTGGCGACAACATCGATGTACTGTGGAGACCTCACGCCCCACGTGTTGAGCAATTCGGCGGTACGTCCACCCGGCCTCCCGCATGCCCACTATACGCCCTCGCTCAAAGTCCGTCAACTGCACATACGGTTCACGTCCACGCTGTCGCGGCATGCTACCAGTGTTAAAGACTGCGATGGAGCTCCGTATGCCACGGCAAACTGGCTGACACTGACGGCGGCGGTGCACAAATGCTGCGCAGCTAGCGCCATTCGACGGCCAACACCGCGGTTCCTGGTGTGTCCGCTGTGCCGTGCGTGTGATCATTGCTTGTACAGCCCTCTCGCAGTGTCCGGCGCAAGTATGGTGGGTCTGACACACCGGTGTCAATGTGTTCTTTTTTCCATTTCCAGGAGTGTAAGTGTAATCAAACCTGAGGATACAAATTCCACAGCAAAAACCCTCCAGAACATTAGACACTGTAACTTCGAAAAAAAAAGAAGACTCAGATAGAAAAGGAAGCTAATTCCAGATTCGTAAACAGTGTGCTAAAAAAGCCGTTGAAGAGGATGTCTACGACACAATCGTTCTTCTAAGTTTAGGATACTGTTCAAATCTATAGGACCGATATACAATATTTATAGCATAAGATACAGAATGTATGCAATCACGTCAGTACAAATCCTCACTGGCTTGTTTTACTTGTGTGAGACCGTCGCGAAGATGCCGAAAAATATGAATTGGCAGATGCTTGAAGAGAATCGGGAACTGTTAGGGAAAGCCAGCTTACAAAGTTTCAAGAACCAATACCGAGTGAAGAAACTAGAGATGAGGTTCAACCATCCACATATCGTACCCAAAGAGACCACGAAGACAAGATTAGACTGGTTAATGCATGCACTAGTGCATTTAAGCAGTCATGCTTCCGGCGCTCCACACATGTGTGAAATGGGTAGAAACAAACGTAATAGGTGCAACGGGAAGGACGCTGCACCATGCTGTTCACAGTGGTCTCCAGAGTAAGGATGTATACTTGAATCGCACTGTATGAAATTAATACTGTCGCCATCGGAATGGCACTGTTACCTCTGGTACAACTTTGTCTTAATTCCATCGCAAAGCCAACTTCTTAAGTATAACTTGAACCGCTGTGAAACTTTTCACTTTTGGCACAAAAAACCCTAGTATTACAGTAGGACTGAACGTGATACCTCTAGGTTTCTATGGGTAGCACTCAACCGATAGATACAGAGAGGTGGGCAAAGTGCACAGGAGACGCTATTCCACCATTTGAGGGAGACTGTTATTACTTCTCCTAATACATATGTAAATAAGGGATATGAAGTTAACAGATTCTCATTATTAAACAAACAAAAGGCAGCAGTGATTTCCAAAATTGCAAGATGTGTAGCAGCTGAACATGTAATGACCTGCTGCTTTAATTCATCTACTAGAATGGCTACAGCAGCTTAGGATTATGATGTCATGAGAAAAGAGACATCTATCAGTATCTTCAGTAGTCCGGAGTGACTGTTTCTGCTGGACTAGCTGTCCAGTTTGCAAAGGTGGAGAACAATAGCAGGCCATTGGGACTCTATTAATGATTATCTATTCAGCGTCTGACCACATAAAGGACTCAGAAACGATCTTCGTGCAGGGAATCGTTGATTACTGTGAAGAATGAACAGGAATTCTGAAAGGAAGAGTTACAACTAAGGGAAAAAAGAAGAAGATTCAAAACGAAAACTCGTGGCCAGTCTTCACTGACTTAATCAATACTATAGAAGAAGTATATGAATAAACTTAGCTGAAGTGCACAAGAACTACACTATTTGATGCAAATTTACTTGAGCTATGCGAAGGTCAGTTCTGCGCTTAATGGAAGTGGTCACTGTAATTTCAGGATTTCGACGTGAAGGTCACACATTCTTTTACGTGATGGCCGCATTTTTAGGAAGGGCATAGTGTTGCAAAAACAAGATTCATTTTCTTAGTTTTCCTCGACGCATGGAAGCGAACTGCGGCTTCAGTTTATTGAGAATTTCAGCATAGTATTTTGTCGTGAGGGTTTTATGATGTTTTAAGTATTCAATAAGTAGGATTTCATCTTTATTCCAAAATAAGGATATAAGCAACTTGTCTGCTGATCTTTATGTTTTGAACTTCCTTGGCATTGGAGAACCACTGTGTCTCCATTCTTTGGTCTGAAGTTTGGTCTCTGGATCACAACTGTATATCCATGTTTCATTCACAATGAAGAGACGATACAAAAACTACACAGGATCCCGACAAAATTGTATCAGAACAGACTATGAAGGTATCACTTGTATACACATTTGTTCTGCATTAAGACATTTGGGAACTCATCTGGCGGAGAGGTTTTTGATATTCAAAATCTCATGAACAACACGACCCACATGTTCTCGGGATATGCTGAGGATGTCTGCCACCTTTTTAGCAAGTATCGTCCGATCATCAAGAATTATAGAATGAACAGCATCTACGGATTCCGCAAAGGGCTTTCCAGAACGTTCTTTAGCTACATTGATGAAATACTCTGTTTTCAATGCAGCAGTTAAATTCTCAATAATGGAGTAGGAAGGATAGTTATCACAACATGTTCGACACATATCATCATATATTTGTTAGGCCATATTCCCTAATTCCAAAGAGATACTTAACGGCAGCACGACTCTCTTTCACAATGAGTTCTCTGTCATACTGTGTGAGCTCACTTCAAACCTGCACAGAAAAATAAAAACCTATGTCACTTCTACGCACTTACTATCACTTTAAATGTAAGGAACAGGGTTTAATCGCAAAACATCATCCATTTTCCGTAGGAACTGTCAAGACACTCCTCGTGTACAGACCTACAGATGTATAATAGGTTGCCTTCCTTGCATCAGTAACTTGACTGATAGCTCCAACTTAAAACCACATCCAAAAAACTCCTAGCTTCTGGAAATATTTACTCGATGTGTACATAAACTTCTCAACTATTTCATAATTACTTAAGACAGTAGGTGGCATCTATAGAAAACTATAGCACTTTACAGGGTAAATTTTTAACTTTAAAGAAAATCTTGGTAAGCAATGGCCTTATGTTTAAATGACACTGCTAGTTGTATGAATCGTTACCTAATAAATTGTAAACGTTCATGAGTTGTTGAGTGCTGTGTCTGTGATGAAAATACCAGCAGAAATACTTGCTTCCCCATTAACAATTTTCGTAGCTCCTCAATGAAGTAAAATTCATGTCTCAATGTTCGTGATATGGAAGACTTAACGAAATTATAATCGTATACGTGTTTGTTTTTTTAGTAATTTACGCCTGCATGGAAAAATTAGAAGTTAATCCTAACATGATTATCTGTGGACACGTTTACGTTGAAGCTTTCGTTTAATAGTATCTATGTATCACTGAACATTCAAGCACATCAGACTAGTAGTTTATATTTTATCTGACTAAAACTGAATATCACATCTGACTAAGACTGAAGTGAGAAAGAAAACAAACTGCTGAAACATAAGTGATGTGGTATTATGTCTTGTAACAAGGGATTTTGCAGTAGACTAGCTTGGTCCTGATCTGATTATTCTAGTTCTGAATATCTAGCAAAATCTTGAGACAGAGTGTCAGTTTTAACAAAATTGATCGAAGCTGTGAATGTAGGCGGCATGCGATGAAAAAGTTCAGGAAACATTGATTGTTATACAGATTAACAAGATCATAGAAAGGGAAAATGAGAACGCATTATTCTCGTGCATCAGATTTAGATGCATTACTTTTACATAAATGTACACACGTTGTTCACACCTAGGACATAGTGGAGGCCAGCACAAAAGCACCTTGGTACAAAGGTAATCTCCTCCTTGAAACGAAACTCATAAAGCCTACTTTCCTTTCCTCATAGCACTCAACCATATTCTGCACTCATGGACAGCCCAATAGTTTCGTTTCTGTACAGTTAATCTAAGAAAAGCATATCGAGATTGACTCAAAGACTTATCCTCTGCTTTATGACATTTCATCCCACTTTCTTCAAACCACATGGATCTAGGCCTCATAAACCACAGCGTTGTGAGACAAACTGCTCAGTGGTCATTAGACACCATATGGTATGCTACATCTCAGATGTAGAAGGACAAATAGTTCTACAAAATGTTAAGAGCCTAGCACATATTTCAATGTAAAAAATTCCCAATCGTTTAGGAATCACATAGTGGCCACATTAACGCCATTTGACTTCACAAAAGAGAAAATGATAATAACCTCAAAGGAACCTCTTGAGACTTCACTTCATGACGCATTACACACATAGAAACTGTAATAAAATATTTCCTGGCAAAACCTTTCTGTGATGTATAAGCAATGTAATGTGATAACTAATATGTCAGCTGAGCGCCATGTGAGTTTAGAAGAAGTACCACTCAGGAAAAGCGTTAAGTTGATAATTTCATGAATCAATTTACATTTAGTGACTCAAATCTTTAATCTGAAACACGACCGTTAATAGCAAAAGTTACGAAATTTGAGTCTCTCTCTGTCTCTCTCTCTCTTTCTGTGTCTGTCTTTCTCTCTCTCGTGCAAACTCAGCGTGGTGTAGCGAACATCACGCAGATACTGCACAGCAATTCCAGTATAATCATCATAAGGAAGCGTCTTCTACACACTTGTGTAAGTCAGTGGCTGCTTTTTTCCTGTTTTTGGGGGTTCCAATCCTGTGGAAGCTATGAAAGATCACTTCGTCTGCACTCAGAGATTCCGTTCAGTTTCATCATCGCTGACCGCGGTGACCAAGCAGTTCTAGGCGCTTCAGTCCGGAACCGCGTGGCTGCTATGGTCGCAGGTTCGAATCTTGCCTCAGGCATGGATGTGTGTGATGTCCTTAGGTTAGTTAGGTTTAAGTAGTTCTAAGTTCTAGGGACTGATGACCTAAGATGTTAAGTCCCATAGTGCTCAGAGCCATTTGAACCATTTTGAACCAGTTTCATCATCACTGGTGTCACTCAAAGAGTATTTATATCTATGGAGTGAGCACAGCCCACTGCTCATGTTCTCAACATCAAACAGGGCTACTCACTTGATTTTGGGACAACGATTATTGTCGACAATAGCATAACTTGAATATTAAACGTACTCACCTTGTTCTATATACGTTTCTGCATGTTTGAGTTTTAGTAACTATTATGGTGCATTATTCTTTTTGCTATGAATGTAAAAAGAAATATGTGAAAGGAGAACCAGTTACTTTTAATAGGTATGCACAACAAATGTATAATTATAAATGTCATACTGATATGTGGCGCTTTACATGTTGAAAAATATCAAGAACAGTATTACAAAGTCTTCTTTTGTAGATATACAGGGCTATTACAAATGATTGAAGCGATTTCATAAATTCACTGTAGCTCCATTCACTGACATATGGTCACGACACACTACAGATACGTAGAAAAACTCATAATGTTTTGTTCGGCTGAAGCCGCACTTCAGGTTTCTGCCGCCAGAGCACTCGGGAGCGCAGTGAGACAAAATGGCGACAGGAGCCGAGAAAGCGTATGTCGTGCTTGAAATGCACTCACATCAGTCAGTCATAATAGTGCAACGACACTTCAGGACGAAGTTCAACAAAGATCCACCAACTGCTAACTCCATTCGGCGGTGGTATGCGCAGTTTAAAGCTTCTGGATGCCTCTGTAAGGGAAAATCAACGGGTCGGCCTGCAGTGAGCGAAGAAACGGTTGAACGCGTGCGGGCAAGTTTCACATGTAGCCCGCGGAAGTCGACGAATAAAGCAAGCAGGGAGCTAAACGTACCACAGCCGACGGTTTGGAAAATCTTACGGAAAAGGGTAAAGCAGAAGCCTTACCGTTTACATTTGCTACAAGCCCTGACACCCGATGACAAAGTCAAACGCTTTGAATTTTCGGCGCAGTTGCAACAGCTCATGGAAGAGGATGCGTTCAGTGTGAAACTTGTTTTCAGTGATGAAGCAACATTTTTTCTTAATGGTGAAGTGAACAGACACAATGTGCGAATCTGGGCGGTAGAGAATCCTCAGGCATTCGTGCAGCAAATTCGCAATTCACCAAAAGTTTACGTGTTTTGTGCAATCTCACGGTTTAAAGTTTATGGCCACTTTTTCGTCTGCGAAAAAAACGTTACAGGACACGTGTATCTGGACATTCTGGAAAATTGGCTCTTGCCACAACTGGAGACCGACAGCACCGACTTCATCTTTCAACAGGATGGTGCTCCACCGCAATTCCATCATGATTTTCGGCATTTCTTAAACAGGAGATTGGAAAACCATGGATCGGTCGTGGTGGAGATCATGAACAGCAATTCATGTCATGGCCTCCACGCTCTACCGACTTAACCCCATGTGATATCTTTCTGTGGGGTTATGTGAAAGATTCAGTGTTTAAACCTCCTCTACCAAGAAATGTGCCAGAACTGCGAGCTTGCATCAACGATGCTTTCGAACTCATTGATGGGGACATGCTGCGCCGAGTGTGGAAGGAACTTGATTATCGGCTTGATGTCTGCCGAATCACTAAAGGGGCACATATCGAACATTTGTGAATGCCTAAAAAAACTTTTTGAGTTTTTGTATGTGTGTGCAAAGCATTGTGAAAATATCTCAAATAATAAAGTTATTGTAGAGCTATGAAATCGCTTTAATCATTTGTAATAACCCTGTAATTTCTGTGGTTTTCTGGCATGTGTTTATGAGACAAGTGCTAGATAAATTTGAAAGTGTATTTGAGCAAACTTCCAGTCATGTATCCACATGGTGCTATATTCACATGTAGATAAAATTTTTACTTGTCAGTTTCATTACTTTTCTCAGATCTATGCATGTTCTCAAGCCATTGTGTGTATTTAAGTATTTCTCATGAGACAGTTTCCTATACCATGTCATTGCTATGTAGTTAAGTAGAACAGATTTGATAATATAATCAGTGCAATAGAAAGCGTAAAAAAATATTGGCTTACACTTATTTTATTACTCCAAAATTCCAGAAATGATGTAGTACTTTATTATTTTTGTGCATAAATAATATGAGATAGTGAAAAATGGTATAGATACTTTATTAGTCTATAAAAAGCAGAAGGGTAAATAATGCAGAATTGGAAATAATAATGGACAAGCAGGTGGTGCAAACCACTTACTGCATTTACTGTAACAATTCCATGCTTCCTAAGGCGCTGTTTTTCCATGACGTTTCAGCGCCATCTATTACCTCATTTTAACGTAATTAATTAGAGCATAAATTCTACAGTTTAAATAAGTACAATAGAAAGGGTAAAGAATATTGTTGGCCATCTCTTGTTGTCCTACTAGTAAAGTGTTAAGTAAATAAAGTGGTATCTGATTTCTGACAATGTGGCGAAGAACAAAAATGCTACTGCTCCTCACATCTTTAAGGCAACTTCAGTTGCTGGTATGATATTGTTAAGACGTCTGTAAAACACGTATACAGAGTTTCACAGTGGTTCTGAAGATGATCTGTTTGTTGTAGCCAAGTGATGACACTCAAAATAAGCTACCTACTTTATGGCCTAAGAACTTCATTCCATAATCACGTGACTTGAACTGCAGCAGATGATGCTGAAAGAATTTTCGTTCTGCGCATTAGAATGTGCACTGCATAGATGTTTACACTCTATGCTCGATGACACACGTTTAAGGTGACATCTTTCAGCGACACTATATCCGGAATTAGCACATGAGCTAAAGAACTGTTACCAGAAATGAAAGGCCCTCTGCTTGTGATGCCAAACTGAAGTGGTCGACATGGCCTCCAGTTATGAAAATAGACACAAGTATTAATATCCATTATAAGTATCTGGTTATATGCTGCTTATGAGTCAGTTTCTTACTGCAGAAACCTTTCATTTTATTACGATGTCAAATAAATCGAATGAGCATAAAGTAAAGTTATAAATCTAACAGTATTCTCCACACATTAAATACTTGAATTTACATAATTGTAGATGTTATTCATCAGACGAAATCATAGGAAATAGCTTACACCCAAAATCATATATGGACCTATACTGCCAAACATCTCAAGAAAGAGTAAAATAAAGTAGTGTTTCACAGTTCCCTCTTTTCTGCGACAATCGGTTAGATCATCTGTGAGTAGGGATCGCTTTCATTGTAAGCATCTCCAAATGTAGCACATTACCATGAGCAGTTTGGGAAACTAAGGGCAAAAGATGTACAAATTAATATTATTGTATGAGTGAAACCTGTACTATAAATAATGTTATTTAATATGAACGCCTGAAGGAGCTATAGCCATAGAAAATATTTCACTGTGTCTAACAGCATAAACAGAAAAACAAAAATTTTGGTGACTTGGAAAATGAAGGTACTGGAAGAAGGAAATAATCAAGAGACACATGAACAGTCGTTTGTTACAATCATGCACTGCGTAGTGTTTTACAACGTCCTGATTCAGTACCATGACTGCTTCACTCCTTCCGGTCATTAATTGTTCACTTCCTTATCATCTGGTGGCTTCTGGCACTGAGAGAAGCAGTGAATCTAACTGTCTAACTCTGCGAAGGCCTGTCCAGCTCACCATTTGATCTGACACATATCGACAGCAACTATTCGTTGTGTGCTGCACTGTTATAAGAAAACAGTTTGAATGAAGACTCTATTATCTTTTTGTAGTGCTGAACATAAAACGTTATCACTTGGTTAAAGTCGTTTTCATTGTAAATTATTAACGAAGTAGCCTTGAAATTTTTTTTAATTGTTCTTATTTGTAACGAGCCATCTCAATTGTGTAAGGCCAGTTTTTACGATACGTACTTAAGTGCAACGCAAAACCCAGTGGCTGAGGGGACAAAAATCCCCAACGCTGCTGGGAATCGAACCACTTGGGTTACCAATCCACCATGCTCATGGCGTGCACTACTGAGGAGGGTCCCATACATTAGTTGTACTCTAAGCATTCTGGGTCTGCTTTAACCCATCTGCTGGAGAATATTTCTGTCGTGGAAACAGTTCGTAGTCTGAGTTACGAGGATGGTCTAGCAGCTGTCTTCCGTCGTTTTACCCAGACAGAGGAGGTCAACAGGCATCTGTGTATCTCATGACTGCTGGTTAACTAAGCTAATGTAGTTGAGCTGCCAACACATAAAATAATTTATATTCATAACGATTAAAATTAATATTAATAAAAAAATCCGACATATTACCTACTGAGATTTTAGTCGCAAAATTTGTAGCAACATTTTGTTAAGGAGATTTATTTACCTCGTAACCCACGACCTATATGGCAGCCAATAGAATTCACCTACAGTGAGTGTATCGTAAGCAACAATGAAAGCCAACACAGGTGAGAAGGATACAACAACGGAAGCAAAAACCTTCCAGAGCACATGTCTCCTCAAACAAGTTGTATTAAAGATAACTGTAAATGTGTGGTTACCAGCCTCTGGTGACTTGAATATGAATGACTGTCCTAGTTAGTTCAAATCGATTCGGAATGAAAACTCTGCAATTATGTCCTCATCTAACTGACCTCAAATTTCCCCCCTGACCAACCTCAACAAAAACTATAACCCTGCTTCAGTATGTTACATATTACAACTTACTGCACACTTGCACCTTATAAATGAGGTCTTTCACTTGTAGTCCTCGCATTTGCATCTGATGTTCATCTCTTCACTTAATTACGAATTCCTTTGAACTCCACTGGGTCATCACTTAAAGTTTAACCAGACTACACTTCACTGCTCGCTTTTGTAACCCAATCAGTGAATACACTGTACATTTGATTTAATGAGATGATGTTATGTTGGAGGTTAAGCTACATACATAGTTTGGCCTATTCATCTCAGACCTTATTACCTTCCTACATGTCATCTCAGATCAGCAGGAAAATGAGCCAGTTCCCCATCAAGCATCTACTGCATTCCCAATGCAGTGAACATATTTGAAATATGAGCACTACTGGAAGGGTTCTGCATTGGAAAATTTATATATTAAATACGTTTGTACTACCTCAGACAACACTTCTTACTGAAGTGAGTAGTGGGTCATTTGGCTCATATCCACAAAATGACTGTATTTCGCAAATGACTTGTCTGAGAGCTTACGTTGACTGAGGAATTCTATTGTATATGTTATCAGCCTTGTCAATTTTTGCTGTTAATTATGAAATACCCAGTATGAGCTATAGTTGTACTCTTGAAGTGATTAACTTTTTTTCTATTCTTCACTCCTTCGAGTGGTTTTGATGCGGCACACCACGAATTTTTCTCCTGAATCAACCATTTCATTTCATAGTAGTACTTCCAACAAATAGCCTCTGTTACCTATTTCCTCGATGTATTCCAGTCTCTGTCTTCCTCTACAGTTTGCATCCTCTACAGCTCTCTCTAGCAGTATGGAAATTAGTCTGTGATGTCTTAATAGATGCCCTACCATTCTGTCCTTTTTTCTTGTCAGTGTTTTCCATACATTCATTTCCTCTCCGATTCAGTGTAAAACCTCCGCATTCCTTTCCTTGTCACTCATCCATATCACCAGACCTCCAATGCTTCGATTCTCCTCTGTTCTGCTTCCCCCTCAGTAGATGTTTTACTATCATACAAGACAGTGCTCCAAAGACACATTCTCAGAAATTTCTTCCTTAAATTATTGCCTAGGTTTAATCCTAGTAGACTTCTCTTGGCCAGGAATGCTCTTTTTAAGAGAGTTAGTCTGCATTTTATTCCTACTTCCTTCATCCATCATGGGTTAGCCTAAGTATATTCATATGGTTTCTGGCACAAAGAGCATTTTGGAGTAAAAATTCCTGAATGCAAACCAAAAATCGAACTTTACTGTTTTTCCCAATGAAAATATCTCTTTTGCCTATGTCAATAAAATCAAATTAAAATTATTTCATTTAAAATTGTTAAATCTATTAAATTTTATTCTTTATAAATAAGAACTATCAAACGTAAAATCTCAAAGATACATTTCAGCCACAAAAGTTTTGATAATGTAAAAAAATTAATTATAATTCTGTATAAATACAATGGAAACAAAAATGATCAACAAACTTAAGCTAAATTATACTAAAAGAAAGTGCAGATTAATTTGTAGTGAATTAGAAAGATTATTCTAGCAAAAATGATAATTCAAAATTATCTAGAGAAGATCACCTAGAATTTATTGATTATTATAATAGAAAAAAATTAATAAAGATATAATGATGATCGAACTAGAAAATAAAACTTTAAAAGAACTTCATTGCATTGCTAAAAACAGAAAATTTGAACAATTATTCGAAATTTAGTAAAGAATAATCAATTAATTTTATTGTAAATCCAGTTGTTAAAATTAATAACAATGATAATGGTAATATAAATGAGTAAAATCTAACTGTAATAAATAAAAAATGTAAGAAATAAAAAAATTCAAAGACAATTAAATGATCTCCAGGTAAAATTAGTAATGGTAACAATTTAAACAAAAAATCTTTAAGTGGTCTTCGAGAAATAATTAAAATGAATAATTGTAAAATTATTCTAATCTTAATAAACAACAATTAATCCATCTTTGAAACATCTCTGAAAAAAATACTAATAATAATGTGAATGAAAATGAGAATCATTTTCAAAAACGTCTAGTAGTAAAATCAAGAAATTAAACTAAAAATTGTCAGAAAAAATTACCAGGTTTAAGTTTTCTACTTGATGAGGATTATTTCAAATCACCTAAACGAATTACTAGAGCAGGTTCTACTTTTAAATAAAGAATAATGCTGATGCTAATGCTGTTGTACAACAATTATCTTTTAATCAAATTAAGGAAGAAAGAATCATCTAATTAAGAGATATTTTAATTCAAATCAGGAGAATTAAGATTAATACTAAATTTTATTGAAATTTTAAAAGATAAGAACTAATACAAAAACTGAATTTCAACACAATCAATAAATGAAAGAAACTATTAACCAAGATCGAAGAAAAGCAAAGGTAAAAATCTGGTTGTCTTTATTTTAAATAAATAGTTTTATATTAAATATGAATATCAAATTTTTGGTTCTTCTTATATTGTTTTATCCAAACTATTTATTAATAAAAAGCATTATTTACTGTAAAAATTCATAACAGAAATGTTTTCCTTAATCAATATAATAAGTATTGAATCCTTTATGATGTGATCAAAAGAAGATACCAAATATAAAAATATTGGATTAGAATTGAATTAAAGAAAGAAAATTAATTTTCCTGTTCAGCTAACAGACATTTCAAAATTTGAAAAGAAATCAAATATTTCGATTAATGTCCATGCATTTGAAAACAAAGATGAAGATGAAAAAGTTATTTTATATCATCTTTAAATACACCAAATAACCTAGAAAAATATGTAAACCTCCTTTTAATTCGAAAAGAGAATTATTCCCATATTTGTTGGATGAAAGATTAGTCTAGATTGATTGAGTCTCAAACAACTAAACCCAAAAAAAATTTATATTCATGTGGATGTTTAAGATATATTTATTCACAAGAAAAATTAGATATTCACGAAAACGATTGTAAAGAAGATAAAGAAGTAAAAATAGACATTCCTGCAAAATGTCAAAAAATGAAATTAAAAATTATAATAATAAATAACATGTATCTTTGTAACCTATAAATATTTCGATTGTTTATGAAACATATATCCAAACCTCTCAAGTAAATCCTACAAAATCTTTTATTAACAAACATGAAAAACACTTACAAATTTTATTTTGGAATTACGCTAAAGATCCTAATGGAGAGTATAAAGACCCAGTACTCATACAGGTAGAGCTGCAGCTAAAAAATCGTAGAAATATCAAAGGGAGAAACAAGATAAATTGTTAGAATATATTCCAATGTAAGTGACTAAATAAGCTGTAATAAAGTAGAAAAATTATGAAAATTGTCGTATTTCTGAAAAAGAATTTCCTTGTGGTAACAAGAAAGTTATAGATCATTGTCGCTTAACCGAAAAATCTTGAAGGTGCCTTTCAAGGTTATACTCTTAATAATAAAAAATCCTACTACTGTTCCAAATTGTATTTTTATTTAACAAACCACAATATTCATTTGTTTATTAAAAATTTAGCAATTGATAATAAAGATACTGATGGAATTCCAAAAAACAAACAAAAACGTATTTCTTTTAGAAAATATATTGCATATGGACTACCTTTATGATTTTTAGATTTATTTGAAATTATGACTTCAATTATTGATAAAAATTCTTCTAATTTTATGGAAGGTCAGTTTAGAGAAACAGCAAAACATTTTGAAACTGGACAATAGGATTTAGTAATTAAAAAAGGGATTATCTCTATCAGTATATGGATCCTGAAGAAAAATTACTAGAAACTAAATTACCTAAAAGAGGACGTTTTTATTGACAACTTAATAAAGATAATATCTCTGATAAACTTTATAAAAGAGTAAAACCAGTTTGAAAAAATTTCAATTATAAATGTAGAAAAATGTAAATACATCTGAAGTTATAATTTTAGGATGTATTTTTGAAATTTTTTGGAGATTCAGGTATGAAATCTTATAAATTTGGTACACCTTAGAATTTTACTGCAAGTGATTTATCTTAGATTTCAGTGTTAAAAATTACAAAAATGAAATTAGAATTATTACATGATTATGATAAGATTTTATTATTATTATATTATTTCACCAAATTCAATTATCTTTACATTAACTAGAAACGTTTTAAGAGAATCTTTAAATGTAACTGTTAGATAATTTACGTTTCACGTTAATTTGATTCCTAGAACTTCAAGTTTTATTTTGCAAAATTCGTTTCAACACTTATCCAACTATCTAAATTATCAAATGTCAAATGTCTGTATATGTTATCACCAACAAAAAGGAACTTTTTTAAACAGAAAATCTGTTCATTGAAATTATACATTTTTTGTTCACCTCTATTCGTAAAAATAAATTCAATACTTCAATTATCATACATGTTATAACTAAGTTCCTTTAACTCCTTTAAATTTATAAATAAATCTTTCTTGTAAATTAATTACACAGTTCCTGTTAATTAACATGATTATCAAGTTGTGTTAGAATACTTGTACATTCAGGTTTTGAGAAAAATTTTGATAACTCATTTTATAAATAATGATTGTTTACTACATGGATTAAATTTATTGGACTATTTTTATCACTATTCCACTAACTTTAAATCCAATATATTCCCTTTTTGCTTTGAAAAAACCAGTTAACTCAATCTGTAATTATTTAACTATTTTAACTATTATTGCATCTATTCATGATTCAAAATCTTTGATTTTGGGTCTTATGACTCCGCTATTGGTCATATATCATAACAAATTTTGGGATCGATTGTTGTGTTGATTCAAAAACTTCGGATTTTGAAAGTAATTCTTTATTAATTTTTGCACCTAATGACTGAAAGGCTTATATTTTTCCTAAATTCTTATTGATTTTATTTCGAAATTGCTATTTAATAAATCTGTAATGCATTAAGCTTAAAATTGATGCATATTTGTTTTAAAAGAAATAAACACAAATGATCACAGATTAATTCATCACAGTTTTCCATTCTCTTAATACTGTAGAAAAAAAATTTCTTTTCCCAAATAATTAACTACTTGTTTTGGTTATATTTCCACCACATGTTCCAAACACAAATTTTATACCTTGCTTTTTAAGGTAACAAAACCAATGATTGTTGACATTATATGAAGTATCTAAAATTAGTAATTCATATTCTTAATTATTGTTCACTTGTTAATTCATCTATCATAAAAACGAAACTAAATTGATTAATTTATAATTTTTTAACAAATTCGCCTTTGTCAAATTAGAATTAGTATTAATAAATTCTTTGATAATTCTTTTGAATTTTTTAAAATTATTTTCTTTACTTTTCCAATCATAAATTATTACTTCTTCGTTATTTCTACTGCATATCAACTTTTTTCTTGTTAATAACTGCATTGGCATTTATGCAGTTCCACCAGAAACTGAACCAATTGTTGATAAATAATGTAATACAGCTAATAATAATTGTAAAAATATACATTTGTCTTTTTCTCTGCTCAATAAATATCCAACTATTTCTACACAACAGGAATTGCTTATTAAACAAGCAAATTTGCATGAGCTGTTTCACTTTCTTTCTTTTTCGAACATCAGTAAAAATGGTTCAATAATATTTAATCATTCATTGTTGATTTTAAGTTTAATTGATTTCAGCTTTGTTTAGCCAGCAGGTAACAACATGTAATCTAGGGAAAAGTTATTCATTTACATAAATAAAAAACTAATAACAGAACATAAATGAACCTGTCTTTAACTGACTTATGTTTCCCCTGTTTTGGTCCATGGGCTATAGTTTAAAAGATAATTCTCAAATCTTATATTATTAAGTGATTACTAATGCTTTTCCACAATTTTGTCTTTTCCAAAATGTGTGTAGTAAATTATTCAATGTAATTAAATAGGAAATTACTTTTGGATCATATTAATAAAATCACTAAATTCATTTGTTGAAATTTGCATTATTCCAATCCTTTCTTTATGATAATTTTTATTTCCGTTAATTTATCAAATAAATCTGTAACATCAGTCGTCCAGATATATTCGATAAGCTCCACTTATTTTTTAAATTAATCACTAACATTTCTTTATGAAAAATAGGAAAATATGGTTTAAGAATTAGTTAACCAAGTTATAATATTTATTCGTCTAGTTGATTTTATTTTCTTTGTATTTCTCTCAATAAATACAGCTTCAGACTCGAATTAATTCGTTGCAAAATTTTGCAACTTGAGAAAAAAAATTCTTTATTTAAATCATGTATAGTTGTTTGTTTTCTGGTTAGAAGATTCATCAATCCATCTGTTCCCTGTCATTCCTTTTCACAAATTTTTAATTTATCCTTATAGAATTCTATTGGTATATTTTCCAATATATTTAGTAGTACCAGCTGGTCTTAATCCAAGAACATTATCTGCATTATTATTGACAAATTCCTACATTCATTGCCTTATATTTACTTTTTCACATCTTTGCCTTTTAAATTTTTCTTTCTTCTTCATAATTCTCAAACAAATTATTGATTTCTGGTTCACTTGACATATAATCTCTTTTATCACTTTCATAATATTTAATTGTGGAATATTATTAAAGTCTTCTGATAAATGTTGATTATAAGGAACCATTCCTTTTTCAATTTCTTTTTTCTCCAAATCCTTCAATTTCTTAGCTACCTTTTTCTATTGTATCAATAATATATTCAGATCTTGGATGTATTTCTTAAACCCTACTTTTAATTTTTCTTTTACTCCCTATTTCGTCGAGATCTTTTAACAGTATGTGGATAATATTTTTCAAAAAATTTTTAGAATGAACGATACAGTAATAATTTTTACTTAACATTTAAAGGTTATGTTTATTATTTATATTTAAAGTTATATGTTTAACGTTTATGTCCTTTGTTTATGTTTAAAATTTAGATTTAACATTTATGTTCAACATTCAAGTTCATTTGTATATGTTCAATGTTTAAAAATTCGTAATCATTTTATGTATTTATATTCGTTAATAATCATCTATATATCAGTGATAATAAACCAAATTAAACCTTAAACTAACTTTTCGTACATATTTCTTTAATTTTATCAAAATTTAAATACCACTAATGAATTCATGATAGAATTGATTTAAATTTTTCTCATCTTGTTCAAAAATATTTAAAAGACCCAAATTATATCTAACTAATAGTTTGGTAATTTGTAATATGGTCACTAATACAAAAACAATCAATTCCTTTATGTCCTCCTTGAGTAGAATATTCTATAATTATATCTTGATATTACAGAATGAAATCATCAAGAACTACAACTGAATTATCTTCACATTCATGTAAGAGAATAATTACGTCATTATTTTCATTAAAACTCAAAATTATTTCATTAACTTCACCTAAATGTTTGCAATTATTATAAATTCTAGATTTTTGAATTGATCTAAGCTTTTAGAATAAAAATGATTCATTTTTTTCTAGTTAAACCATTCTGGTTCTAAAATGTAATTATGAATAATTAATGTTGATTTTCCACAACCACATGGTCCTATAATTGTTCATCAGATAGAATTTTGTGAAAGTTTACAGTATTTTTTTTCTAATTTCGTTTCTGAAATTCATATATTTGGCTCCCAATATGTTATTTATGTACGTACTTTTTACTAGTATAGATGAGTAGACTATTTCACTTGAATGATGTTGATTAATGTCTTGCTACTAAGGCATCCCATCAGACCGTTGGCCAGGGGCAAATCTTTCGTTGTGATGCCACTTCAGTGACTTGTGCGGCAATGAGGATGAAATGATGATGATTAGGACAACACAACATCCAGTCCCTGAGTGGAGAAAATCTCAGACCCAGCCACGAATCAAACCCTCACCCTTAGGATTGACATTCTGTGTCACTGACTATTCAGCTACTAGGGGCAGATATTTGAATGATAATTCATATGTTCTGAAAAAAAGATTAACTGTTCTAATAAAATAAATTTAGAAAGTACTTGTTGGTTTTCATTCAACTTCTTTAACTCCTAATATTATATCGAAAAATAGTAAACTTTACTGTGATGGTGAAACAATAGAATTTCCTATTGGTCAATATAGTTTAAAAATATAGAAAAATTTTACCACATGAAAAATCCAAATTCTTATATTAAAGCATTTAAAGTCTCAAATAGAATTGTTATTGAAAGTGATAAAAGTTATAACTAGATGTAAAAGAAAACGATGTTGCTTGTTTTCAAGTCTTTAATAATCAAATTATTGAAGATAATAAAAGACAGTTGCTAAAGATGTTCCTAAATTTATTCCACTTGATTTAATTAATGTAAATTTTGATGTAGCTGATGTAATGTTTGTTAAACAATAATGATCATTTTCATTGTGAAACTAGTATTATTGCTACATTTAAACCTAATTCTGAATCTGAGTTCCAATAACTTATGAACTAAGTTATTCTTCAAAAATTCCAATTTTCGATACTCTTGAGATCTTAGAAATAAGTATAATTAATGAAAATCATGATTTAATTCTTTTAACGGTTCTTATGTAACAGTCGTTTTAGAATCAATAAATTTTTTCTTAGTAAATCGGGAACCAAATCGAAAGTTACTAACTTTACTCATTTCCTGTTAATGGGAAAACAACAAAATTTGAAACTTCCTAACAAGGAAACAGGAATTAATATCATTATTGATGATTGTTAGATTCATCCTAATTTTACACAGAAAGACTTGATGTTATTCACACAGATGGAAGTGACTTTCCTGCATGTGATGGTAAATGAAATGTTAAATTAATTGATAATTATTTTTTATAATTCATGTTAATACAATGGAAAAAAGGAAATACTACCTTATCTGCACTAGATCATCCATTTATTTCTTCTTCAACTCCTCTCCGATTTACTTATTGCCTTTCCAATGAATTGAATATGGAATGACATATTTTTAACAATGGAAAAATTAAAACCAGATTAAATGAAGTTCTGTATTCATTAGAATTATTTGGTGAATTTTTGAGGAGTATAAAGAAATAATGTTTGAAGGTGCTTAACTTTTATTATTACTTGGAGTCTGAGAAAAGAGCAAGAAGTTTCAATTCTTCATTGGGCTACAGAAAATGATATTTCTATTCTTGTAATAAAAAGGTTATGTAGTTGTTAAAAGTATGGAAGTTATTGTTCCTGTTGTTAAATGTCAATCTGAAGATTCACTTGAATAAGAACAAGAAAGACTTAAAAATCCAAAAACCCCAATTTCGTCCTTTGAACTACAATTAACTAACTTTGCAGGATTATAGGGAAAAAGAAAATTTGAACTAGGTGTTAATAATTATTATAATTCCACAGAATCTGAAATGTCATTACTTTATATTTGTTATTTTTTAATCGAAAAAAATGGTAAATCTGTCTTCTTTATTTGATCATGTTAAATTAGGGAAGAAATGAGGTTTGTCCTCAAGAATTATGGAATCTAGAACCACAAAATGCCAATGGCCTTGTCATAGTGTAAACTCCAGTTCCAATCAGATCGCTGAAGTTAAGTTGTCTTGGGCTGGTCTAGCACTTGAACGGGTGACCATCCAGTCTGCCGAGCACTGTTGGCAAGTGGGTTGCACTCAGCTCTTGTGAGGCAAACTGAGGAGCTACTTGATTGAGAAGTAGCAGCTCCAGTCTCAGAAACTGACATATGGCCAGGAGAGCAGTGTGTTGACCTAATACCTCTCCATATCCCCATCTGGTGATGCCTGTGGGCTGAGAAAGACATGGCATCCTGTTGGTACTGTTTGGCCTTCATCGCTTGTTTGGGCAGAGCTTAGTTTTTCTTACAACCTCCAAATAATTTCTGAAGGGCTTATGATTCTTTTAGAGATATTAAAGGAATGACTCAATTAAATATTGATCGAATTACAAGTCCTTTCAGACCAATCCTATTTATGTAACTAATTTGTCTAGAAGAATGAAGTTTTAACTTCTCTTGGTTTGCATTCTGGAATTTTTCCTCCAAAATCCTGTTTTCGCCAGAAACTCACGAATATGCTATCTGCCTAGGTAGCAGAATTCCTTAATTCATCTACCATATGATCACTAATACTGATGTTAAGTTTCTCAATGTTCTCATTTCTGCTGCTTCTCATTACTTTCACCTTTCTTAGATTTACTCTCAGTCGATGTTCTGTACTTATAAACTGTTTATTCCATTCAGTAGATCCTGATTCTATTTCACTTTCATTGAGGATAGCAGCATCATGAGCGACTCTTGTCATTGATATGTTTTCACATTGAATTTTTATTCCATTTTTGAACCTTTTTTTAAAATTTTCATAGTTGTTTCTTGAGTGTATAGATTGAAGAATATGGACAAAAGAACACACTGCATGGGGGCTTAATTAAATAAAAAATGAAAATGGAAATAATTTTAGTAGCTGTAAGTCCGATTACGCAAGTCTCGTAAACGGCTGGCCCTGACTAGTATTAGTACGCAATCTGACTCCATGAAACAACAACAAAGAATGAAATGAAAATTTCAGTTAATACAATTAATTAATTAAGTCCCCAGCAACTTTGAAACCTACGAAACCAACAAAACACAAGTGTAGCTGTTCTGTATGTGGTAGTATGACTCAACGCACATCTGGCACGGTTCTTCTTCAACAAGACAAGAATTTTTAAATACCAATTATACTGACGTGGTAAAAGAAAATTAGAAATACTGTAATTGTGCAAGAAAACCAAAATTACACTCTAATACAAGAACACAAGCCAGATGCTTTGTTGACTGAACCTGTAATGACACATTATTCAGGACACTGAAAGAATAAAAGAACATAGTGTTGTTTTACCTTCATATATATTGACGAAAAGCACTCCGATCATTACAATATCTCCATTGGAATAACATCTGCTATCTCTCCCATCAAATAACTGCATAAACATGGAACAACACTCTCCACTACCACCTCTCACTCCAACTTCACGACAAGCAGTATCCACCACAACTTCTCGGCAAGAACTGCTTGCCGCTACGTCTCAATAATCACTGTCAGTGGAGGCGGCGGAACAATACTCTCTGGCGCGATCTCTGGCGCTGTGGCTCAGTGTAGCCACCTTTCATATGCCCCTCCTCCACGGGCTAGAATTTGATGGTATTTTTGCCAGCATTGGTGGTGAAAATACCACCAAATTCGTCAAAAAAATACAGACAAAAATAAAAGAAAATATTAATACGTTAATATCATATAACTAGATAAAATTTTGGCTTTGCACTGACCTTACAATAGCCTAATATATAAAATACAGTAAGGAATACAAATTTTTTTCATACATATGACTTTACATAATAGTTTACACAAATATCATGTGGTTAAACAGTTCAATCAATAGCGTCAGCAATGACGAATATGTACAGGTAAGAGTCTCATAACTTTTCACAAACAGTAATACACAAAAAATCAGTTTACACAAATATTCACATAAATCCTTTCCATAGTTCAAGAAACAAGTAGTTGACAGTTCCAGCAGTAGCACCCAGCAATGTTGAATAGGTGCTACAGCAACAAGTGACATCATCTCAGTAGAAGCAGTCCATCAGTGGCACCCAGCAATGTCGAGTAGGTGCAGACACCATCAGGTGACATCATTTCAGTAGAAGCAGTCCATCAGTGGCACCCAGCAATGTCGAGTAGGTGCAGACACCATCAGGTGACATCATTTCAGTAGAAGCAGTCCATCAGTGACACCCAGCATTGTGGAGTAGGTGCAGACAGCATCAGGTGACATCATTTCAGTAGAAGCAGTCCATCAGTGGCACCCAGCATTGTGGAACAGGTGCAGACAGCATCAGGTGACATCATTTCAGTAGAAGCAGTCCATCAGTGGCACCCAGCATTGTGGAACAGGTGCAGACAGCATCAGGCGACATCATTTCAGTAGAAGCAGTCCATCAGTGGCACCCAGCAATGTTGAATAGGTGCAGACAGCAAGAAGTAACATCATTTCAGTAGAAGCAGTTCCATCTGTGGTACCCAGCAATGTTGAAGAGGTACAGACAGCAACAAGTCACATTTCTCAGTAGAAGCAGTTCATCAATGGCACCCAGCAATGTTGAGTAGGTGCAGACACCGACAAATGACATCATTTCCATAGAAGTAGCTCCATCTGTGCACCCAGTATTGTTGAGTAGGTGCAGAGAGCAACAAGTGACATCATTTCAATAAAAGCAGTTCCATCAGTTGCACCCAGCAATGATGAGCAGGTGCAGAGAGCAGTCCATCATATTCACTATCACTGATCACACTATTCATCCGAGTTTATAAGCAGAAATTAAACATTGGCACCAATCATGTAGAAAAAGTACAAGTAACAGTCCATAATATTCACTATCACTGATCACACAGTTCATCAGCAGAAATTAAACATGTCCTAGTGGCACCAATCACGTAGAAAAAGTACAAGTAACAGTCCATAATATTTACTATCACTGATCACACAGTTCATCAGCAGAAATTAAACATTTCTAAGTGTCACACATCATGTTGAAAAGTGCAGGTAACAGTTCATAATATTCACCATCACTACTCAGACAGTTCAAGCATGAACAATAGTTTGAATACACATACAAATGCTTTTACACTAAACATACAAATCATAACGAACACACAAATGATGTCAGATAATTGTCATATTAACTATTACAAGTACACAAACATAAGTAAACCTATAATATTTATGGGTGTCAGTGCAAGCCACTACAAACAAATAAAATAATATTTAGGAGATAGGTGGGTAGGATTAGGAAAGGAAAACACACAAAACACACTCACTCATCTTTCATCCACATTAAGTACTACTGTGTAATTGAATAGTGTTAACTGTGTAATTGCAATTCTGTCAAAATTTGATGTTCATCATGTGTATCAAGTGGTAGTGGCAGCAATGTATAACAGTCAATAATAGTTAAGTCAACGTCATAGTCATCATGTCAAGACCAATGTTTGCCAAGCCAGATCAAAATGTACGGTTGCTGAACAACTGTCAGTGTGCCAAGATATGCAAATACTTCCTCTCTCCAAAAAAAAAAAAAAGTACATACTGCTTAGTGATTTAACAAAGTGTGTGTAGACAATCTTCCTTCCACTTTAGTGTTCTAGTCTGCTATCTTCATCCTCCTTGTTCCATATAGACCAACAAAAAAATATGCACCTCACTTACTTTACCTCTTATACACCAAAACTCCAATAATCATTAACTTCACACAGTCTCAATAATACCTCAATAATACCTCTTCAATACGTCGATACATATAAACCTTATTACCAATATCACTTCACTTCCATAACAACTCTTTCCTCTAGTCAGTCTCCTCGAACAAGTACAGATCAAATCCTAATGCAAACCTCATCATCCCATACAATCCGAAGACACACTGTCAACACACAACCTCTGTGTAATCCATCTGAGCCAAATCTTCTATTCATTATGAATTATAAACAAAGTAATGCATACATGACCTCTAACAGACTTAATTCGAATAACTCTCAGTAATTAAGTACGATTACGGAGTGTGAATGATTATAATATTTCACAGTGTGTACACCACTTCAAGAATTATGGCAAACAGAAGCAAACATGTGGAGTATTTCTTGTGTCAAGTGTCACTTCCTATTTCAGTTGCTCACAAAAATATGCAGTGTAATAACTGTCAATGGTCTAAACCTAGTTTTGGTATGTCATGTCGTTAGCTTCCTTCCTATTAGCATAAATTTATACAGCTTCCATAAAACCTCCAGCTTATGTGACTTCTATGACGTTTCTTGTACTAAAGTCGCTCGTCGAATTACTGCAGTTCATTTTCTTATGTTAAAATATAAAGCACTGAGCGTAAGTAAAACAAGCAATAGCGAGTAAATATACCAGTAGTGAACAGAATGTCAACAAGTGGCTGCAGCACAATTCTTACAACGAGGCTCTGCCAAGCGAACAATCTGTAATTAATACAATAGTGTGACCTAAACTCTATGTTTACACACAGTATATCAGCATTTCTATATACTAAATTAAAGAGTAGTTGTGACGACAAACAGAAGTGTATAAATATGCAATCCATACGCATAGCAGTAAACATATATCTTACGTAATAAACAGGTCATTAGCGTCATATCAGCATAAGCAAATAAATGTTCATATGTAATCTTAACAAGTAAACATGAAGGCGCAAGCAGATAAATGACAAAGTGTAACCTACATACATAACCACAGTCAGCACAATTAATCAGGTGACAATTATAATTTAAATAAATAAGCACAGCAGGCACATAATTAAAAAATATGACATCAGTGAAAAAGCATAGCAGCCAAGCGATGCATAGTATACACAAGTTACAACTCAGTTCATTACTAATCATTGTCAAAATCAGTTAACGTACGCAAGCACGTCGCTTCACAAGTAAATTCATAGAAGATGAAATTTAGCACAAAGTATGAATCACGTAAACGCGTGCAGCAAATTACGTCTAAAGTACGTACCTAAGTGGAAATATATTACCTGAAAATGAACTCAATTAACAGTTACCTTTTTTTTTAGTTTATTAGTTTCTTCTTGGAAATTACATTCTTCCTGAAAATTTCTCGATAGCAAGTCGTCTTAACGTCGGACACGCACAGAATTTACCTGAAGTTCTTAAATATTTTATAGAACTGTATCCTGAAAAATACTGAATGTTAATAACATAATTCATCAAGTCACTATAGCTTTATACTGAATTAACCGGAGAAATTAAACTGTGTATTTGTTTATGGCTGTCAGTGCATTCGCACCGAGCGCTCGATCAGCTGTAGGCGCGTGACGTAGGAAGTAATTGTTTGCGGTCAACGACTGCCTTGCGCGGCGCGCAGACTTCACTGTTGCTTTGAGTATGTGCCGCCGCGCCGCCAAAACACAGCGCGGTATCCTTGTATTCTCTGCATGTTTACGTAAACTGTTGGTTTCTCGAAAGTATGTCATTCCACAAAAATTTTAACGTTAGATATATGATGTATTCCCTTAGAGCGTCGAGATTTAAGAGTTTCTACTTCGACAGTGTTATCATGAATAATTTTACGAATTCTATGTGGACCGTTATAAAGCAGAAAAAATTTGCGACACAAGCCTTTTCCTTTGTGAGACAAACGATTAGACTTAATTAACACCTTCTGACCAACTCACAAGATTTTTAAACGACCAGGACGCTTAGCTGATTTCTCTCTTCTAGCAGCCGCAGATGTAATATTTCGTAGAGCCAGGTTGACAACTTCAGAATGCCGCAGTTTCCGTGAAGGCGGAAAAGGAACGATTTCAGATATGCGATTTGTCGGTGCTTTGTTTTTTAATATCAATATAGGCGGTAAAGAAGTTGAATCATTAGGGAGTTCATTCAGAATGTTTTGAAAAATATGAAGATACTGATCCCACGTTCTGTGATTCTGATGACAATAAAGACGACACAATTTATTGATTTCCTTCATCCATCTCTCTGAAGCGTTAGATTGAGGGTGAAAAAGTGAAATGAAAATTGGTTTAATTTTATGACGCCGTAGAGTACGAAGCCAAATTTTAGAACGAAACTGTGATCCATTATCTGATATAACCTTATCAACATGACCCACTTCTTTAAGAAAATGTTTGATGAAAGCGTTAGATACTGAACGAGCTGTTGCTTTGCGTAACGGTGTAAAACACACATATTTTGATGTCAACTCCACTGCTACGAAAATATATGCAAAACCATTAGTAGAACGAACCACTGGACCAAACAAATCGACTGCAGCCATGTCCTTTAATTTCGCTGGAATGATAGGAAACAACGGTGCTCTGTGATAAATTGTTGGCGGCTTAGCCTTTTGACATAATTTGCATTTGGCCAGAACAGATCGAATACGTTTTTCCATATTATTGAAGTAGCAATTTTCTCGTAATTTATGAAAACATTTTCTGGGACCAAAGTGTGCATAACTGACATGCGTATACCAAATCAGCTTATTAACCCACTCATCAGGAATACAAACTAACCAAACAGAGTTGTCGACCAATTTTCGTTTAAAAAGAATGTCGTTGCGAACTAAATAATGCTGTCTAATCGCTACGCTTTCCTTTCTCCTCCACTTCTCCTTAATGTCCTTCCAGATTGGATCCTTATTTTGCTCCTTAGCGATGTCCTGGAGCGAAGACGAAATAAAGTTCTCAAACGCAACACCTTGAATATACATCAAACAATAATTGTTTTCCTTGCAGTCCTCTTCAGCACTTTGTTTCAAACCCATAGGTGCACGTGATAAAGCATCAGCAACAATATTTGAAGAACCCTGTATGTAAACAATACTAAAGTCAAATTCCTGTAGGTACAACGCCCATCATGACAATCTGCCGTGAGTTAATTTTGTCGACATAAGAAATTCCAGAGCTCGATGATCGGTGTAAACCTTAGTATGTCTGCCAAACAAAAATGTCCGAAATTTTGTAAAAGCCCAAACAACCGCCAAAGCTTCAAGTTCCGTAATCAAATAATTCTTTTCTGATTTAGAAAGAACACGACTTCCAAATGCAATAGTCTTTTGTACTACAACGCCGTTTTCTTCTATCTCTTGAAATAAATGTGCACCTAGGCCATTGTATGATGAGTCCGTCGCCAAACAAAAATCTTTAGATAAATCCGGGTGTGAAAGAAGTGGAGCAGCAACTAAAGCATCACGGAGTTGTTCAAATTCTGACTGAGCTTCCTCATCCCAACACCAATTAGATTTCTTTCCAGATAGTTCACATAAACGAGGTGTGGCCAAATTGTCCAATCTAACAAAGCGTCTAAGAAAATTACAGACACCAAGGAAACTACGAACATCACGTTTTGTGGTAGGAACAGCATAATTACGAATAGCGTCTAGTTTTTCTGGATCAGGAAGAATACCTTCTGTAGAAATAATGTGACCGAGAAATTTCACCTGAGAACGACCAAATTCAGATTTTTCCAAGTTCACTGTAATGCCAACTCTTGCAAAGATACGTAATAATGAATCCAAAATATTGTTGTGCTCACTCCAAGAATGTTTAGCAATAAGAATGTCGTCAACATATGAAGTAATATTGTCACGAAGATAAACAGGTAAAATTTCATTTAAGCTACGAATGAATGCTGCAGAAGATACAGTAAGTCCAAACGGTAATTTCCGAAACTGGTAACAGTTACCAAAGGCTAAAAAGGCAGTATATTTTCTACAATCAGGGTGGAGTTCTATTTGCCAAAAACTTGCGCGCATATCAATCGTGGATAAAACTTTAATTCCATGGAAATGTTGAAGAAGTTCATCTAAATTTTGTGGACGGTCAGTTTCAGGAATGATGATATTATTTATCTGTCTGGAATCCAGAACCAAACGAATTGACCCATCCTTTTTAAGAACAACGTGTAATGGGCTAGTATAAGGACTGACTGCAGGCTCAATAATGCCCTGATCTAACATGTACTGAAGTTCATTCTTAACCTTGTCTCTGTAAGCCAAAGGAATAGCGTACGTTTGCCCGCAAAATGGTGTGTGTTCTTTTACTTTAAATAAATATTGTAAGTCTTGTATAGTTCCCGTGTGATGACTAAACACTGTAGCATGTGAAGTCAAAATTTGGTGCAGCTCTTCTCTTGCAACGTCATCTGGCACTTCAGCTTTCTTAACCTTTTCATTAATTAATTCTTCGCTATTAATTATATCATCCATCGCGTCGCTGTATCTATTGTCATTGTCATGAATAAACACACCGTCGTCATAATGCTCAACGAAAACATCAGAAGTAAGAAACCATAAACATTTTGTATCTGACTCAGATCTTGTTAAACACTCGAAAAATTTCAAACATTTCGGCATTCCGGCAACAGTCAAATTCACACTTCCTTCTTTAAAGTTCAAAATTGCCTTATGTGTGTTAAGAAACTCTATACCTAATATAATTTGTGTACTGAGTAATGGAACAATAATAAAATTAGCAGAAAATTCGTATCCTTGACAATTGAAATTTAGGTTGGTCTGTTGTTTAACTTCTACACCTTTTCCAGAAATCGCTCCTCGAATTGTAGTTTTAGAAATAGGTAACACAGGACAGGCAATAGTCCTTTCACATATACGAAAAACTGATTCACTAATGACGTTCAATGGGCTCCCAGAATCTAAAACTGCAGTGAACTGATTCTTACCCACACATACTTCAATAACAGGATGTAAAATTGCGTCTACATTATTTTCCTTTTCGTCTAACAAAATGTCTCTCATGTCTTCCAGGCGTACGTAGTGTAAAGCCGTAGTGTCATTACTTTCTGAACCGTCTATATTGTTGCCAGAAGCCGAAGCTGCTAGTCATTGTCGATTGTTTGCGTCACGTCTTTGATTATTCGCGTCGTTTCACGGATCCATTTCTACGATTTGCACTTGTCTCTCTGAAGTTCTGTCACGTGGAGGATGCCAATTAGGTCCCTCCTGTCTGTTAGATACAAATTCTTGGTTGTGTCTGTTATTAAAATTTCTCTTTTCCTGTCTGTCTGCATAATTACTTCTTGTGTAATTTCGACTGTCACTTCTGAAATTATTTCTGTAGTAAGAATTTCTATTACTGTATGAATAATTTCTGTCTTGGTGATACCGATTACTGTTTCCATATGATTGATCATTCCGGTACGAATTACCGTTGTTATAATTGTCTGTGTAATTTCTGTTAGAACGTCTGTTATTGTCATAAGGCTGGTATCTATTGTCCTGTCTGTTACGTCTGTCATTGTCAAAATTACCCATATAACGCCCGTTCCGATCACTATCCCTCTCTCTGAAAATCTATTGTAATTACTGTTACTGAAAAAGTTACAAGAAGTCCCGTCGTCGTTGTCATACTCAAGTTCTTGCAACAAAGTCTTAAAAGTCTCGATGTCGTCTTTACATCTTCCAGCTAAAGCAATTTGTCTTATGGATTGTGGCAGCTTAGTTAAACAAATGCGAATTAATTCAGTCGGGCTATAAGGGTTGGAAAGGAACTGATTCTTTCGAATCATGTCTTCAAAATATTCCGCTGGCGTGCGGAACTCAGACTGTTTGAAATTACGCTGCATGATAAGACTGTGTTTGACTCTGTCTTGCGTGTTTTCGGACCAATATGCCGATAGAAATGCATGATAAAAATCATTCAGATTATTACAATCTCTAATGAGTGCGCGCATCCGCGTCGCCGGTTCGTTTTCTAAATACCCACACATAAATTCCAGTTTGTGACTTAGTGGCCAATTTGGTGGAAGTGCGTACATAAATTGATCTAGCCATGAACATGGATGTATGTCATTCTTAGAATTGCGGAAGATCTTAAATTTCCGAACAGTCAAAAAGTGTTTATAGTCAAAGTTTTCGCCTCGTGGCGACAAAGACCTACCGCGTCTGTCCCAGTCCCAATGTCGATTATTCTCAAGTTCGCGCGCCTGGCGATCTCTTGTTGCATCCCGTAAATGAAACAAATTATTTTCTTCAAGGCCCTCTGCTATCCGTGATTCTAAATTGCTTCTGCTGTCTTTTCCTACGATTTCGCCTTCAATTTGTTTGACTTGCTTTCGTAATGCCTCAACTTCCCTTTTAACGCGTTCATTAAATTTTCCCTGATTTTCAACATGTTTATTTATGTTCTGGTATTCTTCGGTTTCCGCAAATGGCAATGGTGTTGTATCATCTGAATCTCTGTCCCCATTTAGACTAAGATTTGTCAATTTGTCTGAAATCTCCTCAACTCTTTCCGATAAATCACCTATTTGTTCTTTCTGTTTATTTACGTCTTCCGTAAGTGTCACGACTCGCGTTTCAGTATTACCACATTTAGTAGTTAACTGTTCATACTGTTGTGTTAGGTTATTTAATCTGTCATTTGGTACGGATTCCCCAATTCTCTCAAATATTTCTTCCTTATCTTTTGCACGTTGTAAATTTAACTCTGAAAATTTCTGTACTATCACGCGATCTCTTTCTTCCTGTTCTCTATCCTGTTCTCTTTGTCTAATCTCTACTGCAACTAATCTATTATTGTGAGCATTCAAAATCGGTTGTAATTCTTCTCTGATTTCTTTCTTTAATTCATCTTTCATATTTTTGAAACATGTCCCTATTCGTGAATCTAACCGTGTTTCCATTGTTCCCATTTGTGATCCCAGTGAGTCTAACCGTTTTTCCATTGTTCCCATTTGTGAGTCTAACCGTGTTTTTAATTCTGATCCCAAATTTAATATTACACCCATCAACTGCTCCATGTTAGCCGGTTCGAAATTCTTTTCGCCCCTAACATTTCCCGCAAAACTAACTTCCTTCTGCATAGCCATAAAGCTATCTGTGTTCGATACTATTTCAGTATCTTCTATCGTTAATCTCGTATTCTGTGAATTTTCTGATTGAGAAAAATTTTGAAATGGTTCCGGACTATTTTCCCGACTTATTACATCGTTTTCCACTTCATTATTCATCACACTGTTCTCCTGTGTTGGCGAGTTCGCCATGTTAACAATTTCGTCATTCTCACTATCCATCATTTTTGCCTTTTTCATCGATCGCGTAATCATTTACAAAATATACAAAACTCGTCACTATATGAAAATTACACAAAATGACACTTTATCACCAACAATATCAATCACACGAAATGCTTCCTTCAAACACGATTAACGAACAATAGAAGAATGACAATCACCAAATCTACACATGCAAAATGGACTACAATTACTAAACTACAAATTACTACAACAATACTACTGTCGACTATTTTTGCAATCAGAAGAATTCCAAGGGACGATCCTGGCAGGGTCGCCACGTGCATGTGGGCTTAATTAAATAAAAAATGAAAATGCAAATAATTTTAGTAGCTGTAAGTCCGATTACGCAAGTCTCGTAAACGGCTGGCCCTGACTAGTATTAGTACGCAATCTGACTGCATGAAACAACAACAAAGAATGAAATGAAAATTTCAGTTAATACAATTAATTAATTAAGTCCCCAGCAACTTTAAAACCTACGAAACCAACAAACCACAAGTGTAGCTGTTCTGTATGTGGTAGTATGACTCAATGCACATCTGGCACGGTTCTTCTTCAACAAGACAAGAATTTTTAAATACCAATTATACTGACGTGATAAAAGAAAATTAGAAATACTATAATTGTGCAAGAAAACCAAAATTACACTCTAATACAAGAACACAAGCCAGATGCTTTGTTGACTGAACCTGTAATGACACATTATTCAGGACACTGAAAGAATAAAAGAACATAGTGTTGTAACGAAAAGCACTCCGATCATTACACTATCTCCATTGGAATAACATCTGCTATCTCTCCCATCAAATAACTGCATAAACATGGAACAACACTCTCCACTACCACATCTCACTCCAACTTCACGACAAGCAGTGTCCACCACAACTTCTGGGCAAGAACTGCTTGCCGCTACGTCTCAATAATCACTGCCAGTGGAGGCGGCGGAACAATACTCTCTGGCGCGATTTCTGGCGCTGTGGCTCAGTGTAGCCACCTTTCAACACCCATGCCTTAAACCCTTTTTATTCCAAGCACTTGTTTCTAGATCTGCCACTCTTGTTGTTACTTCTTGGCTCTTGTACATATATCGAACATCAGCGCTTTTCCAGAGCGATAAATCCTATGGAAATGTATTAATTTTTCTTTAGTTTGGCTTTTATTATCAACCTCTGACTCTCTGGTGCCTTTACCTCTCCTAAAACTGAACTGATAGTCGTCTAACACATCCTCGATTTTCTTTTCCATTCTTCTCAATATTGTTCTGGTCAACAACTTTTATTCATGAGCTGCTAAGCTGATTGTGGAAAAGTTAGCGCAATATTCGGCTCTTGCAGTCTTCGAAATAGTGTGTATGATACTTTTCCTAAAATCAGATGGTATATCTCCAGACTTATTCCTTCTAAGATCAATGTGAATAGTCGTGTTATTGTCACTTCCCCGAATGATTTTATAAATTGTAATCGAATGCTGTCTATCCCTTCTGCTTTATTCGATCTTAAGTTTTCCATAGGTCTTTTAAACTCTGATCTAGTACTGGGTTCCCTATCTCTCCTATATCGATTCCTATCCCTTCTTCTGTCATGTCATCAGACAGGTTTTCCCCCTCATAGAGGCTTTCATTGTACTCTTTCTCCCTATCCGCTCTCTCCTCTGAATTTAAAAGTGGAATACCCATTGCATTCCTAATGTTAACACCCTTGCTTTTAATTTGACAGAATGTTGTTTTGATTTTTCTGTCTGCTGATCCGTTTCTTCTGGCAATCATTTCCGATTTCTTCACAGTGCCAATGCAGCTTTCTTTCCTTTGTAAATGACTTGCATTTCTGTATTCCTCAACTTCCTCAACATTTTTGCGCATCCTTCTTTCATTGATCAACTGAAGCATTGCTTCTGCTACCAGTGGTTTCTTTGCAGTTACGTTCTTTGTGCCTACGTTTTTCGTTTCCATTACTATGACTTATTAAATAAGAAATAAAAAAGATGTACCTGATATTAGGCTAGATATTATTAATTTGATCACAAACCAGCTTTCACTCTATTAGGCCATCGTCCGGTGACAAATGAAAGTCACAGTCACCAATAAAACGACGTGCTGCTCTGTTCTATGTTACTATGTGGCTAAAACGGTCACCTGATCCAAATTTCAGGTTACCTATCCGACGTCTTCGAGGAGCAACTAAATTTGATTTTCAGTACTTCACATTATTATGGACAGAATTCCAAAATTAGAAATGCTGGCATCATCTACTCATTAACAGATATAACCAAAACGTTAAAGCTATAACGCTATAAGCCAAACAATAAAGTTAGAAACTGGATGTAGCATGTCTCGAGGCAGTGTAACATGTGGTATGCAAATTACATATACTTTATTCACCCAGATTTTCACAATGAGAGGACATGGCGACTTACAACAAACTTTAGACGTAATTTCAAACCTATCAGAAAATAAATTCTTAACTCTAATTCCGTCACAGCTGATATTTTTATGCTAATGACTAATTTTGAACTACCAAATTCATTATCAAGCCAAGCTACACTAATAGTGTTTGGTTAGGTGACAATCAATTCAAACATAGGTAATACAAGAACAAAGTCACATTCAATGTCAGACCAATTTCACAATGTAGATGTACTCCAGATTTGCGCTAAAAACGAGACTTTTCTAAAAGTTTTGTCCCTGTCACTCCTCGTAAAATAATGAGAAGAAAAAAAATTATCGCTTGCTACAGTTTCGCTCTTCATGGAATAAAACTTCAGCATCTGGCACGACATTTCAGTTCATCACTTCTTTACGACTAGCTCTAATTGCAACAGCTTTGCAGACACTGTCCACATCCATCACTCAATGCACCTGCAAATAGTGTAACTCAAGGAATATGGTTTAGGAGATATGATGTTGTAAGCTTTGAGACATGCGAAAAACCTGCCTTTTCTTGAATGGAGGTGCAAATTTCCCAGACTATACTCACACAGTGTTTAATAATGAGAGTACTTGTCGACTTCCAACAAACTTTAAACACACCTTTACACCTTTTATGAACTTTATAATAGAATAGTTACCATTTTTTTGGTTTACCTGATTTGGTTTTGAATTTTTCAGTGGTTTCGGGGCGAATAATCCAAAGCCAATAAAACCAACATAATTGTGCTACTGCATCTTCAACCACAAGAATTTCATATGCTTAATTTCTCACACCAAAACACTAACTTATTTGTAAAGAAGTTAGATGAATTAAGTTATTTCATATGTGGGAGTTCCATTCCTTAAATAACTTGTGGGGGAGGGGGGGGGGGGCAAGGAGGAGTGGGCAGTAGTCTTGCAGGTACTGCTGATTCAAAAACAGAAAATACAAAAATTGATGATATGAAGAGGGTTTACATAGACTGTATTGTTTCTTTTATTACACAGAAATCAGTACATTTAACAAAATTTAGTATATTTTTAAAGATATGTGCAAAACCATTATACTGAACAAAATAGGAAGAATGTGTTTCATCTACATCTACATCCACATCATACTCCGCAAGCCACCTAATGGCGTGGGGTGGAGGGTACTTTCGGTATCACTATCTGATCCCTTCAACCCTAATCCACTCGCAAATAGTGAGTGGGGGGAATGTTTGTCTGTAAGGCTCTGTACTGGCTCTAATTTCTCGAATTTTCTCCTGTTGGTCAATAAGCGAGATGTATTTTGGGGGAAGTAGTATGTTGTGTGACTCCTCCTGTATAGTGCTGTCCTGAAATGCCAATAGTAGAACTCTCCATCATGCACAACACCTCTCTTGTAACGTCTGTCAGTGGAGTTTGTTTAGCATCTCCGTACCACTCCATTGCCAGCTAAACGATCCCACGACGAAATGCGCCACTCTTCGTTTGATCTTCTCTATCAGTCCTACCTGATAGGGATCCCAGACAGATGAACAGTACTCAAGAATCAGGCGGACAATCGTCTCATAAGCCACTTCTTTCGTGGATGAGTTACATTTTCTTAACATGCATCCCATGAATCTGAGTCTTGTGTCTGCTTTTCCTACTATCTGTTTTATATGGTAATTCCACTTAAGGTCGTTCTGGGTAGTTACACCTAGATATTTTAAGGCAGACGCTGTCTCCAGCTGTTTGCCATCAGTAGTGTAGTTGTAGTAGTGGATTTCTTTTCCTATGTGTGCGCAACATGTTACATTTATTTACGTTCAGGGTCAACTGTCAGAGTCTGCACCATTCATCAACTCTCTGTAGGGCGTTCTGCAAATTCTTACTATCTTCTGGCGTTGCTACTTTGGTATAAACAACTGCATCATCTGCAAATAGCCTTAAAGAGCATCCGACGCTTTCTACTTGATCATTTACATATATTTTCAACAGCAACGGCCCTATCACACTTCCCTGTGGTACTCCGGATATTACCTTTACAGCTGTCGATGTTTTTCCGTTAAGAGGGACCTGTTGAGTTCTGTCTGCAAGAAAGTCTTGCATCCAATCGCAATTTAGTTCCGATACTCCGAAAGCAAGTATTTTTACCATTAAACGGCAATGCAGTACGGTGTGCAATGCCTTACTGCACTCAAAGAATGCGGCATCAACCTGTGCGCCGTTGTCCACTAGGCTGTGGATCTCATGGAGGAACAGAGCGAGCTGAGTTTCGCAGGATTTTGTGGAATCCATGTTGATTTTTATAGAGGTGATGTTCATTTTCCAAAAACGCCACAATTCTTGAGCATAAAACATGTTTCATAATTCTACAGCAGTATGACACCAATGATATAGATCATGTGTGGATCTATCTTACAGCCTTTCTTAAAAACGGGAATGACCTGCCCTTTCTTCCAGTCGTTAGGTGCCTTTCGTTGCTCAAGCTACCTACGCTAAATTACTGCCATAAGGGAAGCAAGTTTTTTCTCATAATCTTTATAGAATCTTGTAGCTATCTCATCTGGTCCTGACGCCTTTTCACTACTAACCTACTGTAGCTGCTTTTCAATTCCGCGATTGGTTATCTCAGTATCTGTCATTTCGACGTTCGTACGACGATTGAAAGGAGGGATAGTGTTACGATCTTTGTGAAACAACTTCGGAAGACAGAATTCACTATTTCGGCCTTCTCTCTGTTATTTTCCGTTTCGGTGCTGGTGTGGTCCCTAAGAGAATGAATAGATAATTTTGACCCATTTCCTGATTTTACATACGACCAAAATCTCTTAGGGGATTTGCTCAGGTCGTTTGATGACATCATCTTACTTTCAAAATCATTGAACGCTTCTCTCATTGCTGTCTTTACGTTCATTATTGTTTCGTACAGCTTTTGTTTGACAACTAGATTTTTACTTTTCTTACACTGCCTGTGTTGTAACCTAAGATTTGTACAAGTGATGTTCAATTTAGCAGAATGGAGAATGAAAACCCTGCTCTGTCGCTTCTACATTTACATCTAAATCTGCATGAATTCTCTGCAGTTCACATTTCAGTGCTGGTAGAGGCTCTATAGTAACTGTTGTATCATATCCGTTGTAATCTCTGGCTTACTTCACGACAATATACAACGATTTGTCTTTCTATGAACTTTTACAACGTCATACATCTATTCTGTTTAATAAGTATCCCTTACCGCATAGCAGTTCTCTAGATGAGGATAAACCAGCGTAGTGTAGACAGTCTCTTTAGTAACTTCGTTGAATCTTCGATTCTGCCAGCAAACTGTTGTCCTTGGTTCGCGTTCCCTACAACATTTTCTATATAATGGTTCCAATTTAAGTTGTTTGTAACTCTAATCCCGTGGTATTCATCTCAATAGATAAGTTTTAAATTAGTGCGATATACCATGTAACCAAAATTTAACGGGTTTAATTTTTTTCTTCTTAGAACTGAAGCGTAGGATAGCACATTTTTCTTTCTTTAGCGTCATATACCAATATTTCACTATACAGATATCTTGTGCAAATCATTTTAAAATTCATTTTGACGACGTGTTGACTTAACTAAACGCTAAAAGCTAAAAGACTGTATAATCTGCAAACAGTCTAAGAGAGCTGCACAGATGGTCCTTAGCAATAGGAACAGCAAGGCCCTGAAAAACTGAAAAGTCCCCTTAGAACAATTTATACACGACTGTGCTTAACCTGACACACAATATTACTTAGCGGAACGCAATCTGACTATCAAAGATCCCTGCAAAAGAATGGCCCTGACTAACATTAACCTATACCTTTCACAAATCACTTACCTCACAAAAATCTTCGTTACTGGAACTACTACAATACAGCGAGCGCCACTACTGCCAGCTAAATAAAAGATTCAAACTACGGAAGGCACTAACTACTGATAGCCATAGTTAGCAAATGAAAGATTTCTGTAGAGAACAAACAATGTATTTACCTTAATAGTGTTGAAAAAGCATAATATACATAGCAGTTCATAATATCCATTCTGTACTCAAAAATCCGCCATCTCATTTCCCACATCCACCACTGCTGGCGGCTCACCTCCAACTGCGCAACGCTACGCTCTGTTCACATCCGGCTGCCGCTGCCCAACACTACAATGGCAGACAACAATGCAAACTAGCCACAGACTGCACACAGCACAGCCAGTGATTTTCATATAGAGCGCTACGTAACGTTGCCAATAAGAAAACATAAACAGCCTACTTACAACACTTCCTTGGGGAACGCCAGATATCGCTTCTGGTTCACTCGATGACTTCCCTTCAGTTACTACGAACCTCATAATTTCTGACAGGAATCACGAATTCCGTCACTCAAATGAGATGACATTCCATGGGCACGCCACCCGATTAGAAGCCACTTGTGAAGAACGATGTCAAACGCCTTCTGAATATCAAAAAATATGGATCAACTTGAGATCCCCTGACGGCAGTACTGATCATTCGTGTGAATAAAGAGGCAGCTGTGTTTCGCTAGAATGATATTCTCTGAATCAGTGCTGATTCACACCCGGGTACGTAGTTCTGAACGTCCACACAGCACAGACGCCCGCCAGGTTCATATTATTGTAAGGACAGCAGTGGGAAATCGTACAACCACCTCAGTATAGATAAGAGGGCTTGTGAGCCCAGACATGTCTACACGAACTGTTGCAAATTGGTTTTTAGCGATGGGACTCTGGGCACGCACACCTCTCGCCCGTCTTCCACTCATTCCTGAATATCGACGTGCACGGCTCAAATGGTGCCATCAGGGGTTCAGTTGGAAGATGGAATAGCGCCCCATGATCTTCAGCGATGAAAGTGGATTCCGCCTGCACGCAGGTGGTGGTCTTTTGCGAGTACGACCTAGAAAACATAAACAGCCTACTTACATAGCCCCCATGCTCCCCAAAAAAAATTATACAAATTGTTTTGGGCAGTGGCCAATAATGATTTGATAAAATTTGCACGCACCTATTTATACAATGTTGGTCAAAAGCTAAAATTTTCTCACAGTCCATAAAGACAGTCCAGATTGTTCATCACAGTAAAATTTCAGTGTTTTTTTTTCAAAGTCTGAGCAGTAAAAGACAATGCACATGGAAGTAGTGGATTTCCATGCAGTCTTGAAGAAGTAGTGTTGTCCTTCCAACTGAAAGACAGTGCTGACTCTTGACATGCTGACAGGTAATGGGCCACAACAGAGCAAACCCACAGCAGAGTCATTCGACGTTTTGAAGAAGATAGGTAGGTAGGTCATCACAGAGCAGACCCACTGTAGTCCTGGTAGAGATTACGGTATTGGTGGGCCACCAGAGGTGTAGACCCACTGCAGTCCTTGTAGAGACAGCCAGCAGCCATCTGTTGCGACTGTGCAGGTGCACAATCACCATCAAAGAGTCTTGCGGAGAATATAGCAAGTCCATAATCCACCACTTGTGCACTCACGAAGTTTTTGGAATTGTCCTGAGAACCAGCAATGCTGTTATCCAGTCCCTTGCTGAATTAGTAACACATGTGCAAACACTAACAGTCCCAACTTCTCACATATTGTGCATTACTATGACCAACAGAAATGTGTGCAGTGAAATGAATGCTTACAAGTTACTTAATTTGATGAACTGGTGTCAATTACAATGTTATAACATGAGAATACAATTACAAAGGTACAAAATACATCATTAAAAACATAACAATACAGATAAAATTTGTAGTACAGGCTTTACAACAGAATAGAAATAAACATATACATCAGTGTTACAGGAATTATGACATGAGTACATACATAAATGATCAGAATAACATGCAAAACATCAACTTCACACATGACCATTAAAACAAAAGAGAATAACTAATGTCTAAGCATATTTATAAGGTAAATAACATATTATTACTGCCAATTATATTTGAGGATAACAGTATTCCTCATCATAGTGAATATAGCTTAGTATTAGAAGAAAAAATTCTATGAAACTACACAGAGACAGGAAGAAAACAAATACACAAGGGTACACAAACGCATAGTGGGATAACACAAGGAAAGGACAGGGTTTGTTTTACTGCAGTATTTGGCAAACAAAACTTTCTTTGCTTCTTGGAGATCTCCCTTCATTCATCATTATTCCCAAAAAGTCCTATCTATACCTCCTTCCTGTATTCTATTCATATCTCTTTCAAAATAAGTATTTCTGATTGTACAATACTCATTTTGGCCCAAATCTTTTTCATATAACTTCTCAATGCATTCTTTCCCTACTGTCCATAGTCAGTTTCTTATATAGTCTACCCTTCTTAAGCTAACTTAAATCTACTGAGCTCAGATGCTAAACTAAGGGACGAGGCAATGCAGCAGCACAAAACAATTAACACAAACAGCAAGGACAAAAAAATGGAAAATTGCAAAGCAAGCTACAGTAAATCTAAATTACCAAGCAATGCAACATTACAACTAATATGAGCCAATGTGCAGCAACAAGAAAAATAAATCAGTAGTAAAACTAGCTTAACAGAGTAATACAAAGTGAAATTTAGTAGCACTATGCCTGGCAAACAGCAGCAGCAGAAGTATTAACTTATATCTAACCATGACACAGCTCAAGCAAAAAAATAGTACACTGAAGACAACTGTGCAGATAAAGGAAATGTATAATCACATCTTAATGTCTATGTAATTAAAGTGGTGCAACACAACTTATTCTACGAAAAATATTACCAAGTAGTTGAAAAGAAAATTATATATGCAGTTATTGTTATCAGTCCATTCTTATTGTTCTTTCCATTCCAAAAGCTCCTTTTTCGAAGAATGTGGATCATAAAATAATTATTTAATAGATCTGTTGACAGAAAGTGTTCACATTAGCAAATGCATCTAAGTTTATTTTATAAAACTAATGCTGCAACACAGCTGGAAAACAGATATCAAATGAAATAAGCAATTACGCAAACCAAAGCATAAAAACATCATTCAATAGCTATGTGGCATTTCGTAAGTCAGTAGCTCTCAACTCTCGTAGAAAGACACTTGTCATAATCAGGTGTGCAGATGTACAAATATTTCCCATCAATTCATAAGCATTTCAGTAATTAGCACAAAGTGTGAGTAATCATATGTTTTCAAGTAATGAGCGTGAAATATTTGCGATGCTTACTACAAAGGAATGTCAATAGCGAGGTTAATGGTCTCTTTTTTTTTCCACCTCTGTCTCTGAAAGGCGCACACACTAATGGCTTTCTTTTGTCAGATGACTACCTCTCAGCTGGGCGCCCAAAACGCATTATGTGCAGGTGGTCACTTACCTCTCTTACTGAAATATTTACAACAGCAGTTTCTGCTACAGTGGCAGTCTCATATAAAAAATTTCACAGGTCAAGAATTAGCGTTACAAATGTGTAGAAACAAATCCTATAAATATAACAGTGTCCAAAAAATTTTCGCCGGCATTGTGATACATTCACGCATTTACACACATTTCATAACTCTTAAAGTACGATTCTCGGTTTCCAACATCCTTTTTCACAAGTCAGAGTCCCTAACCACTATTCATTACTCCTTACCTTATTCGTCGACACTTCTTCAATATTTCATCTTAATAAATATGTAGCATAATCAAATTCCTCATATAACATCAGCTTATTGATCATAAACATACCTCAAAAGCATAATACACATCGTCGTCGTAAAAATAACATCATAACACCTCAGTCAAATCTCAAAAACGTCGTAGCTTCCTGCAATAATTTCAAAACCTAAAAAAATTCTATGCTCATTTAAATAGCGTCATCTACCTCAAACGTACTTTAAAAATCGTGATCCCATACCAAATATATCATTCAAAGCTCTCATAATATCACAATGGGTCTGAAAAAATATGAACAGTTCACAAGGTGCAGACAAAATACAATTTCGTAAGTGTGAAGTTATCCAACGGTGTAATTAAGTAAACATCTGTCACTGCCGTAGTAAAAAGTTTGTCTCTCTCAGGTAAGTGATCAGATAGCTATGTAATTTATGTGTTAGAGCAATATGGTACCGATGTGTAAAGTTGTATAAGCAAATACCATATTAGCTAGGGCTCCTTGTGCTTGCCAAACACATGGTATACAAATTAGGCGTGTACCCCCCTGAGGATTAATGTAATTACACCCTCAGGTGTTACAGATTACAGCAATGGAATGAAATGTATCACGGAAAACTTTCTTTGTAATTCAAAAATCTTTAAAAATAAATGATTTAAGTACAAAATTAATCACTCAAATACGTTTCCTGTAGCGCTAAATGTGCGTCTTTCTGTAAGATGATCTCTGTGGAAGTGTCGTAGTTATTGTCCTCCGAAAGCTAAGTTCTGCAGAAGTCAATGTACTTACCTCATGATAAACAAAAGTGAAATGCTTTGCGTATAGATATCTTAGTTATTACGCTTATTGTTCTGATGAAGAAATTACTGTGCTGTAGCGTATTGTTGTGCTACAAAAGAGGCTGTCTGATTGTAGCTATACCACAAAAGTTACTACTAAAACATGTTTTACTTTCCAGAATAATACAGATACACCGCAAAAGCAACATTGTAAATTGTCACTCATTAGTAGCGTCGTGATAAAATCGTGTAGCTGTCACATAAACTAACCACTGTGTCATCTGGTATCTCCCATAAAGTACTTTAATTCAGAATGTATTTTCAAGTACACGAAAATATTGCATTAAAATCTCATTAGCAGTACTGGTAAATGGTAAATGTTCTAAGTATGTGAGCCTTATAGTCGTTATGTAATCGTGCAACTAACAAGCAAGAATGTACACACACAATAACACTGTGTCGTCTGTTTGCAATAACAATGCATTCGTAATTTCTGTTTGAATAAGTTCTCTTGGTTCTTGACTGGATATTTAATTTTAAACATTGTTGCATGTTAACAGTTTCTAAAGCATACTAGTAACGTGAAGTGAAACGTTTTATGGCAAGGACAAAGTTAAAAAGCAGTTTATCTTTCAATAAACGGTTTTACATGTGAAATGTGGTGTAAACCTTAGCTCTTCCTAGTACGCAGAGTTTCAACTTTAACGCAATTATCAAGTGGTATACGTCCGTAAAGAATACTGGAATTTTGCTCCAGACTAGCGTCAATGTTATTTTTCCCTGAGCCAGCGGGCGCAAGTGGCTGCCTCCGGTGCGAGTCAATGTCTGCTTCTTTGTTGGCGCGCGTCGTTATTGGGGTTTGGAGACCTAACTTCTACTAATTCACTTTGCCGAGACGGCCCTGCCATGTTTAAATTCCGCCAGTTCTGATGCAGTTCAGGTCTGTCGTTACGATCATATCGTCTGTCGTCATGTCGGTAGATTCCATAGTTTCTTTCTTGTCGGTCACGTGGTGGAGAATTTCTCCCTGAATCGTAACTGTGCGCTGGACCATTGCGTCTAAAGTTATTCTGTCTCCCTTGATAATAATTATTTTGGTTCCCATATTGTCTGTTTCTCTGATTGTCTCTGTGATAGTCCTTACCGCAGAGAGGTGATCTTTCCCTGTAATTATTACTGCTCTGCCAACGGTTGTCATACGGGTGGTGTCTGTTTCGGTCACGATTTGTGTTGTGAGAATAGCCTTGTCGTGTCCAGTTATTATTTCTTTCATCGCGGAATTGCGACGGATGTGACCTGTAGTTGTTGTGTTCCTGTTTTCGCGTTACGCGATTGTCAGTGTCAATTTCTAGTTCTTGTAACAGTCCCTGAAAGCTTCAATGTCGTCTTTGCAACGTCCTGCTAAAATAATATGTCGTAAATGTTCAGGCAGTTTGATTAAGCAAATGCGGATGAGTTCTGAGGGGCTGTATAGGTTTGACAGGTACTGATTCTTGTGCAACATGTATTCAAAATATTTCACGAGACTGGAGAATTCAGATTGTTCGAAATGTTTCATCATTATGATGCCATGTTTTACTCGGTCTTGTGTGGCTTGAGACCAATATGCTGAGAGGAAGGCATGGTAAAATTCTCCTTCACTGTGGCAATCGTGAATGACCGATCGCATTCTTACAGCTGGTTCATTCTCTAAGTAGCCACACATAAATTCTAACCTGTGCTCCAATGACCAGTTTGGAGGAAAACAATGAGAGAATTGATGGAGCCACGCTTGTGGATGAATGTCGTTGTCAGAATTCTTAAACGTTTTGGATTTACATGTAGTAATGAACAGCTTATAGTCAAAATCATCGTGTCGGCGAGTAGCATATCGGTCATTGTTACGTCGTGTCGGCGGTTCCATCTCAAAATTCGATGTACCTTGCCAATTCCTTTCATAATTTCTGAAGTGCCCTGTGTTATTATTTTGTGGCTGTTCCGTATTTCTAAGTCCCTCTTCCCGTGTTGGAGCGCGACTGTCCTCTGAAATATGAAATTTTTGTATTACTTGTGCCAACTGATCTTGTACGTCCTGGATTTCTCTTTTGTACTGTGTATTGATTTGATTTTGATTTTCTTTGAATTTTCTTATTTGTTCATACTCTTCTGTGTCAGTGAAGGCTACGGGTCTTGTGTCATTCAGATCATCATCAACCTTTCTAGATAAGTTAGTGACCTGATCCGAAAGTTCGGCTACTTTCTCCGATAGTGTACTTATTTCCTCCATGTATCTTTCTGAACCAATTTTCAGGGTATCTACTGTGTCCTTTAAATTTTCCTGAGTTTTAGCAAGTTGCATAACCGAATTGGTAGGTGCAACTGAGTCCATTTTAGCTTGCAAGGTCTCATGATTTTCATGAACAATAGTTTGCAGTTCTTTTATGGCTGCTTCGTGATTCTGTAATGCATTTTCATGACGCGAAAAAATAGGTTGGAAATGCTCACAAATTTGTGTTTTTACGTCATTACAGACTTTTTGACATTTCGATTCGATGTTATGTAACTCAGTAGTTAAATCTTCACGTGTTTGTTCAAGTGTGGTGTCTAACTTTTGAAGATTTTGTTCCACTGTGTCTAACTGTTGCTGTGTTTGTCTCTGGTATTGTTCCATTGTGTCTAACTTTTGAAGCTTTTGCTGTGTTTGTCTCTGATTTTGTTCCATTGTGTCTAACTTTTGAAGATTTTGTCCCATTTGTTGCATTAATTGTAATAACAATGCATTAGTGTCTGGAATCTGTTCCTCTACGCTTTTCGGCAGTGCATTTGCACCAGCAACATTCACATATTGACAAGCAGAAAATGTGTCTTGACTCATTTGAGAAAACGGTGAGGACCCAAAACCTAAGTCTACAGTATTTGCAATATTGTGTTCTGTCATTTCGGATTCCTGAGGGGAGCTGTTGCCGACCGATCGATCGATAATGCTTCCCTGTTCACTAATTGTTTCACTGTCTACACCATTGTTTGCATCCCGCTCCATTTCCCTATGTACAATTACCAAATTACTACTTTCGACATTAGTTAATTCATTACTCGGTGGCGCTAACGCACTGCTTTCGTCTTCACTGTCATTTCTCAGTTTACTTTGGAGCCTAGTATTACGATTTTCACACGCCATTATTATCACAATATTTCACACGACAACACAGAAAAACACAATTTGAAGAGGAAAAATAGGGGAACACATTAACATAGCACTGAAAATAACATCTAGTGAATTGCAAGCGCAGCTGCGAAATACTTGGTGCAAATCTAAATGCATGCCACAACTGTGTACAATAATGAAAAACCACAACTATCAAGGAAATTCTCTCTATAATTACGCGCTAGCAATAAACAAAAGCTACACTAAATACACAAACTACAAGAAAAAATCAGAAGATTCCAGTGAGGTATCCTCGGCTAAGGGTCGACATATGTAACGTCCCCTTAGAACAATTTATACACGACTGTGCTTAACCTGACACACAATATTATTTAGCGGAACGCAATCTGACTATCAAAGATCCCTGCAAAAGAATGGCCCTGACTAACATTAACCTATACCTTTCACAAATCACTTACCTCACAAAAATCTTCGTTACTGGAACTACTACAATACAGCGAGCGCCACTACTGCCAGCTAAATAAAAGATTCAAACTACGGAAGGCACTAACTACTGATAGCCATAGTTAGCAAATGAAAGATTTCTGTAGAGAACAAACAATGTATTTACCTTAATAGTGTTGAAAAAGCATAATATACATAGCAGTTCATAATATCCATTCTGTACTCAAAAATCCGCCATCTCATTTCCCACATCCACCACTGCTGGCGGCTCACCTCCAACTGCGCAACGCTACGCTCTGTTCACATCCGGCTGCCGCTGCCCAACACTACAATGGCAGACAACAATGCAAACTAGCCACAGACTGCACACAGCACAGCCAGTGATTTTCATATAGAGCGCTACGTAACGTTGCCAATAAGAAAACATAAACAGCCTACTTACAACACTTCCTTGGGGAACGCCAGATATCGCTTCTGGTTCACTCGATGACTTCCCTTCAGTTACTACGAACCTCATAATTTCTGACAGGAATCACGAATTCCGTCACTCAAATGAGATGACATTCCATGGGCACGCCACCCGATTAGAAGCCACTTGTGAAGAACGATGTCAAACGCCTTCTGAATATCAAAAAATATGGATCAACTTGAGATCCCCTGACGGCAGTACTGATCATTCGTGTGAATAAAGAGGCAGCTGTGTTTCGCTAGAATGATATTCTCTGAATCAGTGCTGATTCACACCCGGGTACGTAGTTCTGAACGTCCACACAGCACAGACGCCCGCCAGGTTCATATTATTGTAAGGACAGCAGTGGGAAATCGTACAACCACCTCAGTATAGATAAGAGGGCTTGTGAGCCCAGACATGTCTACACGAACTGTTGCAAATTGGTTTTTAGCGATGGGACTCTGGGCACGCACACCTCTCGCCCGTCTTCCACTCATTCCTGAATATCGACGTGCACGGCTCAAATGGTGCCATCAGGGGTTCAGTTGGAAGATGGAATAGCGCCCCATGATCTTCAGCGATGAAAGCGGATTCCGCCTGCACGCAGGTGGTGGTCTTTTGCGAGTACGACCTAGATCTCGTAAAAACTGTATCATGGAGTGTGTTCGTCACAGACACTCTAGTCCCACCCGATCCTTATGGTCTGGTGTGCGATAAGCTACAACTCTCATTCACCTCTGTCGTTTCTATAGGGGACGCTAACCAGGGATCAGTTGGTGCAGATTAGAGTTAGACAAATTCCTTTGCCATTCTTGCAACAGGAAGTAGATGTGTTTGTCCGACAGGATAATGCTGGCCCGCACACTGCCTGTGAAACTCGAAGTGCTCCGCAAGACGTGCAGTAACCTCTATGGCAAGCCTAATCTCCACACATGTCTCCATTGATGCACGTGTGGGATATGAAGGTACGAAAAGTGCCTCGTGGACTCGTTGACCAACAACTCTTACAGAACTATGTGAACTGGTGGTGCAGAACAGTATTCGCAACCTGAACGATACACTGGGTGCCACAGTCAGCGCCTGCTTTGCGCCTATGGATGCTACAGTATGTACTAACATGGGTGCTTTAACAATGGTTGAAATCTGGTACATGAGAACCGCTTGTGCTATTGAATCTGTGAATGTGATCATTTCATACACTCCGTATGTACTATTGAAACAATAAATCTTGAGTATATTGGAAACCTCCAAAAACGTGAACAATTTTTTTTCTGGCAGTTTGTATGACAATTGTTTTCGCCTGCATCCATTAGTGCTATGCAGCTGACAGCTGGCAACAATGCAGATATCTGTCAGGGATCATTTTACGATAACTCGACTATAGTGCTTGAACTAGTGAAACAAAATTTTTTTAGACGTTAACTTCAGATCTTAAATGTAAATAAAATAATACGTTTAAGTAAACGTGACTACATATTGCTGGGAAGGGATCTGCAATTCATCAATGTGACTTTAAGTATGCCTGATGGTATTCATTAATGACACGTTCACCAGTATTATTCTAACAATTTTTCAACTACTACTAAACAAGCAAGTACAAAGTGTAGGAGCTGATTCCAACCAGAAAAACTATGGGGACTATGGATGCATAATGTCAGTTAACGATGGAGGGAATGTAAACAATACTGTTGTTGTAGATACAGCACACAACAGCTGCTACGATGGTGCTGAGGAGCAGTATAGTTGTAATGACATCAGTAATCACTATATATGGTTACGGGAAGTCGCTGTGGCAGAGTGATGAATCACACTTCTCACTGGAGAGAGGCAAAACTGTAGAAGTGTTAGGAGATGGTTTATGACAGAGTTTTCAAAGCTACATTCACATGATACTAAACCAAAAAACAGTATACTCTGGAAGAAAGATGTACCCACATACAGAGTACATGTCTTTAAATACCAGAACTTATTTTGCAGCATGTAACGCATTTACAGTCGAACAGACTATTCCAACATACAACCAGAGCAGGTAACAAGTTATACAGAAAAGACAATTTTTGAGGGACATTTCACCTTTAAAAGTACATTACATATGTTGGTTATCATCATTACAAGAGCGATGATGTTCACTTGCTTGAGTTAATGAGTATACTGCTGACACACGTCATTCTCGAGGATGAAATAGCGCTAATGAAGTATCGATCGAGGCTTGTCTTCATTAATAATCATGCATCTGACGCGCATCTGGGTCAATTCACTAGCTAGCTACAGGAAATTAAAGCCACTCTACAAATGAGAAATGTGCGGTCTTCCTATGCAATCTTAGCCAATCGTTCATCATCTGCGTCGTTTAGATAATAGTGTTCCATATAAGGGATTTTTTTTGTTGGTTCTTCGTAGCAAAATGTCATGTTTGATTAAAAACTGGCGCAGTAGTTAATTACTTGACACAAATCCAGCCACATTAAAAGTCTGCTTTCCGAATACAAGTAATTTATTCAACAGTAACTATAGTGGCCAGAGAAGGGTTATATAAATGTACACCTTCCTTATTATCGTACGTATGGTAAAATAATAAGTGCAGTCACTCCTTAGTCATGGATGAATCATTTATCTTTACTCATAATTATGACAAGTTGGAACATGTGGCACTGTAATTTTCTGAGAATGGTTTTCCCATTGCCTGCCACTGATATCAAGTGTAGAACAGTATTGGATCACGAAACAAGAATTTTAAATTTTTATGTGTGTAGGATATAATGACAACTTCACTTATATCCCTTTGTGCCCCCATATGCACTCACTACAACAATAAATCATTTTTTTCTTTTTTTTAAATGCCTACTGATGTAACAGAGATCATGGCAACGATACTGGTAGTCCTTCTGGTAAAACACAACTTTTTTCAATCCACACAGTGCAAACTCATCAACAGGACAACAAAAAAAGTAAACTGCTTGCTTATTTACTTTATTTTACACATCTAGTTCAGTAGGACCAAACTGACAAGCAAACGTCCAATCTCATGGAACGTGTCAATACATGAAAATACAATTTAAAAATAATAACAGATAAAATAGAATGTTAATGGCACAAAAAACGACAAGCTATAAATTTATGTAAATGCAAGGAACAATATAACGCAGGAATCAGCTTAATTTTTCAAGGAACTCCTCCAAAGAATAGAGGGAGTGACCACTGGGAAAACCTTCAATTTTGATTTGAAAGCGCGTGGATTCTGGCAAAGATTTTGGAATTCTTCGGCCGGCTTACTGAAGATGCATGCCTTTCTGCACAGGAGTTACAGAAGTGCGATCCAAATGCAGATTTGATTTCTGCCTAGTAATAATTGAGCGAATTCTGTTAATTCTTGGCAATAAACTGATATTGTTAACAAGAAACGACAATGAAGAATATATATATTGAGAGATGAATATCAGAACACCCAGAGTAATGAATAAGGGTTGACAAGAGCTCCGCAAACTTAAGCCACTTATTGCCTGAAGAGTTACCCCAAAATATAATACCAGACGTCATAAGCCAATGAAAATAAGCAAAGTAGACTACTTTTCGTGTCTACCTATCACCTACTTCAGATATTGTTCGAACAGAAAAAATGGTAGCATTAAGTCTTTGAACAAGAACGTTAAAGGGGAGTTTCCATTACAGTTTACTATTTATTTGAACACCTAGAAATTTGAACAATCCAGTTTCTCTAATCACATCCCCATTCCATGAAGTCAAAATGTTGTGTTTTGTTTAATTGTGTGTTAGAAACTAAAAATCCGAGTTTTGCTGTGATTTAGCGTTAGTTTATTGTGTACAAGCCATGAACTTATGTCTTGAACTGCACTATTTTATACCGTGCCAGTGTTGCACACAACACCAAGCCAGTGTCATCAGTGAACAAAAATATCTTAGAATCACCTGTAATACCAGAGGGCAATCATTTATATAAATAAGGAGCACGAATAGCCCCTGCACTGATCCCTGTGGCACCCCCATTTAACTGCATCCCACTCAGAACCCACGTCATAGCCGTTCTCAACACTGAAAAATGACCTTTTGCTGTCTGTTATTAAAGTAAGAGGAGAACCAATTATGAGCTCCTCCCAATATTCCATAATGGCCCAACTTCTGGAACAATATTTCGTGAGCAACACAGTCAAAAGCCATATTTAAATCAAAAAGATGCCTAGTGTTTGAAATCTTTTGGTTAATCCACCCAGTAATTCACAGAGAGAAGAGAATATAGCACTTTCAGTTGTTAAACCACTGCTAAAACTGAGCTGTACATTCGACAGCAAATTATGTGAAGTAAAATGATCAGTTGTCGTTACATACAGTGGCTTCTCAATAACTGTAGCAAACACTAAGGACACAGAAACAGGTCTAAAATTGTCTACATTATCTCTTTCTCTCTTTTTTTAAAAAGCATCTTTACTACTGGGTACTTTAATCCTTCAGGAAACTGACCATTCTTAAGGAGAAAATTGCAAATATGGCTAAATACAGGGCTAGCATGTGCAGCACAGTACTTTAATATTGTGCTAGATACTCCATCATACCCACGAGAATCTTTAGTCTTCAGTGATTTAATTATTGACTCAGTCTCCTCCTTGTCAGTATCATATAGGAGTATTTCAGATATCAGTCTCGAAAAGACATTTTCCAAGAGAGGTATATGATTCCCTGTAGAAAGTAAGGTTTTATTTAATTCACGTACAATGTTCAGAAAGCGATTGTTAAATACTGTACACACATCTGGCTTATCAGTAGCAGAGACATTTTTGTACGTAGTGGCTTTATATTGTCGACGTTGGCCTGCTGATCAGACGCTTCCTACAAAACTGACCATATGGTTTTAATTTATCCTGTGACTTACCTCTTTTATTTGCATACCACATACTCTTTGCCTTCCTAATAACATTTTAAGGTCCTTACAATACAGTCTGTAATGGGCTGCAGTAGCGTAATTGTGACTACTTCTAACATTTTGATATAATTCCCATACCGTTCTGCATGACGTGCTTGTTCCACTAGTCAGCCATCCAGGCTGCCTTTTAGTGCTAGCACCTGGTTGAGAACATTAGATTTGGAAGCATCTTCCAAAGAGCATGAGAAATTATTAAGTAAAGCATTATATTTGTCATGTATATTATTGGAACTGTAAACACCATGCCACTCTTGTTCCTTAATGAAGCTTAAAAAATTCTCTATTGTCATTGGATTAGCTTGTCTACATGGTTTGTAATTATACATAGCATTTGTTTGAGTACACAAATTTTTTCGTGTTAAAATTTGTGCATCAAGGTCTGAAAGGCCATTCACCCTTTTACTAACATAATGCTCATCTAGTAATGAAGAATATATAAAAATATTGTCTATGGCTGTGCTACTGTTGCCCTGCATCCTGGTTGGAAAAACACAGTCCGCACCAGATCGTATGAATTTAGGGGATCTTCCAACATCCTTTTTCTTGCACAGTCACATACAGAGTTATTATTGAAGTCACCACATACAACTAATTATTGGTACATCCTATAAACTGAACCAAGAGCCCTCGCTAGCTTGAGCAGAAGTGCTCTGAAGTCAGAGTTAGGAGATCTATAAATAACAACAATTAGAAGTTCAGTTTCACTAAATTCAACTGCCCAGCACAACATTCCAGTACTTATTCAGTGCAGTGGCATGATACGTCCATGGATTCAAGTGGAATTTTGTTTTTTACGTACATGACCGCTCCTCCAGTCCACAAAGAACCTCTTGGAAAACAGCTAGATAATTTGTATACTGATAAAGGGAGCCTTTGAATTGTCAAATTATTTAAGTGGTGCTCCGATATACCCATAATGTCAGAGTCAGCATCTATAAGCGTTTCACTAACTTTAATACCTCTTATCGTGTTCATGTGTCTCTGTGTTTTTTAGAAAAGGTTGTAACAACACTAACGTTATCCTACTGTATATATAATTCATTTTTTCTTCTGAATTTCAATAAGTTAGTATAGTCGATGTTCTGATTTCATTTCTTTTTTTGTTTCATGTCATTATGTTGAAGAAGCTATAAACAATTTTCTAGGTAAATTTTAATATTTATGTCAAATTTCAAGTAATGTAGTAATCAAAGGGAAGTGGAACTAATGTTGGAAATAATGTAAGATGTGAAAGATGTAATTGTATGCCTGGTCCATACGTAGGTAATGTATTAGAATATGTGGAATGTAAAACCTTTGGTGAATACCCTGTCTGTAGGGGAGCAGGAAAAGGTGGAGGTAGGCGAGCGCGGGAAAATTCACACAGGCACGGTACGATACAACGGGCTGAGCAGTAGTAGCCGTCGGAGTTGGGCATCGATCTGAGAAACACGTGCTGGATCGAGGAGGCTCTCTTGGAAAAAGTGGTTTCATTGAGCCTCGGATGCGCTGTTTCCGACGCCTATACAGCCTGGCAATATTCCATAGGCACTAAATGGAAAAGCATTGCGACGCCATGAAGAAGTAAAGTGCCGATATTTCATGATCCATTGCTGTAATTGCACGTGTGCTTTGTGCCTCGCCGTCTCGCCGCCTGCCGACCGCCTCATCGATATGAACAGGTTGAAACTTTCAGTACTGTATTCGTGTGGACCAGTGTCACTTTTGCTACATACTGTTCAATAATAACTTAAATTTTACCAGAACTGTCTTATCAATTAATTATCCTCACAACTAACCTAGACAGGGTCCTTTCCACATGTTGTGCAATCCGAGTATCCTAAGATGAAGATTTAAAGTTTATGTTAATAATTATTACCTGCAGACCTATCACTGTTAAAAGGATATTTAATGAACTTTGTTGTTAATGAATACTGGACGAATAATATAGGTATGACAAAGTTGGAAGATAATGTTGAAATTGGTTTAGTAATGAAGTTTATTTAAATTGGGACAAAAGTAACAGTAGTTAAATGAGCAGGAAATAAGACAAAAAAGAGTGATAAATCATACTTTGGAAATCTTGAATGCTTAATTCTTTCAATAATTAAAATTCCAATGCAGTGATCATAACAGTTTCAGGGTCTCCCCCCCCCCATTTCTTTCTTTTCTATTTATTTAAAACCTGAAGTGTACTGAACTGCTTTGACCAGCAAAGTTAAAGTCAATATAAAACCTAAATTTATCAATGTTTTAGCCTTCTTAAAAATTGACATTGTATGTGTGTTTCAAAAGTGCTGTTTCTAGGGTAACCTATGCTCGATTTCAGTCGGATCAATAAACAAAACGCAGTTTGTAGTAATCATTATAGTGCAATGTTGTGTATTTATAGTTTGTCCAAATTAGTACAGAAAGTGAAAATATTAGTTCAGTAGATTTTTCTGGTTCAAAATTTACCATATAATGCAGTATTACTACGTGTTGTTATGCTTGAACGTACATCCACTTGTACAGGGAAAGAACTCAGTTAATGCCTAATTAGGCTGACGACCGTATTATTAATAATTGGTAGCATCTGCTGTGTATGTTTCTTGTCCGTCCAAACGTGTAATTGCACTTTAGACTTGATTGGCGTATCATTGTTGTTACTGAGTGGGTGTAAGTCTGATTTTGCCTCCATTCAGGTACACGCGGTCAACATATTTACCAAAATCCTTTCTTATAAGGTGAAGCCCGTCAACTTACCATAGTACAGGCTTTAAAGAGTTAACGTACGCGAGAGCGGAGATGTTACAAGTGGCTTCACGGTGACAGGACATCCAGTTGCTGTCAGTCACAAATTAACGTGAATACCGAACAGTGGATGTTCAGTGGCACGAATTGTAATAATATTCAGTAAAATAAATAGCAGTGAACGTCAAGTACGGTAGTGTGGTGTAATTTGCATTCAGTATGGACAGGAAAGTAGAGAGAGTAGATGTGCCGAGCGTAATGGAAGAGGCGCATGGCAATAGCAGGAGTTTACGTGGCCAGATAACAGATGGCGTTAGCGAAAGGCAATTGGCGTATATACAGTATCACGAACATGTTAACGAACAGATTGAAATGTCGAGATTGCCTCGAACACAACAAGGGATAAAACAAGAAGTAGGGGATGACTTTGTAGACGATAGTGGGTACGTAAACGAATCCACTGACATGTTTGATTCTCCACAGATAAAGAAAGAAACGAAAGAAACTTTTGAAGTAGGATCGGAACTCACCGATTCCGTAGAACTAAAACGTGTGAAAATTTTAAGCGTGAACGATTTATTTGAACAATTAACCAAACAAATTGCAGGACAGAATGATCAGCTTAAAACACATGTTGACGAGCTCAAAGCACAGAATGATCAGCTTAAAACACACGTTGATGAGCAGCTTAAAATACAAGTTGGTCAGGTTAAAGCACAGGTCGAAGTGCAAGGAATTAAAATTAGTAAACAAATAGAACAAGTAGAACAAAAAGTGGGTAATTTAAGCTCTGTGGTAAATACTATGCAGTTTGAAATAGACACAATTAACAAAAATATGGATAACATGCAAGGGGAAATTGACAACCTTAACAGTAGGTTTGATGTTGAAATTCTCAACATGCAAGAGAAAGTAGAGCCTCTCTGGTTGAGACAAAAGTAGTCGAAAAAATTTTCGGTCTTAAAACTGAGATCGTAAACGAATGTCAACACGGAATATCACAGTTGAAAAAGGCAGTTTCTGACACTGAAAGAGATTTAGGCGAAAAAGTGACCGGATGTGTACAAAAATGTGAACAAAATACTTCAAAAATTCAAGGCAAAATTTTCGATCTTGAGACTAAAATCAAAGATAGGCCTGGTGTTGTCTATAATGGCACACCACTTACGAAGCTATTGGAAGGTGAGGAACGCTTTGATCCCGCCAAGAAACATAACGGATGGCATCCGTTAGATTTCATTAAAAATTGCGAGAGGATATTTCCTGAACACTTGTCTGATCAGGAAAAGATAAACGTAGTAATTAGCGCCTTAGCAGGTGACGCTAAGCGCTGGGGAATTAATTTGAATACCGAACGAATGGCGTTCGAAGAATTTAAGCAAAAGTTTACGGAATAATATTGGTCCGAACAAAAACAGGATCATTTGTGGCGCGAGTTTATCATGGCCAAACTTCATGATAAGAGGGGCAGGAATTCTTTAAAAGATTTCTGCGAATATTGGTACCGAAAATTGACGCATTTAAGAGGGAGAAGATCCGATTCAGAAATTATATGGGAGCTATATAAAAAGCTTCCAGAAGATTCAAAGAGATATGTGGGAAGCAATCATCGTAGCTTCCAAGCATTTCTCGAGAGGGTCGAAGACGAAGACCACAGGCGCGAAAGTCGTGCCAATTATCAAAATTTTAGTAACAGAAATAGTCGTAATAATGACGAAAGAAATGACGGCGATGGATTTCGCGTCAATATGATACAAAGAGGAAGAGGTAGAGGAAGAGGAAGAGGAAGTTATCTAGGTCGCGGTAGAGGGTATACCGTGCAAGATAATAATGACGCGGGAAACTGATTTCCGCGAACGTTGCAGGCCAAACGGAAGCGGACAATACATACCGGCCCCGATTTAAGAAAAGTTACCGGACCGACAGTAAAGTTATGAGACAGATTAGAGACGGGCGTGGAAGGACGCAACGTGTTGTTGCAAAACAAGCGTCAGGTGCGAGCATAAATGAGTCATCGTTGCCGCGCAGAGCGCTACATGTTAACAGGCAATGGCCCAACCTAGCAGAACAGCTGTTCAGAGAGAAGCCGCTAGCAATGCGGCAGTATTAGATACGAACACTGCCGTAAGAACTGGTGAATACATTACGGGTGGTAATTCCGTGGCGAAGGAAATAGTAGATGAAACAGTGGATACACAGAGAGGTGCGGTTAGCAGTGTTAGCAATAAAGTAAATGGCGAGAATGAACTAGCAGAAGTAACCAATTGGTGTGTGCAGATCGACGATCTGTACAAGGGCCTCAAGCAATGCGAGTGGGAGGATTTTAAGAAGGAGTATGAGGCAAGGAAGTTGATTAGTGAAAAAGGAGATAATAGGGACGTCGATAAGGTGACGTGGCCCAAAGTTGAAGAGGAGAGAGTAAATAGCGCCGCGCTGAGTACGCGTGCTGCCCATAGGACGATGATTAAAGATAGGAAGGAATTGGAGGATGAAATCCTAAGCATTGACGAGGAAGTAACTTCTGTTAACGATCCGCCAACAGTACGAGCTGCTACCGAAAGGCACCGTGAGGAAGAGACAGGTAATTACCTAAAAGTAATTGAAGTCCACGAGGATTACACTAAATATGAAGTAACAGTAGATGTGAGTAAAGCTGATAATGAGGACGTTTTGCCGAAAGAGGATACTGAGTTAAAATCAAAACCTGACGAAACTGCAGAGGGAGAACTTAGTGCCTGTCTCAGAAAAGCTTTTATGTTAGAACCTGAAAGCGATCCAGAATGGTCGGATTCGGATGACAGTTCAGAGGACGAGTATTTCGGTACTAGTGAAAATAATGGGGATACAGCTAATTGCGATATTGTACCTAATAATGACGAAGTTTCAAAACCAAATCCAGATGTTGAGACTGAACAAAGAAAGAAAGAACCACCTGATGACTCAGTGTATATTTGCAAAGAGTTCAAGGAAGTAAAGACTTTGAACTCCAGAAACCGAGAAAGCCGCCGGATATAAATGGTTCACAGGTCAGGAACATATCTTGGGACGATGTCACAGTCGACCAAGGTGCATTGCGGAAAAAACAAGAAGGGGCATGATTTAGAGTCTGGGGCAAGTTTATATCGGACTTTGAGAATGTCATGAACACCTTGCATCATGAATCTACTGGGTTCCCACTGGAAGAAATTTTGTTAGGCAGCAGAAGTAAAAGTTTAATTGAGGAAAAACTAGAGTTTCCGCCTTGTACAAGCTTGGGGTTGAGTCAAAAGAAAGAATTAGTCAGAAAAAGGGCAAAGCAAAAGGCTGAATCGAGATCTAAAAGACATGATAAAAATCTGAAAGTTTCAAAATTTAAAATTGGGATTATGTTCTTTTAAAAACCCACGAAAAATCTAGTGAACTGAACCATGAAATTTCCAAATTTAAATATATTTATAATGGACCGTATATAATACAGAACATTCCACACGATAATGCTTACTACCTGATCTACCCAAAATCCAAAAGACCTTTAGGTGTAAGAAATGTTGTGGACCTGAAACTGTATGTTCCTAGAAGTGAGTGAACTAAGTACAATCAGAAAACAATTTACAGTAAATATGCTGTATATTGTGCTGAAGCTAATTTATGCCAAATGTAACAAACCTTTGTAACTTAGGTAGACCAATATCAGTGTACTAATGTAATTATGTGAGTTTCAGATTACCAATTGTACTATAAATGTAAAGAGGTATGGAGAAAAAGGGCTGAAAAGAAAGGATAAATGCTGTCAGCCAGATAAAAGATGGGATTGTCAAAAATGAAAATGGGCAGTGTATGAGCCATAATATAAAGGACTGCCAAACACCAAAGAGGGCAGATAAATAGTCAAAGGAGAATTGTAAGTGTGATACAGGAGATGTGACAATATGAGGTGAAAAGGACTGCCCAAATCTGAATAATACGCAGCAAATGTGTGTAGTAATTTTTTAAATTTTATTGTGTGTTTTTTTTAGTAAATGAGGAAATGGACTGCCATTCAATGCAAGCAGCAACAAATTGTTTTATAGTGTATATAGATATTTGTATTTGCTTTTGTAAATAAGTGTTTGTGTTCCAAATTTGGTTTTTATTTGTCTGAGAAATTGAACAATGATGAGTAATTTGCTACTTAAATAATGTTGTGATAGGAGGTTGGACTGTGCCAAAGGCACTTAAACAAACGATAGGTAAATGTTCTTGATATGTAAAAAAAAATATAGACTTATGTAAAGTGAGTGAAAGGAAGTTTGTGGTATAAATTTTTTTTTATGGGACGATCACACAAAGATTCAGAACCACTGCATAAATATAAAGTTCAGTGTTCCCATCAAATTTGCACTTAGTGAAATTTAATGGAAACAGGGGCATGTGTAACAACACTAACGTTATCCTACTGTATATGTAATACATTTTTTTCTTCTGAATTTCAATAAGTTAGTATAATCGATGTTCTGATTTCATTTCTTTTTTTGTTTCATGTCATTATGTTGAAGAAGCTATAAACAATTTTCGAGGTAAATTTTAATATTTATGTCAAATTTCAAGTAATGTAGTAATCAAAGGGAAGTGGAACTAATGTTGGAAATAATGTAAGATGTGAAAGATGTAATTGTATGCCTGGTCCATACGTAGGTAATGTATTGGAATATGTGGAATGTAAAACCTTTGGTGAATACCCTGTCTGTAGGGGAGCAGGAAAAGGTGGAGGTAGGTGAGCACGGGAAAATTCACACGGGCACGGTACGACACAACGGGCTCAGCAGTAGTAGTCGTCGGAGTTGGGCATCGATCTGAGAAACACGTGCTGGATCGAGGAGGCTCTCCTGGAAAAAGTGGTTTCGTTGAGCCTCGGATGCGCTGTTTCCGACGCCTATACAGCCTGGCAATATTCCATAGGCACTAAATGGAAAAGCATTGCGACGCCATGAAGAAGTAAAGTGCCGATATTTCATGATCCATTGCTGTAATTGCACGTGTGCTTTGTGCCTCGCCGTCTCGCCACCTGCTGACCGCCTCATCGATACGAACAGGTTGAAACTTTCAGTACTGTATTCGTGTGGACCAGTGTCACTTTTGCTACATACTGTTCAATAATAACTTAAATTTTACCAGAACTGTCTTATCAATTAATTATCCTCACAACTAACCTAGACAGGGTCCTTTCCACATGTTGTGCAATCCGAGTATCCTAAGATGAAGATTTAAAGTTTATGTTAATAATTATTACCTGCAGACCTATCACTGTTAAAAGGATATTTAATGAACTTTGTTGTTAATGAATACTGGACGAATAATATACACTCCTGGAAATTGAAATAAGAACACCGTGAATTCATTGTCCCAGGAAGGGGAAACTTTATTGACGCATTCCTGGGGTCAGATACATCACATGATCACACTGACAGAACCACAGGCACATAGACACAGGCAACAGAGCATGCACAATGTCGGCACTAGTACAGTGTATATCCACCTTTCGCAGCAATGCAGGCTGCTATTCTCCCATGGAGACGATCGTAGAGATGCTGGATGTAGTCCTGTGGAACGGCTTGCCATGCCATTTCCACCTGGCGCCTCAGTTGGACCAGCGTTCGTGCTGGACGTGCAGACCGCGTGAGACGACACTTCATCCAGTCCCAAACATGCTCAATGGGGGACAGATCCGGAGATCTTGCTGGCCAGGGTAGTTGACTTACACCTTCTAGAGCACGTTGGGTGGCACGGGATACATGCGGACGTGCATTGTCCTGTTGGAACAGCAAGTTCCCTTGCCGGTCTAGGAATGGTAGAACGATGGGTTCGATGACGGTTTGGATGTGCCGTGCACTATTCAGTGTCCCCTCGACGATCACCAGTGGTGTACAGCCAGTGTAGGAGATCGCTCCCCACACCATGATGCCGGGTGTTGGCCTTGTGTGCCTCGGTCGTATGCAGTCCTGATTGTGGCGCTCACCTGCACGGCGCCAAACACGCATACGACCATCATTGGCACCAAGGCAGAAGTGACTCTCATCGCTGAAGACGACACGTCTCCATTCGTCCCTCCATTCAAGCCTGTCGCGACACCACTGGAGGCGGGCTGCACGATGTTGGGGCGTGAGCGGAAGACGGCCTAACGGTGTGCGGGACCGTAGCCCAGCTTCATGGAGACGGTTGCGAATGGTCCTCGCCGATACCCCAGGAGCAACAGTGTCCCTAATTTGCTGGGAAGTGGCGGTGCGGTCCCCTACGGCACTGTGTAGGATCCTACGGTCTTGGCGTGCATCCGTGCGTCGCTGCGGTCCGGTCCCAGGTCGACGGGCACGTGCACCTTCCGCCGACCACTGGCGGCAACATCGATGTACTGTGGAGACCTCACGCCCCACGTGTTGAGCAATTCGGCGGTACGTCCACCCGGCCTCCCGCATGCCCACTATACGCCCTCGCTCAAAGTCCGTCAGCTGCACATACGGTTCACGTCCACGCTGTCGCGGCATGCTACCAGTGTTAAAGACTGCGATGGAGCTCCGTATGGCACGGCAAACTGGCTGACACTGACGGCGGCGGTGCACAAATGCTGCGCAGCTAGCGCCATTCGACGGCCAACACCGCGGTTCCTGGTGTGTCCGCTGTGCCGTGCGTGTGATCATTGCTTGTACAGCACTCTCGCAGTGTCAGGAGCAAGTATGGTGGGTCTGACACACCGGTGTCAATGTGTTCATTTTTCCATTTCCAGGAGTGTAGGTATGACAAAGTTGGAAGATAATGTTGAAATTGGTTTAGTAATGAAGTTTATTTAAATTGGGACAAAAGTAACAGTAGTTAAATGAGCAGGAAATAAGACAAAAAAGAGTGATAAATCATACTTTGGAAATCTTGAATGCTTAATTCTTTCAATAATTAAAATTCCAATGCAGTGATCATAACAGTTTCAGGGTCTCCCCCCCCCCCCCCATTTCTTTCTTTTCTATTTATTTAAAACCTGAAGTGTACTGAACTGCTTTGACCGGCAAAGTTAAAGTCAATATAAAACCTAAATTTATCAGTGTTTTAGCCTTCTTAAAAATTGACATTGTATGTGTGTTTCAAAAGTGCTGTTTCTAGGGTAACCTATGCCCGATTTCAGTCGGATCAATAAACAAAACGCAGTTTGTAGTAATCATTATAGTGCAATGTTGTGTATTTATAGCTTGTCCAAATTAGTACAGAAAGTGAAAATATTAGTTCAGTAGATTTTTCTGGTTCAAAATTTACCATATAATGCAGTATTACTACGTGTTGTTATGCTTGCACGTACATCCACTTGTACAGGGAAAGAACTCAGTTAATGCCTAATTAGGCTGGCGACCGTATTATTAATAATTGGTAGCATCTGCTGTGTATGTTTCTTGTCCGTCCAAACGTGTAATTGCACTTTAGACTTGATTGGCGTATCATTGTTGTTACTGAGTGGGTGTAAGTCTGATTTTGCCTCCATTCAGGTACACGCGGTCAACATATTTACCAAAATCCTTTCTTATAAGGTGAAGCCCGTCAACTTACCATAGTACAGGCTTTAAAGAGTTAATGTACGCGAAAGCGGAGACGTTACAAGGTCATTTGACTGTATTATCAAATCGTGTTTGTAAATAATAAGACATGATCCTGATAGATGGCTGTTACTTTTGTAGGCCTTAGTTCACAACTCTTACATACAACACAGCTTTGCATTACACAGTTAGGACGTCATGTGGTGAACATAATATTAACAGCTGATAAATTGCTGAACCATAATAACGGTACTCATCAAGTGTAAATAATTTTTGTAACAGTGCTGAGCCATGTGGACATCGTGCCATGAAACTAATATAGTTGTAGATACATCCATAATACTTTCATTAGACTACAAGGTCGTCTTAGATTACTACAGAAAACGGTCAATAGTTTATACAGGATGTAGGGACGAGCTTAGTTTGAAATCTGTTTGAATGATGATGTTTTGTAGCTCTGTATTTTAGATGAACGCTGTGCAAGCTACTGTCCAGTCAGGTATGCTGATTGCTACAGTTCCATATATCCTGATCTCATTCCCTGTGGTGAAAGTCTGACAAAAAGTTTTCAGGGTTGTCTAATGCAGCTTCTCAGTTCTACTCTGGAAGTTCACTAAAGTTGATTGATTCGCAACTTTATCCTATTTGACAAATGGTTTGTGATAACTACTTATATTAATTACAAAAATTTGTTACATTTGAGCCTGGTGTTTTTAGATAATAAATAAAGCATTAAGTCCTGAAGGTTGTTTCTGTTCTTTGAAAAGAGCGAATTACATACATAGGAGTGATATTTCAGACAAATGGAAGAATAAAAATTCTAATGCTCCTGCAAAGATTACTAACAGTACTCCACCAGAAATAGCACATTAGAAGTCATCATACAGCACACACTGTCATATACACTGCCAGAAAAAATTCGTACACCTGGAAAGACGATGTTGATCTTGATCTGATGACGGTATTTGATACCTGGGGGATAATACATGTACTGATAATTCTTTCAACATCGTAAGCCCACTGATAGGTAGTGGCATAGCTTGGCATAACTACCAGAGTGACAGCTATGTTTGTCCCTTAGTAGGGAATGCACAAAGCCAGAAGACTCAGTATGGTCCAAACGCATGAAGCAAGCAGACAACAATGCCACGTAGAAGCACTCGTGCTTCCTACAACCAAGTGAACGAGTTTGAAAGGGGTCAAAATACGGCCTTCCGAGTGACGGATGGTCCTTTCGGAAAAAGGCCTCACAAGTTGGACGTGCTGCGTCAGTTGTGCAACGATGCTGGTATCAGTGGCCACGTGAAAATACTTACACTCATAGACAAGGTTCTGGACGTCCACACAGCACGAACGCCCGATAGGGTCGTCTAAACGTAAGGGCAGCACTGGTAGATCATACAGTCACCACAGGACAGATGAGAGGGCTTATGAGCCCCGATGTGTCAACACGAATTGTTGCGAATCGTAAATTAGGAGTGGGGCTACACGAACAGCTCTAGCCCGTGTTCCACTCACGCCAGAGCGTGGACGTGCACGGCTGGGCTGGTGCCGCCAGGGGATCACTTGGAAGATGGAATGGCGTGCCGTCATCTACAGTGCTGAAAGGATATTCTGCTTGCACTCAAGTGCCCGTACACTCTTCGTGAAACCCGAAGTGCTCTGTAAGACGTGCTAATCCTCCCCTGGCCGGCACTATCTCTGGACTTGTCTCATTCGAGCTTGTGTGAGGTATGATGGTACGAGAAGTGACTTGTGTCACTCGTCAACCAACAACTCTTACAGAACTGTATGAACATTCGAGCAGGCGTGGCATAACGTATCCCAGTTCACTAATCGCCGTGGTACGATAGACTGGGTGCCAGAGTAGATCATTCATTGCCGCCCATGATGGCTACCCAGGTAGTACTACGGTTTCAGAATGAGTCGAAACATGCTACCTCAGCACCGCTTGTGCTACTGATCTGTAAATGTAATCACTTCATCTACTCCATATGCACTGTTACAACGTTAAACCTTGAGTTAGTTGGAAACCAACAATGGAGTGTACTAATTTTTTTCCAACTGTGTAGCTGGATCAGCCCAACGGCTCATAAATAGACAGTGTATCTCAATATACACGAGAATACCTGAGTGAGCAACCATATTAAAATAACAGGCATGACTAATTTTCTTTGACTTAGTGCGTGTAGCGCTCGGAACTGCATAGGACTGTTTACCCCGAGTCCGTGTACTTCTACGCACAGGTGGATGCAAAAGCTAATCATCTAAAAGAAAATTATTTGGCAGCAATCCAAGATCCCGATTACGTGACCAAAACAACTCCCTCTAAGGGCGCTGCTCGTCTGACCTTATCTCAACTAGATACTCGTAGCTGAGTTTGTGCAGCGTATTTGAGCAGACATGGATTAGAGCAGAAATAACTGTTCAATACGTAGAGTTAGAAATGAATATATTGAACTTCAGACAACAGTAATGCAGATTACTAGTTAACAGTTCAATTCGTGTACATATTCAACTTTACTAAACTAGCTTACAGATTTGGAAGCATAATCTGCAAATCCAAAGTAGCTTTGTCTTTCTCATAAAACTTAGTGCCTTAGTAATGAGTACAATGAGTACAATGATGCGGTAATCAGCTTCTAAACACTTAATAATTCGCTGTTACTCAGAATTACATCACTGAATATGAACTCGCGTAAATATATTGGCGCGCGAACGAACACAAAGTCGCGATCCAACTCACCGCAGACGGGTGCTTAGAACTTAGAACAACATCATAACTTGGAAGGGTGGCAGTGCTAATATGATGTACCACACAAGTTATTCAGAATCATTACTTTCCATTGAGAGTAAATGATTTATCAGAATTCACTGTTCATCTTAAAACGTCTCTTATATAAAACACGTGTTATTACTCGAAGCAATGTTCTTCCTATTCCACTGCTTAATCTAATGGCTGATTTCTTCTTCAAACAAGAAGCGTATGGTAAACAATGCTGACAAAACCTGTAATTGACAGAGAACAAACAGCCCATCAAAGATCAAGTTTCTGATGCCGTGGTTATGAAGAGAATATACAAACATACCAGAATCAACGTGTGATTAAGCTGGCTAGTTAGATACATATAATTATAGAAATATTTAACATGAATATTGCAAAAGCAGAATAGGTGATGAGAAAACGAAACAGCTGAGAACAGGCACCTTTTATATAAGTTTTCAATCACAGCTACAGTGATAGTAGCTACCATTTATAAACGAAATGTCGTAACAGCTAATATTTTCCATCATATACGGTAATTTCAGAAAATAAAAACTATAGGTTGATAGTGTTACTGACTACCTCATGTTCATTTTCCCATGTTTTACTTATTGCTATGAGACAAATGGAACATTGACAGATGTAGTCTGACGTGAGTGGTGCAATCCATGTTGTTACCAGGCGGCAATCGGTCTTGGCCACTGCTCGATATGCTACACAGCACTTTGGAGAAAAGCAATGTCAGCTGCTGTTACACACAGCGCGCCGCCAGGGTCAGGTTATGCCAGGCGTCCACTGAAGAGACTCTAACTGGAGATGGCTGTGCACAGAACTTAAATACCGAGAGGAAGCGGAAGTGCTTTACACCAGGCGTGGTAACAAAGTGTGCCATGCTAGTTCGTGCTCTACCTGTTTCTCAACGCGAGCTACATTCCTTCTCCCACACGTTGCAATGTGGAACTCACTCGCTTAGCAGAACTGTTACCCAAAAAACTTACCTCAGGAGCAGATATCAGATCTCATACAAACACAGATCATTTACATTTATACTGCGTGTTCGAAAGTCATCGGAAGGCACAATGTGTGATTTCGGTCGTCTGTGACAGCAGCCTATGCACTACATCAGTCTAACTATAGTCCTGGTATGAACTGGTGCTTGAAGCAACTCATTCAAATCAGCGACGTTCTGTCTCCCAGTACTGGTTGGGTTGGCCGGGCGGTTCTAGGTGCTACAGTCTGGAACCGCGCGACCGCTACGGCCGCAGGTTCGAATCCTGCCTCGGGCTTGGATATGTCTGATGTCCTTAGGTTTAAGTAGTTCTAAGTTCTAGGGGACTGATGACTTAAGTTAAGTCCCATAGTGCTCAGAGCCATTTGTGTCCCAGTAGACTGTTGATCACCCTGTTTGGTCATCCTCACACTTAACACTCTCATCTGTGTAGATTATACAAACCTGCTTTACATTAGCGCCTGACATGTTACTTATTGATAAATCTCTAAAAAGTACACTGCACAGCCAAAGAAACTGTTATAGGCATGCGTTTTCTAATACAGGCAGAACACGGCGCCGCAGTCGGCAAAGTCTTTGTAAAACCCGAATTGTCTGGCGCAGTTGTTTACTGCTGCTTCAATGACAGATTAGAAAGATTTATGTGGGTTTGAACGTGAAGTTATAGACGGCACACGAGCGATGGTGCACTGCTTCTCCGAGGTAGCTATGAAGTGCGAATTTTCACTTATGACCATTTCAGAGTGTACCGTGAATATCCGGAATCCGGTAAAACATCAAATATCCGACATTGCTGCTGCCGGAAAACGATCCTTCGAGAACGGGACCAATGACAACTGAAGCGAATTGTTCAACGTGATAAAAGTGCAAACCTTCCGAAAATATCTGCAGATTTCAATGCTGGGCCATTAGCAAGTGTCAGCTTGCAAACCATTCCGCGAAACATCATCGATATGGGTTTTCTGAGCCGAACGCCCATTCGTGTACCCTTGATGACAGCACGACACAAAAGCATGACGCCTCGCCAGGGCCCGTCGACACCTACATTGGACTGTTGATAACTGGAAACATGTTACCTGTTCGGACGAATCTCGTTTCAGACTGTATGGAGCGGATGAAAGTGTACGGGCATGGAGACAACCTCACGAATCCATGGTCCTCCATGTCAGTAAGGGACTGTTCAAGCCGGGGGATGTTCTGTAGTGGTGAAGGGCGTGTGCATTTGGAGTGACATGGGACCCCTGACGCCTGGTGACATGTACGTAAGCATCCTGCCTGATCACCTGCATCCATTCATGTCTATTGCGCTTTCTGACGGACTTGGGCAATTCCAGAAGAACAATGAGACACCACAAACGTTCAGAATTGCTACAGAGTAACTCCAGGAACAGTCTTCTGACGTTAAACACTTCTTCCGCTGGCCACCAAGCTAGCCAGGCCTGAACATTATTGAACATATCTGCGATGCCTTGCAACGCGTTGTACAGAAGAGATCTCTACACTTCCGTATTCTTACGGATTTATGGACAGCCAGCACTACTTCAGACATTTGTCAGGCCCACACCACGTCGTGTTGCGGCACTTCTGCGTGCTCGCGGGGGCCCTACGAGAAGTTAGGCAGGTGTACCAGTTTCTTTGAGGCATGATCATTGTCTTTTCGATCAAGACTGAAAGTATTTTGGAAAAGGCTAATTTTGCAAACAGTTTACGTGCCTCTGTGGTTAAAGTAAACCGTTTATTGCAAGATCGCGCCAAGGCAACTGTGGTGCAACACAGGCCGTAGATGACGGGATTGAACGATGGCCGCAGAGGTATATGAGGCCAAGTAGGTGTGTAACTGTTGAGCAAATGACCGCCCACACAGTACTAAAGGGCTACCAACAGTGTGTCTTCAACAGCAGTTCAGCAAATGTTGCTACGATGGGCCCTCGCAGCAGGTGCCTGGTTCAAGCACCCATGTTGACTGCTGTTCATCGGTGACAAAGACTGGAATTTACACCTCACTACCGCAACTGGACGTGCAGTGAGTGGTGAGAGGTCAACCTTTCAGAAGAATCATCTTTTGTGCTCCCTCAGATGTGAGACGCTGAAAGCAGACACCCTGCAACAAGCCTCTGAAGGAGCCACTCAAAACCAAGGAACCTTATGGTTTGAGGAAGTTATCACGGCATTCCCTAGGTGATCATTCTGGAAGGAACATTGGATCAACACAAGTATGCATCTACCCTTGGGGCCCATGTCCACCGCTAAATGTAATTTGTTGTCCATGGTACAATTCTTTCTGGCAGCAGAACAATGCAACATATCACACAGATGATACTGTATGTGCATGGTTCGAATGGCACCATGATGGATTTACGTTACTCTGCTAGTCACCAGACACACCGGATTTAATCCCAGTCCTGGATCTGTGGGATCATCTCGATGCGACTGTTCGGGCAGTGGCTCCTGAACCGAAGACCTTACGGGGCTGGCCACGACACTGGACCACCGGAGTCAGCATGGATCCACTTCCCTGTCGATACCTTCCAGAATCTCTCTGACTGACTTCCTGCACGCTTCGCTGCGGCCAGCGCTACAAAAAGTGGACAGTCAGTATTTTGACAGATGGTCACATTAACGTGACAGAGTCATCTACAACAGTGTTAGAGAGTCAGACATAGTTCCATTCAACGAACGGTCCAGAAGCAACTTTTCATGTCATTTAAAAACAGGGGCTGTAGTAGTGCTGTTTGCGTTCTATGAAACTGATATTTGTGGCATGACTGTGAACAAATGCCTACAGTTGCAAACAGTGTGATTCTAGTTAACATGAAAATGGGCCGGTATTGTCAAAAGTAGTATCTGAAATCATATTATATCACTTCGTTTTCAGCACACCACTAACGCCAGCGAGAATAATTTTGCGTGCATTGGTTCGTATTCAGTGATAACAATCCCTGCTCAGATGTCTACCAAACTATAATACTGGAACTGACATGTCTGTGTAAAATCATGAAATTCTGCTAGACAAGCTCAAGTATTGTGGCATGAGTGGGACAGTGCACAAATGGTTTAATTCGTACCTAACTGGTAGAGTGCAGAAAGTTGAAATAAGTAGTTCTCATAATATGCAAAGATCAGCACATTCCTCAAACTGGGGAACTATCAAGAATGGGGTTCCACAAGGGTCAGTCTTGGGTCCTTTGTTGTTCTTAATATATATTAATGACTTGCCATTCTATATTCATGAAGAGGCAAAGTTAGTTCTCTTTGCTGATTATACAAGTATAGTAATCACACCTGACAAACAATAATTAACTGATGAAATTGTCAATACTGTCTTTCAGAAAATTACTAAGTGTTTCCTTGTAAACGGACTCTCACTGAATTTTGATAAGACACAGTACATACAGTTCCGTACAGTAAATGGTATGACGCCATTAATAAATATAGACCTTAATCAGAAGCATATAGCTAAGGTAGAATATTCCAAATTTTTAGGTGTGTCCATTGATGAGAGATTAAATTGGAAGAAACACATTGATGATCTGCTGAAACGTTTGAGTTCAGCTACTTATGCAATAAGGGTCATTGCAAATTTTGCTGATAAACATCTTAGTAAATTGGCTTACTACGCCTATTTTCACTCATTGCTTTCATATTGCATCATATTTTGGGGTAATTCATCACTGAGGAATAAAGTATTTATTGCACAAAAGCGTGTAATCAGAATAATAGCTGGAGTCCACCCAAGATCATCCTTCAGACATTTATTTAAGGATCTAGGGATATTCACAGTAGCTTCTCAGTATATATACTCTCTTATGAAATTTGTTATTAACAACCAAACCCAATTCAAAAGTAATAGCAGTGTGCATAACTACAATACTAGGAGAAAGGATGATCTTCACTATTCAAGATTAAATCTAACATTGGCACAGAAAGGGGTGAATTATACTGGCACTAAAGTCTTTGGTCACTTACCAAATAGTATCAAAAGTCTGACAGATAACCAACAAATATTTAAGAAGAAATTAAAAGAATTTCTGAATGACAACTCCTTCTACTCCATAGAGGAATTTTTAGATATAAATTTAAAAAAAAAAACAAAAAAATATTTTAAAAAATAAAAAATAAAAAAAATAAAAATAAAAAACACAAAAAATGAAAAAGTTGTTATATTAACTTAAGTATGTTGTTAAATTAACTTAATTATGTCATGTATTGGAAAATTTGACTCGTTCCACATCATTATGATGATCCATGGAACTAGTATTAATCTAATCTAATCTAATCTAATCTCCTACATGATCACAGATGACCTACAAGATACATCACTATTTCTGCAAAGCGCGCCACAGAAGCCCGTTAATCCAGTCAACTGTCGTAACACAGGCTGCCTGTAGACATCACAAATCTGTAGACATCACGCATCTCCCATTAGTGACCTCATGAGAGACGTTTGCAGTCCTACAAAAGATGATACCAACTGTGTTGTCCTTACATAAAAGAAGTAAATAGCTCCCATAGCGGCAAGGGATTTCAGTTCGTCTCTAGAGGGTGGAAGGAGGTCTGCAGAGAGAAATATTGTCGTTTGTCGCAGACAAAAGTACTATGTGCTGTGGCCTCCTCCACCCTACATCACGGTGCCTAGAGTATCAGCAACCAAACTGACAGCCTGCGGCCGCGGGTTGCCCGCCTCGCGGGCACACCGAAGCACTACACAACCGACAGGCAATGTTGATGAACGGACACAGCAACAGTCACAACAACACCATCGCAAAGACACCAGCGGCCACCAGGGGCCACTACCAGCCCACATAAACATAAGGAAGAGGTCGCTGCAGATCCCGGAACTATTTTCACACGTCAACCCACGTGATGGAAAATAGTTCCGAGGTACTCATCCGCCGAAGCACTATAAAGGCTGGCGCTCGGCCGCACATCGGCAGTTCATCTACCTTCAGCAGACTCGGATAGCTGCCGCCCCGCCAGTCCGGCTTGGAACTTTTCGCTGACCTTTCGATTAGGATTGGTATATCGGAGAAGTCTCTGGCGGAGACTAGTAGGAATTTATTTCAGTTGTTTTCTATCTTATTTTTGTATGTATTTGTGATTCGAAGACGGATCACTGTTTGTGTCGGTGTTATACTTGGAGGATTTGTTTTGGTTAATTGAAGAGTCCAATAAATTGTTTTCGGACTTTGATCGTTAGTTTCTTCTGCTTACGCAGACATAACACTACGTTTACACACAAAGAAAACTCAATAAATTTATATCTTTCTTTTAATTTATACGGGAAACTGAATAAATATTATAACGTAAGTAATAGTAGCTCCAATAGCTGCTACAAATAAGCTTAGATCAATATCAAAGAAGCCGGCAGCAGAGAAGTTCATTCTCTTGATCGAGAGACAGAGGACGTCAGAGGTAATTCCTCGCGGCAACAGAATCTGAAGCTTCCCCATCAGCTCGCCGACTGTGTCAGCTAGGTCTGCCGCGGAGGAACACAGCCAGCACATTGCCAGCAGGCTGACAGTTATAGCCAGCACGAAGAGGCAGAGAGAATACGTGGCAGCGCGTGTCTGGTGTGTGGGGTCTCGGTCGCTCTGTGCCAACAGTACGACGTTGTACGTCAGGGAGACCATCTGGACCGCGTGCTGCAGCACGGACAGCAGCAGCGCAGGGCCGAAGTGGTGTCCGCAGAGGCGAGCGACGCGGTGCAGGGCCAGCCTGGCGCGCTGCAGCCGCCGCAGCTCGCCCTCCGCGGCCCACCGCCGCCCTCCGGAGGCCGCCGCCTCGTCCAGCTCCGCCTCCCCGTGCAGGGGCGGCCGCACGCTCCTCACCAGCTGCACGCGGATCGCCCCCATCCGGTCTCGCACTGCCAGCACTACACCGACGAACTGTAGGTACCAAAGAAGTCCGTACGCTCCCAAATAGTGTACTATTTTATACTTCCACTTATTACAAGAACTCTCCACTACTGCGGCAAGTCCAGCACTGCAAACGAATATAATAAACATTGCAAATATAAGTAAAGCAGTTAACCGAGTTTTAATGAATGATTTTCTGCTATAGCTGTCTTGCTGATACGAAAGCAGTTTGTCTACTGTTTCAAACAACTCAATAATTTCACACACGTGTTTGTTTCTAGTAGCTAAACAAGTAGTTAACAACACAACAGATGGCAGCCACATCAACAGTAATCCTAATGCTGTGGGTATTTTCTGGAACGGTAGCTCTGAACCCACTGGTTTCAAGCAGGACTGGGTATAGCTGCGGTATGAGCCGACTGCGGTGATCCCAGTCAGCCACATCACTGTTGAGTTGATGCTGACGATTATCATGGCCATCCCTCTGTATCCTGTAGCTCTAATGCGTCCATTGTTATTACTCGAAGAAATGAGGCCACACACTCGACTAATCTCGTACAGCGGCCTGATAGCATTCTTGAAGCTGTAACTATCCATTGTCAATCACATATTCTTAAGAAGGAACACAGGTGTAATTTCATTCAGAATACTGTTTTGTACATCCTTTATATTTGCTGGACATATTAAGATATTCTTAGTTTTTTTTTCAGCCAAGAAAAAACAATCCAACATTTATTTATTTGTTAATCAAAAACTTCCAACTACTTATAATGGTTTTTCTTAAGTGTTCATTCTTTTCTCTCTATATCAACGTGTCCAACAGCCTTATTCCATTCCAACTGGGATGGTTCTCACAGAGTAGTGCCTTATAACCTTCTTCCCCTTTACTGCATTATCTATGGTGTACTCTCTAGTTTCATTACCTTGAGGTTACCTCATGGACTCTATGCAACTCCTGAGAAAGCCACTTTCAGTAATTAAGTTTGGATTCGTCGGTGCGTTTAAATTATTAAGTCCCTTTTCATGTCAAAGAGGCCCACACATGCTCAGTATTTACTGTGCAATAATATTGTGTCAATACATATCACGAAAGTCCGACGCCAAGAACAGCAGAATATTATTGTGCAATATTTATGCCAGGCACTCATCAGTTAGTACTTTGCCTTCGTAGGAAACATGTCGACGAGCGACGACGTACTTCTTGCATATATTGCAGTAATTGCAATGTTTACGCGGTGCAGAAAGAAAAGCAAGAGGAACCGGCGAGGGGCAAAGAGTGGTTTGGAAGCATTTCTGCACAAGGTGTACTAACTTGCTTGGGGAATGGCATCCGATTTTTTTTTTTTTGTGATGAACGAGGACTCTTTCAGCTTACTGTTGAACCTCTTTAACCCTTTTGTAATCACCAAAGTTGCTTTTCGTATACTCGTCGGATTTCGCTTTCCACCATGCTGTAAGCGGTCTATAAACCCGAAAATAGTGTGATGTTTTATGTCATAGATCGAGCTATTCTGTAGTTCCGCAATAAATAATACAATCTTCTGAAACGAATAAATAATCAGTTACCATATTATTTCCTTGCACATAAACAATTTCCTCGGATGTTTCTACAGCTAATTACTGAATAAGTAATCAAACAGTTCATTTAAATGCATTTTAACTGATGATTGCTTTTCATCTCTGTTCCATGGTGTGCTCACATTCATTTGAAGTGTCTGTATCAGTTCTTTACAAGGCCGTATATCACGTGGTGGAGGCAGTAACTGCCATGAATTGCAGAGCATCATACTTGCACAGTGCAAGATATTACGCAATATATTGAGCAAGTGTCAATATCTTTAAAGATCAGTGGTCTACTGCAATATATTGTGCAAACTGTCAATATCATTCTCAGATAGTAAATATTGTTGCTCAATACACAGTATAGCGCAATAAATATGCAGCAGCTGAGAGCCCCCTCAGGGTTTTCCATAGGAATTTTTCTTCGTCCTTTCCTTTTTAGTATTTCTTCGTTTCGCGCTTCATCAGTAATATTTGTTTTTAACAGTTTTCTGTAGCACCACTTTCCCTTTCACACAGTGTCGGGCTACATATACGCTCACGAACTTCTTCGTCACTTCCATGTCAGTAATAAGCGAGCAGGTGTCATCACGTCTACAATGCTGTAAACCTACGTGAGCAAAACCTACAATACCTACACAGATAACGCATCGAGACAAGTTGAACAAATACAACCAATCTTAAAAACGGTTGTTTTTGTCTTTGTGGTCTTCTGTCCGAAGACTGGTTTCGAACACTCTCTGTGCTACGCTACACTGTGCAAGCCCCTTCATATCCGAATAACTTATGCGACCTAAATCCATTTGAACAAGATTACTGTATTCGTTTCTTGATCTGCCTCTACAATTGCCACCCCCACGCTTCCCTCCAACAAGAAATTAGTGAATCTGTGATGTTTCAGAACGTGTGCTATCAACCTATTGCTTCTTTTAGTCAAGTTGTGTCACAGATTTCTTTTCTTACCTATTACATTGAGTACATCCTCATTAGTTACGTGATCTGCAGCATCATACGAGGGTTGGAACTTTGATAGTGGCAACTATTTATTTGCAGCTCGTGCAAAATAGATACGTGTTTCAAAGTTTTACTGACCTTCAGAGTAGTCACCAGCATTGTACATAAACCGTCGCCAGCGATGTGGAAGTAGTAGGATACTCTTAGCAATGTCAGTTGTGTTGACAGTTCGATCGGCGCGGTCTATTGCCCAACGAATTTGTAGCAGTTCTGAAACGAATGCCGTGAAGTGTTTCCTTCAGTTTATAAATCGAGTTGAACTCACGAGGGCTTAAGTCAGGGGAGTGCAGTAGCTGGTATAGCACTTAGTAGCCCTATCAGTCAAACAAATCAGTAACAGCTTGCACTGTGCGTACTTGAACATTGTCCTGCAAAATGATGGTCAGCTCCAGCAGAAAGTGTCATCACTTCTGTCTCTATACTGTTCATTGGAACACAACCTACGACCAGCTACTGGCGGTATGTTTCCTCTAGTTATACATGTTTCTATACATTTGCAGTTATCCTCTAGATAATCCTACATAGCCATTTTACACTGCCTCTCGATTTCGTTTTTAGACGTCTGTATTTCCTTTCCTATTCTTCATTTCCTGCAGTTTTACATTTTCTCCCTCCATCACTTGAATTCTTGTCTTCTGTGACACCCAAGGATTTCTACTAAGCATTGTTTTTCCCCTGTTAACCTCACTACTTCATCTCTCAAAGCTACCTATTCGTCTTCCGCTGCATTCTTTTTCTCTGTTTCAACCAATCCTTGCTTAATGAACACTTTGAATGTTGACGTACACTATTTGACCACATTAATATATATTGAAGAGCCAAAGAATCTTGTACACCTGCCTAAGCGAGCATGCAGAAATGCCGCAACATGATGTTGCATGGACTCCACTGATATCTGAAGTAGTTCCGGAGGGAACTGACACTATGAATCCTGCAGGGCTGTCCATAAAGGGGGGGGGGGGGGGTCAACAGCATGTTGCAAGGCATCCTAGATATGTTGAATAATGTTCATGTCTAGGGAGTGTGGTGGCCAGCGGAAGTATTTAAACTCAGAAGAATATTACTGGAGCTACTGTGCAGCAATTCGGGACGTTTGGGGTGTCGCATTGTCCTGCTGGAATTGCCCAAATCCGTCGAAATGCACAACGGACATGAATGGGTGCAAGTGATCAGACAGGATGCTTACGTACGTGTCACCTGTCAAAGTCTTATCTAGACGTATCTGAGGCCCATATCACTCCAAGTGCACACGCCTCACACCATTACAGAACATCCACCAGCTTGAACAGTCCCTGCTGACACGCAGGGTCCATGGATTCATGAAGTTTTCTCCGTTTCCGTACACGTCCATCCGCTCGATACCACTTGAAACGAGACTCATCCAACCAGGAAACGTGTTTCCAGACATCAACAGTATAATGTCGGTGTTGAGAGCCCAGGCGAGGTGTAAAGCTTTGTGTCGTGCTATCACAAGGCTACACGAGTGAACCTTCGGCTCCGAAAGCCCATATCGATGATGTTTCGTTGAATGGTTCGCACGTTGGCACTTGTTGGTGGCCAAGCATTGAAAGCTACAGCAGTTTTCGGAAGGCGTGCACTTCTGTCACGTTGAACGATTCTCTTCGGTCGTCGTTGGTCCCTTCTTTCAGGATCTTCTTCCGGCCACAGCGATATCTGAGATTTGATGTTTTTACTGATTCCTGATATTCGCGGAACATTCATGAAATGGTCGTGCGGGAAATCCCCACTTCATCGCTACCTCGGAGAGACTGTGCCTATTGCTCGTGCGCCGACTACAGCACCTTGCTGAAACTCATTTAAATCTTGATAACCTTCCATTGTAGCAGATATAAACAACTGCACCAGACACTTGTTGTCGTGTACAGGGTTACAGACCGTGGCACCCTATTCTGCCTGTTTACATATATCTGTACTTGAACACGCATAACTATACATTTTCTTTGGCTCTTCAATGTCGGAATCCGAAGCTCCTAAAATTGACGACAAGTGGTTCAAATGGCTATGAGCACTATGCGACTTAACTTCTGAGGTCATCAGTCGCCTAGAACTTAGAACTAATTAAACCTAACTAACCTAAGGACATGACACACATCCATGCCCGAGGCAGGATTCGAACCTGCGACCGTAGCGGTCGCTCGGTTCCAGACTGTAGCGCCTAGAACCGCACGGCCACTCCGGCCGGCCTTGATGACAAATGCTCCGTAAGTCTGATGTGTCGATAATGAACACAAATACAAAGTTTCACGACTCTGAACTGTAATGCCCTTCCCACTCGTCTAATGTAGGGTGCCTAAGAAGCTGTTTTCCCTGATAGGTAGACAACAATTCAAGCAAAATTTATTAATGCAGTTTATTACAGTATGTTGAATTGATTGTACTTAACATTGTGTTTTCACAAAGAGGTGTCGCAAGCAGTCGGCGACATGCAAATAATCAATGTCCTTTGCTATAAACAATTTCAATGCAAGCACAACACAACATTTCGTAAGTCACAGCTAATGCGTTTGGATGACGGCTGGTCTTCTAGTTCGGCCGCGGCTAGGCGGAGCGACGCTTATGTTCTCTTGGCCTAGATAACGCTCCTGGCTTGGTGTCGTTCTAGTCAGCGTACTATTGGCTGTTATCATCGCGACAGTGGTGGAGGAGGCAGGAGAGCGGATGCATCGCTGGACCGGAAGCTGCGGCTGCAGGGTACGTCAAGCTTCCGGCGTACCCCGCCATCCCGCCTCCACTCTGGCGGGAACGTCCCCCGGAAATCGACCAGAAGGTTACGCGACCACCTCCCGATGCCAATAACCACATGAAGAAGGCGTCAGCGGCTGCAGTGTGGACGGGTCCAGCTCCATCTGTAGGACGAGAGGAGGCGGAGGAGGCAAAGGCTCCGTCTCCATGTGGTCGTCCCGTGGTGTCCTGATGACACCCTCTGGCGGCTGCTGTGACCGCGCTGCCCTTGGGATCCGTGAATCCGGGGAAGAGACACAGATAGTTCACCGTGCACATGACAGTGGTGAAGTTGATTGTGATGTCAACGCTGCAACCCTTCAGGACCTGAAATGAGATACAAGGAAGTGTCAAGTCGACGGATGATCTCGCCTCGTGTCCACTGTCCGCTGTCACTAAAACCCTGTAAAACATAATACCAAGCGACGCGAAGCGATACTTGCGGCCTTCCCTCGGCGCCGGATGCTGAGGAGGGTGGAGCAGATGCAGCAGTGTCCGTTAGCGGCGGCCGTGAAGCAATTCCACCGGCGACGGTCCATCTCTTGGGTGCAAACGATAGGAGGCGAGAAACAATTGCAATGCTTGATCCGTGGTGTGTGCTGAACGAAGTTTGGCCACCAGCTGTTTAAAGGTTCTGACAAAACGTTCCGCTTCGCCATTTAACTGTAGATGGAACGGTGCACTAGTTAGATGCTGTATGCCATTGCGTTCAGAGAATGTTTCAGATTCGTTTGGCGTGAACTGAGGGCCGTTATCCGACACTATGACTTCACGTAAACCTTAGCGGCAAAACCTGAAATGTGCTGCGTGAAGTCGTCGAGTTCATCGGCACAACAAAAGGAAACTTGCTGTACGAGTCAACCACAATCAACCAACGAGCGTTCCAAAAAGGTCCCGCAATGTCTATGTGCCCAAGTTGCTATGGTGATTGTGACTTAGGCCAAGCACAGAACTTTTGTGGTGAAGCGGACTGATTTTCTGCACACGCGTAACACTGCGACGTCATGTATCTTATTAGGGGTGTCAGTACCCTGCCAAGTACAGTGTCGAAGCGCTAACTGTTTTGTACGAACAATCCCACGGTGTCCTTGGTGAAGTAGCTGCAACACTTCATTTTGCAAAGCTTTTGGGATCAACACAGCTGACAGTCCGCTATCAATTTGAACAAGAATCACTCCTTTCAGTATAACGAGACTATTCCCATGTGCGAAGTTTCGTAGCACTACGGAGTTCTTTATGCTATGCAAGGAAAGAGACCAAGATGTGTGAATGTATGTTAGCATAATGTTCAACTCTGAATCAGCGTACGTGGCCTGTGTGATTTTCCTATGTCAGCGGAAAAGATTTAAGCAGTTCAGAATTGTGAGCATCGATGTGACAACAAAATGCAGAAGAAGCGTCAAAGTTTGTATCAGGGCCAAATGGAAGACGTGAAAGTGCGTCTGCATTACCGTGTTGAGCTGTCGGACGATACAAAATCTCGTACTGGTATTGAGACAACAACAAAGCCCATCCATGCAATTTTTGGGCAGTTCGTACAGGAACCGGTTTCGTCGGATGAAACAAGGACTGCAAAGGTTTGTGATCCGTTGCTAAGTAGAAGTTTCTGCAATGCAATTAGTAGTGGAATTTGGTGACACCATGCACAATAGCCAAAGCTTCCTCTTCTGTTTGTGAATAGTTACACTAATCTTTGGACGAACTTTTGATGCGAAAGTTACAGGCCTGTCTTTATCACCAATTCTGTGTGAAAGCAATGCACCGATTCTGTAAGAGGAAGCGTAAACTAGCGACACAACTGGTTTGTCAGGATCAAAGAGAATTAAGCATCGATCACTGAGCACTGCATCTTTATGTTTTTGAAAAGATACTTGGCACTCATCTGTCAAACAAAGGGGACGTTTTTGCGACAAAGCGATGCAAAGGAGCTGCGATTTGTGCACCATTCGGTAAGATCCGAACATAATAGTTCAATTTCCATAAGACTGACTACAATTCTGTAACATTGTGAGGAACTAGCAAACCTCGTATGGTTAACAATTGTGACTGAGGAGGATGTACACCTTGACTGTTTATGACATGACCAAGACACTGCAACTCAGGTTCAAAAATATCACACTTGTCCAGTCTACACTTTAGTCTTGTATCAGATTACGCACGAAACAAAACACGCAAATTTGCAATATGATCTTCAGGTGTACGACCTGCTACGATAATGTCGTCCCAATTGGTTGAAGAGTTTGGCACTTGAGTAGTCAGTTGTTCCAAATACCGTTGGAAAATGGTGGGTGCGGAAGCACTGCCAAAAGGCTAACGCAAATATTTAAACAAGCCCAAATGAGTATTTACTACACACACTTTTTGAGATTATTCATTGAGGGTTATTTTAAGACACGCATCGCGCAAATCAATTTCTGCAAAATAGCGACCAGCACCTAATCTGTCCATGAGATACTCTTGGCGTGGCTATGGTTAAGTATCAATGACAGTTTGTGGGTTGACTGTAGACTTAAAGTCAACACAGAGGTGAATGTGACCTGAGGGTTTGGGGAGCAAAACAAGTAGACCTGCCCCACAGACTAGCTTGTATGGGCGCAATGGCTCTGCTGTCTTGCAATTCTTTAAGTTCACCAGTGACTTTGTACCCTAATGCAATGGGAACAGGTCTGACCTAGCTAAATTTCGGCTGAGAATTGTCTTTCGGAGTAATATGTGCAACAAAAATGTTGGCCTTGGCTAAACCCTTACAAGAGAATTCCAGGAATTTATTTAGCAAGCTATCTTTTGCGTGGAATGTAGACACTAGCAACACATTGTCCTGAATGTTAAAGCCAAATAAATCAAATGCATCAAGACCAAATATGTTCAAACAGTCACGTAATTGTAGCATTATAAGAGTCACTGTTCACAAACGTTAGTGATCTGTGGCAGCCAAAGTAAAATTTCTGAGAACAGGAATGTCTTGTCCATTGGAAGCTGTCAATTGAGTGCTAGTTTTAGACAGGTGTGGGGAGCCAAACATTGCATATGTGTGACGATTCAGCAATGTAAAAGAGGCACCGGTTTCCAACTAAAATTTCACACTATGAAACGTCCCCTTAGAACAATTTATACATGACTGTGCTTAAACTGACACACAATATTTTTAGCACAACGCAATCTGACTTTCAGAAATCCCTACAAAAGAATGGCCCTGACTAACATTAACCTATACCTTTCACAAATCACTTACCTCACAAAAATCTTCGTTACTCAAGCTACAGCAAAACATCGAGCGCCACTACTGCCAGCTAAATAACAGATTCAAACTACGGAAGGCGCTAACTACTAGTAGCCATAGTTAGCAAATGAAAGATTTTAATAGAGAACAAACAATGTATTTACCTTAATAGTGTTGAAAAATCATAATATACATAGAAGTTCATAATATCCAGTATTACAAATTTCAAAATTCCGCCATCTCTCTCCCCACAACCACCACTGCTGGCGGCTCACCTTCATCTGCGCAACGCTACGCGCTGTTCACATCCAGCTGCCGCTGCCCAACGCTACAATGGCAGACAACAATGCAAACTAGCTACAGACTGCACACAGCACAGCCAGTGATTTTCATACCGAGCGCTACGTAACGTTGCCGATAAGAAAACATAAACAGCCTACTTACATAGCCCCCATGCTCCCCACAAAAAATTTTACAAATTCTTTTGGGCACTGGCCAATACAGATTTGAAAAAATTTTTCATAATTACAGTAAGAAAAATATCAAATGCACACACTTATTAACACAATGTTGGTCAAAAGCTAAAATTTTCTCACAGTCCATAAAGACAGTCCTGATCATTCATCATAATAGTAATTACAGTTTTTTTTCACAAAGTCTCATTAGTAAAAGAAATTGCACACAGAAGTAGTGGATTTCCATGCAGTCTTGAAGAAGTAGTGTTGTCCTTCCAACGGAAAGACAGTGCTGACTCTTGACATGCCGACAGGTAATGGGCCACAACAGAGCAAACCCACAGCAGAGTCATTCGAATTTTTGAAGAATATTGGTAGGTGGGTCATCACAGAGTAGACCCATTGTAGTCCTGGTAGAGATTGTGGTATTGGTGGGCCACAAGAGGTGCAGACCCACTGCAGTCCTTGTAGAAATAATGGTATTGGTGGACCATCAAAGATGCAGACCCACTGTAGTCCATGTAGAGACGGCCAACAGCCATCTGTTGCGACTGTGCAGGTGCACATTCACCATCGAAGAGTCTTGCGGAGAATATAACAAGTCCATGAACCACCACTTGTGCACTCACAAAGTTTTTTGGAATTGTCCTTAGAACCAGCAATGCTGTTAACCAGTCCATTGCTGAATTATTAACACACGTGCAAAAACTATCAGTCCCTACTTCTCACATATTGTCCATATACTATGACCGACAGAAACGTGTGGAGTGAAATGTAACTTACAAGTTACTTAATTTGATGAACTGGTGTCAATTACATTTGAAATTCATGACATGAGAATACAATTACAAAGGTACAGAAAACATCATTAAACACCATAATAACACACATAACATTTGTGGTACAGGCTTTACAAAAGAATCGAACTAACATATACATCAGTGTTACAGGAATTATGACATAAGTAAATACATAAAAGATCAGAATAACTTTTGAAACATCAAATTTACACATGAGCATTAAAACAAAACAGAATAAATGATGTCTAAGCATATTTACAAGGTAAATAACATATTATTAATGCCAATTATATTTGTGGATAACAGTATACCTCATCATAGTGAATGTAGCTTGGTATTAGAACAAGAAAAAATTCTATGAAACTACACAGAGACAGGAAGAAAACAAATACACAAGGGTACACAAACATATAGTGGGATAACACAAAAGGAAAGGACAGGGTTCGTTTTCAGTGTAACATTTGGTACTGCAGTCCAACTCAAAACTTCATTCCATAGATATTTCGTCTTATTTCGATATTTGCACCAGCCTAAAAAATCCTATCCAAGCATGCTTTCTGTATTTTTTTCTTATAACCTCTCAGTGCATTTCTTCAAATTCATCACAACTCATTCTGTTATAGACTACCCCCTCTTAAGCTAACTTAAATCTACTGAGCTCAGGTGCTAAACTAAGGGACGAGGCAATGCAGCAGCACAAAACAATTAATGCAAACAGCAATGACAAAAAATGCAAATCGGCAAAGCAATTGCAATATTACAACTAATATAAGGCACTGTGCAGCAAACAAGAAAAAGAAATCCGTAGTAAAACTGGCTTAACAGCGTAATACAAAGTCAAATTCAGTAACACTATGCCTGGCAAACAGCAGCAGAAAATGAATTAACTTATACCTAAACATGACAAAGCTCAAGCTAGTACACTAAAGATAACAATGCAGTTAAGGGAAATGTCAATTCACATCTTAATGTCTATGTAATTAAAGTGGTACACCACAACTTATTCTACAAAAAAAATTACCAAGTACTTGGAAACAAAATTATATATGCAGTTATTGTTATTAGTCCCTTCTTATTGTTCTTTCCATTCCAAGAGCTCCTTTTTCGAAGAATGTGGATCAGAAAATAATTATTTAATAGATCTGTTGACAGAAAGTGTTCACATTAGCAAATGCATCTAAGTTTATTTTATAAAACTAATGCTGCAACACAGCTGGAAACCAGATATTAAACAAAATGAGCAATCTGTCAACTACAAAGACAACAGATGTAAAATGTTTCTCATCATTTCATTAGGCATTTTAGTAAATATCATAAATTATGAGTTCCACAGTATGCTTTCAACAAGGAAATGTCAATAGCGAGGATAATGGCCTCCCCTTTCTTTTTTTCTACCTGTGCCTCTGAAAACGCACACACTAATGGCTTTTTCTCCAGGTGTCTGACGCAGCTGGGTGCCCACGACACATTATGTGCATTTGGTCACTTAACTTTCTTACGGAAATATTTACGACAGCAGTTTCCGCTACAGTGAGAGTCTCATATACAAAATTTCACGGGTCGAGAATTTGCGTTGCAAATGTGTAGAAACAAAATCTTATGAATATAACAGTGCCCAAAAAATTTTCACCGGCATTGTGATACATTCACTCATTTACACACATTTCATAACTCTTAAAGTACGATTCTTGGTTTCCAACATCCTTTTTCACAAACCAGAGTCCCTAACCACTACTCATTATACCTTACCTTATTCGTCGACACTTCTTCAATATTTCATCATAACAGATACGTAGCATAATCAAATAACTCATATAGCATCAGCCTATTAATCATAAACATACCTCAGCAGCATAATACACATTGTCGTCATAATAATAACATCATAACACCTCAGTCAAATCTCAAAATCGTCGTAGCTTTCTCCAATAATTTCAAAACCTAAAGAAAATTCTCTGCTCATGTCAAAAGTGTCATCTGCCTCAAACGTACTTTCAAAATCATGATTCCATACCAAATATATCACTCAAAGCTCTCATAATATCACAATGGTTCCGGAAAAGTATGAACAGTTCACAAAGTACAGACAAAATACAATTTCGTAAGTGTGAAGTTATCCAACGGTGTAATTACGTAAACAATTGTCACTGCTGTAGTAAAAAAGTTTGCCTCTCTCAGTTAAATGATCAGATAGCTGTGTAATTTGTGTTAGAGAAATATGGTACCGATGTGTAAAGTTGTATAAGCAAATACCATATTAGCTAGGGCTCCTTGTGCTTGCCAAACACATGGTACACAAAGTAGGCGTGTACCCCCTGAGGATTAATGTAATTATACCCTCAGGTGTAACAGATTACAGAAATGGAATGAAATGTATCACAGAAAACCTTTGTATCATTGTACTACAAATATCTTTAAAAATAAATGTTTTAAGTACAAAATTAATCACTCAAATACGTGTCTTGTAGCGCTAAATGTGCGTCTTGCTGTAAGATAATCTCTGTGGAAGTGTCGTAGTTATTGTCCTCCGAAAGCTAAGTTCTGCAGAAGTCAATGTACTTACCTCATGATAAACAAAAGGGAAATGCTTTGCGTATATATATCTTAGTTATTACGCTTATTGCCGTGATGAAGACAGTACTGTGCTGTAACGTATTGTTGTGCTACGGAATAGGCTGTCTCATTGTAGCTATACCACAAAAGTTACTACTAAAACATGTTTCACTTTCCAGAATAATACAGAAAAACTGTGCAGATGTGAAACAGAAACACCGCAAAAGCAACATTGTAAATTGTCACGCATTAGTAGCATTGTAGCTGTCACATAAACTAACCACTGTCTCATCTGGTATCTCACAGAAAGTAGCTTAAATCCAGAATGTATTTTCAAGTAAACCAAAATGTTGCATTAGAATCTCATTAGCAGTACTGGTAAATGTTCTAAGTATGTGAGTCTTGTAGTCGTTACGTAATCGTGCAACTAACAAGCAAGAATGTACAAATAACAACATTGTGTCGTCTGTTCACTATAACAACGCATTCATAATTTCTGTTGAAATAAGTTCTCTTGGTTCTTGACTGGATATTTAACTTCAAACATTGTTGCATGTTAACAGTTTCTTAAGTATACTAGTAACGTGAAATGAAACGTTTTATGGCAAAGACAAAGTTAAAAAGCAGATTATCTTTCAATAAACGGTTTTACATGTGAAATGTGGTGTAAACCTTTACTCTTCCTAGTACACAGAGTTTCAACTTGAACGGAATTATCATGCGGTATACATCGGTGAGGAATGCTAAAATTTTTCTCAAGGTTAGCGTCTATGTTATTTTTCTCTGAGCCAGCCGGCGCACGCGGCAGCCTGCGGTGCGAGTCATTGTCTGTTCCTTTGCTGTCGCGCGTCGTTATTGGGATTTGGAGACCTAACGTCTACAAATTCACCTTGACGAGAGGGCCCTGCCCCGTTTAAGTCCCGCCAGTTCTGATGAAATTCAGGTCTGTCGTTATGATTATCTCGTCTGTCGTCATGTCGGTAGATTTCATAATTTCTTTCTTGTCGGTCATGTGGTGGAGAATTTCTTCCTGAATCATAACTGCGCGCTGAAGTGTTGTGTCTGAAGTTCTTCTGTCTCCCTTGATAATAATTGTTTTGGTTCCCATATTATCTGTTTCTAAGGTAATCTCTGTCATATTCGTTACTACGGAAATGCGATCTTTCTCTGTAACTATTATTACTCTGCCAGTGGTTGTCATACGGGTGGTGTCTGTTTTGGTCATGATTTACGGTGTAAGAATATCCTTGTCGTGTATTATTTCTGTCCTCGCGGAATTGTGACAGATGTGACCTGTAATTGTTGTGCTCCTGTTTTCGCATTCCGCGATTGTCAGTGTCAATTTCCAGTTCTTGTAACAGTCCCTGAAAAGCTTCAATGTCGTCTTTGCAACGTCCTGCTAAAATAATATGTCGTAAATGTTCAGGCAGTTTGATTAAGCAAATGCGGATGAGAGACTGGAAAATTCAGATTGTTCGAAACGTTTCATCATTATGATGCTATGTTTTACTCAGTCTTGTGTAGCTTGAGACCAGTACGCTGAGAGGAAGGCATGATAAAATTCTCCTTCACTGTGACAATCGTGAATGACCGATCGCATTCTTACAGCTGGTTCATTCTCCAAGTAGCCACACATAAATTCTAACCTGTAATCCAATGACCAGTTGGGAGGAAAACAATGAGAAAATTGATGAAGCCATGCTTGTGGATGAATGTCATTGTCAGAATTCTTAAATTTTCTGAATTTATGTGTAGTAATGAACATCTTATAGTCGAAATCATCGTGTCGGCGAGTCGCACATCGCTCATTGTTACTTCGTTTCGGCAGTTCCATCCCAAAATCCAATGCGCCTTGCCAATTTCTTTCATAATTTCCGAAGTGTCCTGTGTTATTATTTTGTGGTTATTCCGTATTTCTATGTCCCTCTTCCCGTACTGGAGCGCGAGTGTCCTCTGAAATATGTAATTCTTTGTATTACCTGCGTCAACTGATCTTGTAGTTCCCGGATTTCTCTTTTGTACTGTGTATTGATTTGATTTTGATTTTGTTTGAATTTTCTATTTTGTTCATACTCTTCTGTGTCAGTGAAGGCTACGGGTCTTGTATCATTCAGATCATCATCTACCTTTGTAGATAAGTTAGTGACCTGATCCGAAAGTTCGGCTACTTTCTCCGATAGTAAACACATTTACTTAGTGTGTTTTTCTGAACCAAGTTTCAGAGTGTCCATTTGTGTTGAAATCGAATCTACTGTGTCCTTTAAGTTTTCCTGAGTTTTTGCAAGTTGCGTAACCGAGTCGGTAGATGCAACTGAGTCAATTTTAGCCCACAAGGTCTCATGATTTTCATGAACAATGGTTTGCAGTTCTTTTATGGCTGCTTCGTGATTCTGTAATGCATTTTCATGCCGCGAAAAAATAGGTTGAAAATGCTCACAAATTTGTGTTTTTACGTCATTACAGACTTTTTGACATTTCGATTCAATGTTATGTAACTCAGTAGTTAAATCTTCACGTGTTTGTTCAAGCGTGGTATCTAACTTCTGAAGATTTTGTTCCATTGTGTCTAACTTTTGAAGCTTTTGCTGTGTTTGTCTCTGATTTTGTTCCATTGTGTCTAACTTTTGAAGATTCTGTTCCATTGTGTCTAACTGTTGCTGTGTTTGTCTCTGATTTTGTTTCATTTGCTGCATTAATTGCAGTAATAATGTATTAGTGTCTGGAATCTGTTCCTCTATGCATTTCGGCAGTGCATTTGCTCCGGCAATATTCGCATTTTGAAAAGCAGAAAATGTGTCTTGATTTATTTGAGAAAACGGTGAGGACGCAAAACCTGAATCTACAGTATTTGCAAAATTGTGTTCTGTCATTTCAGAATCCTGAGGCGAGCAGTTGCCGACCAATCGATCGATAATGCTTCCCTGTTCACTAATTGTTTCACTGCCTACACCATTATTTGATGCCCGCTCCATTTTCCTATGCACAGTTCCCAAATTACTACTTTGAATATTTGTTAATTCATTACACAGTGGTGCTGATAAGCTACGCTCATCGTCACTATTATTTCTCAGTTTACTTTGGAGCCTAGTGTTACGTTTTTCACACGCCATTATTGTCACAATATTTCACACAATAACACAGAAAAGCACAATTTGAAGTGCAGAAATAAGAGAACACATTAACATAGCACTGAAAATAATATCTAGTTAATTGCAAGTGTAGCTGCGAAATACTTGGTGCAAATCTACATGCATCCCACAACAACAATGATAGACTGCAACTACAGAGGAGATACTCTCTACAATTACGTACTAGCAATAAACAAAAGCTACACTAATTACAGAAACTACAAGAAAAAAATCGGAAGATTCCAGTGAGGTATCCTCAGCTAAGGGTCGACATATGAAACGTCCCCTTAGAAACATTATACATGACTGTGCTTAAACTGGCACACAATATTTTTAGCGCAACGCAATCTGACTATCAAAAATCCCTACAAAAGAATGGCCCTGACTAACATTAAACTATACCTTTCACAAATCACTTACCTCACAAAAATCCTCATTACTCGAACTACTGCAATTCAGCGAGCGCCACTACTGCCAGCTAAATAAAAGATTCAAACTACGGAAGGCACTAACTACTGATAGGTATAGTTAGCAATTGAAAGATCTTAATAGAGAACAAACAATGTATTTACCTTAACAGTCATAATATATATTTTAGTTCATGACATCCAGTCTTAGAAATTTCAAAATTCCGCCATCTCTCTCTCGACATCCACCACTGCTGGCGGCTCACCTCCAACTGCGCAACGCTACGCGCTGTTCACATCCAGCTGCCGCTGCCCAACACTACAATGGCAGACAACAATGCAAACTAGCTACAGACCGCTCACAGCACAGCCAGTGATTTTCATACTGATCGCTACGTAACGTTGCCGATAAGAAAACATAAACAGCCTACTTACAACACGTTTCCTACAAAGAGGCAAAAGGCACAAAAAGTTTGTTGGACTGGAATAGCACTGAAGAACCTGCATGCGTGCAAGTTTGCAAATGCCTGTTGCAGACTTGTAATACACTGCATTAATGACACGGGCCTCATGACTAGATTATTGTGAGTGGGCAGAGTTCTTGTGTTTGTTCTGTTGGAAACATATGGATGGTACATGTCCTGTCTAGCAACAAACGTAACACTGTGCTCATAGGGAGGGGTATTCTTGGTGTTTGTGCTGTGAATAAAACCGAGGGCAAGACTTAATTCTGTTCACCTGTGTAGCGACCTGTTTAGCGAGCTGCTGACGCAGTGTGGAGCATTGTTTACTAAGCATGGCGAGCGCAAGCTGCTATTACGTAATGGGCCAGTCACAAAGAAGGACCCCATCCTGAAAAATTGCTGGCTGCTCAAATTTATCAGCCGACAGGGCACCTGAATCCTACTCATCTAGTATTTGCAATACCTGCTGAAATGATGGATTGGATTATTTCAAAATCTGTTCTCTGAGTTTGGCATGAGGCACATTGTACATGATCACATCACACAACATAATATCTGAATATGTTATGTAGGAGCTATTTTAAATCACCCAAATCACATTCTGGGGAACCTAATATTGACTCACAGTGCATAAATTACAAATGAACTAATTTATACCAAAAGTTACAAAAAGTAAATTATTTTAAAAATTTTAAACTGTGAAGGTAGTTAAATAATTAAAATGAATTATTCCAGAAAAATACAATTTAAAAATATTATATTTTGAAAGTAAGTAAATAATTAAAATGTAATAGTAAACAAAGTACATTATTTTAAAAAATCATATTGTGAAAGTAAGTAAATTAATTAAAAAGAATTAGATAAAAAAGTCCATTTTTTAAGAAATCAAATTGTGGAAGTAAGTAAATTAATTAAAAGGTATTAGTTAAAAAAGTACATTATTAGAAAAACTCAAATTGTGAATTAAATTAAATAAATAAAATGACTAAAGTAAGAAAAAGACACTATTTTAAAATTTTAAATTGTGAATGTAAGTAAATTATTTCAAGTATATTAGTTAAAACAAATGTACATTATTTTAAAAATTTTAGATTGTGAATGTAAGTAAATAAATAAAATAACTTGGTTAACAAAACTAAATTGTATTAAAACTTAAAGTTTTTTTCTATCTTTCTTAATATGTTTCAGAAATTTATAGAAGCATGAAGTTAACACTAATATAAACTTTTTAAGTTTTTGATTCATTTACACAGAAGCAAACATTAATAATTAAAAATTTTCAGTAAGTAATCTATGTTGTGCATCATATGTAAGATTCTTTTTACCATACATAAATATAAGGATGTGCATAATTAGTAATTTTATCATTAAAAGTAGCACAAAGTTTCATATTTGTTTTTTGTGTAGTTATGACATTTTCCTACATTTCATATTTATTACATAAATTGGATAATTAGTTATAAAACTAAATGGATTAAAATCAATAACTTATTTTAGTAAGGTAATCATCCCAAAAATAAAGAAATGTATCATATGCTTTTAGAAAATTATTTGGTGGACTAATACTCCACATTTCCTGAGGAGAAACTTTGTTTTTACTATTTTTTAAATATATATTCTGTAGTTTAAGATGAAGATAATGATGAATTAACTAATTGATAATTTTTACGATTTTTTTGAAATAAAACTAAAACAAAATATAAATATATCAAATTCTATGGAGTTATAGTAATTTTTTATATCTAGTTCAAAATTGTTTTCACCATATAATTAAGCAAATTCTTCTGTGTGAAGTTCATAAAAAGAAATAGGAATTTTAGGGTTTTTAAAAATATATTCCAATTGTTCAAGTTTATAATTTGGTGCATATTTAACAATAGATACACGTTTCACCTTCGTAATGATGTATATATTTTATTTCCACACCAGCATCAATTTTATAAAACCAATGTAAAACTGCATATCCAGAACTTGAACTACGTGTAAAAACTACAGTTAAACTTCTTTGAAACATAATTTCTTTATAATGTTTAAAAAATCCACCAAGCATTGATAATGGGTAAAGTACATTGTTTAATATTTATTTTTCCAAGATGAAGAATATGCCTTTCGTCACTTATGTTGTTACTAACAGTTGAAGTTAGGTGTAGTAAAACTATTGATGAAATAAAAGGATGTTCAATTCTAGACAATATAATATTTTCTTTTTTTGGTTGCTGTAATGTCAAAAAATTTAGTTACATAATTATCAATTAATTTTTTGTTTGATTTTCCACCTTAAGTTGGACACTCTATAACATCATTTCCAATAATACTAAATTTCATGCATAATTGGGCATGATTTGGTTGAAGCCAACCATCACCAATATTTATTTCAATTTCTGTATCTTTATTAGGAACATTTAAATTATTTTTAGTTTTTTCAATAACAGGAAATGAACAAAACTGATAACATTCAATTTTATTCATTATTTATCATTGAAAAAATTTAGTAGTATATTGCTAAATAACTGTTACAGTACTGCTACTGAAGTAAATTAAATTATTATTTTCATCTGTTATAGTAACTTCGAAATCTTGAATTTATTAAAAATATGAATATTTAGAGGATAATTTGGTTCATAAATTATTGGTCCACCAAACTCAACATTGTTTTCAAATGAAGTAATAGTATTACTTTCTTTATGAAAACGATCATTAGGTTTTATATACATTCCATCAACAAGATAAAAATTTTTATTTCTTAATTCAAAACGAATTAATTAGGAACATCTATACCTACAGCTTTTTCATTAGCTTCATCAATTTGATTATTAAAACCAAGTAAACTTGGAATAATATCTGCTATATCCATAGTGAGTTTTACACTCACTTTCATTAGCAGGTCTATTTAAAATTTCATCTGCTTTAATGTGTATATTTTGTTTTATCAAATTTATAATTTCTTTTTAATTTTTATGAACTATAATTACCTACAGGTATATCTATTGTTTCTCCATTTCAATAAAGTTTATTATTTTTTTTGTAATACTTGGTGTTAAAGAAGTTGAATAAAAACCAACAAGGGAAACATTAGTATAATTATTACATATTGGAGCAGTAAATCGTTTTCTAAGTATAGAAGATTTATCATTAAGATGAAATACCTAATAATTTACTTCTGAAAAATTATTAATCAATGAATAAATTATTAATAAATGAAAAATTATTAATAAGTGAACAAGTAACAATTCCATAAATAAGTTAAGAAATAAACATGGTGAACTTTTACCAAATTCTGTAAGGTGTGCAATAATGTAACCAAGTGGTTGCAGAAAAATAACATTGCTAATTGATAATTGTATGTTAGCTCCAGGATGGTTAAATTCTGAATAAAAGTAATCATTTGTATGTATATTCAAAAACTTTATAAAAACCAAAATATCAACAATTTATAAAACAATGTAAAAAAATTTAAGATAAAATTTATTATAAATGGTTATTTTTATTGAGAATAATGAAGAAATTATTCTATTAGATGAATGTGAAGCATATTCAGTTGTTGGATTTGATGACTTCATTCTAGAAATCAAGATATTGTTAGAAATTATTTTACTAGAGGTAGACACAAAGAAATAGATAGCACTTATTTTGCTCAATCTTATTCAAAAATACCAATAATAAATTATTTAAATATTTTTAGACAAGATTATACAAATTTAAATCATATTTTCCATGAGTTTGTTGGTGGTTATTGAAGGTTTGGTTATTTTAAAGAGTTGTATAGTAAATTTAGGAATGATGATTTTCGATTTTTAACAATAGATATGTCTAGAAAACTGGTTGAAGGTAAGTTTCAAAATAAAATACACAATTCTTAGCAATATAAACACTAAACATTGACATTAACTAAGCCATTACACATTAACATTAATATTAACATTAAAATAAACATAAAAAGGCATATGTATATCTGTATATATATATATATATTGATAAATACAAACTTAATGAAGGTTTTTTCCTCATTAATAAATTTTGCAATGCATAATGAAAAAGTTGATAAACAAGCTAAACCAAATAAAAAGAATGCTGAGGAACAAATGAAAAATTAAAACTTTGGAAAAAGGAACAAAGAAGAGATTATCAGAAATATAAGAATAAGATCAACCTGTTAATTATGCTATTGAAAAAGTAAAAAGAGAAGGTATCGAAGGTTTAGATGAAAATGTTTTAAAACAAAGTGAAGAAAACAGGGCATTTAAAAAACAAATGATCCCATATCGTCATATAGAAGATTTCGAAGATTTATCACAAATTAAACAGATTGGTCAGATGATATTCCTTGAAAATAGGTGTATACATTATGTGAAACAGAAATTAAAGATACATTAAATAAATCCCAAGAAGAAAAAGAAACTAAAAAGATAAATGTTAAAATGTATTAATCATAGTGAAGAGTAAGTATTTTTGTTTAAAACCTGTTGGTATGTGTAGAATGTTTAGTACCATTTAGATTATTATTTAAATTAACATTCAATTTTTAAAATAAGTATCAAATATTTGCATCAAATTAATACTTTTCAACACCTTTTGATTTAATTATTTCATCTTTTACTTTAATTATTTCATCTTTTACTTCAATACTTTTATCTTTTACATTAATACTTTCATCTTTTATTTTACTTTGATCATCATTTATTTTAATAATTTCATTGTTTTATTTTATTCAGTGTTTGTAGTTTTTTTATATAAAACTCATAGTGTTTTCTTTGATCTTTGTAAAAGGTTTCCATTTTTACAGGAAAATTATATATATCGAAAAATTTTATCAATTTTATGTAGGGATGATTTTATTGATTTTATATAAAATGTTTTATAACATTTTTAATACATTATAATAACCATATTATAATGTATCTATTTTATTTAGCAATACATACCTTTTATTATCAAGAGGGCTTAGTGCTTTTTGTTTACTTGAATTGTATAGCTTTCATGTTTTTCACATTTAATTTATATAATTTGACTGTATTGTTCCATATTGTTAAACAAACAGTTTTTATGCTCTTCTAAACTTATTTTGTTTTTAATATCCCATTTCTTAATTCCTTTACATTTTTTCTTTTATACTACTAACTCTATTTATAAGGATACGTTTTTGCTCTTAAACCACAAAAATCTTCAATTACTTTTCCACTCTTTTCATCTTTCAGTTTACCAACAACTTTTTTGTCTTTAGTGTAATATTGATTATATTATCTGTTGGATATTCCCCTGAATCAAAATAAGCAATCACTGATTTGTAATCTTAATAATAATCGTTACATTGAATATTGTAAATACAACTATCTATATAATTCAATATTTTCTCAATATTTAAGGTTTTTAAGTCCATCCAACATCAAAAAGTTTATCAAAACTGATTTATGTTTTATACATATGAATAGGAGCAATATTTTCAATAAATAAAATTTTACAATTAAAGTTTGATTTCGCTACATGTTTATTTCATATTTTACTATATGAATTTTATTTTTGTTCGTTTCTAATATTCTCCATTGTTTTTCAAAATACAGAGTTATTCATTAGTTTACAGAAATCATTTTCAAAATCATTTATAGCTATAGTTCTTAACTGTGTGTTTAAAGCTATATAAATCTTTAACCAAATAGTCTGCCTGATTTTTAAAACTTTATGTATTTTTGGATGTTGCATTCCAAAAGAATAATATTGTTTAAGATTTCTATAATTTACTACATAATTATGTTTTTCTGCTAAAGTAAGTAATTTGCTTTCATTTTTACCTACATCGAGTTTTGATTCAGGAGCTAATGGTAAATATTTATGTGTATCATGTAATTTTTTCTGAAATTCATAATCTACTTGAAATAAATAATCATTTTCTAAATTGGATGAAGTTCCATTTATTTCTATACAATTAGAATTATTTGGTTCATCCCACTGATATCTACCATACGTTAAATATTGGTTCATAGCCTAACCGAATAGGTGATTTGCATCTAGATACAATGTATAATATGCTATTTCTTTATTATTAAAATTTGTTAAATATTTATTCATTACTTATACATATTTTTACAACATTGTGAAATTTCTCCTCTTATTCCTTTTTCAGCCGTTAAAAGCTTATCATAATCACTTAATGATTCATGTTCTTGTTCAATAAATTTTAACATTGCATCCCAAGATAAACCTGGTGCTCTAAAATACCAATAGATTATAAGTTTGTACACTTTTTTCTAAAAATATCGAAAACATAACTTAACAGTGGTATATCAGTTTTAAGATACAACTGATCTGCATCAGTTATATTACAATCATTTAATTTATTGTAAAATTTTTATTTTGGTGGGATTTGTGTTTCTTCAAATGTTTTCCAATAATCCACATTACCATATGAATAAACACGTTTTCTCATTACTAACTTAAATAATCCTGAAGAAAAATACTTCTCATTTTTTTATTGATTTTTTTTGTTTAATGTTGTTGAAACTTTGTCATGTGAAGAAGCCATAAATTTAAATACATCAACAAATCTCACTTTTAAAACTATGTATGTTTACCATGTATAATGTATTTATATTCAGTGTTTGGTATTCGTTCAATTTCTGTGTTAAAAAAGAAAGTTCTTTAACAGAAGCATTAGAATCATAACCATATAAATTATGTAAATAAATATGTACAAAATCAGGTCGTTGTAGTTTTAAATTACAATTATTGCATTATGGAGCAATATATTTTCCAGTTAGATGATAATAATGACAAACTTGTTTATTAGTATTCGTATAGTGATATTTACACTAGATACAAAATTTAGAATTATAATAAGCGAAAGCTGGGTGGATTCAGGTTACCTTATCAACAAGGTTGAGGTTACAGATATGAAAGTGGCTAGGATGATTGCAGGTACTAGTAGATGGGAACAATGGCAGGAGGGTGTCCACAATGAGGAAATCAAAGGAAAACTGGGAATGAACTCTATAGATGTAGCAGTCAGGGCGAACAGGCTTAGATGGTGGGGTCATGTTACATGCATGGGAGAAGAAAGGTTACCCAAGAGACTCATGGATTCAGCAGTAGAGGGTTGGAGGAGTCGGGGCAGCCCAAGGAGAAGGTACCTGGATTCGGTTAAGAATGATTTTGAAGTAATAGGTTTAACATCAGAAGAGGTACCAATGTTAGCACTGAATAGAGGATCATGGAGGAGCTGTATAAGGGTGGCTATGCTCCAGACTGAATGCTGAAAGGCATAATCAGTCTTAAATGGTGATGATGATGATGATCAATGTTTTTTTTTTTTTCAAATATATGTGGTTTCTTTTATATAATTTGAAAATGAATTTTTCCAATTTCTGGAACTTCTTGTTTTAATTATTCGATAAATTTTTATGACAAGATGGTCCTCTATAAACAACAGGATGTTTATAATTACGAAATATGTATTTTGTGTAGTATCAAAATCCACATGGATCATGTTTTTCATATTTCATTGTAATTTGTTTTTAAGGATGTGGTTCGCAATTGTCCATATTTAAAATTAAACTTTCATTATCAGCATAAATAAGAGATAGAACTTTTCGTGTATAGTGATAATTTTTAGAATATACACATGTTCCTTTATTTGGCAGTTCTGCTTTTAATGGTTTTTTAGTTAAACAATTTGGTGTATGATTATCTAATTTTTCTTTAGTATGAAAATGTAGTTAACATAAATCACAAATAAAATTTACTTCAGTATGTTTTGTCATTATTATTGATAGAAGTCTAGCCAAATTTTTTATATAAAATAGTATGAATTATATCTTTCTTGAAATAAAGTTGATTTCCATGTTTTTCTTTTTTAAATTTTGTTTTTTTAATGGATACACTTAATATTTTTCCTCATCATCATCAAATGAATGAACATTAATAGATATGTTAACTTCATTTTCTATTTTTGGAATATGGCTAAGTAATACAGGAAATTCATTATTTACAAGTTTATTAAAATCAAGACTAACATTTATATATTTTGTTATTCTTGCATATCTTTATCTACAGGAAATAGAGCTCATTTTATAGACCTTAAAAAACTTTTTTCATCATTATTTATAATATTAGTACATGCTTTTTTATTATGTTAGGTTATTCAATGTAAGATTATCGTTTTAGTGGAATATATTGATTAATTGCTAGTTGCATATCAATAATTCTATTTAGTGTCCATCCAGATCTTTGTAATTGAAAGTTAGATATTTTTTCTAGAATACTTCTTTTACCTTGTTTAAATTTTTTATTAAAATTTTTTTCTGTTAGTAGTTTAGTTTCTCATTTGTTGTTCAAATTCTTGACCTTTTTCATTTATTTAATTTGTTTATAGTTAATATCCACAATATAAATTAAATTTTATCTTTAAACCACGATCTTTCCAACAGTCTTTAAACATTTTATACATTTTTGTTTTTACTGAAGTGAAGAAATGATTAGGATCAAGTATACCAATACTATTTTCAAAATTTATAGTATGTAATCTGTTTTCGAATGGTTCTTCAGTTATGTAATCCTTAATTATATTTCTATCTCGTGGTTTCAGTTTCACAAATTGATTTGTACAAAATAAAAATATTTTTTAAATGTTTTATCTTCTTTTGTCAGAAAGTATCATCAATAAACTAATATGCTAACTTTTTACAAAATTTTTCTTTTTTTTGTGTGTATTATTTTTAACAATTTTTCTATGATTTTCAGTTAATTTGTGTCTATAATTTACAACAATAATTGAACTATTTCTAATATTAAATCTAATTAAATCAGATTTAAACAACTTTGAATATCCTCATAAATTATTTATTATATAAAATTCAAGAAGTCTAGCTACAGAAAATTGTTGTAGTTGATAAGCATAGTTTTTTTCCATTTTTCTGTTCTATTTATTAAAAAATTATTAGATATGAAAAAATATTTTTCAACAAAATGATAATTATTTAATAGATGGATAAAGATTTTTATATAATATATTATTAATCAAAAAATAGAATCAGTTAACAGTAAATCAGTTTTTAATCAAAAAGTTTTTTTGAATGAATTATTTTATTATTTAGTTTAACAATCAATTAAATATTACTATTAATTACTAATTAATTATAATGGATTATTATTTAAGAAATAATGAATCATAATGTTAATGCTTTGTTATTATTAATATATTCTAAAGTACATTTCTATTATTTTTTATTATGTTTATCTTTTTATAAAAGATTTATATAAAAACTGCTTACATTTAAAATTTCTTGGCAACATTTAAATTTTTTTGTAGGTGTTGATGTATCTTCAGTTACAACTTCTTCATTATTCTTTCTAGATGTAGAGTTTTCTTTATTATTTTTGTTAATATTATTTTTGAATGTTCTTCACTTCTATTTCGTCGTAAATGTTTCTTAAAATAATATTTGGTAACTTTTTTCCCACATACACTAGGAATTCGATTTTTATTGAAATTTCTTTAGTGATATTTATTTAAAAATGGTCTACTTACATTTCTATAACCATCTTTTTGTATTTTGGTAAAGTAAAACTGTCAATTGATTTATCTGTACTACAATATTTACCAAATTTAGATTTTACAGATTTTTCTTGTCGAGCCAGTTCCATTTACATATATAAAAATTTATTAGATTCCAAAAAAGTTGGTGTTTATAATTTTTATAATTTCAATCATCACTGGATCCAAAGATAGCTCCTTCGTCATGAGCAATAGAGGTAGCATAAATATTAATAATTTAAATTTTTTTCTGGTTTTTTAATTTTAATAATAGTTCCACAAAGTGCACAATTTTCTTTTTCTCCTTAACCATTCATCAATAGATTTTTTAACAAAAATATGATTACATTTTTTTAACGAATTAATTATTTTCATTACTTAAGAAAATAGGACAATCAATATCTTTTCCATATTGTTCAATTAGTTCATAAGATTCTTTTAGTTTAGTTTGCATTTCGTTTTGTTTTCCATTTATAAGACATTTTTTATTAGATTTATGGAAACAAATTTATTTTCAATGAATCATTTAGCTACAAGTTGAAAAATTATAATCTTTTTTAAATATGTTGAATACAAACTACAAATTTATTTTAGTAAAACAAATTTTTTTTTTCTATGTAAATGGAAATTACTTTAATCAAGAAGATCAGCAATATAAGTATTTCTAAAGTAATAAAGAAAGTAAATGAGGTACAGATAAATGCTTTATATAATATTACAAATTGTGAATATTTAAGTACTTGATATGGAGAACAACTTTGTCTTGATCTCAATATTGGTTTTAAGGTTATTTTACCAAATAGATTTTCTAAATAAATTGATGATTTTGATTTTGAAATAATTAAAAAAGGACAAATGTAACTGAAATGTAAAGGAATGAAGGACTTAAAAACTGAAATAACGAATTTCATGATATAGAGTTCACAGTCAAAAATTTTTAAAAATATGTTCTATGTTTTTAACTAATACATATCTTACAAACACATTGTAAATTTTTTATAATTTACTATTCTTAAGAAATATATATTTATAAATTTACTTATAATCACAATGTGATTTTATAGAACAATGTAATTTGTTACTTATTATATTTTTATAAATTTATGTATGCTCACAATTTGATTTTTTAAATAATTTTTTTAACTAATACATTTTAATTAACTTACCTTCACAATTTGATTTTTTAAAAAACTTAATTTTGTTAAATAACACATATTATCGTCTTACATATCGTGTTGTAAGTGATATAATGAAGTTAGAAATCAGTTGTTTATTGTAATTTGTTGTATTATTGTAAAAATATGTATTTAGCTAATGTTATATAATCGGTTTAATTAATTAAATATATTGATTTTTTTACTGATTTTTCAAAATGAGTTATGTTATTTATAATATACTAAGGTTATTTTAAAATTGCTTTAGTGTGCCAGAACATACAAAATATATCTACTGTTATTTACCTTAACATTGTTAAACTTAAATCTGTTGTAAGTCAATGAGAAAACTCTAACATACGAAATAAGAAACACCACACAGAAAGCATGCAAATGTCTGATCATTTGTGTCACCTGAGATAAACTAACTTCAGAAGCCTGCCTTTCTCATTCAGCTATCCCAGGGTGGAGTTTCACTTCAAAGAATTAACTGATAATTTCATACACCGCCTAGATGCTGCTGTAAGGTGTTGCAGTAGAAAGATAGCCTCAAATGGGTGCCTCTTACCAGAGGCAGATGGGAAACGAGTAAAATTGCTGGAACAGTGGACCCCACTCAACAGAACCTTCAGGATTAGGTCAAGTGACGTAAGACACCGTTATTGCTAGGCATAACAGGATGGCAGTGATGGTCAACTTTCACCTGAAAGTAGTTGCTACCCAACTCGAAGTTTTTTAATGCAAAAGATGGGAACATACATATCTACAGAGTAGATGAAGGCGCAAAATTTGAATGTGGTCAACCAGAGGCAACAGGTAGGTGCAGAGCCACATGTAAAATTGGTCAGTTTCTGTAAAGTACTGTTGGACAGGAGGGCCCACTACAGATAGGGAGAAGTAGTGCACCACTATCATTCTTTAACAAGCAAGCTTTTTTGCATTCATTTGAGTCTTCAGTCAGACCACTCGGGCGCCAACTTCCAACTTCGTGTCACTTGTCGCCTGCCTCGAATAGCTCCGACAAGTCTGTTCCTCTCACTTGCACAGTTGCTCTCAGTGTTTGTACATTACAGTGCTGCTAATGATCGCTGCTTCTGATTGTTCTCACACGAGGCACTCAGATGCTTACCTCTATTGTGTGACCTGTTTCATCCTTTGCTGTTCAAGTGAAATTAGCCTGCAGTGTAGTAGTTACTCTAAAGGAAATAAATAAGTTCATTCAGACTCTCAAGTCCCCTGAGTCTCTTGCAAGTATCCTGTCTAGTCCCAAAATCCGTGCTTCTTGTCCGTGCCCTGTGACAGTGTTTGGCACTGATGCTAGTACTAAGCCTACCATCTCTGGAACTTTTTCTTCCTGCATTTACTCCTAACCACTCTAGAATTGCAGACTGGCCTGTTAATCTCTCTAATCCCTTTCTCCCCTTCTCCTATGCCAGGAAGTGACAGATTTCCATTCCTGTTATTAATAACAGGGACCACAAATCACAAGAATAAACGGAGATAAAGTAATCCCATCACTATCTTGCATAATGTAAAAGTAAAGAAACCACACTTCTACAAAAGAGGTTCAAATGGCTCTTAGCACTATGGGACTTAACATCTGAGGGTATCAGTCCCCTAGAACGTAGAACTACTTAAACCTAACTAACCTAAGGACATCACAAACATCCATCCCTGAGGCAGGATTCGAACCTGCGACCATAGCGGTCGCGCGGTTCCAGACTTAAGCGCCTAGAACCGCTTGGCCACCACCGGCCGGCAACACTTCTACAAGAATTATATTCTGGTTAATGACACTTTGATTCCCTCTAATAACTAGCTATCAAAAGCCGGATAGCAGCTATTGATATAATGACAAGATCTCTCTTCGGACCACCTCTGACTAATTTCACAAGTGAATAAAAGCACAGTGACTTTTTGGGTGACATACTTGTCATCTTCATAACATTGTTACTCAAAGTTGTCTGAACTTCCATGTGTTGGCATACTGCATACAGGTGTGACTCCTGCAGTGTTGGAACATGTGGGCACTCTAAATCTATGTGATCGACAGATCACAAACAAACACCTTGCAGCAGTACTGGACACCTCAGATGGTAGTGCTGACCCACTCGTCCTCCAGTTGGATTACTCAGTGGTGTGAGCCTGCTGCTTTCCTCAGTGTCTAACAGAAGACAATAGATGCTGACCATGACAATGTTCAGTAGAAGATCGCTTCTTCACCTGCACTGGAAAAAATGCAATCCTTGGAGTGACGTGATAGCACTTCTCCTCCAAAGAAAACGTTCCAAGCCGCACTTTCAGCCGGTAATGTCATAGCAATTCTCTTCTGGGACTCTGAAGGGGTTATTCTCTTTGACGTCCTTTCTCATGGTGCAACAATCTGTTCTGAAATGCTACCTTCAGGAAATGAAATAAAAGACTTCTGCATGTTCGTCAGCACAAAGTTCAAAGGAGAATGCAAGATCTCACACAATCTTACACACCCGAGAGAGGCTCACAAAACTTCATTGGACTGTTCTTGCTCATCCACCCTACAGCCCAGATCTCGAAGCTTCCCACTTTCATCTGTCTGGTACAATGGGGGGTGCAATATGCAGGAAGCAGTAGATCGATAATGGGGATTGAAGAAGCAAGACGTAAGCTCTGACATCGAGCAGTAGAGTGGTACCTCGTCATCACATGCCGCCTCCCAGTTAAGGTGGCGTACGGCTGTCGCATTGCAAGGAGGTTATGATGAAAAATACGGTTTTGTAGCCAAAAGAGGGGGAAGTAATACGGTATATTAGAATCCTGAATAAAGCCAACCTGATTTCAGAAAGAAAAATGTGATGCATTACTTATTGATGTCACACATAAGGCGTAATTTTACGTCTCTTTGCACTGACAACCGCCTCTGCTTCCTCCATGAGCCATTGTGCTGCTGGACAGTACATGCTGCTATTTTACTGCCTCACTGTGTTGCAGGGACTAGTTTCTCACTGAAGATGGTATATTTGTGCAGAAAGCCATAGCCCCTGCCAATTTCGATAATTCTTATCTGAGTAAAATTCACTTACTACAGCAAGGGTATACGGCTATTGACTCTAGACTCTAGGCAATCAAGAGACCTATTTCCATGTCTCGTACTGTTGGTACTTAAAACACTTAAGTGTGTATGTTATCCGAATTAGGCCTTAGATCTAAAACCTCCCAGTTCAAATCTGTTGTACAAGAGTACACCAACCTAGCCGTATATGGTGACTAATGATTGTATTCAGCGAATCATGGTACATATGCTACGAACTATTCTGGTGTCAATTATTCAAAATGCGTACAATTTCTAGTACCACAGAAATGCTTTGTTGGATGGCGAACTGTACAGTTATACTTGATCAGTCACCCCTCTATGCCCGGATAATTGTTATAAAAAATTCTCTTATGCAGCTAATCTCACCCTGCAAGAGGGTGCCTACAGCTGCTAAAATCATTTCGCTCCCAGTTCTGGACTCTCGTCTGCCTAAGGTCAAGCATACCTTGAAAGGAGTGTGTAAATTTTCGTAGAAATTTTTCTTGTTTTTGTTGCCTGGTTCGTCAGTCAGACACATCGGGAGTCTGCATGTTTTTATTTTATTTTGTTTTGATATTTATTGATCATCATGAGAAAGATAATTTAGGGATTAGATTTTGGAATTTTGTTTAAGGAAAGATTATAGATGTGAGGTTTAATTTTTGTAATTCTTGGATTGTAGTTACATGATTTCAGTGAAAGCTTAACTATTATTGAAATTTAATTAAATGTTATTAAGCTAGATGATATGAGATTCCTATTGAGAACATTTAATCCAGGGTTACCAGAGTCATTGTCCACATCCAAACGGTCCACTAATCTTCAATTTATTTAAAACTACTATCAAAAACTATGAACCAAAAATAATGGCGATGGTTGTAGAGAACACATTGCACCGACGTGTATCTCAGTTGTTAGTTTCTGCAGCTCTGTTACTGAGACATGCTGCAGCTATGAGAACAATCTGCACGGTGATATCCTGTGCGACCCAGGGAAGCCAAACCATGTAGAAAACAGATTCTTTTTTAATTCAATTTCACGGGAACAATCTTTACTTTCAAAGTAACCAGTTTTTCACTTAAGTTCATGGTGAGATTTGGTGATAACAATAAGTTTGAGAAAGTGCATCATTTTCTTAGAATTCTGGCAGTTGAATTTCACTACGCATTTTCGCGTTGAATTGTGTCAGCAGCAGTATATAAGGGCTGGTATGCTCATAATTCAAAACAGGAAACCCAAAGCTCAGCATCTAACAGACAATTTGATTCAAAAACACAATCAATAATGTAAGTCTACTTTCACAAAAAAAATTAAACCTGTAACTTTCACACGGTGACATTCCTTCTAGGTTCTGATGTCGAGAAATTTTCTGAGAATTTTTTTCAAGTAGTCAGATAAAATGCACTGCTCTCTATCGCTATTTGCTTGCAGTTTTGGTTTGCTGCTGCTCTATTTACTAACCAATTGCGTTTTCTTACAGCTCATTGGGATAAGCTCTGAAACTTTCTTTATTTACTTTCAATATTTTTCTTTGCTATTATAATTATCATCCCGTCTAACACAGTAAATAGCAAGTCATATAGCAACCATTCTCAGACAGACACTACGTAAAATTCAAGTGCCAACAATACCTTAACTTCTGACTAGTCACTTATTAATGCTATAGAGACTAATTCTGACACAGCAGTGCATGAGATAGATGCTTTCCTCCCAGACAGTCAGATTACAAGTAATATGGACAATACATTGAAATCAGATGGCAACATTTTTACAAACTCAAATATTTCTTTTGATGATAAGACGCGAGACTCGAGACTAAAAGTTTTAGATTCGGCGCAGTCTGACGGTATCGCCACACACTCGATGCAATATTTTGCGGAAAACCCAGCAGTGAATGGAAACAAACAGGAAAAATCGGTTCACCATACGGCAATTAGAGCGAATTCGTAGAAACACAAACTTGCAATTATGCTTCAGCACTTACTACAAGAAAGTTACAAAACACTAGCAAATCAGTTATCAAGTCACCTTGAAACAAAAGTACAAGAAAGCAACAAAATACCCACAGATACGTAAAGGAAAGAGAAAGCTTCAGTTATCGAAAAATTTAATAAAGAAGTTCCTGGTGCAGCGGTTGTCAAATTGCAGCGCAAATCACAAAAGTGTTTGGAACAGATACAGGATGTAGAAACAGAAACAAATTAAATTGACACCAGAACAAAAGGATAATCTGAAACACTGATATTACAGATCGATGCACTTTCATAGTTGAGCAAGACAGAGTAAATGCAGACAATTACTCAGCAGACACAAGAGCAACAACCTTAGAGAGATCGAAGATTTTGGGTCTTTACAGCGTTATAAAAGACAGATGATAGTAAACAAACATCTCGAACCAGAAATCAGTAGGTTATACACATATTCAGCTGACATTGTAAAGCATTTGACAGGAAAACAAGATACACTTGATGGGAGTGAGAGCTATCACAGACGAGAAAAATATTTCGTGCAAGAAAAACATCTTACCCAACTGAGACATGAAAGGGACCTTGAAACTGAATCCTGACATTCACACACATATTTCAATAGACATAACTTTAATGACTTAACAAGACGCGACGGACTTAACTACAAAAATTTTTTATCGCTTGGAAATTTAAACTTTTTCAGAATGGTAGCAGTGATTTACTTCTCTCAGATTGGATCCAACAGTTGACCTTCTCTTTGTCATTAGCTTGGCCAGTGAGACACACGTTACAAAATATTTGCAATTTTTTGAAAGCTGAAACAGTCATTTGGATGCGACGCATAGCAAGGCAATGCTTTTCTTTAGAGCAGTTTCAAAATGCGTATCTTGCAGCATCCTGGTCAGAGACTGCAGAGCGTGGAGTTACGGACAAACTCATCAGTTCCAAATTTGGAACTTTACTATCTCTATACAGTTATCCGAGCACATTGTACAGCAGAACTAACGTATGACAGAGCCCTACAGCCAATCTGCTACAATCCAGCTTTGTATTAGTAAACTTTCAAGGTATTTAACTATTTCTTTGCTGATAGCACATCAGAAAGAAAATATTAATGCATTCCGTGACGTTTTACAATTGCTTCAAACGGAAGAATACGACTATAAATACAAAACCAGAAACTTTTATCAGAACAATGGCCATTACAATCACAATCGGAGCAGGGCGATTTTCGGATCATTCAATGACAAAAGAGAAAGTAGATACGAGAATAGCCAACAATGTCAAAAACATTACCAGGGATGTAATATTTTCAATAGACGACGACAGTACGACCAACAACAAAGTCCGAATGTTCATCATAGCAGCCAGAAATTTCATAATTCAAGAGGCATAATGAAGAACCCTCCATAGCAAAACAGTAATTTTGGAAACAATTACAAACAAACGAATAACAATTTGCGTATGCATAGTCAGTAACAATACAATCACAACTATTGTCACAACAAACAAGAAAACCACAATTTCCGAGAAAATGACAAATATGGGAATAGGAGAAATGAAAATTAGAGATAAGACCAAAATACTATTTTAAAATAATCGAACAGTCGTTTTCACCAAGGACAATTTAATTGTAATTATTGCAGATCCAAGACGATTTTTACAAACAGCTGAATTTCGCAACCTATTTCACAGCGATGGGACAGTGGTGAACAACAGTGATAAGAGGAGAAGGCTCACACATACAGACAACATGATATAATATCAATCTCACCGACATTACTGAAAATATCATTTGTTTGGAAGACATCAGAGATGGGTTGTTACAAGTAAAAGAGGAACCTCTAAAACAAATTTATCATTCAGTCGTTAGTATACAAATAGGCAAACGTACTCTAAACGCAGTTCTAGATTAAGGCTGTTCAGTTTTAGTAATTAGTGATGCAGCATTCAGCAAATGTAATTAAGACAAAACTTGCCCTAGTTTACCATCAAATACACTCCTGGAAATGGAAAAAAGAACACATTGACACTGGTGTGTCAGACCCACCATACTTGCTCCAGACACTGCAATGATCACACGCAAGGCACAGCGGACACACCAGGAACCGCGGTGTTGGCCGTCGAATGGCGCTAGCTGCGCAGCATTTGTGAACCGCCGCCGTCAGTGTCAGCCAGTTTGCCGTGGCATACGGAGCTCCATCGCAGTCTTTAACACTGGTAGCATGCCGCGACAGCGTGGACGTGAACCGTATGTGCAGTTGACGGACTTTGAGCGAGGGCGTATAGTGGGCATGCGGGAGGCCGGGTGGACGTACCGCCGAACTGCTCAACACGTGGGGCGTGAGGTCTCCACAGTACATCGATGTTGTCGCCAGTGGTCGGCGGAAGGTGCACGTGCCCGTCGACCTGTGACCGGACCGCAGCGACGCACGGATGCACGCCAAGACCGTAGGATCCTACGCAGTGCCGTAGGGGACCGCACCGCCACTTCCCAGCAAAATAGGGACGCTGTTGCTCCTGGGGTATCGGCGAGGACCATTCGCAACCGTCTCCATGAAGCTGGGCTACGGTCCCGCACACCGTTAGGCCGTCTTCCGCTCACACCCCAACATCGTGCAGCCCGCCTCCAGTGCTGTCGCGACAGGCGTGAATGGAGGGACGAATGGAGACGTGTCGTCTTCAGCGATGAGAGTCGCTTCTGCCTTGGTGCCACTGATGGTCGTATGCGTGTTTGGCGCCTTGCAGGTGAGCGCCACAATCAGGACTGCATACGACCGAGGCACACAGGGCCAACACCTGGCATCTTGGTGTGGGGAGCGATCTCCTACACTGGCCGTACACCACTGGTGATCGTCGAGGGGACACTGAATAGTGCACGGTACATCCAAAGCGTCATCGAACCCATCGTTCTACCATTCCTAGACCGGCAAGGGAACTTGCTGTTCCAACAGGACAATGCACGTCCGCATGTATCCCGTGCCACCCAACGTGCTCTAGAAGGTGTAAGTCAACTACCCTGGCCAGCAAGATCTCCGGATCTGTCCCCCATTGAGCATGTTTGGGACTGGATGAAGCGTCGTCTCACGCGGTCTGCACGTCCAGCACGAACGCTGGTCCAACTGAGGCGCCAGGTGGAAATGGCATGGCAAGCCGTTCCACAGAACTACATCCAGCATCTCTACGATCGTCTCCATGGGAGAATAGCAGCCTGCATTGCTGCGAAAGGTGGATATACACTGTACTAGTGCCGACATTGTGCATGCTCTGTTGCCTGTGTCTATGTGCCTGTGGTTCTGTCAGTGTGATCATGTGATGTGTCTGACCCCAGGAATGTGTCAATAAAGTTTCCCCTTCCTGGGACAATGAATTCACGGTGTTCTTATTTCAATTTCCAGGAGTGTAGAACAAAAGTTAGGGGAGATGTTTCCGTGATAGGTGTTGATGTAAAGTCGCCAACACATTTACACTTTACGGCGCACGATCACACTTCCTTTGCAAAGTTCTGGGTCGTTTCACTGTTAATGACAGAGATTATGCTTGACGTGGATTTCTTGAAAACACAAAAAGCGGTATTGGCTTATGAAAATTCATATATTTCGGTACAAAACGATGATACGCAGGTTACTTTGCATTTCGAGAAGGGTTTTCAGTTGAGAGACAGGAGGTTAGTAGTCAATATCAACAAAAAACGTCAATCGCTACACGTCATTCTTCACTGATGCAGGACTTCCTAGTATTAATAAAAATGAAGAATCAGAATCAGATATTTCTCAAACAAGACAGGCAAAAATAGACAAGTGGGAAACTATAACAGATGGGAATAGGAAACAGTGACATGTAATTCTACAGACTCGTTCTGATGTTTTTGACAATGTTCCTGGAATTATAAATGGCTTTGTTTACGAATTTGAAGTGAAACCCCACAATACATATGTTTATAGACATGACAACATTCCATTCATTCGCAGAGACAAAGTAAAACGGGAAACTGAATCTACGTTCAAACAAGCCATATTTGAAACAGCAGCTAGTCCTTATAACAGTCCGTTAGGCGTTGTTTGTTCCAAAAAAGGATGGTTCTCTGTGACTTGTTTTAGATTCGAGACTAATTAATGAAATCATAGTAACAGAAACAGACAGATCTCTAACATTAGATGTGTTCCTCCAAAATTTCATGGAGTTATTATATTTTCCATAATCGCTTTAAAATCAGGGATCTGGCAGATCGAATTAGGGCCACAATTGTCGCAGATATACCGAACTTTTTATTCTTCGGAATTTGTTATCAATATTGAAAACTAGTTTTTTGTCTTAGAATTTCATCTACAGTTTTCGTCAGAGGTTTGAACTAGACTCCCTCACTACATTTAAAGGCCAAAATCACCACTTATGTCGACGACGTACTTGTTGCTGAGGAAACCTAGTACCATAATAACAGCGTCTTGAACTTGTTATTGGAAACATTCTCAAATCATGGAGTTACATTAAACTGAAGCAAACCTGAGTTTGGAGAATCGTCTATAAAATTTTTAGGCTTTATCAGTTCAGATTCTGTTATTGAAACCGATAGAAACAAACTTCAGGATATTCGTGACACTGCAGTTCTACTAGTAAACGCCAGGATAGAAATTTTTAGGCCGCGTCACATTTTTTCCCCATTTCATTCAGTATGTAGCTCTGGGCACTTCATGACTCTGTCAGTTAAGTGGTAAAAATTGAAATTGGTTTTGGGGTGAACAGGCACAAAAGGAATTTGATAAATTCAAACAAGCTTTGCTGAATGCAGCTTTTATGTAAATTGAAGGTAGAGGGGGAGAAGGAGAGGAAAGGGATGGAACTATTGATGTAAGCTGCCTGGGGACATTATATGGAATCAGCGACTACGAGTGTAAGTGTTTGTTAGACTGGGATTCGAACCCAGGATCTCCGTCTTACTAGGTAGCTACATTAACCACTGCGTCGGCCGGGCACAATGTTTATCGCAACTGCTCATACTGTTTTGGCACACCTCCTGGCTCACCCACATTCCCACCCAGTGCCACCTATCAGAAGATCCTGTCCATGTCCTCTGTGCTCGCAACTTTGAGATTCCTGCGGAGTCCAAAAGAACAGACATCATGCTTTCATATAATTGATTCACCTCTATGGGAAATGAATCCACCAGCTTCAGTGGTGAGCATGGAGCACATGGGGAGTGGCACTGGGTGGGAATGTGGGTCGGTCGGGAGGCATGCTGAGACAGTCTGCAGCTTTGTGTCCGGATGGCGCAGTGCTTAACGCAACTGCCTAGTGAGCAGAAGATTCTAGGTTCGAATGCCGGAATGTCACACATTTTCACTCATCGCTGCTGATTCCACATAAGTACACAACTGGCATCAATATTTCCTTCCCTTCCCTTCCGTTTACTTTCTCGCCCTTTTTCCAATTTACATAGTATTACACCTGCAGATTCAGCATGTTGTCTGTTCCTTCGGACATATCTGAAGAACCGACAACACGCGTAAATTTACTTACTCGTCCGGATCTTTTGGGTGATTTTTGTACCGCGACTGACAGCCCTAAGTCAGTCCTTGGCTTTCTTTTGTTTCAAAAAATCGAGGAAAACGTCGTTGTTAGCAAGAGGATTGTATTTTCCAGCTCTATTCTTTCCGCTCCTGAACGAAATCATTCAGCCACAGAACTTGAGGCATTAACTGTCGTTTGTGCTTTTAAGAATTTCGTTATTTTTTTATATGGCTAACATACAGAAGAATATACGCACAACTGCTTGTTACAATTTCCTGTAACTGCCAAACTTACTCATGATCGCTTAGCAGATGGGCATAATACTTACAGGAATTTCAATTCACTGTTAGGCTCATTGCTAGTAAAGAGAATATTGTTGCTGATAGTTTTTCGCGATCTGTTTTTGGCTCACAAACTGGTGCAGCCACAGAATTCTGCCAGTACAATTTCTGTGTTTTATATATACAACAGATTGGTTTCTAAAACTGTTTCTTTTGCTTTAAAGAACACTGCGAAAGAACAAGATAAATATCCCATATGGAAGAATATGAATCAGCTATACCGAGACATTAACGACTTGACAGTTAGACATTACTGTTTGGTTGGGAACAACATTATCTTCCAATATTTGACACCAGACTGCGACATGTGGCTTGTTTGCATTCCACATGATTTGGTCAACAAGTTATTTTGGTACATTCATCTTAGTAATGAACTCTATGGAGTGAGGAAATGTTTTTACATACTTCATAGGGCCTCTTACTTTCTCCACATGGAAAAAAGCATCCGGTGTATTCTTACCAAATATAAACTCTGTCAAAAAGCTAAAACATCCACCGCTTCAGTGTTTGCTCAGCTGTTTCCCATCATTGCGGTTACATTACGTTGTTTAGCAGACATGGACCTGTATTTACCCTTTCCAACTAGAAGACGAGGCTTTTCGTATATTTTTGTGGCAATAAAACGAAAAAGAAAATTTGCCTCTTCTACACTCCGTCATGAAGCGACTGCGGCAACATTTACCAAGGACTGCTTAAGAGAAGTTGTACGCGTTGGCAGACCTCAATTTCGTTCACATCTTCAGATATGTACATTGAAAAACAGAAAAATTACACCAATTTTCATTTCCTAATACAATGCTTCTTCCAAACTGTCTGAATGAATCATGAAAAAAACGTGATTATTTGCTTGTAATGGCAACTTCGAATTGTTGTGGTTTAGTGGTTTTTTACTTAGGTAGGATGTTTCGTATGAATGGGGACTTGACATTTTGGTAAATTTGATACTTTGTTTGATCAACTGTGATGAGAGTTTTTTGGTTTGTAAGGATTTTTCTGTGTGGATAGCGGTATTTATGAGAGGTAGAGGTGACACTTCTGTCCATGTGTTTGATTTGACAACTGTTTGGTTTTTCTTATCCTAACAACTTTTCTTTCTCGCTTAACAGGTCACTGACTTTTTTTTTGCTTTTTAAGTACACGTTAACAGATTTAAATGTGCTTATTAACAATTTATCACCATTAATCTTCCTCTTATTTACATATAGCTGTAAGGTATCTTTTCTAGTACTGCTCTTTCTTTCTTCCATTTAGGATATGCTGAGAATTTGTTTAGATGATAATGATTAGTTAGCAGGCGCATAGGATAAGCATCTGTTGACCCATTTTCACTTTTATTACGTTTTGTGAAGGACTGACGACTGACGCTTTGATGTAATTTATTTCTTTTACGAGCACAACAATAATTTTGTGCACAAACGTTTATTCCCTTCCTCCATCCACTTTCCTTCTGAATAGTTGCTCGGTCTAGAAATTTTTGTAGGAAATACTATTATATTTTATGATTACTATGCACTGTAAGTAAGATATCCTTATTCACACTTTTACTTTTGGAACTGTATTATGATAGATATTTGTATGATAATGCTATAATTTTTATTCCCAATTCATTCTTGTATTAATACAATGTTTTTCTTACGTTTTCGCTCCAGGAATTCTGTGTAATGCGGACGTAAATAGTTTCATTCATATATTACTATGCAACATTTCTGGTAATTTGTCAACTATCGCTGTATATTGTGGGCTGGTGTTTGATACCACAATCAAACTTACGGAAACGTACTTTAGGTATTCGTTTGCCTAACCATTTGGTAACAAACACATACATTTCAACTTTTTTGCTAGCTTATGTACCTACTAATTTCTAACAACATTGGTCTATTATGGTTTGTAATAAGCCAATAAGCCACAACGTTCATGGAAACACAGTATTTTAAGCTTTCAAGCGTAGTCTTTCGCACTGTGAGACACATGTGCAACGAATTAAGTTTTCTTTCCTAAATGATATTGTTAGGCCACTTCACCTGGATCTATACAATTATTCCACAGGCATTTAAATGCTACGTTTCCGCCTTGCCTTAGTATGGAACTTTATGGTGTTGTAATGAGAGACATTAGCTCACAGTTGTTAGTGGAATGTTTATGGGCCAATACTGCAACCTCTGAGACTTCTCTTAGGCTCACAAATATATCAGTTTGACGGTGGAAGTCATACAAAGTTTATGCACTGAGTCTTCGACAAAACATGTTTACTTCAAGACACACTTCAACGAGTTTTCTTTAGTGATGTACTGGGTACACTCAAGTTAGAGACGATTTGCACTGAATACATAGGATTCAACGACGGACACATAATTTTTGCAACGATGTAAAAAAAAGTGTAACCTTTCATTGAAGTTTTATCCTTACCTTTGTGACACGACTAATTTCTTAACAGGTGACTCATATACAATGTGCAGAGTAAAACAGTCAGCTGATTACCATGAATGATATTACCACATGCGCTTTTTTACTGATGCTTTGAACACTCTGATGTTCGTGGGACCTTTGGTGTGACTATGCAAAATAGTAATTTAAACAGATTTATCATGGACTGTTTGTCGCCTTGCTGCGATGATTTTAAACAATTTGTCGAGAACCGTTGGTGAGCATGTGCACTACATTCGAAAACAATTTGTTAATATTGTGAATAATATTATCCGCTTATGATAATGCGGTTCTCATTGCTTTATTTTTAGTTAGGTATTCGCGTTTTAACTTCGTTAGCAAACTTTGCAGTCGAGTCTCTGTTAATTACACTACTCACCTGCAGAATTCTGTTCGGAGAGGCCCAGAGATAGTGAAAGGTGTGTGTGTAAATTTTCGTAGGAGATTTTCTTTTCTTGGATTCCTGGAATTTCGCTCGTAAGGTTTGAATTGCCTAGACATGCGCATAATCGCGGCAGAGAAACTGAGCTGCACAGAGTTGAGGTAAAGGTGACCTTTTCTCTGCGAAGATGTGCGCCAGATTTATCTGTTGATCACGGTTAGTGGGGAGGAAACAGACAGTTGAGCTTTGGTGTTAGATGAGAACAGTCGAGTTTTGGCGCTGCAGCTACAAGAGTAATAGCTCGGCGTTACCCAGTGCGAGCTTGCTTAACCAAAGAGTGTAAAAAACATGTTCTTTCTTTAATTAAATTTCACATAAACCAACTTTAGTTTCAAAGTAACCACCTTTTCATCAAAGTTCATAGTCAGAATTTGTGATAACAGTGTTTCAGACAGGAAATATCCTACCTATTCTCCCCCGTGAACCCGTCTCTGTAGCGAGCACGAAGCAGGTAAATTGTCCTTTAACCAGGAAATTTGTGGAGTAGTTTTGGTTTCTTACATTCAGTATTTTGGGGATACTGAATTCGAATCTGACGTTTGCAAACGAAGTTTCGATATGCGTCATTGGAAAAAACGAAAAAAAAAAACAGGTAAAATATCTCATTTTCAGCAGTTTTTTGCTTATAACTTGGAAACTATCAACTATTCATAAATACCCTCCCTATTCGAAATGAAACTACAAAAAATTTCCTACAAACTTTACTATTACGGTTTTTTATTCCGACGAATCATTTGGGGCTTCAATTTCTGGTTGAAAATTGGTGTACTTCGCCTGTCTCAGCAAAAACCTACTTTTCCACCCCGAAACTCTATTTTTAAAGGCTGTCAGGGAACTTCTACTAGATCTCTGCACATACTTAGTTTGGATCGCACATGTAAAAGTACAAGTCTTTTTTTAATTTTAAGTGTTCAAGTTATCTAATTAAGAGCGAATAGTACTGATAACAAACAGACCCGAACTTTTCGACACTGTAAGCGCAGACCAGGGAATCAGTGATCATAAGGCCGTTGCAGCATCCCTGAATATGGAAGTAAATAGGAATATAAAAAAGGGAGGAAGGTTTATCTGTTTAGCAAGAGTAATAGAAGGCAGATTTCAGACTACCTAACAGATCAAAACGAAAATTTCTATTCCGACACTGACAATGTTGAGTGTTTATGGAAAAAGTTCAAGGCAATCATAAAATGCGTTTTAGACAGGTACGTGCCGAGTAAAACTGTGAGGGACGGGAAAAACCCACCGTGGTACAACAACAAAGTTGGGAAACTACTGCGAAAGCAAAGAGAGCTTCACTCAAAGTTTAAACGCAGCCAAAATCTCTCAGGCAAACAGAAGCTAAACGATGTCAGAGTTAGCGTAAGGAGGGCTATGCGTGAAGCGTTCAGTGAATTCGAAAGTAAAATTCTATGTACCGACTTGACAGAAAATCCTAGGAAGTTCTGGTCTTACGTTAAATCAGTAAGTGGCTCGAAACAGCATATCCAGACACTCCGGGATGATGAAGGCATTGAAACAGAGGATGACACGCGCAAAGCTAAAATATTAAACACCTTTTTCCAAAGCTGTTTCACAGAGGAAGACCGCACTGCAGTTCCTTCTCTAAATCCTCGCACAAACGAAAAAATGGCTGACATCGAAATAAGTGTCCAAGGAATAGAAAAGCAACTGGAATCACTCAACAGAGGAAAGTCCACTGGACCTGACGGGATAACAATTCGATTCTACACAGAGTACGCGAAAGAACTTGCCCCCCTTCTAACAGCCTTGTACCGCAAGTCTCTAGAGGAACGGAAGGTTCCAAATGATTGGAAAAGAGCACAGGTAGTCCCAGTCTTCAAGAAGGGTCGTCGAGCAGATGCGCAAAACTATAGACCTATATCTCTGACGCCGATCTGTTGTAGAATTTTAGAACATGTTTTTTGCTCGAATATCATGTCGTTTTTGGAAACTCAGAATCTACTATGTAGGAATCAACATGGATTCCGGAAACAGCGATCGTGTGAGACCCAACTCGCTTTATTTGTTCATGAGACCCAGAAAATATTAGATACAGGCTCCCAGGTAGATGCTATTTTTCTTGACTTCCGGAAGGCGTTCGATACAGTTCCGCACTGTCGCCTGATAAACAAAGTAAAAGCCTTCGGAATATCAGACCAGCTGTGTGGCTGGATTGAAGAGTTTTTAGCAAACAGAACACAGCATGTTGTTATCAACGGAGAGACGTCTACAGACGTTAAAGTAACCTCTGGTGTGCCACAGGGGAGTGTTATGGGACCATTGCTTTTCACAATATATATAAATGACCTAGTAGATAGTGTCGGAAGTTCCATGCGGCTTTTCGCGGATGATGCTGTAATATACAGAGAAGTTGCAGCATTAGAAAATTGTAGCGAAGTGCAGGAAGATCTGCAGCGGATAGGCACTTGGTGCAGGGAGTGGCAACTGACCCATAACATAGACAAATGTAATGTATTGCGAATTCATAGAAAGAAGGATCCTTTATTGTATGATTATATGGTAGCGGAACAAACACTGGTAGCAGTTACTTCTGTAAAATATCTGGGAGTATGCGTGCGGAACGATTTGAAGTGGAATGATCATATAAAATTAATTGTTGGTAAGGCGGGTACCAGGTTGAGATTCATTGGGAGAGTCCTTAGAAAATGTAGTCTATCAACAAAGGAGGTGGCTTACAAAACACTCGTTCGACCTATACTTGAGTATTGCGCATCAGTGTGGGATCCGTACCAGATCGGGTTGACGGAGGAGATAGAGAAGATCCAAAGAAGAGCGGCGCGTTTCGTCACAGGGTTATTTGGTAACCGTGATAGCGTTACGGAGATGTTTAACAAACTCAAGTGGCAGACTCTGCAAGAGAGGCGCTCTGCATCGCGGTGTGGCTTGCTCGCCAGGTTTCGAGAGGGTGCGTTTCTGGAGGAGGTATCGAATATATTGCTTCCCCCTACTTATACCTTCCGAGGAGATCACGAATGTAAAATTAGAGAGATTAGAGCGCGCACGGAGGCTTTCAGACAGTCGTTCTTCCCGCGAACCATATGCGACTGGAACAGGAAAGGGAGGTAATGACAGTGGCACGTAAAGTGCCCTCCGCCACACACCGTTGGGTGGCTTGCGGAGTATAAATGTAGATGTAGTATAAATACATTTACAAAAAAGTTGAAAATCGAAAGAAAAATCTTGAATGTTTATTATATATTGTTGTGATATATATGATTATATGCTACATTGTTATTTGAGCGAAGTATACGTGTGCTGTTGTCGTGTAGTGGGTCCTGGCTGAGGTTCTTCGAAGGCGGTGCGTCTAGCATAGGTTCGGGCTGTTCTGTCGTCAGTGTCACGGTTTGCTCATTTGGAAACTGAAAGAGGTGGTGAGAAAACACCAACTCGTGATTATATCTGATGGAGAGAGGAATCATTAGGAAAGAGATTGTGGGATTAGACATACCATTCATATCGTGTAAGCATCTATCTTCAATCTGTTCTGGGTCGGTTTCTTCAATCTCTTCTTCATATATATCAGTGTTACGTTCTGGGAGTTCACCATTTTCACACAGCCCTTCGCACGATGTGCAGATCAGGTTCAAAATTGTTCAAATGGCTCTGAGCACTATGGGACTTAACATCTGAGGTCATCAGTCCCCTAGAACTTAGAACTACTTAAACCTAACTAACCTAAGGACATCACACACGTCCATGCCCGAGGCAGGATTCGAACCTGCGACCGTAGGGTTCGCGCGGTTCCAGACTGAAGCGCCTAGAACCGCTCGGTCACACCTTCAGGCTGCAGATCAGGGAGCAATGGTGAACTGCCTTCCTGTGTCAACAGCAGCATTGAGAGCCCTTTTTACGTTTACAGTAAATGACTGGGATATGGAGCTAGGTGCAGGGTTCAAAGCGTTTGGTACTGACACGAGACTACTCCTTGGTTTTCACCCTCACTTGATAGGAGCTCTTCGTTGACTATTGTGTGTGGCTTCACCGGATACCCAACCTTGAATCCGAAGTAAAATCTCAGTAAATGTTCTCATGCAGCAACTTCGGTGGCGAGTTTCATTTTTGTACAATGAAGATACGGCTACATCTCAAGTTGTTGATGCTAGTCGCTTGCGCTTTCCCATACAGAGCCAGGAGAAACGCGCTTCCCGCCTCGGCGATCTCCTCCTGGGGTGCCGATTGGTGCGCCCAGAGGGGCGCCAGGAGTGCCCAAGTACAAGATTAGCATGTGGCGACTTTCAAAGTTAGTAGCGGAAATGAACACGGATGAAAGTGTACGAGGAAATATGATGATAAGTCGCTTGTGTGAAAAAGTATTCTAGAATCGGGCCTGATGAAGGGAGACAATACACAGGATGATCTATTCAACCGTCAAACTCTATGGATTGATGGACGAGAGGTATAGAACATAAAAGGTCTAATGAACTTATGTCCGGAAATGTATGGTTTCCATGCCACTGACCATTATTTCATTCGTACTTTTTTACAGAGACAGCAATCCAATATCCACTGTACCATGCAGCTACTGCTACAGCATTTGCTGGAAATAGTTTCCTTATACCTCACCGCATGCGGGTACGGGTTGTAGCCTGTTCTGTTTCACACGTCCAGACTGCATCCGAACAGTACCAAAGGCAGCATGACTATGCCGTTCCAGTGTCTCTACATCTGGAATGGGCTCGGCATACACGATACACCAGAAATCGTATGGCTTGAGATCCGGTGAACGAGCAGGCCATCGAACTGAACGTCCTCGTGTGATCCACCGACAAGGGAAGACACGAGTGAGAGGCGTCCGGATGTTAACGGTGAAGTGGGCTGAAGCACCATGGTTCAAATGGTTCAAATGGTTCTGAGCACTATGCGACTTAACTTCTGAGGTCATCAGTCGCCTAGAACTTAGAACTAATTAAACCTAACTAACCTAAGGACATCACACACATTTATGCCCGAGGCAGGATTCGAACCTGCGGCCGCAGCGGTCACGCGGTTCCAGACTGAAGCGTCTAAACTGCACGGCCACACCGGACGGCGAAGCACCATGGTCTAGCAGCCACACAACCCTTGGAATTATCAGTGGCACATCTTCCAGCAGGGGAGGCAAAGTCACCAGACGCAAAGTCACCAGCAAGAAACGCCGATAGTTCCGGCCTCTTAGGCGACGTGGAAGGAAGACTGGTCCCAGAATACGGTCGCCAGTTATACCGATCCACACATTCAGGCTGCACTTATGCTGATGTTTCGCTGTCACAATACCATGGGAATTCTGCATACTCTCCGACAGACGACTGTTATGAGAGTTGAAGATACCACTCCACGAAAAGGTGGCTTCATCTGTGAATAGGATGGACGACACAAATCACGGAATCGTGGTAGCCTGGTGAAGATACCCGATGAGGAAAGTCTGTCACTAGTAAACCCTGCACGCACTGTTAGTCATAAGGGTAGTAACAATTGTCATGGAGAATGTTCCACACGGTCGTCTGGCTTACCCTGTACTGGAAGGCCAAGTACCTGCTACTGACACGGCGGTCACCTTCCACAGTGTTAATCACATTTTCCTCCAAGTCTCGTTTCCGAACATTTCGGGCAAATCCTTCATGATTTCCTGCTTCCTGCAACGACCTTGTGTCAGACAATCGGTGAAACACTGTTGCAAACACTGAATGCTGTTGCCAGCGGGAATGGGTCCCCTATTACAACCTTGCTGCCCGTCGCCCGTTGCCGTTTGCCTTTCCGTATATCGACACCATGTCGGCCAGCTCTCGATTCGAATACGGAAACATTGTCTACAATGCTGTATTACGTCCACTTTAAGAGTAGTCAGTAAGAGAAGTGAATGCGACACAACATTAGTAATTACTATGGCAGGAAATGGTGCTAGGGGATGACTTATGAATAAAAGTACCACCCATTAGGAGGAAACCATGTATACTATAACTGTGGCTACATGGTACAGCGCGTATTAGACCACAGTTTCTGTAACAAATTATGACTGAATAAATAGCCTCCAGCATGGAAACATTTATTTCCGGACATGAGTTCATTACACCTATTTTGTTCCGTACCCTCTCATCGATCAGTCCCTATAGTTAGTGCACGGTGGAAAAATCACCCTGTATAAAATTACAAAGAGTACAAGACAGATTCATATTTGTACAGATTTTAAATACAGTCTGAATTTGGAAATGGCTTTTTTCCCTTAGTATTGGAGCTAGCATAACAGAGGATACCAATCTACATCGTATTGATCATAAGCGAGGGTGGAAATAACAAAATTACTGCCTTTCATGATGAATTTAGAGTTTTGGAATAGAAAAAGTGGTTTTCGCGGAAACAATCGACATACGCCATTTCCCAATTATTGCTTGAGTCCCAGCGGTTCGTCGGACATATAAACCGAAACAGCGAAAGTTCTAGGAAATTTTATGTACTTGGATTTAAGAAAAGTTTATAATTTTCGAGTTATAACAAAAAGCCACTTAAATAATTTTTTACCTGTTTTTTGCATTTTTGCAATGTTGTGTCACGAAATTTTATTGGAAATCATAATATTCGGTTCCAGCACTCCCAAAAACATACAGAATGGAAGAAATTAAAACTACTCCACAACTTCCCCGTTAGGGGCCTTTTGATCGCAAATTGATGGTACTGACTACTAGTGTACTCTGTTCACAATGTGGTGGACTGCCTGGAACGCTATGTATCGAAAATGTACCCGTGCCTTTCAATCGTCTCTGGAATGCCTTTTCTATTTCATCCAGAAAAACTCCCACACGTTAATTTCCATCTATAATTCCCCTAGCAACAAGCCTACCTCGAAGTGGCCGGCACTAGTCTTCAGCTAGCGTCACGGATACCTGTTTCACATCTCCTTCCCTTCCCCTCCAACCTGTGGTACCAACAATGTAAGCATTTTGGGTTTCATACGCCAATTCAGGGTTCTCACGAGAGCCTGGATTTATTCCTGTTGCTGACAGCCGGCTGCACTCAACGCCCATGCCTTTAAATGTTACCCTACACTGCTAAGATGACGTACTTCTTCTTAAACTTGCCGCATTACACTGACGACTAGCGTTTCTTGTTTAATAGTCCAGTTGTGGTATCTCTACACCCTCTCTTAAGTTGTCAGCACGCCTCGAATATTATTTTAATATAAGGCTAGAACGATTTCCGATGCATTTACCGGAATTACCCATATAAGTACACTCTCATGAAATCTGAAACTGGTCGGTGCCACTCAAACCTCGCTGACGACCATCTGCTGTGTTTAAAAGACAAAGTCATCGCTCATGGCAAGGGGCATACCAGTACAGATCACACTATTGGGCATTTTAGTGACTGGCGCCTTCAGAGATATATGTTTATTGTAACGCTACTATTTCAACCGTTTCATTGCTGTGGTTCTACTTTTTCTTTGATTAGCCATATGACTCTTGCATTGAAAATATTACTGTAAACGACTTAGCAGATCGCCAGAAGAAGTTTTACCTGATTCGCAGTCACCAGAACTATAATAAATAAATGCGAATCAAAAGAAGTAGGATATGGACCAGTCCTAACCTTACTACCTGGTTGTAAGATTGCTGACGCAGACCTTTGTTGCACTCAGGAGTAAATATCAGAGATATTCATGACGAAGCTGAATCAGCAGGTATACCCTCCAAAGATTTAGAGACTTTTCATCTGTGCGCATGTGCATGTGAATCTCTCTCTATGGAACTGCAAACACAAGTAACAGCGACGCTGTGTAAAAGAAGCAAGATGCACTGCGTGGAATGGTTTTGAGTTTGTTTAGCTTACTTTTACCTTAACGGTTTCGATTGCAACAGATACTATGGAAGGGACTAACAGTAGGAATTGCTAACTGAAAAACTTACTTAAATTTTAAAGGAAAAATTTAGCCGTTTCCTGCGCCTACGGTTCATACTACTCCAAGCCATAGAATTAAAGTTGTAGCAGTAACTGCACTTATTCTTTTCTTTGAGCATACGTTGGTAACTATAACAGGCATTGTGAAGGTGCCTTATCAGAATGGAGGGCTATCAATGAAATTTTTATAGTTACAAGATTCACCTAAGTAGACTCCATGTTTTGGTTTGAATTACAAAAAACCTGTTACACTAACAACTTATTGACAAACCTCTCTCTAAAACGAACCAGTTGTTACAATTAAAACAACCACCGAACTCTCACTATGGCATGCACATAAACCATCAGCCAACATGGATCCACCTCGATGCTGCACGTGACCACATCACCATGTCATCACAACTCGCCACTCAATTCCACAATCCTCCTGGTCGATCTGCTCAAATCTGTGAGCCGTGCCGCACCCCCTCTCCCCAGAAACAATGAAAGAATTTGTAAAGCTGTGAACCTGAACCCAAAATTAATTATCATGTAACAACAGTTACCTTCAATCAGCTTGGAATGTCCTTTTCCAAAGCACCGTCTGTCCAAAGCAGCATTCCATGATTCACCACTTTTGTTAATTCTTTACTCGACTCCTCACATTTGAAGAAATTCTAAAAAAAAAAACCTCGATTGGTTTTAGTAATAAAATCAAGTTCGCTGTTGTTGAGAAACCGCTCGCAGCTTTTCCACTGCCCCAGAACGTGATGCTAGACTTGGCAGGATTCCAAAGGCAAGGATTGCTCATGGGTGGACTGGACGCCTCGGCAAAGTCTCGGTCGCGGTCCTTGACCAATAGGAGCGTAGAAAAGGATTACGTCCAACCTCGGACATGGGCAGCTGAGTACCGGGATGAAGGCGCTCCTCTCTGAAACTTCCTGGCAGATTAAAACTGTGTGCCCAACCGAGACTCGAACTCTGGACCTTTGCCTTTCGCGGGCAAGTGCTCAAGTAGAGCATTTGCCCGCGAAAGGCAAAGGTCCAGAGTTCGAGTCTCGGTCGGGCACACAGTTTTAATCTGCCAGGAAGTTTCATATCAGCGCACACTCCGCTGCAGAGTGAAAATCTCATTCTGGAAACATCCCCCAGGCTGTGGCTAAGCCATGTCTCCTCAATATCCTTTCTTTCAGGAGTGCTAGTTCTGCTAGGTTCGCAGGAGAGCTTCTGTAAAGTTTGGAAGGTAGGAGACGAGGTACTGGCAGAAGTAAAGCTGTGAGTACCGGGCGTGATTCGTGCTTCGGTAGCTCAGTTGGTAGAGCACTTGACCGCGAAAGGCAAAGGTCCCGAATTCGAGTTTCGGTCGGGCACACAGTTTTAATCTGCCAGGAAGTTTCATATCAGCGCACACTCCGCTGCAGAGTGAAAATCTCATTCTGGAAACGCTCCTCTCTATTGGCTTCTGGCTTCTGATCCGCTAACACGTCACTCCCCTGCTTTCCTATGTCCCCTCCAGAACGTTGACCGTAACGGCACCTCCAAACATATGGTGACTCACGTAAGTGCGCCATACGTATCCCTTAGAATGAAAAAAGGCAAAGGTTATTCACCAGATTGATTTTGACAGTTAATTACTTAATAACGCAAGAATCCTTGATACTCACCTATCCGCCGTCTTCATCTCATCCTGACTGTCTTTCGAGAACCACTCTACAGCAGACATCAGCACGAAAGGGTAACATTTACGGCACTTGGTAAAATAGTCGTAATAATAAACACGCTAACCGTTCCTGAGTTAGGTGTCTGCTTTCTTCTTCAGTAGCTCTACAGCCCTTGGTGAGCCTTGGCTTCTTCAACAATCTTCCTCCACACTTCTCGGTTATTTGCTGCTCTTTTCCACCTCCGGACTCCCATATTGCTGATATCCATTATTACCTCATCGATCCATCTTCTTCTAGGTCTCCCTTTTCGCCTAACTGAATGGATTATACCTTTCATCATTTTCTTTGGAATTCTATCCTCTGCCATTCTCTCCAAGTGTCCTAGCCATCGTATTCGCTGTGATTTAACAAATTTTACTATGTCCCTGCCTTGTATTAACTCTTGTAATTCGGCATTGTAGCGTATTCTCCAGCCTTCTTCCTCCCTTATTGGCCCATAGATTTTGCGTAGTATTTTCCGCTCAATGCTTCTTAGAGCATTTTTATCGTGTTCTGTCAACGTCCATACCTCTGGGCCGTATGTGATAACTGGGCGGACTAGGGAATTATATATTAGCAGTTTAGTTTTTCTTGTAACAAGACTATTTTTGAAGAGCTGCATACTTGCAAAGTAAGCTCTGTTTCCTGCTTGTATTCTTTCCCTTATAGCCTTTCCAATACTGTTATCATTTGTTATTAGGGCTCCCAAGTAGTTAAAAGAGGACACTCCATTGAAGCATTTACCATTGATGTTTAGGTTTTTAGGGGTTCTTCTGGCCTCAGATTGTGACATTACCATATAATTTGTTTTGTTTTCATTTACTATGAGGCCAATTTTTAAGGCTTCTGTTTCCATTGCCCGGTATGTTTCTAGGAGTGTATTGGTATTTCTTCCTACTATAGCAATGTCATCAGCGTATGCACATATCTGGCTAGTTTTCATAAATATGGTGCCTCTTTTGTTGATTTTATTTACTGCACTATGCAGGGCTATGTTGAATAGGACAGTGGAGAGACTATCCCCTTGCTTCACACCTTTATTAAAGTCAAAGCTATCACTTGTTCTGCTAAGGACCTTTACTTTTGCTCTTGTCTCTGTCATTGTCATTCTGATTAGTCTTATTAATTTAGCACATATACCAACTTCTTTCAGTACTCTATATAGTTCTTGCCGATTTATGCTGTCAAAGGCTTGTTTGAAATCGATGAATAAGAAATGCAGATCTATATCGTATTCATAGAACTTTTCCATCATTTGCCTTATCACAAATATTTGATCAGTTGTTCCTCTGCCTGGTCGAAAGCCACACTGATATTCCCCTAGTATGCCTTCTGCACACTTCTGTATCCTTTCGTTTAATATACTTGTGAAGATCTTATAAGCTGTACTTAGGAGTGTTACACCTCTATAGTTTTCACATGCTGTTCTGTCCCCTTTCTTATAAATGAGGACTATTATTCCAATTTTCCAATTATCTGGCATATTTTCTGTTTCCCATATATCTGATATTAATGTGTGCAGTTCCTTTATTACAGCCTCACCACCAGTTTTTATTAATTCAGCAATTATGCTGTCTTCCCCAGGGGCTCGATTGTTTTTTGACTTGTGCACAGCCTGGGAGACCTCTTGTAGTGTTGGCTTTCTTGCCTCATTGGTTTCATTGTCTACTTCCAGCTCCACTCTTCCCTCCTGTGCAGCTGTCTCTTCATCTTCTAGGCTGGTGCTTAGTGTATCTTTGAAATACTCTGCCCATCTTCCCACTATCTGTTCTTCCTCCCTTATCATTTTCCCATCTTTACTGGAACAGGCCGTTATTTTTGGTTGGAATCTATTCTTCATTTTGCCTATGGCATGATAGAACTTTCTTATTTCACTCTGTTCCTTTAGTTCTTCTAGTTCTTGAAATTTCTTCTTATTCCACTCTCTTTTCTTTCTCTTGCAGTCTGTTAGCTCTTCTCCTTAATTCTCTATATTGTTCCACATTATTTCTGGTTTCTCTCTGTAGCACTTTTGCTCTTGCCCTGTTCTTTTCCTCTATTGCTGACCTGCAATCTTCATCAAACCACTCCTGGGTTCTTCTGTTCCTTCTTATGCCTATTATTTCCTCTGCAGCATCCTCAATGGCTTTTTCAAACCTGTTCCACCTTTCATCTACTCCTACTGTGGTCTCTTCATTGCTCAGCTTTCTGCTTAGTGTTACTTGGTATTTTTTTTACTTCATCAGGGATGTTCAGTTTGTCTGTATTCCATTTCATCATCTTTCCCATTCTGTTGCCCTTTGTTAGTGACAGTTTCTCTCTCAAGACTGATTTTATCCAAAAGTGGTCTGAATCACAGTTTGGTCCGCTGCAGCTCCGTACATCCGTAACTGACGTGGAGTGGCGTGCAATCACTAAAATATGGTCAATCTGATTGACTACTCCATTGGCTGCAGACTTCCACGTACCCAGATGGATCCTTTTATGTGGAAAGCAGGTACTTTTAATAATCATATTATTCCTTGCTGCGAATTGGCATAGTAAGTCTCCATTCTCATTGTTTTCTTCATGTAGTGAATATTTTCCAGAAACTCCATACGGATGTTCATTCCTCCCTATTTTTGCATTAAAATCTCCTATTACTAGCATCAGGTCATATTTAGGTACTGCACAGCATACTTTTTCCAAGTCTTCGTAGAATTGTTCTTTAATTATATCCTCTTTTTCCTCTGTTGGTGCATGTGCATTAACTATTGATATATTCCTAAATTTACCTTTTAGTCTGAGTCTGCACATCCTTTCATTTATAGGTTCAAATTCTAGAAGGCTTTTCCTAATTTCCCTAGTTATTATAAACCCTGTTCCAAGTTGGCCTGTTCTTTCTTCTGGTCCACTATATACCAATGAGTACTCAGGTTTATCTATCTGCCCATTCCGCTGCCATCTTATTTCCTGTAGCCCTACAATACCATATTTGAATTTTAAAATTTTATTGGCTATTTCTTTCATTTTTCCAGGCTGAAGCATTATCCTCACATTCCACGATGCTACTGTTAGATCCTTTATCCGTTTTCTTTGCCGGGGTCGTGATACATGCTTTCCATCCAGTTTCCGAGGCTTCTGTTGAATTTCCGTAATATTCTTTTTTTTACTGTATGGGGTTATTAGCCCCATGCCCAACCCCCAACCTGGAGGGCCAGGATTTGTATGAGGTTTACTCCTCTGGGGAAGCTGGCTTCACTACGCCTCTAGAGCCCTCCCTGCCCTATGTTGTGGGACACACTTTGTCTGGCTCCTCTGTCGAGACCAGTCCGGCTTGGGAGACCCTGCCAGTAGCTATGCTACCGCTGGCATAGCTCTCGACTTCACCGAAGCACGCAAACCCTCCCGCCCGGCACTGAAGGTGCCTACTATAAGGCGGTGTCCCCTCGGTCGGGCACACAGTTTTAATCTGCCAGGAAGTTTCATATCAGCGCACACTCCGCTGCAGAGTGAAAATCTCATTCTGGAAACGCTCCTCTCTATTGGCTTCTGGCTTCTGATCCGCTAACACGTCACTCCCCTGCTTTCCTATGTCCCCTCCAGAACGTTGACCGTAACGGCACCTCCAAACATATGGTGACTCACGTAGGTGCGCCATACGTATCCCTTAGAATGAAAAAAGGCAAAGGTTATTCACCAGATTGATTTTGACAGTTAATTACTTAATAACGCAAGAATCCTTGATACTCACCTATCCGCCGTCTTTGTCTCATCCTGACTGTCTTTAGAGAATCACTCTACAGCAGACATCAGCACGAAAGGGTAACATTTACGGCACTTGGTAAAATAGTCGTAATAATAAACACGCTAACCGTTCCTGAGTTAGGTGTCTGCTTGCATCTGGTGAAACATGACGGGTGTCGCAACGGCAGCAAGCTGGATGGAAACGTTGTTCTCCTGTTGGCTACGGGTGCTTATAATTAAAATGCAGCTACTCACGGAGATCATATGTTCGCTATAATTATCGTATGCCAGCGAATCTTAGTAGATACACCAATGCGTTAATGAAGGATCGATTTACGCTGAACAAAATTAGATCCAATTTTGGCCACCAGAGGAAATTCAGCGCTGTGAGCGGAAGAAAGACGTGTGGAAGTGTTTCCATGGGCAATGAATTGAGAACTGGTCGCGGAGAAAAGTCTAACATGTGAGAAAGGTCTAACACGTGAGGAATGTCTAAGATGTTGATTTTATTGTTAACCGTCTTACACGAAAACAGTGGTTACAACTCAGCCGTTCTTTTCCATAGGAGGAATCACATGCTGTACAAGGAGATTTCGACGTGTTCTCTTCAGAGAAGAATGAACCGAGAACAACGCTAGTTGTGGGATCCACACCACACAGTCACATGATGTGAGTGCTACGGCTCTTCGTGCACAACATGTGATTGAACAGTACCGCAAATTCGGCAGTTCTGTGTATTCAGTGCACCCTGTAGTATAAAATGTGCCTCGTGACTTCATTAACTGTTGCCTGGCCACATGTCATCAAGTTCTGTCCGTACCAGGAACCGCAGAGCAGTGTCAAGATGTTTCTACAAACGAGAAGGTTTCAGTACTGCACCGTGTGGATACTGTAGGAGTACCAGTGTAATAAAGACCTTAAAACTTGCCATACTGTAGCCTATAGGATGGACAATTCTCGTGGCACTGCAAGAGCACCGCACTACGTGGGGTACGTGCGGCATGGTAACTTGCTGCACCGGTAACCTCGGCAGTAACTTCCAGAGGAATAGGACGCCTTCCTGTTTCAAGTCCCACACCAAGATCTCCCTTGTTTTGGAATTTCATCGTCGTCTTTAAAGGGCCTCTCCTCAAAACTTTCTGTCGGCGATACGCTTTCAGTGGAGCGCTGTAATTGCTGCCGTCCACATAAAACTGTTTCACTAACGGCGCACAGTCTCGATAGCCACACCGTTCACTCACATTATGGCGCGTCCAATGACAGCGTGGATGTCGTATTGTCATACAAACGGAATACAGTGAGAGATTTTCAGATGGTGGCCAAGACTGGAATTAATTTTTTTTAGTGTAAATCGATTCCACGTTAAGGCTATGGTATCTACAAAGTTTCACGGCCGTACGATAATTACTGTCCATACTGGACCTTCCTGAGTAGCTGCAATTTAATTACAACCGCCTGGCATCTGCGTTATGTCGCTCACCTTGTGTGTAGCTTGACAGCCTCTGTCGATCCATTCCTGCACGTCAGTCAAGCGTTCTGGCATAAAATGTGCATTTAATCGGAAGGAGTGTTCATTAAGAAAATAAATTTGGTAGAGTAGTCACGGAAGCTTTGTTTAATTTACACATGAACATTACAGCACAGGGATGAGTACTTCGTTACTGCAACACATTCATAAATTATACCTTCCTGGGATAATTTCCTAAGTGAAAATTACATTAATTGGAACACAAATATGCTGTTCACTGCTTGTGTTCGACTTTCGGGAACCTATTGATAACTCATGCCATGTGTGGGTGCTTCATCACGAAATGAATATACTTCAACCGATGTTTCATTAACGGTATTGCCGGTGCGAAAATTCAGTCCAATGGCTGACGCTAGTGCGATAGTCTGTCACTATCTGGAAGGACTCGGCCATATATATATCATCGTAGCTGCAACACGTAAAAACCTGTAACATGAGATTTCTCAGTGTGAATCTGAATGTTATATAATTTGTCACTTACAGACATTCCTTCCTGACTTAGCAATGCGTGATTATAGCTTTCGAAAGGCAGTCAGACCAATTTTTTTTGTGTGCACGATACTTGCTCCAGTGAGAAGTAATGGCGAGCATTATTCAGCATAAAATTTATGCGAGCGTTTCAAGAGGATCATCAGTGTTTCTGCCGCTCCGTTAGAAATTAAAAAAAATTCGTGTTTCAGTGTTTCTGGAAATTCAACCCCTAAGGAAGTGTAGTAGGGGATGAAAATTTTTAAGAAAATGTTTCATTACATTAAAAAGAACTTTTAAAGCTAAATTTCTAACAATTGGTATTTCACTCCTCGTTTAGATATAAAGAAATATTTGTTGGGAAATCAAAGTTGCTATGGAAATATCTTCACAAGAACGCAAAAGGCATGATTAACAAAAACTTCGGAGTTCAGGCACCAGAATAACTTTTTGGTCAGAAGAACATTTGGAAAAGACCATGCTTATATAACCTTAATTAGTGTGAAAAGTGTAGAAGTGTTGAAATTTTTGAACAACATTAACATCTCTGCAGACCATACAGTCAACGTGAGGGAATCAGTGGGCGCTAAGTGGTCCTAGTCTTATACTGATTCCTCAATCTCTGCAACTTGAGAAAATTTCATTTCGGCAAAGGCAAGTGACAAGTTTCCCCAACGCAAAATGATGAGTCCCTGCAAAGAAGTTTATTGGTAATTTGTTATGCATCGTTGCTTCCTGTGTACAGCAACCGGGGTGAGCAACTCATGATCGTTCAGTGTCGTTTACGTCCTTCATTTGAAACAACAACAAATTCGTCATTCGCAAATGCCTTGCTAATAGCAATGACGCTGTATGGGTGCAGTGAACTTCAACAGTCAGAGGGTGCCCTATCGCCTTGGCGATGGGCCCACACACAATCAATCGTCCAACGCTCAAAGCCGTGGACGGTAAATACAACACAGCGAAAACGGACAGCAGAGGGCCCAAACGTAACATGGCGTGCCCAAACTCTCAAAATACGAAGAACCGAAACACTTTCGCTATTTCGGTGAGAAGATACTAACACAATAGTTATAAGTATACTCACCAAATTGAGAAACCAAAATAAGCAGGATGTCCCTCCAAAATAGACCAAGCAAAAATGAAACATAAAAAAATCTTTACACACATAATGAAAACGGTTTGACAAAGTTACGACACGTAAAATCCTCATACCAAAAATATTTCATGAGGGATAATTCATACAATATAGAGTGTTTTAGCTGAAAAAGAAGTATGTGAGTTATACAAGGCAAAACATATCACTCACATAGCACAATGGAGTTGATTAAAACTGAAGAAACTACAAAAAGGTGGTAATTTAAGGAGATGGGACCTGGATAAACTGACTAAAGCAGAGGTTGTACAGAGTTTCAGGGAGAGCATATGGGAACAATTGACAAGGAGGGGGGAAAGAAATACAGTAGAAGAAGAATGGGTAGCTTTGAGGGATGAAGTAGTGAAGGCAGCAGAGGATCAAGTAGGTAAAAAGACGAGGGCTAGTAGAAATCCTTGGGTAACAGAAGAAATATTGAATTTGATTGATGAAAGGAGAAAATATAAAAATGCGGTAAATGAAGCAGGCAAAAACGAATACAAACATCTCAAAAATGAGATCAACAGGAAGTGCAAAATGGCTAAGAAGGGATGGCTAGAGGACAAATGTAAGGATGTAGAGGCTTAACCCACTAGTGGTAAGATAGATACTGCTTACAGGAAAATTAAAGAGACCTTTGGAGAAAAGAGAACCACTTGTATGAGTATCAAGAGCTCAGATGGAAACCCAGTTCTGAGCAAAGAAGGGAAAGCAGAAAGGTGGAAGGAGTATATAGAGGGTCTATACAAGGGCGATGTACTTGAGGACAATATTATGGAAATGGAAGAGGATGTAGATGAAGATGAATTGGGAGATACGATACTGCGTGAAGAGTTTGACAGAGCACTGAAAGACCTGAGTCGAAAGAAGACCCCGGGAGTAGACAACATTCCATTAGAACTACTGACAGCCTTGGGAGAGTCAGTCCTGACAAAAGTCTATCATCTGGTGAGCAAGATGTATGAGACAGGCGAAGTACACTCAGACTTCAAAAAGAATACAATAATTCCAATCCCAAAGAAAGCAGATGTTGACAGATGTGAAAATTACCGAACTATCAGTTTAATAAGTCACGGCTGCAAAATACTAATGCAAATTCTTTACAGACGAATGGAAAAACTAGTAGAAGCCGACCTCGGGGAAGATCAGTTTGGATTCCGTAGAAATGTTGGAACACGTGAGGCAATACTGACCCTACGACTTATCTTAGAAGCTAGATTAAGGAAAGGCAAACCTACGTTTCTAGCATTTGTAGACTTAGAGAAAGCTTTTGACAATGTTGACTGGAATACTCTTTTTCAAATTCTAAAGGTGACAGGGGTAAAATACAGGGAGCGAAAGGCTATTTACAATTCGTACAGAAACCAGATGGCAGTTATAAGAGTCGAGGGACATGAAATGGAAGCAGTGGTTGGGAAGGGAGTGAGACAGGGCTGTAGTCTCTCCCCGATGTTATTCAATCTGTATATTGAGCAAGCAATAAAAGAAACAAAAGAAAAATTTGGAGTAGGTATTAAAATCCATGGAGAAGAAATAAAAACTTGGAGGTTCGCCGATGACATTGTAATTCTGTCAGAGACAGCAAAGGACTTGGAAGAGCAGTTGAACGGAATGGATGGTGTCTTGAAGGGAGGATACAAGATGAACATCAACAAAAGCAAAACGAGGATAATGGAATGTAGTCGAATTAAGTCAGGTGATGTTGAGGGTATTAGATTAGGAAATGAGACACTTAAAGTAGTAAAGGAGTTTTGCTATTTGGGGAGCAAAATAACTGATGATGGTTGAAGTAGAGAGGATATAAAATGTAGACTGGCAATGGCAAGGAAAGCGTTTCTGAAGAAGAGAAATTCATTAATATTGAGTATAGATTTAAGTGTCAGGAAGTCGTTTCTGAAAGTATTTGTATGGAGTGTAGCCATGTATGGAAGTGAAACATGGACGATATATAGTTTAGACAAGAAGAGAATAGAAGCTTTCGAAATGTGGTGCTACAGAAGAATGCTTAAGATTAGATGGGTAGATCACATAACTAATGAGGAAGTACTGAATAGGATTGGGGAGAAGAGAAGTTTGTGGCACAACTTGACCAGAAGAAGGGATCGGTTGGTAGGACATGTTCTGAGACATCGAGGGATCACCAATTTAGTATTGGAGGGCAGCGTGGAGGGTAAAAATCGTAGAGGGAGACCAAGAGATGAATACACTAAGCAGATTCAGAAGGATGTAGGTGGCTGTAGGTACTGGGAGATGAAGAAGCTTGCACAGGATAGAGTAGCATGGAGGGCTGCATCAAACCAGTCTCAGGACTGAAGACCCCAACAACAACAACAACAGCACAATGGAAATTCATCTGCGTCGATCAAGTATCTCTAGCTAGATATCAGCAATCATCCCACACATATCTTCATATTGCAATAAGTTTATTCCGCTCCGTCAGGTAGGATGGGCGGGCAAATTCTGAATAGCGTCCCCGGCAGTGTACCGACGCTGTTGCTGTGATTTCGTCCCTTCTGGTCTGTCCTGTGGTTTGGTCCACGAACTTCTACTATTTCCACTTGATCGTTATGTGGTCCACGTTGTCCATAATTTCAGTTTAACGGCCAGCGTTCGTTGTTATGCCTGTTCTTATTGTCATTTCCGAGACTGTTGCGGAACTCATACTGCGCCACATTAAACTGGCGCCAGTAGTTTCGACAGCCGCTGCCACCGTTATTACGTCCGTTATTTTCACGTCCTTGAAAACTTCTATTGTTTAGCGGTGGGTACGCGTTACTTGATTGTAATTTGTCTCGTTTTTGTACTGTGGTGCCTCGTAGGCGAAATCTAATTTTCTCGGTACGCTTTTAAAAGCTTCGGTATCGTTGCCACAATGCCAACTGAGACTTGTTAACGACGTGGAAGTTTCATGAAGCAAAAGTTTATAGTTTCCAGTGCTTTACACTTTCCTCTAGAATCGGAGTATTTTTTTTAATGAGAATTCGAATAATTTCAAACGGCTTGTGAAACCAGATGATTCTAAATTCTGACACAGCATGATTCCCTGTTTGGTCCAATGCTGCATTTCTAATAAGTGCTCAAAAATACGTACCTGAGTTCTTTGTAGGTACGATAGGAAGATGCTATGCCTTCCATCTTTTGCCGCTGCCGAACCATCGATAGGCCCAACAAATAAATTCGAGTTGATACCCTAATTTCCAATCTGGAGGCAATGGGCAGTCAAATTCGGCGATGAAACTTTTGAAATGTTAAGAACTGCCTGAATCCTTATATTCTGAAAGTTATCAACGTAAGGGAAGTGCTTGTGATCAAATTTCTACAATCAAATTTCCGCACTTCTTCTCTTCTTTCCAGATCTGCGCTGTACCGTATACTACTGCTGCCTGTACAGCTAACTTCCCGTTCAATCGAAGTTTCTGTACGACGCAAAGGTAATGTAAATGTCGTGTGACTAGGGCCTCCCATCGGGTAGACCGTTCGCCGGGTGCAAGTCTTTCGATTTGACGTCACTTCAGCGACTTGCGCGTCGATGGGTATGAAATGATGATGATTAGGACAACACCCAGTCCCTAAGCGGAGAAAATTTCCGAACCACCCGGGAATCGAACCGGGGCCTTTTAGTATTGACATCCTGTCACGCTGACCACTCAGCTACTGGGAGCGGACGACACAGAGATGCAGCAACTGTGTTTCACTCCTGCTTCAGTGCTTCAGCTAACGTGCTCTGCATGCCGGGAGCAAGCAGTTCGTCCGCAGCTCGTGGTCGTGCGGTAGCGTTCTCGCTTCCCACGCCCGGGTTCGATTCCCAGCAGGGTCAGGGATTTTCTCTGCCTCGTGATGACTGTGTGTTGTGTGCTGTCCTTAGGTTGGTTAGGTTTAAGTAGTTCTAAGTTCTAGGGGACTGATGACCGTAGACGTTAAGTCCCATAGTGCTCAGAGCCAGCAAGCAGTTCGCCCAGTACTCCTTCACCGGTCCTGCTGGCAAACACTTTAGCAGCAGGCAGAGCGTCGACCCTCGACACAGGTGATACAACTTCTGTCTTGTTCACTGAAGCCTCTGTCCCATGTCTGCGATTATAGTGTACGTTGTCATAACCTCTTCATACAATAACGGCTACGTGATTCTGCATTCCCGTTACGTCATGGAGTATGTGCTTCTGTTTTTCGCTGACGTCTTCCTAAACATCAGCTATCTGTTCCAAATCTGTTCTGCCCTGTTCCTTCGCGAATTCTTCGCTATTTTGTTTTCGGTTTCTCTAACAATCTGTCTGCCCTGTTCTTGTAGCATGTCCAGTAACTTTTTACCTTTTCTACTGTGCTTTGAACTACTTTGACATGTTTCGCCGTTACGGAAAGACGCTTTTGTGCCTGTATCGCATATAACCTCACCATAGAGCGTCTTTCTTCGCTTCTATGGCGATAGTTTTCGATTCGGCAGCTACGCCTTTCACTTCGTTCAAATCATCAGTCACCTTATTTATCATCTCTCGAATTGCCATTGCAAATTTTTCCATTTTTTCCCTCCCATCTCCTTTCCCAATGCGTTTCCCATTCTTTTCTCGAGCGTCATCTAAGGCGCTAAACATTTTTAATACCATGTGTGTTTGGGGCTAAGGTTCCGTGTTGCGTTTAGGTAACGACAGTCGTTAATTACGCTCAACTGACTGATCCATCTCCTACATCACCTGAAATTATTTAGTACGTACAACCGCATTAACGTGCCTATGAAAAATGATATCATCGTGAAAACTATTATTTACATAACCGACCCGGGCATTTCGGTACGGAACTGTTTCACTAAGGCTATTCCCACAACTTCTGCATCACTCCGGACGGAGATTAATCTCGTCCTGCAATGTATCAAGTCTGCTTTCCCTCTGTGATTCCATCTTTTCCATGGGATTCTGGTCGTGCCTATAACGCTTATCTTGTCTTTTGCCTGCTCCTGGTTAACAAAGAAACGATACACACGAAGTACGTGAGAAAATCATAACCCTTTAAGGTTACCATGAATGCACACGCACACAAAGTAACATCAGTACAAGCCTCCAAAATACACACAGCGCTGTAGTCAACGCAGTTGTGGCAATCACAGAGTGCTGCAGAAACAAAAAACCACATACCGGTAAAATAAGCTGAAATAAACCACAGTGTTAGTATATTTGCGCCAGCGATACACACTAATTATTCTAAAATTTTCTTCAACAATGTCTCATTTAATTGAAATCGGAGCCTGTCTATAATAATAATGGCTGGAAAAATGATTCATGACAATTCTCACATTACGGACACTGACTTTTGCACCAAAAATGAATACACTGTATACTGTTTCACTGTGCAACAGAAAATATCAGTTGACAGTCTAAATAAGTGTCCATAACATAGTAGTTTTGGACACAATGCTTTGTGACTGCATCACAAACGAACCGACAGTTCGGGACCCCTGTTAAGGGTCGACAAAAATGAGAGAGGTCGGTCGTTTTGTCAAATATTAGGTTACAGCAGTGGCAAAATTAAACAAAGATCTGCGACAAAACGAACCAGTTAGCTGGCTCAAGATCGACATCTTCGATTATTTCTGCAAAGCAAGGTGCAATCTTGCCAACAGCTCAATGGTGGAAAGTGCAGTGCAGTGTCACAAATGACTATGGTTGCCAGACAAAAAGAAAAAAAAACATCCAAAATAACTGCTTAGGGAATATTTTAGAACTAATACGCCAACCTAGTGTCTAAAGCATTTACGTTTCTTTTCCTTAATTGGTAAAAATGACACAAAATACTGATTAAAAACGAGTAATAAACTAGACTGTCAAAAATTTGTACTGAATTGGCAAATCAGGGAAAAAGGACAAAAAGCACCTAACCTTACTCACCAAAATTACAAACGGACAAAGTGAAAAATAAATCTAACTGGTATGACACAAGGTTAATCATCATGTGACAGACGAGACGTTGCAGCAAAACGACCAATCTGAAGAAACGGAATCCTACAGAAAACCTGCAGCAAGTTAGTACTCCAGAGCCCCTAAGTGCAAAAACGCCAAGTAATCTCACCAAAAACCGTAGTCTGGAGCTGGCAGGCAACAGAAGCACAGCTGCGTCGAGTCACTGCGTGAGCGCCGGGAGATGAGCCCGCACCGGCAGACCCGGCTGCCACACAGCCAGAAGACACTCGGCGATTCCTGCAGGTGGAACCCCTCACTACGGCGGTCACTGCCTGAATTAAACTCCTCGGCACGGCGGTCGCAGCTCAAATGTCCTGTGGCCGCAATACTTCGCGCCATAGCCAAAAAACTGTCCAATGATCAAAGAGCGCGCTAAGGCGACAGGAATGGCAAAATTTCTTCTTAAGACGCAAACTCCTACCAACATGTCTCTAATACACTGGAGCGAATAGCATCTCTGTCCGCTGCAACTGCAGGAAAACGTGCTGAGTGACGCTGACTTTACAAGGTGTCCGCCCACTCGAAAAGTACACTCCACGGAAACTAGCCCAAAACCTCGCGCGATAAAAATGAAGTAAAAATGTGGGTACTAGGCGTCTACACTCGGCGTCTCAGGGTCATGGGACCGTAAATATCGAAAGCCTCTAGCACTGTAGTTTCCTTAGTTACAACCACAACTGTTTAGCTGCTCAGTTACAGGTAATGGATCGCGACCAGAGCATCCGTTAGAAATCAGCCGGTTTTTACGGTGTCGGCTAGGCACCAGCCCTGAAGTGTCCCTTCCTCGGCTGTTGTCCACAGTCGCCCAAGAGTCCAGAATTCTTCGAAAGCCGACTGCGCCTCCTCCCCCTTCGGGTTTCACAACGTGAACGCAGCCCGCAAACACCTACAGTGTGAGGGCTCGGCCGCCGCCTCCCAACGTGGCTGAAAACCACTTCTAGACTAAGAATGAAGCCTCCAGTGGCTGCTCCATGGAATGTTTCCAACTAATGCTAACATTGTAAGAGCACTGTTGATTTAAATCACAGTAATGACCGATTATCAGTTGCTGTTACCAAGGCACAAAACACTAAATGAGACAAAAATAATATCATCCTCTCAATAAAATTAATCTGAGTGAAAGGAAGACTGTTAAATAATTTAGAACTGTTTCAGATAAGTGAAATAATAATTACTGAAAAAACATTAACGTAAGGCGTCAAATATATTTATATGCAAACCCTGAAATATTGTACATTGTTTTATGGTAAAACAAGTATCTCACAATTTCGTGCACCCTAAAAATCCTGCGCTCGTGACACTAGCTCCATTGGTCCCAACCACGGTATAACAATGACAGATGAAATCTTCTCTATTGACTTTCATCTCTAGGTAGCAAAATGACGTACAAAGATGTGCCACCATATAAGAGGGAACAACAGTGTCCGCCCCAATAGATGAGTGGTGGGCGTGACGCATTGCCGTCCTACGGGCCCGGTTTTTTATATTACCGACTAGGTCGGAGAATTTCTCCGCTCAGGGACTGGGTGTTGTGTTATCTTCAGCATCATTTCATCCCCATCCGGCGCACAGGTTGTGCATTGTGGCGTCGAATGTAATAAGACCTGCACCAAGGCGGCCGAACCTGCTCCGCAAGGAGCCTCCCGGCCAATGACGCCAAAAGCTCATTTCCATTTTACAGGGAACAGCAGTCCCACTGTATCAAGAGCCGACTGTTGACGTGTGGCATTACCCGCTGCTTGGCACGCGGTGGCGTCGTGTGAAGGCCGCTACTGGAAACGACGCTCTGCCAGCGGTAGCCCTGTTGGACTTGTGCATCACTGAAGGCGGTTGCCCGCCACTGAGCGCCACACAACTGAAGTGGCGCTGGACGCCTGAATGCGCCCATGTAAACAAAGGCTTTGCCAGAGGAAGCACCAGTCAGAAGCGCTTCTCAGTTGTTCCGCGTGAGGTGGCCGTAGTCAACAGCTCACCGTGGAACAGTTATGTGATTCTACAATCTGCGGCGTGCAGTCTTCGTCAGTTCGTCATATAAAAAGAAGTATTACTACCAAAACACAATGTCGGAGCAGCAAATTTTACTTTCTTCTTACAAGGCGTCATAGTGCAGAAGGAATAGAGGAGTGTCAATCTATTAAAAGAAATGGCAGTGACTGTGATGGTGAATTGCTTACTGAATCACCATTCTACCTACGTCAGTCATAAAACGAAAAATGTACTATTTACCATCCATCCTTATGTCGTCATCCAAAACGAAGTGTTGAATGTGAGATTAAGCACCGGCAAAAATAGAAGTGTAGATGTAACAGCTCGTATTTTGACAGTGATCGTGGTAGAGCCTTTATCAAATTACGTGAAATGCATTTAATAAATGATACCGTACCTGCACAAAAAAGAGGAAGTGTTCATTTCTGCATCTTTCACTGAATTTAGAAAAGTTACTGGAAGCAGAGAAAAACGTGAAAAGCATGAGAAGTCAGAAAAGCATACAAGTGCGATTACACTTGAAAAATGTAAATTAAAGGAATTAAATGCGCCAGTTCATACATAGATAATTAAAGAAAATGAAAATGTAGGAACACCAATCAGTGTCTTTTTTAGTTCAAAGTTTTAAAAGTTGTATGTATAATACCTTATGAGGGGGTGCTACATTTAAAATTGCTCTGGACGTTCAGATCCCACTGGACACCACTGCCGGATATTGGAGGCAAATGATCTTCGGGGATGAGGAAGACTGGTGAGCGTCACACTCATTTCTTCTAGTTTATGACTGATCTCTGGACGTGTTATGTAAAGCACATGTACTCAAAGTGTCTTCACGTCTGTATCTGCCTCCACCGCGAACAAGACTGTGTAACACACAGCAAATTTTTACAATATCTTCAGCAAATTGTGGAGATACGTATGAAGACCGATCAAAAATTGTGCACTCTTTAGCAAGAATGCCTAAATTACATTCAACCTATCTTCTAGATTTACAGAGACTATATTTGATAACTCTTTGAAGAGAAATTGTCTCCGTATCAACCTGGTGAGTAAGATGATGTACTGAAATGTTGATCACCAACGGTTACAAGAGGAAACAAATAATAGCCTGCTTTGAGAAAAGTTTTCAATGAACTTCTCAACGAGCATTCCCTTCATGGACACTGATTAATCTGGCATTCTTCTATTTGATCCAACGTCAATAAACAAGAATCTTTGGTGGGATCTTCCTCAGTATGGAAGAAATCCCCCACACAACATGGAACCGCCAATTCATAATATAGTACTATAAGGCGACATTAATCTTGAAAATGGGTTAAATTGTAAAGTGAAGTTTTCACATAGGTAAACAAACACACGTACAGAGTCGTTGCATTATTGAGACACTAGACAAACTTGATGAAACAATTTTCCATGGCGCATAATTCTTTTTAATGGCAGACGGATGTAAAAGTGTTTCGAACCAAATGAGGGACCGGCCGCTGTGGCCGAGCGGTTCTAGGATCTTCAATTCGTAACCGCGCTGCTGCTACGGTCGCAGGTTCGAATCCTGCCTCGAGCATGGATGTGTGTGATGTCCTTAGGTTAGTTAGGTTTAAGTAGTGCTACGTCTAGGGGACTGATGACCTAACATGTTAAGTCCCATAGTGCTTAGAGCCATTTGAACCAAATGAACGGTCTTTCCTAGTTCGTTATGTTACGCCGCCTTCGTCTTCTGATAGAGGTTTATGTTTGGTTGAACTGAAGAATACTGTAAGTGAATCTGTATGTACAGCAATTGGTAGTGAACTAAATAAACGAAAACTTTCTTACGGCAAATTAGTAACATGCTGTTTCGATGGTGTTGCTAACTTTAGTGGTTGTCTTACTGAGTCCCGCTCTCAGTTATCAGCGAAAAGGGAGAAAGTGTTACCGTACCTTCACTGCAGACCACATATTTTCTAAACTGCTGCCATGAACTGTAGGTATAAACACCCTATAATAAAACGCATGTTACACATTGTTGAAAATTTTATAAACTTTTCATGCTCTTCCTAAACGAGAAAATTCATTGGAGGAAATTCAGTGTGCTGTAGAACAGTCTGTATTAAAAATACCCGCAGCTGATGAGATCGAGTGGGTGAGTACCTATCTCGCAGTTCACGCTATCCATTCGCGCACGACAGTGCATGGTACCGGTATCTTCCAGGTAGCCACGCACAACAATGCGATTTTTCAGGGGTCATATCTCGGATGCTGTTCGTCACAGACATAGAAGGTCAAGTGTTTTGTGATAACATTTGACCTAGCGACCATTTGTGTACCTATAGGAAGAACGAGCGTTCTATAGTGCATGGGGGCTTAATTTAAATAAAATGCAAATATTTTTTAGTAGCTGTAAGTCCGATTACGCTGTTTCGTAAACGGCTGGCCCTGACTAGTAATTGTTACGCTATCTGACTGCTTCGAATAACAACAAACAATGGAAGAAAATTTTCGTTAACACAGTTAATTAATTAAGTCCCCAGCAACTATAAAACCAACGCCACAACAAGCACAAGTGTAACTGTTCTGTATGTGGTAGTATAACTCAACGCACATCTGGCACGGTTCTTCTTCAACAAGACAAGAATTTTTAAATATTGACGTGATAAAAGAAAATTAGAAACACTATAATTGTGCAAGAAAACCAAAATTACACTCTAATACAAGAACACAAGCCAGAAGCTTTGTTGACTGAACCTGTAATGATGCATTATTTGAGACACACAAATAACAAAAGAACATAGCGTTTTATTACCTTCATATATATTGACGAAATGCACTCTGATCATTACAATATCTCCATTAGAATAACATCTGCTATCTCTCCCATCAAATAACTGCATAAAACATGGAACAACACTCTCCACTATCACATCTCACTCCGACTTCACAGCAAGCAGTGTCCACCGCAACTTCTCGGCAAGAACTGCTTGCCGCTACGTCTCAATAATCACTGCCAGTGGAGGCGGCGGAACAATACTCTTTGGCGCGATCTCTGGCGCTGTGGCTCAGTGTAGCCACCTTTCATATGCCCCTCCTCCACGGGCAAGAATTTGATGGTATTTTTGCCAGCATTGGTGGTGAAAATACCACCAAATTCGTCAAAAAAAATACAGACAAAAATAAAAGATAATATTAACACGTAAATATCATATAACTAGATAAAATTTTGGCTTTGCACTGACCTTACAATAGCCTAATATATAAAATACAGTAAGGAATACAAATTTTTTCATACATATGACTTTACATAATAGTTTACACAAATATCATGTGGTTAAACAGTTCAATCAATAGCGTCAGCAATGACGAATATGTACAGGTAAGAGTCTCATAACTTTTCACCAACAGTAATACACAAAAATTCAGTTTATACAAATATTCACATAAATCCTTTCCATAGTTCAAGAAACAAGTAGTTGACAGTTCCAGCAGTAGCACCCAGCAATGTTGAATAGGTGCTACGGCAACAAGTGACATCATCTCAGTAGAAGCAGTCCATCAGTGGCACCCAGCAATGTCGAGTAGGTGCAGACACCATCAGGTGACATCATTTCAGTAGAAGCAGTCCATCAGTGGCACCCAGCAATGTTGAGCAGTTGCAGACAGCAACTGGTGACATCATCTCAGTAGAATCAGTTCCATCAGTTGCACCCAGAATTGTGGAACAAATCCAGACACGATCAGGTGACATCATTTCACCAGAAGCAGTTCCATCAGTGGCACCCAGCATTGTGGAGTAGGTGCAGACTCCAACAGGTGACATCATTTCAGTAGAAGCAGTCCATCAGTGGCACCCAGCAATGTTGAGTAGGTGCAGACACCATCAAGTGACATCATTTCAGTAGAAGCAGTCCATCAGTGGCACCCAGCATTGTGGAACAGGTGCAGACAGCATCAGGTGACATCATTTCAGTAGAAGCAGTCCATCAGTGGCACCCAGCAATGTTGAGCAGGTGCAGACAGCAACTGGTGACATCATCTCAGTAGAATCAGTTCCATCAGTTGCACCCAGCATTGTGGAACAAGTCCAGACACGATCAGGTGACATCATTTCACCAGAAGCAGTTCCATCAGTGGCACCCAGCATTGTGGAGTAGGTGCAGACTCCAACAGGTGACATCATTTCAGTAGAAGCAGTCCATCAGTGGCACCCAGCAATGTTGAGTAGGTGCAGACACCGACAAATGACATCATTTCCATAGAAGTAGCTCCATCTGTGCACCCAGTATTGTTGAGTAGGTGCAGAGAGCAACAAGTGACATCATTTCAATAAAAGCAGTTCCATCAGTTGCACCCAGCAATGATGAGCAGGTGCAGAGAGCAGTCCATCATATTCACTATCACTGATCACACTGTTCATCACAGTTTATAAGCAGAAATTAAACATGTCCTATTGGCACCAATCATGTAGAAAAAGTACAAGTAACAGTCCATAATATTCACTATCACTGATCACACTGTTCATCAGCAGAAATTAAGCATGTCCTAGTGGCACCAATCATGTAGAAAAAGTACAAGCAACAGTCCACAATATTTACTATCACTGATCACACTGTTCATCAGCAGAAATTAAACATGTCCTAGTGGCACCAATCATGTAGAAAAAGTACAAGTAACAGTCCATAATATTCACTATCATTGATCACACTGTTCATCAGCAGAAATTAAACATGTCCTAGTGGCACCAATCATGTAGAAAAAGTACAAGTAACAGTCCATACTATTTACTATCACTGATCACACAGTTCATCAGCAGAAATTAAACATTTCTAAGTGTCACACATCATGTTGAAAAGTGCAGGTAACAGTTCATAATATTCACCATCACTACTCAGACAGTTCAAGCATGAACAAATGCTTTTACAATGCTCCTACACTAAACATACAAATTCTAATAAACACACAAATGATGTCAGATAATTGTCATATTAACTATCACAAACATCAGTAAACCTATAATATTTATAGGTGTCAGTGCAAGCCACTACAAACAAATAAAATAATATTTAAAAAATAGGTGGGTAGGATTAGGAAAGGAAAACACACAAAACACACTAACTCATCTTTCATCCACATTGAGTACTACTGTGTAATTGAATAGTGTTAACTGTGTAACTGCAATTCTGTCAAAATTTGATGTTCATCATGTGTATCAAGTGGTAGTGGCAGCAATGTATAACAGTCAATAATAGTTAAGTCAACGTCATAGTCATCATGTCAAGACCAATGTTTGCTAAGCCAGATCAAAATGTACGGTTGCTGAACAACTGTCAGTGTGCCAAGATATGCAAATACTTCCTCTCTCCAAAAAAAAGTACATACTGCTTAGTGATTTAACAAAGTGTGTGTAGACAATCTTCCTTCCACTTTAGTGTTCTAGTCTGCTATCTTCATCCTCCTTGTTCCATATAGACCAACAAAAAAAAAAATATGCACCTCACTCACTTTACCTCTTATCCACCAAAACTCCAACAATCATCAATTTCACACAATCTCAATACCTCAATAATATCTCTTCAATACGTCGATACATATAAACCTTATCGCCAATATCATTTCACTTCCATAACAACTCTTTCCTCTAGTCAGTCTCCTCGAACAAGCACAGATAAAATCCTAATGCAAACCTCATCATCCCATACAATCCGAAGACACACTGTCAACACACAACCTCTGTGTAATCCATCTGAGCCAAATCTTCTATTCATTATGAATTATAAACAAAGTAATGCATACATGACCTCTAACAGACTTAGTTCGAATAACTCTCAGTAATTAAGTACGATTACGGAGTGTGAATGATCATAATATGTCACAGTGTGAACACCACTTTAAGAATTATGGCAAACAGAAGCAAACATGTGGAGTATTTCTTGTGTCAAGTGTCACTTCCTATTTCAGTTGCTCATAAAAATGCAGTGTAATAACTGTCAATGGTCTAAACCTAGTTTTGGTATGTCATGTCGTTAGCTTCCTTCCTATTAGCATAAATTTATACAACTTCCATAAAACCTCCAGCTCATGTGACTTCTATGACGTTTCTTGTACTAAAGTCGCTCGTCGAATTACTGCAGTTCATTTCCTTATGTTAAAATATAAAGCACTGAGCGTAAGCAAAACAAGCAATAGCGAGTAAATATACCAGTAGTGAACAGAATGTCAACAAGTGGATGCAGCACAATTCTTACAACGAGGCTCCACCAAGCGAACAATCTATAATTAATACAATAATGTGACCTAAACTCTATGTTCATACACAGTATATCAGCATTTCTATATACCAAATTAAAGTATAGTTATGACAACAAGCAGAAATGTGTAAATATGCAATCCATACGCATAGCAGTAAACATATATCTTACGTCCTAAACAGGTCATTGGCATCATATCAGCATAAGCAAATAAATGTTCATACGTAATCTTAATAAGTAAACATGAAGGCGCAAGCAGATAAATGACAAAGTGTAACCTACATACCTAACCACAGTCAGCACAATTAATCAGGTGACAATTATAATTTAAATAAATAAGCACAGCATGCACATAATAAAAAAAATATGACATCAGTGAAAAAGCATAGCAGCCAAGCGATGCATAATATACACAAGTTACAACCCAGTTCATTAATAATCATTGTCAAAATCAGTTAACGTACGCAAGCACGTCGCTTCACAAGTAATTTCATAGAACATGAAATGTAGCACAAAGTATGAATCACGTAATCGCGAGCAGCAAATTACGTCTAAAGTACGTACCTAAGTGGAAATATGTTACCTGAAAATGAACTCAATTAACAGTTACCTTTTTTTTTAGTTTATTAGTTTCTTGTTGGAAATTACATTCTTCCTGAAAATTTCTCGATAGCAAGTCGTCTTAACGTCGGACATGCACAGAATTTACCTGAAGTTCTTAAATATTTTATAGAACCGTATCCTGAAAAATACTGAATGTTAATAACATAATTCATCAAGTCACTATAGCTTTATACTGAATTTAGTCGGAGAAATTAAACTGTGTATTTATTTACGGCTGTCAGTGCATTTGCACTGAGCGCTCGATCAGCTGTAGGCGCGTGACATAGAAAGCAACTGTTTGCGATCAACGACTGCCTTGTGCGGCGCGCAGACTTGACTGTTGCTTTGAGTATATGCCGCCGCCAAAACGCAGCGCGGTATCCTTGTACTCTCCGCATGTTTACATGTAGCTGTTAGTTTCTCACAAGTATGTCATTCTACAAAAATTTTGACGTTTGATATATGATGTATTCCCTTAGAGCGTCGTGATTTAAGAGTTTCTACTTCAACAGTGTTATCATGTATAATTTTGCGAACTCTATATGGACCGTTATAAAGCAGAAAAAATTTGCGACACAAGCCCTTTCCTTTGTGAGACAGACGGTGAGACTTAATTAACACCTTCTGACCAACTGACAAGATTTTTAAACGACCAGGACGCTTAGCTGATTTCTCTCTTCTAGCAGCCGCAGATGTAATATTTCGTAGAGCCATGTTCACAACTTCAGAATGCCGCAGTTTCCGTGTAGGCGGAAAAGGAACGATTTCAGAAATGCGATTTGTCGGTGCTTTGTTTTTTAATATCAGTAAAGGCGGTAAAGAAGTTGAATCATTAGGGAGTTCATTCAGAATGTTTTGAAAAATATGAAGATACTGATCCCACGTTCTGTGATTCTGATGACAATAAAGACGACACAATTTATTGATTTCCTTCATCCATCTCTCTGAAGCGTTAGACTGGGGGTGAAAAAGTGAAATGAAAATTGGTTTAATCTTACGACGCCGTAGAGTACGAAGCCAAATTTTAGAGCGAAACTGTGATCCATTATCTGATACAATCTTATCAACATGACCCACTTCTTTAAGAAAATGTTTGATGAAAGCATTAGATACTGAACGAGCTGTTGCTTTGCGTAAAGGTGTAAAACACACATATTTTGATGTCAACTCCACTGCTACGAAAATGTACGCATAACCATTAGTAGATCGAACCACTGGACCGAACAAATCGACTGCAGCCATGTCCTTTAATTTTGCTGGAATGATATGAAACAACGGTGCTCTGTGAGAAACTGTTGGCGGCTTAGCCTTTTGACATAATTTGCATTTGGCCAGAACAGATCGAATACGTTTTTCCAAATTATTGAAGTAGCAATTTTCTCGCAATTTATGAAAGCATTTTCTGGGACCAAAGTGTGCGTAACTGAAATGCGTATACCAAATCAGCTTATTAACCCACTCATCAGGAATACAAACTAACCAAACGGAGTTGTTGACCGATTTTCGTTTAAAAAGAATGCCATTGCGGACTAAATAATGCTGTCTAATCGCTACGCTTTCCTTTCTCCTCCACTTCTCCTTAATGCCCTTCCAGATTGGATCCTTATTTTGCTCCTTAGCGATGTCCTGGAGCGAAGACGAAATAAAGTTCTCAAACGCAACACCTTGAATATACATCAAACAATAATTGTTTTCCTTGCAGTCCTCTTCAGCACTTTGTTTCAAACCCATAGGTGCACGTGATAAAGCATCAGCAACAATATTTGAAGAACCCTGTATGTAAACAATACTAAAATCAAATTCCTGTAGGTACAACGCCCATCGTGACAATCTGCCATGAGTTAATTTTGTCGACATAAGAAATTCCAGAGCTCGATGATCGGTGTAAACCTTAGTATGTCTGCCAAACAAAAATGTCCGAAATTTTGTAAAAGCCCAAACAACCGCCAAAGCTTCAAGTTCCGTAATCGAATAATTCTTTTCTGATTTAGAAAGAACACGACTTCCAAATGCAATAGTTTTCTGTACTACAACGCCGTTTTCTTCTATCTCTTGAAATAAATGTGCACCTAGGCCTTTGTATGATGAGTCCGTCGCCAAACAAAAATCTTTAGATAAATCCGGATGTGAAAGAAGTGGAGCAGCAACTAAAGCATCACGAAGTTGTTCAAATTCTGACTGAGCTTCCTCATCCCAACACCAATTAGATTTCTTTCCAGATAGTTCACATAAACGAGGTGTGGCCAAATCGTCCAATCTAACAAAGCGTCTAAGAAAATTACAGACACCAAGGAAACTACGAACATCACGTTTTGTAGTAGGAACAGCATAATTACGAATAGCGTCTAATTTTTCTGGATCAGGAAGAATACCTTCTGTAGAAATAATATGACCAAGAAATTTCACCTGAGAACGACCAAATTCAGATTTTTCCAAGCTCATTGTAATGCCAACTCTTGCAAAAATACGTAATAATGAATCCAAAATTTTGTTATGCTCACTCCAAGAACGTTTAGCAGTAAGAATATCGTCAACATATGAAGTAATATTGTCACGAAGATAAACAGGTAAAATTTCGTTTAAGCTACGAATGAATGCTGCAGAAGATACAGTAAGTCCAAACGGTAATTTCCGAAACTGGTAACAGTTACCAAAGGCTATAAAGGCAGTGTATTTTCTACAATCAGGGTGGAGTTCTATTTGCCAAAAACTTGCGCGCATATCAATCGTGGATAAAACTTTAATTCCATGGAAATGTTGAGGAAGTTCATCTAAATTTTGTGGGCGGTCAGTTTCAGGAATAATAATATTATTTATCTGTCTGGAATCCAGAACCAAACGAATCGACCCATCTTTTTTAAGAACAACGTGTAATGGGCTGGTATAAGGACTGACTGCTGGCTCAATAATGCCCTGATCTAACATGTATTGAAGTTCATTCTTAACCTTGTCTCTGTAAGCCAAAGGAATAGCGTACGTTTTCCCGCGAAATGGTGTGTGTTCTTTTACTTTAAATAAATATTGTAAGCCTTGTATAGTTCCTGTGTGATGACTAAACACTGTAGCATGTGAAGTCAAAATGTGGTGCAGCTCTTCTCTGGCAACGTCATTTGGCACTTCAGCTTTCTTAACCTTTTCATTAATTAACTCTTCGCTATTAATTATATCATCCATCGCGTCTCTGTATCTATTATCATTGTCATGAATAAACACATTGTCGTCATAATGCTCAACGAAAACATCAGAAGTAAGAAACCTTAAACATTTTGTATCTGACTCAGATCTTGTTAAACACTCGAAAAATTTCAAACATTTCGGCATTCCGGCAACAGTCAAATTCACACTTCCTTCTTTAAAGCTCAAAATTGCCTTATGTGCGTTAAGAAACTCCATACCTAATATAATTTGTGTACTGAGTAATGGAACAATAATAAAATTAGCAGAAAATTCGTATCCTTGACAATTGAAATTTAGGTTGGTCTGTTGTTTAACTTCTACACCTTTTCCAGAAATCGCTCCTCGAATTGTAGTTTTAGAAATAGGTAACAAAGGACAGGCAATAGTCCTTTCACATATACGAAAAACTGATTCACTAATGACGTTCAATGGGCTCCCAGAATCTAAAACTGCAGTGAACTTATTCTTACCCACACATACTTCAATAACAGGATGTAAAAATGCGTCTACATTATTTTCCTTTTCGTCTAACAAAATGTCTCTCATGTCTTCCAGGCGTACGTAGTGTAAAGCCGTAGTGTCATTACATTCTGAACCGTCTATATTGCTGCCAGAAGCCGAAGCTGCTAGTCATTGTCGATTGTTTGCGTCACGTCTTTGATTATTCGCGTCATTTCGCGGATCAATTTCTACTATTTGCACTTGTCTCTCTGAAGTTCTGTCACGTGGAGGATGCAAATTAGGTCCTTCCTGTCTGTTAGATGCAAATTCTTGGTTGTGTCTGTTATTAAAATTTCTATTTCCCTGTCTGTCTGCATAACTACTTCTTGTGTAATTTCGATTGTCACTTCTGAAATTATTGTTGTATCTACTACCCTGGTTATTTCTGTAGTAAGAATTTCTATTACTGTATGAATAATTTCTGTCTTGGTGATACCGATTACTGTTTCCATATGATTGATCATTCCGATACGAATTACCGTTGTTATAATTGTCTGTGTGATTTCTGTTAGAACGTCTGTTATTGTCATAGGGCTGGTATCTATTGTCCTGTCTGTTACGTCTGTCATTCTCAAAGTTACTGCTATAACGTCCGTTCCGATCACTATCCCTTTTCTCTGAAAATCTATTGTAATTACTGTTACTGAAAAAATTACAGGAAGTCCCGTCGTCATTGTCATACTCAAGTTCTTACAACAAAGTCTTAAAAGCCTCAATGTCGTCTTTACATCTTCCGGCTAAAGCAATTTGTCTTATGGATTGTGGCAGCTTAGTTAAACAAATGCGAATTAATTCAGTCGGGCTATAAGGGTTGGAAAGGAACTGATTCTTTCGAATCATGTCTTCAAAATATTCCGCTGGCGTGCGGAACTCAGACTGTTTGAAATTACGCTGCATAATAAGACTGTGTTTGACTCTGTCTTGCGTGTTCTCGGACCAATATGCCGATAGAAATGCATGATAAAAATTATTCAGATTATTACAATCTCTAATGAGTGCGCGCATCCGCGTCGCCGGTTCGTTTTCTATATACCCACACATAAATTCCAGTTTGTGACTTAGTGGCCAATTTGGTGGAAGTGCGTACATAAATTGATCTAACCATGAACATGGATGTATGCCATTCTTCGAATTGCGGAAGATCTTAAATTTCCGAACAGTCAAAAAGTGTTTATAGTCAAAGTTTTCGCCTCGTGGCGACAAAGACCTACCGCGTCTGTCCCAGTCCCAATGTCGATTATTGTCAAGTTCGCGCGCCTGGCGATCTCTTGTTGCATCCCGTAAATGAAACAAATTATTTTCTTCAAAGCCCTCTGCTATCCGTGATTCTAAATTTCTTCTGCTGTCTTTTCCTACGATTTCGCCTTCAATTTGTTTGACTTGCTTTCGTAATGCCTCAACTTCCCTTTTAACGCGTTCATTAAATTTTCCCTGATTTTCAACATGTTTATTTATGTTCTGATACTCTTCGGTTTCTGCAAATGGCAATGGTGCTGTGTCATCTGAATCTTTGTCCCCATTTAGACTAAGACTTGTCAGTTTATCTGAAATCTCCTCAACTCTTTCCGATAAATCACCTATTTGTTCTTTCTGTTTATTTACGTCTTCCGTAAGTGTCGCGACTCGGGTTTCAGTATTAACACATTTAGTAGTTAACTGTTCATACTGTTGTGTTAGGTTATTTAATCTGTCATCTGGTACGGATTCCTCAATTCTCTCAAATATTTCTTCCTTATCTTTTGCACGTTGTAAATTTAACTCTGAAAATTTCTGTACTATCACGCGATCTCTTTCTTCCTGTTCTCTATCCTGTTCCCTTTGTCTAATCTCTACTGCAACTAATCTGTTATTGTGAGCATTCAAAATCGGTTGTACTTCTTCTCTGACTTCTTTCTTTAATTCATCTTTCATATTTTTGAAACATGTCCCTATTCGTGAATCTAACCGTGTTTCCAAAGTTCCCATCTCTGTTTTAATTGTTCCAATCTCTGTTTTAAATTCAGATCCTAACCGAGTTTCCATTGTTCCCATCCGTGTTTCCATTGTTCCCATTTGTGAGTCTAACCGAGATCCCAAATTTAATATTGCACCCATCAACTGCTCCATATTAAATGGTTCAGAATTCTTTTCGCCCCTAACATTTCCCGCAAAACTAGCTTCCTTCGTCATAGCTGTAAGGCTATCTGTGTTCGATACTATTTCAGAATCTTCTGTCGTTAATCTCGTATTCTGTGAATTTTCTGATTGAGAAAAATTTTGAAATGGTTCCAGACTGTCTTCCCGACTTATTAAATTGTTTTCAACTCCATTATTCATCATACTGTTGTCCTGTGTTGGCGAGTTCGCCATGTCAACAATTTCGTCATTCTCACTAGTCATCATTTTCGCCTTTTTCATCGACCGCGTAATCATTTACAAAACATAAAAAATTCGTCACTGTACGAAAATTACACACAATGACTCCTTATCTCCAACAATACCATTCACTCGAAATGTTTCCCTCCAACACGATTAATGAACAATTGAAATAATTGCACTAAATCGTCAAACGCGTATACAAGGCAATAAAAATTAAATTTTGATAAATACCATTAGAAGAATGTTAATTACCAAATCTACACATGCAAAATAGACTGCAATTACTAAACTACAAATTACTACTACAATACTACTGTCTACTATTTTTACAATCAGAACATTCCAAGGGTCGATCCGAAGCAGCGGTCGCCACGTGCATGAGGGCTTAATTTAAATAAAATGCAAATATTTTTAGTAGCTGTAAGTCCGATTACGCTGTTTCGTAAACGGCTGGCCCTGACTAGTAATTGTTACGCTATCTGACTGCTTAGAATAACAACAAACAATGGAAGAAAATTTTCGTTAACACAGTTAATTAATTAAGTCCCCAGCAACTATAAAACCAACGCCACAACAAGCACAAGTGTAACTGTTCTGTATGTGGTAGTATGACTCAACGCACATCTGGCACGGTTCTTCTTCAACAAGACAAGAATTTTTAAATATTGACGTGATAAAAGAAAATTAGAAACACTATAATTGTGCAAGAAAACCAAAATTACACTCTAATACAAGAACACAAGCCAGATGCTTTGTTGACTGAACCTGTAATGATGCATTATTTGAGACAGACAAATAACAAAAGAACATAGCGTTTTATTACCTTCATATATATTGACGAAATGCACTCTGATCATTACAATATCTCCATTAGAATAACATCTGCTATCTCTCCCATCAAATAACTGCATAAAACATGGAACAACACTCTCCACTATCACATCTCACTCCGACTTCACGGCAAGCAGTGTCCACCACAACTTCTCGGCAAGAACTGCTTGCCGCTACGTCTCAATAATCACTGCCAGTGGAGGCGGCGGAACAATACTATTTGGCGCGTGGCTCAGGGTAGCCACCTTTCAATAGTTGTACTACAGAACAGTGTCAAAATTTAAACGTTACATACTACCTCCAGCCGAGACAAATTCAGCAAATCGGTTGGATCTTTTGCACTGAGTGTGATGTAATGTGAGCTTTAGACGTCTTATAAAATCACTATTTGTTAATGGACAGTTGCTGAGCAGGCGGCAACACCAGTTTTTAGAAGTTTTTTGCACTTTGCTTCGAAATTTCCTAAGTAACTAACCAGAGCAAAAGGCCAAAAATTTTAATTTTATATTCTTTTGAAATTTATCTAGGAATGCCACTTTATGATTTTTAAAAAAGCTTTATCCGTTATCAAGATACATCTGAATAACCCTAATTTTTGGGCATCTGAATTAACAGTTCTGTGGATGACCACTTCTATAATTTCTATTTATGACAAACAGTGGAAATTTTTGTCGTATAGTCTTAAAATGAATTTCTCGGAGAACTTTGAAACTTTTTTCGATTTCTTTACCTGTTAGTGAAATGTGTATCATTTACCGTACTTATGCATATGACATATGCAGGTAATATGCAATCTGCGGTGTAACTGTAGTATTAACTGACGTAGTGAACACGTGGCAAGGATTCCTGGGTTACCACAAGGATGCTGAAGTCAGTAAACTGCGTTTCTAGTCAGTATTTTTTCACCAATAAAGCTTTATGACGCACCGTGTCTGTATAATCTTTCTTTACCTGGAAAGTATTCGATGGTGTCACCTGGCGGCGTAAGCACCTTACAAAGCATTATTTTGTAATACTAAATTCTGTATACTTGCAAATCAAAAACCGTAATTTTGGTGTGCTTCAGGTGTTGAGTACAATGTTATGCATTTTTATATAAAGTTGTGTAAAGTGAACTTGCGTTGGATGGGAGTCCTGCGCTCCCATTAAACTACAGGAAGCATCTATTATGTGGTGTGACCATGTTACACCGTACATTTGTAGCATCGCTTTAAAACATTTTGATTTTATTCCTGAAGTGGCAGTTCCAATTTTTTTTTTATTTTAACGCAGAACTCAGTATTTGTGTTTGGACGAAACGAACGGCGATTCCCATTTGCTTTTAGTGTTAATCTAGTGTTATGTGTACTTATTTGTTGTTAATAAGTGTTAGCGTAAATAAATGTATAGAAATAAATTATCAAAATTTTTCTTACCTATAGAATTGTTTTTATAAATGCAGCACATCCTGCTATTGCAGGGAAAACAAGGGAATCAGCGGAAAAATTCTCCAGTCACAGCATAAACACGCTGAATATGTTCCTCTGTAAAAGACTGTGGCAGAAGATTGGGAGAGCAGTTGTACCGCCCTCATTTCGCCTTTCTCATCAAAACTTTTGGCGTACGAACATATTCGCGCTGTTTTGTGGTGAAAAATAGTAGCAAATAAACTGAGACGGTGGCAGAGAGAAGAGACAGCGCTAGGGGAGAGAAGGGGAGACAGTGATGGTCAGTGAGAGGCAGTGCAGTAAAAGAGAATATCCTCACATTAAGGTTTCCCTGTCTAGGGCTTGAAACCCTGAACAAACCCTCACCAAGAACATGTGTGGAGAGGGGACATTAGTGGTTGAAGAGAAAGGCAGCCGACTGTAAGCGAGAAATAGAGAGACAGCAGCAATGAGAGAGATAAAGAATGGTACAAAGACAATGACAACGAAGCAGAGAGACAGTGAAAGTGACAGAGAAGCTGACAATGGCAAAGAAGAGCGAGAGGAAGTGTTGAAGACACTGATAGTTAGAGAGACAGACAGGACTAAGTGGCAGTGGGAGAAAAAAAAACGAGAAAGTGGGAAAAAGAGATACATAGACTGTGCCAAAGACGGGGAGATGTTGACAATGATGGCTTAGCTACAAAGAGAGACTGGGTAAAAGATTTTCGCATGTCAAAACTTTAAGGACTGAGGCAGCTGATTCCCCATTTTCTGTCAGAGTCTTTTAAAGAGGAACATATTCGCCTCTTTCATGCTCTTTTCTGCTGGTATTCCTACGCTCTAAGTCCATTACGATCCTATTTAAAGCCGGCCGTTGTGGACGAGCGGTTCTAGGCGCTTCAGTCCGGAACCGCTCTGCTGCTGCGGTCTCAGGTTCGAATCCTGCCTCGGGCATGGATGTGTGTGATGTCCTTAGGTTGGGTAGGTTTAAGTAGTTCTAAGTCTAGGGGACTGATGACAGATTTTAAGTCCCATAGAGCTTAGAGCCATTTTTTTTTGTTTGGCAGAAGGAATCTTGTTAGAAATGATAACTTACAATTTGATTGTACATTTAGTGATTTTGGACGATAAATTAAATGCCCTCTCAAACCTGAGTACAGTTTGGGAAAAACAGTCACTCAAAATTCCACAAATAGCTGTATTTATTTCTAGGCCTATAGAACATTAATGAGTTTGTGAAGTGGCTCAATGAAAAGGCTGTGGAAGTGATAGAACTGAATGCACAGTCTGAAAGTTTTTAAACACATCCTGAATTTAGAGATTATGGTTGCAAGGAACTGTGCTTGATATTCTGCGTTCTTTTAAGTCTCTTGCTCGTAATGAATCAGAAGATTGGTCTGCTGATGTAGCTTCTTCTATCGTAAGTGCCGACATCGGTAATGAAGCACTGAGGGCACTCAATGAACGTATGCTGTACATTCCCATTTCCACTACTAGTGTAGAAACGTCATTCGTCACAGTGTATAAGGTGATAGCAAAATTAAGAAATTGGATGAGACAGGATATGCATCAAGCTTGTGGGAAGGTGTCAAGAGAAGTGACGAGGAACCCACAGAAACTTTAATTGATAATATAGTCAACGGATACGCTGTAAAAAAAGCCTGTTTGCTTTAAATGTAAATTATTGCATCCAACGATGTTATTTTGTTGGTTCTCATCATTTTATTTTCTAAGACAATTAACAAAAGCTACACCTACTTAGAACTTATACAGAATTTTTTAATCAGAGATTAAGGGAGGTTTTTAAACTTTAGTACCATTGCATTTTTTGATATGGTGCGACTAAAATTTAAGCGTATAACATCTCCACCCCTACCCTATCAAGCCTAATATCCCCCTCCTCCCCCCCTCCCCCTCCCCCTCCCGGAGGAAATCGGCTGTGTTCATCCCTGGCCGCCAGGCACAGATGTATCAGTTCAGCACTTCAGGAAATCCAGAACGTGAAATGCGTATTGACTAATAACAAGTGTAGACATTCCACGGAGGCATTAGTCATGGAATCTCAGAACTATTACGTTATTGACGCCCACAGGCGTCCAGAAGAGGTGGTTATGGGCCTCTACTTGAAAACTAGGTACAACCTATTTTATTCGGTACAGAATTTTATCGAATTTCTGGTACTAATTTTCTGCGACTTAACAAAACTGCAGATTTAACATTGCCGACCACGACGGCAAAAACTGCTGCTTTATCAACAACTGTATTCGAAGCACGTTCAGAAAGTAAGTGTACTGTGACCATAACATGCTGAGGTTTCTTGTTTCTTGAGAGTTATCAACACAGAGTGGTAAGGGAGATTCCATGACTAGAGCGAGCATCGTATCGCAGCAACAAGGTAGCATATAAACTCATGTTGTAGTGACCAGTTGTTTGAATGATGTCGGTTAAGAAATCTGGCCAAGTACGAGCCACGTGGTTTGATCCGCTTCCTTCATGCAGAAGTAACGACACCAACCGAAATTTTTTGCGGATTGAAATGGTCTACAGTGAAGGTGTAATGAAAAGAACGAGTGTATTTAAATGGTCTATGGATTTAAGTGGAGGCAGAACAAATGTTCATGATGAACAGAGGAGTGTGAGACCTTCCACTTTGAGTGGTGCGTTGGTGCAAAAAATTGAGGAAGCTGTTTGTGAAGACCGCCGATTGACAGTGGCTGAAACTTCTGCGGTGTTACCATAGCTTCCTGAACTCTCTCATGCAAGACACACACAGAAACAGTGGAATAACAGAAACTGTGGGCCACATGGATTTCAAAACAGCTGACAGAGCATTACAAGAAAAACCGGGTCAAGAGTGCCAACGAGTTTCCTGAGCGACTTGAACTGTAAGGTGATGATCTTCTGAGTTCTGTTGTGACTGGAGGTGAAATGTGGGTGCCTCATTACACGCCTGAGACAAAACTAAAGCCTTCATAGTGGCACCACACCAATTCATCATCTGCCAAACATCTGAAAAGCACAATTTCAAGCAAACAAACCATGTCCTCAATGTCTCAATGTCTGCGGACTGGAAAGGCACCATTTTGGTTGAATTTCTGTCTCGGGGAGACCATCAACGCACAACGATATTGTGACACCCTAGAAGACTCAAAAGTACCATTCAGTGCCAATGGGGGAGGGGGGGGGGGGTGGGGTGTACGCTGACGAGAGGAGTGAGCCTCCTGCACGACGACGTACGCCACGGCACAGCCTCAGTCACGAAGGCGCTCTCGAACTCACTTGGTTGGGATGCTTCATATCGTCCCCATATTCCCCTGTCTTTACGCCTCCATCTCTATGGAGGCACACGTGAGTGGAATAAAATTTTCGACTGATTATCAGGTGCAGGAAGAGGTTCAGAATCGGGGAAAGCGGGAGATTTCTTAAGCAGGGCACGAAGAAGGTTGTGCCACAGCTCACTTGCTACATGCACTGAACGACATGGCGGAAATAGTCACCAAGTGCACCAACAACAACCTACATATTTTTCAAATACACGTATATTGGTTTATATTGGATGTCATATATGTTCATGGGAAATTACCCCGATTCCACAATGCGGCTGCGGTTTCGCTGCTTTTCTGCAGTCATTATTGTTGCGAACCTTTACAGACCAGTGCCGATACAATGTGTCCAGTACTTTTCTCTTGCTTTCCCACGCTCCAACAGACTGGCGCGTGGATCCTGTCCCCAGTTCGCAACATGTCATAAACATAGCAGCAGCATATATGCCAGTCAGGAACCCCTTACTGAACAACGGAATCACAACAGTAATTTACCATTTGTTTGTGGGCAACGACAACCCATGGTAGCCTGCTGATTCTACATTCAGTTTTACGCGCCAGAGGCACATTGCTGTATAGTCGGAAGAAGACAGTCAATGGATCCAGACAAATCTGCACGAAGAGGAAGAAGAAGGTATTTAAAGGTCAGAAAAGTGTTCTCCAGGATTGGGACCTTCTCAAAGTTGATGAGTGCATTATAGCACCACCCCCAGTCGCAAATATACGAATTTTGCATTGCACTTTGCATGGCAACACAATAATGTCAAAAACTGGAGAGATGAGTCCTAAACTGTTAACAGCTGAGTCAATATGAGGATGGTTTGGGAGGTTACGCAAATTCATCTGGTCGTATATTGGCGTTAGGCTACATTTTACATAACCAACTTTAAAATGTATCTTTCAACATGTATTTGTTCAAGTTATGCTGCCTCCAAGTGGAGCCACTGAGAAGCGCTTCCGCTGGCAAAGCATTCGTTTAAATAGAACGTGCAGCGCCAGCGCGCTTCTGTCTCGCTGAGTGACCAACTACCGCCCCGATGGCGCAGAAGCCCCACTGGGCCACTGCTGGCGGAAAGCTTCTGCCAACAGCGGCCTTTACGTGACGGCACTATGCAGCTCCGCTGACCGGGCAAGCAGCAGGCAACACTACGTGTTAAGTGATGGATCGTGACGTATTGTCATTGCCTGATACTGCTATCTGGTAGTATGGTTGTGTATGTCAAACTGTTGCCTAGAGGTGAAAGTCAATACAGAAGCTGAGAAACATCTATCGATATGCAGCATTGGAGAGTGAGGGATATTCAGATAAAATGAAAAAAATTTAAGTGTTCAGCGAAAGTTGGAGGCTAATGTCCTTCGCGAAGGAGACGGCTGCCGAGCGTTACATTTCTCCCCGTTTGTATTGGATCTGTTGATATGTCTTGTAACATACAAGCACTTAAAATGTCTTGAGATCTTCATCTGTCTCAATCACGAACAACACTGTGCAACACAGAACAAGATTTTTATAATATTTTCAACAAGTTCTGGAGATACGTTCGAAAGGTGATCAAAAATTCTGCACTCTTTAGCAAGAATGCTATATATACATTCAACGTATCTTCTAGTCCTACAGAGACTGTATCTCAAAACTCTTTCGAAAGATATTGTCTCCGTATTAAAGCAGTAAGAAAAATGACATACAGAAAACTTAATCACCAACAATCACAGACCGCCCAGAGTTGCCGAGCGGTTCTAGGCGCTGCAGTCTAGAACCGCGCGACCGGGCATGGATGCGTGTGATGTGCTTAAGTTAGTTAGGTCTAAGTAGTACTAAGTTCTAGGGGACTGATGACCACAGCAGTTAAGTCCCATAATGCTCAGAGCTATTTGAACCATTTTGAACCAACCATCACAAGAGGGAAGTAATCACAGCCTTCACACTACTGCCTGCTTCGAGGAAGTTTAGTTTCATTGTCAGTTAACCCCTTTTGAAAAAATCAGTTCTCTAAGGAAAATCAATCTGGTCATGTTCTATTTGCTCTAACGTCAATGAACATAAGTAGTACGAATGATACAAGGCCAGCGACAGTGTAAAGGAAATGTTTTTTTTTTTGTGGTTGTAAAGAGACCCCACAATCAGCTGACTTGATGACACGTATATGTTTAAAATTTGTAGCCGCCACACAGTTGGGTGAATTGGCTGCCTTTTTAGTAAATATTTAACTAAAATTCCTTCAAGGAATACTGACACAAGAACTTACTTTTAAATTATCTCTTTCAGATTTTCTCATTCAGTAAGATAAGTAGCAGAGACACGTCCTGCTCGTCAAACTCCATGACAGAACCGATACACGGCGGCGCGACAGCAGCGCCAAATCAGAGGAGCCGCTTCTGCTTCCAGTAGTGCCGTATTAAGGCTCGGAACGCCGCATAGAAGTGGTTCAAATGGCTCTGAGCACTATGGGACTTAACAGCTGAGGTCATCAGTCCCCTAGAACTTAGAACTACTTAGACCTAACTAACTTAAGCACATCACACACATCCATGCCCGAGGCAGGATTCGAACCTGCGACCGTAGCAGTCGCGCGGTTCCGGACTGCGCGCCTAGAACCGCTAGACCACCGCGGCCGGCCGCATAGAGGTGGTTCTCGAAGGGTCCATGTGGAGGTGGCCTTAGTTATGCCGGTTGACATATAAACAGAATGTAATTTCAGATCGTTGAGCAAGGAATATGGCATCCATATTTATAAAAAAAGGTGTACTTCTTATTTATTATTGAATTATGCTTACCAACTAGGATTGAGAGTAATCTGCTTTAAGAATACAAAGCGGATAACTAATTATCTTTTCAGATACAATATCTTTTGTGTAGGCCTTAGTTTTGTTACATTTACTTCTTGGGGATCGATACGTTTCAAAACTTTTCAATCACTTTGATCAAAAATGACAGCTTTGAATCTTGATCACTCTTGCAAAAATTTTCGAGGATGCACATGTCCACGGAAAAACAGACGTTAGTTACCTTTCCTCTAGCTCAGTTCCTGGGTAACTGGGTAAATGGAATGAAGGAGAGCAAGAGACACCTTTGAACATCCTAACTGGAGAAACACATACTGTAGGCACTCATGACAGCCGGTTAAATTATCTCACGGAGAAAATTGTCTGCCATTCCGAAATGAGCTACAGAAGGAAGCCTGCGGTGTCGCTTTGGCCAAGCGGGAACCATTTAGCAAATCAGTGAGCTCAAGGCAATCATCGATATACTTCGCACGTAAAATTTTTAGTCCTACATCAGTTCTGATTTGGGCAGACTTAAACTTCACTTGGATAATAGAACCTGCATGTTTCGAGTAGATGTCAGGTCGATCGGGCATGCGGCGCTCTAGATAGGAACGACAGGTGAAACGGCGAGGTTTTTAAAGTAACTTGCGAACGGGAAAATTGCAGGTACCGCAGTTTAATAATATGTGATGCTACAACTAAACAGCAGGAAGACATAAAAAAACTGGTGCAAAGATATTTTGAAATTTTTCGCAGTGCCTAAAAAGAAGTGGTTCTCGCCAAACTCACCCGCTTGGAAGGTTACGGCGTCCAATGGAGCAGGTGTGCAGAGCTCTCTGCCGCGCCTGTCACGTGCCGTGGAAGCCTCGTGGAGACTGCTGCCGGGCGACGGCCCCACTGTCGCAGTCTTTTTTGAAAGGCGTGGGATTCGAAACAGCTTCCTTTGCTCTTTCACGTGTGTCCGCTCACAGCATCCTATTGACTGCTGTTGCTTTGTCTTCACTGATGAGTCTTTCTTTGAACTGAGCCTCGATGACCAACGAAGACGTGTCTGGAGACGTGACGCGGCCAGACAACCAAGAATGAGGTCAGAGGTGGCATTTCTGTCCACGGCGTGACCCCTTTGGTTGTCATCCGCGGCATTCTTACAGCACAGTTTTACGCCGACGATATTCTACGTCTCGTTTTGTTGCCCCTCATGGCAAGTAATCCTGGGATTTTATTTCATCAAGATAATTCCTACCTGCGCATGGCGAGAGTTTCTACTGCTTGTCAGGAGGACATCCAATAACACTTTCAATCAATGACAAAACGAATAATTGGTTACATAAGGGCAAGAGGTGATCAGTGCTGTATTGACTGGCACAATTAGTAAAGCCGTTTGTCTTGAAGAAATCACCCAGTTCCTTTTTTGTGATTGTAATCACCAAGTTGTTTGAAGATGTACATAGCATCTACCGAATTTTCGATTTCGGTCCCATTCGGATAATTCTTTACGTGGTGTACTTTTTTTCTCTTGTTCTTCTTAGAATGCGTTTCTGCGTATTAGTGCTCTAATGTAGACATGTTTTTCTGTATTCATCCTGTGTGTTTGAAGCGTAACACTGGAGGAAATGTTTATATCGCCCACCAATATCTAGAAGAGTACTAGTAACTGCTTGAAAACCACACTGTGACTGACCAGCAGATCCGAAATAGAACAGCCTGACGTCGAACAGAGACAGCACTCGCTTCCCCGTTCTCATATCTTGGTAAGTTACTGCACGGCCGCCTCAGCAGGTTTACAGTCTTCTGATTGGAAAAGGACACAAAACTCAGGGGTGGAGTTCACTATTTACTCATCTTAACAATGGCTTCTTCATACCGTTCGAATGGAGATGAAAAAGAGTCAACTATAACAGGCAGTTTTAGTGTCTGAACGAATGATTTCTTGCGTTGGGGAGACAATGGTTCAAGAATCATAATGTGTAGCGTCTGTAGCCGCTTAAATTAGTGAAATGAAATTATATGAGACATAAAATTTACATATTAATGGAAATACGAGTACAATAATAATTTACAAATCTGGGTACATATTGCCGAAGAGGGACTTCGAAGTTATTATGTCCTACGGGCGCTGAGCGTCCTTGAAATGCCTCTGCCCATTGCCAGGTGTTTTCAGTGAGTGGGAGATCTGGTAAACGTGCTGACCCGACCTGCAGTTCAAGACCGTCTATATCGAGGTCAGGACAGTACAAACAACATCTGGCTTCTCATTATCCTGTTAGAGATAACTGCATGGAGACCTCGAACGTAGGGTACAGACACCAACCTTAATGAGTCATAAAAGCAACGCCTGCTGTCCGAATCACAGGTTATGTGAACCAGAAGTGATGGTGATGTATACCAGTTAGCATCCCATACCATCACGCTAGGTACTGGGCCCACACGACGGTGACGAATGCAATTTGGCAACGTTCGTTCTCCTCGGAGACTCCACAAGAGTTATGCCCACCGTGATGACCTACGCAAGATGAGGACTCCTCTGCAAAGACGACGTGGTGCCTCTACTGTGTCCAGCGTGGCGCTCCTCTCTCAGCTGCTGCACCAAGCGAAGTTACGACAGTGGTCGCCGTGCTGTCATTTCGTGGCGCGCTGGACGTCGTAGCACTGTCCGTGTGGATACCTGTATTGCTGCAATGAAGCCCTTTTCCTGAATCAAGCTACGAGATATGGCTGTACGATTATGCATGACCCAGACAGCTATACCTGTCCTGTCCTGAGGGGAGCACAACGTCGAGTACAGCCCTCCTGAAGCCACAGATGTCATTTTCGTATGATGGTCGTGGGATCCCAGCCAGCGTGAGCAACAATACCGCAGAACGGTGAACTGCTGTCGCGATAAGCCACCATCTTGGAGCTGCTGAATTCCGTCAAGTGTCGGTAAACGTTTCTTCTTTCTACACGTAGCATAAGCCAGTCTTCTTACGAACTACAGATATTCAAATGCGATTTTTGGATGATAAACGCTCTGCATAATCTTTCTTTATGTACGTAATGTATACCTGCTATGTCTGTTTGTGCTGAAATACTAATATCTGCGCATTAATAAGTGTATCACACAGCATATTAATTTGACGTATGCTGAATGCTGTCTTCATGGTGTTGGAAGTTTTGAGTCCAGCATTATAATTGACACAGATAACTGTCGCAGACACAAGGGCACTTTTCTTTAAGCACCGCTTGACGTTTGCATTTATACCGTATGCATCTCAGACAGTAACAGTTGTATCCAGATGTTTAATTCAGGCAGTGAGGTAATTGTTCGTTGTGTTTTGGATATAGCCTTTCAACTCTACACTTTCCACTGTCGTATAACTTATAAGTTTACAGTAATATCCTTTAAGTGGAGTTAAAATAACTATGTTTCAGGTATCATTTTTTCTTTGTTTGTGTCTTTTAGAGGAGAAATGTGGACGTTCCGGAGGGATCCTTCAGTAACAAAAATAACTGACTGTAACCAAAATTTATAAATAATAATAGCCGGCCGCGGTGGCCGTGCGGTTCTGGCTCTGCAGTCCGGAACCGCGGGACTGCTACGGTCGCAGGTTCGAATCCTGCCTCTAGCATGGGTGTGTGTGATGTCCTTAGGTTAGTTAGGTTTAAGTAGTTCTAAGTTCTAGGGGACTTATGACCTAAGATGTTGAGTCCCATAGTGCTCAGAGCCATTTGGACCATTTTTTAAAATAATAATAAATATAATTTTAAAATAGTAAATCCAGTTTTTAAGCAATTGTGTGCGTCGTTTGGTACACTTTCTGTACGCGGGAAAGTATCAAGATCTCGTAAGCAAATGTTTCCTGTTTACTTGTGAATGAATCTTGGTGACTAAGCCACGTTGCATTTCTAATGAAATCTGTGTAGATTGGTTTTCCAAAGATGTGATTCAAGCAACAGCTTGTAGTTAATCATTCATTCGGATGCGAAAGGCTAGATAAATCTTTGAGTCAGTGCTCACAACAGAGAAATTGAGGTCTCGAGCAGGCTTGCCTCTGAAAGGAACCACTACTTAAAAAAGTTTCATTCAATTTCCTCTAAAAGCACAACAACCTAATCTTGCGTAACTGCTTTAACTTGGTATGTGGACTCTTTATTTCGAATCCGCTAGTGTAGGTAATGTTTTCCATCCGTTCATTAATATGGTTCAAATGGCTCTGAGCATTATGGGACTTAACAGCTATGGTCATCAGTCCCCTAGAACTTAGAACTACTTAAACCTAACTAACCTAAGGACATCACACAACACCCAGTCATCACGAGGCAGAGCGTTCATTAATAGTCTTAGTCATAAATCAGTGTGTGTCATTTAGCCGATACATAATTCGTTGCAACAAATATCATCATCGAATGTGTCACTACAAAAATGAAATCCAGTTTCGATTTCACAAAACAAGCATTCGTTAAGTCGACGTGTCACTTCTGCTTTAAGAGGCGCTCGCTGTAGAGAACGAAGTAGAGCTACAGTTCGTGCTCTCTGTCAGAGAAGCGGCACTTCGTTCTTCCTGACAGTTTTCTTCTCCGTGGCACTCTGAATGTTCGACGCAAGCTGTTCCTCGAACCACTAACAAAATCAGTTAAGTACGCACTCAGCAGTTATACGGCGTGCTGCGAGTGCCAGAAAGCCGAGCCAGTGATAACAGTTCTACGAAACAATGGTTCTGCGTGTGCGAAGCTGAGGAGGTGCTCCTTTATGCGATGCATTTATCACATGTGAAACGACTTGACTGTAGGTTTGCCTTATCGGTGCAACTGCCAGCTCTTTTCAGTATAAGTTAAGGCAGCGGTATTGTAGAACGACCGCTTGGAAAGGAAAGAAATAACATCTTTCGTAACTCTTTCGGTGTAAGAATTTTTATACGCCAGTAGATTCCTAGAAACTTCCTCTGGAAGTAGTTATTACTGTGTCAGTTGAGAGACGAGGTCACTTTCATGCAGCACTCTTATATACCACACAATTCATGGAGGATGAAAATCGAATTCCGGACACCGTTCTTCGTTATTACGTTTACATGTCAGACCTGAATCTAATTGACTATCCCTATCAAATATAAGTTTTGCGAGCGTCCTTTGTTTTACATGAATGATGCTGTATTCATATCAGATTTCGCTCTGCACGAAAGAGTGACGTTGTGTAAAATTCTGTAACATTTTTAATAAAAAACAGAACGATTTCTTGATATCGAAATAAGAAGAGATATTTAAAGGTCTTTTCCACAACAGGTAATTAATTCGAAACCGTTTCATTAACTCTCCGAAATTACGAACATCGCGGGAAAAAAGTGCGAAGTGATCACTGATGGAGATAGTTCTGATCCAACGTTGTGAAAACTTGGAATCGCTAGAAAACTTACAAATGAGTAGAAACACATTGCCTTTCTAGTGCCCAGAATTAACGAACGTTTTGTCACTAGCCATTGTGTGAGAGCCTTTGCCAATAAAAATAGAGTGGATGTAGCAGCTTACAAACTAACCATCTACGCAGCATATTTGGTTGTTGCCAGTCAGTTGTAATTTTTCCTTGTAGCAAATATGACATTATTTATGTATCTTCTTCCGTCTAGTAAAGATGTGTTGTTCTTCAGTTAAATAAAAGAAATGATTAGCTCTCTGATAAGTCAATTACGTCCTCTTTCTCCCTCACTCCATACGAAGTAACTTAGTTTACAGTCACTAACATTTTTAAATGCAGCTATGTATAGTCTGTCTGTAAACTGAAGAGCGAGCAGCGCTTTTGGTGGGGGAAGTGGCATTTCCCGGAAGAACGCTGCCACCGGACTACAGGGGCACCCAAAATCTGTTGCCCATTACCTGTGTAGCGGTGCAGATCGGCGTGCAGTGATATGCGTCGTTTCTGTTCGTGGGATTTTAGTTGCCAGTGTCAGTTAACTTTGTATACTTACTGATATACTTCGATATCCGGAAGTGATGGATAATCGTCTAGCATTGTAAGAAAATGTGCAGAATACGAAGAAGATATTTGCGGAGTAACAAGCGTTCGATCGTCTCTAATGTTAGTACAGCGTATGTTAAAGAGGCGACGCAAAAAGAACTGTTGGCTAATATTACTACTCCCAACCAAACGCCTGTAATTTACGCAAACGTCAGCCTCGCCCAATAGGACGCATAAAGAAGAAACGCGGAAATAAGCCGCATGGAATCGCCACGAAGGAAATTAATAATTTTGTGAGGAAACCCATCCTTATAGACAGTTTCAAAATCACGTAAAACCTTTGATGCTGATGGAACACTAAATCTCTGTCTCGGTCACTATTCACCCGATTCTAAGACAAACTGCTTATCTACACAATAGCTATCGTAAACACTTCGAAACACACACCCCGATTCTGGACTTCCAAGCAGAAAGCTTGACAAACGAGGTGCGCTTACATATTAACTTTTATTTTTTGGTAAGAACTTTATTTGTTAGTCTTCAGCAATGTCATACTCTTCAAAATATTCCACATTACATACTACACACTTATGCCAGTGCTTTTTCCAATTCCCGAAACACTTTAGGAACTGTTTCTTCGGGATAGTTTATAGGTCTTCTAATTGCATATTTTTAATCTCATCCATACTTGTTAAAACTGCTGCCCTTTAAGACCCACTTTGAAATGTTTATACCACTTGTATGTCCTTGGTTTACTCATAACAAGTTCAAAAAAAGCAATATTCAATATTTCTAAAAATTTCATACATTTTATTCCATTCTTACAACAAAATTTGATACAGATTATCTGATCTATTTTTATACAAAACAAATAATCGTTGATGCTACCAAAACACATGTAATCTTTTTGACAACTGACAACAGAGTAAATAGCCAATATGCATAACATTGTACACATACTTTAGAGACATGTTCACGAAGACAGTGACAAAAAATTAGTGCAAATCGGACTAACACATAAAATTATAAATTTCTGCTTACTTTTTTAACACTCTTCATGTTGCAAGAATTGTTAAGTTTCAACACAGTCCTTCAATGAAAACTTCTACCTTTCAGTAGAAACACAAAGTAAGAACAAGCCATAAATTCTACAGATTTATTGAATTATGTGCGGTTCGTTTTACGAATAGCAGTGGCGGAACATATACCATATTCACATGAACAGGCATTCGGTTCTATGTTTGTAGTAGAATCCTGACGTCAGTTCCTATGTTAATATTATTTACTCTATTGTTGTATTTCGAAAGAAGCTATCGTCTTTTGTATTCCTTATGGCCTTAATGCATTTGTCTGAAAATAAACGCAGCCGAGACGTATCTGTGTACGGCGTCGCCACAGATTTAAATCGCGCGCCGCGGCAGGGGCGGTACTACGTTGTGAAACAGCTTGTAGAAGCGCCTTGTGACGTAGCTGGGTTGGCAGAGTGGGGACTCGCTCGCTCGCTCTTCAGTTTACAGACAGACTATAGCTAATGACTCAAGTGCTTAAGAAACAGTTATTCGTTCATACTCAGACAAAAACTGTTGGCTTAAAAGGAAATCCGGCAGCTAAAACCGCATTTCTAGAATCGGTATTGGAATGTTTACATGACCAGGCAGAATCGTTATAGGAGAATCGGTTACAGGAATCATGTTTGGGAGTACGTAGTGATGGACAGTTCTGAAAACGGCCCGAATAACTACGAGAAACACACCACATCAAGGTGTTTTTTTTTTTAATTTTTATTACACTACACATACTGCTGATGTATCAGTGGGCGATTCACAGTTGATGTGAGCCGACCGGAGTGGCCGAGCGTCTAGGCGCTACAGTCTGGAACCGCGCGACCTCTACGGTCGCAGGTTCAATCCTGCCTCGGGCATGGATGTGTGCGATGTCCTTAGTTTAGTTAGGTTTAAGTAGTTCTAAGTTCTAGGGGAATGATGACCTCAGAAGTTAAGTCCCATAGTGCTCAGAGCCATTTGAAGAGTTGATCTGATGATAATGTTACTCTATAGAAAAGTTTATAGTTTTGAGAATGTGACGGTTGAAAAAAGAAGTGTATTTTGTTGGACGTGCGTTCGAAGGTTCATAGTATCGATGTAATGATAAAAACTTGAACTTAGAGGACTTGTTCACCCTGTATACTTTGTCGAAGTTACCTTGGTCAGTAGTAGAAGCGTGTGTGGTGAGAGCAGGCTCTGTCTTCCTTAAGCATAACATACAGTATGTACTTCGTACGCAGTAACCTGAAAGTAACAATGACCCAGCCGTAAAAGGTACGTGAGTGCGATAGGCCGAATGCAGTGCTCAAGAATTATCGGGAACTGCATCACCACACACTTCCAAAATTTTTCTGTTACATTACGAGTAATTCTGTATCTGTTTCAAAGATTTGTATCTACTATTGCGGTAATTTATCCCAGAGACTGAGGAGTCAAGATAAGGAAGTGCCCACTCTGTTCACATTCATCATTATTTCCTCAAATCTTGCAGTTATGAGCTTGCGTTAGAGACAGGGGTTTATCATGTTAAAAAAGCAAACAAATTCTCACAACATGTGTAACAATGAATTTTTTATATTGTCTTAGGAATTTCCAATTGCAGTATTGACCAATGAGGACGTTTGACAAAATGACTAGACTATACTAGTTGCTACAAATTTCACAGCCGAGACAACCTTCGGGCAACATTAGCCAAGTCTGTAGACGTCCATAACTCTGTTTAATTTTTCCTAACTGTATTTATTTAGCCTCCAGAGGCGCAGATGGTTAGCCAACTACATTGGTATTTAATTACATATATATTTCGTTTGTTTACAGCGAGTTTTCGGAACATTGCTCTCTCTTTCTTAATAGTATACTGTCACTACATAGAACAAAAAAATGAAAATATTATTATTATTAGTTTTTTTCTTTATCAGCCTTATGTTGAGAATGTTAAAAATTAATAATCGTATTCCCCCGCAGCATGTTTCATGAGACTCATCTTTCAGATTAATAGGCAATAGAGATTTGGATTAAATACGTGAACTGATAACGAGTTATGACGATAAGTGTAGATGACTTCTAGTTGTGGCATCAGATCGCTGCTCCATAGTTGGGGATTCTGTCAAGTAATGCGACTCCTATTGCTCGCTATTTTCACACATTGTAATTTTAAGTGATACGCCACTCCACAATATGCTACTACATAGTTCTAGATTTCAGTAGCGTCCTATTTTGCGCTACTGTAATCACGGCTCAGCCTTCAATTTCGTGTTCATATTTTATGTTCTGCAGCGTGGGTTGGAGTGCGGATGCAAACAGTTCTCGATATTTTCACCAGTACACCAGTCAGATACAAAATGAAATTATGTGGCCATGAATACTAAGAAATCTCGATGGTTCGACATCCAACACACGTTGAAGACGTAGATAGTCCCTGTTTCTGTTTGAAGGAATGTGTGGAGGCCCGCAACGAACTTCAGTGAAAAACGTGTTATTAGTAGTAGACGGTTGTTCATGAGTATTTGTGGATAGCTCTTCTGCCAATTATCTTGGAAAGCTAGAGTTTGATTTTAAGGTAATCTATAGGAAAAAGCTATAAACTAGAAGTAGTTAAGATTGCAAATGAGCCTACGTGATCACAGTCTCCATTGAAAATTATTATATGACATACAGTTTTTAATCACTGGTACCATTATATGGCATGTCTTTTCCAGAAAATAGCTTTTATGAATCTCCTGTGCCTTTCTTAAAATAATTATTTGTACGGTATGCAATTTTGTTAGAAATTTTAATTTATATAGTGATTGAAAACACTGTATTATAAAGGGAGATACAAAAGGTCGATAGTAATATTGTGTATGCGATTACTCTCCCTTACATACATCCCACATTAGTTATTTAATCTAACATTGCTTCTAAAACTTGTATAATGCAGCGTGGTTCTAATTAAACCTTCGCTACTTGTGATGGCTGCCATGAAAAAAGAGTCGTCGTAGGACGATTGAACTTTGTGTAAACATTTCTGAGGACATACAGAAGAGAAATAACGAACACACCATAGAAAGAAGCACATTTTAAGTTCCATGTGAGAAGGAAACATTTGTTAACTGCCTACTACGTTTACGTTTCAGGTTACAAACGATGGGCAATATGACGACGATCTGCATCCACGACTGCCTGGCTACCATTCCACAATGGTTCGCACAAATTTTCGAATGGAATCTTCAGCTTACGTGACACAACTCATGCACTGCTTGATGATTGGGTGCAGAATTCTCAGCCCCGGTAACAGTCATTTCATCAACAATTTGTTTCGCAATTGGCCATTGACTTCTCCCAGAAACAATTCTGAAATCGCCAATAAATTTGCCCTTCCAAATGATGTTCTTCAACCCTGATATAGAAAGATTACCTCTCCGTATTTCATCAATGCGTCGATATTCGCGAACGGCACAATTGTTGTTTTGATACAACAGCTTTACGATTAAGGCCCCTTGATAAAACGGTTTTACGAGTAAGACACTGTTCACCTCGTCTAGGTCCATGTTGATTGTCTGCATCTGTAATGCACACGTATCCTCCTGTTTCAGTCTTGGTTAGATTTACCAGCATCGGCGCCTAACGAAAAATCATGACACTAACACTACTAACAGGCAATTCCTGCTTCCCATAGTCCATACATTATTCGCATAATGTTGGGTATGCAAATAGTAGACAGTTTTCTGTCCACGCTGGCTCAAGTAGCGAAAGCTTGGTTGTAAATAACCGGTACGTCTGTAAATCCTACAGCTCACAGAAACTTACCTCTCTGACCCTTATTGTCTTGATCTGCACCCAGTGCTCCTCCAACCCATCGCAGTACAATCCGCATCCAGATAGTACAGTCCTCACTCCTTCTTACTTTCTTAGTTCTGGCGTACAACCCTGAACATCTGTTCCATTCCATATTTCTTAACGTTTTTCAACCCCTGTCCCACAAGCAATAATTGTGAAGACCGCAGTTCACTCATTCACGTGGTGGTGGTGGTGGTGGTGACATGCCGGAGGGTCCAGTGGGAACAGGCTAACCATAAAGAGTGCTTCGTTCAACATAGGCACTTGCTTTGTTATGGCTCAATGAGGTGGAACAGGTCTCATCCTGTTGACCCTGGTTGGCATTGGTATGTGGATGGCAGTTTCCACCCTGGTAAGAGGATGCTGCTTGGGCACCCTTCATTGCTGATGGCAGACCCGCAGATGGCCAGTAGCACACTACTTCTCGGTTGGTCATGGCGTCTGGAGCAGCCACTCTACCCCACATATGTTCACCATGGTAGCACATGAAGACTGCTGTGCATGGGACTCGACCCACTGCCCTTTGGCAGGAGTCAGACGGCAGCTGCTACTGACTCACTAACCGCCAGGGGACTCTGTGTAGCCGACAGCAGGCCCGGATATCAGATTGACAGTGCTGTGGCGCTAAGTCCATTGAAGGTCTGGAGGCGACGGGCGCAACAGTCCTGAACCCATGGCTGCTGCTGGCAAAGTACAGTCGTCAAGTTGACCGTCGTGGTCCTAGCGTTATAGTGGGGCTCTTGGAAAGGAGTTGCTCTCCTCCAAAACTCAGATATCTCCGACACATTTCTTTCACTAAAACCTGGCGAATAGGCACGTCACCTATAACAAGAGACTTTCCCTGGTGTGCTGACACCGACCTGCCTTCTACAGTTACTACTACTGCATGTTGCAGTTTTCTGCTGTGTGTGCGGCTAGTCATGTCTCGCAATCCCCTTTCGTCAATGTTATCCTGGCCCACACATCACCACATTGCGGCCACTAACCTGCAGCTAATAATGTAGTAATACACAGTGGCTTTCTTACCACTTCTTATTACTTCTCCTGCAAGTGTGGACAAAGCACTACAATCGAATCCAGCTCCTACAACACATCTTGGACCCTAAATATCTAAAACCCAATAATACCACCCATCCCATCACCTTCTACTACACACTGTCGATAATGCAGTATCATCAGGTAAAGAATGATTGGAAACTTTTGCCAGACCTATTCTAGATCTCACAAGTGGTCAGTAGGATAGCATATTAATTGCACATGGCTAAATATCCAACTACAAGCACCTACAGTGTACCGTTTATTAGAAGTCAAATAAGAATCAGCACAAATCAGAAAAGTTGTAAACATACGCTAAAAATCTTATAATTACGAATGAAGGTGTTGTAGGCATTTATAATTTATACACACCCACAATGTCAATATTTACAGATCATCGTTTGCATTAGACGTATCTCAAGACATATACACAGTAAGACAAGAAAAGGCGCAGCATGAAGAAATTATCCGAATGAGGTGGACACCGTTACATGTAATGTACAAGTACAGACAAACAAATGATTACAATTAAAGAAAAATTGGACGGTTTATTCCACAGAAAGAATTTCACAGATTGAGCTAGTCAATAACGCAGTGGTCCACCTCTGGTTCTTATGCATGCAGGTATCCTGCTTGGCACTGATTGATAGAGTCCTCTTGATGGATATCGTGCCAAGTGCTGTCCAATTGGCGCGTTCTATCGTCAGATTACCGAGATGGTTGAAGAACCCTGTCTATAATGCTTCATACGTTTTCAATTGGGCAGAAATCCGGGGATCTTGCTGGCAAAGTAGGATTTGGCAAGCGTGAAGACAAGCGGTAGAGACTCTCACCACGTGAGGGCGGTCATTATTTTGCTAAAATGTAAGCCCAGAATGGCTTGTCATGAAGGGAACAAATTGGGGCACAGAATATCGTCGACGTATCGCTGTGATGCAAGGCTGTAGCGGGTGACCACCAAAGGGCTCCTGATATGAACGGAAATGGCACCCCGCACCATCAATACTTGTTGTCGGCCCCTGTTACCAGCGACAGTTAGGTTGGTAGCTCATCTTTCTCTGGGGCGTTTCGAGACACATCTCCGTCGCTCATTGAGGCTAAATTACAAGTGAGGCTTATCACTACAGAAAGTTCTACTCCAGTCAATGAGATTCCAGGCCGAAGACGTGTCTGGTTATGCCCAGAACACGTTTCATTCCAAGCAGCTGCTCTTACAAGTTCTTAGCTGACTCTGACACAATTACAATGTCACTGGCAAACTTAAAAGTTTTCATTTCTTCTTCTTGAACTTTAGTTTCGTCTCCAGATTTCTCTTTGGTTTCATTTACTGTTTCCTCATTGCAAAGGTTGAACAACATCGGGATTAGGCTACAACCTTGTCTCACTCCTTTCACAACCATTATTTCCACTTCGTGTCTTTCGACTCTTGGAACTGCAGTTGTGTTTCTGCAAGGGCTGTAAAGAAACTCTCGTTCCTGGTATTTTATACCTGCTGCCTACATAATTTCAAAGTGTCTATTCCAGTCAACATTATAAGAAGCTCTCTATAAAGCTACATATCTCATAAACATAGGTTTGTCTTTTTGTAACTTATCTTCTAAGATAATTCCTAGAGTCTCTACTGAATCACGTATTCCTACATATCTCCTGAACCGGAGAATCTTCTTCAAGGTCGGCTTTTGCCAATTTCTCCATTTGTTTGTAAATAATTCGTCCCAATATTTTGCTAGTGTAACTAATTAAACTGATAATTCGGTAACATTCACAGGTGCCAACAGTTTCATACTTTGGAATTCGAGTTATTATGTTCCTCTTGTAGCCTCAGGATGTTTTGCTTGTCTGACGTATCTTGCACACCAGTTGGAATAGATTTATCGTGGCTGGCTGTTCCAAAGATCTCAAAAATATTGATGGAATGTCACTCATTCCAGTGGCCTTGTTTCGACTTACGTTTCTTCTTACTCGTTCAAATTCTTCTTACTGTATCACATTTTCCTACTAATTTTCAACCATTTCCTCTTCTCTGTGTATGATATTACCTTCAAGTACATTTATCCTGTGTAGCCCTTCGATGTATTCATTCCATCTTTCAGTTTTTCTTTCCTCTCTTATCACTGGTTTACTACCTGAACTCTTGATATTCATACAGCTGTTTCCCTTTTCTTTTAAATTTCCTGCAGACGGCATTTATCTTACCAGTATGTATGCCTGCTTCTACACTGGAGAGCGAAAGAAACCGGTACGCCTGCCTAATATCTTGAAGGGCCCCCGCGAGCACTCAGAAGTGCCGCGACAAGACGTGCTATGGACTGCACTAATGTCTAAAATAGTGCTGGAGAGAACTGACACCATAAATCCAGCAGGGCTGTCCATACATCCGCAAGAGTACGATGGGGTGGATATCTCTTCTGAAGAGCACGTTGCAAGGCATCCCAGATACACTCAGTAATGTTCATGTCTGGGAAGTTTGGTGGCCAGAGGAAGTGTTCAAAGTCAGAAGAGTGTTTTTGGAGCCACTCTGTAGCAATTCTGGACGTGTGGTATGTTGAATTGTCCTGATGGAATTGCCCGAGTCCGTCGGAATGCACAATGGACATGAATGGATGCAAGTGAGCAGACAGGGTACTTACGTACGTCTCACCTGTAAGAGTCGTATCTAGACGTATCAGTAGTCCCGTATCACTCCAACTTCACAAGCCCCACACCATTGAAGGGCCGCCACGGCCTGAAAATTCCCCTGCTGATATGCATGGTCCATGGATTCTTGATGTCTCCATGCCCGTACACGTCCATCCATTCGATACAATTTTAAACGAGACTCGTCCGACCAGGTAACATGTTTCCGGTCATCAACAGTCCAATGTCGGTGTTGACGGGCCCAGACGAGGCGTAACGCTTTGTGTAGCGCAGTCATCAAGGATACACGAGTGGCCTTTGGCTCTGAAAGCCCATATCGATGAGGTTTCATTGAATGAATAGCACGCCGACACTTGCTGATGGCCCAGCATTGAAATATGCAGCAATTTGCGAAAGGGTCGCACTTCTGTCACGCTGAATGATTCTCTTTAGTCATCATTGGTACCATCCTTGAAGGATCTTTTTCCGGCCGCAGTGATGTTGGAGAGCTGATGTTTTACCGGATTCCTTATATTCACGGTACACTCGTGAAATGGTCGTACGAGATAATCCCCACTTGATCGCTACCTCGGTGATGCTGTGTCCCATCGCTCATGCGCCCGACAATAACGTTCAAACTCAGTTAAATCTTGATAACCTGCCATTGTAGCAGCAATGACTGATCTAAAAACTGCGCCACACTCTTGTTGTCCTATAAAGGCATTGCCGATCGCAACGCCGTATTCTGCATGTTTACGTATCTCTGTATTTAGGTACACATGAGTGTACTAGTTTCTTTGGCGCTTCTGTGTATACGTTGTGTTTCTAGCCTAGCCATTCCTTCTTGTCATTTTCCATTTCCCGTCAGTCTCATTATTTAGCTATATGTATTCTCTATTGCTTGTATCATTTGTGGAAGTTTCATATTTTCTCCTTTTGTAAGTTAGATTCAATATCTCTTGCGTTATCCAGGATTTCTGGAAGGTGTTCCACTTTTTGCTGTTTGATCTTCTGTTTCATTCACCGTTTATCCTCACAGACCTGTAGCAAACAATATTTCAGTTGATAAGCTCATGACGATTGCGGATTCGTGCACAAAGCACAATACCACTTACTATCCTCACTTTTCAATTTTTATTTTCGAATTAAATTCAGATGACAGTTACAGATCTTTTATTTTCATGAAGTGATAACTACTCAGTGGGAATATATCGACGTTACAGTGTTCACCTTTGGAATTATGTTTTGTGCGTAACATAGAACTGTTGATTGCTACACGACATTAATGTTTATAAGTTCCTCTTATTAAAAAACTGTTGTATCGACATTTTATTTGCACGTGAGGCCATATGGGATAATAAAATTTCTGTGTGTTCTTCCGTCCAAACTAAACGAATCTGTTTCGTCGGTTTATTCTCACCGTTTTATTGCATTCAACTTCTTATATTTTCTAATAGAACGAGTTTCCTTGCGCAATTTTCTAAGTTATGGTGCATGGAAAATAATGTAATTGGTCCAAAATCTGCTGCGAGATGCACTCATTTTTCTGCGTAGATTTGGTAATTATATTTTCTTTCGAATAATTACCTTCCCGCAATTTCGGTGATTGTGTATATGACTACTGACATTTTTTCTCCCTTCGTGTGATCCATTCACTTCTAGTCAGTTTCCAGCCTGGTACATTTCTACATATGGATTCGTAATGTGGAGGTGTCACTGCATTTAGTGTGGCTAACAGCGGGTAGCAGTAAGTCATGCTTCCTCATAGAGAACATACTGATATAGACTTACATAGTATTCATATCATTTTTTTCTGTGTATGGCTTTTACTGCGTTAACTTAGAGATATAAACTGGTGTCAACTAATAAATAGCATTCGTGAAGGTAGATTTTAAATTGAGATCTCTGACAAACTAAATTATTTCAACCAGTGTCGCTGTCAGGTACAAATACTATAAAAAATGTAAGTCTTACTGTGGCAAAAAAGTGTCACATTCACACTGCGTGCTGTATTCTAACCCGCTGCTTGGACGAAATTGAGATTACTCTCAAGGGCACGGAAATGAACAGAATGAGCAGGTCTACGATTTTCTTTCAGAATAATCTGCAAACCTGAATGACGACCATTCGTATAACATCTGCATCTTCTCGGCTTGGGCAAACAGTTTCACTGAGGTGTCCTCAATATACAGCAAAGTTTCTTTATATGATTGTGCTGAAGTATCTACGCTATCTCCCAGAAGTAGAGAGGAAATTCAAAAAACCTCTCCACCTGTATACTGTAATACAAAACGTATTTGGTAGAGAGGACTAAGTATTAAATTGTTGAAGTATCGGTTGTATCATCTGTGACAGCTGATACAAAAAGAGGGCAGTAATTCCTTTTTTGTTCGGTTATGACCAAATCTCCAGAAAACAAGAAAGTAGATTATTTTGAGCATGATAAAAACAGTAGCCTTGGAAACGCGGTAACTCAGTGCAACATCGGCCCGAGCTACGAAATTTACATGACCGCAAAAATCCTTAGACCTGAAGGATCACGGCATTCGTCATGTTCACGAAGTGCAAGCTCCAACATTCCACAAAATGTAAGGCAACTGACAATTATAAGAAGTATGTAACGATTTTTTGCGAATCAGATAATGATATCTTTTAATTGACTCTCTCTATCCGACAATCCTGTTACTTGTAGGGACCACTGACATTACAGATTTAAGTTACTGAATATCATTGATATTAATTAATGTTGAAACTTGCTATTTATGTGGCATGTGGGGCCGAATGATCATGGAATAGCCGTGGTGACTCAAATAAACTACCGTACTGAACTATCCGTCACAGGGGCAGATGAACTAGCGAATTTAAATTTAAACTCTTTGTGTGCTCGAGAATACTTCAAACGCAAAAAATCTTGTGGCAGTTAATGGCTCCTCTGCGCTCCTTGGCGAACCGCCACTACTTTCACGAACGTTGTATAGGCAGAAAGTGAAGCAACATCTGAATTTAAAATTTTTGGATAAAAATCCTGTGTCAATATCACAAAAAATCCTTTATTGATAAGTAGTTTCACCGCACTGGTGAGCCATCATCAGATCTAAAATACAGAAAGTTGCAAATAAGAGATGAACAATAACAAAATACAGCTGATATTTAAATTTCCATAATACGATACATGCGAATAGTAATTGTTACTTAATTCAGTGCATCAGCCACCAGGCGTTGTACAGCGTTATAATCTGTTGAACTGAATCGCTATTGTTGTCATATAGACGCTGAAAAATATAAGAGATCATGACAAAAATGAATACATACGGAAGTATGTTTGGTAAGTGGCATAAAGCTATAATATTACACAAAACAGAAGGTCGTCATGCGTACATAATTTACGTTGTTCATATGTCATATGTATCCAATGGTCATGTTGCCACACTTGTGTTGTAGTAGAGTAGCGGAAATCAGTATAAAGGCAGGGTTCCATGACGGTAATAATATAGTATCTGAGGCATGCATGTATCGACTTTTCTATGAAAGTAATAGGTGCATATAATATGTAAACAATCATGGGATTACGAAGTATCTTTCATAACACGAGTAACAAAACCAAGCATTTATATTTCCTAGAAGGAAATTGGTATGAAGATACTCACTGTCCTGTTGTGCTGTTGCATTGTTAATAACTTGTCCAACCTCCGTTCTTCGTAATAACTTCAAAAATTCTCTTCAGCACTGATCTGTTTAGGGTTTGTAGTACTTGCAGTGAAATTGTCACCATTTTTTCTCGTATCACTCTTTTCAGCTCACATACGGCCTTAATTTGTCTTCCACTACGATAAGCACACCTTGTGAGTATTTTATAAAGTTTTTCCACAGAGTTCAAATCCGGGCAACGTCGATATCTTCATGTTTTTAACCATCTTTTGGTTCTAGGAGAATCACACGCAAATACATCATCTTGTTGAAACATACTACTTCCGTCACCTGGGTCCTCATACACTCTAATCGATTCTGTTTCCAGCGTATCATTGTTAGAGTTCATTTTAGTGTTCAGCGAAGGAATGCGTGATTTACCTGTAGCACAGAAGGCTGCCCAAATCATAATACTTGCACCACCAAAATGTCGCCTCGTTCTTAACTGCTGCTCTGTCTTTATATTATGCCAATAATACTGAAATACATCTTGTTCATCTAAATCGAGTTTCTTCTTAATACAGAAGATCACTTTACCCCATTCTGAATTCGACGACACATGTTTCTCAGCCAACTCCAATCTAGCCTGTTTATGTTTGGGTGTTAATTCTGCTTTCTGCAGTCGTTTCTTGAAAGCAAGATACCTGTCATGTCACAAAATTTGTCGTTCACGTTTATTAGTTACTGATAATTGTAAATAACATACAATTTCAGTAGAATAACGGTTTGTGGCTCTCACGTTGCCCAAAAGTAACCCATTCTATACCTCAGATACTTTTCTACTATGACCAAATTTTCCGTTCTGTCAAATCTAACGAAATTATCAATCATTGTTCTTCGATAGTTCATCTTCGTTGCAATTTGACGTTTAGGGAGCCTCATTTCCGTGTACGTGCCGATTTCCGCATTTTCATCACATGATAACTGTTTTTCACATGGCAGAGTCACAGTCGTGGTTTATATACACAACGTCCATGTCACTAATAGTGTCAGTTTCCAATTTGCAGTAAAGGAACTTATGCAGACACTAATATCGCACAAAACCGACCGCCTTCATATCGAGTTCCGCCCTACACCATCTGAATCGTTCACATCTTGTTATATATACTGCACATACACTGTGCACAACTATTCCAACCGAAATTACAAATATTTCTTCCACGGCGTAGTGTCATCGCCAACTACCAGATGGCGTTACTAACTCACGAATTTTTATCAAGTCATGACTCTATAACAAAATAAAGAACTGTAACCTAACGATCTTTCTATTACATTTACGTTACATAGAATGCAAGGAACTATGTTCAGTTTCTGCAAATCAGTAGTAATGATGTACTCAACATAAGCTGTTTGTTAAGTAATCACGTAATACAAAACCACCGTATACTCAAAGAGAAGGATAATATGGTCACAATCGAAATCAGTACAGTAGTTTAAGATATAGTGAAATATGTGCAGCGCCAAAGACAGAAAAATTAGAAATCCGAGGCCTAGATGCATTTCTAACAAACTTACCTCTTTTCTACAATCAGAGTGCACTAAAACTTATAGCTAAAGATGGTTGAGTGAAGCAAATTTTTCATTATCCGGACTGTATCTCAGAGAATTAAACTACATGTTACACCACTGGTGAATAATTTTTTTTTAGTGATGGAGGGGCAACATTTTTGTTTTATTTATTTTAACAGAAAGTTCAGATGGTTCTGAGCACTATGGGACTTAACATCTGAGGTCATCAGTCCCATAGACTTAGGACTAGTTAAACCTAACAAACCTAAGGACAGCACAAACATCCACACTCGAGGCAGGATTCGAACCTGCGACCGTAGCAGCAGCGCGGTTCCGGACTGAAGCGCCTAGAACCGCTCGGCCACAACGGCGGGAAAATCTTATCCTCATGGAGTAACAGTTTAGGTATTGCATTTTCCGTCAGTTGCCATCTTACTATAAGAGGGTTGCTTGTACACCTGATATCTCATCATCTCATATGTTTTCTCGTAATGCTTTCATTTGCATTGTTTGTTGCTATTAGTACCTCGAGATTTGACAGAATCCTTGGTGAAACTGTGCCACCAGTTTTCTTGGTTCACTCACGTGAGCTCATTGAATGCCTTGGGCCGCCTTCACACGGAACCACGGAGAAGCGCTTCTCAGCGGCGTATCGAGCCTTCTCGCGACGCTGCTGGAAAGAGAAGCGGCTGCTTTGTCGCCGCTTTCATCTCCCGCTGCTGCCGTGCCTCAGTGTTTCGGTCCGTCATGGGGTGATGATCGGCATGCCTCTCTTTTACTTCCCTTACTCAAGAAGAAAATCAAAAAGAGGTAATATGATAGCAATTCCATGGTGCCACTATTTCGCGAAGGAAGAGTAGATAAAGGTTCACTGAAAAGGCAGCCAATTTAGCCAACTGTGTGGCGGCTACAAATTGTATACATATAAGCGCCATCAAGACAGCTGATGGCGGGTCGCTTTACTACAATAATAAAAAAAATTTCTCAATGTTCTTGCTAGCCATGTGTGATTCCCAACACAGCTTCATACTCATTGACACTGGAGCAAATGGAATATAGCTAGATTGATCTGTGTTAAACATTGATTGCTTCGTAAGAAGTTAAATAACAGTGGAACTAAATTACCTCAAAGCAGGAAGCTGCATGAAGGCCATGATTACTTCCCTCTTGTAATTGCTAGAGATTATGATTTCCGTATGTCATCTTCCTGCCTGCGTTATAAATAAGACAGTTTCTTTTCAAAGAGTTTTCGATACAGTCTCTGTAGTGTTAGAATATGTGTTTAATGTATTTTTAGCACTCGTGCTAAAGAATGCACAATGTTTGATCGGCCTTCAAGCGTATCTCCAGAATTTGCTGAAGATATTGTAAAAACTTGTTGTGTGTTGCGCAGTTTCGTTCGTGATCGAGATACATACAGTTTTGAAGACATTTTACGTACCTTTGTCTTACATGACATGTCAACGGATATAACACATAAGAATTGTGAGTGACGCTTACCACTCGTCTCCTTCTCTGAACAACATTGGCCTCCAACGTCCGGCGAACACTGTAATTTTTTGCTTTTTATCTGAATGTCCCTCACTCTCCAGTGCTGAATATCGATGGATGTTCTTCAGATTCACGGATGAAATTTCTGTATTGACTTCCATTTCTATCCAACAGTATGACCCACACAGCGAAGACGAAACTCATTGAAACGTTGCCACAAGACAACGCCACTACTCGGCTCATAACCCTAGAAGAATTCATCAGTGGAATACGCCGAGAAAGACTGCAGTGGCATAGTAAGCATGCCACGACCGACGAACCTTGTGTACCATATTAAGAGAAATTCGACTGTTATTCTTGTATTATGTAAATTATGTAAAACTAAGATTAATAATGTATGTTGTAGCATTGTATTTTTAAACTATTTGGTAATCCTTTCATCATAGCTTACATTAACTACGTGAGTATCATAATGTAATTCATTGTGTTTTGTAAACCTTGGTGTGTCACAGATAAAATTATGAGCATACTTTGTAAGCTATTCTCTAGCTTACAAGCAAAATAACTTGTCACATTTTGTGATTACAAAAATTTATACAATGTAATTTATGGGACCAATAAACTCTCAATCACAGACAAAGAAACATATCAGCGTCTTAACATCTTTGTGGTTTTATTTAGCAAGTAATTGCCATTACTACAGTGGGTTAATATGCCTCACCTTATAGTATTAGAGTTTAAAAATTATCATGTGATCACTTCTAGAAGATTGCAATGAAAATATCACATTGAGCTCGTTGAGAAATTTTTTGTGCATTGTCTTTTAAGGAGGTGTGTTCTTACACACATTATGGGCTCGTGTAGAAGAAACAGATTTTTCTGCCTACATCTTTCCTGATTTAAAATCACAGTGTATATTATCAGCTCTAACACAGGAGTAGTTATCCATACTTACGTGTTATCGTCCTTAGGGTAACAGTGGGAGAAGTCTTTTTCATACTACTGCCACATCTCATTTATTATGTAAGAGCTGCTTTAGAAATGGTGCAAACATTTTTGGTACGTAATTAAAACTGACTGTCATTAGAACATTTAAGTGATTTGAGAAGTAATTGCTAAAGTGTTGCAAACACAACATGTTGAAAATTATTTTTACAAAATTTTAGCCTCAGGATTACACGTAAATCTCCTCAATGAACTTGCAGATAAATATTGTGTCAAACGACTATTTTAGCTGCGTCTCTGCTACAAGGATTAATTTGTAATACCAAGTGCTAAGTTATGTACCTCATAACATTTAAAATGTGTAATCGTCTGTGGCTAAATCTTTGGCATTCACCGTGCTACATGAAGAATAAACAGTAAATCAGTAATTAAAGCAATAAAAACATATTACAGTGAAGTTGAGTCAGGGATGTAAGTTTAGTTAGATAAATAAAAAGCCAAAATACGAATTATATGGATAAGGATTTTGATGAAAGCAAAAAGAACATACAGTACAAATAGTAAAAAATAAGTCACAAGCAACAGTCATTTAGAGTAAATGAAATCTAAGAAATTGTAACAATGGAATCTTCTCAATAAGCACCGTAAAGTCCACATGTCTTAGTAGTTTCATGCAACAACATTGTTTGTTTTGTAGCTTTCGCATAGAACAATATTGTCAATCATCTCGTCGACCCACCGCAATTGCTGTAACTTGGACCTGCAAGAGAGCAGATATTTCTCAGAGAACTACAACGTATAAGGGAACACTGCTCCGACAATAAGAAAATTAACTGGAGGAAGGCACTTCAAGAGTGATGCTTTAATAACTTTGATGTTTCATGACCACTCGTTATCTGAACTTGTAACTGTACCTACGAATAATTGACAGATAGTGATTCAGTAAAGTTCTAACGTTTTTATGCTTACAGTTTCGGTACTAAGTACAGAATTGAATGGACCTGCATATCTACATGAAACATACATAGTCACACATGACGCACGTTCAGCGCTAGAAGGTGATTTCAGAGTTAGTTTTATACTTGACTTAGAATGTACCAGGTGATACTATCACGTTTGACAGACTAAAATTTGAATTAACGAAAAAAAAGCATGGCACCGCATTCAGGCGGTGGTGGGCTATCAGGACCGCCCGACAACCGTCTCATTCTCGTTCGGTGGTGTCACTGGATGCCGTACGGAGGGGTGTGGGATCACAACACTGCTCTCCCCACCGCTGCTGATTTTCTTGTCCTCATAACTCCTGCCTCTGATGTAAGTAGCTCCTCAGTTGCCATCACGAGGTTTAGTGAGTCAAACCCGGACCCTCCACACAGCTGCCAGAAACGTTGACTGCTGAGCTATGGAAGTGGACAGCTGTAGCATAGCAAAACATACACACGAGTTTAACAGAAATGGAAAAAACGGTAACTTTCTTTCACAACAGACACACAGGAGAGAGAGCGACAGGTAAAACGGCACTGCGTCTAAATGTAACATTCCGTACATTCAGTTAAGTATAAGCTCAACAGACAAAAATTAGGCACCCGTAAAACCATCATTACAAACATCATTTAATACTGCATAATTCCGCCCCTGGACTTGATAACCTTCAATATTCTGTTAGGAAGCAAGTCCTCAAGCTTGCACAGGAATTTCACTTCCAGGTTTAGCCACTCGATGAGGATTTGAGCACACATTTCCACCAAATTGCGGGGATGCTGAAGACAGCGTTTTATCCGCTGTTCCAGCATGTCCCACAGATTTTCTATGGGGTGAACGGTAGGTGATTTTTCAGGTCAGTCGAGATGTGATAGGATGGAGGAGTGTTCAGAAAACCAGTCACTTATTCTTCCAGCCCAATGAACTTTACTGTTGTCGTTTTTATGTTTCTGTGTGAGCAACGGCCTCTTGCGAGGTGACCGACTAGAGATGTTCATTGCATGCAGCTCCCGTAACAGTTTTCTCTCGGAAACAGGTGGGAATTGACCTCCATTCACTGCCTGTAGGAACACCTTTCGGATTTCGAAACGATTTTATTTACAAGCGACGAAACGCGTCTCTGGTCCCCTCAGTCAGGATCTTTCTGCGACCACAATTCTGACGTCGTATGTCGTGGCCACAGGCGCTACACCACTGCTACACCACCTTTAACAGTCTGCCACGATACAGCAAGAAATCCAGCTATTTCATACACTGTATGGCTGTTGGTGTGGTCTATCACGATTGCCCCTTTTTGGCACTCTGTCACGTCCTTACATTTATCAATGACTCCGTACAATGTCCGCCTGAAACATAAATGTCTCACTGATTGCTAATGATTTATGCTCGCGTAGAGACAGTACGAGTGTGGTTGAGCACGTGACTCGATTGCTGCGCTAACCGTAAACATCTGAGGACTCTCCTTAGCGTGCGCACTCGGGTGGCTAATGTTTATGTCTGGTGAGCTTATATACCTTAAGTGAGCTTCTATAATTTCGATAGATGACTGTAACAAGAGTACATAATAATGAAAGGAATGAAATTAGTCTGCAGACAACGTTTCTGAAATGACTGTTTCGAATGAATAATTTAGTTCCTACAAATAGAGATATATTGACGCCGAAATTACTGCATTTACCTCCTGCATATCCCGCAGCGCCACTCAGTGTCTTGATCAGTCCTCAAGCTCGTCGCCAGCAGAGGACTCCTTCCCAGTTGAGTTGCTGCAGACCGTGCACTCGCCTGGCGTCTGACTGTTTGGAGGCAGATTTGGAGGATCTTCCGATAGTTTCCCTTCTAAATCCTCGCTGTCCCCTGATAAAGCTGTGGAGCTGTAGTGAGTCTCCTCATCTGTTACGCCTTCCTCTGGAGATGCACAAAGTGAACCGTCCGGGAGCTCTCCCTCGTAGCAACCATCTTCTCCAGAATTTCGTACCAGAGAAAAGCCTCCTGTCCACTCGTCTGACAAGACGCGCAACCCAACGTGGGCCTCCCAGTCGCTGTCGCTGCAGTCCACGTCTTCGTCGCCAGTGTCGCTCTCCTGATGGAGCCTCTGGGCTTCCAGGTCTCCCGCCGGGACGAACTCGTCTTGGCTGTCGCAGCCAGAGTCGCTGGCGCCGTCGTGGCCGTCCAGTAGCTGGTGCTCCCCCGCCCTCCGTATCTCCCTGAGGTGGGCGGCCATCTGCAGCAATCCCCGGCGCTCTGCGTCCTGCTCTGCGCTGTGGCGCCGCGCCTGCTTACGGATCTGCTCACGTCTCCCCTCTTCCATTACCTTCTATGAAAAGTAACATCATTAACAACTGACCACAAGAAGACTATCTACATTACTGCCCATTAAAATTGCTACACCAAGAAGAAATGCAGATGATAAACGGGTATTCACTGGACAAATATATTATACTAGAACTGACATGTGACTACATTTTCACGCAATTTGGGTGCATAGATCCTGAGAAATCAGTACTCAGAACAACCAACTCTGGCCGTAATAACGGCTTCGACACGCCTAGGCGTTGAGTCAAACACAGCTTGGATGTCGTGTACAGGCACAGCTGCCCATGCAGCTTCAACACGATACCACAGTTCATCAAGAGTAGTGCCTGGCGTATTGTGACGAGCCAGTTGTTCGGCCACCATTGACCAGACGTTTTCAATTGGTGAGAGTTCTGGAGACTGTGCTGGCCAGGGCAGCAGTCGAACATTTCCTGTATCCAGAAAGGCCCGTACAAGACCTGAAACATGCGGTCGTGCATTATCCTGCTGAAATGTGGGGTTTCGCAGGGGTCGAATTAAGGGTAGAGCCACGGATCGTAACACAGCTGAAATGTTACGTCCACTGTTCAAAGTGCCGTCAGTGCGAACAAGAGGTGACCGAGACGTGCAAACCAATGGCATCCCTTACCATCACACCGGCTGATGCGCCAGTATGGCAATGACAAACACACGTTTCCAATGTGCGTTCACCACGATGTCGCCAAACACGGATGCGACCATCCTGATGCTGTAATCAGAACCTGGATTCATCCGAAAAAATGACGTTTTGCCATTCGTGCACCCAGGTTCGTCGTTGAGTACACCATCGCAGGCGCTCCTGTCTGTGATGCAGTGTCAAGGGTAATCGCAGCCATGGTCTCCGAGCTGATAGTCCATGCTGCTGCAAACGTCGTCGAACCATTCGTGCAGATGGTTCTTGTCTTGCAAACGTCCCCATCTGTTGACTCAGGGATCGAGCCGTGGCTACAAGATCCGTTACAGCCATGCGGATAAGATGCCTGTCATCTCGACTGCTAGTGAGACGAGGCCGTTGGGATCCAGCATGGCGTTCCGTATTACCCTCCTGAACCCACCGATTCCATATTCTGCTAACAGTCATTGGATCTCGACCAGCGCTAACAGCAATGTCGTGATACGATAAACCGCAATCACGATAGGCTACAATCCGACCTTTATCAAAGTCGGAAACGTGATGGCACGCATTTCTCCTCATTACAAGAGGTATCACAACAACGTTTCACCAGGGAACGCCAGTCAACTGCTGTTTGTATATGAGAAATCGGTTGGAAACTTTCCACGTGTCAGCATGGTTGTAGGTGCCGTCACCAGCGCCAACCTTGTGTGACTGCTCTGGAAAGCTAATCATTTGCATATCACAGCATCTCCTTCCTGTCGGTTAAATTTCGCGTCTGTAGCACGTCATCTTCGTGGTGTAGCAATTTTAATGACCAGTAGTGTAGATACGTAGGGGTACACATTAATAGCATCTTCACTGAATGAAACTGCTATGATGTTTCAGAGGAATAATTCTGAAGTGGGTACAGAAACTGGCAGTATTATATGCAGCCAACTACAAAATTACAAATTATAAGTAAACCTCATACGTCAAACGGGTGCTAAACACTAACTACGTATCAAACACGACAGTTTGGGAATATACTTGAGAACGTGTTAAGAACACTGAAAGACGTACAAAATATATACACCGACAGGAAAAAATCACGATGCCACCACATAAGTAATGTAAAGCAATAAAAATGGGGAATTCATTTGTATAGGTAACATATTTTAGTGATTAGCATTGCAAGATCCCAGGTTAATGTAAGAGCGACACAAGCCATTGCAAATATGAAATGCTGATGTGTTAATAACCGATGCAACCGCTAGAATGTTGAATGCAAGCATGAAAACGTGCACAAATTGTGTTGTACAGGTGTCGGTTGTAAGCTTATGGGATCATCAATTTCCATGCCCGCTGCACTTATTCAGCCAGTACAGGGACGGTTAATGCTGTTTGCGGCTGACGATGGAGTTGTCATCCGATTATGTCCCACATGTGGTCGATTGGAGGCGGATCTGGTGATCGCAATGATCAAGGGACATGTCGACACTCTGTAGAGCAAATTGGGTTACAACAGCGGTATGTGGGTGAGTGTTATCCTGCTGGAAAGCACTGCATGGAATGCTGTTCATGAATGAGAGCACAACAGCAGATTTACATACAGACGTGCAGTCAGGATGCGTGGGATAACCACGAGAGTGCTCCTGGTCTCATAACGAAACCTCACCCCGCTCCAGGAGTAGGTCCAGTGTGTCTAACAAGCAGACAGGTTCGATGCAGGTCCTCACGTGGCCTCCTTCTAATCAAGAAATTGCCATCACTGGCACCGAGGCAGAACCAGCTTTCGCCAGAAAACACGGCAGACTTCCACCCTCCACTCCAATAGCGCTGGTGTGGGGTCAGTGGAGTACACGCTACAGGTCGTCTGTTTCGCCGCTGTGCTTAAGGTAACCATCTTTTAACAGTACTTTGCGTCACTGTGGAGCCAGTTGCTGCTGCAGATCCAGTACGATGTGCTAGAGCCCCACGTAGAATACAATGGTCGTCCCTCTCGGTAATGCCACGTGACCGTCCGAAGCCTGGTCTTCTTGTGACTGTACACTCACGTGACCACCCTGCCGGCAATCAGTACAGTGACTACATTTCTGCCAAATGTTTCTGAAGTATCGCAAGAGGAACATCCGTTTTCTTCTGGTTCAAACTCAGTGAGATGCTGATGATGGCATCTTTGTTGCCTCAAGGCATTCTTGACTAACATCAACTCACCACGTCCCAGTCTCAAAGGTAACTAACGCTCACAACCGTTACAGCATCCTCATAGTGGCGCCACTAGCGCCACTCTTTTACAACCGGCGTGAAATTTGAATAGACTTGCGTTTGTGTTGAACGACTCCTTCTTGGTGTGACGATTTTTTTTCCGTCGGTATATATATGACTAATGAACATATGAAAACTACTGAAAGAAGTAGAAAACATGTAACGTAGACGTAATAACGGACCGGAACGCACTGACTCCCCTGCCAGAACCGTCGAGGTTACACTGTGTTCTTACTCACAAGGGAACCTCCCCATCGCACCCCCCTCAGATTTAGTTGTACGTTGGCACAGTGGATAGGCCATGGAAAACTGAACACAGATCAATCGAGAAAACAGGAAGAAGTTGTGTGTAACTATGAAAAAATAAGCAAAATATACGAACTGAGTAGTCCATTTTTCAAGATAGGCAACATCAAGGACGATGTCAGCCCAGCAGTGCCGTGGTCCCGTGGTTAGCGTGAGCAGCTGCGGAGCGAGAGGTCCTTGGTTCAAGATTTCCCTCCAGTGCAAATTTTAATTTTTTTATTTTCAGTTTATGTCACAAACTCTTATGTTTTCATCACTTTTTTGGGAGTGATTATCACATCCACAAGGAAACCTAAACAGGGCAAGGTAGAAGAATCTTTTTACCCATTCACCAAGTGTACAAGTTAGGTGGGTCGACAACATATTCCTGTCATGTGACGCACATGCCGTCATCAGTGTCGTATAGAATATATCAGACGTGTTTTCCTGTGGAGGAATCGGTTGACTATGGCCTTGCGATCTCCTGTTTTCGGTTCCCATTGGAGAGTCACGTCCTTTCGTCTACTAATCGCACGGTTTTGCGGTACGGTCGTCAAACACAGACACTAAACTTATTACAGTGAACAGAGACGTCAGTGAACGAACGGACAGTTCATAACTTTGCGAAAATAAAGAAAATAAATTTTTACTGGAGGGTAGACTTGAACCAAGGACCTCTCGTTCCGCAGCTGCTCTCGCCAACCACGAGACCACGGCACTGCTCAGCTTACGCTTTCCTTGATGTTGCCTATCTTGCGAATAGACTACTCAGTTTGTATATTTTGCTTATTTTTCCGTAGTTCGACACAACTTCTTCCTGTTTTCTCGATTGATCTGTGTTCGGTTTTTCAAGCCCTATCCACTGTGCCAACTTATAACTAAATCTGAGGGGGGTGCGATGGGGAGGTTCCCTTGTCAGAAAGACTACCGCGAGGATTTTATTGCATTGACACGCCGTGGAAACCTTCATAGACACAATTTTGATGGGGGAGTAGCGTGAAATTAAGCTGGCGCGCAAGTAAATGAGACACAGCAATCTCTAATCAAAGTCTGTAAATTTTTCCTTACACATTAGAAGACACTTAAAGGTAGGTATCATGGACGATGAAATAACTGTACTAAAAGTCGTCTTTTACAGTTTTACTTTCATAGACTTCAGAGCTATTTGAAACTGTAGAAGTCTGAACGAAGAAAGATAGATTTAAACACTAAGCACTCCGTCTTCAGGCCACAAGTGGCCCATCGGGGACCATTTGACTGCCGTGTCATCCTCAGCTTACGACGCGAGTAGAAGGGGAGTATGGCCAGCACACCGCTCTCCCGGCGGGGTCAGGGATTTTCTCTGCCTCGTGGTGACTGGGTGTTGTGTGATGTCCTTAGGTTAGTCAGGTTTAAGTGGTTCTAAGTTCTAGGGGACTGATGACCATAGATGTTAAGTCCCATAGCGCTCAGAGCCATTTTTTTCACTCTCCCGGTCGTTATGATGGTTTTCTTTCACCGGAGCCGCTACTATTTGGTCAAGTAAATTTGTAAATTTGTTGTAAGATCTTATGGAACCAAACTGCTTAGGTCATCGGTCCCTAAGCTTACACACTACTTAATTTAACTGAAGCTAACTTACGCTATGGACAACACACATCCATGCCCGTGGGAGGTCTCGAACCTCCGACGGGGGAGCAGCGCGGACCATGACAAGACGCCTAAGACCGTGTGGCTACCCTGAGCGGCTCGGTCAAGTAGCTCCTCAATTGGCATCACGAGGCTGAGTGCACCCCGAAAAATGGCAGCAGCGCATGGCGGCCCAGATTGTCACCCATCCAAGTGCCGGCCACGCCCGACAACGCTTACTTCGATGATCTGACGGGAACCAGTGTATGCCCTGCGCAAGGCCGTTACCAAAGATAGATTTAGCTGCAAAGTATTCCAATACATTGTGAACTACCAGCAGTAAAGCCATTTCGTACAGCGTAACAAGATGGCCATATAAGAATATTTTAAAACAAGAGGTAGGTAGGGCACCGAGATTCATCAGAATGTTGATAAGGTACTTTAAAAGAGAGAGAAAATAAGGAACAAAAATTCCATTAATGTGTATGGGATCACTGATGGTGATGAGACCATACAACAAATTACGTTAAACTCGTATAAAATTACAGAGCAAAACGATACACACGAGATTACGACTTGGAGTTCGTATGAAACTATCCTGACTGGGTATAAACAGACATTTAGTTAGGTGCTATCCATGACTACAGTTAACATGTTAGAAGTAGTTCTGTTAGTAGTATGACTCCCCTCTGCCCTCTGCTACCTCTGTCCGCCTTCCACTCCTTCTCATATTTCTCCACAGTAGGCAACTTAACCTCATTTAATTTGTTTTCACAAACTGAAACTAATAGGATAATACTGCTCCATAAAGTATGTGTGTGTGTGAAATCTAATGGGACTTAAATACGAAGGTCATCAGTCCCTAAGCTTACACACTACTTAACCTAAATTATGTTAAGGACAAACACACACACCCATGCCCGAAGGAGGACTCGAACCTCCGCCGTGACCAACCGCACAGTCCGTGACTGCAGCGCCTTAGACCGCTCGCCCATAAGGTATTCTAGTGTATAAATTACATATTTATTAATAGCAGTAGCGTGTGACGAAAAATTTAAATCACACCACAGCTAATAGCTATATCAAATCAAGTGAAGGACATGACAGACTGCAAATAACAATCTTTCAAATGGTTCAAATGGTTCTGAGCACTATGAGACTTAACGTCTGAGGTCATCAGTCCCTTAGAACTTAAAACTACTTAAACCTAACTACCCTACAGACATCACACACATCCATGCCCGAGGCAGGATTCGAACCAGCGACCGTAGCGGTCGCGCGGTTTCAAACTGAAGCGCCTAGAGCCGCTCGGCCACACCGGCCGGCCAAACAATCTTTAACAGCCACTGCTCTGAATAATTACATTTTATTTCATCTGGTGTTTAAACATAATCACTGCGACGTTTTCGCTACTTTGTTAGATCCTAGAGTCGCAAACTAAAATAAGCCATTGTAGCACTATAGCACAGCCATTTGTGAGGCGTAAGTGCAAATGGGAAACTTCTTCAGCGATGCAGAAGACAAACATTTCGTGGTTAAATGAATAAGGTATCATTATTAATACTTTAAAGACTATTTTTATCTCGTCTTAAATGAATTTTCGGTCAAATAAACGATTATATCGTTCATTTCCTGTTAAGAGATAAATTAAATAAGATGTAATTCCCCAATAACGTAGCTCATGAGTGTTATTTAAATTCTTAGTTACTTGTTCTAAATACCAAATTCAAGTTGAACGTTATGATGAATTCACTTTAAACGTTGTGATGTGGATTGTGTCAAAAGAACAAACATAGACTACTTGTATGCAACTCACAACCAGTAAATAAATAAAAGACCATATTTAAATGCTTAAATTTTGGCCACTTGCAGGTTTTGTATGACTGATTATCTGTAGTCAAGAATTCCTGTATGGTACGGAAAGAGTTGTCACGGAGAAACATCTTCAATCTACATTTGAAAACACTTATGCTACCTGTCAGGCATTTTATTTCCACGGATAGAAAGGAGTTTTAGCTCCGAAACGAGATGGACTGAAGTAGGAGAATAAAAAAAATGTTTTGACTCAACACATTGCATTATCACTATAAACATGCTGAGTACACAATACTGCATGAAGGGGGAAGAGATCCTCTAACAAAAAGAAGAATACATTGACTTTCCCTTATCAGTAATAGCTAAAACACAATTATACTTGTGAAATTCCCTCCGAAATTGGAGACAGTGGAAACAGAAATCACCATCATAGTGTGCTGTCGTACCAAAAGACGTTTCGCGAAAATATTGCTTATCATAAAAAAATACTGTACGATCAGAAGAACAGCGGCGTCAGTCAAGCTGCATAAGAGACAAGTAGCTCCTGCTTACCCTTACCAACTGTGACCTTACTGTGTCCTGAGCTGCTGGTGGCGTGCGACCTCCGCCGTGTCCACAACCAGACTGAGGCAAGTCTCGACGTGAGTGAAGGACGGAGACAGGGGGGGGGGGGGGTACCGCCTCCCACTCTTCCCCTTATTCCCCTCCTATAATTGCCTTTTTATCTTCGGATACTCAGCGTAGCTATCGAATTACCTCGTTTCTATGGTGCTTTATCATCGAAGCAGGAAAACAAACCGCCAAGTTTCAATACGAGAGCTACGATAACATTGGGTTCTCTTTTAATAAACTTTCGTTATGTTCCTTGTGAATGGTTATGACCAGATTCGCGCAAGTGTTCGTACTTTTCAGTCAACCGCTCGACCATTTTCCCATCGGTGCTCTGTACGTCCCTGCTGTCTATTTGAAAACCAATATTTCAACATCTTTCAGCAGTCTGAAGCACGGCAGAATTGTTACCGTTAAATCAATCGAAATGTTTTACAAGCACATGTTAACCAGTCTTTATTAGTTTTGTTGTTATTTCGAACTTGCATTTAGTATTACCGGCCAGAAGCTTAATACAAAATCGTCACAGAAACTGGCACAGTGATGTCAACTGCGGCATTTCGGAACATGCGTGTAATTCTCTTGTCTGCATGATTTGCACTCATTGCTTTGGAACACAAAGTCTACTGCTTATATTACTTCAGTTAAAAGGAGGGCGTAAATCCTGTTGGAAGACGTGCGGCCTTATAAGTACAAAAAGTAATCGTCTGAACAATTCTTTTTAGAACAGAATTGCAGTTGACTACAGACTTGTACATCACTATTGTTTTCCAGTTACAGACTGTTGAAACCGCACTTCAAACTTCATTCCAACACGGAAGAAACAGTGTCGCATTCCAGTGACAAAAATGTTTCAACATTTACCATCTTCTCATCGCCCTGTTATTGTAGACTACGTATACTAATGAATAAACTGTTGAATGCATGTTAATCCAGTATTCACCTCAGATGAATTAGAGAAACTGATCTCGTGCTTGAACCTGACTTCCCAGCACTGCATAACTTCTGTCAATGTGACAACACATCTTTCCTTGATTGGAATTCCGTACTTGGTTAATATCTAACTCTACGGGTCCAGAGGTGGCCTGGTCATGTTGAAAAGGGTGTGAGCACCTAAGGCGATTTTTGCAGTGAAAGAGTTGGTTGAAAGATAATAAACTGTATGGAATTCATATGAGTGCGTCGAGGTCGGCCTGTGAGGCCCTAGGCCATTCATGACGCTCAGAAGGAAACATTAATTTAAATGTCGGATAAAAAGACCGACAAGGAAGATGGGACAATAGGAGAGGATTCACGCCATTACTAGATGGAGGCCAGGGCCAGAGAGAGCTTTTGGTTGGAGCTGAAATGCTTCAGCGGTGGCCAACAGCCAACAATTGAGTTTTCTCTCACGCTCCCTCTTGTACAACCCAGAGACTTTTCCAGACGTTTAGAGCGGATGGCGAAGTTCCAGCAGCTGCCCTGGCCAGTGCTCTTACAAAGAGACAGGTAGTTAAATAAAATTATGAAAAGGTTTCCAGTCATTTTCGGACAACTTTTGTGGTTATGAGTTCGGTGATACGCATGGGCCAGGAAATCAATTAATTAAAAAGTTGACGAATTTAACACTTACTTGCCGCCCGCCACGACCGAGCGGTTCTAGGCGCTTCAGTCCAGAACCGCGCGACTGCTACGGTCACAGGTAAGAATCCTGCCTCGGGCATGGATGTGTGTGATGTCCTTAGGTTTAAGTAGTTCTAAGTTTTATGGGACTGATGACCTCAGATGTTAAGTCCCATAGTGCTCAGAGCCATTTGAACCATTTTTAACCCTTATTTATATAGTAAAAGTAATTTTCTCCTAACAACTGGAACCACCAATTGCTTGCGTAAGGAGATAAATATAAAACAGTGCGGGCGGAGAATTTTTTATGATCACCAATCATTTAACCCATAAAATAAGTTATGACTTAAACCTGTAGAAGTTCCCGAACTGGTAGTTACAAATTCAATCCAAGGCAGTAGTGACGTATAGGGATGTTGACCTCACCCACAGTCAGAGAATGGCTCCATCCCATACGACCAACCTGTGTGTGGGTCGGGCCGAACTGCCTTTCGGCAGAAAGCTGTAGCTACTATCTGCATTCCCACCTCAAGACAAGTTGCTTACTCTGTCGGAGGAGATATCCTTTCTTGCAGCGTCTGAGGAAACAAAACTATTGAGAGACACTCTCTCAGAGTCAGTTTGTTGCAGTTCGTGGAGGGTATCACTTCCTGTCTAGCAGCAGTGCAGAAGTTGCAGCCTTTCTTGCGATACAGATGTTGTTTTCATCCTTTTGGAAGCAACCATGCACTCTTACGTTTACCTTTTGTTAAGGCATTTACGGTAGAACTCTCGTAGCAAATCCATCTTTGATTAACATGCAGATACGTCATTTGCACCCGAGAAATGTGCATTATAGTTCCATCAGTGTTAGAGCTATAAGCTTTGTCACATTGCATCTGCCTGCGTACTCGCAATAAGTGATCACTTATGCCTCAGTACTTACGTTCGTGATTCCCAATTCTGGAGATTCATTTCTGGTTTTCTGATCGATACTCTCTCCATGGACGGGACAAGTTGTCATTATTTCTCATGTATTTCTGTGCCTTGTCATAAATATTTGGCTTGGCCCAGTGAAAACCTGGAGAGTACCATACCGTCCAAATTTGTGGACCAGCAAATCCATGCTTTTCGTTGGGAGTCTACCTCACATTTCCGTGTTTTATCGAGAATATAAATGATTTAACTACAGTTGTCTGTCGGTTAATTATCTGTAGTCTGCCTCTGTTCACTTAATTAATTAAGTTATTTTTTCGACACTGAAATTCCCTGCTGTAGGAGAAGTTGTCCAATGTGTTCACTGTCCAGGGACCAGAAGCTTCACAGGTGGGATCGCTTTATTCTGGCTGTAGGGAAAACACTGGTGAACAGAAATCCTCGCCTCATTAAATCTGCCAACAGACCACTGCAGCTACAGACTTGCACTGTGAAAAGATGGTTAAAAGATCCGTTGGTGGCCAACCCACGGAACAGCCCTGACCGTGAGTCACTAAATTTCAGAATGAGCCTCCCTGGTTCGTTTTTGATCATTGTCTGATGCAACAAAATAGCCATGATAGAGCTCTTTTAAAACTAAATTGGTGGTTTAGTGGACAATGAAAGGAGAGTCTGGACACTCAGCAAAGTACAGCTTCCCATTCCACCACTTACGAATAAACCAGTGCCTTTGCCAGGTCAGGCACCGTAGCATGTGGAAGGTCTACGCTCCTTGACGAGACGTAGTGCCCCAATCCACATGTTCATCCAGCTGAGGTAGCGCCTCGTGCTGACCTTCCATCCAGTGCCAGCTCATCGCCTGGCTGTGAGCTGCAAAATGCCACCGCCGCTCAGAATGCTGCTGTCTCTGACGCTGACGGCGAGCTGTCAACACTGACGAGTTTCAGTGCGCTGACGACATGAAACCAATGCCCAGCCGTCGAAACGATCATCCACAGCTGAAGATCATCAAAATGCAAATATCACTTTGTAACTAGCTGTTGTTGCTAGCGAGATGCAAGTTATGTCTAGTCATGGTCAGTTGACGACACAAATACAAGCACTGGGGGCTAAATTATCATATATCAACATCGTAATTACTGTAGAAATGGAGTAATATCCAGATATTTAGAATCACAGAATGTTAGTTTATCAAAAACGTCAGAGGTACAGAAGTCGAAATTGAAGGCGCAAAATGTTGCCTTCTCAAAATATTTGGAAGTGCAGAATATCATTTTATCAAGATCGATGAGAAATGTGTTAAACTGAGTTCTGAAGTGAAAAAAAGGTGTGAGAAGCAAATAGAGGCACTTCCTTCTCTATTGCCTTTGGCCAATTTCATGTTGAAGATCTCGCTTCTAAAAGTAGGTGTGATTTATGACAGAGTTCTTTCAAAGAATAATGAGGCCTTGACGAACATTATCTATAACATGGATACACTGGTTGAGTTGATAGTAGCTCTTGCTAGTCAAATACATGGCCAGAAGCCCACACTTTAGTCACTACAGGCAGGAGAAATTAACTCTCTTAATTTCTAGCCACACTGAGCTGGTGTATACTATCGAATCCAGAGATGACTCGACTGAGGGACAGTTAGAAGAATTAAGAGCAGGTTTAGATTGTAAAAACGCTGCAAAGCACGTAGAATTAGAGAAGAAACTAACAAGTAAAATAAGCTGTGAGACTTTAAAAGTGGCTGATGACCAGCAATGAAATCAAATCGGTGAGTTATCCGCTGTCGGTAGAGCCACAGACAGGCTCCCTTGCCCGGGAAGTGAGTTCGAGTGGGCCCTGCGAGGGCCAGGGCGGCTTGTCTAAAGTGGCGCCTCCACACTCACTTCCTGTGGAGGCCGCGGCCTCGTGTACGGAGCCGCTGCGATGTGTGACAATAGCGGCACCTTGGAACTTGGGTTTCCTCATGTTGTGGAGCCTTCGACAGATGGGGCTACGATGCGTCCAGCAGGTGCGTATACCCAAAATTCGGCCCATGACGATATATTACGCTTTAGCATAATAACTGTTACCGTTTTTGTCAGCTGTCTATAACGTTTGGTCCTCCTAACTGGGAACTGATTAGTGAGATGCCACGACAAAAAAGACACGTTGATTTAATATAGAATTTTTGCAACTGGTTCGACACATTCCGTACTAGTCATTAATAACTCTTGAGTGTGATTGGTCAGCACCTGACTTAGGGAGCAAGTATGTGGTGGCAAATTACAGCAGGGCACTTTTCTGACATTCCACAGTTCTAGCCCAGCACTAGGGCTGTGCGACTCATCAAAGAGTCATATGGTTTTTAAGGAAATACCAAGGGTGCAGTCTGAGTAGTGTAACTGCCAGTGAGTTTTTCTGGTGTGAGGCAGCAGCAGTTCACCACCTGTAACTAAGGAAATGACTCCTACGATATACCAGGAGCTGGACGCGGTGACCGAGCGGTTCTAAGCGCTTCAGCTCAGAAGCGCGCGACTGCTACGGTCGCAGGTTCGAATCCTGCCTCAGGCATGGATGTGTGTGATGCCCTTAAGATAGGTTTAAGTAGTTCTAAGTTCTAGGGGACTGATGACCTCAGAAGTTAAGTCCCATAGTGCTCAGAGCTATTTGAACCATTTGATATACCAGACGGTGCTAGAATAGACACAGAGATAGCTATTGACTGTTCTCATTATCAGCATACTACAGTCTTTAGAAATATTCGTCACCACTTACTGTTGGCAAGAGGAGGGAAATCCCCGAAATTGCTTTAGCGAAGGTCAAGGTCGTTCTCCTAACCACCCAGAAGCCTCAAATAGCCAGAGCCAAAACAGGCCTGGACAGGCAAGTACACAGTTAGGAGACAATCAGAATAGTAATAATCGCTCAAGCAACCAAAACTATAGGACTGTCATATCAGTGCAATCTGCAAATTCACAAGGAACGAAGCGTATGTCTAACCACTGGCAGCATGCACACTTTCAGTAAACGTGCAGTAGGATGCCCAACTTTGGCAATGGCTTTGATTACCAAAGTAGTGCTAGAAAACTGTAAACCACAGCTGAATTACTCCTACTGACAGTGGGTAGTCATCTGGGACGGGAAATGAAGTGAAATCAGAATCGTTTAGAAGATCAACAATATCAGAAATTGAGTCCGCCTTGATGCAAGACACATTGTTATTCGTTCATTTCCTTATTCTCCAAACGAAAGCATTAAAAAGATCCTTAGGGTTAGTCGAATACTAGAGACGCTTCCTAAGTGACTTTAATAAAGTGGAAAAACCACTACATGAGTTGTTGAAAAAAGGTATTAAGTATGAACGGAGGCGCCAAGCAAGACGAGGTGTTCCAAGTGCTAAAACAGAAGCTTCTCAGTCCCCTGTGTTACAGTATCCAGATATTTCAAGAAAGTTTATAATCACCACTGATGCGAGCCAAGACGCTGTTGGCTCAGTTCTTAGCCAAGGGGAAGTAGGTAAAGACCTTCCAGTAGCATATGCGTCCAGAACTTAGAACAAAGCAGGGTGGAAATTATAGCATAATTGAGAGAGAATTATTGGCCATAGTTTGGGACGTCAAGCATTTCAGACCATACGCTTTTGGTCGTAAGATTATCATTTGTGCAGATCATATACCACTGCAATCGGTTTGAAATATTGGCAGTTCGTCCTCGCACTTAATGAAGTTCATATTGAAACTGCAACGATATGATTATGAAATTGTATACAAGAAAGACAAGAACAACTATATAGCGGATGCATTGTCGGCGATTATGGAAGTACAGTCAGCTAATACCAAAACAGGTACAAACTGAAGTGAGGAAATGGCGGTAGTCGAGGAACACAAACAGCTGGAGACAAATGCCGAACAAAAGGCGGAAATTTTGCAGGAATTTCATAATGCGCCCCTATGTGGTCATCAAGAGATCATAAGAATGTAAGATCGAATTAGGGAATGCTCAATGTTGTCTGGTATTGAGGACTACATCATAAAACGCGATAGTTGTCGAAAGTGCAAAATAACTCAAAATAAGACAAAAAAGGTCATTGGTTATAACACCGATACCACGAGGAGTTTCCGATTGGTGTGATATTGATACCGTCGGCCCACTGACGGAAGCAGACAGAAATAATAAACATATACTAACATTACAGGATACTCTAATAACGTTCGTTGTATCATAACCGATAAAAAAGTAGGATGCTGATACCGTAGTTCGTGTCCTGGCGGAAACAATAATTCTAAGATTTGGGATACACACAGTAATACTAAGTGACAATCGTAGCAATCTTATGAGTGACACAATAAAGAGAATGTGCAGATTGTTAAGGTTTGCTAGGGTACAGATTTCCTGTTACCATGCCCAAAGGAAGAGAACATCGGAAAGATTGCACCGAACTACAGCAGAATTCTTGAGAAACCATATCAATAGGGCTGAGTTAAAGTGGGACAAATGGTTTCCACTCGCGGTACAAGACCATGCCCAATAGAGCCACGAATTATACACCACAAGAGTTATTTTTCGATACAGCATGTGACATACTGGGTATATTGCAGAGAGAACTCACAGGTGATTATGTACTGAAATTAAAGATAAAATGAGATAAAAGCACCAAAGCGCCAGAGATAACAATAAACGGTTTAAGAGAAGCATTAGGAGTACTTTGACAGAGATCTGAACCCAAAAGATTTTAAAACTGGTGATCAGGTTTTACTGGACAATGGAAGTTTTAGAAGGGGCATTTATTCGGTGTTACTTTACCTGGAAGAATATATAACAGGAAATACTGCTTTCATAATCCTCTTTGAGTGATTTCAGACCAGCATTGTATCATCATGATTAGTTATTCCCCATAAACAATTTCACATCACCAGCGTGTTACGCACCTACTACCATGAAACCATATTCTAAGCACATAATAGCTTTTATAGAGTACTGCAGGTCTAAAAGATAGAGCTATCTGTTATTCTTGACCACTGATGTATACCGTTTGTGCTAAGATACAGATTTTCCAGTGGTGCCACAGGAAGCAAAGAATATAATTAGGAAGAAATGTTTTAGGTAAAGTAGCTGAAAAAGTAGAGTCCCGTGTAAAACACGCACAACAAACCTCAACGAGTGAAACGTGTTGCTGTGTGTACCACAGGAAGAGAGATCAAACTAAACGATAAGGGAAAAAAAAGGGGCAGTTCAGAAATATGACTGCAGGCCATCTGACAGCAGAGTCTATGGGCAAATGACTTAGTGATAATATGCTCATGAAACTAAATAAAGTGTGTTTCAGAAATTGGATCATTAACAGAAGACTATATCCTCTACACGAATGGGGATAGATAGTCGGGGAAAACTATAACATACACATGGGAACAAAATGTTTTTGTATTCAAAACTACCATCCAGTTTTATCATTGTCTATTTCTTACATGTATGTACATAAAATTTTGGTATACATTTTCAATGAAGTTTATGATCAAACTTTTCATTTATCTTTCACAAATATCCTACAATATTAAATCCATTGTGGATGTGCTCTCTACAAAATACACATCAAACATTCAAATGTTACTCAAATTAGTCCTAAAATTTTTGAAGATGTTGGGAGTTACTGCATTCACTGTTGTTGCTGCCAGGTGAAAAAATTCACCTAACTTCATTGCAAGGGGAGACATATAGAGAAGGCGTTTGAGAAACCCTTAAAACTCGATGAAACGCACGCAACACAGCTGTAACTGAATTTCCTGTGTTGAAACGAAGACCAGAAAGTGAATTTTTTTGTCGCATTAGTGCCCCTACGACTCTAGATACGTAGGGGAATTAACGTGTAGTGTAAGCTGAAACTCACCTCAAGTTTCTATCTTCATTCATGGATAAGATACAGATTTGTCAAATCAGATGAATGTTTTTGAAGCACCTTGCGTATTAAATGAAATAAATGTGAACTGTTCGTAACTGTTGTAGTAACTTGCTTCATAGAGTCAGGTAACAGTCTAAAATTGAACATTATATTACAAAATAGCCACCAGTAATTCATGCACAAACGTAACGAAAAAAAATTAACACCTGTGAGAATTACAGGTTTTGATCTCCGATTTATGGACACAGTTTCCGTATACAAAATATATGGGTGATAATGGATCTGAAAGAGGAAGAAGAAACACTAATAAATGAGAGAACCTCTTTCTTTCAATTAACATATTGAAGGTCCTCCCACACAGAAAGACAAAAGCAGTTATCAGCGAATTATAGGATGATGTGAAGTAAAGCCCGCTTTTCCATCGAACTGTAGTACTACAGACTAAAAGAAAGTAAACTAGACAAGTTTCGGTCGCTGTTACATTAGCAAAATTAAGTTCAGGCAAGGTCAAATACGCAGCAGTGTTTCCATTAACTGTCGAGAGACAGGACAGGCATAGCTGAGAATACAAATTCGTTATGAAGTGAACATTACATCGTACTAAATAGTCGCTTGAAGCTTTATATCCCAGTGGCTTGACGTGTTTTTGTATGAGACAAGAGATAGTTTACATCTATCTGTAGGTAACAGTGCCTCGTATGATACATACTTTTAGAGGCGTGAGAGAATTTACCATCTTGTAGACTGTAAGACGTTTTGTAAGATCTTTTAACCAGCAGAGAATGAGTGGGTATACATTTAGATTCGCCATTAGGCATTTGTTAGTGATCAGCCAAATATGCGGACTCGCACCAGCGACGTGCTGTGTGAAACGGCAAGCAGCTAAAGGTGGTGAAAAGCATCTGGCATGGATCGTTAGTTCCTCCTGTAGCCTGCTGTGGCTGATTGCAGTACTTGTTGTAGGAATAAACGGAACATGCAACGTGATTAAAACAGTGCAGCAACCCGACTTCCCGCTCTTGATCTCTGTTACGATTGTACTTTCTTCTGTGCTCGCATGTCTGGAGCCTGTTGCAATACTGACCACTTGTCTGTTCACTAGATACCGATATCTACTAGAAGAAATAGATCTCCTGGAACTGGTAGACACATTACTTATCCGTTGCAAAAACTCCGATGGGATGACTGAGTACATCAAAACTCGAAAGACAGCGACCTTGGTATTATATCTCATACCAGTTCTCGCAAGTGGGCCCATCGCGTGTATCATTGGTGGCGTTTTCGACTTCATTCCAGGGATGTGGAAGTTCCTTTCGCTGCAAGTATTCTCCATCTTTTGGCACGTGCAGTTCTTCAGCGCCGTGTTGGCAGTTCGCGACCGGCTGGGTTATGTGAACGCGCAGTTGCTGAGGAGTGTACGCCCTCCAGTGGACAGCGAGGCGGACTTGGAAGCTGTGGTGACGCGCGCAGGACTTAAAGGGGCGCCTGTGGCGCTGGAGGCCCAGCTGCGGCAGCTGCAGCGCGCCAGGCTGGCCCTGCACCGCAGCGCCCGCCTCTGTGGACAGCACTTTGGACCGGCGCTCCTCGTGAACGTCCTTGCCAGCTTCGTCTTAGCTGTAACACTGTTGTATCAGGCAATGTTGGTGCCAAGTAACATATTCTTGTCTCCCTCTGAAAAATGTTCCACCTTGTCGATTATTTCCTTGTGGATATTTGTCTTACTGAATCGGTTCCTCGTTACATGCTGGTTATGCTCCTCGACAGCAGATCGTGCTATCAGGTCGGACCTCATAATGAAAAGGATTAAAGTATTTTTGAGAACCTGGGAGGCACTGGATGTTCTCTGCATGCCTATGGATAGACTCCATTTTTCTGCGTTTGGATTCTTCGATATCTCCTTGACTCTCTTTGTGTCTTTCCTGAGTGCTGTCATGTGCTATTTCATAATACTCCTGCAATTTTCAGCGTAAAACCACATATGCTCTGTGCTCAGCATTAGGAACAAGACAAGTAGTTTTAAGAATATTGTCCGCAGCTCGTGGTCGTGCGGAAGCGTTCTCGCTTCCCGCGCCCGGGTTCCCGGGTTCGATTCCCGGCGGGGTCAGGGTTTTTCTCTGCCTCGTGATGACTGGGTGTTGTGTGATGTCCTTAGGTTAGTTAGGTTTAAGTAGTTCTAACTTCTAGGGGACTGATGACCATAGATGTTAAGTCCCATAGTGCTCAGAGCCATTTGAACCATTTAAGAATATTAGTGATCCATAAATGCCGTAGCTGGTTAATAGACTGCAACGGTCTGTGACTATAGGGTAGAGAGAATTGGAAGTCTACATAAAACCATGGAAAGTAAGGTAACTCAAATTTAGGAGCGAACGCAAAATACGAAAGCATGACTTATATGAGAGGCATTTCGGAAAAATTTTCAATGTTGTTTCGGAAGAGAAAGGTTAAGAGAAGCTTCAAAACTAAGAATTCATTGCAGAATATGCTTTCACATTGCGCTGATGGCATAGAAAGGTCTTTAAATTCGTATATTTACAAAATTTCTTATGAAGAGTGCAATAGCTTTTATATTGGGAGAACGAGGTGCATACTATTCAGTACATAGGGATTATCTTGAAATATTGTATATTACCCCTAAGGGCCCGATGTTGAACATCTTAGAGGGCCGGCGGCGGTGGCCGAGCGGTTCTAGGCGCTTCAGTCCGGAACCGCGCGACTGTTACGTTCACAGGTTCGAATCCTGCCTCGGGCATGGATGTGTGTGATGTCCTTAGGTTACTTAGGTTGGGGTTGCGTTGTTTGGGGAAGAAGACCAGACAGCGAGGTCATCGGTCTCATCGGACTACGGAAGGAAGTCGGCCTTGCCCTTTCAAAGGAACCATCCCGGCATCTGCCTGGAGCGATTTAGGAAAATCACGGAAAACCTAAATCAGGATGGCCGGACGCGGGATTGAACCGTCGTCCTCCTGCATGCGAGTCCAGTGTGCTAGCCACTGCGCCAGAGTTGCATCAACTGAAACGATATTGTGTTCTAGGAAGCATTTTAAACATATTTTGATACAATGAGGTCTCGTAGTACATACTGCTAAAAAGAAGACTGAATATGACTACAGAAATCCAGAGACTCGATACTGATTGCCATATCCATGATTTGAATGTACATAGAGGTACTTCTATGTACCCTGGGGTGACAAACGTCATGGGATACCTTGAAATATCGTGTCAGGCCTGCCTTAACCTGGTGTAGTGCAGCCGTTTGGCCCTGGTATTAATTCAACATGTCGCTGGAAGTCCCCTACAGAAATACTGAGAAATGCTGCCTTTATGGACGTCCAAAATAGCAAATGTGCAGCATTTTGTGCACATACTGATCTCTAAATTACGTCCCATAAATCTTCGATGGGCGACCAAATTACTCATTAGAACTGTCTACATAGTCCTTCAAATCAATCGTGAACAATTGTGCCCCACTGACATTGCGCATTGTCATCCGCAAAATTCCATCGTCGTTTGGGGACGTAAAGTCAATGAATGCCTGCAGATGGACTCCAGGTAGCCAAACATAACCCTTTCCAGTCAATGATCGGTTAAGTTGATCCAGAGGAGCCAGTCATTTCTATAAAAACACAGCCCACACCATTATGGAGCCACCACCTGCTTGCACAGTGCCTTGTTGACAACTTGGGTCTATATCTTCATGGGGCTTGTGTCACATTCTAACACTACCATCAGCTGTTACCAACTGCAATCGGAACTCATCTGATGGTGCCAAAATTTTCTGGTCGTCTGGTGCCCAACCAATGCGGTCAGGAGACGAGGAGATGGGCTGCAGGCAATTTTCTTGTGCTGTTAACAAAGACACTGGAGTCTGCCGTCTTCTGTCATAGGTCACTAACGCCTAATTTCACCAGCTGACGTAATGGAAAAGTTCGTTGTATGTCCCACTTTCATTTCTGCACTTATATGATCCAGTGTTGAATTTCTGTTAACGCTAACAACTCTACACAAACATTACTGCTCTTAGTCATTAAGGGCAGTCCGTTGGCCACTGCGTTGTTCATTGAGAGAGCTAATTCCTGAAATATGGTGTTTTCAGCTTCCTCTTCTTATTGTGGATCTTCAAGTGTTGAATGTCCTTACGATTTCCGGAATGGAATGTATCATGTGTTTGGCTCCAACTAACATTATGCATTGAAATCTCTTGATTCCTGTTGTATGCCCATAATTACATTGGAAACCGTTCCTCATCAGTCACCTGAGAACAACTGACAGCCCTTTCATACCCTGCATACACCATACTACCATATCTGTATGTGCGCCTATCACTATCTTGTGGCTTTTGTCACCTCCATGTCAAATTCGATATGTGAAGTGTGGTTATCAGTTTAGCTGCTGGTAGTAGTTACTTGTTGGCAAGCAGTGCCTCACGCAGAATTCATCCCATAAGGGTGAAGCATGCAGTTTTATTGTTCATGGTATTGTCAAATGTGTAACTCATAGTGGTAACAGAATATGTTGACTTCAGTTTGTATCTTCTTGTTGTACACACTTTCTTACAAATTAATTATATATAATATAATATAATGAATGCGTAAAAATGCTGTGCAGTAAAAACATGCCAGTTTCGCTCAACACACCCACTTACTACTTATATATCTAAATCCAAACCAACTTTCAGCACTTTAAAACATTACAGATCATTCCTAATACTACTTCCTTAAAATCCATAAAGAGATAACATTAATAAGACGAAATAATATTTTATTTGACAATAATAGACAATTTGACCTTAATAGAATTAAGATTATTTTGAGAATGTTTTGATTAATGATATTTCATGTTTTATTTATGAGGATTCTAGGTAGGTAGAGATTTATCCACCTGGGACAATATTATCTTCTTCAAAATAATTGAAATAAATTGAAAGAATATTACTAAGATTTCAAAACAGTGCAAAATAGCCATCACATTCCCCTCCCCACAATTTGCCAGAGTTTCAGACCCCTGATCATTTGTACATGGCACTACGTGGGGACTAACTTCTGAATTAACGGATGAATGGCACTTATTTAGGCCACTATTAAGTACATAGGCAAGGGTGTTGGTTGTTTTAGCCAAATGACAGCTCTCATTCCACATTATGTAATAATTAGCTATGGTAACATGGACTCTCTTTTGGCAATGTATCTAGTAGAGTTTGGCTGAAGTAAATAATCTTGAATGTTATATATATATATATATATATATATATATATATATATATATATATATATATATATATATATATATATAGAGAGAGAGAGAGAGAGAGAGAGAGAGAGAGAGAGAGTTCATATTCCAGTGAAAAATCTTCATCTGCATTAAGTCATTTTCAACAGTTTAGTTAGGGTACAAATATATTATTTTCTTCTCATTGTTGTATGTATACTTGTAATCAACATGTAATGCCAATTAAATACTTAAATTAACATCGAAAAAGAACAATTTGTGTTTAAAATGAGGAATGTTCCTGTATTAATTTAAATGCAACTTCCTTCAAACTCATTTGTTGATTGATATGCATGCCATTACACTTCAGACTCTTTCAGGGACACCAAGATTAAAATGCATGAAATTTGTGTTTCTTGTAAATTCTTTATTTTTACAGAAAAACAAATTGTGACTGCATTTTTTGACAGGACATTCTCCCTGAAAAACCATTACTGGCTGTAAGTGTACATAATTTGGGTTGCATAATTACAGGAGATATGGCTAAAACATTTTTTGTTAATTTCCCAGCCAAATATTCATCAATTTCAAAAATTCAAAAGGCTGCCAAAACCTATGACTATCCAGAAAAAATATGATGAATAAAATCGGATATCATCAAGTAATTAAAAATTTCAGTATGTATTCTGTGCTGAAAATCCCATAGCAGATTTTTCTTCCTGTACATGGCTATAGAGAAAAGCGTGTTTTTAGTATCCACAAATTTCATTGTTATTTTTTGACTTGTAACAATATTTTTCTAAGTGTCATATTAATTATACATATGGGATAATTTCTTGTGAAATTATGAGTATTTATATCAACATTTCCTTTCAGCTGAGCAGCTTGTTTAAAATCGAGAACAGTGTCACAAGGTTTCAAATAATTTTCTGGTGTTTCTAAACTGCATTTTTTTGAGGAAATATTTCGTTTCTTCCGTTTTTCAAATATGGATTACACAACTGTACGTGATCATATAGTGATGAATCAGCCAATGTTTTTTTTCGGTTATTTTGAAACAAACCAAAAGTAATATATATATATATATATATATATATATATATATATATATATATATATACACAAAATTTTATTGAGTTGTACCATTTTGTGAGATCTAGTTCAATAGTTTTCGTGCTAGTCAAATCAGCAAGTTCTTCAAGTTTGTAGTTCATAGAAATACGTTAAAATTTTAGGATTTTTCAGTTAATTTTCATATTTTTTAAGCTCATAACTCTGTTTATATTTAGCAACAGATACACTAATAACCATCGATTCTATTTCAATTTCACTTCAACTCCACCATCACTGTAGTAAGCCCATCTAAGAGGAGCATCCCCAGCACTGAAACTCCAAGTAAAAATTACAATAAAACCCCCTCCCATATAATTTATTTCCAGTCCCTAAAGGAACCGCCAAGCATATTCAGTGGATAATATTCTTCATTTCGCTTACTCTTTACTTGATCATTGATAAGGATATGTTCTTCCATACTTATTTTATCTTTAAGAGATGAAGTTGAATACAACAGACTGATGATGAAATAAAGGGATGCTCTATTCTATATGTCATACTGTTTCTTTCCTTTATGGATATAAAATCACATAGCTTTGTCACATAACTGTCAATTAATTTCTTATTACACTTTCCATCATAAGTTGGATAATCTTTACCATCAGCTCCAATAATAATGAAGTTGTTCTACAACTGAACATATTAGGATGCAGTCATCTACCTCCAATGTTTATTTTAATTACTGCATCCTTGTTAGGGATATTTAGTCACACATGCTCCACTGAATTCAGTTAAGTTATCACTTTCACCAGTTATAGTTATTTCTAATTCCTGTATATTATCAAAAATTGCAATATAATTAATATAATGTGGTTTATGAATCATTAGTCCACTAAACTGAGACTTAGGCTGAAATGAAGTAATAATATTACTTTCTGGATAAAATTGATTAGTATGTTTTACAAACATTCCATCAGGTAGATTAAAATTTATATTGAATATTTTGAAAGGAGTAATTTTAGGAACAGTTTTCTTATCAGCTTAAATAATTTGGTTACTACATCCAGGCACACTTCCAATTATGTCTTATACATCCATACACAATTTAACTTTGCTCTCCATAATAATTCTGTTTACAATATCATCTGCTTTAATGGGTTTAAGGGCCTTTTTTGAATACACAAATTGTTCCAAGCTTTTCAAACTATATTGGCAAACAGGAACTTATAGTGCATATTTTTCACATTTAACTTTTTATTTTTTTGTGAAATATTTGTTGTTAGAAATGTTGCATATAAAGCAACCAGTGGTATATTATTAAATCTGTCTTGCACACGTACAGAAAAATCTGTTTTTAAGAACAGATGTCTGAAATAGGCGATTCACTTAATTTTAGTAATATTTCATTTAATTCAGTGAAAAAGATTATGAACCAAAACTAAGAATTCCAGAGAGGAAATAGAAAAATAAACACACACGATTTTATCAAATTCTATTCCATGTACAATAGTAGAATTAAGTGGTTGTGCAGAAACAACATTAATGATTCAGAATTATTTGTAGTTCAAGAATAGTTACACTGGAGTAAGATAAATCACTTTATTCAAAAAGCTTAAATCAAAAGAATGAATAAAAAAATTTAATAAGTTAAAGATAAAAATAATAAGAAGATAACTAAATTTTTTGAAAAGAATGATGCAATTATTCCACCATATTTATGCCAAGATAATTCACTTGTAGTATTCAATGATTTCATTCTTGAAAAACAAGAATTAGCTACAGAAAGTTTTACTAGAGGAAGGAAAAAGGAATAGTTTGCTTTTATTTACCTTAGACACATTCTAAAATTCCAAAACAATTATTAAGGAAAAATCTAATTTTTTGTATATTTTTAGATAAGCTGATACAAATTTAAATCACATTTTTCATGAGTTTGTCAGTGGTAATTTAAGATTTGATGATTTTAAAGAAATATATGTATATGTAGAAATGATCAATTTCGAGATTTTTACAATAGATATGACTAGGAAATGTACTGAAGGGAAATACAGATGTTATTCAAACAATTTCTTAACCTAATGTTTTTTCATCCTTGTTAAATGAGCACTTTAAAAGTTGATATTGGTTACCTTTTACAACTAGCCAGAAGAGAAAGATGAAACAGCATCTCAGCCTGGTCAAATAATCCTTACAGATCTACGTCTACATCTATATCTACGTGATTACTCTGCAATTTAAAATAAAGTGCCTGGCAGTGGGTTCAATGAACCACCTGCAAGCACTCTCTATACCGTTCCACTGTCAAACGGCACGGGAAAAACGAGCACTTAAATTTTTCTATGCGAGCCTCCCCATATAGGAGGGTGCCAACAGAATGTTTCCGCAATCGGAGGAGAAAACGGGTGATTGAAATTTCATGAGAAGACATCGTCGCAACGATAAACGCCTTTATTTTAATGAATGCAACTCCAATTCACGTATCGTGTCTGTGGCACTATCTCACCCATTTCGCCATAATACAAAACGAGCTGTCCTTCTTTGTACTTTTTCGATGTCGTCCGTCAGTCCCACCTGATGCGGATACCACACCACACAGCAATACTCCAGAATAGGATGGACAAGCGTGGCGTAAGCAGTCTCTTTAGTAGACCTGTAGCACCTTCTAAGTGATCTGCCAATGAACTGCAGTGTTTGGTGTGCTCTACCCACAGCGTTATCTATGTGATCGTTACAGTTTAGGTTATTTTTAATTGTAATTCCTAAGTATTTAGTTGAATTTATAGCCTTCAGATATGTGTGACTTATTACGTAACCGAAATTTAGCGGATTTCTTTTAGTACTCTTTTGAATATCTTCACACTTTTCTTTATTCAGGGTCAATTGCCACTTTTATCACCATACAGATATCTTATGTAAATTATTTTGCAATTCGTTTTGGTCATCTGATGACTTTAGAAGATGGTAAACGACAGCATCATCTGCAAACAATCTAAGACGGCTACTCAGCTTGTTTCCTATGTCATTAATACAGATCAGGAACAATAGAGGGCCTATGACACTTCCTTGGGGAACGCCTGATATTACTTCTGTTTTACTCGATGACTTTCTGTCTATCACTGCGAACTGTGATCTTTCTGACAGGAAATCACGAATCCAGTCGCACAACTGAGGCGATACTCCGTAGGCACGCAGTTTGGTTAGAAAACGCTTGTGAGGAACAGTGTCGAAAACCTTTTGGAAACCTAAAATTATGGAATCAGTTTGACATCCCCTGTCGATAGCACTCATTACTTCATGACTATAAATAGCTAGTTGTGTTTCGCAAGAACGATGTTCTCTGTATCCATGCTGGCTATGTGTCAATAGCCAGCCGGGGTGGCCGAGCGGTTCTAGGCGCTACAGTGTGGCACCGCGCAATCGCTACGGTCGCAGGTTCGAATCCTGCCTCAGGCATGAATGTGTGTGATGTCCTTAGGTTAGTTAGGTTTAAGTAGTTCTATGTTCTAGGGGACTGATGACCTTAGAAGTTAAGACCCATAGTGCTCAGAGCCATTTGAACCATTTTTATGTGTCAATAAATCGTTTTCTTCAAGGTACTTCATAATGTTCGAATACGGTATATGTTCTGAAACCCTACTGCAAATCGACGTTAGTGATATGGAATTGTTTTTCAGCGGATTGCTCCTACTTCCCATTTTGGATATTGTCGTGACTTGAGCAATTTTCCAGTCTTTAGGTCCGGATCTTTCTGTGAGAGAGCGGTTGTATATAATTGCTAAGTATGGAGCTATTGTACCAGCATACTCTGAGAGCAACCTGGCAACCTGACTGCTATACAATCTGGGCCGGTGGTCTCGGCTTCATTAAGTGATTTAAGCCAGTTTGTTACACCGAGGAAATCTACTTCTATGTTTCTCATCTAGGCAGTTGTTCTTGATTGGAATTCAGGAATATTTACTTCATCTTTTTTGGGGAAGGAGTTTCGGAAAACTGTGTTTAATGACTCTGCTTTAATGGCACTGTCATCAGTGACTTCACCGTTGTTATCGCGCAGGGAAGGCATTGATTGCGTCTTGCCACTGGTGTGCTTCATATATGACCAGAATCTCTTTGGGTTTTCTGCCAGATTTCGAGACAGAATTTCGTCATGGAAATTATAAAAAAGCATCTCACATTGAAGTACGTGCAGTATTTCGAACTTCTGCCAAATTTGCCAGTCTTGGGGATTTTGCTTTCTTTTTAATTTGGCATGGCGTTTTTCGCTGCTTCTGCAACAGCGATCTGACCCATTTTGTGTACCATGGGGGACCAGTACAATCACTTAATGATTTATGTGGTATATATCTCTCAATTGTAGTATATATATCTCTCATCTGTACACAGCAATTCATTACTGTAAACGCACCTGCTTGAAGCTCGTAATAAAAACATATAACAAACGAATGGTGTACTCGCCTTATTAGCAGCAGGAACACGAGGTGCTCTGTCTCTGATGGTCTATCCGACACTAAAATGCTTTGTGAAAATACAGCTCTACAAGCACCATGCAGCAATAATCAAACATTTTATATACATCGAAACTCATTACTGTTATTCGAAAAAATCTTCCCAGCTTAACAATCCTATAATGCATTTAAAACGAATTTTTACAATGGTAATCGAAATCTCCTCCAAAGTATTTAGCCAGCAGAAAAACTTGAGGTCATTCTCTCGATAGTTGATTTTCCACACTTGCAAGCTAGTTCCCAACTTTATCTGGACACCCACACTTATATGGTCAGTACCTTCTCTGACCTCGTGAGTACCCAAAACCCGACTGCAACTGCTCATAAGACACACATTAAACTTTTTTAAGCCTTTAAAGCAAACAAATACACAGCGCTACCAGCACTTTTGACAGATAATATGTTTTTAAGGATGGCTGTCGCTTCATATTCCAGTGTCCAGCTGCCACGTGCTGTAATGCATGTGCAATTCGAAACGCTGTTGGCCTGTAGGCAATCTGTAAGCGATTTTACAGCGCCGTCCATTCATTTTTATCTTCAACATATATTTGAACAAAAATATGTAAGCAAGCATTAAAATTGACAAATGAATAAAGATACTTTGTTATGACAATGTACAGCCAGGTGTTGAGTCAAAAATTTAAGGTGATTATGTTACCATGACGCCAAATACCATCAAATCATTTGACCAGTGACAGAGCCTACTCTTTTGCCCCAACTTATTCCAAACCAGCTGGTAATTAAAATTGGTTTATACATTATATACTCCCATTCTACTTCAATTTAGACGTTCTGTCTTTAAACACATTTTCTATATTGCAATTTTAAATATAACTCTAACTTAAGTACTAACACATAAATAATAGTGTGAGGAGATGAGAACGCTTTTCTCTTTTTTTAAAAATAAAATGTTGTGTGAGCACCAAACTCTGTACCGTTATTGATTGTTTCATTTTCATTACTCCACAAATTTTTGAAAGCACTCTTATGAAATTATCTTTCTATTGGGTCCAGGGAACATACACAATTCTAAATACGAAAATAAAAGGATTAGCCCAACCTCATTCCATTTTGCTGAGAGTTAGTTTACGCTCCTGTAATCTCCAATGAGATTCCTGACTGTGACAAATTTTATCCATCAACTACTAATCTTAGTCATTTATCCTAAACATCATTTTCTTTTTCAAACTATTAAAGCACTTCACCTAGTATTAGACACTTAATTATATATATGTATGTGTGTGTGTTTGTGTGTGTGTTTGTGTGTGTCTGTGTGTGTGTGTGTGTGTGTGTGTGTGTGTGTGTGTATGTGTATTACATGTCTCGATGACGCTTTGAATGGTAAACGGCGGGGAATTATGACTGCTACCCCTAGATCGAGAGGGAGAAAGAAAGGAAAATCAAGGCACAGAAGAGCTCAGAGCTGGAAAGAAAAAGAAAATAGAGCCCTGAGATTATATCCCTTCTCACCCGCACCCTAAGGAAACCCTCCACAGGTTGTACTGAGAGAAGAGATGGACCTCAGATCCTCCTGAACTGTTGACACCAGCTTCACAGCATTGGGACCGAGAAAGCAGTCCTCATCCCTCGCTATTACTACCAAATCCGTTAAGGGCGGAATAACAAGCTAGAGTTCAACTTCCAGTTATTATTCTCCACGTCACATGGCTATCCCAGCAATTTATCTACTTAGAAGTCAGATACTCAGTCCCTGATCGCTGGAACTCGGACACATTATAAAACCGAAAAACTGCCAGATAACGTGCAAGCTAAATATTTGTCTTAATCAAAGTCAGTGAATTTTTTTTCTCACACATTTTATTTTACAATCTTAATGAACGTTCGGTAGGTGCATGAACTCAAAGAATGTCAGATAACTACTATCTGTTCTTTGTGCAGGCCAATGTTTTCAAGATAGTTAATATGATTATAATTGTTATAATACCACTTCCTTCGCTAATGTATGCGCTTTCTTTTCCCTTCTGCTTTCTCGCTTCAGTAAATATGCTCAACACATATTGAATCTCAGTAAAATTTAATCCTTCTGGTAGGCTACACTCTTTTATTAGTATATATTTATATATGAAAGTTTCTGTCTTTTTAGTTTGTGTTAACAAAACCTCTGTCTAACTCCACGTTTCCGGTTTCCTCTTACTAACACTCCTATTCTTTTTTCTTGTACTTCAAATGAGATAACAGTTTTCTCTGTTTTACTGTCCAAGGCATTATCACAGTTTGAATTTGTTGTCCATAAAGTAATATTGTGATTACCTCGTAAAAACTGGTAACGAATTTTTGATCGAGCGTCATAAAAACAAATGTGCTGCTTCATCTTGTGGAGAGTGAAACATTTAATCCATAGGACGTAATGAGCAATTGGCCACTTTTTAACAAATTCTATACGGTGACGTCAAGAGGTTCACTACAATAACTGCTAGACACCGGTACTTATGAATGAAAGAATTTTTATTTCATAAGACTGCTCAGTACAGAATTTTTGCAACATTACCTTCATGTACATCGAATGCTAAAACAGAAGTCAAACACTAGAGGAGGAAGTCTCTGCTTCCTTGATTGCATCGTATTTGTCCAAAGGAATATAGCATTGTACTTGTGTTAAACAGAGGTACTGCAATGTCGTATTTATCCGCGGACACCGGGCAAGCGGATTTCAATTAAAATGTCTCACCTGAACGGGAATACATGTAATGGATGTACGGGTGCAGGTTGTAGGCGCTTGGCTGACGATATATGAAAGTTTGCGTCTCACCGTGAGTCGTACAGGGACAGCCAAATGGTAAGGCCACCGCTCGAGATAAGCGAAAAATCCGGGTTCGAATTCCAATCCGTCACAAATTTTGTTTTTTAGGATTCCGTTATACAGCTGATGGCTGTCCGTACTGGCAACTGCGAATATATTTCATGTATTTTATAGTGGCTGTAGTCACTGTAGTCATGTTCCTGCAGAGATGTGTGCATGTGGAAAGGAACTTTGCATCGTGCATCTGAACGACACAGGCACTGCAATGTCGTACTCTCTGTATGGTGTTGACTTTACATATACTGGATGTGGCAAACTGTGGGAATATTTCACTTGGAATCCACAGCTCTGTACGTGAATGGTGAATAGAAGCTCGGCTTGTGTCGGGTCTATACTACTCATTTGAAGTAAGGCTTAAGATTTAATTACATACGCACTTGCAGCCTTACGCCGTTTCGAAGCTGAGTGACGCATACACGGTACGAAGATCCAAGTATCTCTAAGCAGTTGCGTGTGCATGCTTTAATTTCTGAAATGAAATCTATGACTTTCATCTAAGCACTAAAGCCAACACGTATGGTAACACCTACAATGTATTCTTCTGTTAACACTTAAATAAGTTCGTCAAGTGTCTTCAGTTGTCCTGCAAAAATATGCTGAGAAGTTTGTATATATTAATGTTATTATAACCTACAAATACCTAGAATATAATCAGGTAGCACTTGTCCGCGAAAGGCATAGGTCCCGAGTTCGAGTCTCGGTCCGGCACACAGTTTTAATCTGCCAGGAAGTTTCATATCAGCGCACACTCCGCTGTAGAGTGAAAATTTCATTCTAGAAGCAGTATTATTGTTTACTGAGTCGTAATTGACCTCTTACAAACGGTAACCACCACTACGATTGGTTTTCAAGTACTTCATGCAGCGGGAGAATGTTCTTAATAACATCGTTGTGAACGGTTATAAGACGTGCTGAAAGGAGGTATTAACGTTGAGGGCAGTCACATAAAACCGCATCCCATATAATAATCTAATGCCAGTGCTAGTCCACATCCTATATTGTAGCATTAGTATTTTCATACGCCCACGAGAACTGATTGCGAAGGTTTCAGGTACTACTATTTGTTCCAAAAATCCCTCAACTGTAAACAACTCCCAACTGTGGTTTGATGATCTTAACGAGAACTCATCGTGAAAAGTTCTACGATGTTCAGTCACCGAGCGACTCTACACAGTTGAAGACATTATGGACACGAGAACTGCCACTGAAGTACGTTCTTCGTGATGCTATGAGATGTGTTACACGCTGCGACTCATTACCGGTTCTTATTGGACAGACTGGTCATGTGTACTAACAAACTATGGCCTACCTCGATCAACAACTTGTGGTGCTGCTGATCCTGACGATGAGAAACAACAGTAGATGTATGATTACGTAACACTTCACTGTCTCTAGCCTCACGTAATTACTGTTCACTTTGCCGTGCGTAAAAAATTCACAATTGCATGCTCATTAAATGAACGTTCTGGCGCGATTATCTGAACACCTACCACGAATTCACGTGCACTGCTAGGGTCTACTGCTATTGCTACCACTACTGCTACTGTAACTCCTGCTGCGTGTGATACATACTCACTATATGTCGGTCTTCGTACAGCGAGATTAGTAGCGTAACGTCAGCGCTGCCACGTTCACCGAAAGCCGCGACGCGGCCTAAGAAGGCTAATTCACGGGCAGACGTCATGCAGCTAACACAACTAACAGTCTAGTATCGATTTTCCTGTGTTCACTCATAGCTTTCCGTGATACCCTGTTCCAATCTACGTGGCTTTGATTTAAGATCCTCTGTGGTATTTGATTCGAAGTATTACACATGACGACTGATCAACTACATACTTTCAGGTGGATCTATTAGGTTAAGTACTACATACTACCGCCATTTATTTCGTTTTTCTTGAACATATTATTCGTATAGTTCCATTAGCACTCGAAATTAAATATTTTAACGTATATTTTCTGTGACATCAATTGTCTTTGTTTTGGAGTGAGAGACATGCAACTGAGTGTTTGTAAAAGTAGGATTATTTCGAAAATAAGCTTGTGAATGACGTAAAAGGTCAAGAATCAATTTTTTTTAATCCTTAATGTTCAGTTTTAAGAAATTCTACGGTTTTCCTATTTCAGATCTGAAATTGTCATTGTCAAACTAATAGTAGTAGCGATAGAAAATTTCTGTAACACATATCATAACCTACTTTTACTCAGTGCACACATTTTTCAGAATGTTTCTCGGATTGAACGATTTGAGATAAATTCAGATAATTAATATAACACAAGTGATATCAGTAAGCATTGCTTTTTTACTTAATTGTTATTATCGCGATGTTTTTCAACAGAATTACTATACAACAGCGATCTTCAGAATCTAAGACAAAAGTAAAAGAAAAAGATATTTATATCTACTACATAAATGGGTAAAATACCAAGAGACAGAAATTATGATGGTTCAAATGGCTCTAAGCACTATGGTACTTAACATCTGGCGTCATCAGTCACCTAGACATGGAGCTACTTAAACCTAACTAATCTAAGGACATCACACACATCAATGCCCGAGGCAGGATTCGAAACTGCGACCGTAGCAGCAGCGCGATTCCGGACTGAAGCCCTTAGAACCGCTCAGCCACAGCGGCCGGCAGAAATTATGATACAAACTTACTGTGCATCGTGATCAGATAGAGCATTTGTTACTGGGTAAACAATTATTTCCTTACTTTGAGGTTCATCAAACAAATCATTATCTATTAGGGTACTACTACCTTTATCCACCCATGTTGGTAAATTAATTACTGAGACCAAATTGTAGAATCCAAATAAAGTTTCTAGATCATTTTTACTATCACAATATTTCAGAAAATCGACAATGAAGTCACCACAAACTATTAACTGCTTGCTGTTGTCTGAGAGATAGCACAGTAAATAATCCAGATTCCTCTTAAAAATTTCCCAGTGGGGATCTATATACAGTTTTAGCATTAATTCTGAAGTGCAGAGTTCAATATGATGATGACTGTGGAATCTGCTTGTCTCCATATTTTTGAACTTGTGTTCTGTCTTAATGTATGTAACGACTCCTCCATTCCCTATGTTCCTTCCGAATGAGTAAGCTGCAGTAGTGTAATTCTTATATGTAACTTATGTAACCCTGCGGTTATATGGTTCTCAGATAGCCACATGTTATTTATCTGTTCACAACTCTCTAAATTTTCCAAACAGACAAGAAGCTCTTCTACATTACTACTGAGTCCTTTAATGTTTTGATGAAATAAGGTAACCTATGTTTCTGCGCATTGTTAAGCTTTCTGTTGGGCTCCTCTGTTATTTTCACTTCTTTCGAAACAGGGTGAATGAATCCTGATTCTAACCCAAAAAGGTGCCCCTCTGACACCAGTAAACACAGGGATCTTGCCACGTGTGTTGGTAGCCCCCAACACATTGTGTGCAAGAAGCTCGGCCAGCTACTACCTTTCACTCTCTTCCTTTAGTGTAGGTCATGCCTAGTATGTCCCCATCTCCCTATTGTAGCAAAAGTCAGTGAACTCGTATTAGAATTCGTCTCAGTCAGCAGTAAACAGCTCAACTCAGCGTTCACACATCTCACAGAAGTACTTACACAAGGCTGGTCATGGCTCTGCAGGATCTCCACACAATTGAGATGTGTGTGTGTGTGTGTGTGTGTGTGTGTGTGTGTAGTTGCCACTCCTGTTTCATCCAGATCACCCCTAATGCAGTAACTATTATTCTTTGCCAAGCTGTCCCTGCTCCAGCAACTATAAGAACCTGATCCTCCATGCCAAAACCTTTGCACAGATTACCTATGTCCTCTGTCAACTGACTAAGGATAGCACTTGGCTTCACAAAAATTGTAATCTGATACCCCGTCTCTAATTTGTGCTGAACCAACTGGCCTACAACCCTCTCATGACTGCTACCTAGCAGCAAGACTTTTTTCTTCCTACTGTCTTTCGGTTTTGATCTAAAATAAATTTCTTTGCTGGAAGTTTGCTGCACCGTACCGTGGCCCACAGCTAGAAGAGGCTCTTCCCACCTACTTGGGGTAACAAATCAAATTTATCGGATACTGTTAGCTGAATGTACATGCAGTTGAAGAGCTGCCCTCCTTCCTCCCATTGCTTGTTAGCTTTACCCACTTCCCAAGACCTTCTTTTCCCTTCTACCTACATAGTCCAAATTTCGCTTGATCTAACTCACCCTGAAAGACACAAATCGTTGCCTCCTGCTCAATAGTTCTCTTGTCTATTTTGAAAAGGCTAAAGTTCCATGGGAGAGCCTCATTTAGTTCCCCATTCAGTTTCCCACCACAGTCACCCCAGCAAAATTTCAGCCCACAGTCTACACACACCACTCCCTTTTTAACTGTCCTACGGCAAATCCATATTTATCACACTTTGCAACACAAATTATAGGCTTAAAAATAGAATTAAATCACTCACCACATTTTACACGATACGAATTTTCGTTAATTATGAGCAGCAAAAATTAAGCTATAGGTTAGCGCTTCAGATGTGTAATATAACGTAAAATGCTATTTATTTCCCCTTACAATAAGAACTTAGCACTCACTCATCTGCAGAATCCATTCAATTCTCTTAATCACAATCAGTCTGTGAGACAGTACGGAATAAAATTCACTGTCAGCAAACGCGAGATGCAGGTTTCAACCACAAAGGAAGAAAGAGGATCTAGAGGAATAAAGACTGGAGGTGCACAATTGAAGAGGTGTGACAATGGAAAATGGCAGATATGAGAAAAAGATAAGTGAACGTGGAAGACAGGCAGAAGCATTCCTATAAAGTGTTAGGGACCTGATTTGGAACAAAGATGTCCCACAAAAAAAAGCAAAGAAATAATATAGAGAGGTTACTACTGACAGATGCATATGAAACTCGGATGATGAGGAAAAGAGATGTAAGCAGATTACACACATGTGATAAAGTTCCTTCGAAGTAGTACAGGACTGAGAAGGACAGATAGGCTGAGGAATGGAAGTGTATAGGAAATCGTGGAAGAGCAATCCTTGCAGAGCATGGTAGAAACATCAAAGCTAAGATGGTATGACGATTTAAAGAGAATAGTAAACAAGAAGATTCCCAAGGAAAAACATGAAATAGAGATGGAAAGGAAACGACCAAGAGGAAGACCAGGGGATAGATGGCTGAAAGATGTGGAGGAGTGTGTTGAAGAAAGAGACGAGGACTGGACGAGAGTGAAAACGGAAAGATAGAGGGAAAACAGGATTAGATGACGAGGCTCAGAACAAGCCTGTGGCTAGAAATTGTTCAAGATTATGATGATGTAGTTTTGGCGCGCATTGGCCTAATTCCCACCGTTATTTACAGACACGTGATAACGTCTTGCTGTCAGACTTCTCTTTTGCGAAATCGTAGTGTGTACAGACCATTGTTTTTAACACACCTAAGCATCAGATTGGTTAAAAAATGGTTCAAATTGCTCTGAGCACTATGGGACTTAACATCTGATGTCATCAGTCCCCTAGAACTCAGAACTACTTAAACCTAATTAACCTAAGTATATCACACACATCCATGCCCGAGGCCAGATTCGAACGTGTGACAGTAGCGGTTGAGCGGTTCCAGACTGTAGCGCCTGTAACCACTCGGTCACAACGGCCGGCCAGATTAGTACACATGTAATCTATGTTATATATTAATTTCCAAGACCACAGTTCGGCGTCAATTTTTGAATGCATTAGGTAGTTGTAAATTTTTGAAATAATACATTGTTTTGGTGAGAGTGTTAATGCGCCTACTCTAGTTTTGTATAAGCGGTATTTAACAAAAAAATTCCTTACTCAGAAAATTGCAGTGACTGCTCGTCTTATAAACTTGTCAGTCACTTTTAAATGACAAGATGGAGTTGGAAAAAATAAGGCGACTTTGGGAGAAAATGTGACTATTTGGATACATCAGGTGTCTTACATTTGGTCCAGTAATTTTAGGGAAATTGAGTGCTTCTTTTTTTTAACTACATTGACAGCAGTGCAGTATCTACAAATATTTGTTTCTTATACACCCCACATTCGGGCTTATACTGTTCAGGCAGACGAGGGGAAACAAAAAAACCAGGTATTCTGTCAGTAAATTTCGCGTTCATAGATTTAATATTTATGAGGGTGATAGCAAACGACAATGGTACTCTGTGGACAATTCAATTTATACAGTTTTCTAAGTCATTCACACGCACACTATGCTAACACAGGCACTGGACAAAGTTAGCGAATACAGCTTCCGCATACAGTTTCCATCGAGTCACCTTTCTAACGCAGTATACAATGCACTATCTCAGTGACAGAGGTTCATAATACTTGAACTACGTAAATAAATGTAACTGTTTCCAGATATTAACTCAAGTGCTGCATCCCCATGCATTTCGTTGATGGACAGCTTCAAACCAAAGAGATGGATGTCTGGAGGAGGACAACATGGTTAACACTCAGGTGACATAGGCACACCGATATAGAGCATCACACAACATAACTCATCCCGAACAGACTCTCCGTAAACTATTCTGTAACAGCATGTTTAACTTTCTCAATTTTCGTTACTACATCACACTCATTGACTGCTTGTATACCTATATTTACACATCTGGATTCACTGACAGTCAAATGATATGCAATGGCGAACAGAATCACAGTAGGACCACTTATCTGAGGCTCGGGATTGGTGGCGGTATAGAAAACAGTTGTGAGTCCTGATCTGAAATATCAGGTAACCCACTACTTTTTGCTGCATCTCTATGAGCAGTGATGCAATGAATAGGTGTACGTGCTCAGCTAGTGATGTTTCAGGGGGCTGTTGCACTGTTGAAAAGAAGGAAAATTGCAAACTCATGAAAATGCAACTTAGTGTTTCCTTATTCTATCTGGACGCGGTGGCAGTAAATCTCTTTGGAGATAACAAGGTCCACCTCTCATAAATATCAGACAGTCCATTCGTGTGCAGCAGGTAATGAGCGGCTGTGCAGTGAACAGGTGTATGTCCCGCTCCAACGTGAGGACTACTGCCACATCAGGGGCTGTTGTGCTGATGAAAGAACAAAATCCTAAGTTTTCGTTTAACTAGACACATACACAATGAATAATGAGAAAGGTTACTGTATTAATACTTACATTCGAATGTGACAGTCTTTGAAGTCTTTACATTCTGATTAATGATGACAACTGATGATCTCTCGATGGTGTACAGAACACTAATGATGCACAGCTACTCCTTGCAGAGTGGAGGGAAAGGCGAGGGTAGTGGTGTGTGGGAGGGGTTATGAACGAATGGACGACATTGAGCGACGACGACATTGACCTACAGGGTATCCAGAAAAGGACTCCCTGATTTCAAAATCAAATATCTCGAAAACAAAGATCGATAGAGGAATGCAGTAAACGGTATGTTTATTGTGAAAGCCGTAAGAAGTTTATACAGCAGTTTGAAATAATAGTTACAAAAGCTGCTAACAGATGGCGCTGTTATCACCATGCGTAATGCCTAGTATAAATAGTGATCCGAAGCCCAGAGCGACCAGTTGCACTACTGAAACGTGAAAGGAGATTGGCGTACCGAAGGAAGAGATTAAAAGCATGTACTCCATTGAACAACGCGTTTTTCTGGTGCTAGAGTACCACAGGTTAGAAGAGAGTCCTACGGCAACAAGGCGAAGTTTTCAAGCACGTTTTAATGTTCCAAGAGCACCCGATGCGGAAACCATTAGTACGCTCTTCGCAAAATTTCAACGAACGGGCAGCGTAACTGATGATCTAGTGGGGCATGTTGGCCGCAAGCAAACCGCAGTTACGTCTGAAAATATCGCCAGAGTTTCTGGAATTATTCAGCGAAATCCAATGTCATCCGTCCGTAGAATTGCATCTGAGACAGGTTTGAAGCGTTCCAGCATGCAGAAAATACTGAGAAAGAGCCTACACATGTTTCCATTAAAAATTCAAACGCACCAGACCATACCCGTACGAGCTGTGCAACAAAGGGTACCCTTTGCTAATCAGATGCTCACAATGATTGATAGTGAAGGATTTGATGTTGGCTGCATCTGGTTTACAGATGAAGCACACTTACACCTGAATGGATACGTGAATAAGCAGAACTGGCGATTTTGGGATTCCGAAAAGCCGTATTGGTGTGAAGCGAAACCCCTGTATTCTCCTAAAGTTACTGTGTGGGCTGCAGTATGCAGCAGAGGCATTATTGGCCCTTTTTTCATTCGGGAAACGGTCACTGGTGCACGTTACGTTGCAATTTTGGAACAATTTGTCGCCACACAGCAAGCGTTAGAGGATCGACCCGGTACTGAATGGTTTATGCAAGATGGAGCCCGACCACATTGGACCGAACAAGTATTTCGCTTTCTTGAGGAATACTTCGGGAATCGAGTCATTGTTTTGGAATATCCCAAATTTACTGGTACAGGCATGGATTGGCCTCCATATTCGCCGGATTTGACTCCCTGTGACTTTATTTTTGTGGAGCACAGTGAAAGACATCGTCTACCCGAAGCATCCCGCCACGCTGGACGAGCTTGAATCGGCGATCTCTGTGGCATGTGAATCCATTTCGGTTGAGACATGTGATGGCGAATTTCACTCTTCGTTTGCGCCACCTCTGTAGTGCCAATGGTGAACATTTTAAAAACATTGTGATGTGATTGTTTGCAAAGATTGTTTTCATACGATTATTTCACCTATGTATGCTGATATGAGCTGTACAGCGTACAGCGCCATCTGTTAGCAGCTGTTGTAACTATTATTTCAAACTGCTGTATAAACTTCTTACAGCTTTCACAATAAACATACCGTTTACTGCATTCCTGTATCGATCTTTGTTTTCGAGATATTTAATTTTGAAATCAGGGAGCCCTTTTCTGGACACCCTGTATGACCTTTGAGATATTCGCGCAATGTTCTCAGAGCAGAGGCCATTGGTCCTAGAGGATACTGACCCCATTCATTGGAGGCCAGGAGGATATTGACCCTTTGAGGAGGTAACCTTGACCCTTAATCTTCGGGATATCTGGTAGTAAAGCAGACTGGTGGCAAAGGAACATTGCTGCACTACCTGTCTTCAGCGTAACTAATTCCTGTTACTGGCTTGAAGAATCATTTGACTGCTATTTTCCCTAAGGATTTTCTTTCACATCAGTGTACCTAAGAAACAATTCCGAGTAATCTAAGTAAGTCAGCTAAAATTAATTTGCTAAGTGAAGGTAATGTTAAGAGAAACACTTCATGGCACCTCATTTAACTGATGGCCGCTGCTGGTAGTTTAGTTTTGCAATCTGACAGGCCATATTATCACGTGAATATTAAAACGAAAGCGGAAGGCAACTTAATTGGATGAACATCGATTTCACGTTCATAAAGATTATAGAACCTACAGTAGCTGACTCTGTAATACAGTAAGGCAAAATAGTTATTGCTTTCTGAGAGAGAAGACAGGTGACTGTTAGAGCCGATTATGTTTAGTGTGTGTCGAACAGTATATACGGCTCAATAACTTACTTACTGCATACAATCATTCTTTCCATTATTTTGTGTCGGTGATGATTTCCTGTATGTCGACATGTCAACTGCAGCAGTAGAAAAAAGCGATGGATATTTTCTGTGCTTATGTAAATTATAACCGAAGTGATTAATAATCTGTAACGTGCATTACAAGCTGATTTGATTAGTGTGTGCATTTCTTTGTTATTGTAAAATGAATGGAAACTGTTTCCGTGAGACAATTTGTCCTCTCCTACTTGTGAGTCAGATATTTGGCCTGGCTCCTGTGGCTGTTATTGAAGAATCAAGTCCAGCAGAAAGTTTCAGAAACCGTCTCCAAAATATTGCCGGTGTGGCTACTACTTCCTTCTGGCTCGCTGCCATCGTTGCAGCTGGTGTATGGTACGGCTACTGTCAAGTTTTTGTAGATCCAGTACGTGATACACCACTGTTAATCTACTTAACATACGTACTTGCTTCTCTGTGTGCTCTGTTGGATCCACTTGCAATACTAACCATTTGTCTCTTTACCAGTAAAAGATATCTGCGGGAGACAATTACTCTCTTGGAATTAGTGGACGTACTACTTTCTCGTTTCGAAACCTCATACAGACGAAAAAGCGTTGTCAAAACGAAACTAATGACGAAGCTGCTATTGTACTTCCTGGTGATGATCCTTTGTGGAGTAGCTACGTGCATCGTGGTCAACTTGTTCGAAGATCTACCTGCAGCAAACGTTTTCTTTTGTTTGCATTTCTTCACCAGCATCTGGCAAGTGCAGTTCTTTTGCATCGTACTGGCAGTGTGGGACCGCCTGGGGAGCGTGAACTTGCAGCTGCTGAGGAGTGTGCGCCCTCCAGTGGACAGCGAGGCGGACCTGGAGGCTGTGCTGACGCGCGCTGGACTCGCGGGGGCGCCGGTGGCGCTGGAGCCTCATCTGCGGCGGCTGCAGCGCGCCAGGCTGGCCCTGCACCGCAGCGCCCTCCTCTGCGGACAGCACTTCGGCGCCGCGCTGCTCCTCAACGTCGTTTGCAACTTCCTAGTAATGGTAAACTTGTCCTACTCTGTTACAGTGAAATTACGTGAAGAGCAACCTGACATGGCAAAGAAGTGCGTTGGACTGTTGAAGCCCTCTTTGTGGATGTGCTATGCTCTGGCTCGTTTGTTAATCATCTGCTGGGCATGCTCTAGCGCGTCAGAACGAGCCGAGAGGTCAGAGCTGCTGATGTCCAAAGTTCAGGTTCTGCTGCGGTCAGGAAAACCATTGGAAGTACTCCAAGTTTCAATGGATAAACTAAAATTCCATGCATTTGGCTTTTTTGACGTAAACACTTCATTTTTCCTCTCATTTCTTGGAGCTGCTTTTGCCTATTTTGTGATAGTCATCGAACTTCCCAAATGAGACAAGAGCTGCAGGATGCTAAAAAGGAACTAAGTGGCGACAAAAAAATCGGCATAAGTATTTTTAACTGAATATTCGACCAACGATAATAGATAGCAAATATATCTGTGATTAATGACGTACCATACATCCCATATTTCAAACAGCTTATAAGAGTGGTCTGTCCTTGATTGTAGTATTTCTGTGTCATTGTAAAGGATTTAACCAGAATAAGGCGGGGTGGGACATCAGTGGAGGACAACTGATTGAAAGTAGAGTTGTGAAACACCTGCAGGCTATGGAAAATTATACTAAGCAAGTGTAGACTACAGCAGTTCTCCTAGTAGCTTTAGTCAGTTAAAATCACACCCACATTACTTGTACATTAACCGTGTTGCATACTTATGAAGTGTTACTTCACTTCTATTGCATTGTTCACGTATGTGATAACTGGCTTACAAGATTCCCATAGAAATTGGAAGTGCTGAACTGTCCAGAAACTATGTGAGGCTATAGAAAGGGAATCATAACCTACGGAACATTTTTGTTCTATATCGTTATACTGCTGCCTGTTAATTAAAAACAAACAACATTTACAGCAAAATAGAAACTGCTAATGGTTAATTCAGGTTTTATTAGAAAACTGTTGATTTGTAATACAAGACACAGGGACGTTGTAAATACCAAAAAGACAATAAGAATTTATCACATTGAACTAGAAAACGCTATTTCCTCGCAAAAAGTAAAATAAAAAAAACAGAAGAAAAACATACAAAACATCGTTTTACTACTTTGTCGAGCTTATATGAAATATGGTTCCGTTATTTACAAACAACTTTCACACTTATCAACAATAACAGGAAACTGTTGCCTTTGATGATAATGAAGAAGGTACTGTATGCAAAATAACGACGATAATTATTTGGATTTTTGTATGTTTGTGGATGTAAATGATATGTGCATCAAAAGTAATTGCTTTGGGTATATGAAGGCGCTGAAAGTACGTGAGTGGCTAATTTTTATCACTTTTAAATGCTACTATTATTTTGTAAGTATAAAAAATTCTGACTGGACTAACACTGAATTATATGTAGTTCTAATTATGGGCAAAACAAAGAAAAAAACATTGCTAAATCGTCGTTTCTCAGTTCATCTCCCACACATTCATATATGTTCCTTTCCTTACCAATGCTACCAATACTAGCGGTAATCATACCATTCACTGCATTATTTACGTTCTGTACCAAGACTACTGAACTGTGGTTTTGGTAGAACGCTACTCTAACTGAAACTAATAGCTACACTGCAGTTAATTGCATATGTCCACAATTTTATCAACATACATGCAAACACGCATGTGGTCAATGCTCCCGCGGTCTCTCTACTTAAACCAAGAACAAGCTTTACTGGCAGCGACGACAGCACCGTGGACAACTGACAGCTTTGATTCCTCATGGACAGCTTTTATTCGCTGCCTGTAGCCTCGCATGGAGTCAGCTGACGTGCAAATATACGAACTGAGCGCTACAATGTGAATTCTCTTACATCCTGGTTTCATGTGCTCTCACACCACCTTCTCCATTGAAAATGAACTATCAGAGTGAATCATCTGAAGACAATAACTCTACCGTCTTAATTTTAATATTGGGGCAAATGTGTGGTGCGCTCACACACCTGACGTGTTACACGTCATTCATAATATGTGACTACGTTAACTGAGCAAACAGAGAGTAATCAGATACAACAAATTAATTACGAAAGTTGTTGATAATCTAATTGAAAGCTCAGATGAAGTAGTTCTTTGTATAGGTTTCCTATTACCAGTCAGTACTGTCAGCTGCATGACATAAATTCAAATCCTCACTAGCAATGCTCATATGGCTGTACAGTTCGTCTGTTCCATTAACACAGAAATTGAATGAACTCACTGGCTGCAATAAATTATTGTGGAATGCAGTATAAATGGGAGAAACGGATAAATTGCTTTCTGCATATAAGGCACCTTGGCCCATTTGAGGTACGTGGAAAAACTCATTCGGCAATTCATCATTTTCTACATCCAGTAGAAGGTTACTACCTTTTATATGTTTGGCAAATGGTGAATTATATCTGCAGCACACGAAAGTTAGGTCAACCCCTCAGCTTAAAGAGTAAATGGCGCCATCTGGACACCATTGCAGGATGGGTTAAGTTTATACTTTCGTGGGACGGTGGTTATGAGTTTGAACACTAATGAAGAAGAGATTCATCTTACAGTGGTATACTCAGTTGTTGTGAAATGCTACATGCGATTGACAAACAAGGCTGTATTTCTTCTCGCATTCTCATAAATTTGTTTCTGAAAAAGATAAGAAATATCCTCTGTCTTGGGTCATTAAGGTGACAGTTAAAGTTAATTCATTGTTCATCATGAAGCCATCAACATTACTTAGCTTCTAGTATGTCTGTATATTCCCAGTAAACACCATAGTTATAGATATTTTTAGTTTATTTAGCTAACAACAACGATAAATTTTATGTAGGATGAGTCAATACACCACTGAAATGATAACTTACAGAACTTTCAGTAGAATACCTGAAGCCAGAAGTATCATTTCGCCAGTGGCACCAGCCATTAGTAATTCTAAACAATAGGGTATTTAGTTCTACATGTACATTCAGCATATTGATTTCTTTTTTCTTATGGCTCATTGTAGTCCATTTGAAATTACTGTCGCAATGAACAATAAACTGCTTAACAACCATATCAATGAAGACTGTGTTATTGGTAATTCTCTGTAGCATATTACGTATTATTACTAAATGTTCAAAAAATTTTGTAGCATCGTAGTGTACATCTTATCCTAGCTACTTGTCACTTACATCAACGAAATCCCTGTTATTTAAGGTACCAAAGACAGTTCTAAAAAAACAATCCATCAGCATTTATGTCTATTGAGATTATTGTAAATGAGGTTAAATAACTAAAATGTTATCAATTTTCCTTTCATAGGCCGTAAATGCTACTTGAACTTGCGTTTTAGTTGTAATCATGCCATGATACCATGATATTTCTGGGTACCATACTGTATGATTGGCGCCGGTCGTGGTGGCCAAGCGGTTAAAGGCGCTGCAGTCTGGAACCGCGCGACCGCTACGGTCGCAGGTTCGAATCCTGCCTCGGGCATGGATGTGTGTGATGTCCTTAGGTTAGTTAGGTTTAAGTAGTTCTAAGTTCTAGGGGACTAATGACCTTAGAAGTTGAGTCCCACAGTGCTCAGAGCCATTTGAACCATTTTTTTGTATGATTGGCGTAAATTGAGTCACTACTATTCATGAGTTCATTTACACTATGAAATTTCTCGCCTACTTCACTTCGATTGAACTTCGGAAATAGTTTAAAATTACCAGTAGCAACTCCAATACTTTTTTGTGGGACAAAATGAACACCAGACTGATGTGGAATGGTTCGGACAGACAAACAAAGCTCAAAATAAAAACTAGTGATCAAAATAGAACACAGAATCATTATCTATAAGCACAACATGACAGAATCGAAAAAGTTGAATAAGTTTCATTCAAGAAAGGAAAATGTTTAAGTTTAACTAGTTTACCAAATTATTGTTTACACACTTGTTCATTGAACACACTTGTTCAGTTTCCTGCAATGATTTACACATGCTTAATACACAATTAATGCTGACCTGTGTGTAGCAGATACCGTGTTCAAGTGTTGCTGACACCCACACTCTGCCTCTTCGATAAGGATACTGGCTTGTCAGCATCAAACAGAGGATCTCAGTGTCGATAGCTCATCGGCTGGTCACCATATTGAGTTCTGTAGTGGTATCAGCTGCTTCTGATGTCTGTGCAATGGTCTATCTTGCAGTTCGTCATCTGATGCAGTAGCTGGCCTGGTTAACTACATCCCCACCTGATTCATTGCGAAATGGCAATTGGGCTGTTAATGTAATCAAGAAAACAATTTAGAGGTCTATATATGGTCCTTTCCAATATGATTTAAACTACAGACGTAAGATTTCATTACTACTGTGCTGCTCAAGTAAACTTAGTCTCTAACACAATATTTTGTTGTAAATACTCCAAGTTAATGCTGAGAGGCCTGCTAGAAGAAGTGATGGTTTCCAGCATTTACATGCTTCCACACTTCATGTAGTTTGCTGACTAAGTCTATGATGTGTTCACGGCTGAATGAAATAGGTGAACGACTAAGTAGCTTCTGTAAAGAAAATCCATTAGCAGTGGGAAACACATTACTTGCACACCAAAAAAGGAGACGATACACATGGATATCAAATTTGAATATGGAAATATGGAAAGATATCAGTTGGACTACGTCCTGATATAAAAAAGGTTTAGGAAATGTTTGAAGAATGTCAAGGCTTATCCAGGAGCGGATATAAATTCAGACCAAAACCTAGTAGTGGGAGAAATAGAAGTGAAGTTGAAAAAAGTATGGAGAGGTAAAGCAAAAGAAAGGCAGAACATATAAAGACTCAAAGAAGTAGCAAAGGCATCAGATTTGGAAAACATATTTGTGGAAAAATGGGAAAGAGGTAGTGTTGATGAAAGTGTTTACGACAAATGGATAAAAATGAGGGAAGGACTCATGGACACTGCCAAAAAAGTACTAGGAAATAGAGTATCCCAAAGTACCAGGAAAGAATGGATAACAGAAAACTTGTTGGAAAAGATGGAAGAGCGGAGAAAGTGGAAAAATGTAGAAACTGAAGAAGGCAAAAAGAGGTACAAGGAACTGAATAATGAAGTAAGAAGAGAAACTGAAGAAGCAAGTGAAAAATGGATGGAACAGAAATGCAACCAAAAGAGAAAATGGTGAAAGAGAGAAATTATGAAATGATGTATAGACTGGCTAGTAAGATAGGTTTTGAACGTAAAAGCAGGAGGAATAACATGGATATAGAAAGAGCGGATGGTACTCTAGCAGAAGAATGACAGGAGGTTTTGAACAGATGGCAAGAATATATTGAATGTCTGTATAAGAGGGATGAAATACAAAGCGAAATTAAGGTTGAAGAGGAGCAATATGCGCCAGAAGATAAAAAGGGAGTCACCACCTTGGAAGCAGAAGTAGAAAATGCGCTAGATGAAGAATAGAAAGACATGTGGAATTGATGATTTGCCAGCAGAACTGTTGAAGGGTCTGGGAAACTAGGCAAGAAAAGAAATGGTATACCTCTGTAATGAGATATATGACAATGGGGACTGGTCTGAGGACTTCCCTGGACCAGTTATGAGACCAATAGAGAAAAAGAGCAACACTAAAAACGTGAAGAGCGTAGGATCATCAGCCTAATTTCTCATGCAGCTAAAGCCTTGCTGAGAGCGTTGAACAGAAGACTATGTTGCAAGCTGTATTGAGGGATTGGAGAGGAGCAGTTCGGATTTAGAAGAGGAAAGGGAACAAGAGATGCTATTGGCCTGTTAAGAACTATAGGGGAAATATATACAGAAAGAGGTAGAGAAATCTTTGCTGTCTTTATAGATTTAGAAAAGGCTTTTGACAGAGTTCAGTGGAACAAGCTGATGGATATAATGGAAAGTAAAGGAGTAGACTGGAAAGAGAGACGACATATAGAATCTATATTTACACCAGAATGTAAGGATAAGGATTGGAAATGAAATGTCAGAAGGAAGCAGCATTGGATGGGGTGTTAGACAAGGTTGTTGCCTTTCCCCACCTTGAAAGGATTATGGCGAAAGGCTTAAATGGGAAAAGAGGAGTATGTATTTGTGGAAAGAGAATAGAATGTATAATATTTGCTGATGACATGGTATTAGTGGCAGAAAGTGAGCGGACAGTGATTAACATGCCGAAAGATCTGAATGAAGCTTGTGTGGAATATGAGATGCAAATAAACACAGCAGAAACAAAGATAATGGTCATCAGTACAAGACGCAGACTGTCCAATATTAAAATAGATCACCTGCCATTAGCCAAGTAAGTGCATTCAAATATCTTGGACGCATAATAACTGAAGACTTGAGATGTCACCAGGAGGTGAAAACTCGAATTGCCATAGCGAAGGAGGCATTCAACAGAAAGACGAGACTCTTATGAGGTAAATTAGATAGATATCTAAGGAAAAGGTTTGGCAAATGTTTTGTCTGGGGTGTGGCACTATATGGGGTAGAAACATGGACGCTGAGACGAGAGGATTAAAAAAGGTTAGAAGCATTTGAGATGTGGATGTGGAGGAGAATGGAGAGAATAAGCTGGATGGAAAGGGTGAGTAATGAAAGAGTACTGGAAAGGGTTGATGAGAGAAGATGCCTACTGATAGTTGTAGGAGAAAGGAAAACGAACTGGTTGGGACATTCATTGAGAACGGAGTGCTTGCTAGAAGATGTTTTGGAAGGATTGGTTTGTGGGAGAAGACTGAGAGCAAGAAGGAGATAGAAGGTGATAGACAACACAAAGGGAAAAGGAAATTATGCAGACGTGAAGAGGACTGCGGAGGACAGGACACCCTGGAGAACTACCTTGTGAAAACCTGCCTTTTGGCAGAACACTGATGATGATGATGATGATGAGGTACTACAATCTCATATCAACTTCATTATGGTGAGATCAATGATTGTACAAGGAACAGAGGAGGAGGAATACAACGTAATTTGACTACATTTTGGGACAAACCTCCAATAGTTAAAATGGATCACAAAAAGTTCTGGCGTTTCGTTGCCAATTTACACTTTCGAATATTTATGACAGCAGTATTTCCTTGTAAGTGTTGTGTCATAAGTACTTGTAAGGTATTTTCCTTGTGGATTTGATGGCCTGTAGGATGATAATGAAAGGACTGTACTTGTTAACAGCCTCACGACTTTCAATATGACAGGCGAATTCTGTCGTTTTTCTTTTCATTATTGCTGTATACATATTTGTTTGGTAGTCATTCACTTCATATAAAAGATGACTAATGTACTGAAGAGACTCAGTCTTCTTTTGACCATGTCTGGCGATCTGTCAAGTAGTTAAACATCCAATATTATTAAAGTAATGAAATACTGATCAAGTAAAAGTAAGTACTAAGAAGTCATCTGAACTGATGAGAAGAAATTACAGCACGTATCGGAAACTGACTCACTTTCCTTCTAAAATCGAACAAATATCATGTTTACTGTATCCCCTTGGTCATTCCACAACTAGTAGCGTAATGTGAGGTATATTGTAGCACCTCATTGTAGATGTTGAATAACATTCATTTTCGCTTTTCTATTTACAGGTCGCAGTAGTTTGTATTATTAGTGTATTTACGTCAATATGTGCTCATTATCATTTTCCAAATGTGTTTTAGCACTGTACCGAATAAAATTCTACAAACGTAATACATTCTACTTCATGTCAACTATTTAAAAATTAGTTCGGCTGCAATATTGCAACTTAAAGCACACAGACACCAAGAACGATGCTACTGAGATATGTTTTTTCCCGTCTTATGAGCAGTTATGACAGGAAATAACTTTCTTCTTTTTGAGGACAATGACAATATCCTACTACAAGTACCACATTAATACGTCAGACACTCAGTGCTATATTTATTAGTGAAACTATCGATATCTACTTGTTCTTCAATTGTAAGGATACTAGCCGACAAACATGGAATTGCCTGATTACTCATTTTGATAATCTTCCATTAGAAACGAAAACAAGTAGTATAAAGGGGTACGCAAAATGTACAAATGTACAACGGCAGTATCCAAATTAAGAAACATGATCCCGGTAGTTTCTGTCCACTGGGCGCAGCTGCTTCGCGTGTCTACAACGCGATTTATTAAACATCTCTATGGCAAAGCCTTTCGATAGATTTCTACAGATGGCTATCGATTTCGCCAACATCCGTTTGCCCTTCGCAGTTGAAAGCTGTTTAATGCAGGTGTTTTTCACACATCTCGGCGTTGGCGTTTTTGACGTCATATCTCCTGATCTGTGTGTCATACAATCATATAACTTTTAGGTACATTAGCTGGCATATGTGGATACTCCCTAAAACGTGTTGTCAATGGAGTTAGTAGTAGAGAATTAATGAATGCAAATATCATGCAAAATGCGGCACCTTTCACCCCTCTCAGTGTTTTTGACGTCATCTCTCCTCAAATATGTGTGATGATATGATATAAAACCATGAGCCAAAACATTGTGACCGCCTGTTTAATGGTGTGTTGGTACACTTTTAAAACGCAGAGCAGTAGCGATTCTGCTTGTCACGGACTCTTCAAGCCCTCGGTAGGTTCACAAAAGTATATGGCAGCAGATGTCACGTCATAGATAACTACATTCCCGCAAATTATAGGAGGGACATTTTCTGCCTAAGACATCAGCGTGAATTCACTATTATACTCCTCAGAGCAATGCAGCAAGATTCTGGTCTTGTGTATCCCGGAGTTATCCTGCTGGAACGTGTCATCGCCATCAGAGAGGTGTTGGACCATGAAGAGGTGCACGTTGTCCGCAATAATGTTGACGTGGTTCACTGCTGTCATTGTGTCTTCGAGTATTATCAGAGGTCCCACAGAAGCCCAATTCAGTGTACCCAAAAGCGTAATTGTTCTCTCACCAGCCTGCCTCTGTGGTGTGGTGTACGTTTCTAGCAGCAATTCGCATGGATGACGTCGTGTAAGAACCTGGTGTGGCAAGAAATGCGATTTATTCAACAGATATGACGTTTCTGTTGATACTCGGTGAAAACTCAGTGGTCCTGTGCCCCCTGCAATCGTAACTGACGATGTCTTTGGGTCAACACAGGAGCATGTAGGGAACGTATGATGTGGAACGCCCTGTTCAACATTGGCCTTGTGCCCTAAAACAGTAGTACCTGCACCAAAGTTGTACGCTGACGTGAAATCCGCCACAGATCGCTGCCTATCCTGGATTACACAGTGGACGATCCACCAACCTCCACGTCTTGTGATGAGGCGTGGACGTCCAGTACAACACGGCCTACACGTCATTCCAGCATCCTTCGGCAACTTCAATAGGTGCTGACGACAGTAGTACTCAAACAGTCGATCAGCCTCGCCGTTCCAGATATCCTCGTTTCCGGCTGCAGCGCCGCAACAACGTCCTGTATCTTCTCTATATTGACTTCTCATTCGTCTTTCTTCCGCTTACGTTCTTTCCCCAGGAGAAAGCATTCGGCCTCGTGGTCGGCAGTGGTCATAATGTTTTGGCTCATCAGTGTATAGTAATCACTCCATTTACTTAGGAAATTGGCGTAATTAAATTGATTTCTCGTCTCTTTCATGAATTTAGTATCAACATCAATAATTTCAGCTTTTCTCTTACTTTCGCTAGCACAATGAATTATTTCATTAGTTCTTTTTCTCCTCTTTTCCAACACTTGACAGTGACGTCCATTCTATCAGTAAATGAATTCCTTTTTTTGACCTCTTCTGCAGCATGAAACTATGTGACTGCTACTAGTGGTATTTTTCTGTTTACGGATCCATATATAGGCTGATTATTAACGACTTGGGTTACCTTCCAAAAAACTCGCCAGTAATGCCTGCAGGCTGGCATCTGAAAACATCCTTACACTACACTAAACTTAATGTGCAGGACGTTTATTGGATTCAACAAGCGTTTTATACCCTTAGTGATTTCATGAAACAAGGTGAGTGACGTACACACCCGAAGAACCCACAAAAGACAACAGCTATAAAACCCAACAATAGCACGGAATGTTCATCAGTGAGCCGATATGTAGATGACACTTTCGATATATGGCAACATGGATGAGCAAGCTAAGTGACTTCCTTGCACACCTCAGTTCCTCCATACACTCGAACATCACATTTGCCATGGCAGTCGAAGTAGATGGAGTGCTCACCTTTCGGCATGTCCTGGTTAGAAGAAGAGGGACGGGACTTTTGAGTCACAACGTGTACCGCGAGAAGACGCACACCAACCTAAACATACATGCTTACAGCTGACACCACCTGGCTCAGAGAAATCGTGAGCTCAAAACTTTTGTACATAACGCTCGCATTATCTCTGACAGCGAACGTATCAAGGAAGAAACTGAACATATGGGAGTGGTTTTCCACAAGAATGATTACAAGGACTGGAAATTTCGGAGAGCCCTAGGTCCTACACCCGCTATACATACAGCGGAACCAGATGAGGAATCTCAAGAGGACGCGATCATTGTATTTATTTCTTTCTGTGAAGCGTTATCCGCCAAGAAAGGGCGAATTCTTCAGAAACACAAAGTGAAGACGGGCTTCCACCCGCCAGCCAAAATAAAGGCATTACCTGGTAGTGTGAAAGAAGACCTTGACTACAGAAATACGGGGTTGTTAGATACCCTGAGAGTGAGGAAAGACTTGCATAGGTCAGTTGGTGCATTCTGTCGAAGATAGTTGTTGAGAACACCAACGCTATACCATACTGCAGCAGCCTAAGAAGTCTCCAGTCGCATAATATTCCCTGATGGAACTGCATGAGATGGACCATAACCACACTAAGGTTCTGAATTGGATGGCCAAATTATAGGACCGTGTTATTAAGGAATCTATTGAGATTCTAGTAAGGAGATCGATGATAAATCGTGGTGGAGGGTACGTACTTAGCAAGACATGGAACCCCGCCATTTGAATGATCAAGAAGAGAAACGAGATACTAGACAACGAACTGACTTCGTGGGCAGGTGGAGGAACAGCAGAGGTGCCGCCAGCGCGCGCACCTGGGCGCGAACCTAGGAAGTAACACTGGGTTTGCAGGGGCAGTGGGCTAAGTGTGCTGGGCACGGACGGCCAATGGGGCGGCGGATCGGAGGGAGAAGGGAAGAAGACAAGAACGCAGCGTAGCCCCCCCCCCCTTTCAGTCAGTTCATTAGCGCACATGATGATGATGATGGCAACGTGGTCATTTGCCGAAATATTGTGCCCATTGGACACCAACATCTGGCAGTTCACCCATGACCCTTTTAGAATGTTTCTTCTCCTTCTTTCCTAATACATCAGTTGCTTTGTACATTATAATTTCCTTAATTACATTGTACTCCCTATTTATGTTGTTACTTGATGATTTCATTTGACATTTCTCCTTTAGTCTCCATTGATATAAGATACTAAATTCTTTCAGTACGTGCACCCTATATATTCTTATCCTGATAGTGTGTTTATGTGTCGCTTATTCGACCTTTAAAAAAACTTATATCAGTTCTTTCTTAATGGTGGTCTGATGAAACATCCAAGCTTATGAAGACTTTTGGGTCCTCTATTCTCCTATTTCTGGCGTACTAACGCAAATGATAGTTAAATGTTTGCTTTTTTGTGCACCTGGCATAATTACAGTTGATGAGTAAAACATGAAGAGTACAGCTTCACAGAACGGATTAGGAGACGAGAGTTGTAAGCACTGAATGACTACTGTTGCATAAATTGCCACTTTTATAATAATCTGACGGGACAGCTAAGTGTGCGAGTGAATTTCCCTGCGATTTCTAGGGGTAGCCACGCACAGTTGTAATTGTTTGCTCGTGAAATAGCTGCTATTGGCTCGAACGTATATAATGCTCAGAATATATGTGGACCAGCTTAAATAATTTAATTAACTTCTCATGGCTGGGATTCACAATGTTGTTCAGCACATATTTAACAACATTTTACGATATAAATAATATGTGTCGTACTCATCGGATCTTGGGGGACTCTCGCATTCAAAAGGCTGCATTTTGACGACGACATGTACCCATGTCAGATAGTCTTATATTCTGACAGAATAAAACTTTTGCAGTGTTTCTTGAAATAGCCCTAAAGCCAAAGTTGCAATCGTAATAATAAATATTTCATACAGTTAACGGTGACTATGATGTCTTTTATTAAATAATTGAGGTGACAGTTGGATCAGCGAATGTTTTAACTCCCCCTCTCCCTCCCATGAACCATGAACCTTGCCGTTGGTGGGCATGCTTGTGTGCCTCAGTAATACAGATAGCCGTACTGTAGGTGCAACCGCAATGGAGGGGTATCTGTCGAGAGGCCAGACAAACGTGTGGTTCCTCAAGCAGCCTTTTCAGTAGTTGCAGGGGCAACAGCCTGGGTGATTGACTGTTATATTACTTATGTAATAGTAGTGGAAGCATTCCCTTCATTGAGTAGGCTCTGATTTAATTTTATTCTGAGGTACTAGCAAGGATAGACAAACAGATATTTCTCACACCTAAATACTTGATGGCATGAAAAGATATAGAATAAATTTTTTACATGGTACGTCTCCTTTTTTGTAACATAAGGAGATCAACTTTGGTGAACTACCAAACGCAGTGAAAATTCTTTGTTCAAATCATGACTTTGCAAAGTTTGTAATACTAACCAAAACGGCCTTGCCGTGCTGGTACTGCAAACGGCTGAAAGCAAGGGGGAAATACAGCCGTAATTTTTCCCGAGGACATGCAGTTTTACTGTATGGTTAAATGATGATGGCCTCCTCTTGGGTAAAATATTCCGGAGGTAAAATAGTCCCCCATTCGGATCTCCACCGTTGTGAGAGAGAAAGCTATTGTTCTACGGATCGGAATGTGAAAAGTCAGATCCCTTAATCGGGCAGGTAGGTTAAAAAATTTAAAAACGTAAATGTATAGGTTAAAGACAGATATACTGGGAATTTGGGAAGTACGGTGGCAGGCATATATCATTAGGGGTAAGATAGATATTGCCTGCAAGAATACTAATGAGGCCTTTGGAGAAAAGAGAACCAGTTATATGAATATCAAGAGCTTAGATAGAAAACCAGTTCTAAGCAAAGAAGGGAAGGCAGAGACGTGGAAGGAGTATACAGGGTTGTCCATTGATCGTGACCGGGCCAAATATCTCAGGAAATAACCGTGAAACGAAAACACTACAAAGAACGAAACTCGTCTAGCTTGAAGGGGGAAACCAGATGGCTCTATGGCTGGCCCGCTAGATGGCGCTGCCATAGGTCAAACAGATATCAGCTGCGTTTTTTTTAAATAGGAAACCCCATTTTTTATTACATATTCATGTAGTACGTAAAGAAATATGAATGTTTTAGTTGGAGCACTTTTTTCGCTTTGTGATAAATGGCGCTGTAATAGTCACAAGCATATGGCTCATAATTTTAGACGAACAGTTGGTAACAGGTAGGTTCAAAAATGGCTCTGAGCACTATGCGACTTAACTTCTGAGGTCATCAGTCCCCTAGAAGTTAGAACTACTTAAACCTAACTAACCTAAGGACATCATACACATCCATGCCCGAGGCAGGATTCGAACCTACGACCGTAGTGGTCACCCGGTTCCAGACTGCAGCGCCTAGAAAGGCACCGCCAGTCCGGCCGGCAACAGGTAGGTTCTTTAAATTAAAATATAGGACGTAGGTACGCTTGAACATTTTATTTCAGTTGTTCCAATGTGATATACGTACCTCTGTGAACTTATCATTTCTGAGAACGCATGATATTACAGCGTGATTAGCTGTAAATACCACATTAACGCAATAAATGCTCAAAATGATGTCAGTCAACCGCAATGCATTTGGCAATACGTGTAACGACATTCCTCTCAACAGCGAGCAGTTGGCCTTCCGTAATGTTCGCGCATGCACTGACAATGCGCTGACGCATGTTGTCAGGTGTTGTCGGTGGATCACGATAGCAAATATCCTTCAACTTTAACCATAGAAAGAAATCCGGGGAAGTCAGATCCGGTGAAAGTGCGGGCCATGGTATGGTGCTTCGACGACCAATCCACCTGTCATGAAATATGCTATTCAGTACCGCTTCAGCCGCACGCGAGCTATGTGCCGAACATCCATCCTGTTGGACGCACATCGCCATTCTGTCATTCAGTGAAACATATTGTAGTAACATCGGTAGAACATTACGTAGGAAATCAGCATACATTACACCATTTAGATTTCCATCTATAAACTGTGCGCCAATTACCCATCCTTGTAACCTCCCCACAAAATTTTTATGACAATTATTTAAAATGAATGGAGCCAAGTGTAACCTCCCCGGAGAATTTTGAAAGACAATATTTAAATGTTAACGAGAATAGAACCTATTGTAACCTAAAAGCAAATAAAATAATGTATTGACAATGACAATTAAATGAGAACTAGCAATCTGACCCATGTGTAACCTCCCACAAAAAAAAGAAAGTCAATTCAATAAAAGAATGTAATGTCAATGACAATGAAAACGCAAATAGACCGAAATGTCGATCTTAGGCCCTGTTCTTACATCAGTAAAATTGCATCTGCTCTTAATTTTTCGCCATAGCTTGGAGGAAATGCATCGCAAAAATTCTTTGAACTTAAGTAAATTTTTTCTTTAAGGAAATGCATGGGAAATTTTCTTTCAATAAAATTTTTGTTTTGTTACAATGCTTGGTTTGAAAACAAAGTTATTATTGGGGCGATTCTTGAACAAATTAATTACAATTACAATACATTATTAGTTGAGCGCAATGCTGCTTCATTACCTTATTTAACAATATACCTCGCTCTGAATCTCGACCATAGAGCCATGTCGACGCCCGCCGACTCCTCACACACTACTGCGACTGTCCCTCGCGCGCTACTAGCACTGACTACTACTCTCCAACTAAACTGCACTCTCGTGCGGTCAAGCGCAGACTAGTACGATAAATAACTCTCTGGTCAGAGATTCTCTCATGGCTCACCATCGTTGTACTGAATACATACGCGTTTCATAACCCTCCACTGGGGGGGGGGGGGGGGCAAAAATTTGGCAGCGATGGTGAGTCATTGGGACTTACCATGAGCAACAAATTTTTTCTTAATTAACTTTGACAATTTACAGAATATTCAGATGTAGTACATGAATTAAATGTGGTGCAAATGCACCGAGTACAAAATATATCAGACAAGGGCAAAATATATACAATGAGTACAGAACATACTCACAAATGGCATAAGTGCTCATGCACAGTAGTACAGAATATATCACCAAATGACGAAATATATATACAATGAGTACAAATGGCATAAAGTGCACACGCACTGAAAAACTCTCTAATATTTTTACGACAAATAAACGTAATGAGTACAAATCATACTGACAAATGACAAAAGTGCACACACACTGTAGTACTCTCTAGTAATTTTCTACAACAAACAAACAAATCAAGAAGTGTAATAAAGTGCACATGCACTATAGGAGTCTTTAGTAATTTCAGGATAACTAATGTTATTAACAAATGAAAGGAAGTGCACACGCACTGTATATGACTTTTTCATTTTACAAGAATTAGGGAAGGAATAGGAAGGATTGCGTCATGGTTGTAGCACTTAGGTTGCAGGCAGCTGCACTGAAAGTCCATACCTTTCCACAGAAGTACAACACCAAGTGAGACAATTTGCAGTTCTTTTCCCAGAAGCATTTATCAGCGTATCCAAGACACTGAAATATCGTACTAATATTCCATGTGATCATTTTGGCAGTACATCAGGTACACCAACAGTGGGACCATAATAATGTCTTCATCGCTCACGGTGGTGGACAGCATGTCGTGTCAACACCACGCTTTTACAAGGCACACCAACGTAGAATTAGTGCAAAACCAAATATAGTGCTCCATGATCAAGAGGATATACAGGACGAATGGATATTGCAGTACTTCAGGGTAGTCAGGTCAGAAGGTGAAGGACATCAAGTCACATACTAGTCTTCATTAGGAATTACATTAGTAGTTTGCGGCATTCATAGCCCAGTTATTGAACATTTCTGTACCATGTATATAGTATTACAGAAAAATGTTCATTAATTGATTTACAGACAAGAGTGGCAATCAATGGCCGGTTGCAAACCAACAGAAGACATTATTCAACACAAGAGCTAATGAGTGCAGCATCAAGCTACTAGTATTCATATATATAGCATAAAAGTGACATAATACAAATTTAAAATATAAGAAACTGTGGCATTCATTGGCCAGCAAGTATTGAATATTACAAAACACTTTTCATAACTCATCTGCTTTCGGTAATTATTGGCACTCATTGGCCAGTTACTAAACGTATAGCAAGTATTGAATATTACAAAACACTTTCCATCATTCAAGTAACACATGACATAGTGAAAATGTAACATATTGTAACTATTACTCAAGGTCTGCGGTTAGAAGACATTATTCAGTATTTTTCAGAACTAATTATTCAAGTGACATAGAACATATTCAAAATGTAACATACTGTAACTATTATTCAAGGTCTGTGACTAGAAAACATTTTTCAGTATTACTCAGAACTCTCTTAAATGGGTAGCATTATTTGGAACTGGTGATATTTTTATATATATATATATTTTTGTGCTAGCAATATATTGCTTTGGGTAATTATAAGGGAAAGCAAGAAGAGAAAAAGAAAAAAAATTTGCTTCTAGGTTGTTCCTGTAAATGAAAAATGTGTAACATCATTCGTCATGAGTCAGCTGCAGCAAGGTTATGAAACAAATAGAGTGTGATCACATTCATGAATGACACACATAAATGGGTAAAAAAAATAAAAATGCAAGTATTACAACAGGTATAATAAGTAACAGGTTTAGTAAGTATCATGAAAAGCTTCTCCTGGAAAAAATACAAAATGGATTATTGAGCTGAAAGAAGAAATGCAGTTTATGCTGAAAAGTAGTGAACTTCGAATTAACAGGTAGTGAAATGTGTATAAAAAATGTGTTCCATAGCTGTCCTTTCCAAAACCTTCAGTCATCATACCATACGATATAAAACATACTGTCAAAACAAACTGCAACAAATACTTAAATAACTACATAGCATAAATACATAAACTTCAACGTCATCCTCCTCTGTAAAGAAAAAACTTCATTATCCATCACTTCATTATCCATAACTCCATCATTATCATCACCTGTAAAGAAAAACTTCATTATCCATAGTAGCATATTCTTCATCATTATTCATTAGCATTCATTATCATCTGCAAAAAAGATCACTTCATTACTCATTACATAACTATTCCATATCTCTAGCATATTTCATCACTAAAACTAAGATGTGCAGTTCTGTCTGACAGCCTGCATCAATCGCCTTGTATTCTGATAAAAAAAAATTACTTAAGACTGCTATTCTACGATGGGTACAGTATATTCTTGTTAATGCTTGTCAATCCTGATCCATTTACTCTTCATCACGAGGTTTGCATCTTCTTTCGTTCATTCCGAAGATGAAATTCCCATTTCTGTTTAATTTATTTCTTTTACGCATCATTTCTTTCCGAAATTGATGAACAAAGATTAATGTCTTGCATTTACGTCATATACTCACTAAATAATGACTGGTTTATGATAACACAAATAAGCATACAGCATACCATGACAGAAAACGTAATACTCCAGGAAAGTGGCGAAATTGGACTGAGCAAAAGATTGGGTAATTGTACGGGCGCTGATAACCACGCAGTTGAGCGCCCCACAAACCAAACATCATCATCATCATCAGGAAACGTAATATGAAAAAAAATATAGACAGTGTTCAAATGCAAAAATGTCACAGAATATCACAATGCAGCAGCAAATAATATAAAACAGTCACGATCTTGAGATATCATAGGGCAAAAATGTCAAAGTCAACTGGTGTGTGTTATATCTTAATTATTTCACAGTGCATATGAAAACAATCGTACATACATAAAAAAAATGATGACAAGAATTGTAACCTTCTTTAAGTTCACCTTGTATGTTGTGTAGTTAGTAGAGACGAGAATTAAAGACTTTAATGGAGAGAGAATTTAATAAAATTAATATGTCACTAGATAAAATTGCATAATTATTCATAAGATACGTAAGTTTCCCCGGAAAAAAAATGTGCACAGTCTGATATGTAACGACAAGAAGAGCGACCTGCTAACCTTACCTTGCCGAGCACTTGCCAAGAAAAAATATGATAATCATCAGTAAGTAGTCACATAAATATAATTGCAGAAATAGTCATAAGTGTGTAAATTCATCTGGAAAAATATGCACGGTCTGATGTGTAACGACAAGAAAAGCGACCTGCTAACCTTATCTTGCTGGGCACTTGCCAAGAAAAAATATGATAATCATCAGTAATTAGTCATGTGAATATAATTGCATAAGTGATCATAAAAATTAGTAAATGGCATCACTGTGCGATAAATCATAAAGTATGTTCATTCAATAAAGGGTTTGATGTTGGAGACGTAGTGATTGCCTTTACTTTTTTTCGTTCTCAAAGTTTCGACGTGTACAACATTGGGGTGAGGAATGCTGCGAATCCGATATGGACCTGCATATAGAAGTTCAAATTTACTGCACTTACCTTTTATTTTGTTGGATAAATAGTGTGTACGTACTAATATCTTCTGTCCAACGTGAAAGTCTCGACGTGTACAAACCTGTTTTTGCTGTCTTCTCCGGCGCTCTGCGGCACGTTTGATGTTGTTCAGTGCAATGTCAATTATTTCACGGTGTCGTAGTCGACGAGATGTCGGAAATGTTACTAATTCTTTAATTTTGTTTGGTGGTTCAACGTTTTTCAGTATAATAGACGGAGATAGCATAGTGGATTCATTTGGAATGGAATTAATTACATCTTTGAATGAGAATATGTGTGTGTCCCAATCAATATGTCTTCTGTGGCAGTATATTCCACACAGTTTACCAATTTCTTTCATTAACCGTTCACAGGGGTTCGAAGAAGCATGGTACTTGGATATATAGATCGGAGAAATGTTTCTAGCTCGTAACATACGTGTCCATATAGTAGAACGAAATTGTGATGCATTGTCAGAAATTACTTTCAACACATGCCCTACATGAAATAAGAAATGCTTTACAAATGCTTTCGAAACGGATTTAGCAGTAGCTTTGCGTAACGGAGTGAAGGTAACAAATTTTGAAGTGCGTTCAACAGCGACAAAGATGTAGCAAAAACCTCTACTAGTTCTGGGAATCGGACCAAAAATGTCTACAGCGGCCATATGTCTTAATTTAACAGGTACAATGGGAAACAATGGAGGAATATGTGAAGTGGTGTCTGACTTAGCTTTCTGGCAAATTTTACATGACGCTAAAACTCGTCGTATACGTTTCTCCATGTTGGCAAAATAACAGTTCTGTCTCAGTATAAGAAAACATTTTCTAGCTCCGTAATGTGCGTAACTTAAATGAGTATACCAGATTAATTTTTTAACCAGTTCGTCAGGAATGCATAATAACCAATTGTTGCTGTCAGGATGAGAGCGGCGAAAGAGAATGTCATTGCGTACAGTGTAATGGTTCCTAATCGTAACATTATTCTTATCTTGCCAAAGGTGTTTAATTTCTTTCCACACATTGTCTTTACTTTGCTCTTGTGCTATGTCCTGTAATGACGACGAAATAAAATTTTCAAATGCAACTTGTTGGATGTACATCACGCTCAAATTTGCTTTGCAGAAGTTGGTTGCGACGTCTTGCTGATGCTGATTGTTGCTGAGAGAACGAGATAGTGCGTCCTCTACAATATTTTGTGTGCCGGGAATGTGAACTATTGTAAAATTAAATTCCTGTAAATAAAGCTTCCATCTGCTTAATCTGTCGTGAGTGAATTTAGCTGAAAGTAAGAATTGTATCGCTCTGTGATCTGTGTAAACGGTGGTGTGTCTTCCATAAAGAAATTGCCTAAATCTCGTAAAAGCCCATACAACACATAATGTTTCAAGTTCAGTAACGGAGTAATTTCGTTCAGCAGGTGACAAAATGCGGCTTGCAAATGCGATGTTTTTAATTACTATAGAACCATCTTCTTCAATTTCCTGAAAAATATGTACGCCTAAAGTTGTGTCAGAACTGTCGGTGGCAATGGAAAAATTTTTGGTAAGATCTGGGTGTGATAAAAGTGGAGCATTCAACAAAGCATGTCTCAGGTTTACAAATTCAGAATGTGCTTGCTTATCCTAAGACCAAATAGTGAAATTTCCTGTCAATTGGCATAATCTAGGTGTGTCTAAAGCAGAGTGATGAATAAATTTACGAAAAAAGTTAATTAAACCCAAAAAGCTGCGTAATTGTTTCTTTATCGTAGGAACAGTAATGTCACGTAAAGCTTGAAGTTTTTCCGGATCAGGCGCAATGCCTTCTGCTGAAATTACGTGTCCAAGAAATTTTATAGGAGTTTTGCCAAAGTGCGATTTACTAAGGTTAACTGTGAGTCCTTGCGCATGAAAAGTTTGCAACAGCCGTTCTAGAATCAGATTGTGTTCAGTCCAGTTAGCTTCTGCGATAAGAATGTCGTCTACGTACGTCGTGATTCTGTCTTTAAGTTCTGTTGGAAGTATTGTGTTCAAACCGCGAATAAAAGCGGCAGAAGAAATAGTTAAGCCGAATAGTAATTTGCAAAATTGATAACAGTCGCCAAAACAGAGAAAAGCTGTATACTTCTTGCAATTCGGATGAAGCTGAATTTGCCAAAATCCCGATTTCAAATCTAATGTAGAATAAATAGCAGTACCATGAAATTTCTGTAAAAGTTCCTCTAATGTCTGTGGTCGATCTGTTTCATTAATAATTATGTCATTAATGTGACGTGAATCAAGTACGAGGCGAAGTGAGCCATCTTTTTTCTTAACAATATGTAGCGGATTTATGTACGGACTAACTGCTGGTTCAATAATTCCTTGGTCAAGCATATCCTGCAATTCTTTCTTAACCTGTTCTCTGTGAATATACGGAATGGGATAATGCTTGGCTTTAAATGTGTCGTGCTGTTTGACTTGAAATTCATACATAAAACCGGACATAGTACCTGGAGTGTTGTCAAAAACTGGAGCTTGCTGTAAAACAATTTTCTGTAGTTGCGTGCGTTCGTTGTCTGTACTTGCACTGCTTTGTTTAACTTTATCAGAGATCATCTGTATTACGTCGTAATCAGCTTCGTCTGGAGTGTTATAGTTATGTACGTACGTATCTGTTAACATTGTGGGATTACTGTCTATGTTACGTGATACGGAAATGACCTCTGTGCGATTAATTGTCTGTTCTTCCGCAGATAAAGAGTGCTGAAATTCTAAAGCCAATTGCACATTTTCATCCTTCAACATTAAATAGGAATTTTGAAAATCAATAACAGCGTCGTGTTGTACCAGAAAATTAGTACCTAAAATAACGTCTGTTGTCAATAAAGGAACAATCCAAAAATTTGAGTGAAATGTGTGACCTGCAATACAAAATGATAAATGTGTCTGTAATTTAACGTCTACTCCTTTACTCGATACTGCTCCTTTCACTTTCATTTTGCCTAATGGTAATGTAGGATACTTATTCTCTTTGTTACACTCGTTAAAAGTTTCTTCATTTATTACTGACATAGGTGATCCGGAATCGATTACTGCTGAAAATTTCGATGAACCAATTTTAATTTCGATGACAGGGTGTGAAATAGTTTTTTGAACAACTGGTCTTTCCTGTAAAAGAGTGTCTCGGATATCGTCAAAAGTAATTACATTTTCGTGAGCAACATTCTGCGTGTCAAAAGAAGTGCTTGTGTTACTGGAAGATGCGGCCTGTACAGTACCTAGTCAGATTCTATCTGACGTTTTATTATTGTCAGGACGATTCTGTGGCATTTCTACTATTTGAACTGTTCTATTACTTCTTCCAGACGTACTACGCTCTGGATGATACCTACTGTCGGGTTCATTCATGGGAATATGTTGTTGCTGATCATTTTGCTGCTCGTAAGACCGACTGTTATTATACGTACGCTGATAATTGTGCTCATTATTTTTACGTCTGTCGTAATAGTCATTCCTATACGGTGCATTGCGATAGGAATTGAAATACTGTGTTTTCTGTACGTAGTTGTTTCTTTACTGCCGTGCGTTACTATTTGTTGTATCAGAGACTATACGTGCACGCGGCGAAACATTAAAGCTTGGTTGACCTTGTGCATTACATTGTTGGCTACGTATGCCAACCGGTTGGTTTTGTTGCTGTTGTTGTGAAAAACCTCTATTGTTACTAAAATGTGGTTCTTCTTGCTGAAAATTTTGACGATATTGATAATTAAAATTTTGTCCATTATTAAAGTTCTGGTGGTTGTCATTCCTGAAGCGTCTATTACCTTTGCTATTGAAATTACGTGACTGATCGTAATTACTGTAAGTTTGTTGGCCACGATTATTATATGAAAAATTTTTGTTTACAAAAGAATAATCAGATTGTTGTACTTCCAAGAGCTGTAACAGATCTCTGAATGCCGAAATGTTTTCTTTTTGCTGACCCGTTAGAAGTGACACTCTTAATGATCGTGGTAATTTAGAAATGCATAATTGTATAAGTGCAGATTCACTGTACGGTTCACTTAGGTACTGGTTTTGTTGGACCATATGCTCAAAAAATTGCGTGACACTGGGAAAATTTGTGTTCTCATAATTCGGTAAACTGATTTTTTGTGTTCTCATAATTCGGTAAACTGATTAGTTGATCCTTAATTCCGCGCTGTGTCCTCTTCGACCAATACGCTGACAGAAAAGCATTCTGAAACTCTTCTACTGAATCGCATTGCCTCGCGATCGGTCTCATACGAGTTGCCGGTTCGCCTTCCAAAAAACTGCAAATAAATTCAAGTTTATGCGTAACGGGCCAAGTCGGTGGAAAAGCAAAGCTAAATTGTTGAATCCAATCCAGTGGATGAATCTGTGTTCTGTCATTTTTAAACACTTTAAATTTTCTCACTGACAGAAAATGTTTGTAATCAAAATTATCGTCTCTGTGTGATGGAACAGGTTCAGGATTGTAAGAGAATCTCTTGAACTGTGTTTGTTCGGAATCTAAGTCCCGTACTCTTTGTAGATTACCCAAATTATATTCGCTGCGTGAGTCTGACAAATGTTCGAATAGTGGCGTCTGCTGTGATGTGTTATTAACTGAAATATTTTTCATCTCTGTTACCTCTTGCTGTAAACATGACAATTTTCTACGTAAGGTGTTATTAGATGAATCGATCTCATTAACTGTCTGCTGTAAATTTTGAAAGTCAGGTGTTTGATTAAATGAAATCGGTGCAGTGTCGTTTGATTTGTTGTCATTATTACTTTCAATAACGTCAATACGACTGGCCAATTCATCACATTTTTCAGTCAGTATTTTTACCTGATCATCGCTTTTAATGTCAGAAGTATTAATCTGTTTTTGTAATTTACGTGTGGTTTCGTTTAATTTTTTAACGTCAGCTTTGATGACATCGCAATCCTGTGTTATTTCTAATTGTTCAAATCTGTCTGTCACTGTCTGAATATCTACTGTGTGTGTATCTGTTTTTGATTTAAGATCAGAAATTTCATCACGTAATTCCGCGTTCAGCTGTTCGATGGTATTATTTTTGTCGGACACTGTAGCGATATTGTTGTCTACATATGTTTTTGCCTTCGCAAACATTTTACGTTTATCTTCTTGTCTCTGTGCAGTGATTGTTTCCATGACTTGACGTTTTACTTTATTTTGATCCTGTATAAATTTACGGAAAGGCGAATTACTGTTTTCTATGTGGTGATTAAAACGTTCGCCCATCTGAGTGTTCTGTTGGTCGAATTTCGCGTCAATCGTTTCATCCATTGTGCGCGAAAGTTCCGCTGTCATAGCTTTAAACTCGTCGCGTAATTGTGTTGCTTTTTCAGAGCATTGTTTATCGACTCCGCTAGTTTCGTCTCTAAGTGTTTCTGTTGCAGATGTTTGCATTTCCCTTAATTCCTGAGCAACAGACCTAATTTCTTCGCTACTTTTTCTTGAACAAGCCTCAATTTCCTCGCGTAACTGTTCCTTAGTATCATGACACTGCGCGGCAACGGCTCTAATTTGTTCACTTAACTGTCTGGAATTGTTGTCTAATTTTTCATTTAACTGTCTGGAATTCTTGTCTAATTTTTCATTAAACTGTTCGTTCTGTTCACTAAGTTGTTGTTTGAGATCTTCTTTAAATTGCTTGTTACCTTCACTCTGTTGTCTCATCTGTTCACTAAGCCGATTGAAATTTTCATCATTGTTGTCTAGTTTTTCATTAAGTTGTTTGAAATTTTCACTAAATTGTTGTTGTAGCAATTTTGCCATAATTTGTTCCAAGCCAAAATTAGCATTTCTATTCTCTGTACTGTTTAGTGGTGTACCTGCAATTGTCGCGCTTTGTGTGACCATTTGGTCATTCTGTAATTTACAAAAAGGATTATCAGTCGGATGTACACTGTCAGACACTATTTCGGAATTAAATAAATCAGTCGTACTTTCAGTACACTGTCCATTTTTATTAGAAAAATTTCTCTGTACGTTACTTGAATTTTCCAAACCGGGTGTATTAAGCTGGGCAGCGCTCATTAGAATAGTGCGCCCCGCCTCATCAATTGTCGTCAAATTAACAGAGGAAACAATTGAGTTCGTTTGTTCACCATTAGGATGATTGTCAGTAAACGGTGAATTGTCAACATTATATTGCGTATCGCAATTACTATCGGTCAAGCTGTTTAATTCGGTAGTTTCATTCATTATACCTCGCGGCATTTTTACACTAATCACAATTATTCACAATGAAACAAAGACAATGCAAAATGCAACAAACAAATACAACAAAGAGCAACGAATTGCCGATGATCTGAGGAAAGAAAGTCACACAATTAGTAAAAGCGTTGCGCAAAATGCTAATTATATTTAAGCAAATAAGAGCAGATATCTGACTGTTTCTTAGAAGATTCTCAAAGAAATACGATCCTGGACCGGATGTCGCCAAGTGTAACCTCCCCACAAAATTTTTATGACAATTATTTAAAATAAATGGAGCCAAGTGTAACCTCCCCGGAGAATTTTGAAAGACAATATTTAAATGTTAACGAGAATAGAACCTATTGTAACCTACCAGCAAATAAAATAATTTATTGACAATGACAATTAAATGAGAACTAGCAATCTGACCCATGTGTAACCTCCCACAAAAAAAAGAAAGTCAATTCAATAAAAGAATGAAATCTCAATGACAATGAAAACGCAAATAGACCGAAATGTCGATCTTAGGCCCTGTTCTTAATTCAGTAAAATTGCATCTGCTCTTAATTTTTCGCCATAGCTTGGAGGAAATGCATCGCAAAAATTCTTTGAACTTAAGTAAATTTTTTCTTTAAGGAAATGCATGGGAAATTTTCTTTCAATAAAATTTTTGTTTTGTTACAATGCTTGGTTTGAAAACAAAGTTATTATTGGGGCGATTCTTGAACAAATTAATTACAATTACAATACATTATTAGTTGAGCGCAATGCTGCTTCATTACCTTATTTAACAATATACCTCGTTCTGAATCTCGACTATAGAGCCATGTCGACGCCCGCCGACTCCTCACACACTACTGCGACTGTCTCTCGCGCGCTACTAGCACTGACTACTACTCTCCAACTAAACTGCACTCTCGCGCGGTCAAGCGCAGACTAGTACGATAAATAACTCTCTGGTCAGAGATTCTCTCATGGCTCACCATCGCTGTACTGAATACATACGCGTTTCATCCTCCCATAATGCCGCACCAAATATTAACGCGCCGAGGTCGCTGATGTTCCACTTGTCACAGCCATCGTGGATTTTCCGTTACACAATAGTGCATATTATAGCGGTTTACGTTACCGCTGTTGGTGAATGACGCTTCGGCGCTAAATAGAACGCGTGCAAAAAATCTGTCATCGTCCCGTAATTTCTCTTGTGTCCTGTGGCAGAACTGTACACGACGTTCAAAGTCGTCGCCATCCAATTTCTGGTGCATAGAAATTTGGTACGGGTGCAATCTATGTTGATGTAGCATTCTCAACACCGACGTTTTTGAGATTCCCGATTCTCGCGGAATTTGTTTTGTACTGATGTGCGGATTAGCCGAGACAGCAGCCCGATGTGCGGATTAGCCGCGACAGCAGCTAAAACACCTACTTGGGCATCATCATTTGTTGCAGGACGTGGTTGACGTTTCACGTGTGGCTGAACACTTCTGTTTCCATAAATAACGTAACTATCCGGTGAACGGTCCGGACACTTGGATGATGTCCAGGATACCGAGCAGCATATATAGCACACGCCCGATGGGCATTTTGATCGCAATACCCATATATCAACACGATATCGACCTTTTCCGCTATTGGTAAACGGTCAATTTCAACACGGGTAATGTAACACGAAGCAAATATTGTCCGCACTGGCGGAATGTTACGTGATACCACGTACTTATACGTTTGTGACTATTACAGCGCCATCTATCACAAAGCGAAAAAAGTGGTCCAACTAAGACATTCATATTTCTTTACGTACTACACGAATATGTAATATAAAAATGGGGGTACGTATTCAAAAAAACGCATTTGATATCCGTTTGACCTACGGCAGCGCCATCTAGCGGGCCAACCATAGCGCCAACTGGTTTCCCCGTTCAAGCTAGACGAGTTTCGTCCTTTCTAGTTTTTTCGTTTGATGCTTATTTCGTGAGATATTTGGCCCGGTCACTATCAATGGTTCACCCTGTATAGAGGGTCCATACACGGGCGCTGTACTTGAGGACTGTGTTTTGGAAATGGAAGAGGACGTAGTTGAAGATGAAATGGGTGATATGATACTGCGTGAAGAGTTTGACAGAGCACTGAAAGACCTAAGTCGAAACAAGGCCCCGGGAGTAGACAACATTTCATTAGAGCTACTGATAGCTTTGGGAGAGCCAGCCCTGGCAAAACTCTACTATCTGGTGAGCAAGATGTCTGAGACAGATAAAATACCCTCAGACTTCAAGAAGAATATATTAATTCCAATCGCAATGAAAGCAGGTATTGACAGGTGTGAAAATTACCGAACTATCAGTTTAATAAGACACACCTGCAAAACACTAACACGAATTCTTTGCAGACGAATGGAAAAACTGGTAGAAGACGGCCTCGGAGAAGATCAGTTTGGATTCCGTAGAATTGTTGGAATACATGAAGCAATACTGACCCTACGACTTATCTTAAACGATAGATTAAGGAAATGCAAACCTACGTTTATAACATTTGCTGACTAAGAGAAAGTTTATGACAATGTTGACTGGAATACTCTCTTTCAAATTCTGAAGGTTGCAGGTGTCAAATACAGGGAGCAAAAGGCTGTTTACAATATATACAGAAAACAGACGACAGTTGTAAGAGTCGAGGGGCATGAAAGGGAAACAGTGGTTGGGAAGGGAGTGAGACAGGGTTGTAGCCTACCGCCAATGTTATTCAATCTGTATATTGAGCAAGCAGTAAAGGAAAGAAAAGAAAAAACGGTTCAAATGGCTCTGAGTACTATGGGACTTAACATCTGTGGTCATCAGTCCCCTAGAACTTAGAACTACTTAAACCTAACTAACCTAAGGACATCACACACATCCATGCCCGAGGCAGGATTGGAACCTGCGGCCTTAGCGGTCACGCAGTTCCAGACTGAAGCGCCTAGAACCGCACGGCCACAGCGGCCGGCCAAAAAGAAAAATTCGGAGTAGGAATTAATATCCATGGAGAAGAAATAAAAACTTTGACGTTCGCCGATGAGATTGTAATTCAGTCTGAGACAGCAAAGGACCTGGAAGAGCAGTTAAACGGAATAGACAATGTGTTGAAAGGAGAATATAAGAGGAACATCAACAAAAGCAAAACGACGATAATAGAATGTAGTCGATTTAAAGCGGGTGATGCTGAGGGAATTAGGTAGGAAAAGAGACACTTAAAGTAATAGATGAGATTTACTATCTGGGGAACAAAATAACTGATAATTTTATTACTAGTTTAAAGAAGTACGTTAGATAGTGTGGGCCCCTCCCCCCTTCCCGAGTGGGAAGACGTGCCGGTGCACGAATCCACCCGGCGGATTGGTGTCGAGATCTGGTGTGCCGGCCAGCCTGTGGATGGTTCTTAAGGTGGTTTTCCATCTGCCTCGAGGAATGCAAGCTGGTTCTCCTTATTCCGCCTCAGTTACACTGTGTCGGCGATTGCTGCGCAAACATTGTCTCCACTTACGCGTACACCATAATTACTCCACCACACATACGTTGGGCTACACTCAGCTAGAATGAGACGTTCCCGGGGGGGGGGGGGGGGTGGACTGCTGTGGCCTGGTGTGGGTTTGTAAACTACTGAGGGCTATGGCGGGACGAAGCCTCTTCGTCGTTTCTAGGTCCACAGTTCAAAACTCACAAGCGCACGCGTTAGATAGTGCTAAAACGATGAGCAGAACTAGAAAAAGCTTTACGTCCAGGCATTTAACATTAAGTTGTGATGTTTATATATTTATACATATTTCGATTTTAGTATATGAAATATATCTGGATCTATGCCTCATGATACAGTCAACTATATGAGCTACACAGATCAAAATCTCTTAAACCTGAACGCTTGTGAAGGTTTGTCAGTTTCATAACATCCAAGAATATTCACCACACATGTGTGAACCAAACCTTGAAAGATCTTTAGCGGTTTGTCTGTGCAGTCGATGATATTGCTCTTGAGGTAGCATTTCACAAAAGTCTGGTAAATTCCTCGATTAGACAAACAGGTCTTTGAACTGGGTGCTACACTGAACGTCTGTCAGCTCAAGTTTAAAGTAATGAACAGCCAAAAGAGAGAACGATCTGACAAATAGGAATCTATCTTCAGTCATACGACATCTTAGAATCTCTTTGGGCACTCGTAATGAAATATTTCAGTTACCGAAACGTAGCCAGTCATTTCTGGTCCACAAACGCCTCACCTGGGTTACAGGAAATGTGCCACGTCATGAATTTGAAGTTGTTTTTTCCTGGAGGGTCACTTACTGTTTGATAGCATCAATCTTATCAGCCATATGTCTTACCAAATAGTTCTCATATTCGATTAAGACACGGAACTAATTCAAATAACTGATGAAGCCGGCCATTAAAGATTGTCTGTACTCCACTTACCCTTAAGTCAGTATTTCCCTTAGTGGCTACTTTAAAGGCACATTTGCAGAATCTACATCTACATCCATACTCCACAAGCCACCTGACGGTGTGTGGCGGAGGATACTTTGAGTACCTCTATAAGTTCTCCTTTCTCTTCCAGTCTCGTATTGTTCGTGCAGAGAAAGATTGTCGGTATGCCTCTGTGTGGGCTCTAATCTCTCTGATTTTATCCTCATGGTCTCTTCGCGAGATATACGTAGGAAGGAGCAATATACTGCTTGACTCCTCGGTGAAGGTATGTTCCCAAAACTTCAAGAAAAGCCCGTATCGAGCCACTGCTGCAGAGTCTTCCACTGGAGTTTATCTATCATCTCCGTAACGCTTTCGCGATTACTAAATGATCGTGTAACGAAGCACGCTGCTCTCCGTTGGATCTTCACTATCTCTTCTATCAACCCTATCTGGTATGGATCCCACACTGGTGAGAAATATTCAAGCAGTAGACGAACAAGTTTTATGTAACCTACTTCCTTTGTTTTCGGATTGCATTCTTCCAATGAATCTCAGTCTTGCATCTGCTTTACCGACGATCAACTTTATATGATCATTGCATTTTAAATCACTCCTAATGCCTACTACCAGATAATTTATGGAATTAATTGCTTCCAGTTGCTGACCTGCTATATTGTAGCTAAATGATAAATGATCTTTGTTTCTATGTATTCGCAGCACATTACACTTGTCTACATAGAGATTCAATTGCCATTCCCTGCACCATGCGTCAATGCGTTGCAGATCCTCCTGCATTTCAGTACAATTTTCCATTTTTACAATCTCTCGATGTACTATAGCATCATCCGCAAAAAGCCTCAGTGAACTTCCGATGTTATCCACCAGGTCATTTATGTATATTGTGAATAGCAACGGTCCCACGACACTCCCCTGCGACACCTGATATCACTCTTACTTCGGAAAACGTCTCTCCATTGAGAATGACGTGCTGCGTTCTGCTATCTAGGAACCCTTCAATCCAATCACACGATTGGCCTGATAGTCCGTATGCTCTTACTTTGTTCATTAAACGACTGTGGCGAACTGTATCAAACGCTTTGCGGAAGTCAAGAAACACGGCATCTACCTGGGAACCCGTGTCTATGGCCCTCTGAGTCTCGTGGACGAATAGCGCGAGCTGGGTTTCACACGATCGTCTTTTTGAAACCCATACTGATTCCTACAGAGTAGATTTCTAGTCTCCAGAAAAGTCAATATACTCGAACATAATACGTGGATATACGTGGAGATATAGCAAAAACGTAGGTATAAGAGCAGAATATAAATAAAGGATTACATAAGATATTAGTTAGTGTAAGTTGTTAAAGAATTACGTAAATTGTTAATTAGTATAAGCGGTTGTATCGATTCTGGCGTGCAACCGCTGAAACATTAGAATAATGACGCAGTTCAGTTGTCTTCCCGAGAAGACGGCGCCGTTTTTATCTGGAAGCCGTCTTGATCGAGCGCGTATCTTCCATCGCTGCAGATAATTATTTGGCAGTCTCACTAGGCTCACTCATAGTTGCACTCAGCAACACAATTAATGTAAGTGTCTAGGTGATTTAATTTAGTATAGTATTTTGTGAATACAGTGATCGTATTTAATCTTGTGTTTCATTTATGTTGCAAGCTATTGTCCCAGTTAAACGGAGTCTTGGCTAGGCTAAAGGTTCCGTGTTACAAAGTATATCAAAGGTCCACTATTGTCAAGTGCGCGAAGTTTGTATCAACTGATCACATACTATTATAATTACTTATTATTATTTGTTTGTTCTTCGATATTCGCAAACCAGACAGGAAAAGCCATGATAAATCAAACCGTCTTCAGTTCAGCCAACATTCGCCGTCGTTCATCAGAAAACAAGTGCACCGTAGTGTCTTTGTGGCCAGTGTTGTAATGACTCTCCAACAAGTGTTTTTGGAGTTTATATTAGTGCGATGGCATATCAAGCACTTTGCATGACACTTAAACGATTCGAAAAGCAACAATTCTCAGATGGCATTGAATAATGTGGATACTCCACATGTTACTTTTTTTTGGACAATAGCGTAGAAGCCGCAGTATTTCCTCGGTAGAATATAAATCTATTGTAACGTAAGTAGTATTGTTGTCAGCAAAGTGATTGGTGAGTAACAATGCGACTGCTTCGGTCACCGCCTCCGGCTGGATCGTCCATTTCCCCCTCAGCATCACTCGCCGCAGCGATCGGAGCGCTACGCAGTAGCGCAGCCAGACCACTTGGGCTAGCAGAGCACTGTTCGGCCAGGCCTGATAGAGTACTTCTGCCTCGACTTTCTGATGGGTGTCAGTATGTATCTCACAACTACTTAATTAACAACTAGTTATAGTACTTTGCGTTTCATAAAAGTAAAGTACATGCTAAATAGATTTAAAGAAAGTAACCCTTTCCACTTCTTAGAACTAGCAAATGGAGCTGGATTCTGGCAAGCAAGGATCACTGCAAGACTCCTCCGTTTTCTGCGTATTTTTCGGGACTATGGCGTAAAAGCACCACTAAAAAATAGCACGACTCAAAAAAAGCACCGCTCGAAAGTAGACAAAGAAGTAAAAACGGTAGGAAACTCAAAAACCTCCTGTGAAATATAGAAGGTCTCAAAGGTGTAATGAACTTTAGTCGAAGAGACTTTCTACAAGATTACGACAAAGGAATCCTAAAAGAAAACTGGCAACACCCATTGTTTTACTGCTCTCGCCGTCAAGCAAAACAAGGCAAAGGAAGAAGGACTGTAGGAGGAATAACTATTCTGATACAACCAGAACCAACGCCAATTTCTGCAGCTAACAAACAGGAACATACAGTTCTAACGGAAACACAACAGAATACAATAATATCGGCAAAGTTCCAACCAAAAGAAATAGCTACTGATATTACACATGAAATAGGCCAGCTGAACGTCCAGAGCAGATGTGATAAACCACTAATCACTACCAGAGATTTAAGCTATCGGAGGGATGTACAAAACTACATTGAAAAAGATTAATGCAAAAGTTACACGGGGTAGGCTTTATACTATTAAACAGTCTCAATGAACCTACATATATTTTCTTCAACGGCAAAAGCACAATAGACATTGCCTTCGTAAATGGACTAATCTGCGTCGATATAACTCCTCTTTGGACAGGAGAGCCCCACCACTTCTGAAACATGTCTACCTGCCAATAAGCACCCAAAGAGAATGGCAGAAAACGCAAGAAAAAAGACAAAAAAGCACCTTCAAGAATAAAGGACACCAGGAAAGTGAAAGTAAAGCCAGACCATATAACAAACTGAAACGCTAAGAGGCAAAACACAACTAGGGACAGCAATACAAACGCTAGGCAAACTCCTTTTAATAAGTTGTCAAATCCATGAATAAAATAAGATCGAAACATAATGAGATATTCACTCTGCAGCGGAGTGTGCGCTGATATGAAACTTCCTGGCAGATTAAAACTGTGTGCCGGACCGAGACTCGAACTCGGGACCATTGCCTTTCGCGGGCAAGTGCTCTACCAACTGAGCTACCCAAGCACGCCTCACGCCCCATCCTCACAGCTTTACTCCTGCCAGTACCTCGTCTCCTACCTTCCAAATTTTACAGAAGCTCTCCTGCGAAACTTGCAGAACTAGCACTCCTGAAAGAAAGGATATTGCGGAGACATGGCTTAGCCACAGCGTAGGGGATGTTTCCAGAATGAGATTTTCACTCTGCAGCTGAGTGTGCACTGATATGAAACTTCCTGGCAGATTAAAACTGTGTGCCGCACAGAGACTCGAACTCGGGACCAGTTCGAGTCTCGGTCCGGCACACAGTTTTAATCTGCCAGGAATTTCAAGATCGAAACAGTTGTTCGACACGGATTGCTACAGACAAGACATACTAGAAAGCATTCACCGGCTAAGACTGGGCACAGAAAATCCTACACTACTCAAAACTTACGCCGAAAACCGCTGCATCGACAAGAAAACTTTAAAAGAAAAGAAGAGAACAGTCAGGAAAGAGTAGGAAAGAAACTAGTGGAAGGTGTCACATGATGCCCATACGTTACGCTACGATGCCGTAAACAAGCCTAAACACACCACGTCGTTATGAAAGACTGACAGACACGCTTCGACAGCCGTTTTAACAAGAATTGACTAAAAGGCAAACCATACTGCTCGCACTGAAGCTGACGCCTCACCTGTGGTTGAGTGGGAGGTCGCCCCGGGGCGAGGCAGGAGGCGACAGACTTCCCACGCGGCCGCACATAAGGCCTCCCAGTTTGTCTGACAAACAAGTTCCACATGCTGTCTGCGGCTGACACTGTCGCTAAGCCAGATGGTGTCGTTTGTCCTGTTTCGGGGGAAACCATTCAGCCTGCAAGATCCGGGCATTCACTGAGGGTGGGATTATTGGTAGTTGGGAGCTCCAACGTTAAGTGCGTTAGGAGGCCGCTTAGGGACTTGCCTGACAAGAAGGGTAAGGAAACCAATGTGCACTCCGTATGCATACTGGGTGGAGTCATTCCAGATGTGGTAAGGGTCTTCCCGGATGCCATGAAGAGTACAGGGTGCAGCCAACTGCAGGTGGTTGCTCACGTCGGTACCAACGATGTGAGTCACTATGGATCAGAAGAGATTCTCTGTGGTTTCGAGTGGCTAACAGAAGTGGTAAAGGCTGCTAATCTTGCTTGCAAGATGAAATCAGAGGTGACCATTTGCAGCATAGTCGACAGGACCGATTCCGGACCTCTGGTACAAAGCCAAGTGGAGGGTCTGAATCAGAGGCTCAGGCGGTTCAGCGACCGTGTAGGCTGCAGATTCCTTGACTTGTGCCAAAGGGTGGTTGGGTTTCGGGTTCGGCTGAATAGGTTATGTGTCCACTATACGCAGGACGCAGCTACACGGGTAGCAGGGGCTGGCGTGGACTGGGCGGTTTTTCAGGTTAGAGGGTCTCGGGAAAACACAAGAAGGGCTTCTGTCACAAAGGGTGCAGGCTGAACACAGGAAGAACTGTAGATACAGGAATCATTAATATAACAGTTGTAAATTGTCGTAGCTGTGTTGGAAAAGTACTGGAGCTCCAAGCGCTAATAGAAAGCAGTGATGCTCAAATCGCTTTAGGCACTAAAAGTTTGCTAAAGCCGGATATAAGCTCAGTCGAAATTTTTGCGAAAAACCTAACAGTGTTCCGAAAGGATATGCTAAACACGGTTGGCGGTGGCGTGTTTGTTGCTATCAGAAGTAATTTAACTTGTCGCGAAAATGAATTACGTACTTCCTGTGAGTTAGTATGGGCAGAGGTCATTGTTGGCAACCAGAATAAAGTAATAATTGGATCCTTTTACAGACCCCCTAATTCAGATGATACAGCTGCTGAAAGGTTCAAAGAAAACTTGAGTTTGATTTCAAACACGTACCCGACTCATGAGATAATAGTTGGTGTTGACTTTAATTTACCCTCGATATGTTAGCGAAAATACATGTTTAATTCCGGAGGTACGCATAAAATATCATCCGAAACTGTGCTAAACGCATTCTCTGAAAATAATTCTGAGCAGTTTGTTCATGAGCCCACGCGAATAGTAAATGGTTGTGAAAACACACTTCACCTCTTAGTAACAAACAATCCTGAGTTAACAATGAGCATCAAAACCGAATCAGGGACTAGTGAACACAGGCTTGTCGTAGCGAGATTGAATACTGTAATCCCAAAATCGTCGAAAAGTAAGCGAAAAATATACCTATTCAAAAAAAGCTGAAAAAATTAAGTTGACACCTTCCTGAGAGACAATCTCCACTCATTCCAAATTAATAATATAAGTGTAGACCAGATGTGGTTTAAATTCAAAGAAATAGTATCGGCAGCAATTGAGAGACTTATACAAAATAAATTAACAAACGACGGAGCTGATACTCTTTGGTACACAAAACGGGTTAGAACACTGTTGCAGAAACGCCGAAACAAAGATGACAAACTTAAACAGACGCAAAATCCCCAACACTGGCGATATTTTACAGAAGCTCGAAATTTAGCGCGGACTTCATTGCGAGATGCTTATAACAGTTTCCACAACGAAACTTCGTCTCGAAACCTGGCAGAAAATCCAAAGAGATTCTGGTCGTATGTGAAGTATGTTAGCGGCAAGAAACAATCAATGCCTTCTCTGCGCGATAGCAATGGAGATGTCAAGACGACAGTGCTGCCAAAGCAGAGTTACTAAACACAGCCTTCCCAAATGCCTTCACAAAGGAAGACGGAGTAAATATTCCAGAATTCGAATTGAGAACAGCTGTCAACATGAGTAACGTATAAGTAAGTATCCTCGGAGTAGTGAAGAAACTTAAATCACTTAATAAAAACAAGTCTTCTGGTCCAGATTGGACACCAATTAGGTTCCTTTCGGAGTATGCTGATGCATTAGCTCCATACTTAACAATCACATACAACCGTTCGCTCGACGAAAGATCCGTACCCAGACTGGAAAGCTGCACAGGTCACACCATCATTCAAGAAAGGTAGTAGGAGTAATCCACTAAATTACAGGCCCATATCGTTAACGTCGATATGCAGCAGGATTTTAGAAAATATATTGTGTTCGAACATAATGAATTACATAGCAGAAAATGGTCTATTGACACACGGTCAACATGGGTTTAGAAAACATCGTTCTTGTGAAGCACCACTAGCCCTTTATACACATGAAGTGTTGAGTGCTATTGACAAGGGATATCAGATCGATTCCGTATTTGTGGATTTCCGGAAGACTTTCGACACCGTACCACACAAGCGGCTTGTAGTGAAATTGCGTTCTTATGGAATATCGTCTGAGTTATATGACTGGATTTGCGAATTCCTCTCAGAGAGGTCACAGTTCGTAGTAATTGACGGAATATCATCGAGTAAGAGAGAAGTGATTTCTGGCATTCCCCAAGGTAGTGTTACAGGCTCTTTGCTGTTCCTTATCTATATAAACAATTTGGGAGACAATCTGAGCAGCCGTATTCGGTTGTTTGCAGATGACGCTGTCGTTTATCGACTAATAAAGTCATCTGAAGATCAAAACGAACTGCAAAACGATTTAGGAAAGATATCTTAATGGTGCGAAATGTGGCATTTGACCCTAAATAACGAAAAGTGTAATTTCGTTTACACGATAATTCAGTCTAATCTAAAAGCCGTAAATTCAACTAAATACCTAGGTATTACGATTACGAACAACTTAAACTGGAAGGAACACAAAGAAAATGTTGTGGGGAAGGCTAATCAAAGACTGCGTTTTATTGGCAGGAAACTTAGAAAATGTAACAGACCTACAAGGAGACTGCCTACACTACCACTGTTCGTCCTCTTTTAGAATACTTCTGCGCGGTGTGGGATTCTTACCAGATAGAACTGGCGGAGTACATCGAAAAAAGCTCAAAGAATGGCAGCACGTTTTTTATTATGGTGAAATATGGGACAGTGTGTCATTGAAATGATACAGGATTTGGGCTGGACATCATTAAAGGAAAGGCGTTTTTCTTTGCGACGGAATCTTCTCACGAAATTCCAATCGCCAACCGTCTCCTCTGAATGCGAAAATATTTTATTGATACCTTTCTACATAGGGAAGAACTATCACCACGATAAAATGGTTCAAATGGCTCTGAGCACTATGCGACTTAACTTCTGAGGTCATCAGTCCACGATAAAATAAGGGGAATCAGATTGGCATATCAGAGCATTGTGAAGGTGGTTCGATGAACTCTCTGCCAGGCACTTAAATGTGATTTGCAGAGTATCCATGTAGATGTAGATGTAAACGACTACCTACACGATGGGGTGGTAACAATTTAGCTCTGATATCATTGTTTTCAGTTCATTCTTCTCTAGTGACATGAAAATCTACTAATCTAGTGTCTTGCGTTTTGTTTCCAAACTGTATTTGACAGGACAATTTTCGTAACCAACCTTTACGTGTGTATATAAAAGGCACCACTCTGACTGACTCACTCATTATCACCTACCGCATAACGGTAATGACATAAACTCGAAATTTGGAGAGAACGTTGAACTTATACTGTAGGCGTAGTTTAAGAAGGGATTTAAGAAATTCCACCCCAAAGGGGGCGAAAGTTCGTTTGAAAAACATCGTTATTAAGGAAAATTTTAAGCTAGGCCTACGAAAATTGATATTTGGTTACTGGGTCAGAAATAAACAAATACATATTTCAGCATTTTAGGAAATTTAGCTCCTGTTCGGGTGAAATAGTGGGTGAAAGTTGTTTTGAAAAAAAATCATTATTAAGGAATTCCAAATTAAAAAATATGTATTTAACTGTTTTTAGAAATTTCACCCTTTAGACGGTGGAATAGGGAAGGAGATATTTTACGAAATATTTCGTTATGGAAGCATTTTTAAAGCTAAATCTATGAAAAATTTTGTTTGGATCTTCGCTTACAAATAAAAATATATGTTTTACTGTTTTCGCAAATGCAACCTATATTGTGATAAAACAGAGGATGAAAGTTTTCGTGGAAATATTTCAATATGCAATCGTCTATAAAACTATATCGATTAAATTTTTGTTTTTGGTTCCTCTAAAGTAAAGAAAAAATTCCACCGTTTTTTGGTCATTCAGTCCCTAATAGTGTGAAATAGGAGTTACCATATAAAGTCCTATGAAAATATTTGATGGTGAAAGCATGTATAAAACTAAATCTATGAAATCTGGTATTTGGCTTATCGGTTAGAAATGAAAAAAAGTTCATGTTTCACTCTTTTTGGAAATTCAACCGCAAAGGGGAGGAACAGGGCAAGACTGATTCACTTACTCATCATCGTCCACCCCAAACTGCTAAGGCCAGAAATTTGAAATTTGGAGAGAGGATGCTGGGGATGAACGGCTTTTTGAGAATAATTCGTTGTTAGGGCAATCTTACAGGTAGAATTATGAAAACTAATATTTGGTTTCTGAGTCAGTAATAGAAAAACACCCTAAGCGAATGAAGTACGGTACGAAATCTTTATGAGATTATTTCATTAGGAAACTATTTTCAAAGCTAAGTCTATAAAAATTGGTATTTGGCTTCTATGGTAGAATTAAATAAATATGTATTTCACTGTTTCTGGAATTCAGCTCATGAATGAAAACTTTTAAGAAAATATTTAGTCATGTTAAAAATTTTTTAGGCCAATGTATGAAAATAAATTGGTATTTCGAGCTTATGGGCGCTCAATGGCGAGATATCATGGTAAACCAGTGCTTCACTTCTCGGTTAGATACAAAGAAATATTTGTTACAGGATGAAATTTTCTACAGAAATATCGTCATAAGAACGCAAAAGGCATGATTAACAGAAACCTTGGACTGTAGCTACCAGAATCGCTTTTTGGCCAGAGGTACATTCGGAAACAACTATGTTTCTATGGCCTTAATTTGGGTGATACATTTAGAAGGTGTCACAACTTAGGAATAACATAGAAATTCAATTTAAGAAATCTATGGAGAATATAAATTATATGCGAGCAAAGGAGCTGGCACTAACCTAATAGTAACATTTATTGAAAACCGTGGGGTGTATGCCTGTTCGAATTTTCCAGACATTTCACTTGGAATGTGTCTGAATCCGAAACAACTCTTATGTGCAGACATTTGGTCCAAATACGGATAAAAATTTTTAGAATACACTAGAAAAACGACTTTATTACACAATTTAGTCTAGTCTAGATCAAGATCTAGATCTTCCACTGTCAGGACTATCACAGTGGAGAAGACCCTCAGGTATAACGAGGGGGCAGGAAATGTGCAGCACACTTCAACCAAGACCAAGGAGCCTAGGAATGTACAAAGTATTAGGAAGAAGAAAGTGCTGCTACTAGGTAGTAGCCATGGGGTGTAGGCCGTCAGTTACAGGAAAGTTTAGGGCAGCATACCAGGCCGCCACTATCTTCAAGCAAAATGCAGGGCCAAGTCAAATGATAGAAGACCTAGGGTCTTTACGTAAGGACTTACAAAAGAAGACCATGTAGTGATAGTGGGTGGGGTGGGAAACAGTTTAGACAGGGATGGGGCATATGAAATAGGTGGTGACCTTGACAATATAGCTTCCCTGACTCATGGCACCAACGTACAATTTGTTGAGCTGTTCTGGCGTCATGATCAGCCTCACCTTGATGGAGCAGTGAGATGAATCAATGTGGGGTTAGGAATGGCTCTGATGACAGCCAGCTTTGCTTATGTTTCTCTGTTGCCCGTCAGGACTATCAATAGATGTGGTTTCACTAGGTATGGCCTACACCTAAACAGGACTAGGAAGGGCAGATTGGTACAGCTGATTCATGACAGTATAGGGGGTAGATCTCGGGCCACACATGGTCAAATACTTGTTTTCATAGGTAGGCAAATTATATCTTTTTTCGGATAAATCCAGACAACAGGTTCCCCTGCCTAAAGAGTATCTCCAGCACTTTAAAACATACTGAAACAATCACTCACAAGACAGATATTAACACCTCAAGTATCACATATACCAAATGTCACAAAGAAAAACAAACCATTGGAAAGAGTAACAGGGGGCATTCCAGAAATTTAACAATCCTCCATCAAAACATGCCATCAGTAAAAATAAAATACAACTATTAGAAGTTGAGCACCAATCTTTGAACTGCACAGTAGTTTGTATTACTGAGCACTGGTGTAGAGACACAGAGACACAGTATTATCATTGTATAAAAAGGCAAACTCTTACTGCAGAACTACTTCAAGGGGTGGGGTCCCATCCATTTAGATCAGAAAAGGAACACAGTTCAAATCAAGACATGACCTCAGTACCGTAAGTGAAGAGAAACACTGAAATATCAGCTACTGAATTAGGAGGGCTTGATATCACCAAGAAATTAATCATTTTGTGTGTGTATAGATCCCACAGTGGTAGCGTGGACACTGTTTTCAATGAGTTAGCACAAGTTCTAGATGAAGTCTCAAGTACAATGGTCAACATAATTCTGTATGGGAACATTAATATCAAAACTAACATCATAAATGAATCCAGCAGCACCTTCATAAACTTCCTTCAAAGTTTTGGTATGTCCCTATTAGTCAATAGTGCAACAAGGGTTACCACAACGATTTCATCAGTAATTGACCGTGTAGTCACAAATATGGACAGGGAAAAATGTGTTGTAGCTGTAAAAGATCTTGGACTATCAGACCATCTCGTTCAAGTAACAACGGTAAAGTCAGGAATCGAATCATTCCCTAAAGTACAAGACTACAAACGACATCTATCAGAAATCAAAATAAAAGAGTTTTCAAAAGAACTAGAAAAATAAAGCTGGGATGAAGTGTATAAGGAAATCAATGTGAATATGAAATTCTTTAAATTCTCTGCATTGTCTAAATTGAAAGATGAAAAGGCATTTCCAGAAGTATGTATGTCTGTATCAACATCTCATAAAAACAGATGAATAACAGCAGGTATTAAGAAGTCCTCCCAAACACTTAAACACCGCAGTCCCATGAAAAAGATTTGCAGTGATCCAAAATTCTTACATTTCTATCGTAGATACAAAAAGACCTATAGGAAGGTGCTGATAGCCGCAAAAGAGTCATTTAATCACAAAATAATATATAATGCAGAGATAAGCAAAGCAGTCTGTGATGTTATAAAAAAAGGAAACGGGGAGAGGCAAACAAACGCAGAATAACATACTGCTGGGGGGGGGGGGGGATAAAGTAATAAATGATCCACAGCACTTAGCAAACTATCTAAAAGAATTTTTTTTAATTATTGCAGAGAAGTTACAGCAAAAATTCCCCTGAACCAAAATAACACCTGTAAATAATGTTGCACTAAGTACAATGATGTAACTTCCAACCACAGAGAATGAAGTTAGTAAAACAATTCAAAAACAAAAAAATAAAAAGTCAGTAGGCTTACATGAAGTACCAATGTGTGTACTGAAACAATGCATAGGGGTTATACAAGGCCCCTTAACAAATATAATAAATGAATCCTTCAGATCAGGGACATTTCCAGAGCAGTTAAAACAGGCAAGAGTTGTACCTTTGCTTAAGCCATATCCCTGCTGTCAGCATTCTCAAAAATAATAGAAGTAATTATGAAAAACAGAATAATGAATTACATGAATAAATACAATTGTTTAAGCGAATCACAGTTTGGTTTCTGAAGTGGCAAATATACGGAGTCAGCCATAATAGAATTCACAAAAGTTTTACTTGATGCTATTGATAAAGATGAGTGTGTCAGAGACATATTTTGGGATCTTTCTAAGGCGTTTGATACAGTCGATCACAAGATTCTATTAAATAAATTAGAAGCATTAGGAATAAGAGGGTAGCTAATGACTGGTATCGATCATACCTAACAGATAGGGTATAAAGAGTAGAAATATGAAATACTTCAGATAGATCTCAACATTTAGTAAAACACTTCTCAAAGCCAAAATACATTAATATAGGGGTTCTGCAAGGTAGCATATTAGGACCAATACTATTCCTAATGTACATCAGTGACTTTCCCAGACCAGCCGGTGTGGCCAAGCGGTTCTAGGCGCTTCAGTCTTGAACCGTGCGACTGCTACGGTCGCCGGTTCAATCCTGCTTCGGGCACTGATGTGTGTGATGTCCTTACGTTAGTTAGGTTTAAGTAGTTCTGAGTTCTAGGAGACTGATGACCTCAGATGTTAAATCCCATAGTGCTCAGAGCCATTTTATCCATTTTTTGACTTTCCCAGTAGTATTACTCATGGTGCAAAAATCCTCTTTGCTGATGACAGCAATATTATAGTCACTGAGAATACAAGAGAACTCCTTGCCGAGAAAGCAAATGAAACTCTCAAAGAAGTTTATGATTGGTCAATAGGCAATAAAGTAACATTGAACAAAAAGAAAACTAATGCCATGAATTTCAGTTTGAAGAGGAAAAATGACAATGTGTAATTAAATGTAATGGCACCTCTATAGACTGTGTAAAAAATGCAAAACTTCTAGAAATGAATATTGATTCTCAGTTGAAGTGGTGTGAACACACAAATGTGCTTGCAAACAGAATGTCATCAGTATGTTACGGCCTTAGAATCTTATCATCAATGTGTAACATGCAGTGTCTTTTAGGTACATATTATTCATATGTAGATTCAGTTCTTAGCAATGGCATTCTTTTTTGGGGAATAAATGCACAAAATATGAACATAATTTCCAAACTCCAGAAAAGAGTCATAACAATAATAACCAAAAATACTATTTGCGCTCATTTTAACGATCTGCTCAGAACACTGGTGATTTTAACTGCTCCATGTGAATACATTTGCCAGTCAGTTGTACACATAAAAAATAACAATGGTAATTAGTGCACAAACAGCTCAGTCCACGACCACGCAACAAGAGATAGACTCAACTTACATTTACCAAGAAAAAATAAAGGTAAAACACAAAACAGCATTTCCTACCAAGGAATAAAACTGTGCAATAATTTACAAAAAGACTTAAAGAAACTGCAAAAATTCACTTATTGTAAAAGGCTGCTAAAAAGTACCTGTTACGCAATACATTTTATACATTGAACGATTAGTTAGCTAAAACAGAGTAGGGATTTGCTAAAAAAATGTTCTACAAATAAATAATAGTAATAATGATTATAAAATACCGAACGCTCCTAATAACACCTTCACCTTATGTTTTTGTCCCTCTTTTTTTGCTTTCTAGAAATACTGTCCCCCAAGCTATGCATAGCACAGTACTGACAACTCTTCCTCATTCTGAGCTCAACATCTCACTCATCATGGAGGGATGCTTAATCAGTTTTTCAGGATAGCAAAAGGGAAGTATAAAAGATGGCCCAGAGATCAACAGTGTGTGTGTGTGTGTGTGTGTATGTGTGTGTGTGTGTGTGTGTGTGTGTGTGTGTATTGAGTGAAGTGTCATGAAACAATGTGTGTATAGTGTGTGCAGTGACTGATAGTGAAGCATGAGTGAACAATGTGGCATTACATTATTTAATAAGTTATTTGTAAAAAAAGTACTGTATATCAGGAGTAAATCTAATGATTGTCTCTAACTAGAAATCTGTAAATATATGTGTATACGAATTAGCTTATTTTAAATTGATCTAAATTTGTAAATACCTTGACATATCCTATATCCTTGTAAAAAGAGATCTACAGATGAATAAATTTACTACTTCTTCTACTAGTACTACTAGATCATACCATAAACTCTGAAAGTTAAAACTCGTACTAATGCCTTGCGGAATGAAGTTACATCATTGCAGTAAAAAGAATGTTAGACTGTCAAGTCACTACTATCACTACTAATTACTGTCTGTTTCGTTTGCATGTCCTATTATTTTCCACCCATACTGTCATTTCAGCAGGCCGAGTGTGACGAAAATTACAAATATTTATGTTGCGAAAACATGCTGACCGATTTTACACACATTGATTTGCTACAAAAATTGAACTTTTTCTGAATTACGGCAGTTTTTCTTCTGGTAAATAACGAAAATTCTTATTTTTAACAATTGTTACAAAACACTTGGTACTGCTCAGATTAAACTTACTGTTAACGAATTTTAATTTACTGTAGTCCATTCACAGTATTGTCGTCCACCTTATGGCCGTCGGTAGATACTGAAGTTGAGATTTTGTTGTGTTTTAGTTCTGTCAAAAAGTACAGAAACATTCAGTGGATCCTTACGATATTAAAGTATATCAATTCAAGTTAATTATGAAGGAAGGTGAAACAGGTGACATAATCAGATCTCGAATGATGTTCAAGAGTAAAGGAATATATTTGCGCAATGTATGTGTCTTACATATTCTGTACATGTAGGTATTCTGAGTAAAGTATGGAAATATGAGAAAACAATTTCTACTTAATTATTGATGAAGTTAAATTTTGTTAGGTGATTCAGAGAAACACTTGACACAAGCCAGTGCTACTTAAATGAGCATTAGTACTTACAGGACTTAAAACCACTTATGATGGGGAGAACTGTCTAACTACCACTAAGTAGGCTAAAGTAGTAGCTACAACAGATCTGAAGGTATGAAGATTTATGTCAAAAAACCCAGAAGCAGAAAATCGCAACATCTCCAGAGGAAGATCGAACACATCCGTCGCGTTACACCTTCTGAGCAGCACCCGCACCCTCGCCAGGGTGTGTCCCGTCTTGACAGCTCGCTCCACTGCAGAAGAACACGCCCAGCACATGAAGAGCAGGTAGCTGACAGTCAGCGCTAGTGAGAAACACATATACGAAAGTACCTCTCTCCTGAAAGCCGGCGGTAATCCCAGTGTATCGTTTACCACCATTATCGTGTACATCAGAAAGAGTATGACGATAGCGTGGAATAGGAAACCTGATACCAAAGCAGGACCAAAGTGTTGTGAGCAGAGGAGCCCCGATCTATGCAGGAGCATCCTGGCGCGCTGCAGCTTCCGCAGAATGTCCCCAGCTGACGCTGACAGTATCGGTGGCAATGCTCGTGTCAGCGCCTGATCCAGGTCAGCGTCAGAGGCGACCGGTGGCTGGACACACTTCAACATCAGCGCCCTGACGGCACCCAGCCTGTGTCTCACCGTTAGCACTATTCCCAGGAACTGTGAGTGCCACAGCAGGGAATAGGCCGTCAGCCAGAAGAATGTCAAGCCTCTCAGCTGAACAAGTCCTCCAAATACACTGCACGCCGTAGGAATGACAGCGACAAGCATAATAATTCCCGACGAGACCGTTGCCAGGATCCGGGTTCGAGCATGGATTCTTCTGACGTGGAGGTCATCAAGGCGCGACAGTAAAAAGTCCACCGAGGCCAAGTGATCGATTACTTCATTTAGATACCTGTTCCCTGTTATTACTGAAGTAAGTACCATTGTAGCAGATTCTATCCAATTGAGCCACGTAATCGACTTGTGCAAGTGGCTGGTTGCTGTCAGTTTCTGTAGGTTAGGATTTACACAACCACCTCCATAGCTGCATAATGTACCAAGGACTACTGTTGCAGCTAGCCACGATAACGAGACGATGAAGCTAATTATCTTGCTGTGTTGACATTTGGGGAGAAATGATGCCGATACCATGATTTGACAGGCAACTGGAGCTAGGCCACATATTTGGCTCACAATATACAGTGGACTGATGGCTTGTCTGAAGCCATTGTCTTTGTGTAGTACGTAGATGTCAGACATATTCTGCAGAGGTACTTCCGCCCAACGATTACAATATCTGTTCCTGTCTTCGAGTATTAGCAAAACAGCAGCAAATCAATAGCTCCACTTATACTTTACCATCACAAAAATCTGGTCTCTTTTAACCAGTTTTTAATGTCGCATTCTAGTAATGTACAAATACAATATGGAATACTTTTAAAACGTGTTCATCGTAACCAAGAACGTAATGTTTTCATATAGCTATACTATCTGAAGGAGACGACCACTAAAGCTCATATCAGCCATACTGTAGCACTGCACAACATTCTAAAGTGGCCATTCTGCCTAATGCAGTATCGATCGATAGCAAGGCGTTTCAATTAAGAAAATTAACTCTCATTCACTAGTGAACATTGTCATCAACCAAACGATCTGACCGTAATTGTCATACTGAGCATACGGGAGGGCTGCTAATTTATCATTTACTTTTTTATAAAGTTGCTCTTAGCCATTATAGTAAATATTGATTGAAAGTTCTCTTTCTTTTCTGATAGTCCGTAGTGTGTATAGCGGTTTTTATAACAAATTTATTTTTACACCAACAACTTGAATTACAAAGTAGCACGACGTTGTCTTCAGTAAGACTCGTGAGGCCAACTATGTTAAATGCGTCTTTCCGTTTGTGCCAGGTCCTTCCTCGCCATTGCGTAGTACCGAAAAATATGCAATGCCGAGTCTCGGTGAGACTTGTGGAGCGAGGACAAGTTACCTCGTTTGCTCAAGCGTAGCTTTTCCACAGGTGTTAATAAGTACTGTGATATCAGCAAAATATATATGCAGTAAAACTGTAGTAAAGATACTTTACGATTATAGAACAGTGCTATACATAACATTATCTAACGATATGTCGACATTTAATATGTTTCAGTTAGTTTATTTGTAAATTTACATTAGGTAGTAGGTTTATCTACTAACTCGCTTGTGTTCAGTTATTCTCCTTATCTTCAAAGGAGAACAAAAATGCTTCACTTTGAGCCACATGAACGGCACGATCCTGACACATTCGCGATTCTGTGAGGACGTTGTGTGTAAAAAGCTAATCATTTGCATATCACAGCATCTTATTCCTGTCAGCTACATTTCGCGTCTGTAGCACGTCGTCTTCGTGGTATAGCAATTTTAGTGATCAGTGGTATATTTCTGCCGTAGAAGTCTGAGTCGGTTAACGCTCGTTTTACACTTCTCGCAAACGTGACGTTATTTTGACATCGAAAACAATATCGACGACCACATGGTTGGCTATCGACTTTCGTTACCGGCCTCTCACAAGGTCTCATTCGAGCGTACCCAAAATTTTATAGAAACACGTCATTCTTCTAGTGATTTATTATAATTGCTACTATAATAAAATGTCACGCAATGATTCGTCGACGGTTACTGTCTAAACAGAGTACCAGAGTACTCTCTTAGGAATGAGCTATTATTGTCAATACTTTACAAATTAAGAATGAAACGCACTTGTTTTATATTTTGCAGTATGCCGTCTCAATGTAACACACCACTGGAAATTAATCACAAACACATCCATTTGTTTTTGTCTATCTTGTACAGTTTAGAGGTTATTAATGTTCAAAGTTGGGAAATTATCTTCATACCGACTGCTACAACCCATGTTCTACGTGTTGTCCATCCCGTGCAATGCACAACTGTAGTCGCCTCAAACACTCTGACTGCACGCAGAGGAGTATGTCTTCTGCAATTTGGTCACAGGCGTGTTGTATGCGTTCCTCCAGGTGTCTCAGATCACGGATGCTCTCAGCATACACTATCTGCTTAAGAGGGGCGTTAAGTCAGCGGATCTGGGCGGCCACTCCACGGGACCATGGCCACCAATCCACTTCCCTGGCAGTTGTTCCTCCAACCATTCACAGACACAAATGCCATAGTGTGGAGGGGCTCCATCTTGCTGAAAATAAGATGGAAAAATTCCGTCATCGTTCAGTGTGGAAGGGAACACAAGGTCCTGCTGCAGCATCAGATACTGTGGTGCAGTTAAGCTGTTGTAAATGAAAAATGGCCCAATGATGCGGATGTGCCATATGCTACACCACACGAACGAAGGCTGGTTGACCCCATTAGTAATTCCCGTGTGCATGTTACACCAAAAACCGTTGCAAAAGAGGCTTACTAAATGTGATACACGTTTAAGGAATTTCTTAACTATATGTCTCTTCATCTGTAACAGCTCAGGGCTTTCAAATAAATGTACTGGCCCTACAACACAAAATTCAGAAAGACGGTTCGAAAGCTGTTATGAGACTTGATCATAATCACTACTTGGTGACTGTTATACTTCGATATCAGAAGTAATCCATTTTTAGGAAAAATAAAACACGTTATGGCAGAATGAGACATATGATGCGTACTAAGCTCTGTAAGGTTAACACGAGGAATAAACTAAAAATTGTAGCTAGTTCGGACTGTAGGCCGCCACTCACTCACAGAAATAACTGAAAATTTAAGAGTAAACTGGCATACTAGTAGTACATACATTTTAGTAAGTGCATAATAAATGTCGAAGGAAAACGTCAAAATACGTCAAGAAAGACAGGTTTTGGGAAGAGACAGAAAATAAAAATTCCTGTGAATTCGTTCTAAAAGCTTCCCTGGAAAATGACAGAAATTGTACAAAAGAGCAGGCGTTATCATTTTGAAGGTGTTAGAAGAGATATTGGTCCTTACTGAAGCAACTGTTGAATCAGTGATCATCACGAAAGAAAGGGATACAAAGAGGTACATAATTTTCAACTTCAGTAAACTCGATAAACAAAAATACGACTACTTTCACTAAAACTCCGCAGGCTTCACTTTTGCATTTTAATATACAGTTACTAAAATACTGAGAGTAATACGCAATCCGACATTTTGGATTTATTGCTGTGGCCTTGCTCAGTGTTTTGGTTATTTTTTCTGGAATGGGAGCTCCTGCTAGTTCACAAGGTCACCGATGTGTGGTGTTTCGTGCCACTCCTATGTGGGTGAGGGGAAATACAGGGCGAGTCAAAAGTCCTTGGACACCTTCATAAGTTGGAAGATTAAAGGGAAAATTGAAATGTGATGATGGGAACATACATTTGACGTTGGGCTGTAACTTTTGGAGTGAATGTCATTTATGGCCGCCTTCTTGAAATCCGCCATTTTGGATTCAAGTCATTTTTTTAAATGGGAAGGGGGGTGTATGACACATAAAATAACACTCGTCTGAGCTCTGGAATTGAGTGGTATAATTTGTTTTAGTCTATCTTGTACAGTTTAGAAGTTATTAATGATCAAAGTTACCTTGATACTGACTCACGTCTCTCTTTGTTCCAGGTGATCTAAAATGGATCTGACACGTGAACAGAAGATCAACATCATCCCCATATCAGGGGAACGCGGCTACCGAACAATAGCAGCTGACTACAACAGACGGCACCCAGACAGAGAACCGGTATGGCACAGCACGGTGGCTCACGTGATCACCAAATTCCGGGAGACGGGCTCTGTTCACGATAGGGCAGGTAGTGGGAGACCAAGGGCTGCCACGAATGAGGAAAATCGGTTGTTGCGTCGTTTGCGAAAAGTCCTAAACGAAGTATCCGTCATGTGGCCCTAGCATGCGGAATAAGCCAAATCTCCATTGTCCGGATACTGCACACCAATAAGTGGCATCCTTACAAGTTGCAGATGCAACATTGACTTAATGAGGATGATCCCGATCGCCTGTGGGCTACTGAACAATACGAACTGGATCCTTCGTTTGCTAAGGGCATAGTGTTCAGCGACGAGGGGTATTTCACTTTGAATGGGGAGGTTAATCGACATAATTGTCGATACTGGACTGACGCAAATCCGAGCTGGGTTGCCCCAATTCGAGAACATAGTCCAGCGAAGGTGTTGGTGTGGTGTAGCATATGGCACATCCGCATCATTGGGCCATTTTTCATTTACAACAGCTTAACTGCACCACAGTATCTGATGCTGCAGCAGGACCTTGTGTTCCCTTCCACACTGAACGATGACGGAATTTTTCCATCTTATTTTCAGCAAGATGGAGCCCCTCCACACTATGGCATTTGTGTCTGTGAATGGTTGGAGGAACAACTGCCAGGGAAGTGGATTGGTGGCCATGGTCCCGTGGAGTGGCCGCCCAGATCCGCTGACTTAACGCCCCTCTTAAGCAGATAGTGTATGCTGAGAGCATCCGTGATCTGAGACACCTGGAGGAACGCATACAACACGCCTGTGACCAAATTGCAGAAGACATACTCCTCTGCGTGCAGTCAGAGTGTTTGAGGCGACTACAGTTGTGCATTGCACGGGATGGGCAACACGTAGAACATGGGTTGTAGCAGTCGGTATGAAGATAATTTCCCAACTTTGAACATTAATAACCTCTAAACTGTACAAGATAGACAAAAACAAATAGATGTGTTTGTGATAAATTTCCAGTGAAGTGTTACATTGAGACGGCATACTGCAAAATATAAAACAAGTGCGTTTCATTCTTAATTTGTAAAGTATTGACAATAATAGCTCATTCCTAAGAGAGTACTCTGGTACTCTGTTTAGACAGTAACCGTCGACGAATCATTACGTGACATTTTATTATAGTAGCAATTATAATAAATTACTAGAAGAATGACGTGTTTCTTTAAAATTTTGGGTACGCTCGAATGAGACCTTGTGAGAGGCCGGTAACGAAAGTCGATAGCCAACCATGCGGTCGTCGATATTGTTTTCGATGTCAAAATAACGTCACGTTTGCGAGAAGTGTAAAACGAGCGTTAACCGACTCAGACTTCTACGGCAGAAATATACCACTGATCACTAAAATTGCTACACCACGAAGACGACGTGCTACAGACGCGAAATGTAGCTGACAGGAATAAGATGCTGTGATAGGCAAATGATTAGCTTTTCAGAGGATTCAGACAATGTTGGCGCTTGTGGCGACACCGAAATTGTGCTGACCTGAGGAAAGTTTCCAACCGATTTCTCGTACACGGAGAGCAGTTGACCGGCGTTGCCTGGTGAGACGTTGTTGTGATGCCTCGTGTAAGGAGGAGAAATGCGTACCATCACGTTTCCGACTTTGATAAAGTTCGGATTGTAGCCTAGCGCGATTGCGGTTTCTCGTATCGCGACATTGCTGTTCGCGGTGGTCGAGATCCAATGAATGTTAGCAAAATATAGAATCGGTGGGTTCAGGAGGGTAATACGGAACGCCGTGCTGGATCCCAATGGCCTCGTATCATAGCAGTCGAGATGACAGGCATCGCAGTGAACGCACGTTGGAAACGTGTATTCATCATCGCCATACTGGCGTATCACTCGACGTGATGGTTTGGGGTGCCATTGGTTACACGTCTCGGTCACCTCTTGTTCGCATTGACGGCACTTTGAACAGTGGACGTTACATTTCAGATGTGTTACGACCCGTGGCTCTACCCTTCGTTCGATCCCTGTGAAACCCCACATTTCAGCAGGATAATGCAGGACCGCATGTTGCAGGACCTGTACGGGCCTTTCTGGATACAGAATAGTTCGACTGCAGCCCTGGCCAGTACATTCTCCAGATCTCTCACCAATTGAAAACGTCTGGTCAATGGTGGCCGAGCAACTGACTCGTCACAATATGCCAGTCACTACACTTGATGAGCTATGGTATCGTGTTGAAGCTGCGTGGGCAGCTGTACCTGTACACGCCATCCAAACTCTGTTTGCCTCGATGCTCAGGCGTATCAAGGCCACTATTACGGCCAGAGGTGGTTGTTCTGGGTACTGATTTCTCAGGATCGATGCACCCAAATTGCATGAAAATGTAATTACATGTCAGTTCTTGTAAAATATATTTGTCCAATGAATACCCGTTTATCATCTGCATTTCTTCTTGGTGTAGCAATTTTGATGACCAGTAGTATATTAATAGAACAGCGTAATCAGGTTTTGGAAGATTAAGGTCAGTTCAGTTCGAATCCTCCAACAGTGCAGATGGAATTATAGTGTCAACTAGTAGCGCGACATTTGTACCGACTATAAGAAAAATATATTTAAGACAGCAAAATATGAAGAATTCTTTAATTTAAAAAACGTGACGTGGGGATCTGTAACAGATCCAAGTAAAAGGATACATGAGGCGAGCCTGTGACGTCACAAAATACAGTCAACGCAAAAAAATAAAAATATAAAAAAAATGCAGTCAGACGAAGACATTACAATTTGGTGACCTATGCGTCCAACGAGGTCTGATGAAGGAAGCAAAAAAATACATTTAATTAAGAGAAAAAGAATTGATTCACAACAGAAAACTCGTCAAAATGCATGAAAGAAAGTTATAGTTTTGTAGTCTGTGAATGAATAAATTATTTATTATTTGGCAAGGTAACTTTTGAGACTTTTGTGGACAGGTGAAATGAATAAATTACAGGTAAACTATATTTGGCAGTACAGAACAATATGTAAGGAACAGTATTCCGTCAATAGCGCGAGATATATAGATTTCAAAGAGAAAATGAGGACTGTTACGAAATTATCGTTCGTATCCACGAGCAACCAGCCATAAATGAATTGATGCAAAAGAAATGTTTCCAGGAGTGCTTGTAGTCTAGCTGGAGGTTTGAGTCGACAACATCGTTTCTCAGAGGAGCAGCAACGACGGTTATTATTTTTCGAGCGACCTGGACAACACGTAGCTCTGCTCCGACAAACTCACGAGGTGCCTGGCAGATGGGCGATGGCGTAAATGACTCGCCACGTTGACTTCACTAACCACTGGTGGGTTTCGCAATTCCTAGTGGGGTGAAGGCTGGATACGGTTAGATTAATTAATAGCACAATACATTATTAGTTGTTGGTGTAACTGTGACGTGTGTTTTTATGTGACGAAGAGGGACCGAGTAATTGTTGGGTACTATATTTCATTCATGTGAACCATATGCCAATAATAACTAGGAAATTGGAAGAGCAATTTCCAGAAATTTAGAAGGAGTTTAGAGAACTGTTAAATGCTAAAATAGTACAAAAGCGTGCTGAATTTACGTTAGACGGTGAGCACAGTAATACTAAGACCTATTAGAATAACACAGACATAGAGGAACATATTGCCAGGTCCAGAATGGAAAAGAATCAAATAGACAAAATGACAACTCAGTTATGTGAGAAGGTAAGTGATTTCCTGGAAAAATCGCATTCAGATATGCAGACGCAGTGTAACACACTTAGGAATGAGCTACGAGATTTGGATGTAACCAGTTACGTCTAATGACTTAAGCCTAAAGTATCAGTAATGCCAACAGGTTTTACCGTTTAAAAAGGCAAATGTGCCAGAATTTTTGGGTATTAAGGAGCATCTATTAGGCAAACACTAATTTTTTTAGTATCTTAGACGCAATGACAATTTCCGAGGGTCTATCGTCCCTAGAATTTCCTTGAAGAAGTTGGAGGAAGAAGTTATTTAACTGCTTTAGCAAAAGGTACAGGAAGAAATCGGTTGGTCAGTCGGTCGTTTGACTCAGAAAATATGGAAGAAGATATTAGGAAATTACGGTATGAACTGACAAACATCAAGAATAATATTGTCAATAGTAGACAGAATTAGTTTTTCTAATGGAAACCCTAGAAGTATATCACTTCGATAAAGGTACTAATGTAACCAAGCAATTCCCCACGTTTAAACCAGATGAAAGATACATTCTATGCATTTTTAAGAGCGTTTAGAAAATCGTTACCTAAACGTTGGGACCACAGCATAGTGTTGACTTGAGTTATCTCGAAGGTGATGCAGCTGAGTGGAGAACAGCCCACGCGGGGGAACTTAATTCTGGGGATGACTTCGAGGAAACTCGGTTAAATGAACAGATAGAGGCACAGTTTGGTAAACCAAAAAAGAAACAAATGGCTAAAATAAATTTAGCGATGAGAAGTCCATAGTGGATCGATGAGCCCTTGAACTACAGCTGTTCGAGTAAGCACGAACCAGCCACCATTTGGTAGAGAAGAACCATCGCACTTTGAACTAGTAGATGATTTTCATCCCTAGTCCGCACCATTAGACATTCCACCACGTTTATGCTAAAAATTCCGCTGAACAAAATCAACAATCCTTCCTGCTGATTTCCTTCACAATTTTGGTGTGTGGCTTGAAATAATGTGTGCCTGTCCAGTGCAGCGTTTTATGTCCTGAGTGAGCCTGTGGTGGCTAATTACAGGCACGAACAGTCAGGGTTATGTACAATGGAGGTCTTAGCACAGTATCGGAACTAGGCATGTCCTCAAAGAGGGAGACACGCATTAGTGACACGGGTGGTGTTCGATCTTAGAAGAAGCTCTCTCAAAGAGATCTCTCTGAGCAGAGTCTTTGTAGTACGTCATTTACACCCGTCTATAGACATGGAAGAGATTATCTCGCTCATCTATCATAGAATGCCCAAATAGATGAGAAGTCTGTTGTTGACTGGACCAGAAGTTAATATCAAGCTCTTTCCCGTAATGTTGACTGCATTAGACGATATTCAGAAGGACTGAACGTCGCTAATGAGGACCAACACAGCATAAGTAATAATGGTAGTAATCACTGCAACAGAACTGGTTCCGAGGACGGGTGAGCGAAACGAAGAAACACAGGTTACTCTCGCTGGCAGTCTTACAAGTTGCAAAAAGAGATATTATCTGTCCACAGCAGTCGAAAGTATATGTCTTTGCCAAGGAGTATCGTGTGGCAGAGTAGGATTATCAAAGTAGTCATGCAGTTTTGGATTACTAAGAATAATCTTACTGATGCAGACGCCGTTATCTCGCCGTTATCTCGGCTGTTTCCGAATCATATTTAACGTTCTAAAAAAAGAGAATGGAATTAGAAGCTTCTCTTGTAACTGCCATCAGAATCAAAGAAGGCCAAATCCTGTTAATACGTAGGTGTTATTAACATGGTCTACCCAATGGGTTACGAGGTTTCAGCCAGCCCTTATAGTGTGGTAACTATGGATACATATTTTATTAAGAGCTGACTGATTGAGTCGCATAGAGACAGCAACGCAGAGAAAGCGGGAGGGTTTACATAAACGTAGGCAGAAGAGTATCTGTGGGTTCACGAAGTATGGTCTGGGGATCTGCGGATATGGATTTTCAACTCCCTGAGACCTTGGTCGAGCGTAAGTAGATGGGACTCCATAGGCCGGAAAGCGTTCCGACCAAAAAATTCTCATATATCCGTAGCCTCTCAAAAAGGAAGGAAATGCTATGTAATAAATTGCACAACATGACAGTAATAAATTTCTCGATTAAAGTTACTGATTTGCTCCTAGTCCGAGATCATCCAAGACTGCACATGATAGAGAAGAGGATTTCAAAGTTCTACCTTCGTTCTGTTGCACCTTCGTTATGTCGCAAGCGTGATAGCAGATCATTCCTGACACAGGCACAGGCGCCGAATGGGAATTAAAAAATATCGGGAGAATAAAGGCATCTACACTATGTGATCAAAAGTATCCAAACACCCTCAAAAACATACGTTTTTCATATTAGATGCATTGTGCTGCCACCTACTGCCGGGTACTCCATATCAGCGACCTCAGTAGTCATTAGACATCGTGAGAGAGCAGAATGGGGCGCTCCGCGGATCTCACGGATTTCGAATGTCGTCAGGTGATTGGGTGTCACTTGTATCATACGTCTGTACGCGAGATTTGCACACTCACAAACATCCCTGGGTCCACTGTTTCCGATGTAATAGTGAAGTGGAAACGTGATGGAACACGTACAGCACAAAAGCGTACAGGCCACCCTCGTGTGTTGAGTGACAGAGGTCGCCGACAGTTGGAGAGGGTCGTAATGTGTAATACGCAGACAACTATCCAGACTATCACACAGGAATTCCAAACTGAATCAGGGTAATGTGTAATTCGCAGACAACTATCCAGACTATCACACAGGAATTCCAAACTGCATCAGGATCCACTGCAATAATATGACAGTTAGGCAGGAGGTGAGAAAACCTGGATTTCATGGTCGAGCGGCTGCTCATAAGCCACACACTACGCCAGTAAATGCTAAACATTGCCTCGCTTGGTGTAAGGAGCATAAACATTGGACCATCGAATAATGGAGAAATGTTTTGTGGTGTGACGAATCAAGTACACAATGTGGCGATATGATGGCAGGGTGTGGGTATGGCGAATGCCTGGTGAACGTCATCCGCCAGCGTTTAGTGCCAGCAGTAAAATTCGGAAGCGGTGGTGTTTCGGTGCGGTCGTGTTTTTCATGGCGTGGCACTACCACAGCACAGGCCTACACTGATGTTTTAAGCACCTTCTTGCTTCCCACTGTTGAAGAGCAATTCGGGGATGGTGATTGCATCTTTCAGCACAATCGAGCACCTGTTCATAATGCACGGACTGTTGCGGAGTGGTTACACGACAATAACATCCCTGTAAAGGACTGGCCTGCACATTGTCCTGATCTGAATCCTATAGAACACTTCTAGGATGTTTTGGAACGCCGTCTTTGTGCCAGGCCTCACCGACCGACATCGATACCCCTCCTCAGTGCAGCACTCCGTGAAGAATGGACTGCGATCCCCCAAAATAGCTTCCATCACTTGACTGAACGTATGTCTGCGAGAGTGGAAGCTGTCAGCAAGGCTAAGGGTGGGCGAACACTCTGGTACCGCTCGCCGCGGAATTTCAATCCCCACCAGACGAAATGGACGTCGAAGACCCCTAGAGGTCTCCGCACCATCACCACAGTAAGCTGTGGCTGCGCGCGCCTCCTGGCCCACATTTAATGTGAGGGCGCCACAGTGGAACACGTGGTGCCGGCGGCCAATAGCGGCGCCCCTGATCATTTATTATAGCGCCGGCCTCTCGCTCAGCCGACCAGTCTAATCTTGTGTACGTCTCTGGACATGTCGCCTCGCCTTAGACAGCGTATTTACTTTCTTGTTCTGTGTACGAGTGGACGTAGTTGTCTAGTTAGGTTTCCTTGTGAATCCGTTGTTTCGATCTTGTTGTTCGTAAGGTCGTGTCCGTCCTCTCCCATGTGTGTTGTTGTTCGTGGGCCGCTCTTCGGGTCCCACCGCGCTCTCTGTCACTTCAACACCGCGACCGTTCGTCGCAGTTACAACGAACCGATGGAGTGCGCCACCAACTTTTAAGTCATTTTTAGCCAGGTTTCCGGCTACTTTTGATCACTTAGTGCATTAATACAAGAATCATCGCTCTTCTTCTATCTGTCCCGGCCATGCAACAAGTGGTAGAATGATAAGTCGTATTTGGTGTAGTGAGTAATGTTCTTTTGTGTGTGTAGCACATCAGATCCATTTTTTTAAATGTACTGTGCAGAGAATGCGAAAATATAATTTTACAAACTTTTTCAAGACGGTTAATATTGTCACGGTAACCTTGAAATAAAGAGAAGGAAAACGACTTTGGCAGTAGAAGGGTTGCTGAAAAGATCGGGAAGAGCCCCTACTTCGGTTAGAAAAGGAAGCTGCAGGTACGGGTTCATGACCTGACTTGCGTTACGTAGGAAAGAGTGGTAACAACAGTGTGGTATCCGTTCAACTTAGAGAGGAATGCACCCTCCAACAGAATTCCATTGAGTGGCAGATTTCAAAGTGAGCATAGATACCCCTCCTTCGCGCTTTAAGTACCGCAAAAGGAAGATATGATCAAAAGATCGAGATCCTTTCTCTAATAAGCGATATGTTTGTTAAATTCTATGAGGAGAGTGAACACAATCGCTTTACACATAGACCAATAACCTTTCGAGAACAAACTAGCCCATACGGTTTATGAGCCGAAATCGTCCACGGAATGAGGGAAGTGATATACGGATAGCGTATGTTACGTATTATAAAACTAGGACAAAAAAATAAAGGCAAGGTAAAAATTGAAGCATTTACAGAAACCCGATCACTTTCAGAAGCGCCGAGAGGAAAACGTGATAGAGACCAACTGCTGATACCCAAAGGGATATACAAATATCAACATCTGGAGTTCTTGAGTGGGATTCAGTATCAGATGTCAAGCAGGAAAGGGAATGAGAAGAGGATGTACCCAGCCAAGGGAATCCATTTTGACAACCAACTGCTGTCTGTCAAGAAGATGACGTTGATTTTTACAGCCGGGTAGGGCAGCGACCGAAGGAAAATGAGAGGAACAGTAAACATTGAATATTTTCTGAGGAAATTTTGTTTCGAAAAGCAGTTTTTCTCGTAACAGCATGTGCAGTCAGGGTAGTGGATGTGGAGCAGGGAAATAACAGTGAAGAGGCTAAAGACGCAACTCAGTTCTTTTCGACTTCGCACAGATGGAGTAGGAGTATAGAATTAACAGTTTAGAATGTAGAATTAAGAAAAAAAGATGACAGATTTCGTTTGCTAGCTAATACTGCCTTGCTTTTGACAATTTAGTTTGTTTGACATTAAATGGGGTGCTTGGTGCTGATGAAAGGAATGTCGTTAGGGAGAGAGTTGTTGCAGACGAAGTATGTGTTGTTACGTATATATCCTCAGCGTGAAAAATTTAATTTTTTGAGAAGGAAAAAGGTAGAGCTCGTGATTCAGTGACAATTGCGTCATCATTCCCTAAAAGGAAAGCCCTCTGTCTGCAGGTCACAAGTGGCCCGTCGGGACCATCCGACCGCCGTGTTATCCTCAGCAGAGGATGCGAATAGAAGGGGAGTGTGGTCAGCACGATGGTTTTTTTGACCGGGGCCGGTACTATTCTGCCGAGTAGCTCCTTAATTTGCATCACGAGGCTTAGTGCACCTCGAAAAGTGGCTACAGCGCATGGCAGCCAAGATGGTCACCCATCCAAGTGCCGGCGACGCCCGACAGGGCTTAACTTCGGTGATCTGACGGGAAGCGGTGTATCCACAGCGGCAAGGCCGTTGCCCATAAAAGAAAAGGGAGTAAAAATAAACAGTACTAGTTGTCACACTAAATCATTGATTCTTGGTTTAGAAGGACATACCCAAATACTAAGTACACTCAGGAAAAAAAGAAATCGCAGTTCCAAGAAATAATTCTGCGACATAAACGAAAGTTGGCAGGCATCTTTCCGAAAGTCAATGTCTGTTCAAATTCCGCCCCAGTCGCTTTAGAGTGTCGCTATGAGGACGCAGGTCAGGTTTCCTTTACATACAAGCTGGAACGGTCGTGAGCGTTATTTTTATTAGGGACTGGACGTGGTAAGTTGATGTTAGCAATGAATGCCTTTAAGGCGACAAAGGCACCATTATCAACACCTCACTGAATTTGAATGGGGTGGCGTACTAGGGCTACCAGAAACTGGATATTTCTCCTGCGATGTTGCAGAAACACTCGGCTGAAATGAAGCACAGTACTTGATTGCTGGCAGGAGTGTGCTCAAAAATCAGCGGTCGCAACAATAGTGGGCTCCAGACGGCCACATTGTACTATTGAGAGGGAACACCATCGTGTGCGGCGTATGGCTCTGGCGCATAGTTCTACATCTGCTGCAGGAATTTGAGCAGCAGTCGACACCACAGTGACACGATTAGCTGTTACAAGCCGATTACTTCAAGGACATTTCCCTGCCAGAAACCCTGTAGCTTGCGTATCACTGACCCCAAACCACCGCCATTTCCACTTCAGTTATGTCAAGTGAGAGTTTACTGGGGGGGAGGATAGAGGTCTGTTGTGTTTTCTGATGACAGCTAGTTCTAGCTCGGTGCCAGTGATGGCCATTTGCTGGGTAGAAGGAGGCGGGTTTAGGGCCTGCAGCCGACCTTTCTGTGTGCTAGACCCACTGCACCTACGTACAGAACTGCGCTCTGGTTTGAGATTTTGTATGACAGCAGGAGCTCTCTCGTCATTATACCATGTACCGTAACTGCAAATTTATTTGTACGCCACTCTGGTGATTCGATCCGTTTCGCTGCCATTCATGAAGAGCGTTCCAGCGGGTGCGTTCCATCATAATAACGCTCGCCCTCATACAGCAGTTGTAACCCTACACGCTCTACAAAGCATGTTGCCTTGGCCTGCTGGATCACCACATCTGTCCCCAGTAGAGCGAATATGGGACATCATTCGATGACAACTGCAGCGTCAGCCACCAACAACACTAACAGTCCCTGTATTGACTGATCAAGTGCTACGGGCATGGAACTTCATCCCACAAACTGACATCTGACTCCTGTACAACACAATGGATGCATTTTTCGATGCTCGAATTTAACATTGTGACGATTACACTGATTGCTAATGTACTAACATTTGACATCTGCAGTGGCTTATCTCACATTTACACTAGCCTGTGATATTGCAACGTTAATCACTTAAACCTAGACAAATGGATTCCCGAAGTTTCGTTACTCTACATTATTTATTTCTTGGTGATGAGATTTTTTCGCCCCAGGGAAGTACAAATTGGTGCAGAATATATGTTACACTGTCAAAAAAATAATTCTAAATCAGATGAGAATAATGGAAATACAGAAGAACAGATTGCCAAATCCAGAATTGAAAAGAATCAAATAAACGAAACGAAAACTGAATTATGTCGAAACGTAAATGATTTCTTGAAACAAGTACATTCTGATATAGAAACACTGTGTGACATAGTTAGGAATGAGCTACCAGAACTGGAAGTAACCAGTTCTATCAAATGACTGAAGTATGACTTATCAGTAAACTCAACGGATTTTACCGTTCAAAGAGGCTAACGTGCAAGAATTTGCAGCTATTAAAGAGCATCTAAGAGACAAGCACAAATTTTTTATCTCTTAGACACAATGAAAGATTCCGAGCGATATAGTACCAAGAATTTCCATGTAGAAGTTAAGGAACTAGTTAGTGATCAGTTTAGCAAAAGGAAAAGGAAAAATATCGGTTCGTCATTGGGTTTACTTCATCTTCACTTGACTCAGGAAATATGGAAAAAATTTAGGAAATTATGGTATGAGCCGGAGAAAATGAAGAACAATATTATTAATAGTGGACAGAATAAGTTGTTCCAATGGAAACTCCAGGCCATTTTCGCTTGGCTTACGATGCTAATGAAACAGAGCGATTCCCCAATTTTACACCGAATGAAGGATAGATTCTATGTAGTGTTAAGACCGTTTAGGAAATCGTTACCCAAACGTTGGGTCGACAGCATAAAGTTGGTTTAATTATAGTTCTCTCGAAAGTAATGCATCGGAGCGAAGGACAGCCCACGCAGTGGAATTCTTGGATTGACTCTGAGGAAACGAGGGTAAATAAACAGGCACAGGATAGTAAACTAAAAAGAAATTGAGATATTAAATAAATTAAGAGATGGGGAGTGTACAGTGAATTGATGAGCCTCAGAACTATAGCTGTTCCAGTTAGCTCGATTCAGCATCCATTTGGTAGAGAAGAACCGTCGCATTTAGGACAAATACAGGAGTTTCTTCCTTAGCTCATAGAATTCCTTAACAATTATGATAAAAATTCCGCTGGACAAATTCACCAATCTCTAGTTGATTTTGTTGACAATTTTGATGTGTGGTATGAAACAATACACGCCTGTCCCTGACAGCATTGGATGTAAAAGTGAGTCGTGTTGGCAGATTTTAGGCATGTACTGTCAGGTTATGTACTCTTGAGTTCCTAGCACACTAAAGGTGTTACTAGCGCACTACTGGAACTGGACTTATCAACGGAGAGGGAGACAAGCAATAGTGGCCAGGTCAGTGTACAATGCGGGAGGAAGTTCTCTCAAACAGATTTTCCTGAGCAAGGTCTTTGAAGTGCACCACTTACAGCTGTCTAGAGATTAGATTATCCTACTCATCTGTATGAGAATGTCCAAGTAGGTGAGAAGACTGTTGCTGTTAGAACCAGTAACAAAAATCAGGCAGTCTCCCGAAATACTACCCGCATTAGACGATTTTCATGGGGAGCGAACATCATTAATTAGGAACAACACAGCATAAGTACCCAACTGCAAACCCTCCGCAGTCAAACGAAAGCAAGATGTAGTGGGTTGACAAATCAATCGCGTAGAAGCAAAACTAGTAATTACTGCAACAGGACTGGTTCCGATCACTAGTGGTGGAAACTAAGAAGTGTAGGTCTCTCTCGCTGGCTGGACACACTTCAACATCAGCACTCTGACGGCACCCAACCTGTGTCTCACCGTCAGCACTATTCCCAGGAACTGTGAGTGCCACAGTAGGGAGTAGGCCATCAGCCAGATGTATGTCAAGTCTCTCAGCTGAAAAAATCCTCCAAACACACTGCACGCCGTAGGAATGACAGCGACAAGCACAGCAATTCCCGACGAGACCGTTGCCAGGATCCGGGTTAGAGCATGGATTCTTCTGACGTGGAGATCATCACTGCGCGACAGTAAAAAGTCCACTGAGGCCAAGTGATCGATTACTTCATTTAGATACCTGTTCCCTGTTATTACTGAAGTAAGTACCATTGTAGCAGGTTCTATCCAATTGAGCCACGTAATCGACTTGTACAAGTGGCTGGTTGCTGTCAGTTTCTGTATGTCAGGATGTACACAACCACCTCCATAGCTGCATAATGTACCAAGGACTACTGTTGCAGCTAGCCACGATAACGAGACGATGAAGCTAATTATCTTACTGTGTTGACATTTGGGGAGAAATGATGCCGATACCATACTTTCACAAGTAACTGGAGCTAGGCCACATATTTGGCTCACAACATACAGTGGCCTGATGGCGTGTCTAATGCCACTGTCTTTGTGTAGAACGTAGATGTCAGACATATTCTGCAGAGGTACTTCCACCCAACGGTTACAATATCTGTTCCTGTCTTCGAGTATTAGCAAAACTGCAGCAAATCAATAGCTCCACTTATACTTTACTATCACAAAAAGCTGGTCTCTTTTACCCAGTTTTTTACTGTCGCATTCTAGTAATGTACAAATACAATATGAAATACTTTTAAAACGTGTTCATCTTAAACAAGAACGTAATGTTTTCATATAGCTATACTGTCTGAAGAAGACGACCACTAAAGCTCATATCAGCCATACTGTAGCACTGCACAACATTCTGAAGTGGCCATTCTGCCTAATGCAGTATCGATCGTTAGCAAGGCGTTTCAATTAAGAAAATTAACTCTCATTCACTAGTGAACATTGTCATCACGCAACACTCTGACCGTAATTGTCATACTGAGCATGCGGGAGGGCTGCTAATTTATCATTTACGTTTTTATAAAGTTGCTCTTAGCTGTTATAGTAAATATTGATTGATTTTTCTCTTTCTTTTCTGATAGTTCGTAGTGTGTACAGCGGTTTTTAAAACAACTTTATTTTTACACCAACAACTTGAATTACAAAGTAGCACGACGTTGTCTTCAGTAAAACTCGTGAGGCCAACTACGTTAAATGCGTCTTTCCGTTTGTGCCAGGTCCTTCCTCGCCATTGCGTCGTACCGAAAAATATGCAATGCCGAGCCTCGGTGAGACTTGTGGAGCGAGGACAAGTTACCTCGTTTGCTCAAGCGTAGCTTTTCCACAGATGTTAATAAGTACTGTGATATCAGCAAAATATATATGCAGTAAAACTGTAGTAAAGATACTTTACGATTATAGAACAGTGCTATACATAACATTATCTAACGATATGTCGACATTTAATATGTACAGTTTTTATTTGTAAATTTACATTAGGTAGTAGGTTTATCTACTAACTCGCTTGTGTTCAGTTATTCTCCTTATCTTCAAAGGAGAACAAAGATGCTTCACTTTGAGCCACATGAACTGCACGATCCTGACACATTCGCGATTCTGTGAGGACGTTGTGTGTAAAATGTGAGATTTATGATAGACGAACGAAGGCTGGTTGACCTCATTAGTAATTTCCATGTGCATGTTACACCATAAACCGTTGCAAATAGGCTTACTAAATGTGATACAGGTTTAAGGAATTTCTTAACTGTATGTCTCTTCATCTGTAACAGCTCAGGGCTTTCTAATAAATGTACTGGCCCTACAGCACAAAATTTAGAAAGACGGATCGAAAGCTGTTATGAGACTTGACCATAATCACTACTTGGTAACTGTTATACTTTGATATCAGAAGTAATCCATTTTAAGGAAAAATAAAACACGTTATGGCAGAATGAGATATATCATGCATACTAAGCTCTGTAAGGTTAACATGAGGAATAAACGAAAAATTGTAGCTAGTTCGGTCTGTAGGCCGCCACTCACTCACAGAAATAACTGAAAATTTAAGAGTAAACTGGCATACTAGTAGTACATACATTTTAGTAAGTGCATAATAAACGTCGAAGGAAAAAGTCTAAATACATCAAGAAAGACAGGTTTTGGGAAGAGGCAGAGAATAAAAATTCCTGTGAATTCGTTCTAAAAGCTTCCCTGGAAAATGACAGAAATTGTTCAAAAGAGCAGGCGTTATCATTTTGAAGGTGTTAGAAGAGATATTGGTCCTTACTGAAGCAACTGTTGAATCAATGATCATCACGAAAGAAAGGGAAACAAAGAGGTATATAATTTTCAACTTCAGTAAACTCGATAAACAAAAATTCGACTACTTTCACTAAAGCTCTGCAGGCTTCACTTTTGCATTTTAATATACAGTTACTAAAATACTGAGAGTAATACGCAATCCGACATTTTGGCTTTATTGCTGTGGCCTTGCTCAGTGTTTTGGTTATTTTTTCTCTAATGGGAGCTCCTGCTAGTTCACAAGGTCACCGATATGTGGTGTTTCGTGCCACTCCTATGTGGGTGAGGGGAAATACAGGGCGAGTCAAAAGTCCTTGGACACCTTCATAAGTTGGAAGATTAAAGGGAAAATTGAAATGTGATGATGGGAACATACATTTGACGTTGGGCTGTAACTCTTGGAGTGAATGTCATTTATGGCCGCCTTCTTGAAATCCGCCATGTTGGATTCAAGTCATTTTTTTAAATGGGAAGGGGGGAGTATGACACATAAAATAACACTCGCCTGAGCTCTGGAATTGAGTGGTATAATTTGTTTTTGTCTATCTTGTACAGTTTAGAAGTTATTAATGTTCAAAGTTACCTTGATACTGACTCACGTCTCTCTTTGTTGCAGGTGATCTAAAATGGATCTGACACGTGAACAGAAGATGAAAATCATCCCCATATCAGGGAAACGCAGCTACCGAACAATAGCAACTGACTACAACAGACGGAACCCAGACAGAGAACCGGTATTGCACAGCACGTTGGCACACGTGATCACCAAATTCCGGGAGACGGGCTCTGTTCACGATAGGGCACATAGTGGGCGACCAAGGACTGCCACGAAATAGGAAAATCGGTTGTTGCGTCGTTTGCTAAAAGTCCTAAACGAAGTATCCGTCGTGTGGCCCTAGCATGTGGATTAAGCCAAACCTCCATTGTCCGGATACTGCACACCAATAAGTGGCGTCCTTACAAGCTGCAGATACAACCTTGACTTAATGAGGATGATCCCGATCGCCAGTTGGAGTTCTGCCTGTGGGCTACTGAACAATACGAACTGGATACTTCGTTTGCCAAGGGCATAGTGTTCAGCGACGAGGGGTATTTCACTTTGAATGGGGAGGTTAATCGACATAATTGTCGATACTGGAGTGACGCAAATCCGAAGTGGGTTGCCCCAGTTCGATAACATAGTCCAGCGAAGGTGATGGTGTGGTGTAGCATATGGCACATCCGCATCATTAGGCCATTTTTCATTTACAACAGCTTAACTGCACCACAGTATCTGATGCTGCAGCAGGGCCCTGTGTTCCCTTCCACACTGAACGATGACGGAATTTTCCCTTCTTATTTTCAGCAAGATAGAGCCCCTCCACACTATGGCATTGGTGTCTGTGAATAGTTGGAGGAACACTGCCAGGGAAGTGGATTGGTGGCCATGGTCCCGTGGAGTGGCCGCCCAGATCCGCTGACTTAACGCCCCTCTTAAGCAGATAGTGTATGCCGAGAGCATCCGTGATCTGAGACACCTGGAGGAACGCATACAACACGCCTGTGACCAAATTGCAGAAGACATACTCCTCTGCGTGCAGTCAGAGTGTTTGAGACGACTACAGTTGTGCATTGCACGGGATGGACAACACGTAGAACATGGGTTGTAGCAGTCGGTATGAAGATAATTTCCCAACTTTGAACATTAATAACCTCTAAACTGTACAAGATAGACAAAAACAAATGGATGTGTTTGTGATAAATTTCCAGTGGTGTGTTACATTGAGACGGCATACTGCAAAATATAAAACAAGTGCGTTTCATTCTTAATTTGTTAAGTATTGACAATAATAGCTCATTCCTAAGAGAGTACTCTGTTTAGACAGTAACCGTCGATGAATCATTGCGTGACATTTTATTATAATAGCAATTATAATAAATCATTACAAGAATGACGTGTTTCTTTAAAATTTTCGGTACGCTCGAGTGAGACCTTGTGAGAGGCCGGTGACGAAAGTCGATAGCCAACCATGCGGTCGTCGATAATGTTTTTGATGTCAAAATGCGAGAAGTGTAAGACGAGCGTTAATCGACTCAGACTTCTACGGCAGAAATATACCACTGTTCACTAAAATTGCTACACCACGAAGATGACGTGCTACAGACGCGAAATTTAGCCGACAGGAATAAGATGCTGTGATATGCAAATGATTAGCTTTTCAGAGGATTCACACAAGGCTGGCGCCGGTGGCGACACCTACAATGTGCTGCCTGAGGAAAGTTTCCAACCGATTTCTCGTACACGGAGAGCAGTTGACCGGCGTTGCCTGGTGAAACGTTGTTGTGATGCCTCGTGTAAGGAGGAGAAATGTGTACCATCACGTTTCCGACTTTGATGAAGTTCGGATTGTAGCCTATCGCGATTGCGGTTTATCGTATCGCGACATTGCTGCTCGCGGTGGTCGAGATCCAATGACTGTTAGCAAAATATGGAATCGGTGGGCTCAGGAGGGTAATACGGAACGCCGTGCTGGATCCCAATGGCTTCGTATCACTAGCAGACGAGATGACAGGCATCGCAGTGAACGCACATTGGAAACATGTATTCATCATCGCCATACTGGCGTATCACCCGGCGTGATGGTATGGGGTCCCATTGGTTACACGTCTCGGTCACCTCTTGTTCGCATTGACGGCACTTTGAACAGTGGACGTTACATTTCAGATGTGTTACGACCCGTGGCTCTACCCTTAATTCTATCCCTGCGAAATCCTACATTTCAGCAGGATAATGCAGGACCGTATGTTGCAGGTCCTGTACGGGCCTTTCTGGATACAGTATATGTTCGAATGCAGCCCTGGCCAGCACATTCTCCAGATCTCTCACCAATTGAAAACGTCTGGTCAATGGTGGCCGAGCAACTGGCTCGTCACAATACGCCAGTCACTACTCTTGATGAGCTATGGTATCGTGTTGAAGCTGCGTGGGCAGCTGTACCTGTACACGCCATCCAAGCTCTGTTTGCCTCAATGCCCAGGCGTATCAAGGCCGCTATTACGGCCAGAGGTGGTTGTTCTGGGTACTGATTTCTCAGGATCTATGCACCCAAATTGCATGAAAATGTAATTACATGTCAGTTCTTGTATAATATATTTGTCCAATGAATACCCGTTTATCATCTGCATTTCTTCTTGGTGTAGCAATTTTGATGACCAGTAGTATACTAATAGAACAGCGTAATCAGGATTTGGGAGGTTAAGGTCAGTTCAGTTCGAATCCTCCAAGAGTGCAGATGGAATTATAGTGTCAACCAGTAGTGCGACATTTGTACCGATTATAAGAATAATGTATTTAAGACAGCAAAATATGAAGAATTCCTTAATTTAAAAAACGTGACGTGGGGATCTGTAACAGATCCAAGTGAATGGATACATGAGGCGAGCCTGGTGACGTCACAAAATACACAGTCAACGCAAAAAAAAAAAAAAAAATGCAGTCAGACGAAGACATTGCAATTTAGTGACCTATGCGTCCAACTAGTCTGATGGAGGCAGCAAAAAAATACATTTAATTAAGAGAAAAGAATTGATTCACAACAGAAAACTCTTCAAAATGCATGAAGGAAAGTTATAGTTTTGTAGACTGTGAATGAATAAATTATTCATTATTTGGCGAGGCAACTTTTGAGACTTTTGTGGACAGGTGAAATGAATAAATTACAGGTGAACTATATTTGGCAGTACAGAACAATATTTAAGGAACAGTATTCCGTCAATAGTGCGAGATATATAGGTTTCAAAGAGAAAATGAGGACTGTTACGAAATTATCGTTCGTATCCACGAGCAACCAGCCATAAATGAATTAAAGCCAAATAAATGTTTCCAGGAGTGCTTGTAGTCTACCTGGAGGTTTGAGGCGACAACATCGTTTCTCAGAGGAGCAGCAACGACGGTTATTATTTTTCAAGCGACCTGGACATCACGTAGCGATGCTCCGACAAACTCACGAGGTGCCAGGCAGATGGGCGATGGTGTAAATGACTCGCCACGTTGACTTCACTAACCACTGGTGGGTTTCGCCATTCCTAGTAGAGTGAAGGCTGGATACGGTTAGATTAATTAATAGCACAATACATTGTTAGTTGTTGGTGTAACTGTGACGTGTGTTTTTATGTGACGAAGAGGGACCGAGTAATTGTTGGGTATTATATTTCATTCATGTGAACCATATGCCAATAATAACTAGGAAATTGGAAGAGCAATTTCCAGAAATTTAGAAGGAGTTTAGAGAACTGTTAAATGCTAAAATAGTACAAATGTGTGCTGAATTTATGTTACACGTTGAGCACAGTAATACTAAGTCCTATTAGAATAACACAGACATAGAGGAACATATTGCCAGGTCCAGAATGGAAAGGAATCAAATAGACAAAATGACAACTCAGTTATGTGAGAAGGTAAATGATTTCCTGGAAAAATTGCATTCAGATTTGCAGACGCAGTGTAACACATTTAGGAATGAGCTACGAGATTTGGATGTAACCAGTTACGTCTAATGACTTTAGCCTAAAGTATCAGTAAAGCCAACAGGTTTTACCGTTTAAAAAGGCAAATGTGCCAGAATTTTTGGGTATTAAGGAGCATCTATTAGGCAAACACTAATTTTTTTAGTATCTTAGACGCAATGAAAATTTCCGAGGATCTATTGTCCCTAGAATTTCCTTGTAGAAGTTGGAGGAACAAGTTATTTAACTGCGTTAGCAAAAGGTACGGGAAGAAATCGGTTGGTCAGTCGGTCGTTTGACTCAGAAAATATGGAAGCAGAAATTAGGAAATTATGGTATGAACTGACAAACATCAAGAATAATATTGTCAATAGTAGACAGAATTAGTTTTTCCAATGGAAACCCTAGAAGTATATCACTTCGATAAAGGTACTAATGTAACCAAGCAATTCCCCACGTTTAAACCAGATGAAAGATCATTCTATGCATTTTAAGAGTGTTTATAAAATCGTTACCTAAACGTTGGGACCACAGCATAGAGTTGACTTGAGTTATCTCGAAGGTGATGCAGCTGAGTGGAGAACAGCCCAAGGGGGAGAACTTAATTCTGGGGATGACTTCGAGGAAATTCGGTTAAATGAACAGATAGAGGCACAGTTTGGTAAACCAAAAAAGAAACAAATGGCTAAAATAAATTTAGCGACAAGAAGTGCATAATGGATCGATGAGCCCTTGAACTACAGCTGTTCGAGTAAGCACGAACCAGCCACCATTTGGTAGAGACTAACCATCGCACTTCGAACTAGTATATGATTTTCATCCCTAGTCCGCACCATTAGACATTCCACCACGTTTATGCTAAAAATTCCGCTGAACAAATTCAACAATCCTTCCTGCTGATTTCCTTCACAATTTTGGTGTGTGGCTTGAAATAATGTGTGCCTGTCCAATGCAGCGTTTTATGTCCTGATTGGGCCTGTGGTGGCTAATTACAGGCACGAACAGTCAGGGTTATGTACAATGGAGGTCTTAGCACAGTATCGGAACTAGGCATGTCCGCAAAGAAGGAGACACGCATTAGTGACACGGGTAGTGTTCGATCTTAGAAGAAGCTCTCTCAAAGAGATCTTTCTGAGCAGAGCCTTTGTAGTACGTCATTTACACCCGTCTATAGACACGGAAGAGATTATCTCGCTCATTTATCATAGAATGCCCAAATATATGAGAAGTCTCTTGTTGACTGGACCAGAAGTTAATATCAAGCTCTTTCCCGTAATGTTGACAGCATTAGACGATATTCAGAAGGACTGAACGTCGCTAATGAGGATCAACACAGCACAAGTAATAATGGTAGTAATCACTGCAACAGAACTGGTTCCGAGGACTGGTGAGCGAAACGAAGAAGCACAGGTTACTCTCGCTGGCTGTCTTATAAGTTGCAAAAAGAGAAATTATCTGTCCACAGTAGTCGAAAGTAGATGTCTTTGCCAAGGAGAATGGTGTGGCAGAGCAGGATTATCAAAGTAGTCATGCAGTTTTGGATTACTAAGAATAATCTTACTGATGCAGACGCCGTTATCTCGGCTATTTCCAAAACATATTTAACGTTCTAAAAACAGAGAATGGAATTAGAAGCTTCTCTTGTAACTGCCATCAGAATCAAAGAAGGCCAAATCCTGTTAATACGTAGGTGTTATTAAAATGGTCTACCCAATGGGTTACCAGGTTTCAGCTAGCCCTTATAATGTGGTAACTATGGATACATATTTTATTAAGAGCTGACTGATTGAGTCGCATAGATACAGCAACGCAGGGAAAGCTGGAGGGTTTACATAAACGTAGGCAGAAGAGTATCTGTGTGTTCACGAAGTATGGTCTGGGGATCTGCGGATACGGATTTTCAACTCCCTGAGACCTTGGTCGAGCGTAAGTAGATGGGACTCCATAGGCCGGAAAGCGTTCCGACCAAAAAATTCTTATATATCCGTAGCCTCTCAAAAAGGAAGGAAATGATATCTAATAAATTGCACAACATGACAGTAATAAATATCTCGATTAAAGTTACTGATTTGCTCCTAGTCCGAGATCATCCAAGACTGCACATGATAGAGAAGAGGATTTCAAAGTTCTACCTTCGTTGTGTTGCACCTTCGTTATGTCGCAAGCGTGGTAGCAGATCGTTCCAGACACAGGCACAGGCGCTGTATCGGAAATAAAAAATATCGGGAGAATAAAGGCATCTACACTATGTGATCAAAAGTAGCCGGACACCCTCAAAAACATACGTTTTTCATATTAGGTGCATTGTGCTGCCACCTACTGCCAAGTACTCCATATCAGCGACCTCAGTAGTCATTAGACATCGTGAGAGAGCAGAATGGGGCGCTCCGCGGATCTCACGGACTTCGAATGTCGTCAGGTGATTGGGTGTCACTTGTATCATACATCTGTACGCGAGATTTGCACACTCACAAACATCCCTGGGTCCACTGTTTCCGATGTAATAGTGAAGTGGAAACGTGAAGGGACACGTACAGCACAAAAGCGAACAGGCCACCCTCGTGTGTTGAGTGACAGAGGTCGCCGACAGTTGGAGAGGGTCGTAATGTGTAATACGCAGACAACTATCCAGACTATCACACAGGAATTCCAAACTGCATCAGGATCCACTGCAATAATATGACAGTTAGGCAGGAGGTGAGAAAACCTGGATTTCATGGTCGAGCGGCTGCTCATAAGCCACACACTACGCCAGTAAATGTTAAACATTGCCTCGCTTGGTGTAAGGAGCATAAACATTGGACCATCGAATAATGGAGAAACGTTGTGTGGAGTGACGAATCAAGTACACAATGTGGCGATCTGATGGCAGGGTGTGGGTATAGCGAATGCCTGGTGAACGTCATCCGCCAGCGTTTAGTGCCAGCAGTAAAAATCGAGCACCTGTTCATAATGCACGGACTGTGCCGGAGTGGTTACACGCCAATAACATCACTGTAAAGGACTGGCCTGCACAGTGTCCTGATCTGAATCCTATAGAACACTCCTGGGATGTTTTGGAACGCCGTCTTTGTGCCAGGCCTCACCGACCGACATCGATACCTCTCCTCAGTGCAGCACTCCGTGAAGAATGGACTGCGATTCCCCAAAATAGCTTCCATCACTTGACTGAACGTATGTCTGCGAGAGTGGAAGCTGTCAGCAAGGCTAAGGGTGGGCGAACACTCTGGTACCGCGCGCCGCGGAATTTCAATCCACGCCAGACGACATGGACGTCGAAGACCCCTAGAGGTCTCCGCACCATCGCCGCAGTAAGCTGTGGCTGCGCGCGCCTCCTGGCCCACATTTAGTGAGAGGGCGCCACAGTGGAGCCCGTGGTTCCGGCGGCCAATAGCGGCGCCCCTGATCACGTGTTATAGCGCCGGCCTCTCGCTCAGCCGGCCAGTCTAATCTTGTGTACGTCTCTGGACATATCGCCACGCCTTAGACAGTGTATTTACATTCTTGTTCTGTGTACAAGTGGACGTAGTTGTCTAGTTAGGTTTCCTTGTGAATCCGTTGTTTCGATCTTGTTGTTCGTAAGGTCGTGTCCGTCCTCTCCCGTTTGTGTTGTTGTTCGTGGGCCGCTCGTCGGGTCCCACTACGCTTTCCGTCACTTCGACACCGCGACCGTTCGTCGCAGTTACAACGAACCGATGGAGGGCGCCACCAACTTTTAAGTCATTTTTAGCCAGGTTTCCGGCTACTTTTGATCACTTAGTGCATTAATACAAGAATCATCGCTCTTCTTCTATCTGCCCCAGCCATGCAACAAGCGGTAGAATGATAAGTCGTATTTGGTGTAGTGAGTAATGTTCTTCTGTGTGTGTAGTACATCAGATCCATTTTTTTAAAATGTACTGTGCAGAGAATGCGAAAATATACTTTACAAAATTTTTCAAGATGGGTAATATTGTCATGGTAACCTTGAAATAAAGAGAAGGAAAACGACTTTGGCAGTAGAAAGGTTGCTGAAATGATCGGGAAGAGCCCCTAGTTCGGCTAGAAAAGGAAGCTGGAGGTACGGGTGCATGTCCTGAATTGCGTTACGTAGGAATGAGTGGTAACAACAGTATGGTATCCGTTCAACTTAGAGAGGAATGCACCCTCCAACAGAATTCCATTGAGTGGCAGATTTCAAAGTGAGCATAGATACCCCTCCTTCGCGCTTTAAGTACAGCAAAAGGAAAATATGATCAAAAGATCGAACTTTAGGAGGAGATTCTTTCGAAGAATAAGCGATATGTTTGTTAAATTCTATGAGGAGAGTGAACACAATCGCAATACACATAGACCAATAACCTTTCGAGAACAAACTAGCCCACACGGTTTATGAGCCGAAATCGTCCACGGAATGAGGGAAGTGATACACGGATAGCGTATGTTACGTATTATAAAACTAGGACAAAAAAATAAAGGCAAGGCAAAAATTGAAGCATTTACAGAAATATACAATTAACAGTTTAGAATGTAGAATTAAGAAAAAAAGATGACAGATTTCGTTTGCTAGCTAATACTGCCTTGCTTTTGACAATTTAGTTTGTTTGACATTAAATGGGGTGCTTGGTGTTGATGAAAGGAATGTCGTTAGGGAGAGAGTTGTTGCAGACGAAGTATGTGTTGTTACGTATATATCCTCAGCGTGAAAAATTTAATTTTTTGAGAAGGAAAAAGGTAGAGCTCGTGATTCAGTGACAATTGCGTCATCATTCCCTAAAAGGAAAGCCCTCTGTCTGCAGGTCACAAGTGGCCCATCGGGACCATCCGACCGCCGTGTTATCCTCAGCAGAGGATGCGAATAGAAGGGGAGTGTGGTCAGCACGATGGTTTTCTTTGACCGGGGCCGGTACTATTCTGCCGAGTAGCTGCTCAATTTGCATCACGAGGCTTAGTGCACCTCGAAAAGTGGCAACAGCGCATTGCAGCCAGGATGGTCACCCATCCAAGTGCCGGCCACGCCCGACGGGGCTTAACATCGGTGATCTGACGGGAACCGGTGTATCCACTGCGGCAAGGCCGTTGCCCATAAAAGGAAAGCGAGTAAAAATAAACAGTACTAGTTGTCACACTAAATAATTAATTCTTGGTTTAGAAGGACATACCCAAGTACTAATTACACTCAGGATAAAAAAGGCAGTACCAAGAAGGAATTCTGCGACATAAACAAAAGTTGGCAGGCATGTTTCCGAAAGTCAATGTCTGTTCAAATTCCGTCCCAGTCGCTTTAGAGTGTCGCTATGAAGACGCAGGTCAGGTTTCCTTTACATACAAGCTGGAACGGTCGTGAGCGTTATTTACATTAGGGTCTGGACGTGGTAAGTTGGTGATAGTAAAGAATGCCTTTAAGGCGACAAAGGCACCATTATCAACACCTCACTGAATATGAATGGGGTGGCGTACTAGGGCTACGAGAAACTGGATATTTCTCCTGCGATGTTGCAGGAACACTCGGCTGAAATGAAGCACAGTACTTGATTGCTGGCAGGAGTGTGCTCGAGAATCTGCGGTCGCAACAATAGTGGGCTCCGGACGGCCACATTGCACTACCGAGAGGGAAGACCATCGTGTGCGGCGTATGGCTCTGGCGCATAGTTCTACATCTGCTGCAGGAATTTGAGCAGCAGTCGGCACCACAGTGACACAATTAGCTGTTACAAACCGATTACTTCAAGTACATTTCCCTGCCAGAAACCCTGTAGCTTGCGTATCACTGACCCCAAACCACCGCCATTTCGACTTCTGTGGTGTCAAGTGAGAGTTTTTCCTGGAGGGGAGGATAGAGGTCTGCTGTGTTTTCTGATGACAGCTAGTTCTAGCTCGGTGCCAGTGATGGCCATTTGCTGGGTAGAAGGAGGCAGGTTTAGGGCCTGCAGCCGACCTTTCCGTGTGCTAGACACACTGCACCTACGTACAGAACTACGCTCTGGTTTGAGACTTTGCATGACAGCAGGAGCTCTCTCGACATTATACCATGCACCGTAACTGCAAATTTATTTGTACGCCACTCTGGTGATTCGATCCGTTTCGCTGCCATTCATGAAGAGCGTTCCAGCGGGTGCGTTCCATCATAATAACGCTCGCCCTCATACCGCAGTTGTAACCCAACACGCTCTACAAAGCATGTTGCCTTGGCCTGCTGGATCACCACATCTGTCCCCAGTAGAGCGAATACGGGACATCATTCGATGACAACTGCAGCGTAAACCACCAACAACACTAACAGTCCCTGTATTGACTGATCAAGTGCTACGGGTATGGAACTTCATCCCACAAACTGACATCTGGCTCCTGTACAATACAATGGATGCATTTTTCTATGCTTGAATTTAACATTGTGACGATTACACTGATTGTTAATGTACTAACATTTGACATCTGCAGTGGCTTATCTCACACTTACACTAGCCTGTGATATTGCAACGTTAATCACTTAAACCTAGACAAATGGATTCCCGAAGTTTCGTTACTCTGCATTATTTATTTCTTGGTGATGAGACTTTTTCCCCCCAGGGAAGTACAAATTGGTGCAGAATATATGTTACACTGTCAAAAAAATAATTCTAAACCAGATGAGAATAATGGAAACACAGAAAAACAGATTGCCAAATCCAGAATTGAAAAGAATCAAATAAACGAAACGAAAACTGAATTATGTCGAAACGTAAATGATATCTTGAAACAAGTACATTCTGATATAGAAACACTGTGTGACATAGTTAGGAATGAGCTACCAGAACTGGAAGTAACCAGTTCTATCAAATGACTGAAGTATGACTTATCAGTAAACTCAACGGATTTTACCGTTCAAAGAGGCTAACGTGCAAGAATTTGCAGCTAATAAAGAGCATCTAAGAGACAAGCACAAATTTTTTATCTCTTAGACACAATGAAAGATTCCGAGAGATATAGTACCAAGAATTTCCTCGTAGAAGTTAAGGAACTAGTAGGTAATCAGTTTAGCAAAAGGAAAAGGAAAAATGTCGGTTCGTCATTGGGTTTACTTCATCTTCACTTGACTCAGGAAATATGGAAAAAATGTAGGCAATTATGGTATGAGCCGGAGAAAATGAAGAACAATATTATTAATAGTGGACAGAATAAGTTGTTCCAATGGAAACTCCAGGCCATTTTCGCTTGGATTACGATGCTAATGAAACAGAGCGATTCCCCAATTTTACACCGAATGAAGGATAGATTCTATGCAGTGTTAAGACCGTTTAGGAAATCGTTACCCAAACGTTGGGTCAACAGCATTAATTTGATTTAATTATAGTTCTCTTGAAAGTAATGCGTCGGAGTGAAGGACAGCCCACGCAGTGGAATTCTTGGAATGACTCTGAGGAAACGAGGGTAAATAAACAGGCACAGGATAGTAAACTAAAAAGAAATTGAGAGATTAAATAAATTAAGAGATGCAGAGTGTACAGTGAATTGATGAGCCTCAGAACTGTAGCTGTTCCAGTTAGCTCGATTCAGCATCCATTTGGTCGAGAAGAACCGTCGCATTTAGGACAAATACAGGAGTTTCTTCCTTAGCTCATAGAATTCCTTAACAATTATGATAAAAATTCCGCTGGACAAATTCACCAATCTCCAGTTGATTTTGTTGACAATTTTGATGTGTGGTATGAAACAATACACGCCTGTCCCTGACAGCATTTGATGTAAAAGTGAGTCGTGTCGGCAAATTTTATGCATGTACTGTCAGGTTATGTACTACTGAGTTCCTAGCACACTAAAGGTGTTACTAGCACGCTACTGGAACTGTGCTTATCAACGGAGAGGGAGACAAGCAATAGTGACCAGGTCAGTGTACAACGCGGGAGGAAGTTCTCTCAAACAGATTTCCCTGAGCAAGGTCTTTGAAGTGCACCACTTACAGCTGTTTAGAGCTTAGATTATCCTACTCATCTGTATGAGAATGTCCAAATAGGTAAGAAGACTGTTGCTGCCAGAACCAGTAACAAAAATCAGGCAGTCTCCCGAAATACTACCCGCATTAGACGATTTTCATGGGGAGCGAACGTCATTAATTAGGAACAACACCGCATAAGCACCCAACTGCAAACCCACCACAGTCAAACGAAAGCAAGATGTGGTGGGTTGACAAATCAATCGCGTAGAAACAACGGTAGTGATTACTGCAACAGGACTGGTTCCGATCACTAGTGGTGGAAACTAAGAAACGTAGGTCTCTCTCGCTGGCTATGTCGCAAGTTATGAGGAGAGAGATTATCTGTCGCAGTACCCATTAGCGGATCATTCTGCAGAGGAGAATCTTATGACAGAGCAAGCTTAACACAGCTCTCAGGAAGAGTTTTAGTCTTTTTGAAATATCACGAATATACTAACTGATCCCAGTGCTGTTATCCCAGCGCTTTCAGAATATTATTCAGTGCCCTAAAAGAGAAATTGAAGCTGCAACTGCCATCAGAATCAAAGAAGGTAAAATCCTGTTAATGCGTGTATGTTACGAAAACTGTCCACTCAATGGGTTATCAGTCCTCAGCCAGAACTTGTGGTGTGCTAAAACTACTGACACAAGATTTATTGGGCGCTGTTTGACAGATCCTCATGGATGCAATAATGGAAGGCTGTTGGGAGTGTTTTCTTATGAAGGCAGTAGAATTCTAGTCTTGCGTACCTGCAAGTCAGTGTGTTTACGAAGCATCGGCTGGGCGCCCAGCTATTTTGGGTTAGCAGCTCCTTGAGACTGTGGCTCAGCGCAAGTGGTTGGTGTTCGGCGTTTTCGTACCGAAAAAATGCTTATACAGCCTCACACCCTCAAAGAGGAAAGAAATGCTGTGCAAGTAACTCCATATGCAATATTATTCGATCTGTACATTAAGCAAGGAGTAAATGAAACCAAGGAGGAATTTGGAGAGGGAATCAATTTTCAAAGAGAACAAATTAAAATAGTGAAGGTTTCAAATGACACTTCGGTTTTGTCAGAGACAGCAAAGTTGACGGGCATATAAAGTGTTGAAAAGAGCTTATAAGATGAACGTCAACTAAGCTATGATGTTGTTGTGGTCTTCAGTCCAGAGACTGGTTTGATGCAGCTCCCCATGCTACTCTATCCTGTGTAAGCTTCTTCATCTCCCAGTACCTATTGCAGCCTACATCCTTCTGAATCTGTTTCGTGCATTCATATCTTGGTCTCCTTCTATGATTTTTACCCTCCTCGCTGCCCTCCAATACTAAGTTGGTGATCCCTTGATGCCTCAGAATATGTCCTACCAACCGAAGCCTTCTTCTAGTAATGTTGTGCCACAAATTTTAACCTAAGATAAGGATGATGAAATGTAATCAGTTAGATAAGGCAATGCTGATATAGTCAGATTAGGAAACGAATTGCTAACTTTTTAGTTAAGCTATTTCTCTGGAATGTAGCCTTGTGGGTAACCGAAAAGTATACAATAAGCAGTTTAGACAGGAAGCGAATAGGTGTTTTTGAAATGTGTCGCTACAGAAGAATGCTAAGGAATAGATGGATAGACTGGGTAGTAAATGAGAAAGTACTTATCTGAACTGGTGTAAAACGAAATTCATGGAACAACTTTGTCAAAAGAAGGGTTCGTTTGACATAGCACATTCTATGGTCTGAAACTGCCTTCAGTTTGTTTAAGGCTGCGAGTTGGAGGGATAAAAATTGTAGATTGAGACCAGGAATGAATACAGTAAGCAGATTCAAATTAGTGTATGTTGTGTTACTTTCTCGCAGATAAAGAGGCTTGCACAGAATCTAATAATGCGGAGAGCTGCATCAAATCTTTCTTATTACTAAAAATGCGACAACAAACTTATACATTCAGAAATTCGGAAATGGCTTTATTTTCCACCTGTATTTTGTAGGCTTTTTTTTATTATTGGCATGGCAATGTCCACTTCAGCTCCAACTTGAAAATTACTTAGTGCATGTATATTCTGAGTATTTGCCTATAGGTTTCTGAAATGTTTTAGCAAGCAAGGAGATGAGAATCTCGGAGTGATAAGGTACCACGCCACAAAAGCATAAGAGGGCAACAATAGAAACAAATTTATTTTAAAAGGTTCTCCTAATTGTTATGTATTTTTTTTACGTGTAAGGTCTGAGACGTTCAAATGAAATCAAGAAAAGCAACGATACACATTTAGAATTAGAAACAGAACAATTTATAAGTTGAGACTTCAAATCATAGCCTTGTAAAGACTTTCACAACACTCTGGTGGCATTGTTTTAAACTAAATTAAATAAAGCACACTACGAACTCAGGTATTACTAGAAAAGAGAGAAAACAGTTAGATTAACAAATGTTCAGTTATGATACTAATAAGGAGAATACCGAAGTACCGATTGATGGGGTGTCAAACGAAAACACTAAAAGTGTCTTCCAAAAGCAACATTTCGCGCCATTGTTCTGTAAGTTGACACTACTGTTACCAACGCCGTACCGGTGGCAGTAAACAGCTGGAAATCGAAACGCGGCCACAATAGCAGTTGAAAATAGATGTCCCACTTGCGACATGCTCCAAAGAATAACAGCATTCTGTCATAAGTTTTCTGAACATAGATAAACTATTAAAAATTATCGGCGAATAAAGTTCGTGATACACATCTGTGGCTGAAGCAAGTGTAGGAGAAAAGCAGACAGTTCGAAAATGGCGTGACTTCTGTGCCAAATCTCAGCGCCCAGGTCAGACACACCCAGTTGTGATACCAGTCTGATGAAGCACATGAAACTAATGTGATGGAAAATCTCCATGATTTGCGAAGATGGATGACATAGCCATAAATCTGAACATCAGCTAAGGCTCTACACATCACATCATTCATGAAGTGCTTCATTTCTGCAATGTGTCTGCAAGATGGGTGCCACTGCAGTTCACTCCAGAACTGAAAGAGCGATGTGTTGACATCTGTGAAAAGCTTTTGTGGCGCTTTGAAGCAGCAGGCGATGCTTCTTCACAAAAATACTTACTGGAGACGAGACCTGGGTACCTTACCACCAACCCGAAATAAAGAGCAAGCATGAAAAGGCGTAATTTCTCGTCATCAAAAACAAAAAAGTCCCAAAGGCAGCCATCTGTAGTATAGGTTTAGCTGACTCTCTTGTGGCAAGAACGTAACGCTGTCTTGGAATACTACATGGCTAGGCGAAACACAGTCACCAGTGCGTCATATTCCAACGTATTAAACGACCATCTTCGGTCTGCCTTAAAGAGCAAAGGACTTCTCAGTGTACGTGTCTTTTTGCAACATAACAATGCTCGGCTTCATATTGCTCGTGCAACACTTCATACATTCTCTGACCTGCACTTAGATACTTTGCCACATACCCCATACTCACCAGACCAGTATCAAGTGTTTACCGCATGTGTGGACCGCACAGAGAGGTGATGAGAGAAAATAAATTTTCTTTCGATGAAGAGGTGCAGCAGGACATGCACGTGTGGCTACAAACACCGCCAAAAGATTTTGTTTTCCGAAGGAATCGGTGCGATGCCTATGGAAGCATGCTGAACTACAAGTATACCATATCGAAAAATTATATACTTATGCTCCACTTTGTATCAATAAAAAATGAGAAACCAATACACACACTTCTTCATTTGAATTCTCCTACTATAAAATGAAAGGTACTTTGAAATAGATGTTCGCAAAGAAAACATGTTTGTACGTATATGTTTAACAGAAGTAAAGGGAAGTAGTAACACACATATAAGAAAAGTTTTATTCTGTCTCTCACACAACTACACACTTCTACTCCGTGAAAAAGTGAAGTAATATGGCACAAGTGACAAGCGAAATAAGGTTTCGTGAAATAGTATACCATAGAAGATAAATGAGCTGTTTTGAGGGAAGAAATTATAAATGCAGCAGAGTACAAAATGGGTAAAACGACAAAGCCCAGTAGGAGTCCTTGATTAAGACAGGAGATAATGAATTTGTCTCTCAAAAGGGGGGAAGTATAAAAGAGCAGCAGAGGTGGAAGACAATAAGGAATACAAATTCAGCGAAATTTTTCTGGGCTTGTGACCGCATTGGTAATATATAAAACTACCGAAGTTTCGGTCCCTGTTGCAAGAGATTTTCTTCAGGTTACCCTGAAGAAGGTCGTTTGCAACAGGGACCGAAACATTGATAGTTTTACATATTGACAATGCGATTAAAAAAAAAAACAGAAAAATTTTACTGAATGTGACAATGGCCGCAGAAGCATATGTTTATAAGGAATACAAATGTCCAAAAATGAGATGGGTAGAATGTGCAGAATGGCATAGCGGTATGCTGATGTGATCAATGCAGGGATACATAGGCGTTCAAGCTAGTGAAAAGATGTATCGCACTTGTAGGAAAATTAAGGGGATCTTTGGCGAAAATTGAAACAACTGTGTGAATGGAAGAACTCATGTGGCACGCCAATAAGAAAAAGAAAGGTGGAAAAAATATGCAGAAGAGCTATGTAAATGAAACAAACACACCGAAATGTTATGCAAGGGAAACAAACAGGAGAGCAATTTTATAGAAGAAGAAGAAGAAAAAGTAAATGAAGATCAGAAAGAAGATACGATACTGAACGTAAAAATGACAAATCACTGAAAGACCTAAGTCGTGACGAGACACTGGCAGTGGACGACATTCCTTGCAGAAATATTGAGACGCTTGAGACTGGCGTGCATAGCAAAACAATTGGATAATTTTCTGTACAAAGGTGCTAAGTGACAAATTCATGAAAAATGTGATAAGTGATTTGAAAGGTGCCGGATACCGGAGAGGATTCATATGAAAAGTGTTATGTCCACCGAAAATTCCACGTGGCTACACTTGCCCCCACTAGATGGCAATGATACTAAACTTCCTTCTGATTTCATAAGACTGGTGCAATGTGCCATTCAGTCGTGTTTGCTTCACAATGCTGTCGTGATAAGTGTATGCATAGACTTTTTTCTGTCCTTTTTTGCGAATCATGCTCTTGTGAGGAATGTGTATAAGCACTGCATAATATTACAGTCAAATACAGTTGTATAACATTGTCATATAAATGAAATATTGTACATTGACATATCTTTAAATCATATTGTACATATCTGAAGTCCATATGTTTGGTTATGGCGGATGAAAGCCACATGGGTAGGAGATGGAGGAAGAATGTTAGTGGATCATTCAGAGATGAACCGAAGAAATTAAAGACGAAAGGTTTAGCGTATGAAACACAAAAAAAAAGAAAACTGTTATACCAGCAAAGAACTGTCCCTCGCCGCAGTTACGATTTGAAGCCCTTCACTGTCCGTGGCATCTTAGTAAAGAATGATTGCTGTGGAATGTGTGCATGTTTCCAGTGCCCTCTAAAGAAAACATAATGTTTTGTTATTCTGTCTTTTACATACTATGTAGATAAAAGTACAGTGAGCTGACGCCTGCATTGAAGATAGATTTATTTTCTATGTTCTATAAGCAAGACTAGTCAACACAAGGAACCTTCTTAGTGTCACACCAGTACAACGTCGTCGGAATAGGAATGATCATTTATCAGTATAAAAGTTGTGATTCCACATTTATATTCTCAAAGAATGTATAAAAAATCGATTGTGCGAATTACTGTCTGTTATTTCTTTGTGCTATTGACTTCCATGACAAGTCACTTATGGCTTTTTTTTTCATAGGAACTTGTAACTTCTCTAAAGCTAGCATATACTTTATGTGCAACAGATTTAGCTATTACTATATAAATAAAATCGGGAATTCCTTCTAAGGGTTTTGTACTATGATATGGAGGTGCAGCTAGCCCATGTTTATGTAAAAGGTAATTTTGACATAAATTATTTTAGGAATTCAAAGGAGAAAGTACTGTATAACACCATTAAATGGTGTAACGCAACATTTCATAGAGTTTCAAAAGAATGTGAATTATGAATCTGTAATGTTTCTCAAAGCAAGGGTAAAAGAAAATGGATACTGTTTTACATTATCAGGCAGCATTTTCCTCATTTAGAATATAAATGACCAGCTAATAATGTTCCATAATGCTGTTAATATTGGTATATATTTATATTTATCATGAAGCATTGTCTAATTTTTACACAAATAGGGTTTCATCTTGTGTTAGTATCAGTCTGACATAGTTGTAGGTAAAACTACGCTTTGTAAATATTGTTCGTATATAGAACCAAGGATCATTGAATGTATGCAAGGGTTTCATTTTCATGTAAAAATGTTTTTTATTACCTATAGCACATGATTAACAAAATTATGATACACATTACTCTTGATATTTGCACCCATTGCCCTGTTCGTCTCAGTCAACACATCCCATAACCCTGCTTCGCTTTCACTGAGAATGGCAATGTCATCAGTGAATTTTATGATTGGTACCTTTCACATTGAATTTAAATTTCAGACTTGAATATTTCTTTTGTTTCCATAAATGATTATTCAGAGTATAGATTGAATAATAGGGGTGAGGGATAACATCATAATTTTCTAAACTTTTGAATCCAAGCATTTCGTTCATGACCTTCTATTCTTATCATTCCATCTTAGCTGTTGTACATATTATATTTCAGTTGTTCAGTTGCCCAAAGCTCTGAACATTGTGAACCATTTTACAATCAAAACCGGATTTACCATGTAGAGAAATTCTGTAACCAACACTTAATTTTTCATCAATCTTCCTTCCATCGTCAATCACAGTGTCATAACCTCTTCCTCTCATGCTCTCACCTTTCTGAAATACATACAGATCCGTAGTTATGGAAGTACATAAATTTGAATTTAATTAAATTTTTGTTCATATCAGAATTTTACAAATGAATTTATTAGGTTATGTTGCAGTGTCAACACTTCTTTTATAGCCAGGGTAGAAATAAATTTGGTCAGTAGAAAACATAGATATTCCAAATACTTTCAATAAAAAGTGTCACTGTCCCAGGATGCAATTCTTTCATGGCACATTTATAAACACTCTCCTTTTTCGCCCTTTGCACCCGCAAATGATTGAATGATGGTAAAAAATTATGCATATGGCCAGTATCGAAATTAAAGCTCAGCAGGGCTATCTGTGTAGGAATACATTAGCTTGTGAGAGGTATAGACTCTGTTCAGATAACACTTAAGCACTGCATCAAGTTATGAAATAAAGGAACGTTTATATGATGGGATGTTCCAGTATCGAAATTAAAGCTCACCAGGAATGATTGTGTGAGAATCAATTAGTGCTTATGAGAGGTAAAGACTTGTGCAAACGACATTTGAGCATGAGATATGCTCTGGACGACACTTGCCAATGTTTGGAGACCAGCAGGGTAGAGGACGCAAAATATATAGTCAAACATTTAGCAGATGCCAAATATTTTAACACGATATGACATTAGGACCAATATGAGTTTTCAGATACATCGGTGACTTTACTGACAATGTTGGATATGGCAACAAATTTCTGTTTTCTGATGACAGCAAAATTGTAACAATGGATAAAACACCAGAAGACAAAGTAAATGAGGTTAATCAAACCAAAAGGATATTTATAAGTGAATAATGTGGAAAAAAAATTACGCTGAGTATAAAGACAACAAACTGCATGATTTTCTGGTAAAGAGGGACAATAATGCTCTAAATACCCTAGTAAAGATATAATGAAGTAATCATGTGGCATGTTGGCTGTTAGGCCCCATCTGGGCAATTCAGCCACCAAGCGCAAGTCTTATTTCAGTCGACATCACACTGGGCGACTAGTGCACCGACAATGAGGATGAAAATATGATGAGGGCAACACAACACCCAGTCCATGAGTGCAGAAAATCTCCAGCCTGGCGGGGAATCAAAGCCAGGCCCACTGCACGGAAGGCAGGCACATTAGTACTCAGCTAAGCAGGTAGACTGTGATGATATCATGCTATGCTCCTAGAGTCCTGTCATCAGTGTGTAACACACAATGCCTTACAGCTCCACACACAAAACATGGAACAGTCTTTGTACTACAGAAAGGGGCAATTAGAATAACAGATTAAAGGACTATGTTCCAAATAAATATCGGCTTCAACAGCTGGATATTCTAACGGCATGCATTTCAGAACACAAGAACAGCGGCAGGAATTATCTCACAAGCAACACTATCCATGATCATGGAACAAGAGCATTACAGTTATCAAGGCTAAAAACAGAAATACATAAAACAGGATTTTCTAAAACGGAATGAAATTGTAAAATGGTTGTCCAAGGAGATTAAAAAGATGACTAATATCTAAATAGTTAAAAAGCGGCCATTAATACACATCTTTTGATATTATATCAAGGATTATGTAGAAAGTCTAAAGTAAGGAATGACAGAAAATCGATATTATTTAATAATAAAGAGCGATAATTCTAAAGGTGTCGGGGGTAAAATACAGGGAGCGAAAGGCTATTTACAGTTTGTACAGAAACCAGACGGCAGTTATAAGAGTCGAAGGGTTCGAAAGGGAAGCAGTGGTTGGAAAGGGAGTAAGACAGGATTGTAGCCTCTCCCCGATGTTATTCAATCTGTATATTGAGCAAGCAGTAAAGGAAAGAAAAGAAAAGGTCGGAGTAGGCATTAATATCCATGAAGAAGAAATAAAAACTTTGAGGTTCTCCGATGACATTGTAATTCAGTCAGAGACAGTAAAGGACTTGGAAGAGCAGTTGAACGGAATGGACAGAGTCTTGAAAGGAGGATATAAGATGAACATCAATCGCAAAACGAGGATAATGGACTGTAGTCGAATTAAGTCTGGTGATGCTGAGGGAATTAGATTAGGAAATGAGACACTTAAAGTAGTAAAGGAGTTTTGCTATTTGGGGAGCAAAATAACTGATGATGGTCGAAGTAGAGTGGATATAAAATGTAGACTGGCAATGGCAGGGAAAGAGTTTCTGAAGAAGAGAAGTTTGTTAACATCGAGTATAGATTTAAGTGTCAGGAAATCATTTCTGAAAGTATTTGTGTGGAGTGTAGCCACGTATGGAAGTGAAACATGGACGATAAGTAGTTTGGACAAGAAGAGAATTGAAGCTTTCGAAATGTGGTGCTACAGAAGAATGCTGAAGATTAGATGGGTAGATCACATAACTAATGAGGAGGTATTGAACAGATTTGGGGAGAAGAGGAGTTTGTGGCACAACTTGACTAGAAGAAGGGATCGGTTGGTATGACATGTTCTGAGGCATAAGGCGATCATAAATATAGCATTGGAGGGCTGTGTGGAGGGTAAAACTCGTAGAGGGAGACCAAGAGACGAATACACTAAGCAGATTCAGTAGGATGTATGTTGCAGTAAGTACTGGGAGATGAAGAAGCTTGCACAAGATAGAGTCGGATGGAGAGCTGCATCAAACCAGTCTCAGGACTGAAGACCACATCATTCTACAGCAAATTGTTATAATTTAAATGCTCATATTTTAAAATCTTATGCTCAAAATCTGTGACTTATACTTCTGGTGTTCTTCCATTATAATGTGTTCAACATCTCATTCACTATTGTGAGGCGGTTGTTCATTTTTTTCTGAGGAGCCAGGAGGACACCAATGAGAAGTCAGTAGAATTTGAGAAGTATTGTCAAGGTCCAGTGTGTATGTTCGTGTTTGTATGTGTTTCCCTGTGTGTTCAGTGTCAAGTACTGTGGTATGTGTCTGTGTGTAGTGTGGGCATCAACCCATAATGAGACACACATCATTAGCATGTGTACATTACATTTCAAAACGATCAGTACAATATATTAATCTACACCTAATGAGACAAGTATGAATTAGTTAAATTTTTAAAAACTGTTTCCTTCTTCAATTAGTATGGCGTTCAGTATCATTTCTCAGTGGTCTATGAATGAATAACCAACTATTCAGAGAAGTTTTGGGCTTCTCGCTAATCGTCATTAACTACAACTGGCTAGTGTGGTCATTGCTTCAATGGTTGTGCATAATGCGGGACGTGTACTAATAAAGTGTGACATGGAAATGTCTTCTTCAGTCTTTGATAGCTCACTTGAATATGACTAGTGGTGAACAGTCGAAATATTGTGGATTGTAGTTATTTATTATCAGTAACCAGCCAGAAGCTCGAAGGAATTAGTACTTGCACATTTCAGATGCTAGTTTCATCTCCTGAGTGAAGATAGACACACGTTTCCTTGTAAGGGAATATAAGTAATGTAGATTTACTTTTACCAAAGTAAATCCGCCATTTAATATAGCTTCATAGCACATATATTGCTCTCTTCCTCAGTCTGTTTTAGTGCAGTGCTCCATGCTAGCCTATTCTATACAAGCCTCTTTGTCTCTTCATAGTTACTGCAATCTAAATTAATTTAAACCTGGTTACTGTAGTGAAGCCTAGGATTCCATCTGGAGTTTTATCCCATCTCCCCCTCCATCCACACACACACACACACACACACACACACACACACACACACACACACACACACACACACAAAGCGATAGAGAGAGAGAGAGAGAAGGAGACAGAGAGAGAGAGAGTGAGAGAAAGAGGTGAGGGAATGAGAGGGTAGGTCAAAAAACCGTTTGTTGAGAACTACAATAGTTTCATTGCAACAGGTGCTCTAAATCAATACGAGAGTCATGATAGGAAGCATATTTAGTCCAGTGATAAGCTAGATGGTTATTAATGTAATCATAGCCACCTGAAGTAATATGTGTTGAACTACTGCCTTGTTGCAAAATGAAGAATCTTCTCTGAAAAACCGTCCTCCTCCAGTAGCCATTGCAAGTCATTGCAATAGTAGGAAGAAAACTCTTTGTCCTGAGGAGTCAGCACATGTAGCAACTATAACAAGTATGGTTTTACATCCACTCGTTTGTGTACAGCGCGGTAGACAGTTGACTGTGGTATACAGTTCTCTGCTAGCATGTGTCGTTCAATTCTTCATGTTCGTGAGGAACAGTGTCCCCATATGCTCCATTTCCTCTGCCGATGATTCCCGACGACCAGATTTCTTCACAACGCGTGAGTAGCCTGGTTACAGTAATGTCTCGTAGCATCTGAGGATTGCTTGGTCAGTTGGAGCTTTTACCTAATATTTGGTACAAAATAATCGCTGAAGTATCACAGTTGACTCACATTTTTACCGGATTCAAGGATGTGAAACACATGCATCCTCTTTCCACGTGTACTTGGATGTACTAACAAACCTAAAAATATACTATCCATAATATCTATAGTTATTATTCTGCAAATGTAGTAAATACTAATGCAATGTCAGTCAGTACACCATCTTCGGTCACCAATAGAAATATCTACACTTATACCCCTAGTACCCTGTATACTGAAATTCATCACCTTTCTATATGTTCTGTAGTTTCCATACACGAAACACGAGAAGTACATGTAATAGTACCAGAATACCTTAGTGTTCTTTCAAGAACAGGATCATGTCATATATCTAGCCATAAGATTGCATGCTTTGAACTTATGTCCTGGATAATCTTTGGAATGAGTTACTAGTTAATAAATTTTTGACTACAAATGTATCAAATGAAAGGTGTGTTCTTACAAATACTATACCATTCATCCATATATTACAAATAAGCAGCTGTAAGTTAGTACTTGCCCTCCAAGTGTATGTGGGAATTCGTTTTCTAGCTGAGAGAAAGAAAGATGTACTGACTGGTAAGACATTCTCTAGAAGAGAGTTGCATTAGTCATAAAAACATTTTAGCTGACGAATTCTCCATTTCACTGATCCCATATTAACGACGATGTTTCCCTCAGAGTTGTTGTTGTTTGTTGTTGTTGTGGTCTTCAGTCCTGAGACTGGTTTGATGCAGCTCTCCATGCTACTCTATCCTGTGCAAGCCTCTTCATCTCCCAATACCTACTGCAGCCTACATCCTTCTGAATCTGCTTAGTGTATTCATCTCTTGGTCTCCCTCTACGATTTTTACCCTATACGCTGCCATCCACACATTAAACATTCCTTACCAAGTTTGAAATTACTTTATTATATTTACATTCTCAAAATAAAAAACGAATTATTTACCAAAGAATGTTACAAGCAAATCTGATTTTAAAACTTCTTGGTTCGTATTAAATCTGGGAACATCTGAGGCTTTCTAGACCTTGTTATTTAGTCAAGAAAACAACATGGAAAAAGGCTATTGTACACCTGTAGCAAGAGTAGGCTTAGAGAAAGCTTTTGATGAAGATGAATGGAATACACTCTTTGAAATTCGGTAGTTAACATAAAGAAAATACTGAGGGTGACAGACCATCTGAAAATGTGTACAGAAACACAACTGCAGTTAGAAGAGTTGAAGCGTTTGATAGAGAGACAGTAATTAGAAGGAGATAGGACAAAACTGTAGTTTATCTCTCGAGTTACTTGCTCTGTATATTGAGCAAGACGTGGATGAAACGAACGTGAAATGGGAAATAATGATTAAAGATTGGGGAGGAGATTTTCAAAATTTGCTTCAGAAGAACGCTGAGGGTTTGAGGGGTAAACAGGGTGAGTAACGAAGAAGTACTGAATCGAATAATATATTTAATGAAATCTGTGTCCTATTTTGAAAGCTTGAGGGGATAGATTACTAGGACACATTATGAGGCAACAAAAAATTGTTAGTTTGGTCATGGAGAGAAGTGTGTGTGTGTTTGAGGGAGAGGAGGCTGGAAGCACTGTAGAGGGAGAACAATGCTTAATTATAGTAAAAAGAGCGAATGCATGTGGGTTGAGTTGCAGAAGGGACACAAAGACTAAAAAACCTTACAGGATATACCATTGTGGGGAGATGGGTCAAACTAGTCCTAACCTTAGAGCAGTTGCGTGTGTGACAGACATCACACAGCAATTTAATTTTTGTTTCATTTTCGAGTCCATGGAGTGTCCACAGACGCTGCTTTGTGTTGCTTCGAGTTCCACTTATAGATCAGGATTTAAATATTGTTGTTCGAATGTGGTTGTTGTTAATAAGTATAAAAATAAGTGTATCACCAATGTGGGCTGTGGTTTATAATTGTCACTCGCACGACTGCTGGTGTACGATTTCTGTTTCTATCTCGATAGGTACGTTATTTATTTTTCGTTGTTAAATATCTATAATATTGGATTTATGCTAAATAATTGCATAACACGCCTCATAGTGTTTCTTGAGCTCCGTTCTACGCAGGACATCCTGGCGCACTGCAGCATCCACAAATTATCACCAACTGACGCTGACAGTAATGGTGGCAATGCCCGGTCGGCGTCAGAGGCAACTGGCTGCTGGACATCCTCAGCATCAACACTCTGGCGGCATCCAGCCTATGTCTCACCGCAAGTACCCTAAAATAATACGCAAATCTCTCCTGGACATGCAATGATGTATAAAGTTTTGAAGTTACCTTTGATTAGTAGAAGGCATGGGCATTCGAACAATGATGTCGAAATTATATTATTACTACAAATAAATTTTCAATAAGGCAGTAGTCATTATGAAAAGTCGTCGGGATTCAAACTGGGAGTATGGCCCACGAGGTCATGGAGGAGACCTTTATCTCCAGAGCTATGAATGTCCTTGCCCCTGCCACCAACACATAGAGGGATAAGGAGTTGCAGACATACTATGCAATTGGTATTGAGGACTAAGGTATTGGTCCTGGACGCATACTACCACAGATATTAAACTGGTGGAGACACAACACTCCACCTCACTTGCTCACTTGACTAATTTGTGCAGTTCACTCACTAGTTTCGTCTCAACATGTACTTGCTCTGGTATGCTAGACAGAAGTTTGCTCTGACTTCCATTACATTGAAGTCAGATTTTCAGAGAAGAGGCGTACTATAAATTCGGTGACATTACCAATTATGGCATTGACTGTCAGCGAAATTGAGTCACACATACCTAGGCAGATGCAACGACTTGCCACTCATTTACACATTGGTTAGCAGTGTGGTGAATGCTGCCACTTGCAATAACTCCATAGAAATATCATGCCAGTTAACCACTTGCATTCTCTCTTTACATTGTTGTCTACTGAGTGCATTTAAACCTTGAACGATTTTATTTATTTCTTATGCAAGCATGGTAGTTAATTTGTCTACTTTAATATTCTATCAGCTGGAGAAAATACTTATTCTGTCTTTTTGTTTCTTTTTGTCTTCTAACAGTTTTTTACGTGTAACACTATTATCTTCACTAATAATCCGATATTGTGGACTAGCGGCTTCCAAAAATGGAAAGGCTACTGCAGTTTTCATACATACTGAAGAAAATAGTTAATTAAATAATATTTCTACTAACTATTTCTTGTACATAAATGTTCCATTTGTTCCGGTACGATCATATTGCAGAAGCAGCTGCAGTGTGACAAGAAGTTAAACGCTGCCACGGTCATGCTGACAGAAGAAACCCTCTGGAGGTAAAATGTTACTTACCTGTGAGAAGAGAAGGCAACGACAGTTGTGGGAATACAATCCAGATTTGTAGGACTCTCCTGAGCGGATTTTTAAAATCTATGAAGACATTTCATGCCACTTTCTTCAAGGCAACATTTTCGTCTCTTAGTACTTGTTTTCTTAACTAATAGAGTACACAGCCTTTATTTCGTGTTTCAATTACACATTTGATCAACATCTGCCCTTGCTGAATTTTTAGTTTTTGCTTGTAATAGATTTTAAAATACAAAACATTTCCAGTAGAATATGCGTGCAATGACCATAACTCTATGGCTATAAATTGTTGATGAAAACTACAGAAATTACAGTATGTTAAATTATGGGGCCTGGAGTAGTTGAAAGAACCAGAGGTTGTTTAGAGTTTAAATGGAAACATAAGCTAACAGTTCACTTACAATAAGGAGTACAGAACACAAGATAAGACAGACTTGAGAGATGAAATAGTGAAGAAACTGCGAAAATTCACTTATTGTAAAAGGCTGCTAAAAAGTACCTGTTACGCAATACATTTTATACATTGAACGATTACTTAGCTACAACAGAGTAGGGATTTGCTAAAAAATTTGTATAAATAGATAATAATAATAATGATTATAAAATACCGAACGCTCCAAATAACACCTTCACCTTATGTTTTTGTCCCTCTTTGTTTGCTTTCTAGAAATACTTTCCCCCAAGCTATGCATAGCACAGTACTGACACCTCTTCCTGAATCTGAGCTCAACATCTCACTCATCATGGAGGGATGCTGAATCAGTTTTTCAAGGTAGCAAAAGGGAAGTATAAAAGATGGTCCAGAGATCAACAGGGTGTGTGTGTGTGTGTGTGTGTGTGTGTGTGTGTGTGTGTGTGTGTGTGTGTATGTGTGCGTGTGTAGTGAGTGAAGTGTCATGAAAAAATGTGTGTATAGTGTGTGCAGTGGCTGGTAGTGAGGCATGAGTGAACAATGTGGCATTACATTATTTAATAAGTTATTTGTAAAAAAAGTATTGTATATCAGGAGTAAATCTAATGATTGTCTCTAACTAGAAGTCTGTAAATATATGTGTATACGAATTAGCTTATTTTAAATTGATCTAAATTTGTAAATACTTTGACATGTCCTATATCCTTGTAAAAAGAGATCTACAGATGAATAAAGCTACTACTTCTACTACTACTACTACTACTACTACTAGATCATATCATAAACTTTGAAAGTTAAAACTCGTACTAATGCCTTGCGGAATGAAGATACATCATTGCAGTAAAAAGAATGTTAGACTGTCAAGTCACTACTATCACTACTAATTACTGTCTGTTTCGTTTGCATTTCCTGTAATTTTCCAGCCATACTGTCATTTCAGTAGGCCAAGTGTGACGAAAATTACAAATATTTATGTTGCGAAAACAGGCTGACAGATTAAACACATTGATTTGCTACAAAAATTGAACTTTTTCTGAATTACGGCAGTTTTTCTTTTGGTAAATAAAGAAAAATTCTTATTATTAACACTTGGTACTGCTCAGATTAAACTTACTGATAACGAATTTTAATTTACTGTAGTCCATTCACAGTACTGTCATCCACCTTATGGTCGTCTCTAGATACTGAAGTTGGGATTTTGTTGTGTTTTAGTTCTGTCAAAATGTACAGAAACATTCAGTGGATCCTTACGATATTAAAGTATATCAATTCAAGTTAATTATGAAGGAAGGTGAAACAGGTGACATAATCAGATCTCGAATGATGTTCAAGAGTAAAGGAATATATTTGCGCAATGTATGTGTCTTACATATTCTGTACATGTAGGTATTCTGAGTAAAGTATGGAAATATGAGAAAACAATTTCTACTTAATTATTGATGAAGTTAAATTTCGTTAGGTGATTCAGAGAAACACTTGATACAAGCCCGTGCTACTTAAATGAGCATTAGTACTTACAGGACTTAAAACCACTTATGATGGGGAGAACTGTCTAACTACCACTAAGTAGGCTAAAGTAGTAGCTACAACAGATCTGAAGGTATGAAGATTTATGTCAAAAAACCCAGAAGCAGAAAATCGCAACATCTCCAGAGGAAGATCGAACACATCCGTCGCGTTACACCTTCTGAGCAGCACCCGCACCCTCGCCAGGGTGTGTCCCGTCTTGACAGCTCGCTCCACTGCAGAAGAACACGCCCAGCACATGAAGAGCAGGTAGCTGACAGTCAGCGCTAGTGAGAAACACATATACGAAAGTACCTCTCTCCTGAAAGCCGGCGGTAATCCCAGTGTATCGTTTACCACCATTATCGTGTACATCAGAAAGAGTATGACGATAGCGTGGAATAGGAAACCTGATACCAAAGCAGGACCAAAGTGTTGTGAGCAGAGGAGCCCCGATCTATGCAGGAGCATCCTGGCGCGCTGCAGCTTCCGCAGAATGTCCCCAGCTGACGCTGACAGTATCGGTGGCAATGCTCGTGTCAGCGCCTGATCCAGGTCAGCGTCAGAGGCGACCGGTGGCTGGACACACATCAACATCAGCGCCCTGACGGCACCCAGCCTGTGTCTCACCGTCAGCACTATTCCCAGGAACTGTGAGTGCCACAGCAGGGAGTAGGCCGTAAGCCAGAGGAATGTCCAAATTCCCAGCTGAAAAAGTCCTCCAAATACACTGTACACCGTAGGAATCATAGCGACCAGCATAATAATTCCCAACGAGACCGTTGCCAGGATCTGGGTTCGAGCATGGATTCTTCTAACGTGGAGATCATCATGGCGAGACAGTAAAAAGTCCACCGAGGCCAAGTGATCGATTACTTCATTTAGATACCTGTTTCCTGTTATTACTGAAGTAAGTACCATTGTAGCAGGTTCTATCCAATTGAGCCATGTAATCGACTTGTACAAGTGGCTGGTTGCTGTCAGTTTCTGTACGTTAGGATTTACACAACCACCTCCATAGCTGCATAATGTACCAAGGACTACTGTTGCAGCTAGCCACGATAACGAGATGATGAAGCTAATTATCTTGCTGTGTTGACATTTGGGGAGAACTGATGCCGATACCGTGATTTGACAGGTAACTGGAGCTAGGCCACGTATTTGGCTCACAACATACAGTGGCCTGATGGCGTGTCTGAAGCCATTGTCTTTGTGTAGAACGTAGATGTCAGACATATTCTGCAGAGGTACTTCCGCCCAACGGTTGCAATATCTGTTCCTGTCTTCGAGTATTAGCAAAACAGCAGCAAATCAATAGCTCCACTTATACTTAACTATCACAAAAATCTGGTCTCTTTTAACCAGTTTTTTAATGTCGCATTCTAGTAATGCACAAATACAATATGGAATACTTTTAAAACGTGTTCATCATAACCAAGAACGTAACGTTTTCATATAGCTATACTGTCTGAAGGAGACGACCACTAAGGCTCATATCAGCCATACCGTAGCACTGCACAACATTCTGAAGTGCTCATTCTGTCTAATGCAGTATCGATCGTTAGCAAGGCGTTTCAATTAAGAAAATTAACTCTCATTCACTAGTGAACATTGTCATCACGCAACGCTCTGACCGTAATTGTCATACTGAGCATACGGGAGGGCTGCTAATTAATCATTTACTTTTTATAAAGTTGCTCTTAGGTGTTATAGTAACTATTGATTGAAATTTCTCTTTCTTTTCTGACAGTTCGTAGCGTGTACAGCGGTTTCTAAAACAGCTGTATTTTAACACCAACAACTTGAATTACTAAGTAGCACGACGTTGTCTTCAGTAAAACTCGTGAGGCCAACGATGTTAAATGCGTCGTTCCATTTGTGCCAGGTCCTTCCTCACCATTGCGTCGTACTGAAAAATATGCAATGCCGAGTCTCGGTGAGACTTGTGGAGCGAGGACAAGTTACCTCATTTGCTCACGCGTAGCTTTCCACACGTGTTAATAAGTACTGTCATATCAGTAAAATACACTCCTGGAAATGCAAAAAAGAACACATTGACACCGGTGTGTCAGACCCACCATACTTGCTCCGGACACTGCGAGAGGACTGTACAAGCAATGAACACACGCACGGCACAGCGGACACACCAGGAACCGCGGTGTTGGTCGTCGAATGGCGCTAGCTGCGCAGCATTTGTGCACCGCCGCCGTCAGTGTCAGCCAGTTTGCCGTGGCATACGGAGCTCCATCGCAGTCTTTAACACTGGTAGCATGCCGCGACAGCGTGGACGTGAACCGTATGTGCAGTTGACGGACTTTGAGCGAGGGCGTATAGTGGGCATGCGGGAGGCCGGGTGGACGTACCGCCGAATTGCTCAACACGTGGGGCGTGAGCTCTCCACAGTACATCGATGTTGTCGCCAGTGGTCGGCGGAAGGTGCACGTGCCCGTCGACCTGGGACCGGACCGCAGCGACGCACGGATGCACGCCAAGACCGTAGGATCCTACGCAGTGCCGTAGGGGACCGCACCGCCACTTCCCAGCAAATTAGGCACACTGTTGCTCCTGGGGTATCGGCGAGGACCATTCGAAACCGTCTCCATGAAGCTGGGCTACGGTCCCGCACACCGTTAGGCCGTCTTCCGCTCACGCCACAACATCGTGCAGCCCGCCTCCAGTGGTGTCGCGACAGGCGTGAATGGAGGGACGAATGGAGACGTGTCGTCTTCAGCGATGAGAGTCGCTTCTGCCTTGGTACCAATGATGGTCGTATGCGTGTTTGGCGCCGTGCAGGTGAGCGCCACAATCAGGACTGCATACGACTGAGGCACACAGGGCCAACACCCGGCATCATGGTGTGGGGAGCGATCTCCTACACTGGCCGTACACCACTGGTGATCGTCGAGGGGACACTGAATAGTGCACGGTACATCCAAACCGTCATCGAACCCATCGTTCTACCATTCCTAGACCGGCAAGGGAACTTGCTGTTCCAACAGGACAATGCACGTCCGCATGTATCCCGTGCCACCCAACGTGCTCTAGAAGGTGTAAGTCAACTACCCTGGCCAGCAAGATCTCCGGATCTGTCCCACATTGAGCATATTTGGGACTGGATGAAGCGTCGTCTCACGCGGTCTGCACGTCCAGCACGAACGCTGGTCCAACTGAGGCGCCAGGTGGAAATGGCATGGCAAGCCGTTCCACAGGACTACATCCAGCATCTCTACGATCGTCTCCATGGAAGAATAGCAGCCTGCATTGCTGCGAAAGATGGATATACACTGTACTAGTGCCGACATTGTGCATGCTCTGTTGCCTGTGTCTATGTGCCTGTGGTTCTGTCAGTGTGATCATGTGATGTATCTGACCCCAGGAATGTGTCAATAAAGTTTCCCCTTCCTGGGACAATGAATTCACGGTGTTCTTATTTCAATTTCCAGGAGTGTATATGTCTGTTCGACTGTAACAGCTCAGGGCTTCCAAATAAATATACTGGCCCTGAAGCGCAAAATTTAGAAAGACGGCACGAAAGCTGCTATGAGACTTGACCACAATCACTACTTGGTAACTGTTATACTTTGATCTGAGAAGTAATGCATTTGAAGGAAAAAATAAAACACGTTATTACAGAATGAGACATTTCATGCATACTAAGCTCTGTAAGGCTAACATGAGGGATAATTTAAAAATTGTAGCTAGTTCGGTCTGTAGGCCGCCACTCACCCACAGAAATAACTGAAAAATTAAGAGTAAACTGGCATACTAGTAGTACTGGGTGATAAAAAAGCCAGTATAAATTTGAAAACTTAATAAACCACGGAATAATGTAGATAGAGAGGTAAAAACTGACACACATGCTTGGAATGACATGGGGTTTTATTAGAACAACAAAAAAATTATTGCTAGACGTGTGAATGATCTCCTGCGCGCGTCGTTTGGTGATGATCGTGTGCTCAGACGCCACTTTCGTCATGATTGGCCTCCCAGGTCCCCAGACCTTAGTCCGTGCGATTATTGGCTTTGGTGTTACCTGAAGTCGCAAGTCTATCGTGATCGACCGACATCTCTAGGGATGCTGAAAGACAGCATCCGACGCCAATGCCTCACCATAACTCCGGACATGCTTTACAGTGCTGTTCACAACATTATTCCTTGACTGCAGCTATTGTTGAAGAATGATGGTAGACATATTGAGCATTTCTTGTAAAGAACATCGTCTTTATTTTGTCTTACTTTGTTATGCTAATTATTGCTATTCTGATCAGATGAAGCGCCATCTGTCGGACATTTTTTGAACTTTTGTATTTTATTGGTTCTAATAAAACCCCATGTCGTTCCAAGCATGTGTGTCAATTTGTACCTCTCTATCTACATTATTCCGTGATTTATTCGGTTTTCAAATTTCTACTGACTTTTTGATCACCCGGTACAGACATTTTAGTGAGTGCATAATAAATTTCGGAGAAAACGTCAAAATACATCAAGGAAGATAGGTTTTGGGAAGAGCCAGAGAATAAAAATTCCTGTGAATTCGTTCTAAAAGCTTTCCTGGAAAATGACAGAAATGGTACAAAGGAGAAGGCATGATCACCTTGAAGGTGTTTGAAGAGGCATTTGTCCTTACCGAAGCAACTGTTGAATCAGTAATCATCACGAAAGAAAGGGATACAAAGAGGTATATAATTTTCAACTTCAGTAAACTCGACAGACATAAAGACGACTATTTTCACTAAAACTCTGCACGCTTCACTTTTGCGTTTAAATACACAGTTTCTAAAATATTGAAAGTAATAAGCAATCCGACATTTTGGCTTTATTACTGTGGCCTTGCTCACTGTTCTCGTTATTATTTTCTAGAATGGGAACTCCTGCTAGTTCACAAGGTCACCAATGTGTAATGTTTCGTGCCACTCCTATGTGGGCGAGACGAAATATTTCCACGTCCACAGACGAGATTCGAGTAAACAGTTATGCGAGGTATACGTATTGATGCATATTTATATTCTATAGGGCGCTGCGGTATTTATGTTTTGTGTAATGGGGGGACGAAGGGCATCTGCAGCATTCACAGTGTTAGAGGCCGCGCCTAGATGGAAACGTATGCCCGAACGCGTTTGCAGACGTTCCATGAATGAATCAGACGCCCTCGAAGGGTGCCGATGGGTAATGCTCATTTCTCAGCAATGCCCGCAAACGTGACATCCTTTTGACGTCACGCACTATAATGACAACCACATGATCGGCTGTCAACTTTGTGATAGGGGAGAATATGAATACTATCGCTCCTCGATTCACCCGCTCCAGTTTCAGCTGTCCCCTTAGGTGCCTACTTGACCACATACTCGGAAGTCGCTACATATTCGGAAATAAAAAGACGAATATTTGTGAGAAGAAAAAATTCAAATTTTACTGTAACTCTTTTTAGTCGCTGCATTTAAAGCTGTACTCTTTGATTCCAGCATGACCACACACTCGGAAATCGCCACATATCCGGAAATACAGAGTCAAATATTACTGAAGAGGGAGAATATGAATTTCATTTCTGCTCGTTTCAGCAATTGAAGCTGTAGTCTTAGTTTCCTGCCTAGCCACACCAGCGGGAAACGCCACACATTCTCAAGCATACAGCGAAATATTTGTGACAAGGAAGAATATGAATGTTAATGTTCCTAGTTTCACTCGTAGCAATTTAAACTGTCCTCTTAGATTCCTGTCTAACCACACACTCGAAAGGCGGCAGATATTCGGAAATAAGGAGTCAAATATTTGTGAGAAGGAAAAAGAAGAGTTTTACTGTTGCTCGTTTCAGTAGCAGCGATTTAAGCTGCCCTCTTAGGTTGCTGCCTAGCCACATACTTGGAAATCTCTAAATATTTAATTCATCCTTATTTCTCGGGTCAGATTGAATGTAAATAAAATCCAATATTGCAAAACATACCTGTATTACGGTCATAAGAAGGCAACAGAACGTACGAAGGTTAACACAAAAAAATTTCATGTAACGGGATAGGAACCAACAACTTTCGACTCCAGAAACCACGACGTCATTCATTAATCATTTGATGTTTAGGTGCAGTCTTGGTTATAATGGTCTATCTTGAAGGCCGGTATCGTTAATGCGTTATTAAGTGACATTTAATGATAATTGTGATGTGTTTGTGATAAATTTCCAGTGATGCGTTACATTGAGACGGCATACTGCAAAATGAAAAACAAGTGCGTTTCATTCTTAATTTGTAAAGTATTGACGATAATAGCTCATTCCTAACAGGGTACTCTGTTTAGGCAGTAACTGTCGATGAATCATTTCCTGACATTTTATTATAGTAGCAATTATAATAAATGATTCCAAGAATTACGTGTTTCTTTAAAATTTTGGGTATGCTCGAACGAGACCTTGTGAGAGACCGGTAACGAAAGTTGATAGCCAACCATGCGGTCGTCGATATTATTTCTGATATCAAAACAGCGCCACGTTAGCGAGAAGTGGAAAACGAGCGTTAACCGACTCCGACTTCTACGGCAGAAATATACTACTGACCACTAAAATTTCTACACCACGAAGATGATGTGCTACAGACGCGAAATTTACCCGACAGGAAGAAGATGCTGTGATATGCAAATGATTAGCTTTTCAGAGCATTCACACAAGGTTGGCGTCGATGGCGACACCTACAACGTGCTGACATGAGGAACGTTTCCAACTGATTTCTCGTACACAAACAGCACTTGACCGGCGTTGCCTGGTGAAACGTTGTTGCGATGCCTCTTGTAAGGAGGAGAAATGGGTACCATCACGTTTCCGACTTTGATAAAGGTCGGATTTTAGCCTATCGCGATTGCGGTTTATCGTATCGCGACATTGGTGCTCCGTTGGTCGAGATCCTACGACTGTTAGCAAAATAGGGAATCGGTGGGTTCAGGAGGGTAATACGGAACGCTGTGCTGGATCCCAGCGGCCTCGTATCACTAGCAGTCGAGATGACAGGCATCTTATCCGCATGGCTGTAACGGATCGTGCAGCCACGTCTCGATCCCTGAGTCAACAGATGGGGACGTTTGCAAGACAACAACCATCTGCACGCACAGTTCGACGACATTTGCAGCAGCACGGACTATCAGCTCGGAGACCATGGCTGCGGTTACTCTTGACGCTGCATCACGGACAGGAGCGCCTGCGACGGTGTACTCAACGACGAACCTGTGTGCAAGAATGGCAAAACGTCATTTCTTCGGATGAACCCAGGTTCTGTTTACATCATCATGATGGTCGCATCCGTGTTTGGCGACGTCGCGGTGAACGCACATTGAAAGCGTGTATTCGTCATTGCCATACTGGCGCATCAGCCGGTGTGATGGTATGGGGTGCCATTAGTTACACGTGTCGTTCACCTCTTGTTCGCATTGACGGCACTTTGAACAGTGGACGTTGCATTTCAGATGTGTTACGATCCGTGGCTCTACCCTTCATTCGGTCCCTGCGGAACCATACACTTCAGCAGAATAATGCACGACCGCATGTTGCAGATCCTGTGCGGGCCTTTCTGGATACAGAAAATGTTCGACTGCTGCCCTGACCAGCAAATTCTCCAGATCTCTCACCAATTGAAAACGACTGGTGAATGGTGGCCGAGCAACTGGCTCGTCACAATACGCCAATCACTACTCCTGATGAACTGTGGTATAGTGTTGAAGCTGTATGGGCAGCTGTACCTGTACACGCCATCCAAGCTCTGTTTGACCCAATGCTCAGGCGTATCAAGGCCGTTATTACGGCCAGAGGTGGATGTTCTGGATACTGATTTCTCAGGAACTATGCACCCAAATTGCATGAAAATGTAATTACATGTTGGTTCTTGTATAATATATTTGTCCAATGAATACCCGTTTGTCATCTGCATTTCTCCTTGGTGTAGCAAATTTAATGGCCAGTAGTGAATTAATAAAACAGCGTAATCTGGTTTTGGGAGATTAAGGTCAGTTCAGTTCGAATCCTCCAAGAGTGCAGATGGAATTATAGTGTCAACCAGTAGTGCGACATTTGTACCGACAATAAGAATATTAAAGACAGCAAAATATGAAGAACTCTTTAATTTAAAAAACGTGACGTGGAGATCTGTACCAGTTCCAAGTAAAAGGATACATGAGGCGAGCCTGGTGACGTCACAAAATACACAGTCAACGCCAAAAAAAAGAAAAAAAAATGCAGTCAGACGGAGACATTACAGTTTTGGTGACCTATGCGTCGAACGATGAAGGAACCAAAAATACATTTAATGAAGAGAAAAACAGTTGACTCACAACAGAAACTTATTTAAAATGCACGAAAGGAAGTTATAGTTTTGTAGATTATGAACTAATAAATTGTCTATTACTTGCAAGGCAACTTTTAAGACGTTTTGTGGACAAGTGAAATAAATAAATTACAGATGAACTATATTTGGCAGTACAGAACAATATATAAGGAACAGTAGTCCGTCATAGCGCGAGATATATAAATTTCAAAGATAAAATGAGGACTGTTACGAAATTATCGTTCGTATCCACGAGCAACCAGCCGTAAATGAATTGAAGAGAAAGAAATGTTTCCAGGAGTGCTTGTAGTCCAGCTGGAGGTTTGAAGCGACAACATCGTTTCTCAGAGGAGCAGCAACGGCGGTTATTATTTTTCGAGCGACCTGGACATCACGTAGCAATGCTCCGCCAAACTCACGAGGCGCCAGGTAGATGAGTGATGGCGGAAATGACTCGCTACGTTCACTTAAAAAAAAATGGTTCAAATGGCTCTGAGCACTATGGGACTTAACTGCTGTGGTCATCAGTCCCCTAGAACTTAGAACTACTTAAACCTAATTAACCTAAGGACATCACACACATCCATGCCCGAAGCAGGATTCGAACCTGTGACCGTAGCGGTCACGCGGCTCCAGACTGTAGCGCCTAGAACCGCACGGCCACTCCGGCCGGCATACGTTGACTTCACTAACCACTGGTGGGTTTCGCAATTCCTAGTGGGGTGAAGGCAAGATACGGTTAGATTAATTAATAGCACAGTACATAGCTAGTTGTTGGTGTAACGGTGACGTGTGTTTTTATGTGACGAAGGAAGACCGAGTAATTATTGAGTATTATATTTCATTCATTTGAACCATTTGCCAATAATAACTAGGAAATTGGAAGAGCAATTTCCAGAAATTTAGGAGTTTAGAGAAGTGTTAAATGCTACAATAGTACAAATGTGTGCTGAATTTACGTTAGACGGTGAGCATTGTAATACTAAATCCTATCAGAATAACACAGACATAGAGGAACATATTTCCAGGTCCAGAGTAGAAAAAAATCAAGTAGACAAAATGACTACTCAGTTATGTGCGAAGGTAAATAATTTCCTGGACAAAACCACAGCCTGATATACAGACACAGTGTAACACATTTAGGAATGAGTTACGAGATTTGGATGTAACCAGTTACGTCCAATGACTTAAGGCTAAAGTATCAGTAAAGCCAACAGGTTTTACCTTTAAAAAAGCAAATGTGCCAGAAGTTTTGGGTATTAAGGAGCATCTATCAGACAAACACTAATTTCTTAATATCTTAGACGCATTGAAAATTTCCGAGGGTCTATAGTGCCTAGAATTTCCTTGTAGAAATTGGAGGAACAAGTTATTTAACTGGTTTAGCAAAAGGTAGAGGAAGAAATCGGTTGGTCAGTCGGTAGTTTGACTCAGAAAATATGGAAGAAGAAATTAGGAAATTATGGTATGAACTGACAAACATTAAGAATAATATTGTCAATAGTGGACAGATTTAGTATTTCCAATGGAAACCCTAGAAGTGTATCACTTCGATAAAGGTACTAATGTAACCAAGCAATTCCCCACGTTTAAACCAGATGAAAGATACATTCTATGCATTTTAAGAGCGTTTAGAAAATCGTTACCTAAACGTTGGGACCACAGCATAGAGTTGACTTGAGTTATTTCGAAGGTGATGCAGCTGAGTGGAGAACAGCCACTGTGGGGGAACTTAATTCTGGGGATGACTTCGAGGAAACTAGATTAAATGAACAGATAGAGGCACAATTTGGTAAACCAAAAAATAAACAAATGGCTAAAATAAATTTAGCGATGAGAAGTGCATAGTGGATCGAGGAGCCCTTGAACTACAGCTGATCGAGTAAGCACGAACCAGCCACCATTTGGTAGGGAAGAACCATCGCACTTTGAACTAGTAGATGATTTTCATCCCTAGTCCGCACTATTAGACATTCCACCACGTTTATGCTAAAAATTCCGCTTAAAAAATTCAACAATCCTTCCTGCTGATTTCCTTCACAATTTTGGTGTGTGGCTTGAAATAATGTGTGCCTGCCCAATGCAGCGTTTTAGGTCCTGAGTGAGCCTGTGGTGGCTAATTACAGACACGAACAGTCAGGGTTATGTACGATGGAGGTCTTAGCACAGTATCGGAACTAGGCATGTCCGCAAAGAGGGAGACACGCATTAGTGACACGGGTGGTGTTCGATCTTAGAAGAAGCTCTCACAAAGAGATCTCTCTGAGCAGAGTCTTTGTAGTACGTCATTTACACCCGTCTATAGACACGGAAGAGATTATCTCGCTCATCTATCATAGAATGCCCAAATAGATGAGAAGTCTGTTGTAGACTGGAGCAGAAGTTAATATCAAGCTCTTTCCCGTAATGTTCACAGCATTAGACGATATTCAGAAGGACTGAACATCGCTAATGAGGATCACCACAGCACAAGTAATAATGGTAGTAATCACTGCAACAGAACTGGTTCCGAGGACTGGTGAGCGAAACGAGGAAACACAGGTTACTCTCGCTGGCTGTCTTATAAGTTGCAAAAAGAGATATTATCTGTCCACAGTAGTCGAAAGTAGATGCCTTTGCCAAGGAGAATCGTGTGGCAGAGCAGGATTATCAAAGTAGTCATGCAGTTTTGGATTACTAAGAATAATCTTACTGATGCAGACGCCGTTATCTCGCCGTTATCTCGGCTATTTCCGAATCATATTTAACGTTCTAAAAAGAGAATGGAATTAGAAGCTTCTCTTGTAACTGCCATCAAAATCAAAGAAGGCCAAATCCTGTTAAAACGTAGGTGTTATTAACATGGTCTACCCAATGGGTTACCAGGTTTCAGCCAGCCCTTATAGTGTGGTAACTATGGATACACATTTTATTAAGAGCTGACTGATTGAGTCGCATAGATACAGCAACGCAGATAAAGCGGGAGGGTTTACATAAACGTAGGCAGAAGAGTATCTGTGTGTTCACGAAGTATGGTCTGGGGATCTGCGGATACGGATTTTTAACTCCCTGAGACCTTGGTCGAGCGTAAGTAGATGGGACTCCATAGACCGGAAAGCGTTCCGACCAAAAAATTCTTATATATCCGTAGCCTATCAAAAAGGAAGGAAATGCTATGTAATAAATTGCACAACATGACAGTAGTAAATTTCTCGATTAAAGTTACTGATTTGCTCCTAGTCCGAGATCATCCAAGACTGCACATGATAGAGAAGAGGATTTCAAAGTTCTACCTTCGTTCTGTTGCACCTTCGTTATGTCGCAAGCGTGATAGCAGACCATTCCAGACACAGGCACAGGCGCCGAATGGGAATTAAAAAATATCGGGAGAATAAAGGCATCTACACTATGTGATCAAAAGTATCCGGACACCCTCAAAAACATACGTTTTTCATATTAGGTGCATTGTGCTGCCACCTACTACCAAGTACTCCATATCAACGACCTCAGTAGTCATTAGACATCGTGAGAGAGCAAAATTGGGCGCTCCGCGGATCTCACGGACTTCGAATGTCGTCAGGTGATTGGGTGTCACTTGTATCATACGTCTGTACGCGAGATTTGCACACTCACAAACATCCCTGGGTCCACTTTTTCCGATGTAATAGTGAAGTGGAAACGTGAAGGGACACGTACAGCACGAAAGCGTACAGGCCACCCTCGTCTGTTGAGTGACAGAGGCCGCCGACAGTTGGAGAGGGTCGTAATGTGTAATACGCAGACAACTATCCAGACTATCACACAGGAATTCCAAACTGAATCAGGGTAATGTGTAATAGTCAGACATCTAGCCAGACCATCACACAGGAATTCCAAATTGCATCAGGATCCACTGCAATAATATGACAGTTAGGCAGGAGGTGAGAAAACTTGGATTTCGTGGTCGAGCGGCTGCTCATAAGCCACACACTACGCCAGTAAATGCTAAACAATGCCTCGCTTGGTGTAAGGAGCATAAACATTGGACCATTGAATAATGGAGAAACGTTGTGTGGAGTGACGAATCAAGTACACAATATGGCGATATGATGGCAGGGTGTGGGTATGGCGAATGCCTGGTGAACGTCATCCGCCAGCGTTTAGTGCCAGCAGGAAAATTCGGAAGCGGTGGTGTTTCGGTGCGGTCGTGTTTTTCATGGCGTGGCACTACCACAGCACAGGCCTACACTGATGTTTTAAGCACCTTCTTGCTTCCCACTGTTGAAGAGCAATTCGGGGATGGCGATTGCATCTTTCAGCACAATAGAGCACCTGTTCATAATGCATGGACTGTGCCGGAGTGGTTACACGACAATAACATCCCTGTAAAGGACTGGCCTGCACAGTGTCGTGATCTGAATCCCATAGAACACTTCTGGGATGTTTTGGAACGTCGTCTTTGTGCCAGGCCTCACCGACCGACATCGATACCTCTCCTCAGTGCAGACCTCCGTGAAGAATGGACTGCGATTCCCCAAAATAGCTTCCATCACTTGACTGAACGTATGTCTGCGAGAGTGGAAGCTGTCAGCAAGGCTAAGGGTGGGCGAACACTCTGGTACCGCGCGCCGCGGAATTTCAGTCCCCACCAGACGACATGGACGTCGAAGACCCCTAGAGGTCTCCGCACCATCACCACAGTAAGCTGTGGCTGCGCGCGCCTCCTGGCCCACATTTAATGTGAGGGCGCCACAGTGGAACACGTGGTGCCGGCGGCCAATAGCGGCGCCCCTGATCATTTATTATAGCGCCGGCCTCTCGCTCAGCCGGCCAGTCTAATCTTGTGTACGTCTCTGGACATATCGCCTCGTCTTAGACAGCGTATTTACTTTCTTGTTCTGTGTACGAGTGGACGTAGTTGTCTAGTTAGGTTTCCTTGTGAATCCGTTGTTTCGATCTTGTTGTTCGTAAGGTCGTGTCCGTCCTCTCCCGTTTGTGTTGTTGTTCGTGGGCCGCTCTTCGGGTCCCACCGCGCTTTCTGTCACTTCAACACCGCGACCTTTCGACGCAGTTACAACGGACCGATGGAGGGCGCCACCAACTTTTAAGTCATTTTTAGCCAGGTTTCCGGCTACTTTTGATCACATAGTGCATTAATACAAGAATCATCGCTCTTCTTCTATCTGTCCCGGCCATGCAACAAGCGGTAGAATGATAAGTCGTATTTGGTGTAGTGAGTAATGTTCTTTTGTGTATGTAGCACATCAGATCCATTTTTTTAAATGTACTGTACAGAGAATGCGAAAATATAATTTTACAAATTTTTTCAGGACGGGTAATATTGTCACGGTAACCTTGAAATAAAGAGAAGGAAAACGACTTTGGCAGTAGAAAGGTTGCTGAAATGATCGGGAAGAGCCCCTACTTCGGTTAGAAAAGGAAGCTGCAGGTACGGGTGCATGTCATGACTTGCGTTACGTAGGAAAGAGTGGTAACAACAGTATGGCATCCGTTCAACTTAGAGAGGAATGCACCCTCCAACTGAATTCCATTGAGTGGCAGATTTCAAAGTGAGCATAGATACCCCTCCTTCGCGCTTTAAGTACAGCAAAAGGAAGATATGATCAAAAGATCGAACTTTAGGACGAGATTCTTTCGCAGAATAAGCGATATGTTTGTTAAATTCTATGAGGAGAGTGAACACAATCGCAATACACATAGACCAATAACCTTTCGAGAACAAACTAGCCCACACGGTTTATGAACCGAAATCGTCCACGGAATGAGGGAAGTGATATACGGATAGCGTATGTTACGTATTATAAAACTAGGACAAAAAATAAAGGCAAGGCATTGAAGCATTTACCGAAACTGGATCACTTTCACAAGCGCCGAGAGGAAAACGTGATAGAGACCAACTGCTGATACCCAAAGGTATATACATATATCAACATCTGGAGTTCTTTAGTGGGATTCAGTATCAGATGTCAAGCAGGAAAGGGAATGAGAAGAGGATGTACCCAGCCAAGGGAATCCATTTTGACAACCCACTGCTGTCTGTCAAGAAGATGACGTTGATTTTTACAGCCGGGTAGGGCAGCGACCGAAGGGAAATAGCGGGAAGTTCGGGGAAGAAGGCCAGTGTTCACTCTGTCCGCTTGCCAGGGGGTCTCATCCGAGATGTGGAGGAGGCCCTGCCGGCGGCGATAGAGAGCACTGGGTGCACCCGACTGCAAATTGTTGCTCATGTCGGCACCAATGACTCCTGCCGTCTGGGTTCAGCGGTCATCCTCAGTTCGTACAGGCCGTTGGCGGAATTGGTGAAGGCGGAAAGCCTCGCTCGCGGGGTGAAATCAGAGCTAACTATTTATAGTATCGTTCCCAGAACCGATCGCGGTCCTCTGGTTTGGAGCCGAGTGGAAGGCTTAAACCAGAGGCTCAGACGATTCTGCGGAGATCTGCGGTGCAAAATTCTCGACCTCCGCTATCGGGTGGAGATATGTAGGGTCCCCCTGAATAGGTCAGGCGTGCACTACACGCCGGAAGCGGCTACAAGGGTAGCGGAGTACGTGTGGAGTGCACATGGGGGTTTTTTAGGTTAGAGAATCCCCTCCCTAGGCCCGACAAGACGCCTCCTGAGACACGGCAAGGTAGGAGTAGGAAAAATGCAACAGGGAATAACAATATTAATGTGCTAATAGTAAACTGCAGGAGCGTCTACAGAAAGCTGCCAGAACTGCTCTCATTAATAAACGGTCTCAACGCCCATATAGTACTAGGGACAGAAAGTTGGCTGAAACCAGACGTAAACAGTAATGAAATCCTAAACTCAGATTGGAATGTATACCGCAGAGACAGGCTGGACAGTGAAGGGGGAGGCGTGTTTATAGCGATAAGAAGTGCAATAGTATCGAAGGAAATTGACGGAGATCCGAAATGTGAAATGATTTGGGTGAAGGTCATGATTAAAGCAGGCTCAGACATGGTAATTGGATGTCTCTATAGGCCCCCTGGCTCAGCAGCTGTTGTGGCTGAGCACCTGAAGGATAATTTGGAAAATATTTCAAGTAGATTTCCCCACCATGTTATAGTTCTGGGTGGAGATTTTAATTTGCCGGATATAGACTGGGAGACTCAGACGTTCATAACGGGTGGCAGGGACAAAGAATCCAGTGAAATTTTTTTAAGTGCTTTATCTGAAAACTACCTTGAGCAGTTAAACAGAGAACCGACTCGTGGCGATAACATATTAGATCTTCTGGTGACAAACAGACCCGAACAATTTGAAAAAGTTAACGCAGAACAGGGAATCAGCGATCATAAAGCGGTTACGGCATCGATGATTTCAGCAGTAAATAGGAATATTAAAAAGGGTAGGAAGATTTTTCTGTTTAGAAAAAGTGACAAAAAGCAGATTTCAGAGTACCTGTTGGCTCAACACAAACGTTTTGTCTCAAGTGCAGATAGTGTTGAGGATCAGTGGACAAAGTTCAAAACCGTCGTACATAATGCGTTAGATGAGTATGTGCCAAGCAAGATCGTAAGAGATGGAAAAGAGCCACCGTGGTACAACAACCGAGTTAGAAAACTGCTGCGGAAGCAAAGGGAACTTCACAGCAAACATAGACATAGCCAAAGCCTTGCAGACAAACAAAAATTACGCGAAGCGAAATGTAGTGTGAGGAGGGCTATGCGAGAGGCGTTCAATGAATTCGAAAGTAAAGTTCTATGTACTGACTTGGCAGAAAATCCTAAGAAATTTTGGTCTTATGTCAAAGCGGTAGGTGGATCAAAACAAAATGTCCAGACACTCTGTGATCAAAATGGTACTGAAACAGAGGATGACAGACTAAAGGCCGAAATACTAAATGTCTTTTTCCAAAGTTGTTTCACAGAGGAAGATTGCACTGTAGTTCCTTCTCTAGATTGTCGCACAGATGACAAAATGGTAGATATCGAAATAGACGACAGAGGGATAGAGAAACAATTAAAATCGCTCAAAAGAGGAAAGGCCTCTGGACCTGATGGGATATAAGTTCAATTTTACACAGAGTACGCGAAGGAACTTGCCCCCTTCTTGCAGCGGTGTACCGTAGGTCTCTAGAAGACCGTAGCGTTCCAAAGGATTGGAAAAGGGCACAGGTCATCCCCGTTTTCAAGAAGGGACGTCGAACAGATGTGCAGAACTATAGACCTATATCTCTAACGTCGATCAGTTGTAGAATTTTGGAACACGTATTGCGTTCGAGTATAATGACTTTTCTGGAGACTAGAAATCTACTCTGTAGGAATCAGCATGGATTTCGAAAAAGACGGTCATGTGAAATCCAGCTCGCGCTATTCGTCCACGAGACTCAGAGGGCCATAGACACGGGTTCACAGGTAGATGCCGTGTTTCTTGACTTCCGCAAGGCGTTCGATACAGTTCCCCACAGTCGTTTAATGAACAAATTAAGAGCATATGGACTATCAGACCAATTGTGTGATTGGATTGAGGAGTTCCTAGATATCAGGACGCAGCATGTCATTCTCAATGGAGAGAAGTCTTCCGAAGTAAGAGTGATTTCAGGTGTGCCGCAGGGGAGTGTCATAGGACCGTTGCTATTCACAATATACATAAATGACCTGGTGGATGACATCGGAAGTTCACTGAGGCTTTTTGCAGATGATGCTGTGGTGTATCGAGAGGTTGTAACAATGGAAAATTGCACTGAAATGCAGGAGGATCTGCAGCGAATTGACGCATGGTGCAGGGAATGGCAATTGAATCTCAATGTAGACAAGTGTAATGTGCTGCGAATACACAGAAAGATAGATCCTTTATCATTTAGCTACAAAATAGCAGGTCAGCAACTGGAAGCAGTTAATACCATAAATTATCTGGGAGTACGCATTAGGAGTGATTTAAAATGGAATGATCGTATAATGTTGATCGTCGGTAAAGCAGATGCCAGACTGAGATTCATTGGAAGAATCCTAAGGAAATGCAATCCGAAAACAAAGGAAGTAGGTTACAGTACGCTTGTTCGCCCACTGCTTGAATACTGCTCAGCAGTGTGGGATCCGTACCAGATAGGGTTGATAGAAGATATAGATCCAACGGAGAGCAGCGCGCTTCGTTATAGGATCATTTAGTAATCGCGAAAGCGTTACGGAGATGATAGATAAACTCCAGAGGAAGACTCTGCAGGACAGACGCTCAGTAGTTCGGTACGGGCTTTTGTCAAAGTTTCGAGAACATACCTTCACCGAAGAGTCAAGCAGTATATTGCTCCCTCCTACGTATACCTCGCGAAGAGACCATGAGGATAAAATCAGAGAGATTAGAGCCCACACAGAGGCATACCGACAATCCTTCTTTCCACGAACAATACGAGACTGGAATAGAAGGGAGAACCGATAGAGGTACTCAAGGTACCCTCCGCCACACACCGTCAGGTGGCTTGCGGAGTATGGATGTAGATGTAGATGTAGAAAATGAGAGGAACAGTAAACATTGAATATTTTCTGAGGAAATTTTGTTTCGAGAAGCAGGCTTTCTCATAACAGCATGTGGAGCAGGGAAATAACAGTGAAGAGGCTAAAGACGCAACTCAGTTCTTTTCGACTTCGCACAGATGGAGCAGGAGTATAGAATTAAGAGTTTAGAATGTAGAATTAAGAAAAGAAGGTGACAGGTTTCGTTTGCTAGCTAATACTGCCTTGCTTTTGACAATTTAGTTTGTTTCACATTAAATGGGGTGCTTGGTGCTGATGAAAGGAATGTCGTTAGGGAGAGAATTGTTGCAGACGAAGTATGTGTTGTTACGGATATATCCTCAGCGTGAAAAACTTCATTTTTTGAGAAGGAAAAAGGTAGAGCTCGTGATTCAGTGACAATTGCGTCATCATTCTCTAAAAGGAAAGCTCCCTGTCTGCAGGTCACAAGTGGCCCATCGGGACCATCAGACCGCCGTGTCATCCTCAGCAGAGGATGCGAATAGAAGGGGAGTGTGGTCAGCACGATGGTTTTCTTTGACCGCGGCCGGTACTATTCTGCCGAGTAGCCCCTCAATTTGCATCACGAGGCTGAGTGCACCTCGAAAAGTAGCAACAGCGCATGGGAGCCAGGATGGTCAGCCATCCAAGTGACGGCCTCGCCCGATGTGGCTTAACTTCGGTGATTTGACGGGAACCGGTGTATCCACTGCGGCAAGGCCGTTGCCCATAAAAGGAAAGGGAGTAAAAATAAACAGTACTAGTTGTCACACTAAATCATTGATTCTTGGTTTAGAAGGACATACCCAAATACTAATTACACTTAGGAAAAGAAAACGCAGTAACAAGAAGGAATTCTGCGACATAAACGAAAGTTGGCAGGCATGTTTCCGAAAGTCAATGTCTGTTCAAATTCCGCCCCAGTCGCTTTAGAGTGTCGCTATGAGGACGCAGGTCAGGTTTCCTTTACATACAAGCTGGAACGTTCGTGAGCGTTATTTACTTTAGGGACTGGACGTGGTAAGTTGGTGATAGTAAAGAATGCCTTTAAGGCGACAAAGGCACCATTATCAACACCTCACTGAATATGAATGGGGTGGCGTACTAGGGCTACGAGAAACTGGATATTTCTCCTGCGATGTTGCAGGAACACTCGGCTGAAATGAAGCAGAGTACTTGATTGCTGGCAGGAGTGTGCTCGAGAATCTGCGGTCGCAACAATAGTGGGCTCCGGACGGCCACATTGCACTACCGAGAGGGAAGACCATCGTGTGCGGCGTATGGCTCTGGCGCATAGTTCTACATCTGCTGCAGGAATTTGAGCAGCAGTCGGCACCACAGTGACACAATTAGCTGTTACAAGCCGATGACTTCAAGGACATTTCCCTGCCAGAAACCCTGTAGCTTGCGTATCACTGACCCCAAACCACCGCCATTTCCACTTCAGTTATGTCAAGTGAGAGTTTACTGGAGGGGAGGATAGAGGTCTGTTGTGTTTTCTGATGACAGCTAGTTCTAGCTCGGTGCCAGTGATGGCCATTTGCTGGGTAGAAGGAGGCGGGTTTAGGGCCTGCAGCCGACCTTTCTGTGTGCTAGACACACTGCACCTACGTACAGAACTGCGCTCTGGTTTGAGACTTTGCATGACAGCAGGAGCACTCTCGTCATTATACCATGTACCGTAACTGCAAATTTATTTGTACGCCACTCTGGTGATTCGATCCGTTTCGCTGCCATTCATGAAGAGCGTTCCAGCGGGTGCGTTCCATCATAATAACGCTCGCCCTCATACCGCAGTTGTAACCCTACACGCTCTACAAAGCATGTTGCCTTGGCCTGCTGGATCACCACATCTGTCCCCAGTAGAGCGAATACGGGACATCATTCGATGACAACTGCAGCGTCAGCCACCAACAATACTAACAGTCACTGTATTGACTGATCAAGTGCTACGGGCATGGAACTTCATCCCACAAACTGACATCTTGCTCCTGTACAACACAATGGATGCATTTTTCGATGATTGAACTGAACATTGTGACGATTACACTGATTGTTAATGTACTAACATTTGACATCTGCAGTGGCTTATCTCACACTTACACTAGCCTGTGATATTGCAACGTTAATCACTTAAACCTAGACAAATGGATTCCCGAAGTTTCGTTACTCTACATTATTTATTTCTTGGTGATGAGATTTTTTCCCCCCAGGGAAGTACAAATTGGTGCAGAATATATGTTACACTGTCAAAAAAATAATTCTAAATCAGATGAGAATAATGGAAACACAGAAGAACAGATTGCCAAATCCAGAATTGAAAAGAATCAAATAAACGAAACGAAAACTGAATTATGTCGAAACGTAAATGATTTCATGAAACAAGTACATTCTGATGTAGAAACACTGTGTGACATAGTTAGGAATGAGCTACCAGAACTGGAAGTAACCAGTTCTATCAAATGACTGAAGTATGACTTATCAGTAAACTCAACGGATTTTACCGTTCAAAGAGGCTAACGTGCAAGAATTTGCAGCTATTAAAGAGCATCTAAGAGACAAGCACAAATTTTTTATCTCTTAGACACAATGAAAGGTTCCGAGCGATATAGTACCAAGAATTTCCTTGTAGAAGTTAAGGAACTAGTTAGTAATCAGTTTAGCAAAAGGAAAAGGAAAAATGTCGGTTCGTCATTGGGTTTACTTCATCTTCACTTGACTCAGGAAATATGGAAAAAATGTAGGCAATTATGGTATGAGCCGGAGAAAATGAATAACAATATTATTAATAGTGGACAGAATAAGTTGTTCCAATGGGAACTCCAGGCCATTTTCGCTTTGATTACGATGCTAATGAAACAGAGCGATTCCCCAATTTTACACCGAATGAAGGATAGATTCTGTGCAGTGTTAAGACCGTTTAGGAAATCGTTACCCAAACGTTGGATCGACAGCATTAAGTTGATTTAATTATAGTTCTCTCGAAAGTAATGCATCGGAGCGAAGGACAGCCCACGCAGTGGAATTCTTGGAATGACTCTGAGGAAACGAGGGTAAATAAACAGGCACAGGACAGTAAACGAAAAAGAAATTGAGAGATTAAATAAATTAAGAGATGGGGAGTGTACAGTGAATTGATGAGCCTCAGAACTATAGCTGTTCCAATTAGCTCGATTCAGCATCCATTTGGTAGAGAAGAACCGTCGCATTTAGGACAAATACAGGAGTTTCTCCCTTAGCTCATAGAATTCCTTAACAATTATGATAAAAATTCCGCTGGACAAATTCACCAATCTCCAGTTGATTTTGTTGACAATTTTGATGTGTGGTATGAAACAATACACGCCTGTCCCTGACAGCATTGGATGTAAAAGTGAGTCGTGTTGGCAAATTTTAGGCATGTACTGTCAGGTTATGTACTCTTGAGTTCCTAGCACACTAAAGGTGTTACTAGCGCACTACTGGAACAGGGCTTATCAACGGAGAGGGAGACAAGCAATAGTGGCCAGGTCAGTGTACAATGCGGGAGGAAGTTCTCTCAAACAGATTTTCCTGAGCAAGGTCTTTGAAGTGCACCACTTACAGCTGTCTAGAGCTTAGATTATCCTACTCATCTGTATGAGAATGTCCAAATAGTTGAGAAGACTGTTGCTCTCAGAACCAGTAACAAAAATCAGGCAGTCTCCCGAAATACTACCCGCATTAGACGATTTTCATGGGGAGCGAACATCATTAATTAGGAACAACACCGCATAAGTACCCAACTGCAAACCCGCCACAGTCAAACGAAAGCAAGATGTGGTGGGTTGACAAATCAGTCGCGTAGAAACAACGGTAGTAATTACTGCAACAGGACTGGTTCGGATCACTAGTGGTGGAAACTAAGAAATATAGGTCTCTCTCGCTGGCTATGTCGCAAGTTATGAGGAGAGAGATTATCTGTCGCAGTACCCATTAGCGGATCATTCTGCAAAGGAGAATCTTATGACAGAGCAAGCTTAACACAGCTCTCAGGAAGAGTTTGAGTCTTTTTGAATTATCACGGATATACTAACTGATCCCAGTGCTGTTATCCCAGCGCTTTCAGAATAGTATTCAGTGCCCTAAAAGAGAGACTGAAGATGCAACTGCCATCAGAATCAAAGAAGGTAACATCCTGTTAATGCGTGTATGTTACGAAAACTGTCCACCCAATGGGTTATCAGTCCTCAGCCAGAACTTGTGGTGTGCTAAAACTACTGACACAAGATTTATTAGGCGCTGTTTGACAGATCCTCATGGATGCAATAATGGAAGGCAGTTGGGAGCGTTTTCTAACGAAGGCAGTAGAATTCTAGTCTTGCGTACCTGCAAGTCAGTGTGTTTACGAAGCATCGGCTGGGCGCCCAGCAATTGTGGATTAGCAGCTCCTTGAGACTGTGGCTCAGCGCAAGTGGTAGGTGTTCGGCGTTTTCGTACCGAAAAGATGCTTATACAGCCTCACACCCTCAAAGAGGAAAGAAATGCTGTGCAAGTAACTTCATATTCAATATTATTCGATCTGTACATTAAGCAAGCAGTAAATGAAACCAAGGAGGAATTTGGAGAGGGAATTAATTTTCAAAGAGAACAAATTAAAATAGTGAAGGTTTCAGATGACACTTCGGTTTTGTCAGAGACAGCAAAGTTGACGGGCATATAAAGTGTTGAAAAGAGCTTATAAGATGAACGTCAACTAAGCTATGATGTTGTTGTGGTTTTCAGTCCAGAGACTGGTTTGATGCAGCTCCACATGCTACTCTATCCTGTGTAAGCTTCTTCATCTCCCAGTACCTATTGCAGCCTACATCCTTCTGAATCTGTTTCATGTATTCATATCTTGGTCTCCTTCTATGATTTTTACCCTCCTCGCTGCCCTCCAATACTAAGTTGGTGATCCCTTGATGCCTCAGAATATGTCCTACCAACCGAAGCCTTCTTCTAGTAATGTTGTGCCACAAATTTTAACCTAAGATAAGGATGATGAAATGTAATCAGTTAAATGAGGCAATGCTGATACAGTCAGATTAGGATACGAATTGCTAACTTTTTAGTTAAGCTATTTCTCTGGAATGTAGCCTTGTGGGTAACCGAAAAGTATACAATAAGCAGTTTAGACAGGAAGAGAATAGGTGTTTTTGAAATGTGTCGCTACAGAAGAATGCTAAGGAATAGATGGATAGACTGGGTAGTAAATGAGAAAGTACTTATCTGAACTGGTGTAAAACGAAATTCATGGAACAACTTTCTCAAAAGAAGGGTTCGTTTGACATAGCACATTCTATGGTCTGAAACTGCCTTCAGTTTGTTTAAGGCTGCGAGTTGGAGGGATAAAAATTCTAGATTGAGACCAGGAATGAATACAGTAAGCAGATTCAAATCAGTGTATGTTGTGTTACTTTCTCGCAGATAAAGAGGCTTGCACAGGATCTAATAATGCGGAGAGCTGCATCAAATCTTTCTTATTACTAAAAATGCGACAACATACTTATACATTCAGAAATTCGGAAATGGCTTTATTTTCCACCTGTATTTTGTAGGCTTTTTTTATTATTGGCATGGCAATGTCCGCTTCAGCTCCAACTTGAAAATTACTTAGTGCATGTATATTCTGATATTTGCCTATAGATTTCTGAAATGTTTTAGCAAGCAAGGAGATGAGAAGCTCAGAGTGATAAGGTACCACGCCACAAAAACATAAGAGGGCAACAATAGAAACAAATTTATTTTAAAAGGTTCTCCTAATTGTTATGTATTTTTTTTACGTGTAAGGTCTGAGACATTCAAATGAAATCAAGAAAAGCAACGATACACATTTAGAATTAGAAACAGAACAATTTATAAGTTGAGACTTCAAATCATAGCCTTGTAAAGACTTTCACAACACTCTGGTGGTTTTGTTTTAAACTAAATTAAATAAAGCACACTACGAACTCAGGTATAACTAGAAAAGAGAGAAAACAGTTAGATTAACAAATGTTCAGTTATGATATTAATAAGGAGAAAACCGAAGTACCGATTGATGGGGAGTCAAACGAAAACACTAAAAGTGTCTTCCAAAAGCAACATTTCGCGCAATTGTTCTGTAAGTTGACACTACTGTTACCAACGCCGTACCGGTGGCAGTAAAAAACTGAAAATCGAAACGCGGCTACAATACCAGTTGAAAATAGATGTCCCACTTGCGACATGCTCCAAAGAATAACAGCATTCTGTCATAAGTTTTCTGAAAGATAAACTATTAAAAAGTATCGGCGAATGAAGTTCCAGCATCGTGATACACATCTGTGGCTGAAGCAAGTGTAGGAGAAAGCAGATAGTTCGAAAAAGGCGTGACTTCTGTGTCAAATCTCAGCGCCCAGGTCAGACACACCCAGTTGTGACACCAGTCTGATGTAGCACATGAAACTAATGTGATGGAAAATCTCCATGATTTGTGAAGATGGATGACATAGTCATAAATCTGAACATCAGCTAAGGCTCTACACATCACATCATTCATGAAGTGCTTCATTTCTGCAATGTGTCTGCAAGATGGGTGCCACTGCAGCTCACTCCAGAACTGAAAGAGCGATGTGTTGACATCTGTGAAAAGCTTTTGTGGCGCTTTGAAGCAGCAGGCGATGCTTCTTCACAAAAATACTTACTGGAGACGAGACCTGGGTACCTTACCACCAACCCGAAATAAAGAGCAAGCAAGGAAAGGCGTAATTTCTCGTTATCATAAACAAAGAAGTCCCAAAGGCAGCCATCTGTAGTATAGGTTTAGCTGACTCTCTTGTGGCAAGAACGTAACGCTGTCTTGGAATACTACATGGCTAGGCGAAACAAAATCACCAGTGCGTCGTATTCCAACGTATTAAAAGATCATCTTCGGTCTGCCTTAAAGAGCAAAGGACTTCGCAGTGTACGTGTCTTTTAGCAACATAACAATGCTCGGCTTCATATTGCTCGTGCAACACTTCATACATTCTCTGACCTGCACTTAGATACTTTTTGCCACATACCCCATACTCAACAGACCAGTATCAAGTGTTTACCACATGTGTGGACCGCACAGAGAGGTGATGAGAGAAAATAAATTTTCTTTCGATGAAGAGGTGCAGCAGGACATGCACGTGTGGCTACAAACACCGCCAAAAGATTTTGTTTTCCGAAGGAATCGGTGCGATGCCTATGGAAGCATGCTGAACTACAAGTATACCATATCGAAAAATTATATACTTATGCTCCACTTTGTATCAATAAAAAATGAGAAACCAATATACACACTTCTTCATTTGAATTCTCCTACTATAATCTGAAAGGTACTTTGAAATAGATGTTCGCAAAGTAAACATGTTTGTACGTATATGTTTAACAGAAGTAAAGGGAAGTAGTAACACACACATAAGAAAAGCTTTATTCTGTCTCTCACACAACTACACACTTCTACTCCGTGAAAAAGTGAAGTAATATGGCACAAGTGACAAGCGAAATAAGGTTTCGTGAAATAGTATACCATAGAAGATAAATGAGCTGTTTTGAGGGAAGAAATTATAAATGCAGCAGAGTACAAAATGGGTAAAACGACAAAGCCCAGTAGGAGTCCTTGATTAAGACAGGAGATACTGAATTTGTCTCTCAAAAGGGGGGAAGTATAAAAGAGCAGCAGAGGTGGAAGACAATAAGGAATACAAATTCAGCGAAATTTTTCTGGGCTTGTGACCGCATTGGTAATATATAAAACTACCGAAGTTTCGGTCCCTGTTGCAAGAGATTTTCTTCAGGGTACCCTGAAGAAGGTCGTTTGCAACAGGGACCGAAACATGGATAGTTTTACATATTGACAATGCGATTAAAAAAAAAAAAAAACACAAAAATTTTACTGAATGTGACAATGGCCGAAGAAGCATATGTTTATAAGGAATACAAATGTCCAAAAATTAGATGGGTAGAATGTGCAGAATGGCATAGCGGTATGATGATGTGATCAATGCAGGGATGCATAGGCGTTCAAGCTAGTGAAAAGATGTATCGCACTTGTAGGAAAATTAAGGGGATCTTTGGGGAAAATTGAAACAACTGTGTGAATGGAAGAACTCATGTGGCACGCCAATAAGGAAAAGAAAGGTGGAAAAAATATACAGAAGAGCTATGTAAAGGAAACAAACACACAGAAATGTTATGCAAGGGAAACAAACAGGAGAGCAATTTTATAGAAGAAGAAGAAAAAGTAAATGAAGATCAGAAAGAAGATACTATACTGAACGTAAAAATGACAAATCACTGAAAGACCTAAGTCGTGACGAGACACTGGCAGTGGACGACATTCCTTGCAGAAATATTGAGACGCTTGAGACTGGCGTGCATAGCAAAACAATTGGATAATTTTCTGTACAAAGGTGCTAAGGACAAATTCATGAAAAATGTGATAATTGATTTGAAAGGTGCCGGATACCAGGGAGGATTACATATGAAATGTGTTATGTCCACCGAAAATTCCACGTGGCTACACTTGCCCCCACTAGATGGCAATGATACTAAACTTCCTTCTGATTTCATAAGACTGGTGCAATGTGCCAATCACTCGTGTTTGCTTCACATTGCTGTCGTGATAAGTGTATGCATAGACTTTTTTCTGTCCTTTTTTGTGAATCATGCTCTTCAACTTGTGAGGAATGTGTATGAGCATCGCATAATATTACAGTCATATACAGTTGTATTACATTGTCATATAAATGAAATATTGTACATTGACATATCTTTAAATCATATTGTACATATTTGAAGTCCATATGTTAGGTTATGGCGGATGAAAGCCACATGGGTAGGAGGTGGAGGAAGAATGTTAGTGGATCATTCAGAGATGAACCGAAGAAATTAAAGACGAAAGGTTTAGCGTATGAAACACAAAAAAAAAAGAAAACTGTTATACCAGCAAAGAACTGTCCCTCGCCGCAGTTACGATTTGAAGCCCTTCACTGTCCGTGGCATCTTAGTAAAGAATGATTGCTGTGGAATGTGTGCATGTTTCCAGTGCCCTCTAAAGAAAACATAATGTTTTGTTATTCTGTCTTTTACATACTATGTAGATAAAAGTACAGTGAGCTGACGCCTGCATTGAAGATAGATTTATTTTCTAAGTTCTATAAGCAAGACTAGTCAACACAAGGAACCTTCTTAGTGTCACACCAGTACAACGTCGTCGGCATAGGAATGATCATTTATCAGTACAAAAGTTGTGATTCCACATTTATATTCTCAAAGAATGTATAAAAAATCGATTGTGCGAATTACTGTCTGATATCTCTTTGTGCTATTGACTTCCATGACAAGTCACTTATGGCATCTGTTTTTTTTCATAGGCATTTGTAACTTCTCTAGAGCTATCATATACTTTATGTGCAACGGATTTAGCTATTACTATATAAATAAAATCGGGAATTCCTTCTAAGGGTTTTGTACTATGATATGGAGGTGCAGCTAGCCCATGTTTATGTAAATGTAATTTTGACATAAATTATTTTAGGAATTCAAAGGAGAAAGTACTGTATAACACCATTAAATGGTGTAACGCAACATTTCATAGAGTTTCAAAAGAATGTGAATTATGAATCTGTAATGTTTCTCAAAGCAAGGGTAAAAGAAAATGGATACTGTTTTACATTATCAGGCAGCATTTTCCTCATTTAGAATATAAATGACCAGCTCACATGTTCCATAATGCTGTTAATATTGGTATATATTTATATTTATCATGAAGCATTGCCTAATTTTTACACAAATAGGGTTAAATCTTGTGTTAGTATCAGTCTGACATAGTTGTAGGTAAAACTACGCTTTTGTAAATATTGTTCGTATATAGAACCAAGGATCATTGAATGTATGCAAGGGTTTCATTTTCATGTAAAAATGTTTTATATTACCTATAGCACATGATTAACAAAATTATGATACACATTACTCTTGATATTTGCACCCATTGCCCTGTTCGTCTCAGTCAACACGTCCGATAACCCTGCTTCACATTCACTGAGAATGGCAATGTCATCAGTGAATTTTATGTTTGGTACCTTTCACATTGAATTTAAATTTCAGACTTGAATATTTCTTTTGTTTCCATAAATGATTATTCAGAGTATAGATTGAATAATAGAGGTGAGGGACAACATCAACATTTTCTAAACTTTTTAATCCAGCATTTCATTCATGACCTTCTATTCTTATCATTCCATCTTAGCTGTTGTACATATTATATTTCAGTTGTTCCTTACAGCATACACCTATTTTGCCCAAAGCTCTGAACATTGTGAACCATTTTACAATCAAAACCGAATTTACCATGTAGAGAAATTCTGTAACCAACACTTAATTTTTCCTCGATCTTCCTTCCATCGTCAATCACAGTGTCATAACCTCTTCCTCTCATGCTCTCATCTTTCTGAAATACATACAGATCCGTAATTATGGAAGTTCACAAATTTGAATTTAATTAAATTTTTGTTCATATCAGAATTTTACAAATGAATTT